>NC_140584.1:713177721-715865721 GCF_964204655.1 Triturus cristatus | reverse complement strand
TAGGAAACAGCTGGGGAAAACATCGAGCTTCCAAGCTCTCCTCCCATACACTCACGGGAGTTCCTTTTGCTTTCTTCATCTGAAACAGATCAATAGTGTCTCCCATAACTTCTTTTGAATGAAGAGGATGTATGCTAAAATGTTCATAAATTTCTTCTTCCTTTGACTTGTCCACTTTTTCAATTTGTCCAGTTGGTGTTTCTGTGTCTTCTTGTAAATCTTCTTCTTCTTCTTCTATATAAATTGATTCATACCATTTGTTATTCCTTTTCAAATACAAATTTGCTCTTTGTACTTTCCGTACATCTACCAGCTCCTGCCAAATCTTCTTATTCTTTGTAGGTACACCATTAACCAGAATAACTAATGGTTCAGTTTCCAAAGTATCTGCATCAATAGTTTCCATATTTTTTTTCAAATCCAAGGGCAAATACACCACTCTACCTTTTAAACCTCTCAGTAAATCTGAAGGAGGTAATTTACCAGTTTTGGGCTCCATACGTACTATGGTCTGGAACGGATGAACACATTGAATAAGTATAGACTCATATGTATTTAATTCAGAAAGTTCGGCAGGAATAGCATCCAATTCTAAATTATTATGTACAGCTCTGGTCGGCATTCTATTTTCTTCTAACTTATTATAACAGTATTTACAAATACGCTGATCTTCACCCAAATCAAAACAATTTTCAAGAAATATATATGTGGCAAAATCCTTCCACTTATAATTATCTACATTTTCACTTTTTCTGTAGAGATCAACATTCCTGGTTTCTTTTTTATAATGAGTTCTGCGGCAACAAATACAAGTAATATTTGGTCTTTCATTAGAGATTATTGCAA
Source organism: Triturus cristatus (assembly GCF_964204655.1). Classification (NCBI taxonomy): domain Eukaryota; kingdom Metazoa; phylum Chordata; class Amphibia; order Caudata; family Salamandridae; genus Triturus; species Triturus cristatus. The sequence continues at coordinate 715,864,875 of NC_140584.1, read as the reverse complement.
ATTTTGTTATGTGATCAATAAATTTCTTACTTACAGAGGGTTCTACATTCTCTTCCACTTCTTCCTCATTTACTGTGTCCTTTTCTGCACTTTCTTGTTCTGGACCAAAGTAACAAAACTGAATTTCATCAGTAACCTTCTCTACATCTGATACCGATCCACGGAACAGCGCCCTATTCAATTCATCTAACTTTATTGCTGGACTTTTAGCAAAATACAATCGTCTCACAAACTTTCTCATTTCAGTATGATGAACAGCCAGCATCCTAAAATGATGAAAAACACTTTTACACACTTTTCTAGATAGACAAGCCAGAGAATGTCCCTGCAAACCAGTATTCTCTCTAACTCTGCATGGATCTAGACTTTGAAGCACCTTAATCTGTTTAACACTTTTTTTACTATATTCTCTTAGAAACTCACAAAATTTATCAATAGATTCCTGATGCACAGTGCAAATACTACTACAATTCCAAGTATACACTGGGGCTTTAGGACGTCTCCCCATAGCCTCATCCGCCATCACTTGTTCCTCATCTCTTGGAACCATTTTCTCCTTCTCCATTATACAACCATTTTTCACTTCATAAGCACGACCTCTGGTGTCAACTGCATGCAGCAAACTATTACTTTGAAGATAACTCTGTTCATTAAAAAAAGGTTCACTACTTGAACTATGCATCCATTCTCCTAAAAACACTTTACAAAAGTTTGTTCTTTTCAGTAGTCTTTTCCTTTTGCTTTGTGATTTCAGTACATTGACCATTTTATCTAATGTACGCATCCTGTTCAAAATTAAAATGAATAGTTTCCTTTTTAATTCTAATGCCTTTGCTACAATGGCTTCACTTTCTTTTTTTCTCTTATAAAATTTAGCTTTTTTCTTATATTTCTTCACATCCTTTATTAAATTGGACATAACTCTTCTCTGAAACATTTTTCTACGAATCTCTTTAAACGCTGTTTTTCTTTTTAAGTTAATCTTTATTGTTTCTTAAGGTATATTTGCATTAACTAAATGCTAAATTTTTTCCTGTTGTTTTCTATTTAAAACATTCTTTCCAGTACAGACATTTTGTACATTTTTCCTTTTTTTGAAGATATTGTTTAAAAAATCTTTTGTCTGCTTACCAGAAGACTTTCTCTTTTTCCCAACATGAGCATCTCCAACTAACTTAGGTCCTCCAGTTGTCTTCAAATATAGATTTTTTTGTGGTTTTTCCTTAGTCTGGATTTTGTAGGCATCTTAAATTTTGTTCACTGCTCTTCATCAATATCTGAAAAAAACTAAAAAAAAAAATCCTTTAATTTATTTAAATATATTACTATATTTTTTATGATCTTTTCAAATCTTAAAATACTATGTACCCCTTTCCTACAAGTGAAAATCACAATAACACCATCACAAATTAAATATCTAAAAACAATTCCTGTGTGCACACACAGTCATGGTTTGATATTAGTCAGAAAACGAAGTTTCTTTGCCAATTTGAAAGCACACTTACTACTCTTTTTTTGACAAGTGATAAGTACTTTTACAGTCTGACACATTTTCAATCCACTTTTCAGATTCTGAAAACAGCACATGTCCAAACAGCTTTTTGAGACCAGGAACATGTGTAACCTGGGGGACTGACTACACTCCAGCAAGGGCAACCAGCCTTAGTGATGCTGAATGTATTTGCATTACTGACTGCAACCTCAAACCCCACTCGGTTGTAAATACTATGCATGATTCTACAGGATAAGCAGCTGGCTGTGTGCTAAGAGTCTGCTTCTGCAGAAAAATAGCTGCCCCTTTCCTACTAATGCAAATGTAAAATTACCAGAGTAATACGCAATAAATCTCTGTCTATAATTCCTCTTTGCACACAGAGTCATGGTTTGATATTAGTCAGAAAACGAAATTTCTTTGCCAATTTGAAAGCACACTTACTACTCTTTTTTTGACAAGTGATAAGTACTTTTACAGTCTGACACATTTTGAATCCACTTTTCAGATTCTGAAAACAGCACATGTCCAAACAGCTTTTTGAGACCAGGAACATGTGTAACCTGGGTGACTGACTACACTCCAGCAAGGGCAACCAGCCTTAGTGATGCTGAATGTATTTGCATTACTGACTGCAACCTCAAACCCCACTCGGTTGTGAATACTATGCATGATTCTACAGGATAAGCAGCTGGGTGTGTGCTAAGAGTCTGCTTCTGCAGAAAAATAGCTGCCCCTTTCCTACTAATGCAAATGTAAAATTACCAGAGTAATACGCAATAAATCTCTGTCTATAATTCCTCTTTGCACACAGAGTCATGGTTTGATATTAGGCAGAAAACGAAATTTCTTTGCCAATTTGAAAGCACACTTACTACTCTTTTTTTGGCAAGTGATAAGTACTTTTACAGTCTGACACATTTTGAATCCACTTTTCAGGTTCTGAAAACAGCACATGTCCAAACAGCTTTTTGAGACCAGGAACATGTGTAACCTGGGTGAATGACTCCACTCCAGCAAGGGCAACCAGCCTTAGTGATGCTGAATGTATTTGCATTACTGACTGCAACCTCAAACCCCACTCGGTTGTGAATACTATGCATGATTCTACAGGATAAGCAGCTGGCTGTGTGCTAAGAGTCTGCTTCTGCAGAAAAATAGCTGCCCCTTTCCTACTAATGCAAATGTAAAATTACCAGAGTAATACGCAATAAATCTCTGTCTATAATTCCTCTTTGCACACAGAGTCATGGTTTGATATTAGTCAGAAAACGAAATTTCTTTGCCAATTTGAAAGCACACTTACTACTCTTTTTTTGACAAGTGGTAAGTACTTTTACAGTCTGACACATTTTCAATCCACTTTTCAGATTCTGAAAACAGCACATGTCCAAACAGCTTTTTCAGACCAGGAACATGTGTAACCTGGGTGAATGACTACACTCCAGCAAGGGCAACCAGCCTTAGTGATGCTGAATGTATTTGCATTACTGACTGCAACCTCAAACCCCACTCGGTTGTGTATACTATGCATGATTCTACAAGATAAGCAGCTGGGTGTGTGCTAAGAGTCTGCTTCTGCAGAAAAATAGCTGCCCCTTTCCTACTAATGCAAATGTAAAATTACCAGAGTAATACGCAATAAATCTCTGTCTATAATTCCTCTTTGCACACAGAGTCATGGTTTGATATTAGTCAGAAAACGAAATTTCTTTGCCAATTTGAAAGCACACTTACTACTCTTTTTTTGACAAGTGATAAGTACTTTTACAGTCTGACACATTTTGAATCCACTTTTCAGATTCTGAAAACAGCACATGTCCAAACAGCTTTTTCAGACCAGGAACATGTGTAACCTGGGTGAATGACTACACTCCAGCAAGGGCAACCAGCCTTAGTGATGCTGAATGTATTTGCATTACTGACTGCAACCTCAAACCCCACTCGGTTGTGAATACTATGCATGATTCTACAGGATAAGCAGCTGGCTGTGTGCTAAGAGTCTGCTTCTGCAGAAAAATAGCTGCCCCTTTCCTACTAATGCAAATGTAAAATTACCAGAGTAATACGCAATAAATCTCTGTCTATAATTCCTCTTTGCACACAGAGTCATGGTTTGATATTAGTCAGAAAACGAAATTTCTTTGCCAATTTGAAAGCACACTTACTACTCTTTTTTTGACAAGTGGTAAGTACTTTTACAGTCTGACACATTTTCTTTTTTTGTATTTTTTTTTTTTTTTTTTTTTTTTAAAAGATTTTATTGTGCACAAAAAGGGTTACAAACACGGGCCTACAACCACCAGGGCCGGCCGCAAGTAGTCGAAGTGTTCCAGCATATCAGTAAACAATGACTGGCCCACAGGGGCTCCGCACTATCACAGTAGATCAGACTGCACATAGGGGAAATCAGAATACACACTTTTAGTATAAATAACAACAAAAAAAGAAAAATACAAAAATACAACAAACAAGGCGAAACGACTTATGAAGGGCGGCGAACACCAGCCGGGGGAGTCAACACCCAACCACCCGAGGGCGGTCAATAAAAGAAGACCTGAGAGGGAGGGGGGGGCCACGAGAGAACCAAATCTGCACTCCAAAGTACGAGATACACAAGGAACCCTCAAGGATCAGGGGGACGAGGCAACCCCGGACGTATCCACCAAAGGGGGAGCACAGATAGACCCACGATACGCGTTCCACTGCCCCCAAATTCTACCCCAAGCCCCCGGTTTACCACGAGCCACATACACCGTTTTCTCCCTGAACATGCACCAGTCCATGTTCTCCTTCCAGACGGATACGGTGGGAGGCCGCTGGGAACCCCAAAGCTGTGCAATATCTCTCTTTGCAATCATGTTCCCCAAGGCCGCCCACCGAGCCTGAGTCATTGCAGTCATTGGGCTCCCATACATTCAGCACACAACGACGCACCTCCGGCAGCAGAGCGACCCCGGTGACTCGTCTCATAATATCATGCACCCGGCGCCAGTATTCCGCCACCTCGCGGCATTCCCATAGGATATGGAAAAAGGTAGCACTGAGCCCGCAGCCACGCTTACAGAGTCCGTCGTCTGAAAACCCCATCGAGACCAGGCGGGGGCCCGTCACATATACACGATGGAGAATCTTAAGCTGGACCAGGCGGAGACGGGCCGGGATGGCCACCTCCTTAGGGGATGACAGTGCAGTCTGCCAGTCCTCATCGTCCAGCTCCACCCCATCTCCCGTCCATGCCTCCCGAAGACGCACCAAGAGGTCAGCCCGATTGTTTATCAGTTTTTTGTAAATCAAGGAGATAGTACTGTCGGGGACGTGACCATCGAGTATGCGGTCCTCGAGAGGCGAAGAAGAAGGGACCGTGGTCCCCTCCCCAAAGACCGAAAGCAGGGCGTGCCGAACCTGTGCATAACGGAAGAACTCTCTGTCACTAAGCTCATACTCGTGCTGGAGCGCCGCGAAGGATTTAACCGCACCTTTAACCCACAGGTCCCCCACTCTGCTGATGCCGATCGTATCCCAGCGCTCGAAGCCTTTCGTTGTCCAGAGGCTTCCCAAGCGGTCTAAGTCGAATAGAGGAGTGGCGCACGTTAAACGCTCACTCCAGCCCATCGCTACGTTAGCCGCCTTCCATACACGGACCGCAATCCTGGTAGGGCCCGTAAGGGCCCTACCAGCAGACCGCGAGTAAAGCGCTCTGTTATAGTTACCGCCGGGGAGCAGGAACTTATCCATCTCATATGCCGGGTTCGAACCAGGAGCGTACGTAGCATGATTAATGGCAGACAGCTGGGAGGCCCAATAGTACCGTCTAATATCAGGAAGCGCGATGCCCCCGTCATACCAGGAAAGAGTCAGCTTGGCCAAAGCGATACGCGATCGCCCGTCCCAAACCAGTCTCCTCTGCAAACTCTCCACCTCCCTAAAGTAGGCCGCAGGAATGACATCAAAGGAGTTCTGGAGTGCATAAAGGAATCTGGGAAGGGACATCATTTTAAACAGCGCCGCGCGACCAAGCGGAGACAAGGGCAGCTTACACCACCGAGCCGTATCTGCCCTCAAACGCCGGAGTGGAGACAGGAGATTCTGCTCATAGCGGACCGCCGGATCCAACGAAACGTACACCCCCAGGTATTTAAAGCCGGACTGAGATATTTGGAGCGGAAGCCGAGGTGGCAAGAGAGGAAGACCACCAGAGATAGGATACACACAAGATTTGGACCAGTTAATTATCAGACCCGAGTTTTTCCCGAAGGAAGTAAGGACATCAAAGAGAGCATTGATCGACTTCCGCGGTGAGCTGAGATACAAGAGAATATCATCCGCGTACAATGAAACCCGATCCTCGAAGCCCGGGGCCCACCAGAGCCCTCTGATCGACGGCTCCCAACGGAGCCAGGCAGCGAGCGGTTCCAGGGCGAGAGCAAAGAGCAGCGGGGACAACGGGCACCCCTGCCTAGTTCCCCTCCCGAGAGCGAAAGGCCGAGAAACCCGCCCATTGACAACCACCTGAGCCATTGGTCCAGCATAAAGGAGCTTCACCCAGCTAAGGAACCCCTCCCCAAAACCAAACTTCGCCAAGACGGCCCAAAGAAATGGCCATTCAATGGTATCAAAGGCCATCGTGGCGTCTAGGGAAACCAATATGGCCGGTTCAGCGAAGTACTCAGCCCTAGCGAGGACGCCGTGCAGACGCCGTAAATTGAGAGCGGTATTACGATGTGGGATGAAGCCACATTGATCCGGATGTATCAAGTCACATATAACGCTCAGCAGGCGATTGGCGAGGACCTTAGCAAGGATTTTGGGTTCGGCATTTAGCAGGGAAATAGGCCTATAGGAGGCACAGCGGTCACGTGGCTTACCCTCCTTGGGAATCACCACTATAGTAGCCAGACGCTGGTCGTCAGGAAGGGAACCCCTCTCGAGCGATTCCTGAAACATATGACGGAGGAAAGGCGCGATTTTATCCGGGTGCAACTTATATAGTTCAATCGGCAGACCGTTGGGGCCCACAGCCTTGCCCGAGCGGAGGGAGCGAATCGCAGTAGCTATCTCTTCGACAGACAAAGGGGCATCCATCAGCTCGCGGTCCTCGACGGATAAGCCGGGCAGGGCAATATCCCGAAGCAGAAGACGAGAGTCGTCCTCATCTCTATCAGACACCGGGGAGTACACTGCACGGAGGTGGTCAGCAAAACACTCAACAATCTCACCAGGCTCAGTCACACACACTCCATCCGACACCCGAAGCTCCGGGACCACACGATTCACTCTCTCCTTCTTGTCCAACCAGGCAATCAGCTTACCCGCCTTGTCTCCGGCGTCATACAACCTACCCTGCTGCTCCCTATACATAGTCTTGGCAGCATCAGTGACGAGGGACTTATATTCAAACTGCTTCAGGCTGAGGGCATGCAGCCCATCCGGGGTGACGCCCGCCTCCAAGGCTGCCTCCAGCCCCGATATTTCAGTCTCCAGCGTCACAACCGCCTCTCTCTTAACCCTCTTGGCCTCCACTATCTGGGACAGGGCATGCCCGCGGAGCACTGCTTTGAAAGCTTCCCACAGGGACACCGAGGACAACACCGACCCCTCATTCTCAGAAAAATATTGATCAATCGACTTAATCAGGCTATCACGGATCTTGGGGTCTCGCAGGTACCAAGGGTTAATAGGAGCGATCCGCCCAGCGGACCGCGACCCGGTGTCAAAAAGCAACCACAGTGGGGAATGATCAGAAATACCCCTGGCCAGGTGTTTGACCTCTCGAATCCGAGTAGCCTGGGCCGCGGGCATAAGGAAATAATCCAGTCTGGAGAGACTCCCATGGGCCCCAGAGTGAAAGGTGTACTGACACTGTGTCGGATGCATTAACCTCCAACAGTCCACCAGACCGAAGGTCTCCAGGAGCCCGCCCAGCCACACCTGGGCAGCAGGGAGGGCCCTGGGCGGATGACGGTCCAGGTCACCCGAGACAACCGAATTAAAGTCCCCACCCATAAGCAAAAGACTGTCAGGAAGCCCAAGCAACATACGACCCAAGTCTGAGAAGGTGGAGTTCTGGAGGCCCGGGGGAACATAGACCGAGATCAAGGAAAGGGACTGCCCCTCCCACCTTCCAGTCAGAGCCACATAGCGCCCTCTATCGTCTGGGACCACCCTGGTGATCTCCAACGGAAGTGAAACTCGCAAGAGAATGCCCACCCCTCTCGAACCAGTGGTGAAACCAGAGTGGGCCACAAGTCGATATCCCCCCCTGTTCATAGCCCGACAAACATTGCCAACCAGATGCGTCTCCTGTAAGAACACCACATCAGGAGTCAGACGACGCAGATATTGCAGCACAACACCCCGTTTGATACGGTCCCCCAATCCATTGACGTTCCAAGACATCAATCTCAACCCGTCCCCCCCCATCCCCTCCAGTAGATCAAGGGCCCCCTAGCAAAGAGCTCAACACCCAAGGATGAACCATAGCCAATACTTCGCCTTGAAAACAAAAAACACAAATCCAAACAACCCCACCCACCCACCAACCCCCCCCAACTCCAACACCCCCCACCCTGCACCCCTGCGGTCCAAAAAACCACCCCAACTTGCAGTGTGCCTGTCGCCCTACAAACCCCATTCTACGAAAAGACCCCGGAGGAGGGAAGGGACCCGTCCCTGCCCGCTCCCCACACACAACATAGTGAAACAAAATGCACAAAAGAAGTAGAACCCAGCCGAACAGTACAACCTGGCAAAGTCCGGGACCATAAGTCACTCCAAAGGAGACCCGCCACCCTCGGTACCGGCAGAGGGCCCAGTCCGGTCACCCCGGTCCGGCAGCGAATCCAACCAGTCACTCACAGTCGCAGGAGAGTCAAAAAAGGTAGTCCGATCTTCATGTTCCACTCGGAGCCTTGCAGGATAAAGCATAGAGTACTTGAGACCGAGGTCCCGGAGGCGCCGCTTCACCCCCTGGAAGCCCATCCGCTGTTTCTGGACAAGTTGGGTGAAGTCCGGGAAAAAGTTAATGGACGAGTTCTCATGTCGGACCGGGCCATGGACCCGTGAGGCCTGCAGAATCTCGTCTCGGTCCCTGTAATGGAAAAGTCTCGCAACGATAGGCCTCGGGGGGGCACCCGGTCGCGGCCGGCCACCTGGGACTCGATGGGCCCGCTCCACAGCGAAAAACTTACTCAGGCCAGCGGGAGCAAGATGTTCGAGGATGAGCTCCTCGACCAGGAGATCAACCGGGCGGTTATCGGAGGTCTCCGGAACGCCTATGACGCGGATGTTATTGCGGCGGGCCCGTCCCTCGAAGTCTTCCAGCCGCCGGGCCATCAGATCATTGGCCGACTTGAGATCGCCGAGAGTGGCCTGCAGGTCCGACACGTCCGTACCAAGGGAGGACGTCCGCACATCCAGCGATTGAACCCTCTCGTTAGTCCTAGAGAGATCCGCCCGGATTAGCGTAATGTCAATGGCCACCGTGTCGATTTTACGGGCCAAGGCCTCGTACTGCGTAGCGATGGTCTCTCTGATGCCCTTAATGGCGCCCATGATGTCCTGCAGGGACAGATCCGGAGAAACGGACGGGCCACCACTGGTGTCCTCCGGGGGGACAGTGGCCGTCCCGGGGGATCCTTTACCCTGAGTGTAGCGGTCCATGTTGTTCGTCTGGACCGGTCCCCCACGTAGGGATGTTTTGGTCTTACGCCTCTCGGGGTCTCCCTTGCCTCCCATGAGAACCTCGATCGCCGAAGGGGACCACCGAGGAAGCGTCGAGGTGGCACAGGCCAGGCAGACGCGTGTCGCACCACAGGCCGCAATATGGCGGAGCGAAGGGACCCCCGTCAATGAGCACACTGGCAGCAGACGAAGCCACCGGCATCAAGCGAAGGCAAAATGAGAGTCCAGTCGCACCAAGCAAGTCCACAGTCCAGCCCCTCAAAGACCAAAAGTGAAACCGAAAGTGATGTGACGGCCACTGGCACAGCCCCGCTGCCGTTGTTGTTCAACTACGCCCCGGCTCCACAGATCACCCTCGCATCGGGCACAGCCGTCGGGTGGGCCTCAAAAGTTCAAACCACCATAACTCCGGATTGCCAGGTCCGATTTGATTTCCGAAAGGAGTTTAGTGTTCAGTCAGCATTCGTCTCCCAGATTCCATCAACCAAGTCAGGATAGAGTCAGGATAAATTCCGAGGAGCAGCGAGGGTCCGGGGAGCCCTGTGCTCACGCGACCATCTTGGATGCGCGCTAGGCTCCTCCCTCTCGTCTGACACATTTTCAATCCACTTTTCAGATTCTGAAAACAGCACATGTCCAAACAGCTTTTTCAGACCAGGAACATGTGTAACCTGGGTGAATGACTACACTCCAGCAAGGGCAACCAGCCTTAGTGATGCTGAATGTATTTGCATTACTGACTGCAACCTCAAACCCCACTCGGTTGTGAATACTATGCATAATTCTACAAGATAAGCAGCTGGGTGTGTGCTAAGAGTCTGCTTCTGCAGAAAAAACGCTGCCCCTTTCCTACTAATGCAAATGTAAAATTACCAGAGTAATACGCAATAAATCTCTGTCTATAATTCCTCTTTGCACACAGAGTCATGGTTTGATATTAGTCAGAAAACGAAATTTCTTTGCCAATTTGAAAGCCCACTTACTACTCTTTTTTTGACAAGTGATAAGTACTTTTACAGTCTGACACATTTTGAATCCACTTTTCAGATTCTGAAAACAGCACATGTCCAAACAGCTTTTTCAGACCAGGAACATGTGTAACCTGGGTGAATGACTACACTCCAGCAAGGGCAACCAGCCTTAGTGATGCTGAATGTATTTGCATTACTGACTGCAACCTCAAACCCCACTCGGTTGTGAATACTATGCATGATTCTACAAGATAAGCAGCTGGGTATGTGCTAAGAGTCTGCTTCTGCAGAAAAATAGCTGCCCATTTCCTACTAATGCAAATGTAAAATTACCAGAGTAATACGCAACAAATCTCTGTCTATAATTCCTCTTTGCACACAGAGTCATGGTTTGATATTAGTCAGAAAACGAAATTTCTTTGCCAATTTGAAAGCACACTTACTACTCTTTTTTTGACAAGTGATAAGTACTTTTACAGTCTGACACATTTTCAATCCACTTTTCAGATTCTGAAAACAGCACATGTCCAAACAGCTTTTTCAGACCAGGAACATGTGTAACCTGGGTGAATGACTACACTCCAGCAAGGGCAACCAGCCTTAGTGATGCTGAATGTTTTTGCATTACTGACTGCAACCTCAAACCCCACTCGGTTGTGAATACTATGCATGATTCTACAAGATAAGCAGCTGGGTGTGTGCTAAGAGTCTGCTTCTGCAGAAAAATAGCTGCCCCTTTCCTACTAATGCAAATGTAAAATTACCAGATTAATACGCAATAAATCTCTGTCTATAATTCCTCTTTGCACACAGAGTCATGGTTTGATATTAGTCAGAAAATGAAATTTCTTTGCCAATTTGAAAGCACACTTACTACTCTTTTTTTGACAAGTGATAAGTACTTTTACAGTCTGACACATTTTCAATCCACTTTTCAGATTCTGAAAACAGCACATGTCCAAACAGCTTTTTGAGACCAGGAACATGTGTAACCTGGGTGAATGACTACACTCCAGCAAGGGCAATCAGCCTTAGTGATGCTGAATGTATTTGCATTACTGACTGCAACCTCAAACCCTAAAAGTATTCCTCATTTATACCAGTACACCTTAATTCATGGTAAAAACATAGTCCATAATATTTTACATGTTCCTTACATTTAAATTTCTCCCAAAACACAAAATGATAAACACAACTTCAACAAAAGGAATTCCAATTCTATTATTCATTTCTTAATTTACCACATACATCCCCTCTCAAACTCATAACTGACCTTTAAAATTAGTTAGTTGTGAAAGAAATGTGGCACTCAAACAGCAGATTATCAGAGCCAGGATCTCTGTTCTGTACACCTCTCTCCTCTCAGCAGAACCAGATAATGGCAATGTTTCCCTCTCTTTTTCCACTCATATACATGTTAATTTCAAATCTCAGTGCTTCCCCCTTTTTTTCAAATGTAATCACACATTTCTATTGGTTGAAAACCAACCCTTTTCCAAAAGTACCCTTCCCCCAACTTGACTTCTGCCTAGTACCCTTCCCCCAACTTGACTTCTGCCTGCTACCATAGCAACAGCTCATGGAACACTGCTGTGTGAAGTCAGGTCAGAAGTTCACCACACAATGTTTCATTTTCAAAGAGCAAGAGTGCTTGACTTTTCTAACCTAACAGCAAATCCATAGTAATGTTCTTTGGTAACACATTTTTCTGTACCAATACAAAACATGCTTCTATAAATTGACACATACAGCCTAGTTTTTAGTGTAGAATGGTATGAAACAGCCAATGAGTTCTTTTTATTTAAAAAAAATATGTATGCCTCCATTTCCAAACTGTCTTTCATTTCTTTTTCCCTTTCTACTGAAATACACCTCCTGAGTGCATCCAGATCTCCTTTGAAGATGTTCACAGTGTGGATTGTAGGGCACAGCTATGTCTTCTGGAGTGAAAAGTATGCAGAGAAAACAGGTATGGTGAGAGACCTTGCTTTGCCAAATGTAGACATTAAATGGATTGGTCAGAGAGGGTTAAAGTGGCACCAATTGATGCCATTGGTGAAATCCTTCATGCAAATCCAACACCCTGACCTCATAATAGTGCACTGTGGTGGCAATGACCTAGGCACTTTGACTGGGGTAGGTCTGGAAATGCTTATGAAGGAGACCTTTGCACAACTGTTTTCACTTTTCCCTAAAACTGCCTTTGCGTATTCTAACATATGCCAAAGGCAAAAATGGAACTGGTCCAATCATTTTTGTCCGCAGATTGACAAAGCAAGAAAGCACGTCAACAAATCTGTTTCTGCTTTCCTCCGAGACTATGGTATGGGTTCCATTTACCACAACAACTTGCGTTACGACATGCAAGACATTTATAGAGGAGATGGTGTACACTTCACTGATGAAGTGAACAGAGTCTTCCTCTTGAACCTTAGACTCTGCGTCGGTACTTACTTGTAGGTACCACTAAAAAATCACTTCAAAAACACAACGGCTCTTTTTAGAGCCCCCTAATATCCAAACACTTAAATCTGAATTTTATTTATTTTTTTATTTTTTTTTCTACCGTACGCGTACGGTAAGCTTACCGTACGCGTACCCCGCGATTTTTTTTTAAAATTAATAAATGTTTTTTTCGTACTTTTGTGTCCTTCTTTGACCCCTTTTCAAATGTTAGGGGGTCTGTAACTCTCTTCCTTGCCCCCTTTTCACGTTATCTCCCTTTTTTTTCTGTGTGAAACACACGAAATGGCGGCCGACACTTCCTGATTTCGTCTGATTCGAATGTTTACAGTCATGTGACAACCAATCAGATTTGAGCTCGCGCACGGCACCGTACGCGTACGGTAAGCTTACGGTAAGCTTACGGTAAGCGCACGGAGCGCGCTTACAGATATATATATTGATTTAAATGCTATTTTCTCAGGAACTACTGAACAGATTTACACCATACCTACAAAAGGCACTTCCTTGACCTGAGGACTACCTCTCTGCCAAATTACAAGTAATTCTGTTCAGCCGTTCGGGCTGTAGCTGTGTCTAAAGGTCCTATGGAAAAATGCATGGGGAAAACGCGTTTTGGGACCCCCCCTTTTTTCTCAGCCCCCGCTTGACGAATCCCCCCGAGACTTTCAGGGTAGGAGCGGAGCGCAGCGCCCCATTAGTTTTGAAAATTTCGCGAGGATTCGTCGACCGGCGCCAAAGTTATTCCAAATAGAATGTTGCGGATTTCCTATGGAAACAGGGTCCTAACTATAACTACCTACTGGCGACCGCCAGTAGGTAATATACATATATATATATATATATATATATATATATATATATATATATATATATATATGTATATATATATATATATATATATATATATACATATATATATATATATATATATATATATATATATATATATATATATATATATATATATATATATATATATATATATATATATATATATATATATATTATCAAGCAGAAGCCCCTTCCTCCCACTCTGGGGACCACTCCCTACCTATTATTATAAATGTATTTTTGATTGGGTCAGCCAGTCTGCATAGGGAGGCCTATCTGTTGTTCATGGTTATTGGTTACACAATCAATGAAAGCAAAGTACCCTCTGCAGTAGCGGTTGGTGGTGGGAGTGCTGGAGGGCGGTGACATGGGGAGGGGCAGGGTGGGTGGCACTGGCGAGTAAACTGTGTATTACGGCCAAATACAGGTAATCAACATAAAAATTAAGAAAATTATTTTCATTGTGCGCACTGCACCACCGAATGCGATGCAGTGCATGCAACAATTTCTTTTTTTTTTAATGTATTGTTTAATTACCTGTGATTGTCCTTAATCCATAGTTTACTATCCCCACCCTGCACCTTCCCACGTCACCGCCCGGCAGCACTCCCACCACCGACCGCTACTGACCTGATGTCGTATTACCATCTATAATATGAATATAAGCAATGATCATTGGATCAGATAAATAATCAGCCTTTTTGTAGTACCCAGGGCAGGGATTACTTAAAATAGTTCATTTGCCCTCATGTAACAGACAGATTATGGCCAGTGCCACCGGCCGTAAGGCATCATACAAAAATATGAGCTTCCCCACCTACAGACAGTAGTAGTAAATAAAACTAACGTGAGTCTGCATCATGTGGCTCATATCTGTTTCTCTTGGGTGCAGCTTAGCTGACTGAGCTGGCATGCCGGCTACAACAAGGTTATGTAATTGCGCTAAACTACAGATAAGAACAACACGAGTACATAGTACGAGTATAATGTCGGAAACTCCCACAAATGTTAGAGTCCAAGGAAGTAGGAGTAGAGATACTTACCACCAAATCACAAATGTTATGAACTGTGCTTGCTAGTGATACTGTGACACTATGTGTTGAATGATTTTAGTGTTTCTGTTTTGCTAAGAGTATTGGCTACAACATGTTCTTTTTCTTTCTTGATATAGATACTCCTTCCACACCCACAATAAAACCATCTCGGAAGGAGTTGGCCGCCAGGGCCCGGCGCCGTAAACTGGAGGCCATTTGCGAAGAATATCGCCAGCTGGTGGCTCAGGCGGAGGAGGAGGAGGAAGCGGCTGCAGCTGCAGCCTCCTCCAATGAACTGGGCCCCAGTCAGGCCCTGCCTCCAGTTTCATGGCGCCGTGGTCCGGCAGCCGCCCGCCGCCGCGCATCCATCTTAACCACTGCTGCCCCCCACCCTGCATGTAACTGCAGGGCATTTCGTCGCCAGCTGCTCCGCCGGATGGCCCGCTTAGTGGAGAACCTAGAGGAGCGGGTCAAAATCCTGGTGGACAAACACCTGAAGGCCCGACGACTATAGAGGACCTTGTCATTTGCCCCTTTTTTAATTCCTTTTGTTGGTGGGTGGGTTTTTGGGCGTTGTGGATTCGTTCGAACATTGGGACTCTTGGACTTTCGTTTCGTTTCATTGTGGACATTGGTTGGGGTTAGGGAGGGGGGTGGGTTAGGTCAGAGTGGGATAGTTTATTTTTGTTAGGGGATATTACATTTTATACTATTTACTTATGTTTTCCGAATTCAATCTAAGTTACATGGTTTGGGACTTTGTTTCCGTGCTGCTGCATGCCCACAGCCAGTGTTTAATTTAAAAGATCTGCCGATTTTGTAACACACAAACCTATAGATGCAGTACCCCTCACTGAGTTATTTTTAATTGTCATAATAGTACTATCAGTCTCTCCTCCTAGTCCATACCTCCCACCAAACGTATCTTAGCTGTAATTGATGATGAAGTTCAGCACACTGATGGCTGCATGGTTGGTTTCCCAAATGAACGGAGAAGATGCCATTATTGTGGTGGTAGTAGTAGACACTGGCAATAGAAAAGAAAGAGAAAGTCACTTGACTGAGAGACTGTGGGAGGATTAGTAGAACAAAGTAAACTACAGCATGGGTGGGCAAGCAGAAGAAGATCCTTGCCCTGCCTTAGTTGAAATTCAATTAGTGTTGCTTTCACCACATCTGCCCCAGCAAGGGTGTGATCAATTGTTGGTGTACATTTTATGTATTCACATCACACCTCAATATAAATCACACAGCCCGGGGTAAGAGGGTTAGGGATTGATGAATGGATGGGAAGTGGGGTTTTGGGAAAGGTTTGAGAAAGAAAAACAGACAGTATGCATGGACACAACAAAAGTAAAACACAATCTTGTAAGACGTCCATGATCCATTATAAAAGAAATCAAAGTATAAAGTGAGAAAAAGCAAATGCATGCATGCTGAGGAAGAGAACTTGATGGTTAATGATAATGAGTTGTACTTACTAACTACTATTACCCAATGAGAGAGTACAGGGAAGAAATTATTAATATAAAATTTGCCCTGCCTGCCCTGCCTGCCCTCAGAGCTCAGACCGAACCAAATCACATGCTGTACCAGGCTTACTTTTATTTTTCAAGCTAGCAAAGGAAATGAACAAATAGTTGTAGGGATCAATTACCAAACAAACCACAACACACAGTCGTAATGATTGAAGAGAAAAAAGGAATCAAATTAATTTAAAGACGAATGATGAATGATACTAAAGTTACTGTATTATCCTGGTCCAAATGTGGAGTTGCATCATTCTCGTCATTCCTCTTGGTCCTCCCTTCCATGGAAACTCTGCACATCAATCTTGGGTACCACTGCCTGCCTGATGCGGATTGGTAAGGTAAGTGTGAGTCGTTTCTCCCACTATAGCACAGGTTAAAGGCCGGCCTGTAAGTGTAGATGGAAAAACAAACGGGGTATTGAAAAATTACTGCATTTAAAACAATAAACTCAATTACAGTGGAGTGCAAGAGAAGACAAGACTCTGGAGAGAACACTTTCAGACTGAGGCAGCTTGGATAGGATACATAGTGTCTACTCTACAGCATTAAGCTACAACAACAACGGGACAGGACTCAGGAGCCAGCACAGCCACAGAACAGGAGAACCGCGGCACAGGCCAGGCACCCTACCCCTTACTTACATTTTGACCGAGCCAGACAAATGTCATATACACTGCAGCAACCTAGCATTTTCCAAATAAAGTGACTAAATCAATGCGCCACTGTCCCTCATACCACTACACTCTACTCCAGTCCACACCACTACACGGACATCTAGCCTAGGTCTGCTGTGGTTCTTGTTCAAACTGTTTACCTTTAAGTCAGCCCATGAAACGCAGTTATTCCATCAATTATCTCCAATCCAACTGACTGTGTGCAAAGATAGTATGCTCAGCAGCATCATGATGATGACCGTGTGATACATATTCTCCAACACCAACTCAGTCTGTAGTGACTGATTAAGTTTAGAATATATTCCATATTACAAAATTGCAACGGATATTGGCCGGCACCTGCAGTGGTAGGAGTACAATGTGGTTATTAAACAACAAGGAAACATTAACTGTCACCTCACCTGAGTCACTTTTACTTTGTCGATAAACTAGTATAGTTCTACTACATGCACATTCATTCGTAGTCAGCCAGCATCCAATGCAATGCATGCCATCATTCACAATAATCACTCATTACCTGTCTTGCTGTTCTCTTTGGCGGTCAGATCTGATGCCTGCCTAGCCTTCTGACAGTGAGTGATGAGTTTCTTTCGGCTTGGAAACAAAACGGAATATAGCTGGAGTCACGTTTCACTTCTTATGGAGGGACTGTTAGAGGCAACATGTATGGTACTATTCTCCATCTCCATCCAATGTCTGGCTTGCTTGAAATGTATTTAGGGAGAGTAAGGAAGATGGAGCAGGACCCTGAGGAGTGGAGTGGACAGTTATGCACAGACGTGCAACTCCAATAGGGAAATAAAAAGAGGAGACTGTTGATGCATTTGTTGTGATTAGATTTTGAACCAGAAAAACAGATACACAGTCACAAACAAATAAAGGAAGGGAGGACAATTTGAAACCCTAGTTGTCAGGGAAGAGGAGCTCGTCCTCAAACTCTGGTGGTTCGGACAGAAGTACGTCTAACAACCCACTACTTATGTCATTGAAGTCGCTCTCCTCTTCCTGCTGTGAGTCACGTATTTTGTACTCCGGTGGTATAAAGTGTTGATTCATTTTGATCATGGTTAACCTCTCAACGCTTTTGGGCGAGAGGCTTGTCCTTTTGACAGTAACAATGGCACCGGCAGCACTGAAAACATACTCTGAAGAGACACTTGCAACAGGGCAAGCCACATACTTTATTGCCAGCCTGCTGACCACTGGCCATTGGCTTCTTTTTCCATACCAATACACCAATGAGCTTTGCTCCATGAAGACCTCTGTTGTGTCATCTAGATAGGCCTGAACCATCCGCTCAATGTTCAGGGGTGCTCCGATTTGCTTGGCATCTTTTGCCTTTGCATCAGTCATGGACGTACAAAACCCTTTCCGTAGAAACCAATCACCTGCCATTTTTTTAAATGTGCCTGATGATCCTGTTGGTGCTGTTGATGTTATTGCTGGCAGTGTTGTTGACTGCTGGGAGGTAAACGCACTGCTCTCGGCCTCTGAAGTAGAACTTGACTCTGGGTGCCCTGCAGTACTTTTTCTGCCCTGGGGGGGCGGGCCTCTAATTAAGATCCGTTCGTTTTCAAAGTCAGTGGCTTCCTCATCTATCAAAGTTTTGTACTGGGCAACATCCACTTCTGAAAAAGGAATTACTTCATTACTGCGCAGCAATAATTTGCAACGAGGATCCAAAATTGAGGCAGTAATGTAATGTGGATGTGACACAATGTTATTTTGAATCCTTGTATTGTCAGATACGCGATCGACTTAGGTGTCTGCCAAATAATATGCGTCTACTTTGTCATTCACACCTGCGTACATTTCTGACACCTCCTTCAGCTCTTGCTCTAGCATGTACAACAATGGGATAGCTTGGCCCATAGTACAGTCCTCCCTGCTCACTTCACGTGTGAAGACCTCAAAAGGAAGTAGCATCTCTGTCAGGCATTTGATGAGGTCCCATTGGGCCATCTCAACAGTCATGCCTTTCACAGAAGGATCTCCTGACCTTTTCATGACATAAGCATTAAGTGGTATGTACTGCTCAAACAGACGCTCAAGCATGTAATACGTTGAGTTCCAACGTGTTGGCACCTCCTGGATGAGTGCTTTGACTGGCATTTTATGCTCACGTTGAATGACCCTCAGCTGCTTCCGAGCTTTAAAAGAATCATTGAAATGTGTGCATATTCTTCTGCAGGTGGTCAGTAAGCTGCTGACTTTACTTTCATTTTTCAGAAAGTCTTGAACAACAATGTTAATGCAGTGCGCCAAACATGGGACCCTGAAATAGCCACCATCTTTCATGGCCCTAACTACATTACTGCCATTGTCCGTGGCAACAAAACCAATGGTAAGCCCTCTTGGTCGCAGCCACTCAAACACCTTGCTGTTAAACTCATCCAAAATGTTTGCAGCAGTATGAGATTTCTCTATAGCAAACATGGCTACAGTTGCATGTTTGCAAGTGTCTTTAAAAATCTCAGCGGTGTCAACAACACCGTCAGATATCTTATCTTTAACACCCGAAAAAGAGACCCAGTGTGCAGTGATGCACATGTAATCAGTGGCTTGGCAACTGGTCCACATGTCTGTTGTCAGGTGTATACTCTGAACAGCACAATGTTTTAAGGCTTTTCCAAGCAATTCCAGCACGTCGTGATGTAGTGCTGGAACAGCAACTCTTGCGAAATAGTAGCGGCTGGGAACTTTCCATTTTGGGCAGATGGTGATCACAAATTCAAGAAAACCCACCCCTTCAACAAAAGAAAAAGGGAGAAGGTCCAGTGCTAACATTTTAGCCAGCTTCGCATTGTACAAACGTGCTATTGGGTGGTTGTGTTCGTACTGCCCCTCCGGCCTATTAAACATGCTAAGAATGGTAGGCTGCATGGTATTCCTTCCTGTGGTCAACGTCGCACTTTTTGGGCCAGCAGTCCTCCTTGGTGTCTCAGGCTGACTCTTACTCTTGTGCCAATGAGATGTGTCTGAGGATGTGGGCGTTACCACTGCAGTGCTGGGGACAGGGCTACTTTGTGTACCACTACCACTGAGAATGTCTCCCTCTTCTTCCTGTTCCACCGTGAGCGGACTTTCTACTCATTTATGCCCAACAGCAATGGTTCCAGTTTCATGCGACTAAGGTGCTCCTCCCACTGGATTGCGTGGTGTTTTTTCAGATGGGTCATTTGGCCTCCAGTACCATAGTTTGTACCAAGCTTACCACGACTAACAGAGGTATGACAAACGGAGCATATAGCAATGTTCTCCTCCTTTCCGCTAACCGTAAAGAAGTCCCACACTGGGGAGCTTAAGTTTTGTCTCCTGCTGGAGGTGCCACTCCCACTTCCAATGCCGGATGAACTGGAGGGTGTGTGTTGAATTTGACTCTGTGCAGTACCACTACCTACTTCTGCTGAGGTGGAGCTTGTGCTGGATGTAGGACGCTGCCGGCACTTTGCTAATGTAAATATGGAAGCTGGAGGTCGTGTTGGTGTTACCTGTGTTGGAGGTATGCGTGCTAAATCCCTCGCAGCCATTTTGGATAGTGTAAAAATGTTGGTCTCCATCTCCTCAGGCCCAGGAGTGATGTTCGTGATGACTGGCTCATCATCATCATCATCATCCTGCTCTTCTACATCAACCTCCATAAGTGTAAGGCTTTCTGGAACCTTCCTTTTCCCATGCCTGATCTTGTAACGTGTTTCCCTCTCAGACTCAGTTTGTGGCTTCCAAGTGGCATCTAGATCATCAGAAGGGGGGCTTGGTGAACTTGATGTACTAACCCTCCTTTTCCTTGCTGGGGATTTGGAAGCCAATGGAACTTCTAAAGGAGTGGCTTCCTCTTCTTCCTCTGCATGAGGCTCAATTTCCTGAACTGCCCCTACTTCGGGAGGAACTACAGCTACTATTGCAGGTGGTGGTTGCGTCTGTTGACCACTTATCTGCTGTGTTCCGTCCTGCGTTGATTGTGTACTACTTTGAGATAGCGATAAGTTTAGTTCAAGCTCAGCATCACTGCTTTCCACCATAAGGCTGGCTACCTCTTCCACACTCATCTGCTTGTGCCTGGATTGGTGGGTTGGGCCCACTGATGTGGAGGTGCTGCCCCCAGCTTGGCCCCCCGACACCGCTGCTGCAGGCGTCATTTTTGGTGTCCCAAAAAAGGTTTTGGGAGGCACACCAGACTTAAGTAACACTTCCTTCTACTTCTGTTCCTTCTTCTCCATGGCAACTTTCTTGGTACCGGTGGACCTGCTACCTGCTTTCTTTGGGGGCATCTTCTTCAGTTGTCAAAACAGCACTCAGTTGCACAAGTTGCAGAGATGCCTGGTCAGGTCACTCTCACGTCACGTCGTGTACAGCAGCAGGACGTCGGTCTGGCACCACAACGGTCGATGATGATGACACACCCCCTCTGTCTTTTGTGCACCTAAAAGCAAAAAAGCCAGAAGAACATCAGTCAAAAGATCAATAATATAATATATATCTTCTTAGTGTCTGGTGGGTGGTCACAAATATTAAATTTTATGAAGTCAGTGAACAACAACAGTATAGCCATTTAAGAGACTGACAAGGCCAGGGCTCCTGGTGTACTTGTACTATGTACACTCAGGAAGAAGAATAGCAAAGAACAAAAACATAAATATAGTCTAGCCTGTTTGCCCTAAATAAAAATGTGTGCATCTTATGGGATGGATGCAGCATCAGGGAGCAACAACAACGAACATATACACATAAAAACTAAAGGCATTTATTTACAACACCCAAAAAGTGAAATGTACCCCCGAAAAAAAGTAAAGCCCACATTTTACAATTCAATCCAGAGCCATACATGATGTTGAAATTTAACGCACAACACAAAAACAGTTGTTTAAATTCCATGCACCCGTGATGATTGATGAGAAGTACCCCTGGGCCTACTGTATGACTGACTAGGCCACAAGCTTGGAGGCCTATGGAAAAAGCACTGTGGCTGGTACCATAAAATGGCCGCCACCACATGGCCAGGCCACTCCCAAAAACAAGAAAAGGTCAGCAATACAAGACAGACAATGCAGGCCTATTGCAAAAGCACAATGCCTGTCTCCACAAAATGGCCGCCGCACATGCTCAGGCCACCCACCACAATACTAACAAAAAAGTGATTATAAAGGACAGGAACAGGAAGTTGTAGTCTCTGTGGGACTTACTTTCTCTCCTAAAAATATTTTTAAAAGAATAAAAGCTTCTTCGTGCTCCAAAAATACAGCTGAATGACAACCTGAGGAGTTTTTTTAGCAAAATGCACAAAATCAGCGTTTTCAAGAAGGATTAATGTTGCTCGCGAGATATTGTTTGCCAGATTGCAAATGCTGTGTGTTCGGGATCGCGAACTGTACAAAAAGGCTTTATCGCGTGTGCGAACACGTATATTGAGAGCACGAAAATGACGAAAACTCTAAGTCTGCGTTGTCGCACTGTGTAGAGTTACCGAAAATACGCAAGCTGAATCCCTAGGGTTACCTACTGGCTGAAAAGCCCTATTTATTTAACACACACCCAAAAACTGCTATTCCACCCCAAAACACACCTTTTGCAATGAAATCCAAAGACATCCATGGTGTAAAAAAATAATTCAACAGACAACACAAAATGTAAATTTAAATAATGCACCAAAGATTTTAGGATTACTACCTCTGGGCGTACTGGCAGACTAGGCCACAAGCTTGGAACAGAATGGCAAAAGCAAGCACACTGCTTGGATGGCTCCATAAAATGGCCGCTACACACCCATAACAACAAGAAATGGAAGACAGTCATTGTAAACCTATGGCAAAAGCACAATGCCTGCCTTCACAAAATGGCCGCCACACACATGCTCAGGCCACCCACCACAATATTAATAACAAAAAAGTGATTACAAAGGACAGGAACAGGAAGTTGTAGTCTCTGTGGGACTTACTTCCTCTCCTAAAATTATAGTTTTTTTTTTTAAAAAGCTTCTCCGTGCTCCAAAACTACAGCAGAATGACAACCTGAGGAGTTTTTTTAGCAAAATCTACAAAATCAGAGTTTTCGAGAAGGATTTATGTTGCTCGCGAGATATTGTTCGCCAGATTGCAAATGCTGCGTGTTCGGGATCGCGAACTGTACAAAAAGGCTTTATCGTGTGCGCGAACATGCATATTGAGAGCGCGAAAATGACGAAAACTGTAAATCTGTAATGTCGCGCTGTGCAGAGTTACCGAAAGTAAGCGAGCTGAATCCCTAGGGTTACCTATTGGCTGAAAAGCCCTATTTACTTAACACACACCCAAAAACTGCTATCCCACCCCAAAAACCACCTTTTGCAATGAAATCCAAAGCCATCCATGGTGTACAAAAAAAATCAACAGACAACACAAACTGTAAATTTAAATAATGCACTAAAGATTTGAGGATGACTACCTCTGGGCCTACTGGCAGACTAGGCCACAAGCTTGGAATAGAATGGCAAAAGCAAGCACACTGCTTGGATTGCTCCACAAAATGGCCGCCACACACCCACAACAACAAGAAATGGAAGACAGTCAATGTATGCCTATGGCAAAAGCACAATGCCTGCCTTCCTAAAATGGCCGCCACACACATGCTCAGGCCACCCACCACAATAATAACCAAAAAGTGATTACAAAGGACAGGAACAGGAAGTTGTTGTAGTGTCTGTGGAACTTACTTCCTCTCATAAAAATATTTTTGAAAAAATAAAAGTGACTCCGTGCTCCAAAACTTCAGCTGAATGACAACCTGAGGAGTTTTTTTAGCCAAATGCACAAAATCAGCGTTTTCAAGAAGGATTTATGTTGCTCGCGAGATATTGCTTGCCAGATTGCAAATGCTGCGTGTTCGGGATCGCGAACTGTACAAAAAGGTTTTATCGCGTGCGCGAACACGTATATTGAGAGCGTGAAAATGACGAAAACTGTAAGTCCGCGTTGTCGCGCTGTGCAGAGTTACCGAAAGTATGCAAGCTGAATCCCTTGGGTTAACTACTGGCTGAAAAGCCCTATTTATTTAACACACACCAAAAAAGGCTATTCCACCCCAAAAAACACCTTTTGCAATAAAATCCAAAGCCATCCATGGTGTAAAGAAAAAACAACAGACAACACAAACTGTAAATTTAAATAACGCACCAAAGATTTGAGGCTGACTACCTCTGGGCCTACTGGCAGACTAGGCCACAAGGTTGGAACAGTCAATGTAAGCCTATGGCAAAAGCACAATGCCTGCCTTCACAAAATGGCCACCACACACATGGCCAGGAGGACACAACAACAAAAAGCATAAGCCAAGGGGAACAAAGAAAAGAAATGCAGGCCTTTATGGAAAAAGAAGTTCACACTACTAAACTACCACCACAAAATTGCCACAAGCCACATGGGCACTCACAGTCACAACAGGCCATGGAAAACAATGAACTGAAGCAGGCCTATAATATATGACCAGACAAAGGAGGCCTGCTAAACAACACAGCTTTAATACAAAAATGAAAATCAACAGGGCTACGAAAGGATTGGAAAGAAGTTACACTTCAAGCACACACATCCAACAAAGGTATTTCACACACACACACACATACCAACAGTGAAATACAACACAGCCACATTTAGCATTTCAATCCTATGCCATCCATGCCCTACATGATTTTGAAATTCTACAGACACCACAAAAAATGGACCCATGTGTACCCTACTGGCTGAAATTGCAGAGAAAAACAACTAGGCCCCTATTGAAAGTACAGGCCACCCGTCACAACAATATTTTTTTAAAACAATGAAAATCCCAGAAAAATGTAGGTACAAACAAGCTCCAATGAAACAAACACACACATTCTCCAACTTACTTGTAGTAAATTAAATCTCAAATCAAAAAGTCCTCAAATAAATCCAATCCAATGGTATGATGCAGCAGACAGACAAAAAAAGTGATCCTTCCAGCTCCAAATCCAAATGAAAGTGAACAGCACATGCACAAAGCACTGGGAGGACCCTACTGGACAGGAACAGGAAGTTGTAGACTCAGGGGCACTTCCTTCCTCTTGAAAAAAAGAGTAAAAAAAATTAAAGGACTCCTCCTTACACAAAAGACTACAGCAAAATCACAATCTGAGTAGTTTTTCTGAGCAAAATGATCATTTTAGAGAAGGTTTTATGAAGCTCGAGAGATATTCTTCGCCAGATTGTAGTTTTTGCATGTTCGGGATCGCGATCTTACCAAGACAGCCGCCGGAAGTCAGCTCGCGCGCCCGAATGACGTGTTCGCGTTCGCCCACTCTCACCGGCTTGGGCAGCCATATTACAAATCTTATGGCGCTCGCGAATGGACAGAAAAGCAAGTTGGCGATCGCAGAATCATGGTAAGACGTTACCGCGAGAATGAATATTGAGCGCGCGAGGAAGCAAAACTACTACGCTGCACGTTAGATTGCGTAGCAATCTGCAACTTCGAGCTCTACGCGAATCGCGAAGTTACCTAAATATCGCAAGCTCCGCGAACGGAGCGTATTTCAATGCCCAGGCTTAGACCAATTTATAAAAAGTGAAGTTGGTTTTTATGTAATTTTTAAGACCAGAAATACAGTTGGAAGGTAAGTGCTTTTGGAGTTACAATTTTGCAAAGATCTGAAAATATATCACTTTTGTGCTCAATTATGCACCATTGAAAACAATAGGGAAAAAGCAGAAAATTGTATATAAAACCAGGTAATGCTTTCAGAAAGTTCACCTTCTTGTTTTAGGTCACTGTCAGGACCAGGTCCAATCTTCCAGCAGGAGAAGTTTGAGAGCAGAGTGCTGAGGGTCCTGGAAGCTGATGCACAAAGACAAAGGAAGCCGCTTGAAAACACACTGCACAGGAGGACTTACAGGAAAGTCCAGTGGGTGTCCTTGGAGGGAGAGGTCGCAAGAGCTTGGGGACTAATGGAGCACAGCTGGTTGGTCTGTGCTGAGGCCTGATGGGCCGGGTGCAGAGCAAAGAGGTCAGCTGAGCATTGTGCGTCTTGAGGTCCTCGCGGACAGAAGCGGGCAACTTGGAAAGGCGATCTTGGAACAGCTGGGTTCCTAAGCAAGTGGGTTTCAGGTGTCTAAATGTCCCTCAGCAAGTGCTTGTTTCTGGTGCTTTGGGAGTCAGTGTGGACTCTTCTTCTTGGTTATTACCGCTATGGGTTCGGTACTCCGGTTATTGGTGTCTCACATCCCTGGTACATCCTAGTAAATCCAAAAATGGTGGAGAGTCAGATCTGACCCTCCAGAGATGTTGTACCTTTACTTGCTTCAGTGCTGCATTGAGGTCATCAGGGAGCAGCAATACGACAAAACAGACTTTGCAGGATCGGTGCCTCCGGGGTCCAGGGAGTAATAATTTCACCCCAAGGGAGCTTCTTTGCAGTTTCTTTAAGGCTGGAGGTGTTCTGGGGTTCTTGGAGTCTTTTCAGGTTTCAGAACAACACAGCAGCAGGGATTGTCGAGTCCTTGGAGCAGCAGGCAGAGTTTGGCACCTTTTTCTTCTGCAGCAGGGCTTCAGTTCTTATGCAGCTGGTCTTTTTTCTACTGGTCTTCTCTTGTCCATCTAATCTGATGTTCTGGTCTTAGGGTGCCTCCTAAATACTGAATTTAGGGGCATTTCAAGGGGATACTGGTAGTAGCCAATGGGCTACTTACCTTTAGGGTGCCTACACCCTCTAGTGACCACTCTCAGTGGGACAGGTCACTACCCTAGCCCTGAAAGGTTATTTTTCCACCATCCAAAGATGGTGGAATTTCAGACGAGGGGCTCATATTGCTTGCCCCTCCCTATGGCTGGTGCGGGATAAGTGGAGACCCTCCTTCTCATCTACCTAATTACCCTACCTTGCTACCCACCAAAAGAGAAGCTGGAAAGGGGGATTGGCTTCCCCCACTAACTGGAAATTCCTGGGTTGGATTTCAAAGGCCTTTAAAGCTTCCCGTTCAGGAAAGCCATCCTCTCCTGGAGAAGTTGTGAAGTACTTCTGCCCAGAGCAGGTTTTGTCTCAGACCACTGGGAGCACTGGTTCTCACCCCATTAGGTCAGAAACATGTCTGGTGGTGGCTGACTCATAAAAACAAGTCAGGGACCACACCAGTGCTTAGTAGGACTTCAGGGGACCCTCTAAAAGGGTCTCCCATGTGGGCATAATAATAAATCCAACAATGGCATCAATGAGGATTTATTAAGACAAGATCTTTGGTACCAATTATCATAGAAATCAGTGAAGCCATTATGGAGCTAGGAACCTCATGTTGACAAGTATCCAGCCCATGTACTCTTTATGGCTTCCCTGTTCACTTACAATACCCCACAATAGACTGAACATTGTAGGGGTGTATCTGCTCATGCTGAAATGCCCTCACATAGGATATAGTGCACCCTCCCTTAGGGCTAAAGGCCTGCAGTAGGGGTGACTTACCTATATCTTATGCAGTGTATGGGTGGCATGCCACACAGGATTGTGTGACATGTTGATTCTTTGGATTTCTCTGCACCAAGACATGTAGACGTCCATGGCAGAGTGCACTGTCTTGGGGAGGCGTCCTTGGGGTGCACAACCAGTGCTGTAGCCCCAGAGGACCCTCTTTAGTACCCATGCCCTTGGTACCAGGCATACCATTTGCTAGGGACTTACACGGGTAACCAACGTTTTTAGGGAAATAGTCTGGTACTGGGAGCCTGGTTGGCAGGAATCTAGTACACCCCAGTCAAAGTTGTATCAAAAGCCAGGCAAAAATTTGGGGGCACTGCAACAGACACCCAGTTTCTCACATCAATTCTCACTGTTGGAGTGGTTAAATGAGGGGCCAAGGGAGGTGGTCCAGACACAATCAGCTGAAGACGGGCCCACACTTGGCCCAGGCATCGCACAGGCACATCCTGCATTGTGGGAGACCCCAGTACACATTATAGTGCTGGTGGGAAGTTGAGGAAATTAGCCCCCTCTCCTCGGGGCAAGGTATCCTGGGACTTGATGTCCCCATGATCACCAGACTAACAGCAACACAGCTCCGCATCCTGTACAGCAGGAGACCTCAGTGCACTTTATAGCACTGGTGGGAAGTCGCAAAGGTTGGCCCCTCCTCCGGGCAAGGTATCCTGGGAATTAATGTTCACATGAGCACAGACCATCAGTAACAGTGCTCTGAGTCCCACGCCACAGAAGGCTTCAGTGCGCTTTATAGCGCTGGCAGGAAATTGCAGGAGTTGGCCCCTCCTACTCAGGGCAAGGTATCCTGGGACTTGATGTTCCCACGAGCACAAGATCAACAGCAACAGAGCTTTAACAAAGCAATTGTTTCTGTGATAATATTGATTTACTCTTTGAAAACTGTATTGTGGGAAAATTTGAGATCATGCAGATGCTATTCTAACATATTGCATACTCGACCAGTTGCAATACTACATATGCAGTCTTATATTTTATTGAAATACTTGTTCTAACTACTTGATGTTAAAATTGGAAAAGCTGAGCTCATAGTACATAATTTGTAAGAGTGCACCACGTACAAATTGCTCCAACAATTATACAAATAAAACTAGAAAAACATCATTTGAATTGTATTATTCAAATTCCTAACAATTGCCATGGATTCCCCATTAAAGCATATGGAGACTAGGTTCCCCATACAGATAAAAAGACTTAATACATTTTGCCAAGAGTAGCTTTTACATACACACACAGGCACACACATTTCCTTGGTCAAAGGATAGAAAATTTGACACAAATATTATTGAACACACTAAAACACATATAAAAGCAAAATATGTGAGACAAAAGGGAGTTAGTATTAGAAATGTGGAATATCTTTGAAGAGGTTTAATCTGGTGAACACACGATAAAGGGAAAAGTGGCACTTAGTACAAGACCTACGTCCCCTCAACTACATCACAGTCCCAGAGTTACCAATAGGACTAGACCTCTCCATCATCCTAACTAATATACCGGCAGACTCAAATTACTGCAATTGACATAAAAAATGTGTTCTTTAGCATCCTGTTACATCCCGACAGCCAGTGCCTGACCACATTCACATTTCAAGGGGTTCATCTACTATTCCTGAGATTCCCACAGCAGCACTGTGAGTTCCCAACTATCTTTAATTGAATACTGATCTCGCTAACTTCCAGTCGAATACCACCCTGATCAAATGTGCAGATGAAATCTTTATATGTAGCTCCTCTGAAGCAATATCTCATCAGGACACAATAACTCTCCTTATTACAGTAGCCAATCAAAGATACAAGGTGGAGCAGGGCAAGGGCAACACGTACAGCAGAAAGTTAACTATTTATGTCAAATGATTTCAGTGGGCGGTCGACAGGTCACCCCAGAACAGGTAAACTCCATTAGGACTATGACACCACTTCAAGCTAAAAAGAACATGCAAAAACTGTTGGGCATTTACAATTACATCCATCGGTGGGTCTTTGATTACAGTATGCTCATTGCCCTCTTACTGGAGGCAATGTAAAAAGCAAAAACTGGCAGCAAGAAACTAACGTGGACACCCGAAATGCGTGATACCTTCTGTAAACTCAAAATAGAGATAACATGCTCACCTCTGCTAGGGGCACCAGACTATACTAAGGAATTATTCTTATTTAGCCACAGTGATGAACAAGTCATGTGAGCAGTCTTGATGAAGTAATATCCCTTGGGGTGCAAACCCTTACATACTACAGTGGACATTTAAACAAAGTCATGCAGGGTCACTTCCCATGGAAACAAGCTCGGCAGCTGGAGCTTTTACCATCGATAAAAGCATTTCCATTGTAATGGGGGCACCACTGACACTGTATGCAGAATACCAGTGTTTGCAGTTATACAAAAGAGCAAGAGCAAGCTGACTACGCAGCGGGTTTCGGGTTATGAGCTGCTGCTCTCTAGACCATCACTAAAAATAATAGCCCATGCAGTACAGGAGGTTAAGGAGATTAATGATTGTGCAACATACACCCCTGATGGCATGAGCCTGGCTCAGGGGGGTCCTATCACAGACAGTGATGCACTGTTCATTGAAGGGTCCTCTGTGATAGACCAGGAGGCAGGGCTAAGACACACAGGGGCACTAGGAGGGACAGCTATTAGCCATGTGCTTCAGAAACACTACATTTCACAGAGCAGCTAACCTTCGTACCTCACCTGTCAGCACAGGCAGCAGAGTTAATAACGTTGATTGAAGCTCTC
Source organism: Triturus cristatus (assembly GCF_964204655.1). Classification (NCBI taxonomy): domain Eukaryota; kingdom Metazoa; phylum Chordata; class Amphibia; order Caudata; family Salamandridae; genus Triturus; species Triturus cristatus. Next base: position 715,834,979 of record NC_140584.1, on the reverse strand, counting down.
ACTCAAAGCATGGGAAGACAGCAGCAGTTTATTGTGACTCGGCCTATGGCACCACCTAATTGCCTTTAAGCATAGAGGGATGGAAAAGGCAAGGCTTCCTGAAATCGGACAGTACACCTGTCATCCACAAGGACCTCCTGGAGCTACTAATTAATGCATTAACACTATCTAATCGTGTGGCCATACTAAAATGTGCCCGGCATACAGGTGGTAAGGACTTTATATCACGGGGAAATGCACTAGCCGACCAAATGGCAAAGAAGGCAGCTTGCGGAGCAGTTGGGGAGACACACGTACTCCTCATGCATCAGGTGGCAGAATCTAAATAACTCAGGATAGGCCATTCGCAGAAATGCCTAAATTATATCTGATAGAGTTGCAAGAAACAGCTTTACCACGCTTGAAAGGTTTTGGGAGGCCAGGGACTGCACACAGACAGCACTTGACTTCATATATCGACATGCACCCATGGCATATCCAGTCATGCCCCAGAGCTTAGTAAGCATAGCACTGCTCCAATTACACCTCCCAGCTCACACTTCAAAAGAAAATATGCTGGCAAAACTTCAGACCTATTGGTTTATCCCCAACGTTGCAGAAGTAGTAGCAATGTACTTAAATGAGTGCCTCGTTTGTCAATTTTACTCACCTTAACCCACAATAAAGGTCAAAGCTTTGTATATCCTTAGACCCATTGTACCCTTCAAGGCATTGCACATTGACTTTACAGACATGATTGATCGATATGCTAACTACAGGTATTTCATTATAGTTGTGTATCCCTACTCTAAATGGATCAAAGCAGGCTCTTGTGTGCATTGTGATGCCAAATCAGAAGCAACTTCCCTGGTGAGGGAGTTAATACCCAAATGGGAGTTCCAGATCTTATCAGATCAGACAATGGGAAACACTTCATCAAACCATGTTCGGAATAATGCATAAATTAGGTCAGCTTATCATACACAAAGTAACAGCATTGTCAAAAGGCCCAATGGATTATTAAAAAATAAAATAATTGACATTTGTGCCACCATCAGCAGGAAATGGCTACACTGTCTACCCCTGGCCTTGTTTGCACTGGGAAACATGCAATCACCATCTCACAACTCACCAGATCATGACTGGTAGACTGATAGGGATGCCCTCCCCACCAGTAAGGGCCAGGTTAAATGCAGAGCAAAGCTCCAAAGCATTGGGTGATGAACTGCATGTATACTTATCAGAATTAACGAAGACTGCTAGGTTTTTGGGCAAACAAGTCAGCCCATAGAACACCTAAGTGCACCAATACCAAGCTGCTATATCCAACACGTTGGGCATTACCGGTTGATCTTTCTAACACCGACGGCCCTTAGGGTGGAGGGAACTAGTGAGTGCATTCACCTCCCAGGCACAGACTCCATGAACTAAAAACCACAAACATTTACTTTGAACTGGTCAGAAGAAACACAGCCACTGGAGGGGCACAGATGACTCCCAAGGGACCCATAACGCGAACTACAGTATCACAACAAAACGTATGTACATTTCTGTGGCTATGTATACTCTGTCTCCTTTGAGTAGTCCCACACTTGAGTACTACCGAAAAACTGCCAATTCAAAAGAAATTCACTAATGGGGAACTACATCGCCTGTGTGGGTACCTTTCATACGTCACTTACAATTAAACGAAAGAGAACACCAGCATCCCACATGTACTGCACAGAGCCCTTTTACACAACACATAGTATCAGCACAGTATAGTTGGCTCTTAAGCATCAGCCAGGTCATGTTATGTCTGCTCATTGATCCCACATGCGGTAGGGGCAGATAGACTGTACTTGTCCCGAGAGGTAGCCCTGAGAAAGCAAAATGACTTTTCCACCTCTATCTCTGTACAATAAGGACCAAGAATTAATTCAACAAGATAGAACCACACAGGGTAGTTGTAAATCTAAACCGATATGACACTAACCAAATAGTGCTATACATCTACACTGAGCCCCAACCGAGCTGGACATGATATGTGGAAAGTGTTCCATTGGGGAGGATATTACCTAGCTCAGAGATTATAAAGCGAATTCAGTTTTTTTGGTAACCAAACCCCTTTTCCAGTGCACAAAAACATACACCTGTGGACCAAGAATGTCTCTTAGTCTCTCCGGGTAGGTCTGCTTAAACAACAAGTGATCTTCGAACATGAAATTCCTGTTTAGGGCTGTCCAGCTCTCTGATAAAAAAGGGAATGAGTTGCATCAGGGAGGTTTTAACGAAAGTATTGCTAACCCATGTCAGGAAATCAGGGACAACGATGTGGGTGGATACACTAGGCTAAAACAGGAAGGTCAACCCCTAATTGTACGGAAACTTAAACTGTTTTCCTAATGTTTCAGTGAAAAAGGAATGCTTCTGATGGCCACAGCTGCTAACTGTGGAGAGATATTACATATTCCGAAAATGCAATAGGGTACCTCCACACTTATGGGTTTTTATTGGCAGTGCAGCAAGCATGCCTATACTCAGCCGGTTTCTGGATGGAGAGGTTTGTGTTCCATGGGGACATTGCACACCCAACCTTGGTTATTCCTGGAGAAGAGCTTACAGACTTGTACCAGCACCTGTTGAAGAAAAAGACAACAACCTTGCTGCATCAAGCTCGTGAAAACAGAGCGGTGGCCTGTTTTGGTTGGGCTCAATTCAAAGACATTCCAGAAGATTTTAAGCTGCTCACGGAAACACAGTTAGGGTATGGGGGTTGATACCCTTCTTTACCCTGCTGACAAAAGCTAATGCCTGCTGGCTGCAGATTACCCGGTGGGAAATGCTCAAAATGATGAACAGCACTGACCTCAATTCAACCAAAGAAGAAATACGAGTCATCTGCCTCATGGTAATGCAGCACCGCTATGTACTGGACTTAATGGCCGCAATGGTGGAAGGGGTCTTTTCCCAGATCAGTGCCGCCTGCTGTACGTTGATCCCAGGGAATGACATGGAGAATTGAAAACTGACTGTGGAGAGATATTACATATTTCAGAAATGCAATAGGGCACCTCCACACTTATGGGTTTTTATTGGCAGTGCAGCAAGCATGCCGGGTTCTGGATGGAGAGGTTTGTGTTCCCTGGTGACATTGCACACCCAACCTTGGTTATTCCTGGAGAAGAGCTTACAGACTTGTACCAGCACCCGTTGAAGAAATAGACAACAACCTTGCTGCATCAAGCTCGTGAAAAGAGAGCGGTGGACTGTTTTGGTTGGGCTCAATTCAAAGACATTCCAGAAGATTTTAGGCTGTTCACGGAAACACAGTTAGGGTATGGGGGTTGATACCCTTCTTTACCCTGCAGACAAAAGCGAATGCCTGCTGGCTGCAGATTACCCGGTGGGAAATGCTCAAAATGATGAACAGCACTGACCTCAATTCAACCAAAGAAAAAATACGAGTCATCTGCCTCATGGTAATGCAGCACCGCTATGTACTGGACTTAATGACCACAATGGTGGGAGGGGTCTTTTACCAGATCAGTGCCACCTGCTGTACGTTCATCCCAGGGAATGACATGGAGAATTGAACACTGACACTTGCCATTCAAGCACTGTATTGTCTACAAAGAGCATGCACGAAGAGGGTGAAGATTGAGGTGCCCCTGATCAGGAGTGGTTTTTGAAGTTGTTCTCCTGGCTTCCATGAAGGATATCCAGTTTATGCAAATCATTGTTGTTAGTTATCATTGTGTTTCTATTGGTATGAGGAATTATACTATTGGGGACCACCTGCTGTAAAAACACAGTCCTCAAGCTGGGTAGAATGAAAGCAAATAGGGAGGTAGTGGTTATTGATAGCCAACTTATGGAGCAACAGGCCCCAAGTACAGTAATTGTTGTACTGCATGAGTCAGGTAGTATCGTTGAAAAATTAACTAGGATGGTGAATGTTAATATGACAAATGAGGCATACATTGATCAAATGAAATATTGTCTTTATTAACAGATTCACCTGTTGTGAACTCTACATCAATCTTGACTCAAAAATATACAGTTAGGCAGGCCCTGGTACCTAGACCCAGGAATTGTTGATAGATAGGTCACAGCTGTGGGGGTGCATAGCTGGCAGGCAAACACTTGGGTAGGAATCTCTTCCTCAATCCCACAGATAGGCACAGCCTCATTACAAAGGTCAGGGGAGATTACCCCAGTGAAGCACACATGGCCGTAGGGGTTTCACGTGCTCCTAAAAACATCATAAAGTCAGATGCACAAGAGTTAGAAACACCTAGCCAATCAGGGCATGGAACACCTCTGCGGGACATCTGGACACATTCTCCACAGGCAAAACTGTGTCCCCATGAGGTCAAGACCCACCTGTAGTAAACAGTGACCATTAATGTATGACTCCAAAGGCAGCAACCAATATTCCTCACCATATATGGCACTCCAGAAACTTTTTATTACCAGTTGTATTTTGTATATGAGAACGGTACAAACCAAATGTAAATTGAGACAGTCCTCAGACCTAATGCTTGTAACTGCTCTCCAGTCTGAACTATTTAATTAAACACACTGTTCTTGTTTTGTAAAAAGTCACTTGTCTTGTGTGTTTTTCTAAGGAATTCTAACCCAAGGAACACCTCCAATGCTTCACAGAAGCTTTCTATTGAACAGATCCAGATATACATTAATAATCAATATTGATTTAGTATTGCCTCATGGCATGTATCAGTTAATTGTTATTGCTTGGAGTGAGGGGTTTTGTTAATCTGTTAAAGTAACTGTTACTGTGGGTACGTAAATCAATAATATATCAATGGTCTGCCAAAGTTGTTGCTTTTAATAGGCAGGTAATGTATTTCATGATATCACTGAACTGATAGAGTATTAACAGTCCATGTCACCTGTGAATTAATGATGGAAAATTTAGGGTGTCAGTCTGACTGAGAATTTGTAGAAGCTGGACACATTCCATGATGTAAGTATAAGTTGACTACTGCATAGTCAATCAATTGAAGTGTTTTGTTGGTTTGTGTTAGGGGCAGGTGGTATTCTTGAAATGTAGGCCAACAAGCTCCAGTCTGCCTGCTTCTCCTGACTTAATAGAATAAGAATTGTGCAAATACTTTGATCATTTATCCTATGATGTATTATAATCCGGCTTCCTGCTTCCCGCTTTCCGCCTGTCCTGCTTCCATACGCCCCGCCCCTTGACCCAGCATCACTCCCGCCTCCACCTTTACATCCGCCCCCTCCCCTACATAATGGCGACCGCTGCGCCCGTCCGTGCCTGGACCGTGCCTAGCACCAGACCCCTGGCCCCCGCGAGCGCAGCAACCCCAGATGGCACTACGACGCCAACACCCTCCTTAACGCCAGCCGATCCTCCACCTGCTTCCAGGCCACCCCGAAGCTCACGGACCCTTCACCTGCCGTATCTGCAGCTACACCAGCCAGCACACAGTGGCACATTCTGCCCATCCCACCAAAGCAAACCACAACCATCTCAGATGCATACTTCTCAACACCCGCTCTGTCCACAAGCACGCCGTCAAACTCTGGGACCTTCTCGATACATCCTCCCCGGATGTAGCTTCCTGACTGAGACCTCGATGAACACCTCCTCGGCGCCGGACATAGCCATAGCCATTCCAGACGGCTACAAGATCACCCGCAGGGAGAGATCCGACAAACCTGGAGTAGGAATCGCCATCGTCCACAGGAACACCATCAGAATTTTGACCAACACAAAGACTCCCTCAGCATGGCTGAACACCTACACTTCCAAATCCACATTGATCACAACACCACCCTCACAGGAACCCTCGTCTACAGAACCCCGGGACACTGAACACGGTTCAGTGACTCCATCACTGACCTCATCAGCACACACGCCCTCACCTCCACAGACCTCATCCTCCTCGCAGACCCGAACTTCCACATCGAGATCGCAAAGGACAGCAACTCTGCAACCTTAATTGCCAACCACGCCAACCTTGGACTCTGACAGCTTGTAACAACACCCACCCACGGCGCCAGACACACCTTCGACCCCATCTTCTCCGCCAGCAACCATGTCAAATTCAGCCACAACACCGAACTACTTTGGACCGACCACCACTGCATCCATTTCTCATTCGAGAAACACACCACGCACAAGCAACCGCTACGATTCCCACACCGCAGCTGGAACAAAGTCAGCGAAGAGCAGCTCATCACAACCCTCTCCCAAGGCCCTCCACCCGAGTCCTCTGGCACTAACACAGCGGCCCACAACCTCAGACAATGGATCGAAGACTGCACTAACACCCTCACCCCGATCAGAAAACCCTCAAACAGGCGCACTGACATGAGGTCATCTGGTTCAACGCCGACCTCCAGACCTCCAAGCAGACCTGCAGAAGACTCGAAAAGCAGTGGTGCCATGACCAGACACCAGAAAACCACGCTGCCCTCAAGAACGTCAGACGCAAACACCACCAACTCATCCGATCTGCCAAAAGGACCTCCTGCAAGGAACGCATCAACAACAACACACACAACAGCAAAGAGCTCTTCAACATCGTGAAAGAACTCGACACCCCCAGCTCCAGTGACATCCCACCACCCCAAGAACTCTGCGACTCCCTGGCCACCTTCTTCCACTGCAAGATTGCAGACATCCACAACAGCTTCAACACCCAGACACTGACAACAGACGCCGACACCCCCCCCGACTCTACGGCCACCAAACTCACCGACCTCCTGCTCTCCTGGAACAACATCACTGATGAAGACACCATCAAAATCATGAGCATCATCCACTCCGGCTCACTTTCCGACCCCTGCCCCACCACATCTTCAACAAAGCAAACTCCATCATCGCACCCCACCTCTGAATGATCATCAACAGCTTCTTCGAGATCACTACCTTCCCAGAGAGCTGGAAACACGCCGAGATCAACGCCCTACTCAAGAAACCCAAGGCGGACCCAAAGGACCTCAAGAACTTTCGACCCATCTCCCTGTTCCCATTCTCGGCAAAAGTCATTAAGAAGACTGCCAACAGACAACTAACCCACTTCCTTGAAGAGAGCAACCTCCTGGATCCACACAATCTGGCTTCCTAAGCAATCACAGCACCGAAACCGCCCTCATCGCTGCCACAGACGACATAAGTGCCACACTGGACAACGGCGAAACCGTTGCCCTCATCCTCCTGGACCTCTCGGCCGTCTTCGACACCGTCTGCCACCCCACCCTGCGCACTCACCTCCACGACCCAAGGATCTGCGACAACGCCCTGAACTGGATCACCTCCCTCCTCACCGGCAGAACATAGAGAGTACGCCTCCCCCTTTCCGATCCAAAGCCACCACGATCACCTGCTGCATACCCCAAGAATCCACCCTCAGTCCGATCCTTTTCAACATCTACATGGCACCTCTCGCAAACATCTTCCGAGCACACCACCTCAACATCATCTCATAAGCCGACGACACCCAGCTAATCCTCTCCCTCACCAACAACCTGGCCACCGCCAAAACCAACCTCCATGAGGGAATGAAGGACATCGCAGAGTGGATGAAGACCAGCTGGCTGAAACTGAACTCTGACAAGACGGAGGTCCTCATCCTTGGCTCCACCCCCTCTGCATGGGATGAATTTTGGTGGCCTACTAACCTGGGAGCTGCACACACACCCACCATCCACACTTGCAACCAGGGGTTCATCCTGTACTCATCGCTCTTAATGACCCAGCAAGTCAACGCCGTCTCCTCCTCCTGCTTCAATACCCTACGCATGCTCCGCAAGATCTACAGATGGATCCCCACTGAAACCAGAAAGATGGTCACCCAGGCCCTCGTCAGCAGCTATCTGGACGACGGCAATGCCCTCTATGGAAGAATCACGGCCAAACTCCAGACAAGACTCTAATGCATACAAAACGCCTCTGCATGCCTCATCCTCGGAATCCCCCATCGCAACCACATCTCCGCCCACCTGAGAGACCTGCACTGGCTCAAATCCAGGCTGTTTGATCAGTAGCTGTCTCCTCTCCCCCATCCCCCTTAGCGCCTTGAGACCCTAAAGGGTGAGTAGCGTGCTTTACAAATGTTTGATTGATTGATTGATTGGGTGTTTCAGTGTAATGAAGAAATAAATGCATTGTTTACACCCATAAGAATGTATTTTGCGGTCTGTTTGATATTGTCTATTTTCCAAGGATTACTTGAGATAGAAAGGAGGCCTCTCTGGTTTTAACTATGAAAAAATGATTTCGCTCAGAGTACTTGTGTGACATATGTTTGGGACCTCCAAGTTACTATTGTAGATTGTACTCCTGGGGCAGATTGAAGTGAAAAAAATTGAATTCTAACAATACCTTCTGTTTGCAGTTTTTATTTTTTAATGATGAAATGTTCTGAAGTAAGCATTTACTATGTCTCCTCTGCCGCAAGGGAAATATTGAAGGATAAAAATAAGCTAACCAGAATGACTTTATTCCTCATTGTATATGCTGGTAGGATCAAACATAGGGTTCTGTTTATCGATCGATTTATTATTGGTGTTGGTACGTAATTGTTGTGTTTTGTTGTTGAGTTGATTTTCAACTGTTTTGTCCACCCCACATGCTTGAGCTTGTTCGTTATTGCTAGAAGCATCTGGGACTTTTTATGGGGGTTGAACTGCTTCACTTTGTGATTGCTTGGTGTGTGGATTTATAGAGTTCTCAATTGTCTTTTTCTCCCAGCTGGTTTGAATGATTTGGACACTTGTTGCAATTATACATGCATAGTCGTCTTCTGGATGGCTCTGTATGCCGAAGTTATTACCTGAGTATGTCAATGGCTGTCTTTCACTTTGTGACTTTATGCTGGCATTAATCCCCAAGTTAAATGAACACTAATTTTGTTTTGTAATATTTAGTGTTTCATGCTGAGTGCTCCAAATGTGTGTATCATCAATTGTTTTGTCTACTGGCATTTTTTATTGGCTGATGTTCTTGACTCTCATTAAATATTGCAAATAATGTATTATTTATGGTGTCTCCAATAACCCCTGAATTTCCAGATTGATGGGCTGATTGCCTATTTGTTCTGGGTTTTTGCAATCTTTTTTTATTTTCTTCCTCTACATGGGGGCCGATTCCCATCTCGGTCGGAAGGGCACCGAATCGGGTTCGGCCGGGAAAACTACGAGCCGTACGTGTGTTTTCCGGCCGACTCGTACAGCTGTACGAGCGAGCAAGTGCGATCCGAGCTACATGAAATTCACCGACCGAGTCGTTTCCGGGTCCAAACCCCTCCGTACGTCCCGGTCGGAAGCTAACCGTGGCGTGCAATGGATGCGATTTACAACCGAGCCAGTACGATGCACGCGTCGGACAGCCAGTGCGAGCTGGAGTGTCCGGCTCGCAAAAGCTCCCGGAGTCGGACTTTGGGGGTCCGCGTCAGACCCCCTGACACCCGCAGCCCTATGACTCGGACACAGGGGGAGACCTATGGGTCTCCCCAACACAGGTATGTACGGTGTGGGTGGCACTGACGCGTACCCATTGTAGGGGGCGCACTTGTTCAAGACGTACCCATTCAGTCAATGGGAGCCCATGTACACGTTGTACGACCGGCTCCCATTGACTTCTATGGGAGTCCGACTGAACTGAGTCCGACAGCATACGTGCGCATCGTACTCGCTCTGTCGGACTCTAGGGGTCCGGCTCGGTCAGAAAACACTCCAGATCCGACTCGGTCGGAGTGCTTTCCGACCCGGATCGGAATCAGCCTCTTAGTGGTTTAAAAGTTTGCATTAGCATAGGTTCTTGGGATACTGGGAGATCGCTTGATGGAAAGGGATTCCCCTGAATGTCTATAATAATGTATGTTTGTGGAGGTGTACTCCGGTCTTGTAGGAGGTTCATATGTTCAATGTTTTTGTGGCCTTTAATTCAATATAATTGTTTATTAGAAATGGTGTATGTTGTATTGTATTTATTGAGTTGAATGAGGTTTCTGTGTTAAGAACACTTATTTTCTTTAACTTATCCACCAAGTGTATGAGCAGTTCAGAAAGGATGTAATGTTTGGCCACTATTGCAGCGCATGCACAGCTGATGGTCATAATAGTTGCAATACAGGTGGTTAATTTAGTTTATTAATTTTACTTTCCATGCTAGTTATGCTGTAAGTGATTGCATCAGGTCCACCTGAAGTTCTAGTTTGTGGGATTGCCACGGTAGCACATTAGTAGTGGCTAACAAGGTTTAGTTGATTTTTGTAAGTTTTGTGTCTGTAGATGGGATGGAGTACAATTAGATGTGCCAGCCATATCTCTTTCTTTGAACTGTGCTTGTTCAGGTTTGGCTAGTAGTTTAGCATCTGTGTTGCTTAGTGCAGAGCTAACTATGTTAACCAGATTTTTTCCTGTATCTCCAAGAGAAGATAAATGAGGAGTAGTTATTTAGTATTGCTTGATAATAAGTATACTCACTAATTCTTCAACCTCTTTATGGCTGTAATGGACTTGTGTTAGTCTTTCAACTGTCTAGAGTTGATATGCTGCTTGGGGCAATATGGTAGCCTGTAATTAATCAGAGGAGTGTAAAAGAAGATCTTCAGCAGTTGTTGAGGATATTTCAATATTTGTTGTGTCCACTCGTTTTTCATCCTCAGTATGGTTTTGATTCACTCATGCTAACGTTTATTATGTGCAGCATTGGAGGCCAACTTGTGTCAATGTAAGAGCTTTTAGGTCATCTACGGCAGAAAGCTAGTTTTTTTCAGGGCTTGTGTGAGAGCAGTAGTCTTACTACATTTTAGGCCGGTGTTCTGCTTGGGTTTTCGGATCAGATAGAACCTGCTCATCAGAGCCTCACTAACCCAGCCAGAACGTTACCCCCACCCTAGAACCTATTTACAATCCTACAACCACATATATCTATCACCTAAGGACAGGGGATTCCTACTATGCATACCAAGATCTCATAAGTGGCGGCCTCGCGGTCCCATACGAACCCAGACCTCTCTGCCCATACGACAGTATCACAAGTGGCGGCCTCGCGGTCCCATACGAACCCAGACCTCTCTGCCCATACGACAGTATCACAAGTGGCGGCCTCGCGGTCCCATACGAACCCAGACCTCTCTACCCAGACGGCAGTCTCAGCACAATCGGCGGCCTCGCGATCCCATACGGATCCAGACCTCTCTGCCCATACGACAGTATCACAAGTGGCGGCCTCGCGATCCCATACGAACCCAGACCTCTCTGCCCATACGACAGTATCACAAGTGGCGGCCTCGCGGTCCCATACGAACCCAGACCTTTCTACCCAGACGGCAGTCTCAGCACAATCGGCGGCCTCGCGATCCCATACGGATCCAGACCTCTCTGCCCATATGACAGTATCACAAGTGGCGGCCTCGCGGTCCCATACGAACCCAGACCTCTCTACCCAGACGGCAGTCTCAGCACAGTTGGCGGCCTCGCGATCCCCTACGAATCCAGACCTCTCTACCTAGACGGCAGTCTCATACGACAGTTCATCCTATGATCACCATAACATACAAAAAGGGAATCAGTCTCACTATTCATCAGATCACACAAGGATTGCCAGTTCGGGCATAGCCTGTTCTCAGGTTTGAGGGGCTCCTCTTTCCCTTATTCAGTTACCACTTACCTGATCAGGGTTAACATCTGTTCATGTAGCCGCAGCTGACTAGAAGAATAGGCTACCCTCTTATACAAGAACACACAGCATATGTTGGTTCACTACAAACTGGATACTTTATTACTCATTGCACATACCATCACATAACATTACGATATAACACATAACCTGCAAAGAAAAGTGAAAGATTAAGTTGTACACTCTAATAAGAAAGGGTCGACATCACCTTAGTAGTATGTAGCCTGCACTCAGTGGTCATCTAGGCTCCCTTCTCGTCTGTGCCTCGGCTCGCCTGGAATCACCCTTCTCCGAGTCACTGGGACCTCTTCCTTCTCGGCTACTCTCTCCTCTCTGGTTATTCTGTTAGGAAAGCATCTGTCTCTCAGTTCTTCTCCGCCCTCAAGATGGCGTCTGTCTTCCCTGGAATAAGTAGTAGCTTTACTGCTAACGGCTAGATGCCGCCTACGGACTGCTCTTGTAACTGCCTCAGACTTTCACTAATATAGAGGTGCATTTCCTCATGGAAAATTCCGGCCCGTAACCTGCCGCCCACCAAATTCTTGTACCTCCCCGTACCAAGGACACGTTCCCAGCCGGCCGGCCTGATGTAGTGTCTTCGGCATGAAGAAAAATACAATCCTTCGATAAGGGCCGGCCTGAACCGGTTCTCTCCAAGCGAATAACACCTCATAACTAAAACATTACGTTTGACCTAGAAGAATCCCAAGCTGCCGGAGCAGAAAGAAAGATGGAGTCTCTCCCGTTTGAGGCCTACCAGGCCTGCATTCAGCACGGCTCCATGAAATACCCTCACTACAGGACAGGTTATCCCTAATACTAACGAATCTATCCCCTAGGCTATATGTGCAAGCCCTGATCTATGGGGAAGAGCACAGAATCATGTCGAAGTGCCTAGTAAATAGGCTCCATCCACTACTCTAACCCTTAGGCTTGAATGGTAAGAGACTGAAGTCACATTCAATCACTTGTTAACACAAGAAGGCCAGGAAAATCGAGCAGAACAGCCGGTGAAATAATGCTTGATTATTGTTGCATCAGATTTCTTTTGTGAGAGATTGCCCCTCACACTGGTAACATTGATTGCTCCATAATGTGACTATTGCTTCCAGCCATATGAGGCACTGTTAGATCTGGTGTTGAACCTTTCACACGTTTTTCCCTGCTTCCTCAAATTTGCATTTTTGTGCCTCATTAGGAAAACTCTGTGGGATAGCTTTCCATTTAGCAAGAAAGCTGTAGTGCTGGCACAGTGTCTCTGGCCATGATGTTTCCTTGGTGAAATTTGAGGTCTTTTGGTAGTGGGCATTCTGAGCTGTTACTGATTAAAGCTAATTAAGGCTTTACTGAGCCAGTTTTTATCTCGTGTAAAGTTATATGTTGACTGGATATTGGTCTGTGCTCCACCTTTGTTTTAGGTATTTCCCTCTTTCCTCCCTGCTGTGCAGCCACATTATCCCACCTTCCAAAACCTTCAAATTCCAAAATATTGGTAAGTAGTCTGAAAATAAGTATTTTCTTGAGTTTTAAAAAATTGTTCACAGTTTGAGATTCATACTTGCACTAAGATTTGTGCTGGTTGAAAAGTGTAATTGTTCATCAGTGTCTTTAAGGTTTGTGTTATTACGCCATTACAAAGCTCACAGTCCAAAAAGACCACAAGACAATGGAGGTGGAGGCTATGTGGTATTCACCCCCAAGGCCAACAGCTGCCTTCGTCCACCACCTCCTACCAACCAGATGAATCCGACAATAGGAAACACAAGCACTCCACCAGCTCTCTGCATGCCTATGCATGTCTGTGTCCCCAGCCCGACCCAGGTGGAAGACGGGCTACCCAGGAAGTGCTCACCACCTTCTGCTCCATGGGCCCTGTTCCATCACAGCCCCGGAACCAGCAACATACCTGGACAAGCGTCCCCAAGGCAGCTCAACAGCCTGGAAGAGGCTCACCATCCAGCCTCCACCTGACCCAGAAGTCTGACATTCAGCGTCTGAGCAGGGGCCACCTGTTACCCTCAACCCCAGTGTACATCTCCACAAAAAACTGCTGGGTGTGTCAGCCGCCTAAGCAAATTCTGCTGTTGTAACTGCATGTCTCTCTGCCTAGCAGTCAGCTAGATGAACTCACCCTCAGCCATCACTCCCGCCCAGGGGATATGACAGCACCTGGCATCCACAGAGACTAATCCAGCCCCACAGAAGCAGCCCAGTTTTCCTCATCCAATTCGGTTGGCATACAGAAAAAAGAACAGAAGGAATGCCGGGTAAGTACATCTCAAGTGCTCCTGGTGGGGTAGAGGTTGAGTATTCCTTTTCTCCTTTTTTTCTTTCTGTGAGATAAATATATTTCAATCAGTAATGAATGGGACGAGGACAGGAAAGTCCTAGGGGTAAAAATCACTTGCTAACTTGCATCTCAAGATAATCAATTTTAGATATCTTAAATGAGCTACAAATCCCATTAATGTACATGATTTGAGTACAAAAATTAAAAAGTTCTAGGAAAACTGAGCAATGTCTAAGACTTCTAAGTGAAATAACTAAGAGTTGTATTTTATCCAATTTTGAATTTAAAAAATGATATAAGTTGCAATTTAATTACTCAATTAATAAAGCGGCAATAGATTATGGGATGGTCACTGAACTATACACCAGTCTCAATTTGAAATGTGTTGCAAAGTCATCCTGTGTGCCCTGAGCACCCATATTTTTTGCTCAAAGATATTGGTGACAATTGACTCTGACTGTGCCCTAGGTTCTGTCCAACAAGGCCCAGGCCAGTGTTATGCTGAAAACACAAGTGAAAAAACACATATGCATCAGGGTAAGCAATGTGTTCGGGTACACCTATAATTGGCATGACCTAACCTACAAGTTCCTAGTAGATAACAGGGCAGGGGGATTGAAACTAACTATAAGACCCTAGTACATAATAGGGCATACAGGTTTATTGGCCAGCAGCCTTTGTTGCACTGGCATGTGTGCACTGCTTAGTGAATGTGGTCATTTTAAAAGCAGTCCTGTTCTGCAGCACTGCTTTTAAATGTAAATTGTGCCAAAACTGGACTTTTGTAGTAGGGGCACTTACAATGTGATAATCTACTTTATTTTTTACAAATTAGGTACCCCCATGGTCTCCCCTAAGTGTCCCAGCGGTGGGTTTCATTTAATGTAATTTAAATGCCCTGGGAATAGAGACATTGCACATTTCACTTCCCTCATTGTAGTAAAGTCCCTTCAAAAATCAATGTTGGTGTTATGAGCATTGTAAAGTGAGGATCTACATTATTGTTGCATATTCAGGACCACCATGGTCTCCCATTGGTGTCCCACGGGTGGGGATCATGCAACTATAAGTAGAGCCTTTATAAAAGATGGTTTATGTGCCCTGGTGATGGAGAAATTGCACATTTCAATTTTCCCATTGTAGAAACCCAGCCACATAGGATAAAATTGCAATAGGTTATGAATGCATAAATATTGCTAGGAATTCAATACATTTCATTCAAAGACCTAGAAGAAATATATTGATAAATCCAGCAATATGCCATTGCTGAATTTATCCTAAATTGTACAGAAATTAAGTTCTAAGACTTTCATGTCTGTAAGCCAAAATTCAGGCTCCCTGCAGCCTTTCCTGACTGGTCAGAGTTAACTGGATTAGCAAGACTGCTGTGATAAAGAGGTAAGTGGCTCACCAGGGGAGAGACTATCTATTGGAGGAGGGCTCTGCTATACAGACATGCCAGACCAAGGGGAGGGGACATAAAACATAAGGCTTCAAAAGATGAAGAGGAATGTGAGGCCTACCTAGCCCCATCCCCTCTGCCCAGATAGCAAGCTTAATGAAGGAATCTGCAGATGTCAGGGGGAGGAGTGCTATGGACATGAGCCACACTGCAGGTTGGTTTAGCTAGTTCTTGCTGAGATTTCAACCATAATGAATTTTGGAGGAATAGTGCTTTCTGGGACAAGAATATACCAAATTTTGGAAAATATTGTCATGCTTTGGGGTGTTGCCTTGCACCTCATTGCACAGGAGAGCTCTCCTATTTGACCACAGAACATACTGAATAAATATGTGAGCAGTGCAGAGCCTCTTAGTTCTGCTATCTGAAACTTCAAGGAATAGAATGACTTCATCCTGCTGGAATCTGAATTTGCACCCACAGGCCCTGCACTCTGACTGACTGCACCTGCTATACACTTTGGTACTACATCCCTGGGGACTGTCCTTGCTTTAAGAAGAATTAAGGAGAGAGCTCCCTGCAGCTACCGTTTTGCAGAGCCCATCTGCATCGTCTCCACCAAGAGTCCCCAGCCTGGAGTGCATCAAGTGAATGTTTAGGGATTTGGCCAGTGCATTGTGGCAATTGTGGTCCCAGTGTTCCAAGGACCTTCTAGGAGATTCCAGACCCTTAGATTTGTGTTTTGGACACTTTGATCCCACAAGGAGACTTTCAGGAACCACCTCCTAAAGTTTGGAGATGTTTCTAAAGTAAAAAAAAAGTTTCTAAGTGAGAAGACAAACATTTGCCTCCCGCTTAGTGTGTCTGGCCAGGGCTCCATTGTGGTAAGCCTGAAACTTTGACTTTGTACTGCTCACGACCAGATGTCCCAGAGTGGCGCTATAGGATTTTATGTCAAAAACAAGGGGAGAGCAAGGGAAGGGAAAGGGGGCGTCCGTATCCCCTGTGTAATATATGTTAAACAATGATGGACAGACCAAAATTATGTGTTGGTGTCATGCTTCATCATTGGGGTCCCAACTGGGTGGCCGTATGCCCCCCAGTTGTGCACACCTGATTACAGCGGAGCTGGTGTGGTGCAAAGATGTGATGTGATGTGAATTAAAAATATTTCTGAGAATCCTTGCCTCTCTAATTTTATTAATGGCAGCTTAGGATATGATTAAACGTTATTCGTGATGCAACTAAAAAATAAACTAATTATCTTATAGTTGTCTACGTGATGGGTCTACATGTTTCAGCCCGCAGGGGAATGTAGGGGGGGGGCTTTCTTCAGGACCGGTGAAAGTGGTGAGTGGCAAAGTCAGTAGTGCCACGTGGAAAGTGAAAACAATGAAAAAAATGTAGTACCTACACACGCGCTAAGGTGTGGGGACTGCGTTTCTACGTACTCACGGACACTTAAGCGAAAAAAGAAGACCTGTGGGAAAAGAGACAGCACATAACATGTAACTACACATGACAAATAGATAGCAAAAATGCAGTGATATTAAGCAATCATAAAATGCAATCTTAAGTGCTATGGTCATCCGATTAGATCTGCCAGGTGATGGCACCTATAGATGCAGTACAAACATATGGTGGGCATGCTGCATGCTAAGGTAGTGCAGCAGCTAGTATGAAAGTATCTAGTCTTAAAGATGCTATGAGGCTGTGAGACTTACATATGATGATCTAGTGACAACCAAGGGTTGTCACATTGTTGGTTTAATACACCGTGATTTACAGTGTGGGAACGCAATAGTGTGCAGCCTTACCACAGTAGTGATGGAGTTGTGCGTCATGTGAGTGAACGCACATGTGAGAAAGCCAGCAAGTGCCGTCATGCTGAGCGCGTGGCTATCTCAAAATGCGTTATTAAAAACAAGCGGAGCGGCATCGCCCCAGGAAGCAGTACTTATATGAAGAAGTATGATTACACTATGGTCGAGCTAAAGTAGCTGATCGGGGCTCGGGAGGAGTGTGCTCCTCTATCAGAGGCATGTGAGCTGTCAGGTCGAGATTGCTCACAGGAGGCCTCTATGTATTGTCAGTCACCCAACCTTACTTGGTGTCAGAGCGTCACCCGCCATAAACCTGTTCTGGTCTCCCGTCGTCCCGGATGGTGGTGGGGGCCGGCGTGTACTCGGTATATGTAGCTGCTGGGTCCATCGAGTACATGCTGGTTCTGGGCAAGGGCCAGGCTGGGTTGTGGGCATGACGATGCGGTGATGATTATTGCGCATGTGCGGTGGAGAGAATACTAGAGCTCACGCATGCGTGAGGGGGATGTCAGGAATGACATTGAGATCGCATGCGCAATGAAAGGGAAGCAGCACGGTTTTAAATGCCTGGGGCTCCCAAGCATTACAGGCCATTTCCCATGCGGAAACTGAAGTGTTTGCCACATCACTGAGACCGTAAAAAACCTTAACCTGGAACCAGGAAAGGTATGGGAACTGCGAAAACACACTAACTGTAACACAGAACATGTCATACACCGGATCGTCTGCCCGTGTAACCTAACATACATCGGCATGACGACTCGCAAAATCAAAATCAGGATCTGTGAACACCGCAGCACCATACGATGCAAGAAAAACACCACCAGGATGACCAACCACTTTCTTGAGACGGGCCATTCAACCAACGACATGAGATGGGTGGTCATAGAAGCACTAGACCCCAACTCTCCCAACATCCAGAGCCGCCTTCTTAAAAAAGAACAAAGATGGGTATATCGCCTATCAAGCCACATCACAGGCCTGAACGACAATAACCCCTGGAACAGTCTCAGAAGATCATAGACTCCCACCTGAAATACGCAGTCCAGTGTACCTCCCTTCAGCGTGTCACAGCTGAGCCCGCACCACACCTCCCCCTCCAATCGCGCCAGTCAGCGTTTCTTTATCATGAGATACCTATGGAATGAGGCCTCCACATACACTCTCTCACTAATTGCGCCTCACCACCACTAGGTCTGCGCTTTCCTTTTAGGCTGACACTTCTGGCCCTACCAAACAGGCAGCGCAACATAGACCTGCAGATCATTTAGGTCTCACCCCTGAGGTTCTCTCCCTTTGCTAAGCGCAACGAACCACCATGGGTCCAAATTTGTGGCCCAATCCTTTTACTGTGCCTTCGAGCACGACCTAATCTAGCACTCCACTTTGTGTTATCTTAGCCCCTTAGCACATTTCCATCATTATGTGTACATGCTCGCATTTTTCGTGCTGCTTCCCTTTCATTGCGCATGCGCTCTCAATGTCATTCCTGACATCCCCCTCACGCATGCATGAGCTCTAGTAGTCTCCCACCGCGCATGTGCAATAATCATCACCGCATCGTCACGCCCACAACCCAGCCAGGCCCTCGCCCACAACCGGCACGTACTCGATGGACCCAGCAGCTACATATACCGAGTACACGGCGGCCCCCACCACCATCCGGGATGATGGGAGACCAGAACAGGTTTATGGCGGGTGACGCTCTGACACCAAGTAAGGTTGCGCGACTGACAATACATAGAGGCATCCTGTGAGCAATCTCGACCTGACAGCTCACATGCCTCTTACTCTGATCTTTTCTGTCTCCCCAGAGTCTGATAGAGGAGCGCACTCCTCCCGAGCCCCGATCAGCTACTTTAGCTCGACCATAGTGTAATTATACTTCTTCATATAAGCGCTGCTTCCTGGGGCGATGTCGCTCCGCTTGTTTTTAATAACGCATTTTGAGATAGCCACGCGCTCCGCATGACGGCACTTGCCGGCTTTCTCAGGTGTGCGTTCACTCACATGACGCACAACTCCATGCTTAATATCACTGCATTTTTGCTATCTATTTGTCATGTGTATATACATGTTATGTGCTGTCTATTTTCCCACAGGTCTTCTTTTTTCGCTTAAGTGTCCGTTAGTACGTAGACACGCAGTCCACACACCTTAGCGTGTGTGTACGTACTACATTTTTTTCATTGTTTTCACTTTCCACGTGGCACTACTGACTTTGCCACTCACCACTTTCACCGGTCCTGAAGAAAGCCCCCCCTACATTCCCCTGCAGGCTGAAACATGTAGGCCCATCACATAGACAACTATAAAATAATTAATTATTTTTTAGTTGCATCACGAATAACTTTTAATCATATCCTGAGCCGCCATTAATAAAATTAGAGAGACAAGGATTCTCAGAGATATTTTAAATTCACATCACATCTTTGCACCACACCAGCTCCGCTGTAATCAAGTGTCGTAGCACAACCGGGGGGCATTCGGCCACCCGGTTGGGACCCCAATGATGAAGCATGACACCAACCAGGTTGGTGTGTGAGGGGTCTTTTAACAAACCCAGTGGGTTCCAAAACACTGCCTATTAGTGATTGTACCACACATAATTTGGGCTATAGGATTGTAAGCACTATAAAGTGGTAATTCTATAAAAATTCATACCTCCGGTTCCTTAAATTTTGATTTTCGTTATTTTGGTGTCTGTTCATACAAATATGTACTAATTTTATAACTTGTTGAGGGATTTTTATTGTGTGTTGTGTCCTTCCTATTTAATGTATAGGTGTTTTTAAATGCTTTACATACTTGTCTCCTAGTTAGGCCTGACTGCTCAGTTACAGCTAATAAAGGTTGATCAAGGGACACATGTATTGTGACCTTTTCTGGACCCTATACTATGTTAGTTGACTTATTACTGGTGGTAGGTGCATATTTACCCCTCCCAATAACCCGCTTTCCAACAAAATGCAGTGATTATTTGATTTTTAATTTCAATCCAGGAGAGTCGTAAGAAGCATTTCGGTTTTAATCATCTTTAACAATGTCTGATGTTGACTACAAGACATTGGTCACATTTTTAATCAGTATCTTATCAAAAGTTGTGCCCAAGATTGTAGTTTCAACCTGGATTTATTTCCTGCAAGTACTTTCCTTCATAAGTGCATCTACGAACACGGCTGGACTGTGAATCGAAACCCGGGGTGATAATGGAAAGCACCACTCCTGTCTCACCGCTGCCACTTTTGTTACAGGGGGCTGATATTGCACCGGGCCCATGTAACAAAAAAGTCCCCCCTGACGTCTAAAACTGGCCCCCTCCCTTACAGCCCAGCAGGGAAATGCCCGGTGCCCACTATGGCCAGTCCAGCCCTGTATATGACCTAATATAGTAGAATATTCTGGTACTCTGAGCATATCCAGGGGCAGTCCTTCTCTTGTCTTGTATGTAGCCAACCCTTTCGACCTAGTCTCCTTGGAAATCCATGCTAGAAACTCTCACTCAAACAGTATCTTCTACACAAGTCATGAGTTTGAAAATAATTTTCCATCAGAGATATTTATTCGGCATGGAGAGATAGCCAGTTGTTTCAAAATATTAGGAAGGGCATAGCAAGGTTGACTGGCATAACTGGTATTATTAACCTTCCCAATTGATGCCCGTCAATTACAGTGTAGAGGTTCCAAGGAGATCTCAGGGAGAGATATCTTTTAGATGATATAGATTATTTACAAGCAGATAAACATGTCAGTGGTATTGTAGTTTAGATTAAAGAGAACTGTACACAGTCTGGAGATAGTAAAGAAATTGAGACAGTGTTATTTCGTGTTACAAATATTAATATAGCTGTTTAGTTTAGAAAGTAATTCCAGATGAAGTTTAAGTGATGCAAATGAATTATAATTTCGCGTGACAATCACCTCTTTTGAAATTTAAATTAAAACATACTGATGGACGTGTCAGCAACACAGTTAAAGTCAAACGTAAAATGTAGAAGTGGTTAAAACGTGAGTAATTTCCTTTGTGGAAATTATGCTACAGCCCCTAAATAATCATAATAAATTCACATTGCCTGTCTGTCTTTTTGCATTTTTTTTTTCACATTCTTTTTTAAATCATGGTTTAGCCTCAAAAAGCTAGCAAAATCTCACATGTGATTAAACAAAACAAACACTAATAAAAAGGAACACGTGTGGTACCACACTTTGGCGAGTCCTTTGGAAAAAGTAATTGGTCACCACTGTGCTGATTGTTCGGTTCAGATATTCAAGTGGTGCTAATGAAGTGAAGACTTTGCCCAAACTGTTCATATGGTAAAATGAAAAAACTGTGAAATAATTCTGTTATAGAATATGCTGCATTATGCTGTATACTTTCGGTTTCCTCCACATACAATTTAGTCAATAATAGCACATACTTTGTTTCTCCTCTGACACATAGTGTCAGTGGCATAGTGCATGATATTTTACAAACACTTTAAAGGGGCCTAAAATGGTATTGTTGGATGCCTGCACCCAACGGATCTTCCACCCCTTGAAAGTAACCCCACTACAGACTCAGGTTTACCTAGTGAAACCTATGTCACCCTATGAAACATCTAAGGGATAACAATAATTTGTCATTGTTCAAAAAGGACAGAGTTAAGCTACTGAAAGCCCTGAAGCATGAATACAAATTAACACATGATCAATTTTCCAGTATTTAGAGGGGGGTCACTGTACTGCAAACAGATCTAGATGTAGTAAGAGATTACATCTACAATTAGGCACAAAATCATTATGAAACATTAATATGTGATGAAGTATGATCAATTTGAATTTAAATCATTTGTATCAGCCTATGGGAAAGAATCAGATAAAGGCCTATTTTGCACATGTAAAAATGTACGAGTGTACAACTATAATGTGTGCAAAATCCAAATAGCTTGTGTTTATGAATTCTGCCTCCACACATCATATGCATTAGGGGATGGGGCACGTGTAACTACCAGAGAAACCCTCATTGACAAAAAGATGTGCTGGAAACTTTGCTGAGTCACCTCCAGTTCCTCCACACAGTCCTCCCTTAGCATAGTGCTGATGTGGAGGACAAATATGTATTTTTGAATTGCAGGGACAATACTCAGCTGCTTACAGAACACCGATTTATATTTACATTCATAACGTAAGGCATTGTGTGAGTGTACCATGCAGAATTAAAAAAATATATAAAACATGAACTTCCAATTTTATATCAAGTAGCAAACTTTGATCAACATTACAGCAAAAATTTCTGAACAGATGTACGCCAAATGTGGCATGAACGTAGATGTTACTTAAAAAGCATGCACTTTTTTTCGGTGTAAATCTGTTTGTTTAGCCTTTTTCAAGATATAAGCATTTGAAAAAGATTCTGGTTGAGCTTAAAAGGGTTAACATTTTTGTATATCTTGATATGTGATCGTAGCAGTTTGAAGAATAGGCATACGATTTGGCTGACAAACATGTTGTTCTTACATTTGGCGTTTTCAAATTCATGTACGCCAATCACCATGGGAGGGAAGGTAAAAAATGTTACTTTATACATTTTGTTGACACTGTGTGATAAATCAGTACAAATGTTAGCGGTACTTTAAACAAATTCGTTTTCTATTCGTATGTCACGAGTTGTGACAATCCATCAAGAGGGGTCAAAAGTAAAAGTGGGGGAAAATGCACTTTCATTTACAAATTACTTTTGGTATTGTTTCACAAGTCAGCTGGTCCAGTCCAGCTCTCCCTGACAGCTGCCAGCGACTGCAGGTCTGGTTCCTTTACCCCCAAGACCAGCACTAAGGTATTGCGTCTCCTAGGAGCCTTGCCTGCCCATTGACCCCTAGACGTTTCTGGTTCTACCGCACCCTGCCTCCTGATCTCCCATTTTAGCATTCTATTTCCCACCCTCGTGTGAACCTCCCACCTCCTAGGACCTACTTAATGGAGGCCGCAGCACAGCTCTATTGAGCAGGTGTAGTCTGGCTCTCCCTGACTGCTGCCAGCGAACACAGGCCTGCCAGACCTGTCAGTCGCCCCACAGCATCAAATGCGGGAGTTCCCCTGCCCCCAAGGATGAGCACCAAGGTCTGCCTTTCGCCCCCTTACTGTTACCCACTTTCACAAGCCCTACTCCCGCCTCCGGCTCTCCTGTTTTCATGCTCATTTTCACACTCTCTTGCACTCCTCCCAAGACCTATTTAATAGAGGCTACAGCGTAACTCTATTGAGCAGGACCAGTTGAGCTCTCCCTGACTGCTGAAACACCCCGTAGTCCTGCCTGACCAGCAGCAGCAAGTGTGGGTGTTCTCCTACCGTCCAAAACCAGCACTGAGGTCTCCTATCCCCTAGGAGCCTTACCTGCCTTTCACCCCCTAGCTGTTTCCCACTCTCCCATTCCCACCTCCTGCTCTACCGTTTTTCCACTCTTTTTCCCACTCTCCTGCTCACCTGTGCCCCTCCCCCTACCAGGACCTACTTAATGGAGGCCACAGTGCATCCGCATCGCTACCAGACCAAAGGCTCGCCAAAGGCAAGCCCGTCTGCACATGTCTGTGCCCGGACGATGGCCAGCACCAGGAACCTTGGCCCTCATGACTCATACAAGTACTCCGTCGCTGATCTTCATGCCCTAGACTGCGGTCGTAACAACAACTGTGGTCTCACATCCCCCCGATTCACAACAGGACGTTCACCTGTATCCACTGCCGCTTCACCTCTACTCAAGGACCGAATTCCGTCGCAGTATCTTGCATTGCACTGTTTGCACGGACCAAGACCCCACCGGACCAACTCAGATACCTCATGCTCAGTGCCAGATTGCTCTGCCAGCATGCCACTGAAATTGGGACACCAACTCCACCATCTCCCTGACGCAACCTTCATAACAGAGACGTGGCTCACCCCAGCATCACTGAAGGACATTACCATGGAAACATCAAACGGCTACAAGATTAAACACCATTACCACACTACCTGACACAGAGGTAGCATAGCCATCATAAATAAGGAGTCAATCACCTGCAGCATCACCGTTGACCAAACCATACCAATCATGGAACACATGAATTTCCAGCTCCACACCGATGACAACACCACCATGGAAGGCACCCTTGCATACAGACCGCCAGGACCACAGATTGGACTGGGCAATGTCATCGCTGAATTCATCACCCCATTCACCACTATGTCTTCCTGCAAAGCCTCAAATTCGACCCAGACGACTCCACCAACCGCATCTCTACCGATCCTACTGGAGAGACTGGACAACATTAGCTTCAAGCAACTAGTCACAGACCCCACGTATAAAGCAGGACACATGCTGGGCCCCATCTAAACATCTAGCAACAGAATTGAATACAACCACACCTGGGAACTCACCTGGTGAGCCACTCCATCGTGCACTTCACCATCGCTGGACATGCCTGCTTCATCCCCAACCGACACAGTGCCCCATCCACAGCTGGCCAAGGTCACTCAGCAACAATGGATGGATGCCTTCAGCACCACACAGCCCATAGACACCTTCAACATGGACCACACAGTTCAGAACTTCAATGACTGGATCACCAGCGCTGCTGACCAAGTCACCTCCCATGAAACCAGCCAAAACACACATACCCAACAAACACAATAACTGGTACACTGCGGAACTAAGCACATCAAAACGCAAGTGCAAACAGCTCGATGGAAGATGTTGCAGCAGCAAGAACCACACCGGCAGAGCCACATTCAAATCAGCCTTCAAAGTCTACCATCAACAGGTCAAAATGGCAAACGAGCCACTCTGACCCACTGGATTATTACCAACGTCAACCAAACTAAGGAACTCTTACCATCGTCAGAGTTCACTGGTCAGTCCGCCACTGAAAACTCAATCCCCCCTCCCAAAAACTCTGCAATACCCTCACCGACCATTTCCACAAGATAGCAACAGTCTATAAGAACTTCGATTCCCAACATTCCAAGCTCCGCCACATCCGATCGACCACCAATGCCGACCATCCGTTCAATGCAGCGAAATAGCTCAGTGCATCAACCACAGCCACCCATATGAACTCTATTGACTCTGGAGCACCAAATCACCCCTGCCCCACTGACTTTTCAACCTGGGAAGAGTCCAGATCGGCCACCAAATCACCAACATGGTCAATGCCTTGCTAACCATAGCTTTCTTTCCCAATGCCTGCAAACACGCTAAGATCAGACCCCTCCTCAAGAAAACTTCTGCAGGCCCCGACGAACTCCAGAACTACATCCTATCTGACTGCACCGGTTGCCCGCCAAAGTACTGGAGAAGGCTACCAACCTACAACTCAACAAACACCTTGAAAGAAACAACTTGCTAGACCCCTCCCAATCAGGATGCAAAATTTATCACAGCACTGAGACAGCTTTGATCACACCAACAGATGACATCCCCACCCTACTTGACAGATGAGAATCAGTTGTCCTGATTCTGCTTGACGTCTCTGCCGCCTTTGACACGGTCTCCCACCACACACTCTTTATCACCTATGTTAGACTTGGGAGTCTCTAGTTGGCACAGGTAGGTACTTGTGACAAATAGTGACCCTTGCCTCTAGTCAGGGTAAGGGGGTACACTCCTAAAATAACCCCTGCTCACCCCCTTGGTAGCTTGGCATGAGCAGACAGGCTTATCTCAGAGGCAGAGTGTAAAGCATTTGTGAACACATACAGTAATCAAGTGACAACACTACAGATGGATACCACACAAGTATAAAAACAAGTATTCTTTATATAGATTTACCACAAGACCATAAACGACAAAAATCCACAATACTGTTACTAAAAAATGGTAGTAGTTAGCTTAAGTCTCTTTAGTTCTTAAATGTGACACTTTAAGTCAATGTACATGTAGATGCGACACGCAGGGCAACAAAAGTGTTGCAACGATGTTAATGTGATGAACGTTTGGTGCAAAGAAATAAAGACGTGAAGATCTTCCTGATGCGGCTCGCTTCTCCGATGGTGCGAGAAAACTCGCCTCGATGTGTCAGCTGCAGCGGCGGCACCCTTCTTCAGAGATGCGGCGACAGCGGCTTTGTCGGCGAAACTCTTCTCCAGCGATGCGAGATGCTTCCGCTCGATGCGACAGTTACAGCGGCAACACCCTTGTTCAGAGATGGGACGGCAGCAACTCCAATGGCGGCATGCTTCTCCGTTAATGCGAGGTGCTTTTCTTGATGCGGTGCAATGCGACAGCTACAGCGACCTCACCCAAGATGCGATGGCAGCGGCTGCGACAGCAACACGCTTCTTCCTCGATGCAAGACTCCTCTCTTTGATGCGGTGCAATGCGTCAGCTATGATGGCTGCGACGGCGACACGCTTCTTTGGTGTTGCGGGGCGCTTCTCGTGATGTGGTTCAATGCGACAGCTACTGCGGCGACACCCTTGTTCAGTGTTGTGATGGGAGCGACTGCGACGACGACACGCTTCTTCTCCGCGAGTCACGCTTCCAGCTCCTTGCAACACGCAATCCCTCAGTAGGCCCAACACAGCAGCAGGCACTTCCAAAGAATTCTGGGGAGCTGGGGGTTGAAGTCTGTTGTCCCTGAGACTTCAGCAGGAGGCAAGCTCTTTTCCAAGCCCTTGGAGATCCTTCACAAGTTGAGCAAAAGTACACACAAAGTTCCTTTCTCTTCTCTTTGGCAGTAGGCAACCCCTGCAGGCCAATCCCCAAGTTCCAGGGATAGTCTCTCCTCAGTTTCTTCTTGGTTCCTCTCCTCAGCAAAGGTTTCTTCTTGTTTCCCAAAGTGGTTGGGGTCCCAATATTTATACTAAGTTTTCCGTTGTTCTCTCAAGGCAGAGAGGCCTTTGCCTAGTCCAAACCAGTTCTGGTCAGTCCTAGAGCACTTTGTTTACATGACTCCTTATTTCCTTTCAGAGTGCAGGGCAGAGACATCAGAAGCACCACAGGAAGTGGAGCCAGCATTGTGGAGGGAAAGCACAGCCCTATTCAGGTCCCAGGTGCAGCTCCTCCCACCCATCTACATGGAGATCTCTCTATTCAACCCTGTACTGACTCACCCTGTCCCCTGGGAATTCCCCAGCCCCCTGGAATTCCCCAGCCCCTGTCACTCAAACTCCAGACAAGGAACACACAGCCTAGCAGAGGCAGATTTGGATGGTTAGACAAGAAAATACCTACTTTCTAAAAGTGGTATTTTCAAAAAACAGAATGTTAAAACCAACTTCACTGAAAGATGTATTTCTTCATTCTGAGTTCAGGCATACTAAACTCGAATTTCTACCATGTTCCCTGAGTCAGTTAGGATTATAGGATGTAATAATCAAACTGCCCATTCTGGCCTATGGAGAACAGGTAGCCTTGCAATAGTGAAAACGAAAATGGCTGTAATTCACTATTAGAACATGCCACACACACCAGGGTATGTCCTACCTTATCCTTACAATGCACCCTGCCCTTGGGCCTACCATAGGGGTGTCTGATATGAAGAAAAGGGTAGGTTTAGGGACTGGAAAGTGGGTGCACTTGCCCAGTCAGCATGACAGTACCAGACTAAACGCAGGCTCTGCAATGGCAGGCCTTAGACACTCTTTTACAGGCTGCTTCTGTGGGTGGCCAAACCAGTGCTGCAAGCCCACCAGCAGCATTTGGATTTACAAGCCCTGGCCACTCCTGGTGCACTGTACTAGGGTCTGACAAGTACAGTACACCAGGAGTGGAGTCTCACACACCATGACTTCAACCATGGGGGAACCCCTCTCCCTGCACCTCTCCTCTAGAGTCAGTAGAGTGTCCCTCCCGCCACTAGGACTATGAACCCCTGTGCCAGTTCCCCAATCCATCCCAGGGACACTGCGCACTACTGGAGCTCCCTCATATCCGTGTACCTTCTGGTGTATGTTAACCCCCTCTTTCAAGTCAGGCACTAAATCTCTAGGTGTGTGTACTACTCTCCCAGCACTAGATAACTAAATATTGCTGCCACCATCTGAGCTGGATTCCACCTCCATCTCAGCAAAGCTCCCTCTCTGAGCTACACATATTTCTTGTTGCTGGGATGAGACACTCATGGCCTCAAGCCCCTCGAGCTCTAACTCAAGCTCCCTCATTCTCAACTCATGCTCAAACTGTACTCTCTTTTCCTCTAGGTCTAATTTCCTAATTTGCAATTCAATTTCCAACTGCCCATTTAACTTAAGCTTGGTCAGCTCATTTTTGTGCACCCTCCATCTATCCCTGTCAATCTGGCAGCCTGGTTCTGGACAAGTTGGAGGCGTCTAAGCTGTTATGCTGCGATGGCTACGTAGAGGCAGTTGGAATAATCAAGTCGGGAGATGACCAGAGCTAAGATTACTAAAGTCAAGGCTTCCTGAGACAGGAATCTGCTGATTTTCTTGATTCTGCGTAGTTGGAAGAAGCCGGCAGAGACCACCGAGCTGATCTGGGCTTTCATTGATAGGTCGTTGCTGACCACTACTCCAAGGCTCTTGGCAGAGCTGGCCGGGGTAGGGGGGTTGCCTAAAGAGGATGCCCAAAAGTTGGAGTTCAATGGGTTAGCAGGTCCGCCCGTGAGGATTATTTCAGTTTTATCAGGGTTGAGTTTCAGTTGGTTTCCATTCATCCATTCGCTAATGAAGATCATAGTGTCTTGGAAGTGGATTAGCGAGGAAGGGTGGAGACTGATATTAAAAACCAGCTGGAGGTCATCCGCGTAATTGTATGTTACGACTTTCCTGTCCCGAAGAGATGAGATTACTGGAAGGAGGTAGAGATTGAAAAGAAGCGGGGAGAGGGAAGAGCTCTGAGGAACTCCGCAGAAAAGTTTAATCTTCTTTGAAGAGAGGTTGGCGAGGTGAACCGATTGAAATCGGTTGCTGAGAAAGGAGGAGAGCCATTTTAGAGCCAGGCCCTGGATCCCGGCATTGTTGATACGGTCCAGAAGGATGTTATGGTCGACCGTGTCAAAAGCTGCTGACAGATCCAGGAGAACCAGGGCCTGGGTAAGCCCTCTATCAGCGCTCCCTCTACGCTCGTCCATGACTGTCAGGATGACAGATTCTGTGGAGTGAGAGGGTCGAAAGCCGGCCTGGTGGGGGTCCAGGATGTGATGCAGTTCGACAAAGGAACTTAATTGTGTAGAGACATAGGCCTCTAAGACCTTTCCGAGGTATGGTAGTAATGGGATAGGGCGGTAGTTACCAGGGGTAGAGGGGTCAGCACCTGGTTTCTTCAAGATGGGAATCATTTCCGCAGTTTTAAAGAGGTCGGGAACTATGCCCTCTTCCAGTGATTTGTTTAGGAGAGAGAGAGGGTGGTCAGGGCACCTGGAGAAGGTCTCCTGGAGGACATAAGGGGGGCAGCAATCTGTTGGGGACCCCGAGCCAACTCTTTTTAGTAGACCCAGAAAGGTTTCCAAGGGGATTTGGGGAAACAGTGTAATCAGGGGTGACAGGTCCCCGGTATTAGGAGAGTTGACAAGGGTGCTAGAGGATGAAATGCTGGCTTTAATGGCAGTGATCTTATCCATAAAGTATGAGTTGAGTGAGTCGCAAAGGGGTTGAGAGGGGATTAGCTTGGGTACTATTCTATCAGGTTTAGATAGCTCGCTGACTATGGAGAAGATATCTTTGGCTTTGCTAGCTGAGTCCACGACTTTCTTTGAGAAATAGTCTGTTTTGGTTTGGAGAATGGAGGTTTTATATTTTTTCAGTAGGTTAGTGTAGATGTTTTTGTCCGCTGAGTAATAGTGAAGTCTCCATCTATGCTCCGCTTGTCTCAGTGCAAGCTTCTTAGTTTTAAGGTCTGCGGAGAACCATCGCTGAGCGTCATGCGGTCTGATAGTTTTAGTGTATTTAAGCGGGGCGACCCACCAGCACCAGGCCTGTACCCGGCGGCTGGACAGGAGACTGGGGTGGGCTTTCCCACACCCGGTCCTCCTCCTCCTTGTTGGGGCTCTGTACCCTTCCACCTGGAGTGGTTCCCCCTTCAAGAATTGCCAGGACACCTGTGACAGGTGTCCTGCACAATTTGCCCACCAGTTTAGGGGTTCTATCCTGCAACTGGGCGTCCAGGTCAGGGGGGGACCCTGAACCTGGCCCTCCAACCTAGGGTCTAAACCCTCAGGCCGCACCGGGGTCAGAGGCGAAGACTTCCTCCCTCTGCACCCCCTTCCAGAGTACTGTACCCTCCCACATGGAGTGGTACACCTATAAGACAAACCGGTCAGGACACTGTTTACAGTTGTCCCTCCCTCCAGGTCAGACAACACCTGAACCTGGCTCTCTAACCAAGGGTCTAACCCGTCAGGCTGCACCGGGGTCAGGGGCGAGGACTCCATCCCTCTGCACCCCGTTCCAGAGTGCTGTACCCTCTCACCTGGAGTGGTACACCTATAAGCTACATCGGTCAGGACACTGATTACAGTTGCCCCTTCCTCCAGGTCAGTCAACACCTGAACCCGGCTTACCAACCATGAGACCAACCCATGCGGTTGAACATTCGCCTGATGCACCAGGACATCCGGGTGAGCACGCATGCCCCCTGAGGGTAATACATAACTCATGTGTTGTGTGAAAGTCTACCTGGCGCAGATCTCCTGACCAGTGTCCATCTGACAGTGCACGAAGATCCCCCAGGACAGAAGTGGTGTCACAATGGTCATTCACTGGTGACACAGCCCTTCTGGCTGGCCCCTGACCCACTGGTTCTTCCACTGGGGTCTCTTTCCCCCTCTCACCCCCAAGTCTGGACTTCGGCACCCTCCTCTTAGGAGTGGCACTGCCAGACACCAGAACGGATGGAGGCCTGCTTACAGACACTCCCAGTTCACTAGACACTAGGGGATCCCACACAACGGGCAGCCCCTCAGAACAGACTAGGTTCCCCATCCGGTGTTCCCGTAAAGAACCATCCAGGCTCTGAGACTGGGTTTCGGGCACCTTGGGACACGCAGCCCTTCACTCACTCCTTCTCCACTGAGGCAGGACTTGAGTCCCTACACCCCTCCCACTACACTGGGACCTAGCTGGGCTACACTGAACCTCTTCCCCCACTCTGGGTTGGAAGATACCTGAACCACTTTTCTTGGGATCACTCCCTGATGCCTCTCAAGACCCTCCGGAATCCACCAAAAGGTCTGCCTCCAATGGGAGCTCTCTGGGGTCAGAGAACTCACTCTCCAACAGGTGTTGGCATAGCTCTGGAAAACAGGGACTTACAATATGCTCTCCCACAATTGGATCACACAGCCCCCTACAAGGGTTAACCAAACTATCCTTCACCTCACCATCCAGTGCCTTGCACACATACCCCACACCACTCTCCCTCTGCACCAACTTCCAGAGTGCTGTACCCTCCCACCTGGAGTGGTACACCTATAAGCTACATCGGTCAGGACACTGATTACAGTTGCTGCTTCCTCCAGGTCAGTCAACACCTGAACCCGGCTTCCCAACCCTGGGACCAACCCATGCGGTTGAGCTCTCGCCTGGTGCACCAGTACATCCGGGTGAGCACGCATGCCCCCCGAGGGTAACACATAATTCATGTGTTGTGTGATAGTCTGCCTGGCGCAGATCTCCCGACTCCAGTCCATCTGACAGTGTGCGAAGATCCCCCAGGACAGAAGTGGCGTCACCATGGTCATTCGCTGGTGATGCAGCCCTTCTGGCTGGCCCCTGACCCACTGGTTCTTCCACTGGGGTATCTTTCCCCCTCTCACCCCCCAGTCTGGACTTTGGCACACTCCTCTTAGGAGTGGCACTGCCAGACACCAGAACGGATGGAGGCCGGCTTACAGATACTCCCAGTTCACTAGACACTAGGAGATCCCGCGCAACGGGCAGCCCCTCAGGACAGACTAGGCTCCCCACCTGGTGTTCCCTTAAAGAACCATCCAGGCTCTGAGACTGGGTTTCGGGCACCTTGGGACATGCAGCCCTTTACTCACTCCTTCTCCTCTGAGACAGGACGTGAGTCCCTACACCCCTCCCACTACACTGGGACCTAGCTGGGCTACACTGAAACTCTTCCCCCACTCTGGGTTGGAAGATACCTGAACTACTTTTCTTGGGATCACTCCCTGATGCCTCTCGAGACCCTCTGGAATCCACCAAAAGGTCTGCCTCCAATCGGAGCTCTCTGGGGTCAGAGAACTCACTCTCCAACAGGTGTTGGCATAGCTCTGGAAAACAGGGACTGACAATATGATCTCCCACAATTGTATCACACAGCCCCCTACAAGGGTTAACCAAACTATCCTTCACCTCACCATTCAGTGCCTTGCACACATACTCCACACCACTCTCCTGAGATTGGCAAGACAGTATCTGACCATCTCTGTCACTCAACTCACCCTCTTCTGGGCGGTCTTCACACTCACACACCATGACTTCAACCATGGGGGAACCCCTCTCCCTGCACCTCTCCTCTAGAGTCAGTAGAGTGTCCCTCCCGCCACTAGGACTATGAACCCCTGTGCCAGTTCCCCAATCCATCCCAGGGACACTGCGCACTACTGGAGCTCCCTCATATCCGTGTACCTTCTGGTGTATGTTAACCCCCTCTTTCAAGTCAGGCACCAAATCTCTAGGTGTGTGTACTACTCTCCCAGCACTAGATAACTGAATATTGCTGCCACCATCTGAGCTGGATTCCACCTCCATCTCAGCAAAGCTCCCTCTCTGAGCTACACATATTTCTTGTTGCTGGGATGAGACACTCATGGCCTCAAGCCCCTCGAGCTCTAACTCAAGCTCCCTCATTCTCAACTCATGCTCAAACTGTACTCTCTTTTCCTCTAGGTCTAATTTCCTAATTTGCAATTCAATTTCCAACTGCCCATTTAACTTAAGCTTGGTCAGCTCATTTTTGTGCACCCTCCATCTATCCCTGTCTTCCAACTCCTCTGGAAACAAGCTTTTTGTAGAAACACTGCTACCTGCTGGGGAAGGTGTGTTGCAGGGATTCTGCTTATGCACAGAACTATGCGCAGGAAACCAGGACCTCAGTGAATTGTGGTGTACCAAAAATTCACCTCAGAACCCAGAACCCCTATCCAACCAGCATCAGTGTCCCATGTTATGTTATGTTACAGGGAATTTGTTAAGCGCACGTTCACCAACGGTTTCTTGGCGCTGAGAGATACATGAGGCAGCGGAGGAGAAGAGAGCTAGTTCTCGTAGGCCTGAGAGAATAGCCAAGTCTTCAGCAGTTTTCTGAATGAAACATAGGAGGTGATTGGCCTTAACTCCAACGGGAGCGAGTTCCAGAACTGCGGGGCCAATACTCCAGAGCGAGCACCTCCCAGTTTTTTGCATTTGAATGTGGGGGTGACTAGCAAATTCAAGTGGGGGCGGATCGGAGGTAGCGATTGGGAACGTAACGTATAATTTTAGATGAGATGAAGGCTGGACTGTTCCCGTAAAGGGATTTGAAGATAGTGCATCCCAATTTGAAGAGACCCCGCATGGCCACAGGCTAACAGTGAAGGCCTTTCAGCAGAGACTGAATACGGTGCCATCTAGGCTGATGGAAAATCAATCTGGCAGCCTGGTTCTGGACAAGTTGGAGGCGTCTAAGCTGGTATGCTGCGATGGCTACGTAGAGGCAGTTGGAACAATCAAGTCGGGAGATGACCAGAGCTAAGATTACTAAAGTCAAGGCTTCCTGAGACAGGAATCTGCTGATTTTCTTGATTCTGCGTAGTTGGAAGAAGCCGGCAGAGACCACCGAGCTAATCTGGGCTTTCATTGATAGGTCGTTGCTGACCACTACTCCAAGGCTCTTGGCAGAGCTGGCCGGGGTAGGGGGGTTGCCTAAAGAGGATGGCCAAAAGTTGGAGTTCAATGGGTTAGCAGGTCCGCCCGTGAGGATTAGTTCCGTTTAATCAGGGTTGAGTTTCAGTTGGTTTCCATTCATCCATTCGCTAATGAAGATCATAGTGTCTTGGAAGTGGATTAGCGAGGAAGGGTGGAGACTGATATTAAAAACCAGCTGGAGGTCATCCGCGTAATTGTATGTTACGACTTTCCTGTCCCGAAGAGATGAGATTACTGGAAGGAGGTAGAGATTGAAAAGAAGCGGGGAGAGGGAAGAGCTCTGAGAAACTCCGCAGAAAAGTTTAATCTTCTTTGAAGAGAGGTTGGCGAGGCGAACCGATTGAAATCGGTTGCTGAGAAAGGAGGAGAGTCATTTTAGAGCCAGGCCCTGGATCCCGGCATTGTTGACACGGTCCAGAAGGATGTTATGGTCGACCGTGTCAAAAGCTGCTGACAGATCCAGGAGAACCAGGGCCTGGGTAAGCCCTCTATCAGCGCTCCCTCTACGCTCGTCCATGACTGTCAGGATGACAGATTCTGTGGAGTGAGAGGGTCGAAAGCCGGCCTGGTGGGGGTCCAGGATGTGATGCAGTTCGACAAAGGAACTTAATTGTGTAGAGACATAGGCCTCTATGACCTTTCCGAGGTATGGTAGTAATGGGATAGGGCGGTAGTTACCAGGGGTAGAGGGGTCAGCACCTGGTTTCTTCAAGATGGGAATCATTTCCGCAGTTTTAAAGAGGTCGGGAACTATGCCCTCTTCCAGTGATTTGTTTAGGAGAGAGAGAGGGTAGTCAGGGCACCTGGAGAAGGTCTCCTGGAGGACATAAGGGGGGCAGCAATCTGTTGGGGACCCCGAGCCAACTCTTTTTAGTAGACCCAGAAAGGTTTCCAAGGGGATTTGGGGAAACAGGGTAATCAGGGGTGACAGGTCCCCGGTATTAGGAGAGTTGACAAGGGTGCTAGAGGATGAAATGCTGGCTTTAATGGCAGTGATCTTATCCATAAAGTATGAGTTGAGTGAGTCGCAAAGGGGTTGAGAGGGGATTAGCTTGGGTACTATTCTATCAGGTTTAGATAGCTCGCTGACTATGGAGAAGATATCTTTGGCTTTGCTAGCTGAGTCCACGACTTTCTTTGAGAAATAGTCTGTTTTGGTTTGGAGAATGGAGGTTTTATATTTTTTCAGTAGGTTAGTGTAGATGTTTTTGTCAGCTGAGTAATAGTGAAGTCTCCATCTACGCTCCGCTTGTCTCAGTGCAAGCTTCTTAGTTTTAAGGTCTGCGGAGAACCATCGCTGAGCGTCATGCGGTCTGATAGTTTTAGTGTATTTAAGCAGGGCGACGCACTCGCTTGCTGATTCAAGCCATAACTTAAGATTTGTGGCCTGAACGTGGATTGACTCTGTGGAAATAGGGGCTGTGGAAGTGAGACGAGAGCAGAAATTATCAATATTAGCGTTTTTCCAGTTCCTTGACTTGTGATTTTTAGTCGGTTTGGGTTTATTGGGCTGAACATCAGGGAGAGTGAAGGACACAAGGTGATGATCCGACCAGGTGCACAGAGAGATCAAGATGGTCGAGGGAGTCATGTTGGCTGTCCAGCCCTGATCTAAAATGTGTCCCTTGATATGGGTGGGTGCCTGCACGTGCTGGGTGCAGTTCATACCTGACAGGAGATCCGTTAGTTCGATAGAGCTGACGCTCTCCATAGTGTCTAAAGGCCAATAATTGAAGTCACCTATGATAAGGAGTCTGGCGTGAGCAATAGCCAGGTGGGAGATCATGTCTTCCAAGGCCTGGGGAAAAGTAGGCATGCAGCAGGGGGGTTTATAAAAGAGAGCGCAGGTGAAGGATGACTGGGGGGATTCCAGTTTAAAAACTAGGCTGTCAACAGAGGGCACACCATTAATCTCCAGTGTTTTAAACTGATGGTCCTTAAGGATGATGGCTGCTACTCCAACGCCCGCTTTTCCTGGGGGGTGGTTAGTTTGTAGGATATAGTAGTTATCTGGTAGGGCTGCCAGAATGTCAGGTATAGATTCTTCAGTGAGCCACGTTTCCGTGAGGAGAAGTAGGTCAGGCCTTTCCAACTGTAAGAGTTGGAAGATCTCGAGTTTGTGTTTTACCATAGATCGTGTGTTTAGGTATTTAACTGAGAGTCCCCTTTGTCCATGATTACTGGGGGTGTTGGAAGGAAGTACTGTAATGGATGTGTCAAGGTTGTGGCTGGGGAGAACTTCAGAGAAGGTGGTTCTGTGTTTGAAAATACCTGCTTCAGCTGAGCAGAGGCGGATATGGGTAGCAATCTCATAATTCCCATGTAACTCTCTCAGCTCCGTAGTGGAGTATTTTAGAGAAAGGGCAGAGTTTCTCTGACTTAAAAGGAGCAGCGACTTGGGTCTCACACCATGTAACACAATTCGTAATTCAATTGGTTATCACGCATTTGCAAGGTTAAAAAGATAGACAAGTTTTTAGCAAGATTCACCTCGCAGCGATCATTGTTCTCCCATTTCAATTCCCATTCGTTATCCATATTATCTCGGAGGTCCCAATGTATAGACAACCCAGAACAAGCGACGTAGAGTACTCTCAGGAATGGTGGGAATCAGAAATACCTGTTCGTAATTATTCTCATATCAGTCCACAACAAGAGTAATCAGAGACACGGTAAAGTTTAAAAGGTTTATTTTATAAACTACGTGTCCTAAGATGCAGTACTTTGGCTAACATAAGCAGACAAATGATTAAAATCAAAACCATCAGCATTGTTACAATACCATAGAAAATGAAAGGAGAAGTCATAATATAATGACAGTGGAATACAGCCACCTTCCTTTCGCTAGTAAACTAATATTATTAGACTAGTAGAAGGTCTCTAGGCTTGAATGGGGAACCCCATACCGTAAAGATCAGCTTAGTGGAATCACATCACAGGGTCAGGTGTACTCTGCTCCTGGGAAACCTCTTCTTCCGAATGTGTGTAAAGCATGCAGTCTGCAATATTAAAAGCACTCGACTTTCAGGTAGTCGCAGCTGCGTGCGTGTTATGGCTAAATAGTGGGCCGATCAACCTGATCTCAAAAAAATGCATTGTCTGGCGACCCAGACTGTTTCTTTACACAATGTTCAGACCAAGGTCGCAGCGCACGTCTAGGGATGTGAACAACAGACAGTTCTCATGTGAAGAAAAAGGCGAGCAAGCAGTTTTCAAATAATAATATGTATCTGCAGTGTCGTGTGCAAAGGCAGCAAAAGTGGCAAGATGGCTCTCTAACATCCAACGCGCTTATGCCAACATAGCAATGTATGTATCTAAATCTCAGCCCTCACTACACCCCCCCTTGATCGGACCACTAGCAAAATAGGGATATAATAAGGGACGCAGAGTTCAAGTTCGATAGAACAGAACTAAGGGCACGAATTGGAAATCCATATAAAAGGCAGTGAAGGTTCGAAGGGAAAAAAACCCCGAAAAAACGAGAAACAAAAATTGAATGGAAAAATTAACGGCAAGGCTCGGAGAACCCGAATGTTGAATAAAAAAAACAAAAAGTTTGTGCAAAGGAAAGTTGGACGACATCCAAGTTAATCCATCAATGTATAGGCACAGTAAGTAGCAACAGCTTCCAAGAGGAAGTCATTGGAGTGTCCTGTAAAAGTGTCCGCCATCCAGTTTAGTAAAGCAAATGAACATACATGTTCTTCAACAACTGGGGCCTCTAGTACAATCAGAGGGCAACTGGTGTGTTCTTCAAGATAACTTTGTGCCAGGAAGTCATATGCAGCCGTAACGATGTCCCAATTCCCCAGGACTCCATGTGCCGCTCCACAGGCCATAATCCTGATGCCAGAACGTCCAACTCATGAGCCACTAAGGGGCTCATTAGTCGATCATAATCTGGGGCAGGAGACACAAAGTTCGACAAGCACAAATCCAGAGCCCATTCGAATGGACGATCTAGGCAATGAAAAACAGGTTGTACGCATGTAAAGTAGGAAAACCGGAAGGACAATCCATAGGCTATGCTTAAGGCTGCCAGTGGTCATGTTCCATAATATTCAAGCATCCGGTTACGAAGATGGAGCAGCCGTGCCAGGCATTCGTGTGATACAAACTGTGCAGCCATTGCGTAGTAAGCAGACCAACAACAGCCCCCCAGTCACAAGGGCGATAATCAACGGGAGACCGCCAAAGACGCTGGAAAAAATAGAATGAAAAAATGCCGGTATCACACCAAAAATAGTTTGGAAGGAGGTCACGAGGCCGGAGCCAACAATTTTGAAAAAATGTGGCAAGCCAGTTGTTGACGAGGCATTAAAGATAGTTTGAATCAGGGCACCAAAATGAAGTGGGAGGTCAGTATTCAAAAGCGCTTGCACCTCGGTGCGCGTATTTGCTACGTGAAGGACAAATGTTTCCCGGGAGGAAGTCAATGCGACTTCTTTTTGAGACAATAGAGCCCTTATTCTGCTCATCTTGTTGAACTCCGCTTTCAAGGTTGGAATGGAAGGCCAGATGGATACATCTAGCCGCCCATGCGGGGGCGGGAAAAGAACATTCTTACAGCAGACTACTCTATGTGATACAGTCACTATGTAGGGAATTCCCACTAGCATCCCGCAGTAAGCCTCATTATTTAAAAGCAAATAACTACTGTTAGCCAGCAGCGTGAAAGAGGGTATAATAGCTGGCACTGGAGTCCCTTTCAGGACGCAAGCTAAATTAGGAGCGTGCACATTGCATGCGCCATGCAATTGAATGTGCCTACAGACTACAGAGTGATCAGGTGTGGAAGTGCATTCCTCACCTTTCAAATAGACCTCTTTACCGTCTCTCATGCACCTGTATGTAAATGGGAGTGACCAAACTACATGCAGGAAAGCAGTACCCAGTTGTTCGTATCTACCTAGGGCATAATGTTTCATGCATGAACTGAATTTAAACAAGGGAAACGGCAATGTGATTAACCCGTGGATAAGCCACACAGCGGAATTCAATTCGGCCACAGAGAAAGGCAAAGGTTCTAACTTTTCAATATGCAGTAATGAGTATGTCACATCTTTCATGGACATGAATTGTTGCTTTGCAGTGGGATTAAAGGGAAGGAATAAAGATGATGTATTCATATAGTCCCAGGGGACTTTCCCAGCCTTTAACGTTTGCAATGTCCATGCAAATTGCATTATGGAACGTAACAGATTTTGACCATAATACAAAACAGACATATCATTCTGCACAATATCAACAACAGAAGAAACAATATTGTCTAAAGTGTAAATTCTGGAAGAAAGGGTGTTAATGCTATTATCTATAACAGCTAGTACTTTTTCCATATTGGCTTGATCGATAGCCCTCAATCTGGAAGCAGCTTCAATCTGAGACAACTTCCAAACTTCGTTATAAATAGCATACATCCATCTTTTGGACCTGCCACCTATAGGGCCCTTAACAAAATCATTCAAATCTATTATGTCATGTAATTTAGATAAATGAAGTTTAACAGATGCCCAGGTGGAATGTTGCAGCCAAGATTGGCATAACTTCCCTACAGAGTAGGTAGTTACAGTATGAGAAGATTCAAAACGAGGGTCCACGCGAACCTGCGTATACCCAGGTGTCAAACCCAGAAAACGATGTTGACAGGAATCAGAAATTGTCTGCCAAGTCAACCATCCCTCAGAGTGCAACTTGGAAATATTGAAGGATGTATTAGTAATGTAGGACTGCAACGCATCAAGGGACAGATCTATATGATTATCCCAATTTGGATAAGCACCCACCTCCGGAGTAGAGGGAGAATTTAGTTTTTTCGAAGTAGTCAATCTAAAGCAGGTGGTCTGTAAGATTGTTGAGTTTAAGAACAACATGTGGTTCAGGATGAGGCAGGCATGATGCAAAGCTTCTGTTTCTTGTACCTGCCACGGTTTGGAATCCCAAACCGATTTAAGATCAATAGTAACCTTCCACAGATCATAACCGCTGATTGACAAATCATCCATAAAGGACTTGGGGGCACATTTATGAGGCACGTTGCGCCATCGGAACGTCACTTTTTGTGAAGTTCCGTGGCGCAGAAGCCTGCGTGATATTTATCAGACAGCACTGAGCCACTTTTTTTGGCTTAATGCTGCCTCATAAATATCAGTCCCTTTAACGCAGTGT
Organism: Triturus cristatus; assembly: GCF_964204655.1. Lineage (NCBI taxonomy): Eukaryota > Metazoa > Chordata > Amphibia > Caudata > Salamandridae > Triturus > Triturus cristatus. Next base: position 715,794,834 of record NC_140584.1, on the reverse strand, counting down.
TCTGCGTTAAAGGGGCGTACAATGGGTGTTGCTGGGGGCGTTCCCAGCACACTGCCCCAGATTTCCGAGAAATCGTAAATCTGAGGCAGCGCCAAAAGCTTCCGCCACCCAAGGGGAGGCGTAAGGGAGGCGCAACGGGGAGAAATATCTTTATTTCTCCTCGTTTTTCCTTTTTCTATGTGTGCTGCATTCTGCAGCACCCATACAAAGAGGAAAAACCTCTTGTGATTATTTTTGTACAGAAAGGTTTCCCTTCCTGTACAAAAATATTCATCTCCGCAACGCAGGCATCCTTGCACCATGGTGCAGAGGTGCCTGCGTTGGCGCAGGCAGTCCATTGTGCGCCGGTGCAGGGGAAAAGGACAGGAATGCACCGCATTTTATGGATACGGCACATCCCTGCCCTTTTCTTTTGCCGTAGAGAAGCGCAGCAGGAAGGCCTGCTCTGCTTCCCTACGGCAAAACCTCATAAATCTGCCCCATGGAATATAACAATTTAGTGTGTGTCAGCCTGACTTTTGAGCGAGACTCAGCCGCCACATTAAAATAAAAGAGGGCAGGATCTAAAACACTAAAATCTGAAAAATATGTGAATTTTACCACCAACGTGGTGGAGCAACCTAGGATTGGTGTTGGACAATGTTCCCACTGGGTATAATTTACAAAATTTCAAAACGTATTTACTTTTTGTAGAAAATGATTGCCATAATGTTGATAGCAAAACTGTTCACCATAATTAGCAGTGTCTAAATACAAATCCTCAGCATAAAATGCGGCATAATATTTCAAATCAGAAAACAGTGCTTCTATGGCCTGAACGTCCCAATCATCAGAACGGATGTTTTGTTTAACTACATCACCCTTAGAAACACGAAATACATTTGGTACATTGATAACCTCCATTGGACCATGAATATGAAATTTAACAGCATCCCACGCAATCCCATCTAACACTGGCCAGGCAGTAATATTCACAAAAGTCTGATCCCTTTTCATGATGTGTGATGAGGAGTGGGGGGCCAAAGTTCCATCAATAAGTCTAATTGTAGATCTTTCTTTAAGGTAGTGTCCATTCACAAGACGAAAAAATACCACAACAAATCCAATGGACATGAACAGAAAAATACATATGAGCATCAGCCAAATGTAAGTCCAAGGGGGAATTAAAACATTTTGTTTGAACCAAACAGCAAAAATGGAAACCTTGGACGGGGCATTGGAAGTCATTGAGGTAGTATCAAAGGAGAAACGGGACTGGGTAACTGTGGTTGATTGTAAAATGGGCAATGTTGCATCTGCAGGATAAGCATACTCAGTGTCTTCAGGTGAACCACCAACCGGTGGTAGTAACAAAGGATCAGCAACCGTATGCATCTCGATGGCAATATCAGACAAGGTGGTAGATGCCGGAGCCAAAACAGAATTTCTCAGCATCGCAGGGCAAGAAACCGCTGGAGTCATTCTAAGAAGAATTAGCCACTCGCTGTAGTTTGACATTGTCAATGGAGATGTACCTGTTATCCTTGTGACCAGGAAGTGGAGGTAAAAAGACTGTTCTTGTACCCTGCACGCTGAGCACTGGAACCGGGGCACGATAAGAGGGGCCAAACTCCTTCTTGTTCTCCACCTTCTCACGGACCAGGTCACCAACTTGAGGTAGCCAGCCGACTACCAGAATCTGAAGCGCAGCATCAGATGTGGAGGGCATATGTTCCTTCGCGAGACTGTCTCTGGCTTCTTGTAGAGTGTTCAATACAGCAAAGTGATCATCTACGTCAAAGGGTGTGGCAGGCGTCGCCATGTCTAGACTGTCAAGGTCCGGGACAAACATTTTTATGCCAAAGAGCATCATGTATGGGGTCCGCCCACCCAGAGACCTTCTAGGGAGCTAATTAAGTGCACGTTGGACGTCATACAAATGGGTTAACCAGTTCCGGCCAGTGCCTAATACCCTAGCTGTCAAGGATTGCTTTAAGTCATGGTTCATTCGCTCCACCACACTATTACCCTCAGGTCGGTAGGGAGACGAAAATTTGACTTGGACCCCCACATTTTTCAAAACTTCCCACAAAGACACGCAAATCCCTGATGACAGTATGGGCATCCACACTCCTTTGTGGCCATACCCACAGTAAACGAGTGCACGAATCCACTGCAACTAAGTTATACTTGTACGCAGTATCAGAGGAGAAAGGACCGCAGTGATCCAAATAAACACACCCAAGCGGTTTATTGGATATGTACAACTGAGTTTGTGGTGGTTGCACAGCAGTTGAAGGTTTAATCTGCTGGCAAATGTCACAATCAAGAACATAAGTGCGAGCCTGTTCATATAACCCGCGCCACCAGTAACGTTGTTGTAACAGATTAACAGTAGCTGCCACGCTGGCGTGGTCAGAGGCCATACCCTCGTGAGCTGCTGTTATCAAGGATGGTCTGCAGTCCTCGTTGGGAATCAATCTGTCACCAACGTCGTTAATTCTCACAAATGGGACGTTATCAGGACTTAAGTGATAATGGTAGCGAGAAGGGAAACCTCTCTGGTAATTACTTCCCTTCTCTGTAGCAGCAATAGCTGCCAAGATGTCATCATCGATCTTACTTTTGAATCTTGTAACTGCTGCTACTAGATATGTCGCCACTGCTGTTTTCGCTGCTTCGTCAGCTAAGCTGTTGCCTACAGCGTGGACACCAACTCGCTGGTGCCCAAGAGTGTGAATTACATTCACGAGAGGCAGATGTTCTTTAAGTTCTGCCACTCGAACCCAAAGCATTTTATGCTTAATTGTGCTACCTTTGGAATCACGATATTCATTTTGAGACCAAAAGAATAGATTGTCGTTGAAGGATTGAACACAGTAAAACGAGTCACTGACTATAAGAGTAGTGACTCGAGGATCAGCAAACTCCAGTGCAAGCACTAAATTACGGTGTTCCACCAACTGTGCGGTACAATCACCCAATGACTGCGTATGCACGACATCAGATTGGAATTCACCATTTGCGAAAGTACCTGCCACAATTGTGCAGGCCGCTGAATAGGCGTGCTTCGATCCAGTCGCCGGTTGCGCCAAACCGTCAGTGTAAATGACACAATGGTAATCTTCGAGCGGGCGCAAAGACAGAGGAGCAGGATGAACAAATTCATACTGTAAATACTCCTGAGTCTCTAATGAGGCATCAAAGATATAGGTGACATTGGGCGATGTCAAGGAAGTGGCCCATTGTATCCAACGTGGATGCAAAGCTTTAGAATTGGGTACACTTGCTTTCGTCACTGCCTCTAGGGCAGGATATGGTGTGACCACCCACATTTTGTTTTCCTTGTGACAGCGCTCGTTCTTTAAGAATCGCCATCTGTACTGCCATCAAAACTTTCTCGACAGAGGAAAAGCGCAGTTCAGCCAAAGTGTACAGGTGTTATTTGTATGCAATGGGGACGGTGTCGCCCTCATTGAACGTCAAGTACATGAAACCCACTGCGCCTGGCACAATTCTTATTACCAGGTTAGTGCAGTTATCACGTGTCAGTAAGTATTTTGAAGCAAGATCAGCTTGCAAAGATTGCAAAATTGCTGAATGCTCTGGCAGCCAGCTCGTTTTGGAAAAAGTAGGTTGTACCAAGGCATATAGCGGCTTGATACGCTGGGCATAATCAGGAATGTACGTACGACCGAAATTCAGAAAGCCCAGCAAAGACTGTAAGTTTTTTCAATGTTGTTGGAGCACGCAAACATGCACACTTTTCCAGAAAGTGAGGAGCCAATCCTCGACCTTCATTGTTGAGCTCGTAGCCCAAAAACAACACTGTATACTCTGCAATGTGAGACTTCACAAAGTTGAATTTGTAACCGAAGTCTGCAAGCATTACAATAATGCGATCCACGCGACACAGATGCGGCCACAACTCGTCGTCTGTGAGATAGATATCATCAACATACGAGTACGCATCAGGGTCTATGCTCTCTAGCAGAGAAACAACACGAGCGGCAAAGACACCAGGGCTATTTTTATAGCCCATGGCTAATCTTTTAAACTGTTTCTGTTTGCCACCTGAAGTAAACGCTGTCCACTGACTACTAATAGAGGACAGGTTGTGGCTGTAAAAGCCATTGGATATGTCAAGTGTGGTTTTAAATCGTTTACGCACAAGACTATCAACGAGGGCAGAACTGTGGGTATTCTGTACCGCGCATGTCCAGCAATGAGAGTTTAGGTGCCGGCAATCCAAAACTAGGCAGTCCGACCCATCAGGCTTCGTTACAGTAAATAAAGGATTATTCATCGGTGACGCACACGTTTCAATAACACCCTGATATTCCAATTGATCAAGGATTTCCGCGACGTGGGGTCTAGCTGCACGACGCATGGGATATTGGGGCTGTGGCTGGGGCATAGACCGTAATGGAATCTCATGGCTGGGGGACAATTTATCCCAGCCTACCTGAGTGCGATACAAAGCCGGAGCAAGCACCTGTGCCCACTCCTCAGCAAACTTTTTAGCATGTTCCTTTGGCACCGTGTGCGCAAAGGAAGGGAGGATTACCTCCTCCTCTCTTGGAGCATCTAAAATGAAAGCCGGGGGCCAGTCTGCCTCCGCCAAAAGAATGTCATAGGAAGAGGTCAGATTATTCCAAAAAATCCCTTGAATAGTACGTTGTATGTCACCATCAATTAAGAGGACTATATTATATAGTCTGTCAGGGGGAGCCACTCTTGTGTCAGCAGTTTCTACAGTAATGAATGTGTCAGTTGCTGTCGCCTCCAGATATGGACGTAGTGCTTGCCGCACTACTGTAACCTCTGCCGCGCTGTCAAGCAGCGTTAGCGCCCATGTCAGGTTCCGAAGCTGCGTCCGCACTATCTGTGGCATACCTCGCTGTTAGAGCAGCAACTTTCTTCTTCTGAAACGGGGGACGTTGACATGCAAACTAGTCTTGCTTGCCTTTACCGTCAGCCTGACGGGGTTGCTCACGTCCTTGTTGGGCACCCCGACCTTTGCCACGTTCTCCTCCACTGGACTGCGAGGACGATGTCTCCTGTGAAGAACGAGGAGAGCGTTCAGTAACCTGAAATCTATCAGGTGAATTAATACTAGTGCGATCGCGCAAATCGTATGTGCGCTCACTAGTCGGCTGTGTGGGAGACGTAGGACGAGACCCCTGTTTCTGTTGCTGCTTTCCCTGTTTCTTTTGTCGCCAATTTTGATTTGGACGATCGTCTTTGACAGATGAGCTCACCTTAGTTTGTTGTATCAAGTCAGGAATGATAATAGTTGGTTTAACCACTAAACTACTGCGGCCTATAGTTCTATAAGCCTCCGCAATAATTTTAGGCAACTCTTTGGGCTTATCGAGTTCGTCGACATGGGCTGAGCCATTAACCACTTGAAATTGTACCGCATCTCCCTTGAGATTACCAAGGACGAGAGAGGCAACTACGTCAAACACTCCGACAAGCTGCATTCCCAACTCTACAGCCGCCTCCGGACCGTGGTTATCTTGAACACATTTAATGACGGAGTGAAGCACAGACATAGACGGAGTGCCAAAGCACTTCGAATAGACCGCGGCAAAAACCTTACCCCAGTTGTCACAATCGGACACTTCTGGGATTAAGTCTTTCAGCAAACTAATGATGAGGATTCTGTGTTTCTCCACAGTGGTAGAGTGTGGAAAAACTGCCTCCAGTTGGTTAAATTTCTCCGCAAGCCAATAAGGTAAATCATCCTTATTCTGGCGGTGCTTGCCCATCACCGAATTACCTATGACGGGGCTAATAACATCCGCAGGATGACCAGCTGGCAGTCACGCAACAGCAGGTGCCCCCACCTGCACGTTGCGTGAGATGTATTGCACCAAAGCCCTATATACTGAAATGAGGGTTGTATGGAGCGTACGCAACTCATCTACCGCAAGAGTCAAATATCGGGGGTGAGGCGTAAATCTGGCCAGCACCGGCCACTTGGCCCCTGGAATTGACAAAGGGCCGAGTCTAGCCGGTGCAACCGCATGGGGAAGGGCGCCATTAAACCAAATGCTATGCTGCCAGGCTGAAAGGAGAATCTCTAGCGTACTGTATGGTGTATAATTTGCTGGGACACGCGTGTGAGTAAACGAGTGAAACGTTTTATCATCCGCATTCACTGCTGGTAGCGTCACCCAAGAGTAAAACAACTCATAAGGGTGGGAGCCATCTGCACTCACCACAAAAATAATGGCCATCCCATCGTCCGGCACCCCATACTGCATCAAATGACGTCACAGAGGCGCTCGACTATGTGCTGCAATTTCAACCGCCATAAGGACACAGAGAAAAACAACAACGGATTTTACAGTAGCACAAGGGTTCAAAAAATATAAGATACCTTTTTAATTAACAAGCTTGAAAGAACCTATTAGGCTACCGATAGGTAGGTTAAATCTGTCACTCCCGTTATCCGGAAACAAGAGTGAGGGTGTCGTGGACTAATATAAGCACTACTGAGGCGTTTCAAATCAAAAGACCAAACGTTAGGTGCGCCATGTTGCAGGGATTCTGCTCATGCACAGAACTATGCGCAGGAAACCAGGACCTCAGTGAATTGTGGTGTACCAAAAACTCACCTCAGAACTAGGGGTGGGCGGAATTTGCGTAATTGCGTTACGCAAATCTCCGCAAAACGGTAAAAAATCTCCGCGAACACGCAGAAATTCCGCGAACACGCGGAATTGCTTGTTCGCGATGCTTTTTTCCTGTTCGCAATTGCTGTTTGCGTGCTCGAGGAGAAATATCTCGCAAACATGCATTTTGAGAACGCGAACAAGCAAAGATTTCGCGAAATAGCGGAAAGCAGACTTTTGAGCAATTTTGCGTTCTCCGCGGAACGCGAAATTCCGCAAATTCCGCAAATTCCGCGAGCGGAACGGAATTTGCCGCTCAGGCCTACTCAGAACCCAGAACCCCTATCCGACCAGCATCGTTATCCGTATTATCATGGAGGTGCCAATGTATAGACAACCCAGAACAAGCGACTTAGAGTACTCTCAGGAATGGTGGGAATCAGAAATACCTGTTCGTAATTATTCTCATATCAGTCCACAACAAGAGTAATCAGAGACACGGTAAAGTTTAAAAGGTTTTTTATAAACTACGTGTCCTAAGATGCAGTACTTTGGCTAACATAAGCAGACAAATGATTAAAATAAATCAAAACCATCAGCATTGTTACAATACCATAGAAAATGAAATGAGAAATCATAATATAATGACAGCGGAAAACAGCCACCTTCCTTTCGCTAGTAAACTAATATTATTAGACTAGTAGAAGGTCTCTAGGCTTGAATGGGGAACCCCATACCGTAAAGATCAGCTTAGTGGAATCACATCACAGGATAAGGTGTACTCTGCTCCTGGGAAAGCTCTTCTTCTGAATGTGTGTAAAGCATGCAGTCTGCAATATTAAAAGCACTCGACTTTCAGGCATTTGCAGCTGCGTGCGTGTTATGGCTAAATAGTGGGCCGATTAACCTGAACTCAAAAACATGCATTGTCTGGCGACACAGACTGTTTCTTTACACAATGTTCAGACCAAGGTTGCAGCGGACGTCTAGGGATGTGAACAACAGACAGTTCTCATGTGAAGAAAAAGGCGAGCAAGCAGTTTTCAAATAATAACATGCATCTGCAGTGTCGTGTGCAAAGGCAGCAAAAGTAGCAAGATGGCTTTCTAACATCCAACGCGCTTATGCCAACATAGAAATGTATGTATCTAAATCGCAGACCTCACTACAGGTGCTTTCCTCCCTCCTGGGCCCAATGGCCCCTCCAGCTGCCTTACATTGTAGCATTCCAGTTTCTTCCCTTCCCAATCAAAATCAACAAATGCTATGGATGCTGCTCTCTCCACCATGGTTAAACTTGGCAGTACTCAAAAATAGAAAGTCCCAGAAGAGCAATCTACCAAAAGTATGTGGTTGCGTTTTGGTCTGCACTCACTAGTAGTGTTCACCAATCACTGTACATGAGTCACAAATGCAAGTCCAGAATCCTCACCGCTGACCACCAATGTTAGACTTTGGGGGTCTCTAGTTGGCACAGGTAGGTACTTGTGACAAATAGAAACCCTTGCCTCTAGTCAGGGTAAGGGGGTACACTCCTAAATTAACCCCTGCTCTCCCCCTTGGTAGCTTGGCACGAGCAGACAGGCTTATCTCAGAGGCAGTGTGTTAAGCATTTGTGAACACATTCAGTAATCAAGTGACAACACTACAGATGGACACCACACAAGTTTAATATCAAAAATAAGTATTCTTTATATAGATTTACCACAAGACCATAAACGACAGAAATACACAATAGTGCTACTTAAAAATGGTAGTAGTTAGCTTAAGTATTTTTGGTTCTTAAATGCGACACTTTAAGTCAATGTACCTGTAGATGCAACACGCAGGGCAACGAAATTGTTGCAACGATGTTGATGTGATGAAAGTTTGGTGCAAAGAAAAAAAGACGGGAAGATCCTCCTGATGCGGCTTGCTTCTCCGATGGTGTGAGAAGACTTGACTCGATGTGTCAGCTGCAGCGGCGGCACCCTTCTTCAGTGATGCAATACGCTTCCGCTCGATGCGACAGTTACAGCGGCGACACCCTTGTTCAGAGATGCGACGACAGCAGCTTCTCTGTGGATGCAAGGTGCTTTTCTTCAAGCGGTGCAATGCGACAGCTACAGCGGCATCATCCAAGATACGATGCAGCGGCTGCGACAGCGACACGCTTCCTCCTTGATTCGAGACTCTTCTCTTGATGCGGTGCAATGCGTCCACTACGATGGCTGCGACGGCGACACGCTTCTTCGGTGTTGCGGGGCGCTTCTCGTGATGCGGTGCAATGCGACAGCTACAGCGGCGACACCCTTGTTCAGTGATATGATGGCAGCGGCTGCGATGGCGACACGCTTCTTTTCTGTGAGTCGCGCTTCCAGCTCCTTGTGACACGCAATCCCTCAGAAGGCCCAAAACAGCAGCAGGCACTTCCAAATAACTCTGGGGAGCTGGGGGTTGAAGTCTGTTGTCCCTGAGACTTCAGCAGGAGGCAAGCTCTTTTCCAAGCCCTTGGAGATCCTTCACAAGTTGAGCAAAAGTACACACAAAGTTCCTTTCTCCTCTCTTTGGCAGTAGGCAACCCCTGCTGGCCAATCCCCCAGTTTCAGGGATAGTCTCTCCTCTGTTTCTTCTTGGTTCCTCTCCTTAGCAAAGGTTTCTTCTTGTTTCCCAAAGTGATCTAAAGTTCTTGGGTTGGGGTCCCAATATTTCCTTTGTTCTCTGAAGGCAGAGAGGCCTTTGCCTAGTCAAAACCAGTTCTGCTCAGTCCTTGAGCACTTTGTTTACATGACTCCTTCTTTCCTTTCAGAGTGCAGGGCAGAGACATCAGACACACCACAGGAGGGGGAGCTAGCAATGTGGAGGGAAAGCACAGCCCTATTCAGGTCCCAGGTGCAACTCCTCCCACCCATCTACATGGATATCTCTCCATTCAGCCCTGTGCTGACTCACCCTGTCTCCGGGAATTCCCCAGCCCATTGGAATTCCCCAGCTCTTGTCACTCAAACGCCAGACAAGGAATACACAGCCCAGCGAGGCAGGTTTGGATGGCTAGAAAAGAAAATACCTACTTTCTAAAAGTGGTATTTTCAAACACAGAATGTTATAACCAACTTCACTAAAAGATGTATTTCATCATTCTGAGTTCAGGCATACTAAACTCGAATTTCCACCATGTTTCCTGAGTCAGTTAGGATTATAGGATGTAATAATCAAACTGCCCATTCTGACCTATGGAGAACAGGTAGCCTTGCAATAGCGAAAACTAAAATGGCTGTAATTCACTATTAGAACATGCCACACACACCAGAGCATGTCCTACCTTATCCTTACAATGCACCCTGCCTTGGGCCTACCATAGGGATGAAGAAAAAGGAAGGTTTAGGGACTGGCAAGTGGGTGCACTTGCCCAGTCAGCATGACAGTACCAGACTGCACGCAGGCTCTGCAATGGCAGGCCTTAGACACACTTTTACAGGCTGCTTCTGTGGGTGGTACAACCAGTGCTGCAAGCCCACCAGCAGCATTTGGATTTACAATGCCCTGGGCACTCCTGATGCACTGGGTCTGACAAGTAAACCAAACCAGACAATCATGGAATCATTAATCCATACATCAATTTATTATAGGGAGAGCATATGCACTTTAGCACTGATCAGCAGTGGTAAAGTGCCCAGAGTCATAAAACAGCCAACGGTTCAGAAAAAATACAGGAGGATGGCAAAAAGTTCAAGGATGACCCTGCAAAAAGGGCCAAGTCCAACAGCCTACAGCAGCTTGATATAACAGATGACACTCTTAGATGGATGGTATTCTTTCTCACAAGATGCACCCAGAAAGTCTTCCTCCCTCCCTTCACATTGCAAGCCAAGCACAACATCTGCAGTGTTAACCAAGGCTCATCCCTCAGCCCAATACTCTTCAAAGTCTACACAACTCCACTCACAGACATTGTCAGATCACACGATCTCAAGATCATCTTCTCACCGACGACACACAGCTCGTCCAATCAGTCTCTGCTGACCCCTCAGCAACAAAGACCAACTTCCACAAGCACATGAAGGATGTCTCAGCATGGATGGAGGACAACTGCCTAAAAGTTAACACAGACAAGATGGAAGTTCTCATCTTCGGTAACACACTGCCCTATGGAATGACTCCTGGTGGCTGTTGGAAGTAGGACCTACCGTCACCTCAGATTTTCGATTGGCTCCCCATTAGCACCAGGAAGAGAGTAACGCATGCCCTCATCACCTGCCAACTGGACTATGGCAACGCGCTCTATAAGGCACCACCACTGAACTCATGCAAAGACTCCAGATGATCTAGAATGCAGCTGACAGACTGATCCATAACCTGCCCAAGAGAACCCACATCACCCAGCACCTGAAAGACCTCCACTGGCTCCTGGCCAATACAAGATGCCATTTCAAGCTCCTGACCTATGCCTACAAAATCCTCCACGACCAAGGACTCACTTACTTGAGGCACTGGCTGCATTTTTACAATCCCCCAGGAACACCACTCCACACACCTAGCTCTCATGCAGATATCTCACATACACCAATGCCACACCCGAGAACGCTCCTTCTCCCATCTTGCCACCAAAGCCTAGAACACCCTCCACACCTTGACCCTGCTGACTGACTTCAGGAAGGGGCTCAAGACCTGGCTCTTGGAATAAGGCCTACACAAAGCACATGGATAACCTTGCGGGTGACAAGACACACTCTATAAATACTACTTGGTTGATTGATTGATTGATTGATCGAAATGTGCCAGGCTGTTATCAAGTAATACCCAATGCATGTATTATAGGTTTAATAACACATCCAATATAGATGGCTAAGTTAAATGGAAGGAATGGGTCAAACCAATATTGATTTGCTAATAATATTGATATTTTATGAATCAGCATAAAATATGGTGGGATTGAGCATGGTTATTTTTCTCTTGGTGTTTTCACTTTAATTCATGTCCTATAAGGGGCGTACCTAAAGAGGGGCCAAGGATGATTTTAGTACCACTTGATGAATACACCTTGGATGTGGCAGACATTTAGCAAGCTTAACCTTCAGTTGGTATGTAAAGTTAATATCAGATCTATAAAGTTAGTCAAGAATTAATGAGGACAGAGAATATTTCATACACTAATCATTTTGTCGCCATTTGAGGAATCAGCAAGAAATTTGTCAGGCAGCAAATTGAGCCTCGTGCATGAATATCAGGATTTAGGCACACAAGACTAAGGGGTAATATTTAAGGTTAAAGGACCTACGCATGGCCGTAAATCATGGATATCTTGGAATTGACACAACACAGTTGACTGAACAATAACATAAAAAGACTACAGTCCACTAAAAAACAAAGCTAAACACCTGTTATAGCTCAGTGAACAGAAAAATGAATGGTAACTTACCAGTTACAGCATGCAACATAAAATGCACACCATACCTAGCTCCCTCCATTATATGTGGTAAACAAAATTGAAAACTTGGTGTGTGTATATGACACATTTATATTACACATTGTGTAGTTATAGTTAGGTCAACATTTCCAAGGAAAGAACATTTTTTGTTTTACCAATAAACGTTGGCACCATTTGACTAATCTCCATGAAACTTTCCATAAACATCTATCCACTTCAGCTCTCTCCTGAAGAGTTTAGTTTTGATCTGTCAAACAGGGACCGAGAAAAAGGAGGGTCACAAAATGAAAAGGCTTTTCCTCATGCAATTTCTACAGGGAATTGTAGATGAAGCTATAGCCAAGACAGTTGAATAGAATTACACCAAATTTGACAGAAAGATAGAGTTTAGCCCCAAAGCATGCTTTGTGTGATTTAGTGCAAATCAGTTCAGCTGTACGAAAAAATGGCAAAAAAGAAAACTGATTGGTGGGTCTAGCTAAAGTCCCACAATACCAAAGTACCTGATTGGTGGATGCAATATAAATACAAATTCTGTGACTGCCATTATAGAACTCAGGAAATCAACTACTGAGTCCTGCATTTAAAAAAGTACATAAGGGGTTAGAGATATCCTGACCCCTGCTGCACCCTTCAGGACCAAAATAAAATGATCACATTTTGTTATGATCCCTTGGCACTCCCACGGGACTGGTGGACTGAAAAAGAAAAAAAAAGAAAAACTAAATCACAGCCCTCAGGCTAGATAAAGCCCTTTACAGAGAGTGGACTCCCAAAACATTATGAAGCCCCTGATAAGCACAGTCTGTGCTCAGTTTACCGCCTGTGCATAGAGCCGACACTTTTCAGAGACCTAAGCCCCATTAAATGGGCAAGCACTAACTGCACACAATCTGTGCTCAGGGTGCAGATTGCGCATAGAACCCACTCCCTCCAGACATGCAAGTGCTGTTAGGTGGGCAAGTCCCCACTACCCACAGTCAGCTCTCAGACCTTAGTCTGTGTGTAGAGCCCACCAACCTTATGAGTTGCAAGAACCATTAGGTAGAAAAACCCCTACAATACACAGTCAGAGCTCATTGAACAGATTGTGTGTAGAGCCCACTCCTTCGAGAGGCATTATACCCAATAGGTGGGCCACCTCCTATTGCTCACTGTTGGCCCTCAGTTTACTCCCTGCAGTGACACAAGCCCCCTCTGCTGGGCAAGCCTCCATTAAGCACAGTCTGCACTCAATGCACAGTTTGTGTATAGACCCCACTTCCTCCAGACATGCAATCCCCATTGGGTGGGGGAACTCATACTGCAAAAAACTTGCAGACATTGCAGAGCCAACTCAGATCCAAAATTCCACCAGGTGGAAAACTCCTGCTATGCACAGTCTGTGCTCAGTGTGGAGATTGTGCATTGAGCCTACTCCCTCCAGGTACCCAGGCCCCCTTAGGTGGGCAACCCTATTATGCACAACCTGCACTCTTTTTGCAGCTCTCCATTAAGAGCCCACTCCCTCCAGACTTTCAGGCTCAGTGAGGTGGGTAAGCCACTAATGCACTCTTGGTGCAGCTCATCACAGAGAGTTCACACCGTCTACATATTCAAGCTTCAATATATATCAAACAGCCTACTACACACAGTATTTTATTTTACATTGAAAAAACCCTATTCAATGAAATAACAAATGCTAAAATGAAGTTAAAGTTAGGTCTGGTAGCACTATCTTAAATAATGTAAAAAAAACGTTGAAATTCACTGAAAGATCAGAGGTTAAAGTGACGTTATGTGTAGCTGAAAATGAAAGTCAAAAATACAATCGTAAACTATAAAAAAAAACACTGAAATTCACCAGTCCTTGTTTTATGAGCTAACTAAATTTTGCGGTCCACCATACATTGCTTATTACCTCACATATTACATCACTCATGACAAGTTCAATGGCATAATTGATGATATAATTGACAAAATGTTAAAAGACATTATTGACATCACTGATGGCATCATTCAATGAATGTTTATTTGCTATATTCTTTTGGCACTGAAAGAGGGAAATTCTTGATGCTTGATGGACATTTTTAGCCACTAGCACCCCACTTGGTAATGCTTGGGCAGGCATGATGGTGATTATTCTTGAAATATTGTAGGCAAACTTAAATCAATAGTGTCAAAACTTGGTGAAATGTGTATACCAGCTAAATGCTAGAAAATCGCCATGTAAATTTTGGGCATTTTTGGAACAACTGTAACCAGCCCTAGTCGAATGCTTACACTGGGTAAATACTTGTATATCTAAGCTGTTTTTTAAGCTATCCATCCAAATATTCACTTGTTATTTAATTTAATTAATTCATGCAATGGATCCACTACTCATTAAACCTTTAATAGATATACTTACCTATTTAACTTTTTATTCATATGAGCTCAGTCATTCTGTACTCATTAGGGTGTGTGCAATTTGTGAAGAATTATTCCTTGAACACCTCACGTATCTCGAGTAAATTTTCTCTGCGAGGGAATATGTCACACAAAGAAGTCATTTAAGATACCAGGAGTAGACTGGACTGTATATAAAATATAAAATTTGAGGGGAAATGCCCCTCAGCACGATATTTTCTCCTCAAATAAGCCTCTTGCAGATAAATAAAAAATGCACATTTTAGCATTATGTAAAATGCCAAAAATTGTGCACATTTCATATTACATGAAATTCATGTATTACACGAGACTTCATCATAAAGCATTTCGAACTGCCTAACAATTGCACTCATTTGCTCATACAACCACTCTTACATTCAAATGTTTGTACAAACATACACAAACTGTCCAATAAAGAATCACTTCTACTTAGAAAAATAATCACATGTATCGTCTTTGCCAATTATTTATTGAACAAGATGTTTCTTATTTTGTTCAATTTTGATTTTTAGGTTGAGCCTATAGCGCCAGCGTTCATGCGCTGCTCGCTATGCGAGGCATGCAGTAATGGAGTATGTAGTGGAAGCTCCGCCCACTCTCCGCCCATGTTTTTAATTGGCTCGTGTCATTGTCTTTCGTAAATTGATTGATTATGAGTCTTGTTAGTCCCTCCCTATTATGGCCATGTTGTCATTTGTACTCTCCCATGGCTACTGGTCCCTTTACTTTGAGTGTTACACGGTACGTGGTATTTTGTCCGTGCCTTCTCGCACCCTTCTCCCCACACCCCCACCCCCAACCCCATTCCCGTTGTCCGTGATACAATGGAATAGGTCTCATGTAGATGCGAGTCCTATTACATTGCAAATGCTTGTTTTATATGTTTGTCTTTCTTTGGGTGTGACCCTCGAGATCTCCTCCCTTCAGAGGTTGGTGTAGAGAGGGGATGTGGTACCAATTGTCCACTTAGAAGAAAGTGACACACAGTTAAATGCTGCCTTTAGTAGACAGGCCGGAAAATATGTGTTTTCTGTGTGAAAGGGCCCTGGATTGTGTTTTGTGGGGGCGGGGGCTTCGGTCTTCAGACAGGCGAAGGCAGACTGCTGGTACCAAGTGTGAGGCCTGACTGAGGATGACGCATCTGAAGGCCCTGCAGGTGTCCCTTGGCTTCTCTGGTCTTGGGTTCAGGCTAATGAGATAGAAGTTTAGCGCCTCTGTCAATTCGAGGCAGATCGAAGGTGGCGCGAGAAGTACATTCCCACGTGGGATGCTCGAGGCCTACTACCCAACCCTTTAGCCAGGTCCACAGTATAAATCCGGCCAAGTGCCTACATGCAACTCAATTTCTAAAATGCGCTATGAAAAATTAGGTTCAACTAGCAGCTGTGGGCTCACGTTCACTAATTAGAGCTTTCTGCCTGGACAATCTTGGTGATAGCATACTATAAGGTGGAAACACGGGAAGGTGCATCAGGAGGTTGCACCCCAGCCACGGAGGGCTGTCTGTCAAGTTTCTGAGGCCCAGTGAGGCCCACTCGGCCTTTCATCCATGCGGCAGACACATTATGAGGATCCTTGCCTTGGGTAATAAACTTCGATGTTTAAATATAGCGTTAAAAATATTAATGCTGATTAAACACTGCTTCAGTGGATAAAACAGATTTAAGTGTATCTTGGGCATGATGGGTGTGGATTCAGTAGTCAGTGCTGAAAGCCTCAGGTGGGCCCTGCACCGCCCACAGGTCCGTATCCCCTCCAGGTTTGCTGTGATCACGTCATAT
Source organism: Triturus cristatus (assembly GCF_964204655.1). NCBI lineage: Eukaryota > Metazoa > Chordata > Amphibia > Caudata > Salamandridae > Triturus > Triturus cristatus. Next base: position 715,778,635 of record NC_140584.1, on the reverse strand, counting down.
GTGCAGAGACCGTTGACTAAAATACTGTAGATATTAATTATGTTGTAGTGATTTATACAGCGCATATTCTGCCCATGGTAAGGCCTTGTAGCACTTGTATCCTGCGCACAGCAACACTGCCGCCTCCTGGTGCTTAATTGCAGGTGCTTGTTTGCCACAAACATCAATGTAGCCGAAGGCTTTAACAGTTCGTTAGGGCCCTGTATATACTGCATGAGTGGAGGGCATGCCCTGGACGGCCCCTGGTGTTTTGGTACCAAGAACACTACCTTGTTCTTGCCGCCCTCCCTATGTTTCCCTTTGTGTTTGAGTTCTGCTGCAGACTCCGTAGAGCTTGTTTGCCAGGGATGCGTATTAAGGTTTACATAGGGGCAGGTTTGAGCCTCCGTTATACTCTGGAGTCATTCAAGACCTCAAAAATCCACCTAAATCCCCTTTAACCTCCCCCCAGTAAAGTTCACTTGCACCAACTCACACAGAATCCCTGTCACTCACCCCAAACACACCTAAAGCACTTTCGCTTTCAACAAATCCATGCAAAGCACTGCTTTCACCAAATCCATGCAAAGCGCCGCGAGGCAATGCGCTTATACTTTAGGAAACTCATGCAATCATGAGGTGGTTTTTTTGCTGGTTTATTTTCTCATTTGTGTTGGAAGATGTCCTACTTGAAACTATGGGGCAGATTTATAATAACTGGCGCATCCCTGCATATCAGCAGGGATGCGCCAGTTATTGTGCGTCACGGCTCCGCCACCATGGATGCGCCACATTTACAATGCGGCGCACCATGGGGCAAAAACAGACAACGCATCTGTGCCGTAAAAGGCGGCGCATTGCTGGAGTTGCGTTGCAAGCGTGACGCAGCTCCAGCAAGGCTCTGGGGTGCCCAATCTTTACAATGCTGCATCAATCCTTACGCCTCCTTCAAGCAGGCGCAGGGTTTTGACGCAGCATGGGCTCAAAAGTGACTGAGTGAAATCTTGTAGATTTCACTCAGCCACTTTTAGGAGGCGTTCCTGCACCGGAACGCCCCCCCTGCGCAGGAACGCCTACTTCTGGCGCAAGGCTTTACAACGTGACGCATCTCCCAGATGCGTCACGTTGTAGATACCCCGCAGCATAGCGCTGGTTTTGCGCCGCCGCTGCGTCACAAAAGTGACGCAACGGCGGCGTAAAAGAGGCGCAAGGGGCTTGTAAATCTGCCCCACTGTGTTTCCATGGCTCCCATTCTATTTTTTTTTCATTCGTAGAAATTTTGTTTTTATTTTATGTGGTACCCTGGAGACACCAGGGGCTTGTATTGGGGCCTGCTCTGGCCTTATTGGCCTCCTCACGCCCTGCCGACCTTTTAAGTGAAATTGGTTGTCTATGCCGAGCAAGCACTTCATTGTAGTGGCCTCGTGCCTGTCTACCACCGCTGTGCTTCCGTAATTATAAACTTATCTAACACGCCTCCTTGACCTTGGCCAGATGAAAGGCTTGCCAGCCCTGCAGACTTTTTGCACGTGCATCCTTAAGGCCGTTATTAACCCTCTGAGTTGCCTTGCCGCATAACACACTATGGTCCGACCGGCTGTATGCAGACTGGCCGCTTTATCCTCGTTAAAAATAATGAGGTTGGCTGTAGAGTTGTGGGTGCACATGTGGGATTTATAGGCCGGGCCTGCACGGTATCAATCAGGGAGGAGGAGGATGGGCCCAAAAACTGAGACAGGGAATGATTGTAGATTTTCAGCCTGGGGCGACACCTGTGAATCGGGGTCCCCCTAAAAACTGGGTAACAGGTTCTGAAGACAAGGCGGGGGCTAGCGTAGCGTGAGAACGGCAGTTTGTAGTGATGGGAGAGCGGGTGCAGGGTGCCTTTCTGGGGATGGGGAACGAAACACATTTTGTTGGTGTCCATGTTACATTAACAATTTGAATTTGAACCAGAGAATAGGGGAAAACAATTTTGACACTATTGCAAAATGTAAAAAAACAAATGTAGGATCTAAACCTTGCTTATAAATTGTGATGTTTTTGTTACAGATTTAATTAAAGATTGTTCTAGCATCATAGCCTTTCCAACCCCGCCCCCCCCCCCAAAAAAAACCCGCTATTTCCTTTGCTTACGATTTGAATCTGAGAGAGCGCAAAGCCATTATTCCCCAAACTGGGCCACATGTTCCCTGGCCACTCACCTCAGAAATGTCGTAAATGAACTTTTTGAAGCAGAAATAGTGCACCCGAAGTGGTTACATGAAGTGGGTTTGCCCACTTCGTGCATAGTTCAAAGCCTTATGGAACGTCACGTTTAGCTACTGACAGGGCCACTAGAATTATGCGGCACAAGAGGAACATATTGCACAGCGGATTAAGCTGCTTAATGCGGCGCATTTTGTAGTAGGACTACTTCATTGTGTTGTAGTTTTCTTGCATGATTACCCTGTCTTAGCACGTTCCACATCTGTAGTATCTGTATAACACCCAAATGCACCAATAAGCAATGCAAAGGTTTCCCGTCAACTTTTGGGAAGAGCGTTCCTTGTGTGGCAACAACTGTTTTATAGTAATTTTTGGTCTGTTTGTGCGATTCCGTTAATATCTATACAGCAGATGATGTATTATGAGGCAAATTCAGCAAATCTACAATATGCATTGCAGAGAAGACCGCGGCCCAAAATTACTGCCTTCTTGTGCTCTTCAGTAGTCCGATTCCAGGTCTCCCTCCTCAGCTCTTGCTCCAAAGCCCTCACTCTAGCTTCAGTGCAGTGCAGCAGCCGGCACAGACCTGAGGGTCTGCCGTGTGAGGCGGCAGCCGGCACATACCCGAGGGTCTGCAGCAGCAGCGGTCAGTGGAGGGAGTTCCGTGGGGCGGGGGGTACTAAACACCGGAATATGGATAATTGGAGGTAAGTAAACAATTAAATAAATAAAACGAATTTCGTAGCGCGCGCTGCACCGCATTTTGTGATGCAGGGCGCGCTACGAAATTCGTTATATTTATTTAATGGTTTACTTACCTCCAATTATCCATATTCCAGTGTTTAGTACCCTCCACCCTGCCCCTCCCCCGCCCGCCTTTCCGCCTCATGGAACTTCCTCCACGGACCGCTGCTGGTCTGCAGTGTGACAGGCCGCTGGCACACACTGGTGCGCCATTAGGGCCTGTGTGCCTGTAGAATGACGCAGGAGCAGGCACGCATGGGTAGGCACAGAAGGCGGGCCTGCTAGTCTGCACAAGCGGATAGGCCTGGGGGGGGCGCTGCTGGTCTGTAGTATGACGCAGGAGCAGGCACACACGTCTAGGCACTGAGGGCAGGCCTGCCTGCTGGTCTGTTGTGTGGCACGGCAGCAGGCACACACGGTTAGGTGCAGAAGGTGGACCTGTGGGCCTGTAGTATGATGCAGGAGCAGGCACAATTGAACACAAGCAATTTTCACATTAGCTTGCAATCTCTAACCATGTTGCAGGGTGCAGTATCTTATGTGGCCAAAGGAGGTTCCAATGGACACATAGTGACAGCCTGTGGTACTGAACTCTTTCACTGCTTCTTGCACAGTACAACAGTAAATGTTGCTGTACCCGCAATGATGTGCTGCATAGCTAAATGCTTATAAGGTCTCAAAGGTGATACCGATTGCAATGCAAATGGTTGTTTTAAATTGTTTTCATTCCTATATTATAAAGTTCAGAATCTGAAATAGCATCTATGGCTTTATGCTCATATGAATATTTTAGTGGATTAGGACGTTTAGGCACCTTCTGTGTTTATGTCTTTTGTATCTATGTGAAAAACAGATTTTACATTGGGAAATGACTAAGGGAGACCCCATAGCCCTGCAAAGCTTGTCAGACACAGAAGTCAGGTTGCCAATGGCATGCTTCAAACATTGATTTAATTGCATTTAAAAAAAGAATAACTGACCTTAACTGCAATGTTAAACTACTATATATGTTTATAGCTGCCAATGTTAAGGAATAACTCAAAAATATTTTTTTCATTTTGCGAGGGTTGGGAGTTTTTTAAATGGGGGCGGCACTAAAAGACCACTTACATAGGATATTATTTGTCAAAGGTATCCAGTTTCATCCAGTTGGTGAAACTGTGGCAGGGGGAAGAAATCGGAGAAGAAGAATAAAAATAAATTGAGTGTAATTGTGATATTTACAGTAACTGTCATGAAACTAAATTGCAGCCTTTAGCGAAAATGTAGGTGCAGAGGTTTTATATCATCCAGTAACTAATCTCCCGGAACCAGTAACTAAATTAAAGCAGCAGAAAATTCAATACTAGACTTGAAAAGAATTCTTTTACAGCAAAAAACTGTAGCCATTTTACCTATCAATCATGTTATAGAATAAAATGTCCTCCATATAGAATGCGTAGATCATAGATTTCTAGAGTACGCCAGGGAAATAGCAACTAAAGCAATAATGACATTTAAAATTGCTTTGTAGGTGTAATAATGTTATTCTCTGTAAGTGGCCCATAGTTTTCAACTGCAATATTGTAACGTAAAAATTCTAGTATCGCTTGAAATATGGTAACTATTATCTCTGTCAGTGTTAAAAGCCAAAATTAAGTACACTCCGTTAAACTGACGATATACATTTGTAACAATGAAAGATGTTTTTTTCTTTCATTACGAATACGTAGAAGAATTTAAAAAAATGCTATCTATGTCAATGAAATAAGAAACTTAAAAGAATAATGGGCTTTTTTAAAACATGTGAAATGCCTGTCTTGCCACTTCCATTGAAGATTGGTCTGTCCTTCAAGGGTGCAGTTTTCATTGACAAGATTTCCATCCTGTGATCCTACACTTTGATCCTGAGCACCAGTTATTCCTAAATCAGGTGTAATAAAATTCCACCAAATTTACCGTTAGTGATTAGTAAAAAACGGCAGTGAATCTAGAAAAATCTACAATGATTTTTTCCAATGTTCTACAGAAATCTTTTTGTCATTTTATTGTACTTATTTTTTCAATATGCGATTTTCCAGGTTAGTAAAACTGAAAAAGCACATACTCGGAGGAACACAGCGGAAACAGGAATTGACATCACTGGAAGAGGCTTGGGAAAATGTGGCTATTGCAGCAAAAATCCGAAATAACAAACTTTTCTGGGAAATGGTAAATGCCCCTTTTTTGAAGAATGATAACATTCCAGAATTCTGCTATTTTGTCCCAGTGGACGAATGGGCGGAACACTTCTCAGAAATTTTTGATAGTAAGGGAGACGATCATGTGGCAGGATGGGCCGTTAAATGTGGGATGTAACCTTCCCCTGAACATTACAAATAAGGAAGTCATTCGTCACTCTGCTACATACTGTCTTGCACAACTACAAAGCTACACCACCTAGGACACATACCATCCATCTGCACCACACATTCACAAAAACATGGCTCACAGATCCAACATTCACCCACTCCCATTCACCCCAAACGTAGCTACCAACATTACCATGGGGGCATGTGTACAGGCAGACACCACTACAACTCCCACCAGGCCCCCTGGCCCACAGCATCAGCAAGATGGATCCCTCCCCCCACCCCACCCAGAAGCATGAGTCATCCATTACACAACCCACATCAAACTCACAGGTAGGTAGCCATCTTCCCTGGGAGGGTGACTGGGTGTGGGGGTCCTGCATCACTACTCCCACCATGCTCCCTGTCTCACACCTGAGCAGGGTGGAGCCCTCTCCCCCAGCAGTTGGAAGCCATTACATCACCCTCATCAAACTCACAGGTAGGTAGCCATCTTCCCCGGGAGGGAGTCTGGGGGTGGGGGGCCTGCACCACTACTCCCACCATGCCCCCTGTCCCACAGCCTAGCAAGATGGATCCCTCCCACCACCCCACCCAGAAGCATGTGTCAGCCATTACACAACCCACATAAAACTCACAGGTAGGTAGCCATCTTCCCCGGGAGGGTGTCTGGGGGTGTGGGGCCTGCACCAATACTCCAACCATGCCCCCTGTCCCACAGCCTAGCAAGATTGATCCCTCCCACCACCCCACCCGGAAGCATGTGTCAGCCATTACATCACCCTCATCAAACTTACAGGTAGGTAGCCATCTTCACAGTGAGGGTGTTTGTGGCTGTGAGGCCTACACTACTACTCCCAACATACCCTCTGTCCCATACCTGAGCAGGATGGAGCACTCCCCCACCCACCAGCAGTTGGAAGCCATTACATCACCCTCATCAAGCTTACAGGTAGGTAGACATCTTCACAGTGAGGGTTTTTGTTGCTGGGAGGCCTGCACTACTACTCCCAACATTCCCTCTGTCCCACACCTGAGCAGGAAGGAGCACTCCCCCACCCAGAAGCAGTTGGAAGCCATTGCAGTTCATCAAACAAACTTACAGGTGGGTAGTCATCTTCACAGTGAGGGCGTTTGTGACTGGGAGGCCTGCACTACTACTCCCAACATCCCCTCTGTCCTGCACCTGAGCAGGATCGAGCACTCCCCCACCCAGAAGCAGTTGGAACCCATTACACCACCCTCATCAAACTTGCAGGTAGATAGCCATCTTCACAGTGAGGGCGTTTGTGGGAGGGAGGCCTGCACCACTACTCCCACCATGCCTCCTGTCCCACACCTGAGCAGGATGGAGCCCTCCGCCCCAGCAGTTGGAAGCCATTACATCACCCTCATCAAACTTACAGGTAGGTAGCCATCTTAACAGTGAGGGTGTCTGGGGGTGGGGGGCCTGCACCACTACTCCCACCATGCCCCCTGTCCCACAGCCTAGCAAGATGGATCCCTCCCACCACCCCACCCAGTAGCATGTGTCAGCCATTACACAACCCACATCAAACTCACAGGTAGGTAGCCTTCTTCCCCGGGAGGGTGTCTGGCGTGAGGGGCCTGCACCACTACTCCCACCATGCCCCTGTTCCACAGCCTAGCAAGATGGAATACTACACCACCCCACCCAGAAGCATGTGTCAGCCATTACACAACCCACATCAAACTCACAGGTAGGTAGCTATCTTCCACGGCAGGGTGTCTGGGGGTAGGGGGCCTGCACCACTACTCCCACCATGCCCCCTGTCCCACAGCCTAGCAAGATGGATCCCTCCCACCACCCCACCCAGAAGCATGTGTCAGCCATTACATCACCCTCATCAAACTTACAGGTAGGTAGCGATCTTCACAGTGAGGGTGTTTGTGGCTGGGAGGCCTGCACTACTACTCCCAACATCCCCTCTGTCCCACACCTGAGCAGGATGGAGCACTCCCCCACCCAGGAGCAGTTGGAAGCCATTGCAGTACACCAAACAAACTTACAGGTAGGTAGCCCTCTTCACAGTGAGGGTGTTTGTGGGTGGGAGGCCTGCACCACTACTTCCACCATTGCCCCCTTTCCCACACCTGGGTAGGATGGAGCCCCCCCCCCCAGCAGTTGGAAGCCATTACACCACCCTCATCAAACATACAGGTAGGTAGCCATCATCACAGTGAGGGTGTTTGTGACTGGGAGGCCTGCACTACTACTTCCAACATTCTCTCTGTCCCACACCTGAGCAGGATGGGGCACTCCCCCACCCAGAAGCAGTTGGAAGCCATTGCAGTACACAAAACAAACTTACAGATAGGTAGCCATCTTCACAGTGAGGGTGTTTGGGGCTGGGAGGCCTGCACTACTACTCCCAACATCCCCTCTGTCCCACACCTGAGCAGGATGGAGCTCTCCCCCCACCCAGAAGCAGTTGGAAGCCATTATATCACCCCCATCAAACTTACAGGTAGGTAGCCATCTTCAAAGTGAGGGTGTTTGTGGGTGGGAGGCCTGCACCACTACTCCCACCATGCCCCCTGCCCCACACTTGAGCAGGATGGAGCCCCCCCAGCAGTTGGAAGCCATTACATCACCCTCATCAAACTTACAGGTAGGTAGCCATCTTTACAGTGAGGGTGTCTGGGGGTGGGGGACTGCACCACTACTCCCACCATGCCCCCATCCCACAGCCTAGCAAGATGGATCCCTCCCACCACCCCACCCAGAAGCACGTGTTAGCCATTACACAACCCACATCAAACTCACAGGTAGGTAGCCATCTTCACAGTGAGGGTGTTTGTGGCTAGGAGGCCTGCACGACTACTCCCAACATTCCCTCTGTCCCACACCTGAGCAGGATGGAGCACTCCCCCACCCAGAAGCATTTGGAAGCCATTGCAGTTCACCAAACAAACTTACAGGTAAGTAGCCAGTACATGCACCCACCCATTTGTCACAAATTAAATGGTGCCATATGATAACACAAGCCCTCTCATTGCACAAAGAGGCATACCTACCCCATTGCCAAGCACATTGTGCACACAGGTAAGCTAAGGAAACTGTCACAGCTACCAAAGTGTGACACACCAATGCACAAGTAAAAGAAAGTCAGAGCACAATCATGCACAGCACCTAGTTACATGTGCATTGCCATGGGGCAAGTGCAACAAGGACCATTCGAAAAATTTGAAAGCATGTGTGGTGGCACAAATCTAGATATGCACATGACAGGACTAAGGGATGCAGGAGATGACAATGGCCAGTCCATAGCCAGATGTGACGTCCGCCATGTCAGACAAATAAACAATGAGTTCTCAATTAAACACATGTTGTGCCAGTCCCTAGATGGCAACAAGTACCTATAAACCTTAATTGTGCACGGGTCGCATGGTATGCCTTGACACCTCACACCATGAACAAGTAATGCCCGTACCACTGCATCATGTCAGGAAGCACAGTAGTGCACACAGTCAACAATGTGATGATCTGTCAATTGTGCAGTGTACAAAAAGTGAATGCCACACAGCTAACACAAAGCTTGCCCGGTGCACTATAATGACCATTTCCCATCATAGTGTCAGGAATTGGGTCTGTCTTAGAACCGCTCTCTCAATTTGCTGATCAATTTTTGAAAACTTTGGTACAAAAAACACCCACTTACTTGAAGGATACTCGTGATCTCCTCAACCTACTCGAAGGACAGATCTATAATGAGAACACCATGCTCCTAGAAGGTTTAGATGTTGAGAGTCTCTATACCAGTCTACCTCAACAGAAGACTCTGAATACCCTTGAGAACATCCTATTCACAGGCAACTGGACCTACAAGACACCCAGACATTTTGTACTGGAGTGCTGCAGATTAGCTCTCACAGAGAACTATTTTGAATTCGAAGGGACCCTCTTTGGACAATGCCACGGTACTTCGATGGGCAGCACATTCGCCCCAAGCGTGGCAGGGTTGTATGTGAGTAATTTCGAACAGGAACACATACAAACCCCCACCAATCCCTTCCATAGAGGGATAAAGCTTTGGCGACGTTACATAGATGACGTGTTCATGATATGGGAAGACAGTCATGAAGCACTGAATGACTTCCTAACTTGGATAAACACAAGGGACGATTGTATCAAATTCACATACACAGCAGACAAAAAACAACTGGACTTCCTGGATGTAACCATCTTTACCCAGAATGACACACTGCACACCAAAACCTACTATAAACCGACAGCGAGGAACAGAATTCTCTCCTACAATAGCTTCCATCCCGACCTCTGAGAGACAATCTTCCCTACAGTCAGTTCCTACGTCTAAAACGGAACTGCAGCAATTTGGAGGATTACAAACAACAAGCAAGAGATCTAGAGAATCAACTTGCGAAAAGAGAGTATCCAATCAAGACAATAAAAAAGTGTCAAAAAAGAGCTCGCAACCAGCCTAGAGAAAATCTATTGCTAACTGTACAACGAGAAGAACCAAAAGATCTACTGACTTGTGTCACGACGTACAATACTGCATCAAACGCAGTAAAGAAAATCATCAATAAGAACTGGAGAATACTAACATCAAATACACTGAAATGGCCCAAACCGAGATTCGCCAACAGGAGAACTAAAAATATCAAAGACATCTTGGTCCACACAAGACCTAGGATCACGACCACAAGAGAAACCATAACATCAGCATGGAACCTGAGTCCAGTAGTAGGACATTACCCCTGTGGCTCCTGCTCCGTGTGCAAGTTGACAAAGGTGACCAAGACCTTACAACTACTCCCAAACCTCAGATGGGAACTACGTAACCACACGAATTGCAACACCACTCATGTGGTATATATGATTGTCTGCCCATGTGACCTGAGATACATAGGAATGACGTGCCATAAAATCAAGCAACGGATCATTGAACATCGAAGCAATATCTCATGTAAAAAAGCAACAACACAAATGAGCAAACATTTCATTGAAGCAAATCACACCTCAGAAGATCTACATTGGGTAATTCTAGAGACCCTATTGATCAAAGGCTACAATGCTGAACGAGTACTTTTTGAAAAGGAACAATGTTGGGTCCATCGCCTTAAGACAGACAAAGAGGGGTTGAATGATACCATACCTTGGTTTGCCTTAAACAAATGACATCAACCATCACCCTCCATGATCGGAATAAGAAAAACTACTCGCTTCTTCTGATCATTGGATATATAAGGTTCAGCGAATATGTAGCTCTAAATACACGATTCTATCAACGACTTTGAAATCAACACAAGAATTGAACCTTATAACCACATCTACTAACATTAGCTGTTGCGCGTCTTTCTATAGTGTTCACACATATTATTAAGAGCATCAATGCCAACCAAAGTGCCAACCAAACTGCCAACCAGGACGAAATAGTCCTACCTTCATTTCACACACACCGGCCTATGTAACGCGAGCCTAACCGGGCGTGCGTTATCCCAGGGATTAACGTTATAGTCAGAACAAGCGAGTCTGTACGAGCAACCGGTAAGCCACGCCGAAGCTGTTCCGACAAAGCGGCAAACAGTGAGTAAGCGGAAACTAACCGTTTCCCTTCTTCAACAGCAATAGGTTCTCAACAACTGACGAGTACCCTGAAGGATGGTTTCTTCACTATAATAGAGGTAATTATCCCCTATCGTATTGTTTACCACAAACAGGCCACCCTTCCGGAATCACAACATAGTAATTTTGCACTAGCATTGTGACAACTATAGTCTCACTCCTCATAACAACAGTAAACATGCACATACCGCTAACTACACGACTAATGTATGTTCGCATCTGCAAATTATAACTGTAATAACTGAATCTACCATTTCAGATTATTAACTTTCGCAACGAACCACATACATAAGATACAACGATACATCAGATATACAATACTATTTTACTGGTTCAGTTCAATAACTGTGTACTTGCAAGAATGTATCTAACATCTCTAAGAAAGCTGATATGACGTTTACACTTTACCTCTTTTGATAACATTCAGTCCGTTTTGTGTAATATGGGCGCCAGTAATGCGCACGATAATCCCACACCTGAATTAGTTCTTACGGAGATTAATATATTTGAAAACCGTTCCAACATAGATCAATAAGAACGACTAACAATTAATTTGTTGTTAGTATGTGATATTGTTCACAATTTCTTTTTGCAGGAACAGATACCACAGGTCTGATTCCTGAAAACAAGGGCGGTGAGTACAAAACACCCACCCCACACAATTTTAGGTGAGCCAAAAGATGCTCCCCTAAACTCTTTGGTCCTGACGAAAGCCTCTAGACTCTACACGAGGCTGAAACATGTAGACCACACCAGACCATTACCAGTGCATTAAATCAATAACGAGGTTTTTACATGCACGATAACCGTTTTAATTTTCCCATGTCATGCATCTGAGGAATAAAGGACACGAGATTTGACAATGGGAATTTTACTTAAAACATCACACTTCTTTGAGCACGAGCACGCCCTCTTTTTTATCTCTGGCCACTACTGTAGAACCAGTTGGTCTTCCTTCATGGGGAGGTTAGCATATTGACAAAAAAAGCCCAATGATCATGCTATTACGGTACACGAAGGCGGAAAATCAACATATACCGCCCAACGCTTGTGTACGTATATGAGGGTTTTTTAATGATGACTTCCCACGTTAACTGAGACCCTGGTACACAGGACAAGTGGTCCATTCTCCCCCTCTTTTTGATATTTGAACATTTCCCATCTGACCCACTGGTGACCAAGATCTCACTGCAGAGGACAACACCAGCAACCTGCAGAACCAGTCTCCCCCCGGTACATGGACTCTCGGATGTTGACTCCCAAGATTCCCTGGACGATGAGCTCAAGGCCAGCCCATCTGGTGTGCCAAGGCGCAACAGTTCCCAGGACCCCATTGTCCCCTCACCACATTTGAGCCAACAACAACTTCACAGCAGACCACTGCTGTCACGGCCTGTGCGGCCACCGCCACCACCACCACCCCCACCACCCCCACCACCAGTGCTTCCTGCAACACCCTCCCTGTCCCAGAGGATGACCAGCACACACCACCAAAGGAGGAGGGCAGGGAGAGGATGCGGGTGCCCACAGTGGTGAGGCAACAGGTCCGTGGCAGCAGGGCAGGTGGGAGGGGCAGGATGTAAATGTAATGTAAATGTAAATTGATACTTGTATAGCGCACTACTCACCCGCAAGGGTCTCAAGGCGCTTGTACGAATACCGCTGTGGAACCCATCCTGGCTTTCCCAGTGAGGCGTCCACTCCTGGGCACCCCCAAGGTGGAGGCCAGGCATCCTTAGCGTTGTGGATCACCCAGGGACACCAGGAGGCTGGGACCCATTTCCTGGAACACATCACCAAAGTCCTGGGTGCATACGAACAGGCCCAGGGACGAACTGGCCGATCGGATGAACTGTTGTACAAGCTCATCCTGTTGATGAGGTCCATCGACACCCGCATTGGACAAATTGTGGACCTCTTAGGCCAGCAAGTGGCAGTACTGAGGGACAGGCATGCGCCAAAGAAAACACCTCCACCTCCCTCTGGTGGGCCACACAATGACAGTTCACCATCCTCCTCTGCGCCCGCAGAGAGGGGTGAGTCCTCAGACCCCACTGGCCCTGCAGCAGGGCCCTCCCTGCCAAACAACGAAGGGGCAGTTTCAGACCCTGGGAGTATCTAGAGGCCAAGCACCTGCCAGATGCCAGTCACAGAGCCAGCCATGATGGCAACCCTCTCCACCACTGCATTGACTTTTTGGACTGTCCTTCCCCACACTGCCTTGTGAATGACATCTGTCTGTTGGACTGGGTCACCACAGCAATGTGGTGACTACTCGATGATCTCATCTACCACAACTGTCAACTCACTGCTCCACCCCCCCCCATGGAAATGTACACCCCCCTTGCATCTCACTATTGCAAATAAAATATCCTTACACACATGTTGTCGTGTCTGCTCCGTCTTTATTGCAGGATGTACAGTCTTCAACCTGATCACAATGTACCAAGAACATGGGCTGTATGTAGACAAGGAGAAGTCGAAGGCACCTAGGGAAACACAGCAAAAACCAAAGGAAATGATGGACGGAGTGTTGAACATTGCAAGCACTCACCCCCAGTCAACTGATGTGGGTTTAATCCATCACTGTTCTTTAGCCCACTCTGTCACCCCAGTTCAGACATGGCCATATGCAAATCAGTCTGACCCTGTGCCTCATGGGAACAGTCCAGCCTGAACTGCCAAGCCATGACTTCCCTGGACCGGAAACAAGCTTCCTAGGACCAGTTTCTGACATTTCAGCCGTCTTCAGCCAGGCTTGCTTGAATCCAGTGGCAAAGTGAGCAAGGGACTCACGTCTGAGCATACCCTGCCAACTTATGGCGAACAAAGCAAAAACCAAAGGAAATGATGGACGGAGTGTTGAACATTACAAGCACTCACCCCCAGTCAACTGATCTGGGTTTAATCCATCACTGTTTTTTGGCCCACTCTGCCACCCCAGTTCAGACATGGCCATATGCAAATCAGTGTGACCCTGTGCCTCATGGGAACAGTCCAGCCCGAACTGCCAAGCCATGACTTCCTTGGACCGGAAACAAGCTTCCTAGGACCGGTTTCTAAGGGAAACACACCAGAACAACTGTCACTGGTCTGGGTGTGGCATCATAGACATCATACAACCCCTACCATCAGGACAACCCAACATGCACATGTCACAGTGGCCAACAAGTGTCAACATACATGTCCTGTTGATGTTCCCAAATGACATGTCCCAGAAACATTTCCAACCACGACTGAGTCTACAACTGGCTGATGCTAAAATTCTCAAATGCCCCTTCACGACAACAGCAATATCAGCAGACAATGGGTATGTTGCACATTGACACCCACCATCGGGTGATGAGCTGTTCATGCAGGTCAACACCTTCCTCCTCTCCACATTCCTCATCACTGGACACGGCTTGGTTTGCAGGCTAGGGCCTTGGGTCCTCACCATCATCCAGGAGCAGGGGAATCTCCTTGCGAATGGCTAGGTTGCGGAGCATGCAGCATGCCACTACAATCTGACACACCTTCCTGGGCAAGTATGCCAGTGCACCTCCGGTGTTGTCCAGGCAGTGGAATCGTGACTTGAGCAGACCAAAAGTACGCTCCACCACACGACGTGTTCTCCCATGGGCCTCATTGTAGCAGACTTCAGCCGGAGACCTGGGATTCAGCAGTGGGCTCAGTAACCAGGGACTGTTGGAAATGCAGATTCACCTAGGTATGACAAACACAAATAGACATTGCAACATCGCAGAGGCAGAGAGCAGCAGGTCACACACCCAGCACGTCACATGACTAGGCATACTCACCCACAATCCATCCACGCTCAGGAAGAAGATTAGCCATCAGCTGGGGCACTATGCTGTTCCGCAGGATGTAGGCGTCATGGGCCAAGCCTGGGAATTTGGCACATACATGCGAGATGGTCATATCTGCCAGTCATACCACCTGCACATTGATGGAGTGGTAATGCTTGCGATTGCGGTAAATGTGCTCACTTGCCTGTGGTGGCACAAGACCGACATGGGTGCAATCAATGGCCCCAACAACATTAGGGATGTGTCCAAGGGGATATAAGTCTCCCTTCACAGCTGGCAATTTAGCACCCCTGGGGAAATGGATGTATCTGTCCTTGTATAGCATCATGGCGGACAGTACATCACGCAGCACCATGCTGAACATCAGTTGTGACATCCCACCAGTGCTGGCCACTAGCTCTTGGAACGATCCAGAGGCAAAAAAATGCATGGCTGCCATCACCTTATAAGTAGGGGTGAAAGCTGTTGGATATGTCCTGCGTGGCTGCAGTTGGGGCTCCAACATATCACAAAGGGTTTTCAGGGTGGCTCTGTCCAGGCGGCATTTTCGTATGATCGCAACATCCTCCATGTCCTCCAGCACCATCAAGTGACGAATCAAATTTGACCTTGTCCTAGTGGAGATGATAGTGAACACGTGTCAATGCAATACATCATGAGATGTGCACAGCACATCACGTTCTGGATGACACAACGACAACAATGACTGACATCAACCTTGACTAACAGACCAGCTCACATGTAGGGACACCTTCATGTGCACAAAGGCCACACCTGTCAACTTACACAAGACAAGTACCTCAAACACCACCTTGGTCAATGTGAATGCACATATGGATACGGCCACATTTCAAATGGGCACGCCTGGGAGTATAGCATCCATCAAATGTGTAACTAATCTACCCCACTGTCTTATACCTAGCTGCTGTACCTGTCACACCTCAATGCGTCATTACAAACTGGCACACATCCACACACAATGAGCAGAGTTGGTGCTGGAATGACAAATGTGTGCATGAGCAGACATGAGAGGCAATGCAACATAGTTCATCATTCATTGGGACGAGCATCACTGTGATTGTCACTGCACCTCAACACATTGACATGTGTACACATTGTAGATTCCAGAACAGCACTCTACTGCCAACACCAACATCACATCCATAAGTGACATGTGAGTGGGTATAGGCCAATCTACGAAAAACACACAAACATGGCATGTGTAGCCATCAGTGGAGTAAATGGGTGATTGGCCTCATGTGCACGGTGATGTTCCATTGACCATCTTGGCACTGTGCCCTGTTGATGTTTGACAGATGGGCATTGCGATTGTATGGCACCCATATCACAGTAGCTACCGCCTGGCCCCGGCGGTGTAAAAAATGTAAAAATGTAAATCCAGTACTTGTAAAGCACACAGCTACCCGTAGGCATCCCGGCGCTGGGGGCCGTCGGGAAGATTAAGCGAGCTATTGCCCAGAGTCACTTGGTGCTGGGCTGACCTGCCGCCGGTGCCGGGGATCGAACTGTGATCTCCAGTGTCCGGCGTCAGTCGCCATGGCCGCTCACCACACCTCTTTCTGTGTGTCACCAGCACTAAGGGTGGGCGTTAAATTTTGTTCCGCTCTCGGAATTTGCGATATTTTGACATTTTCGCGTTCGGCGGAGAGCGCAAAAATGCCAAAATGTCCATGATTCGCAGCGTTGCAGAGATTTTTTTTATGTTCAAGCTTTGGAAATGCATTCTTGAGCACGCGATCGTCTTACCGGGATCACCGCGTTCGCCGACGAGTTTTCCGATCCGTTTGCGTGCTCAACGAGATGTTGATAGCCGGTCGTGCTATCCCTCTAGAGTCCATGATCACGTCATTCGCCTCGCCATCAGATACTGCGAGAGTCTGAGATCACGCACACGTCATTTTCCACCGCGCGAGAGAGTGTGAGGTCGCGAACACGTCAATCTCCACCGCAACAGAGTTCATGAGATCGCGAACACATCATTTTGGACGCGCCATCTATATCCGGCAGAAGTGTGGTGAAGCTCGCGATCGCGAACATGCCAAATTTTCAATCTGGAGAAGAATATTATCTCTAGCAGCATAAAACCTTCTGTAAATGATGATTTGGATGAGGAAAACTCCTCAGATTGACATTTGGCTGTCCTTTTTTGTACAAGGAGTCCTTTTTTTAACCCCTTCTGTGCCCATGACGAGCTGGACTCGTCATGGGCCGCGGTTGCGCTGTGCCCATGACGAGTCCAGCTCGTCATGAACCCCGCCCGCTAATGCAACGCCCGGCACAGGGCGGGGAAAGGGCGTGGCACACAAGGGGTTAAAAGGTGGGGAGAGGGAGGAAGTGCCACAGAATCTCCAACTTCCTGTTCCTGTCCAGCAGGCTCCTCTCAGTGCTTTGTCCATCTCCTGCTCATTCTGCCTTTGGATTGTGAGCTGGAAAGATCACTCTTTTTGTCTGCTGCATCATTGCAATTGGATTTGAGGAATTTTTAATTGGATTTTTTACAAGTAAGTGGCTGTTGTGTCTGTTTGATTGGGGGCATTGCAGTTGTAACTACAATTTATTTTTGGCAACTATCATTCCTTTTTTAAAAAATGTTGTGGGTAGCAGTAGTCAGTAGTAGGCCCGAGCTAGTCATGGCCTCATGGGTGTGTGCATGATGAAGCAAATGTTCCTTTGGTGTTCTTTGAATGTATTTCATTTTAAAGCATCATTTAGGGGCTGGATGGCATTGGACTTAGTTGGGAAATGTGTTTTTTTGGGGTGGGCTTTCTGTTGTTGGGCCTGGCCTTGTGGCCATTTAGAAGCCTAGGCCTAAGCTTGTCTGGCCTTGTCTGCCAACAGCCCTGCTTTCATCCAGTAGGATCAGAGCAGGTAGCCACAGCTTTATTAATCAAGTGTTTCTGTGTGGTCTGTTGAATTTAGACATCATTTAGGGCATGGATGGCATTGGATTGAGTTGGGAAGTGTATTTTTTTGGGGTGGGCTTTCTGATGTTGTTGGGCCTGGCCATGTGGCTGGTGGCCATTTTGAAGCCTAGGCCTGCAAGCTTGTCTGGCCTTGTCTGCCAACAACAGGCCTGCTTTCATCCAGTAGGCTCAGAGGCTGAGCAGGTAGCCACAGCTGTATTAATCAAGTGTTTCTGTGTGGTCTGTTGAATTTACACATCATTTAGGGCATGGATGGCATTGGATTGAGTTGGGGAAGTGTGTTTTTTGGGGGTTGGCTTTCTGATGTTGTTGGGCCTGGCCATATGGCTGGTGGCCATTTTGAAGCCTAGGCCTGCAAGCTTGTCTGGCCTTGTCTGCCAACAACAGTCCTGTTTTCATCCAGTAGGCTCAGAGGCTGAGCAGGTAGCCTAGGCCTGCAAGCTTGTCTGGCCTTGTCTGCCAACAACAGGCCTGCTTTCATCCAGTAGGCTCAGAGGCTGAGCAGGTAGCCACAGCTGTATTAATCAAGTGCTTCTGTGTGGTCTATTGAAATTACACATCATTTAGGGCATGGATGGCATTGGATTGAGCTGCAGGATCAAGTACAACTTTGTCGGCTGAGGGCAGTGCATTTGGATCACAAGACTCACCATCACTATTGACCACAGCAACAATAACTGGATCAGTAGGCGGAGTACAATCATTACACGATTGGTATGTAAAGTTAGGCATTAATAAGCACAGTGCTGATGCACAGAGAAAAGAGCCCAAAACCTTACCAGCAGCAACCCTGAACATTGAGCGGATGGTCCAGGCCTATCTGGACGACCCAACAGAGGTGTACATTGATCAAAACCCATTGCAGTATTGGTATAGGAAAAGGTCTGAATGGCCACAGCTCAGCAGGCTGGCGATAAGCTATCTGGCTAGCCCTGTTGCAAGTGTCTCTTCCGAACGTGTTTTCAGTGCTGCTGGTTCCATTGTAACATTGAGAAGGACCAGGCTATCGCCAAAAAACGTGGAGAGGTTAACAATGATCAAAATGAATCAGCACTTCATACCACCGAATTACACAATACATGAAGCAATGAAGGAAGATGAGGACAGCGGCTCAGGTGCCGGAAGTAGTGTGACACATGATTACCTACTACTGGCTGAACCCCCAGAGTTTGAGGACAAGCTGTACTTCCCTGACAATTAGGCTTGCACTAACTGTCTTCCTCCCTTTTTTCCCCTTTATTTGTGTGTCTGTCGTTCCAGTTACAAACTTGAGAATCACAACAAATCCATTACCACCATCTTCTACTCTTCTTATTTAATATACAAGTTTCAGGTGTCAGCAATTTGATAGTACAGTCCTCCGAATTCAGCTCCTCCCCTCCATCATACTGAATCTCCCGCCTAAATCCATTGCCCTCATAAATGATGATTGGATGATGGAAAATAGAAGAAAAAATAAAAACTTCCTAGTCCCGCCAAAAGAAGTGGAGCATGAATCAGATGACTACTATAGCTATACTGCAGGCCGATCTTCACAGTCAGTCAGTACAAGTATCGGAGATGATTGATGGAATAATAACAAGTCAGGAGGACGTTTCATTAGTGACATAAAAGCCTAAAGGTAAACACGTCAACAACAACCACAGCAGACCCAAATGTCTATGTAGAAGTAGAGTCGAGTGTAGCGGTGGGATGACTGCGGTGCCTTGATTTACTAACTTAAATTATAAGCTATGCTATGTTTGGAATGGTTATGTGCTTTGCCTTTGTCTAACTCTTTAAAAAAAAAAGTACTCTAAACGTAGGATGTGCTAAGCAACGTGCCGTCAGGCCTGTCACTGTGGGCCTGCCCTCTCCTGTTGTTGTTGAAGGTCAATGCTGGAAACAGACTAGAGTAGAGATGATGCATACATGCCGCCTCGGAAAAGTGTTCTTGTTGCACTACACCATAACTTGTGCATTTGTTTCAACTTTGTTTCTCAATATCCCCTTTGTTTTTCCATCTACAATTACAGGCCGGGCCTTGCCCTATACTTGGGAAAACATTACAATGCACACTTACCTTACCAATAAATTGACATTTGTTTCCAGCCGGGCAGTGGCGAGTGGCGACACCCAAGATTGATGGACGAGAGGACCAAGAGGAATGCCGAGATGCAAATCCAGTCCACATTTTTGACCAGGATAACACAGTAACAGTATCAACTTTCATCTTCTTTTAAATATTTTGATTCATTTTTTTGTCTACAATCTTTACAACAGTGTGTTGTTGTTGTTGTTATTATCATCATTAGGTTTGCTCTTTGTTTACAATTCATCCCTACCAATATTTAAAATTTCTATTTGCTATCTGTAAAAGTATTAAGGCCGGAACAACAGAACGAGAAGTGTATGTAATCCGGGTCTCCTTATCAATCATCATCATGCATGCATTTCCTTTTTCTCCCTTAACATATGGATATGGTAGTCTTCAAAGATTGTTGTTTGTTTGTCAATGCGTACTGTTTTTCACTGTCAAACCTTTCCCCAAACCCCCTTCCCATCTATTCAACAAACCCTAACCCTCTTCCCCCGGGCTGTGTGACTTATTGTAGAGGTGTGACTAAATTAAATGTACACCAATACTTAATCACACGCTTGCTGGGGCAGATGTGGCGAAAGCAACAGTACTTCAATTTCAAGGCAGAGCAATGATCTTCTTCTGCTTGTCCACTCATGAGTAGTATATTTTAGAGGTGATTTTATTTAACAAAGGAACATATACCTCAGCATTAATTGCCGGCATTGAATTGATTTGTTGTCATTCCTCATACACAGCACTAACTGTTACGCTGTAGGCCTAGTCAAGTGACTCGACACAACTATAGTTTGTAACTCTGTCTAGTAGGCTATCCCAACCACCATTATGTTTTGTTGTAAAATATTTTAGCATATTATTGTTGCCCGGTAAGTTCTGTACTGTACTTCATTCTACTTCTCCTCGAACAGTCTCTCAAAGGCGACTGACTGTCTCATTTTCTTTTTTTGCAAATACTGCTGCCCTGAAAGTGTCTACTACTACTACTACTATACTACCACCACCACCCCAATCATGGCATGTTAGAAAAAGGAAACCATCTACACTATGCAGCCATTGCTGTGCCTAAGTTAAACATCAAGCAAAGGTAAGAGAAGTTTTGGGGAGGCAGAATTAATAATGGACATGTTTTCAATTAATTCAATTTCACACACCCCTTTGAGTCCAGATAAAGAATGCATAGACTAGAGGAGAGACTGAAAGTACTAGTAGGACAAGTCAGTCAGTGAGGGGTGTCGCATCTATCTGTTTGTGTCTTACACAGTAAGCCAATTATTTAAATCAAACACTGGCTATGGGTGGGCCTGCACCAGCAAGGAAACAGTGTGATGTAAAACAGTAACCCCACCTACAAAACATTAACAACATTGCATGTAATGTAGAAAAATAGATTTAATTGACCCTAACAAAAATAAACTAAAAACCCACAAAAGCTGACCCACCCCCTCCCTAACCCCAACCAATGTCCGTAAGAAAGTCCAGAAAATAGTCCAAAAACCCAACGCCCAATTCCCACCCACCCAAACAAGAATTAAAAAAGGGGCAGAAGACAGGGACTAAGGTGTGGGGCGGGATTGCAGGAGGACACGCATCTGCTCCTCTAGACGGGCGACGCAACGTCTGAGGGCGCGGCAGTTGCAGCCACAGTGGGGGGCACCAGAGATGGCATTGCGGTGGTGGCGGGCAGCCGCCAGATGGTGGCACCGTACCGCTGGAGGGCAGTGGCTGGGGCCCGGGGCACTGGAGAAGGCTTGAAGTGCTGCTGCAGTCTCCTCCTCATCCTCTGCCAAGACCACCAGCCACCGATATTCCTGCTGGATTGCCTTCAGCTTCCGGCGCCGTGCCTTGGCGGCCAACTCCTTCCGATTGACTTTGGAAGGAGTAGCTGTGTATCAAAAAGAAAAAAACAAGACAATGGTAAAATATACTCTTAGAAAAACAGTAAGACAAGTTAATTATACACATAGTGGCACTATAAAGCACAGTACATAACATTTTAAATCTCGCCCGTCCTTCTTCCTTCCACCCGTCTTTCAATTTTTAGTTGAACACCAGGTGATCTGATCTGACTTTTAATCTTCTCCATAAAACTTTCAAAGCGGAGTTGAAATCAGATAGATGAGGCCATTGGTTACTCAATACTCCTGCCCCTATGCCAATTAAATGGTGTCTAGTTCTCTCTTCAAACGTTCACAACAACTCTTATTTACTAAGGACATCGGATAGCAGGCAGACTTTGTCCGCCTGCCATCCTCACGCTAAAAAAGGCAGGGGTCCCGTGGGGACAATTAGGATGCGCCCGCCACAGTGGCGGGTGCATCCTGTTTTTTTTACACTCTGGTGGGCGGTGCCGAAAGCGATGCTGAAAATACATGTTGTGCTTTTCAAAGCACAACGTGACAGGCCCCGCACGGAGCCTGCCATGTTGTGCTTTGAAAGGCAGGGGGGTACCATAGCATAGGTACCCTCCATGGGGGCCCCCAAGCATACTCTGCATGCCTTTCTGTGGCGGCCGGCAATGACGCCATGTAAAGGCATTCCAAAATGCAGATTATATGGCTGGTGGTGTGTTCAGACACTGCCACCATATTGAACCCGTTTCCACCCAGTCGACATTTGGGGGGTCTGACTCTTTTCTACAGGGATGGTGGGAGGTTTGCCCATGCGGGGTCGGCGGTGACTACCGCCGGCCTGGCGGGGGCAATCCGCCCACCATCCTAATTGGGCCCTAAGTCTCAACAGTACAGTATACATACAGTACACCCTTGCAGTGAGTGTAGTGTCAACAATAGTTAAGGATTATGAATCTAACTTACCACCGCCCGCCACTGGTGCTGGCACTCCCCCTACCGCTCCATCGTCGGTATCGGCAACTGCCGCATCCTCTCTAGGGGTGGGCGGAATTTGCGAAATACACTTTCGCAAATTATCGTGAAAATGTTAAAAATTATCGCAAACACGCGGAAATATCGCGAAGATGCGGAAGTTTTTTTCCCGCATGTTCGCGATATTTTCTGCATGGTTGCGGCTCGCCAACTTACCCATGTGGTTGCTCGCGGGCACGGCCATCTTGTTTTCAGTTGTCTCACGGTGCATGATCGCGAGAAGAAAGACGTGATCGCGCGACGCATGACGTCACTGCGGGCGCGAACTGTCGCAAGACAGCGCAAATGGCTAAAAACAATACAACATCTCATGGAGAACGCGACCGGATCAAGAAAACTTGTCGGCGAACGCAGGGATTCAGGTAAGGCGATCGCGCGCGCGAGAGAATGTATTATTTTACAGCGCGAGCAAGAAACAAATTATCGCCAAGCTGCAGAATGCGGAAATTTTGACATTTTCGCGCTTTCCGCGGAACGCAAAACTGTCAAATTATCGCAATTTCCGCGAACGGAACAAAATTTTAGCCCAGGCCTAATCCTCTCCCTCCGCGTCGCCTTCGCTGGCCCCGGCAATGGTGGTCATAGTCGGTAGTGCGCCTAGAAAACATTACACATTTATTAGACGTCATATACACCTCCCCCTATTGGTCAGTAGCAAGATTGAAAAATGAGTTAATTATAACATACATCACTAGTACAAATCAGGTAGTAGTAGACTAGACACTAATAGTTATATATGGTCCCCCTCTAGGGTCATTCTAGAGTTTGCTTAGTTAGCCCGAGCCATGCAACCATTTTACCTTTGTGTCTTTTATTTTTGCACATTTGACGTTACCTTGCAGCTTGTTGTAAACGACACCTTTGAGCCCACATGACCTGCCTCACACTGCTACTGTCTACGCACTGCGTACAAGCGGTCAACAAAAACATTAACAAGCCACTTTTTTATGAAGTACTGGTGTACTGTTAGTCCATATTGCTTATCCATAAATGCTACACTTTTTGGCACGGCTGAGAAATGCTTGCAAGTTGCAATATACTAACGTGCACCATTTCATTTTTCGCATTACAGACGGAAGATTCCCTTCTACGAACCAGAGCTTTGCAGAGCTTATGATGCAACAACTACCAGTACTAGGTTCTTCTAAGGTGAGGGGTCCCTTCACTCAGAGATCTTCATTTATAAATTTATATAAACTAAATTCCTAGGGGATGGTGGTGCTGCCTTCCACCACTGTTCAGTTATCATGATTTAATTCACAACTGTAAGTAAGTGTAACAATGTTTATTGTTTTAATGTTATTGATTTTCCTGTTGGTGCCGCATTATATAATAGAACAATGTACAGAGCTTCTCAATTCAAAATAAGCATTTTAAACTTACATAGACTTGGTGGTATTTGGTGTGGACTTACACGAGTGAGCAAATTAATGAAGGGTGTGCATTGCTTCCACGACTGAGAGGTTGGGTGTGTTATGTTCTGGGTTGTCTACTTGTTGGGTATCTTGGGGGGAGGGTTCGGAGACCTAATAGTTATGACAAGACACTACTATAGTCAGGCAGGGGATTGTGGTGGGTTCTGAATTTCTTATTGAGGTGTGTGAGGAAGGTCCAACCTACCATCACCAACATCCTATTTTCTTGTGCAAAGGTCTGTATGTGCAAAATGCCTACAACAGTAGTAGTATGTCCTATAGGCTATCATATCAAAATAGTAATAAATCTGGTTGGGCATTTGTTGGTGTGAATTGTCAAAGCCTCAAGATTAACAAAGACTCAAGATCAATAAGACTAGAAGTAGTACAAGAGGACAACCCAAAGGACTGGACTCAATGGCTAGAGCTACTGGTGAATCTGAGTTTTATTTACGACCTTTCAAATAAAGGGGGGCCAACAGGGCAAGCTTAGCTACTACAGTACAGACAGACTGATAGTAGTAGTAGTACAGAGAGTCATCATAGCAGAGGCAGGGATAACAAGATTTTTGAAACCGTACAGATCGAAGGATAATTGTAGGTAAAAATAGCATTGGGAAACTGAAACAATAGTTCGTGAAAAATATGGTGCACTAAAAGTTATGGAATAAGAATTATTATTAAAAACAAGAAGACTTACTAGGGCCAGCAGAGGAGCCCTAATTGGTGTCCTCCTGGTGGTGTTGTTCTCCTGCCGACTGCCCACTCCCTGTCTGCTTGCCCCTGGGTGCTGATGAACAGGAAAGATATAAGAACGAGACAAACATTGATGGATGGTGCCAAACAAATAAAATATTTTTAAAGAACGGTCAAAAAACACTTATGTAAACAATAATTGCAATAACCAAATTGACCGATCTCATCTGGTCAACAAGTAGTATCGGGGGATTCGCGGATCGACTACTTAAGTTACTATTTACCAACAGTAATCCAGTCTTTCATTCCGATTCCAGAATACTAAATTACAACTAAGCCTAAGTACGACGTACCACCCGACCAAGCCCACCTATTCCAGGCATGCCAATTGTACATTAAGTATGCATTTCCACTTCTTTTAGTCCACAACAATGCATACGGTCAAATGGAGGACACATGACTACATTTTTTGTATACACCAAATTTTGGGTTGATTGATTGATGCTGATGTTCTGCTAGTGCTAACTAAGCCAATTACCACCACTCATTGAACAAACTAGAAAAGGTTCTAATAAATACTGGCGTACTAGCAGCACGTGACGTAGCTGAGGGGGCATCACGCATACCACTAAAAAATTACAAACTCATACAAAGTACCTAAACCTAAGTATCAATCCGCCCCTATCTCTTAGTGACAGGACAAAGTAAGGCCTAGAGTCACTATAGCATTACATAGCTTAATTTCTCTAAAATAAACTCTTACAGAATCACTCTAAGCGAGCGCAAACGCAAAGTTGCAAACAAGTAAGATTAGTAGTAGCGCAGAGGAGCACCTGTGTCATAACAATCACAGAAGACTTTTAAACGTAATTAACCTGGAATGTAAGCAGTAACATTCTAGCTGGTTGGAAGAAAAAAAAAATATTCGCAATATATTACACAGAGCAGAAGAACAGACACAAAGTAGTAATAATTAAATAGTTATTCACCAAGACTCATGGTCCAGGATGTCGGACCACCGGTGTGTCAACTGCGCCTGGGTGCGCTGGACCCCAGAGCAGCGCAACACTGCCTGGCGCACCTTCCCCCACTGCTGTCGATGCTCCCGGAGGCCGTACCCAGACCCAGGCCTGCCACCTGCTGCCAGGGTTGAGGGGAGGTGGTGCTGCACAAAGAAAATGAGTGCAGCCAATTCCACCTCCCCAAATAAGGCCCGTGCCTGCACCCCTTGTGGGCGCCGCCTTCCACAAGGAAGGCGGTCGCGGCTCTGACTGCGGCGTGCCCTACCCTTTGACATGGTTCTGGGGATGAGAGACGGGGCGAGAAAGAAAAGTTAATAAAATTTAAAAAGTAAGTAAAGGAAATAAATAGCAGGCAATAGAAAGAGTGAAGAAGTAGCTAAAAAACAAAAAAAGTAGACAAAAGCAAAAAATATAGAAGCAGGAAAATAGTTAGAGAAATAATAAATAAAAAAGATAAAAATAAAGTGACTTCAAACAAAGGATTGGAAAGATGCAGGGAGGATTGAAAATCAGGCCCCAGAACCATGCAATAGAGTGAAAAACAAGATGGCTGCGCCCATTGCGACGACGTGTGCAAGTTCGCGCAATATTTTCTCCCCGTGCACGCAAAAAGCAACGCGAACAAGTAAAAGTGTTCGCGAACAGGAAATACGCAAGCATGCATTGCACGACACGGAACAGGAAATAAGTATTGCGGGCGGGCGGGACAAGTGAAAACAAGATGGCCGCGCCTGTCAGCAACCGCATGGGTAAGTTGGCGAGCCGTGATCATGAAAAAAATACCGCGAACAGGCGGGAAAAAAACTTCTGCGTCTTCGCGATATTTCCGGCGTGTTTGTGGAGATTTTCAACATTTTCGCGAAAGTTTGCGAAAGTGAATTTCGCAAATTCCGCCCACCCCTACTGGTGTGTTGGTGTGCACCCTGCAGACTTTGTTTTGCCCTGTGGATTTTCGTTTTTGCATTTTATTGCATTAAAAAGGCAAAGCAGTGTGGTTTAGCATGCATCCTTTGCCTGGCTTCTTTTATAGGCCTTTTGTCAGTTCATTGTATCCCAGGCCTCCTGCTTGTTGCTTGTGATTTGTGAGTGTCCATGTGGCTGGTGGCCTTTTCTGGTGAGAGTTATTAGTTTTCTACTTTTGCCATATAGGCCTGCATGGTATTCCTTTGTGGCCTAGCCTTCTTGTTGTGGGCCTGGCCATGAGGCTGGCGTCCATTTTGAAGGCAGGCAGTGTGCTTTTTGCAATAGGCCTGCATTGTCTGTCTTCTGTTTCTTGTAGTTGGGTGGGTCTTGCCATGTGGCTGGTGGCCATTTTGAAGCCTAGGCCTGCAAGCTTGTGTGGCCTTGTCTGCCCACAGGCCTGCTTTCATCCAGTAGGCTCAGAGCAGGTAGCCACAGGTGCATTAAACAAGTGTTTCTGTGTGTTCTGTTAAATTTAAACATCATTTAGGGCATGGATGGCTTTGGATTGTGTTGGAAAATGTGTTTTTGGGGGTATTTCTGTTTTTGGGTGTGTGTTACAGAAATGCCTTTCTTGTGTGTGCCTGGTGTGTTGGTGTGCACCCTGCAGACCTTGTTTTGCCGTGTGAATTTTCGTTTTTGCATTTTATTGCATTAAAAAGGCAAAGCAGTGTGGTTTAGCATGCATCTTTTGCCTGGCTTTTATAGTCCTTTTGTCAGTTCACTGTTTCCCAGGCCTCCTGCTTGTTGCTTGTGATTTGCTTGTGAGTGTCCATGTGGCTGGTGGCCTTTTCTGGTGGGAGTTATTAGTGTGCTGCTTTTGCCATATAGGCCTGCATGGTTTTCCTATTGGCTTACTGCTTCCATCCATCCCCTTTGCCAGCAGCAGCTCCCTTCCATTACATTTGTATTTTGGTTGTTGTTCTTATTCTTTCCTATCCTTCCTGAGAGTGTAGTGTTCACACTGTACACAGTAAGTAGTATACCATAACCCTTGTTGCCAAAGTCTCACAAATGGCTACACTATATATTTTATTTGTTTGTTTGTACTAGTAGTAATTGAACCACAACAACAAATGCAACATTTCACTGATGTTCTTCTCCTGGCTTATTTGCTTTTAGGTGCACAAAAAGACAGAGGAGGAGGTATCAACATCATTCGTTGTACTGCCAGACAGGAGTCCTGCTGCGCACCACATCACGTTCACGTGTGACCACAGACATCTCTGCAACTTGTGCACCTTCGTCCTGCCTGACATCTGAAGAAGAGGGCCCCAAAGAAAGGTACCAGGTCCTCCAGTACCAAGAAAGTAGCCGGTGAGAAGAAGAAGGAAAAGAAAAAGGAAGTGGCACTAACCACGACTGGTGTGCCGGCCAATGTGTTTTTTGGGACCAAATAAATTACGCCTGCAGCAGTGTTGTCCAGGAACCAAGCTGGGAGTACACCTCCGCACCAGCGGGCCAACTCCACCAACTTAGGCCCAAGCCCATGAGTGTCGCCCATGAGTGTCGCAGAGGTAGCCAGTCTACTAACGAGCAGCAATGTTGAAATGCAAAGTAGTACGCAATCAACACAGGCAGAAACTCAGCAGATAAGTGTGCAGCAGCAGGCGCAGCCGCAAGAACAGCAGCAGTCGCAAGAACAGCAGCAGCCACAAGAACAGCAGCAGCCACAACAACAGCCCACAATAGTAGTTGTTCCTGATGAAGTAGGGGCATTTCAGGAAATCGAGCTTCCTGCAGACAAAGTGGAGCAAATCCATTGTCTTCCAGACCCCCAGCAAGGAAAAGGAGGGTTAGTCCATCATCTTCTTCTTCAAGCCCCGATTCTGATGATCGAGATGCCACTTGGAAGCCACCAGCTCAGTCTGAGAGTGATGCACACCACAAGACAAGGCTAGTGAAAAGGACGGTTCCAGAAAGCCTTAGAGTTATGGAGGTAGATGTACAAGAGGGGGATGATGATGATGATGATGAGCCAGTCATCACGGACATCACTGTCGCCGCAAAGGAGATAGAAACCAACATTATTACCTATCCAAAATGGCTGCAAGGGATGCAGCACGGATACCACCAATACAGGTAACACCACCACGACCTCCAGCTTCCATATTTGCATTTGCAAAGGAAAGGCAGGGACCTACATCCAGCTCAACCACCACCTCAGTAGGCAGTGGTAGAAGTCACAGTGTAGCTGCACAGAGTCACATTCCAAGCTCACCCTCCAGTTCATCTGGTATTGAAAGTGGCACATCCAGCAGCACCAGAAAGTTCTCCTCCCCAGTTTGGGACTTTTTTTCGGTTCGCAGTAAGGAGGAGAACATGGCTATATGCTCAATTTGTTGACATGCTGTTAGGCGGGGTAAGCTTGGTACAAACTATGGTACCGGAGGCCAAACAAGTCATCTCAAAATACACCACACTATCGTGTGGGAGTCTCACCTACTTCCCTTTGAACAAAGTAAAACTCAACCCATTGTTGTTGGGCATGAAGAATCAGGGGACGATATTATCGTGGTGGAAGGTGAACGAGAGGGAGACAGTTCTAGCCCTGTCCCCAGTAGTGTAGTGGTACCGCCCGCATCCTCAGCAACATCTCAGTGGCACCGCAGTAAGAGTCAGAGTCAGGCTGAGACACCAAGGCAACCGAGTAATACTGCAATGAAACAAAGTGCGTCATTGAGCTTAACTGGGTTAAAGAAAACAACTGCACCACAAAGGAAAATAATCCAGCCTACCATTGAGAGCATGGTTAAGTTCGAGTGGCAGTACCAATGCAACGACCCAACGGCACGGTTGTACAATGCGAAGCTGGCTAAAATGTTAGCGCTGGACCTTCTCCCTTTTCATTTGTGTAAGGGGTGGGTTCCCTTGAATTTGTGTCAGCCATCTGCCCTAAATGGAAGGTTCCCAGCCGGTCCTATTTCGCAAGAGTTGCTGTTCCATCACTACATCATGATGTGCTGGAATTGGTTGGACAAGCTTTGCAGCAGAGTGCTGTTCACAATATCCACCTGATAACATGTTCATGTCAATGTTAATGTTAATGTTACTGAGACATCTAAAGCAGTCTGTTACACTGAGGTGTCCTGGCGCTATGCACTACCAACCTGGAGAGAAACTGTGACTGTTAGCTAAGATGACCATTTAAATAAATAGCCATGTTTCTATTTCTTTCCTGAAGGGGAGTAGCTCAGTTAGATTTCTAAGATGGAAAGGCAGGCTATTCCAAGCCTTAGTGGTGGAGTAACGAAAGCTCCTACCACCCCAACTAGTCTTGTATAGCGGGGTAGGATCACTTGTTTGGCTTGCGAAGAGCGCAGAGCTCTTCCAGGAATGTACCACTGTATTGAATGTTTCAGGAAGTCAGGACCAATGCCATTAAGGGCCTTAAAAACTATACACAAGGCCTTAAACTGTACCCGTTCAACGGGGAGCCAATGGAGAGTTCTGAGTCCCAACCTCACCGAGACAAATCTGGATGTACCTGTAAGTAGCCGGGCTGCCGCATTCTGCGCGATCTGGAGTCTGACCAAATATCTCTTCTGGATGTTGATATAGAGACTATTTCAGTAATCCAGCCGTGACAGAATGAGCGCTGTGACTGCTATCTTCAGGCTGTCTTCCGGGAGGAGGAATTTAATTTTCCTAAAAATTCTAAGAATGAAGAAACAGGATGAGAAGACCTTACTAATTTGCTTACCGAAGGAAAGTTCGAATCGAGGATCACTCCCAGATTTTTTGCCCTGTTCACAGGGACTGGAGGCATGTCCATTGCATTTGGCCACCAATCAGGTGTACAAAGGTTAGCAATGTTCCCGAATACAATCACCTCGGTTTTCCCTGCATTAAGTTTAAGGCAGTTTGATGCCATCCAGGCTGCAATCGCCTGCATACAGTTGTGGCATTTAGAACCAGTCTCAGCCTCTGACCCTTTCTCAATGAACAACACAATTTGCATGTCGTCCGTGTAAGAGGTTAACTGGAATCCGAAGGATCCGATCAAATCTGCCAATGGTGCAACATATACATTAAATAATGTTGGACTAAGTGAGGACCCTTGCGGCACACCACAAGGGAGAGAGAAGGGCTTGGATCTCTCTCTGCCAAGGTCCACAGTTTGTAATCTACTGGTCAGGAAAGATTTCAAAATATCCCAAGCCTTGCCTTGGACCCCGACCGCAGATAGATGGTCCATCAAAACTTCATGATGGACCGTATCGAATGCGGCCGAAAGTTCCAGCATGATGAGTATTGCGGCACCACCCTGGTCCAAGGCCTCTCTGATTTCCTCCGTGGATTTGATCAGTGCCAACTCAGTGCTATGTTCCGCACGGAAACCAAACTGTGTGGTGTATAGCAAAAAGTTGGTCTGAAGGAACAAGCTGAGTTGGCCATTCATAGCCTTCTCAATCATCTTTCCTGGGAAAGGGAGATGAGAAATAGGTCCATAATTGCTCAGATCCTTTGGATCCAGATTGGATTTCTTACGTAAGGGAAGAATAGATGCTGTTTTCCAAGGTCCCGGAAAATGACCGGTACTAAAAATGGAACCAAACAATGGGGTAAGAACCTTCCCAATAACTTCTGGAAAAAGTTTCAGTACTGCGACTGGACATGGGTCCAGAGGGGAGCCTGATCGAAACTCTGACAGTAGTTTGGTAACTCCATGTAGATCCAACGAAGTAAAATGATCTAGTATAGGAGAAGGCCTATTGTTCTCAAAAAGCCCTATTATAACGGTCTCATTAATGACAGTGGGCGTAAGAGTAAAGGATGAAAAAATGTTTTCGACCTTTTGTAGAAAGAAGACAGCCAGAGTCTCACATAGTTCAGAGTTGTTTTCTGTCTTAGGGCTAGAAGAGGTAGTAAGCGCAGAAATTGTTTTAAACAGAACTTTGGATGTGGATCCAGCGTTTCTGATTTGTTCCCCGTAGTATATCTTTTTAGTTTCAGAGATGTGGACATGTGGACCAGTTGCTAAGCCACTGATTACATGTGCATCACTGCACACTGGGTCTCTTTTGTGGGGGTTAGAGATAAGCTATCTGAAGTAGGTGCTGTTGACCCAGCTGAGATTTTTAAAGCTACTCGGAAACATGCAACTGTATCCATGTTCGCCATGGCGAAATCTCATACTGCTGTAAACATATTGGAAGAGTTTCACAGCAAGGTTTTTGAATGGCTGTGCCCAAGAGGGCTTAAGATTGGTTTTGTTTCCACAGATAATGGCAGTAATGTACTTAAGGCCATGGAGTTTGGTTCCTATTTCAGGGTTCCGTGTTTGGCGCACTGCATTAACATTATAGTTCAAGACTTTCTTAAAAAAGAAGCCATAGTCAGCAACTTGCTGACCACCTGCCGAGGAATATGCACTCATTTCAGCCATTCTTTTAATGCTTGGAAGCAGCTGAGGATCATTCAACGTGACTATAGAATGCCAGTCAAATCACTCATCCAGGAGGTGGCAACACGTTGGAACTCAACTTATTACATGCTTGACCGTCCGTTTGAGCAGTACAGGCCAATCAATGAATATGTCATGCAAAGAGGGGATGCTACTGTGAAAGGCATGACCCTTTAGATGGACCAATGGTGCCTAGTTAAATGCCTGACTGAGATTCTTCTTCCTTTCGAAGTCTTCACACGTGAAGTCAGCAAGGAGGACTGTACTATGGGCCAAGCTATCTCATTGTTGCAAATGCTAGAGCATCAGCTGAAGGAGGTATCTGAAGCATGCAAAGGTGTAGAGGAAAAAAAAGAAGTATATGAGTTGGTGGAGAGCGTAGCCCGTCACTTGGCTGACAATACAAGGGTGCAAAATAATTTTGTCACAAAAACATTACATTTGTGCCACAATTCTGGATCCACAGACAAAATGGGCACTGAAGACATTAATTCCTTTTTCAGAAATGGATGCTGCCCGGTACAAAACTTGGATAGCTGAGTCAGCGAGTAAGTTGGAAAATGAACGGCTGCTAATTAAAAGCCTGCTAGATAACCCACAACAAGTACTGCAGCAGGGCATCCGGCATCAAGTTCAGCTTCGGAGCCTGAGGGCAGTGCGTTTGGCTCAGAACACTAACCAACACTATCGACAACAGCAAAAACTGGATCATTAGGCCCAGTAAAATCGTTAAACGATTGGTATTTACAGCAAGGCATTGGTAAGTCCAGTGCTGATGCAACAAGAAAAGAGCCCAAAAAAAGTTTAGCACCCCTGAACATTGAGCGGATGGTCCAGGCCTAGCTGGACGACCCAACAGAGGTGTGCATTGATCAAAACCCATTGTGGTATTGGTATGGGAAAAGGGGCCACTGCCCTGCTCACGGTCCAGTATATCGGACTACCGGTGCATCAACTGGTGCTGGCTGCGTGGGACACCAGAGCAGCGAAACACTGCCCGGCTCACCTTTCCCCACTGCTGCCGACGCTCCCGGAGCCTGTACCCGGACCCAGGCCTGCCGCCTGCTGCCAGGGTTAAGGGGAGGTGGCGCTGCACAAAAAAAACCAGTGCGGCCAACTCCATCTCCCCAAATAAGTCCCGTGCTTGCACCCCTTGTGGGCGCCGCCTTCCGCAAGGAAGGTGGTCGCGGCTCTGGCTGCAATGAGCCCTGTGGCCCTTTGCCATGGTTCTGGGGTAGGTGGGGGTGGAAAATAAAAGGTAAAAATTAAAAAAGTAAGTAAAAGAAATGAAAAAAGCAGGTAATAGAAAAAGAGTGAAAAAGTAGTTGAAAAACACACAAAAAGTAGACAAAAACAAAAATATAGAATCAGGAAAATAGAGAGAGATAATAAATAAAAAAGATTAAAAAAAATTCCCAGAAACAAAGGATTGAAAAGATAGAGGGAGGATTGAAAAGCAGGCCCCAGAACCATAGCAATAGAGTGAAAAACAAGATGGCCACGCCCATTGCGTCCGCATGGGCAAGTTCGCGCGATATTTCCCCCCGAGCACGCAGAAAGCGTCGCAACACGTAATACGCATTCCCGAACAGAAAATACTTATCGCGAAAGGGCGCGAGCATGCATTGCGCGACTCGGAACAGGAAATAGCATCGCGAGCGGGCAGGACAAGTGAAAACAAGATTGCCGCGCCCATTAGCGACTGCATGGGCAAGTTGGCGACACTTTTCCAACGTGATCAAGCAAAAAACATCGCGAACAGGCGGGACAAGCACTTCCGCGTCTTCGTGATATTTCCGCATGTTTGCGGAGATTTGTGACGTTTTCGCGAAGATTTGCATAACGCGACTACGCAAATTCTGCCTACCCCCAACCAACACCCCCATTCACACAAGTGCGGTAGTCATAGGCATGGAGACATGCCCATATGGCAGTGGGCATGCTCCGCCACCCAAATCGCGGTGCCTCTTGTCAATGCATGGCACCCATATCTCGGTAGCTGCTGCCTGGCCCCCGGCGGTGTGTCACCATCACCCCTATTCAGACAAGTGCGGTAGTCATAGGCATGGAGACATATTCATATGGGGGTGGGCATGCTCCGCCACCAAAATCGCGGTGCCTTGTGTCAATGCATGGCACCCATATCGCGGTAGATACCGCCTGGCCCCGGTGGTGTGTCACCAGCACCACCATTAACAATCCATCAATCAATCAATCAATCAATCAATCAATCAATCACTGTATTTGTAAAGCGCGCTACATACCCGAGAGGGTCTCAAGGCGCTGGGGAGGGGGGGTGCTACTGATCGAAGAGCCAGGTCTTGAGGAGTCTTCTGAAGGCCAGCAGGTCCTGGGTCTGTCGTAGGATGGTGGGGAGAGTGTTCCAGGTCTTGGCGGCGAGGTAGGAGAAGGATCTGCTGCTGACGGTGGTTTTCCGGATGCGGGGGACTGTGGTGAGGATGAGGTTGGCTGAGCGGAGGCTTCGGGTGGGGGTGTGGAAGCTGAGTCGGTTGTTGAGGTAAGTGGGTCCGGTGTTGTGTAGTGCTTTGTGTGCGTGGATGAGGAGTTTGAAGGTGATCCTTTTGTTGACGGGGAGCCAATGCAGGCCTCTCAGGTGGGGTGTGATGTGGCTGCGGCGTCAAGGACGAGTCAGGCCGAGGCGTTCTGGATGCGTTGTAGTCGTCTCAGGAGCTTGTTTGTTGTTCCTGAGTAGAGGGCGTTCCCCTAGTCGAGTCTGTTGGTGATGAGGGCCTGGGTGACGGTTTTTCTCGTGTCGAAGGGGATCCATTTGAAGATCCTGTGGAGCATACGGAGGGTGTTGAATCAGAACGCGGAGACGGCGTTGACTTGCCTGGTCATGGAGAGAGTGGAGTCGAGGATGACCCCCAGGTTGCGTGCGTGCGTGGTCCGTGGGTTCCGGGGCTGTGCCTAGCGATGTGGGCCACCAAGAGTTGTCCCAGGCTGATGGGGTGGGTCCGAGAATGAGGACCTCCATCTTGTCTGAGTTCAGCTTCAGTCTGCTGTCCTTCATCCAGTCGTCTACGGCCTTCATTCCTCTGTGGAGGTTAGCTTTGGCGGTGTGGGGATCTTCGGTGAGGGATATGATCAGCTGGTGTCGTCGGCGTAGGAGATGATGTTGAGGTTGTGTTGTCTTGCGACGTGGGCGAGAGGTGCCATGTAGATATTGAACAGCGTCGGGCTGAGGGAGGATCCCTGTGGGACGCCGCAGATGATCTCGGTGGTTTTGGAGCGGAAGGGAGGGAGGCGGACGCTCTGGGTTCTGCCGGAGAGGAAGGATGTGGTCCAGGCCAGGGCCTTCTCTTGGATACCGGCGTCATGGAGGCGTGCTGATAGGGTGCAGTGGCAGACCGTGTCAAAGGCTGCTGATAGGTCCAGGAGGATGAGGGCGGCTGTTTCTCCTTTGTCCATCAGGGACCGGATGTCGTCAGTGGCAGCGATTAGGGCGGTCTCGGTGCTGTGGTTGCTGCGAAAACCGGATTGGGAAGGGTCCAGGATGTTGTTAACTTCGAGGTAGCGGGTCAGCTGTTTGTTGACAATCTTCTCAGTCACTTTTACCGGAAATGGGAGCAGGAAGATGGGCCGGAATTTCTTGAGGTCCTTGGGGTCCGCCTTGGGCTTCTTCAGTAGGGCGTTGATCTCGGCGTGCTTCCAGCTTTCTGGGAAGGTTGCTGTCTCGAAGGAACAGTTGATTGTTTTCCGGAGATGGGGCGCGATGGTTGTGCTGGCTTTGTTGAAGATGTGGTGAGGGCAGGGGTCCGATGGGGATCCGGAGTGGATGGAGTTCATGGTTTTGATGGTGTCTTCGTCACTGACGCTGGACCAGATGGCCAGGTGACTGGTGCGAGTAGTAGTTGCAGGGGAGGTGGACTCGGTGTTGGGTGCAGGGGGGTCGGAGTTGAAGCTGTCGTGGATGTCGGTGATCTTGCGGTGGAAGAAGGTGGCCAGGGAGTCGCACAGGTCTTGAGATGGCGGGATGTCGTTGGTGTTTTGGAGCTGGGGTTAGAGAGTTCTTTCATGATGCTGAAGAGCTCTTTGGTGTTGTGTACGTTGTTGTCTAGGCGGTCCTTGAAGGCGGTCTTCTTGGCGGTCCTGATGAGTTGGTGTTGTCTGCGGGTGGCACTCTTGAGGGCTGTGTGGTTGTCTGGTGTTCGGTCATGGAGCAATTTCTTCTCCTGCTTCCGACAGGTGTGCTTGG
Organism: Triturus cristatus; assembly: GCF_964204655.1. Classification (NCBI taxonomy): domain Eukaryota; kingdom Metazoa; phylum Chordata; class Amphibia; order Caudata; family Salamandridae; genus Triturus; species Triturus cristatus. Next base: position 715,742,331 of record NC_140584.1, on the reverse strand, counting down.
AGATCCGGAGGTCCTCGGTGAACCAGGCGGCTTTCTTGTTGGTGTGGTTGGTTGTAGAGGTCTTGAGAGGGGCGAGGGTTTTGGCGCAGTCATTGATCCACTGTGTGAGGTTGGTCGCGGCAGTGTCTGGGTCGGTGGGGTCGGTGGGTGGTACCAAGGCGAGGGCGGTAGTCAGTTGGTCCTCGACGTGGTAGCTGTTGGGTGCGATGATGTGTGGTGGGTTTTCTGGAGGTGAAGTGGACGCATCTGTGGTCGGTCCAGTGTGGTACGGTGGTGTGGTTGAAGGAGACGTGGGGGCTTGCGGAGAAGATGGGGTCAAGCGTGTGTCCAGCGGCGTGAGTAGGAGTTGTTACGAGCTGTTTGAGTCCGAGGTTGGCGAGATTGTCGATCAGGGCGTTGTTGTTGTTCTCGAGGTGGAAGTTCAGGTCTCCGAGGAGGATGTAGTCCATGGAAGCGAGGGCGTGGGTGCTGATGAGGTTGGCGATGGTGTCGCTGAACTGTGGGCGGGTTCCGGGAGGTCTGTAGATGAGAGTTCCTCTGAGGGTGGTGTTGGGGTCTTTGTGGATCTGGAAGTGCATGTCCTCGGCGGTGGTGAGGGTGTCGTCGGTGTTCGTTGAGATTTTGATGGAGTCTTTGTGGATGATGGCGATTCCTCCTCCCACTCCGTTGGTGCGGTCTCTGCGAGAGATCTTGTAGCCCTGTGGGATGGCTATGGCGATGTCTGGTGCTGAGGTGGCGTTCAGCCAGGTCTCCGTCAGGAATGCAACGTCGGGGCGGTGGAGTCTAGGAGGTCCCAGAGTTCGATGGCGTGCTTGCGTGCGGAGCGGGTGTTGAGGAGGATGCAGCGGAGGTGGTTGGGTTCTCTGGCTCGTGGCGTGGAGGGTTGGATGCTGGTGAATCTGCAGTTCCCGCAGGTGAAAGGCCCCTGGGTGCGCTTCGGGGTGGCCCGGTAGCAAGGGTGGTCTCGTCTGGTGTTGAGTGCGTGGAGGGTGCTTGCGTCGTAGTGCAGTCTGGCGTTGCGGGGGTGCGGGGTCCAGGGGTTCTGGTGCTGGGTGCGGTCCGGGTGCGGACAGGCACAGACGGGCTTGCCTTAGGTGCGCTTTTGGCACACCAGCGGCGCACCCACTGCGCGCGGCCGCTGCGCGCCGCTTCGCAGCATCCATATGAGGGGCAGAGGGAGGGAGGAGCAGTGTGGAGGTGGGAGCGGGCGGCCAATGGGAGTGAAGGGGTGGAGGAAAAAACGGGGAAAAAAACGGCGGGAAAAAGACGGCGGGAGAGGCGGCGAGGGACCCGGAGGGAGGGGGGGGGGATAACAGAGCACAGGGGTACAGAAATGAAAGGAACACGGGGGTACAGAATGAAAACAAATACACAGTGGTACAGAATGCTAAGCGCAGGGGTACAGAAATGAAAAAGGGAGAGAGCAGTCAAGCGGCAAAAGCGGCAACGGAGGATCAATCACACAGGGGGCTGCGTGGCGGATGGGGAGAGCGACCTGCCTGGTGACAGTACGGTAGTCATAGGCATGGAGACATGTGGAAATGGCAGTTGGCATGCTCTGCCACTAAAATGGCGGTAGCGCACACAGGGCCCCTGCGGTGTGTCACTGCCATGGAACTTGCCCTAGAGCCAATGTGAAGCTCGACAGCGGTGGCATGATGCAATTTTGAAGATCGTGGTAGGCGTGCTCCGCCACCACGGAGGCGGACATTGGCTGCATTTAAAAGATGCACCATCGCCGTAGCACACCCTGGGCCCCAGCGTTGTATCACTGTCATGGAGCATGCCCTTACAGCCAACGGGAGCCATGATTGCGGTGATATGATGCAATTTTGAAGATTGTGGTAGGCGTGTTCCACCATCGTGGTGGCGGTCATTGGATGCATTTGAAAGAGGCAGACCTGGACCACCAATTACTGCAGCTTAGCACCTTTGAAACGACCCCAGGGGGCTATATATGTGGGAGTGAGCCTCACATTGCCACTGCTCTCAGAGCCTGCTGCCTGAGACCCCTCACCTGCTGCTGCCTCCAGGGACTGCTGCCTGAGACCCCTCACCTGCTGCTGCCTCCAGGGACTGCTGCCTGACACCCCTCACCTGCTGCTTCCTCCAGGGACTGCTGCCTGAGACCCCACACCTGCTGCTGCCTCCAGGGACTGCTGCCTGAGACCCCTCACCTGCTGCTGCCTCCAGGGACTGCTGCCTGAGACCCCTCATCACCCAAATCCCCTGCTGTTGTCTCATGTCCACAGTGATGGCAAGGACAGAGAAGAGCCGTGCCAGTCCCTTAATGAGTGAGGAGCTGGAGGTCCTGGTGAACAAAGTGCTCACACGGTACCCAAGGCTATATGGGGCCCCAAATGCCATGGTAAGTCTTCAACAGTGGTGGAGTAGGGCGGGGGCAACACATTTTCATTGGGGGAACACGCCTGGTAGGTGTAGCAGTGTGTGACCAATCTGGTTTAACTTTATATTCAGGCTCCCTTGAGCCGGTGGAGTCGACGGACTCATGGTTACGCACCTGCGCGCTACGAGAGGTACTAGACCTGATAACGATTTTAGCAGCTTACACAGCAACCCCACACATTTTCCTACTCCCTGCTGATGAGAGGCAACTACCTCGAAACACGTGTCCAGGGATGGCACACGCCACGCATACTTGCATTCACACTCGAGCATAGGTGTATCCGCCGACGCTGACCTTCAGGGACCATTTTCATTGGGGGAACACGCCTGGTAGGTGTAGCAGTGTGCGACCAATCTGGTTTAACTGATGCAGTATGTGCCTGGGAGTGTGGGGTAGTGTCATGCACTGCCTGACATGCTGTCTCCAGTGGGAGGGTGTGTGTACCCATTGCCCCAGCTTTCCCTCCCTGCACATGTATATATGAGTTACCTGTATTGTGTTGTCAGCCATACAGTGACACAGAAGTTTGTTCATGCTGTAGTCAGGACAGTGATTGCTTGGCTGGATGGCTGTGTGTGCCCCTGTAGTCCATCTCAGTTTGCACACAACTGCCCAAGTGAATGGCATTTAGTATTTGTGAGATCATGTCCCTCTATGTCACCACCATAACACATTCAACTATTCACAGGACAGGGACATTGATGGCTGCGCAGTCTTGGACACAGTGAGTCCACACCCATACACAGGTTGACATGTGATGTATGTGTTGCTCAAGCCAACAATGGACTGGAGATGTGGGCAGGCTATATGGGTGTTTCAGTGCTGGCATCCTGCATGTGTGTGAGATGTGCAGGGACTGTGTTCCCCCTCGCATCTGCATGCTTTAACATCAGCTTTTCCAATGTAGGGGTTCCATGTGGGCTGTACTATAGTCTCTGATTGACCTATTGTTGGATATGTGATGATTTTGTATCTTGCTGCTATACTGATAGATGTCAGTACATGACACTGTGTCACTGATCATTTCCCCCTCTTGTCTCCCATGCCTGCAGCTCAAGGGACATCAGCGTAAGGCCGTGTGGAGGGCCATTGCAGCGAAGGTGCGAACTCTGGGGGTCTCAAACTGGCAGATGGGACGACATGAGCTTGTTGGCAAAGGATGTGGCGGAGATGACCTTGAGGCTGCTTCCTCACACTGGGCATCTGGCACAGCGCAGCATGACACCACTAATGGGGTGCATCTTGGCGGTGACACACCCTGAGCTGGATGCACGTTCGAAGGAGCATCAGCAGCCAGCCAGGGGTGAGCATTTGGGGAGTCTGACTTTGGCTGCATGTGTACAGAGCCTGTGCCAACGCTGGCGTATGTGATGTTGGTAGTGTGATGCTGTGGCATCTAAGTGGCTGCTGGCCTGGGTGCCGGTGGCATGCTTTTGCCCTACCTGTACTTACAAAGGTGATTTGGATGCTGTGCCTTCACATTACATTCTTCAGGTTTCTTCTGCATTGGGGTAGTCTTGGTAATCCCATGGGAGGGAACGGCAGTGTGCCCGATCTGACTGTGCGTACATCAATGAGTCCGTTGCATGCACCCATATTGGGGAGGCCTACACATCTTACTGCAATGTGCAGCATTATATTGTCCCCAAGGTACAACATGGTGGGTGGACTGTCATGTTGTAGTCTGGGTATGTGTTGTCCCCTCCTGTTCCATCCAGTTCTGTCATTGGCAACAAGTAGTGTGCCCCCATCATGTCCCTAGGTGTGTGCAGAACTAGTTGTGTGTCTGTTTGAACAGAGCCACAAGCATGGTGTTGTGCTGTGTGTTCATCCTATGGCTCACTCATGCCTGAGTTTCCAGTTTCCATACACTGCTTGAGTCTATATAGTGAGTTGGCACAATGTGATTACACAGGGTGGTGTGCAACATGTAGATTTGGTCAATTTTTGTCATGTGTTGCTTGCATATGTTTGTTCTGTTGCTACCATTGACCTGACCCTACATCTCTCTCTCTCATGCAGCATCACCTGTGGTTACGGAGGGACAGGAGTCTGGGGATGAAACTAGCACAACAGCTGCCCAGGAGCCCAGTGACACAGATGTCACCAGTACCTCAGAGGGGGACAGGAGTCTGCTGGAGGAGTCCCAGCCTGAGACTCAAAGCACCACATCATCCGATGCCAGCGGGGATGCATCCATGTTGGAGGGCACAGGGAACGGGGACTCTGCATCGACTTCCACCACACAGCGGCCATTGCCCAGCCTCCCAGCCACTTACTCTGGTGCTGTGCGTGTCCGCCTCAGTAAGAGGGGAAGAGTATTCTTCACCCCTGGCACCGCTGCCCCTGCCCCTGTCCACCCTGCTGCCATCAGTGCTGAGTCTGTGGACCTTTTGCGCCAGCTGTGTGTACGCCAGACAGCTCTCCTCAATGCCTTCATTGACCACGACCAGAAATTGACCCAGGTGGTTGCTTTCAAGGAGGGCATACATTCCGACGTGGTTGGGCTGCACCAGACATTCCAGGCTTTGTCATCAACAGTGACATCTGCCCTGCAACAGGCACATACTCACAGTCTAGCTCCAGTCCCTTTGTCCACCCCCCTGGCAGTGGCCACATCTGATGATAGTAACCACGGTCCACATACATCAAAGTCACGATACAGCACACGAAGCACACAGCAGCAGCAACTCAAATGGTCCCGGGCGCAGAACCCATCCCCACAGAAGACTAAAGCTACCCCAGAGCACAGGGAGGAAAGCCCGTCAGGTGACACCAATGGACAAAAAGCAAATCAGCAGACCTCAGGCACACATGCGTCAGTGGCATCCCCATCCAAGGACTCTCCTGCCACTAAAGCATCGCGCAAAGATAATCGTACAGTGTCTGTGCTCACCAAGGAGGTGGTGCATGCCAAGGTTACACCTAGGAAGGGCTCCAAGGCATAATCACCAACCACCTTGACTCCCATTCCAAGCCCAGTGAAGCAGGGGCTGGAGGGCACTGTATGGGTAACACCTAGTAAACAGGGGAAGGGGGGCAGAGGCAAAGCCAGGCAAAGCCTTCCGCTGGGTCCAGCACATTACCAGAGGGGCTGCCAGCGCCTGCACCTGCTGCAGCTGTGGTGGTGAGTGTGCCTGTTGTGCCCACACCACCTCCCATTGATCCAAAGTCAGGCAAGCCATATAGGATCCCCAAGAAGTGGAAGGGCACCCCTCCACAATCTTCCAGCCACACCGTGTCTCCCGTCTGCATGACTCCACCTCCACGTGCCGCTACACCACCTGATCCAAGCAGCCCTCCGGCTTGCCAAGCCACTGATAGCTCTACCTCAGCTGTTCTGCTCTCTCCCCCGTCAAGTGCCCTGTGCAGCTTCTCATGGACTCAGTCTGCACTTTGTCCTGCCCACTGGCCTTGCCGTTTAATTTTGTGTGCCCCCTGCCTGTGCAGCTTCTCATGGACTCAGTCTACATTTTGTCCTGCCCACTGGCCTTTTTGTTCACTGCTGTGTGCCCCCTGCCTGTGCAGCTTCTCATGGACATGTTCTGCATCTTGTGCCTTGCTCTTCTCTTCTCATGGTACCTATCTGTGCAACATGTGAATAAAGACAGTTGCTCCTGTTGGCTATTTTGTCAGTGTCCTTACTGAATAAAGTTATTTTGCTGTGTGTAAATGGTTTATTGTGCCACATGGTCTGTGTGGCACTTCAACATAGTCATTGTTTGGGCTCACTTACTTTCTTTTTTTTCAGGGGTGACAGGGTCTTCATTTCTTCTTCACCCAGATACTTGTGGTGGCAATGGTGGCACTTTTGAATGGTTAGCAGTAGTCATTTACTTGATTAGTTCATGTTGGCTATATTATACACATGTCAGGTGGGGGGGGGGGGCACAGCCAGCATAGAGTGGGTTTCTGCACACAGTATTGCAGGCAGGCTGTCCAGGGTCATCATGTGTGTGTGTACTTCCTATATGTGTGCCCAGTAGTGTATGTGTGTGGTCATCTTGTGATGGCCTGTCATCCTAGTCCCATGGCTTGCTTTCCATTTGTGCTCTTGTATGGCCAGGTGGTGTGCAGTGTGAAGGGGTGAGTTTGTGGGGAGTGTTGATGTGTACATGCCCCTGCAATGTCAACTACACACATGTGTCACCCAGGAGTTGTGTGCCTATTGTTTTGATTGTTCATCCCTGTGGATGTGGTTGTATGCCCATGTGTGAGTTGTATGTTTTGCACTGTGCAGTGTGTTGGTGTGTCCTTGCAGTTCTGTCTGACTCCTACTTGTTGTTTTTGTTACTTGTGAGTATGCAGAGAGTGTTACTGGCAAGTCAGTGTTGTGTTTTGTTGCACATCCATGTGTCTGGTGTCTGTTTGTGGGGACTATGCAGACCTGTTGCCCCACACTGCCATTATGGTTGTGTTTTCTCATGCCTTGTTGTCACATGGTGCCTTCTTGCCTCCAGTGTGGCATGTTGTGTGTCTTATCATGACATTCCCTATCTGTGCTTCAACTGTGAACCCATTGTGGGTCTGCACTCCCTCTCTTTGTGTATGGTACACTCCTGCCATGTCCCCTACTGACATGCAGTACACTTCAATTTGGTGTGAGCTGTTCCCTTGGTTTGTATGTGTGTGTGCCTCCCCATGACTTCATTTGTGACACTGTGATTTGTGGGGCAGTTCTTTGGCCAAGGTCAATGTGTCACTCAGGGCATTTCCCCAATGGGTCATGTGTGATGTGCTGGTGCTGTTTGTCAGTCATGGTTGTTCCTATGCAGTTCAACTGTGTGTTCTGCCCAGTCCTGTGGCCAAGTTGTTTTCACCTTTGTGTCCTAGACTTGTGCATCTATTGGGTGTTGTGTTGGATGTATGTGAGTTGTTTGTGTTTTTGCTTCACTTCCTGGGTGTGCTGTTGTCTTTGTGCTGTGCTGTATGGTGTTGTGTGGGTTGCTTTTCTGTCACTGATGTCTGTGTGTGTCTCGTATGCTTGGTGTGCACACACAGCTTGTTGTGCATGCAGTGATATGTGTGATTGTTGCCTTGTGATTGCCTGGTGTGCATCCCCTGATATCCTGCTGTGTTTGCTATGTGATTGTGGCTGTGTTGTTCTGTGATGGTTCACTTCTTGTGTGTGTTGTGGTATGTTGTTTGTGCATTGTTCGAGTGAGGAGGTTGTGCAATCCTGTTGTGCCTGTGCTCCCATTGCCTTTCCCCAGTTGAGCTGCACAGGGCATGTCTGTTGTTGTTGTGGCTCTGTGTGTTTCTGTTGGGCTATGTGTTGTCTGTTGTATTTGTTTCCACATTTGTGGTGGCATCCATGTGTGTGTGATGTTTGTGGCTGTGCCCGGGGTGTGTGGTTGTTTGTGTGCGTATTGACTGTCAAGTATTGCCAGCCTTCAGTGTGTTTGGCACTGGTGTTGTGTGCTGCTGGTGTGAGGGGGGTATGTGTGTAGATTCTTACTGGTGTTTGTCAGTCCTGTGGTGTGTAGATGGGCCCTGTGTGTAGTGCTGCTGGTGTACTCCTGTGAAGTAGTTGTATGGATGTGTGGCTGTTCACAGTTTGACTTCAGGGCCTTCCTTTCATCCTTGTGCCTATACGTGGTTTGCCTTGCTGTCTCCCTGTGTTGTTGCACTGAGCTGTCTGTGGTTTGAGTTCACTGACTGTGCCAGCCATGTGTGCTTTGATGGTGTGAGGGTGTTGTGCTCTGTTCCTTGTGTTGATGGGATGTACACATGCTTGATGTGTGTCTCCATGGCCTTCCATTTGTGTGCAGCCCACCTTGGTTTCCATATTTGTTGTGCTCCATTGCTGTTGGCATGTGGGGTGTGTGTGTGTGTGTGTGTGTGTCAGTCTGTGGTATGTATGTGTGACTGTGCAGGCTGTGTGTCCATTTGGATGTTAATTCCTTGTATGTGTTCATTTGTTGCTTGTCCTCATTTATATTTCACTGAGTGTGGTGGTATGGTGGTGTGTGTGTTTCCCTGGCCCTGTGCTACTGTGCTGTGTGTTGTGTGTTCCTGTGCGGCCACTCCTGCAGTGTGTGTCTCCTTGATGGTTTGTTGTGTGGTGCAGGGTGTGTATTGCCCTGGCTTGTTGTTGTGCATGGGGTGCACAGGAGGGGCACATGTCATGTGGCCTTTGTGCCCTGCCCATGCCTGGCACTGGCCCTGCCTTCTGCATTGTGTGCATGTATTTGCTTGTGTTTGCTGCTGCAGTGACGTGACCGGCACATTGCTGCATGGTGGCGGTAGCTGTGTGTCCAGGATCCAGCGGGGTAACTTTGTGGCAGGTGGGTGATATGTGTGTACCCTTGTGGATCTGTCCCTGTCCCCCCTAGGGTGTCTGATGTGGATTTGGACCCTGTGTCAGCCCATGTGTTGTATGTTGTGTTTGTGTTGTTGCATCCGCGGTGGTCCATGAGTTCCTGGTGATGTAGCAGGTGCAGCACCGGAATGACGTGTAGACCTGGGTCCATGGCAATCATGACCGGGACTCTGGTTTCGTGCTCCGCTGTTGAGCTTCTGCCGTCTCTGGTTGGGCGGTGTCTCTGCTGCGGTGCGTCTGCTTGCTTGAGTCATCCTAATTAGTGGAGCGGGGCAGACGTCATTCCGCACGGCGGTGAGTCTCCATTGGCTCACACCACCGCAGTGGCGGGTGCACTTTGATGGCTGTGCGCGTCGCACCGCGGCAGTCAGGAAATGGCGTATGTTTGACCATACTAATATGGCGGGCATGAGATCCACTGCTCGCGGGCGGAAAAAAGGCATTTTTCCGCACTGCCATCGCCATGGTGGTGTCACCGCCCAACATCCCAATGGACCCCTAAAAGTGTGGTATTATGTTATATTGTATGGAAAATAGTGATCCGGCTGAAAAACCGACGCGAGTTTCACCGACCGACATGAACCCGGAATTAACCCGAACGACCCGTATCCGATCTGCGCAGTACGATGCAATGCGTTTAACCCCTTACCGACTCGCATGGAGACCAAGCCGCACAACCGACACGCACCTAAAACCGGGCCCACAAGTAATAGAGATCTCCGTGACCGACGTGTATGAACCACAGAAGATAGGCAGCGTGAACGAGGCGGAGAAGCCCGCACGAACCAACATCAGCGTCCGTTTCTGTCAGAAGAACATCTCCTTCATGCCTACAAAACCCAAAGGAAAAAAGACAAAAAAAGGACCAAACAAGCAATGACAAAGCCAATAAATATCAAATAGAAAAAACCGGGACAAAGACACACCCACAACTCCAACTATATAAAGGACTACAATCACTACCATGATCCCTTGCAAACAGGAGACACAGCCAGCAGCAAACACCATCACACAGCAACTACAGACACACTCACAACTCACCCATCACACAACTCACACACCATCAGCACCTCACCAAAAGCACTCACACATACAGCTAGCTAAACCAACACTAACCCACCCTCACTTGCACCCTCACACACACATCACTACCCACCACCACCTTTCACCATGCCCCCAAAGAAGAATCCAAAGTTCACAGATAATGAGTTAGAAGTACTGGTAGATGAGATCATCAGAGAAGAGCCACATTTGTTTGGTACATTGGTCCAAAGGATTCCCATGTCACAGAAAACAAAGATGTGGGCGAAGATTGTGGACAAGGTGAACGCTCAAGCACCAGCAAGACACACAAAGGACGATATCCAGAACAGGTGGTATGACGTGCGCAGGAGGGTCAAGAAACTCATTGAAAAAGATCACGCCCTGAGTCAGTGCACCGGCGGTGGCCCTCCTGCCAAACCAGTCTACTTCAGGACCTGGGAGGAGAAGGTGCGGGACATCCTACCACCAGAGAGCATCCATGGTCTTACAGACATACCAGAGCCTGGTGAGTACAAAAACAACATATCCAATATTGTGTGGCAAGGGGACAGTGAAACCTTGCACCACAAGCAAAGCCACAGTAACCAATAGATATTCATCCCAAGATGTGTATGACAGTCAGAGAAACACAATAACTGCCATCTAATAGTGACTTGGAACTGTGTCATGACATGCACCAACCTACAAACAAATAGAGCAAGGCAGTGGCACAAAGCTAAATAAACACTGCCAGACAGTTTGCCACCACAAACACACTACCTCACAGTGCAGCTGACTGACAGGAAGGAATAGTGGAGATGCAGGTGAAGTGAGTGTATCCAAAAGCATGATGGGGATTGTAGTCACAGATAATGCTCCCCGTCCTGATTGGCCCATCAAGACCTCTCTGAACCATGCCCACATCATAGGGAGTGGAAAATGACTGACAAGATGGCTGACACTGGGTCCTGCTGTGGGGAGCACAAGGCCCTGGTAGGGCTTGTGCGCAAATCAGAAGCAGGACACCACTGACTGACATCCTGAAAGACAACTTGCACACACTACAATGAAAGCACTTTTCATGGTGGGATGTCTGGCCGGGTGGGAAGGAGGACTGACAGCTCTGACCATACTTACCAGCATGTGGAGACACACCCCCACTCAACACAAACTCCACACAACTCACCAGGTAGAATGCATTGACCCACACCTCTGTGAAATATCAGCAAAAGATACCCCATACTGGGTGCTGCTGTGTGAAGCACAGGGGCTCTCTTTGGACTTGTAGCCAAACATGCACCAGGATTTCACAGTCAGCCGTCTTGCCATTGCTGTCACACCCCCTCCCAGTGAAGCAGAGTCAAGAGGGAGGAAGTATGGGCATGCTGGGAAGGTGGGTGTAGCCAAGAGTATGATGGGAGTTGCAGTCACAGACAATACGCTCCCACCCACATGGCCCAGCAAGGTCACAATGAACCATGCTCGCCTCACAGGGAGTGGGAAGGGACTGACAAGATGTCTGACACTGGGCTCTATTGTGGGGAGCACAAGGCTTTGCTGGGAAATGGGCAACAACAATATCAAACTCTGTCTGTGATAGGCTGGAAAAAAGCAGTGTACAGGCAGGCATCCGTTCGTACAGTAGAAAATGTCATGTTTGTGAATCATTGATGCCTGTAGAAACATAACTTACATTGTGTGTCTCTTCCAAACACAGGTGGTGCTGGGGACCCAGCACCAAATGAAGAGGATTCCCAGTCCCAGACTCTGGTGGACACTGAGCTCTCTCGTTTGACTCTCTCTCTGTCCTCTTCGGATGACGACGACCAACTTGGCCTCTCCAGTGCGAGTCATCATGCAGCACCAACAGCATCAACATCTGCACCCCCTGTACCCACGCCTCCAGCATCTGGAAACTGACAGTGCACCCCCGCCAACGCGGACAGACCAAGGCCACTGAACACCCACAGCACAGGGACACAGGACCCCCTGGAAGCTACAGCAAACAACACCATCAACACCACCAAAGGGGTACCAGTGTCACCTGTGCGTCCCGCCGCTGGTCCTGCCCTTGTGGATAGGGGTTATGGGAGGGGTGGGAGGCAGAGGGTGCACCTAGCAGAGGGGTCTGGACTGCATGATGACCCCCAACTGGCACGCATCATAGATGCGTACAAGGATAGCACCGGCGTATTTGGCCAGGTAGTGGGGATCCTCAAGGACATGCAACAGGAGCAGGCTGCTCACCATGCCCACATGGAGGCAAAGTGGGATGCCCTTACTGCGGTGCATCGGGACATACTCCAATGCCTCTGCCAGATCAACACAAACCTGTCCACACCTCCCTGTGTGGCCACAACATCTGTTGCAAAACCATCTGCCAGCACCACAGGGAGGGAGGAGGACTCTGGCAGAGAGTCCCCTGCACCGCAGAGGCCTGCACCTGAGGATCCTTCTCCCCAAGAAGAAGAGGGGTCATCGGAAGAAGGACATGTGAGAGGCAGATGTCCCAGCACATCCCCCAGGGCCTCTAAACCTATTCTGGACAATGTTCTTTGTACACAATCCGTTCACATTGTTCAATCGCACACAACTCACCCACATGACATGGAGGGTTCATGTTGGTCCAATGTAGCAGATGACTGTGGACTTTACTCTGGACATTTCATCTACCAGCACTTCCAACTCTAATGTGAACTTTGGATTCCAAAACCAATGTACAGCACCCACCAACCTGTGCACTTTCCTCACACATGTTCGAAAATAAACTCACCATTACACCATACTTGCCTCTGTTGTGATTCCAACTTGTCATGTGTCATGGAGATGTCGATCTGCTAAACAACACAGTGCATGCCAAATACTGCAACAATGTGACCAACGTTAGGTGAGTCATGGTGATGTGACATATGTGAGGGAGATTCACCACTATGGCAACACAACACATACTCACCATGGCCATGTTACTTATCTCACACAATGATGTTGACCTGAAACACAACACCTATCCAAAGTCATTGCTAACAAGTCCACAGGTGAGGAAAGCAAATGTCACTCAGATGTAGGAATACAGACAACGCACCTAACAAAGCATAGCACAGGTTCATTACACATCAGCAACATGCTTATTCAAAAATAGTTGCAAGGCAATTGTACGTTACGGTGGACACACGGTCACAGAGTGTCTGAGAATTGTAGTGCAGGGGTGTGTGGCACATCACTTGATGTTAATTGACTACTCCCACACTGGTGTCGGATTCTGGGTGTTGGGGGTCCGTGTTGGCCAAACAACAGGCAAATTACCCTGTGAAGGACAGACACAAGACACAGTCAAAAGCACAGCACAACAGGAGAGAAATGCAATACACATGCAAAAAACATGTCACAAGAAACCTACACAGAAACAACTTAGCAGTACTACCCTATTGTGGAGTACACACCACCTGAATGGACACATCACTGCACACATCCAGTCAAGTGGTACACAGACACACTCATACAGCAACAGAGCAGCCACAACACATTCCAGGCTAACTCCATACATTGACAGAACAACCCTGGAAACTCATTCAGGTGAAGAAGTTGTTGATGAGCTGTGAGCAGACGTCACCCTCATCCTCACCATCACTGGCATCGTGGCCCAGGCCGGGATCCTCCACAGGTGGCGGAGGTAGGTCATCGTCATCCTGGATGAGAGGCACCTTGTTCCGCACTGCCATGTTGTGTAGCATGCAGCATACAAGGATTATTTTGCACACCTTTGCAGGCTCATATGGGAGGGCGCCTCTGGTCTTGTCCAGGCAGCGAAAGCGGCTTTTCAGGAGGCCGAATGTCCGCTCAATCACCCTCCTGCTCTGACCATGTGCCTCATTGTAGCGCATCTCGGCTGGTGTCACAGGGTTCCGAAGGGGTGTCAGCAACCACGGTATGTTGGGGTATCCGGAGTCACCTACACACAAAAAAATGAACAAGTAGCTGAGTTTTGTAGGAGTGCGGAATACAACATTGACAAACACACATGGAAAACAGTCAGTACACATCGACAAGCCAGGCACGCTGATCTGGCATCTGTGACATCAGCATTGCAATGCGACCGTTGCAATGCGACTACTCATTATGTAGGCATCGTGCGCAGAACCAGGGAACTGTGCACACACATGTGTGATAGACATGTCTGCAAGACATACCACCAGAGCATTGATCGAGTGGAAATATTTCCTGTTACGGTATGCCTGCTCATGTGCCTGTGGTGGTATCAGTGCCACATGTGTCCCATCAATAGATCCGATGACGTTCAGCATCCTCCCCAGTGTATAAAAGGCACCCTTTATTTCAGGGAGTTCAGCTGGGCTAGGGAACTTGATGTACAGGTCAAGGAAATGCAACATCCCCTCCAAGACATTGCGTAGCACGCGGCTAATAGTTTGAGACATCCCACCTGCTGTAGCCACAGTGTACTGGAAGGTACCAGTAGCAAAGAAGTGCAGGGCTGCCATCAACTTCACCTCTGGGGTCAGTGCTGTAGGGTATGTCTGGCCAGGTAGCAGATGTGGTTCCTACTGCTCCGCCAACTCCTCAATCAGTGGCCTGGTGAAGCGGTACCGTCGGATGCAGTCGCGTTCCTGCATGGTTTGAAGGTCTAGGAACGGTCGATGGACAGCTGGTGCCCTGCAGAACAGAGATGAACAAAGGAAGATTGTTGGGTCATCCACCCAAGTGGCCATGACCAGGCTCAATATCACATGATACATCATGACATTACACAATGTACTGAGGTGTGTGCTGTTGGGCATGGACACATATGTCACCTATATGACCATCACCTCACATCTCAATTCCACATGTCCACATAAGTCCCATGTAGTGCAATGACCAATCATTTGGCTGTGTCACCCGACCTATGTACTGCTATGACGTTATAAACACACACCACAGTGACAAGTGAGGCCTGATGTCTCCCAGGCATCACAGATCTTTTCCATGCAGATATCCAGGGTCCCTGTATTGCTACATTGACACTGGCATGGACATAGCGTATCACGTACACACCACAAGGCAAGCGTGAGTCCCACAGGTAGTGGCCACTGTTGTCCCTGCAGGCCCTACATATACATCTCTTAGACACACACACACCATCAAGGTTGCTGCATATACCACATGGATGTGGAGACTGTCTCCCATTGGGCAAATTTGATCAGACACATCTGAGACACAACATGCACACACTGTGGGTGCACATCTGAATTGTGGCTACAGGTCTCACTGTGATGTACATACCATCACCCCCCGGACTCAGGGTGTATGTGACATGTCCTAAACATATCCAACCTGCAACTGTGTCCGTGACTCATGCCCATTACTGTACATTTACACATCACAGTGGTAATGTGCACAACACACAATGGATTTTGCCCCCATGTACACGTGCACAGCCTAGGAGTGGCTGAACAAAAGTGCCACCCAACAAACCAAATGTTGCCCCCCCAACACACAGGGAATGCAGCCTTACATACCAAGGGACACTGTGTGGCCAATGCTGTAGTGTGGTAGGTGTGCACAGGTGTCCCTGGCAAGTAATTGTGTGTTTAATCCATCAAATAGTCACACCAATGAGGTCCGACGCGGTTGACAATGCATACGCATTGCACGGTTCATGACCCAGCCGTGCGTACGCTTTGCCATTGACTGCAATGAGGTCTGACGCGGGTGACAATGCGCACGCATTGCACGGGTCATGACCGAGCCGTGCGTACGCTTTGCCATTGACTGCAATGAGGTCCGACGCGGGTGACAATGCACACGCATTGCACGGTTCATGACCGAGCCGTGCGTACGCTTTGCCATTGACTGCAATGAGGTCCGACGCGGGTGACAATGCGCACGCATTGCACGGTTCATGACCGAGCCGTGCGTACGCTTTGCCATTGACTGCAATGAGGTCCGAAGCGGGTGACAATGCGCACGCATTGCACGGTTCATGACCGAGCCGTGCGTACGCTTTGCCATTGACTGCAATGAGGTCCGACGCGGGTGACAATGCGCATGCATTGCACGGTTCATGACCGAGCCGTGCGTATGCTTTGCCATTGACTGCAATGAGGTCCGACGCGGGTGAAAATGCGTACGCATTGCACGGTTCATGACCGAGCCGTGCGTACGCTTTGCCATTGACTGCAATGAGGTCCGACGCAGGTGACAATGCGTGCGCATTGTACGGTTCATGACCGAGCCATGCGTATGCTTTGCCATTGACTGCAATGAGGTCCGACGCGGGTGACTATCATGCATGCGCGTCAGGAAGTCATGGTCCGTGACAGGCATATGCCTTGGCCATTGAATCGTATGGAGACGGGTGCCTGTGTATTTTCAAAAATACGTGTTGTACAGTCAGTTGACCGAGCCGGGCACACCCATTGGCTCTGGACTGTCATGGAGACGGATGTGGATTCAAAAGTTGCACGAGTTGTGCGCTGGAAATTCAGTTGGATGCCTACAACAATGTTGCAATTCCTAGTGTTTCATGAAGTTGAAGATTTGAACAATGTGGAAGAATTGTAGGAGTTTTATATTTCCATGGATTGGCCAGATTCATAGGATGCAACCGTGTTGGACCTATCACTGGGAAAACATGGCACAGAGTCTGCCTCTGCAGCACAGATATAAGGCTGGCTGGTCCCCAGGGAGCTTACTTGCCTGCACTATATGCTACTGGACCACATCCCTGCTACCACTGCTGCTGTCTCTGCATCCTCTGGCTCCTGCTATCGCATGTACTCTGGAGAGGGCCCCAGCCTTCACTGAGGAGGAAAACAAGGCCCTGCTGGATGGGCTTTTTCCACAGTACAGCAAGCTGTATGGGAAACCAGGGGAGCAGGTGAGTGTGTAATCCACTGCCTTCCTAATTGTGCATGTTGTCTGACTAGCAGTACTAGCAGCGTGTACACCAGTGGCAAGCATTCTCACTGACTACTTTCATCACCCAAAGTGTGAAGGTACATGTAATGAACAGGTGTTCTGCTGCTAAAGTGCATTAGTGCAAGCTTAAACTTCCCAGGCATTGTTAACATGTCAGACATGCAGGTTACTTGTCCTTTTCAATGGTTGCACTACCTGTGTAACTCATTTTCCTTTGTGATGATGACATGTATCTCCAAATGTGTGCATCACAAATATGGGGCATGTGTGTTAATGGAATTTTAACTTTGTCATCCTCACAGGTTGATGCCCACCAGAAGCAGGAGATATGGCTGACCATCGCCCGGGCAGTTCGTTCAGTGGGGGTCTACAATCGCCAGATCCGCAACTGCCAGAAGAGGTGGCAGGACCTTCGGGGCTGGACCCGGAGGATCGCTAGAGTCCAGCTGAAGCTGTCACCTCCACCCAGGAGGGTGGGAACACCGGACCCTGACCCCCCACATGCTCTGGATCCTGGCGGTGGTCTTCCCGGACCTGAATAGGCAGCTGAAGGTCAGACAGCATCAAAACGAGGGTAAGTCCATGCCTAATCTGTGTACTATGTCTGACATGCTAATTGCAGTCTTTTGGGCTAGTCACACTTCCACATTACATAGGTCTTGTAGTCCAATACTCAGGTCCCTCAATTGTGTGTAGCACCCTCGTCATCTGTTCCACAGGTGTGGCCCCTACAGTCTGTTGCTTGTGTCACTGTGTCCCTGCAGTCAGCTATGCTTCAGCTTCCGGACAGCATCTGTTCCCGTGACTCTGTTGCGTGTTTCATGGCTGGTTCAATTGTTTACCCAATGCCTGGGATCTGACATGTGATCTGTGTGTGCCCTTGATATGTGTTACAATTGCTGTTCTGACTCGCCACATGTGACTGGGGTATTTCAAACAAAACCATGCAGCAGGGGGCTCCAATTTGTGGGCCTCAGGAGTATGTATATAAAGTATGTCACACTTGCTTAGCCACATGACTACTGTCCTGGGCCAAACACTGTTTCATGTAGACCTGGGCAGTCATGCCTCCTCAAGGGCATTTAGAAACACTCAGTGATCCCACTCCTGTGTATCAACTTACAGGGTGTGCTTAGTGACATGTGCCTTCAGGTGTCTGCCTTTGTGTCATTATGGTGTGGCTTCCTGTTATGTACTACTGAGGTGTCCATGATTTTGAGGGTCAGCAGGACATCTGAGATGTGACTGTGAGAGACAAGACCTGTGTGACATATAGGTGTGTGATCATCTGACAGCGCACAATGGTGTATGCAACTGTGTACTACAGGCAGCTGGGTTATATGCACGGCAGACTGTGATGTGCTAATGTACAGGGAGTTGTGTTTGCAGAGACTCATATGTCTGATTTGCATGATATAGGGTCTTCTGGGTCCTGGATATGTTTTTTGCAGGGGATGGACAAGTGCACTTGTCACCTGCAGAGTTGGCTATTCCCCTGAGCTATGATTGTGACACAGTGCATACGGTTGTTGTCTGGATGCCCTGCCCCTGTGACAGGAGACAGTGTTGACTGACTTTCCAGGCATGCCAGTGCCATGGCATTGCTATGAGTGATCCTGCATTGTGTTCAAGTGTGTACTATGCACCCCATTGTGGTATTGACTATCAGGACATGAGAACATCATAGTGTATGTTGCTAGCATGCATCATAAGCATGTGAAATGAGTCTCTGCCCATCCCTTCATCCGGACACCTGTACTGAGTCAGTGGCAAGAGATGTGCTGTGTGTATAGTGACATACTCCTACATGTTCACTTGCATGTCCAAATAATCAAGTCAAGTCAAAGTATGCTTTATTCGAATAGTATTCATAAAAGCAAAGTACAATTTACAATAAACATTTCATAAAATGAGTTAAAAAAACTATTAAATTCAGTATAATTCGATGCATACATACTTAAACAAATTCTGGCTAAATTACGTCCATAAGGGAGACATTATAGTCAATTAGCGACAATTGTTATTTGTTAACATCAGGCAGGTAAACTTGTTTGAAACCCTGGGTAAAACATTCCGCATTAATAACAGTGGATGCTAATTATTAAAAACAGAAAGAATTAATTAATAAAATTTTAAAAACAGATTACAGATAGTAAAATGCTAAGAATAGCAAGGGGGAGAATAGTCAAAAGACTAGCAGTCTCTCCCTGTTCGAAAGAATAGTCAAATGACTAGCAGTTTCAATCTAATCATCCACGCCCATCCTAGATATTTTGCAGTAGCAACCGAAATCCAGGTCAATGTACTGGTGCATATAATACGTAAAGCAACAGTGCTACTGGTGGTTCCTAAATTTTTGCACATCGGGGACAGCCATATACGCCTTGGTAAAGCATAAACTTTACAAGAAAACAAAAAATGACCAATGGTTTCTTTGTTAGTACCACAGACAGGGCAAACAGCACTAATTCCCGCTTCCCACTTTGATGTCAAAAATCTGAGGGGGAGTGCACCAGCTCTCAATTGGAAGAGAAGCTTCCTGTCTCTGGGCTTAGTTATAATGTCCCAGTAAGGTTCAAGATGAGAATACATCTTGGCCTCTAGGAACTCTCTAGTCATATTACCAGTGCTGGAGCTGCACCAATGCCGCTGGGCAACCTTCTCCCAATAAATGGTCTTAAGCATACTTTTAGAAGGGAAGGTTGAACCTGCAGGATCTTCCCAAAGTGTGCTCAAACCAAGCTCAAGCAAGGATGCCCTAAGCGCATTTAACCAACCTATTTTGTGATGGACATCGGTTCTTATAATATCTAAGAAACCCCCTGCATAGTGAGAAAGCGCAGGTGTTGTCCATAACCTGCGCCAGTACAATATTGGGCGGAGCCGCGCCAAATCTAAAATGGCTCTTCTGCCCAAATCATACTTAAGGGGCAACAGTGGAGTACTTTTGGGAACACCTGTGATGCCCCTAAAAAATTTATTCTCTGAAAGTTGAAGAGCAGCCATCTTTTCAAAACCCCACAGCTCTGCGCCATAAAGTACAGAACCCAGAGCTTTTGCTTCATAGACCTGTAAGACAGGTTTCACAGGTTTGGTGAAGGATTTTCTATGCTCTGAGCTAATTGCGCCAGCCAATTGCCTATGTTTAATTGTTGTGATTTCGATATGGTGCCGCCAGGTCTTCGCATTAGATATGTGCATACCCAAGTAAATGAAATTGTTCACTACCTCCAGCGGTCGATTATTTAAGGTAATTTTTGTCTTAGAACTACGATAGGGGTTGAAAGTCATCAGCTTGGTTTTGGCAATATTTACCTCTAGACCGTACTCACTACAAAATTGGTCAAAGATGGACAAAGCACACTGCAATCAGCTAGGAGTTTTAGCTAGGATGAGTGTGTCATCAGCAAACATTAAAATGGGGATTTTAATCCCGTCTAAAAAAGGAGCATCCACTTGTGCAGAAGTCATACGTGTTACAACATCATTAATATAAAGTGTAAAAAGAACTGGGGCCATCGAACATCCCTGCCGGACGCCCCTCTCAACTGGGAAGTCTGAGGTTACCGAACCTAAACCACCCCACTGGATTCTTGCATAATTTGATTCATGAAACCTCATTATCATAGATAACAAATCGTTTGGGATGCCCTGCTTCTGAAGAACCGTCCATAGCTTTAGTCGGGGGACAAGATCGAAAGCAGCCCGTAGATCGACAAAGGCCGCATAGAGGCTTCCTTTGCCGAGCACTACCGTCCTCCATTGTATCATGGTGAAACGAAAAACCTGATCCACCGTGCTTGTGGATCGTCGAAAGCCAGCCTGGAAAGTTGAAAGGGCATTGGTCTCTTCCGCTCAGTCCAGGAGCCTATTGACGATCACACGCCCCACTACCTTTTGGATGGTATCTATAAGGCTTATAGGCCGGTAGTTACCTGGCAGCGATCGATCACCTTTCTTAAAAACGGGGATAATTACAGCACCCTGCCAGGATTTTGGTACTGATGCACCCAGGGCAATAGCATTAATAAGGTGATGGATATATGGGCACCAGCGCTCCTTATCATCAGCAAATAGATCCGCTGGCACTCCATCAAGGCCGGGGGCACGACCGCAAGCAACCGCGTCAAGGGCCATCATAATTTCACTAGGGCAAAAAATGTTTTCTTTTGGAAGGTCTACACTAATTGTCTCATGCAGGTCTGCGATGTTAAAAGCAGCATATTGATTTTTAAAGAATTTTATCCATTCAGCTTCAGGGACATTGTTGTGAGGGGACTCAGGGCCACCTGATTTTCCCCACCTAACAATGTGCCAGAACAGCCGAGAATCCCTGCTATCGCTAGCTGCCTTTAGCTTAATCCAGTGTTGCTCATCCCAAGCTTGTTTAGCCTTGATGATACTAGTTTTATAATTTTTCCTAGCGGCTTGAATTAAAGCTGTTTGCCCTCCCTTGATAGCGTTGCCCAGAGCAAGTCGTGACTCTCTACATTCATCGTTATACCATTTAGCTGGCTTTGGAACTCTATCACCTCTACTTTTCACAGGTTTAAGGAAATATCCCTTAATTGTGTCAAAAAGAGAATTGTGAATTCCTTCAACCTTGTCTAAGCCATTGCTAAGTGTATTACAGTACTCTAGGTCTAGTATAGCTAGGTCAACATGACTATTAATACTAGCAATAGCCTGTTGATTAATTGCTACCTTTTCCCATCTTAATCTCCTCATGTTGTTAGTAGGAACAGTCCGGGGAGGGACGAACACAGGAAATCCCACGGGCAAGCTAATGTGAGACCACCATTTATGCGACAGGCACAAGGGGTTGTGGTCGCTCTCGAGCCTCCCTTCCACCGTCATGTCACAAATTGATGGCCATAACTTTAGACTGCATAGCACATAATCGATTCTGCTGTTATGTCGACCATTATCAAATGTGCTTACACCATTCCTATCTCCACTAGTCCTGCCATTCAGCGCTCTTAACCCTTTTTCGTAGCATAAAGCGTTTAGACCAATGGCATCGGCAGACCATCGCACTATGGGAGGCAACTCTAGTTTAGGCACGCCCCATTGTCGATCCTCCTCGTCTCCAAACAACTCATCATTGCTTATCAGGGGTTCGAATGTGCTATTAAAATCACCCGCAATGATAATGTTATTGGTCGACGAGTGTATGTCAATAAGACTATCCAGGGCTTCTAGTACCTCAGACCTCCCTTTCCTCTTCCTCCGAACATAGACATTATAGATGTCTACACTACCCAGCTTATCTAAATCTAATCTAATTAGTTGGATATCCTTGTTTTTGGTATCAACAGCTTTAATGCCCAGTTTTAAAGATTGGCGAACCCATATTGTTAGGCCCCCCATTGGTCTGCCCCTAGGGCCTTTTACCGCAGGGACAAAGTAGTTCAAATATCCCTGAATAAAGCAGGGTTCACAAGACCAAGTCTCCTGGAATATGCATAGGTCAAATTTATTAACATAACTCATCCACTCCGTAGATTCCATTTTGGAGGTCAACCCAGCAATATTCCAAGAGAATAAATTACCCAATGATTCCTGAGTATTAACCATATCATTGTCTGATGTAGGCAGGACGGGATCAACAAGATGCTCGGAGGTATGTTCTACCCCTACTGCAAGTAGTACAATGCTGGGCTCATTATGGTGTGTATTTGTATTGGTCTGGGACTCCTCAGATAGTACTGTCATAGACTTATGGTTGTTGAGTCAATCAACATCCTCTAGACTTTCTAACACCTCAAATCTATTTCTCAAAGGAATCACAGGAATATGTTGGGTGTTAGATAAGCCCCCAAAGCCAGAGAGGACAACTGGCTTTGGTCTTGGGAAAAAATAGGTAAGTTCCCATGTTGTAATAAGGGACCTCCTATACTGTGTGTGCCAATTTAAAATATGAGCAACGGCTCTTGGGTCCCTAAAATTAATTAGGATAACATCCCCGTTTATAGTTTTTGGCGTATTACCCAGCCAGGGCAAGCGTCTTACATGCAAAATTTCCCCATTGATATGTGGAGGAAGAGGGCGATTTTGGCCTAGCCAGTGGATAACTTTATTTTTTAATTGTTGGTATCCTTCTGCATCATCTGTTTTTATCGTAGGAACCCCTGCAAGCACAACTACCAGAGGAACAGCTTCTGGTGGTAAATTGATAGAAAACGGACCTCGTGATTTAGTCGAGGAATCTGCATTATAACCTGGTTTAACAGGCAATGGACCCCCTTGCTTTGGGGCATTTACTACTATACTATTCCTAGCCGTGGTTGCACAAGATGATTTAGAATTGGTAGTACTATCTATATGGCTAACCCCTCCCTTGCTTATAGTTGTGTGCAATTGAGAGGCTATCTCACCTGGTGGTAAATTAGGAGAAACTATAACAGAAGCCGAGGCAGTGGAAAGTGTAAGTGAGGGGCCTGCGGAGGTCGTAGTTTGGTCCCTCTTGTTACCCACTAAAGTTTCCACTTTCTCTAGCCTTCTTTCGATAGTCTTTAAGCTCTCGACAATTGGCAGCATAAATGTTTTTAATAATTTATCAATTTTATCCAATAATTCCACAGTAGTTGCATTTTGGATTAAACAAGAGGCAATACTACCAGTGGAAGATGGTTTCACAGTGCAAGGAATAGCACCTTTTCCAGAACAGGCTACAGTGGGATTGCTACTAGAAACGTTATTGCTTTTGCTTTTACGTAGCTCAGAAACTATCTTCCTCCTTTTCCTGGGCAATGGACCTGACAATGTGGTCTGACTAGGTGTGATGTCAGTAGGGGGTAGCGACTCTGTGACTTGAGTCAATAACTCATTTGGCACAGCCGAGATATTACTTGTGTCAATGGGGGAAGGAAAAGCAGTTAAGGACAAATCAGTACTTGGGTCCCTTACAATTGAGGTAATAAAACAAGTTGTGGAGTCATTAATACCCAGGGGTAGCAGGGACTCTTGAGGAGAGCAGACCTCGTTGACCGGGCAGGCAGCTTCAGAAACAGTGGCCGTGGCTAATGACATATTTTTGATATGCTCTATTGAACAACGACGCCTAGCCCTAAGTTCTGCAAGAGCAGCCTCCCGGTCGGAACCAGAATTAGTTTTCGTAAAATAACTATCAAGGGTACCCTTTTTAAACGGCTCATTCATGGTGTGAAGATATCACTGCTCACCAATTAGAAGCAGAGGGCACAATAGTCTCTGTGTTGCCACCCAGTCAATAGTTACAGTTCTAGTAATAATGACCGCACATACCAGTTCTGCCCACACAGTATCCCAACAGCAACAAGTCAATGGGGTGGGCCCGACCCGGCCTCCTTCGGCTCCTGAGGGCTACAGAGGGCCCGCCCTTTGCCCGGGCTTAGCCCGGCGGCGACCCGCGCGCGATCCCGCGTCGCGGGGGCTCCCGTTGTATTTATGCGCCTTCAAGCGCGATGACAATGCCGTCAGCGGGTTCGTCCCGCAGGGGTTGATGGGAACTGTAGTTACCCTGCGCTCGGCAGCCGCGTGGATGTTGAAAGCGGCAGCGGCAGGGAAATGCAGGAGTGCGCTGGCGTGGGCGTCCTCCGGCACTGGCAGACGTTGGCGTGGCACAGGAAACAGGTAGGCTGGAAAACCGCTACAAACAAAATCACCCCCGCTCTGCCGGGGCTCCCGTTGTATTTATGCGCCTTCAAGCGCGATGACAATGCCGTCAGCGGGTTCGTCCCGCAGGGGTTGATGGGAACTGTAGTTACCCTGCGCTCGGCGGCCGCGTGGATGTTGAAAGCGGCAGCGGCAGGGAAATGCAGGAGTGCGCTGGCGTGGGCGTCCTCCGGCGCTGGCAGACGTTGGCGTGGCACAGGAAACAGGTAGGCTGGAAAACCGCTACAAACAAAATCACCCCCCTGCATGTCCAAATAATGTGTGGGTGGTGCATGTTGGGACATTGGGGTATTAGCATCCAACATGCAACAGACATATGGGTGCAAGTCAAGGAGGGATATGTGTGCCATGGTTGATGTTGAGAATGACAATTGGCTTATTCTAAACAGTGTTGGCACTTTGAGCACTGTTCAGCTGATGATGCCAGGGCTTGCCCTGTGATGTGATGTACTCACTGTGGTGTGTGCAGTCAGTGCAGGTGACTGATGTTGTTCTCTTTCTTCCTATTCTTATTCAGATAGATCCACGGCCACAGGAGAGGACAGCTCCACTGACCGGGAGGAGCCACAGAGCCTGACAGGGACAGAAGGAGAGGAGTCGGGGGGACCCAATGGCACGGAGGGCGAGTGGAGCCACACAGAGGAGTCGTCAGCACCATCCCCCCAACTGAGGGCCACAGCTGCTCTGAGGATGACTCCCTTTTGGAGGCGAGTGTCAGCAGCCACCAAACCCCAGCTAGTGAGGCTGTCCCTGCCACCGCCCCCACCACCACCATTACCACCCTCCCAAAGGCTCCCATCCCAGAGGTCCGTGGAGGCTCCCGCCTTTGTGCCAGGCACCGCACCCCCTGCCCCTGTGTCCCCTGCTGCCCTGAATGAGGAGTCTGTGGACTTACTTAGACAGATTCATGTAGGGCAGACATCGATGCTGAGTGTCCTCCATGCACACACCACTCTGTTGACGCAACTGGTGTCATTCATGGAGGGCATTTCATTGGGCATGTCTACCGTACAGAGGACCAATCAGTCCGTGGCCTCCTCCCTGACCACTGCAGTGTCCCTCCTCCAACAGTCCCGCACCCCTCCTACCCCTGCACCACCCACGATTCCTAGCAGCCTACCTGTCCCAAGCACACACACACCTGCACATTCTCACAAAGCCACAGACACAGGCAGCACACAAACACCCAAACCAAGGGCTAGACGTGCACACAAGCAAGCGCAGGAGACTGATACCACACTCACAGGGGCAGGTTTGCAGACACACACACAGCGATCCACAACCACTCCACAGTCCTCCGAAACCTCTCCCTCCCAGCCCCCTTCCCTTGCCTCACCTGCAACCCCATCTCCACAGAAGCTCTTCCTCTGTGACCGTGGCCTCTTCCCCACCGACCCAGCAGATCCAGATTACAAGGAGAAGAAGAAGTCCCCACACACAGAGGGGAGCGCCACTCACACCCAGACACCCTCCCCCAGGCGCAGTCAGACTGAGGCCCCCACCCGCAAGTCGCCCCGGAGCCAGAAAAGCAAGACCCCACTGCCGCCATGCAGCTCTAAGGCAAAGTCTCTGTCCTCCATCCCCCAGGCCACAACTCCAGAGGTTCCCCTGCCACACCCTGCCCCGGGTTCCCCCACCCACAGATACACCATCCCCAAAATGCTGAGGCCCTCCCCCCTACCACTTGCTCCTCCACACCCAGTCAGACGGTTAGTGCCACTGATCTGTCCTGCCAACCTCACCTGCCCCCCATTCCGCTCACATGGATTTAGGCAATGCAGTGGAGTCCACAACCACCCCGTCTGACTTGGGCACTGCAGTGGGGACCCAATCCACTCCATCTGACCTGCCCACTGAAGTTGTGCCAGCACCCACCCCATCTGACTTGTGCCCCACAGTTGTGACTGCACCCACCACTTCAGTCAGCTCCACTGCAGTTGCAAGTGACTCTCCTGCATCCACCACCCCTTCACTGCCTCCTTCTGCTGCGCCCTGATCCTGTCCCAGCGGTGCCTGGCCTACCCCCATGTATGCCCTTCCAGGGGGATGTCCACTGTCCTTACCAGTGCAGGCAAGCAACGTGTGACAGTTGTCACTCAAGTTCACTCCTTGTCATTTGATAATGGACTGGCCATTGGCCTTTTGTTTGAACGGACGTTTAAATTTTCATATGCTGAATAAAGCTTTTTTCTTTATCTTTGTGAACTTGATTTGGCTGTACATTAGGTTGATGATGTTTAGCATGCCCTTGCACCTGTAATGCTTGGTTTCCAATGTTGAATACTGAGGTGTTGATGTGAGGTACTCCATGTGGTCCACGAGATATGTATCCTATTCTGGTCGGTATCCATGTCATCCTTTGCAGCTAACTGGGTGTGTCATGATCAACAATTTGTGGACATCTCTGTGAATATTCCATTTGCATGGTCACATCTGTGGCTTGCACACATGCACATATGATGTGCTTCCCATTGTCCAATTTGTCTATTTCCCTGACTTTGGGCGCATCTCCACTGGACCTACAGGTGTGGGCATCATTGGTATAGAAGCAACTGGGTCCTCTGTGCAATTTGCTGCACATATGTGTTGAGTATATGCAGAAGACTTAGGGGAGACTCACGTACCCAGGCTGTTGTGACCAGAGCCTTCATTGTGTGGTAACTGATGGCGAGTGACCAAGTGTTCTGTTGACATGAGTGAGACGTGCTGTGACTATGTTTGGCACAGCTGGGCTTACAGAGGATCGGGTCCCCTCAGGCTATGTCACGGATGTGTTGTTCCGCGACATAGCCTGGGCCCATGGTGTGTGTTGTGTGAGCATGTGTGTGTGTCAACATCTCTTTTCATACACAGGCAGTGTTCCCTTGATATGTTCCTGTTGTTTATGCTTGCTGAGTGGTACTGTGTTCATCCCACAACTGTGCCATGGGCTACCAGATGTGTGGGTGCATGACACACTACTGTTATTGGTGTTTCATCATTGGGATTTTTCAGTTCTGAGTTGTGGTGATGTTGTCAGATGCAGATGGGACACGGTCAGGGATCCCCAAGGTACTTGTTAGTTTGCAATATCATGTAGTTGTCCCTAGGTGCTACCTTTCAGTGATTGAGACATGTGTATGTGTGTGTGACTGCTCCCACTTGTCGGGTTCAGGGCTGCAATGTTTTCAGGTGTCAGCATGTGTGCCTTGTGGTTCTCCTTGGCTTGTGCATTGTCCTGGGACTGTGGGAGGTATTCTGAAGGTTACGTGAGCTTTGACATCATGGCCAGGTACCGCATACTGTGCAGCATGTCTGTCATTCACCAGGGTTGTGAACTGTCCTTGTGTGATGAGTCTGTGCACCTTAGTTCCTCCCAACATTCCTGTGTTTGTCATGGATGCATGTGCAATGTCACCTGTCCATGTGGAATTCACAGATGCACATTTTTGCAGTTTAGGGTGTGTGGTGTTGAGGGTGGACTGATGTAAATGTTTGCATGGATGGGCCCCTAGCTCCTGTTTGTCCATGGATGACTAGCCATGCTGAGTGATTTGTGTTTGTGTAGATGTGATGTAAGTTTGTGGCACAGGACACATGTCTGGTTTTCACAATTTGTAAATCATCTACCTTTGTCATCACAGTGGAGGTGTCATGCATGCTTGTGTCACCCCAATTTCTGTCCGTGGGGGTAGTGCTGTTGTGTGTCAGTCTCTTGCTGTGTTAGTTTTTGTTCATTCCAGCTTGTGTCACATGTGTCTGTTGTGCTCCCTCTCATCTCACAATGCCTGATTGCCGACTAAGGGTGTCCCAATGATGGTTTACTTTTGTATGGCACTGTGTCCACATCTGTGTCACTGTGGGTCAGCCCCCATCATGTGTTGTGTAGTTGCCTGGGGATACTGAGACACACTCACATGCACACACGTTGTGTCAGATGTGCAGTGTGAGGTTGTCTGTTTGTGTTTGTGCATCTGCATCAGTGCATTGGTATTGCTGTTGTGGGCCATTGTCTGGATGCTGTTTCTGTGATTTTCCCTGCTGTCCCTGAGAGTCATATCACATCATTCTGCACATTCATCCTGGTTGTTAGGTGCCATTGCTGGCATGTATTGGGTGTTTGTGACCTGACACCTACAGTCTACACAGGTTGTTTTGATTAGTGTGTCTATTTTCGAGATGTGTGTATGCTTTGTGATGGTCACTTTTGCTCTTGTGTCATTGTACACTCTATGCATTGTCAGCCCCCATGTTTGGTACTTGTCTGCACGTGGCCGAGAGTATGTTTTGTTTTCAATGCACTGTTAGCCTCACCACTTCTCTGTGGGTATGGGACACAACCACTAGTTTGCCCCAAAAGTGTTTCATGTGTAATCATATATGCTGTTTGGCATTTGCAGCTTTGACCATGATGACACTTACCTTTTGGTCACTGTGATGAGGGGGGGTTTAGACCCCATCACCACAATGCTCGACATGTGCTGCAGTTTGGAATCCCACACTTAACTTTTGTTCTACACAGCGAGGGGGTGTTCTTTTTACATTGACACAGTGCTATAGTGATGCTTGCCATGTGTAGGCCACACTCATTTGTTGGTCACATGTGTGCTGTTAGTTACATTGTATGTTCGAAGTCATAATCACTGTTGTGGGCATTTGTCACAGACTACACACTGTTGTCATGATGTTAGGGGGGCTGTATTTTGCTGACATACCTAAGGTTGGAGTATGATGGATGTGTGGCGCATCAACCATCCTATGGGTGGGGGTGGCAGGGGTGATGGGAAACAGGTCCCCTATGAGTGGGGGTGGCAGGGGTGATGGGCAACAGGTCCCCTATGAGTGGGGGTGGCAGGGGTGATGGGCAACAGGTCCCCAATGAGTGGGGGTGGTAGGGTTGATGGGCAACATAAGCCCTATGGGTGGGGGTGGCAGGGGTGATGGACAACAGGTCCTCTATGAGTGGGGGTGGCAAGGGTGATGGGCAACATAAGCCCTATGAGTGTGGTGACAGAGGTGATGGGCAAAAGGTCCCCTATGAGTGGGGGTGGCAGGGGTGATGGGCAACAGGTCCCCTATGAGTGGGGGTAGAAGGGGTGATGGGCAACATAAGCCCTATGAGTGGGGGTGGCAGGGGTGATGGGCAACAGGTCCCCTATGAGTGGGGGTGGCAGGGGTGATGGGCAACAGGTCCCCTATGAGTGGGGGTGGCAAGGGTGATGGGCAACATAAGCCCTATGAGTGGGGGTGGCAGGGGTGATGGGCAACATAAGCCCTACGAGTGGGGGTGGCAGGGGTGATGGGCAACAGGTCCCCTATGAGTGTTGGTGGCATTAGTGATGGTCAACATGTGCCCTAGGGGTGGGGGTGGTAGTGGTGCTGGCCATACAACCCCTGTGGTGGGCTGTTGTTAGTGGCCAGGATGTGGATCCCCTGTGTGTGTGTGTGTGTGCCATTTTGCGGGTACGTGCCGTTTGTTTGCTTGGTAGATATCTGACTTACCATCTGCGCCGTCCGCGTCTGTTCCTGATCAGGTCATAGATGTAGAGTACTCGTATGACCTGCGCGATGGGATTCATGATGTGTTCGTCTTGTACACGCTGCTTATTGCTCCGTCTCGTACCCGTTGCAAGCTGGTCCGTCTCATAGCCGTGGATTGAGTTCTGGCACGAATCATAGCTGATATGCTTCTTTGCCGGATGCTGTGACATGCCGTACGTGGCGAGCCGTCCGGCACGTAGGAAGTACACATCGTACTTGTCAGGGCGGAAACTGCTATGGATACTGCCTCCGGGCGACTCGGTTTGGCGTTCGGAGGTATGGCTCGGACGGAGAATGAAGCTTGAATCACAGCCTACGCGTCGGTCGGGTTTTTGGCAGTTATGCGCATCGTACTTCATCAACAGGACGGACTGGTTACAGGTATGTGTCGGTCACAAGATAAGGCTATGGACAGCTCTCGGAGAGCGGTCCGACCCGGATTGGAATCGACCCCTTAGTGTTAATATTAATGTTTGTGGGTTTTTATATGTTATTGTGGGAGGTTGTTTTTTTTTTATTTACAGGTTTTCCATTTTGTGGATGGATGTTGCTGAGGACGCCTTTATTTTTTTTTTTAAAGGAACATTTATTTTGTTTCTTTGAAACAAGCTAATCTTTTACATTTCCTTTTATATTTCGGGTTTGTTGGAGCGTTTTTTTTAATGCAACTTTTTGGGTTTTTGAGGGTTTTGTTATGGAGAGGATTGCATCATTGGGGCATTTTTCTACAGTTCTAATTTAGCATTTTTTTATTCAGGGACTTTCTGTTCCAATGGATTGGTATTTCAATTTATCTACAATAGATTTATATGTTTTTAAGGACACTGTACTGCAATATAACTGTAAATTATTTTTTATTATTATGGGTGGGAAATGTTTTTGGTTATATACATTTTGTTATTTCTTTTATTTTAATAATTATATTATGTCATATATTCAGATGCACGTTTTTTAATTTTTAAATGACATATTTATTATTATTAATTTAAAAGGCGGTAGAATTGTATTGTTTAAATATTTTAATATTTAAAAATGGTTATGATGTTTAGGGCTGTTTTTTGTTTATAGTGTTGATTTAGCAATCTTGTATGTATGTATAATTATTTGTAGAGCGCACTGTAACCCTACGGGCATCCTGGCGCTATAGACATGATGCAGGGCAGAAACAGAGTAGGGGGAGCAAGGAGAAAATTAGACTCTGGGAAAAAGCCAGGTCTTGAGCCGTCCACGGAAAAGAGTCAGATCCTGAACCTGTCGTAGCTCTGAGGGAAGACCATTCCAGAGTCGAGCAGCCGCGGAGCTAAAAGCTCTGCCTCCCAAAGTGGCTCTCTTTGTCTTAGGAATCAAGGCCTGCCTAGCTGAGGAAGAGCGCAAAGTGCGCGAGGGGACATACCATCTAAAACGACTTTGTAATGGTACAGGGCCAAGGCCATGAAGAGCTTTGAAGGCTACACACAGGGATTTAAACATAATCCTCTGTTGCACAGGCAGCCAGTGAAGCTCAGCCAGAGCCTTGGTGCTGGAAAAATAGCGCGGTCTTTGAAGGGCTAGTTTTGCGGCAGCTGCCTGGATGCGTTGAAGCCTCCGGATCAGATAAGCCGGGGACGCAAGCAACAAGGCGTTACAATAGTCCAGACGACTAAGAATGGTGCAACGAACTACTGTGCCTCGCACATGAGGGGGCAGAAGAGGTAAGATCCTGCGGAGACCTCTCATGATCATGTAACAGTTTGAGACCACCTTGTTAACATGTGACTCGAGACTTAGCTTCTCATTGAAACAGACCCCCAGATTACGTACAGTCTTTACAGGAACCAGGGGGGTGTCCAAAGGAAGAGGCCAAAAATTGAGAGGCAGGGGTGACGATACCCTGCCCACTGAACAATGTAAGATCTCAGTTTTGGCACCGTTAAATTGCAGATCATTGTTTTTCAGCCAAGTCGTCATTTCCAGCATGCAGTTATGGAAGGTGGGTAGAGAATCCGCCTGATCACCTTCCAGGGAAATGATTAATTGTGTGTCGTCGGCATAATTAACAGCCGTAATGTTGCAAGATTTAATGATTTGTACCAGAGGTCGCATGTAAACATTAAACAGTATCGGGCTGATAGAAGAGCCCTGTGGGACACCCTGTTTGTTAGGCAAAAATTCTGACTGATATGGAGGCAGAAAGACCGCCTGCCGTCTGTCCGACAGATAGGACCAAAGCCATTTTAGGGCCAAGCCAGTGATCCCCATCTCTTCGAGCCGATGTAAGAGAATCTTATGGCTAACAGTATCAAATGCAGCGGATAAGTCAAGTAAAATCAGCGTTGCAGACTGTCCCTTATCCGCTCGCATTCGCAGGTCATCCAGGGCAGTGATCAAGGCAGTCTCAGTGCCATGCCCTGGACGGAAACCAAATTGATTCTCCTCCAAAATACCTTTACTCTCTAAAAACCCAGATAGCTCCTGGCTAACGAGGCGTTCCGCTATCTTGGCTGGGAAAGGCAGCAAAGAGATAGGGCGGTAGTTCCCATAGCAAGTGGGATCCAGGGATGGTTTTTTCAAAAGGGGGGAAACCAGCGCATCCTTCCAGCCGGCCGGGACCTCACCACTAGTTAGTGACTGATTGGTAATCAGGTGGAGGTGCGGAAAAGTTTCTGATCCCAATTCCTTCCATAATTTATGCGGAATAGGGTCAAGAGGAGACCCCGAGCAGACTTTCTTGGCCACATTGGAAAATTCCTCCCAAGAAGGGCACGTCCAATGATCCAACCGAGGCCCTGCTGCTACGTCCACATTTAGACTAGGAATTGAGTGATTCAATGGCTCCACTGTTGATAAGACTACATCAGCTTTACAGCTAGAAATAGGATCATACTGCAGGCCCTCAAGAATCCCCCTGATTTTATTGTGAAAAAAGGCCGCCAGCCCGTCACACAAATCCTGCGAGGGAGAAATCTTATTGGCCAGACATTCAGGATTATTAAAACCTCTCAGAATGTTGAAGACACACTTAGCACTATTCGGGGAGTTTTGAATGAGGTCAGCAAAATATAGCGCTTTAGCAGATACAATAGCGCACTTATATCTGCCCAGCAGATTCCGCCAAATGATCCTATCACTAGTTAGGTAGTGACAGCGCCATTGCCTCTCTGCATGTTTACACTGAATTTTAAAAGCCCTGAGTTCCTCAGAAAACCAAGGGGCCGAAGGGGTAGCTCTTTTCCTAAGTTGTTTCATTGGGGCGATCTGATTAACCGTATTCTTAATGTAACTGCAGAGCTCCTTGAAGTTAGTGTCAACCGACTGCCCTGGAACAGGGAGAGGAACCGCCTTAAACAGAGAGGTACCGTACGCTCTCCTTCGTAGGGCTTTCCAATCCCTGCTCAGCACACTATCAGCACCTTTGGACAGAGGGGGTTTACCTTTGGAAATTGTCGGGATACTAAAACTGATCAAATAATGATCAGACCAGTCCATAGGGAGGATATTGTGGAGAATCACTACATTCTCGCCCGCAAATATAAGATCAAGGGCATGCCCTGCCGAGTGTGTTACCTCCAACACATGTTGTACTAGATTGAGATTGGCGCAGGATTGAACAATATTGTTATATGCCGTTTTCATCGTAGCGTTAGGCCAGAGATTGAAATCGCCCAAGATCAGCAGACTATGATGAGTGAGAGCCAAATTGCCAATCACCTCCAGAAATTGCTGCTGTGTCTGTTCGCTCACAGTTCCCGGGGGTCTATAACAAAGTATTCCGGTCAGGACATTGCCAGACTTGTCCTTCAGCGAGAAGCCCAAGGTTTCACACTGCGAGATCTCGTCAATGTCCAAAGGAACAAAATCCCAGATTTCTTTAAAGATAATGCCGGTACCACCACCCCTGCCATTAGATCTGGGTTTATGGAAGGCTTTAAACCCAGTGGGGCAGGCAGCACCAAGTTCCCCATCAAGACCAGGCGACAGCCAAGTTTCCGTCATAAACAGAACATCGCAGCTATGCTCATCGATAAGCATCTGGATTTCTGTTGAGTGCTTGGGGAGAGACCTAACGTTTAAGAGTCCACATTTCAGTCCCTCTTCTTTGTCGGGGCAGCCAGGACTCCCTGGTTCTTGTCCCATTGATAACGCTTCCGGAATCAGGGCACAATTATTCAATTGGAGTAACTGTGACCGGGTGTAGCAAAGTCGCCCATCAAGAGGCCTCACACAAGGTGGGGACTTGCTGGCAGCATGGTATGGCACATCCGGCACGTCCGAGGCGCGGACGGGCGCAGACGGGCTTGCCTTTGGCGCGCCTTCGGCGCGCCGCCGGCGCGCCCGCTGCGCGCGTCCGCTGCGCGGTCGCTTAATGATGACGTTTAAATAGGCGTCAGGCACAAAAGACTGGAGCGCTGACCGCCTATCTAAAAAACGCGCTAGTTCCGGTCACGCAAGTAAATAGATTACCAGGAATAACTTGTGCAAAAGAGCAAGAAACAGTAGCAGGTATATTTTACAAAGTGCGAGTCAATTTTAAAAACAGGCAGCGATAAAACACACAATTCCCAATGCGATAACTCCACACCCCCAGAGCGTCACTCCCTTCAAGTCAATTAGGGCGCGGTCGCTTAATGATGACGTTTAAATAGGCGTCAGGCACAAAAGACTGGAGCGCTGACCGCCTATCTAAAAAACGCGCTAGTTCCGGTCACGCAAGTAAATAGATTACCAGGAATAACTTGTGCAAAAGAGCAAGAAACAGTAGCAGGTATATTTTACAAAGTGCGAGTCAATTTTAAAAACAGGCAGCGATAAAACACACAATTCCCAATGCGATAACTCCACACCCCCAGAGCGTCACTCCCTTCAAGTCAATTAGGGCGCGGTCGCTTAATGATGACGTTTAAATAGGCGTCAGGCACAAAAGACTGGAGCGCTGACCGCCTATCTA
Organism: Triturus cristatus; assembly: GCF_964204655.1. NCBI lineage: Eukaryota > Metazoa > Chordata > Amphibia > Caudata > Salamandridae > Triturus > Triturus cristatus. The sequence goes on along the minus strand of NC_140584.1, from coordinate 715,707,564 downwards.
AAAAACGCGCTAGTTCCGGTCACGCAAGTAAATAGATTACCAGGAATAACTTGTGCAAAAGAGCAAGAAACAGTAGCAGGTATATTTTACAAAGTGCGAGTCAATTTTAAAAACAGGCAGCGATAAAACACACAATTCCCAATGCGATAACTCCACACCCCCAGAGCGTCACTCCCTTCAAGTCAATTAGGGCGCGGTCGCTTAATGATGACGTTTAAATAGGCGTCAGGCACAAAAGACTGGAGCGCTGACCGCCTATCTAAAAAACGCGCTAGTTCCGGTCACGCAAGTAAATAGATTACCAGGAATAACTTGTGCAAAAGAGCAAGAAACAGTAGCAGGTATATTTTAAAAAGTGCGAGTCAATTTTAAAAAACAGGCAGCGATAAAACACACAATTCCCAATGCGATAACTCCACACCCCCAGAGCGTCACTCCCTTCAAGTCAATTAGGGCGCGGTCGCTTAATGATGACGTTTAAATAGGCGTCAGGCACAAAAGACTGGAGCGCTGACCGCCTATCTAAAAAACGCGCTAGTTCCGGTCACGCAAGTAAATAGATTACCAGGAATAACTTGTGCAAAAGAGCAAGAAACAGTAGCAGGTATATTTTAAAAAGTGCGAGTCAATTTTAAAAACAGGCAGCGATAAAACACACAATTCCCAATGCGATAACTCCACACCCCCAGAGCGTCACTCCCTTCAAGTCAATTAGGGCGCGGTCGCTTAATGATGACGTTTAAATAGGCGTCAGGCACAAAAGACTGGAGCGCTGACCGCCTATCTAAAAAACGCGCTAGTTCCGGTCACGCAAGTAAATAGATTACCAGGAATAACTTGTGCAAAAGAGCAAGAAACAGTAGCAGGTATATTTTACAAAGTGCGAGTCAATTTTAAAAACAGGCAGCGATAAAACACACAATTCCCAATGCGATAACTCCACACCCCCAGAGCGTCACTCCCTTCAAGTCAATCTTGTCCAGGTACTCTAGCCCTTTGGTGTTTGGAAATAGTTGAGTTTTATTTTGTAGGTATTCATACATTGTTTTTGTTTGTTTACTTAGTTTAGGGCCTATTTTAGTTAAGGATTGCTCTAGTTTTAGCTCTTGATAGCGTTGTTCTTTTTTTAATGGATTCTATTAATTTGTGTAAAGTTAGTTGTCCTCTTCCTATTGTGGCTTGGAAGGCATTTGCCATCCTTCCACTGCATTGTTAGTTTTAGCTTTTTGAGCTAGAGTGCTATCATAGATGTTCCACCAGGTAATTTGAATCTTTGGTTGTCTACGGTGCCCTGACCAATGTAACCTTCCCACCCAAATGTCTTCAAAGTAGTTTAGGAAGGGAGTTAGTTTTGTTTCATTTGCTTGATAGAAAGGGCTTTCAAGTAGTATTTTATAATGGTTGGCTACTTCAGTTGTTGGTATATAGGCCAAGGCTATTAATTTTTTTTGTTTAATAGGCAAAGTTGCTATTTGTGGCATTATCTATACTTAAATTAGATATTTCGAGCTATCTCCAGATACTTTGGTTTAAGTGATAATAGCAACTGTGTATTGCAGTGTGTGGGTATATTTTTGAAATTGATTGACTCATTGCTTGTTCAAAGTCAATGATTATTTTTTGTGGAAAGTAGTTGTCTGTGTGTTGTTTTATTTTTGTGAGGAGCTCTATGTAGGCGGTATTTTGCTTATTAGGGAGTAGTGTGTATATGAAGTGGATGTTACTGTCTTCATATTCGCTGTAGATGGTATATAGTTGGAAAAAAGGTTTCGGGCAACCTTTGAATGTGCCATCCATTATTCACGTTTCGCAGTTTCACAGTTTTTGTAGATTGTTGTTAGTAGCAAAGATGATAATTCGTTTTTCATACTGTTATTAAAGAATGAATGTCTCATCTTTGAAGGGTGTCTGTGTATTCTGGTAAAATTTCTATCTCAGCAAAAGTTTGGGGTGTGGGTGGTATTTGAGCAGTTGCTCTTTTAGTTCCGGCTATTAATCGTATTAGAGTGGGGGTGGATGGTAGTTGTCCTGTGACATGTTCAGGGACACTAGTTAATATGTTTTTTAGTATTTGGGTACTGGTCTGTTGGGAGCTGGTGCTTGCTTCTCTTATAGTTTCTAGAGCATCTCTGACCTGTATTTCTGTGACGTTGGGGGTATGGCTGTGTTCCCCGACATTAACTACATCTGTTTCTACTGTTGTGGCTCTCGCATAGCAAAAATTGCAGTTGTATTTCCTACATTTCCTATGTGTTTTGTTTCCAGATATATTTTCTTGCATATAAGTGTAGCCCATGTAGCACAGAAGTAGTTTTCCTTTTTGTGATTTGATGAATTTTGCTCCTTCTACCATTTTTTTGTTTATCTGGGAACATATTATATATATATGCATACATATAAATATTCACTTAAAAAAACATAGGTTTCACACATGTTATAGTTAGCTGTACATTTCACTCGTAAAAAACCAATGAAATTCCACGTTATAGTTAGATCAGGTAACTATAACTTGCGCGCCCACAATAAACTGCTGATGACGTCACATAGTACATCACTCATGACATGGTCAGTGACATCACTCATGACATCAATGATGACATCTGAAATGACACATTGTGCATTGCGGTCGCGCAAGTTATAGTTACCTGATCTAACTATAACGTGGAATTTCATTGTTTTTTTACGAGTGAAATGTACAGCTAACTATAACATGTGTGAAACCTATGGTTTTTTAAGTGAATTTGCAAGGTTTTGTAAATGATAATTCCTAACTATAACGTGTGTGAAACCTATGGTTTTTTCAGTGAATTTGTACGGTTTTTTAAATGCTAAGTTATGTATTTATTTTTTATTTTTTTTTCTGGTTTTTCACTATGCGCACACCCTGCGCGCACGGTGCGCTTCGCGCACCATGCGCGCACGGTGGGCGCTCGGTGCGCTTCACGCACCGAGCACCCACGTTGCGCAGTCCATGCCGTGCGCGCCTCGCCTTTTTTTACGCAGTAACATTTGTTTTTTTCTCCCTTGTGGGTCCTTTAATTTATTTAATAAATGTGATTGTTACTTCTTTATTTTTTTTTATTTTTTTTGCCGTGCGCGTACGGTAAGCTTACCGTACGCGTACCCCGCGATTTTTTTTTAAATTATTAAATTTATTTTTCGTACTTTTGGGTCCTTCTTGGACCCCCTGACAAACACTAGGGGGTCTGCAACTCTCTTCGTTGCCCCCGTTTCACGTTCCCCACCTTTGTTTCTCAGTGCGAGAGACATAAAATGGCGGCCGACACTTCCTGATTTCGACCGATTCGAATGTTTACAGTCATGTAACCACCAATCAGAATTGAGCTCGCGCACGGCACCGTACGCGTACGGTAAGCTTACGGTAAGCGCACGGAGCGCGCTTACAGATATATATATTGATTTAAATGCTATTTTCTCAGGACCTACTGAACAGATTTACACCAGACCTACAAAAGGCACATCCTTGACCTGAGGACTACCTCTCTGCCAAATTTCAAGTAATTCTGTTCAGCCGTTCGGGCTGTAGCTGTGTCTAAAGGTCCTATGGAAAAATGCATGGGGAAAATGCGTTTTGGGACCCCCCTTTTTTCTCAGCCCCCGCTTGACGAATCTTCCCGAGACTTTCAGGGTAGGAGCGGAGCGGAGCGCCCCATTAGTTTTGAAAATTTCGCGAGGATTCGTCGACCGGCGCCAAAGTTATTCCAAATAGAATGTTGCGGATTTCCTATGGAAACACGGTCCTAACTATAACTATCTACTGGCGACTGCCAGTAGATAATAAATATATATATATATATATATTCACTGAAAAAACCATAGGTTTCACACATGTTATAGTTAGCGGAAATTTTACTGATAAAAAACCAATGAAATTCCCCCGTTATAGTTAGTGCAGGCAACTATAACTCACGCGACCGCAATCTTCTGCTGATGCTAATACTGTATTTAGACACTTATTTGCCCATGTCTTCTTCCATACATTTTTAGCTATACATATATTACAAATATTTTTTTTTCATAAAGACACATATGTCATCAGCAGAAGATTGCGGTCGCGTGAGTTATAGTTGCCTGCACTAACTATAACGGGGGAATTTCATTGGTTTTTTATCAGTAAAATTTCCGCTAACTATAACATGTGTGAAACCTATGGTTTTTTCAGTGAATTTGCAAGGTTTTTTAAATGCTAATTCCTAACTATAACGTGTGTGAAACCTATGGTTTTTTCAGTGAATTTGTACGGTTTTTTAAATGCTAAGTTACTTTACGCCATTCGTGGCGTGCGCGCCCACTTAACGCAGTTCGTTCCGTGCGCGCACGGTGTGCTTCGCGCACCGTGCGCGCACAGTAAGCATGCGGTGCGCTTCGCGCACCGCGCGCCCACTTTACGCAGTTAGTGCCATGCACGCACGGTGGGCACGCGGTGCGCTACGCGCACCACGTGCCCACGTTACGCTAGATGGGCCATGTACGCACGATGCACTTCGCGCACCGTGCGCACATGGAGGACATATGATGCACTACGTTTTGAAAGGTAATATTTTAATTTTTCGTAATTTTTATAAGCCATGCACAAATGGTGCCCTTCGGGCACCATTTGCACACGGGGTGGACAGAGTGTGGATAATTTTTTTTTTTTTTTTTTTTTTTAAATATTATAGTTTATCTCATCTGTTATAAGCCATGCACAATTGGTGGCCTGCGGCCAACAATTGCAAACGGGGTGGGGAGATGTTATGTTATGTTACATACATTTGTAATGCGCACTGCTGCCCCAGCAAAGGGGCGTCCAGGCGCACGGCAGGTAAAAATGCAACACCACAGGAAACACAACAGAAAAGAGGAAAGAGAATTTATTAAAACAAAAAGGTTTTTAAGGCCTTACGAAAAACTAAATGATCATCTAGCAGGCGCAACTCTACAGGAAGGGAGTTCCAGAGCTCGGCTGCTCTGACCCGGAAAGAACGGCCACCAGCCCGACACAGCCTGTATCGGGGAATCACAGTGAGTGCCTGACCCAGGGATCTCAGGGGCCGAGTAGGCACATACCAGGACAAAAGATCCGCAAGAATAGAAGGGCCTACCCCCCTCAGAATCTTGAACGCCATGCACAGCACTTTAAACTGAATTCTGGCCCGGATAGGCAGCCAGTGCAGTGATCTCAATGTGCTGGAGGCAGAGCAAGAACGGGGGAGGCCAACAATAGCTCTCGCCGCAGAGTTCTGGACACGTTGGAGGCGGGTGACCTCAGCCACATTGGACCCTACCAGAAGAGAGCTGGCATAGTCCAGGCGAGATAACACTGTCGCCTGGACAATCAGCTGCCTGGTGCGATGGTCAAAGAACTTCAAAGCAGGGCGAAGTGACCGTAAGATACCAAAGCAACAGGCCGCGATTTTCTTCGTGTGGCCAACGTAGCTGAGGGAGGGATCCATCCATACTCCTTAGTTCTTTAATTCCGTGACCGGAAGGGGGGCCGGCCCCAGCTCCATAGGCCACCACCTGTCCCCCCATAGCTCCGATCTCTTACCTACGATCATGATCTCTGTTTTCTTGGCGTTGAGCTGGAGACAGTTGTTCCTCATCCAGCTCGCCACCGCCCTAAGTCCACTCTGAAACCTGGGGGCATCCCGGTCGGCATCCCCGCTAATCGTAACCGCTAGCTGAGTGTCGTCAGCATATGAGACCATAGTCATGCCCCATTGCTTAACGACCTCAGCCAGCGGTCTCACGTAGAGATTAAACAACGTGGGGCTCAGCGAGGATCCTTGCGGCACCCCCTGTTTCAAAGGATGGAATTGGGACTGGAACGGTGGGACGGCAACGCTAAAGAAACGATCGTCTAGAAAAGACCGGAACCACTGGAGGGCAGGTCCACCCAGCCCAATCTCCTCCAGGCGATGCAACAGGATAGGATGCGAAACAGTATCAAACGCGGCGCTCAAGTCCAATAAGACGAGCGCTGCTGTCTGTCCCGCATCCATCACCGTGCGAAGATGTTCAGCCATGGAGAGGAGGGCGGTCTCCGTGCTGTGTCCAGCACGGAACCCATTCTGGGTGGGATCCAAGATGTTAGCATGGATAAGGTGGGCAGAAAGAACTTTGTTGACATGGGCCTCCAACACTTTAGTCGGCCAACGGAAGTAAGGAGATGGGCCTATAGTTTTCAGGTTTATCTGGATCCAGGGATGGCTTCTTCAAGATGGGAGAAACCACTGCCCGCTTCCAGCTAGCGGGTACCGTGCTTGATTCCAACGAGATGTTAATCAGGGAGTGAACCACGGCCCGTCCCACAAACGACTGCTCTCTAAAAAGAGTCGCAGTAAGGGGATCAGCGGGGGACCCTGATTTGACCTGCAGAGCCAGGAGGTCAAACCCCTCTGATGTCAGCGGGGGCAGCACGTGCAAGGTGGTACCACCATAGATGTTGATCGGAGGCTCTGCCGGAGGCCCTGTACAAGGGAACGTCCGATAAATGTTTTCGACCTTTTCCAGGAAAAATCGAGCAAGAGCCTCACAGTGAGAGGTGGAACCAGTCGTCGTGATACAGGCACGCTTTGCCAAAAGGTCCTTCATCACTTTAAAGATGGTTTTAGAGGGGTTGGAGCTGTAGCCAAATTCAGTAGCGTAGTAAGCTGCCCGAGCTTGGCAAACAGCCCGATGGTAAGCTTTGACGGAGGCGAGATAAAAAGCTTTCTTCCCGCTATCGTACGCCTTCCGCCAAGCCCTCTCTGCTCGCCTACAGCCACCCTTGAGAGTATGTAAGGCACCATCGTACCACGGACTGGAGTCCCTGGAGCTGACTTTACAAGCGGCAATAGGGATAAGGGCGTCAAGCGCCTTGGAGATCCAGGAGCAGAACTTCTCGTAACCTGAATCAACCAGCATCGCAGGTTCTAAAGGCTCCTCGGCGAGGACACGATGTAAGTCCTCCAGCCGTAATTTACTCCATTGCCGCCTTGTAACCAGCTTTGCCGGGGGAACAATAACCATACCCGGCAAAGGGGTGCAGATGGTAACCAAAGAGTGGTCCGTCCAGCCAAGAGGTGTAACGGCGGAGACAACAGCGTCTGCCAAATTGGTGAAAAAAGGATCTAAGGTGTGGCCGCCTGAATGGGTAGACTGACGAACCATTTGCACCAGTTGAAGGGCCTCCAGGTCGGCAAGAATACCGCTAACCGAGGGGGAGGTAAGGTTCTCAAGATGTAAGTTGAGGTCACCCAAAATCGAGAAATTAGAACAACCTACCACCAAGGAACTAACCACGTCGGGGAAGGCCGCTCTAAACGCCACATCACTCCCAGGGGGGCGATAAACCACCATCCCCGAGAGTGTAAAATGTGGGGTGACCGAGATCTTAAACACCGCACTTTCACATCCCGGAATGGTCAGACCAGACCAGCTGCCAGTGAGGCCAGGTCGCAAGGCCAACGCAATACCCCCTCCCCTAGTAGATCGGTTAAGGGTGAAAACCGAAAAATCAGAGAGAAATGCCAAGTTGATAATGGCCACATCGTCATCCTTCAACCACGTCTCGGTGATGGCTACGATGTCCGGAGCCTCTTCCTGTATCAGGTCAAACACGGCCTGATAATGCAGCACCAGAGACCTGGCATTCAGGCTGAAGATGCGAAGGGAATGCTTGGCACGGATCTTACTAGGGGCAACCGTAGAATATTCGTGTGCGCTCAGGGTAGGGGAATCTAAAGACCACCTACCACACGCACAGTGAAAGGGGCCCACTAGTGGGTGTATAGGGGGAAGGGTACAACTCACGATTGAGCGACCAATACCCCGCAAAGTGTCGCCGGAATACACCAGCATGGTAACGAGAGCCGAACCCGAGACCAACTCTCAAGAACCCCGCTGCGCCCTGCGCGCCCTTAGCGCGGACGGGCGCAGACGGGCAGGACTCAGGCTAAGCGACAGCGTCCCACTGCGCGTACCCGCTGCGCGGGAAAGGACGACTTTAAATAGGCGTTCCTTTGAGCCGAGCGAGCGTCAATACGCTCCAAGATGGCGCCCGCAAACAAATATTAAAGCCCAAAGCAAGATGGCGCCTAAAGCAGCAACCCCGAACCACCCACGGAACCAGGACCCGCCAAGTAACGGTGATTCAAACAATTTACATGCGGTAAGGGGGAGGGGGGGATCTATACCCAGGTCCTGCTAAGACGGAGTGACAATAAAAAGCCAAAAAACAACAAAACTACAGTTAAAATACAGGGCGAGCAAAGCGCTCGTAACAGCGTGCTAAAGGTAGAAGCAGTACCTGACCAGAGTCCAGATACCGAGTCCGCCTTAAATAGGCGTTCCTTTGAGCCGAGCGAGCGTCAATACGCTCCAAGATGGCGCCCGCAAACAAATATTAAAGCCCAAAGCAAGATGGCGCCTAAAGAAGCAACCCCGAACCACCCACGGAACCAGGACCCGCCAAGTGACGGTGATTCAAACAATTTACATGCGGTAAGAGGGAGGGGGGGATCTATACCCAGGTCCTGCTAAGACGGAGTGACAATAAAAAGCCAAAAAACAACAAAACTACAGTTAAAATACAGGGCGAGCAAAGCGTTCATAACAGCGTGCTAAAGGTAGAAGCAGTACCTGACCAGAGTCCAGATACCGAGTCCGCCTTAAATAGGCGTTCCTTTGAGCCGAGCGAGCGTCAATACGCTCCAAGATGGCGCCCGCAAACAAATATTAAAGCCCAAAGCAAGATGGCGCCTAAAGCAGCAACCCCGAACCACCCACGGAACCAGGACCCGCCAAGTGACGGTGATTCAAACAATTTACATGCGGTAAGAGGGAGGGGGGGATCTATACCCAGGTCCTGCTAAGACGGAGTGACAATAAAAAGCCAAAAAACAACAAAACTACAGTTAAAATACAGGGCGAGCAAAGCGCTCGTAACAGCGTGCTAAAGGTAGAAGCAGTGTGGATAATTTTTTTTTTTATATAATTTTTTACCGTACGCGTACGGTAAGCGTAATCGGCGAAATTAGCGAAAAAAAAATAATTCAGTTTTTGGCCTTGGGGGATCTTTGGGGACTCCCTCAACATGGCTATGTGTGTGGGAGCTGTCTAAACAGCCCCTTTACATGTTTTTGTGCTTTGTATTTTCATCATCACTCTCAGTGCGAGAGAGAAAATGGCGGCCGCCGCTTCCTGGTTTCGGCCGATTCGAATGTTTACTAAGATCTAAGAGCCAATCAGAATCGCGCTCGCGCACGCCACCGTACGCGTACGGTAAGCGTACCGTAAGCGCACCGTAAGCTGGCTCAGATATATATATTGATTTAAAGGCTATTTTCTCAGAATCTACTGAACAGATTTACACCAAACCTACAAAAGGCACTTCCTTGACCTGAGGACTACCTCTCTGCCAAATTTCAAGTAATTCTGTTCAGCCGTTCGGGCTGTAGCCCTGTCTAAAGGTCCTATGGAAAAATGCATGGGAAAAACGCGTTTTGGGACCCCCCTTTTATCTCAGCCCCCGCTTGACGAATCCCCCCGAGACTTTCAGGGTAGGAGCGGAGCGTAGCGCCCCACCTATTTTGAAAAATTCGCGAGGATTCGTCGACCGGCGCCAAAGTTATTCAAAATAGAATGTTGCGGATTTCCTATGGAAACGTGGTCCTAACTATAACTACCTACTGGCGACCGCCAGTAGGTAATATATATATATAGATATAGATAAACAAAACAAAAAATTTAACTGTCACAACGATGCACATCATATGACCTCCATGTGCGCACGGTGCGCGAAGCGCATCGTGCGGCCATGGCCCATCTAGCGTAACGTGGGCACGCGGTGCGCAAAGCACACCGCGTGCTCACCGTGCGCGCACGGAACGAACTGCGTTAAGTGGGCGCGCACGCCACAAATGGCGTAAAGTAACTTAGCATTTAAAAAACCGTACAAATTCACTGAAAAAAACATAGGTTTCACACACGTTATAGTTAGGAATTAGCATTTAAAAAACCTTTCAAATTCACTGAAAAAACCATAGGTTTCACACATGTTATAGTTAGCTGTACATTTCACTCGTAAAAAACCAATGAAATTCCCCCGTTATAGTTAGTGCAGGCAACTATAACTCACGCGACCGCAATCCTCTGCTGATGCTAATACTGTATTTAGACACTTATTTGCCCATGTCTTCTTCCATTAAATTTTAGCTATACATATATTACAAATATTTTTTTTTCATAAAGACACATATGTCATCAGCAGAAGATTGCGGTCGCGTGAGTTATAGTTGCCTGCACTAACTATAACGGGGGAATTTCATTGGTTTTTTACGAGTGAAATGTACAGCTAACTATAACATGTGTGAAACCTATGGTTTTTTCAGTGAATATATATATAGATATATATAGATAGATATATATTCACTGAAAAAACCATGGGTTTCACACACGTTATAGTTAGGAATTAGCATTTAAAAAACCTTAGAAATTCAGTGAAAAAACCATAGGTTTCACACACGTTATAGTTAGGAATTAGCATTTAAAAAACCTTAGAAATTCAGTGAAAAAACCATAGGTTTCACACATGTTATAGTTAGCTGGACATTTTACTCGTAAAAAACCAATGAAATTCCCCCGTTATAGTTAGTTCAGCTAACTATAACTCGCGCGCCCGCAATGAACTGCTGATGACGTCACCTATTACATCACTCATGACATGGTCAGTGACATCACTGATGACATCACTGATGACATCTCAAATGACATCACTGATGACCTCACTGATGACATCATCCAGTGAATGTGTGTTTTTCTGAAAATTAAATATGTTTTATATATGTATATCTCAAGGTTTATGGAAGAATAAATGGGTATATTACTGTCTAAATGGATGATTTCTTTTTGAAAAATTGATTATGTAACTGACTGATTAAGTGTATCATAGTGAATACATGGCTTAGTGAGTAATGTTTAAATATATAAATATCTGTATCATTTTTTCACTTTGTGTATAAGTGGCTGCATGGGTTGGTGAGTAGCTACATGGGTGTCTATATAGGTTATTAGTTGGTTTTTTGAGTATCAGTCTGAGTGTCTGCATGGTTCGGTGGGGGGTATGACGTAGTGCATAGGTGCATGAATGAGTGACTCACTGTTTGTATGTGTTGAACAGAGCATGTGTGCAGGACTGCATGGGTGGATGAGTGTGTGTATGGGTGTGTTAGTGAGTGAATGACTGTCTCAATAGTGTCTTTATGAGTAACTACATATGTTTAAAACTAGTATATGTGACTATTGGTTTATATATGTGAGTATATGTGAGAGTGAGAGATTGAAAGAGTTCCTGTATGAATAAGTATGTATTTCTATAAGTGATTGTTTAAAAGACTAAGTATGTGTAAGTTTCCGTAGAAGTAAGTGTGGTGGTGTGTGTATAACTGTATATGCAAGTAAATGTATGTTTGATTCTTTATTAGCATGAGTGACTATGTGTGTGAGTAGCTCTATGGATGAGTGGCATTGTGTAACAGGATGTATAGGTGTATGAGTACATATGATAAGTGAGTACATGTATGAGTGACTGTATTGGACTGTTGGTGAATGAGTGGATGTGTATGTGGATCTTAGAATTGCTGAAGAGGTTGTTGTAACTGTTATTGGTATGTCCATTGTTTTGTAAATTTTAGTCTCTATTTTTGAATGTGTGTATCAAAGGTTTTATTAGGGGAAGAGGAGGTCTGCCACTCTATCACAAGGATGATGTCATCAGTGAGGTCATCAGTGATGTCATTTGAGATGTCATCAGTGATGTCATGAGTGATGTCACTGACCATGTCATGAGTGATGTAATATGTGACGTCATCAGCAGTTCATTGCGGGCGCGCGAGTTATAGTTAGCTGAACTAACTATAACGGGGGAATTTCATTGGTTTTTTACGAGTAAAATGTCCAGCTAACTATAACATGTGTGAAACCTATGGTTTTTTCACTGAATTTCTAAGGTTTTTTAAATGCTAATTCCTAACTATAACGTGTGTGAAACCTATGGTTTTTTCACTGAATTTCTAAGGTTTTTTAAATGCTAATTCCTAACTATAACGTGTGTGAAACCCATGGTTTTTTCAGTGAATTTGCAAGGTTTTTTAAATGCTAATTCCTAACTATAACGTGTGTGAAACCCATGGTTTTTTCAGTGAATTTGCAAGGTTTTTTAAATGCTAATTTTTTTTTTTCTTCTATTTTTTCTAACATATTTTTATTTTAATTTTCTTACCTTTTATAAAGACTATGATTAAATTTTTAAAATTCTTTAATATGTTTTTTTTTATATATTTTTTAAAATAAACATGTAAAATTTATTTGCAGTACTTTTTTTCTATTTTTTTTTTAATTTTTTTAGTACGCGTACCGTAAGCTCACGGTAAGCGTACGGTTTACGCAACGTCTGTAATTTTCCTACGCTGCTTGCGTATAGTTACGCAATTTGCGTAGACGCGCGTACTCCGCGTGGGACGCGTACGCGTGTACGCTACACGCGCACGTTACGCGGAAGTGCCGGGAGTGACTGTTATGCGCATGCGCGCAAGCGCGTGTCTTTTTTACGCGCATGCGCACTTTTGCCGTAAGCGTACCGTAAGCGTACCGTAAGCGTACGGTAGGTCATGTGATCATGAAACACAACTTTTGATTGGTTGAAACTACTTTCAGTTCTAGAACTCTCCTACACCACACCCATTCCCCTCATTTCTGCTTGTGATCCCTTGGGAGAAGGAGCTGGTTTGTCTTTGGGATACGATGGCAGAACAGCAGAGCTCTTCTGAGAGTGAGGCTAGCACTAGCAGCACTGTCTTGAGGCAGAGATCGAGGAAACAAAAGCCCTCTTATGTATGGGATTATTTTACTTTTCCTGAAGGCCAGCAAAAGGTAAATGCACCCTTAGTGACTTGTAAGCTGTGTAAGCGTGTACTTTCTAGAGGTAATCCTAACAGGAAGTATTCCTTTGGGAATCACACCATGAAGAGACACCTCCAGGATGTACACAGAAGGACACATGGTCATCTTTTTGGAGGTAACTCTTCAGAAAGACAAGCCAGTACATCCACAGCAGCTCAGCCTGAACCATCATCTGCAGGGCTGACTCCTTCTTCTGCAGGTCAGGTGAGCCCTTCATCTGTGGGGGGAGAATCTCCTTTTGCTGGCCCTCTGGAAATCAACCCTCGATTTCGGAAGGTTGATATTCGATGCACATTTTGTCAAGATCTAATTTGCTATAGGGAGACCAGTGTTTCCCTAGTGAACAACAAAATAGATCAGCACATTTGTCGCTTTGAATAATTTTCCCATGCTTCCTTTCCTCTGTCCCTGCATGAACACAACGGTTCTTTTAAGAGCCAACCTTATCTTTCATCTTTTTTTTACATATGTTTTTAAAAACTTTTTTTTATTTTTTTTTACCGTACGCGTACGGTGCGCGTACTTTTTTTTTTTTTAAAAAACACTAAAAATCAATAAACACATTACAAGGTCCTTGAGAGACTACAATTATTATTATTGACTTACCATACTCACTGAAAAAATATTTATTCATTTGTTTTTTTTAAAAATAGTTTTAAAAATGTTTGTAGTTTTCGAAAATTTTCTATATCTATCTGGAAAAAAAGAAAAAAGTATTAATATTTTTAAAACATTTTATAATACAGTACACATATTTACATTTTTTTCCATAAAATATTTTTGCCTTATTTTTGCTGTTTTCAGAATATATTGCATTTCACTATAAATTGTGAAAGCAATTGCATTCATCATTTTACAGCGGGCAAAAAAAAATAACAATCACAAAGATTGTATTAAAAAAGCCCTGATTCTTTTTTTACTTAAACTTAACATTATAGAAATGCATAATATTCTAAAAAAATATCATCTAATACCAATACTTATTTCTTTAAAATACCGTCTGATATGTTTGTTTCAGAAGTATAATCACAATATTATATCTCAAATAACTCCAAAATACATCTGATTTCATTTCCTTTAGACCAAATAGTAATTTTAAAATTCTTTTTTGATTAAATTTCCAATGGTAATCCAATAAAATTCTAAAGTTTTATTTGTACAGATCTCACCGATTCTCTGTAACAATTCCTTTATTGTATTTAAATATATTACTACATTTCTTTTCACAATAGTCACAAAACGAAATTTCTATGCCAATTTGAATGCACACTAACTGCTCTTTTTTTTGGGCAAGTGAAAATCACTTTTACAAACTGTCACATTATGAAACCACTTTTCAGATTTTTTAAAAAGCCCATGTCCAGACTGCTACACTACAGCAAGGGCAACCAGCCTTAGTGATGCTGAATGTATTTGCATTACAGACTGAAACCTGAAAACCCCACTCGCTTGTAAATACTGTGCATGACTATACATGGCAAGCACATGGGTGTGTGCTAAGACTCTGCTTCTTCCCCCAAAAATTCGCTCCCCCTTTCCATCTAATGCAACTGTGAAATCACCAGAGCAAGACGCAATAAATCTCTGCCTATAATTCCTCTCTGCACACAGAGTCATGTTTTCACATTAGTCCCAAAACGAAATTTCTTTGCCAATTTGAAAGCACACTTACTGCTCTTTTTTTTTTCGGCGCAAGTGAAAATCACTTTTACAGACTGACACATTATGAAACCACTTTTTTTGATTTATTTAAATGCACATGTCCAAACTGTTTTTTCAGACCACCACCATGTGTATTCTCGGTGACTGCCTACACTCCAGCAAGGGCAACCAGCCTTAGTGATGCTGAATGTATTTGCATTACAGACTGAAACCTGAAAACCCCACTCGCTTGTAAATACTGTGCATGACTATACATGGCAAGCACATGGGTGTGTGCTAAGACTCTACTTCTTCCCCCAAAAATTCGCTCCCCCTTTCCATCTAATGCAACTGTGAAATCACCAGAGCAATACGCAATAAATCTCTGCCTATAATTCCTCTCTGCACACAGAGTCATGTTTTCACATTAGTCCCAAAACTAAATTTCTTTGCCAATTTGAAAGCACACTTACTGCTCTTTTTTTTTTCGGGGCAAGTGAAAATCACTTTTTACAAGTGAAAATCACTTTTACAGACTGACACATTATGAAACCACTTTTTTTGATTTATTTAAATGCACATGTCCAAACTGTTTTTTCAGACCACCACCATGTGTATTCTCGGTGACTGCCTACACTCCAGCAAGGGCAACCAGCCTTAGTGATGCTGAATGTATTTGCATTACAGACTGAAACCTGAAAACCCCACTCGCTTGTAAATACTGTGCATGACTATACATGGCAAGCACATGGGTGTGTGCTAAGACTCTGCTTCTTCCCCCAAAAATTCGCTCCCCCTTTCCATCTAATGCAACTGTGAAATCACCAGAGCAATACGCAATAAATCTCTGCCTATAATTCCTCTCTGCACACAGAGTCATGTTTTCACATTAGTCCCAAAACGAAATTTCTTTGCCAATTTGAAAGCACACTTACTGCTCTTTTTTTTTTCGGGGCAAGTGAAAATCACTTTTACAGACTGACACATTATGAAACCACCATGTGTAACTACAACAAAAACAATTTCCATTTCTATTATTCATTTCTTAAGTTACCACATACATCCCCTCTCAAACTGTAAACTCACCTTTAAAATTAGTTAGTTGTGAAAGAAATGTGACACTCAAACAGCAGATTATCAGAGCCAGGATCTCTGTTGTGTTCACCTCTCTCCTCTCAGCAGAACCAGATAATGGCAAACTTTCCCTCTATTTTTCCACACATATACTTGTAAGTTTCAAATCTCAGTGCTTCCCCCTTTTTTTCAAATGTAATCACACATTTCTATTGGTTGAAAACCAACCCTTTTCCAAAAGTACCCTTCCCCCAACTTGACTTCTGCCTAGTACCCTTCCCCCAACTTGACTTCTGCCTGCTACCATAGCAACAGCTCATGGAACACTGCTGTGTTGAGTTAGGTCAGAAGTTCGCCAAACAATGTTTCAATTCCACAGAGCAAGAGTGCTTGACTTTTCAAACCTAACAGCAAATCCATAGTACTGTTCTTTGGTTACACATTTGTTTTTTACCAATACAAAACATGCTTCTATTAATTTACACATACAGCCTAGTTTTTATTCTAGAATGGTATGAAACAGCCAATCAGTTCTTTTTGTTTTGAAAAAAATATGTATGCCTCCATTTCCAAACTGTCTTTCTTTTCATATTGCCATTCTACTGAAAGACACCTCCTGAGTGCATCCAGTTCTCCTTTGAAGATGTTCACAGTGTGGATTGTAGGGCACAGCTATGTCTTCTGGAGTGAAAAGTTTGCAGAGAAAACAGGTATGGTGAGAGACCTTGCTTTGCCAAATGTAGACATTAAATGGATTGGTCAGAGAGGGTTAAAGTGGCACCAATTGATGCCATTGGTGAAATCCTTCATTCAAATCCAACACCCTGACCTCATAATAGTGCACTGTGGTGGCAATGACCTAGGCACTTTGACTGGGGTAGGTCTGGAAATGCTTATGAAGGACACCTTTGCACAACTGTTTACACTTTTCCCTAAAACTGCCTTTGTGTTTTCCAACATATGCCAAAGGCAAAAATGGAACTGGTCCAATCATTTCTGTCCACAGATTGACAAAGCAAGAAAGCACGTCAACAAATCTGTTTCTGCTTTCCTCCGTGACTATGGTATGGGTGCCATTTACCACAACAACTTGCGTTATGACATGCAAGACATTTATAGAGGAGATGGTGTGCACTTCAATGATGAAGGGAACAGAGTCTTCCTCTTGAACCTTAGACTCTGCATCGGTACTTACTTGTAGGTACCACTAAAAAAATGACTTCATAAACACAACAGCTCTTTTTAGAGCTCCCTAATTTCTAAACTCTTAAATCTGCTTTTCATTTATTTATTTTAATTTTTTTTACCGTACGCTTACCGTAAGCTTACCGTACGCGTACCCCGTGATTTTTTTTAAAATCAATAAATGTTTTTTTTGTACTTTTATGTCCTTCTTTGACCCCCTTACAAATGTTAGGGGGTCTGTAACTCTCCTCATTGCCCCCTTTCCTTGTTTTCACTCTTTTTTTTCAGAGTGAAATACACAAAATGGCGGCCGCCGCTTCCTGGTTTCGGCCGATTCGAATGTTTACTAAGATCTAAGAGCCAATCAGAATCGCGCTCGCGCACGCCACCGTACGCTTACCGTAAGCGTACGGTAAGCGTACCGTAAGCGGGCTCAGATATATATATTGATTTAAAGGCTATTTTCTCAGAATCTACTGAACAGATTTACACCAAACCTAAAAAAGGCACTTCCTTGACCTAGGGACTACCTCTCTGCCAAATTTTTAGTAATTCTGTTCAGCCGTTCGGGCTGTAGCTCGTTCTAAAGGTCCTATGGAAAAATGCATGGGAAAAACGCGTTTTGGGACCCCCCTTTTATCTCAGCCCCCGCTTGACGGATCCCCCCGAGACTTTCAGGGTAGGAGCGGAGCGTAGCGCCCCACCTATTTTGAGAAATTCGCGAGGATTCGTCGACCGGCGCCAAAGTTATTCAAAATAGAATGTTGAGGTTTTCCTATGGAAACGTGGTCCTAACTATAACTACCTACTGGCGACCGCCAGTAGGTAATAGTAGATATATTAATTAATTATACAGTATTTAACAGTAAACGTTTGAATAATTTTTTTATTTGAAAAAAAACTTACATTTGTCTTTGATGAATTTTCTTGTTGGATATTTTATTGATGGTCATTGTTGATTCACTGTTGGTTTGAAAGCAAAATGTTTTTTTGATGAACGTGTTGCATTTAACTTTATTATTTTGTTTATTTATTTTCTATTTTTATTGAGTTTAGAGAAAATATACTTACTATTTTTAGGTCTCGCCTGACCCAGCGCATGCGCTGTCCTGGCGAGACTTTTTGAGAGGGCTCTAAAAAGTGCTACCAGGCCAGCCTAGAGCTACAGTGCATGTGCGTGGGCGCGCGCGCCGCGCTTGACCGCGATTACTTTCGGGTCGCTTGTTATAGGATTGTTACCAATCTTTTGCCTAAATGTTAACACTAATCGCCACTCTAACATACAGAGGGACCATGTTTCAGTGTATTGAAATATACCATAACCAAAAGAAACTTGTGGCCATCAAAGAACTGAATAAAGCATGAAGATATTTCTGACCAAGAGTCAGACGTAAAGTCAAACACACACAGTCATAAATGATATTCTTCTTCAGCACTCTGATGTTCTCTAGCTAAGTTTGCGCTATAAAATGCTCACAAATAAATACATGTATACATTCATACTGTACAAATGTGCAGTATTGATAGTTCATACACAGCGCTTTGCAGTTCGTTATGCAATTCAATTGAAATGTTCATTGCTAAATTAATTCTTGCCTCTGTTTTAATATAAGCAGTTCTGTGAAAATTCTCCACTGACATAAGTGTCTAATCGAGTACGGCAAGCCCATGAGTAGCGAAGTGTGTATGGTGTAGAGGTTGAGCAATTCTAAAGCAGCGTTTAATAATTGTAAGCCTAGCCTGTTTAATGAGTTTATAACTTTTGCTCCTAGTTTATCGCTTCACTGCTTTTGGATGTAGAACAAAGACTATCGCTGAACACATTGTCTTTAGAAAGTTGTTCTGCATTCTCATCACTGAGAAGAAGTTTTACTTTGAAATCGTCTGTGAGTAAAATGACAGAATCTCCTTGTTCAGCTTTAGTCCTATTACTATATTTGCTAATGTACAAATGGACTCTTGCTTGATAGATAAAGCTGTGTTTACAAATATTTTATAGAACAAGAAACTATCCCCCTTTCCACTTGTTGAATGAAGTTCTGGATTTACCAAAAGTAAGTGGTTCAATAAAAAGTTCAGCTTCACCACATTGTGTTCCAGGCTGTTGCAAATGAATATAGAAAGCTCCCGGTGGCATGACCCTTGATTTGTTTCTTGCTGGTGTCATATGTGCTGACACAAGGAAATGATGGACGGAGCGCTGAAACTTTTCGGACTCTCACCCCCAGTCAAAGATCTGGGTTGTTGAATCCATCATTGTTCTTTAGCTCACTTCGCCACTTCAGTTCAGACCCAGCTTTACGCAAATCAGTCTTGACCCTGTGCCTCATGGGAACAGGCCAGCCATAACTGCCAAGCTAGGTCTTCTCTGAAACGGAAACAAGCATCCTGAGATGAACCCAGCCAGTGGTGTCAGTTGTGTGGCATATGTATCTTGCAAACAGATGATTTCATAGGAACTAATATAATTCAACAGCTCATTATAAATCTGCACTTTAGGGCTTTGCGGAAGTTCCAGGAACACTAGCTTTATCTCCCCCCGTATTTTCCCTCATTTTACATTTCTCCTACTGCTGGTCAAAAGGTCGTATGGGTATAAACACATGCTGCAGTAGTTTTACACCGCTGCCTCAAAAAAAAGCATTTGCAATACATTAGGTCTCGCATTTACGCAAGTTTAAGCTATTGGCATTATAAATGTCAATGCCTTTTATTTATGCTTTGAAAACGAAAACAAAAATAAAAGGCATTGTTATTTGCGATGTCAATATCTCAAACTCGCATAAACGCGAGACCTATTTCATTGCAAATACTTGTTAGTTGTTGAAGTTTATTTAATTGATGTTGTTGTATGTTGAAGTTTGTAGAATTTGTGAAGGAAAAAATATGTGTTGCTTTTTTAGTTAATTTATTGTTTATTATATTTTGCCCTTTTTGTTGGTTAATTAATATACTTCTTTAGTTTTATAATTTCATTTATTGTTTATTTTGCCCTTGTTTTTTAAGTTAATCCTTGTTTTGAGTTAGGTGGAGTTTTAGTGAAGTGTTGTCTGTGAAATATAAAATAAAGTGTTAGGGTCCGATTCACAGAACTAACTTAAGACAAAATCCTAAACTTACTACCATTTTGGTATTCACAGAAGGCACTTACTCATTTTGGTATTCACAGAAGGCACTTACTCATTTCGGTATTCACAGAAGTTAGGAGTCCTAAAGTTAGGACTCCTAAATGTCTTCTGTGAATACCGAAAGTCTTAAAATTAGGATATTTCGCAGTTTAGGAGTCCTAAAGTCAGGAGTCCTAACTTTACTACTCATAACCTGAGAAAAATCCTAATTTTAAGACTTTCGGTATTCACAGAAGGCATTTAGGAGTCCTAAAGTTAGGAGTCCTAACTTTACTACTCCTAAAGTGAGAAAAATCCTAATTTTAAGTCTTTCGGTATTCACAGAAGGCATTTAGGAGACCTAAAGTTAGGAGTCCTAACTTTACTACTTCTAAACTGAGAAAAATCCTAATTTTAAGACTTTCGGTATTCACAGAAGGCATTTAGGAGTCTTAAAATTAGGATATTTCGCAGTTTAGGAGTCCTAAAGTCAGTAGTCCTAACTTTACTACTCATAACCTGAGAAAAATCCTAATTTTAAGACTTTCGGTATTCACAGAAGGCATTTAGGAGTCCTAAAGTTAGGAGTCCTAACTTTACTACTCCTAAAGTGGGAAAAATCCTAATTTTAAGACTTTCGGTATTCACAGAAGGCATTTAGGAGACCTAAAGTTAGGAGTCCTAACTTTACTACTTCTAAACTGAGAAAAATCCTAATTTTAAGACTTTCGGTATTCACAGAAGGCATTTAGGAGTCTTAAAGTTAGGACTCCTAACTTCTGTGAATACCGAAATGAGTAAGTGCCTTCTGTGAATACCAAAATGAGTAAGTACCTTCTGTGAATACCAAAATGGTAGTAAGTTTAGGATTTTGTCTTAAGTTAGTTCTGTGAATCGGGCCCTTATAGTTTTAGTTAATTTTATTAAATTTATTATTTAGACTCTATTTTTACTTTGTTATAAAAATATACTTACTTTTTTAGATGATGAATTTTCTTTTGTTGATGTTGTGGTTTTGTTAACCTCTGTAGAAGCTGTTAAAAAAAATATTTGTTAGAAATGTTTTGCTTTTTTATCAAATTTGTTAATTTTAAATTCTTTACTTTATTTGTTGGTTAAGTCATATATTTACTGTGTAATGTATTTTTTAATGGTTATTTTATTGGTGTTGTGATCGTAAATCTTTCTGTTGAAATTTGTAGGTGGGTTTTTAGTGAAGTTTAATCTGTTACATATAAACAAAAACATGTTTTAGATTTAGTTATATTTCTTTAAGCTAATTTTATTTATTTAGTTACAAAGTTTTGTTCTTACTTTTAATTAGTGATTTTCAGAATTTGTGTGTTAATTGATTAATTTTGTTATAGTGTTTATTTAATTAGTTACTTTTTCTATTGGTTAGTGTTGGTATAGTTCAAATGTATTGGTAATTGTAGCTTTTTTGAATTTTTTATCAGTTACCTTTTAATTTATTTAATATTTATTATGTTTATTTAGGTGCCGATTCTAATCCTGTAAAACCCGGGTACGAATCGTCATACGGAGCGTATTCTCCATACGACTCGTACCCGGGAAATCCACCATACAATCCAGCAAGTACGATTCGTACCGAAATACCATTTCCGTACGATTCGTACAAAAAACTGTACGGCTAAAGAATACCTACGAGTCTGATCCTGGACAGCGCGTACCTGATGTCCGTACGGAGTCAGGCAGCGTTTTACGGACCAGAAAGTTCGATTCGTCCCTACGTCACTCCGCACAGCAATTTTTTTACGGCAGCCAAAAAAAGCCAGAAAACTGAGTCCGAGGCGAAAACGGAGCCCCAGTACGCGACGGACAGCCATGGACCCCATCCTACGTGTCATCCCGGCCCTCTTAGCCTACGACCTGCTGCACCGAACCCGACGCACACACCACAGAAGGTGAGAACAACACCCAGGGGCCAAGGGGGGGGTGAGGGCCAGGAAAAATAACCCCTACCCAAATTAAAACCTACAATATTGAGGACATACATTACCTCAAGGGTCTGGTCACTCTGGGGGGCGTGTCCACCAATCCCTGCGTCACGCAACAATGGAAGTGGACGTGTACGCGTACCCCTACGGCAACACTACAATAGTGATACGTACCGTATTCACACATCCATAGCGTGGGTACGGTCTGTAGCACTATGTTAGTGGTGCCTTGGAGGTATGCGTGGTACGGACCGTACACACGCCCTCAGAGCGTGTGTACGGTCCGTATCACCATTGTAGTGGTGCCGTAGGGGTACGCGTGGTATGGACCGTACACACGCCCTCAGAGCGTGTGTACGGTCCGTAACACCATTGTAGTGGTGCCGTAGGGGTACGCGTGGTACAGACTGTACACACGCCCTCAGAGTATTTGTACGGTCCGTATCACCATTGTAGTGGTGCCGTAGGGGTATGCGTGGTACGGACCGTACACACGCTCACGCTCCCACACATACATAGCGTGGGTACGGGCCGTATCACCATTGTATTTGGGCCGTAGGGGTATGCGTGGTATGGACCGTACACACCCCATGAATGCGGGGGTACGGTCTGTATCACACGTACCCCTACAGCACCAGTACATTTGGGATACAAGGCGTACACACGCCACGAATGTTGGCCTACGGCCTAGTGCAGCATAGTACCTTTATATTGGTGTGTGTGTAGGCCCAGGACAGCAGTGTACTGCACCAAGGGGGTGGGTGGGTAGGTGGGTGGCTGCATAGGATTCCCAGCAGTGGACAGACATGTGAGGGGTGGGTGCAGAGGACTCCCAGCAGTGGACAGACATATATGGGTGGGTGCAGAGGACTCCCAGCAGTGGACAGAGACATGGGGGTGGGTGCAGAAGACTCCCAGCAGTGGACAGAGACATGGGGGTGGGTGCATATCACTCCCAGCAGTGGACAGAGACATGGGGGTGGGTGCAGAGGACTCCCAGCAGTGGACAGAGACATGGGGGGTGTACATTATTATCAGATGACCACAACTCCATGGGTGTATGTACGCATCCCTAACTTTGGACAATGATGATAGTGCCATAACAACACATCACTGACATCAGTGTCCCACTCCCAGGAGGATGGATGTCTTTCCCCCCCTGCATGACACACCGCATGTGGGTGTGAGGACAAATAACACATGCATACCCACCCCTGGTGGATGCAGCACAATACACACACTGAGATCATGCCACAAGACTGTATAGTCATGTCACTGCCTACTAAACTAAGAGAGCCAAAGGGAACACACACTGTCACGCACATCCCAGGACTGATAGGAATGTACAGGTGCTGGGCCAGCTACCAAGATGTTGTCTCTCATGGAAGGCATAGGGTGGAGTTCCCACAGATACAATGCCCACAATTGTGAGTCAGGTGCCCAAATAACCTGCAGAACAAGTACCATATGTGTGCTAGGCCGGCAGTACACACATGCATAGTGCTGAAAAGGGAGAATTTCTCCATGAAGGCATTTCAACATACTCGATACACAAGTACAGTGACTAGCAAGGATGGCACAGACGATGCAGCTGGAGACATTGATGAGCAGGCATGGCCATAGTTGAAGGGATCCGTCACCAACAAAGGAAATGTAGACACAGGTTAGCACAACAATTGTGCAACTCTTTGCAGGAAAGATGTCAGGTGCCACAGAGGAAGGAACACTCCTTGGGACAATGTCTCAAAACCAAAATAACACGCACTACCAATGATTCTTTGCAGAGACCTTGTGATGGCACGCAGATACCATGGTCCACCTCATGACCATCAGACTAGAACTTTTCTCTGAACCATAACACATTACCACAACACCAACTCCTGGACCCTCAGCACCAACATCAATACCTGAAATGCAATAGTGTGCAAAGTAAAAATAAAATGCTTTATTCTTTATAAAACACAAATAATGAAATGACACTATATACAAAGGCCAATGGCCAGTCCATAATAGAAGTCCTTGGGGGGGACACATGGGCACGCATCTCCCCTAGCTTGCCTGCACAGTGGACCGGGGGGCGGGTATCATGTGGGGAAGGACCAGGCACCGCAGGGACAGGAGGGGGAAGGGCAGGTGTGGTGGGTGCAGGGGTGGACATCTCCACCACAGGGGGTGGGGCAGCGGCAAAGGTGGATGAGAGCACGTCGCTGCACACTGCTGCCAGGGCGTCCAGGGTAAGCCCTGAACTGGAAGAAACCCCAGGGCCAACGGAGGGGGGGGTGGCCGAGGGATGGGGTGCAGCGCTCTTGGGGGAGGGGGTGGACAGGGGGTGGGACTCAACAACCCTGCCCGGGAACTTCCTCGCCCGCTTGCGGGGTGATGTCAGAGTGGTAGTGATGGGCAGCTCACCCATGTCGACCTCTTTGGGTGTCAGTTTGTCAGGGGAGCCAAGGGGAGTGCTTTTGGAGGGACTGGGCTGTGGGGCCTGCGGACTCAGAATGTGGCTGCGTGTATGTCTGAGTGTGCCTGACAGCAGGTGTGCGCTTGCCCTTACTTTGTGGTGTTCTGCCGGTGTCTGGTGGGGTGCGTGCTTGGGAATGTCTGGGTGTTCATGGGATAGGTATGGGAGAGGGAAGTGTGGATGGGGCTGGGGTAGGAGGGGATGAAGCACTGCAGGAGACTCACTGCTGCCGTCAGGGAAGAGTCCATGGACCGCAGAAACCTGCGTTGTTCAGACATCGATGACATGCCCTCCATGAATGACACCATTTGTGTCAGCAGTGTGGTGTGGCCATGGAGGACAGTCAGCACCGATGCCTGCCCAACCTGCAACTGCCGCAGTATGTCCACAGACTCTGCACTGAGGGCAGCAGGGGTGAAAGGGGCAGGGGGTGCGGTGCCTGTCCCGAAGGAGACATGGTGGTTCCCTGCACAGACAGAAGGGACCGGAGCAACTGGGAGGGCGGTGATGGGAATGGAGGAGGCGGGGACAGATGCTGGGCTGCTGCCAGGTGTTGTAGCAGCCTCCGCCCCCTCGATGAGGTCAGCCTCGGACCCGTCTGCATCATAGTTGGAATCGCCACCAGACAGGTCCTCTGACTGACTCCCCTCACCCTCCGTGCCACTGGCTCCCGCAGACTCGCCAGCACTGGTGGCACTGGTGCTGGGTCCCTCATCCAGGTCCGTGCAGGTGTCTCCCTTGGTTTCCAAGGATGATGCTGTGGGCAAGGTGAAGATACAGAAAAACATCAGTCACCTGTATACATCTGACACATGAGTACAAAAACAATAGATCACAGTGCATATCAGTCAATGCATCATGAGTAACAGCTGGATTACTCCGCACATAAGTAAGCCCTGTGCTCCTCAGTTGGTAGACCCACCATGCCACTTGGACACAAGGAAAAATAGGACACACCAGCCCAAAACTTGAATGAGAAATACACTGAGGAGCTAGTGTCTGGGAACAGGTGAGCACAGCAATACAATGAAGTCATGCCACCTCTTGTTTACCTCTTGTTTACCCTGAAAGAAACAGTAGTGGTGCACCCAAGGCAAAGTAACACACCTCAATACCAAAGGTGTCCCCACACTCAGAGACCTGTAAGTACTTTGGAACACAAAACAAAAAAATGTTGGTCCCTTGTGAATCACAATACTTTACACAATCGACATGGTCAGAATGTCGGAATGAGCCATTTTGTGAACAGAACACACATGCGCCTTCATTGACAGATAGCTCCCAAGGAGGTGCACACAAAACTACATTTACCCAGTCATTGAAGAAGCTGGCAGCCTTCTTTAAAGAAGCCACTGTTAGAAAGAAATGTTGTTGCAGAAAGTACATATACATGGGCCCACGGAGGGCTTGATGACTTGACACTCGTAAGTTGGTATTACCAACAACCAAGGACTTACCCAATTTCCACAACACTGGGGGAACATGTATATGTATAATGTAAAAAACAGTCTCATTAGAACAGTGCCTTCTTTTAAATTGTAAATTAGGAGAAGATGGGGTTTCCACTTCCAGATTGGAGGCACGCACAAATATACTTAGACCTATAAGGTCTACTTCCAGTTCAATACTTTCAATTAAGATTCTTACAAAGTTTCAATCTGATTCAAAATCCATTGTATTTTATTTCATTCTTACTGACGTTCTTTGTTTTTCAAAAATTCCTTCTTTGCTGAGACGTCAATATATTACATTTTCACAACAACCCAATGCATTTCGGGTCAAAAAATGACCCTTCCTCAGGGGTCTATAAATGGAAAAGACAAAGAAATATTTTGAGCTACTCAGCCATTTTTTGACAAATTAATAAAACATTTTTTAACATCTATTGAAATTGCATCACTGTCTGTTGAGTAAACTGTGTCGCAACAGTCTAATTATCATGCATTCCTAAATCACCTCAGTTCCCATCATAATGTAATACTAAACTATCTAGATCAAATTGGTTCCAACGGTATCACTCTCAAACAAAAATCAAATTGTAAAGGTCACCTGCGATATAACGATTTTAGTTGAAAAAAACAAGTGCTGTTGCTCATGTTTTCTACGGCGGTGATAAAGCCTTTATTGATAATATGGTGCTCATGCAGTGTTTGTTATGAAAGAGTGCGCTCAAATCCTTCGTGTTTTACAATGTTTTTCTGTCAGCGTTTAGTTGCATAATGAAACCAGCTTGTGAGCCTATTTTAATCGTAAAAAACTTCCCAGGTTACTACAACAGTAATATCGTAGCGGTACTCTGATAGTATTCCGCATTGAGCACTTACTTCCGTGTGAAAAAGTCTCCCGCGTCTCAGTCTTCCAATCAAAATCGGGTTTGTAAACCTCGGCGTAACCTCACTATTTATTTGCTAACTAATTGGTCCAATCGCGGTACCGTGGTTGGTCCCGATCAGTGCAAAAACGATTTAATAAACATTGTTTTGACACTGCTAAGCTACCTAGATACTTTATAATCGCATCGGTGATTGTCAACGGTAACATTACACCTTATAAACACTCAAATATTCAGAAATCGTTTCATAATGAAAACATAAATTTTAACTAGCGTATATCAAGCACAGTAATATAAAATGATTTTGGAACCCTATATAAACAATGTTTTCATGGAAAACCAATCGAGAATGTAATTACAAGGTAGTATTACAAGTTCAACCATTTTGAATTGGGATGATAGTGTATCATGTTCATGCAGGAGTGCAATATCCCTCTCCTCATTTACTGTTCAAAGAAAACAGGATAATTCTATCCTGTCATTAATTCCTGACGGTTGCATGCTGTCCATTTTTCTGATCCAGAAATATTCTGCTTTAAGTCTTTGTTTGTGCACATCCATAGCTGGGTGTGGTTTAATCACTTCCAATACAGTAAATCGTAGCTGTGAGATGTTATGACCTGCTTCCATCCAATGAATGGCCAGTGTAGACTTCTGATTCTTATTCCTGATATTACTTTTGTGTTCAGTTATTCTTACTTTTATCTTACTCTCCGTTTGTCCTATGTACAACTTCCCGCAAGGACACTTTATGCCATAGATTACTCCTCTAGTGTCGCAGGTGCTTGAATGTAATAAGGGAATCTTTTTCCCAGTCATAGGATGCGTAAAATGTTGCATAAATAACAATTGATGGACCGAATGCAGAACAATGTCATACATTCACCCCAGTACAGAGATCTGGGCCTAAATCCATCGTTTTTTTGCTCACCATGCCATTCCAGTTTGAACCCAGCCATATGCAAGTCAGTCTTGACCCTGTGCCCCATGGGAACAGTCCAGCCCGAACTGCCAAGCCAGGTCCTCCCTGGACTGGAAACAAGAATCCTAGGACCGGTTTCGGGCTTTCAGCCCTCGTCAGCCAGGATAGCTTGATTCCAGTGGCATGGAGAGCAAGGGACTCACGTCTGAGCATACCCTTCCCACTCGGGGTGACAAATGCATAAATAACAATTGATGGACCGAATGCAGAACAATGTCATACATTCACCCCAGTACAGAGATCTGGGCCTAAATCCATCGTTTTTTTGCTCACCATGCCATTCCAGTTTGAAAGTAAAATGTTGGCCAGTTACGCATCCTATGACTGGGAAAAAGATTCCCTTATAGGACAAACGGAGCGTAACTATGTAATGTACCGGTCTGCGGGGTAGTCCACCTCCAGTGATGTTGCTCTGGGCGTAGTCCTCGTTCATTTTCCGCTTGACTGCCCTCCGCAGATCGTACCACCTGGCTTGGCATTTTTTCCTGGCACTTCTGATGGGCGCAACAGCATTCACCCTATCGACGATCCTCTGCCACAGGCGTGATTTTTCGGCTATGCTGGTCTGTCTGACCAATGTTCCAAAGAGCTGTGGCTCGACTCTGATGACTTAATTGACAAGGATTTCCAGGTCCTCCCTTGTGAACTTTGGATTCTTGTATGTGGGCATGGTGTGGGGTGAGGGTGTGGATGGTTGTGGGTGTGTGGGTCTGAATGTGAAGGTGTGTGTGGGAATGTGAAGAGGGGGTATGTGTGAAGGAGTGTGTGTGAAGGTGTATAAGTTAAGGTGTATGGGTGCAGTTGTTGGGGTGGGCTCTGTAGCTGCTGTGAGTCTGTTGCAAAGGCTCATGGTTTGTCTGTGTGGGCCCTTTTTATTGTTCCATTTGTGGGTGTGCCTGAGTTTGAAATGTTGGTGGGTGTGTTATAAGAGGTGGTTGTGAGTTTGGGCCTCTGTTTACCTGTTTGGATGTGCCAGGTCAGTCATTTTTATGGTTTTTCTACTTTTGACGTGTTTTGTGGTGTTGTGCGAGTCGAATTGACCCTCCTTGTGCTGGGTTACAGTGTCCTTGTTCAGGACGTGTCGTTTTTGCATATGTAAGGTGCGTCCATACGTGATGTTGTTGTACCGTGCTCGCATACGCAATGTTGTTGTAAGGTCCGTACATACGTGATGCTGGGGGACGGTACTGGGGTATGGTGCTGGGGTACGGTGCGTACAAGTATGGGGCTGGGGTACGGTGCTGGGGTACGGTGCGTCCAAGTACGGGGCTGGGGTACGGTGCTGGGGTACGGTGCGTAATGTACGGGGCTGGGGTACGGTGCTGGGGTACAGTGCGTCCAAGTACGGGGCTGGGGTACGGTGCAGGGGTACGGTGCATCCAAGTACGGGGATGGGGTACGGTGCGTCCAAGTACGGGGCTGGGGTACGGTGCTGGGGTACGGTGCGTCCAAGTACGGGGCTGGGGTACGGTGCTGGGGTACGGTGCGTACAAGTAGGGGGCTGGGGTACGGTGCGGACATGGGGGGGTACGGTGCTGAGATTGGGGGGGACATGCGGACATACGCGGGTGGAGGAGAGGGAGCTGTATGACTCGTATCACGGGCACAAGTTTACCCGGGATACAAGTGGTACAGAGTTAGCTCCGTACGGGACATTTTACATACGCTTGTGTATTCGGAAGAACCGTACGGATCGTACCTGTGCGCTCGTACTTAAGTTTTACGATTTGTACGTAAAACTGTCCGGGCACGTCTCGTAGACCTTTTCCCGAAGCGATTTGTATGTATTTTTCACGTACGATTCATACTTCACCGGTGGGACGAGACTTGTATGATTCGTTCGGAAAAATATACGGATACAAGTCGTACGGAATTTTTTTTACCGGATCAGAATCAGCACCTTAATGTTTGGTTTTATTTTGTTTATTAATTTTATTTAAATATATTTGTAGCTAAATGTGATATATTTTTAACATATGATATATATTCATGTTTGTTTATTTTTGGTACTTCTGATATTTTCTGATGTTGTATTGTTTGTTTATTTATTTGTTTTTGTAATTTTAGTGTATTTGTTTTATTTAATGTTATTCATTATTTTTTTTTGTGTATGTTTAAAATAGTTGGCTTATGTTTTTTTATTAAAGTATTGAAAATAGTTTATTTTTAGTCTAAATATTATTTTCTGTATAGTTTACGTTTTTGTATCAGCATTTGTGCTATCAATAATATTTAGATCTATGTTTTTGTTGTTTTAATGTTATCGATAATTTTGTGTTCTTTATTTTGTTGTCAATTTTTTGGTTATCGAGATTTTTTTAAGCGACATTTTTTTATCGATGTTTGTGCTATTTCTGGTTTGTGGAGTTGGTGTCGATATTTTTATATACGATATTGTTGACTCAATATTTTTGTACTTTGATGTATAAATAGTCGATGTTGTGTCAGTGAACCACTTGGAATATTTCTTCATTGTATTTTCTGTGCTTTTTCTGTATTTCTTTCTATCAATCATTTTCAAAGAAGGAGCTTCATCAAACAAAGCTACCTTTACCTTTTTTAAACATGCAGGACCTTACGACCTTGATTCAACCAGAGAGTCCATGTGTTTTATGTCTTTAAACTCTGTATACCTGTGTACAACAGAGCCGTGACCTGAGAGTCTCCATGTGTTCTGTCACACTGAGTTGAGTTGTTTGTATATTTTATTGCCTTGAGACTAGAATCATTGTGGATTCTCAGGTCCTGAGCCCAAGAAGACAGTATGATGTGCCTCTACACTCGGGTTCCTCTTTAGTGCGTGCCAGTGAGCACCAAATCCATGTGTTTCTTTGTGGCCCACATTTTAGGTGAATTCAGTTCTTTGAGCTCTCGATTACAGGGCCTTTACTGCGCCGTAGGTGAGCGGTGTGGTTTTGTATGTTATGCATGTTCCCACATTGCCATTTATGTAAACCATTACTGTGTGAGTTTGTATGATTAATTGTATGAAGAACATTGCTGCTATTCATGCTCTCACTCTCTATCTTAGTTAAATAAGCTGCTTGTATAGAACTATTTCCATGGTCATTTACAAGCAGTGCTGTTTGCCTTGCATTTTCAGAGTGCCCCAAATCTAAATTACATAGTCAGGTGCATTACCTTATGTCCCTGTATGACTTGTGAACCAGGCATTGTCATGGCTTTTTCCAAATGTAATTGCTTGGTATGTGAGGGATTATTGCAGTGTCATAACGCTCCTCATTCAGGGTCCAATACCCACTCATTCAAAGGTGGCACAAGGCATGAGAGTTTAACAATCTGATTTAGGACTCATAGGGGTCACAGTGACTTGACCATCTGGTTTAGGTGCACTGATGAAGGAGGACAGGTGGACAGTGGAAGAATATGTCGACTAACCTCTCGGAAAAATGCTGTAACACCCCTCCCCCCGCCCAAGCCCAGCTCCACTACTCACAATCCTCACCAGCCGCCACTGCCGACCACTACACAAATTGGCCCATCTCCTAGCTCTTCAGGCAGTCAGTCCCCTCACCCGCGAGTAGTTCTATCTGATTCCAACTCGGTAAAATAGCATGTTGAAAAATTACATATGGGAAACTTGTAATCAAGCGGAACAAAATTAAAACAAACAAATGCAGTTATGTCAATCTACCCGACTTGTAATCAGGGTCATAGTGTCATTTACCACCAGATCCACAGAGCCACAGATCTCCCTGTTCCTGTCACTAAGCTGCAGATAAACAAAAATTCTGGTTAATACTTTTTAAAACAATTTTGGCATGGTGCAGTTACAAAACATATATGGATACATGTTTGGTTTACATTTTTGGGGTCGGTGGCATCATTGAAAGAGGAGCAAATAATAAATAGCTGGTCATAATCATTATCAATGATTAAGTTGTGAAAAAATACACCACTGTTATGGGCTCTTTGTTCAGATAGTTGCGCAAACTTGTGGTGTCAATTAAAGAATTCATGAATATCATAATTCTGATAACTCTTGCCAAAAGCATATATATTTATATGATATGTATTTTTATTTGTGAAAACAAATTAGATGTAAAAGGATAGAATGAAACTTATGTTCAGTTATGAATGAATTACCAACTGGGACATCATTATATATTCTAACAAACGTCAATAGCTCATTAGCATTGTAAATGACAAAAATAGACCAATAAACTCCTCTAAAATGATTAAGGTGCTCATTACAATGCCGGACCGAAAAGGCTTCAGTCTGCCGTGCTCGCAGCAAAAATCCACCCGCATGACCCTCGGCATCTCCGTCGGTCAAATTATGATGCAATGCATGGATGTAGGACCATCCTACATCAACCATTGATTAAGCTTCCACCTGCCCTCAAGGCAGTTGCACTCTGCCTTACTTGCCCTCATGCATCCCCGCTCATCCATTGCAGCTGCAGCAGGGACCGCTCATTCTCCTAAATCACCACCAGGACCTGGAACAACCTACCTATCCACCTCCAAACAACACCCTTGCTGGCGGACTTCAGAAAGAAACTCAAGTACTGACTTTTTGATGGAGTCACAGCAACTTCAGCGCCCAGATACCCTTAGGGGTGACAGTGTTGCGCTATACAAATACTGTTTGATTTATTGACATATGGCATTTACCTCCTATGCTACTGGTACATTTCCTACACCATTTACCATGGCCTTTACAGGAAAGTTAAAGAAACCAACTGGGTAAAATCAATGTTAACTGTCGCAATAAGGCCAGTGCCCGTGCACTGTGGCAGTGATTAGCAGTGTCACAGCATAAAAAGTACTTATACCAGCAAAAACAGAGTCCAGAAAGAGGCAACAAATCTGGGGTTGACATGCAGGAATGGCAAATTTGCTACAAAGCGCTTGCACATGTTTATGAGAAATGGCTTGACACACTCATGGATCCCCTTTTTCTAGTACCTCAGCCAATTTTGCTCCCACATTTTTACTCTACTTAAACACAAAGAAGCAGATAGGTGATTGTTAATTCCTTTCATGTCTTTAGTGTCACTGACATTTTTGATTTCAGATGCATTTAATTTCCTAAAATCTTGCTACACCACACTTAGCCAGAACCTGTAAGGCCATATGAACTACCTACTGACTGAGTCTCAATAAACAACGAGGTAGATGTAGGCCCATATGGTAAATTGCCCTTCTCTTGCTGAGGTTGTGAAATTTGGGAACTCCACCCTCCGTGGCAGAGCGCAGAGTTCCTGGATTCTGCATTCCGTGTGCAAAGCAGAGTTTTTTCCCATTCAAGCACTCGAGATTTGTTTCTTCACTCACTCAAGAGTGCCACAATATTCTTGGGCTGCAAGTGAGAGTGCACAAGACTTCACTCCCTCCCGCATGACTTCCAGCCACAACAGCACCAGTGCAGTGCTGATCAAGAACATACCACTTGAGTAACTTTTGTGCTCGAGAAGCAGCTTCATCTACAAAAAGAATTTTTTCAAGTGAATTTGTTTTTCCCAACAAACTGTTTGAGTTGTATTTCAGCGAGGGAGCTTTTTTTAAAAATGAAAAAAAATCCAATATGAAGGAAGTATCCCAGAGATTTCAAGTTCCTTTTCCTGTCCAACAGGCTCCTCACAGTGCTTTGTCTAGCTCCTGGTCAATTGTCATTTAGATTTGGAGCTGGAAGTATCACTCTCTTTGTCCCCTGCATATATACCATTGGATTTAAGGACTTTGTGTTTGAAATTTCACAAATAAGTTCAAAACCTCCTCTATAAAGGTATTTGATGTATAGAGATCATGCCCCAGTATTTATTTGTACTTTCATTTGAATTTTCAAATTAATTGTGGTGGGTAGGCCACCCGCCACAATAAATTGAAATTTCTAATGAAAGTTTCAGTAGGAGCCTAGTTATAATTTTGCATTTATGTTTCTTCTTTTGTAAAAGAACAATATTGCACAGTTCAATACAATTTATCCATGTCTACTAAATTTACAATATTTATTTATTTTAATCTATGGCCTAGTCTACCAATGGGCCATCCATTCAGTAGATCCAGACCAGTGGGTGCATGAACGACTGTTTCTGTGTTATATGATGTTTTAAAACATCATTAAGGGCTGGGATGCCATTGGATTACATTACAAAGGTGTGTTGTTTTGTATTTCACTTTTAGGGGCCGATTCCGATCCGGGTCGGAAGGGCACCGAACGCGATCCGGCCGGAAAAACTATGCGCCGTACGCGTGTTTTCCGCCCGACTCGTACAGCTGTACGAGCGAGCAAGTACGATGCGAGCTACATGAAATTCACCGACTGACCCATTTCTGTGTCCGAACCTCTCCGTACGTCTCGGTCGTAAGCTAACCGTGGCATGCAATGGATGCGATTCACGACCGAGCCAGTACGATGGACACGTCGGACAGCTTGTGCGAGCCGGAGTGTCCGGCTTGCAAATCGTCCAAGTGGTTGCCTTTGGGGGTCCGCGTCAGACCCCCTATCACCCGCAGCCCTACGACTCGGACACAGGAGGAGACCCATGGGTCTCCCCAACACAGGCATGTACGGTGCGGATGGCACCGACACGTACTCATTGTAGGGGGCGCACTTGTCCGCGACGTACCCATTCAGTCAATG
Organism: Triturus cristatus; assembly: GCF_964204655.1. NCBI lineage: Eukaryota > Metazoa > Chordata > Amphibia > Caudata > Salamandridae > Triturus > Triturus cristatus. Next base: position 715,673,269 of record NC_140584.1, on the reverse strand, counting down.
GGAGCACATGTACGCGTCGTACGACCGGCTCCCATTGACTTCTATGGGAGTCTGACCGAACCGAGTCTGACAGCATGCGGCCGCATCGTACTCGCTCGGTCGGACTGCAGGACTCCGGCTCGGTCGGAAAACACTCCGGATCCAACTCGGTCGGAGTGCTTTCTGACCCAGATCGGAATCGGCCCCTTTATGTACAAAAATTGCATATGTGTGGTAATATTTGATGCCTTAGAAAGATGTGTGTTATTCATAACTCAATTAATTTTCCTTTTTGACATTGCTGAATGAATGGAAGTGTTTTCTTCAGTGTTACTTGCCTCTTTTGCCTGGCCAGTGAGTGTGCTTGCCATATGCGATAATTTGTCTTAGTTCTAATGCCATGTGGCCAGGTGCCATTTTTTGGAGTCTGTGTCTAAACACCTGAATGTGTTCTCTCTGTTCCCCACACCTCCTTGCTCGCTGTTCTTTTTTGGACATGTGGCTGGCAGACATTTTGTGCTACCACACAGTGTTTTTTCTATTCTTTTTTTCCCATGCCTTCTTGCTCAGTGTTGTTGTTTGACCATGTGGTGCTGGCTAGTAGCCATTTTGTGCATCCAGCCAGTGTGCTTTTGCATAGGCTTGCATGTGTTCTTTGTTCTCCATGCCTCCTTGCTCTGTGTTGTTGTTTGACCATGTGGCACTAGCTGGTAGCCATTTTGTGCATCCAACCAGTGTGCGTTTGCAATAGGCTTGCTTGTGTTCTTTGTTTGCCATCTCTCCTTGCTTGCTGTTGCTGTTTGACCACGTGGCACTGGCTAGCAGCCAATTTGTGCCTCCAGCCAGTGTGCTTTTGTCATAGCCTTGCATGTGTTCTTTCTTCTCCATGCCTCCTTGCTAAATGTTGTAGTTTGACCATGCGGCACTGGTTGGCAGCCATTTTTAGCAAAAGTGCTTTTGCCATAGGCTTGTATGGATGGATGTGAACTCTGTTTAATATTATGCTTGAGGATATGTGTACACTAAGAATATGATTTGATGAACAGTGCTTATAAATTACATGCATTTTCCTTCATGTTTTTTTATTTTGCACCTCCTTGCATCACAATTGGTTTCTTCTCATTCTCCCATACAAGCTTTAGTGCACACTCTTTTTTTTACCCTTGCAGTTCCCTGACTGCCACAGGTGTCTCCTTTAGAATACATGGACATAAAGCAAAGAGCTACATCTGTATATTGTGTTATCCTCATCGGAAATGACATTTTATGGTATGGTGGTGTGGTTTAACTTTAAAGTGGTCGATTAATTATTACCTTAGTTACCAACCACACTAATATTGCCTTTATCTGTACTAATTCAAATTGCAACAATGCCAAGTTTCAATAAATGTTTTTCTTGCTTGTTTGCTTTTAAGTCAAAAAGAGAAGAGACATCACATGTCGTAATGCCAAACAGAAGGCCTGTACAAAGACGTCAGTCCTCCAATCTCTTCTGCTTGTGCAGCTTAGTGCCACTGCCAAGTGAAAGCTTTAAGATGGCCCCAAAGAAAGCTGCTTCCAAGAATGTGGTCAGTGAGAAGAAGCACCTTTTCACCAGTGACGTGTTGGCCCAAGCATTTTTCAGACAACGTCATGTGCCTGCTGCACCGGCCTCTAGGGAGCAAGCTGACAGCAGCACCCCCACATCAACAGCACCACCACAACCTAAGCTCAAGACCATGTCTGTCAGTGAGGCAGCCACTGCAAACATGGCAACATCAATGAGCAGTGATGTTGAATTGGATTTGTCACTTTTGCAAAGTAGTGCCCAATCATTTCAGGAAACAGCAAAGTGGACAGCAGCCGCAGCCACTAATAGTACATTGTACTGATGTTGGAGCAGAACATGATTTCGAGCTTCCTTCCGAGCAAAATCCTCCTCTTTAAGAATCATGGGCTACCAGATCTCTAGCAAGAAAAAGGAAGGGTATTACTCTACCATCTTTTCCAAGCACCACTTCTAATGATGATGATGATAGGGACACGGAGGGGACCCCGCCAGAGTCTGAGCAATGCCAGGCGAGACAAGGGAAAAGAAAAGCTCCTGAAATCCTTAGAATCTTGGAAGGGGATTGTGAGGAGGATGACGACGACAAGCTAGTTGTTCCGGAATTTGACACAGAGGAGTCCGACACTACTGGTCAACCTGCTCGAGGGATGTGACACAGGTAGCACCGTCCATTCACCTGTTGGTCTCTTGGTGACTTGCTTTGTGTGCTTTGTGCACTGACATGTCTCTGATGCACCACATCAGACGATAGTTAGCTTTGATGTTGTCCCAAGAAAAGAAGGAAAAATGCAGGCTACTATTACAGGTATGTTTATGTTGTTCACACTATCCACCTGATGACAGACATGTAGAACAGCTATTAGGCGACTGATTACAGATGGATCAGCAGTCCTCCACCCCTCTTTCTTGAGAACTTCACAGGTGAGTAGCCGCACTTTAAAAACCTTGATTGATTTATTGACATCTGCATTACTGCACACTGGATTTCGTTTGTGTGGGAAAAGCAAAAGCTATCTGCACTTGGCCATGAAGAAAGTTCTACGAGTGTTTGGCAGCATGCAACAGTAGCCATGTTTGCCATATAGAAGTCACATACAGCTACAAGCATCTTAGACAAAATTAACAGCTAGGTGTATGAGTGACTGCAACCCAGAGGTCTCAGAATTGATTTTGTTGCCACAGAGTATAGCGGTAACATAGTCAAGGCCATGGAAGATGGTGGCTAATTCAGGGTCCTGTGTTTGGCTCATTGCATCAACCTGGGTGTGCAAGATTTTCCTTAAAAAGAAGACATAGTCAGCAGCATACTGACCACTTGCAGTAGAATCGACACTCATTTCAGCTATTCTTTTAAAGGCTAGAAGCAGTTGCAGATTATTCAGTGTACTAATAGAGTATCAGTTAATACTCTGATATAGGAGGTGCCAACACATTAGAACTCCACCTATTACATGTTGCAACATCTTTTTGAGTAGTACAAACAGATCAATGACAATATCATTAAAACAGGAGTGGATGCAATTGGGAAAGCTATGACCATGGATGCGGACAAATGGGGCCTAGTCAAATGCCTGACCCAGATGCTACTCGCTTTTGAGGTTTTCACATGGGAAGTTAGCAAGGAGGATAGTACGATCTGCCAAGCTATCCCATTGTTGAATCTAAAGGACCAGCTAAAACCAGCAGATGTGAATGAAAACACAGATGTGCATTCCTTGGTTAAGACCTTAATCCTTTGATTGTCTCATAATGCAAGGCTGCAAAATGACACACTACTTGATCCACGGTACAAACAATTCTGCCCACCTCCATTCCTTTTTATTAAGGGGATTTTTCAAAATGCAAGAGGTGGATTGTTGAGCAAGCTGGAGACCTGGAAGAAGAGTGGCTGGAACTTAGAGTCCCACTCTGCAGTTCTGGGGTGCCGCCTTCAACTTCCAGAGAGGGCAGTCTTATCGCACAGCAGCCAACACCAGCAACCAGAACAGAAGTATCAGACCCAAACTCTTCATTAGATTGGCATCAAATTGCACGGCTTAAGTCCAGTGCAGAGATGATGGCAAAAGATGTCAAGCAAGGGGCAGCACAAATAACCATTTGGAAGATTTTTCAAGAGTAGCTGGATGATCTAAAAGAGGTCTTTGTGGATCAAAACCCATTGATGTATTGGTATGGGAAGATTTGCTGATGGCCAGAGCTCAGCAGGTGGCAATAAAGTATCTGGCTTGTCCTGTAGCCTGTTTCTCTGCTCAGAGTGTGGTCAGTGCAGCTGGCACAGTTGTTGCAGTAAAAAGGACCAGTCTTTCACCTCAAAACGTGGAGAGATTGACCATGACCACAATGAACCAAAATATTATACAATACAATTACGCCATTCCTGAAACAGCCCAGAAGGAGGAGGAGGAGGATGATTAGTGAGAATCAAATGTGTTAGCTGTCTAATGTCTGGTTGAGCCACCAGAGTTTGAGGACAACATCTACTTCCCAGACTGAGTATGCCAGTGATACCTTAAAAACATTTTGGGCCATATGTAGGAAGCCAAATACCGGTCGGTAACGGCCGATTTTCGGTAAATATCCCGTTACTGACCGGTATTTTGGCTTTAGCTATGTAGGGGGCATATTTCAGGATTCGGTAATTTACCGAATCGGTAAAATGAGATGTAGTTAACACTCAAATGAGTGATGTCTAGGAAAAAGAATTTGGTATTTAGCACCAAATATAGGTTGGTGCTAAATACCGAATACATTGCACAAAGCAATATTTTGCTGTAATAACAGTGCCATGTGGCAGACATACATGCCCTTAGGGCATGTATGTCCGCCACATGTGCACACATGCAGGAATCAGGGGTGCAACAGGGTGTCAATGTGACACCCTGCTACCCTTGAATGTGCTCCCCCCATTACCGAATCGGTATTTACCGATTCGGTAATGGTAACTGGCTTCCCATTCATTCCTATGGGCCTCCTGGCCCATAGGAATCAATGGGAAGGTATGCATCATTACCGAATCGGTAAATACTGATTCTAAATTACCGACCCTTTCCGAATCGGTAAATATTACCGATTGATTACCTACATCACATTTACCGATTCATAAATACCGAATCGGTAAAATTTGGTATTTATGAGTCGGTAAATGTGAACCTACCTACATATGGCCCTTAGTTCTTTAGTTCTTTCTTTACAAACAAAATTGCTAGTGGAACATTATGTTTGTGTCAGATGTATTCTGCCCCATAATCTTTTAGTCACATATATGGCTGGAATGCAGTTGGACCAGTGTGCAGTGAACAAGCCTCCACAATTCCTTCAAGATATTGGAGACAATGCCTGAGTCCCCCCCCCCCCCGCCTATCCTTTATTACATCACTTAGCGGGGCTGAGCCAGAAGATCATTGAGTACAATACAACATTTCAATGTGTTGGAACAGGTAACTGCAACTATTGCAACAATGAGTGAGTAACTGTGAATTATGACTGATGATTCATGTGGTGGCGGACGGTCAGGGAGGGTGTTCAACTGGAATTTTTAAACTTGATTTAGATGATTTGCAACGTTTGGGGCCTGATTGATGGGTGATCATTTTTTCTGAAGGTGATTGGCCTTCAGATACTTACTTAGTGAAAATTAACTTGTACGGTCCACTCCTATTCTTCTTTTTTTCATTATCTAAAAATGCTGCCCCAGAAGATCATTTGATTTACAAGACTGCCAAATTCAAATCTGTTTCTTGCATCAAAGAGGAGAGATAATTGTGTACCTACCACCGTGCTTGGATTGGAGCAGGTAACTATTGCACCAATGAGTGATATATTATTGTGTGAGTTTGAATGATGATTCATGATTCATGTATTTAGCCTTACGGCTAGAGCGATCGACTTTGATGTTGGGAAACCGGGTTCGAGTCTCGGCAACGATGCTCAACATTCTGTGTTTTTGGGCAAATCACTTCATCTCCCCGTGCCTAAAAAAAAAACAATGAATGTGTCCATCTGGAACAAAAGTGGTGCTCATGGAAAGCGCTCTGATACCTGATATCTTCGGGTCTAGTTTGCGCTATATAAAACTCTAAAAAAAATGTAGAGAGTAAGGGAGGGTTTTCAACCAATTTGCAAACTTGATTTAGATGATTTGCAATGTTTGGACCCGAATGATTGGTCATCGTTTTCATGATGGCAATTGACCCTTTCTACTCCTTTATTTTGGGTCTTCAAACACCAGACCAGTCACTTTAGAAAACAAACAAAACCTGTACAAAATACTGCAATTCTGTTTCTCTACTTGTTCTTCAACAGCAGTGCAATACACACATAATTTGCTTGGGTTGAGACTTGGACAGAATTACTTGGAGTCGGGAGGAAGATGGAAGAACTCAGGGCGGGACTACATCATCAACAGCTAGAAGAAATAAATTATCAACTTCAAAGGGAGACCATGACTCTAAGGTCTAGTTCTCAGCTATGTGTAATGGAGAGAGGTGTGTTGATTTGGGAAATGTGTGAGGCACTGGTCCCAAAAGTGAAACTCTGAGTCCTCATGATTTTTGCTCTGCCTCTGAATCTTCTTAGTACACTCCTCATGAAGCTTACCTTTCTTTCTGTCCTTGTCCTTGACTCTACAATACAGTTTCTTTTTTACAAGCCGCAGGCCTTCTCATCTCCTGCAAAAGGTGAAAGCTGAGCTCAACAAGAGCAGATGCACCACCAAATTTTGCAATACCGTATCATTTTTCTTTTAACAATCATATTTTTAGTACTGGGTGGCTTTACTCCTCCATTATTTTATTGTTTAAAACCTAGAGGACAGAACATTTAGATAGCTGATAACTTAGGTCTCTGGGACAGAAGGACTGTTTGTAATGCATTTAACTGTACTGCGTCAATAGAGTGATAAATATGATGTGCTGCTCATCACCCTGACTAACATATATATAACTCAGTGTTTTTATTTCCATTTAGTTGCCTGTGATGGATAATCCTACAGTTGGAGTTCACATAGGTGGGAGTGGGACCTCGCTTGTGAAGTTGTGATTCCTTCCCTGTTATTACTTCATATAAATTCAGATAAGAAAACTATGGAGTGAAGTAAACTAGTTAAGTTAGTAAGTAAACAACTAACCGCTACTGCCCTTAAATATTTTACAAAATAACTACCCTTTTCACTGACAACTGGCCTACTGCTCTCCCCAAAGAAGCCGATCCATTCCCAACCAATGTCCAAGCAAAGATCCAAGAAAAAAAACACCTAGTCCCATCTCCCTCCCCACTCACAAGTCCCTCCCTCCCTTTATTTTGTTTAAGGGCTTAAAAGAGGGCATTGTGCATACGCGTCTGGAGCTGGTTCAGGGTCTGTTCTACTCTCCTTAGCTGGCTTTCAATATGGTTGAGTCGCTACAGGATACAAAGCTGAAATTGCCTGTCCAAGCGGGCGTGGGTAGCAGCAGTGGCAGTCAGGGCCCCTGACAGGTGGTGGTGACACCAGCGATGTAATTGTCATGAGGCTGAAGGCTGGGGCTGGCCTGCTGGCCTGGGGCATGGGACAGAGGCAGCTAGCTCCATCTCTTCATCCTCCAGGGCCATCACCCACTGCAATTCAGACTGGATGGCCCCCAGCCTCTACAGCCGGGTCAACATCTCTGGTGCAGGAGTAGCTCTATCGAAAAAAAACAAATAGAAAAAAGACAAATTGTAAGCAATCCCCCTTGCAAACACTTGTTCAAAATGAAGTAGTGGGGGCTCAGTAGCAGTAATTTGCAGGTCCCCTAGGGCCATTGAAATTTAATGTGATTATGATTAGCAGTGTCACAGGGCCAATTTTATTTTTTACCCTCACATGCCTCACATAAAAACCACTGTTGTCTGGCAGAAAATAATTAAGGCAGAAAAACACCCGATTAAAGATTTTGATTTGATTTATATTCTTTTAAAGGCTTTTCTAGTAACTAAAAAGACACTTTGAGTGGAGAAATAAAATTACATTACTTATTAATTAGTAAGGCCTTATGCACTATGGAGTACAATTTGTTGTGCTAAAATAATGAAAGCATGCTAGCAGTGTGTCAGGTGCATTGCTACTGTCTGCAGCTGGGGCAGCTGTGGGAGACAATTATCTCTCTTCAATTCCAATGGCCCTGATCTTTTTCAAATGCTTTTCACTTTCTACTCTCACTCCAAACAGGCAGATGAATAATAAATTAGATACCACACGTCACGTATAAACTGTGGATATAATTATCCTGTCTGCATGGGCAAAATGATGCACTGCACTAAGGGGAAAGGAACAGGCTATATAGATTGTACTTGGCGTATTCGTCACAGAGTATCCTTTATGTCAAACTTGAAATAAAATCAGGCACTTAGTCCTACTTTACTCATTGGCCTCGCCCACCACCACAAATAATTTCCAACAAAATAATTTGCTGTGAAGCACGGAAAGGAAACTTAACTTACTCCATTGCAGGGTAAGGTAGAAGGATTAGGCAGGTAGGTAGAGTTTTTGCTGTACAATAGAGGGGTGTCACTGATCATGAATTTGTCATGTGCCTAAGCTTTGGCTTACAATTTCCCAAAAATATATTTTAAGCTTGGCTTATTCAGTAACTGTCATTGATGAAAGTAAAAAAATAGGTGCAGGTGTAAGATAAATCTATATTGGGAAACCATGAAATATAAATTGGAATTACTTCACATGACCATAAAATGTGGCACATACCAAGAATGAATTTTCCAATTTTTTTGGTAGGCTGGGACGGAAAAGCATAGGAAAGAACAAATGAGTGAAGTGCTAAGTGGTGGCTGAGTGGGGGAAGGGGAACACATGGGCCTGATTACGTGTTTACCAAGTGGTGCCGGGTCTGCCCAGCTGATGCACCGCCAAACCTGTGGTCAGGCTCTCGGCCAGCTTAGGAGTTTACTCCTGTTTGGTGGGATGGTTTTTGCTGTTCCCACGGCGGTGCCTCAGAAAATGGGCACCACAATAGGAACGCCAATAACAGTTCCTGCATGTCATGGACTGTTAAGTTCATGACGTGCAGTAACTGGTGTGCATAAACACAGGGGGGCACATGTTGTTCCCTCCTGTGTGCATCCACAGAGATGAGGCACAAGCGAGCCCTGTAGGGCCCCCTTTGTTTCCTCTCTGCCACGGTTTTCATGACAGTGGAACTGCCATGAAAACCTTGGCAGAGAGGAAACTTGTAATATGCTTGATGGGACTGCTGCAGTCCTATCAAGCATTTTACAGCCTCTACACTGATGCACCACCCCCAGAAAATGGCGGTTCCCTGGCAACTGTGGCGTGGCAATGGCCATTTGACAGCCCTTATTTAATTGGATAGTTGGGAGACCGTCACCGCCGCATCCCCATGATTTTTGTGGTCCGTGGACCACTAAACTCATAATTAAGCCCCTTATGTGCTCTGTTTGCAATGCATTGAAAAATTTGTAAATGCTGCATTAACTGAAGCAGATGCACATTGCACAGCCAACACTGCAATCAGAAATTGAATCATACTGCACTTTTGGTCAGGGGTGGAAAAATACCATGGGCAGGGAGGGGGGTGATGAATAATGATGGGTAGAATATATTTCTGCCTTGCTTAATAAATATAGTGAGTCAAGAGATTAGAGCAACAATTTTAATACCCCCCACTTTGAACACTAGCTTTGATAACCATAAAACAAAGTAAGCGATGAAGGTGAGCAGCATACCCCTCCCCAGAAGAGTTCCCTTGTATATTCTTCGAAGCAATTATTCAATCATCCTTCATAGCCACCATGAGTTAAGCTTTAGTTTCTCTCAGCCAGTCTCTCACCATAATTTCCAACTCATTATCCATCCATTAAGTACCCACCCTTTCTTTTAACCATCCTTCACCCATACGCCTATTTACCCAATACACACCCAGGTATCCTTTCACCCATCCTTTTGTTTCACTAATTTATCATTTTACCCATCCTTTCCTCCAACCTTCTTTTCCATTTCCATCAAGCTATAATTTTTACCATTAATTATGTGAGCTTTTGCTGAGTTGCAGGTAGGAGAGGCCATAGCAACCACCTCTGTATCTAGTAAAGCTGGGAGGTCATGATGACACCCTTGTAGCTAGTGAGTATAATAGTAATTGTCAATAAGCAAGCTATGTGATTAATCACTGCCCGTCCCAGCTGATGCTTCTCCCCCTCCAAATGAATCTCCTATGTGTGGCTAGAAAACAAACATTATGCATTTTTTAGATGCCTGATACACCTCCCCTTAATTTTTTTAATAAAAAAAATACAACCGCTATACATCACTACCGTTCAGTTAGCACTGCAGTATCTTCTCTCAAAAATATCACTAGGGTCATTCTGTTGGTTCACAATGTTAGAAAAGCCAGTTAGTCAAGCCAACCAAAACCTTTTCGTAATGGAGGGGCAGAGCTATAGCCCACAATAATGAACATGACTCTGAGTCATTGCAGCACAATGAAGTGGTGGAATTATAATGGTCAATTAAAGACATATGGTGTTGGTTGGCAAATGTACTGTCATGGAACCTGTTGGTATACTGTACAAATGAATTACACAGAACAACATTTGGGTTTGTGGGATGGTCCTTGACCATGTCCACTCTCATGTTAACTGAAATCCTTCTCAACAGTCATACATGGTGAGTATTAGTTATAATACAAGCTTACTTGGGCATGCAATATTCACATTAGACAATAGAGTACCAAAAATATGTGTTTAGCCTTACAGTATTGCAAGATATATAGGGGAGAGAGAAAGATTACCAACAAAGGAGAAGAAAACTGCAGACTAGTACAGATCAGAAAACAATCAGCTACCAAAATAATACCACATCAACAACTCAAGTGAAAAAGCTCTACCTTAACGTATATGAATGGATCAAAGAGATCTCTCTGATTAAACAGCCAAATCAGCCACCATTGGGAGAAGAACACAAACACATGAATGGCAATAAGGGATTGATGATAATATTATTATATTTTTATTTTTTTTGATACAAAAGTTTGATTAGTGAGTTTACAAATAACTCATAGGTTGGAAATAAACAATACAAAAAGTATGATGGTTGATAGTGAAATATACACAAAATAATCAAAAATGGGCCCCCGTCAGGGATTGAAAAGTGTAAGGGTGTCTTACACTACGAGGAGTTATTCCCTCTGCTCACCTTTTTTCTCTTATCTTTTAAGAAGAGTAAATGTATGTTTTACCCTTTAAGATTGACTGTGTATGAATGTATAGTATGCCTGATTATATGATTGTTATTTAATTGTACATATACTCTTTTCAATCCCAGACGGGGGCCCACTTTTGATTATTTTGTGTATATTTCACTATCAACCATCATACTTTTTGTATTGTTTATTTCCAACCTATGAGTTATTTGTAAACTCACTAATCGAACTTTTGTATCAAAAAAAATAAAAATATAATAATATTATCATCAATCCCTTATTGCCATTCATGTGTTTGTGTTCTTCTCCCAATGGTGGCTGATTTGGCTGTTTAATCAGAGAGATCTCTTTGATCCATTCATATACGTTAAGGTAGAGCTTTTTCACTTGAGTTGTTGATGTGCTTATTTCCCCTTTTGCTCTCCTTATTATCCAAATCGGGGTACCCCTGTTTCTAGTGGACACCAAAATAATACCAGACAAAAATTAAAAGTATTATAATAGTGGGCCGAGTTAAAAGTTAGGGAAAAACAATAATAATGATAATAAATAATAGGGCTTAATGGGCTGAGCAGAGCTCTCAACAGTAGTGCTGATGGTTGGCGCCTCCACCCCAGCTCTTCCTGGAACTGCCTCTGCAATGTTCCTCTTTTTGCCCTTGGGTACTGATGTAAGAAATATAGAAGATAAATAAAATAGATTAGTGATACAGTTAATCTCCAAATAATTATTATGATAAGCAGACGCAGTAACATTGTAATTATCTAAATCAGATCTCATACAATACGAGTATAGACTATTTTTGAGTTAGCCATACTAATTGCTAAAATCCCTATTGCAAATTTCCTTAGCACAAACTACATATGGAACTCGTGCATTGCAATGATAGATCTTTGATTCTAGTCTAATTTCTCAATCCCTTTGATGGACCAACTCAATCTCCCTTGTTTGCAATGCATGGATGCACTAAACATCACTGTGAAATTGCTTGGGACTGTATGAGCCACATAAAGAAAGTCACGGAGAATGTTAACTCACTAATATCACTGATTCACTATGGTGACAGGAGAACAGAGGAGTCTGTAATGGCTTCTTAAAGTATCAGCCATAGCGAGCATCAATAAGCACAATTAGGTTGCACCGAGCGCCTGCCTAGCTCAAACTGGATCACATAATAACATTCTTAACATGAACTAAACAAAGCTTACCTCTGAGTGTGAGCAGCTTGTTAGTTGGATTCTCTTTCAGCACTGTAGAAGATAAACACAACAAATAATGAATACTCACCAAGCCCAGCAATCTTAATACCTAGCAGGTCGAGCAAATCCTGATCCCCGCCTAGGCTATCTGCCCAGTGGTGCATCAGCTGCTGGGTGGGCCATTGGATTTGGCTAGTGTGCCGCACACACCTGCGCACCCTCCACCAATGCAGCTGGTGCTCCCACAGGGGGTATCCACTGCCAGGCCTGATACCTGCTGCCAGGATAAAGGGGAGGTGGCACTGAACCAAAAATGTGCTAGTGCTGCCACCTCTTCCTCACGAAAGATTGCCTGGAGCTGCACCCCTTGGGGGCACTGCCATCCGCAGGGTAGGTGCCTGCTGCTGCTCGCAGCTCGGGGGCCTGGCACCACCATTCCTCTGTTCCCACTGTTCTGACATCGCACTTGGTGGGCAGGAAGATAAACGGGGTGGAGAGAAGGAAGGAAGGAAGGAAGAAAGGAAGGAAGGAAGGAAGGAAGGAAGGAAGGAAGGAAGGAAGGATAGGAAATAAAATACAAATAAGGAAGTAAAGGAAAAACAAAATCCCAAAACTCATAAAATACCACAAAAAATGAAAAACACAAAAACACAGACTAATACAATAAATAAAAATGAGGGTTACACTAAGGAGGAAGGGTAAGGATTGAAAAGAAGGGATTAAAAAACAGTCCCAGCACTAGAAAGAGAGTAAGAAAACAAGATGGCCTTGCCCAGACAAAAACCATGTGATGCCGTTCACGTGTGATTTCCAATGGTAGGGCATACTCTGCGCTGCATTTGATGTAAAAACGCAACGTGAATGGGTGTGTTGGGAAACTCTGCTCACCTGCGCAACTCCATGTAGTGCGGCACAGTTTTTTTACCCCTCCTCAAACTCCGCCCAGGCCTAGTTAGATGGGCGGCTTCATTTAGGGAATTGTATCATCAAACTTTGCTGTTATCAGACTCAGTAGATCTAGATCTCCACACACTTTTTGAAGTGGTTTCATGCAGCAACCTCTGAATTGAATCATATTCCCCTATTCAAAACACCAAAGTTTCAAGAAAACTTGCATGAGGTATGGGTGCAAATTGCAGCAACAGGAGATACATGAAGGAGGCAAAGGAAAGTCAGTTAAATTAAAGGTAGCATTGAAGTCCATCCGTACTTTCAAGAAGCAGTCATTGGCAGAATAATAAGGCAATAGTAACTAAGCTGTAAAGTGGCTGTGGTGACTTTAAATTGTGGCTCCCGAGTCCTGTGACATTGGATTAGGTTTTCTGGCCTTAGACCTGGTGAAAATCAATCTATGTTTCCTTCCAACAGCACATAGAAGAGAAGGAAGTTCACCTTCTAGCGAAAGTGGAGTGGAAAGCAGAAGTACAGACTACTGTATTTCTTTTCTCAACTCGTTTACACAATTTATATAAGACTTTGTAAGGATAGGGTATTCTGATACACATTTATTTTTATAACATAGGATATGCTCAGGCCACCTATCAGCCTAGTTTATGTATTAGAATTGTCAATGAGTACATAGATAAGGAATGCTGCAATAATGGGAAACTGGCAATGGTAATTCAAATATGGCTGCTGCCAATGATGGTCATTATTTAAACCAGGGCTGGACTGGCCGTAGCTAGCATTGGGCATATCCCCGGAGGGGACTGGAAGGGTGGGGGCCAGTTTTGAAGTTGTTGAGATCGTTTTCATTACTGGGGGGTGGTTTTGTAGCAGTGCTAAAATATTGGAAAACAGTAACAAAAGCAAAAGTGCTGGGGGCTGGTTTAGGTAAGCAGCAGTGCTTCACATTAGCATCCAATACATTTGCTACGGCTGCTTTGTGTTCACAGTCCAGCCCTGATCTAGAGATTCATTATCTAGACTCTATTGTTATCCACTTGGTTTGCACAGCCACCAGGTTTCTAACTGTGGTGACTGTAGATGGCAGTCTTTTTGACGTGTTCAGCAGCCATGTTGGAACAGTAATGAGCATGCCTTAGCTGTAAGTGGGGATGGAAATAAATTTGCCATGTTCACTCGCCATTTTGGTGGAGGCAGCTGCTGTGAGCCTCCACCAAAGTCTTGGAGCAATTGGGGATGCTGTTCATTTGCATATGTTTGTACAGGTTGCATAAAGCACACATTAGCTGTTTCACAGAATATCAGTTCAACCATCTAGTAATCACCACGTTTTCCTCTTTTAAGTATACATATTATTAATTACATTTAATGCTTGTATGGTCATCCTATAGAAAATCAACTGTTATTTTAAGCTGTTCCTGCCTAAACAATATAATCATAATCTAGTCACTACTTATCAAATTATCGAATTTATATTGCAGATTAAATAATGCAATCAAAGAACATTTATCTGAAACACTAAAGTTTAAAAAGTGGGCAATGATATTTACAAGAGAGGGTCGTAAATGCCTGGGGGATAATTATACAAATACATTAATGAGATACATGTTGAAAAGCTTGGTATTGTGTCTCTTGATTATTTCGGTTAGGTTAATAAGCTAATTCTATGACTTAATTAAACTGTCGACTACACAATTTGGCTCTAAGTAAAAGTTAAAAACATTAGTGGAATAGTTAAGAAAAATATATTTTGTAATTGTGTAACAATGAAAAGTCTTTCCTATGAAATAGATAGGCACATGGCATGCTTAAATGAATAAAGCAGAAAAAAACATTTTACAATTACTAAACTCAATAAGCTGTGTCAGAAAGGAATGTCTACTGAAATACTGGCAAATTTCCTGTGTGCCAATTTCAGCCTACACATCTGGCACTGTGGTTGCAAGATGTTCTCTTGTGGGAAGACAGCAGATGGAAAGAGTGAGCTATAAAATATTTCACAAGATCTTGACATTATTTCAAATGTTCTCCCGTCCTTTTTCAAAAAGAGCTGCTCTTGGGAACAATTTCCTTCACCTTCTTCATCCCAATAAAGCTCACTTGTGGTTATTTACTTCTTTACTAGCCAATAAAACCATGGCACATGCAAAGGATTTGCAAGCCTAGCAGTGCAAAAGGAAAGAAGAGTAAAGTGAAATGTGCCTCGCGTAAAACTACTTTTAAAATGAATGTAGTACAGCTACGAATTTTTTTCATAAACTTATTATACACATGACGGTTAGTACTTAGTCTATGAATTGCAAAGGGAACATTTTAGTGCAATAACAATAATGCATCGTCTGACATCATTTTGTGTTCAAGAGAGGTTTATGAAGAAATACCCTCTTGGATAACTAAATAGAAAATGTGGAAAATTCGTTGTCTCAAGAACAGCATTAGCTCCAGCGAACCAACAACATTTAGGAGTTAGTTATGAGTGCAGTTTCAGGCATAATTACTTAAGGGCTTTCTCCCACAGAGGCCGAACTGGGAGCCCAAAGCAGCCCTGGCAATTGTGTTGGACCAGCCTCCCCCTCGTGGGCAAGTGTGAAGCTCTGCTGCTTTTGTTACTTGGGGTCGAAATTGCAGCACCCCTACAAAACCGGTCCCCAGTAACAAAACCGGCCCCCACCACTGGAAAATCGGCCCTACCCTTCCAGCTTCCCATGCAAACACTCAATGCCCACTATGGTCAGTTCGCCCTGCTCTTACACTCAAATATTAGATCAACAAAGAGACGCAAGAAGCAGCAAGGACATTTCCTGGAGTGCACAGTGTGCAATGGAATATGATTTGAAGGTACACTTTAGCATGTGTGATTGGTATGGATGGTTTTAACATGTTATTAGATGAATGGGGATATATACTGCAAGGGAGCCCTATTGAAACTAGTATTAATGCTTCATATCGTACAATGTTTACCATTCTCCTTCCAAAATAAAGAAATTTGCATAGGTCGTAGTTAATTGTCCCAGATGTCCCAGATCATATATTTGTAGAATGTGCAACTATCAATCTCTTCTTATTTAATACGGAGAGGAAAAGAAGACGTTGTAGGACGGCAGGCAAGCCACTTTTAATTATTCATTGACCATATATTGCAAAAAGTGAAATTACGACAATAATAATGCATTTATATTATAATGTAAATGCATTTTTATAGAGATTACTATCTCTGAAGAGGCATTGAAGCACTTTAGGCCAGGCAGCACGCTGCTCTGGAACCCAAGGTTAGTGGTAAGTGGTCATTGTTGATTTTTGGGATTAGTCTACTGCTCTCAAGGAAAGCATTCTATGAATAACTACAATTTCCTTGTGGTAGACTAATAGAACTTAGGCGTGATCATTAGTGGGTGCTCTAAACGTTCAGGCAGATGGTTGCTGAAATTATTAGATGATCTAGGGGAGATTTGATGACAAGTTTGGAGGTTCCTATCATGCTTTGTTCTTTGCTTTAGTTCCTATAGAACAAATGTGTAAACTGCACTTCCCGTGATGCTTAAACACAAGGATGAATGAGAATCAAGTAGTAGTGGACTAATGACCTTCAAGTTAAAAATATAATAGTTTTGACTTAGAGCAACAAGATCTCTTTTCTTGCTGCTCACAGTCAAGAAAAGTATTCCTGTATTTTAGACTTGGCATTCTTGGCGTGGTTCCCCGGAATTTTTGCCTACTGACCTATTGTTTTGCTGACTTCACTTGTATTGGCTTTAGGATTCTGGGCACTTTACCACTGCTAACCAGATCTAAAGTACATATGCTCTGCACTTTAAACATGGTAACATTGGCTAACCCTCAATTGGCATATTTATTGTACTTGTAAGTCCCTAGTACTGTGCACTATATGTGCCTAGGGCCCAAATTTTAAATGCTGCTAATGGGCATGCAGCACGGATTGTGCCACCCACTCAGTAGACGTTTAAACATTACTCAAGCTTGCCATTGCAGAGCCTGTGTGTGCAACTTTACACTGCCATTTCAACATGCCAGGCACAAAACCTTCCTTTTTATTACATGTACGTCACCCTCGAAGGTAGACCCTAAGCAACCCCAATGGCAGGGTACTTTTAAGTTTTACTTGTCCTGGTAGTGAAATACTCTTAGTTTTCATTACTGCAACATCTTTTAAAGTTTAAATTCCAACTAGGAGCAGACAGAAATTTGGAATTTTTGAACTCACAGTTTAAAATCACAACTTATGGTGAAGACAGATTTAAAATTGTAAGTCTGAAAGTCCAACTTTTTGATGGTTGACATGTTCCTACTTTAACCATTCAGTGCCTTTGCCTGTAACTAACTACACGTTAGGTTGGGTGTCAGCAGTTGTTTTTGGAGTCATTATTGGAATAAAGTTACAAACAAACATACAAACTTTACTGTCTTTTGTCTTATTTGTTATGTGAAGCTTCCCCCCATTAAGATGCACATGTGAAGAGTTTACCCATCCTTCCTGGAGTTCGTTCCAAACCACAGCAATGTTACCATGATCCCAATTATGATTCCAAGGTGGATGGCGACAGTGGTGTTTTGGTGTCACTTGTCACAAATCACTTGAGAGTTTTCGGTATCCTCTCCACAACTCAACATGTTCCTGAGTATCTCTTGTCTGTGTATTTTTGAGTGATGCATTTTGCAGGCTGTTGTCACTCCATTTGCTTTGCAATTTTTCTGGTATTCTTCTTTCGTAGCGGCTACCTGACCATAGAATGTATCAAGCAATGTCAAGTATGGCTGTGGGAACAGTTGTCTTTGGTCACCCAGCATAGGAAAAAATCTCTTAAAATGCAGGCTGTAAAGCATATGATACATTTATAGCTGATCCCTTGTGATCAGTGACTTTACTTCTCTTACCTATATGGTGATATACACACATGAATGTCTTTGCTTATTTTGATGCCCATTTGGATAGCATGTTTATGGAAATAAGTTCTGTCATATCCCCACTTTTCCCTTTTTCTGAATTGTTGTTAAGTGTCATCAACCATGTTTTCAAGAAGATACTATTATCTGAAGAAGGCAGTCTGACTGGTTAGATTATAATGCAGTGTTTCCAGTGTTAGTAACTAATCGAGTCTTGTATTTCCCCATTTTTGTCTTATTTTGCAATGTTCTGAAAAACACTACTTTTGTCATCAAGTACCTTGCATATATTGTTGGTGGATGAACTCGTTGCCATATTTCACCCTCTTGGTTCCCAAATACCATTGCTTTTCTAAATACTAACCTAGTATTTAATGACAATACAGAGATTCTGCTCACATTCAGCTTTTTCATGAAACAACACGTACATTTGTCCTTTTCTGAAAGTACAATCTAAGGTTATGTGATTATTTTTTGTTATCCAATGTGCATAAGTTTCACAACTTCAAGCTTGTTACATAAAAAAACCTATTGTTAGAATTTTAGAAAATGTTCATTTTGAGGGACTACCTCACACAAATATTGTCATGTGAGCTCCAGATAGGAGATCGGTTCGATGAGAACATGTCTCGTTTGAAAAGAGAATGTCTCGCAGTGGAAATATTCATACCCAAACTAGTCTACCATGGGCAACAAGCATACAAAATTTTCCATTAAGCAAAAAAATTCACATTTTGCACATTTCACATAATGCATATTTCTGATAGCATAACAAATAGCATTGATTTTATGTAATAAACTATTATTATTCACATGCTTCAAGCTGTCATATTCAAAAAAGAAACATACATTTTCCTAACTCTTACCTTTCATTGTAGGTAAGTGAACACATTTGTCTTAAATATGAGCTTCCCATTTTCTGAAAATATAATGATTTAACCCCAGAATAATGTTTAATGTTAGGTAAATACTCTAATTGTGTCTTGGCAATATTAACATTTTACTTTCAAATATGCACACAATATTTAGTTCAGCCCTTCATAAACAGATGCTGCCCTGCATCTCATATAGAGTCTCACATATCCAGGTTCTACTTCACAAGCAAACGCAGGTTCAGATCCACAGGTACAACATTACATGGCTTGGACTGCCTCAAATAACTGTGCCACCCAACAATTTATCCGGAATGGGCATTTTGTGGCAGGGATGGCCACCATCCACCAGGAAAAGATCCTACATGGCAGAGATGGCACCTATATATCAGGGGACATCATATATCCTGGGCCCACCTGCTGCCAGAAATATAGAATTAAGACAAGGAATTACGGTCCTCTGCAGGGAGGACCTATTCCAAGGAAGTCCCCAGGATGCCAGGATTGCCACCGGATTCCAAGAAGGTCATTGCATGTGCGAGAGGTTTGCAATTTAACAAGGAGGCCAACATGTGCTAGTGATTGCAACTAAGTATGGGACGCAGGTAGCATGTACCAGGCATTGCCACCACTTTCCTGGTGAAGCCATGGACGACCATAATAGGGTATAGTATTAAAAAACAAATCAACATGTAAGGAATACAACCCATAAATCTGTGATTCACATCAAAGATATGGGAGGATTCCAGTAATCCGAAAGTGTCAGTGAGATTCCCAGAGAGGCAGAAATGTGCCACAAGATTCCAAAGTGGATCTAAGGACACAGGCTCCAGCATAGGAATATTAGGAAGACTACTATGTTTAAGGGAAGGTCACTACATGACAAAAACATTTACTCAGTGCGTAAGTGGACAACTGTATGCCAGAGATGCCTTCCAGTGGTCAGGAGTGACACTCATTCCCCAGGCATGGTCAATCGACTCAAGGGGTGGTCATCGTATCACAGGAGTAAGCACCATGTGTCAGTGGTGTCAGGTGTAGTTTACCAAACACCACTCTTAACTAGTAGATCATCATAGGACAGCTAGGGTCCCCATGAGCTAGTCTTTGTTGTCACATGCTAGAAGTGGCCAGGTCATGTTTGTAATTACCCTCACATTTTTAGGATTTCCCAACCAACTATACCCAAAGGTCACCATTTGTATGGTTTGTCCCACAAATGTATCTACCAGAATCCGCACAGACACATGCAAAGAGACTCATATAGTCATATTCATACACTAATGTGTGTTCTCACAAACACACATATATACACACAAGCACTTCTCTTTTTGTAGCATGATTGCCCAAGTGGTGAAGGCCTTTGCTTCCAGTCAGACTCTGTATATGAGACCAGATCCTCAACAGCCTGCCAATCAAATCTCTACTCCACTTCAGCGACAGTACAGCCCTAGATACCACCCTGAAGTGCTGGACAGTTATCTCTATCATTGAAGCTGCCTAAACAGTGTGCTTTATCCACACAGGGGTCGCCTTGGACCCATGCCTGCCTTACAAATATGGTACAAAGAGTCTCCTCCCCATGGGCACAGCCTGGACACTCATACTCAACCTATCACTCTCCGCTGCCACCTACCCAGACTCCTAATAACACATCACCATCCTTGCACTCCTCAAGAAACCATCATCAGATCTCTAGCCATGGCAAACTAAGGCCCGTCTCTCTCCTTCCTTACCCAATTAAAGTCCAGGAGAAACTCATCAACACCATCCTGGTCAACCACCTCAGTGCAGATGCATCCTACATCCTTCCCAATCTTGTTTTAAACCCAACCACAGCACCAAGACAGACCTCATTGCATCATCATGGACAAAGGGGTCACAGCATCCCTTATTCTACAAGACTTTTTACCAGAATTCAACACCGTCTTCCACCCCATCCATGGTCCAGCAGTATGATGGTTCAGCTCCTTCCTCTCCGGATGCACCCAATCAATAAGCCAAGACCCTTACCTCTCAGAAGACACAACCAGCACCTAAGTACATTTCATCAGATGCATGGCATCTGTAGCTGATTGGATAAACAGGAACTGCCTCGAGCTCAGCAGCCTCAAAACTGAATTATTCTCTTCCGCAAAGGCACATCACTCTGGTTCCTGGCCTAGTGACCCACCAAGTTAGGATTGACTCACCACCTTTCTAATGCCGCTAGGAACTTGGGCAACGTGATCAACAGCCAGATCTCCATGTTCAACCAGGTCAACACAGGCACATTTACCTGCTTCCACATCCTCAAATGGCTCAAAAAAATCTTCAAGTAGCTCCCCTGGGCACCCGCGGATCCATCACTCATGCCTTTGTTGGCATCAGGCATGGCTATGGCAAAACTCTCTACTTAGACATTACAGCCCAACTCACCAAAGACTCCAAGCGGTACAGAATGCTGCAGCAAGACTGACACTAAACCTACCTCACTGCACTCGAACAACCAACACCTCAAAGACTTCCATCGGCTCCCAATCCACAAAAACTCCCATTTCATAACTCCTAGCTTACACCTTTAAAGCCCTACACAACCAGGCCCTGCCTAAATCAACAAATGCATCTTATTGCCCAGTCCGTCCAGACACATTTGCTCATATAGTATACTCCTTGCTCACATCTCCGGCATACAGGGAGCTGAAGCGGTGGTTTCTGCTTTCTCTCTCATCAACCCATATACTTGGAATGAGCTCCCTTTCACATCATAGCTCCATCCGCAAATTCTAAGAGAAACTAAAAACCTGGCTCTTCCAATAACCTCTTCTCTCACAGGCCAGGTAATATTCTTCTCAAGAGCCAGGATACGCTCATGGGTGATATGCGTGCTCTACAAATATGAACAGGCATGTCAGTACGTTGCCTCAATGTAGAATGGTCCATGTTTACAAATTCAACTGCCATTTGAAGTAGAGAGTGCTTTCCTAACTCAGACTCACAGATGTCAACGCTTTTTCAGAAACTGTTTCTGGGTGCTTAATTCAAACTCAGAGTTGTCAGAGTTGTCAGAAGTTTTTCAAAAACTGAACGTGTGTGCCTTCTCCTGCAAGGAGGCAGAGAATTCCGTCTTGCTGATGATCAAATATTATATACTGGTCTTACACATGCCTTGTTCAACCTGTAACACAATTAAGATATCAAAAATAATTGGAACGTAAGTGATGCTCATAATATTACTAGTTATGTTACAAAATATGACCATCAGCACTATGATAACTGATCATACTAGCAAGATTTGTGTGGTGTCAAATTCACCAGGAAACTTCTTGCAACAATTGTGTTGGTCAATGTTTTGGTACTGAAGACAAACGTTTCCAATTTTTTTAGAATCTGTGCAAGTACTATGCCTCAAAAATAGCCATATTTCATGGAAACTTAGCTGACAGGCTATTCCATCACCCATAGTTGCTACAATCAGACCCCTGACGAGACAATGCAAGTGTGACATATTATTCCAGCCAGCTTAACAGACTTCTATTCTCTATTCTGACCTGCATTGAGAAGTGAGTTTTGGTGCCCTGATGTTTTGAAATTTCAGCAACATGAATTCACCAATCATCCATTTCTCTTAAACCCTTTTAGGCCAAGATCGATCTAAGGCCAGTCACACAATTCAGAGGAGCTAAGCCAGACAAGATGGTGAAAGATACGATTGAGCACCCGTATCCTATATCAATCAAGTGTGTTTGGCTTTGATGTTGTTAAGAGCATATAACTTTCATATGATGAGGTCTTTATAGCAGGTTTATTAACATATGTACAGCATCACCAACACCATCTTTCTGGATTGGCCTCCCAGTTCCAACTGCCCACCCCAAAACGCTTGCTGAACATTAGAAGCTGCCATCATTCTGTGCATGCACTGCGTTCTACAAACAACAGGAACAAAAGACTAGATACCTAATCTCTAAAGCCACAGCAGTTGTCCTTGATTGACTGAAAGTGAAGCAAGTCATCACTCTCATAAACAAGCATGAAGCATTTTGAACAAATTAAAATCCGTACGCGATCCTGCTTTCTCATCTAAATAGTGGATATTGTGCTGCACACCCTTGACAAAGATGGCTCCTGATTTCTCATTCTTCTCCACATGTCAGCTTTCAGCTGCATTTAATATGCAGAACTATGCAGCATTTCTTGAAACCATGAAACATCACACAGTAATCAGTGGCACAGCGCAGGGATGGTTCAAATCTCAACTGAACTATCACACACAGCAAATAAAGCTGGAAAACTTACTCTTGAGCTCCTCACTCCTTAAGCAAGGAGTTTCTCAAGGATCTATATACTCCTCAACGCTTTTTAACCTCAAGCTTCTAGATGCATATAGGTGTGCTAACATTTAGCATCAAAAGCCCATGTGCCACTTCTCATGTCATGGTACTTCCTTACATACATAGATCACCACATACTATGCTAGGGATGGTCTCCATATGCTCAAATATGCCAGGGAAGGACAATGAATTATAAACATTGCATGTATATCTCCTGGATGCCAAGATGCCACCACTACTGTAGGGCAGGTATAGGCACCATAGCTTCAGGCGTTGCCATTGCTGCACAATACCAACTCTGATTACCGGTGCTCAAATGACAAGCATTTCCCTGAGTCCAGGCGCAATGGCAACTCGAGTGCATGCGGTTCACCCTTAACTGTGCTTTCACAAATGTGAACCTTGCGTGTGAGTAGGCGCACCTATGAAATACCCCAAACTCACATATCCATTACAAACTTTTCCCAATCCTATTCCACGTGACCTGAGAAGATGGCGTTAGGAAGCACTGTTTCCAAAGGCTTTTCAACGGTGGGTGGTTGTAATTGATAGGGAGCTCCCCAGCTGCCACTGAAATATATCCTTTATGAGTCATGAATGTGACTACACATGAGAGGTCATACTGCCAGCAACATGAATGTCATATATACTGGATTGGGCAGAAGGCGCGGCTGGAGAATATTTCTATAGATGCCGCAGATATATTTCTTGGGGTGTCTTCGAAAGGGTCAAACTATCACTGGTGTTGAAACTAAAAAGGTGAGTGTGTCAGAGGGCTCAGGACTGCACGTGAGTTTGAGTGCGTGGCAATAATTGAGACCATTACGCAGAGGGGTGGACTGGGAATGGACCTGGGTGCATTGAGATGGGGGGCATCCAAGAGATAAAGCAAAAACAAAGGATTGCTTTTCGCTGCCATGCACTGTAAGTGTTTTTAAAGAGACTGGGATTGAAACCGAGGCGCACGCTCTTTCAACATTCCTATACACACAGTTCTTGTGGATGGCGTTCGCTTTTGTGGGTAGTTCATTTATGACAGATTTTATATTAATCATGGTATTCATTGTTTTTCCTTTCATTCTGTTGTGTGTCATATTTATTTTGGTATAGTTATTGTTCAGTTAGTTTGGCGTGAATGCTATTCATGCTGTTCTTCAAAATCCATTTCATGAGGTGTCACATTTGAGAAGGTGTAATCCTGACTCATTGGACCTCTCACGTGGCAATCACAGTTTCTACAAAATTCAGCATGCGGTTTCCATGGAGATGATGCACCTTCATAGGAAAGTTTTCAGTGTAATATTTCACATAAATGCAAGTACTTCCTGATGATTGTGTGGCCCGTATCTATGCTCAAACAATTCCTTAGACAATATGATTCGAATAGGAGCAAAGTCGGGCTGCCTTCAATTATTATTAGCCTTTAAATTATTAAACGAACACATTCCTTGTTCTTCTAGTTCTATTTCCTTCTTAATTTTCTCTTGCAGAATGGGTGTCACTTTCTTTCTCCACTCTACTAATGACTCATGGGGTAACTGTAACAACTTTTCTCTGTATTTAGAGATGTACCGTGCAAAAAATATGATTCCTGAGATTAACAAAATAATCTCGTTTCTGTGTTGATTAATTACCCATTATTTAGGATTGACTATCAGGACTGCTTGGTATTTAATTTTCCGGCGCAGCACTTACATTTCTCCTTCATTTTTTTATAAATATCAATTTTTATTCAAGAGTTTTGATATAGTGCTGCTAGATATCGATGCTTTACAACAAATGTTAATGGCATAAGATCTTGCACAGCCTCTACAAGTGCCAGAGAAATGACATAATACATAAATTAATAAGGAAAGTGAGAGTTATCTACACTTGTGGATGCCATCAGTATCACCATGGATTATTAAAATATATATGTAGTTGTCAGAGAGAAGAGCAGTACCCTGGAAAGGTACATACGATATTTAGATATTGGTAACAAGCAGCAATTGTGGGAAAGAGGGCTTGGTGAGTGTGTGATTAGTTAAGGAAGAGACTTTGTGCTCACTTGATTGTCAGGGTGGCATTAAGCTCCATCACTCAGGATACGTTTCCCATCACATTCGGCTGGCAATTTACTATCAAGCTACGAAACCTATCGTCTTGCAAACGATTCATTTTTTGTGACAGCTCGGACTACGAACACTCAAAGATATCCCTGATGAAGGGCTTTTTGTATTGGCCTGAAATCTATTGGGTTGGATTAAAAGTCAATTTTACAAGAATGTAATGACCAGCTCCTCCAAGGAAGAAATATGAAAAAGGTTTGTGTCTTTGGAATAAAATCGACCTAATCAAAAAGAAAACTGGAACTTTATAGTCTAGTGGGAGTTATATTGCTAGTGGAACACCTTTTGTTTTGAATTCTATATCTATTTAGTTTAAAAGGTTGCCTACTATGGTTATATAATATTGAAACCCCGATTGAGGACAAAGCAGTGCACACTGTCTCTAGACCATAGGCTCTAAAAATTGTCACTATTAGAAAGTTGGCATTTTCCCGCCTTAGCCATCTGGTGACTGTAGTCTGTCTCTGAGCCACATGACTTGGTGTAATTGTCAGTTGAGCTTTGTGTGTTTCTCCTAGACAGCCACACACAATGGAGAGCTTACATGTGCCTGGATGGGCCATCACTTGCAGGATTGGAGGGAGTAGCAGGGCACAGCCCTACGTACACTTGAATAGGCATGTCCCTGCCTCCACTCAGGGCAGGGAAGGCAGGATGAGTGGGGACCTCAAAGGGAATTCTAGAAGTGTCTCTAAATTATCTGAGGAAGCAGAGCCAGGTGTAAATATTGGACATCAGATACCATCTCTTCAGTACAATTCTGGACCTGTGGATACTGTGCCAGTATGAAAGACTGCTGTGCTGCTGAAAGGAATGTAAAATCTGCTGGCCTGCTGCCGTGAAGGACAGCTGCCCTGCTTCACTGATCTGCTGACCTCTTTCCTGGGTGAGAAGGACTGAACTTACATCTCTTAAACCCAGAGTGACTCCAATGGCTAGATGGCTGCCCTCCTGATCAGAAGCCTCAGGGACACAATAGGCTTCCAACTACCTTGAACCCAGCACCTGGACTTTGCCATCTGTGAGCCTTGCCCGCTTAAGTGATGCCACCCCAGTATTGGACACTTGGAAGTGGTCTTGAAGGTGCTTCTGCCAGCTGTGGTTCCCATTGGAAGTGATGCAAAGCCCCATATAGCCTTGTTGCACAGCTGCCTAATTAATTGGAATCAATGCAGAGCAAAGTGAAACCCTGCAAAGCCTCACCGCTCAGGTTCCAACTCCACCAAAACCAATACCAAGCAAAGCCCTGCCAAGCTAAGATGCACAGCTCCTGGAACCGATGAAGAGCATGCCAAGCCCTGCAAAGCCTAGATGCACAGATCCGACACTGGATGGTGTGAAGCCTCGCAAAGCAATGCCTTGCAGACCGCACAACAGGATTTAAGGTACTTTGTTCAATAGGCCTGACATGTTTCCTGTTGCCCTCCCACACACCATCATGGTCGGCCTGAACTTGTGACTTTTTCCTGGCATGGCGCAACTAGATAATCACAGTTGGTGATTTGTGCTTTATGGTGCTATTTTCACTAAAATCTTTAAGATTGCATATCTCTGGTTCTACTAATTGGATATTTGTTGTTTAGGTCTTGTTTTATTTATTAAAATAACTCTGTGTTTCTAACTAACTTGTGTTGGATCCTTTTAGTGTGATGTGTTTCTCTTCATTATTGTTTGAAGCATTGCACACATATTCTACACATTGCCTCTGAGTTAAGCTTGACTGCTCTGTGCCAAACTACCAAGGGGTTGAGCACAGGTTAATTTAGGAATGACTTGTTCCTCAACCTGACAAACATTGTGGTTTGTTGCAGGACCAGGGCTCCAAACCCAGTCAATCGGCAATTCAATTTCTTCAAACCTGCCTGGAGAATCTCTCGCCCAGAGGTTCAACAAACAAGTTAAATACTGGGGGATAAAGACAGATACTTGTAGTACTGCAGATGGAGCAGCAATCGGAGCAGATAGAGAATTATCTGTTTTAATACACTGTGTTTAGCAATGCACAATATATACCTGATAAAGTACCCCCTGCCATACAATATAAAGATTTTGCAAGTCACCTTGCAATTCCATACCTTTTTAAAGGAACTAAGCCTTCAGAATCATTCCTTTATAAAGTTGTAGAACTCCAAGGTTACTTTCTATACCATTATAAAATATGTCAGGGATACTTTTTCTCCTATAATACATAGTCGCACCATCACCTTTCCCCCAAACCACTTAAATCCTTGGTATGTAGCTATTTCATACAAAAGACAGAGCATGGATGGAAAAATGACGAAGAAAAAAAGAATCTCTAGTGCATAATTAAATACATAAAAAAAACATGAGATATGTGAGGACACAGCCATTACATCGCATGCTTAACCCCTTCACTGCAGCACAAATTCCGCCGCGGCGCTGGGGGGGTTTGGGGGCAGCGCGGCGCCGCCATGCTCATGACGGAACCACGCCGTCATGAGTCACGGGCGAGCTGTGCTCATGACGGAGTGGTTCCGTCACGACTCTGCCCACTCGCGCTAATCGCCCGCACAGGCGGGGAATCAGCGCCGCGTGGGCGGAGCGGCCGCCAACGGCCGCAGCTTGACAGAATCACTCCGTCATGAGCACACAGCGCCCGTGGCTCATGACGGAGTGGTTCCGTCATGAGCAGCGATGAGGTTAACAACGCATGCGATTACAACGCGGTCATTACAACGACCACGTTGTTACATCGCAGTACCATTACAACACAAGTCGTTACAACAACTTGCTGTAGGGGAAGATCTAAGCTAAGGAATGGTATAATTTACTATTCCAACACCTTCCATACTGTTGCATACACTGGAGTTGGAATAGTAAATTATACTATTCCAACATCCAGCGCCCCCTACAGCATGTCGTTGTAACGACTTGCATTGTACTGGTACTGAGATGTAACAACGCGGTTGTTGTAACGACCGCGTTGTAATTGCATGCGTTGGAAATGCATGTGACGCAGTGGTATATATTCGATATGTGTTGCAACAAGATATTAGATTCAGATTATACAAGTCTGTTTTTTTAAAGAAAAAAAGGCGCAGTAGATCAGAATGTGTAGAAACACGCAGAAATATTTCAATTTTTCCATAGATATCTAAGGACTGAAAAAAATAACCATGTTGCCATAACTATCTCCTGTCTACTTGTCACTCTACACCTAGAAAAAGAGAGCAGGAAAGCTATGTTTCATTTTTCTTCCAACAACTTGTTAGAACTGTCAGCCTTAAGGGGGTCTTCTCCCAAACTTTTTGCCTTCACTTCTCCTATATAGCTGAAGTCGTTTTGTAGGCCTTAAGACTCTGCTCACTTTACTACCGCTAACTAACTAGTGCTGAAGTGCTTGTGCTCCCACCTTTAAACATGGTGAAACTGGTTTACATCCAATTGGCACATTTACTGTACTTGAAAGTCCCTAATAAAGTAGTACAACAGGGACCCAGGGTCCGTACATCAAATGCCACGAGTGGGCCTGCAGCACTGATTGTGTCACCCCCTTAAGTAGCATTTTAAAACATGTCCTAGTCCTACCATTGCAACCTGTGTGTATAGTTTCAACCCTAATTTTTACATGGCAAAATAAACCTTTTAACATTAGCTGGTGCCCAAATGGTAAACCAGACTCAAAGTGCACAACTTTCTAGCCTGCAGGCTTCCAGGTTTAAACCAAAATCAGCAATGGTGAAATGATTAGTGAAAACGAAAATACTGCTATTCAGTGCTTCAATTGCTCTATTGAAGTCATGGTAATGTGAGTATTCAAAGTTCATGCAGTATGCTGCTCCACAATAGCAGCAATAGAATCTAACAATTCAATATTCATTGCACATAAACAGTTGTGTCCAAAAGCCAATGCATTTTGAGAAAAACCCTTCATCAGTGGTAACTGTAACATGAAACATAAAAAACTTCCATTCAGAACAGTCTGTTGGAACTAGGGTTAATGTTTTAGAAATTGATCACTGTGTCACCTGTAACGTGCAAATCCAACTGTAGGTTTAACATGCCTTAAAGCTGCTTGCCAATATTCACCCATACCAAGTGTGTCAGTCGTAAAGTGCCATGTTACATATAACACCATGAAAGTGTCTCGATGCCAAAAAGTGTGTGAAACGGATGTCCGCCATGTGATATTAAACCGTGCGACTGCAGTGTCTGCGAATGATTATCTAGAAATATTGACTCAGAAGCTAAACACCAGTGCTATAAAATTGCACTTAACTGAAATGCAACGCCAATGTGCCACAAGTGTGTTTATTGTGCATATTCTTAATGACCCAAAGTTTCATGCATGCCAAAATGCTAGATGCTACTTCACTCACATATGGTACAGGCGATAAACTGTCAATGGGTAAATTGATCAGCATTTGAAGGGTCGCACAGTGAATCTGTGCGCTGATACAGACACGTACGATCAAAATCACTTCACCTTTTAAAAAGCTGATCTTTCACAGGTGTGACGCAATTCTAAAAGGTGTTAAAATGCAGTGGTTACAGTTTGTGACAGTAGTGAACTGACATAATCATGGGGAGAGGAGTTGGCCTAACGGCTAGGGCGGTAGACCTCGAATCTGGGGAACCGGGTTCGAGTCTCGGCAATGACGCTGAACATCCTATGATTCTGGGCAAATCACTTAATCTCCCCGTGCCTAACAAAATGAATGTTTCCTCATGTAACGCAACTGGTGCTATGTATAGCGCTCTGATACCGGGTCAAGTTGGCGCTAAGTATAACGCAGTAAAACAAAATAAATAATGGCAAAATTGCATATGTGCTCGTTGAACAAAAATCGGTGAGTGTAAAAAGACACTTTTGTGTGGTAATCGAGTTGCATATGATTATTCCCACTTAAACTGTGCACAGTAACATGGTGAGATACATGGGTATATAGCAATAGTGTAAAGGATTCCAGAAAGACCCTGTTACTTGAAAATATGACAAAGCTCTGCATATGTAAAACGTTATAGCTAATTATCAAGTACACTATGAATGTACAACATATGAATGCCTATAAAGTGAAGTGCAGTAGTTATAGAGAGCAGCACATCTACATTTTGTCATATGAACTCTTGGGGTAAAGGAGTATTGAATTTCTTAATCCAGTAGGTTTCTTATTGGGCTAAGATTTTATGAATGTTGATTTCAGGATTAGCCTTAATCACCTCTAAAACTTAAAAGCAAATTTGTGCTATGTGATGTTTATTTTCAAGCCAATGTGCAGCTAGAATAGAATAGTTGTTGCTGTGTATCATACTTTAGGCTATTTAACCTTATGTCATCTTCTGGTTTGCAACATTGTTACCTGTATTTGATTGAATTTACTGGAATGGGCAGCTCTGCACTTTTCTGCTGCCACCCTTTGCATTTGGAAATCAATATGTTTAAGACACTGGGTAAAGAGATAGGTACCTTTTACATATTTGTAAGTTTGTCTTTCTTGTTTACTATTTGCATAGTTGACGTCTGGGTTGTGCGCTACATGTGAGCCTCGAGGTTGATTTAAAAGGCTCTCAATACAATGGTCTTGTTCATGGAGCATGGTCACAGCATCATCCGCAAGAGTGGTTGTCTAATTGTAAGCAGGGCAAATCATACACTTTCACAACAATTATCAAGATTTTGCATGTAAGCCTCCTCAATTAGCAGTCTAACCTTTGCTTTTTACACTTTTTAGAATTGCGCTGCACCTGCAGCAGAGTGGCCTCCTGGTCATACCAGAGTTTTATAAACTCATGGCTGGCCTGAAGATTCTCTTTAGCCTCCTTCCAGAAGTGCTGCAGCTGGTTTCAGAGTGCCTGGGTAGGCTAGTGTAAAGTCCTTTGTGTATGTTCTGAGGCAGTCTCATTGAAGTGCGGGTGTGGTAGATGGCAGCTCTGTTCCCGCATCCTGCCAACACCTAGTCCCTCTTTGCAATACCGTCTGGGAAGAATACACAAAGGCCACCTGCCAAATACACCTTGTTGTGTGATCCAGGAACAGGCTGCAGGCTCCAAATGGTTAGGAAAAGAAAATGCCAACGTTCTAAAAGTGCAATTTTTTCATAATCGTGTCTTAAAATCTAACTCTACTATTAAAGAGGATTTTATAGTTTCTCAAATGCCAAACATAACATTATTGGTAGTGAAAAAACTTTTACATTTGTTTTTCACTACTGCAAGACCTATTTCTCCCATAGGGTAACACTGTCTTGCGTTATTACATTTCTTAATAAGTGATAACTTTGGCTCTGTTACAAGTCAGGATTTCATGTTTGGTGTCTGAGGAATTGTAATTTAAAATTATTTTTAATAAGAATTTTAAATTTAAGTCACAATTCTGAAAATGCAAATTTTTAAAGTTAGCATTTTCCTGCCCTAATCATTTAGGGGCTTATTATGATGTTAAGGGGAATCACTTTTGCACGACACTGACTCAGTCGTGGGACCGAACGATACCCCGTCCATTGTCCCGACCGACTGATTTTAATACGACCAAACACAGTTCGGTTGCATGGTCCCTTTCCTCAATGGAAGCTTGTGTTACAGGCATGAACCGACAATAACACAAGCTCCCATTGAGGAAAGGGAGGTGCAGTTAATCGCTGCCAGAGGCCGTGCACCAAAGGGGGCCATGTTGGGGGCTCCCAAACACGCTTTCCAACATAGTTTCCATGGCAGACAGCAGGCATGGACACCATGTTGAAAACCGTGATTTTAATCTCAAGGGCGGAAAGACCTGCCCTTGAGATTACTTGCTGGCTTCCGACTGGCAGACAGGCTCTGTGAACCTGTTGAAAGCCAGGTGGAATGACCGGCCAGTTTCTTTTCCGACCTCCTCCAACATAATGAGGGGTCAGAAGGAAACTGAGTGGCCCATTATGCTGTGGCCCTAAAGGCTCCGACCGCAGGTCAGAGCCCTTATGGGCTGTATCGTAATCCGCCTCTTAGTGCCTGCAGCCTGTTCTTGGGTCTCACAACTAGCTGTAGGTGGCAGTTGGCCATTGTGTATTTATCCCAGATAGTATCACAAAGAGGAACTTGGTTTTGACTGGATGGATCTCTGGCAGGATGAGAAGCGGTGCTGTTACTTGCCACACTTACATTTCAATGGGGCTGCCTTAGCAGACACACAAAGGTCTTCACACTAGCCACACTGTCCAGATGTTTCTCTCACTTTAAAGTTACCCCAGGTATAAAAAGTGGAGCTACAATTGAAGCTGCTTAAGCCCTGCTGGCTGCTGCTGGAGTGAGTTCCTGATCCCCAAGAAGTACCCCTCAGGCCCTGGACCACTGGTGTGGCAACAGTTGAGCTCCTACTTGAATAAAAGGACAAATCCTGAAGTTTTGGGCACTTTGCACCAGTGAATGGGCCCGTTTGCACCAAGATTTTGCAGTTCCAAGCCAACCACTAATTGAGAAGCTCCAGTGAATGCAACTCCTCGCACTACAGTGAACTACAGTGACAACCAGCAATGCGGGATCTGCACTTCATGCTATAGCATTGAGGCGAATCTCCAGCAATGACCGTCCCTGATGTCAGACAGTACAACAACATATACATTAAGAATAATCCATATAAGAACAACATCATACTGTGACACACATATATAAATTATGTGCTTATTTTATGGAGGGGAAGTATTACTTCTGCCCAGGAATTAACTCAATCTTTCAGCAACAGTAATCCCTGGTTAAAATTTACCCACATCATCAGCCAAAACATAAACACTTTTTTGGATCTTGACATCATTATCCAAGCACTTTGCCATGAATGTTTTTGGAAACCTAACAGACAAAAGTTGCCATTTAAGATTTGATAGTTAGCGCCTTTCTCACTCCAGGAAAATCCCCCCTTTGGGCATTTCTCTAAGTATTAAATGTAACTGCTGAGGCATCCATTCATGTAATGAACAGGGAGACACTGAGAAAATTATAGTTCACGAATAAGAGAATTATAAATAAATGAGCTAGGAAGCATGCATGCCACAACAAAAGTATTTTGGAAAGTCTTCCTAAAGAGAAATCAGATCACTTCTCACCTCTCTCTAATAAAGTGAAGAACAGTATCTAAAAGAAACAGGAATATTCACCCCAAAGCAGGAAATGATTAAAGCATTCCTCCTTTTTCTATGAAACTGGAACCCATTCTAACAGACAGATTAGTGCATACTAGAAATATTAACCCGACAGCTACACTGAGTACTCTGACCTTGCTTTGGGGTGTTTCACCTGACATGAGACATTACCCGTGCTGCAGATGCTCAGTCTGTCTATTCGCAAGTACCTACCAAGAGATAGATATCAGGACTAACCACCTAGGGGTGATTAAGAACCACACCAATTGCAATAGCTATAATTTTGCATACATGATCACATCCCCCAGTTCTCTAAGATACGTGACATGACTTGCTGCATAGTGCGTATTAGGTTCAGTGTGCACTGTAGGAACATTAGATGCAAAAGAAAATTACACCCGTCTGACAAACCAATTCTTAGGACTAAATCACTCTGATGAAGACCTTTTATTGGTAGTACTTGAAAAGATAGCACCTACACCACACTGCAACATAATACAGACCCTCCCAAATAAGAAACAACAATAGCTATATCTTCTGTAAAACCCAAATTCTTGGGCTTATAGATGAATACCTTGGTTCCAGGTCACCCCATATTTACTGAATAACAGCTTTATATCAACTGTGTATGTTAGGTGGATGAATGAGGGTCATACTCACATGTACATACTCTTTTCCTGTCACCATTGAGATTAATACCCAAGTCATACTTTTCATCCCGTAGGTTATGCTGATGTGAATTCTAATATACAGTATAAACAAACACCCCTGATTCTAAAGTGATACCTTCCATCTCTCAGGGTATGTAGATATGAATTTAAATATATGGTATAAATATACACATACACCTCCCTGATCTCATGAGGTCTCTCTCTTTTCTAGAATGCTAATCTACATCAGCCTTTGCCCCTCTGTAGTTTATAAAACAAGCCCCCCAAATAAAGAAAAAGTCAATATTCATAAACACCTCTTAGACCATGTAAAAGAGGTTCATCCCGCACCGCCAAATATTGTGAACAGAGGCACACCGGCCCTGATTTCCACTATACAGATGGTGCCTCAGGGATTATTTTCCCAAAGTATGCACCTAATAAAAATGAATAAAGGCACTTCTGCTTGGCTGGCAGAATTAGGCTGAGTATTCTTTTGGGACTCCATTTCACATGTATCAATCAAGCTGGAGACAATTTTATATAGTTCGGCTCACACAAGCATTTAAGCGAGCACAACAGCGGTGGCCAGCACAGGTAAGCGTGGTGGGGGGAAGCTAACAGATGGCGAAATAGGTATTATTTATTTATTTAATTATGCCTATTCCATCAGCTGTCAACTTCCTTTACTCCCACCCCAACACGTTTACCTGTGCCGGCCACCGCTGGAGCACAAGTTAAAGACAAACAATCGGCGGGAATAGTCAGACACTAAAATTGCAGGGTGAGACCTTTGACGATGTAAGAACATAAATGGGATCCTTTTTGTGAGGAATGGATTCCTTCATTTCTACTCCCCTTGGTCATTGACTAACATGACAGCCTTTCATTACAGTGTATGTGAGTAAAAGGCTTCTCTTGTTAGGTCCTCTATAATGTCCCTTCAATCATAGGCAAGAGTTAGATAGAAGGTGTGAAGTATATCAGCAAGGGTTTCCACCAATTTGTAGTGGTTTGCAGTGATTACAAATAGCTGAATACAGCACATAGAGGAATGCACCACAATATTTCCTCACAGAAAGAATTTGAACTGTGGACTTAGACAAAGTCTGTTCTAAACCTTTTGCCACAGGGCTCATCCCTCCGTCCCACACGTTTTAACGTTTATGTGACACCGTTAGCGGCCCTGATAAGATCTTTTGGGTTCCAGCTGACATCTTGCGCATATGATACGCAAATAGTGCTGCCACTCCGGCATGGGCAAGAGGCTGAAACAGGAAGAAGATTCCATGATTGCATGAAAGAGGTCAGGTTGTGGATGTCATCGAACTGCTTGAAACTCAATTCAAGCAAAACGGAGGTCATCATATTTGGCAACAATACTAACTTCTGGATGCCAGAC
Organism: Triturus cristatus; assembly: GCF_964204655.1. Classification (NCBI taxonomy): domain Eukaryota; kingdom Metazoa; phylum Chordata; class Amphibia; order Caudata; family Salamandridae; genus Triturus; species Triturus cristatus. Next base: position 715,638,126 of record NC_140584.1, on the reverse strand, counting down.
TGGTGGCCGGAGGAATATGGAACCCTCTCCGAACCAACTAAGACAGCAAAGAACCTGGGGGTCATAGTTGACAACAAACTTACCTTCAGGGACCAGTTAAACATGGTTGACTCAGCTAGCTTGTATCTTCTTAGAATGATAAGATAAAGTTCTTTCTACCGGCAGACAGTCTCAGGACAGTGGTTACGGCACTTATCATATCGTGGTTGGACTACTGCAACAGTCTTTACCTAAATATCCAAAGAAATCACATAAATGGACTCCAACTCGTTCAAAATGTGGCAGCCAGATTTCTGACTGGGACACCGAAGTTTGTGTCTGTTTAGAAAGAATTAAAACAGTTACATTGGCTCCCAGTCAAACAACGGACCCAATTTAAAGACCTTTGCACTGTTTTTAAGGTCCTCCAGGGAGTTGGCCCGACCCTCTGAAACAGCGTTTTCAATGGTATGTTCCGAGACGGGCCCTTCGCTCCATGGGAACAAAATGAGTGATCGTACCCCCAGCCAAAAAAGTGAACTGAGGTGGTAGGAGTTTTATTACAGGTTCCGCAAGGGCCCTTTAACGAACTTCCATTCCATCTTAGAAACTCAACCGAGCTCCTTTCTTTCAGGAAAGGTCTGAAAACGTGGCTTTTCACCCTATAGGCACCATACACCTCAGCAAACGATAGGCAGTGATCAGCGCTAGGACACCCTAGGGTAACCGTTGTGCTTAAGAAATTAAATTAACATAACATAACATGACATTATAGGAAGCGATTTTGGATTCTTCATTGTATGATTTTTATGTTCGATGTCAATTCTTTGGTGAGTGTGGGTTGGCCAATGATGAAGCATGACACCCAGGGCCCGAAGGCCATTCCTTACAATTGTTTGCAATGGTTGAGTCCTGGCATACCTCAGTCTTCAAAGGTTCCCTCAACTAGGACACTGAGGACCTATAATCTTATAATGTCATATTTCCTACTTGTGTTTTAGAAACTGACTTTGGAGGCAACTCAACCCTTCCACCTTTGATGTTCACCCACTGCACAAGAAAATACTCCCACAATCACGCGTTATCAGTCAGAACAGGTTTAGATTGGAATTCTGATTAGTAAAACAATTGCTCGTCTGCAAATCTGCTGTATTGAAATACTATATCAGCGTTTTAAAAGCTCCTGACAACTCGTTAAAGTCACTTTTAAAAGGTACCTTGGAGACTCCAGGCACTCCCTGGCATCACCAACTGCAAGCCGCTACTTAGTCTCTTCGGGTCGAAGAAACAGGGTTAAAGAACATCGATTTCCCCTACACAGAATGAAAAAAGGTTATTAACAGACAAATGCAGGTCCTTCTGAGGTCCCAGGATTTAACTTCATTAGAGAATATCGCTATCCTTCTCCCCGTGAACAGCTCTTACCTGGTGGGGATGTCTCAACCATATCTATCAGAAACTATAAATAGACGGACTTGCCGTGAGAATCTGTGCAACGCTTACTAGTGACAGAATGTAATCCAGCATGGGCCCACCAGGGTGTGGGAGGGGCCTGCAGGCTGTGCAGCTATACAGCTGAATCATGGCTGCACCACCTGTGCTGCTGCCCCAAGTTGAACTCAGCAAGGAGGAAACTACTGATCTTTCGGTGCTGGCCGCTCGCACCTGCCTGTGACCATCTGCCCTCTGCCTCTCTCAATCCAGACCATGTGCCCTATCGAGGTGCAGAAAATTCGTTGAAGAATTTAGGGCCTGGCTGAGCCATCAAATCATCGGCTCCCATAAGCCCAAGACACTCCAAATGCTGATAACGCACCATTGTTTCCAAAAGGTCCGATCTGTACCATCAGGGTGGCTGAGGCTCATTCAGTCTGACCTGGGGCGCGAGGACTCGGGGTATGGACAATTAATTATTATAATTATTATCCGGTGAGGCTGCTAGAGGATTAGCAAGATAATAACCCCTCTGTCTCACCGTCTCAACATTGCCTTAGGTTTTCTGCACTCGATAAAGCACTTCGGTCTGGCACTCTATGTTGCTCTACTTCCTTCAGATAATGAACCTCTCCTTGTACACCTCACCATGCCATCCTTTCCACATCACATATTGATGCACTTTTTAAAGCATTTGACTTTGAACGTTATCATTTTTATTTCACTAACCAATGATGTTCCCCAAACATTTTACCCTCTTAAATTTCGACTCATAATATCACTCTGATCCTCTAAGCACTTCGGGGCAGATTTACATGCCCCTTGCGCCTCATTTACGCCGCCGTTGCATCACTTTTGTGACGCAGCGGCGGCGCAAATCCTGCGCCATGGTGCGGAGTACTTACAACGTGATGCATCTGGGAGATGCGTCACGTTGTAAAGCCCTGCTCCACATGTAGGCGTTCCTGCGCATGGGGGGGGCGTCCCGGAGCAGGAACGCCTCCTATAAGTGGCTGAATGAAATCTACAAGATTTCACTCAGTCACTTTTAGGACGATGCTGCGTCAAAACCCTGTGCCTGCCTGAAGCAGGCGTAAGGATTGACGCAGCATTAACAAGATAGGGCCCCCAAGAAAATTGCTGGAGCTGCGTCGCGCTTGCGACGCAACTCCAGCAATGCGCCACTTTTACGGCTCAGATGCGTCACGCATCTGTGCTGTTTTTGCCCCATGGTGCACCGCATTGTAAATGCGGTGCATCCATGGTGGCGGAGCTGTGGCACACAATAACTGGTGCATCCCTGCTGATATGTAGGGATGTGCCAGTTATTGTAAATATGCCCCTTCATTCTAAGGTCTACCCTTATGCAGTTCCCCCAGGCACAGATTCAGCGCTGAAGACTGTACCATAATACCAGTTTCACTGAGTGAATCATGCAGAAATTGTGGGGAGGAATGTGTAGCAGGCATTTAAATACTGTATCTGAGAATATGCATAACTAATAGTTTTTACCCGACTCATTTATTTACCGTTCATTTGCCATTTTAACATGACTGTTTTTGTGTCAAACTTTTTTTATTCATATTACAGTGATCAACAATTACATGTGACAATGGAAGTGGCTGATGAGATCATTGCATTTCACAAGAGAGCTAGATTAGGTGTACAATTTCTTCCTTACAGGCAATGTCGTCATCAGTTCCTTTGTAAACTATATCCGTACCTTGTTGTCGCTAGGTATTATCTAGTTCACAACCTTTACACTCCCAAATACCCCCTTTCCCTACAATCCTGGTAACTGGGATGCATGAGTGTGAGACTTTCTATGCCGTGCTTTGAAGCGGAGGATCCAGGGCGCAGTCAGGAGCTGGGCCCTGAAGCCATGCAAGATTTGTGTGTATCGTCAGTGTCCAGGGTGAAGGATCCACTGGATCTGAAAGAGATTGAGTGCCCTAGTATGAGGACAGCACCCCCAAGATGTAGACCTTGGGACAGAAATTCCACCAAGGGGCCGCAAGTGTATCATCTTCTCTATAGTTATCATCACTTGCCAAAGGCACGCATGCCATTGGGAATGGGATTGTGCGTCTTTCTTCTTCCATGCAGCTTCTAAAGTAAGCTTGAACAGGGAAGCCATAAAAAGTACATGGGCTGGTCACTCGTCATTACGAGTTTGCCAGCTCCATGATGTCTTCACTGTATTATGGGATGTTTGGTACCAAACATCTCATCTCAATATACTTGCCTTGATTCAAGTGTCAAATTTAGTAATAATTGCATCCAGAGGACCTTTTTAGAAGGTTCCCCTGAAACATAATGACTCCTATTGTGCTCCTGACTGGTGTTTAGCAGCCTGACACTATTGGACATACTTATGTACAATAGGGTGAGAGTTTTTGCTCTCAGGGGCCAGAAACAATGCCTGTCCTGGGCAGCTGTGCTTCACACATCCTCCAGGCAGGAACTGCTGTCTAGGTCTGGAAGCTTCAAAGGCGATATAGCCTCTGAACTCTGACTCACGCCTCAGCTGCTTGCAACAGATGGCAAGCCCCCTGTCCTGACCCAACTTTCAGCGGAAAGACAGGTGGGAAAATTAGTTAGATGCCAAGGAGGGTGATCCACTGGGTTACCAACCTCAGGTACTCAAACAACATACATTCACCTGGGACCATAAACACACATTCACATAGGCTAGTAAATACCGCTGGGGGTCAATTTTTATAAATGTCTTTTTATGAGATTAGTTACCTGTCAATTTTTAACTAATCTTTCACTGATCAAAAAGTTCTTTCCTCTGGTCAATGGACCTATTAGTTGGAACTAGTTGATGGTGGAATGACATAGAATTTTATTTCTTATCATTTTGAAATAACCACAGACTAGTGAAAAGTTTAAATGTTTTATCTAGTTGAATTCATGCGAGCCAAAATCAAAAAGAAAAAAAAATACAGTATGAACTCCGTTTCTTCAAGGAGGAAAAGTCAATTAATGCAATAATCTGTCACCTATATTAGAAAGAAGTTTCACAATGACAACACTCAGATAAAAAGAGGATAGAGAGAGCAGTACAATGACATACTTCACAGAAGTATATTTACCTAGAATGTAAACCAACCCCCTGGCCAAGGAGCTGGAAGTGTCCCCTGGGAAAGAACAGGTGACAAAGACTTAAGGACAGGTTTCAGGACAGGAATCAGGACAGCATAGAAGACCTCTTCTAGATTCGACGTCTGCGTCGCACGCCGCTCTGACACTATCTTCCTCCTCGATTCTTCGGCGATCTTCTAATTATTTGCCTTATTTCCCTCCTCGATTCTCCAGCGATGTTCTTCTAATTAATTTGCCTTATTTCCCTCCTCGATTCTTCCACGATGTTCTTCTAATTAATTGGCTTAAATTCTAAGTCTGCAAATCGATTCTTCTTCAGCATTTGTTCAGCTCTCGGTTAGCATCCCGGTCTCTCAGCATCTCAGCATCACTTCATGTGTTCTAACTAACTAAACTACCTCAATTATACCTTTCATTGCTCATGTAGCACCCATTAATGTTTCAACTTTATGAAACTCCTAATTCTAATTGGACAGGCAAGGGGGGGATGATCATCACACCATGATAAGTTTGATAATTTTTCTTTGGTTCTTTGTTTAATGTTCCCACCCCTTAATTCTTATTCCCAAGCTTTATTTCCCACCCGTATTCACATCTTTATCAAACAAAAGTATACATATGATATAAATTTCTATTCAACATTCAGGATGTCCAACAGGTTCCCTGGACATGTAACAATGATGGCCTTGGACGGGTTTCAAAATCGACATCATGGCTTCCCGGCTTGTTATTACTGCACCTGCGTGAAAGTTATGTGTAGTACAGGCTTCAGTCTCATTTGGAGGCCCAAATACAAACTAACAGAGAAGTCAAAAAGAAACATATTAATTTCAAAATAAAATGATTTCACTGTATACCACCTATTGCTACTCTAATCCCAATTACTTATAAAAGCTCCTCCCGCATTGGCACTTAGTAAATAGCCTGTTTTAGTTTCAGTGAAGCAGATGCCTAGCATGTGGGCTTTGAAGCGGCCATTTTAGATGCATTTGCGCAGGTGCAGAAATTTCACTCCAAGCGGAAGTACGTCATTCTGCGTAGATGCAGTTGATGCATGCGCAGTACAGTTTCCCGCTTTAGCAGCCATTTTAAGTTTTACTTGGGTTATTTGCTAGTAAAACGCGCAAGGAAGCTTCATCTTTACTAAAATGTAATGTGATGCATAATAATTTACACAGTACTCTATTAATACAGTGTTACAAGTTATATGAGAGGATTGCGTCCGAGCAAGTCTCTTTTATACGAGTCCTTGCTCCATCAACGGTCCCCAGTCAACCTGCAGCAACCCTAAGGTGGGAAAGGTGATATGGAACCCCCCCAGCTCACTTTACACCATCTTGAAGCTGGGGAACATAAACTATAAAGGTCAGGGTCATGCCCACCACCCAAGCAGGGTGAGTATTTAGAGGGTGGGGTCACCCTAAAGGTAGGCACTCCCTTTAACTCCCCTAAATGCGGTATATAGGTGACACCTCTGAGCCTTGAATGTCAGATTCAACAGACGCAAGAAGATCAAGGACAAAGAAGAGCAACTAACCTCGAGAACATAGAGCCTGGACTGGATGTTGGCACAAAAGAAGTGGTCTTGTCAGTCATCCTCACTGCCCACTAGCAGACTGATTACAAGCAAGTTCTAAATCGGTTTTCTGAGCTCTTCTCTTTGACCTCTGGTCAGACTAGCTGGTGTAGCCATGATATGGACACTGTCTGAAACCTATCTGTCAAGAATAAAATATGCAGGCAATCTGATCATATGAAAGAGAGCATCAACGCTGAAATTCTGGAATTGGAAGTCATAGAGCCATTTGAGAGCCCATGGGTCAGTCAAGTTGTTTTAGTCTCTAAGCCTCATACCAAGAAATTACGTTTGTGTGAACTATAGGGGCTTCAATGCTGTGACCAAAACCAATGCACACCCGATTTCTAGGGTAGTTGATCTAATTGATAGGTTTGGAGCATCTGAGTATCTGTGTACTTTTGATCTCACATCCGGTTACTGGCAGATAGGCCTGACTCCACGGGCAAAACAAGGATCTGTATTTTCAACCCCAGATGGGCATTATCAGTTTACTATGATGCCTTTTTTGGTCTGATAAATGCACCTACCACTTTTCAAAGGTTGGTGAGCAAAGTCCTTGCTGGATTCGAATCCTACAGTGATGCTTATCTTATTGCGGCGATTCTGAACATACACAGAACTATGCACAGGAAAACAGGACCTCGGTGTGTAGGGGCTATACCTTCCTACCACGTCAATACCCAAAATCTGCGAACCAACAAGCTATAGTGTCTCATTCGTTCTCCTACATGATCACGAAGCTACAAATGATTAGACAACCCAGAACACAACACTCCTGAGTCTCTCAGGAATCTCAGTAGCAAGACGTACTCATTCGCTCACTCAGAATCACTGTTATAGTTCAAAATGTTTATTTTAACTATAGAGCTCTATAATACAGTATACGAGCCACTACCAGCAGCAAAACACATACATTTAAAAAGGTTAGCATTGTAGCAAGTCCATAGACTATGAAAGGGGATGTCATCATATACAGACAGTGGATAAAAGACTATACGGCCTAAGCACCGTCTCCTTGGAAAGAAAACATTTTGTTATATAAAGTAAGATATCTGGGCTTTGTCAGCAGACCACATACCTTAGTGCCTAGATGGTAGTATTACATCATAGGAAATGCATAGCTCTTCTCCCTGGAAAGGTCCCTCTCCAAGTGTGTGTTAAACCAACATGCAACCCCTTAATATCAAAGAACAAGTATCCAGCAGCCACAGCTGTATAGCATGTTTTGTCTAAGTGCTAGGGACTGATCAGAACAGAATAACAAGGGGCATTGTTTATTGACCTTGCACTCCGTGTTCAGACTAAACTCTAGGAACAGGCAGAGAAGGTAGAAAGCAGACAGTTCTCGTGTGAAAGGCACAAACAAAGTCTTGCAAAATAAAGTCATGTAGTAGCGTGAGCAACAGCAGCATCATCGCAGCAGAGCTCATGCTAACTTAGCAATTTCGACAATGACTCCAACTGCCATATGACAATCTAGATGTTATTGTTGTCTTTAGCTCTACCTCATAGGATCACCTGATACACCTTAAAAGTAGTACTAGAGGTTCTGAGAATTTCAGGCCTCACTATCTAGACACGAAAGTTCCAGATAGGTCAGGGAAAAGTTGTATATTTGGAAGATCATTGTTGGTGGAGGCCAATTTTAGCCCTTATAACCCAAGATCCAGATCAGTCTGGACTGGGTTGCTCCAACGACCAAGACTCAAGTCAGGGCCTTTCTTGGCCTGACTGGGTACTATAGGAGGTTTGTGAAGAATTTTGGCACCATTGTGACACATCTCACAGGATAGACCTCCAAATGTATGCCCAAAAAGGTGAACTGGACAGTGAGCTGTTAAAAGGCTTTTGCACTCTGAAGGAAGCAATGTGCACCTTTTCTGAAAGCTTCAGATTATGCCAAGTAATCAATTGTGCAGACTTATGCCTCTGTACATAGGATAGGAGGGGTCCTATCCCCAATAAATGACCAAGGTCAAGACCAGCAGTTGGCTTTCATCAGTAGAAGACTACTCCACAGGGAACATCATTGGGGTACCAGTGAGAGCGAAGCCTTTGCTCTGGTTTGATCCCTGAAGAAGATGAGACCATGCCTGTTTGGCTTTCACTTCCTTGTTCAAATTGACCACAGGTCTCTCAGATAGTTAATGCAAATTAAATGCGAAAATCCCAATCTGGTAAGGTGATCCATATCCATACAGGGTTTGGACTTTGAAGTGGAACATAGACCTGGGACTGCTTATGCCAATGCAGATGACCTTACCAGGTTCTTCTGCTTGGGCAACAAAGACTCGTTAGGGGAAGGTTAGTCTCTCATCCTCTCTCATTTGAGGGAGTAAGGTATGGGAAGTTGCCTCTCATGGACATGGTAAGCTCCCACTTTTTGTCTGGAAAATGATGTCATTTCGACTGGAAGAGCGCAAGGTCCGTGCCAAATAGGTCCCAAGTGCCAGAGCTCCGTCACTAAACTGTACCTTTGTTTCCCAATTGGCACCACTTCAGTACTCCTTGTAAGTCCCAGGTAAGTGGTTTCTCTGGTAGGACATTGGCACTTAAGAGCGACCCCAAGGGTAGCAGCACGAATTGTGAAATCCTAGTGTACCATCACCAAGGCCACGCATGCTGCCATTGCAGACTGTGTGTCTTGGTTCAGACAAAACTGAAGAGTCAACATGGCACACAAATACTGCATGGGATATAGATAAGACACCCCCTACCAGGCCCTAAGGAAGGGTGCACTATATCTCCTATGACGACAGAGCTGCAGGAGCAGATATGCCCCTGCAATAACCATGTCAATTCTTTGAAATTCTTGGATATTGTAAAAGAGTACAAGGGCTGGACACTCATCTTTACCAGTTTACCAGCTTGATGGTTTCACTGTCTGTAATATGGGATGTTTGGTACCGAACGTCTCATCTTAATAAATCTGCACTAATTCCAGTGTCATATATATTAATAATTGCACACAGAGGACCCTTTTAGAAGGGTCACCTGAAACCTACTGACTTCTAGTGTGTTACTGACTGGTCTCCACCAGCCTGACATTATCAGACATGTTTCTGGAACCATAGGGTGAGCGCCTTCACTCTCAATGACCAGAAACAATGCCTGCCCTGGGAGGAGGTGATTCACACCTCCTCCAGGCAGGAACCACTTTCCAGGGCAGGAAGCTTCAAAGGGGATGCCGCCTTTGAACTCTGACCCACGCCTCTGCTGCTAGCATCTGAGGTGAGCATTTGGAGGGTGTAGTTAACCTACCGGTAGGTAGCCCATTGGTTACTACTTGGCACTCCCATTGACACTCTAAATTCAGTATTTGGGTTGCAGCTCATTGCCTTGAATTTCAGATTTGACGAACACAAGGAGATCAAGGACAAAGCAGAGCAGCTGACCTCGAGAACAGAGAGCATGGGCTGGATTTTAGTGCAAAACCCTGCTTGCAGCCTAAAGACTCGACAATCACAGAATACTGTCTCATCCTGCCACTGAGAGACCCCAGGGGCCCTCCAGCACCTCACAAAGTTGCCTTAGAACTTCTTGGAGTAGAGGTGCTACTCCCCTCCATCACAGGCAATAAAACCACAGAATCCAAACTCTCAACTTGCAGCTCCCAGGACCCAATGATGCCTCAGCTGCCCAGGAGAAGATACTGCAGCTTTGAACGATCAACTATGCCTCCTCACTAAGTTTAGAGGCACCAGTATCTTCCGGCGCTAAGCAGCACCAACCCCAGGGTACCCTATACCCTGCTACCCAAGACCGACTAAAAAAGTCCAAACCAGACTCCGACTCCCTGAGGACCGAGTACCCATCAAGGGACATCAGCAGCCCTGAGACCCACTTGTTAAGTGGCCCAGCTGTCCTGCACCAGCCCCTCTGAGATGTTTGCCCATGAATGTAAGGGGCACTTTGAGCACCAGAGGTAGGATCACTTGTTTGCTCTGAACCCAGCTGTACTGCCTGGGGAATCTCAAAGATCTTTGTGCTCCTGTGGTCCCCAGGCCTTTGCAACCTCTACACGCTTTTGAGTGCCCACAAGTCCCACTGTGCAGCCTCTTTTTAGGTGGCCCCCTTCCTCATAACTGCTGGTCGAACTTTGGATCCTGGCTCCCTAACATTCTAATTGACGAATGTAAGTCCTACTGCACTGTGGTTTATTGCATTCATTGTTTTTCTCCATAGGATATCATTTTGCATAATTGCGCACAACTGTATATTGCTTTTACTTATCTTGGTTACTACTAAAACCTATTACATGCCTACCTGTAACTGAAGTTCTTGGCTCAAAATATTTATAAAATGACTTGCTATTTTTCAATAATTTGGTCTTGACTTCATTCTTGAGTGTGTGTTCCATTTATTGCCTCTGTGAGTACAACAAATGCTTAGCACTCCCTAATGATATGCCAAACTGCTCACCCACACTACAACAAAATAGAGCGTTAGTATTATCTACTTTTGCCTCTGTAAACCAATAAGGGTTTCTCTGGCCTCTCTACACAGTGTACCCCATTGTGTTACACTATAAAGAGAAGTGGGTTTCCTACTCCCAACCTCTGACCTGGTGGGAGGCAATGAAAGGGAAGAGCTGGGTGGCTCTCCATCCCGCATGCCCCCACCAAGAGGATCCAGGGAACCCCTAGTGGCCCTGGCTCCTCTCATCCAGGCTGCCCTGCTGCATGAGAAGAGCCGCACCTTGATTGCACGAAACCCAGCCAGTCCGGGACAGAGCACAGGAAAGTCCAGGGCAGCAGGACATTGGGGGCTCGTCTCAGTCCAGGGAACACTGCCATATGATTCCCTCACGGGGTTGTGATGGGTGAGCATGAATTCCATCTCAGGAGGGCTTTCATTCATGCTGCTCCTGGAGAGGCCACTCTCCGTCCCTCACATGTACATCAGTCGGGTACTCTCAGGTTGGAGGAGTCTGCCCCATGCCCAGTCCTCATCCAAGCACCCCTAAGTCTGTATCCTGCTTTGCCTGCCAGGCCGTGCAAGGGGAAGTCCGGGCCCTGTGCCTACAGTGTGTCTTCCATCTCAGGGGTGGCCGAGGGTTTCGGGCTGGCACCGCCAGTCGCTCGGGCCACTCTACCATTATTGATCCTTTCACAGGTTCACCTACAGAAAACTTGTTATGACTTTTACTTCTTCTAGTTAGTCAAGCTTGATCCTCTTCTGTGCACTTTGCCTGGGCCTTTGCTGACCTCGGAGGGGCCGATCCGAGGACCTCACTAAACCATCCAATCATTAACCAATGCAAGTTTGTGACCCACACTTACTAAGAATTCTTCCGTCATAGAAATCAACCGCAATCCTCAATCCCTATTAGAGTTACCCACACCTGTTGGCGAATGGTAGACACAAGCTGATCTGTTCACATAGCATGCATGCAGCCCCGGACATCTAAGTACATCACAGACCAGTTATTGTTCGATCTCAAGTGGCTGAATGCCACTAGTCCCTCTAAGAAGTTGAACGGCAACCGCTGGGTGTCATGTAACTAGTTAGCATGGAAGAATCTCATTCAATATTGGAATAAACTAGACAAATCGTTCTACCAACTAAGAACGGCCATGCACCACCACCCACAGAATTGAGAAAGAGCTATCAATCTGTCAATCCTTTCCATGTCTGGGCCAGGTGAGATTTCCCTTATTGAGTCACATTAAGCTACAAGGTCCTCTCCTGGTGGTGCTCTTCCATCAATTCAGATTTCACCCATACCTCCACCAAAACCCAAAGACTTTGGTTTCCCAGAAGCTGCTCCGCGGGTCATGGGGAAAACACCACAGATTTGCTAGTCTGCATTGCTTATGGCCAGAACTATGATGGTATTTGATTTTCTTCAAACCTCAGACTTTCTTCCATGATCTCAGTGCGCCATTGGAAAGCAAGGGGTGCAACCAGATGGCCGAGGGGCTTGGTTTGTCCAGAGCAAATGATGGCCACCCGGTCACGCTGTTCCTTATTGAATGGGCTTCTGCTTGTCCTTGGAGGGGAAGGGGACTATGCCTCAGGCACATGGCGGGTAGAGAGCTACTGATGGACCTCCAAGTTGAGGCCCTCAGGCACATTAACATGCTGACAAATCGGGGGAAGCCCCATGGATCCCCGTCTCAGGCTCCTGGTGATGCAACAAGGTGGAGGATGGAGCCCCAGGGTGGGAGAAGCTGCCCTGGGATCCAGCAGGTCCCAGGAGCACGGTTGGAGCTCCTGGACCCATCTGGGCAGGGGAGGTCGCCCCAGGGGCTTGGCCATGCTGTGGGCTGGAGGACAGAGCCCAGGATGGGGGACCCCAGCCCCAGGGACTACCGGGCCTGGTCAGAGCTTTTGAACCCGGAAAAGCAGGAGAAGCATCCCCGGACCCGATGTACCCCTGTGATGGCCCTTGGTGGTGGAGCAGGTCGGATGACAGAGCCCAGGGTGGGAGCGCCCACCCCGGGGTCTGGTCAGAGCTCCTGGTCCCAGCTGCACAGAGGAGGCCTCTCTGGGCCTATGTGACCCCGTCCTGGGCGCTTTGCCATGTGGTGGGATTGAGGACAGAGCCCAGGAGGAGGGAGGTACCCCAGGGCCCATCGGGGCCCTGTTAGAACCTCTGCACCCAGCCAAGCAGGGGAATACTGCCCAGGCCCAATGGGCTCCCCTTGTGAGCCCGTTGTGGTGCAGCATTGGACAGAGCCCTGAAGCCCCCAAGTGGGCCTGATGCCTGATCAGAGCTCTTGGACAAGGGTAGGTCTTGTTGGGCCTGCAGGACCCGATCCCAAGGGTTTGGCCATGTGACGGGCGGGAGGACCGCGCCCAAGATGAGGGGCCTCCACCCAGGGCCCAGGTAACAGGTTCCGAACCTGGCAAAGCAGGGTACGCCTCCCTGGGCCTGACGGACCCCCGTCTCTGGCCCGTGGCGATTTAGAAAACCGGAGGATGGAACCCATGGGGGCAGCACCTGCCCTTGGGTCTGGCAAGGGCATGGGCCTATTCATAGCTCTTGGACCTGTCCACACAAGGGAGGCCTCCCCTGACCCGCACAACCCCATCCTGGGTGTTTTGCTCTATGCCAAGCCTGAGGAGGGAGGCTAGAAGGCACCTTGCCAAGCAAGGGAATCCTCCCTGGGTCCGACTGCACATGGTGGTGCACCAGGCCAGAGGAGAGAGCCCAGGGCGGGAGCACCTGCCCTGAGGCCTGGCAGGCTGCAGGGGCCAGGTTATAGTCCCTTGACCCATCCACTCATGGGAGGCCGCCCAGGGCCTGTAGCACCCTGTCCCCCACTGGGGCCCTGCTCCAAGTCTATCTGGTCACTGTCTGAGAACCACTGGACCACAAAGGGGTCTGTAGTACCCTGTCCCGTGCCCAAGAAGTGACATAGAGGACTGAAGGCATGAATGCATCTGTCCTACTGGATCCCCGGCATGGGTTGAGGAAGCATATTAACTTCATCAGGATTCCAGGGCAGACCAGCCAGGGCCCACAGGATCCCTTCCTGAGTGCCTGGCTATGTGGCTGGCCCGAGGATGGAGCCCAGGATGGGGGCTCCCACCCCAGGGCTTGGCCAAAGTTTGTGAACCCGGTAAAGAAGAGAAATGCTTCCAGAGCCATATGTAACCCTGTTACATTCCCTTTATGGTGCGGAGGATTGGACAGAGTCCAGGGCATGGGCTCCCACTCTGGGACCCAGCCAGAACTCCTGAAACCGGTCATGAAGAAGCCTCTCCGGGCCCGATGGAACCCTGTCCCCGGACCTTTCTGGTACAGCCAGCTTAGGGATGGAGCCGACGACAGGGGCTCCCACCTCTTGGCCTGCCTAGGCCCAATCAGAGTTTCTGAACCCGGGCCAATCAACGGAAGCCTCCCCAGGGCCAGATATTTGGCAATAACACTTGTTCTACTATTGTGTGTTCCCTTAGATTTTGGATCCTAGCTCAGCCGGCCACGGAAACCTGGCCAGCCTGTACATTTTTTAAAACTAGACACCTAGGGCTGTCCAGGGTGGGCTTACTTGCATAGATCTCACCACATTTTATTACCCACAATCTCTTGCAAACCTGTTCCTTCGACTAAAAATGACCGTTCCTCACATTTCTGTAATGGAAAGTTCTGTAATCTGCAGGGTTCCACAAACTTCCTTCCACCCAGCTTTCCCCAAATGTTTCCTGATAAAAAAATGGTACATCCTTAGTGTGGGTAGACCTAGTGCCTACAACAGGAAACTTCCCAAAACACAACATGGATGCGGCCATTTTTCCACCTAAAACTGTAAACAGCAGAGAGATTTCCTAGAAGTGTCAAAATGACGGAACAGTTCCATCCTCGGCACAAGCTGACCATGGCGGAGGATGGAACTGTTCCGTTTCTGGCACAGAAGGGTTAACTGCTCCATTTCCTGTGTGGTGGGAGTAAAATTCAACAAAAAGAATTTATGTAAATTTATATGGAAGCAAACCACTCCTTCGTAAGTATGGAGGATTGATTGTAACGTCGCCAGGTAAGTCTGGGGGTCCTGATTGCCAGCAGGATATCTTCTGCAAAAAGTGAAATTTTATTTTCTATGAAGCCAAAGTGAAAGCCATAAATAGAGAGAGTGGAACACATTTTAGCCACTAGAGGTTTGATTCCCAAAGCAAATAAGACAACGAACAATTTACAAAAGAGGTCTTGGATACATTACCACACCTATTATTGCAATGGGAAACTGTTTTCGTGTGGTGCAAAGATCAAAAGAAACAAGACCTCATAGTTTCTTAACCGTGAATGAAATTCACATAAACAATTTGCCAAGATTTGATCAGCACACACAAACTCATGAAGCCAAAATAACAAGAAAAATATATTCGTAGACAGTTACGATGGAATTTTTAAAAGATCCTTTATTCTCTATTCTTTTAATCTCCACAGGGTAGCCAACGTGTTTCGTCGTTTTATAGGACTTCTTCAGGGCTCAAACAGGTGTCTTTCATATGCATCGATGCATAAGCTCCAGAGTTTTTATTTAAGGCAAGAAGTATTCTTTTGAATTAAAAATTGATAATTTCAATAGGTCCAGTTATGGAAAATTAGAATATTATCGTGATCAAGTTTTTGGGCCAATGTCGGCCACCGCATCTATTCAATAGGGTCAAGGCATCAATCCGCCCTCCTCCAGCTCATCTCTGTCCATGTTATCAATAACCATTTTTAATTCAGAAGAAGACTTCTTGCCTTAAATAAAAACTCTGTGCTGATCAAATCTGTCCGAAGCAAATAAGAGTGGGAAAAGAAGACATCCCTGTCTTGTTTCCCTCCCCAATACTAATAGAACTTTACTCACCCCGTTTACCAGAACTTGGACTCTGTTTGGGCTTAGTTGGCTTGCACCATATCTAAAAATTGAGAGCAGAAACCAAATCGGCCAAGGGTGTGAAACAGAAAGGCCCAGTCCAATCAGTTGATTGCTTTCTCAGCATCTAGCGCTAGCAAAACTGCTAGTAGGTGTATTTGGTGGCTTATTCTAAGTGGATCACCTTTCATATATTGTTGTGTGGTTTGTGGCCTTTAATAAAGCCTGATTTGTCCGGGTATACGAAGTCCGGCATTATATCATCCAATCTGGTGTCCAGGATCTTATAGTACAGTTTGGCATCTAGGTAGAGGAGCTCAATTGGTCTGTAAGACCCACAGACGGTAGGGTTCTTTCCAGGTTTTGTGATCACTGTCACTAATTCTACACTCATAGATTAAGTGACTGATTTGACTTCATGAATGTGGATAAACAGTGCTGTCAAATGGGGGACCAACTCAGCACTATTTGCTTTTATAAAAATGTGTTGTTAAGCTATATGGGTCCTGGCGCTTCATGTAGTTTCAGGGTGTTAATTGATGCTTAAACTTCTGTGGCTGTTATGTGACCCCCCGGGTTTAATTGTGGGCATCTCTTACTTGGGTGAGCTCCAGTCCTGCTAAATAATATATAATTTCAATACCTCAGAGACGGGCTCTGCGGTGTGCAGCTGTTTGTAGAATTGTCTAAAACTCTTAGCCTTCTCTGGATCCATATCCACAGGAGGGCCAACATCTCTGGAAATCTCTATGCAATCATGTTCTCATTTGACTCTGAGGTGACAGGCCAAATGAGGGCCTATTATATTGCCTTGCTTGCAAGTTGTGTGTTTGAGGTGTGGAAGTTTGAATTCTGTTCTATGAGAACGTATTGCATCAAGTTTGCCTCTAATAGCTGTGACTTTCCATTGCAAGGCACATGTTGGATGCTCTTTATGGGTGGCCTCAGCTTTTTAAAACTCTGGCTCTAGCGTCAGTCTCTCCTTTGTTCTCTATTTATTAAGAGCAGCAAGGACAGCAATATATTTACCCCTAATTACTACTTTAAAAGTATCCCTGTTTTTCAAGAGATTGGTTCCCTTCGAGTCATTTAGTTGAAAGAACACTCTAATGAAATGAAGGTTTTATAAAATGAATGTATGCTGAGGGGTCTTAGCGCTAGGGCTGTCATAAAACTTGAGCAGAGGGAGAAAGCGAAGGTTAAGACTTGGATGCAAACAGCCATGTTTTTAGCGCTTTTCTAAACAGCCGTCTGTTAGTTTGGCTTCTCAATGTAAAAGGCAGAAAGTTCTGCCACCCCAGGGATGACCAGCAGAGAGGCAGTCGATGATATGCGATTGCTTTGTGGGACGGGCCATCTAATGAATTTGCTGAAGAAGGCAGGTCCAGCACCATTGAGGGTCTTGTAAACAATGCACAGAGACTTAAATTGGACCCTCGCCTGGGCCATCAGAAAATGCAGATCTCGAATACTTTGGTACACCAGACTGAATTTGGGGATTTTAAGCAGTAGACGTGATGCTGCATTTTGAAGTGATTGAAGCTTGCATATGGTCATCTTTTTTGCACCCAGATAGAGGGTGTTGCAGTTATCAATCTTTGATTACACTATGGCTACAATCACCCTTTTCCTTTGATCCATCAGAATAAAAGGTAAGATTTCTTTTAGGAACTTTAAAATGGAGAAGCAGGACAATGTAATAAGATTGACCTGGTCTGATAAGGATTGCTGATCATCTGGATTAACTCCAAGACTTTTTACCTTCTTTACTGGGAATGGACAAGGTCTGACTACTTCTGGCCACCAGGATTTGTTCCAGAAAGATGTATTTTTACCAAATAGTAGCACCTCAGTTTTATCGGTATTCAGTTTTAAACAATTTTCCTGCATCCATCTGATAATGTGGAACATGCAGTTGTTAAATTTTATTGCTATGTCATCCGGCTTTGCTGATAAAGACACCACTATTTGTGTGTCGTCTGCATAGCAGATAGCAGTAAAACCATGAGAGCGGATGTGTTTAACCAGAGGGGTAACGTAGACATTGAACAGCATGGTAGGGCGTAGGGATGTGATTTGTCTCCTCCCATCACTACAGTTTGTTCTCTGTTTGCTAGAAATTATCTTACAATATTCGAGGCTCCGCCTGTGGTCCTCATTTCAGATAAGCGCCAGATGAGTACTTGATGGTTTACCGTATTGAATGCGGCTGAGAGGTCTAGCAAAATTTATATTGCCTTCCCTCCTCCATCTAGCTATTTGCGGATCTTCTCGGTGGCTGCAATAAGTGCTGATTCTGTGCAATCTAAAGGCCAAAATCCGTGTTGTGCAGGGTCCATTTTCATGTAAGGCTTTTTCAAGAGTTTTGGATGGGAACGGCAGACAGGAGATTGGTCGATAATTTTTTATCTCCGTAGGGTCTTGCGAAGGTTTTTTCAGGATGGGCCGTACTAATGATTTTTTCCAGATGTTTGGAAAGGGTCCTGCGTCCAGAACATTGTTTAGGAGGGGTGCAAGGTGGCATGCAATGGTAATAGGGACCATATGAAGGACCATAACTGGACAGGGATCCAGTGGGGATCCAGATTTGGTTGACAGTATAAGCCTATCCACTCATTTGGGCGTTGGGTGATTACTCTTTTCCAGGCGAGCCTGTCTAGTTGCCTCGCCATGAACCAGGTGACCCAGCGCATCTGGGTTGTCCCCAGCTTGATGACTCGAGAACTCGTCCTATACATTTTTGACTTTATTATAAAAGAAATCTGCCAGTTTATCACAAAATCCTGTGTTGGGGATGAACTCTTTTGAGAAGCTCTCTGGCTGAATTTTTTGTAGAACTAATTTTCTCTGTAAAGAAGTGTGACTTTGCTGAAATTATAGCCTCTTTGTACTTTCCAATAATTTTTCTGTAATAGTTGTTTTTCACTAAGGAATATTCTTTCCTCCATATTCATTCTTGGGCCCATCACTGCTTCTTAAGTTCCTTCAGCTTGAGCGTGTAAGACTGTGCTGATGGTTGCTTCTTGTGGTTACGTGTACGTTTTTCTGGGGCGACCTTGATGACCGCGGAATCAATCAAGCCAACAGAATTGAGGGCTGCCGAGTAGAAATCAATGTTTAAACAAAGAGTGTGGGAGTGTAAGGCTGAATCTAAGTCATGTGTATTTATTTTCTGCCAAAGGTGAGTTGTAGCCATACTATTGATGTTAGGAGCTTTGAGGGTCCCTCTTGGGATGGTTAACCCAAATAATACAGTCCTGTGATCAGTCCAGGCCACGGGTAAGGCTCTGTTAAAAATAATCTGCGTGTAGTTGGTGAAAATGCCATCGAGAGTATCGTTCCCTATGTGAGTTGGCTCTGTAACAATCTGGTTTATGTCAAAACTCTTTAGGCAGTCAATTAGATTGATGGTATCTCTGCATTTGGCAGATTCCAAATGGAAATTAAAGTTACCCAACAAGGTGAAATTGGGATGCTCAAAGCAGGATTCCCAAAAGGTCTATCTGGAGGAGATGAATCTGTTCCTGGGGCCAGGTGGTCGGTTAATTAGGATCCCATTGAAAGCTACATTGTTGGTAACTTTCAGGAAAAACATAATAGCTTCTTCCTCCAGTTGAGGGAAGACTGCAAATGTGGCCTTGAAATTAGTAAGATAGGCAATGGCAACCCCACTCCCCATTTTCCTTTTCTGTCTACTCTGAAGATCTGGATCAGAGGAGCTGTTGGTCCAGGTTTCCTTAAGGAAAATTATGTCAGGGTTGTGCTGCTCAATAAAGTCTGCATGTTCATATTTATGTTTGGGGAGTGACCTAGTGTTTAGTAATGCACATGTAAGGACGGAATCCCATAGCTCACAATTGTGGGCAGGTAGAGACCTAGCGAATATAGCGTGAATTGTTTGGGTACCATCATGATTAATGCAAGTAGCAAAATTACAAGTGGGGTAGCACCATACAATGGTGTCCCCCTGAAAGTTCATTGGTTTACATTTCATTTGCTTACTTCTGAGTCCGATGTCCAATAAACCTCTCTTGAGTAGCACGAGTTAAAACAGGGGTTCTTGCGCAAGGCTCATTCTGGCTGCGGACCAGCGCAGGTGGGCTTGGCTTTGGCGTGCCAGTGGCGTGCACACTGGCACGTCCACTGCATGGTCACCTCAGTATGCCCATTTAACCTATTGGGCTGAAAAACAACTAGCACGCTAACAAAAATGGAGACCCCTCTCTGACATGCGGGGACCTACCAACATGCCAATCAGGAAGAACTGTGATCGGAGCACACAAGTTTAAAAGTATTAAAAGCACACACAAAGTATTGACATTTATAAAATACTGCATTTCCCAAAGAGCGTAGACACAGCTCTGTGCTCGAGAAAAGACAGCGTTGCACTGCCGCATCAGTGTTCCCTTTTAACTTATGGGGCTGAAAAATAACAAGCATGCTAACAAGAATGGCGGGCCCGATGTGACTTGCGGGGACAGACCAGTATGCCAATCATGAAGAACTGTGATCGGACATACAAGTATAAAAGTATTAAAAGCACATACAAAGTATTGTAATTTTTAAAACACTGCTTTCCCCAAAGAGCTTTAACACAGCTCTGTGCTCAAGAAATGGCAGTGCTGCGCTTTCGGGTCAGCGTGCCCATTTAGCCTATCGGGTTGAAAAACAACTAGCACACTAACAGAAATGGCGGCCCTCTTTTACTTGCAGGGACCGACCAACGTGCCAATCAGTAAGAACTGTGATCGGAGCACACAAGTATAAAAGTATAAAAAGCATACACAAAGTAAAGCAGTATTTTTAAAATACTGCTTTCCTCAAAGAGATTTAACACAGCTCTGTGCTCAAGAAATGACAGCACTGCATGGGCACGTCAGCGTGTCCATTTAACCTATCAGCCTGAAAAACTAACATGCCAATCAGGAAGAACTGTGATCGGCGCTCAGAAGTATAAAAGTTTTTAAAAGCTCACACAAAGTATTGCAGTTTTTAAAATAGTGCTTTCCCCAAAGTGCTTCAACACAGCTCTGTGCTCAAGAAATGACACTGTAGAGTTCATCTTGAAGGCGGTGATATTTTGCAGTCAGGAAATCCCATTCTAGTGTCAAGACTAATGGGACATGATCGGGAAATGTGATTGTATGAAAGGAGGTGGTGTAAAGTGCAGTTGTGAGGGATTGACTCATAAAACCATAATCTAATCTGGTATAAAGATTGTGGAAATTGTTAGAATTTGTGTATTCGCTTGTCTTTGGGTTTAAGGTTCTCCACGCATCTATCAAACCAAGGGAGTTTAAACCATGTTTCAATGATTTTGGAAAGTTTCCTGTTAGGGCTCTTTGGGGATACATGCTATCCATTCATACGTCTTAAGTGAGTATAAAGTGTCCCAGAAGTATGATCCCTCCCTCAGCAAACCCCCAAGTATCTTCAACAATGTTTGCAAGAACTGCTCTTGATTATTGTTTAAAGCATAAATCAAAGCAAAGGTACACTTTTGAACTACCAATGAGCCCATTACCATAACCTTTCTACCTTCTTTGTCTGTTTTACTCCCTTTTGCTTGGAATTTAAAGAAGGAGTGGAAGAACAAGGCCATACCATTGTGTTTAGTAGAGGCCAAGGATGTAATTGTCACAGGGTATGATTTGTGGCGTAGCCTCTGGCCTTCATCCCTTCTGAGGTGGGGGTTCCTGCAGTGGTTTCACATCATGTCTTTCATACAATAAGTATTTCTACAATTTGTGGTACTTAGCTGACGATTTTAGCCCTTTATCGTTCCACATAAGAGTGGTCAAAAACATAGTAGTGTTAATGGCGTGATCTCAAGCATCATTCCCAAATGGAACCATACTGCACATTCTCCCCTCTCCATTCTTCAACCATTTTTGCTTCATCTCGCTCCCCATCCCATGAATCCCCACTTCAACTCTCTCCCCCTCTCATGCACTGAGTGAGAAACTGAAAAAGAACCATTCTACCAAGATTAACAAGTAGAAGAATTTCTATCCCACTGCTCATGCAGATACTAACAAATACTTACTCTCCTATACAGTTGATGACACAAGCACACACTCACCCATACAGCCACTCTCACAATCACTCACTTACACATACAGTCACTTATATACTCCAACACTCACATATACTGCCTTTTACATATGCAGTTACTCACCCATATACCCATCAGACATCAATTCACTCACCGAAACAGTCCCTTACAGATGAACTTATGGACCCATACACCCAGGGATTCACCCATTCATACATCCATGCAGGGAGTCACACACAACCTCACCCACCCACACAGACACTCAGGCAACCAAAAAGGTACTCACTCAACTAAACAATAACCTATATAGACACTCATGTACCTACTCACCAACCCATGCTGCCACTTTCACATCAACTGACAGACTGCTACACACATTCACACAGATTAGTCACTCACCCATACATTCACTAAGACATTCACTAAGACACATTTAATCACTCCCTTATACACTCAGTCACGCACCCATTAAATCATCCATACAGATAGTCATACACCCACTCATACTTCAAATACACCTTAGCCATATATATATATATAACCTTCTTAAACTTCTTAAACTCAGTCACTGGATGATGTTATCAGTGATGTCATTTGAGGTGTCACCAGTGATGTCCTCAGTCATACCAATGACCATGTCATAAATGGTTTGATATGCGATGTCATCAGCAATGCATTGTAGGGGTGTGAGTTATAGTGAAATGTCTGCCTAACTATAACGTTCCTGTAACCTGTGATATTTTGGGGGAATTTCTAAGATTTTTTAAATGCTTATTTCTAACTATAACATTCCTGGAACCTCTGTTTTTTTCGGCGAATTTTCAAGGTTTTTTAAATGCTAATTTCTAACTATAATGTCCCTGAAACCTGTCATTTTTTTGTGAATTTCTAAGGTTTTTTAAATGCTAATTTCAAACTTTAATGTCCCTGAAGCCTGGGGTTTTTCAGTGATTTTCTAAGGTTTTTTAAATGCTAATTGCTAACGATGAGGTCTCTGAAACCTGTTTTTTTGGTGACTGTATGTATAAATATATTCACTGAAAAAAACAAAGGTTTCAGGGGCGTTATAGTTAGCTGGACATTTCCCTCGTACAAAACCCTAGAAATTCCCCTGTTATAGTTAGTTCAGCTAACTATAACTCGCGCCCCCGCATTGCACTGCTGATGAAGTCACATATTACATCACTCATGACATGGTCAGTGACATCACTGATGACATCACTGATGACATCTCAAATGACATCCCTGATGACATCATCCAGTGAATGTGTGCTTTTCTGAAAAGTTTAAATATGTTTTATATATTTATAGTGAAAGGCCTATGGAAGAATGAGTGGGTGTGTAAGTGTGTGAATGGGTGATTTTCTAGGTGCGTAACTGACTCTATAAGTGAGTCATTAAATGTATCTTACTGCAGACTAGTGACTAAACTGTATGAATGTCTGTATGTGTCTGTGTGTTGGTGTATAAGTGGCTGCATGGTTTAGTGAATAGCTATATGAGTGTCTATATGGGTTATTGATTGGTTGTCTGAGTATCTGTATGGGTGCCTGAGTGTTTGTGTGGGTAGGGTGTTGGTGACTCTGTGCATAGATGTGTGAGAGGGTGATTCAGTGGGTGCATGGTTTTAAGAGTGCAATTGTGATGGACTGTATGGTTGGGTGAGTGTATGTATGGGTGTGTTAGTGATTGAATATATATCTCAGTTGTACATGTGTCAGTAACTACATATGTGAAATGCAGTGTATATGTGTGTAAGAGTATATAACTATCTATATGTGAGAGTGTGTGATTGCGGGAGTGGCTGTATGGATGAGTTTGTGCTTGTATTAGTAATTGTATAGGAGCGTCAGAATTTCTTAGTATTTTTATGAGTAAGTGAACTTGAGTGTGTTTAACTGTATAGGTGAGTAAATTGGACTGTGTTTAATTATTTGCATGACTGACTAGGTGTGTCAGTACCTCAATGGATGATTGGCAGTGTGTGAGTGTCTATATAGGTGTATAAATGCATATGATAGTCTTGTACGGAGTGACTGTAAGTAGGAGTGGCTGGACAGGTGAGTGAGTGGAGATGTATATATAGACCTAAGAGTCAATGAGTGGGTATGTAGTTATTGGTATTGGAGTATCTATGATTTTGAGAATGGCCGTCTGAAATTTTGAGTCGGTGTATCAAAGGTTATATTAGGGTGTGAGACGATGCACTAATTTATCACGTGGAAGATGTCATCAGTGATGTCATTTGAGATGTCATCAGTGATGTCATCAGTGATGTCACTGACCATGTCATGAGTGATGTAATATGTAACATCATCAGCAGTGCATTGCGGGGGCGCGAGTTATAGTTAGCTGAACTAACTATAACAGGGGAATTTCTAGGGTTTTGTACGAGGGAAATGTCCAGCTAACTATAACGCCCCTGAAACCTATGGTTTTTTTAGTGAATTTCTAAGGCTTTTTAAATGCCAATTCCTAACTATAACACCCCTGAAACATTTGTTTTTTTCAGTGAATTTCAAAGGTTTTTTAAATGCCAATTCCTAACTATAACGTGCATTAAACCTATGGTTTTTTCAGTGAATTTCAAAGGTTTTTTAAATGCTAATTCCTATCTATACCTTTTCTCTAAAGATATCATGTTTAATGATTTACATTGGATTTCTATATTTTTCAAATTCAGTGTATCAATTTCATTAATTATGTTTATTTTAAATTCTTTTTTATCACCATTTTTTAAATTTATTTTTTTAAATAATTCTTTTAAAAATTATAAAATATTATTTGTTTTTATTGGGTTTTTCAAATATATTTTTTTATATTTTTAAAAATATTTCTTTAACTATATGTTCAAAACTTTATTTTATATATTTTGTTCCCATGTTTTTGGATCCGCGCACCCTGTGCGCATCGTTCTCGATCTCGATCTTGTCTTTTTTCAATTTTTTTCCCTTGGATCCGCGCACCCAACGTGAGAGGATCCGTGCACCAAACGCGATAGGATGCGCGCACCCTGTGTGCATTTTGCCGTTTTTTTTAAAAAGGGGGCCCAGGGGGTCCTTCTGGGACCCCCTAAGCACCTCTAGATGGTCAGAGTATTTCCACTCTGCCCCCTTTATATGTTTTACACACTTATTCCCCTTACTTCCTCAGCCTCGCTTCTACCGAGGCAGAAAATGGCCACCAACAGTTCCTGGTTTCGAACGTAATAATAATATTAATAATAATCCACATTTATAAAGCGGGAACAATCACCCATAAGGGTCTCTAGGCGCTGGGGGCCGTCGGGAAGATTAAGCAAGCTATTGCCCAGAGTCACATGGTGCTAGGCTAATCTGCCGCCGGTGCCGGGTATCAAACCGTGATCCCCAGATTCCAGAGTCAGTCGCCCTGGCCGCAGCTCCACACCTCTTCGAATGTAGACAGACACTCGACAGCCAATTAGCATTCAGCGCGCGATCGGGAGGGTGCGCACTCGATTCGGGGAGGGTGCGCTTACGGTGCGGGTAGGGTCCGCGGATCCTCCCCGGCCATAGATATCACTAACAATTTTACCCTAATTTTCTCAGGAACTACTGAACAGATTCACACCATTCATGCAAAAGGCACGAGTCTAATTTGGTGTCATTCCGTTCAGCGGTTCGGGCTGTAGCTGCTACAACAGATCCTATGGGAAATTGCATGGGGAAAACGTGTTTTGGGACCCCCCTTTTTTCTCGGCCTCCGCTTTACAAATCACCACGATACTTTCAGAGTAGGAGCGTAGCGGAGCTGGCCAAAAGATTGGAAAGTCTTGTGAGGATTCATCAACCGGCGCCACACTTATTGGGAATAGAATGTTGCGGATTTCCTATGGAAAATAGGTCCTAACTATAACTATCTACTGGTGACCGCCAGTAGATAATATATATATATACATGTACATATATATTACGACCAAGTCCCCTCAGATCTGGCACACGCACAGGCTAGCAGGTAATCGGCGGCTTTATTGACCAGGCATAATGCATTTCGGAGTGAGTTCCTTCTTCAGATGCCTCTTCGAAGAACAAGTGCTGTCAGTGTCCAGATTTAAGTAGCGCTGGCTTCGCTCCGATAGGCGAGCATAGCGTGGTGGGAGTGGCATAGATTAAGGCATACAGGGTGAGTACCTTCCCCAAGTGGGTGGCGACCTCGTTCCCGCCAGAAGCACCACTACTTCGCTCACAGTACTACCTTTCCCAGAAGCCATCATCCTGCCGCCATTCCAGCCCTCGGAAGATCCCGGCATAGATTGAATAATCAGAGTCCACCCCAACAAGTGTTGCTGGATGCAGGAATGGCGGCGGTGCAGCAGTTTTCCAAAGTTTTTGAAAATCACCAAAGTTGCCACTTTATCTACTGCACTGCTGTAGGATGGGGTGCCCAGGTGCCTAGTGGCCAAAGCACCAACAGATTACGACCAAGTCCCCTCAGATGAAAGGATCAGGCACACGCACAGGCTAGCAGGTAATCGGCAGCTTTATTGACCAGGCATAATGCATTTCGGAGTGAGTTCCTTCTACAGATGCCTCTTCGAACAACAAGTGCTGTCAGTGTCCAGATTATATATATACATATACATATACATACATATACAAAAAAGATTTTCAAAATATACTTTAGTGTTTTGAAATACATTTTTTATATCATTTATATATATGCAGTAAATAGTTTTTTGTAATGTAGAAATAGGCTGCAAGCTAGGATCTTCAGATGCTCAGCACATGTTATGTTATGTTAAATCCTTTTATAGCACGCAATAGCTACTCCGAAGAGTGTCCCAGCGCGGAGCAAAGAGGAATTTCTGACTGGAAGCCAGCAATTGCGGGAACAGATGAGTTTTTAATAGTTTCTTAAATGCTAGCGGGTCCTGAGTATTGTGCAGAAAAAAAGGGAGGGCATTCCAAGCCTGAGAAGCCTTGACAACAAGAGAGCAGCCCCCCAGTTTGTGACGGGAGAAACGAGGCACCCTCGCCAACAAAAGGGCAGAAGATCGCAATTGTCTAGGCGGGACATAGAAAGAGAACAGTTTCTGTAAATAAGGGGGCCCAAGATCGTACAGTGCACGGTGAGCGATCACGTGCGATTTGAATTTGACCCTCTCCGCCACAGGCAGCCAGTGAAGGGTACGAAGATGAACACGCACACTACTCCTCCTAGCGATTCCCAAAAGCAGCCTGGCGGCCGCGTTAACTTCTGGATTACCTGAAGTCTATTCATAGAATAACCAGGGATGCCAATATACAGGGCATTCGCATATTCCAACCGAGATAGGACTAGTGCCCGATGACCGTCTCTTTGGCAGACCTAGGAAGGAGATGGAGAAAACTCCTGAGTGTTTTAAGGAGGCCAAAACAGCTACCTTTCAGTAGAACAGAGAATGAGAGTTTGTCCTCAAACCACACTCCTAAATTTTTAGCGGATTTCCCATTAGAAGAAGGAAAGGGAAATCCAGAAGGCCAGATTGTATTTCTAAAATCCGGGGAAAATTTGCCGTAGAGAAGGATCTCAGATTTGTCTTCGTTACACTTGAGGTGTGCTCTGGCAAGCCACCCAAAGACCGAAGACAAACACTTCAGTACAGACAATACTGAGTCCTCATCCTTATGCCACGTAAAGAGGAGCTGGGTGTCATCAGCTTATGCTATCACCTTAGCCCCCACATGTCAGAATACATGTACAAGTAGACATATGCCTGAGTCATGGGAGCACTCAGACCTTTGAACTTGACAGAATGCACTTCCCATTGCAAGCAGCCACCTAAATGTATATGGCCCACTTCAAGTGTACCTTTTAAGAGACTCATACGAAGTAGCCTAATACCTAATACCTCTGCAAATATGTCTTAAGCCTCACTTTTCTCTGGCAGCTTCACTATTCACTGACTGATCTGAATGTTGGGCCTAGCCACATATAAAACAGCAACCCTTCCCATGTCACTGTTGTAAGTCTCACCATGTTTCTGAAGACGCACCCACTCACACCACTGTAGAATCTTTTATACACCCACTGCCGCTCCCACACAACCATTTGCAAACCCATTCACAAAGTCCTACCAGTACTTACACACTCACTCACTGATTAATTGATCTATACACACATCCACTGCCTCACCCATACTGCCACTCATAGACCCACTCACTCACTAATACAGCCATTGACATATCCACTCATACCAGCATATATGCGCTGACACAGAGTGAGCCACCCATAAAGCTACTCACACACCTAACCCATACAGTCAACCATATAGCTACTTATCCATACAGTCAACCATATAGCCACCTACTCACCCAGTTATACACCCACCCACTTACTTACTCATAGAAATAGGAACACAAACTCACTCAGCTTTACAGTCACTTACAGAAGCATGACCGCTTCTATATGGCCACTCTCACATTCACTCACTCACACATACAGTCACTCATATACCCTGTCACTCATGTATACTGCCTTTCACATACTAAGTTACTCACCCATACTGACACATATGCTCAATCACCGACACAGCCATACAGACACTCAATCACTCATACAACTTGTCACATGCACAACAGTACCCCATACAGCCACAGACTCACCCACTCACTGATCCATACAGGCAGTCACACACCTTCTCACCCACACACACAGACACCCAGATAACCATAGACATAGTCAAACAAACCAATCAATCACCTATATAGGATTCAAATACCCACTATCACACTCATACACCCACTTAGACATTAACTGACAGGGAGATACACACATTCATACAACCAGTCACTCACCCATATATTCACTGAGACACCTAATCACTCACTTGCACTCAGTCATGCACACACTGAGTCATCCATACAGTCACTCATAAACCCACTGTTTCACCTACCAGGAGGGCTACTTGGCCCCCAAGGCACCTCAGAAGTGAAGTCCAGTTCAGCCCCCCACCAGTAGTGTGCCACAAGCTACGTGCTCATGGTAGTGGAGAATGAGGGATATGATCTACGGAAACCTCTTAGCAATCCCATTGTGTTTGACTTACTGGACATACCAGGAGGGTAGTTGTCCCCCAAGGACTTCCCAGGGGGCTCACTACCCCTCCAATTACCTCAAACAAGTGCCACATCGCAGGATTGCTGAGTTTTGATACCAGGCCACACCTCCTTTGTCCACCATTCTGCAAACACACCTCCTGGCACACTCTTGGTGGTGGGATGAAGTCTCCTTCGCTGCTGGGGGTTCTTAGGGGTGAACTAGCTGACCTGTTACCTTCAGTAAGCCCCACACAATGGGATTGATGATAGATGGTCTGAGGCCACACGGATTTTCTACACCACTCTGCAAACGGACCTCCTGGCACACTTCTGCTTGGGGTATCAAGTCCACTTTAGTCCTCAGGTTCTCGGGAAACAAGAGGACTTCATCGCCCCACCAGCAGTGCATCAAGATGTGCATTTGCAGAGTGATGTAAAAAGGGCGTGGCCTCCAACCACCTATTAGCAATCCCAGAGTGTGGGCCTTACTTCAGGTACCTGGTGGGCTAGTGGGCCCTTAAACACCTTAAGCAGCGATGGGGACTTCATACCCCCACCGAGAGCACGCCAGGAGAGTAGTGCAGAAAGGGGGAAGGGCCTCCGTCCACTTGCCGGTTCCAATATATTTTTTGAATTGAGGCAAGTGGGCTGTGTGGACCCCCTTCCCTTGGCGCTTTTATGCCATGGGGACCCCATCCCCTGGGGCCTGACCCATTTTAAAAAATGTTATTAAATAAAAATGGAGGGGAGCCTTGTGGTCCCCCTTAAGAGACCCATATATGCCCCCGGGGACCCCATCCCCCAAGGCCAAGCCAATTTTGTAAACTTTTTTTTAAGGGAGGGGGGCTGAGTGGCCCCCTTCCAAGGCCATTTTCAGCCCCCGGAACCCCATCCCCTGGGGCTAGGCCATTTCTTTTGATTATTTTTATTAAAGTGGGGGGCCAGGCCAAAGGCACCCGCGGTCCCTGCCAGCTCCCTGCCTCCTGTGGGAGCTGACATTGGTTTTGGACAAAGGGAGCTGAAAACATGCAGCTCCCTTTGCCCAAAAGCAATTCTGCTTTGCTTCATGGAAGCAAGAGCATTTTTCATGCTCTTACTTCCATGAAGCGAAGCAGAGTTTGCTATGGCATGGCGGTAGCAGTGCTCCAGCCATGCCTTAGCAAATTATAATGTCAAGGGAGGCACCCCAGGACATTGCTGGATCTGGCCCTAGTGGGTGGCGGTCCCCATGGCCATGGAGGGCTGCCCAAGGAGGCCACGCGGCCCCCTCCCATCTTCTTTGTAGCCCCGGGGAGGTGGTAGTCCCCGTGGAAGTGTGGGGTGGCTCAAGCCACCCACACTTCATTTGTTTAAATAAATCCCGGGAGGCTGCGGTCCCCGGTGCTGCGGAGGGGGGCCGCATGGCAACCAATATTTATTAACTATAGCCCTGGGGAGGTGGCAGTCCCCGGCCAGCATGGGGGTGGGCAGGAGCTCCCCCACACATTTTATTTTAAAGAAAAGCCCCAGGGAGGTAGCAGACCCCCCCCCCTGAGTAGGCCAAGGGGGTCAGAGTGCTTCTACCCAGCTCCAATTTCTTGTTTTTAAACTTTTTTTTAACTTTTTTTTTGTGCTGCCATCACTTCCTGGTTGGAACTGTTGGTAGCCAATCAGATTGCGGGCTCGAGAGAGGGAGGGTTCGCGGATCCTCCTCTGGGATATTTGTATATCTTCGAAATGTTTACATTTCTCAGGAACTACTAAATGGATTTATACCATTTAACAAAAATAGTGCTTTCTGAACCAAGAGCTAACTTTTTGCTAAATTTGGTGTAATTCTGTTCAGCAGTTCAGGCTCTAGCCATGTCTAAAGTTTCTTATGGAAATTAACATGGAGATAAAGCGTTTGGGAACCCCCCTTTCTCTCGGCCCCTTCTTGACAGATCATCCAGATACTTTCAACACAGCAGCTGAAGTGAGCTGGCCATTAGTTTTCACAATTTAGCGAAGATTCGTCAAACTATGGAAAAAAAAACACTTTTTGAATAGAAACAAGGTCCTAACTATAACTACTATCAATTTGCTTATAACTTTGGTGCCGTTGAACAAATCTTCACCAAACTTTTCAAAAACAAATGTCCCAAAATAAATTTTCTCCATATTTTTTTTCAAAAGAAAATTGAACAGCAATATCACTGAAACTGCAGAATAGAATTACACCAAATTTGACAGAAAGCTAGATCTTGGTCATAAAAGCATGCTTTTTGTAATTTGATGTAAATTCGTTCACCAGTTTTTTAGATATTGGTGCTAAAAATGTGTAGATATATCATGCCGCAACAGATCCCCTGATTCATCAGGTGTTAAGATAAGATTTGATTTCACCACATCAACTAGGATGTGGCAGCAGTCATCTTAGAACTTGGGACTCAGTCCCGGAAAAATCGTTAAAAAAAAGAATATCCTGTCTCCCTAGGCCTGGTGGGGGGTGGGGCAAAAATATGTATATGTTTTTTTAAATATTTGCGATGGATATATGGATCTTCAGTAAAATTAAAATAAAAAACACAGGCCTTAAAAAAAAGAACATCCTACGGTGGGCTGGGCTCAGGTGAGTAGTGCAATAATTTGTATAGGAGTGGGGAGCATGTGCCCACCCTCCCCAAGCCTCCCTAGGGCCCCATGGACCCATCCCACAGGGCCAACGGTAAATTAAAGTGGAGGGGAGGTGTGCAGCCCTCTACCCTAAGCCTCTATGATGCCCTGGGGATCCCGTTCTCATGGGTACATTCTAAATCTAAGATGAGGAGCACATAACCCCCCCTCCCTGAGCCTTGAAAGGCCCTTGGGACCCTATTCCCCAGGGCCACTATTTCAAAATGGAAGGGGGTGACCCTCCATGAGCCTCGGAAGGTCCCTTGGAGTTGTGTCTCAGGCAGTCCACCCCTAGGACAGTTTTCACTGCCTGGAAGACTTGTATGCTCCCATCCGACTCCTGCTGGTTGGGAGCACTTGTTTTTTTCTCTGCCTGCACATTTGTGGGCTAGAAAACTAAGATTGCTTCTGCATGTCAGTGGAGAAAAATCCTGCTTGCACCTGGCAAGAATGAAGCAATCTCCCACAACAACCAGTATGGATGAATGCAGGGAGGCCAGCAATGCCACAGGGGCCATGGAACTCAACGTTTAGTGCTGTGGGTGCCATGGGTGGGACTGGATGGGATCCCTGGGGATAGCGTTGGCTGATCGAGGTGGGGCCACTTGCTCCCCTCTTCTTTAAATTATTTTCGGTCCTGGGTGTTTGGTCCCTGGGGAAGATATTGGGTCGAGGAGGAGGAGGGATACACACCACCACCCCTTTAAATAAATTTGACCTCAGAAAATGGGGTCCCCACGGCCAGTGTTATCTCTGGGAAAGAGGCATACCCCCTCCCCAATATTAAAACATAAAAAATATTAATTTCTCAATTTCTTTGCGGCTGCAGGGAGTGCAACACCCACCCAGCAACATTAAAAAGTAAGTCTTCCTGGGTCATTAAATCCATGACTCCAGAAGAGATTGCCATATTTTTAAAAGCACTCCAAGCTGGAGATGTATGCTCTACTGCTGGAGTGCAGAATCACCTACTGGTGGGTTCTATGGCTGAACTCTGTAGTTCAAAAAAGGTTAGAAAAGACAGGTTAATGCTTTTTATTGAATAAAACTATATTACATTTGTTTATGACGAGCACTTTTATTTAACATTGCACTGCAAAATCATTGGTCATTTTTTTACAATGACAATGCATGTGCTTTATATAAGTCAGTAGGTCAGCTTTACTTAAAATGACACCCAGGCCCTGCAGCCAACCCCTGCAGTGTTGTGATTTGTTATGGGGAGCCAATCACGATTGGTTTAGGAGACCCTGCTGCCCGGGTGCTTCCTGCTGCTGCTACCGACCTGCGCTGGGACTGGAAGTTGAAGAGGACGGAGGAGAGGCGGTCGTCCGTCCGTTTCAGATACGTCTTTTTTGAATTTGTTTTCCTCACCCATCCCCCGCCTCACACCGCCATCCGGTAGCAGCCACTACTGGTCATTGGCGCCAGACCATTGTTCTCCTTGCCTACTTCCTCCTTTTTGTACTTGGTTACTTTGCCTTCACTGTTGGCTTGCCCTTCAGAATTGTTCAGCATCTTGCTGGTCTCCTCCACATTTCTGCCAGGGTCCTGGATTTCCTCCACCCTCTTCTCCTCAATCGTCCAGGTTTACTTGTGATGAAATTCGTAGTCCATTTTCAATCTGTTTTGTCCACCTCTTTCTGTCTCAAACCCCTCCCACCTGCTTTTACTTGAATGAATGAATAAATAAATGGGGGCATTTGTGGAGTGCGAAGCCACTCCAAGGACTGTCCCGGCACTAGTGGGAAAAGCCCAGGTACGCAACCCCACAGCAGAAGACTCACTTCCTCCAGGGAAAAAACAAGTTTTTAGTTTTTTCGGAAGATAAGTGCAGACGCGATCAAGCACAATTCTAGGGGGAGTTCAGTCCAAGTCTCAGCAGCCAGGAAACAGAAGTCCTTGCTTTGGAGATGCTTAAGGTGTGGGTTAAACAAGAGTGAGGCATAAGCAGAGTGCAGTGCTCTGGAAGGAGTATACTTAGTGAATCTTTTTGCCAAATAACCAGGACTGAAGAGTAACACTGCTCTGTAAACCATCACTAGTACTTTAAATACAATCTGTTTCTTGGTGGGAAATCAATGCAGGACCTGAAGTGCGGCTGCCTTTGAAGCTCGCCTAGGCACATGAAGAAGTACTCTATCTGCTGCATTTTGTACCATCTGAAGGCCCTTTACCAGGGCTCCAGCTGCCCCTAAGTACAAGACATTCATGTTATCCATGTACCAAGTGGCCAAGGCATGAATCGCTACTCTTCTCGCCTCCAAAGGCAGGAGGGGGAGAAATATTGTAATAGTCCGAAGCAGCTCAAAGCATTGACCTACCACTGGAGAGTTCTGGGCCCTCATAAACTGGGTATTATCCATCTACACCCCTAGGTTTTTAACCACATGGGGAGGGGCCAGCGGGGCTGCCAATGCAGGAGGACAGAGAACTTCCCACGGGTTGAATGCATGAGACCCAAAATAATGATCTCTGTTTTCTCTGCATGCATTTGAGTTGACTGCTCTCCATCCAATCAAAGGCAGCACACCGGCAGTTGGAGGAAGGAGCTGCGATAGAGGCTGGCAGACCCTTGAAAGCAAAGAGTAGCAAATTGTCATCGACGTAGGAAAGGACTTAACATCCAAATGGCTTGACAACAGGGGCCAATGGGGCCATAAAGATATGGAAAAGGGTAGGACTCAATTACGAGCCCTATAGGACCCCTTGGTTAGCTGCCCTAACCTCCTAGGAGAACGGAGCAGGCCAGACTGATTGGCTTCTGGCGGTCAGGAATGACTTGCACCAATCCCAAACTCCCAAATAGAGCCTCCCACACCTGGAGTGAAAGACGGAGCAAGAGGATAGAGTGTGGGATGGCGTCAAATGCAGTACATTTTTTGATGTTGTTTTCCTTTCTATAATTTTTTCAGGACACAGGAATGTCAGGACGTCTGGAGCCATGGACCTGTATTCAGATAAGTCAGGGGCCTCTCACAGGTACTTACCTGTGTGGCAATGGCTGTGTTATAAATATCCTGCATGGTAACACTCCTATTGTGTTACATACTCTGCATCGCTTATGTTCCATTTCATCCTCTGATTTACTGTTTATCATGTCAAGCTTTAATGGGATGGTTAGTTCCAACATATACCAGCTTAGAAGTCTTCCTTGTGTATTATCAATCTTACATTACATCTTGATACAAAATATTTTTCATATTTGTGTTCGAAATATTCATTGCAAATCTCTAGCAAATATTGTTTCCATGTAAGCTTAATCAGAAAACACATTACACAATGTAAATATGGGGAGGAACGATGAGGAATTGTATTTATTCCTCGTGCAGAAAGGTTTTGTGGGCACACGGCCAGCGGCTCCCTTTGGAAAATCTCCTATGCCTGTTTTGTTTCACCATCTGCTTTAACTTTCCATCTCATTCAGTTGGCATTTATATATGCCTGCTGTCTATTTCATTTAGAAGATACCCAGGGACATTTTATCAAGAACGGTGTTAAAATTATCACCGCGTTAGCGGCAGGAAACTGCTGCTAAAGCGGCGATAAGGGGCTTGATAATATGCCGCGGAGAATTCCAATAGAAGCCCAGGTTCACACCAGAACATGGGCTTCTATTGGAATTCCATAGAGCATATTATCAAGCCCCTTATCGCCGCATTAGCAGCAGTTTCCTGACGCTAAAGCGGCGATAATTTTAACGCCGTTCTTGACAATATGCCTACCAGATTGAAAAATAATCATTATGTAGACAATCCTCTCATTTTTGCATAATAAAAAATGTGTTGATATCGAAAAGAGTTCATCTTCATTCCAGAGGGGGGCTCTGAGAAAGTTAGAACCCTAAAAGGGGCAGATTTACAAGCCCCTTGCGACACTTTTGCGTCAATTTTCCCATGTTAAATGTGACGCAAAAGTGGCGCAAGGGGCTTGTAAATCTGCCCCTAAGTACTTTTGAAACTGTGGTAAGTTTTCAAATTCACCATGAGGCAATCATCTGCCAAAGGTAAATATTTCTTTAATGGGCAAGAGCAAGATACAAACATACATTTCTTCAAAGTAGACACAAAATATTTACAGATCGAAGAAGTGCAACTGGTTTAATTTCACTGTGCTTAAGGGTGCCTTTTTACAGCCACATAACCACCACAGGTGTGTAAGGTCAGAGCCAGTCACAGATTGTGGAACTCTGAAACAAACCATTAACATACACTTAGGTGCCGATCACGATCCGGTAAAAAAATTGCCCGTACGACTCGTATCCGGTCTTTTTACCGTACGAATCGTACAAGTGCCGTACAAACTGGCAATCACGATTCGCATGGTAAAAAGTCTGTACGAATCGCATTGGGAAGTATTCCCCACACGTCCTCGGGTCGGGCAATGTGTCCGACACGTCCTCGGACGAGTCACCGTACAAATGTGAAAAGTGAAGTCCGACCGCGGAATCACGATCCGTCCCGTGCGTCCGATGATACAACCGTATGGAAAATGCACCGTACGGACCGAACTCCCATTGCAACCATGGAGACATGTGCCCGTATACGCGCCGTACCCCCCCCCAGCCCCCCTGAGTACGCACCGTACCCCCCCAGCCCTCGTGAGTACGCGCCGTACCCCCCCCAGCCCCCGTGAGTACGCGCCATACCCCCCCAGCCCCCGTGAGTACGCGCCGACCCCCCCGTGTATGCATGGAGCGTACCCCCCGTGTATGTATGGTGCGTACCCCCCGTGTATGTACGGTGCGTACCCCCCGTGTATGTACGTTGCGTACCCCCCGTGTATGTACGGTGCGTACCCCCGTGTATGTACGGTGCGTACCCCCCGTGTATGTAAGGTGCGTACCCCCCGTGTATGTACGGTGCGTACCCCCCCGTGTATGTATGGTGCGTACCCCCGTATATGTACGGTGCGTACCCCCCGTGTATGTACGGTGCGTACCCCCCGTGTATGTACGGTGCGTACCTCCCGTGTATGTACGGTGCGTACCCCCAGCGCATAGCGCTGGGGGTACGCACCGTACATACACGGGGGTACGCACCGTACATACACGGGGGTACGACTCGTACGACTCGTACGTACACGGGGGGTACGCACCGTACGTACATGGGGGGTACGCACCGTACATACACGGGGGGTACGCACCGTACATACACGGGGGTACGCACCGTACATACACGGGGGGTACGCACCGTACATACACGGGGGGTACGCACTGTACATACACGGGGGTACGCACCGTACATACACAGGGGGTACGCTCCATGCATACACGGGGGGTCGGCGCGTACTCACGGGGGCTGGGGGGGGTACGGCGCGTACTCACGGGGGCTGGGGGGGTACGGCGCGTTCCGGGCCCCCAATTCCAATCGCATCGCGGCGTACTTCGCTTTTCCGGCACTTTTTGGGTGCCGTAAAAATATTGCCGTCCGGACCGCTGTCGGTTCGAATCGTAATTCCTGGTTCGTGAAACGCTGCCTGAGAGTGTCCCGACGTCACGTCGGCGCTTTCCCCGGATCACATTTGTATGTTTCTTTTCATCGGTCGGTGTTTTGTACGACTCGTACGGAAATGCTGTTTCCGTGCGAATCGTACTTGCATGTTTGTAAAGTTTTACGACCGGGCACGAGTCGGACGGAAAAAAGCCTCCGTCCGACGGTTCGTACCCGTTTTTTGCCGGATCGTAATCGGCACCTAATGTTTTTTTTGTTACTGCTGTAGCACCTGAAAGAGGCTTGTGTTCTGGAATCTTGTTACAGTAGCTTCTACAGACACAACATATTGTTATTGATCAGAGGACTCACAAGTGCCTAGTTCTATGCTGTGTAGCTCATCCAGTCCAGATTGTTTGCTTGCATTCTGTGACTTATACTCCTGATTTTATAACTGAATAAACAGGAACACAAATCTCTGAAAGATGAAAAAAAACTTGCAGTCCATGATCTAGCACCGAAAGGACACACGCATGACCCTAGAAATGTGAGCGCTCTATGATCAAGGGCAGAATATTTCTTCCTTGTATATTTCATTGAACAGTAATCCAATTGTTACATGTTCATATGTTCTCTCGCTAGCTCTCTCATTTTCTCCACCCCACACTGCTTTATCTCTTTTTTCATATCTCTTTCTCCCACCCTCTCTTTATATTATTCAGCCAGTGCTCACGCCTATGAAGTTGTGGTTAGGTATAACTTCCATCGAAAAACTATGTTTGTTTTGCTAATGATTTTGGAACCATTGGAAGAATATTCATGAATCATGAATATTCATCCGGGTTTGAATTCGGCAAGGACATTCTCATGCAGATAGGTCAAACAGAGCAAAGAAGACTGTGGCAAAGGTGACAATTCCTCTCAGAGGAAGCTTTTGACTGCACTACACAAAAATGGTTGAAAGGAACTCCACCACAATTGGCATGAAGTAGACCTTTACCCAGGAAAGTGCCCGTGCTTGGTTTGGGGTAAATCTGTTGAGTAGTTTTTGAGAAATTAGCATGACAAAACTTATCTTTGTAGGCCTCAATTTAAGCAAACTGGTCCATCAAAATTGAGGTATTTGGAATGTTAATCTGCAGAGGGCCCTGGAACTCAGAATTACAAAAAATCTATGTCGTTGGGTGAGAAAGCTTTTTCTGTCATTTTCGATTTTAAGTCCACTGATTCCAAACAGAAATCATGGAAAAGAACACTCTGATTGCCTGGCTTCAAGAGAAAGATGTGTCCCGTGTCTACCAGGTCACAATACAGGGCACGATCCCTTTGAAATGACCAAAAGTACAGGCAAACACCAAAAAACGAAACAAAACATTGTCTGTGTTGTGCGGTCCACGAGCCCTGTCACAGTTTTTCAGGCAGGGATTCCCCTGAGACTGCAGCCAGTAGTCCATGACCTCAGTGTAAGACATCCGACTACAAACAAAAGGAGAGCCTACATAGTCCATGGTCCAGTTACCAAGGTTGATGCCATTTTGAAAGTAGAGAGTCTGCGGTCCAGTTCTCAAGGCTGCAGACTATGGTACCATCTTGATTGTATAGTCAGTGGTGCTGTTGTCAAGGCCATAGACAATAGGAGCCATCTTGAAAGTACTGAATACACATTTAGTTATCATTTCAGAGAAATATGAGAGCTAACTTAGATGTGTTGAATACATGGCCTCAGAAAATAGACCACAAGATACAAACATGTTAGGATGCTGCATACAATTAAAATAACAACTTTTCCTACTAATGAAATGGCCAGCATACTAGTTTCCTGGAACCAAATTTAATATGTTGGGGCTAGTTAATACTGAACTAAACTTTTCCTAGTGTACGAGTTCTTAGCCTCTCTTGCAAGACCACAGCTCTGGTGGGCTGAGCAATAACAGCTGGGATTTCTGTATTGTCAGT
Organism: Triturus cristatus; assembly: GCF_964204655.1. Lineage (NCBI taxonomy): Eukaryota > Metazoa > Chordata > Amphibia > Caudata > Salamandridae > Triturus > Triturus cristatus. Next base: position 715,599,595 of record NC_140584.1, on the reverse strand, counting down.
GGATGCCTCTCTAGTTTCACAGACTACTTTAAATTTTAAAGGGTGTTCTTAGGCTCTCAGTGGCTGAGAGCTCGGGTAACCTTTGCCACTTTTTAAAAATGACTGTCCCATAACAACAGGTGCCTTATCTATTGTTTCAAGTGGGCAGATTAGTTGCCATTTTCTGAGACTGCTGCGTTGGTGCTTACAACCATGTCTGGCTCAGAAGGCTGGAGGACCATCATCTGCTTCTCAGCAAGAAGAGGGGTAAGAATGCATCTGTAGATGATAGACTTTGGAGGTAGAGAAGACTGCAAAAGAATCTGTAGTGAGGAAGTTGTATACCCTGTCAGCTTGCAATGTGGATTTAAATGCATGTTAGGTGACTTGAAAACTGTGTTACATCATGCTCAGAGGAGGCCAAGGAACTTCATACTCTTTCAGCAGACTTATCAGATGCAGGCAGTTGAAGGCCAATCATGAGAAGAAGTTCCCATAACCTTTAAGCAAACAGTGCCAGTAGAAGACATTGGATGGGAGAATACCATAAACAGTCCCTGTTAAGGTGCTGAAGGGAAGTGAGACCCTAAACAACCCTCACATTACTATGTTTGCCTATAACAACCTACATTGCAAGTTCAGCGTTTTATGTGGCCAATCCCAGAATTGGCAATGAGAAAATGTGGTAGCATTACTGACGATTTCAGCAGCGAGAAAAACATTGGTTTCCAGTTTTGAAATTGGCTATTTGCTAATACATTGCATAGTTCTGTAAAAATACAAATCAACTCCCACAAAAACTTAAAGACTACAAAAGATTTTATTGGGACCCACCAACACAAATAAATGAAAGAGCTCATCTTTATTGAATCCTTCAGTCTCAGCCCGTGTTGTAGATGGCCAAATGCTGTGAGAGAGGGTGTTGGCCATAATGGCTGCTTGACACAGGGATTGTCCGCAGTGCGTTGCATGCTGGGCCTTAAGTGATACTTCGCTGTGCACAGATGAGGGCCATGCACGGGAGAGTTGGGCGGTCTTTGACATATTCAGTAAAAAGCCTGGCCTGCATCAGCACCTGCAGCTATCCTGTCTGTGCATAATCGGTGTTGGCCTCCTGAGACTGGTTGGGCACAGGACCTGGCCTACCGACAACCCATGCTGTTCACAGCCGAAGGCCTTTGTGCAACTGGGGTTAGCTGCTCGTGGTCACAGTAAACTGTTAAATGTTTATGAGCAACAAAAACAAATGGATCCTCACACAATATTGAATCCCAAAATATTGTGATACAGAAATATCGTGTCAAAAATATTGATCCCAAATATATTGTTTTTCTGTACATTTCATGGTAAGTACAAAAATACCAAACACAAATATTGTTTTACACTATCGACAAAATATATGCAATATTATTGTTTTTTAATATGTTGATAGTTAAAAACAGTAAATATTACATATTTTGACTTATAACATTATTATAATGCAAATATGTATATAAATACAAAATTATTCAAACAAACACATGCATAGTGTAAAACTATTCAAAAAATATATTAATTATAATCTATATTTTAGATTTAAAATGTTTAAAAATGTACCAATACAACAATAAATATATCGATTTTTACAGACACACATACAAAATATTAATAATGGTCACAAATAAACAGCAAAAAAAATTATAATATTTCCAAGTTAATAATATATATATATATAAAACATTAAACAATATATAAAAATACATTTTACAAAACATATTTTTAAAATGTCCATATATTTACATATATCAAAATATAAAATGAAATACATAAACACATAATAGTCAATGTGTAAACAATACTAAAAAAAACTACTAAACTCCAGGAATAATAAGTATACTATTCCCATTCCAGTATTTGCAGCAATAGGGAAAGCGTTGAACAGGTTTATTTTACTAACCCACTCCAGTGTGTGCAGCAGTGGGGAAAGCATAGGACTCAGGAGGGGTTACATTTAGTATTCCCACTACAAGGTGTGCAACAGTAGAGAAAGTCTTGAACTCATGAGGGGTAACATTTACTATCCCCACTCCAATGTGTGCAACAGTAGGGAAAGCGTTGGACTCAGGAAAGGTTAAACTAAATTAAGTTAACTATTTCCACACCAGTCAGTGTAACTGTAGGGAATGCGTTTTACCCCAGATGGGCTAAATTTACAATTAGAAAGGAGTGTGCAGTTCCTATAAAGATGAGTGGGGAAGACAGGTCTTTCTTCGTGATGCCCTCACACACCCCGAGAGGTGCCATGCTTCATCATAGGGCGTTTTTGCCCCTCGTCAGGCCGGCACTGCAATGCCTGACGGGCTCCTGAAACCGGGGCTCTTTAGCGGGGATCTTTTGAAGAAGCAGCCGTAAGGTGCGTGTGGGTGTGGGGGCTAGGTAGTGCACAAGTGGGTGAGGTAGTTAAAATAGGTATAGAGCAATCCTATTGGGTCAATTTTAATAAACTCAGAAGCTCTAGCCTAACTAAAACCAGTGTGTGTGCCCCTGTATGGAAGATAATGTTCTGCAAGGGTTAAACTAAATGTGAATGGTCAACAAGTTTTGTGCCTAATTTGCCCCTAACGGGTCAATTGGCACTTCATCAGGACCGATAGAGTGTGTAGGTGTGCACTACCACCTGGTATATAGTATAGTAACGTAATTTACCAGGGGCAGTTGGGCAGCCCTAATAGACGTGTACTGGGGCGTTCAGTAGACCCCCTAGTGCATGCGTCTTGGGCTGACGGGGCTGTCCAGAGCACGTCGTTGCTCCGGTAGTAGGCGTCGGGAGACAACTTGCCTGCGTCCAACCTTTGCTCTGGGACCCGTGAATTACAATTTCAATTCCCACTCCAGTCTGTGCAAAAGTAGCGAAAGTGTTGGACTCAGGGGGGATAACATTTACTATTCCCACTCCAGTCAGTGCAACAGTAGGGAAAGTGTTGGACTCATAAGGGGCAAAATGTACTATTCTCACACCAGTCAATGCAACAGTAGGGTAAGCGTTGGACTCAGGAGGGATAAGATTTACTATTCCCACTCCACTGTGTGCCACAGTAAAGAAAGCGTTGGACTCAGGAAGGTTAAAATTTACTAATCCCACTCCAGTAGGTACAACAGTAAGGAAAGCATTGAACTCAGAAGAGGTTATATTTACTATTCCCACACCAGTTGATGCAACGGTAGTGAACGTGTTGGGCTCAGGAGGGGTAACATTTAATATTTTGACTCCAGTCGGTGCAGCAGTAGAGAAAGCGTCAGACTCAGAAGGAGTAACATTTATTATACCCACTCCATTCACTGGTACAGTACAGAGACAGTACTTCACTTCATAGCATATTTCAACCACTCTATTAAATACCCCAAAATATAAAATTTTAAATATAAAAATTAAATGTCTTAATTTTAACAAACAATTTAAATATTAAAGTTTTAAATAATTATTATCAATTAACACAACTATTATTAGGATAATTAAAATACTATACTGTATTCCCTCAAACATAAAAGCCAACACTTAAAATGCAATAGAAAAAAACAAAGTATGGCACAAATAAACATATTAAATAGTCAAAAGATTAAATAAATGAATACATTTTTTAAAATTTATGTTTACCTAAATAACTTTCCCTATTTCTCTACAAACTAAACAATGCACACCTAAAATATAACTTAACAAACATGATAGGTTCACAATTAACATAATTATCAATTAAATAATTGATAATATAGTGATAATAAATTATGAGTAAATTATATCTTAATTAACGACCCACCATGTAACCCCAAAATCTCAACAACCCTCACTTGACAGATAATTTAAATAAAATCTTAACTACACAATTTACATAATTAATTTTCAATTAAATAATTGAAATTGTTTTAAAAAATATATTAATTTTAAATAATTCACTTCTCACCCTGTACCCCTACAAACCCAACAACCAGCACCTGACATAAAATTAGAATATTATGTTATTACACAATTTACATCACTAACTATTGATGAAACAATTAATAATAATGTCAATTAATTATTAATTTATTAGATTAATTATTTCTCACCCTTTACCCATATTTATCCCACAACATTGACAAGAATATAAATTTTCTAAGGTACGTAATATTGATTTAAAAAATATCTATGTTATTAATATCGTTTACATACATGCAAGTGTATGCATCCTATCTCACGCTCTTTGTCTTTCAATACCACAGGCACTCGTGTTTCTTTGCTGCGTGCCACCTCTCTCAATTTTTCTTTCTCTCTTTCTGTGTTTCACTCTTTCTCTGCACATCTCTTGCAGTCTCTCTCTCTTTACCATGCTAGTCAGGGCGCCTAAAAATGTGCTTTTAATTCTACTGATATTCAAAAAAAGTTGGGGTATACACAAATCACCCTTCTCTACCTGGGTAAGGTACTACAATGTATAAAAAAAGAAATGGCAAGGAGGAATAAATCCCTGTATCTACTAAACTATAGGGGACTTCAAATTACCCTATACATAGTACTTAATACTTTTGTTGATTAATGTGAGATATATTTGAACAGCAAACCACATACCACAGGGACATTTTTGAAAAGATAAACATTAGTTTTTTTTATTCTTTAAAACATAAAAACATATATATATATATATACACATACAAACAATATATACAATTAACATCACAATTCAACAAAACAACAATAATCATATACGAGAATTTCTCCTCAAAAAGAACAAGTTCCTACCACCCACTTATTTGGGACCACAGATCAGTGCTTGTAAACTAAATCAAGACAATACACTGTGAGGTAGTCTACTCAGCACACGAGGTTACCACACCTCTAACTGCCTTATTTATAATGTGCTCTAAACCAGAGGGAAATAATTTCTCATTTTCAATTAGACTCCTCTTCTCATGTACTGTCAACCTGGATGCGTTTCAGCCTTCATTGCATCTTGGCCTCCTCAGGACAAGGGTAAGGAAACGAAAAAAAACTAAACAAATATAAAGGGGTCGATTCCGATCCTGTAAAAAGGCCCTACGAATAGTCGTACGGAGCGTTTTCTCCGTACGACTCGTGCCAGGTAAACTCATTTCACAACCTAGGAAGTACGATTCGTACAGAAAGCCTTTTTCTGTACGAGTCGTACAAAAGACCGTACAGCAAAAAAATACCCACGATTCCGATCCGGAAATGCTTGTACGCGATGTCCGTACGTATTTCACCAGCGTTTTCCAGCCCAGCAAGTACGATTCGTACCGACGTCACTCCGTACGGCTCTTTGTTTACGGGAGCCAAACACAGCCGGAAAAGCAGAGTCCAACGCGAACCGCTACGCCCCGGAGCCCCGGTGCGCGATGTACAGCCATGAACCCCATGATATGTGTCATCCTGGTCCTCTTGGCCTACGACCTGGTGCACCGCACCCGATGCACACGCCGCAGAAGGTGAGAACAACATGCGTGGGTATGGTGCGTACCACACGTACCCCTACGGCGCCATGACAACAATGGTACGGACCGTACCCACGCATTAATACGTGGGTACGGTGCATACCCCTACGGCCCCATGAGTACTCAGGTACGGACCGTACCCACGCATGAATGCGTGGGTACAGTGCGTACCATACGTACCCCTATGGCACCATGACAACAGTGGTACGGACCGTACCCACGCATGAATACATGGGTACGGTGCGTACCCCTACGGCCCCATGAGTACTCAGGTACGGACCGTACCCACGCATACATGCGTGGGTACGGTCCGTACCACATGTACCCCGTTACGGCAGCAGGAAAATTTGGATACGAGGCGTACACACGCCAGGAATGTGTGCATAGAGGACTGGCCCAGCATTTTACCTCCAAATTGTTGTGTGTGTAGGTCCTGGCCAGCAGTGTACAGCTCCAAGTGGGTGCGTGGGTGGGTGCAGAAGCCTCCCAGCAGTGCCCAGACATATGAGGGGTGGGTGCATATCACAACCAGCAGTGTCCAGACATATGAGGGGTGGGTGTATATCACTACCAGCAGTGACCAGACATATGAGGGGTGGGTGCAGAGGACTCCCAGCAGTGGACAGACATATGAGGGGTGGGTGCAGAGGACTCCCAGCAGTGGACAGACATATGAGGGGTGGGTGCAGAGGACTCCCAGCAGTGCCAAGACATATGAGGGGTGGGTGCATATCACTCCCAGCAGTGGACAGACATATGAGGGATGGGTGCATATCACTACCAGCAGTGGACAGACATGTGGGGATGGGTGCAGAGGACTCCCAGCAGTGTCCAGACATATGAGGGGTGGGTGCAGAGGACCCCCAGCAGTGTCCAGACATATGAGCGGTGGGTGCATATCACTACCAGTAGTGTCCAGACAAATGAGGGGTGGGTGCATATCACTACCAGCAGTGGACAGACATATGAGGGGTGGGTGTATATCACTCCCAGCAGTGTCCAGACATATGAGGGGTGGGTGCATATCACTACCAGCAGTGTCCAGACATATGAGGGGTGGGTGCAGAGGACTCCCAGCTGTGTCCAGACATATGAGGGGTAGGTGCATATCACTACCAGCAGGGTCCAGACATATGAGGGGTGGGTGCAGAGGACTCCCAGCAGTGTCCAGCCATATGAGGTGTGGGTGCAGATGACTCTCAGCAGTGCCCAGACATATGAGGGGTGGGTGCATATCACTACCAGCATTGTCCAGACATATGAGGGGTGGGTGTATATCACTACCAGCAGTGTCCAGACATATGAGGTGTGGGTGCAGAGGACTCCCAGCAGTGTCCAGACAGATGAGGGGTGGGTGCAGAGGACTCCCAGCAGTGTCCAGATATATGAGGGGTGGGAGCCGAGGACTCCCAGCAGTGCCCAGACATATGAGGGGTGGGTGCAGAGGACTCCCAGCAGTGGACAGACATATGAGGGGTGGGTGCAGAGGACTCCCAGCAGTGCCAAGACATATGAGGGGTGGGTGCATATCACTCCCAGCAGTGGACAGACATATGAGGGGTGGGTGCATATCACTACCAGCAGTGGACAGACATGTGTGGGTGGGTGCAGAAGACTCCCAGCAGTGCCCAGACATATGAGGGGTGGGTGCATATCACTACCAGCAGTGTCCAGACATATGAGGGGTGGGTGCAGAGAACTCCCAGCAGTGTCCAGACATATGAGGGGTGGGTGCAGAGGACTCCCAGCAGTGTCCAGACATATGAGGGGTGGGTGCATATCACTACCAGCAGTGTCCAGACATATGAGGGGTGGGTGCATATCACTACCAGCAGTGGACAGACATATGAGGGGTGGGTGTATATCACTCCCAGCAGTGTCCAGACATATGAGGGGTGGGTGCATATCACTACCAGCAGTGTCCAGACATATGAGGGGTGGGTGCAGAGGACTCCCAGCAGTGTCCAGACATATGAGGGGATCACTGACATAATATCGACTACAAAAATATAGACTTACAAAAATATCGATGCAAAAATATAGAATACCAAAATGTCGAAGTCCTATCTCCAAACAGGAAATTACAAAAATATCGAATCCAAAATATCGTTGTAAATAATATAGTTAGTCAAAATATCGAATTTTTTAAATGTTTTAAAAGTAATGTTAAATTAATGAAATAATACATATAATTAACTGACACATACTTATAAATACTTAAATAACAGTAAACTTAATGAATAATTAAAGTAAGTAAAAAAAAAAAATGTATACATATATCTTAACGTGATATTAATTAAAAATATTCAATATTTTCTGTGTAGGATAGCGGGCGCGTAAAATTTACTATTACCACTCCAGTAAGTGCAATAGTAGGGAAAGCGTTGGATAGCGGGAGGGTAAAAATTACTATTCCCACTCCAGACAGTGCAATAATAGGGAAAACATTGGATAGCGTAGGGGTAATAATTACTATTCCCACTCCAGTAAGTGCAACAGTAGGGAAAGCGTTGGATAGCGTAGGGATAAAAAATTACTATTCCCACTCCAGAGAGTGAAACAGTAGGGAAAGCGTTGGATAGCGGGAGGGTAACATTTACTATTCCCACTCCAGTGAGTGCAACAGTAGGGAAAGCGTTGGATAGCGTAGGGGTAAAAATTACTATTCCCACTCCAGAGAGTGCAACAGTAGGGAAAGCGTGGGATAGCGGGAGGGTAAAAATTACTATTCCCACTCCAGAGAGTGCAACAGTAGGGAAAGCGTTGGATAGCGGGAGGGTAACATTTACTATTCCCACTCCAGTGAGTGCAACAGTAGGGAAAGCGTTGGATAGCGTAGGGGTAAAAATTACTATTCCCACTCCAGAGAGTGCAACAGTAGGGAAAGCGTTGGATAGCGGGAGGGTAAAAATTACTATTCCCACTCCAGAGAGTGCAACAGTAGGGAAAGCGTTGGATAGCGGGAGGGTAACATTTACTATTCCCACTCCAGTGAGTGCAACAGTAGGGAAAGCGTTGGATAGCATAGGGGTAAAAATCACTATTCCCACTCCAGAGAGTGCAACAGTAGGGAAAGCGTTGGATAGCGGGAGGGTAACATTTACTATTCCCACTCCAGTGAGTGCAACAGTAGGGAAAGCGTTGGATAGCGTAGGGGTAAAAATTACTATTCCCACTCCAGAGAGTGCAACAGTAGGGAAAGCGTTGGATAGCGGGAGTGTCAAATTTACTATTCCCACTCCAATGACTGCAACAGTAGGGAAAGCGTTGGATAGCGGTAGGGTAAAAATTACTATTCCCACTCCAGAGAGTGCAACAGTAGGGAAAGCGTTGGATAGGGGGAGGGTCAAATTTACTATTCCCACTCCAGTGACTGCAACAGTAGGGAAAGCGTTGGATAGCGGTAGGGTAAAAATTACTATTCCCACTCCAGAGAGTGCAACAGTAGGGAAAGCGTTGGATAGCGTAGGGGTAAAAATTACTATTCCCACTCCAGAGAGTGCAACAGTAGGAAAAGGGTTGGATAGCGGAAGAGTCAAATTTACTATTTCCACTCTAGTGAGTGCAACACTAGAGAAAGCGTTGGATAGCGGTAGGGTAAAAATTAATATTCCCACTCCAGAGAATGCAACAATAGGGAAAGTGTTGGATAGCGGGAGGGTAAAAATTAATATTCCCACTCCAGAGAGTGCAATAATAGGGAAAGTATTGGATAGCGTAGGGGTAAAAATTACTATTCCCACTCAAGTAAGTGCAATAGTAGAGAAAATAATAAATGTTTTTTTTTTTTTTAAATTAATTAATTATTAATACAAAAACAAGTATTACAATTAATTACCAATCACACAAGAATTGATTATTTATAAATACCAATAAATTTTTGTTTAATTAATTAACTATTAATAATTAATTAACAAACAATTGTTTTTCAATAACAAACATTAATAAATGCAAATAATACCAATTAATAATTAATTTATAATATATTAATTAAGGATATACACAAATTATTTAAATAATTATTTTTTTCCAATTATATTACTTCCCACCATATTCCCCTATAAACACAATACCCGCTACAAATATTAATTGAATACAATTAACATAATTATCAATTAAACTATTAATACTAATTAATTACCAATTAATACTAATTATTTACCAATTGATAATTAATCAACAACCAATTAATTTGCAATACCAATTAATAATTAACTAATAAAAATTAAATTACTTCCCACCCTATTCCCCTATAAACCCACAACCCGCTACAGAAGTAAAACGCAAAATTAAATTAAAGATATATTAATTAACAATATACACAAATAAATTAAATAATTATTTATTTACAATTATATTACTTGCCACCATATTCCCCTATAAACACACTGCCCGCTACAAATATTAACTGAATACAATTAACATAATTATCAATTAAACAATTAATACAAATTAATTACCAATTAATACTAATTATTTACCAATTAATAATTCATCAACAACCAATTAATTTTCAATACCAATTAATAATTAACTAATAACAATTAAATTACTTCCCACCCTATTCCCCTATAAACCCACAACCCGCTACAGAAGTAAAACGCAAAATTAAATTAAAAATAATTAATAATTCCTATAAATTATTATTTAATAATCTATAATTAAATTACTTCCCACCCTACTCCCCTATAAACCCACAACCCGCTACGGAATTAAATTACAAAAAAATAAAAAAACATTAAATTCATTAATTTAAAAATATTCTAACATACATTCCAATATTAATACATACTTTTAACACATATACTAACACTTAAAACACTATAAAAAATTCGATATTTTTAACAACTATATTATGACTGTCGATATTACTTACTTCTATATTATTGCAATCGATATTTCTTACCTGTTTTTCGATATTCTTCACCACTATATTTTTGCAAGTCGATATTCTGTCCATTCGATATTAAAAACTCGATATTCTGGGTACTCGATATTTTTTTTTCGATATTATGTCTAGTTACCATATGAGGGGTGGGTGCATATCACTACCAGCAGTGTCCAGACATATGAGGGGTGGGTGCAGAGGACTCCCAGCAGTGTCCAGACATATGAGGGGTGGGTGCAGATGACTCTCAGCAGTGCCCAGACATATGAGGGGTGGGTGCATATCACTACCAGCATTGTCCAGACATATGAGGGGTGGGTGTATATCACTACCCGCAGTGTCCAGACATATGAGGTGTGGGTGCAGAGGACTCCCAGCAGTGTCCAGACATATGAGGGGTGGGTGCAGAGGACTCCCAGCAGTGTCCAGACATATGAGGGGTGGGTGCAGAGGACTCCCAGCAGTGCCCAGACATATGAGGGGTGGGTGCATATCACTACCAGCAGTGGACAGACATATGAGGGGTGGGTGTATATCACTCCCAGCAGTGTCCAGACATATGAGGGGTGGGTGCATATCACTACCAGCAGTGTCCAGACATATGAGGGGTGGGTGCAGAGGACTCCCAGCAGTGTCCAGACATATGAGGGGTGGGTGCATATCACTACCAGCAGTGTCCAGACATATGAGGGTTGGGTGCAGAGGACTCCCAGCAGTGTCCAGGCATATGAGGGGTGGGTGCAGAGGACTCCCAGCAGTGCCAAGACATATGAGGGGTGGGTGCATATCACTCCCAGCAGTGGACAGACATATGAGGGATGGGTGCATATCACTACCAGCAGTGGACAGACATGTGGGGATGGGTGCAGAGGACTCCCAGCAGTGTCCAGACATATGAGGGGTGGGTGCAGAGGACCCCCAGCAGTGTCCAGACATGTGAGGGGTGGGTGCAGAGGACTCCCAGCAGTGTCCAGACATATGAGGGGTGGGTGCATATCACTACCAGCAGTGTCCAGACATATGAGGGTTGGGTGCAGAGGACTCCCAGCAGTGTCCAGACATATGAGGGGTGGGTGCAGAGGACTCCCAGCAGTGCCCAGACATATGAGGGGTGGGTGCATATCACTACCAGCAGTGTCCCGACATATGAGGGGTGGGTGTATATCACTACCAGCAGTGTCCAGCCATATGAGGGGTGGGTGCAGAGGACTCCCAGCAGTGTCCAGACATATGAGGGGTGGGTGCTGAGGTCTCCCAGCAGTGGACAGACATATGAGGGGTGGGTGCAGAGGACTCCCAGCAGTGCCCAGACATATGAGCGGTGGGTGCATATCACTACCAGCAGTGGACAGACATATGAGGGGTGGGTGTATATCACTCCCAGCAGTGTCCAGACATATGAGGGGTGGGTGCATATCACTACCAGCAGTGTCCAGACATATGAGGGGTGGGTGCATATCACTACCAGCAGTGTCCAGACATATGAGGGGTGGGTGTATTTCACTACCAGCAGTGTCCAGACATATGAGGGGTGGGTGTAGAGGACTCCCAGCAGTGTCCAGACATATGAGGGGTGGGTGCAGAGGACTCCCAGCAGTGGACAGACATATGAGGGGTGGGTGCAGTGGACTCCAAGCAGTGGACAGACATATGAGGGGTGGGTGCAGAGAACTCCCAGCAGTGTCCAGACATATGAGGGGTGGGTGCAGAGGACTCCCAGCAGTGTCCAGACATAGGAGGGGTGGGTGCAGAGGACTCCCAGCAGTGCCCCACTCCCAGGAGGATGGATGTCATTCACACACTGCATGACACACCACATGTGGGTGTGAGGACATACAACACATGCATACCCACCCATGGCGGATGCCCCACAATACACACCCTGATTTAATGCCAACAGACTGTATAGTCATGGAAATGCATACTAAAATAAGTTAGCCAAGGGGAACACACACTGTCACACACATCACAGGATTGATAGGAATGTCCAGGTGCTGGTCCAGCCACCCAGATGTTGTCTCTCATGTAAAGAAGAGGGTTCACTGCAACTAGATAAAATGCCCACAATTGTGAGTCAGGTGCCCAAATACCCTGCATTACACGTGCCATTTGTGTGTTAGGCCGTGAATATACACATGCATAGTGCTGAAAAGGGGCAATTGGTCCCTGATGCCATACCTACATACACAAAACACAAGTACAGTGACTGGCAAGGATGGCACAGACGATTCAGCAGGAGACATCCGTGAGTATGCATGGCCATTGTTGAAGGGATCCGTCACCAACAAAGGATATGTTGACACAGGTAAGCACAACAATTGTGCAACTGTTTGCAGGGAACATGTCAGATGCCACAGAGGAAGGAACACTCCTTGGGAAAATGTCTCACAATCCAAAGGAACACCACTAATATTTTCACAGAGATTGTGATGGCACACAGATACCATGGTCCACCTCATGACCATCATACTAAAACATTTCTCAGAACCAGAAAACCAACTTCATGGGCCTCATCACCAACATCAAGTACCTGAAATGCAATAGTGTGGAAACTAAAAGAAAAGGCTTTATTCAGCACACAAAAAACAAAATTGTTATAATACACTATTTACAAAGGCCAGTCCATAGTTCGAGTCCAAGGGTGGACGTATGCGACTGTGTCCACCCCTACCTTGCCTGCACAAAGTCACCTCAAGGTTTGTCGACCAGGGGGTCATCATCAGTGGGAGTACCAGGCACCGCAGGAACAGGAGTGGGTTGGGTAGGTGTGGTGGATGCAGGGCTGGACGTATCCACCACAGGGGGTGGTGCAGTGCCAAAGGTGGTGGTGAGCAGCTCGCTGCACACTGCTGCCAGGGCGTCCAGAGGAACCCCTGCACCGGAAGGAACACCAGGGCCAACGGAGGGGTGGTGTCCGAGGGATGGGGTGCAGCGCTCTCGGGGGAGGTGGTGGACATGGGGGGGACTCAACTCCCCTGGCCGGAGACTTCCTCAACCGCTTGCAGGGTGGTGTCACAATGGGGCTGAGGGACAGACTAGCCATGTAGTTTTCTTTGGGTGACATCTTGGCAGGGGAGCTAAGGGGAGTGGATTTGGAGGAAGTGGGTCATGAGGACTGCGGACTCTGACTGTGGCTGCGTGTCTGCCGTTTGCCCCCAGACCCTGTGGGTGTGACTACATCCCCCTGAGTGTGCGTGCCAGGAGGTGTGCACTTTGCCTTAGTTGGGGGTGTGCTGGATGTGTCTGTTGTGGTGTGTGCCTGTGATTGTCTGTGTGTACTTTGGACAGGCATGGGAGAGGCCAGTGTGGATGGGTCTGGGGTAGGGGGGGGACGGAGCGCTGCAGGAGGAGGGAAGATCACCGCCAGGACACGTTTCATGTGGTGGGTCAGTTGTCGGCACCCGCCATAGCGGCGAGGTGGAGAGAGCTTGAGCTGGACCCGGGTGATACGCCGGGTCCAGCACCGGATGTCCTGCCACCTCTTGCGGACCTGGGCCAGCTGCCGATCTCGCCCCCCGCAGTCCTCACGGCCCTGACGACGTTGGTCCAGATGACCCCCTTCTCGTTGGCAGTTACCTGTCAGGATGACAAAGTGACACAACATCAATACACCTGCTCCATGTCCCAGAGACACACATTAGAACATCTTTGAAATGTTGAACAGGGCATTTGCTGACAGGAATAGCCTCATTCACAACATGCAATTGGCCTGTGTGCAAGCGCCAATGCAGTACATGGAATTGAAAGTGTACAGGTGGCATGAGGGGTGCAAAACACTCAATGAACATGCCACACACTGTGCAGCATATGCAACAGCAGGCTGATGAGCAGCACGTGCCATGCAGTCACATGTCCCACTCCACTGACGCACCCTCAGCAGACTAGACAGACACACCCAGCCACTGATCACTGGCCTGTCATTGACTACAGCGGATACAACCCTCACTCTGCACATGTGCCATTTGCCAGGGGGGAGTCACAGGTGTCGTGCTAGCTCTACAAGTCAGACACAAAGCACGGCTCACTTGTCACATCAGATGGTTAGATCAGTAGCCTTCAACATGCAGCTGTGGTGCAATACTTCACATAGACACTCACCCACATGACAAGGAACATTCACACACGTCAATGTCCATGAGGTCATACACATAATTTGGACAATCTCACCACAGGTCCACCCAACTCATACACATCTGTGGGTACAGTCACCTGTCACACCGGGGGGACCACTGAATCACCTCAGGACAACATGAATAAAAGCCCCCAGGGATTAGCCAGGCTGAATGTCTCATGCACTATGCAGTGAAAGTCACTGTAAGCACCATGCAAGTGAAGAGTGCACACAGGAACTACATGATGCACTGCATGAGTGACATAAGCATCCCCCCCCCGGGACACACTCTGAACAACATTGCATGTCAGTCCCACCTGGACACAATATTGACAGTCAGCATTCATGACCAGTCCACCACACCACTGTACTGAGGGAGCACATTCCCATGCTAGACCATAGAAGGCCCCACTAGACCTTAGAAGGATTGATGTCTTAGCACAAGCAGGTGTACCCTAGTGGTGTCAATTGTGGGTTAACCTTGAAGGCCTGTCCACCACAATCCATACTGAAGTTCATCTCCAGTCTTGCGGGCAGGCCTACGAAGCAGCACACCGTTGAGCAACTGTGATCCAGTCGCTGTCACTCTGTCACTGAGGTCACATGAACCTTGAGCAGGTTAGGGCGATGCGAACGGTGTGACCTCACTGGTTACCTATTTCGGGTGGGTGCGTAGTGTTTGCAAGTATATTATGGTTTGAAAAAACTTGCTGCCTCCTTCCTGGCCTCCAGCAATTTTCAGAAACAATTCAAATGTCATGATAACTTTGGTGATTAATGTTCTTCCTAGAGAGAGATGGAGTTTTGTGTAGTGGAAGGGTTGACTCCTGGAAAGGTAGCACAGAGGGTTAATGTGCCTGCTGCAAAGAACATGTACCATGCATATCACAAAGTGCACTGCTTTAATGGGGAGACCATGATGAATGGTCATTTAATGTCAGCTGTAGATGATAGATCCCTGAACAGTGTCATGTATGTGCATGTTTGCATGTGCTGAGGGGATTACCAGGTAATTATTCACGCAGCTCTCTGATGGATGTCACATGAGGTAAAATACTGCAATAAATGGCAGACACTCTGAAAACAAGAGCAAACGTTATGTTACATGAGGCAATGGTGGTAATTGTGCATGTATCAAAAGCAAACAAAATACAAGAGGTAGTAAACAATACGTTACAAGAGGAAAAGTGACATGTGTGCAAGTTACAAAAGAGTACAAAGTACAAGTAGAGGTATAAAGGTGCAATAAATGGCAGACACTCAAAACACAGGAACACACTGGGATGGCACTTCTACGGGCATGGAGAACAGAATTTCCTATAATGTAAAGACTTCCTTCAGACAATAGAGAGGGTGTGAATTAAGTTTGGAAGTGTCTTTGCAGGAGGAGAACTTTGAGGTCTGTTTTGAAGGACTGGGAAGAGGGAGGGGGTGGTCCGGAACTGAGGCTGAGTTCCAGATTCTCGCTGCGTTGCTTGTAAAGGATTGGGCCATTGATCTTTCCTTCTTGAAAGTGGGAGGATTCAGTAATAAATTTTGCGCAGTATGTGATGATCTAGAGCATTATATGCATATGTGACAATACATTTTTTTCCCCTTTTTATTCTAGTCTAAAGCTTTTGATTCCTGTTTCCAGTTTCGTCAGTGGTTGTTCTGCAGTTTTGTGTAGTTGCATTGTTTTGGTAAGAATTTTTTTTTTTGTTGTATTTACTCCAAATGATTAATATTGTAATGTCTGAATGAATTTTTTTGTAAGTGATGTCATAATGGCGGCATTTTTAGTTAGTGGTTTGAGCATGAAATTCTTTGCAATGTGTTTTGCATAGTCTTATGTGTAATTGCTTTTCTCTATCTTTTTTAGTGGGATATTGTTGATCCATACTGTGTCTGTACAGAGTAGGTGGTGGTGAGTAGTTTAGCTGCCTCTGGCAAGTGAGTGGTATTGTTTTTGAGTATATATGAGTTTTTGATATTGATAAAGGTGCTTTTTGTTTATTACTTATTTTACAAAGTGTTGGTTGTTGTTGACTTGTTTGACAAGTTACCTTTATTAGTAAGTAATATGGCTAGCCGTAGAATGACTGCTCAACAGGTGGTTGGTATGCTTCTTGAATCTTCCTCTGAGCATGATTATGAGACTGACAGTGCGTCTGAGGGAGAGGAGGGAGGGGAAGATTCTGGCAGTGAGTTTTCTCTCAACATGGAATCATCGGATGATGAAGGTACGCTCAGTGCAGATGAAGGTACTCTTGGTGTGGATGAAGCAACTCTCAGTGCGGATGAAGTGCCTGTCTTAGAGGAGGAAACTGCTGTGCTGATGGTGCAAGAGGCAATCTGGATTGCAGTCTGAGGCTGCTAGGCTTCCTACTGGAAGTGCTGGACTTTGGCTTGATCCAAACATGGTGCAGCCGTTGTTGTCTGCCTTTAGCGGTGATGCAGGGTGTACTGTGGATTGTGAACACTTTTTGCCTATACAGTTTTTTCAGTTGTTTATGGATGATGTATTTTTGGGTGAGATTGTTGAGCAGACAAATTTGTATGCTGAACAGTTTTTGAGGGACAACAGCGACAAACTTAGGCCCCAGTCTAGAGCTACCCGGTGGACTCCCACATATCTGGAAGAGATTAAGAAGTTTTTGGGTTTGACTTTATTGATGGGTGTGGTAAGGAAGCCAACCTTGGCTTCATATTGGTCTACTAGCCCCTTGTTGGCAACTGCCATATTTCCTGCAGTTATGACTCGTAATCGGTATTTACTTTTGCTACGTATGCTGCATTTTGTTGATAATTCTATGGCGTTGCCACGAGATCACCCTGACTGTGACCGTCTTTCTAAGATTCGGCCCGTTCTTGATCACTTTGTAGATCGATTTTCTGAGATCTATACTCCAGGGAAAGAAATATCTATTGATGAGTCTTTGGTCTTGTTCAAGGGCCGTTTGGTTTTTAGGCAGTACATCCCTAGCAAGAGGGCACGCTATGGAATTAAGCTGTATATGTTGTCTGAGAGTAGGACAAGATATGTTTTTAATTTTCGTGTGTACACTGGTAGAGATTCTACTATTGACCCCCAGGTTGTCCGTCCACTTTTGGAGTTTCAGAGAAAATTGTGTGGGATCTTGCTAGAAGACTGTTTAACAGAGGCCACCATTTGTACCTTGATAACTTCTATACTGCTGTGCAATTATTTAAGGAATTGTATAAAGTGGACACTTTTGCATGTGGCACAATCCGCTCTAACCGTAAAGGTTATCCGAACGAGCTTGTTTGCAAAAAACTTCAGAGGGGGCAGTGCAGTTCCTTGCGTAGTGATGAACTACCAGCTGTAAAATTTGTGGACAGGAGGGATGTGTACATGCTGACTACCATCCATGATGAGAGTACTTCACCTGTGCCTGTTTGGGGTCAGGTTGCTGAAGTGCGCAAACCTGTGTGCATTCTAGACTACAATAAGCACATGGGTGGTGTTGACAGAGTAGATCAGAAGTTGGAACCTTACTCTGCTATTCGGAAGGCTTATGTTTGGTATAAGAAGTTGGCCATCCATTTCTTCTAATTAGCAAATTTCAATGCTTTTATTGTGTTCAAGGAGTGTTCTCCTGCGTCAAAGTTGACATTTCTTCAGTTTCAGCACTCTGTGATAGCTAGCCTTGTTGTTGTGGAACAGGCAAGTGTTCCTAGATTTGGAGTGGTGGAGGATGTGGTTTGATTGAAAGATCGCCACTTTCCTGATTTCATCCCTCCCACACCGGCAAAAGATTTTCCCACTAGGAGATGCAGAGTCCGTTGGCGAAGAGGTACGCGGA
This sequence comes from Triturus cristatus, assembly GCF_964204655.1. Classification (NCBI taxonomy): domain Eukaryota; kingdom Metazoa; phylum Chordata; class Amphibia; order Caudata; family Salamandridae; genus Triturus; species Triturus cristatus. Next base: position 715,581,348 of record NC_140584.1, on the reverse strand, counting down.
AGGAGATTCGTATGTACTGCCCCGACTGTCCTTCTAAACCTGGGCTGTGTGTCCCTGCTTGTTTTAGAGCGTACCACACGCAAAATAATTTTTGGGAGCATTCATGAGTGGTAAAGTGAACTGCCTGGTCTGTATTCTTTGAAAAATTTGATTCTGTTTCAAGGTTGGCGTTAGTGTAATGTATTTAGTTTCTGATTTTGTGTTTGTAGATTTGTATCTATTTGCGATTTGTTTGTGTTTTTATTTTTGTCTAAAAAAAATCCTAAATGTGTTGGCGGTGTGTGTGGACTGGCACTTGGTTGGCGGTGTGCGTGGAATGGTGCTTGGCTGGCGGTGTGTGAGTAGTGACTTGCTGCTGGTCACTACACACACTGCTAGCTGAGTGCCACTCCACGCAATCCATCAGCTTGTGTAGTTGCTGTGTCAGGAATGTGGGCGTGTGAAAGTGATGGGCCCTTGAATGGTGCTGTGTGCTGGTGTGAGTTTTGTTATGTGATGGGCCCGCGGCTGGCGCTGTGAATGGTTTTGTATGTCTCACACCTATGAAAGGTGTATGAATGGCCTGTAAAGAGGTTGGTGCCATGTCGTGGCTTTACAGCTCACGAGCTGTGAGTCAATGGTTCAGTTTCTCGCCCTTTCAATTATTAACAGTGCATTTCATTTTTGTGAAATCACTTGCTAATACAATTGTATATACTGAACCATCACTCACCCTCGTGCCAAATCCAACCAGTATGTGTGTGTGCTTGAGGATTAGATGCCTGTGCAGTAATATTTGCCTTTCTGAAGCAGGGTGTACCTTGTCCCTTTTGTGAATTTTATAATGTGTTGTTTTTGTGCCTGGTGGTGCGAATGGTCTTGTGTGTATCACGTATGAAAGGTGTGTGAATGGCCTGTAAAGCGGTTGGTGCCTTGCCGTGGCTTTACAGCTCATGAGCTGTGAGTCAATGGTTCAGTTTCTCGCCCCTTCAATTATTAACAGTGCATTTCATTTTTGTGAAATCACTTGCTAATACAATTGTATATACTGAACCATCACTCACCCTAGTGCCAAATCCAACCAGTATGTGTGTGTGCTTGAGGATTAGATGGCTGTGCAGTAATATTTGCATTTCTGAAGCAGGGTGTACCTTGTCCCTTTTGTGAATTTTGTAATGTGTTGTTTTTGTGCCTGGTGGTGCGAATGGTCTTGTGTGTATCACGTATGAAAGGTGTGTGAATGGCCTGTAAAGCGGTTGGTGCCTTGCCGTGGCTTTACAGCTCATGAGCTGCGAGTCATGGGTTCAGTTTTTTCTCCATTTAATTATTGACAGTGCATTTCATTTTTGTGAAATCTCTTGTTAATAACATTTAATATACTGAACCATCACTCGCACTCGTGCCAAATCCAACCAGTATGTGTGTGCGTTTGAGGAATAGATGGCTGTGCAGGAATCTTTGTCTTTTTAGTTTCTCTGCCAAGGTGTATGTTCCATGTAAGAATAACCCACCAACTGTAGATATTGTCGTAAACCCACGGGAGTTCATGGTGATGTCTCTCGTATGAATTCCAAAAAGTTATTTTATCCACAATGTCCTGCAAACCTCAAAATGTCTGTCACATTTTCCTTGCAATATTGTGCCGAAATTCTCACGCTGTAGAAACAAACAATGTCAAAATGATCTGGTTTTGCAAGGGGGTCAACTGTCTTTTTGGCCTGTGCTCGGTCGCCATCTAGGGAAACCTACCAAACCCATACATTTCTGAAAACTAGACACCCGGGGGCTTCCAGGGAGGTATGGCTTGCGTGGATCCCCCAACGTTTCTTTACCCAGAATCCCCTGCAAACCTCAATTTTAGCTGAAAAAATCACCTTTTTCACACATTTTTGTGTGGGAAAGTTGTGGCATCACCGGGCTCACTCAAATTTCCCACCTCCCAGCATTCCCCTGGGTCTCCCGGTAAAAATGGTGCCTCACTTGTGTGGGAGGCCCAAGTACCCACGACAGGCAAGGGCCCAAAACGTAGTGATGCGACATCAACATTGCCTATCCAAAAAAAAGTTTGGGCCCTTGCCTGTCGCGGGTACTTGGGCCTCCCACACAAGTGAGGCACCATTTTTACCGGGAGACCCAGGGAAACGCTGGGAGGTGAGAAATTTGAGTGAGCCCGGTGATACCACAACTTTCCCACCCAAAAATGTGTGAAAAAAGTGTTTTTTTCAGCTAAAATTGAGGTTTGCAGGGGATTCTGGGTGAGGAAACGTTGGGGGATCCACGCGAGCCATACCTCCCTGGAAGCCCCCGGGTGTCTACTTTTCAGAAATGTATGGGTTTGGTAGGTTTCCCTGGATGGCTGCCGAACTCCGGGCCAAAAACCCAGGTGACCCACCTTGCAAAACCAGGTGGTTTCGAGATAGGCAATTTTAAAGTCACCTCACTACGTTTTGGGCCCTTGCCTGTCGCGGGTACTTGGGCCCCCCACACAAGTGAGGCACCATTTTGACCGGGAGACCCAGGGGAACGCTGGGAGGTGGGAAATTTGAGTGAGCCCCGTGATGCCACAACTTTCCCACACAAAAATGTGTAAAAAAAGTGATTTTTTCAGCTAAAATTGAGGTTTGCAGGGGATTCTGGGTAAGGAAACGTTGGGGGATCCACGCAAGCCATACCTCCCTGGAAGCCCCCAGGTGTCTAGTTTTCAGAAATGTATGGGTTTGGTAGGTTTCCCTAGATGGCCGCCGAGCACCGGACCAAAAACCCAGGTGACCCCCCTTGCAAAACCAGGTGGTTTTGAGATAGGCAATTTTGATGTCACCTCACTACGTTTTGGGCCCTTGCCTGTCGCGGGTACTTGGGCCACCCACACAAGTGAGGCACCATTTTTACCGGGAGACACAGGGGAATGCTGGGTGGTGGGAAATTTGAGTCAGCCCGGTGATGCCACAACTTTCCCACACAAAAATGTGTGAAAAAAGTGATTTTTTCAGCTAAAATTGAGGTTTGCAGGGGATTCTGGGTAAGGAAACGCTGGGGGATCCACGTAAGCCATACCTCCCTGGAAGCCCCCGGGTGTCTAGTTTTCAGAAATGTATGGGTTTGGTAGGTTTCCCTAGATGGCCGCCGAGCACCGGGCCAAAAACCCAGGTGACCCCCCTTGCAAAACCAGGTGGTTTTGAGATAGGCAATTTTGATGTCACCTAACTATGTTTTGGGCCCTTGCCTGTCGTGGGTACTTTGGCCTCTCACACAAGTGAGGCACCATTTTTACTGGGAGACCCAGGGGAACGCTGGGTGGTGGGAAATTTGCTTGCGCCCGGTGATGCCACAACTTTCTCGCACAAAAATGTGTGAAAAAAGTGATTTTTTCAGCTAAAATTGAGGTTTGCAGGGGATTCTGGGTAAGGAAACGCTGGGGGATCCACGCAAGCCATACCTCCCTGGAAGCCCCCGGGTGTCTAGTTTTCAGAACTGTATGGGTTTGGTAGGTTTCCCTAGATGGCCGCCGAGCACCGGGCCAAAAACCTAAGTGACCCCCCTTGCAAAACCAGGTGGTTTTGAGATAGGTAATTTTGATGTTACCTCACTACGTTTTGCGCCGTTTCCTGTCGCGGGCACTAGGCCAACCCACACAAGTGAGGTACCATTTTTCTCGTAAGACTTTGGGGAACGTGGGGTGGGTGGAAATTTGTGGATCCACGCAGATGCCAAAACTTTCCACCACAGAAATGTTGGGAAAATGTGTTTTTTTTGACAATTTTTTAGGTTTGCAAGGGATTCTGGGTAACAGACCCTGGTGGGAGGCAGTCAAGTCACCCCATCCTCGATTCCCCTGGGTGTCTAGTATTAAAAAATGTATAGGTTTGCTAGGTTTTCCAAGATGCCCGCAGAGCTAGGGTTCAAAAACTACAGCTAGTCATTTTGCAAAAAAAGGGTCATTTTTCACTGCAAAATTGAGGTGTGACCACATTGCGTTTTGCGCCGTTTCCTGTTGCGGACACTAGGCCGACCCACACAAGTGAGATACCGTTTTTCTCGTAAGACTTTGGGGAAGGCGGGGTGGGTGGAAATTTGTGGATCCACACAGTTTCCGGAACTTTCCACCACAGAAATGTTGGGAAAATGTGGGTTTTTTTAACCATTTTTTAGGTTTGCAAGGGATTCTGGGTAACAGACCCTGATGGGAGGCAGTCAAGTCACCCCATCCTGGATTCCCCTGGATGTCTAGTTTTCAAAAATGTATAGGTTTTCTAGGTTTCCCTAGGTGCCGGCAGAGCTAGGGTTCAAAAACTACAGCTAGTCATTTTGCCAAAAAAGGGTCATTTTTCACTGCGAAATTGAGGTGTGACCACGTTGCGTTTTGTGCCGTTTCCTGTCGCGAGCACTAGGCCGACCCACACAAGCGAGGTACCGTTTTTCTCGTAAGACTTTGGGGAATGCGGGGTGCATGGAAATTTGTGGATCCACGCAGATTCCGGAACTTTCCACCACAGAAATGTGGGGAAAATGTTTTTTTGTTGACAATTTTTTAGGTTTGCATGGGATTCTGGGTAACAGACCCTGGTGGGAGGCAGTCAAGTCACCCCATCCTGGATTTCCCTGTGTGTCTAGTTTTCAAAAATGTATAGGTTTGCTAGGTTTCCCAAGGTGCCCACAGAGCTAGGGTTCAAAAACTACAGCTAGTCATTTTGCCAAAAAAGGGTCATTTTTCACTGCGAAATTGAGGTGTGACCACGTTGCGTTTTGCGCCGTTTCCTGTCGCGTGCACTAGGCTGACCCACACAAGTGAGGTACTGTTTGTCTCGTAAGACTTTGGGGAATGCGGGGTGGGTGGAAATTTGTGGATCCACGCAGATTCCGGAACTTTCCACCACAGAAATGTTGGGAAAATGTGTTTTTTTTGCAAATTGGCAGGTTTCCAAGGGATTCTGGGTAACAGACCCTGGTGGGAGGAAGTCAAGTCACCCCATCCTGGATTCCCCTTGGTGTCTAGTTTTCAAAAATGTATAGGTTTGCTAGGTTTCCCAAGGTGCCCGCAGAGCTAGGGTTCAAAAACTACAGCTAGTCATTTTGCCAAAAAAGGGTCATTTTTCACTGCGAAATTGAGGTGTGACCACATTGCGTTTTGTGCCGTTTCCTGTCGCGGGCACTAGGCCGACCCACACAAGTGAGGTACCGTTTTTCTCGTAAGACTTTGGGGAATGCGGGGTGAGTGGAAATTGGTGGATCCACGCAGATTCCGGAACTTTCCACCACAGAAATGTGGGGAAAATGTGTTTTTTTTTACAATTCTTTAGGTTTGCAAGGGATTCTGGGTAACAGACCCTGGTGGGAGGCAGTCAAGTCACCCCATCCTGGATTCCCCTTGGTGTCTAGTTTTCAAAAATGTATAGGTTTGCTAGGTTTCCCAAGGCGCCCGCAGAGCTAGGGTTAAAAAACTACAGCTAGTCATTTTGCCAAAAAAGGGTAATTTTTCACTGCGAAATTGAGGTGTGACCACGTTGCATTTTGCGCCGTTTCCTGTCGCGGGCACTAGGCCGACCCACACAAGTGAGGTACCATTTTTCTCGTAAGACTTGGGGGAATGCGGAGTGGGTGGAAATTTGTGGATCCACGCAGATTCCGGAACTTTCCACCACAGAAATGTGGGGAAAATTTGGTTTTTTTGACAATTTTTTAGGTTTGCAAGGGATTCTGAGTAACAGACCCTGGTGGGAGGCAGTCAAGTCACCCCATCCTGGATTCCCCTGGGTGTCTAGTTTTCAAAAATGTATAGGTTTTCTAGGTTTCCCAAGGTGCCCGCAGAGCTAGGGTTCAAAAACTACAGCTAGTCATTTTGCCAAAAAAGGGTCATTTTTCACCTCGAAATTGAGGTGTGACCACGTTGCGTTTTCCGCCGTTTCCTGCCGCGGGCACTAGGCCGACCCACACAAGTGAGGTACCGTTTTTCTCGTAAGACTTCGGGGAACGTGGGGTGGGTGGAAATTTTAGGATCCACACGGATTCCGGAACTTTTCAAGACAGAAATGTGGGGAAAATGTGTTTTTTTGGACAATTTTTTAGGTTTGCAAGGGATTCTGGGTAACAGACCCTGGTGGGAGGCAGTCAAGTCACCCCATCCTGGATTCCCCCAGGTGTCTAGTTTTCAAAAATGTATAGGTTTGCTAGGTTTCCCAAGGTGCCCGCAGGGCTAGGGTTCAAAAACTACAGCTAGTCATTTTGGCAAAAAAGGGTCATTTTTCACTGCGAAATTGAGATGTGACCACGTTGCGTTTTGTGCCGTTTCCTGTCGCGGGCGCTAGGCCTACCCACACAAGTGAGGTACCGTTTTTCTCGTAAGACTCTGGGGAATGCGGGGTGGGTGGAAATTTGTGGATCCACGCAGATTCCAGAACTTTCCACCACAGAAGTGTGGGGACAATTTTTTTTTTTTGACAATTTTTTAGGTTTGCAAGGGATTCTGGGTAACAGACCCTGGTGGGAGGCAGTCAAGTCACCCCATACTCGATTCCCCTGGTTGTCTAGTTTTCAGAAATGTATAGGTTTGCTAGGTTTCCCAAGGTGCCCGCAGAGCTAGGGTTCAAAAACTACAGCTAGTCATTTTGCCAAAAAAGGGTCATTTTACACTGAGAAATTGAGGTGTGACCACGTTGCGTTTTGCGCTGTTTCCTGTCGCGGGTACTAGGCCGACCCACACAAGTGACGTACCGTTTTTCTCGAAAGACTTTGGGGAACGCGGGGTGGGTGGAAATTTGTGGATCCACGCAGGTTCTGGAGCTTTCCAAGACAGAAATGTGGGGAAAATGTGTTTTTTTGGACAATTTTTTAGGTTTGCAAGGGATTCTGGGTAACAGACCCTGGTGGGAGGCAGTCAAGTCACCCCATTTGGATTCCCCTGAGTGTCTCGTTTTCAAAAATTTATAGGTTTGCTAGGTTTCCCAAGCTGCCCGCAGAGCTAGGATTCATAACTACAGCTAGACATTTTGCCAAAAAAGGGTCATTTTTCACTGTGAAATTGAGGTGTGACCACGTTGCGTTTTGCGCCGTTTCCTGTCACGGGCACTAGGCCGACCCACACAAGTGAGGTACTGTTTTTCTCGTAAGACTTTGGGGAACGCGGGGTGGGTGGAAATTTATGGATCCACGCAGATTCCGGAACTTTCCACCACAGAAATGTGGGGAAAATGTGGTTTTTTTGACAATTTTTTAGGTTTGCAAGGGATTCTGGGTAACAGACCCTGGTGGGAGGCAGTCAAGTCACCACATCCTGGATTCCCCTGGGTGTCTAGTTTAAAAAAATGTATAGGTTTGCTAGGTTTCCCAAGGTGCCCGCAGAGCTAGGGTTAAAAAACTACAGCTAGACATTTTGCCAAAAAAGGGTCATTTTTCACTGCGAAATTGAGGTGTGACCACGTTGCGTTTTCCGCCGTTTCCTGTCGCGGGCACTAGGCAGACCCACACAAGTGAGGTACCGTTTTTCTCGTAAGACTTCGGGGAACGCGGGGTGGGTGGAAATTTGTGGATCCACGCGGAGTCCGGAACTTGCCACGACAGAAGTTTTGGGAAAATGTATTTTTTTTGACAATTTTTTAGGTTTGCAAGGGATTCTGGGTAACAGACCCTGGTGGGAGGCAGTCAAGTCACCCCATCCTCGATTCCCCTGGTTGTCTAGTTTTCAGAAATGTATAGGTTTGCTAGGTTTCCCAAGGTGCCCGCAGAGCTAGGGTTCAAAAACTACAGCTAGTCATTTTGCCAAAAAAGGGTCATTTTTCACTGAGAAATTGAGGTGTGACCACGTTGCGTTTTGCGCTGTTTCCTGTCGCGGGTACTAGGCCGACCCACACAAGTGAGGTACCGTTTTTCTCGTAAGACTTTGGGGAACGCGGGGTGTGTGGAACTTTGTGGATCCACGCAGGTTCTGGAGTTTTCCAAGACAGAAATGTGGGGAAAATGTGTTTTTTTTGACAATTTTTTAGGTTTGCAAGGGATTCTGGGTAACAGACCCTGGTGGGAGGCAGTCAAGTCACCCCATTTGGATTCCCCTGAGTGTCTCGTTTTCAAAAATGTATAGGTTTGCTAGGTTTCCCAAGGTGCCCGCAGAGCTAGGATTCATAACTACAGCTAGACATTTTGCCAAAAAAGGGTCATTTTTCACTGTGAAATTGAGGTGTGACCACGTTGCGTTTTGCGCCGTTTCCTGTCACGGGCACTAGGCCGACCCACACAAGTGAGGTACTGTTTTTCTCGTAAGACTTTGGGGAACGCGGGGTGGGTGGAAATTTATGGATCCACGCAGATTCCGGAACTTTCCACCACAGAAATGTGGGGAAAATGTGTTTTTTTGTACAATTTTTTAGGTTTGCAAGGGATTCTGGGTAACAGACCCTGGTGGGAGGCAGTCAAGTCACCCCATCCTGGATTCCCCTGGGTGTCTAGTTTTCAAAAATGTATAGGTTTGCTAGGTTTCCCAAGGTGCCCGCAGAGCTAGGGTTAAAAAACTACAGCTAGTCATTTTGCCAAAAAAGGGTCATTTTTCACTGCGAAATTGAGGTGTGACCACGTTGCGTTTTCCGCCGTTTCCTGTCGCGGGCACTAGGCCGACCCACACATGTGAGGTACCGTTTTTCTCGTAAGACTTTGGGGAACGCGGGGTGGGTGGAAATTTGTGGATCCACGCAGATTCTGGAACTTGCCACCACAGAAATGTGGGGAAAATGTGTTTTTTTGTACAATTTTTTAGGTTTGCAAGGGATTCTGGGTAACAGACCCTGGTGGGAGGCAGTCAAGTCACCCCATCCTGGATTCCCCTGGTTGTCTAGTTTTCAGAAATGTATAGGGTTGCTAGGTTTCCCAAGGTGCCCGCAGAGCTAGGGTTCAAAAACTACAGCTAGTCATTTTGCCAAAAAAGGGTCATTTTTCACTGAGAAATTGAGGTGTGACCACGTTGCGTTTTGCGCCGTTTCCTGTCGCGGGTACTAGGCCGACCCACACAAGTGAGGTACCGTTTTTCTCGTAAGACTTTGGGGAACGCGGGGTGGGTGGAAATTTGTGGATCCACACAGGTTCCGGAGCTTTTCAAGAGAGAAATGTGGGGAAAATGTGTTTTTTTGGACAATTTTTTAGGTTTGCAAGGGATTCTGGGTAACAGACCCTGGTGGGAGGCAGTCAAGTCACCCCATCTTGGATTCCCCTGGGTGTCTAGTTTTCAAAAATGTATAGGTTTGCTAGGTTTCCCAAGGTGCCCGCAGAGCTAGCGTTCAAAAACAACAGATAGACATTTTGCCAAAATAGGGTCATTTTTCACTGCAAAATTGAGGTGTGACCACATGGCGTTTAGCGTTGTTTCCTGTCGCGGGCACTAGGCCGACCCACACAAGTGAGGTACCGTTTTTCTCATAAGACTTTGGGGAACGCGGGGTGGGTGGAAATTTGTGGATCCACGCAGATTCCGGAACTGTCCACCACAGAAATGTGGGGAAAATGTTGTTTTTTTGACAAATTTTTAGGTTTGCAAGGGATTCTGGGTAACAGACCCTGGTGGGAGGCAGTCAAGTCACCCCATCCTGGATTCCCCCGGGTGTCTAGTTTTCAAAAATTTATAGGTTGGCTAGGTTTCCCAAGGTGCCCGCAGAGCTAGGGTTTCAAAAACTACAGCTAGTCATTTTGCCAAAAAGGGTCATTTTTCACTGCGAAATTGAGGTGTGACCACGTTGCGTTTTCCGCCGTTTCCTGTCGCAGGCACTAGGCCGACCCACACAAGTGAGGTACCGTTTTTCTCGTAAGACTTCGGGGAACGCAGGGTGCGTGGAAATTTGTGGATCCACGCAGATTCCGGAACTTGCCACGACAGAAATGTGGGGATAATGTGTTTTCTTTGACAATTTTTAAGGTTTGCAGGGGATTCTGGGTAACAGACCCTGGTGGGAGGCAGTCAAGTCACCCCATCCTGGATTTCCCTTGGTTTCTAGTTTTCAAAAATGTATAGGTTTGCTAGGTTTCCCAAGGTGCCCGCAGAGCTATGGTTAAAAAACTACAGCTAGTCATTTTGAAAAAAAAAGGGTCATTTTTCACTGCGAAATTGAGATGTGACCACGTTGCGTTTTGCGTCGTTTCCTGTCGCGGGCACTAGGCCGACCCACACAAGTGAGGTACCGTTTTTCTTGTACGACTTCGGGGAACGCGGGGTGGGTGGAAATTTGTGGATCCGCGAAATTGCCCAAAAATCTGCATTCCGCGACTTCCCGAAATTTTGGGCTTGTTCGCGTTCTCAATATGCGTGTTCGCGAGATATTTCAACCCGAGCACGCAAACAGCGATCGCGAACAGGAAAAAAGTATCGCGAACAAGCAATTCCGCGTGTTCGCGGAATTTCTGCGTGTTCGCGGAGATTTTTTACCGTTTCGCGGAGATTTGCGTAACACGATTACGCAAATTCCGCCCACCCCTAATCAGAAGCATTGTTAATCATGATACAGTAAATACAGGACCCACCCCTCCACCCCCACACTCATCAGCAATTGCACTTCCAGTTTACTGTGCTCCATGAGTATGCTGAGGCCGCCCTTATAAATAGTGAGTTTGAGTCTGATTTGCAGGTATTGGTGAAATTGGGTTCTAAAGAGAGCGTACTATGCCGAAGGTCCAGGAAAGATTTAGGGGCTCATTAAAATGTTGGTTGGATTGAGCATACGACAGATGTGTCCATCATTCGATTCTGACCGACAAGATCGCAGTCTCCCTCACCGTATTATGATGTATGCAAGACAAATCTCTGATCGTTGCAGTCGGAGTTGACTTACCATGGATCGCGGCAGTCAAAAAGGATGCCAATAGGGATTCCAGCGCCACCATGGCTGTGGTTCAATACATCTAAAGACACACAATTGATGGACAGAATGCAGAACAAATCAAAACATTCACCCGCAGTCAGTCTTGACCCTGTGCCTCATGGGAACAGTCCAGCCCGAACTGCCAAGCCAGGTCCTCCCTGGACTAGAAACAAGCATCCTAGGACCGGTTTCAATACATCTAATGCTTTGGCGGTACCATGTCGGTCCTATCATCTCATCGCAAGTCGGGCAGTGGTACTGCTTCCAGGAAGCACAACACTACCCATTGTAATTTACAAGAAACAACACAGCTGATGCCAATTGTCTAAGTGGACACACTTACCATTCTAACTGTAAAACACACCCCATCCCAGACCATGATTCTTCGCCACCAATCTTAGGCATAGCACCATAGCAGGACTAACAGTATCTTTTATTCCACCACCGCCAGACCTTGCGCATATTCACACACCTTCATCACACCATATAATCTTTTTTTAAGTTCTTCCTGAAAATCACTTTAATTTTTCTCTCACTAACTCTAATTCACTCTATGTCACACATAAAATAACAACGTTTTTTGGACACCGAGTTGACAGTGCTGGTGGAAGAAACCATTAGAGTAGAGCCACAGATTTTTGGAGCCAAAGTCCAACAAACTCCTGTCATTATGAAGAATCAGAAGAGGGACAGGATTGTCAACAAAGTGAACGCTGTAGGTATCACCCTGTGCACAAAAGAGGACATCAGGAAGAGGTGGCATGACCTGAATGCAAGGGTCATGGCCCTGGTCAACAGGCACCACCTGGCCATCCAGAAGACTGGCGGTGGTCCTACAGGACCACCATTACAACCTACAACCTGGGTGGAGAAGGTGCACACCATCCTGTATTGGGAGAGCTTGATAGGAATACCTGGGGAATGGAGTCTAGTAAGTAACATCACACCAACTGTAATAACATATCAAGGTTTCCTTAGCACACATCACCCTTGTACAGTTTTGTACATCTATTGGTTCAATATGCATTAGAAAAGATATCTGAGATGTGTGAATAATAGTGACAATCAGTAGACCTGCACATCATATCACAAGTATCAATAGCAATCACATTTTCAAAAGTGGATATGTTGGCTGTAAGTGCATTACCATGAAATCCTCTTTCCAGGAATAATAATAGGTGCTAATGGTGCAGATCGGCGCATATAAATTCTCCCTACTTCCACGGACAGAGTAATTCCACAGTCACACGCACATACACTCTTCATACGCTAGGGCCCATCACACTGACATTCATTCTATTACTCTATCCACACTGAATATATGTGAGAAAACCTAAACCAATCTGCATCTAATGCGAGGTCAATGTGACCATAAAGATCTGTCTTGAGTCATGATTTTAAACATAAGAAATACATCTGAAACTCAATAAATGACAAAGAAATAACCACCAGATGCTATGATTCAAACAAAATGATTGTTTATCTAAATTAGTTCAAAGGAAAGTCAATCAATAGCAAAATCATTATTCTCATAGTTACCTATTCTAGCTAAATGGGTCAGGACAAGTCTCTCAGTAAAGTCTCTCGAGTCACCGTCCTCTCGATCAGCATCGAACCTCTCTCGAGCATAGGTCCAGGAAGAAATGGCCATAATCGCTGCAGACCCTCTCTAGTCTAGTAATATTTATAGGAAAAATAACAATAATAAAGTAATAACAAACTCTGAACGTCCGTTGAGCCGCTGAGCAGAGCGGGCAGGAAAGAATGTTATCTGGCAACATTTAGAAAACCTCCGCTCAGAAAAATCACAAAAATAAAAACACGGAAGAAGGAAACTCAAACTAGGCAATCGATACATTCATGAATGCTCTTCCTTGCTAGTGAAGCCACCGCAAGTTATCACAGTCCATTGTGGCTTTATTCTTTTCCAAGGGCACTTGGAAGCAAGCCCAGAGCTGCTGTCCTCACGGAAACTTTTAATTCAGCCAGAAGCCATGGTCAGGTGACTTTCAACCATATTCAGCAAGGCCTCTCGTCACATTTCATTCACTCGAGTGCAGGCTGTAAATAGCAGCCATCTTGGTTTAGGCCAAAACGGACCATCTTAATTAAAAGAAACACAAAACAATTTTACCACATCATAATGATTATACAGTGTTAATTCCCACTAATACCCTTATGTGTATGTATTTACCTAGCTGTCTGCAACATAAAGAAGCATTAGAAGCACATTATTTTAGAGCCGCAAACACGAAACAAATAACACTTCTGCGACACTTATTTTATTAATTTGCTCACCAATTTAGTTCACATGTTAGTAAAGCAACATAAATGCATTCCCGCGTGTAATTTTCTCTCATTAGTAATGTTGATTAGTCAGGACTTCTAACAAAGTTAGTAACTAATGATTATAAATTAATAATTTTAATCATGACATATAACGTAAACTGGAGTTTAAATCTCAATAAATTTTCAATAGAAAACTCTGCTCCAGCAATCCCCCCTTTGATGATATATATCACCACAAAAACCAACCCAAAAAAATATTTTAGCCCCATTTCTTAGGAGAAATTGAAATGTCTTTTCACGTCACTACACACCAGACACTCTTTCATCATCCCTCTTTGACTCCAAGTAAACACTCTCCCTCAATTCTTCTAATTCTATTTCTTGTGGGCCTCTCTTTGACCTCTTTTGTTTCTTTTCAGTATTCTGTCTTATCATTTTCTTTTTCCCTCCCCTGTTTTTACAACACAAACACCCCAATCTAAGTATCAATAAAGCAACAATCACACATGTCAAAGGAAATAATATCTTACCAATAATAGTACTACCTATTTTAGCAATGAAACTCTTAACAGCAACTATCTTATTAGCTATTTTAGTCCAGATACTTTCAGCTTCCAGTGGTACTAATTCTTCATGCAAATCAGTAATATTTTTGATATAGACCTTTAGATCTTTGCTTTCGTCAGGAATGTAAGTGCAACAATGTTGAACTTTCAGCATTCCACAGACTCCACCCTCTTTGGCCAATAGAATATCAAGGGCAAGTCGATTTTGCATTGACATGGCGCGTACGGCAACCATTTCCGTATTTACCAAAAGAAACCCTCCAGCGGTACTTGTAGATAAGCGATCCACCACTGTTGACAGTTTCCGAATTCCATATGCATTTAATGAAATTCCCACTGCTGGAATTAAAGCTCCAAAAATATCACCTACAATTTCTGACCAAGATTCCCTCTTAAAACGTATTAGTAGATTAATGTGCTCTACATCTTCTATTTTATTTAAATGGAAAATCTTTGGAAAGACCAGGCCAACATAACATGTGCCATACCAATGGTCAGGCAACCTGTAATAAGCCTTATTCCCACAGATATAATACACTCCCGGAAAAACTGGATCTTCTCCTCCCTTGAATCCCCATCCGGTTGCAATAAAGTATGTATCATGGCACTCACTAGTCCCAACAAAATAAGTATCATATTGAGACTTCTTTCTGGTAATGCATAGTTTACCCTTCTGTGGTGCATCTAAAGCCAAAGTTGGACTGGCCCCTCTCTTCAACTCCTTTCCCATCTCAATGTCCCATATTGTCTCACTCATTTTATATTCTCCTGCCTTTTCATGCATGCTCACTCTCCTTTTCTCTACCATATCTAGGAAAGCCTTTTCCTCTTCTTTCAAACTGCAAGTTAAATTGTTCCTAAAAATGTAATCTAGTGTTAATTCTTCTGTCTCAATACAAATCTCACCAAAAATGTTAGCTTCTTTAGCAGGGTTTAATTTCTTATTCATAGGAAATTGCCCAAAAATGCTATCTTTGTTAGACATCTCATAATCTATTTTCCCTAGCAAATAAAAAACACTACTTAACACACTACATGAAATCCCATACGTAGCTGGTAGATGGTGATAAGTAACACCCTTTGAAACGGATGCAGGTAATTGCATACAGACGTAGCAATCCCTTACTTCCATTGTCTTTACGTAATCGTACAACAATTTTGAAAAAACATTGCTAGAAAAATCATTAATTGACCTATCTTTATGAATGTAAGTGTTACTAATTCTAGTTGGAACCACTCTCTGTGAACTCTTCTCCATGTTAGTCACATTCTCAGTATGTATTCCAAAGGTGTCTATTGTAACTCTAAAAGTAACTAGTAAAGCAAATACACCCCATAGTAGCATTAATAATCCTGTACAGCAGCAGCACATTCTACACCATCTTTTCAAGAAGGCACATCTACTTTGATTATTTTCTGTGTTAGCCATGTTATTACTCTGGCAGTGTCTTTTGACTTAGCCTCTATCACTCCACTACTGAATCTCTAGAACTCTAGATTATTTCAAACAGCTAATTTTAGATTTTCTGCTTTTCACTTCTTCTCCAAGTGACTCCCTCAGTTCACTCAATTTGGATTTTCATCACTTTTTACTTCTTCTTCAGCAACATCAAATTGTATCAGATCTTCAACATCCTGAGCATCCGACTCTTCTCCTATGTCAGTCAAGATAACTTTCAGGATTCCAACAGCTTTCTCCTCCTTAACCACTTCTCGTACGGTCCCCTCTGGATTTCCTTGACTTTCTGTCTCTTCTCCTTCAGACAGTGCCACATACGTCCATTCCGGTGACCTATACTTCTGGTTAGGTTTTCTGATTCTCTTGATCTCCTCTGGTTCTTTTGATACTTCTTGTTTCTCACCTTTTGCTTGATTCTGACTCGACACCTCGTTCACCTGTTCAGCCTTCGATGAACTTGAACTTGCTCTTGTCAGTCTGTACCTTAGCCTCTTTATCTTGTTAGGCCAAAGATCTCCTCTCACAACCCTTTTCGGTCTCACCTCTTTGTTATTTCTTTCCCCGATCCAAGTTCTCTTTCTCAGAACTCGACCCTCTGATTTCTCATTCTCACTTTCATCTGATTCTGTTTCATTTGCCTCTGGTCCATGAACAACTTTCCTTTGCTCCACAGACTTTTTCTCCAGCGATTGAGATTTCCCTATTTCTGTCCCTCCTCGGGTCTCCGACACGCAATCTTCTGGCTGACTACTTGTCCCTTCACCTAGCTTATCAGAAATGTTCCCTACACCTCCTCGGGGGTCTTCCGCAATCTGTCCCTCTCTATCTTCTTCTGACCCTGCTTCTTCTGGATTAATCTCAGGTGGATTTTCAATCTCTTCATTTGACTCAGGTGTAGTCTCTGTGGAATTGCTCCTTTCTCCTCTTTCTTCACCACTCGTTGTTGGAACTTTAGGCACTCTTACAGAATCCGATCTCTCTTCTGAGACTCTCAACGTTTCTCTTGAAGTCTCTCTCGGGATGAAAATAGAATCACCTGACTCTCTTCCTCCTTCACCCCTTTCAGGATTCTTTTTTCTTCTTACTTGCTCAGTGTCTGGATCATCACTGGAATCTGACTCTTCAAAATACTCTTTACCAGTCCCATCCTTTGGATTCGGAACTCTCAGAGTATGACTTGCATGAACCCAGTTTTTCACACCAGCACACTTTACTGCAGTTGTCGTAGTCAGAATGACTTGTCTTGGCCTTCCCCACCTTGGAACCAAGCAGTTTCTTCTTCTGTGCACTTTTATCCTCACCCAGTCCCCTGGACTCAGATCATGAGCTTGCTTCTTCTCAAGTGTGGTAGCGTCTTCTCCAACCTGGTGAAACACAGAATGAACTGCGTCAGCCAGGCCTTTACAGTAATCCAAAATCATGTCATCAGTTATTGTCATCAACTTGTTGACAGGCACGAAAGAATGTCTCATCGCACGTCCCATCAATATTTCATGTGGACTCAACCCTGTGGTTCTATCTGGAGTAGACCTAATGGTCATTAGCACTAGAGGCAAGACATCAGGCCATTTCATTCCAGTAGCTAAGCACATCTTACCAATTCTGTTTTTGATTGTGCCGTTCATCTGCTCAACAACGCCAGAAGCCTCTGGTCTGTATGCACAATGTAGCTTCTGCTGTATGCTCAATGCTTCACAAATCAAACCCATGAGCTCATTGTAGAAATGTCCACCTCTGTCTGACTCAATTGTCACTGGGAACCCGTACCTAGGAATCAACTCTCTCAACAGTAATTTTGCCACTGTTATTCCATCATTTCTCCTAGTCGGATAGGCCTCCACCCATCTTGAAAACAAACAGACTACCACTAGAACATACCTCAATCTATTCACTTGGGGCATTTCAATGAAATCTATTTGCATTCTGGTAAAAGGACCTCCTTCTCTGCCTATTGTTCCTAGACTCACCACTGTCTTCTTTCCAGTATTGAACTGCTGACAAATCAAACATCTTTGACAGATGCTCTCTGCAATCAGCCTGAACTTTGCATTGTACCAGGTTTGTTTAAAGGACCTAATCATTGCGTCCCTCCCCAGATGTCCCTGGCCATGATACATTCTTGCCATTGTTGACAACATGCTATTTGGCATGACTGGTCTTCCATCTCTATAGATCCAAACATGATCTGTCTCTCTTGGGGCACAACCTGCCTTTATCCAATCTCTCATTTCCTCATCTCCTGCTTCATCCTGCAACTGTTTCACTTCATCCCACATTTCCAGGACATTAGTAAACATCACAGAACAAAAAGACATTTCCCTTTCTCGTCCCCTGTTAATCGAATGATTGTTCTTTGCACAATACTGTGCTATGTCATTTGCAAAACGATTACCAAGAGTAACAAAATCATCTCCTTGTCCATGAGCAGCACATTTTACAACTGCTAGTTCTTTAGGCAGCTGTATCGCCTCAAGCAACTTTCCAATCACCTCAGCATTCTTTATGGGAGTTCCACTCGACGTCAAGAAACCTCTCTGAAGCCAAAGTTGGCCAAAATCATGAACCACTCCAAATCCATACTGACTATCAGTCATCACAGTCACTCTCAGATTCTTCCCAATCTTGCAAGCTTTCGTCAATGCCACCAATTCAGCCACTTGAGCAGACCTTACTCCATTCAAAGACGAAGCTTCCATAACTTCTGAAACCTTGCACACCGCATATGCTGCACTTAGCACACCATCATCAGTTCTCAGACATGATCCATCCACAAACAACACATGATCACTCTCAGGTAGTGGCAAATCTCTTATGTCTGGTCTGGGTTTTGTGCAGTAATCAAGCACATCCAAACAATCATGATCAACATCATCTCCCACACTCACAGTTTCAGCATCTGGTAACAAAGTTGCTGGATTCACATTCACACATCTCTCAAGAGTCACATTTGATGCTCCCAGAATGATGTTCTCATATTTAGTCAGCTGACTATGTGACACATATTGAGTTCTGCTTCTTGTCAAAAGAATTGCCACATCATGAGGTACGAACACCCTTACAGGATATCCCATTATTATGCCCTCACTCTGTTCCAAGCTTCTGCATGTAGCAGCTACTGCTTTCAGGCAACCTGGCAAACCCACAGCTACAGGGTCAAGTGTTGATGAGAAGTACGCAATGGGCCTTTCTCAGTTGTCCATGTTTCTGGATTAACACGAAAGTGCAAAACCATTTCTCTCACTACAGTACAACTCAAACTCTTTCTCATAGTCTGGCATTCCCAAAGCAGGAGCCTCACACATTCTGCTCTTCAACTCCTCAAATGCTGCCATTTGTTCTGCATTTAGTTCCAATGGATCTCTCACCTCACTTTTAGTCAATTTAATCAGTGGCTTTGCTATCAGGGAGAAATTACTTATCCACTGACGACAATAACCCACCATCCCCAGAAACATCCTCACTTCTCACTGGGTCATTGGGGCTCTCATTCCTATGATAATTTTGATCCTGTCATCGGTCACTTTTCTCAGACCTTTTTCAATATTGTGTCCAAGATAATGCACCTCTTTCTTGCAAAACTGCAATTTGGCTGGAGATACCTTTAACTCTCCATCTGCCAGATGATTCAGTAAAGCTATGGTATCTACTTCACAAGCTTCACGTGTCTTCGATGCCACCAGTAGGTCATCGATGTACTGCACTAGTACTGAGCTTTCAGGCATGATCAAACTCTCCAATGATTTCTTCAACACCTGATTGAATATCGAAGGACTCTCCGTATACCCCTGTGGGATACGACACCATGCTAAAATACGCTGTCCAAACCGAAATGCAAAAATCGTCTGGCTGTCATGATGCAATGGAATTGAAAAGAAAGCATGACACAAATCAATTACTGTGTACCACTCAGCATCATGAGGAATCTGATACAAAATCACTGATGGATTTGGCACAATGGGACAACATGCCACCACAATTTTGTTAACTTTCCTCAAATCTTGTACAATCCTGAACTTTCCATTAGGTTTCTTTAGCCCCATTATCGGTGAATTACACGGGCTACTCAGTAACTCTCTCAAAACACCCTGTTGAATCATCTTGTCGATTATAGGGGTTATTCCCTCAATTATTTCTGGTGTCAACCTGTACTGTGGGATATTAGGATAAACGATTCCCTCTTTTACTGAAATCTTCACTGGATCTACATTATTCATCAATCCCACATCTTCTCCAGTAAAATCCCAAACCGCTGTTTTTACTGTGTGTCTCAACTCCTGAGGCAAATCATCTGGATTAAACACAGCATATGTACCAACAATCTCACTTTCTCTATTATCTAGAGTCATCCTGTACAAAACATCATCATCCGGTGTCTCAAAAGCTATTCCATCTGGAGTACAGAAAATTGTGCAGTTCATCTTACACAATAAGTCCCTACCTAACAAGTTCACTGGACTGGTGTCACAGACTACAAATCTGTGCACCCTTACTGGTTCAGTAAGACGAGTTTTAATCTGTGTATTAGCTACACCAACTACTTGGATTGCTTCATCCGAGAGAGGAAGATTTCTAATATCTGCTGACCTGACAGTTGATCTCGTCGCTCCTGTGTCTACCAAAAAAGTAACACTCTCCCCATTTATTTTCCCATCTACAAATGGTCCTGCCTGGTCTATTTCTAGAGTTGCACCAAGTATGCACGCTTCCTCCTCTCTTCGGCACCGTCAATAGTCCCCTTCAGACTCACTCCCCTCATTCTTTAACCAGTACTGCTGTACCGGGTTAGTACGTCTCGGTTTGTTTACCTGCTCATCATTGTAGAATCCCGAGTCCTGGTTATACTTTTGGGACCCTCTATTCTGCGGCAAGGGCGGTTTTGGCTCTTGACTCTGCTGTCTGGCCACCTTCTGCTGCTGTTGCTGCTGATGATTACACCCCTCGTTCTGCACCTGTTGATTCAAGGGTCTATTCTCATTACTCACTAATGGTGGATTGGTACACTCGGATCTCCAATGCCCCAATTGTCCACAGTTGTGACAAGGGAACTTTTTCTTGGCCTCTTCTAAATTCCCTTTTCCTTTTCCTGCATATCTGGGCCTATTTCCTGGATTATTTGCTTGTTCCACCAACTGTGCTTCTTGTCTTTCAGCAACCTTCACCTGTGCCCACATTGCTTTCTCTTTCAGCTTTCTCTGTTTTGCCTCAATCTCATCACTGAAATATTTTGCATGTCTCAAGATTTCATCAATCTTTTTACTCTGCCAGTCGACCGTATGCTCACGTATCATTTCACTGATTTCAGGTCTCAAGCCATATACAAATCTGTATACAAAATGACTCAAATCCTTATCACCCAGGTGTTCATCTCCACTAAACTGTTTAAAAGCCAGTATCAGCCTTTCATAAAAAGCATGAACTGATTCTTTTGCTTCCTGATGTGTTCGATCTATCTTAACCCAGTCTGTCTCTTTCGGGTGTACCTTATTTTTCAGGAACACAATAACCTGATCATATTTCCTCATGACCTCCGGGTCTGGAGCTCCTGTTTTCGGATCTCTTGGGTACTCCTTAGCAGGCCAATCTATAACTATTTTACACTCTGCCCACAAGTCTGCTGGAACAATTATATCAAACAGACTATTCAGGTCAATCCACAGCACTTTCGACAATTTCACAAACCTATCTACCTGCCTATACCACTCGACGGGCTTTTCTCTCAGTCGAGGAAAATCATTCGTAAATGACAAAATGTCCTGTCTAGTCCATGGGACATGTACATATCCTCCTCCAGGAATCTCCCTCATAGGATAAGCATCCACTGTTTTCTCCTTTTCTCTCATAGGAAAAGCTGAGTAAGTCCTGTCCACTGAATCTTCCCTTTTCTTATACCACCTATCCTTCCACTTTTCCACATCACCCCATTTTCGCAATAAGGCAATCATTTCCTTAATCTGCCCTGTTCTGCCAACACCATTTAGATTTTCAATGTCGTTATCCGAGAAGTCCACTCTATAAGGCTTCTGCAGAGCTTTTACCTTATCCATGTCAACCCCCATTTCACTCGCTATACTCTTTAATCTGTCATGTGTACTCTTAGCCCTCCAGGTGATACTCTTACACATGTATAACAATTCTCCATCATGATGATTTTTCAACATTTCTGTAGGAATTGTTCCTGCAATAAGCTCTTCCAATTCTATGCGCAACCTGGCCACATCAATTGCCTGCGAATCTTTATCCTTCTTTTGGAGAACTTTCAACCAATCATTCAAATCCTCAGCTGGTATTTCTGTAGACCTTTTCACTGTACTCACTTGTTCTGCCATCCTCTGTGGTTCCAAAATCGATCCTCCTAAACAACCAGTATTCAATCCTGAATTAGGCTGTACATCTGATCCTCCACTACATGTGTCATGTCTCAGCTGTCTCAAATTATTTTCTCCCGTCCTCATTCCTGACTTCTCCAAAGAACAAGAACCAACCAAACCATTTCCTACATAGGGAACTGTCAAACCATTCTCACCCATTCTTTGTTTATCAAAAATAGGCACAACCGGACCTATGGTTACAGGCACTGTAACAGCTTCTAGATTTTTCGTCAGCTCTCTAATTTTCTCAGTCAGCTCAGATGTGGTTCTGGCTAATTCTCTTGTTTTCTCTTCACTGATCCGATTCTCGTTCTCTCTCTCTCTCTCTCTCTCCCTTTCCGTGAAAGAGCTACCACTTTTCAGATCGGGTGTCGCAATTTCGGTTTTAACAATTCGCAAAGTATCTCTTATGGGAGTAGCAACTGGCGTTCTCTCTTCTGGTTCTGGTCTATATGGAGGCGGTCTCTTATAGATCATGTCATCCAAGACTTCATCCTCATAATCATTAGCCCCATACCTTCTCACTTCTGTATCAGGTATCTTTTCCATACCCTTCCTCTCTTCCTTCTCGTCAACTGTCCTCATAGGATATAATCCCTCTGTCATACTAGCATCTCGCCATCTCCTCATTCGATCATGATGAGTCTCACGATCATGTTTCCTCCCAAAAATATACCTATAGTTGGCTCCACTCCTCTGCTTTTCTCGCTCATGTACCTCATCTTCCCATTCTACCAATGCCTCGAACTGTGTCGGCCTTGGTCTAGGCTCTAGACACATCATCTTTTCCCGTAAATTCCTCAACACGGCCAGATTAAATGAACCATGTTCCGGGAACGCTAAAACACCATCCTCCTTAGTGTACTTAGCCCAGTTGTCTAACCATATACAGGTATGATACCCATATTTCGCAACCATGAAGGATGCAGGAGTTCTTGTCGGAGGTAGCAATTCACCTTCTCTAGTTATTACGTTCTTATCCTTGTCGAACCATCTCTTTATTTTACCGAACAAGGATTTTTTCTTCTTTTCCTCCGTTTGGTAATACATTTTAGCCTTTACCACAATTCTCTAGTCCCTTCCGCAACTGTACGATCTTTTGTCCAATAACAGCGCGACTCACACCAACGCACCAATCCTGGAGCGTCTACGTCACCCTGTACTCCTTCCAATCCCTGCGCGGCTCACACCAACGCACCAATCCTAGTGCGAGCACTGTTCTAATCCACTGTCCAATCACAGCGCGGTCTGTCTCTGACTCCCTGACGTCAGTAGCCGCTGCAGACGCTTCTGCTCCTGTCTCCTGTCACTCGTCTACCCCTCCTTTACAAAGCCTTCTCAGTAGACTTTGTTTCAGATTCTACAAAATCTATTAGTTACAACATATAAACATCTCCATTGTCTGCTTCGCTAACCACAGAATAGTAAAGGAAAGTCTTTCTCACAAGAATCCCGCTTCTCTCTAGAACAGCGCTTATCTCTGCTCTACCACGGAATTATTACTTTCGTTGGCACAGTAGCACATCCCTCTACTCTGCCCTTCTAACATGCATCCATTAACTGTTTCCTCCTGGAATGCTCCAAAGAGTCTCACAATCAACTAAATGCTCATACATTCACACACTTTCATACCAGAAAATGCAGTACATGCACACAGAATCCTGCCTTTCCCGAGAACAGCGAACAGTCTGTCCCAATACAGAATTATAGCACACGCTAACCAAGCAGCGCTTACCTCTGCCCAGTCCTTCAAACAAGCTCAGAGAATACCTATTACTCCTCCAGCAGAAAGCTTTAACGGCAAACCTTACGGATCCCTGGGACTTAAGACCAGAGTTTCACAGATAACCTTCACTACCATACGCACTCCTTTTATACTGAAAATATATCTCTAATAGTAACACACGACGATGTCACTGATTCCGAAACCAGACAATGCGACGCGCAACTTCAATTGTCACACGTTTTTCCTGCATACGTACAGGTAATTTCAACAATTCCGCCTTTCCCGAGAGCAGCACACACTTCCCTCTGCCCTACTACGAAACTGTCACCAGCTCCCCACGTTCCAGAAGCCGTACACACTACATAAACTCAATACGACAACTTCAACATATAGTATTAGTACGTATATCAACATCAATCAATAAATCAATGAATCAAAAGCCTATGTACAAGCAATCTATCAGATCAAGACAATAATCTAAAACCATCATACTGCTACCAGGAAACTGTAGCAGAGTGGCGTAGCGGAAGCGTGCTGGGTCCATAACCCAGCTGTCGATGAATCTAAACCATCCTCTGCTACCAGGAAACTGGTGCAGATCGGCGCATATAAATTCTCCCTACTTCCACAGACAGAGTAATTCCACAGTCACACGCACATACACTCTTCATACGCTAGGGCCCATCACACTGACATTCATTCTATTACTCTATCCACACTGAATATATGTGAGAAAACCTAAACCAATCTGCATCTAATGCGAGGTCAATGTGACCATAAAGATCTGTCTTGAGTCATGATTTTAAACATAGGAAATACATCTGAAACTCAATAAATGACAAAGAAATAACCACCAGACGCTATGATTCAAACAAAATGATTGTTTATCTAAATTAGTTCAAAGGAAAGTCAATCAATAGCAAAATCATTATTCTCATAGTAACCTATTCTAGCTAAATGGGTCAGGACAGGTCTCTCAGTAAAGTCTCTCGAGTCACCGTCCTCTCGATCAGCATCGAACCTCTCTCGAGCATAGGTTCAGGAAGAAATGGCCATAATCGCTGCAGACCCTCTCTAGTCTAGTAATATTTATAGGAAAAATAACAATAATAAAGTAACAACAAACTCTGAACGTCCGTTGAGCCGCTGAGCAGAGCGGGCAGGAAAGAATGTTATCTGGCAACATTTAGAAAACCTCCGCTCAGAAAAATCACAAAAATAAAAACACGGAAGAAGGAAACTCAAACTAGGCAATCGATACATTCATGAATGCTGTTCCTTGGTACCATAGTGAAGCCACCGCAAGTTATCACAGTCCATTGTGGCTTTATTCTTTTCCAAGGGCACATGGAAGCAAGCCCGGAGCTGCTGTCCTCACGGAAACTTTTAATTCAGCCAGAAGCCTTGGTCAGGTGACTTTCAACCATATTCAGCAAGGCCTCTCGTCACATTTCATTCACTTGAGTGCAGGCTGTAAATAGCAGCCATCTTGGTTTAGGCCAAAACGGACCATCTTAATTAAAAGAAACACAAAACAATGTTACCACATCATAATGATTATACAGTGTTAATCCCCACTAATACCCTTATGTGTATGTATTTACCTAGCTGTCTGCAACATAAAGAAGCATTAGAAGCACGTTATTTTAGAGCCGCAAACACGAAACAAATAACACTTCTGCGACACTTATTTTATTAATTTGCTCACCAATTTAGTTCACATGTTAGTAAAGCAACATAAATGCATTCCCGCGTGTAATTTTCTCTCATTAGTAATGTTGATTAGTCAGGACTTCTAACAAAGTTAGTAACTAATGATTATAAATTAATAATTTTAATCATGACATATAACGTAAACTGGAGTTTAAATCTCAATAAATTTTCAATAGAAAACTCTGCTCCAGCACTAATATTCAATAGTATGGCCCATCACAACTGCATTTAGCTAACAGGTATGCAACACAAGTGTCGTTAATTGTTAAATTAAAAGGACTACACCTCCCATGAGGCCCTTTACCTGAACAAGAGACACCTCTGTTGCTTTTTCATACTCACTTGTCTGTCATATCTAGATTGAAGTTCAGCTCACAGGCAGTTATCCATTGGTCAAGTGGTGGGGTGTTTGAAAAGACTACAGCTACCATCGGGCCCTCTACCTCGACCTCTGAACATGAGGCATCTGTGTTGTTTCTCCATACTATCCTGTCTTTCATGTAACTATTGAGGTTCAGCTCATAGCAAGGAAGCCATTGGTCAACTGGGGAAGGAGGAGTGTTTGAAATGTCTACAGCTACCATCATGCTCACTACCTCGACCTCTGAACAAGAGACACCTGTGTTGTTTCTCCATACTCACTTGTCAGCCATGTCAAGATTGGGGTTCAGCTCATAGCAAGGGAGCCATTGTTCAAGTGGGGGGAGCAGTGTTTGAAATGACTACAGCTAGCATCAGGTCCTCTACTTCTAACTCCAAACAGAGGGCCCTAGTGCTGTTTCTACATAGGGCCCGATTACAATGCAGTTTGGAAATCTTCCTGACCGTAAGGGTTTGGGAATGGTTTCCGACCAGCTCAGATCGGAAGTCTGACCGACCAAGTACGATGCATCCGGATGCTTCTAGATATGATATTGCCGGACTCCCATTAACTTCAATAGGAGCCTATGTTCCAACCGAATGCATAGGCTTCCATTAAAGAAAGGGGTGGCTGGGGAAAATTCGGCACCCTGTGGCGTGCACCCCTTGTGCCTGCCACACTGTGCGTGGCTGATAAGGGGGGACCCATGGGTATCACCATGGGCCTGATTAGGAAGGCTCAAGGTGCATGGAGGCCCACTATGGGCCCCTAAAGTCTGATGCCAACTGCCGATTTGAGTCGGACGGTATGATTCAGAAAGGCTTTCCAAATCCACCATCATTCTTGGTCGTTAGGAAACGCAGCCTGTCTGGTTCACATCAGGATATTCCTAACGCCTAACTCGCATCGTACTCAGTTGGTCGGAAACCTTTCCAAGTCGGTCGGGAAGACACGTTCCCGATCCGATTCGGACGAAGGAAATGCCGTTAGGTGGCCTTCCTAGCCGCATTGTAATCAGCCCCATAATCGCTTGCCAGCCATATCACTACAGAGGGTCAGGTCATATGGACTGAACACTTTACATACAATGTTCTCATCAGACACATGTCTGCCTACTTAGGGGCCGATTCCGATCTGGGCCGGAAAGCACTTCGACCGAGCCGGACCCCTACAGTCCTACCGAGCGAGTACAATGCGCACGTATGCTGTCGGACTTGGTTCAGTCAGACTCCCATAGAAGTCAATGGAAGCCAGTTGTACGACGTGTACATGCGCTCCCATTGACTGAATGGGTACGTCTCAAACAAGTACGCCCCCTACAGTGGGTACGCGTCGGTGCCATCTGCGCCATACATGCCTGTGTTGGGGAGACCCATGGGTCTCCCCCTGTGTGCAAGTCGTACGGCTGCGGGTGTCAGGGGTCCGACGTGAACCCCCAAAGTCCGACTCTGAGAGCTTTTGCGAGCCGGACACTCCGGCTCACACAGGCTGTCCGATGTGTGCATTGTACTGGCTCGGTCGTGAATCACATCCATTGCACGCCGCGGTAAGCTTACGACCGAGACGTACGGAGCGGTTCAGACCCGGAAACGACTCGGTTGGTGAATTTCATGTAGCTCGCATCGTACTGGCTCGCTCGTACAGCTGTACGAGTCGGGCGGAAAACACGCGTACGGCTCGTAGTTTGTCCGGCCGGATCGCGTTCGGTGCCCTTCCGACCCGGATCGGAATCGGCCCCTAAGCCTGAACTTCCCCTGGTCACCAGAACAGAAAATAATGAGTTGATCTTTGACAACATTTCAAGTGTGTACATGAAATTTCACTAACGCATGTAGGTAACCCCGCTGTTCAATTTGCCTGATGATACATTGACACTGCACAGCACACATGAATAGCAATTGACAAAACCTATACCAAGTTGTGTTTATGCCTGTACTGGATGCAAATTGTACTTGGAATGTACTAATACTCCTGTGACTTCTACAGTGTGTTTGGTGCTAGTCACAGGGATTTGGGTTTTCCATCCATCATTGCAAAATGAACCATATCAGCACAGCTAATGAGCAGGCCCATACCACTTTGAGTAACTGAGGTAAACTAATGTCATGAAACTGAGTCTAACATATTGGGGATACTTGCCAATGTTAACCTCAACAATTTTTTGTGTCCCAGGCATGAACTCACTATGACCCAAAGGATGTGGATGTACATACTACAATTACAAAGATTACAATGCAATCTCTGTTCCAACAGGTCGATCTGGTACAACATCCAGCCAGAGTGAGCCCCCCCCCCCCCCCTTGGCTCAGACTCCACCCTGGAATCCTCCTGTGATACAGACTCTCCTGCAAACCTGGATGTTGAGGATAACCTGGCCCATCTGGTCAGCTTGGGCAGACGGCACCAGTGAGTCCAACTGGGTCCACAGCTACTTCTCCCACTGCAGCTTCAACATCACAGCTGAACCCTACCCCAATAACCAGACCATCGAGCATGGGCTGCAACATCTCCTCCCCACCCCTCCCATCAATAGATTCATCCAACAACACTGAAAACTGCATTATTTTGTCTTTAGATTACGTATTATTTTGTTTCCTTCCTTGTACTCACCATGTGCACTGCAATGAATTCACCTCTCACAACACTAGCTCATGTTGTATCATTAAAATCTAGCAAGTTATGTTTTAATTACAATTTGATCCCTCAGATGAAATTGTAAGATAGTTAGATAATTATGTACATGTGTATTGTCAACAATGTGCCACACACTCACTTAACCATGCCACCCCAAGATAAACATACAAGTGTACAGTTTCAGGACAACTTTATTCCCTAGTCCCAAACATTAGGCTATCTTAATGTCAAAAATTAATTAGCAAAACAAGATAAATCTCAAAATATCTCTGTCAGGGACCACAAATCTTATATGCATACTCCTAAAACATGGTAGGAGGAGACACATATCACAATGCCAAATAGATTAGGCAACAGACAATTGGTTAATTTCTTCAGCTGGAACCAAATCCACAACCTCACAAAAGGTATTCTTCATCACTATCGAACAAAAACCTAAACATGGCAGAACTAAAGTTTCTGAGCACAGGTTCATTCCATTCCAGTCTTGCTACATCTGGTGGAATGTTACAAACAAATGTCATTTGTGTGCCACAAGCACTGTGACATACAATGATGAGACACATCAACTGAAACATCCTGTTCATACGCATGGAAGCCAATGGGAAGGAATATTAGTGTGTGTTGGCCCCACACCACATTATGTTGGAGCACATGATGGCACACATATTGCAAGAGAACCACCACACAACAGGGAACAAGTCCAATGGAGTAGTAGCAATGTCCACACCATCTCTGTGCAAGCAGGCTAGTGTACTTAGACACAGCATCATATACCTGCTGATGTCACAACACTGAAATATCCAAATGAGGATAATATGGTGAAGGTACCTAAACCATAAAAAACCAATGAACAGATTATCAAAGAAACCCTAAATATGACAACAATCCGTGTCAACTTCTACTGTACACATAGCATAGGTAAATGTCACTTACACAAAGCAACATCAACAACGTTTGCATGTGTTAAGACCTTACTCTACAAACAGACATGCACAGAGTTTAACACACCTGTCCAGACCTAACATGTATCCATACACATACTCCTCAAAACTACACCACAACCATCGCTGTAACAGACAAAGTAAAGACATCTCACCGCATACTTAAACTTATGAGAAGAAGTTGTTGGTGAGCTGTCGACTCATTTCAACTCCTTCCTCTTCACCACTATTGCCATAATAATTTGCCATTTCAGGCTCCTGCTGGTCCCCATCCTCTGTGATGAGAGGAATGTTGCGTTGCAGTGCGCTGTTTTGGAGCGTGCAGTGGGCTACGGTGATCTGACACACCTTACTGGTTGAGTAGAGGATGGCTCCGCTGGTCTTATATAGACAGGGAAATAGGCCTTTCGGAGCCCAAAAGCCCTGTCCACTGGCAGCCATGTTCTTCCATGGGCCTCATTGAAGTGGGCTTCCCCTGATGCTGTTGGATTCCTCAATGGTGTCAACAAACATGGGTGGTTGGGATACCCTGAGTCTCTTAGATGGAAGATAGAGAGAAATGCAATAAATATTTACACATTTGCAAAAGTTTGAAATGAAAAACACACTTGCAAATGTTGCCCACATTATACTCATCAACAAGCCAGGCCCTCTCCGGTAGTAGTTGTGACTTCCGCTGGGGTATGATGCTGTTCTGCAGCATGTAGGAGTCATGGGCTCAACCTCGGAATCTGGCACAGATGTGTGATATATACAAATCTGCTTCACAAACCACTTACACACTGATAGAATGGAAGTGCTTCCTGTTCCTATAGAATTTTTCAGTGGCTTGTGGTGGTATAAAGGCGGTATATGTACCATCAATAGCTCCAACCACATTTGGGATACAACCAAATCTATAAAAGTCACCCTTTACAATTGCAAAATCTCCACACTTGGGGAACTGAATGTAGCTGTCCATGTGTCTCATCAATGCAGATAAAACATCAGAAAGTGCTATGCTGAACATAGATTGTGACATTCCACCAGATATAGCCACAATGTACTGGAAGAAACCTGTGGCTAGGATATGCAGCACTGCCATCACTTTAACTATTGGTGTCAGAGATGGGGGATAATTCAGATGTGAAAGAGGCTCCAGTTGCTGACATAAATCTTTGAAGGTCTGCCTCTTGAGCCGTAATTTACTGAATACCTCTCTTTCTTCCATGGTTCGAAGGTCTATAAAGGCCCAGTACGCTGGAGGCTGTCTTGTTCTCACCTATGTGTGGAGTGTACAGAAATAAGGAGAAGGTACACAGTGTTCACACTGACATGCACGAAGACACACCCAAAAGTCATGTGACCACACATACCAGCATATGTTAGCGGTACCCAGCAATTCACCTCATAATTTAATGACATACAACATTATACATTGCAAATCGGTATATGAGGAAAGTTTAAGAAAGGCCTGGAATAAAATGACAGTAGAATACATTTCCGCCAGTGACAAGAGAGTTAGGAGTAGCCATTCCAGGCAGTAGGCAGCCAAAATAGTTACATTCATTTTCAAGAAATATACAGGAGTCTCCATGGTGAATATGAACAATTGCCACTACTGAAAGTTCCACCTATCAACCTCATTCTCGACTCCACATGTGTCTGTGACTGTGCATATCATACACTCGGGCCCGATTCACAGAACTAACTTAAGACAAAATCCTAAACTTACTACCATTTTGGTATTCACAGAAGGCACTTACTCATTTTGGTATCCACAGAAGGCACTTACTCATTTCGGTATTCACAGAAGTTAGGAGTCCTAACTTTAGGACTCCTAAATGCCTTCTGTGAATACCGAAAGTCTTAAAATTAGGATTTTTCTCAGTTTAGTAGTAGTATAGTTAGGACTCCTAAACTTAGGACTCCTAAATGCCTTCTGTGAATACCGAAAGTCTTAAAATGAGGATTTTTCTAAATTTAGTAGTAGTAAAGTTAGGACTCCTAACTTTAGGACTCCTAAATGCCTTCTGTGAATACCGAAAGCCTTAAAATTAGGATTTTTCTTAGTTTAGTAGTAGTATAGTTAAGACTCCTAACTTTAGGACTCCTAAATGCCTTCTGTGAATACCGAAAGTCTTAAAATTAGGATTTTTCTAAATTTAGTAGTAGTAAAGTTAGGACTCCTAACTTTAGGACTCCTAAATGCCTTCTGTGAATACCGAAAGTCTTAAAATAAGGATTTTTCACAATTTAGGTGCCGATTCCGATCCTGTAAAACCCGGGTACGAATGGTCATACGGAGCATATTCTCCGTCCTACTCGTACCCGGGAAAACCACCTTACAAACCCGCAAGTACGATTTGTACAGAAATACCATTTACGTACGAGTCGTACAAAACACCGACCGGCAAAAAAATACCCACAAGTCCGATCCGGAACATCGCGTACGTGACATCCGGACGGAGTCAGGCAGCGTTTTACGGACCAGCAAGTATGATCTGTGCCCACGTCACTCCGCAGCGGTCATTTTTTACAGCAGCCAAAAACTCCCGGGAAATTGAGGACGACCCAAAGAAGGAGCACCGGTACGCGACGGACAGCCATGGACCCCATCCTACGTGTCATCCCGGCCCTCCTAGCCCACGACCTGGAGCACAGAAACCGACACAGACGCCGCAGAAGGTCAGAACAACGCCCAGGGGCAAAGGGGGGGGGGGCAGGGGCAGCAAACATAACCCCCACCCAAGTAAAAATGTGAATATGTCCTGTACATACCTGACCTCCAGGGTCTGGTCACTTCGGGGGGCGTGTCCACCAACCCCTACGTACCGTCACAACGGAAGTGGACGTGGACACGCACCCGTCACCACCGTACGCGCCGTACCCACGCCCCCAGAGCGTGGGTACGGTCCGTACCACCATTGGAGTGGCGATGTAGGGGTACGGACCGTACACACGCCCCCAGAGCGTGGGTACGGCTCATACACACCATGAATGTGGGGGTACGGTTCGTCCCACCCGTACCCCTACTGCACTAGTACAGAATCGATACAAGGCGTACACACGCCACGAATGTTGGCTTAGGGCCTGGTGCAGCATATAAGCAGTATATTGGTGTGTGTGTATGCACAGGATAGCAGTGTACTGCACCAAGGGGGCGGGTGGGTGGGTGGGTGGCTGCAGAGGACTCCCAGCAGTGGACAGATACATGTGAGGGGTGGGTGCCAATCACTCCCAGCAGTGGACAAAGACATGGGGGTGGGTGCCCAGGACTCCCAGCAGTGGACAGAGACATGTGAGGGGTGGGTGCCTATCAATCCCAGCAGTGCCCAGACATATGGGGGGTGGGTGCCAGGACTCCCAGCAGTGGACAGAGACATGTCAGGGGTGGGTGCCTATCACTCCCAGCAGTGCCCAGACATATGAGGGGTGTGTGCCCAGGACTCCCAGCAGTGGACAGAGACATGTGAGGGGTGGGTGCCTATCACTCCCAACAGTGCCCAGACATATGAGGGGTGGGTGCAGAGGAACACCCAGTAGTGGACAGAGACATGTGAGGGGTGGGTGCCTATCACTCCCAGCAGTGTCCAGACATATGAGGGGTGGGTGCCCAGGACTCCCAGCAGTGGACAGAGACATGTGAGGGGTGGGTGCCTATCACTCCCAGCAGTGCCCAGACATATGAGGGGTGGGTGCCCAGGACTCCCAGCAGTAGACAGAGACATGTGAGGGGTGGGTGCCTATCACTCCCAGCAGTGCCCAGACATATGAGGGGTGGGTGCAGAGGAACACCCAGTAGTGGACAGAGACATGTGAGGGGTGGGTGCCTATCACTCCCAGCAGTGCCCAGACATATGAGGGGTAGGTGCCCAGGACTCCCATCAGTGGACAGAGATATGTGAGGGGTGGGTGCCTATCACTCCCAGCAGTGCCCAGACATATGAGGGGTGGGTGCCCAGGACTTCCAGCAGTGGACAGAGATATGTGAGGGGTGGGTGCCTATCACTCCCAGCAGTGCCCAGACATGTGAGGGGTGGGTGCCTATCACTCCCAGCAGTGCCCAGACATATGAGGGGTGGGTGCATCATCCTCAATGACCACACCTCCATGGGTTCATTAACGCATCCCCAATGTGTGAAAATGTTGAGAGTGCCATATCAACACATCACTGACAGCACTGTCCCACTCCCATGAGAATGGACGTCTTTCCCCCACGGCATGACACACCACATGTGGGTGTGAGGACAAATGACACATGCATACCCACCCCTGGCGGATGCAGCACAATACACACACTGAGAACATGTCACAAGACTGCATAGTTATGTGAAAGCCTACTAAACTAAGAGAGACAAAGGGAATACACACTGTCACGCACATTCCAGGACTGATAGGAATGTACAGTTGCGGGCACAGCCACCAAGTAGTTGTCTCCCATGGAAGGAATAGGGTGGACTTCCCACAGATACAATGACCACAATTGTCAGTCAGGTGACCAAATACCCTGCAGAACAAGTACCAATTGTGTGCTAGGCTGGGAGTACACACATGCATAGTGCGGAAAAGTGACAATTTCCACATGGAGGCATGGCAACATACTCTATACCCCATTACAGTGACTACCAAGGATGGCACAGACGATGCAGCCGGAGACATTGCTGAGCAGGCATGGGCCTAGTTGAAGTGATCCGTCTGCCACCAAGGAAATGTAGACACAGGTCAGCACAACAATTGTGCAACTCCCTGCAGGGAAGATGTCAGGTGCCACAGAGGAAGGAACACTCCTTGGGACAATGTCTCCAATCACAAAGAGCATACACGAGCAAAGAATCTTTGCAGAGACCTTGTGATGGCACGCAGAAACCAGGGTCCACCCCATGAGCACCATACTACAACATTTCCCAGACACCTAACACATGATCACCACATCAACTCATGGAGCATCAGCACCAACATCAATACCTGAAAAGCAATCGTGTTCAAAGGGGAAAAAAATGCTTTATTCAGCAGTAAAATAAAATGGATGAAAGGACACTATGTACAAAGGCCATTGGCCAGTCCAGATGCGATGTCCTGGGGGGGACACATGTCCATGCATCTCCCCTAGCTTTCCTGCACATTTGAAACCTCTGGTTCATCGACTGGGGTGGGGGCATCATGTGGGGAAAGACCAGGCACCACAGGGACATGAGGGGGAAGGGTAGGTGTTGTGGGTGCAGGGACGGACGACTCCACCACAGGGGGTGGTGCAGCGGCAAAGGTGGAGGTTAGTATGGCGCTGCACACGTCCGCAAGCTCTGCCAGCGTCTCCCCTGCACCCGAATGAACCACAGGCACCAAGGAGGGGGGCGGAGGGATGGGTTGCAGCACTACTGGGGGAGGTGGTGGACAGGGGGGGAACTCAACTCCCCTACCCGTGGAGTGCCGTGCCCTTTTGCGCGATGGTGAAGCTGTGGGGCTGAGGCCCAGCACAGCCAAGTAGGCCTCCTTCTCAGACTGTGGGGCAGGGGAGCCGAGGGGAGTGACATTGGAGGGACTGGG
Source organism: Triturus cristatus (assembly GCF_964204655.1). Taxonomy (NCBI): domain Eukaryota; kingdom Metazoa; phylum Chordata; class Amphibia; order Caudata; family Salamandridae; genus Triturus; species Triturus cristatus. Next base: position 715,546,954 of record NC_140584.1, on the reverse strand, counting down.
GAGTGAGGCATGCGGACTCCGACTATGGCTGCGTGTCTGCCTGTGTGCCCTAGACCCAGTGGGTGTGCCTTCTACCCCCTGAGTGTGCATGCACTGGAGGTGTGCGCTTGCCCTTCCCTGTTGGTGTGCTGGCTGTGTCTGGTGTGGTGCCTGCCTGGGAATGTGTGTGTGTGCTTGGGACTGGCATGGGAGTGGGAAGTGTGGATGGTGCAGGGGTAGGTGGGGGGACCAAGCGATGCAGGAGACCCGCTGTTGCCGTCAGTGACGAGTCCATGGACCTCAGCAACATCCATTGGTCAGACATCGCTGATGACATGCCCTCCATGTACAACACCATCTGTGTCAGCAGTGTGGTGTGGCCATGGAGGACAGTCAGGATCGATGTTTGCCCAACCTGCAACTACCGCTGAATGTTCACAGACTTGGAAGTGAGGGCAGCAGGGGAGACAGGGGCAGGGGGTGCGGTGCCTGGCACGAAGGAGACACGTTGTTGCCGTACACGGACAGAAGGGACCGGAGCAACTGGGAGGGCGGTGATGGGAATGGAGGGGGCGGTGACAGTTGTAGTGCTGCTGCCAGCTGTTGGAGCAGCCTCCGCCCCCCTCAGGGAGTTCAGCCTCGGACCCGTCAGCGTCATAGTCTGTGTTGGTACTACCCAGGTCCTTCGCCGCACTCCCCACGCCCTCCGTGCCACTTGATGCTGCCGACTCGCCAGGAGTGGTGGCACTGGTGCTGGATTCCTCCTCCACGTCCGTGCAGGTGTCTCCCTCGGTGTCCCCCGATGATGCTGTGGGCAAGTTGAAGAGACAGTAAATAATCAGTCACCTGTGTACATCTGACACATGAGTCCAAACATAATAGGTCACAGTGCATATCAGGAAATGCATCATGAGTAACATCTAGATGACTCCGCACATATGTAAGCCCTGCACTCCCCAGTTGGTTCACCCACCATGACACCTTAAATAATGAATATCAGGACACAACAGCAAATAACTGGAGATCGAATTATACAGAGAAGCTAGTGTCTGTGAACAGTGGAGCACAGCCAGACTATGAAGGCATGCCAACCCTTGCTCACTGTGAACGAAACAGTATTGGTGCACCCAATGCCAAATTACATACTCCAATGCTGAAGGTGTACCCACACTCATAGACCTGTGAGTACTTTAGAAAATCCAAAGAAATACATTCTCATTCATTGGGAATCACAAAACTTCCTATGTGGAGCCTCAGGACAGTGCCAACAATTATGGACCCCCAAATGAGTGGACAGGACAGGGCACAGGCAAGGTACCAACACATGTCACAGACCACCCCCACACATGATGTAGAAAGCATTGTGATGAACTTGCAGCCTAGATGACCATGTGCAATAGTGATTACACACAGACCAGGGAACACATGTCAAGGAGTGGAAGGGAGGAAGAACAGCAGCGGTTGACTAGGGGGAACAGGAGATGCACTGCACATATAAACCCTGGCAGTGTATCCATGCAACTGAGCACTTCCAAAAGATTGTGACACACGACAGACACACATGTACCTACCCCCTTGCTGCTGCTGCTTCTCCTGTAACCGCCTATCCATGTCAGGGAAGACCACCGCCAGGACACGCTTCATTTGGTGGGTCAGGCGCCGGCGCACGCCGTGTTTTCGTGCTGGTGAGTCCCCCAGCAGGACCCGGGCGATCCTCCTGGTCCAGCACCGGATGTCCTGCCAGCGTTTCCTCACCTGGGCCAGGCGCCGACTGCGACCCTCCACGGAGATCACGGCCCTGACGGCCCGCTTCCATATCTTCCCCTTCTCGTAGGCGGTTACCTGTGAGGATGACAAAGTGAGAATAGATCACTACACCTGCTCCATGTCACAGAGACACACATTAGTAGATCTTTGATTTGTCGAACAGGGCATAGCATGCTGCAAACTAATAGCACCTTTGTCATAGGGAATTTCGCCTCTGTGTAAGCCCCAATGCACTACATGGCATTGAAAGTACACAGGTGGCATGAGGGGTCAACACACTCCGTGATCATGACACACACTGTACATCACAAGCAACACAAGGCTGATGGACAGCACCTCCAAGCAGTCACATGCCCCAGGCCACTGACCCAACCTCAGCAGAGTACACAGACACACACAGGCACAGACAAATCACCTGCCAGTGGCAACAGCGGATACAAACCCCACTCTGCACATGTGCCACTTGCCTGGGGGGTGTCACAGGCGTGGGGCTAGCCCAGCTAGTCAGACACACAGCATGGCTTACTACTTACATCAGATGGGTTAAGCAATTGCCTCCTCCATGCAGCTGTGGTGCAACACTCCACATAGACACTCACCCACATGACAAGGAACATTCACACACATCAATGTCCAGGGGGCGTACACATCATTTGGTCACTCTCACCACAGATCCTCTAAACTCACACACATCTGTGGGTACAGTCACCTGTCACACCGGGGGGAACACTGAATCACCTCAGGACTATACAACAAGAATGGCCAAGAGGATTAGCCATGCAGAATGTGCCATGCACCATGCAGTGAATGTCACAGTAAGCACAATGCAAGTGAGGAGTGCACACATGAACCACATCATGCTCTGCATGACACACCTAAGCCATTCCCCCCCCCCCCCCCCGGGACCCACTCTAAACAACATTGCATGTCTGTCACACCTGGACACAATGCCAGAAGTGCCAGTCACAAAAAGAAGGGGCACAGTCAAAGGGAGCGGAGTCAGCAGTCACCTGCTGCCCTGGTCTACCATACGGGCAGGGGAACTGTGGGAGGATGACGTCCAGCAACGTCTCATTCTCCTCCTGGGTGAAAGGCTGGGCCCTCTCCACAGTCCTTGACATGGTGCCAGGGGAAGCCAAACAGCAGCAGTGATGTCGATGAAAGGTTGTGCAGGCAAGTGCCCTCTCATGGGTTCTGGCTGACTTATATCTGCCTTGCTGGGCTATTTCCTTTACAGGAGTACCGAATGATTGGTCAGACTCATTAGCATCCTACGTTTCCTCCAATCCCTTTGAATATACACCAGTGACAGCATTAGCATTTTTTCAAATTTGATGCATCATGTCAAGTCAACAACCACTTTGCAACAAAGTATAAGCTGGCCAACTGCTTTTTCCAGGCCACATGATGGAAAAATTTGATCTTGAAACTGGGTATCCATGACAACCAGCATGCATTTAGGCCCTAATACTTGTCCCTTATGTGTCCCCATTGTGATTTTCAAATACCCACACCGGTACGGTGCGTTTCACACGTACCCCTAGGGCACCACTACTCTAGTGATACGGGCGGTACACGCGTGTGTAGGGGTCGTATCCCTATGGTAGTGTTGCCGTAGGCGTACGCCATAGAGATACGGGCCGTACACGCATGTGTAGGGGTCGTATCCCTATGGTAGTGTTGCCGTAGGCATACGCCATAGAGATATGGGCCATACACACGTGTGTAGGGGTCGTATCCCTATGGTAGTGTTGCCGTAGGCGTACGCCATAGAGATACGACCCATACGGGACTTGTACGATTCGTACGTACGTAAAAAAATCCGGATACGATTCGTTCAGGGAATATTTTTAACGGATCGGAATCGGCACCATAGTGTCCAGGACCCCCCTCTCCACCATCACATGCACACACAACCTCATCATCAACTCATATGCCATTGACAGCCAGGTGCTCCTCACCCTCACCAAGGACGGAGACATTGCCAGTTCCAATATTCAAGATTGCATGAGATCCATTGATGAATGGCAGAACAGCAGCCACCTGAGGCTGGACTTGTACAGGACTGAGGTCAACATATGAGGATTGTCCCCTTACAGCTGGGTCAACTGCTTGTGTCCCACCTGCAGAAGCCCCGCACAAGCACCCAGTGTCCACGCACATAAGATGGTGTGCATCATGGATTGCTTGCTCACATTTGCCATGGTAATCACCAGCATCTGTACCTCAGACTGCAACACCCTCTGCATTATGCACATGATCTCCAGATGGATCCACTCAAAGGAAAGACGGACCATCCCCCAGGTCCACGACAACATCCGTGTCAAATACTGCCCTGCCCTCTACGGGGCAGCCACATCCAAACTCCCGGGACACTTGTCCACATTCAGGCTGCATCTGCACACCTCAGCTGCAACATCCCACGCCCCAGCCACATCACCGTCCAGCAGAGATAGCTGCAATGGATCACTGTGTGCTGCAGGATGACCTTCAGACTCCCCACCCACACTCAGGAGGCAGGCCACAACTCCGACCCAAAACCAACCTTGTACCACTGTCATCCGAGACCCTGTAGTGCCATCTCCGTGCATCCAACCTTGACCTGGCCACCATTCTTCAGATCCACCGTACTCCAGCATGCAGGACATAGTTCTCCCACCTGGGAACACATACCTGGGACACCCTCCCCGGGAACCTCCAAATGAGGCATGACCTCTACGCCTTAATGATACTCTTCAAAATAGGTCTGTCCGCACAGTATTGCAAGCACCCCCTCAGCAGCTTGAGGCCATCACAGGTGAGTATTGTGCTCCATGTCTGCATTAACTCATAAATTGTGACCCATGTGTGTCCTGTACCAGACTCAGATCCCAGGGTATGGATAGCTGGAGTTAGTTCAACACTGAGGCATAGATTGACATTTACACACACATATGTTGTGGACTAATGCCAAATGACAGCAACATCTCATGACAAAAAAAAGAATTTATTTTTGGTGGGGTAAGTCTTTTGGTAGATGTACTAAGGTGCTCTACCGGGTGCATAGAATCCAAAGTTCACAGGGGGAGATGGCATCCTTGTCAGTTGGAGTCATCAGAGTCCAGACCACAGTGTTGGTCATCATTGGTCAGACTGTGACCAGCAAGTCCATGTGGCAGAGAATGTCATTGGGTGAGGTGCTGCTGTTGCGCCAGTGGGCCAGGGACCAGGCCAGGTGACCTGGGAGATGTGGATGGTCCGCTGACTCTCACGGTCTTTTCCGTGGATGACCCACCTTCCTAGGGGGACCCTCAGATGCAGGCCTTGACGATGTCTGTGATGCTCCTTCAGACGAATCCTCCTCCTCCTCCCTCCCTGTGGCTGGTGGTGGTCTTCGCCTGGTGGCACAGCGAGGGTTGCCCATGTTTTTGGCGATCCGACGGAGTGAACGACTCATGTCCGTTTGCAGCGCCAGGAGCTCAGCCAGTCTTGCCTCCATCCGTCCTTGGTGTTGTTGTTGACTGGCATGTTGCTCGGCCTGCAGGTTCTTCATCTCGTCGAGGGTCCCCTTCATCTCTGTGGGGCTCGACACTACCTGGCTGATGCCCCTGGTGTCACGCCGGTATGTGTCCAGGATGTGGCGTATGTGTGACATACCGGTTCCCTCAGCTGGCTGGTCAGGTTCTCGCCTCCGCCTGCCTCCACTCCCACCACCCCTGCCCACACGAGCCTGGCCTGCCATTGTGGGCACATCAGGTCTACGAGACCCCTGAGGGATGGCATTATCAGGGTTGTCTGCCTCCTCCTGGGTGCCCGGAGAACCTTGTCCCTCCTGGTCAAACTGGCTGTGTTGTTCAGTGTGAGCAGGGCTTGTGGGTGTCTCCTGGGATGTGGCAGGAATGGGGGTGGTGGTTGCCACAGATGTACCTGACGCAGGTGCTGCAGGGGCTTGGGCACCAGAGGGGCCAGGTTGGTCGGGGTCATCCACGGAGTGGTGAGAGTCGTCGCTGCCGGTGGGATCATCTTCACGCTGAGCCTGGGACTGTGATTGTTCCCCCCATTGTTGGGGGGAGGTCGATGACGTTGCCCTGTGTGTGAGAGAGAGACAAAGTTAATGCTGTTTCATGCCACATCCATGTTTCATACATATTCAATTTGTCACAGTTCCTCCAGGTAGTTGGATGTGCCTAGCATTCCTCTCAATGTACATTTGGGGATGGGTATGTTGCGGGGGACAGATTGGTATGTTCTCCTGAGTGTTTGACACATGTCCATTGTGAGAGTGGGTAAATCCGTTGCCTGCCCCGGGGGTGTGTGCTTGTGTGAGGGGGGGTGTGTGACCGGGCCTGCTGTTGGGTGTAGTGTGATTTGTCATTGGTTCTCCCTGATGATGTGTCTGTCCCCTCATGGTGCATGCTGGCATGACAGTGAGTTTGAGTTCCTGTGCTAGATATCTGAGCTTGTGGAGTTGGTGTTTGAGTGTACAGTGGTCACAGGAGGGCCTTGTGCTGCATACAGCAGGGCCAAGTGTCAGCTACCTTGTCTGTACTTTGCCAGTCCCTGTGCATTGGGCATGGTGCATGGGTATGTACCTAGGCCATATGGGCTGAGGGCATTGGTGTCTGCTTCTGAGTTGCACAATGTGCTGTGTGAGCCCCACCCTCCCAGCATCCCGGACATCCAGTCTTGGGTTTGTGGTTGGTGTGGCCTGGGACATGGCATTGCCTTTATTTGTGAATGGGGCATGGAGACGTTAGTGGCATGAGCGTGGTTTTTGAGTTTGGTTGTGTGCGGTGAGGGCTTGGGGGAAGTTGCATGCATTTTGTGTATTTGTGGTCTGGATGCCATTCCCCCATGTTACGTGAGTTGTTTGTGTACTCACCAGGCTCTGCGACTCCTTCGACTCCGTGCACTCCCACCGGCGGAAGCATGGCCATCACCTTCTCCTCCCAGGGATGGTAATGTACGGGTCTGCGGGGCAGCCCACCTCCAGTGATGTTACTCTGCGCGTATTCCTCGTTCATTTTCCTTTTGACTGCCCTGCGCAGATCGTACCACCTGTTTTTTTTTTTTTTTTATAGCGCACGGCTACTCCGAAGAGTGTCCCGGCGCTTTGACAAAAACCCCAGAGGTGAGACCAGGGCAGAAGAGAGCAGACAGAAGGGTTACTGAGAAAAAAGCCATGTCTTCAGCTCCTTCCTGAAAGTCAGTAAGTTATTGACTTTCCTCAAAGAGAGAATTCCAACATTGAGGTGCCAGATGACGGAAGGAGCGACCTCCAATTCTAGCCCGTCCAATGGAAGGGACAGAGGCCATGGACATAGATGTAGATCTCAAAGTTCTGCCAGGAACATAGAAGGCCAAGCGCTTCCTGATGTATTTGGGCCCTACCAGATGGAGTGCCTTAAAGGCAAGGGTTAATGCCTTAAAGGTGATCCTTTTAGACATCGGGAGCCAATGCAGGCTTTTTAGTAGCTCAGATGCCCTTGTTCTCCGCTGAAGACCATAAAGGGGAACACCCAAAGAAAAGCAATTCCGATTTATCGGAATTACATTTCAGACTGTGCTGTTGAAACCAGTCAAAAACAGCCCCCAGACAGTCTCTGATCCGCAGGCCGTCAAAGTCCGAACCCTTGGCACAGGTAAAGAGGAACTGGGTGTTGTCAGCGTAGGATATGATCTGGGCACCAAACGATTCCGCCACTGTCGCCAGAGGAGCCATATAGATATTAAAAAGGGTGGGGCTTAAGATGGAACCCTGAGGCACCCCAACCTCCAAAGGCGGCATCTCGGCGGAAAAAGGAGGAGCCCAGACCGTTTGCCGTCGGCCGGTCAGAAATGACTTAAACCAATTCAACACCGTTCCCCGGAGTCCGATCTCCCAGAGTCTTGAAAGGAGACCGTCATGGGGAACAGTGTCAAAGGCTGCCGACAAATCCAGCATTACCAAGATGGCCTTTCCTCCAGTGTCTAATACCTCCCTGATGGCATCGGTGATTTCAAGAAGAGCGGTCTCCGTGCTCATATTCACACGAAAACCCGATTGAGTGTCATGCAAGATATTGTTACTCTCAATAAAGGTAGAAAGGGAGGCATGCACATGCATCTCAACCACTTTTGCAAGAGCAGGGAGGAGGGAGATAGGCCTGTAATTAGAGTGGATTAGTGGGTCCAGATTGGGCTTCTTAACCAGTGGCAGGATCAAGGCGTGCTTCCAGGCTTGGGGGACAGCTCCAGTGCTCAGGGATATATTGAGCACCGGGTTAAGCAAGGGGTTTAAGGCAGGCGCTACTCGCCCAAGACATTTTGCAGGGCAGGGATCCTGCGGGGAGCCAGATTTCAGCTGGGTGAGGAGATCGAGTGAGGCTGAGGAAGATAGAGGGGGAAATTCAGATAAAGAAGGACCTTCCACCACCCCAGATGGAAACACGGCCGGCCTGGTCTCAAGTGCAGATGCAAGACTCATAGGGGAAAAGTATCTTGAATAGATTTGATTTTAGTGGTAAAAAAGATTGCGAGCTGGCCAACCCATGATTCGGTATGGGAGTGTGAGGGCAAGATCGAGGTAGGGGAGACAAACTCCTTTACGAGGCGAAAGACTTCTTTACTTGTATTCTCAGCATCGTCAATCCTTTTTTCAAAATAGGCTTTTTTCCAGCCATAATATGGCTGTGATAAAGCCTAATAGCTTCCCTATATTTAGTTTTATCCCTGGGATCATAAAGGCGACACCATGCCCTTTCGGCTTTCTTACACTCACGTCGCATCTCACCGAGAGAGGGAGTAAACCATGGGGCAGAAGCGCGCCGACAGAATTTGCTGGACGTTTTCCCGGGAGCTAGCTCCTCAAATCTATCTACAAGCCACCTCTGTAGCAAATCCAGATCCTCCTCTAAAACGCCGGATAGCTGACAGGGGTGGAGAGAGAGAGCGTGTGTCAGCATTTCAGAGGACACCCGATGAAAAGCCCGTGCCATCCCTCTAGAGCATTCCAACGGTCTTATGGAAGTCACGTTGGTAGAGGGGATATGAAAATGTATTAGATAGTGGTCAGACCACAGTACCGGGGCTGGGGGAAGCATATTAATCACCGTGGTAGAGAAAACTTGGTCGAGAATATGACCTTTGTTGTGTGTGGGGACAGAAATGTACGGAGACAAACCCAAAGGAGCTGTGATATCCCACAATTTAACAAGATCTGTGTTGCTGCCCATATCCATGTGGATATTAAAATCTCCCAACAATATGCAGTGCTCAGATTTTTTATGCAGAGTACGGAAAGCGCAGCCTGCAATTCCTCAAAAAAAAGACCTAACGGTCCCGGTGCTCTATATATTAAGAGCCTGACACAGGCTTGGTGAGGGGACAGGGAAAGGGTGAAACCGAGGGATTCACATCCCGCGATATTATCAGTCGGAAAAGTCGAACAGGAGAAGCGCTTGTCAACCACCATAGCCACCCCGCCACCTCTACCTGCGGCCCTGTCTATCCTGATGATGATATATTCCGCGGGAATAGCATTAGCTAGATCAGGGCCAGAGCTCTCTCCCAGCCAGGTCTCTGTTAGAAAAAGGCAGAGCGGCTTAGACTCCGACAACAGGTTATAAATATCCAAAGAATGCCTGCTAAGAGATCTGGTATTAAGGAGAAAGCAAGAGTGGTGAGTGGGCAGAATTGTGGGAGATGCTGCATTGGGTCCGGCAAACGCCAGCCACAGCCGGGACAGCTGTTCTTCAGTGCCCGCCTAGCAGGAAAGACGCAGCGGCAGTTAGCCACCTTACCTCGTAAAGAGAAAAGTTCAGCAGAGGAGTAGAGGTGCATAGTGACCGAAAAACAGAGAGCACCCAAGGAGAAAAGGCCTACGTCCGCGCTGGCCGCAGTCCGGGACGCTGACGGGAGCAGACGGGCTTTCCTTAGGCGCTCCTTCGGCGCGGAATAGGTGCGCTCAACACGCGCGTCCGCTGCGCGGTGAAAAAGCGCCTCTAAACTTATAGTCGTGCAGGGGGGGTGGAAGGAGAGCCGCACTGCTGGTCCGCCGACTGGTGTGCTGAAACTCCTCCCAAGATGGCCACTATTTCTATCCCCAAGTACCCAGAGACACCTCGTATGCCGGACTAGAAAGGGAAAGGGAGAGAAAGGCAAGTCTGTTGCCACCCAGCGCACACGGAGAAGACCATAAGAAAAAGAGCCAAGATAGCGTGGAGAATGCACCCGGCTTTCCGCCTCAAGTGCAGAAACAGAAGAGGGGTCAGTCAGAAAATAACAGAGTAAGGTGAGCAAGGAACACAGCCACTCTCAGTTGAAAATACACACACAATGAGCGGTGTAAGCGCTAGCAATCAGCGCGATGGTTCAGAGAGCAGCACCAGGTAAAAGTGGTGATGCGCGCTGGCAGTCAGCGCAAGGAAAAAAAGTTAAAAAATAACACAACACGCTAGCACACAGCGTGATATGCAAGTGATTAAAAATGCTCTAAATAATTAGCTTGGCATTCATGCCTGGTCCTTCGGATGGGCGCAACAACATTCACCTTATCGATGATCCTCTGCCACAGGCTTGTTTTTTGGGCTATGCTGGTCTGTCTGACCAATGTTCCAAACAGCTGTGGCTCGACTCTGATGACTTCATTGACAAGGAGGTCCAGCTCCGCCCTTGTGAACTTTGGATTCTTGTCTGTGGGCATGGTGTGGGGTGTGGGTGTGGATGGTTGTGGGTGTGTGGGTGTGAATGTGACGGTGTGTGTGTGAATGTGAAGAGGGGGTGTTTGTGAAGGAGGTTGTGTGAAGGTGTGTAAGTTAAGGTGTAGTTAAGGTGTAAGTAAGGTGCAGTTGTTTGTCTGTGGTGTCTGGCAGCAGTGGGTCTATTGCAAAGGCTCATGGGTTGTGTGTGTGTGCCCTTTTTATTGGTCCATTTGTGGGTGTGGCTGGGTTTGAATTTGTGGTGGGTGTGTTATAAGAGGTGGTTGTGATTTTGGGCCTCTGTTTGCCTGTTTGGATGTGCCAGGTCAGTCATAGAGATGTATTTTGTCATGTAGATGTGTTTTGTGGTGTTGTGCGAGTCGAATTGACCCTCCTTGTGCTGTTTTACAGTGTCCTGGTTCTGTACGAGTATTTTTCACGTAGGTAACGTCCGTACATACGCGATGCTGGGTGAGGGTGCTGGGGTACGGTGTTGGGGTACGGTGCGTACAGGTGCGGGGCTGGGGTGCGAGCCTGGGGTGCGGCGCGTACAGGTGCGGGGCTGTGCTACGGTGTTGGGGTACGGTGCGTACAAGTGTGGGGCTATGCTACGGTGTTGGGGTACGGTGCGTACAGGTACGGGTCCGGGCTGCAGTGTTGGGGTACAGTGCGTACAGGTGCGGGGCTGTGATACGGTGTTGGGGTACGGTGCGTACAGGTGCGGGGCTGTGCTATGGTGTTGGGTTACGGTGCGTACAGGTGCGGGGCTGTGCTACGGTGTTGGGGTACGGTGCGTACAGGTACGGGTCTGGGCTACGGTGTTGGGGTACGGTGCGTACAGGTATGGGGCTGGGCTACGGTGTTGGGGTACGGTGCGTACAGGTACGGGGCTGGGCTACAGTGTTGGGGTATGGTGCGTACAGGTACGGGGCTGGGAGACGGGCCTGGGGTTCACCGCGTACAGGTGGGGGGCTGGGGTACGGTCCTAGGGTACGGTGCGTACAGGTGTGGGGCTGGGAGACGGGCCTGGGATGCTGCGCATACAGGTGCGGGGCTGGGGTATAGTCCTGGGGTACGGTGCGGAGGGGGGTACAGTGCTGACATACGGGGTACGGTGCTGACATAGGCGGGTTGAGGGGGGTCTGTACGACTCGTATCCGGGCACAAGTTTACCCGTGTACATGTGTGCTACAGCGTTCACTCCGTATGGGGCCTTTTACATGCGGTTGTGTATTCGGACCGGTGGTAGGGATCGTACTTGCGCGCTCGGACTTCTGTTTTACGATTTGCACGTAAAAATGTCCGGCTCCCTATCGTACACTTTTCCCGACGCTATTCGGACGTAAACATTTCCGGCTCCCTCTCGGACCATTTTCCCGATGCAATTCTTATGTATTTTTCACGTACGAATCGTACTTCGCAATTTGTACGGTACTTGTACGTGAAAATATACGGATACCAGTCATATGCAAAAAAAAGTTCCCGGATCGGAATCGCCACCTTAGGACTCCTAACTTGAATACCGAAGTGAGTAAGTGTCTTCTATGAATACCAAAATGAGTAAGTGCCTTCTGTTAATATGAAAATGGTAGTAAGTTTAGGATTTTGTCTTAAGTTAGTTCTGTGAATCGGGCCCTCAAGCTTTGTATGGTGGTCACCATCATGTCATGGAGTCTGCATTGCACATACAATAAGAGTTACTACTGGTGTGCACTGCACGTTGGTAATTGTGTGTACATGCACAGTTATGTACAACAGTGACATACCTGTCAACTTACAAATTCATGCACTGTGTGATTAGGGGGCGGGGCCTTGTGCCAAAGAGGCACTCTGACCATCATCAAGCCCCCCCTCTCTCTCCTCCCCCAAAAAACTCTTAATGGACATTGGCTGCCAACAGCCTCCGAAAACAAGCTGTAAATCCACTGTTTACAGTGGTTTTCAGCTGTTTTTTCCTGCCATCATGTGATTTCAGCTTCTCACCAGGTGATCGTGTGAACAAAGCCAAAATTGTGTGACACATGGTGGCACCGTGTGAGTTGGCAGGTATACCGTGACACATGAGTAATGGGATAGGCCGAGAAATGGTGTCATACATGATCTAACTCCTTACATCAGATAAATGTTATGTGGGAGATGCAGTGAGAAGGTCATTTTCCACATAGGATAGTAACCCAGAAAAGGTAGAGGCGTAACCTAAACTAATAGTAAATACAGGACTGCCACCCATAGCCAATTTCAAATGTTGCGGTCAGCAGTTTCCACCACACCAGATACAGCCATAGGCTGATAGCTGTAATTGTGACGTTCGCGGTTCAAGGGATATGTCTGCCTACGGATCACTGACAAAATATCGAGAAGAAGAATATCAACCTGCCAAAATATCGAGGAAAAAATATAGAATGCCAAAATATCGAATCCCTATCTACAAACAGGTAGGTACAAAAATATAGAATCTAAAATATCGTTGTAAAAAATATAGTTGGTCAAAATATTGAATTTTTTAAATGTCTTAAAAGTAATGTAAAATTAATGAAATAATACATATAATTAACTAAAACATACTTAAAAATACTTAAATAACTTTAAAATTAATAAATAATTATGTAAGTAAAAAAAAAATTTAATACATATATTAATGTAATATTATTTAAAAATATTCAATATTTTTTGCGTAGGATAGCGGGCGGTTAAAATTTACTATTCCCACTCCAGAGAATGCAACAGTAGGGAAAGCACTGGATACCGGGAGGGTAAAAATTACTATTCCCACTCCAGAGAGTGCAATAATAGGGAAAGCATTGGATAGCGTAGGGGTAAAAATTGCTATTCCAACTCCAGAGAGTGCAACAGTAGGGAAAGCGTTAAATCGCAGGAGGGTAAAAATTACTATTCCTACTACAGAGAGTGCAATAATAGGGAAAGCATTGGATAGCGTAGGGGTAAAACTTACTATTCCCACTCCAGAGAGTGCAACAGTAGGGAAAGCGTTGGATAGCGGGAGGGTAAAATTTACTATTCCCACTCCAGTGAGTGCAACAGTAGGGAAAGCGTTGGATAGCATAGGGGTAAAAATTACTATTCCCACTCCAAAGAGTGCAACAGTAGGGAAAGCATTGGATAGCATAGGGGTAAAAATTACTATTCCCACTCCAGAAAGTGCAACAGTAGGGAAAGCGTTGGATAGCGGGAGGGTAAAAATTACTATTCCCACTCAAGAAAGTGCAATAATAGGGAAAGCATTGGATAGCGTAGGGGTAGAAATTACTATTCCCACTCCAGAGAGTGCAACAGTAGGGAAAGCGTTGGATAGCGGGAGGGTAAAAATTACTATTCCCACTCCAGAGAGTGCAACAGTAGGGAAAGCATTGGATAGCATAGGAGTAAAAATTACTATTCCCACTCCAGAGAGTGCAACAGTAGGGAAAGCGTTCGATAGCGGGAGGGTAAAAATTACTATTCCCACTACAAAGAGTGCAATAATAGGGAAATCATTGGATAGCGTAGGGGTAAAACTTACTATTCCCACTCCAGAGAGTGCAACAGTAGGGAAAGCGTTGGATAGCGGGAGGGTAAAATTTACTATTCCCACTCCAGTGAGTGCAACAGTAGGGAAAGCGTTGGATAGCGTAGGGGTAAAAATTACTATTCCCACTCCAAAGAGTGCAACAGTAGGGAAAGCATTGGATAGAGTAGGGGTAAAAATTACTATTCCCACTCCAGAGAGTGCAACAGTAGGGAAAGCGTTGGATAGCATAGGGGTAAAAATTACTATTCCCACTCCAGAAAGTGCAACAGTAGGGAAAGCGTTGCATAGCGGGAGGGTAAAAATTACTATTCCCACTCCAGAAAGTGCAATAATAGGGAAAGCATTGGATAGCGTAGGGGTAAAAATTACTATTCCCACTCCAGAGAGTGCAACAGTAGGGAAAGCGTTGGATAGCGGGAGGGTAAAAATTACAATTCCCACAACAGAGAGTGCAATAATAGGGAAAGCATTGGATAGCGTAGGGGTAAAACTTACTATTCCCACTCCAGAGAGTGCAACAGTAGGGAAAGCGTTGGATAGCGGGAGGGTAAAATTTACATGCACAGTTATGTACAACAGTGACATACCTGTCAACTTACAAATTCATGCACTGTGTGATTAGGGGGCGGGGCCTCGTGCCAAAGAGGCACTCTGACCATCATCAAGCCCCCCCTCTCTCTCCTCCCAAAAAACAACTCTTAATGGACATTGGCTGCCAACAGCCTCCGAAAACAAGCTGTAAATCCACTGTTTACAGTGGTTTTCAGCTGTTTTTTCCTGCCATCATGTGATTTCAGCTTCTCACCAGGTGATCGTGTGAACGGAGCCAAAATTGTGTGACACATGGTGGCACCGTGTGAGTTGGCAGGTATACCGTGACACATGAGTAATGGGATAGGCCGAGAAATGGTGTCATACATGATCTAACTCCTTACATCAGATACATTTTATGGGGGAGATGCACTGAGAAGGTCATTTTCCACATAGGATAGTAACCCAGAAAAGGTAGAGGCCTAACCTAAACTAATAGTAAATACAGGACTGCCACCCATAGCCAATTTCAAATGTTGCGGTCAGAAGTTTCCACCACACCAGATACAGCCATAGGCTGATAGCTGTAATTGTGACGTTCGCGGTTCAAGGGCTATGTCTGCCTACGGATCACTGACAAAATATCGAGAAGAAGAATATCAACCTGCCAAAATATCGAGGAATAAATATAGAATGCCAAAATATCGAATCCCTATCTACAAACAGGTAAGTACAAAAATATAGAATCCAAAATATCGTTGTAAAAAATATAGTTGGTCAAAATATCGAATTTTTTAAATGTCTTAAAAGTAATGTAAAATTAATGAAATAATACATATAATTAACTAAAACATACTTAAAAATACTTAAATAACTTTAAAATTAATAAATAATTATGTAAGTAATTTTTTTATACATATATTATGTAATATTATTTAAAAATATTCAATATTTTTTGCGTAGGATAGCGGGCGGGTAAAATTTACTATTCCCACTCCAGAGAGTGCAACAGTAGGGAAAGCACTGGATACCGGGAGGGTAAAAATTACTATTCCCACTCCAGAGAGTGCAATAATAGGGAAAGCATTGGATAGCATAGGTGTAAAAATTGCTATTCCCACTCCAGAGAGTGCAACAGTAGGGAAAGCGTTAAATAGCGGGAGGGTAAAAATTACTATTCCCACTACAGAGAGTGCAATCATAGGGAAAGCATTGGATAGCGTAGGGGTAAAACTTACTATTCCCACTCCAGAGAGTGCAACAGTAGGGAAAGCGTTGGATAGCGGGAGGGTAAAATTTACTATTCCCACTCCAGTGAGTGCAACAGTAGGGAAAGCGTTGGATAGCGTAGGGGTAAAAATTACTATTCCCACTCCAAAGAGTGCAACAGTAGGGAAAGCATTGGATAGAGTAGGGGTAAAAATTACTATTTCCACTCCAGAGAGTGCAACAGTAGGGAAAGCGTTGGATAGCATAGGGGTAAAAATTACTATTCCCACTCCAGAAAGTGCAACAGTAGGGAAAGTGTTGGATAGCGGGAGGGTAAAAATTACTATTCCCACTCCAGAAAGTGCAATAATAGGGAAAGCATTGGATAGCGGAGGGGTAAAAATTACTATTCCCACACCAGAGAGTGCAACAGTAGGGAAAGCGTTGGATAGCGGGAGGGTAAAAATTACTATTCCCACTACAGAGAGTGCAATAATAGGGAAAGCATTGGATAGCGTAGGGGTAAAACTTACTATTCCCACTCCCGAGAGTGCAACAGTAGGGAAAGCGTTGGATAGCGGGAGGGTAAAATTTACTATTCCCACTCCAGTGAGTGCAACAGTAGGGAAAGCGTTGGATAGCGTAGGGGTAAAAATTACTATTCCAACTCCAAAGAGTGCAACAGTAGGGAAAGCATTGGATAGAGTAGGGGTAAAAATTACTATTCCCACTCCAGAGAGTGCAACAGTAGGGAAAGCGTTGGATAGCGGGAGGGTAAAAATTACTATTCCCACTCCAGAGAGTGCAATAATAGGGAAAGCATTGGATAGCATAGGAGTAAAAATTACTATTCCCACTCCAGAGAGTGCAACAGTAGGGAAAGCGTTGGATAGCGGGAGGGTAAAAATTACTATTCCAACTCCAAAGAGTGCAACAGTAGGGAAAGCATTGGATAGAGTAGGGGTAAAAATTACTATTCCCACTCCAGAGAGTGCAACAGTAGGGAAAGCGTTGGATAGCGGGAGGGTAAAAATTACTATTCCCACTCCAGAGAGTGCAATAATAGGGAAAGCATTGGATAGCATAGGAGTAAAAATTACTATTCCCACTCCAGAGAGTGCAACAGTAGGGAAAGCGTTGGATAGCGGGAGGGTAAAAATTACTATTCCCACTACAAAGAGTGCAATAAGAGGGAAAGCATTGGCTAGCGTAGGGGTAAAACTTACTATTCTCACTCCAGAGAGTGCAACAGTAGGGAAAGCGTTGGATAGCGTGAGGGTAAAATTTACTATTCCCACTCCAGTGAGTGCAACAGTAGGGAAAGCGTTGGATAGCGTAGGGGTAAAAATTACTATTACCACTCCAAAGAGTGCAACAGTAGGGAAAGCATTGGATAGAGTAGGGGTAAAAATTACTATTCCCACTCCAGAGAGTGCAACAGTAGGAAAGCGTTGGATAGCATAGGGGTAAAAATTACTATTCCCACTCCAGAAAGTGCAACAGTAGGGAAAGCGTTGCATAGCGGGAGGGTAAAAATTACTATTCCCACTCCAGAAAGTGCAATAATAGGGAAAGCATTGGATAGCGTAGGGGTAAAAATTACTATTCCCACTCCAGAGAGTGCAACAATAGGGAAAGCGTTGGATAGCGGGAGGGTAAAAATTACTATTCCCACTACAGAGAGTGCAATAATAGGGAAAGCATTGGATAGCGTAGGGGTAAAACTTACTATTCCCACTCCAGAGAGTGCAACAGTAGGGAAAGCGTTGGATAGCGGGAGGGTAAAATTTACTATTTCCACTCCAGTGAGTGCAACAGTAGGGAAAGCGTTGGATAGCGTAGGGGTAAAAATGACTATTCCCACTCCAGTGAGTGCAATAGTAGGGAAAATAATAATTTCATATTTTAGTAAAAATAAATTAATTATTAATACCAAAAAAAGTACTAAAATTAATTACCAATCACACAATATTTAATAATTAATTATTTATAAATACCCAAAAAATGTATTTATTAATTACCTATTAATAATTATTTAACAACCGATTAATTTTCAATACCAAAAATTAATAAATACAAATAATACCAATTAATAATTAATTAATAATAAATTAATTATCAATATACAAACATTATTTCAATAATTCATTATTTACAATTAAATTACTTCCCACCATATTTCCCTATAAACCCACAACCCGCTACAAATAATAAATTATTACAATTAACATAATTATCAATTAAACAATTAATACAAAATAATTAACAATTAATACAAATTATTTACCAATTAATAACTAATCAACAACCAATTAATTTTCAATACCAATTAATAATTACTTAATAACAATTAAATTACTTCCCACCCTATTCCTCTATAAACCGACAACCCGCTACAGAAGTAAAACGCAAAATTTAATTACAAATAATTAATAATTCCTAAAAATTATTATTTAATGTACTATAATTAAATTACTTCCCACCCTAATCCCCTATAAGCCCACAACCCGCTACGGAATTAAATTACACAAAAATTAAATAACATAAAATTTATTACTTTAAAAATATTCAAACATACATTCCAGGAGGAGGAGCCTAGCGCGCATCCAAGATGGTCGCGTGAGCACAGGGCTCCCCGGACCCTCTCTGCTCCTCGGAATTTATCCTGAGAATATCCTGACGTGGCTTATGGAATCTGGGAGATAAAGACCAGCTGAGCGTATATCTCTTTTCAAAACTCAAATCGGACCTGGGAATCCTGAGTTGTCGTCGTCGGAACTTTTGGGACCCACCCGACGGAGGTGACCGGGGTGAAGGTGACCCGAGGGACCGGGCTGCAATTGAACAACAGCGGCTTCAGCGCGGTGCCAGCTGCCGATCCACCACTTTCGGTTTCGGTTTTGCGCTTCAGGAGACCGGCAGGGAGGTGCGCTCGGGGTGGAGAGGTGCTTCCTGGGCCTCTGCATGAGGTTTTTTTTCACCTGCCACTAGAGTGCTTATCGCCTCGGACCCCCTATACCGACATTTTGTGGTCTTCTTGCTGGTGCCCTTACACCTCTTGATTGGAGGTCCCCTCGGGTGACCGTGTTCACATGGGGGGCAAGGGGGGTCCCGAGGGCCGCAAGACCAAGGCTTCCCTCCGCGGGGGAGCAGTCCAGAGCAATAACATAGACCGCTACACCCAGGGCAGGGGGCCTTCTGGCGCTGCTGGCCTCCCCTCGGATACTGCGGAGGGAGGCGCGACCGTCACTACGGAACTATCCCTGCAGGACATTATGGGCGCCATTGATGGCATCAGGGAAACCATCGCGACGCAATATGAGGCCCTGGCCCGTAAGATTGACACTGTCGCGATCGATGTCACCCTGATCCGGGCCGACCTCTCCAAAACTAACGAGAGGGTCCAGGCTCTCGACGCACGGACCTCCACCCTCGGTGCGGAGGTGTCGGATCTGCGGGCCGCGCTTGGAGACATCAGGGTGGTTAACGATCATATGGCCCGGCGGCTTGAGGACTTCGAGGGACGGGCCCGACGCAACAACATCCGCGTCATAGGTGTACCGGAGTCCTCTGACGGCCGCCCGGTTGACCTCGTGGTCGAGGAACTTATCCTGAAACAGTTGTCCTCGGCTGGCCTAAGTAAGTTCTTTGCCGTGGAGCGGGCCCATCGAGTTCCGGGCGGTCGGCCACGGCCGGGGGCCCCCCCGAGGCCTATCGTGGCCAAACTGTTCTACTACAGGGACCGCGACGCTATTCTGCAGGCCTCACGGACCCACGGCCCGGTTCGTCATGAGAACTCGACCATCAATTTTTACCCGGACTTCACGCAACTGGTCCAGAAACAACGGATGGGATTCCAAGGGGTGAAGCGTCGTCTCCGTGAGCTGGGCCTAAAGTATTCGATGCTCTACCCTGCAAAACTCCGAGTGGAACATGGGGATCGGACAGCCTTTTTTGACTCTCCTGTGGCTGCAAGTGACTGGCTGGACTCTCTGCCGGACGGAGGTGGCCGTCCCGGACCCTCTGCGGGCACCGCAGGTGATGGGTCCCCTTTAGAATGACTTTTGGTCCTTGATTTTGCCTTTTTGCACTGTACAGTCGGGTCTTATTTCATTTGCACATTGTGTTTTATCAGGACCAGTGAGGGGGGCGGGCGGGGACGGGTCCCTTACCTCCTCTGGGTTCTTTTCGTAGAATGGGGTTAGTGTGGCGACAGGCACACTGCAAGTTGGGGGGGTTTTTTGGCCCGCAGGGGTGCAGGGTGGGGGGAGTTGGTCCTGGGGTGGGGTTGGGGGGGAGGAGGGTTTGTTTTGCTGTGTGTTTTTTGTTTACAGGGCGAGGTACTGATTTTTGTCCACATTTGGGAACTGTGCTGCAGGCTGGGGGACCCTTGATCTATTGGGGGGGATGGGGGGGGACGGGTTGAGGCTTATGTCATGGAACGTCAATGGGTTGGGGGACCGTATCAAGCGGGGTGTAGTACTGCAATATTTGCGTCGTTTGACTCCTGATGTGGTGTTTCTCCAGGAGACGCATCTGGTTGGCAATGTTTGTCATGCAATGAACAGGGGGGGATACCGCCTCGTGGCCCATTCTGGTTTCACAACTGGTTCCAGGGGGGTGGGCATTCTGCTGCGAACCTCACTTCCGGTGGAGATCACTAAGATAGTCTCGGATGACAGAGGGCGCTATGTGTGTTTGATTGGGAGGTGGGAGGGGCAGCCCCTTGCCCTGGTCTCAGTTTACGCCCCCCCAGGCCTCCAGAACTCCACCTTCACTGACTTGGGTCGAATGCTGCTTGACCTTCCGGACAGCCTCCTGCTCATGGGCGGGGACTTTAATTCTGTGGTTTCGGGTGAACTGGATCGTCACCCACCAAGGACCCTCCCCGCTGCCCAGGCATGGCTGGGTGGGCTGCTGGAGACCTTCGGCCTGGTGGATAGTTGGAGATTAATGCATCCGACCCAATGTCAATTCACCTTTCACTCGGGGGCGCATGGGAGTCTCTCTAGGTTAGACTACTTCCTTATGCCCGCGGCGCAGACTGGTCGGATTCGAGAGGTCAGGCACCTGGCGCGGGGTATCTCCGACCATTCTCCGCTGTGGCTTCTTTTTGACACCGGGCCGCGGTCTGCAGGGCGGATCGCTCCCATTAACCCATGGTACCTGCGAGACCCTACGACTCGTGACAGCCTGGTTAAGGCTATGGACCAATACTTCCTGGATAACGAGGGGTCAGTGTCTTCTGCAATGTCCCTGTGGGAAGCCTTTAAAACCGTGATCCGCGGACACGCCCTTTCCCAGATAGTGGTGGCTAAGAGGGTCAAGAGTGAGGCAGTGGTGAGGCTGGAGACTGACATCTTGGGGCTGGAGTCGGCCTTGGAGGCGAATGTTACTCCGGACGGGCTCCATGCCCTCAGCCTGAAACAGTTTGAATATAGGTCCCTGGTCACTGACGCGGCCAAAACTATGTATAGGGAGCAGCAGGGTCGACTGTACGATGCCGGGGACAAGGCGGGAAAGTTGATCGCGTGGCTGGACAGGAAGGAGAGAGTGAATCGTGTGGTCCCGGAGTTGCGTGCGGCGGATGGTGTGTGTGTGACGGAGCCTGACGAGATTGTGGAATGTTTTGCCGACCACCTCCGGGCTGTGTACTCCCCAGTGACTGACAGGGATGAGGACGACTCTCGCCTTCTACTGAGGGATATCGCCTTGCCCTGCCTGTCCGTTGAGGACCGTGAGCGGCTGGACGCCCCCTTGTCGGCGGATGAAATAGCGACCGCGATCCGCTCCCTTCGCTCGGGCAAGGCTATGGGTCCCAACGGTCTGCCCATTGAGCTATATAAATTGCGCCCTGACAAGCTCGCGCCCTTCCTCAGTCGCATGTTCCGTGAGTCTCTGGCGGCGGGTTCCCTCCCGGCCGATCAGCGTTTGGCCACGATAGTCGTTATCCCCAAGGAGGACAAGCCGCGAGATCGCTGTACTTCTTACCGGCCTATTTCACTGCTGAATGCGGAGCCTAAGATCCTGGCGAAAGTCCTTGCCAATCGTCTGTTGAGCGTCGTGTGCGATCTGATTCATCCGGACCAATGCGGATTCATCCCGCATCGTAACACCGCTCTTAACTTGCGGCGTCTTCATGGCGCCCTTGCCAGGGCGGAGCTCCTCTCCGAACCGGCCGTGCTGGTTTCTTTGGATGCCACGATGGCTTTTTACACCATCGAGTGGCCATTCCTCTGGGCTGTCTTGGCTAAATTTGGCTTTGGGGAAGGATTTATTGGCTGGGTGAAGCTTCTGTACACGGGACCCATGGCTCAGGTGGTGGTGAACGGGCGGGTCTCTCGGCCCTTTGCCCTCGGCAGGGGCACGAGGCAGGGATGCCCGTTGTCCCCTTTGCTCTTCGCTCTCGCCCTGGAGCCACTCGCGGCTTGGCTCCGCTGGGAGCCCTCGCTTAGAGGGATCCGGTGGGCCCCGGGCTTTGAAGATCGGGTTTCGCTGTATGCGGACGATATTCTCCTATATCTCACCTCACCGCGGCAGTCGCTCAACGTCCTCTTTGACGTTCTGACTTCCTTTGGGAATAATTCGGGTCTCACGATCAATTGGTCTAAATCCTGCGTCTATCCGATCTCCGGTGGTCCTCCACTCCTACCGCCTCGGCTTCCGATCCAGGTATCTCTGAGCGGCTTTAAGTACCTGGGGATATACGTTTCGCTGGACCCGGTGGCTCGCTATGAGCATAATCTCCTGCGTCCGCTTCGGCGATTGCGAGAGGATACGGCCCGGTGGTGCAGGCTGCCCCTGTCCCCGCTGGGTCGGGCCGCGCTGTTCAAAATGATGTCCCTTCCCAGGTTCCTCTATGCACTCCAGAATTCCTTCGACGTCATCCCAGTGGCCTACTTTCGGGAGGTAGAGAGCCTGCAGAGGAGACTGGTGTGGGACGGGCGGGCGCGTATTGCTCTTGCTAAGCTTACTCTCCCCTGGTACGACGGGGGCATCGCGCTTCCCGACATTCGCAGGTATTATTGGGCCGCGCAGCTGTCGGCCATCAACCATGCCACGTATGCGCCTGGCCTGAACCCGGCGTATGAGATGGACAAGTTCCTGCTTCCCGGCGGGGACTATAACAGGGCGCTGTACTCCCGCTCGGCTGGCCGGACCCTTACGGGTCCTACTAGGATTGCAGTGCGGACCTGGAGGGCCGCCACTGCGGCCACGGGCTGGGGTGAGCGACTGACATGTGCTACTCCTTTGTTTGCCTCCGATCGCCTGGGGAGCCTCTGGACTACGAAGGGGTTTGACCAGTGGGACACGATTGGTATCAGCAAAGTGGGAGACCTGTGGCATAAGGGCGCGGTTAAGACTTTCGCGGCTCTTCAGGCCGAATATGAGCTTACGGACAGGGAGTTCTTCCGCTATGCCCAGGTTCGACACGCCCTGCTCTCGGTCTTTGGAGAGGGGACCAAGATCCCGGTTTCCTCGCCCCTCGAGGACCGCATACTTGACGGACATGTCCCTGACAGTACTATTTCTTTAATTTATAAGAAACTGATTAATCATCGGGCTGACCTCTTGGTGCGCCTTCGGGAGGCTTGGACGGGGGATGGGGTGGAATTGGACGACGAGGACTGGCAGTCTGCACTGTCGTCCCCCAAGGAGGTCGCCATTCCAGCCCGTCTCCGGTTGGTACAGCTTAAGATTCTTCACCGGGTGTATGTGACGGGTCCTCGCTTGGTCTCGATGGGATATTCCGACGATGGGCTCTGTAAGCGGGGTTGTGGACTCAGTGCCACCTTTCTCCATATCCTGTGGGAGTGCCGCGAGGTGGCGGACTACTGGCGCCGGGTACATACGGTTATGGGACAGGTCACTGGGGTTGTGCTGCTGCCGGAGGTGCGTCGCTGTGTCCTGAATGTGTGGGAGCCCAATGATTATAGCGCGGCTCAGACTCGGTGGGCGGCCCTGGGGAACATGATTGCCAAGAGAGATATAGCGCAGCTTTGGGGTGCCCAGCGGCCGCCCACCGTGTCAGTATGGAAGGAAAATATGGACTGGTGTATGTTCAGGGAGAAGACTGTGTATGTTGCCCGTGGTAAGCCGGGGGCATGGGGCAGAATCTGGGGGCAATGGAATGCATATCGCGGGGGTATCTGTACGCCCCCCCTGGCGGACACCGATATCGCCATGTCCCCCTGACCCTTGACGGTTCCGGGCACCTTTTGGAATGACTACATATGGACGTTCATTTCCCTTGGCCCCCCCCCCCCGTCCCCAGCCTCCCGGTACTCCTTCCTTTCGTGTGCTGCTTCATGGTCTGACCTGGAGTTCCCCGGAGGAAGCCTGCCCTGCGCCGTTTGTCTTTATGCCTCGCCTTTTGTTTTTCTTTTAGTTTTCTGTGTGTGTTGGATTTAAGTCTCCTGTGCCTCTTGAACTATCCGGACTCACTACGGGGCCGACCCCCGGGAACCGACTGCAGCTTTGATAAATGTATATTTCATTCTGTACTTAGCGGCCGGCCCTGGTGGTTGTAGGCCCGTGCTTGTAATCGAATTATTGTTCAATAAAAACTTTAAAAAAAAAAAAAAAAAACATACATTCCAAAATTAATACATACTTTTAACACATATACTAACACTTAAAACACTATAAAACAATTCGATATTTTTAACAACTATATTATGACTGTCGATATTACTTACTTCTATATTATGTAAATCGATATTTCTTACCTGATTTTCGATATTCTTCACCACTATATTTTGGCAATTCGATATTCTGTCCATTCTATATTAAAAACTCGATAATCTGTCCAGTCGATATTTGTTTTCTCGATATTATGACTGTTTACCCTGCCCACATAGGAGGCTGCCTATGTTGAGGCCTAGCCATGCCAAGAGAACATGCAGGATCACTGACCGCCTTCTAGTTTGAACCAGGGATGGGTGGAGTCTCACATGGCAGTCACAGCCTTTGGCCAAAGTTGGAAAATACGACTGACGTGGACCAATGTTTTAGACAATGAACACACAAGACTGCCTATTCGGCCTACTTATATGTTGTGAATCTGAAATCAAGTCACTTGCCACCAGAAACTGCTGCTCTGTACACCTCCTCATCTGTCTGCTGCTGATTCCCACCTCTGGGAGCTGCCATGAGAAGCTATACAGAGAACAGGGCCCCTGCTTCCACTCCAGAGGAGCTGGAGACCCTCCTTGATGCAGTCCTTCTCCTATATCGCCAGCTCTATGGCCCACCAGAGGAGCAGGTTACAACTATATCTACAATATGTACTCAGTAACATTTTAGCTATCCATACACATGGGCCAGAATGTGGCATTGAGACCAAGACAGGCATTTCAGTTATTTATGTAGGATAATGTGGCCAGAAAAAAACACAAATATTCTGGTGTATGTGGCACTGTACTTTTTGGACTATACCATCCATCCGTTGTATGCACATTTCTATCCATGTAGAAAGCTATTTTCACCAATAATGAATGTGCTAGATGTGCTGCAAGGTTTCTAGGCCTTTATACCCAAATTGTGAATGTGACCTGTAAGTTGCATGTGAGATATGTGTACAGTCTCACCAATCACTCAACACATATGAGGCCACACTAACCTGACATCAGGGATATACCACCCCGTCACAGACCCCTTCACAGTGACCAACAACGATCGTGTCAGATATAGGATGGCCCCCAGATGTACAGGTAGGTATGGCTAATGTGGCCATATGAAGGTCCTGTCCAAACAGTAGGCTTACCATGCAGAGAGCAAACACTGACAATGATTTGTCCAGTGTATGGCTGTAGCACAGTTATCTTGCCTATGGTACTGATGAACAGAGTAGATCTGCTAATCATCGGATGAGTTAAACAGGACTATGATTTTGCCTGATTGCTCCTAGTGTAACAACATTTGTACTGATACATGATGTGAGCACCAGAACAAGGTGTCCTGTCCATGGACTAATTTTGACATTGCCTAAGCACAGGCACCTTACTCACACATATTTGCAGTCAGACTGTCAAATGAGTGATCCTACCATTGTACTGGAGCATTTATCATGTGAAACATGTAACCTGCAGATAGTTACTTACATCTGCAGTGCAGTTCCTAAATGCTTTACCTCCTGTGTTATAATGTGCCATCATGCATTATGTACAATGATATGTTGATGTCATCCCATACACGCTTCCATATATGGCATACAGTGTGTTCCACAAAGTCAGGATTTCCAAGCACGAACACATGCAGACATTGGATAATGTCCAAATGAGTTAATCACATGTCCACTTATCCTTAGATTGGGATTTTGAAATTTACACACATGGCAGCCCTTTGATTGTCACCCCAAACTTTGCTAGTACTCAAAATCATGGTAGTAGTGAGGTCTTGGACAGTGTTGATCAATTAATTTATCAAAACAAATCAGGCATCTGTCACAGGGCTGCACTGTTACTGTAGCCCTCAGGAAGACATAATGGTGTGCTGTGTTGCCTGGTAACATCTCACAGAGTTATTGTGGTGTGGTATCAGGCTATGTGATGCCAGTGGCCTGGTGCACTCATTATAGGCAAGGTAAGGATGAAGGTTGGTACTCAAAGGACTTTAACATTTAACAGTAATGGATTTGAATTGCATTCCAAATATGTGATTTCTGAAATCTTGTTAGATGGCCATGCTAGCTGTGTACTACCACCGTGCCACCTTAGCAGATGACTTACTTCTTGCATAGCCACTAAGTCTCTCCATCTATTGCATCAAAACAAGTGAAACGCCCCTCAGAAGGTGTTTCTGTGGAAGACCATTGTCCGGAAGGTACGGACCATGTGTGGTCTCTCCTCGGTGCAGTGTCCACTGCATAAAAAGATGGGAGGACCTGAGATGCTGACCCAGAAGAACACTGAGGTCCAGCTGAAGCTGTTCTCCCAAAGCAGAAGGGGTGTGTGCCGGACCCCGACCCCCCCTAATTTCCCACATACTGGGGGTAGCCTACCCAGACCTTGATGGGCAGTTGAGAGTCCAACAGCAGCAAGGAGGGGGTGAGTATAAGCCTGAGTGAAACAATGTGCATGACCATACATCTTTGGTTTCAGACAGTAATGTTCACTTCAAGCTTTAAGGTGACTCATATCCCACACAATGGGAGAATGTAGGTATGGTAGTAGGTGCATGGTAATGACCATTGACTATTGTCCATGTGAGCAGGAACTAACCTGGGTACTGTCAAATGTGAGTTACCACAGATGAACAGCCGCATGGCTCAATAATGTTTAAGATGACATGTATAATCTTTTGATGTCATTTGCGGCAGTGGTCCCAAACAGGCCACTTGTCATCCTAGTCTCTGGATAGAGGCCCCCTCACTTCTGTGTGTCATGAGATGGTGCACCACTTGCTTGTGACATGGCATACAATGCACTCTGGATGCAGATATTGTGCAATGCATCACCATTAGTAAGTGGGGAATATACAGTATAATGAATGAGATTACACCACTGGGGACATCTGTTGTGCTGTGTAGAGGCTGGCATGTTTAACTTTAAGTGTTGTACTATCACATGTACAGCTGTTCCATACATGATCTGAGGGTCGACAAGCATTCTATCTGAAACCATTATATTTGCATGTGTTGTGTAATGTGTACATGACCGTGTAAGCCTGTGAAGGACATTCAGAACAGGTGTTACCACAAATAGTTGTGTGTAGACATGGGTGGGGTGGTCACACATACCCAATGGCATTGATGGGTGTCATTAGCCAGGTCAACATGTTGTGAAAAAAACGTACATAGTTTGAACACTTACTGAACTTTCTGTAAATGTGACTTAGCATGCCATTGAGAAGAATGTATTCAGTCAGGTGGGATTCATATTAGCATCTGTGGAGTGTCAATATGGGCCTGGTGAAATGCATCAGGGAGGGATATGCTTACATGTTTGGGTGATATGTGTGTACCAGCAGTCAGTACTAGCTTGTATTTTGTGTTTGCATAAGATGGATGGTACCATGAATCCCCTTCCATTGTGGACACATTTAAGGGTTCTTTATGGACTGGATATCATTTAAGCCTCATGTCCTTTCAGTGTTCTCATGGCATTGACATTGGCTTTGTGAATAAGATGTGCTCACATGCACCAATGTTGTCTGCGATTGCACACCACTTGGAGCCTGATTGTTGCCATTCAACTCTTCTGCAATAAATGTGACATGTAGCTGAGCTACTCATGTGCAAATTTCAACTGCATCATCTGTCAGTGGACAGATGTGTAAGTGTCGCTTGGGAAGTGTGAACAGTGTGGAATGGGTGTTTCCATGTCACCTTCTTCTTTGTAGTTGCATTTTTCAGGAACTTAGCTGTAGCAGGTGCCCAGCAGTTCTACATGTTGTGGGTTAGGGACTCCTGGCCATTTACTGATTGCAGGGTCTTGTGTGGATAGGTAGTAATGCATTCCATGTTGAAATTCCCTTTGATGACATCAGGTAAGAATGGTAGGCTACAAGGGCCTAGGTTGCCAGGATGAAGATATCTCCTGCGACACAAATTAGGCTAGATTTGGAACAAGAACACACATGCAACTGCCTTGAGGGAGAACATGGCAGCCGGCTGAACAGCCGGTCGGGAGGTCTGAGCTCTCCAGGCTAATCATGATGAAAAAACAATAGAATGAGCACAACTATTTGCTCCACGGATAGAATTTACAAAGAACAAAAGTAAATGATGCAATTTGTCAATTTAAATGTACTGAAGGCTGACAGATAAGAGGTGGGATATAGCGGTTGGGGCGAGTGCAGCAAGACTCTGTCATGCTTCAGCAGGTCGCCTGGAGTGTGGGCGGGAGCAGCCGCAGTGCGCCGCATCAACCGGAGGACAGGTGCTTGGGTTCCCTTCTGGGGTAAGACGGCAACGGCAGCCAGCAGTGAATCGGCGTGTCTCCCGAGATCGCTTGTGCTGTGGAGGGACTGTACAGTTTCAGGAAGAGAGGGGAGGGGCCATATGAGTGGAATAAGTGCTAAAGGTGGGGGAGCCAACATAATACAAGTTCCTGATATACCTGTTGCGAGTAGGGGCAGGATAAGATGGAAAAAGCACTCCCTAGCAAGCCCGGCAAAAATCAGCTGACCACGATCACAACAGGTGGATACATTTCTGCCTGAGAAATAAGCACTTAATGATTAACACCCTCCAGGAGTCGTAAAGAAAAAACTGTTCTAGTACCCACGACCATTACAAAAAGGGGAAACCAACCACACCACTTCAAGAACCTATCCCCCAACCCCTAGCACGACCTGGTAAACCAACAGGCCCCAGGGTAAAAATTACTCCATCACTACGATCATTTTTTAAAGATCCAGGCAAGATACCATCACATCACCGCAACCTGAACAAGAGGAATGTACAAATATCGCAAATAAAGCTGAGGAAATGACAGAGGAGGGGGGAAAGATGAATAAAAACAGGTTTCAAGACTTATATACAGAGGAGGCTCAGGGGAGGCAAATATCAAAATTTCTTCCCTGTTTCAACAAAAAACAAACAGTAACCACATGTAACTCACAACCAGAAGGGCAAAAGGGGGTTGCATACCTTCAAGGAGCACAAGTAAGCATGGAAAAGTTGATGGTCCATGATATTAGAAATGAGTGAGAATTTCGCCACAACTGAAAAAAAACAATTGAAGATACAGGGGACTTGTGAAGCCTTTGAAAGAACAATAAATACTCTAATGGAACGAGTAACAATGGTGGAAACCTCTTTAACGGCTCTAGGTAAAGAAGTAGAGTCAAACCAGATAGAAATTACATTTCTGAAAACAAACAGTAGTCGAATCCCTAGAAAATCAGGCGAGAAGAAACAACATAAGAGTTCTAAATGTCCCGGAAGGTTTGGAAGGGGAGGACATTAAAAAAGTCATGATTAATCTACCAGAAGAAAGCTTCCCCTGGCTGAAATCGTCTGCCTTGGCAGAGGATATACAGAGGGTCCATCGAGACCCTTTTGGAAATGGAAATCGGAGGAAAAACGCCAGGAAAATCTTGATAAACTTCAAGACCTATGTATTAAAGGAAAAAATCCTAAGCGAAGCCCTTAAATCCAGTTCTCATACCAAGGGCGAAAGGGAATTTAGAATCCGGTCAGACATCTCTAAGGCAAATCAAGATAGACAGTGGGAGCTAGGCCAACAAATGCAACAACTAAGATCTCTGGAAGAGACCGTCCAGATGCGCTTCCCATCCTCCTCAAAAGTAATGTGGAAGAACAAGATGTACAACACAAGAGACCATAAAAATGTGGAGTGTTTTATTGAGCGGAATAAATCGCAGCATAATGAACAGTGCTAAGGCCTGGGGAGCGGAGAGGTCAAAAGGGTGGAATGTGTCGCCCAGAGAAGGAAAAAGGAAGGTTTCCCCAAGGAAGCGGAGGGAGAGGAAGAGGAAGATGTAATTCACGAACAAATTTTCGGAAGAACTTGCACTGGGTGAGGGAGCATAAGTGAAGAAAATCCCAAAAACATAGTCCGAGTTGTGTAAATATATTATTAATAATAATAAAACCTAGAGAAGATAGACTACATATAAGAAAGACATCCAATCTCCCTAGAATGAGGGAGTGGTAAAAACTCCATTTCAAGGATTTGGGGTGAGTTGATGTTTGGAAAGCAAAGGGAGACAAAATGCACTAATATAAATTTCAAAAGAAAAAGCATGACCACGCTTCCAGGATAGATTTCTTTCTGGTAGATAAGGGCCTGGTTAACAGTGTTAAGAAGGTAGAGCACCTACCTGCACATCAGTCCGATTGCAGGAACAGATTGAGAATACCCCCTTAACCCCGAGATGGACAGTGGATCAAACTGCATCAGCAGATCCACAAAATAAGGAGAAGCTGAAAACAGTCAGAACAATTTTATTTACTAAATAGGGATGGTACCACTAACCAAATTGAATGGGATACATATAAAGCTGTTATTACGGGAAAACCACTTAGTTTAGCGGCCTTCAAGCACAAGAGCACAAGGAAAAGAATGAGTCAACTAGAAAAAGAAATACAAAATTTAGATACGACAATAGTAAGGGGTGTGAATCTACAAAAAGTCAACAAATTAGAGAAAGTGTAAGAAAGAGGCATTGTCTGATGTCTTAGACACCATAGTCAAAAGTAAATGGGAAGCAAGAAAGCTATCCTACTATGAGTATGGGGAGCACTGCAGGACGATGCTTGCCTGGAAATTTAAGATGGAACAAACATGGAATAAGATTCCAACCATCTAGGTCGAGAACCAAACTGACCTCAGCACAGAAGATTCCAAGATTAAGAAGGCCTGCGCAAACTTCTTTAAAGACATCTATACTGAAAATACAATATCCTCAATAGATCAAATAAATTGCTACTTAGAGAGGGCAGTGGTCCCATCCCTGAAGTAAGAGCAAAGGGATAATCTCCATGCTGAAATCACAGTTGAAGAAGTGGCAAATACGATAGGAAAGCTAAAGAAAGGGGAAAGCTGCAGGTCCCGATTCACTACCAGATGAAATATACACTATATTAAAAGAAACCTTGTTCCCCCCCAACAGCACTACTAAATGGCATCTTCCAAGGAGGGCAGGAGTTTCTGGACTCATGGAATGAAGCAACTATTAGCATATTGACCCAAAAAGATGGGATTCAAACAGATCTATATCGGTTTTAAATAGCGATTATAAAATCTATGATGAAATCTTAGCCAAGAGGTTGGGACAAGAAGCTCAGCATCTAAAGGCTTCATTAAAGGTAGACAGATAAAAGTTCGGACTCATGAGATGATTGGTGCATCAACGTGGCAATACATGAGTAGGTACCCCATTTACTCATCACCTTCGATGCAGGTAAAGCCTTCCATAGGGTTAGTTGGCCATTATTACATGCAGTATTGGGAAAATATGATCTGGGAACACTTTCCTAGGGGCCGTAACATCCTTATACAAAGATCCAACAGCTAGGGTGTTGGTTTATGGCAACCTCACAGAGAAAATAAACATCAAGAGAAGTACCAGGCAAGGTTGTCCCCTCTACCCTTTGCTTTTTAAATTATATATTGAACCGGTGGCGAGTACCTTTAGAGGCAACCGGGAGATCACTCCTTTCTAATATCAAGGATGTGAAAAGAAAGTGGTCCTCTACACTAATGATCTAATGATTTTTACCAACAACTTATTAGAGTCACTCCTGGTAATAGAGGATACACTGGACCAGTTCGGGAAGCTGTCAGGTTATTTGGTTAATCAATTGAAAACAGAGATCATGGAATGGAACTACCAAAGTAATAATCCATTGGTAAAAGAAAAAATACAATATGTGGGCATGGAGATAGTGAAGGATATAAATAAAATAACCAACACAAATTCTAGTAAAACACTGTAAGGGTAAATAAGTTAGATCGAAGTGGGAGGCAAAGGAGGAGATTTGAATTCTGGGATATTTGGGAGCAGAAACAAATTTCACAGAGCTGGCATGCTGAAGGGTCTTCGGATGTCCAATGATTATGCAATAGCAATAACTTGCAAGCACGGTGCTTGAATGGGTAGCTAGGAAAGTGTTGGGATATTTTAGTTTGAAAGTATTATTCTTGTTCACCACAACAGGAGTTTCTGTGGGTTAAGTTTATTGGTGGCGGGGGTAGTGTCTCTCACAGGAGTGTGTCTGATATCCATGAGGGTGTCTCTTACGGACTAGGGGTGGGCGGAATTTGCGAAAGTGACTTTCGCAAATTATCGCGAAAATGTTAAAAATCTCCGCAAACACGCGGAAATATCGCGAAGATGCGGAAGTTTTTTTCCCACCCGTTCGCGGTATTTTCTGCGTGGTCGCGGCTCGCCAACTTACCCATGCGGTTGCTCGCGGGCGCGGCCATCTTGTTTTCACTCTTCTCGTGGTGCATGATCGCGAGAAGAAAGACGTGATCGCGCGACCAATGACATTACTGCGGGCGCGATCTGTCGCGAGACAGCGCAAATTGCTACCAACAATCCAACATCTCGTCGAGAACGCGACCGGATCGGGAAAACTTGTCGGCGAACGCGTGGATTCAGGTAAGGCGATCGCGCGCGCGCGAGAATGTATTATTTTACAGCGCGAGCAAGAAACAAATTATCGCTAAGCTGCGGAATGCGTTAATGTTGACATTTTCGCGCTCTCCGCAGAACACGAAAATGTCAAATTATCGCAATTTCCGCGAGCGGAATGGAAATTTAGCCCAGGCCTATTACAGACACATAAGTCACATATCTGGGATTAGCATGTTGTCTCCACCTATGATGTGTCACTACTTTTGGCATTGTACAACTTCCAGATTTGTGATGGGACACATTAAATTACACCTAATATGCACAATTATTAATTTTGCTAATGGATGTTAGTTGCTATTTGTTTTGCAGCAACAACCAGGGCATTTTTGCATAGGTGCTTGTTGTTGCTTCAGATCAGACATGAGGATAGTGTTACTGGAGTCCTACGAATTTCTGTGCTGTTACATCTGGAGTAGTGGTAAGTAAAACTGCTGCGAAGTAACATTTATGTCTCCTCCAGAGGATGTAGGCCTAAATGGAGAGTTGGATGAAACCATTCTGAGCAACTGTGTGTTCGACCTGCTGATGCTATGCACTATCATGCCCCAGACCACATCATGGCCTGCTACACATCTGTCAGTATCGCTTTTTAGAACGCTCCTTCATGCATCCTCATGTTCTGCTGCTCAAGATATATCTATTAGCCCAAATGTGGCGCTGTAACAGCCTCCTTCAAGCAGCACAGCAGGAGCTCCCTGTACCCTCAGTTCTTGCTCCTACCAGAGGTGAGGAGGTTATTGAGGGCAGGGAGGAAGTCATGTGCCAGTGTTTGAATATCAGTGACACAAACTAATTGTATGTGTGATGATTATATATATATATAAAACATGTGGCATGTATAGAAGTGGAGGACTAAAAGTGCACATATATTTCTATATATGTATATGTGCACTTCTAGCCCTATTCCTATGTTGGGCATGTCCCGGTTTTACATTTTCAAAATCTGGTCACCCTATGCTGAGCTCCCTGCATGCTGATTGTTGGACTTGGCCCTTCTGGCAGGTTCACCCCTGAACTTTTTGCTTTTACTGGTGACCTGGTGGTAATGATTTTTGGTTTCTGCGCACTTTCCTGTGCGCCCTCTGAGTGCATGTGGTGAGATAGGCCTGCCCTCCCATAGGAATGCATGGGGAATGTATGTGTCCCTGGTAGTTCCTGATGCGTGGGGTGTGCAGGCTCGAGTTTGGTATGTGCGGACTCGTGTGATCGAATGCTGCGCGATGATGTGTGCGGCGTGCATGTACCTAGTGTGGAAGTGCCACTTCTAGAAGTGGGCACTTCGGTGTGCAGTGTAAAATGTGTGCCTTGTCTGGCGATTGGCTGGTTGAGGTCATGTGACGGGCCAGGGAATCCCCAGAGTCAGGATGAGTCACCCAGTGGTTAATAGGGAGATCAGCAGCTAGATGGGTGGGAGGAGTACACCTGGGTCCTGAATAGGGCTGGGCTTTCCCCACACAATGCTGGCTCCGCCCCCTGTGGTGCGACTGATGACCCTGGCCTGTCCTCTGAATAGGGAGAGGGGCTGAGCAAAACAAAGTGCTCAGGAACCAGTTGTAACTGGTTCGCCCCTTCCCTGCACCTTGAGACAAAGGATTAGGTGTATAAAAAGGGGCTGTGTCCCCTTACAAGTTGTTCTCTTTTTGGATCCTGACAGGGGGGGGCTTGCTGTTGGTGGGGCCCAGGAGGGACCACCATGGGAGCTACCTCCCTGCTGGAGGGCCCTGTGTGCTGGCCCCTGGGCCCTACCTTGCCCCCTGGATGCCCTCAGGACCTTGGGGACCTTTTTGCTGGTCCTTTTGCTTTACCAAGGCTTGTTAGCCTGCCAAGCGCCCTGGGAGCATGTGGGCCTCGCAGAACGGCGCTGCACGACGAGCGAGGAGGGAATCCCCAGCCTTGGGATTCCCCCATGGTGTGTTCCTTGCAGGTGCCCACCCCGCGTATTTGATTGCTTAGGGTGCGCAGGTGCCCACCCTGCGTCTTTGTTTTTGTTTCCTGGTCGGTGCGGGAGCCCACCCCGCTTATTTTTATGCCTGGTGTTGCGCGGGTGCCCACCCCGCGGCTTGGCTTGCCTTGGGGTGCGCGGGTGCCCACCCCGCGACTTTGCTGCCGCCAAGTTCGCCGCTCCAGTTCCCGCCGCGGCCGCCCCGGAAGTCAGGCAAGTCCGCCTGTGACAGGGGGTGGGGCCGCGGCAGGACCGGAAGCTGTGCGCGGGAGCCCTGAAGCTCGTCACACAACGAGGGAGGATGGGAGCCCACCCCGCCTCCCAGAGCAGGAGAGAAGAGCTCCGGGTCCCAGGAGGGGGCCCGGGTGACGAGGGAAGACGGCAAAGGCCGCCGATGCAGCGCGGGGCTCCCAAGAGTGAAAGGGATGCCCCGTGCCGCGAGAGAACCGCCACCGGTCCCGCAGCACGGGAAATAGAAGACCGGAGCCCGCAGGACACCGGACGGAGTCTCCCCGACAGAGATCCGGTGAGTAGGGTCCTCCAGGGTTCGTACCGATCATGGCACAAACGCCAGTCCGCTCCCTGAAAGGGGCATCTTGTGTTCCCAGAGAGCGAGTGCTCTCCAACGTTGGGCCTCAGTATTCATAGAGCCTAGATGGCTCCAACCCGGGGCAAAGCTATTTTGAAAGGTCCTGTGGGGGCCAGAGGGCACAGTGGTGCCGTGCCCGCATACCTTGTTCCCGGCTGTCCCGATGCCTAGAGGGCATCTGCCATAGAGTGCCATGAATATTTAGACGGGCCCAGAGGGGCCCAGACTGGCTCATTATTGTTCAAGAGCCCCCCGAATGGGACTCCAATGTTTGGGGACACATTCCATTTCAGGAGCCAGTGTGCTCCAGGGGGACATGTTGTTTTAGAGCCTAGGTGGCTCCCACGTTTTGACATTGTTTCCAGGGCCATTAAGAGCCCAGGCCCCTATGTGCCTTCCACAGCTGCACAGCACTTAGTGCCAGCTGCAGCGTTTAGGCCCTGTTCTTGTCCCCAGCTGCCCAGCAAGTAGTGGGCAGCTGCTACGTTTAGGTTCTGGCGCAGCCTGGACTCTGATGTGATTTTGGTGCTAGGAAATGTACGGTGTAGTATGTTTTGCGCACCCTGTGTTCATGCTTATGGTGCTAGGAAATGTACTGTGTATAGTATGTTGGCGCACCCTGTGTCTTGTACCTCTAAATGTGGTTAGTTCTGCCTAGGAGGTTGGTTTACCTGTTTAGGTGGATGTTAGGGAGATTGTACTTCCCTGTGCGATGTGCGCCCCTAGTATAGTTATACTTAGGTGGTTAGGTCTAATGCGTTAGACTGATGAGAAATTGCATAAATGTGTTTATGCCCCTGTGATGGATGCAGGATAGGTTTTATACCTGATGCTAGTGTGATGACGCTGAGGTCATTATTGCGCCAGTAGTTACTGGTTGTGTTCTACAGTGCTAATTTGTGTTATGTTCTACATGTACACTTGGTGATTTGTGCTAATTCCTGACAGTGGTCCATGCGGCCCTGTCCCTCCCTGTACATATAATCCCTTGTAAATTCTGCCCATGCCTGTTGGCACATTGTAGAGTGTGTGTTCTTATCTAATGTGTTTTGGTATAATACAAAGGCTATTTTTATATAATACCTTGTGTGGAGTTTCCTTTGTGGTGGGCCTTGGGTGTTGTTGCTGGGTGCGCGCGCAGACGCTTTACACATTGCCTCCGGGATAAGCCTGACTGCTCGTGCCAAGCTACCAAGGGGGTGAGCAGGGGTTATCTTTGGCGTGTAACTCCCCAGCCCTGATTAGAGTGGTGGTTTCTGCCTGGCTTTGGCGCAAGCCCTAGCCAACCAGAAATCGCCATTTCTAACATTGGTGATCAGCGGTGGGATTTGGACTTGCGTTTGCGCTGGTCCGCAGCAGCAACTGGCCGCACTACAAAACTCTGCATTTAGATGATCACATGGTATAGGGATTATTGTTCTAAGGTTGCTTTTAAATGTCATTTCTGTGGAAATGTGTTTCTGTATTCACCAGTAAGGGTGGGATCCAGTGGTGGCAGCAGATGTGTGTCCAGTGCATGTATTCCCATTCCCAGTTCCAGGGGTAATGGTACCTGTGTCACGTGGTGGTCAGGTTGAGAAATCAGGGGCGGTAGAAACTGTCTTACCAGTCTTGGGAGGGGTTTGGGGATGAATGTGTAATGCGCTGGATGTATGTGAACGTCCCATTCCCAGTTCCCAGAGTAATAGTACCTGTGTCACGTGGTGGTCAGGTTGAGAAAATCAGGGGCGGTAGAAACTGTCTTACTAGTCTGGGGGGTGTGTGTGTGGATGAATGGTGTGAGTTCTCTGAAATAAGGAGCTTGCTGAATACTTTGGTGTGAGTTCTCTGAAATAAGGAGCTTGCTAGTTGATTGGGTGTGAGTTCTCTGGGATAGGGAGCTTGCATTGGGGAGTGATTCCAAAAGGAGTGGCTGAGGTGTCTTCCAGCCCAGCGTGGTGGAAGAGGTTCAGAGTAGCCCAGCTAGGTCTCGGTGTAGGGGCTTACGGCCTGTCTCTGCAGAGAAGGAGTGGGTGGGACTGCGTGTCTCCAGGTGCCCGAAACCCAGTCTCAGGGCCTGGATGGTTTCTTTTGGGAACATCAGGTCGGGGGCCTAGGCTGTACCAATAGGTCATTTGAGGAGGATCTCCCAGTGTCTAGAGGACGTGGAGTGTCTGTAATCAGAGCTTCAGTAGTCCTGGTGTCTGGTGGTACCGCTCCAGTTGGGAGGGTGTGGAAGTCCAGAGGGAGGGGTGAGAGGGGGAGGGATTCCCCAGTGGGAACCAGTAGGTCAGGGACCAGCCGGGATGGCTGAGTCGCCACTGAGTGACCGTGGTGTCACCACTTCTGTCCTGAGGGGTCTGCACGCACTGTCAGATGGACAGGAGGTCGTGAGATCAGCGCCAGGCAGACTGTCACACGACCCATTAGGTATGTGTCACCCTCGTTAAGTTCTGGTTCGCCAGGCATCTGACCAAATGGTATGTCCCTCGGTTGGGGTGCCAGTAGTCGGTGTTTCCGGATCTGGACGTAAGGGCAGCTGTAGTCCTGAGGGCAGGTGGGGCTCATCTTAGGTGAAGAGACCCTGCTCTACAGTGGAAGGGGGTGCAGAGGGAGGGAGTCCTCGCCTCTGACCCCTTGGATCCCAGGTGGTAGACCAGTTGGTGGAGAGAGGTCCTGAACTGGTGGAGAGTTGTGTTCTGGTGGGTGCTTCCCTGGGAGGGTGCGGAACCCCAGAAGTAGAGGTAGGGTGGGGCATTCTTGCCCGTGACCTCTGGTCAGCCTGAGGGTGCGGACCCTAGGTTGAAGGATCAGTGGTAGTTGGGAACTACACTGAGTGGGAGAGTGGAGAATGGCTTGTATGCCAGGGGTTACTACCCCCCACTCTGGGTTTGGCAAGGACCAGTGAATCTGGGTGGCCTAGGGCCTGGTCCTGGCCGTGGACAACTAGGTAGTACCAGTGGGGTAGCCTAGTTGGGCCTGAGTTTTTTTTCGGTTGCTTTTTTTTCAGATGGAACCATGTTGATTGATAATGGCGTAGAACCGGATAGTGTCCCTGCAGTGCGGGCCTGCGTCCGTGTTCTATCGCCCCAAGCTGGGAAGACCATCACGGTGGTGATTGGTCTGCCCTGCGTTTTGGCTGGAAGGGGGTTGTGTTGGACTTGGCCCTTCTGGCAGGTTCAACCCTGAACTTTTTGCTTTTACTGGTGACCTGGTGGTAATGATTTTTGGTTTCTGCGCACTTTCCTGTGTCCCAGAGTAAAGTGCGTGCGCCCTCTGAGTGCATGTGGTGAGATAGGCCTGCCCTCCAATAGGAATGCATGGGGAATGTATGTGTCCCTGGTAGTTCCTGATGCGTGGGGTGTGCAGGCTCGAGTTTGGTATGTGCGGACTCGTGTGATCGAATGCTGCGCGATGATGTGTGCGGCGTGCATGTACCTAGTGTGGAAGTGCCACTTCTAGAAGTGGGCACTTCGGTGTGCAGTGTAAAATGTGTGCCTTGTCTGGCGATTGGCTGGTTGAGGTCATGTGACGGGCCAGGGAATCCCCAGAGTCAGGATGAGTCACCCAGTGGTGAATAGGGAGATCAGCAGCTAGATGGGTGAGAGGAGTACACCTGGGTCCTGAATAGGGCTGGGCTTTCCCCACACAATGCTGGCTCCACCCCCTGTGGTGCGACTGATGACCCTGGCCTGTCCTCTGTATATGGAGAGGGGCTGAGCAAAACAAAGTGCTCAGGAACCAGTTGTAACTGGTTCGCCCCTTCCCTGCACCTTGAGACAAAGGATTAGGTGTATAAAAAGGGGCTGTGACCCCTTACAAGTTGTTCTCTTTTTGGATCCTGACAGGGGGGGGCTTGCTGCTGGTGGGGCCCAGGAGGGATGCCATGGGGGCTACCTCCCTGCTGGAGGGACCTGTGTGCTGGCCCCTGGGCCCTACCTTGCCCCCTGGATGCCCTCAGGACCTTGGGGACCTTTTTGCTGGTCCTTTTGCTTTACCAAGGCTTGTTAGCCTGCCAAGCGCCCTGGGAGCGCGTGGGCCTCGCAGAACGGCGCTGCACGACGAGCGAGGAGGAAATCCCCAGCCTAGGGATTCCCCCATGGTGTGTGCCTTGCGGGTGCCCAGACCGCGTATTTGATTGCTTAGGGTGCGCAGGTGCCCACCCTGCGTCTTCATTTTTGTTTCCTGGTCGGTGCGGGAGCCCACCCTGCTTATTTTTATGCCTGGTGATTCGCGGGTGCCCACCCCGCGGCTTGGCTTGCCTTGGGGTGCGCGGGTGCCCACCCCACGACTTTGCTGCCACCAAGATCGCCGCTCCAGGTCCCAACGCGGCGCCCCGGAAGTCAGGCAAGTCCGCCTGTGACGGGGGTCGGGGCCGCGGCAGGACCGGAAGCTGTGCGCAGGAGCCCTGTAGCTCGTCACACAACGAGGGAGGACGGGAGCCCACCCCACCTCCCAGAGCAGGAGAGAAGAGCCCCGGGTCCCAGGAGGGGGACCGAGTGACGAGGGAAGACGGCAAAGGCCGCCGATGCAGCGCGGGGCTCCCAAGAGTGAAAGTGATGCCCCGCGCCGCGAGAGAACCGCCGCCGTTCACGCAGCACGGGAAATAGAAGACCGGAGCCCGCAGGACACCGGACAGAGTCTACCCGACAGAGATCCGGTTAGTGGGGTCCTCCAGGGTTTGTACCGATCATGGCACAAACGCCAGTCCGCTCCCTGAAAGGGGCATCTTGTGTTCCCAGAGAACGAGTGCTCTCCAACGTTGGGCCTCAGTATTCATAGAGCCTAGATAGCTCCAACCCGGGGCAAAGCTATTTTGAAAGGTCCCGTGGGGGCCAGAGGGCACAGTGGTGCCGTGCCCGCATACCTTGTTCCCGGCTGTCCCGATGCCTAGAGGGCAGCTGCCATAGAGTGCCATGAATATTTAGACGGGCCCAGAGGGGCCCAGACTGGCTCAGTATTGTTCAAGAGTCCCCCGAGTGGGACTCCAACGTTTGGGGACACATTCCATTTCAGGAGCCAGTGTGCTCCAGGGGGACATGTTGTTTTAGAGCCTAGGTGGCTCCAACGTTTTGACATTGTTTCCAGGGCCATTAAGAGCCCAGGCCCCTATGTGCCTTCCACAGCTGTGTAGCACTTAGTGCCAGCTGCAGCGTTTAGGCCCTGTTCTTGTCCCCAGCTGCCCAGCAAGTAGTGGGCAGCTGCTACGTTTAGGTTCTGGCGCAGCCTGGACTCTGATGTGATTTTGGTGCTAGGAAATGTACGGTGTAGTATGTTTTGCGCACCCTGTGTTCATGCTTATGGTGCTAGGAAATGTACTGTGTATAGTATGTTGGCGCACCCTATGTCTTGTACCTCTAAATGTGGTTAGTTCTGCCTAGGAGGTTGGTTTACCTGTTTAGGTGGATGTTAGGGAGATTGTACTTCCCTGTGCGATGTGCGCCCCTAGTATAGTTATACTTAGGTGGTTAGGTCTAATGCGTTAGACTGATGAGAAATTGCATAAATGTGTTTATGCCCCTGTGATGGATGCAGGATAGGTTTTATACCTGATGCTAGTGTGATGACGCTGAGGTCATTATTGCGCCAGTAGTTACTGGTTGTGTTCTACAGTGCTAATTTGTGTTATGTTCTACATGTACACTTGGTGATTTGTGCTAATTCCTGACAGTGGTCCATGCGGCCCTGTCCCCCCCCTGTACATATAATCCCTTGTAAATTCTGCCCGTGCCTGTTGGCACATTGTAGAGTGTGTGTTCTTATCTAATGTGTTTTGGTATAATACAAAGGCTATTTTTATATAATACCTTGTGTGGAGTTTCCTTTGTGGTGGGCCTTGGGTGTTGTTGCTGGGTGCGCGCGCAGACGCTTTACACATTGCCTCCGGGATAAGCCTGACTGCTCGTGCCAAGCTACCAAGGGGGTGAGCAGGGGTTATCTTTGGCGTGTAACTCCCCAGCCCTGACTAGAGTGGTGGTTTCTGCCTGGCTTTGGCGCAAGCCCTAGCCAACCAGAAATCGCCATTTCTAACACTGATCATGCTACGGCCCAGATTTTCAATTGGGGACCACTGACTTGCTGTTGATTCAATGTCCACAGTAGGTGTGTCACTTACCTGTGGTTGTGTCCATGACGGCTTTGATTTTGGAGGCAATAGAGTAGGTAGACCAGCAGCAGAACGTGTGAGATGAGCTCCATGTCTGCACCGGATATAGGATGCTGTGTAGAGATGAGTTTCGGCCTTCTGTCCCTCCCGTTCCTCCAACTCTAATGAGCTGGTTGGACCACCCCAGATGGCTCGTCAGAAAGGCACATCGTAATTGGGTGGGTGGTTTGTAAGGCGGTTGGCTCTATTGGTACTTTCTGACACCAAAGCGGTCTGAATTTCATGACTTGGTGTTCGGAAATCCATGTATGCAAATTCATTTTAGTCCAGTGGTTGGATGACCCGTTCCAAGGAATTGACTGCCTCCTACAGGACCGCTGTAGCCAGTCTGACCGGAAACATAATGAGGCCTTTAATGTGGTCTCCTTCCCTGATGTCTCCAAGGGTTGCAATAGTTATCTAGTCCCATGCCTGGAAGTCTCAGAGGTTGGATACATTGTGGAGCCGTTGAAGTGCCACAGCGGGTTCTGCTGGGTAAGTGTGTTGTGTCAATCCATGGCTTGTGATGCCACTTGCCAATCCTGGAAAACTACCCTAGTCACCTCAGGAAGATGTTGGGGGACAGGGTCTCTGTGAAGCAATCCCATGACTTTATCCAGATTCAGTAAGGCAAGCTCAGCCGGATATGCAAAATCATCCCAACCCACAGGAAGCCAATCATTGATCACCAGGAGTTGTCTGGCCCAATAGTAAACTTGAGGATCAGCCATCGCCAATCCTCCGTCCTTAAAGGCCATTTGACATTTAGTCCAAGCAATGCGGATGGGAAATTGGCCCACAAGACTACTGAAGTAAAGTCCCCGAACCATCGGTTGGGGATTAGCAGGGGAAAAGTTTGGAAGATGCATATGCAGCGTGGGAGAACCATCATCTTAAAAATGGCCACAGGGCCTAAGCGTTTACGTGGGAGGTGCCCCGAATGCTGCAGGTCCGCCTTCACCCAGTTACTAAAAAGTGGCATAGTGAGGTTTCATAGCAGTTCTGGGACAAGGGAAATGTGACTCCCCAGACACTTGAAGCTCAGACATTTCACAGATATAGAGGCCTGCCATTGTGTCATTGCAGCATCACCACATCTAGATTTCTCGCTTTATATTCGGCTGCTTTCTATGTTCGACTGCATTGGATTGATACTGATGTGACTGCGGCATAATTGGTAATTATACAGCACCTAACAATAGGTTCTCACACGTGCCTATATACCATACACTATTGATTTGGGGTGATCGTTAGTTTTTTACATCACTTCCTCCCTGGATAGTCAGGAGACTTGCACCACACGGGGGATAAAGCTTGCTCGGTGGCTGGTTTTTTCTTACTTTTTTATATACCATTTCTTGCTTTAAAAATGGGACTTGGTGTTGTTTCTTTGGTACTGCCATTTCCAGAGAGGTTCGACATATCTGTGTGATTTTACTTTTAGAATTGTTGTATACATTGTACATATATATATATATATATAGGTAGCTATGCATATTGTAAAAAAGCGTTTTTTATTTTTAGATGTTGTTCCAGGAGTTATTTCCTTATATTCCCTAGTCCTGATGAGGCCCCCAAGCAAGTTGGGCTGAAACGCGTCGACTTTTGTTAAACATCAAGACCCCCGGACAAATTTAAACCAGTGGTTCATTCGAGTGATACACAGTACTCATAAGTTGTGCCAGGGGTGTAATCATTTCTTTCCCCCGCAGTACTATTTAATGGGGCGGCTTTGAAATAATGGAATGCTCATGATAATAGAGATAACATCCATTAGTTGTGTAGGGACATAAGGAATGGACGTATAGTCCATATTTGTATATGTCTGTATTTTTTCTTCTCTTTTGGTTTGAATAATGGACGGATGTTCATTCAATTATATGTAAAATGAATGTGTGAAATTGTATTCGGTATATTGATAAAAAAGTTTTTCCAAACATTACTGTGTCCAAACAATGATAAGATTGATAGATGATTGAATTCTGCATATAAATAATTTTGTTGTGAAGGAATAATTTATGGTGTCCTTCATATTTTGAAAATGATTTTTTGATCTATTCCTTCGCATCATCCTGTTTTTTGTTTCTAGTACGTTACCCAGATGCGGTTGGATTATTGGGTGCCCCGTTATTATACATAATGTAGCATCACCACAAACCAGCACTAGCAGAGATTTAGTCTGATTTACCAAAAGGCCGGAGGTCTCTTCATAAAGCTCCGGGATGCGAAGGCATCTAGAATTTGTTTGATCGGCGTCAGCTAGGTACAGGAGAACTTTGCTAGCATATAACACAATCTGTTCCTCCTCTGAGCCCTCCCTGCTCCACCCATGCAGTTGAGTATCACAACGCATTCATTGGGCAAGGGGTTTGATCTTGACGGCAAACAAAAGGGGTGACAGGAGCACACCTGACAGACACCTCTACCAATAGGGAACAGCCCATGAGCACCCTGTTAATTAGCACACAGAATGTAGGGTGAGTACAGGTCAATGTACATATTCAGGGACCAAACCCCATTCTGATCAGAACTATCTTCATAAAGCCCCAGTCCAATGAGTCGAAGGTCTTTTCGAAGTCAAGCAGTTTGAGAGTGCCGGATTCAGGTATCTCACACACTGGCACCATGGTGATCTGCAGGCAGCATATACAGTGGAGAGTGCTAGGATTAGGCATGAACCTGCATTGGTCTGGGCGGACAAGGCTGGAGATCAAAAATTCTTTATTCAGTGCTAATGAGAGAGATAGGGTGACAGGAGCTACACGAAGGCGAAGGTTGGCCATGTTTTGAAATCACCGCAATAATTGCTACATCAAGTTCATGGAGTACCCTGCCCCTCCAAGCGGCCTCCGTGTAAAGGTTGATTAGGTGGG
Source organism: Triturus cristatus (assembly GCF_964204655.1). Lineage (NCBI taxonomy): Eukaryota > Metazoa > Chordata > Amphibia > Caudata > Salamandridae > Triturus > Triturus cristatus. The sequence goes on along the minus strand of NC_140584.1, from coordinate 715,502,642 downwards.
GTGTGAGGACACCGCAAAACTTCTGGTTGTTATTCTAATATGTAACTGTCTGGCCTGGGTGTTTTCCCAGAAGACAGCCCATTTATGGCTGCTTGGATCTCCTCCTCTGTAAGAGGTTTGTCAAGGTCTGCCTGCACGCTGGGTAAGAGCCCTCAAGGTGGGGGGAGGACCCTGTGCACAAAACCCATGGTAGTAGTCAACGAATGTCGCTGCTATGGCTATATATATATATATATGACCTGAAGACCCCATGGTTGTCCTAAATTTCAGGCACAATTCTGCTGGCCAAGTCTCTGATGGCTAGCCACTAAAGTAGTTTACTGAACTTGTCCAAAAATTCATAGACCAGCTGGGTAGAGGACCTCCAACACTGCAGGAACTCTTCAAGGGCTGTCTGCTTAAAGGTGGACCTAGACAAAAAAATGGAAGACCCTATTCACTAAAGAATCAGGGTAATTACAGTCCTTAAAGAAACAGTGGTTCCTGTGACCTAATATTATTATTTTTTATAATTATCTTTTGCGTAATAGCAATACGAAGGGTTATAGTGTTGTCAGGAGGCGAAGAACTACCAATACCAATTACTAAATATATCACATTTGATTTATAATATGGAAAAAAAGAAAAAAGAATATACATGATGTCGTGAATAAACAAACAAAAATTGTAAAATTATTGACAAGTGTGCATTGTGTCCCAGTGAAAAACAAGAACCTTGATTAACACTGCTAAATTGTGACAGTATTTCTGACAAGGTTTCTACAGATCATTAAAAATCAACCATTCAATATGTACAAAATATGCAGCGACTATATACAATGATGTGTGCTTCTAATGGTTCGCTTTAAACTTTGTGTCGACAGCGTTTCGACCCTCTGCGATGTGGGGTCTCATCAGGACCTAGAATTGTAGGGACATCTACGAGAGAAGAATTAATAGGTATCAGCATAGGGCCCAGTTAGTGCGACAAATGTGACTGAAGGGAGAAAGCTGGTAATGTAATTACCTGGTAAATATGCGCAGCCAAGTGTGAAGTGTGTGCCAACCGTGAGTGAAAGGAATAGGAAAAGTACTCACAATGGGACCCAACCAAGTGCTGATTGTGAGAGAAGGAAAAAACAGGTTAGGATTAGGAACCTAGAGTCATTCTATCTGAATATTGGCATTGGGATGACGTTTGTGAGCGCTTGCCCCAGTTATGAGAGAGAGGGGAAGTGGCTGCTCTTCAAGGATAGCACAGCTTAACAATTGTAGAATGATGCACTATAGCGTGGATGGCTGATAGTGTGACCGGAGAACTCTCTAGAAGAGAGGAGTAACTTATTAGTTGCATTCAGAAGGAATGGAGAGCCTGCAGGCAATAGAATATTCTTTTCTCTGTTTTTTTCATATTATAAAATCGAATGTGATATATTCAAGCATTGGTATTAATAGGTCTTCCTAGAGTCTGCACATATACCAGTACTGCCAGTAAGTAAAAATACAAAAAAGCAAAAAAGCAAAGAAGCACTATCTCCAAGTTGTGACCTAAACCGGTGCGGTAGTGGTCGACCTATTTGGTAAGAATTGATAATCAAAGTGTATCTAAGGGCAGATCCCTTTCAGGACATACTCCCTCACTCACCAATGGTGACATGCTTCATCATAGGGACTCTCCTCCCAAAGGAAAACCCAGGTTCCTTTGGGGGCTACAACCTCCTCACTGAGAGGGAGGAGCTCAGGGATGTTTTGTTTTTGGTTTTTGAGGATCGACTAAATCCACATATGATGAGCAAAAATGTATGAGTGAGGACGCAGCACAAATAATCAAGAAATGGTGAATGTGTGAAAAGAAGTGATGATTAAAACTCGCTAGGAGGCATCAAATCCATACTTTAATCAAGAGATGCCTACTTTCAGGGTTAAAAACGCAGTGCACCTGTGGTATGGATTTAAACCACTATGGTGTAGGTTTAGGTGGTCAACATGTTTCAGCCCTAGACGACCCAAACTGGATCAGGCTTTCGTCAGGACCTTACAGAAAAGCTACTGCCAATAGTAAAGTGAAAAAGAAACTGAAAAGGATATGGGGCCAGAGCAATATCATTGGCCTCTATCAACAACTGCTGATACCTGTAATGGAAAGGAGATGACACACATCAGGTATACACAAATATGTATCAGCAATGTGAATACGCACTGAAAATTATCTGCATAACCAATAATTAGAAGAAGTCAACACCTTACCCGCCAAGGCTGGGTACAGGACCTCACCTCTACCTGACAACCGCTCAGGAAGGCAGCACCACTCTACAAAAAATGTATTTGAAATTTGTAGAGTGCAAATATAGATAGGTAAAAACTCAAAAGAACTTGATCGTCTAGTAGTAAGAGTAACTGCTTGCATCGATCATTAAAAATTAACTTTGTGTGTAGAGCTATTAATTTGTAATAAAGAGGAGGGGTTCACCCATAGAGATATCAGTGTTCAATATTCATCACAATGAATTTGGTGCGAAGAAACATAGATCATAAGACTGCTACTCAAGCAGCCCTTTACCCCAATCATAAGTGAAAGGAGCAAAAACACCATAATAACTATACTAATAGTGGTTGACAAACACATAGTTCAATATTCATCTTAAAATATGGGCTAATACTAAACTTAGTGTTTTATCATGATTGCAAAACAAAATGGAACCGTGTTACTAGTGCCTAGCGGTTAAACACATTAAATCAAACAAAGTCCCCAAACCAACGCGATTTTTCTTAGGACCTAAAGCAGAAGGGCACCAACACGCTCACCTATCCGTCGGTACTACTAGACCTGGAGAGCCTGCTGCCGGAGGTGAGTGCTGGCCGAAAAAACACCCTCTTAAATACCCCTCTCAATCAATCCTTAATCGGCATCGGGTGGTGCTCAAGGTTCTAGGTTGCGCATGCTCAATGATATTAACGTTAAAGCGCATGCGCAAAGCGAGAATACAACATTCAGCGCATGCGTCTCATTGGCAAACACGCAATTCACTAAACCGGAGGTATTGCGCAAACAAGAAACTGATCATTCCCATATTCCCTCCAACTCCCACCACCACATACTTCCTACCCTGAAGCATCTTTCCTCAAAAACTCCCCAACTCAACATTCAACTGAAAAGAACATTAGTAGTCCTTGGGGTGTCATCCATGGTGGTCTCCCTATGATGGGAAAGGACTCTTAAGCTTGATGACACGTAATGGTAGGTTCCCCATTGGGGTTCAACTTCTCTCCCACCTGCAGAGTCACCGGGGAGTCTACCTCTCTCTCCAGGTGCCCCCCTCAAGGTGGGACTCCCGCAAAGTATGCAGGAGTGTCAATGTACTGTGCATCCAGGTATCTGTACCGGAAGAAGTGGGGGAATCCCTCGAGCAGCAATGCCCCCAATGAGACAAAATGCACTGCCCATACAGTCCCCAGGGGCTGAGGTCTCATGGATGCCCCGGTCTCATGGATGTCTTGGAAGTGGCCCCGGGGTCTGCCCAGGCATGGCCCAAGGGCACAGGTTTGGCTGCCTACTCCCATGCCTCCTCCGGGGTATCAAAGAAACAGGAGCAGCCCTCATGCAGGACTTTGAGTTTTGCCCAGACAATAAGCATATGTTTGAGGTTGACAGCTTGCAGCTTTTGTTTCACCTCATTGAAGGGTTGATACTGCATGTGGGTCTCACGGGTTGTCCAGGAATATCATGATCCATGAGGCTTGAAACGTCTCGGTCCCCTTGTTCAGGATACAAATCTATGAAGCTGGGCAGCACTTCTCTCAGGCAGGCCTCCTTGGAGGGGGCTGACGTTAATGTCCGGCAGGCACCAAGGATGGGTATGCAGAAGGCATCACCGCAGCCAAAGAGACAAACGTTGGCCCACTGGTCCAGTAAGTTGGGCAAGAAAGGCATTCAGCTTCACTGGAGGAGGTAAACACTTGTCACCCCACTGGGAGAGCCCAGCAGCTCGATCCTCGGCAGGTCTTGGTCCCTGCAAAATCCCTCCGGCCAGCAAAATCCATGCTACATTGGGGAGAGGGCCCATGACCCTCTGGCCTTCAGTCAACCAACCCCGCACTCAGTTCCAGGGTGTCCACACCGCCACAGCAGCCATGGTCCAGGACTAAACTGAAATGCCCAGCAACTGATATGCCTCCAATAGCTGAACAACATTTCAGTGGGAGCCGTCCAGTCCTCGGCTCTGACCCCCAGTACAGAGAGGTGAAGGACACTGGTGAGGTCGCACTCAAGATCAAGCATTGCTCCCCAGCCAGCCCCGATGCGCTCTGCATCCAGTCACCAGGCTACGAGCCGCGAACACTCAGAAGAGGGCCGGGGAGACCAGCCGAAGCAGCAGGCAAGATTGAAAGGGGCTCGCAACCAGCCCACGCTGTCCACAGGTCGGTGCATGGACCCCCTGCAATATGGCAGTGCATGGCAGTGTGGATCACCATGGATGGTTGGGATGGTAGGGAGTGCATGTAAAGTGCGACTGACCACCATCTTGTTCGGCTGAGATACACTCCCAGCCCAATCTCTCTTATTACAGTAATAATTAATTTCTTAAATCAGGAGTGATAATTAGGAGCTTTATTGAACGGAATACCATTGCAAATGTAGGGAGATATACAAATCATAGAGAATAAAGGAATTAGGGTTAACACAATACATGTGGAATCAAGTGAATGGTGAAAGTAGTTGCAGCAAAAAACTATAACAATTCATAAAATTGATTAAAAACTTGTAATGAAAGTTACCGTTGAAATATAAGCTTCTGTCTGCTGAAAATTCTAAAGACCTTGCTAAAAGTAATCAATGAAATTATATATAAAGGAACGAGCAATCTGCATTTTTCATCTTTGAGGTAGGAACTCCCTAAAATAAGTTTAATAAAATGCTGCAGATAAGATCATGCGTGCTGGTAGCTGGCCTTTGCATTCTTTAATAATGTGAAAATTGAAAATATGATTCATTACTTTTGGCTGCAAATATTTGATTGTAAATGATGCCATAGCTGAACGAGTGAGGGTGCCCTCTTTAAGGGGAATTACATATCTCTTGAAAACATCCATTAATTTTCCCTTTTCAATGTGCTTACTGAAATTAAACCTAATGCAAAGAATATTGATGTTTCCATTTGCTGTTATATGTTTAACAAAAGTTCTAGCAGGGAAATACGAAATCTTTTCAAAACCTTGACTTGCGCTTGAGGCTCTCCCTTCTGTCTTCTGTCACAGAGAATCTTCAATTTTTGACTACATGGCTATCGTCAGTAAACCACACAAGTAGCTGCTTGTAAGGCAAGGAAGGAGTGTACCACCCTTCAAGGCACTCACAGGGAAGCAATACAACGAGTTGACGTCTCATCTAGTGATCCTAATTAATCTGTTCCTCTGTCCACTAACTGGTGGTGCCCTACTGTTATATCTACTTCTTTATGGATTTGACTAATAATATTCCTTTAGCAGAGTATCGTCATGTCACTAATACCGATGGGTGAGCGGCCAGGCACCCTGGGCTGTTTTTAATGATCAGAAATTGGTGCTAAGATAAATAAAAATAAATATAGTTATAGATATATATGACCAAACAAATCCTTCTGCAAAAAGGAAAGGCGCACTCACAAACTGGGATTCCATCAATTTATTTTTTTTAAACGGACGACAATCCTGACGAGTTTCGGTCATTACGACCTTTATTAAAGGTGAGGTCCGGCATTAACATCATGGTAACACTTCATCCGATTGCCGAATGTATAATATTGGCCCCTATTGGACCTCCTCAGTGGATGCACATAGGATGCATTCTGGGACTTGTGGTTACCAATGTTAATTTGAATGATTTGAAACCCTCCAGTGGGTGATGTAAGTCTTTTGCTGTCCGTTTACATTGCTCATTGTTCTCCAAATTTGTTCCGTAACAGTCCCATTTTGAAGGCTGCGCGGACCACTACCTCGGCCAGTCCGAGGCGGCATCCATTACCCCGCAGTGTCCTTCGACTCACACACAGTTGGTCCACAGGGACAATGTGGGGCTCTTTTCGGGTGGTGCGTCCTCAGCGGCAGGACCAAGCCGCGTAATCTGACCACACAAATTCTTCTGCACAAAGGAAAGGCGCACTCACTAATTGGCAATTCCATCAATTTATTTAAAAAGACGAATGACAATCCTGACGCTTTTCGGTCATTATGATCTTTATCAAAGCTGAAGTTTTCATGGCCCCCCTCCTGGAGCCCTCCATGGCCCTGGGGACCGCCAACCCCTAGGGCCGGCTCCAGCAATGTACCTGTGTGCCCATCCCTGGACATTGCAGTTTGCTATAGCAGGGTGGGAGCACTTCTCCCGCCCTGCCATTGCAAACACTGCTTTGCTTCATGGAAGCGAGAGCAGGAAACCTGCTCTCGCTTCCATGAAGCAAAGCAGAATTGCTTTCGGTCAAAGGGAGCTGAATTTTAGCAGCTTCCTTTGCCCAAAAGCAATGCCAGCTCCCGCAGGGTGCTAGGAGCCGGCAGGGACCGCGGGGGCATTGGGGCTTCCCCTACACTCTCAATAAAGAGGCCAAGCCCCGGGGGATGGGGTCTCGGGCCAAAATGGCCTGGGGAGGGGGCTGTGTGGCCCACTCTCCCTTTAAAAACAAAAAAAAGAAAGACCAAGGCCTGGCTGAAGCCCCAAGGCCCAAAAAAGGGTTAAGGGAAGGGGGGCCATACAGTCCCCCATCCTAATAAAAAGAAGCAAGAAACCCGCAACTCACCAGAGGCCCCGCCCCGTCCCTGTACCACTCTGCAAATGCGCCTCCTGGCGCATTCCGAGGATTGGGGGTTGATGTCCCCTTAGTTAGTGAGGGTCCTTAGGGGCCAACTAGCCCACCAGGTACCTTCAGTAAGCCTCACAGACTGGGGTAGTTTCAAGGCCATGCCCCTTTTTACAAAACTCTGCAAAACGCGCCTCTTGTCTCACTGCTGGTGGGGTGATGAGGTCCCCTTCTCAGGACAAAAGTGGGCTTCACCCCCAAGCAGCAGTGCACCAGGAGGCGCGTGTGCAGAGTGGTGTAAAAAGGGTGCAAGTCCTCTGACCACTCTCAGCAATCCAGCTGTGTGGGGTTTATTAAAGGTAACAGGAGAGGTAGTTGTCCCCAGGGATCCTCAGGAGGCAAGGAGACTTCATCCCCCAATCAAGAGGGCGCCAGGAGGTGCATTTGCAGAGTGGTGGAGAAATGGGGCATTGCTTGTGCCCACCTCTCAGCAATCCCACTGCGTGGGGCTTACTGGAGGTAACAGCTAGGCTAGTTGGCCCCAAAGGACCCCCAGCAGTGAGCGTGCCAGAGGGCATGGCCTGCTTTGGGAACTTAGCAATCCTGCTGTGTGGGACTTACTGGAGGAAATAGGAGGGGTAGTTGGCCCTCAAGGATGTGCTTGGGGGCCAAATATCCCTCCTGTTACCTCCAGTAAGTACCACACAGTGGGATTGCTAAGAGGTCTTTGGAGGCCATGCCCTCTCTTTCTCTGCCACTCTGCAAAAGCACCTCCTGGCACACTACTGGTTGGGGGATGAAGTCCACTTTAATCTTGAGGGACTTTGGGGGCCAAGAAGCCCACTGGTACGTCTTGCAAGTCCTACACAGCAGAATTCCTGAGCGCTAGTCGGAGGCCCAGCCCCCTTTCTCCACCACTCTGCAAGTGCGACTCGTAGTTAAAGAAGCATTTGCAATGTAATAGGTCTCGCATTTGCAAGAGTTAGAGCTTTTGGCGTTGTAAATGTAAAAGTCTTCTAGTAAGGTTTTTTGAAGTGGAGTGTAAGTACGTTGTGTGTAGTGAAATTATGTGGTATGTTTTGCAGTGAAATGATGTGGATAGAAAGTATGTGGTACTTAGTGTATAGGAATTATGTAGAGTGGGATTATGTGTTATGGAGAGTAATTATGTTGTACAGTAGTCTGTGTTGTGGAGTGGTAACCACAGGTTTAGTCTTCCTCGTTTCCGTAGAAGCTAAACTATAAACCCAAGGAGACAAAAAAAGAAGGAACCAGTGAGGAGCACTTCTGGACCTAGTCAGAGGTATGAGCAGGGCCACTGGAATTATGTGACTGTTTGGCTTCACCGACTTTCACACAATTATACATTTTCCACATTTGCCACATAATCTATCATCTGCTGCATAATCTGCAGATTTTAACAAAATAAAACCATGTTTCTAGCTCAAACTGCTCAAACGTTACCAAAAATGCAGCGACAAGAGTTAGAGCGTGGTGGAAGGTCCTTCGCAAACCTAGAATGGTCACCTCTTACTTATTGCTAAATGTGGGTGTTAAATTAGTACTACTGGTGTGCAAACCACTCTTGCTTGTATCTGTGCCTCTCTTGCCTCTTTCTGCATTTCTCTTGCTTCTCTCTGTACCTTTCTTCCTTTTTTGCACTTCTCTTGCCTCTTTCTGCACATCTCTTCCGCTTTCTGCACCTCCCTTCTTTCTGAACTTCTCTTGCCCACTCTGCACCTCTGTTGCTTTTTTCTGCAATTCTCTTGCCTCTTTCTGCACCCTCTTCCCTCTTTCTTCACTTCTCTTGCCTCTTTCTGCACCTCTCTTGCCTCTTTCTGCACCTCACGTGCATCTTTCTGTACTTCTCTTGCTTCTTTCTGCACCTCTCTTGCTTCTTTCTGCATCACTCTTCCCTGTTTCTGCACCTATGTTACCTGTTTCTGATCTCTCTTTCCTCTTTCCGTACTTTTCTTGCCTCTCTCTGTACCCCTCTTGCCTCTTTATGCATCTTGTTTGCTTCTTTCTGTACTTCTCTTTCCTCTTTCTACTCCCTTCTTGCCTCTTTATGCAGTTCCCTTGCCTCCTTCTGCACCTCTGTTGCTTCTTTCTGTACTTTTCTTACCTCTTTCTTACCTCTCTTGTCTGTTTCTGTACCTCACTTGCATCTTTTTGCACCTCTCTTGCCTCTTTCTTTACATCTCTTGTCTTTTTCTGCTCCTCACTTCTCTCTTTCTGCACTTCTGTTGCTTTTTTCTGCTCCTCTCATTTCTTTCTGCAACTCTCTTGTCTCTTTCATCACTTCTCTTGCTTCTTTTTGCACCTTTGTTGCATCTTATAGCACTTCTCTTGCCTCTTATTGCACTTCTCTTGCCTGTTTCTACACCTCTCTTGCTTCTTTCTGCACCTCTGTTGCTTCTTTCTGCACCCCTCTTGCCTCTTTATCCACCTCTCTTGCCTCTTTCTGCACCTCTCTTGCCTGTTTCCACACCTCTCTTCCCTCTTTCTGCACCACTCTTGCCTCTTTCTGCACCCGTTCCCTCATTCTGCACATCTCTTGACTGTTTCTGTAATTCTCTTGCCTCTTTCTGCACTTCTTTTGCATCCTTCTGCACCTCTGTTGCTTCTTTCTGCACTACTCTTGCTTCTTTCTACACCTCTCTTGCTTCTTTCTGCACCCCTCTTCCCTCTTTCTGCACATCTCTTGCCTCTTTCAGCATCCCTGTTACCCTTTTCTGTACCTCTCTTGCCTGCTTCTGCAACCCTCTTGCCTCTTTCTGCAGTTCTCTTGCCTCCTTCTGCACCTCTGTTGCTTCTTATTGCACTTGTCTTGCCTCTATCTGCACCCCTCTTGTCTGTTTCAGAACCTCTGTTGCTTTGTTTTGTACTGCACTTGCTTCTTTCTGCACCTCTCTTGCAAATTTCTGTACCCCTCTTGCATCTTTCTGCACCTCTATTGCCTCCTTCTGTACCTCTGTTGGGTCTTTCTGTGCTGCTCTTGCTTCTTTCTGCACCTCTTTTCCTGTTTCTGCAACTCCCTTGCCTCTTTCTGCACCCCTCTTGCCTCTTTCTGTACTCCTCTTGCCTCCTTCTGCACCTATGTTGCTTCTTTCTGCACTTCACTTGCTTCTTTCTACACCTCACTTGCTTCTTTTTGCACCCTCTTGCAACTTTCTGGCCCCTCTTTTCTCTTTCTGCACAGCTCTTACTACTTTCTGCACCCCTGTTACCTTTTTCAGCACCTCTCTTGCCTGTTTCTACAATTCTCTAGCCTCTTTCTGCAGTTCTCTTGCTTTCTTATGCATATTTGTTGCTTCTTTCTGCACTTCTCTTACCTATTTCTGCACCCCTCCTATCCCTTTCTCCACCTCTGTTTATTCTTTCTGCACTGCTCTTGCTTCTTTCTGTACCCCTCTTGCAAAGTTTCTGCACCCCTCTTGCTTCTTTCTGCACCCCTCTTCCTTCTCTCTGTACCTTTCTTGCCTCTCTCTGTACCCCTCTTGCCTTGCTTCACCTCTTTTGCTTCTTTCTGTATTTCTCTTGCCTCTTTCTGCACCACTTGTTCCTCTTTCTGCTCCTGTTGAATATTTCTGCACTGCTCTTGCTTCTTTCTGCAACTCTCTTGCACATTTCTGCACCCATCTTGTCTCTTTCTGTATCCCCCTTCCATCTTCTACACATCTCTTGCCCTTGTCTGCACCCCTGTGCCCTCTTTCTGCACATCTTTTGCATGTTTCTGCAACTCTCGCTTCTTTCTGAACTTCTCTCACTTCTTTATATACTCAAATGGGAAGTGCAAGCTGTCAAGTTTAAAGGTCTGCATGCTCTTTTGACTGAGGGATATGTCTATTTGTATATGTATTCCCCAATGTGTTATGCATCTGAACATGGTAGCTTAAAAAGCGAGGTAACTTCTCCTTTAGGTGGTCATATCTTAATTCTGCTCTGTCATTTATTTGCACAGGGAGACATGTCTTATGTATATAGGTCTTATTGAGCCCCTCAAATATTCTATTGCATACTCATGTGCCCTGTATTATGAGCAGAAAGAAATACATAAACCTTTTTGCACACATATTTTTGCTGTTTGAAACACAGATATTCGAGTATTTGTATGTTTATTTTAACGTAATATGACACTAGGTAAAAGCAGAGACACGCATGCATACCTTCACAAACTTGGTCAGATTTACTACAGTGATATGCTTAGGATTGCTGCTTTATATTTGGTAGGCCTAACATTCTGAACAGTCAATTAATAGTGAACCTTCAAGAGAAAAGTGAGGTTTACAACACCTTTGGAGAAGGATTAGTGATTAGTCTACTTTGTATGAGTCTGTGGTAATGTACAGTCGAAGTAGGCCGCTTTCTGCACATCTGTTGGTTCTTTCTACACATCTCTTGCATCTTTCTGCACCTTTCTTCCTCTTTCTGCACTTCTGTTGCCTCTTTCTGCATTTCTCTTGCTTCTTCCTGCACCTTTCTACCTCTTTCTGCAACTCTCTTGCCTCTTTCCGCCCTTCTCTTGCTTCTTTCTGCACCTTTCTTCCTCTTTCTGCACATGGCCTACCTATGTAGGCATAGTTAGAAATTAGCATTTAAAAAACCTTAGAAATTAACTGAAAAAAACTGCGGTTTCAGGGACATTATAGTTAGTATTAGCATTTCTACATTTTTTTAAAAACGTAGAAATTCACTGAAATAACCACTGGTTACAGGGACGTTATAGTTAAGAATTAGCATTTAAAAACCCATCGAAATTCACTGAGAAAACCACAGATTTCGGAGACATTATAGTTAGGCTGACATTTCACTCGTACAAAACCAGAGAAATCAGCCGCTATAGTTCCTGACCTAACTATAACTCCCGCCCCCGAAATGCACTGCTGATGATGTCACATATTACATCACTCATGACATGGTCAGTGACATCACTGATGACATCACTTATGACATCTCAAATGACATCACTGTTGACATCATCCACTTAATATCTGATGCACTTCTTCACACCCTAATATAACCTTTGATACACCCACTCTAAAATACAGACCACCATTCTCGAAAACATAGACATGCCAATACCAGTTCGTACATACCCACTCACTGATTCATAGGTGTACACACATCTACTCACTCATTCATACATTCTCTCATTCATGCAGTCACTCCTCTATACAGCCACTGATATATGCAATCATATACCCATACAGACATTCACACACTGCCACTCACCCATAGAGTTACCCACACACCTAGTCAGTCAATCAAAAATCAATCACATTGCCATTTACTCACCTATACAGTTATACAGACATTACCTCACTTATTCACAGGGATACTAACACATACTTACTCTCTTATACAATAACTGACACAAGCACACACTCGTCCATACAGTCACTCTCACAATCCTCACTCTGACATATAGTCACTTATATACTCCAACACTTACATATACTGCCTTTCACATATGTAATTACTCACAAATATACCACTGAGCTATCCACTCACTCACGAACACAGCCATATGCACGCTCACTCACCCATACAGCCCCTCGCACACTCACTCATTACCAATACATGCAGTGAATAACCCACTCACACATCCATGCAGGGAGTCACACACCCCTCGACCCACTCACACAGACACTCAGGCATCCATACAGGTACTCAGACAACCAATAATAAAGCCATATAGACACTCATGTAGCTACTCACCAACCCATGCAGCCACTTACACATCAACTGACAGACTGATACAGACATTCATTCAGATTAGTCATTCACCCATGCATTCACTAAGACACGTTCAATCACGGACTCATACAGTCCGTCACGCACCAACTAAATCATCCATTCAGACACTCATACACCCACTCATTCTTCAATACACCTTGGTGTGTGTATATATATATATATATATATATATATATTCAGTGAAAAAACCATAGGTTTCACACATGTTATAGTTAGCTGGACATTTTACTCGTAAAAAACCAATGAAATTCCCCCGTTATAGTTAGTTCAGCTAACTATAACTCGCGCGCCCGCAATGAACTGCTGATGACGTCACATATTACATCACTCATGACATGGTCAGTGACATCACTCATGACATCACTGATGACATCTCAAATGACATCACTGATGACCTCACTGATGACATCATCCAGTGAATGTGTGTTTTTCTGAAAATTAAATATGTTTTATATATGTATATCTCAAGGTTGATGGAAGAATAAATGGGTATATTACTGTCTAAATGGATGATTTCTTTTTGAAAAATTGATTATGTAACTGACTGATTAAGTGTATCATAGTGAATACATGGCTTAGTGAGTAATGTTTAAATATATAAATATCTGTATCATTTTTTCACTTTGTGTATAAGTGGCTGCATGGGTTGGTGAGTAGCTACATGGGTGTCTATATAGGTTATTAGTTGGTTTTTTGAGTATCAGTCTGAGTGTCTGCATGGTTCGGTGGGGGGTATGACGTAGTGCATAGGTGCATGAATGAGTGACTCACTGTTTGTATGTGTTGAACAGAGCATGTGTGCAGGACTGCATGGGTGGATGAGTGTATGTATGGGTGTGTTAGTGAGTGAATGACTGTCTCAATAGTGTCTTTATGAGTAACTACATATGTTTAAAACTAGTATATGTGACTATTGGTTTATATATGTGAGTATATGTGAGAGTGAGAGATTGAAAGAGTTCCTGTATGAATAAGTATGTATTTCCATAAGTGATTGTTTAAAAGACTAAGTATGTGTAAGTTTCCGTAGAAGTAAGTGTGGTGGTGTGTGTATAACTGTATATGCAAGTAAATGTATGTTTGATTCTTTATTAGCATGAGTGACTATGTGTGTGAGTAGCTCTATGGATGAGTGGCATTGTGTTACAGGATGTATAGGTGTATGAGTACATATGAAAAGTGAGTACATGTATGAGTGACTGTATTGGACTGTTGGTGAATGAGTGGATGTGTATGTGGATCTTAGAATTACTGAAGAGGTTGTTGTAACTGTTATTGGTATGTCCATTGTTTTGTAAATTTTAGTCTCTATTTTTGAATGTGTGTATCAAAGGTTTTATTAGGGGAAGAGGAGGTCTGCCACTCTATCACAAGGATGATGTCATCAGTGAGGTCATCAGTGATGTCATTTGAGATGTCATCAGTGATGTCATGAGTGATGTCACTGACCATGTCATGAGTGATGTAATATGTGACGTCATCAGCAGTTCATTGCGGGCGCGCGAGTTATAGTTAGCTGAACTAACTATAACGGGGGAATTTCATTGGTTTTTTACGAGTAAAATGTCCAGCTAACTATAACATGTGTGAAACCTATGGTTTTTTCACTGAATTTCTAAGGTTTTTTATATGCTAATTCCTAACTATAACGTGTGTGAAACCTATGGTTTTTTCACTGAATTTCTAAGGTTTTTTAAATGCTAATTCCTAACTATAACGTGTGTGAAACCCATGGTTTTTTCAGTGAATTTGCAAGGTTTTTTAAATGCTAATTCCTAACTATAACGTGTGTGAAACCCATGGTTTTTTCAGTGAATTTGCAAGGTTTTTTAAATGCAAATTTTTTTTTTCTTCTATTTTTTCTAACATATTTTTATTTTAATTTTCTTACCTTTTATAAAGACTATGATTAAATTTTTAATATTCTTAAATATGTTTTTTTTAATATATTTTTTAAAATAAACATGTAAAATTTATTTGCAGTACTTTTTTTCTAATTTTTTTTAAATTTTTTTAGTACGCATACCGTAAGCTCACGGTAAGCGTACGGTTTACGCAACGTCCGTAATTTTCCTACGCTGCTTGCGTATAGTTACGCAATTTGCGTAGCCGCGCGTACTCCGCGTGGGACGCGTACGCGTGTACGCTACACGCGCACGTTACGCGGAAGTGCCGGGAGTCACTGTTATGCGCATGCGCGCAAGCGCGTGTCTTTTTTACGCGCATGCGCACTTTTGCCGTAAGCGTACCGTAAGCGTACCGTAAGCGTACGGTAGGTCATGTGATCATGAAACACAACTTTTGATTGGTTGAAACTACTTTCAGTTCTAGAACTCTCCTACACCACACCCATTCCCCTCATTTCTGCTTGTGATCCCTTGGGAGAAGGAGCTGGTTTGTCTTTGGGATACGATGGCAGAACAGCAGAGCTCTTCTGAGAGTGAGGCTAGCACTAGCAGCACTGTCTTGAGGCAGAGATCGAGGAAACAAAAGCCCTCTTATGTATGGGATTATTTTACTTTTCCTGAAGGCCAGCAAAAGGTAAATGCACCCTTAGTGACTTGTAAGCTGTGTAAGCGTGTACTTTCTAGAGGTAATCCTAACAGGAAGTATTCCTTTGGGAATCACACCATGAAGAGACACCTCCAGGATGTACACAGAAGGACACATGGTCATCTTTTTGGAGGTAACTCTTCAGAAAGACAAGCCAGTACATCCACAGCAGCTCAGCCTGAACCATCATCTGCAGGGCTGACTCCTTCTTCTGCAGGTCAGGTGAGCCCTTCATCTGTGGGGGGAGAATCTCCTTTTGCTGGCCCTCTGGAAATCAACCCTCGATTTCGGAAGGTTGATATTCGATGCACATTTTGTCAAGATCTAATTTGCTATAGGGAGACCAGTGTTTCCCTAGTGAACAACAAAATAGATCAACACATTTGTCGCTTTGAATAATTTTCCCATGCTTCCTTTCCTCTGTCCCTGCATGAACACAACGGTTCTTTTAAGAGCCAACCTTATCTTTCATCTTTTTTTTACATATGTTTTTAAAAACTTTTTTTTATTTTTTTTTTACCGTACGCGTACGGTGCGCGTACTTTTTTTTTTTTTTTTTTAAAAAACACTAAAAATCAATAAACACATTACAAGGTCCTTGAGAGACTACAATTATTATTATTGACTTACCATACTCACTGAAAAAATATTTATTCATTTGTTTTTTTTAAAAATAGTTTTAAAAATGTTTGTAGTTTTCGAAAATTTTCTATATCTATCTGGAAAAAAAGAAAAAAGTATTATTATTTTTAAAACATTTTATAATACAGTACACATATTTACATTTTTTTCCATAAAATATTTTTGCCTTATTTTTGCTGTTTTCAGAATATATTGCATTTCACTATAAATTGTGAAAGCAATTGCATTCATCATTTTACAGCGGGCAAAAAAAAATAACAATCACAAAGATTGTATTAAAAAAGCCCTGATTCTTTTTTTACTTAAACTTAACATTATAGAAATGCATAATATTCTAAAAAAATATCATCTAATACCAATACTTATTTCTTTAAAATACCGTCTGATATGTTTGTTTCAGAAGTATAATCACAATATTATATCTCAAATAACTCCAAAATACATCTGATTTCATTTCCTTTAGACCAAATAGTAATTTTAAAATTCTTTTTTGATTAAATTTCCAATGGTAATCCAATAAAATTCTAAAGTTTTATTTGTACAGATCTCACCGATTCTCTGTAACAATTCCTTTATTGTATTTAAATATATTACTACATTTCTTTTCACAATAGTCACAAAACGAAATTTCTATGCCAATTTGAATGCACACTAACTGCTCTTTTTTTTGGGCAAGTGAAAATCACTTTTACAAACTGTCACATTATGAAACCACTTTTCAGATTTTTTAAAAAGCCCATGTCCAGACTGCTACACTACAGCAAGGGCAACCAGCCTTAGTGATGCTGAATGTATTTGCATTACAGACTGAAACCTGAAAACCCCACTCGCTTGTAAATACTGTGCATGACTATACATGGCAAGCACATGGGTGTGTGCTAAGACTCTGCTTCTTCCCCCAAAAATTCGCTCCCCCTTTCCATCTAATGCAACTGTGAAATCACCAGAGCAAGACGCAATAAATCTCTGCCTATAATTCCTCTCTGCACACAGAGTCATGTTTTCACATTAGTCCCAAAACGAAATTTCTTTGCCAATTTGAAAGCACACTTACTGCTCTTTTTTTTTTCGGGGCAAGTGAAAATCACTTTTACAGACTGACACATTATGAAACCACTTTTTTTGATTTATTTAAATGCACATGTCCAAACTGTTTTTTCAGACCACCACCATGTGTATTCTCGGTGACTGCCTACACTCCAGCAAGGGCAACCAGCCTTAGTGATGCTGAATGTATTTGCATTACAGACTGAAACCTGAAAACCCCACTCGCTTGTAAATACTGTGCATGACTATACATGGCAAGCACATGGGTGTGTGCTAAGACTCTGCTTCTTCCCCCAAAAATTCGCTCCCCCTTTCCATCTAATGCAACTGTGAAATCACCAGAGCAAGACGCAATAAATCTCTGCCTATAATTCCTCTCTGCACACAGAGTCATGTTTTCACATTAGTCCCAAAACGAAATTTCTTTGCCAATTTGAAAGCACACTTACTGCTCTTTTTTTTTTCGGGGCAAGTGAAAATCACTTTTACAGACTGACACATTATGAAACCACCATGTGTAACTACAACAAAAACAATTTCCATTTCTATTATTCATTTCTTAAGTTACCACATACATCCCCTCTCAAACTGTAAACTCACCTTTAAAATTAGTTAGTTGTGAAAGAAATGTGACACTCAAACAGCAGATTATCAGAGCCAGGATCTCTGTTGTGTTCACCTCTCTCCTCTCAGCAGAACCAGATAATGGCAAACTTTCCCTCTATTTTTCCACACATATACTTGTAAGTTTCAAATCTCAGTGCTGCCCCCTTTTTTTCAAATGTAATCACACATTTCTATTGGTTGAAAACCAACCCTTTTCCAAAAGTACCCTTCCCCCAACTTGACTTCTGCCTAGTACCCTTCCCCCAACTTGACTTCTGCCTGCTACCATAGCAACAGCTCATGGAACACTGCTGTGTTGAGTTAGGTCAGAAGTTCGCCAAACAATGTTTCAATTCCACAGAGCAAGAGTGCTTGACTTTTCAAACCTAACAGCAAATCCATAGTACTTTTCTTTGGTTACACATTTTTTTTTACCAATACAAAACATGCTTCTATTAATTTACACATACAGCCTAGTTTTTATTCTAGAATGGTATGAAACAGCCAATCAGTTCTTTTTGTTTTGTAAAAAATATGTATGCCTCCATTTCCAAACTGTCTTTCTTTTCATATTGCCATTCTACTGAAAGACACCTCCTGAGTGCATCCAGTTCTCCTTTGAAGATGTTCACAGTGTGGATTGTAGGGCACAGCTATGTCTTCTGGAGTGAAAAGTTTGCAGAGAAAACAGGTATGGTGAGAGACCTTGCTTTGCCAAATGTAGACATTAAATGGATTGGTCAGAGAGGGTTAAAGTGGCACCAATTGATGCCATTGGTGAAATCCTTCATTCAAATCCAACACCCTGACCTCATAATAGTGCACTGTGGTGGCAATGACCTAGGCACTTTGACTGGGGTAGGTCTGGAAATGCTTATGAAGGACACCTTTGCACAACTGTTTACACTTTTCCCTAAAACTGCCTTTGTGTTTTCCAACATATGCCAAAGGCAAAAATGGAACTGGTCCAATCATTCTGTTTCTGCTTTCCTCCGTGACTATGGTATGGGTGCCATTTACCACAACAACTTGCGTTATGACATGCAAGACATTTATAGAGGAGATGGTGTGCACTTCAATGATGAAGGGAACAGAGTCTTCCTCTTGAACCTTAGACTCTGCATCGGTACTTACTTGTAGGTACCACTTAAAAAATGACTTCATAAACACAACAGCTCTTTTTAGAGCTCCCTAATATCTAAACTCTTAAATCTGCTTTTCATTTATTTATTTTTTTTTTTTTTTACCGTACGCTTACCGTAAGCTTACCGTACGCGTACCCCGTGATTTTTTTTAAAATCAATAAATGTTTTTTTTGTACTTTTCTGTCCTTCTTTGACCCCCTTACAAATGTTAGGGGGTCTGTAACTCTCCTCATTGCCCCCTTTCCTTGTTTTCACTCTTTTTTTTCCAGAGTGAAATACACAAAATGGCGGCCGCCGCTTCCTGGTTTCGACCGATTCGAATGTTTACTAAGATCTAAGAGCCAATCAGAATCGCGCTCGCGCACGCCACCGTACGCTTACCGTAAGCGTACGGTAAGCGTACCGTAAGCGGGCTCAGATATATATATTGATTTAAAGGCTATTTTCTCAGAATCTACTGAACAGATTTACACCAAACCTACAAAAGGCACTTCCTTGACCTAGGGACTACCTCTCTGCCAAATTTTGAGTAATTCTGTTCAGCCGTTCGGGCTGTAGCTCGTTCTAAAGGTCCTATGGAAAAATGCATGGAAAAAACGCGTTTTGGGACCCCCCTTTTATCTCAGCCCCCGCTTGACGGATCCCCCCGAGACTTTCAGGGTAGGAGCGGAGCGTAGCGCCCCACCTATTTTGAAACATTCGCGAGGATTCGTCAACCAGCGCCAAAGTTATTCAAAATAGAATGTTGCAGATTTCCTATGGAAACGTGGTCCTAACTATAACTACCTACTGGCGACCGCCAGTAGGTAATATATATAAATATATTACCTACTGGCGGTCGCCAGTAGGTAGTTATAGTTAGGACCCCTTTTCCATAGGAAATCCGCAACATTCTATTTTGAATAACTTTGGCGCCGGTTGATGAATCCTCGCGAATTTCTCAAAATAGGTGGGGCGCTCCGCTCCGCTCCTACCCTGAAAGTCTCGGGGGGATTTGTCAAGCGGGGGCTGAGATAAAAGGGGGGTCCCAAAAGGCATTTTTCCCATGCATTTTTCCATAGGACCTTTAGACAGGGCTACAGCCCGAACGGCTGAACAGAATTACTAGAAATTTGGCAGAGAGGTAGTCCCTAGGTCAAGGAAGTGCCTTTTGTAGGTTTGGTGTAAATCTGTTCAGTAGATTCTGAGAAAATAGCCTTTAAATCAATATATATATCTGAGCCAGCTTACGCTACGCTTACCGTAAGCTTACCGTACGCGTACGGTGGCGTGCGCGAGCGCGATTCTGATTGGCTCTTAGATCTTAGTAAACATTCGAATCGGCCGAAACCAGGAAGCGGCGGCCGCCATTTTGTGTGTTTCACTCAGAAAAAAAAGAGTGAAAACAGGAAAAGGGGGCAAGGAGGAGAGTTACAGACCCCCTTACATTTGTGAGGGGGTCAAAGAAGGACACAAAAGTACAAAGAAAACATTTATTGATTTTTAAAAAAATCACGGGGTACGCGTACGGTAAGCTCACCGTACGCGTACGGTAAAAAAAAAAAAATAAAAGAAATGAAATACAGATTTAAGTGTTTAGATATTAGGGGGCTCTAAAAAGAGCCGTTGTGTTTATGAAGTGATGTTTTATTGGTACCTACAAGTAAGTACCGATGCAGAGTCTAAGGTTCAAGAGGAAGACTCTGTTCCCTTCATCATTGAAGTGCACACCATCTCCTCTATAAATGTCTTGCATGTCATAACGCAAGTTGTTGTGGTAAATGGCACCAATACCATAGTCACGGAGGAAAGCAGAAACAGATTTGTTGACGTGCTTTCTTGCTTTGTCAATTTGCGGACAGAAATGATTGGACCAGTTCCATTTTTGCCTTTGGCATATGTTGGAAAACACAAAGGCAGTTTTAGGGAAAAGAGAAAACAGTTGTGCAAAGGTGTCCTTCATAAGCATTTCCAGACCTACCCCAGTCAAAGTGCCTAGGTCATTGCCACCACAGTGCACTATTATGAGGTCAGGGTGTTGGTTTTGCATGAAGGATTTCACCAATGGCATCAATTGGTGCCACTTTAACCCTCTCTGACCAATCCATTTAATGTCTACATTTGGTAAAGCAAGGTCTCTCACCATATCTGTTTTCTCTGCAAACTTTTCACTCCAGAAGACATAGCTGTGCCCTACAATCCACACTGTGAACATCTTCAAAGGAGATCTGGATGCACTCAGGAGGTGTAATTCAGTAGAATGGGAAAAAGAAATGAAAAACAGTTTGGAAATGGAGGCATACATATTTTTAAATTAAAAAAAAGAACTGATTGGCTGTTTCATACCATTCTACACTAAAAACTAGGCTGTATGTGTAAATTTATAGAAGCATGTTTTGTATTGGTACAGAAAAATGTGTTACCAAAGAACAGTACTATGGATTTGCTGTAAGGTTTGAAAAGTCAAGCACTCTTGCTCTGTGGAATTGAAACATTGTTTGGCGAACTTCTGACCTAACTCCACACAGCAGTGTTCCATGAGCTGTTGCTATGGTAGCAGGCAGAAGTCAAGTTGGGGGAAGGGTACTTTAAGAAAAGGGTTGGTTTTCAACCAATAGAAATGTGAGATTATATTTGAAAAAAAGGGGGAAGCACTGAGATTTGAAACTTACATGTATATGTGTGGAAAAATAGAGGGAAACTTTGCCATTTTCTGGTTCTGCTGAGAGGAGAGAGGTGAAGAGAACAGAGATCCTGGCTCTGATAATCTGCTGTTTGAGTGCCACATTTCTTTCACAACTAACTAATTTTAAAGGTGAGTTATGAGTTTGAGAGGGGATGTATATGGTAAATTAAGAAATGAATAATAGAATTGGAATTCCTTTTGTAGAAGTTGTGTTTATTATTTTCTGTTTTGGGAGAAATTTAAATGTGAGGAACATGTAAAATAATATGGACTATTTTTTCATGATAAATTAAGGTGTACTGGTAAAAATAAGGAATACTTTAAGGGTGTGAGGTTGCAGTCAGTAATGCAAATACATTCAGCATCACTAAGGCTGGTTGCCCTTGCTGGAGTGTAGGCAGTCACCGAGGATACACATGGTGGTGGTCTGAAAAAGCAGTTTGGACATGTGCATTTAAAAAAATCTAAAAAGTGGATTCATAATGTGTCAGTCTGTAAAAGTGATTTTCACTTGCCAAAAAAAAAGAGCAGTAAGTGTGCATTTAAATTGGCAAAGAAATTTCGTTTTGGGACTAATGTGAAAACATGACTCTGTGTGCAAATAGGAATTACAGGCAGAGATTTATTGCGTTTTGCTCTGGTGATTTCACAGTTGCATTAGTAGGAAAAAGGGGGAGCGATTTTTTGGGGGAAGAAGCAGACTCTTAGCACACACCCAGCTCCTTTCCATGTATAATCATGCACAGTATTTAGAAGCGAGTGGGGTTTTGAGGTTTCAGTCTGTAATGCAAATACATTCAGCATCACTAAGGCTGGTTGCCCTTGCTGGAGTGTAGGCAGTCACCGAGGATACACATGGTGGTGGTCTGAAAAAGCAGTTTGGACATGTGCATTTAAAAAAATCTAAAAAGTGGATTCATAATGTGTCAGTCTGTAAAAGTGATTTTCACTTGCCAAAAAAAAAGAGCAGTAAGTGTGCATTTAAATTGGCAAAGAAATTTCGTTTTGGGACTAATGTGAAAACATGACTCTGTGTGCAAATAGGAATTACAGGCAGAGATTTATTGCGTTTTGCTCTGGTGATTACACAGTTGCATTAGTAGGAAAAAGGGGGAGCGATTTTTTGGGGGAAGAAGCAGACTCTTAGCACACACCCAGCTCCTTTCCATGTATAATCATGCACAGTATTTAGAAGCGAGTGGGGTTTTGAGGTTTCAGTCTATAATGCAAATACATTCAGCATCACTAAGGCTGGTTGCCCTTGCTGGAGTGTAGGCAGTCACCGAGGATACACATGGTGGTGGTCTGAAAAAGCAGTCTGGACATGGGCTTTTTAAAAAAAATCTGAAAAGTGGTTTCATAATGTGTCAGTCTGTAAAAGTGATTTTCACTTGCCAAAAAAAAAGAGCAGTAAGTGTGCATTCAAATTGGCAAAGAAATTTCGTTTTGGGACTAATGTGAAAACATGACTCTGTGTGCAAATAGGAATTACAGGCAGAGATTTATTGCGTTTTGCTCTGGTGATTTCACAGTTGCATTAGTAGGAAAAAGGGGGAGCGATTTTTTGGGGGAAGAAGCAGACACTTAGCACACACCCAGCTGCTTACCATGTGGAATCATGCACAGTATTTAGAAGCGAGTGGGGTTTTGAGGTTTCAGTCTGTAATGCAAATACATTCAGCATCACTAAGGCTGGTTGCCCTTGCTGGAGTGTAGGCAGTCACCGAGGATACACATGGTGGTGGTCTGAAAAAGCAGTCTGGACATGGGCTTTTTAAAAAAACTGTAAAGTGGTTTCATAATGTGTCAGTCTGTAAAAGTGATTTTCACTTGCCAAAAAAAAAGAGCAGTAAGTATGCATTCAAATTGGCAAAGAAATTTCATTTTGGGACAAATTTGAAAACATGACTCTGTGTGCAAATAGGAATTACAGGCAGAGATTTATTGCGTTTTGCTCTGGTGATTTCACAGTTGCATTAGTAGGAAAAAGGGGGAGCGATTTTTTTGGTGCAGAAGCAGACTCTTAGCACACACCCAGCTCCTTTCCATGTATAATTATGCACAGTATTTAGAAGCGAGTGGGGTTTTGAGGTTTCAGTCTGTAATGCAAATACATTCAGCATCACTAAGGCTGGTTGCCCTTGCTGGAGTGTAGGCAGTCACCGAGGATACACATGGTGGTGGTCTGAAAAAGCAGTCTGGACATGGGCTTTTTAAAAAAAATCTGAAAAGTGGTTTCATAATGTGTCAGTCTGTAAAAGTGATTTTCACTTGCCAAAAAAAAAGAGCAGTAAGTGTGCATTCAAATTGGCAAAGAAATTTCGTTTTGGGACTAATGTGAAAACATGACTCTGTGTGCAAATAGGAATTACAGGCAGAGATTTATTGCGTTTTGCTCTGGTGATTTCACAGTTGCATTAGTAGGAAAAAGGGGGAGCGATTTTTTGGGGGAAGAAGCAGACTCTTAGCACACACCCAGCTGCTTACCATGTGGAATCATGCACAGTATTTAGAAGCGAGTGGGGTTTTGAGGTTTCAGTCTGTAATGCAAATACATTCAGCATCACTAAGGCTGGTTGCCCTTGCTGGAGTGTAGGCAGTCACCGAGGATACACATGGTGGTGGTCTGAAAAAGCAGTCTGGACATGGGCTTTTTAAAAAAACTGTAAAGTGGTTTCATAATGTGTCAGTCTGTAAAAGTGATTTTCACTTGCCAAAAAAAAAGAGCAGTAAGTATGCATTCAAATTGGCAAAGAAATTTCGTTTTGGGACTAATGTGAAAACATGACTCTGTGTGCAAATAGGAATTACAGGCAGAGATTTATTGCGTTTTGCTCTGGTGATTTCACAGTTGCATTAGTAGGAAAAAGGGGGAGCGATTTTTTTGGTGCAGAAGCAGACTCTTAGCACACACCCAGCTCCTTTCCATGTATAATTATGCACAGTATTTAGAAGCGAGTGGGGTTTTGAGGTTTCAGTCTGTAATGCAAATACATTCAGCATCACTAAGGCTGGTTGCCCTTGCTGGAGTGTAGGCAGTCACCGAGGATACACATGGTGGTGGTCTGAAAAAGCAGTCTGGACATGGGCTTTTAAAAAAATCTGAAAAGTGGTTTCATAATGTGTCAGTCTGTAAAAGTGATTTTCACTTGCCAAAAAAAAAGAGCAGTAAGTGTGCATTCAAATTGGCAAAGAAATTTCGTTTTGTGACTAATGTGAAAACATGACTCTGTGTGCAAATAGGAATTACAGGCAGAGATTTATTGCGTTTTGCTCTGGTGATTTCACAGTTGCATTAGTAGGAAAAAGGGGGAGCGATTTTTTGGGGGAAGAAGCAGACTCTTAGCACACACCCAGCTGCTTACCATGTGGAATCATGCACAGTATTTAGAAGCGAGTGGGGTTTTGAGGTTTCAGTCTGTAATGCAAATACATTCAGCATCACTAAGGCTGGTTGCCCTTGCTGGAGTGTAGGCAGTCACTGAGGATACACATGGTGGTGGTCTGAAAAAGCAGTCTGGACATGGGCTTTTTAAAAAAACTGAAAAGTGGTTTCATAATGTGTCAGTCTGTAAAAGTGATTTTCACTTGCCAAAAAAAAAGAGCAGTAAGTGTGCATTCAAATTGGCAAAGAAATTTCGTTTTGTGACTAATGTGAAAACATGACTCTGTGTGCAAATAGGATTTACAGGCAGAGATTTATTGCGTTTTGCTCTGGTGATTTCACAGTTGCATTAGTAGGAAAAAGGGGGAGCGATTTTTTGGGGGAAGAAGCAGACTCTTAGCACACACCCAGCTCCTTTCCATGTATAATCATGCACAGTATTTACAAGCGAGTGGGGTTTTGAG
Organism: Triturus cristatus; assembly: GCF_964204655.1. Lineage (NCBI taxonomy): Eukaryota > Metazoa > Chordata > Amphibia > Caudata > Salamandridae > Triturus > Triturus cristatus. The sequence goes on along the minus strand of NC_140584.1, from coordinate 715,477,626 downwards.
GTTTCAGTCTGTAATGCAAATACATTCAGCATCACTAAGGCTGGTTGCCCTTGCTGGAGTGTAGGCAGTCACCGAGGATACACATGGTGGTGGTCTGAAAAAGCAGTCTGGACATGGGCTTTTTAAAAAAACTGAAAAGTGGTTTCATAATGTGTCAGTCTGTAAAAGTGATTTTCACTTGCCCAAAAAAAAGAGCAGTAAGTGTGCTTTCAAATTGGCAAAGAAATTTCGTTTTGGGACTAATGTGAAAACATGACTCTGTGTGGAAATAGGAATTACAGGCAGAGATTTATTGCGTTTTGCTCTGGTGATTTCACAGTTGCATTAGTAGGAAAAAGGGGGAGCAATTTTTTGGGGGAAGAAGCAGACTCTTAGCACACACCCAGCTCCTTTCCATGTATAATCATGCACAGTATTTAGAAGCGAGTGGGGTTTTGAGGTTTCAGTCTATAATGCAAATACATTCAGCATCACTAAGGCTGGTTGCCCTTGCTGGAGTGTAGGCAGTCACCGAGGATACACATGGTGGTGGTCTGAAAAAGCAGTCTGGACATGGGCTTTTTAAAAAAACTGAAAAGTGGTTTCATAATGTGTCAGTCTGTAAAAGTGATTTTAACTTGCCAAAAAAAAAGAGCAGTAAGTGTGCATTCAAATTGGCAAAGAAATTACGTTTTGTGACTATTGTGAAAAGAAATGTAGTAATATATTTAAATAAAATAAAGGAAATTTTTTTTAGTTTTTTTCAGGTATTGCTGAAGAGCAGTGGACAAAATTTAAGATGCCTACAAAATCCAGAGTTCAAAAAACGCACAAAAAAAACCTATATTTGAAGACAACTAGAGGACCAAAGTTAGTAGAAGATGCTCATGTTGGGAAAAAGAAAAAATCTTCTGGTAAGCAGAAAAAACAATTTCTAAAAAATATATTCAAAAGAATGAAAAATATACAAAATGTCTGTACTCGAAAGAATGTTTTGAAAAAAAAAGGAGAGGAATAAATTGACAATTTAGTTAATGCAAATATACCTTCAGCAACTGAAAAGATTTATATAAATAGAAAAACAGCGTTTAAAGAGATACGTAGAAAAATGTTTCAGAGAAGAGTTATGTCCAATTTGATGAAGGATGTGAAGAAATATAAGAAAAAGACAAAGTTTTATAAAAGAAAAAAAGAAATAGAAGCCATTGCAGCAAAGGCATTAGAATTAAAAAGGAAACTATTCATTTTAATTTTGAATAGGATGCGTACATTAGACAAAATGGTTAATGTACTGAAATCACATAGCAAAAGGAAAAGAGTAGTGAACAGAACAAACTTTTGTAAAGTGTTTTTAGGAAAGTGGATGCATAGTTCAAGTAGTGAACCTTTTTTTAATGAAGAGAGCTATTTTCAAAGTAATAGTTTGCTGCATGCAGTTGACACCAGAGGTCGTTCTTACGAAGTAAAAAATGGTTGCATAATGGAGAAGGAGATAATGGTTCCAAGAGATGAGGTACAAGTGATGGCAGATGAGGCTATGGGGAGACGTCCTAAAGCCCCAGTGTACACTTGGAATTGTAGTAGTATTTGCACTGTGCGTCAGGAATCTATTGACAAATTTCGAGAGTTTCTAAGAGAATATAGTAAAAAAAGTATAAAACAGAAGATTAAGGTGCTTCAAAGTCTGGATCCATGCAGAGTGAGAGAGAATACTGGTTTGCAGGGTCATTCTCTGGCTTGTCTATCTAGAAAAGTGTGCAATAGTGTTTTCCATCATTTTAGGATGCTGGCTGTTCATCATACTGAAATGAGAAAGTTTGTGAGACGGTTGTATTTTGCCAAAAGTCCAGCAATAAAGTTAAATGAATTGAATAGGGCTCTGTTCCGAGGAACGGTATCAGATGTAGAGAAGGTTGTTGATGAAATTCAGTTTTGTTACTTTGGTCCTGAACAAAACAGTGCAGAGAAGGACACAGTAAATGAGGAAGAAGTGGAAGAGAATGTAGAACCCTCTGTAAGTAACACATTTAATGATCACATAACAAAATTTGCAATAGTCTCTAATGAAAGACCAAATTTTACTTGTATTTGTTGCCGCAGAACTCATTATAGAAAACAAACTAGGAATGTTGATCTCTACAGAAAGAGTGAAAATGAAGATAATTATAAGTGGAAGGATTTTGCCACATATATATTTCTAGAAAATTGTTTTGATTTGGGTGAAGATCAGCGTATTTGTAAATACTGTTACAATAAGTTAGAGGAAAATAGAATGCCGACCAGAGCTGTACATAATAATTTAGAATTGGATGCTATTCCTGCTGAACTTTCTGAATTAAATACATATGAGTCTATACTCATTCAATGTGTTCATCCGTTCCAGACCATAGTACGTATGGAGCCCAAAACTGGTAAATTACCTCCTTCTGATTTACTGAGAGGTTTAAAAGGAAGAGTGGTGTATTTGCCCTTGGATTTGAAAAAAAATATGGAAACTATTGATGCGGATACTTTGGAAACTGAACCATTAGTTATTCTGGTTAATGGTGTACCTACAAAGAATAAGAAGATTTGGCAGGAGCTGGTAGATGTGCGGAAAGTACAAAGAGCAAATTTGTATTTGAAAAGGAATAACAAATGGTATGAATCAATTTATATAGAAGAAGAAGAAGAAGAAGATTTACAAGAAGACACAGAAACACCAACTGGACAAATTGAAAAAGTGGACAAGTCAAAGGAAGAAGAAATTTATGAACATTTTAGCATACATCCTCTTCATTCAAAAGAAGTTATGGGAGACAATATTGATCTCTTTCAGATGAAGAAAGCAAAAGGAACTCCCGTGAGTGTATGGGAGGAGAGCTTGGAAGCTCGATGTTTTCCCCAGCTGTTTCCTAAAGGAAAAGGAGGACGATACGATGAACGTCCAGAACAGATTCCAGCTTCTGAGTATCGGACTACAAGACTATATGCTGAAGATCCCAGATTTCGACAAAGTATTCCTTATTTGTTACATCTTTTATTTGAAAGCGACTTGTCTGCACTGTCTTATGCAGTAAATCACATTTTAAAAAGTGGAGTACATTTACAAAATGTGTCTGCTAAGGATTTTATGGAGAAAGTGCAGCACCGAGATGATCATTTGGAAACACAACTGATCAATCTGATGGCTTGTCAGCGTGGGACAAATGAATATTGGTACCGACGCCATGGTGAATTAAAATGCATGTTACGGAATTTAGGAACACCATCATGGTTCGTTACCCTAAGCTGTGCGGAGTACGCTTGGGATGATTTACTGGATTTTCTACGAGAGGCAAATTCAAACATTAAAATCATCGAATACAAGACAGCAGGAGAACTGTGCTCATTGGATCCGGTTAATGTTTGCAGATATTTCAATCATAGATTTGAGGCTATGATGTCCTTCATCTGCAATAAAAAAAATCCACCTCTTGGAGAAGTAGTAGATTTCTTTTGGAGAAAAGAGTACCAGGCAAGAGGTGCTCCTCATATTCATATGCTGTTGTGGATCAAGGATGCCCCAAAGTTTGGAACAGATACTGATGAAGCAGTGTTATCTTTCATTGAAGAATATGCAACATGTGCTATACCAAAAAGCACAGAAGAGAAAAAGTTAAAGGAGCAAATTTTACGTTTCCAAAGTCATCGGTGTGGAAAATACTGTCGACGGAAATACAAGAGCAAAGATAAATACTACACTAAATGTCGATTTGGATTTCCTAGACCTGTTCTTTCAAATGGAAGAGTCAACAGTTTTATGTCAGCTGTGAGACATACTATCACAAGAAAATCACCTAAGAATACCTACAACCTAAAAAGAAAAGAAGAATCAAAAAATATAAATGACTACAACCCAGTCATTTTATCCATGTGGAACGCTAACATGGATATACAGTATGTAGCTGACAATTCCATTGCTGTTGCTCGATATGTAACGTCTTACATTACGAAATCAGAAAAAACAGAATTGAAGGAAATGTGGGAAGAGATTTCTCACGAGAAGACTGTCAGTAAGAAGCTGTACAGTTTCAGTTTGAAGATGTTATCGCATCGGGAAATTGGATCCTACGAATGTTCAGATAGGTTATCTTCTGCAAGTCTCTACTCGAAGTCAAGAAGAATAATTTGGGCAAGTTTAGGCCTTGCAGCAATGAGAAATCGGGTACTGAAATCTGTTGGAGAAATTGAATATTTGGCCGAGAATGACCCAGAAAGTACAGATATTTTGAAATCAAATATGTTGGACACATATTATCCCAAGAGAAGTCAACATCTGGAGAACATGTGTCTCTATGAAGTGCTGCAGAACTACATTTATTCACGGAAAGCCGCAGAAGACATCAACAATGGAAAATATAAAGTCGTTGGTGAGGAAGGATGTTTGGTGAAGCAAACAAAAGGAAGTTTGATAAATCACAGGAAGCTGAGTTGCGACACTACAAGAAGGAATTTTACTACTTGGCTCTTTTACAGTTGTTTAAACGATGGCGTACAGAGGATGAACTACTGGGAGAATTTCAAAGCTATGAAGATTCTTTTAATGCTTGCAAAGACAGCATACAATGCAGTACATTCTCAAGTTATCTGCAAATGTTAAATGAAGAAATTGAACAGGAAACTACAATTGCAGCAGAAATAGCTAGAGACAGTTCTCAGGACAGCCAAAGTTCAGGAACACTCAGTCAAGATCCCCTAGGACAACCAATCGTTGAAAATGAAGCATCAATAGCCATGAATGAAGTGGAAACGGCTATGAATCAAGCTCAAGAAGAATTTATAGACTTAGAAAATTTGGAAAGACAACTGAATCAAGAGCAGCAACAAATTTATGAAGAGATCAGAAACAAAATTGATCACGGATTTCTACATGAAAAAAAAGAGTGCTCATGCACATCATTTCATCCAATCAGGATGTATGTAAGCGGACAAGCTGGAACTGGAAAAAGTTTCCTTATAAAAGTCATCAGAAGCTACCTACAGCAAAAAACAGATTCTACTTTGTCTTGTGTGGTTACTGCTCCAACTGGGTTAGCAGCATATAACATAAAAGGAATCACTTTACATCGTTTGCTAATGTTACCAGTGGAGCATGAGAACAAAATACAATACAACAAGCTAACTGGAGAAGCATCCTTGGAAGTTTCAAGAGTATTGAAGAAGATGCAAGTTCTCATTATTGATGAGGTGAGCATGGTATCAAACTGAATGCTTGCCTTTGTGCATTTAAGAATGCAGCAAATTTTGAAGACAGACTATGACATGTTATTTGGTGGAAAACACGTCATAGTTTTTGGAGATCTTTTGCAACTTACTCCAGTTAAAGGACAACCAGTGTTTAATACTGTCACACATGAAGACACGAAGAAGTCATTGGGAAGCATCGGAAATACAAATATTTGGTCCTTCTTTGAGTACAAGGAACTTGTCAAGAATTCCTGTCATACAAGGGAAACACGCCCTTATGTAAACAGGAGAGCTGTTACATAACTCAAGGGAAACACGCCCTTATGTAAACAGGAGAGCTGTTACATAACTCAAGGAAAACACGCCCTATAAAGGGAGGAACCGGGAGGTACAAGGCTGTCGGATATTGTGTTTACACCGACGTACCTGCTTCGTGAAGAGCAGTGTTCCGGAGTGGTGATCCAGTAAGGCAAGAACGGAGGTAGGTCGAGTCGTTACTCCCTGGGCCGTGTCTTGCCCCATCGTCACCTGTGAAGGACCCGGAAGCTCTACCGGTCAACCATTGAGCTTCGCTTTTTGACTCGGCTGAGTCCAAGCGCAGTGGCGCTTTTGCTGGTTGGAGTCGTAACTCCCAGCCCGACCAGAGACACAGGGACTGCCAGCTGTAACGCACACCAGGAGGTGTTTGCCGCGTTACAGACTCGGAAGTCCACAGGATCGATCGAGCGGCTGCTCTCGGTTCAGTCTTCTTGCTTGTGATTGGGGTATCGGTGACGCATCACCAGGAGGTGACTCCGCATCCCGGTGCAGTCTGAGGAAGAGGTTGAGCGGCTGCTCCCTTCAGGTAGAGACCCCGGCTGGGTGTTTCCCTGACTCCTCGATTCTCCCCAACACTCTTCGTGCCCCTCACAGCCTACCGATTGGCATTGTCGGCCATTTCATTTCTGCCCTCTGTTGGCATACGCCGGGATCGGCGTATATGCAGAGGACGGTTAGGACCATCCGTGCTGTGGGCTGGTAACGTACTTAGCCTGGAGGATTCCAGTGACTATAACTTTTGTTTGTTCTTTGTATTTTATTTGCCTTCATTAAAAGAACTAACCCTTCACAAGTGGTTGCGTCCTCATTGTCGTGTCTGTTAAACGATCCTGAGACGTTCAGGGCGTTACAAAATATCCGACCTTAATAACACTAACTGTCTCCCGGTCGATAACAGACATGGCAACACTTGATGATGTGCTGGCTGCTTTAGCGGCCATGCAAGTTGAAGTGGCTGCCTCTAGGCAAGAAACAGCCGATGTAAAAGCCAGACTGGATGCTATCCAATTGGACCCGCTCACGCCCAGCACCTCCCTCACGAACCAGACCCCTGCGGTAGTAGTGGAAATGCCGGTAGCCATCCCCTTGGCAACACCAGAGAGGTACAGTGGGGATCCTAACACAGTGCAGGTATTCCTCACACAAGTGGCGCTACATTTATCGTGCAAACCAAAGGCGTTCCCCACGAGTCAGGCTCGTGTGGCTTTCCTTATATCCTATTTGGCTGGAAACGCGGCACAATGGGCCGTACCTCTGGTGAGCAGGGACGACCCCCTCTTATGTGATTGGGGTGCTTTTCGCGAGGAATTCCTGAAGGTATTCGACAGAAGGGCTGACTCGTACACGGCGGACCGTGAAATGCTTGAGTTGAGACAGGGATCCAACGACCTGGTGCAGTATCTCAACGCGTTCCGAAGGCTGGTTGCGGAAACCAAGTGGCCTGTTGCTAAACAGACGGCGCTCTTCCATCAAGGGCTGTGCGATGAGCTCAAGGACGCCGTGGCTCATATTGACCCTCAACCCAAGACATGTGAGGGCCTTATCAACCTGGTATTACGGCTGGAACATAGGCTAAGTGAAAGAAAGGGGGATCATGGGAGAAAAGGAAAATCCCTTCCATCCTATGTGACGGTGGGAAGTCCTGAAACTTCCACCGCATCCAAGGGAGAACCCATGGACATCAGCGCAATACGAGCGAGCCTCACAGCCACGGAGAAAGAGTCACGCCGTAAACAAGGATTGTGCCTATATTGTGGCAAAAAAGGCCACTACGTACGTGAATGCCCTGCCAAACCGAAGACGTCACGTTATCGGGCCAACCGGTCGGTAACAGCCGTGGTGGACATACCGGCGGAAAACTAGAGGACTCCAAGACCAGAGAAGGGGCATCTCGGAGTCACTCATCCATCCCTTCACTTTCCAACTCGGTCACTAAGGGACAACGACACCTGTTTATCACGGTGCACGTGGGAGTGCATGACCAGTGGATACCCGTTGTGGCCATGGTGGATTCAGGGGCCACTGGCATGTTTATGGACCACAACGAGGCATGCAGGCTAGGGCTAGTGCTTCTTCCCAAAGCAGTACCCGAAGACGTCTATGCGGTAGACGGAAGGCGATTGGTGACGGGGCCCATCGGACAGCACACGGGGGTCCTTCCGATGAGATATGGGAGGAACCATTTGGAACAAATCGATTTTAACATCATCCGAGCGCCCCAATATGGCGTCATATTGGGATTGCCGTGGCTACAGAAACACAACCCCTTTGTGGATTGGCCAACACATCGCATCGAAATGACGTCACCGTATTGCATCCTGCATTGTGGAATAAGAACGGAATCCCTTGACGCAGATGAGAGCGGGAGTCAGACGGTGGCTACAGCGGCAGAAAAAGATGTGGCTCTCCCCCAGGCTTATCACAGTTTTGAGGATGTATTTGATGAGGTGAAGGCGGAAGTGCTACCACCACATAGACAGTTTGACTGCCAGATCGACCTGGTGCCAGGGGCCAGCGTTCCCAGCGGCAGGCTGTATGCCCTGACGGAGCCTGAAAACGTGCATCTCCGGGGGTACCTGGATAAACTCCTCAAGCTAGGATTCATCCGCCCGTCCAAGTCTCCGGCCGCCTCGCCACTCTTCTTCATCCCGAAGGCTAATGGGGAGCTGAGAGCCTGTGTGGACTTTAGGGCATTGAATGCGATAACCATAAAAAATCGGTACCCCTTGCCTCTCATCAGTGTACTTCTGGAACAGGTCAAGAAAGCTCGTATCTACACCAAGTTGGATTTGAAAGGGGCATACCATCTGGTGCGCATGAGGGACGGAGACGAGTGGAAGACCGCCTTTAAGACCAGGTTCGGCCTTTTTGAGTACCTCGTCATGCCGTTCGGTCTGTGCAACGCCCCGGCAGCCTTTCAGTACTTTTTGAATGAGGTATTCAGAGAGGAGTTGGATATCTACGTGGTCGTATATATCGACGACATCCTCATCTATTCGTCCAGTGTGGAGGAGCACGTACACCACGTCAAAGCTGTGCTCCAAAAGCTGAGGGAAAACATGCTGTTTTGTAAACTCAGCAAGTGTGACTTCCACGTCACATCCGTGGAATTCCTCGGAGTGATGCTGAGTCCAGAGGGACAGGAGATGGCAGAACGAAAGATCAAGGCGGTGAAAGAATGGCCGGTGCCCCAAAGCGTGAAGGACGTCCAAAGTTTCATTGGCTTCGCCAACTTTTACAGGCGGTTTATAGATGGATTTTCAGGAGTGGTGGCCCCAATCACACAGCTACTGAGGAAGTCCAAGGAGTTTGTCTGGTCCCCTGAAGCGAACAAAGCCTTTGAGGCCCTGAAAAGCGCCTTTGGTAAGGCGCCGGTGTTGGCTCACCCCGATCCGGATCTCCCCTACGTGGTGGAAGCGGACGCGTCGGATGTGGCGCTGGGGGCTATCTTGTCCCAACGCAACCACGACACAGGGGTGCTTCATCCCGTTGCGTACATGTCCCGCAAACTCAACGACGCCGAACGCAACTACCATATTGCGGAGAAGGAGCTTCTCGCAATCAAGGACGCCTTCACCGAATGGAGGCATTGGTTGATGGGGGCAAGACATGTGGTATCGGTGTACACGGACCATCGGAACCTACAGTTCATGACGGCCACTAGACACCTTTCTCCCAGGCAGCTGCGGTGGATGATCTTCTTTGCGGGGTTCAACTTCCGCATCACATATCGGCCGGGGACGGAAAACCGGAAGGCGGACGCCCTGTCCCGTCAATCTGCAGTTAAGGAACCATTGCCTGCAACCGAGCGTTCCATCATTTCCCCGAGGATGGTATTGGGGGTTATCCAACCGGATACTTTCCTGAGGGGAATAAAGAGAGGGATCAGGTCATTCGCATGGCGGAGGTGGCTCCTCAGTCACAGAGAATGGCAGCTGAAGGACGGGATACCCCTGAAGGGCAGGTGCCTATTGATACCCACGCCTAGGCTAAGGAAACAAGCATTCATCTGGTGCCATGACTCTCCATGCGCAGGTCATTTGGGCTTTGAAAAAACGGTGGCTAGCATGGGACGGCATTTCTGGTGGCCAACCATGAGAGTGGATGTCAGGAGGTGGGGACAGGAGTGTCCTACGTGTGCTACCATGAAGGCCGACCATGGCCGAACCCAAGGGCTCTTACATCCACTTCCGACCCCGGATAGACCATGGGATAGCATATCACTGGACTTCGTGGTGGGCCTACCGGTAGACCAGGGGATGACGGCAATACTGGTGGTGGTGGATTACTTGACGAAAATGGGGCACTTCATCCCCTGCAAGAGAGTCCCTACGGCCGGGGAATTGGCGTCACTACTCCTAAAGAATGTGGTACGACTGCATGGATTACCTGGGGTGATCGTGTCGGACCGGGGGTCGCAGTTTACTGCGCAATTCTGGAAGACTTGGTGCACTGCGCTGCATGTTAAGACCGCCCTGTCCACCAGCTACCACCCTCAAACGGACGGCCAAACCGAGCGCCTGAACCAAACGCTCAAACAGTATCTGCGATGTTTTGTGGACCAGGGCAGGGAAGAATGGGTCGACTTGCTATGGGTTGCAGAGATAGCCTATAACAACGCCACTCACAGCTCCACACAGTCATCTCCGTTCTATAGCAACTATGGCCAACATCCCAGGTTCTTGCCATTTCTACATCCGTTCAGAGAGGACAGGATGCCCGCCACAGCGGACAGGGTGGCACACATAAAAGACACGTTGATGCGCTCAAGGGCTGTCCTAATAGAGGCCAAGAGAAGATACAAGGCTGCGGCAGATAGGAAGAGAAGACCCGGGCCACTGTACCGCACTGGAGACTACGTCTGGATATCCACAAGAAACATGAGGTTTCGAAAGAACAGTGTGTTCCATCCCAAGTACATGGGCCCCTATCGAATTACCAAGTGTATGGGTCCCGTGAACGTGAAGGTGTGCTTGCCCCAGTCATTGCGGATACACCCTGTCTTTCATGTATCATTGCTCAAACCAGCACCCTCCAAGCCGTCTGGGACACCTAGGCCGGTATGCGTGGAGTCGGAGGTGGAGTATGAAGTGTCGGGCATACGGGCGTCCAAATGGCGCAGGGGGAAGCTGTGGTACCTGGTTGCGTGGAAAGGCTATGGCCCGGAGGAGCATTCATGGGAACCGGCTGAAGGGGTTCATGCTCCGCGCTTGGTCTCCTTGTTCCATCGGCGTTTTCCTGCCAGCGCTGGACCCGTGGGGAGCCGCTGAGAGGGAGGATGTACTGTCAAGAATTCCTGTCATACAAGGGAAACACGCCCTTATGTAAACAGGAGAGCTGTTACATAACTCAAGGGAAACACGCCCTTATGTAAACAGGAGAGCTGTTACATAACTCAAGGAAAACACGCCCTATAAAGGGAGGAACCGGGAGGTACAAGGCTGTCGGATATTGTGTTTACACCGACGTACCTGCTTCGTGAAGAGCCGTGTTCCGGAGTGGTGATCCAGTAAGGCAAGAACGGAGGTAGGTCGAGTCGTTACTCCCTGGGCCGTGTCTTGCCCCATCGTCACCTGTGAAGGACCCGGAAGCTCTACCGGTCAACCATTGAGCTTCGCTTTTTGACTCGGCTGAGTCCAAGCGCAGTGGCGCTTTTACTGGTTGGAGTCGTAACTCCCAGCCCGACCAGAGACACAGGGACTGCCAGCTGTAACGCACACCAGGAGGTGTTTGCCGCGTTACAGACTCGGAAGTCCACAGGATCGATCGAGCGGCTGCTCTCGGTTCAGTCTTCTTGCTTGTGATTGGGGTATCGGTGACGCATCACCAGGAGGTGACTCCGCGTCCCGGTGCAGTCTGAGGAAGAGGTTGAGCGGCTGCTCCCTTCAGGTAGAGACCCCGGCTGGGTGTTTCCCTGACTCCTCGATTCTCCCCAACACTCTTCGTGCCCCTCACAGCCTACCGATTGGCATTGTCGGCCATTTCATTTCTGCCCTCTGTTGGCATACGCCGGGATCGGCGTATATGCAGAGGACGGTTAGGACCATCCGTGCTGTGGGCTGGTAACGTACTTAGCCTGGAGGATTCCAGTGACTATAACTTTTGTTTGTTCTTTGTATTTTATTTGCCTTCATTAAAAGAACTAACCCTTCACAAGTGGTTGCGTCCTCATTGTCGTGTCTGTTAAACGATCCTGAGACGTTCAGGGCGTTACAGAACTTACTACTAATATGAGGCAAGCAAGCGATGAAGAATATGGAAGTATTCTGAAAGATATCAGAATTGGACTACTCACTGAAGCTGGCAAAAAAGCATTACAGAGTCGGCTGCTACATAATTTATTTCCAAAGGAAGAAATAGTTGCAGAGAAGATATACAAGAACATTGCAGAAAACAAAAGTGTCATCTGCTTAATGCCAACTCTACGTGAATGCTCAATATTCAATGAGGAGCTTTTGAAATTGGAAAAGGAAGAGATCAGGAAATTGGAAGCAGTTGACAAAATTGAGGATGGAAGAATTACTGTCACAGTAACAGGCACACTGAAAAATAAATTGAATTCACTAGAGAAGAACATTTCCAAAACAGCTGGATTAGAAAAAAATCTATATGTTTGCATGAACTGTAGAGTATTTTTAAGGAGAAATTTGGATGTTGAAAAAGGTTTAGTTAATGGAGCTATGGGAAGAGTTGTGGGTTTTATTAATTATCAGAAAAAAGATGGAATTGAATGTTTAAAAATAAAATTTGATCAGATATAAGAAGTTAAAGATATTTGTCGTTGTTCAGTTCGTTTCATGCTTGTGAAAGACTTATATGTACGTAGGAAGCAGTTTCCGTTTTCTCTAGCATATGCTGTAACTATTCACAAGTCTCAAGGATTGACTGTAGATTGTGCATTTGTGAACATTGGTTCAACTGTGTTCAAAGAAGGTATGGCATATGTTGCTTTGTCACGAGTGAAAACATTATCAGGTTTATTCATGATAGACTTTGATGATTCAAAAGTTAGTGCTGATACAAACTGTGTAAAGGAGAATAATAGATTAAGAAGAAGCTATGCTCCTCATTTAGGTCAGTATCCTGTGTTGGAGAAACGTGTAGTTTCTCGTAAAAGGAGAAATGAGAATATCTGTAATGAAGATGTAGAGAGGAGGAAAAAAAAGAGGAGTGATGTAATTGCAAGCAAAAAGAATAAGGAAAATGAAGAACAGGTTGTAGGATGTCATTTTGAAAATAGCTCTGGTGTCAACTGCTACGCAAATGTAGTGCTGAATGTTGCATTTTATCTGGAAAGTTTGCAAGAGCAGATAATAGTAAATCAGGGAAAAAGATTCTGTTCTGAGCTGAGTCTCCTTTTTCAAAAGCTGAGTAAAGATAAAACTCAAATAGAAAGTGCTACTGAAATTAGAAAACTTTTAGATGTATGTTCAGGATGAACACAGTTTTCTCAAAATGAACAGCAAGATGCACACGAATTTTTGATGTATTTTCTTCAAGTACTGGAAGAAGAAGAAGTTGCAATTGATATTTTATTTGGTCTCTCTTATAAATGGGAACATAGTTGTGAAAACTGTTATAATATATGTGGCTCTAATGTTGATAATGAAAGGTTTATTTATTTGACATTGCCAGAGAGTAAAACAGTCACTTTTGCAAAATTAGTTAAAGATGCTAATCATAGCATGAAATGCGGTGAGTGTCAATCTGACATGTTTTCAACATTAATTTTAAAGGAATACGGACAGTATGTAATTTTAATGATGCAACGATGTAGAGCTGATGGTTCAAAATTGGATACTTTAATAAAGAAGTTTACAGGACAGCAATTATCAATTTCAGGAAAAACTTTTGTAACTGTTGCAATAATTTTCCATGATGGACCTACTGTTACTTCTGGACATTACACAGTTTATCTTAAATGTGAAAAAGGCTGGACACTGTGTAATGATTCCCAATTGATTTTCAAACAACGTTTGCCTTTTGATTTAGCAAATTCCTATCTAATCTTCCTGAAACCTAAATTTTAGAGAGACTTGGCAAGATCTGGACAAAATAATTTTACCATTTTACTGGATTACCATTGGAATTTTCAAAAAAAAGATTTTTTTAAATTATCATTTGGCCTAATGGAAAGATAACCAATTGTAATGTGGACTTTTTTAATTTTTTATGAAACTTTCAAAAACCAATAATTTAGAGAAAATCGGTAACATCTGCACAATTTAAATTTTGGAATGTTATTGGAGTGCCATTGGAAATTTTTTCAAAAAAGATTTTTAAAATTACTATTTGGCCATGCGGAAAAGTAACCAATTCTATTGTGGACTTAATAAATTATTAAAAAAAAATTCGGGAACCAAAATGTTACAGAGAATCGGTGAGATCTGGACAAATTAAACTTTAGAATTTTATTGGATTACCATTGGAAATTTAATCCCAAAAAATTTTTAAAATTACTATTTGGCCTAAAGGAAATGGAATCAGATGTATTGTGGAGTTATTTGAGATATAATATTGTGATTATACTTCTGAAACAAAAATATCAGACGGTATTTTAAAGAAATAAGTATTGTTTTTTGATGATATTTTTTTAGAATATTATGCATTTCTGTAATGTTAAGTTTAAGTGAGAAGAGATTCTGGGCTTTTTTAATACAATCTTTGAGATTGTTATTTTATTTTTGCCCGCTGTTAAATGATGAATGCAATTGCTTTCACAATTTATAGTGAAATGCAATATATTCTGAAAACAGCAAAAATAAGGCAAAAATATTTTTTGGTAAATATGTAAATACGTGTACTGTATTTTAAAATGTTTAAAAAATATTAATACTTTTTTCTTTTTTTTCAGATTGATATAGAAAATTTTCGAAAACTAGAACCATTTTTAAAGCAATTTTTTTTTAAAAAAACAAATGAATAAATATTTTTTTGAGTGGGTATGGTAAGTCAATAATAATAATTGTAGTGTCTCAAAGACCTTGTAATGTGATAATTGATTTTTAGTGTTTTTAAAAAAAAAAAAAAAGAAAAATTACGCGCACCGTACGCGTACGGTAAAAAAAAAAAAAAAAGTTTTTAAAAACATATATAAAAAAAAGATGAAAGATAAGGTTGGCTCTTAAAAGAGCCGTTGTGTTCATGCAGGGAGAGAGGAAAGAAAGAATGGGAAAATTAGTCTCTGTGACAAGTGTGCTGATCTATTTTGAGGTTCACTAGGGAAACACTGGTCTCCCTATGACAAATTAGATCATGACAAGAGGCACATCGAATATCAACCCTCAGAAATCGAGGGTTAATTTCCAGAGGGCCAGCAAAAGGAGATGCTCCCCCCACAGATGAAGGGCTCACCTGACCTGCAGAAGAAGGAGTCAGCCCTGCAGATGATGGTCCAGGCTGAGCTGCTGTGGATGTGCTTGGTTGACTTTCTGAAGGGTTACCTCCAAAAAGTCGAGCATGTGTCCTTTTGTGTACATCCTTGAGGTGCCTCATCATGGTATGATTCCCAAAGGAATACTTCCTGTCAGGATTACCTCTTGAAAGTACACGCTGACACAGCTTGCAAGTCACTAAGGGTGCATTTACCTTTAGCTGGCCTTCAGGAAAAGTAAAATAATCCCATACATAAGAGGTCTTTTGTTTCCTCGCTCTCTGCCTCAAGGTAGTGCTGCTAGTGCTAGCCTCACTCTCAGAAGGGCTCTGCTGTTCTGCCATCGTATCACAAAGACAACCCAGCTCCTTCTCCTAAGGGATCACAAGCAGAAATGAGGGGAATGGGTGTGGTGTAGGAGAGTTCTAGAACTGAAAGTAGTTTCATCCAATCAAAAGTTGTGTTTCATGATCACATGACCTACCGTACGCTTACGGTACGCTTACGGTGCGCTTACGGCAAAAGTACGCATGCGCGTAAAAAAGACACGCGCTTGCGCGCATGCGCATAACAGTCACTACCCGACACTTCCGCGTAACGTGCGCGTGTAGCGTACACGCGTACGCATCCCACGCGGAGTACGCGCGGCTACGCAAATTGCGTAACTGTACGCAAACAGCGTAGATAAATTATGGGCATTGCGTAAACCGTACGCTTACCGTAAGCTTACGGTACGCGTACTAAAAAAAAAGGAAAAAATGTACTGCAAAAAATTTTAACATGTTTATTTTATGAAATATATTTAAAAAAACATATTAAAGAATTTTAAAAATTTAACCATAGTCTTTATGAAAGGTTAGAACATTAAATTAAAAATATGTTTAAAAAAATTGAAGAAAAAAAAAAAATTAGCATTTAAAAAACCTTGCAAATTCACTGAAAAAACCATGGGTTTCACACACGTTATAGTTAGGAATTAGCATTTAAAAAACCTTGCAAATTCACTGAAAAAACCATGGGTTTCACACACGTTATAGTTAGGAATTAGCATTTAAAAAACCTTAGAAATTCAGTGAAAAAACCATAGGTTTCACACACGTTATAGTTAGGAATTAGCATTTAAAAAACCTTAGAAATTCAATGAAAAAACCAAAGGTTTCACACACGTTATAGTTAGCTGGACATTTTACTCGTAAAAAACCATTGAAATTCCCCCGTTATAGTTAGTTAAGCTAACTATAACTCGCGCGCCCGCAATGCACTGCTGATGACGTCACATATTACATCACTCATGACATGGTCAGTGACATCACTCATGACATCACTGATGACATCTCAAATGACATCACTGATGACATCACTGATGACATCATCCAGTGAATGTGTGTTTTTCTGAAAATTAAATATGTTTTATATATGTATATCTCAAGGTCGATGGAAGAATAAATGGGTATATAAGTGTCTAAATGGATGATTTGTTTTTGAAAAATTGATTGTGTAACTGACTGATTAAGTGTATCATAGTGAATACATGGCTTAGTGAGTAATGTTTAAATATGTATATATCTGTATCAGTCTTTCACTTTGTGTATAAGTGGCTGTATGGGTTGGTGAGTACCTACATGAGTGTCTATATAGGTTATTAGTTGGTTTTTTGAGTATCAGTCTGAGTGTCTGCATGGTTCGGTGGGGGGTATTACGTAGTGCATAGGTGCATGAATGAGTGACTCACTGTTTGTATGTGTTGAAGATAGTATGTGTGCAGGACTGCATGGGTGGATGAGTGTGTGTATGGGTGTGTTAGTGAGTGAATGACTGTCTCAACAGTGTCTTTATGAGTAACTACATATGTTTTTAACTAGTATATGTGACTATTGGTATATATAAGTGAGTATATGTGAGAGTGAGAGATTGAAAGAGTTCCTGTATGAATAAATATGTGTTTCTATAAGTGATTGTTTAAAAGACTAAGTATGAGTAAGTTTTTGTAGAAGTAAGTGTGGTGGTGTGTGTATAACTATATGCAAGTAAACGGATGTTTGATTCTTTATTAGCATGAGTGACTATGTGTGTGAGTAACTCTACGGATGAGTGGCATTGTGTAACAGGATGTATAGGTGTATGAGTACATATGATGAGTGAGTACATGTATGAGTGACTGTATAGGACTGTTGGTGAATGAGTGGATGTGTATGTGGATCTTAGAATTACTGAATAGGTTGTTGTAACTGGTATTGGTATGTCCATTGTTTTGAAAAGTTTAGTCTCTATTTTTGAATGTGTGTATCAAAGGTTATATTAGGGTGAGAGGAGGTCTGCCACTCTATCACAAGGATGATGTCATCAGTGATGTCATTTGAGATGTCATCAGTGATGTCATGAGTGATGTCACTGACCATGTCATGAGTGATGTAATATGTGACGTCATCAGCAGTGCATTGCGGGCGCGCGAGTTATAGTTAGCTTAACTAACTATAACGGGGGAATTTCAATGGTTTTTTACGAGTAAAATGTCCAGCTAACTATAACGTGTGTGAAACCTTTGGTTTTTTCATTGAATTTCTAAGGTTTTTTAAATGCTAATTCCTAACTATAACGTGTGTGAAACCTATGGTTTTTTCACTGAATATATATATATATATATTATCTACTGGCGGTCGCCAGTAGATACTTATAGTTAGGATCGTGTTTCCATAGGAAATCTGAAAATTCTATTTTGAATAACTTTTGCGCCGCTTGACGAATCCTCGCGACATTTTCAAAACTAATGGGGCGCTCCATTCAGCTCCTACCCTGAAAGTCTCGGGGTGATTCGTCAAGTAGGGGCCGAGTAAAAAGGGGGGACCTTTAGACACAGCTACAGCCCGAACGGCTGAACAGAATTACTTGAAATTTGGCAGAGAGGTAGCCATAAGGTCAAGGAAGTGCCTTTTGCAGGTCTGGTGTAAATCTGTTCAGTATTTCCTGAGAAAATAGCATTTAAAAGCATTTCAATATCTATACTCGTGCACCGTGCGCGCACCGTGCGAGCACCCTAATGTGCGCGAGCGTAATTCTGATTGGTGGTTACATGTTAGTCAACGTTCGAATCGGTCGAAATCAGGAAGTGTCGGCCGTCATTTTGTTTGTTTTCAGTGCGAGAGTGAAAAAGGAAGGTGGCGAACGTGAAAAGGGGGCAGGGTAGAGAGTTCCTGACCCCCTAGCCTTTGTCAGGGGGTCCCTGAAGGACCCCGAAGGCAGAAATCACGGGGGTGCGCGCACGGTGAAAACCCCCCCCCAAAAAAAAAAACATTTTTAATACGTAGCTTATTGTAAAATAAATATATCAAAAAAATAATAATACATAAATAAATTACCATTTAAAAAAACGTACAAATTCGCTGAAAAAACCATAGGTTTCACACACGTTATAGTTAGGAATTAGCATTTAAAAAACCTTGCAAATTCACTTAAAAAACCATATGTTTCACACATATTATAGTTAGGTAAAAAACCAATGAAATTCCCCAGTTATAGTTAGTTCATATAACTATAACTCGCGCGACCGCCACTCTATCACAAGGATGATGTCATCAGTGATGTCATGAGTGATGCCACTGACCATGTCATGAGTGATGTAATATGTGACGTCATGAGCAGTGGATTGCGGGCGCGCGAGTTATAGTTATCTGAACTAACTATATCGGGGGAATTTCATTGGTTTTTTACGAGTGAAATATCCACCTAACTATAACATGTGTGAAACCTATGGTTTTTTAAGTGAATATATATATACATATATATATTCACTGAAAAAAACATAGGTTTCAGGGGCGTTATCGTTAGCTGGACTTTTCACTCATCCAAAACCATTGAAATTCCCCCATTATAGTTAGTTCAGCTAACTATAACTCGCGCGCCCGCAATGCACTGCTGATGACGTCACATATTACATCACTCATGACATGGTCAGTGACATCACTCATGACATCACTGATGACATCTCAAATGACATCACTGATGACATCATCCAGTGAATGTGTGTTTTTCCGAAAATTACATATGTTTTATATATGTATATCTCAAGGTCGATGGAAGAATAAATGGGTATATAAGTGTCTAAATGGATGATTTGTTTTTGAAAAATTGATTGTATAACTGACTGATTAAGTGTATCTTAGTGAATACATGGCTTAGTGAGTAATGTTTAAATGTGTAAATATCTGTATCAGTCTCTCACTTTGTGTTTAAGTGGCTGAATGGGTTGGTGAGTAGCTACATGAGTGTCTATATAGGTTATTAGTTGGTTTTTTGAGTATCAGTATGAGTGTCTGAGTGTCTGTATGGTTCGGTGGGGGGTATTACGTAGTGCATAGGTGCATGAATGAGTGACTCACTGTTTGTATGTGTTGAAGACAGCATGTGTGCAGGACTGTATTGGTGGATGAGTGTGTGCATTGGTGTGTTAGTGAGTGATAGACTGTCTCAATAGTGTCTTTATGAGTAACTACATATTTTTTAAACTAGTATATGTGACTATTGGTGTATATAAGTGAGTATATGTGAGAGTGAGAGATTGAAAGAGTTCCTGTATGAATAAGTATGTGTTTCTATAAGTGATTGTTTAAAATAGTAAGTATGTGTAAGTTTCTGTAGAAGTAAGTGTGGTGGTGTGTGTATAACTGTATATGAAAGTAAATGGATGTTTGATTCTTTATTAGCATGAGTGACTATGTGTGTGAGTAACTCTATGGATGAGTGGCGTTGTGTAACAGGATGTATAGGTGTGTGAGTACATATGATGAGTGAGTACATGTATGAGTGACTGTATAGGACTGTTGGTGAATGAGTGGATGTGTATGTGGATCTTAGAATTACTGAATAGGTTGTTGTAACTGGTATTGGTCTGTCCATTGTTTTGAACATTGTAGTTTCTATTTTTGAATGTGTGCATCAAAGGTTATATTGGGGGAAGAGGAGGTCTGCCTCTCTATCACAAGGATGATGTCATCAGTGATGTCATTAGTGATGTCATTTGAGATGTCATCAGTGATGTCATGAGTGATGTCACTGACCATGTCATGAGTGATGTAATATGTGACGTCATCAGCAGTGCATTGCGGGCGCGCGAGTTATCGTTAGCTGAACTAACTATAACGGGGGAATTTCAATGGTTTTGTACAAGTGAAAAGTCCAGCTAACTATAACGCCCCTGAAACCTATGGTTTATTCAGTGAATTTCTAAGGTTTTTTAAATGCTAATTCCTAACTATAACGTGCCTGAAACCTATGGTTTTTTCAGTGAATTTCAAAGGTTTTTTAAATGCTAATTCCTAACTATACCTACAGAGATAGGACATGTGAAGAAAGAAGAAAAAACGCACAGAAAGAAAAAAAGAAATGCAGAAAGAAGCAACAGAAGTCCTCAAAGACGAAGAAAAGTGCAGGAAGAAGGATAACGTGCAGAAAGAACAAACAGAAGAGCAGAAAGAAGCCTTGTTGCAAAATCATCCTGTACCCTCAACTTTTTCAGACGGATACTGGTGGTAACTGAGTCTGACTAACCTAGTCCTAGAGCAAGTGCTATGTTAAAAAACACTCAGAATACAGTGAAAACACCTACATACACTAGGGAACACTATGCTTTGGGGTCCCCCTGTGATCAGCATGACCTCTTCTGTAAGCCCCTAGTACATAATAGAGCAGGGGATTAAAAACACCTCTTAAAACGCGCCACAGGGCATGTTTACACACGTCACCTCAGGCCCCGTCCCCTCACTTCCTCACTGTGTAAACACGCCCTGTGGCCGTTTTAAGTTGGGTGATTAAGTCCCCTTGAATCCTGAGGGTCCCTAGGGTCCAACTAGACCACTAGGTACCTCCAGTAGGCGCCACAGAGCTGCGTTGCAGAGAGATGTAAAAAGGGGCACGGCCTAGACCACCTCTCTGCAACGCAGCGGAGTGGTGCTTATTGGAAGCACCTGGTGGGCTAGTTGGCCCCCAGGGTCCCTCAGGATTGAAGGGGAATTATTTCCCCAACTTAAAATGCGCCACAGGGCTTGTTTGCACACGTTAACTCAGGCCCCGTCCCCTCTCTTCACCAATGTGTAAACATGCCCTGTGGCCGTTTTTAGTTGGGAGATTACGTTCATTTGAATCCTGAGGGTCTCTAGGGTCCAACTAGCCCACTAGGTACCTCCAGTATGTGCCACAGAGCTGCGTTGCAGAGAGGTGTAAAAAGTGGCACGGCCTGGACCACCTCTCTGCAACGCAGCTCAGTGGTGCTTACTGGAAGCACCCGGTGGGCTAGTTAGCCCCCAGGGGCCCTCAGGATTGAAGGGGAATTATTTCCCCAACTTTAGACGCGCCACAGGGCTTGTTTGCACACGTTAACTCAGGCCCCGTCCCCTCCCTTCACCACTGTGTAAACGCGCCCTGTGGCCGTTTTTAGTTGGGAGATTGAGTTAATTTGAATCCTGAGGGTCCCTAGGGTCAAACTAGCCCACTAGGTACCTCCAGTATGCGCCACAGAGGTGCGTTGCAGAGAGGTGTAAAAAGTGGCACGGCCTGGACCACCTCTCTGCAACGCAGCTCAGTGGCGCTTACTGGAAGCACCTGGTGGGCTAGTTAGCCCCCAGGGGCCCTCAGGATTGAAGGGGAATTATTTCCCCAATTTAAAACGCGCCATAGGGTGTGTTTGCACATGCCACCTCAGGCCCCGTCCCCTTCCTTCCCCACTGTGTAAACATGCCCTGTGGCCCTCTTTTAAGTTGGGAGAATAAGTCCCCTTGAATCCTGAGGTTCCCTAGGGGCAAAATAGCCCACTAGGTGCATCCAGCAAGCACCATTGCAGAGAGGTGTGAAAAGGGGCACGGCCTGCACCACCTCTCTGCAACGCAGAGTAGTGGCACTTACTGGAAGCACCTGGTGGGCTAGTTGGCCCCCAGGGTCCCTCAGGATTGAAAGGGAATTATTTCCCCAACTTAAAACGCGCCACAGGGCGTGTTTGCACACGTCACCTCAGGCCCCGTCCCCTCCCTTCACCACTGTGTAAACGCGCCCTGTGGCCGTTCTAAGTTGAGAGATTAAGTCCCCTTGAATCCTAAGGGTCCCTAGGGTCAAACTAGCCCACTAGGTACCTCCAGTAAGCGCCACAGAGCTGCGTTGCATAGAGGTGTAAAAAGGGGCGTGGCCTCAGAACACCTGTCTGCAACGCAGCTCCCTGGCGCACACTGGAGATACCTGTTGGGCTAGTTGCCCTCAGGGACCCTCAGTATTGAAGGGGAATCAATTCCCCAACTTACAACTGGCCAGGGGGCGCGTTTGCAGAGTGCTGCAAGGAGGGGGCGTGGCCTCCAGCGTGATGCCGGTCTTTTATTTATTTTATTTTTTTAAGACGGAGGGCTGTGTGGCCCCCCTTCTTTTTCTAATTTACTGGCCCTGGGGACCCCATCCCCCAGGGCCTGCACCCTAATTTTTTTGGTTGGAAAAAATAAATTTGGCCCTCCCAAGGCCTTAATCGGCCCCGGGGACCCCAACCCCCGGGTCATGGCATTTTTTTTTATTTAAATTCTTTAGGAGGGGGCTGCGTTGCCCCCCTCCTCAGGCCACTTATGGCTCCGGGGACCCCATCCCCCGGGGCCGGCCTTTGTTTTTTAATATTTTAAAAATATATATATTTATAGAAACACCTAGGACATGCTGGACAAACCGTATGTACCTATCACCATGACGATTTGCGTGATATTCATTAAAAGGCGACTATGCATAGAATGAATCCACATGGAATGTATTTACATCTCTAGTGAAGCTCTGACGTGTCTGATGCCCTACCGTGCCTAATCCCGGCGCCCCTGCCAGTGGGTACTCTCCAAGTAGACACCCTTGTCGTTTATTTATACAAACATGGGTAGCTATTGACGGGCACATTTAATATACACGCACACCAAGCCATTCAAAGGGGATTCAACAAAAATTCGACCAAACTATGCAAGAAACCCCCCTCACGGTTAATAAAATAACACATCCACCGCCGGATGTGTAATACTTTTTGTTTTACTCTCTGGAAAGGAGACGAACCTCACTTGAGAGTCACAGCGTGCTCCTGGCTGAGCCCAATGCTGTGTTACACCCACCAGTGCCCGCCGATTGCCTCACACCTCTGTGTTGTATTCCACCAGCTAGTGCGTATGCTATGACACTCTCTAGCCCATGTGCACTGTAACACCACCCCGTGAATATGTCATGCCACACTTGCCTTCGCACGGGTTATATTGCCCCTTCTAACGTGCCTTCCTCGATGTGTATGTTATAACGCACCGCGCTATGCCATACATATTACAATCTGGGATCCATATCTTTGTCACAGTGCATATGCAACGTTACACTCCCCAGCACATATTTTATATTACAACTTTAGAGACTAGTTATGTTACACAACACTGCCCTGTGCATATTACACTCCAAGGCGCATATCGCATAGCACGTGCTAGTGCCTGTGCTATCTCGCGCTCTCCAATGTATCTGTCATTGCACACAATGTATTGCATATTATATTTCACGCCCCGGTTCATCTTATATCACACTTTTTGGTGCATAGTTTATACCATATACTACATCTAGTTTTCATTTTCAATCCTGCTCTGAGGAGTATGTTCTATATAACACTGCGTCCACCTACCCTTTTCACGGGCAGTCACAGTCACAAAGGTCCTTTTCTTCCTGAATAAAAGTGAGATTATGCTGCATACTTGTTCATATTTTAAGTAGTTTGCACAGACAAACATTTTAAAAACAATAAGGTTCCTAATACCCACCTTCTCTGAACAGTTAGCTTGCTGCCCCATCCACCTCCTCCCTATCCTCTGTTGTCTGTTGTCTGAATCCATGGACTAGCCTCCTCCCTCCTGCCATGCATGGTCTGATGTGCTGCCACTGCCCTCCATTTAGCATGATGTACCAGTCCACTCCTCCTGCCCTCCATTGCCCAATTCTATGGCCCATCATTGACCTCCTGCTTAGCGTCTGTGCTTAGCTTGCTGCCCCTATTCTCCTTCCCCCTGCCCTCCGATGTCTTTGTGCATGCCCCTGCTCCATCCTTTTTGCCCACTATGTTCCATGGACCTGCCACTCCTATCTACTCTGAGTGTTCTGTTGAGCTGCCACTCCCCTCCCACCTGCCTAGCATTGTCAGATGACTGTAACCTGTCCCTGCCACCTCCACCCTGCCTGTCCACATGCCATGCCCCTATCCCCTTCCTCCTGTCCTCCATGGTCCATTTTACTGCCACACACTTCTGCCCTCCCTGATCTGTTGTGCTGCAACTGCTCCTCCTGCCTGCCCCGCACGGTCTGTTGTGAGGCCCCTTCCCCTGAACTCTCTTGTCTGTGCCCAGGTCCTGACCATCCCTTCTATCCTCCATGGTCCTTTGTGCATGCCCCTGCACCCTCCTTCTTGCCCATCATAGCCATTGTGCTGCCACTAACCCTCCTGCTTGCCATGCATGGTCTTCTGTGCTGCCATGGCCCCTTCTACCTTCCCTGTGTCGTCAGCTAGCTACCCCTGACCCCCTCCCACCTTCCCTCCATGGTCTGTGTGTATGTCATCATACTCTCACTGTTGCTCTCCATTGTGTGTCTTGTTTCTAGTGCCCATCCTGCCTGACCTCCATGGTCATCTTGCTGCTCCTGCCCTGCCCCCTTACCCCCAGCCCTCTGTTTCCATGTGCAGACCCCTATGCCCTCCCTCCTGGCTTGTCTGTTCCATTGTAATGCCCCTGATCCATCCCTCCTGCCCTTTATGGTCTGTTATGCTGCGGCTTTCTCTCCTGTCTGTCCATTATGGTCAGCTAGCTACCATTGCCTCTTTCCCATCTGTTCTCTGTTGTCCATGTGCATGGTCCTGTCCCCTCCCTATTGCTTTCTATGGAATGTTGTGCTGCACTCCTGTCCTGCGTGCGCTGTGTGGTGTATTGTGCTGCTGCAAACCCTGATGCCTGCCCTGTAGGGTCAGTTTGGTGCACCTCTCCATGTCCCTCCTGTCCTCTGTTATGCGAGTCCATGTCCCTACCTCAATTCCTCCTGCCTACCATGATTCAATGTACCATACTTGCGAACATTTTGAACTTGGTAAGAGGGAGATTTTGAAAAAAAACTGGGGTATTGATTTTCCCCTTTGAGTTACATTGAAAAAGAGGAGATTGTAGACAGGAGACAGATCAAATAAAGCCCATTTGAGCTTAAAAACATTGGACGTTTCCTGGCTGAAACGGGTCTGTTGGCATGTATGGTTGTACTACCACTGCCTCTTCCTTCTGCCCACAATGGTCTATTATATTGCCACAGCCTCTCTTGCCAGTCCTGTATTGTTGGTTTGTTGCCCCTGCCCCCCTTTCCACTGCCCTCCATAGTCTGTTGTGCTGCCACTGCCCTTCCTGTCTGCCCAGTGTGGTCAAATTGTTGTCTCTGCACTCTCCTACCTGCCTTCAATTTTCAGAGTCCGTGCCCCTGGCCTCTGCCTCTCAACAGTATCCCAATGAACAACTAGATTGCTAACATTCTATATTTATTACAAAAGTGTGGAACGCCTGACGTCATCTTGATGTAATCAAAACTGTAATACCTAGAGTATTTCCTTTAGAAAAACATATATGAGAGGGTCTTATTTGCATCAAAATTATGGTTAGTGCTCTAAAAAAACTAAAATGAGGACATATTTTCTGAGTTTTCAAATAGCGACAAAGAACTTTTAAATTATTTGTAATCTTTATGTTTTTTTATCCAGTTGACCACTTGATTAAATGTTGCACCTTGGCGAGAGGATGTGGTGTTACTTCCAGAGCTGCAGACTTTGCAACTGGGGAACCAGGTTGGAGTTTCTGCTTCAGCTCAACATTCTGTGATTGTGGTCAAATCACTTAATCTCCCCATTTCTACAATCAAAATGAATTTGATCTTGTGTGATGTAACCAATGCTCATGTAAAGCATTCCAATACCTGACAAGTCTGCACTATATAAAACTGCAAATACACAAAAAATAAGTGTTTTTCACACTTCTGTCATTGGGCTACATGTGGGCTACATCTGGGTGATATGTGTGCTGCATTTAGGCTCTTTTGTGTCTGGTGGCCATTTTGGGAGATTTATTTGTTATGAAGTTTCCTAATTTCCTCATTTACTGCAATCTCCTCAGTAGGAAATGCTTTCCGTTTTTTACTTTGATTCCATCAAGAAGGTATTCAAATATGTCACACATTTGCCATAAATTCTGAATGTTAGCACTCTAGTTTCTCATTAGATCACTGTAGTAAAGCTACTGCTCACCACGGAAGTCTGCTGCTGGTATTAAAAGTGCATGTTTCAGTCTGCATATCAGAATTTTTTCATGAAATAGAAGAGGATTTGAGAGGTCACTCAAAATGTGCCCTAATTTTTCTTTCTTCAGCACTAATCATAATTTCTATGGCAAAATAAACCCCCTCATTGTGTTCCTTTTTAAATTAAATGTTTTAAGTGTTACGAATTTATTCCAATCAAGATGGCTTCAGGTGTGCCATACTTTTGTCATAAGTAAGACAGTAAGCGCTCTAGTTGTTCTTCAGAACACTCTGGGACATTCTGTCATTAGGCTATACTTGGGCTACATCTGGGTGAAATGTGGGCTACATTTGGGCTCTTTTGTCTCTGGTGGCCATCTTGGGAGATTTATTTGTTATGAAGTTTCCTAATTTCCTCATTTACTGCAGTCTCCTCAGTGGGAATACTTTCAGTTTTTTATTTTGGTTCCATCAAGAAGAAATTCAGATGTGTCACACATTTGCCATAAATTCTGAATGTTAGCACTCTAGTTGCTCATTAGATCACTGTAGTAAAACTACTGCTCATCAGGGAAGTCTGCTGCTGGTATTCAAAGTGCATGTTTCAGTCTGCATGTCAGAATTTGTTTATGAAATAGAAGAGGATTTGAGAAGTCAAAATGTGCCCTAATTTTTCTTTCTGCAGAACTAATCATAATTTATATGGCAAAATGAACCCCCTCATTTTGTTCCTTTGTAAATTAAATGTTTTAAGTGTTACCACTTTATTCCAATCAAGATGGCTTCAGGTGTGCCATACTTTTGTCATAAGTAAGACTGGTAGCGCTCTAGTTGTTTGTTAGAACACTCTGGGACATTCTGTCATTGGGCTATACTTGGGCTACAACTGGGTGATATTTGGGCTACATTTGGGCTCTTTTGTCTCTGGTGGCCATCTTGGGAGATTTATTTGTTATGAAGTTTCCTAATTTCCTCATTTACTGCAGTCTCCTCAGTAGGAAATACTTTCAATTTTTTACTTTGATTCCATCAAGAAGGCATTCAGATGTGTCACAAATTTGCCATAAATTCAGAATGTTAGCACTCTAGTTGCTTATTAGATCACTGCAGTAAAGCTACTGCTCACCAGGGAAGTCTGCTGCTGGTATTCAAAGTGCATGTTTCAGTCTGCATGTCAGAATTTTTTTATGACCTAGAAGAGGATTTGAGAAGTCAAAATGTGCCCTAATTTTTCTTTCTGCAGCACTAATCATACTTTCTATGGCAAAATGAATCCCCTCATTGTGTTCCTTTGTAAATTAAATGTTTTAAGTGTTACCACTTTATTCCATTCAAGATGGCTTCAGGTGTGCCATACTTTTGTCATAAGTAAGACTGTGAGCGCTCTAGTTGTTCGTTAGAACACTCTGGGACATTCTTTCATTGGGCTATACTTGGGCTACATCTGGCTGATATTTGGGCTACATTTGGGCTCTTTTGTCTCTGGTGGCCATTTTGGGAGACTTATTTGTTATGATGTTTCCTAATTTCCTCATTTACTACAGTCTCC
Organism: Triturus cristatus; assembly: GCF_964204655.1. NCBI lineage: Eukaryota > Metazoa > Chordata > Amphibia > Caudata > Salamandridae > Triturus > Triturus cristatus. Next base: position 715,449,904 of record NC_140584.1, on the reverse strand, counting down.
TCAGTAGGAAATACTTTCAGTTTTTTACTTTGATTCCATCAAGAAGGCATTCAGATGTGTCACAAATTTGCCATAAATTCAGAATGTTAGCACTCTAGTTGCTTATTAGATCACTGTAGTAAAGCTACTGCTCACCAGGGAAATCTGCTGCTGGTATTGAAAGTGCATGTTTCAGTCTGCATGTCAGAATTTTTTAATGAAATAGAAGAGGATTTGAGAAGTCACTCAAAATGTGCCCTAATGTTTCTTTCTGCAGCACTAATCATACTTTCTATGGCAAAATGAACCCCCTCATTTTAATCCTTTTTAAATTAAATGTTTTAAGAACTACCACTTTATTCCAACCAAGATGGCTTCAGGTGTGCCATACGTTTGTCATAAGTAGGACTGTTAGCGCTCTAGTTGTTCTTTAGAACACTCTGGGAAGCTGCAGTAGAACACACAGGAATCAACTGACAGTCTCTGCCCTTGTTGGATGTACATGTTTTACTTCATTCTCACATGACTGAGAAAGATAATGGTGCCGATTACGATCCGGTAGAAAAATTCCCCGTGCGACTCGTATCCGGACTTTTTACCGTACGAATCGTACAAGTGCCGTACGAACTGGCAATCACGATTCGCATGGTAAAAAGTCCATACGAACCGCATTTGGAATCATTCCCCACACGTCCTCGGGTCGGAAAATGTGTCCGACACGTCCTCGGACGATTTACCGTACAAACGTGAAAAGCGTTACAACAAACAAATGATGGATGGAATGCTGACAATGCAGACATTCTCCCCCAGTCAAGAGATCTGGGTTAAATCCATCGTTCTTTTGCCCACTACACCACCCCAGTTCAGACATGGCCATATGCAAATCAGACTTGACCCTGTGCCTCATGGGAACAGTCCAGCCCGAACTGCCAAGCCATGTCTTCCCTGGACCGGAATCAAGCATCGATGGATTTAACCCAGATCTCTTGACCGGTCCTAGGATGTTTGTTTCCAGTCCAGGGAGGACCTGGCTTGGCAGTTCGGGCTGGACTGTTCCCATGGGGCACAGGATCAAGACTGATTTGCATATGGCTGGGTTCAAACTGGAATGGCATGGTGAGCAAAAAAACGATGGATTTAGGCCCAGATCTCTGTACTGGGGTGAATGTATGACATTGTTCTGCATTCTGTCCATCAATTGTTGTTTTTGCATTTGTCACCCCGAGTGGGAAGGGTATGCTCAGACGTGAGTCCCTTGCTCTCCATGCCACTGGAATCAAGCTATCCTGGCTGACGAGGGCTGAAAGCCCGAAACCGGTCCTAGGATGTTTGTTTCCAGTCCAGGGAGGACCTGGCTTGGCAGTTCGGGCTGGACTGTTCCCATGGGGCACAGGATCAAGACTGATTTGCATATGGCTGGGTTCAAACTGGAATGGCATGTGAGCAAAAAAACGATGGATTTAGGCCCAGATCTCTGTACTGGGGTGAATGTATGACATTGTTCTGCATTCTGTCCATCAATTGTTGTTTTTGCATTTGTCACCCCGAGTGGGAAGGGTATGCTCAGACGTGAGTCCCTTGCTCTCCATGCCACTGGAATCAAGCTATCCTGGCTGACGAGGGCTGAAAGCCCGAAACCGGTCCTAGGATGTTTGTTTCCAGTCCAGGGAGGACCTGGCTTGGCAGTTCGGGCTGGACTGTTCCCATGGGGCACAGGATCAAGACTGATTTGCATATGGCTGGGTTCAAACTGGAATGGCATGGTGAGCAAAAAAACGATGGATTTAGGCCCAGATCTCTGTACTGGGGTGAATGTATGACATTGTTCTGCATTCTGTCCATCAATTGTTGTTTTTGCATTTGTCACCCCGAGTGGGAAGGGTATGCTCAGACGTGAGTCCCTTGCTCTCCATGCCACTGGAATCAAGCTATCCTGGCTGACGAGGGCTGAAAGCCCGAAACCGGTCCTAGGATGTTTGTTTCCAGTCCAGGGAGGACCTGGCTTGGCAGTTCGGGCTGGACTGTTCCCATGGGGCACAGGATCAAGACTGATTTGCATATGGCTGGGTTCAAACTGGAATGGCATGGTGAGCAAAAAAACGATGGATTTAGGCCCAGATCTCTGTACTGGGGTGAATGTATGACATTGTTCTGCATTCTGTCCATCAATTGTTGTTTTTGCATTTGTCACCCCGAGTGGGAAGGGTATGCTCATACGTGAGTCCCTTGCTCTCCATGCCACTGGAATCAAGCTATCCTGGCTGACGAGGGCTGAAAGCCCGAAACCGGTCCTAGGATGTTTGTTTCCAGTCCAGGGAGGACCTGGCTTGGCAGTTCGGGCTGGACTGTTCCCATGGGGCACAGGATCAAGACTGATTTGCATATGGCTGGGTTCAAACTGGAATGGCATGGTGAGCAAAAAAACGATGGATTTAGGCCCAGATCTCTGTACTGGGGTGAATGTATGACATTGTTCTGCATTCTGTCCATCAATTGTTGTTTTTGCATTTGTCACCCCGAGTGGGAAGGGTATGCTCAGACGTGAGTCCCTTGCTCTCCATGCCACTGGAATCAAGCTATCCTGGCTGACGAGGGCTGAAAGCCCGAAACCGGTCCTAGGATGTTTGTTTCCAGTCCAGGGAGGACCTGGCTTGGCAGTTCGGGCTGGACTGTTCCCATGGGGCACAGGATCAAGACTGATTTGCATATGGCTGGGTTCAAACTGGAATGGCATGGTGAGCAAAAAAACGATGGATTTAGGCCCAGATCTCTGTACTGGGGTGAATGTATGACATTGTTCTGCATTCTGTCCATCAATTGTTGTTTTTGCATTTGTCACCCCGAGTGGGAAGGGTATGCTCAGACGTGAGTCCCTTGCTCTCCATGCCACTGGAATCAAGCTATCCTGGCTGACGAGGGCTGAAAGCCCGAAACCGGTCCTAGGATGTTTGTTTCCAGTCCAGGGAGGACCTGGCTTGGCAGTTCGGGCTGGACTGTTCCCATGGGGCACAGGATCAAGACTGATTTGCATATGGCTGGGTTCAAACTGGAATGGCATGTGAGCAAAAAAACGATGGATTTAGGCCCAGATCTCTGTACTGGGGTGAATGTATGACATTGTTCTGCATTCTGTCCATCAATTGTTGTTTTTGCATTTGTCACCCCGAGTGGGAAGGGTATGCTCAGACGTGAGTCCCTTGCTCTCCATGCCACTGGAATCAAGCTATCCTGGCTGACGAGGGCTGAAAGCCCGAAACCGGTCCTAGGATGTTTGTTTCCAGTCCAGGGAGGACCTGGCTTGGCAGTTCGGGCTGGACTGTTCCCATGGGGCACAGGATCAAGACTGATTTGCATATGGCTGGGTTCAAACTGGAATGGCATGGTGAGCAAAAAAACGATGGATTTAGGCCCAGATCTCTGTACTGGGGTGAATGTATGACATTGTTCTGCAATCTGTCCATCAATTGTTGTTTTTGTACAAACGTGAAAAGTCAAGTCCGACCGAGGAATCACGATCCCACCCGTGGGTCCGAACTCACAACCGTATGGTAAAAACACCGTCCGCACCGAACTCCCATTGCAACCATGGAGATATGTGCCCGCATACGTGCCAAACACTCCCCCCAGCACCCATACGTTCGAGTCGTACTCCCCGTTAATGTACACCCCCCCCTGTATGTACACCCATGTACGTGTCGAACCCCCACCCGTGTATGTACACCCCAGTACGTTCGAGTCCTACCCCCACCCCTGTACGTGTCGTACCACCGTTTAAGTACACCCCAGTACGTTTGAGTCCTACCCCCACCCCTGTACGTGTCGTACCACCGTCTATGTACACCCTAGTACATTCGAGTCGTACCCCCACCCCTGTACGTGTCGTACCCCCGTGTACCTACACCCCAGTACGTTTGAGTTGTACCCCCACCCCTGTACGTGTCGTACCACCGTGTACCCACACCCCTGTACGTTTGAGTCGTACCTCCACCCCTGTACGTGTTGTACCACCGTCTATGTACACCCCAGTACGTTCGAGTCGTACCCCCACCCCTGTATGTGTCGTACCACCGTCAATGTACACCCCAGTAGGTTCAAGTCGTACCCCCACCCCTGTACGTGTCGTACCACCGTCAATGTACACCCCAGTACTTTTGAGTCGTACCCCCACCCCTGTACGTGTCGTACCCCCGTGTACCCACACCCCTGTACGTTCGAGTCGTACCCCCACCCCTGTATGTGTCGTACCACCGTGTACCCACACCCCTGTACGTTCGAGTCCTACCCCCACCCCTGTACGTGTCATACCCCCGTGTACCTACACCCCAGTATGTTCGAGTCCTACCCCCACCCCTGTACGTGTCGTACCACCGTCTATGTACACCCCAGTACATTCGAGTCGTACCCCCACCCCTGTACGTGTCGTACCACCGTCAATGTACACCCCAGTACGTTCGAGTCCTACCCCCACCCCTGTACATGTCGTACCACCGTCTATGTACACCCCAGTACATACGAGTCGTACCCCCACCCCTGTACGTGTCGTACCCCCGTGTACCTACACCCCAGTACGTTCAGTCCTACCCCCACCCCTGTACGTGTCGTACCACCGTCTATGTACACCCCAGTATGTACGAGTCGTACCCCCACCCCTGTACGTGTCGTACCCCCGTGTACCTACACCCCAGTACATTCGAGTCCTACCCCCAACCCTGTAAGTGTCGTACCACCGTCTATGTACACCCCAGTACGTTCCAGTCGCACCCCCACCACAACCTCCTAAGTACGGAGCGCACCCCATGCCCCAACATCACAACCGCATGTACGAGTCATACCAAGCCACACACAAGGACAGCACCGTACAACCAAATGGCCCATCTACACACCGTACACACGCTCAAAACGCACGTACACAACCAGGACAAAACAAAACAACACAAGAATACACTATTCGAATGGCACAAAGCCACTAAACATGGCCAACAAACACTAAAAAAACACATACACTGACCTGCAACTGCCAAATACAAACAGAGGCCCTAAACACCACCACTCCTTATAACACACCCACCCAAAGTTCAAACACAGCCACACCCACCAATGGACCAATAAAAAGGGCCCACACACATAAACCATGAGCCTTTGCAACAGAATCACTGCTGCCAGACACCACAGACAACTTACAGCACCTTACTACAAGCTTCACCACACCTTACACTTGCACACCTTCACACAACCACCTTCACAAACACACCCTCATCACATTCACACACACACACACCTGCACAACCACACCCACACACCCACAACCATCCACACACACCCCCCACCATCCACACACACCCCCCACCATCCACACCCACACCCCTCACCATGCCCACTACCAAGAATCCAAAGTTCAGTAACCGAGAGTTGGAGGTTCTTGTCGAGGAAATCCTCAGAGTCGAGCCACAGCTCTTTGGAACACTGGTCAGAAACACCAGCATGGCAGCAAAAACAGCCATGTGGCAGACCATCATCGATACTCTGAATGCTGTTGGGGACACCAGAAGGACCAGGCAGGAATGCCAAGCCAGGTGGTACGATCTGCGGAGGAGGGTCTGAGCCAAGATGCAGGAGGAAAACAACCAGGCCAACGACACTGGAGGAGGGCCCTCCCGCAGACCCGTACACTACCAGCCCTGGGAGGAGAGGGTGATGGCCATACTGCCGGTGGAGGCAGTGGATGGATTAGAAGGACTCCGAGACCCGGGTGAGTACACAAACAACGCACCTCACATGGGGGGAACGGCATCCACAACCAAAATCACTAACAGGCACGCAACCACCCCAAGCCATCGCATGACTCAACCACACTCCATGAACACGCACATGCCACTGCTGCCACCATGCCCCATGCACCCAGTTGGACAATGTCAAGTCACAGGCCACAGAAGACACCAACACATGACACGGTAACCCGGATGGCGGGAGGCTGGGCCCCAAAAATCACATAGTGCAACTCCGAAGCAGACAACAATGCCCTCTGCCCATATGGCCTAGGTCACAGCCAGACAAACACTGTGTCCCCACACAGGAAAGACTCGCCAGCAAATGGCGGACGCCTTGCATCAACACATGGGGGTGAAGGCACTGTTTTGCACATGACAGCAGCTGATGAACAGCCAACATTGTGAAAGAGTGGCAGCACACACCACCACAGCAGCAGCGCACACACAGACACTACACCCAATGGGTGCCTGGAGATCAGAAACAAACTCACTTCAACAAGCCAAGGGCCATTCAAAGATCTGCTAACAGTGTGTGCCCAGGAAGCTGGGCTGAGGTGACAGAGGGTGACACACAGAGGGAGGGAGAGGGGGACAGAGAGGGAGGGAGACACAGGGACACGGACAGAGGGAGGAGGCTGACACACGGAGGGAGGGAAAGGGGGACAGAGAGGGAGGGAGACGGACAGAGGGAGGAGGCTGACACACGGAGGGAGGGAAAGGGGGACAGAGAGGGAGGGAGACGGACAGAGGGAGGAGGCTGACACACGGAGGGAGGGAGAGGGGGACAGAGAGGGAGGGAGACGGACAGAGGGAGGAGGCTGACACACGGAGGGAGGGAGAGGGGGACAGAGAGGGAGGGAGAGGGGGACAGAGAGGGAGGGAGAGGGGGACAGAGAGGGAGCGAGACACAGGGAGAGCAAATCAGCCGTGTGGCGTGTGCGAATGTCTGCTCGTCAGCAGGTAGACTGCGTGCATGTAGACAAGGGTGGCCAGTCCCAGAACCCCCCCTCTTCCCCATGGCAAAACACAGGGCCATGTCACAACCTGTTCACGAGCACAACGACAGCTACCTGGATCATATAAGTGTGTGGATCCACTCCATGTGCACATGTACAGTGCTACACGGAAGGCGCCAATGCATGGCTCGCCACACCTGCCCACTCCACTGCTGACTGCAGTCACACTTGACGCAGCAAGTAAGACCGTGCCACACATAGTTAAAGGGGCCAAAGTGGTGCCCAAGGGACACACCCATGCACAAGTGCACAGTGAGTGGAATGCAAGACAGATCCCAATTCCAAGAGGAAATGTCCCAACTTTGAAACTGATGAAACATGGATGTTGCATGGACCAAAATTAACATTGTCTCTCTCACACACAGGTCAACGTCGTGGTTCACCCCCCAACACTGGGGGGGAAGACTCACAGGACCCGGATCTGCAGGAGCCCGATCCCACCGGCAGCGACCACTCTCACCACTCTGTGGACGACCCCGACCGACCTGGCCCCTCTGGTGTCCAACCACCTGCAGCACCTGCGTCAGGTACAACTGTGCCAACCACCACCCCCACTCCTGCCACATCCTAGGAGACACCCAGGATCCCTGCCCCAACACCACAATGCAGCCAGGCTGGCCAGGAGGGACACGGTGTCCCGGGCACCCAGGAGGAGGCAGGCGACAACGCCAATGCCACCCCTCAGGGGTCCCGGAGACCCGATGTGCCCACAAGGGCAGGCCAGGTGCAAGTGGGCAGGGGTTGTGGGAGTGGAGGACGGCGGAGGCGCGAGCCTGACCAGTTGGCTGGGGAACCGGTATTTGCCCATGTCCGAAACATCATGGACACATACCGGCAGGACACCACGGGCATGGCCCAGGTTGTGTCCACCCTCAATGAGATCAAGGGGACCCTTGATGAGATAAAGACCCAGCAGGCCCAGCAACATGCGGAGCAACATGCCTGTCTACTGCGACACCAACGGAGGATGGAGGACAGACAGGCTGAGCAAGTGACGGCATTCCAGGGGATTCACGATACACTCCGTTGGATGGCCGACAACATGGCCGACCCTCCCTGTGCCAGAAGGCGGAGAACATCACCACCCACAGGGAGGGATCAGGAGGAGGAGGAGGAAACATCCGATGGAGCATCCCAGACGTCGTCACCGCCTGCTTCTGAGGGTCCCCGCAGGAGGGCGGGTCGTCCACGGAAAAGACCGTGAGGGTTGGCGCAACATCACCATCTCCCAGGACACCTGGCCCACTGGAGCAACAGCATCACAGCATCAAGAGACATTCTCTGCCACATGGCCCTGCTGGTCACTGTCTGACCAATGTTGACAAAGACTGTGGCATGGACTATGAGGATTTCCAATGGCAAGGACACCAACTCCCCTACTGAACTTTGGATTCCAAACTCCCGGAAAGCCCCTCACTTTGTCCTCCCCCCCCCCCCAATAATAAATCACACTATGAAGAGAAGATGCCTGCTGGTTGCATTATTACCTAACATGTGTCTTGTAAAGTCTAAACATGCCTGAGTCATCTTTTGTCTTCAACCATCCACACCCTGGGGCCTGAGTCTGGCACAGGACACATGGGTCACAGTGTATTAGGCAAGACAGACATGGAGCACCATACACACCCGTGATGGGCCCAACCAGCTGAGGGGGTGGCCGCACAACCGTGCTGACAGACACATTGAGTACAGCAACAGACATGCGCAGAGGTCAGGGATCATGTCGAGTGTCCTGGGGGCACCCAGGTATGTGTAGACAGGTGGCAGAACCATGTCCTGCAAGCTTGAGTCCGGTGGATGCAGAGAATGGGGGCCTGGCCAACGTTGGATGCATGGGGATGGCACATGTCACAATACCCACACAGTCATGGACATCATGCCCACTACACAGTCTCAGCCCACACACACAGCTTGCATCTTGCTACTCGACACATTGACACATAGCCACAATCAGGGAATACCATGCCAGACATGCTGGATGCACCGTGGCAACACACCAGCATTGACTGAGAAGAGGCACCTTGGAGGCATAGGGACACCTTTATTAGTCATGTTTTCGGGAGTGCAGAGGCAACTTGAAGTACACATGAACACATCTTGTGGAGTAACATGTGGGTCCAACACTGGCCCCCACCTTCTGCAGCACAAATGCGTGTTAGCCATGGAACTGGCACACAAGCGTCGGCTAACAGCTAAACACCCACAGCTGCTCACGGAGATCCTGCCATATACCATAGATTCGCTGATGTGGAAGTCCCACACCATGTCAAGCCAATGCTAACCGTATGTGTCCGAGGGCAGTGTCAGACACATTGATGCCATCATCACAATCCACTATCCCATCACTGATGACTGTCAATCAGTCAGACCATCTATTCAGGTGTACCCAGCTGCATGTCGTGTCCCATGCTGATGCTACATGGCTGCAGAGGAACCAAACATCGACAGGGGCAGTGTGCATACATCGTGAACAACTGCCACACCCAATACACCCCTGATGCATCCCTTACCCTATGGAGACTTCCAAACGTGTCCGTGCCTGTAACGCTGAGTCAGCCCACGATGACGTGTCCATGAGGAATAGCAGTGCCACAACAATGCAACCAGCAGACGGCATGCGCAAGTACCTGGGGAAGAGAGACACACAAGAAGTCAGCCACAAAAAGCACAGCCACTTGCATGTGCATGTACTCGACACATGTTAGGATGACAACATGCTAGGTCACAATTATGACTGGGGAAATACAACCATCACTGGCACCATCACTCCAGTGACACACCCACACACACCTCTGACTCACGTGCCATACATGCAGGTGGACACACACATCACAACACATGCCACACGGGGACAAATGCGTGCACACACAGACACTGGTACTCACCACTAAGCAAAGAAGTCGCGTATGAGGCGAGTCCGGATGTCCTCCTGCGGCTCCACATCCTCCACATCACTAGCCCCATTGCCAAGGCCTTCGTCCTCCACGGGTGGATGGTCCTCGTCATGTTGATCTAGGATGAGTGGCACAGCTTTCTCAACTGCCATGTTGTGCAGCATACAGCAGACCATGAAGATTTTGCAGACCTTCGCAGGGGCATATGGGAGGGCGCCGCCGGTCTTGTGGAGGCACCGAAAGCGGCTCTTCAGCATGCCAAACGTCCTCTCTATCACTTGCCTTGTCCGGCCATGGGCGGTGTTGTAGCGGAGCTGGGCCGGCGTGATGGGGTTGCGGAGAGGTGTGAGCAGCCATGGCATGTTGGGATAGCCAGCGTCCCCTACATGGGAAGCACATGGACATCGTTAGAACTGGTGAAGCGGTCATGCTGGTAGGCTATGCAAAATACAGGACTGACAGACTGTACCCACCAACAACACATGCTCTTTCGTTGCGCAGCTGCATCATCATTTCAGGCATCCTGCTACACCTCATGATGTAGGCATCGTGTGCTGATCCTGGAAAACGAGCACAGACATGTGAAATCAACATGTTGGACTGACACACCACAAGGGCATTGATGGAGTGGTAGTGCTTCCGATTGCGGTACGCTACCTCCCGTGCGTGTGGTGGTACCAAAGCTACATGTGTCCCATCTATGGACCCAATGACATGGGGCATCCCTCCCAGGGCATAGAATCCACGCTTGACCGCAGTCAACTGTTCAGGGGTTGGGAACTTGATGAAGTCATCCAGGTGAATCAACATGGCCTCTAAGAAATCATGCAGCACACGGCAGAACATGCTCTGGGACATGCCACCAACATGAGCTATGGTATATTGAAAGGTACCCGTGGCAAGAAAATGTAGGGCTGCCATTACCTTCATCTGGGGTGTCAGTGCCGTAGGATACCTGTGCTGCGGTTGCAGGTGTGGTGCCAGTCTCGCCGTCAACTCCAGAATCAACCGTCGTGGGAAGCGGTAGCACCGGATCCGATCATTCTCCTGCATGTCAGCCAAGTCCGGCATTGCTCAGGGGAGAGGCGGCGCTCTGCAGTAATTTGGAAGTGTCAAGGAAGAGTGAGTGCACCACAACAACCAATCATTTGTACTGAGCACATGTTAATCTGTCAATACACATATGCTACATAGGGAGTCAGGTATGTGCTACATGCCCAGGACACGTATGGCTGCCAGGTGACACTCCTACCAAGACCCAGCTACACACGGAGATTGAGAACCTCCCCATGCCATGCCATGGGAATAGCTGTGTCCCAGTGCAAGTGAACAGCCAGACGCAAGACAGGAGTGACATACGCCGACACATCAGCAGAAGTAGGATGCCGATTGCAGAGACTGGCAGCGGAACACTAGAGCCACAGGTCACATGACATTACACTAGGACAGCCCACACACCTTGCCATGAAGGTGCACATGTCATGACTCACCACACAATCATTGTAAGGATGCAGACATGTCCTTGTCACGCTACTCCGTGTCCCATGCATACATGTGCACCTCACATCCGATACCACATGTGGCATGGTGTGCGGAACAGTGTGCAATGTCAATCTACACACAGACACATGTTGGTTGCTGCAACAGCTGCTGTTTTTGAGGGTGCTCCAACATCAACCTGATGGGAAGCCCCCACACATACATGACATAGTCACATTGTGCACCGTGGGTAGTGACAAGGCAGGTGTGGTAACCCCTGTACTGGGCATCAGGGGACACTTCCGTGTGTTGGTGTCCGTGCCATGCCATTGACGCTCACCCCAAGGGTGCAGTACGACATGCACACATGTCAAAGGAGTCAAGGGCATGCCTGGCACACATTGCACCGTCACACAGTACACCTGTACACATCTCATCATACATCTGGTGCATTCTCCACTCAGGAGTAATGTTCCACATCACAGCCTGTCACACCTGTGCCCCACACATGTAGTAATGCACAGACGATGGCTTGATGTCCATCCATGGACAGGTATGTCCGCCCTATTCCTACCTGTGTGCCGCCTATCACCACTGTGATGTGTAAAAACCGCCGTACTGCTGCTAAGAGGGCCTGTGTACGTTCCCATATCACTATGGGAGTGCTGCCGTATGTGTACCCATCGTGATGGCGAGTGTACAGGCATTTGTACGGTCCGTACCACTACGAGTACGCATACGCGAGGACACCCATAGTGATAGGGCCGTACGCACGCATGTACGCTCACTATCAGTATGGGTGTCCTCGCGTATGCGTACTTGTTGTGGTACGGGCCGTACACACGCATCTACGCTCACTATCAGTATGGGTGTACACGCGTATGCGTACTCATTGTGGTACGGGCCGTACACACGCATCTACGCTCACTATCACTATGGGTGTACACGCGTATGCGTACTCGTAGTGGTACGGGCCGTACACACGCATGTACGCTCACTATCACTATGGGTGTCCTCACGTATGCGTACTCGTTGTGGTACGGGCCGTACACACGCATCTACGCTCACTATCACTATGGGTGTCCTCGCGTATGCGTACTCGTAGTGGTACGGGCCGTACACACGCATCTACGCTCACTATCACTATGGGTGTCCTCGCGTATGCGTACTCGTAGTGGTACGGGCCGTACACACGCATCTACGCTCACTATCACTATGGGTGTACACGCGTATGCGTACTCGTTGTGGTACGGGCCGTACACACGCATGTACGCTCACTATCACTATGGGTGTACACGCGAATGCGTACTCGTAGTGGTACGGGCCGTACACACGCATGTACGCTCACTATCACTACGAGTACGCATACGTGAGCAGACCCATACTGATAGTGAGCGTAGATGCGTGTGTACGGCCCGTACCACTACGAGTACGCATACGCGAGGACATCCATAATGATAGTGAACGTAGGCACGCGTGTAGGGGCCGTTGCAATGCATTTGGGGTGCCCTAGGGCCCCGAAATGCATCGTACCTGTGTGTGACGCAGACAATTACATAGGGGACAAGTATTAAGGCCTACATGCATGCTGGTTGTCATGGAGACCAAGTTCAAATTTCGAAATTGTTCTGGAAGGTGCACAGCAGATGTCAGTTGGAATACTTCTACTTTGTTGCAATGTGTTTGTGGGGCTGACATCATGCAGGAGACTGAAACCGATAAAGAACCCACAGACTGCTAGGTTTGAAGGGATTGGAGGAAACATAGGATGCAAATGTGAGTGACCAATCACTCTGTACTCCTGTGCATGAGATGGGCCAGCAAGACAGATATAAGGCAGCCAGGTCCCATGAGGGAGCACTTGCCTGCACATCTCTGTATTCCACGACCCAGCTGCTGCTACTGATTCCCTGGAACCATGTCAAGGGCTGTGGAGAGGTCACAGCCATTCACCCTGGAGGAGAACATGGCTTTGGTGGATGTGATCCTCCCACGGTACCCCATGCTGTATGGGCGACCAGGTTATCAGGTGAGTGCAGTGTCCACTGCCACAGACTGTGTCCCTTTTTTATGACTGTGATTCCTGCCATTTTGTCCAGGTGTGACACACATGCCATGTACTGTAGGGGGGGTCCCAAGGGGGGGGAATGCCTGATGTCTCCCAGCAGTGCCCTGAGACAGGAGGGGTGGGGGCCTATCACTCCCAGCAGTGCCCTGAGACAGGAGGGGTGGGGGCCTATCACTCCCAGCAGTGCCCTGAGACAGGAGGGGTGGGGGCCTATCACTCCCAGCAGTGCCCTGAGACAGGAGGGGTGGGGGCCTATCACTCCCAGCACTGCCCTGAGACAGGAGGGGTGGGGGCCTATCACTCCCAGCACTGCCCTGAGACAGGTGGGGTGGGTGTGATGCACAGTGTGAGCCTGGATCTTTGATTGTGTCGTTGCCCTCATTCCACCTGTGTACTTTCAATGGCACGTACTGCTGTTGCCCTTCCCCAGAGGATCATGTCCCTATGACAAAGGTGCAATGCGTTGGATGCATACTAGGCCTTGTTCTAAACAGCGAATGTGTTCTAATCTGTGTCCCTGTGACATGTGCCAGGTGTATTGATGTAGTGTCACTTGTCCATCCTCACAGGTAGACGCCTCTGCCAAGGAGCAGATATGGCTGGACGCCGTCAGCGCCGTGAGGAGTGCGGAAGGTCGGAGGCGGCGCATGTCCCAGGTGAGGAAACGCTGGCAGGATATCCGGTGCTGGACGCGGAGGATCGCACGGGTCCTGCTGGGGGACTCACCTGAGAGCCACAAGAACCGTGGACGCCGCCGTCTCTCCCACATCCAGAAACGTGTGCTGGCGGTGGTCTTTCCTGACTTGGACAGGCATCTATAGGACATGCAGCAGCCGGAAGGGGGTAGGTACATGTGTGTGTTTGTTGTGTTTCACCAGCATTTGTAAGTGCAATGTTGCATGGATACACTTCCAGGGTTTATGGTGCTGTGCTGATCCTATCCCCCACAGACTTGCTGTGCTATCCTGCCTCCCTTCCCCTCCTTGCAATGTGTTCCCTGGTCTGTGTGTAGTCGCTCCATCACAAGGTCATGTAGCCTGACACCTTCTACAAGTGTACAATGCCTGCAGCATAATGTGTGGGGGTGGTGTGTAACAGGATTTGGGACCTTACCTGTTCCCTGTACAGTTCTGGACTTGTGGGTTCCATGTCAGTTGGCACTAATGCTGAGTCCAGACATGGGAGTTAGTCTCTCAAGTGTGAGGCCTTACAGTACGCATGTCCTATGTGGTGGCCTGTGACATGATGTGCATGAGTGTGCGTTACGCATAGTGCAGGGATGTTAGCGTGTGTTGCAGTCATTCCCATTCAGGAGCATGGAGTTGTGTGGCCACTACTGTCCCCAGGGGCATCTTTTCCTAGGTATCATGTGTGTAATCCGAATATGTCGACAATCTCTGTGTCTACAGCATAGGTTGTGCTCTGTGCCATTGTCCCCTGGCACCATGTATATTTACGTGCGATGCATTACAAGTGTCCACTGTACAGCCTGACCTGATTTTCCAAGTACATACTCACGGTGGCCATTGCCTGTGTGTCTTGTAGCAATCATCTGATGATGCCCATTTGTACATGATTCTTTGGACAGGCTCACCTTGGGTATTTGGTGTGCAACCTTGATTTCTTGCATCCCATGTGTATTTCACCCAGACTAAGAGATGTACGTGCTTCATGTGTCTCCATAGATTTGTCTCATGTAGGGGGTGGGTGGTGCGGGCATGGCCTACATGTCAAGACCTGTCATCTCCTTGCTAGGACTGGCCAGTGTGTGATGTTTGCCTGGACATACACTCAAGGTGCAGTGTGCCAGTCAGGGTGGGCATGTTATCAGTATTACCTATGCTGCATGTGCCTCTTGTTCCTGCCTATGGTCCCTGCTCATCCCTATTTGCTGCCACGCTGTGTGGTGCTGATGCAGTGCTGGATTGTCCCCAGGGCCTTGCTCCTCATTCAAAATTCAATATCATCTCATTTGCTAGTGTGTCATGCTCTCCATAGTTATTCCATGGCATGGTGGGTAGAGGAACTGTGTCTTGCATGCCCTACATATGTACCTTGTTTTGTAGATGTAACTCTTCCTTTGTATCAGGCTATGCACTGTAACCTACGTAGATTTGACTCATGTGACATATGTATACAGGTGTATGATTACTTTCTGTCTCTTCACCCTGCCCACAGCATCGTCGGGGGACACGGGGGGAGACATGGACACAGACGGCGCGGAGGGACGGAGCACCAGTGCCAGCGGTGACATCGGGGCTGGCCCTTCGAGTGGGACTGAGGCGGTGGAGAGTGAACCCGGGGACCTGTCGACTGGCACAACAGAGTATGAAGCCGACGGGTCCGAGGAGGATCACTCCGAGTGGGCGGTGGCTGCACCACCATCTGACAGCAGCCCTACATCTGGCACCACCCCCTCCATTGCCATCAGCCGCCTCCCACGTGCTCGTGTCCCTTCCCAGCGTGCCCAGTCCCCACATGTCTCCTTCCTGCCAGGCACCGCACCCCCTGCCCCTGTCTCCACTGCTGCCGCCAATGCTGAGTCTGTGGACATCCAGCGGCAGTTGCAGATTGGTCAGACTGCGATCCTTAATGTCCTCCATGGCCACAGCCAGGTCCTCAACAACATGGAGGCATACTTGGAGGGCATTCATTCATCGCAGGCTGACCAACGCAACTTGCTGAGGTCCATAGACTCCACACTGACTGCAGCAGTGGGTCTCCTGCAGCGCTACGTCCCACCCCCTACCCCTGCTCCTTCCACAATTCCCACTCCCATGCCTGTCCCCCATACACCCAGACGTAAGCATGCACCCACCACAACAGACACGGGCACCACACCAGCAGGGAAGGTCCGCCGCACACCTCCTGACACGCACACACAGGGTGCAGTAGGCACACCCACTGGGTCGGGGGGCAAACGTGTGACACGCAGCCAGAGTTGGAGTCCGCATTCCACCCAATCCACTCCCTCCAAATCCCCTCCCCTCAGCTCTCCTGGCCACATCTCCCCCAAAGACTCGTTCATGGCCGCTCTGTCCCTGAGCCCAACAGTGACGCCACCACGCAAGCGGTCAAGGAAGTCCTCGGTCAGGGTGCTTGAGTCCCCCCCCCTGTCCACATCCTCCCCCAGTGGCGCTGCGACCCATCCCTCTGACCCCCCCCCTCCTTGGGGCCTGTGGTTCCTTCGGGTGCAGGGGAGTCCCTGGAGGACCTTGCCAAGGTGTGCAGTGAGATCCTAGAATCCACCTTTGGCCCCACCCCACCCCCTGTGGTGGAGTCCTCCATCCCTGCACCCAATTCGCCTACTCTTTGCCCTCCTGTCCCTGCGGTGCCTGTTCCTTCCCCCCCACATGATGCCCTCACCCCTGTGGAAGACGACGACTCGTAACTGTGCAGGCAAGCTAGGGGACACGCATCCCACTGTGTCCCCCATCCAGCTCGGACTCCTGGACTGCCCTATGGCCTTTGTTATGATGGGACTTACGTCATACTAGTTTTTTGCTCATGCTGAATAAAGCAATTTATTTTTTGCCCTTGGAACACTCCTGCATTGCTGGCATTGCTGTTGGTGGGGCTGCTACATGGTTGTGGGTGTTGGTCATGTGTTGGGTGTGTGGGAAATGTAGTGGTGTGCTGCTCATAGGGGGGACCCTGGGATCAGTGTGCCTCACACGGTGTTAGCTACCTTTCTCCATTCATGTAAGCAGTTGCTGCATGTTGCAATTGTCCCAAGGTGTTTTCCTTCCTCTGTGTACCCTGACTTCTTCCCTGCAGGGTGTTCCCAATATTTAGTGCAGAGCTGTGAGTACATTAACTGGGTGTGTGACGGACTCCTTCACCTTGGCACATGCATGCTGAGCCATTCTCCAGCTGCATCATTCGTGGCATCCTTGGTAGTCATTGTACTTGTGTATGTGGACTATTGACATGACTTCATGTATACATGTTTTCTTTTTGGCCCTATGCATGCGTATACTTCCATCCTCGCACACATGTGGTACATGTACTGCAGGGTCTTTGTGCACCTGACTGACATTTGTGGGCATGGTATATGTGACTACTCCACCCTTTGCGTTCCATGGGCACTGCTGGGAGGACTCTGCACACACCCCTCCTATGTCTTGGAACTGCTGGGAGGACTCTGCACCCACCCCTCCTGTCTCAGGGCACTGCTGGGAGGACTCTGCACCCACCCCTCCTGTCTCAGGGCACTGCTGGGAGTGATAGGCCCCCACCCCTCCTGTCTCAGGGCACTGCTGGGAGGACTCTGCACCCACCCCTCCTGTCTCAGGGCACTGCTGGGAGGACTCTGCACCCACCCCTCCTGTCTCAGGGCACTGCTGGGAGGACTCTGCACCCACCCCTCCTGTCTCAGGGCACTGCTGGGAGTGATAGGCCCCCACCCCTCCTGTCTCAGGGCACTGCTGGGAGGACTCTGCACCCACCCCTCCTGTGTCTGGGCACTGCTGGGAGGACTCTGCACGCACCCCTCCTATGTCTGGGCACTGCTGGGAGGACTCTGCACCCACCCCTCCTGTGTCTGGGTACTGCTGGGAGGACTCTGCACCCACCCCTCTTATGTCTGGGCACTGCTGGGAGGACTCTGCACCCACCCCTCCTGTCTCAGGGCACTGCTGGGAGTGATAGGCCCCCACCCCTCCTGTCTCAGGGCACTGCTGGGAGGACTCTGCACCCACCCCTCCTGTCTCAGGGCACTGCTGGGAGTGATAGGCCCCCACCCCTCCTGTCTCAGGGCACTGCTGGGAGGACTCTGCACCCACCCCTCCTGTCTCAGGGCACTGCTGGGAGGACTCTGCACCCACCCCTCCTGTCTCAGGGCACTGCTGGGAGTGATAGGCCCCCACCCCTCCTGTCTCAGGGCACTGCTGGGAGGACTCTGCACCCACCTCTCCAATGTCACGATATGTACGCTCATGACATGCACGGATGTGGGTATGCTCCATGCATTCGAGGTGAGGCTACGGGTGGTACTTACACTGTTGGGGTGGGGGTACGCTCCATACGTATGCGGGTGTGGGTACGGGTGGTACTTACACTGTTGGGGTGGGGGTACGCTCCATGGATTCGAGGTGAGGGTACGGGTGGTACTTACACTGTTGGGGTGGGGGTACGCTCCATACGTACGCGGGTGTGGGTACGGGTCGTACTTACACTGTTGGGGTGGGGGTACGCCCCATACGTACGCGGCTGAGGGTACGTGTGGTACTTACACTGTTGGGGTGGGGGTACGCTCCATGCATATGGGGTGTGGGTACGGGTCGTACTTACACTGTTGGGGTGGGGGCACGCTCCATACGTACGCGGGTGTGGGTACGGGTCGTACTTGCACTGTTGGGGTGGGGGTACACTCCATGCATTCGAGGTGAGGGTACGGGTCGTACTTACACTGTTGGGGTGGGGGTACGCTCCATACGTACGCGGGTGTGGGTACGGGTCGTACTTACACTGTTGGGGTGGGGGTACGCTCCATACGTACGCGGGTGTGGGTATGGGTCGTACTTACACTGTTGGGGTGGGGGTACGCTCCATACGTACGCGGGTGTGGGTGCGGGTCGTACTTGCACTGTTGGGGTGGGGGTACGCTCCATGCATTCGAGGTGAGGGTACGGGTCGTACTTACACTGTTGGGGTGGGGGTATGCTCCATACGTATGCAGGTGTGGGTACGGGTCGTACTTACACTGTTGAGGTGGGGGTACGCTCCATACGTACGCGGGTGTGGGTGCGGGTCGTACTTGCACTGTTGGGGTGGGGGTACGCTCCATGCATTCGAGGTGAGGGTACGGGTCGTACTTACACTGTTGGGGTGGGGGTATGCTCCATACGTACGCAGGTGTGGGTATGGGTCGTACTTACACTGTTGGGGTGGGGGTACGCTCCATACGTACTCGGGTGTGGGTACGGGTCGTACTTGCACTGTTGGGGTGGGGGTACGCTCCATGCATACGTGGTGGGGGTACGGTCTGTACATGTCCGTCACCACGCTATGTGATGCTTGTGCGGCCCGTACCCAGGCCTTTGCCACGTGGGTACGAGCCGTCCCGCCATTGTTGGGGTGACGTGGGTGTGGGCGTGGTACGACTCGTACCCACGCTCTTCAGGCGTGGGCACGGGACGTACATGTCTGGTTGTGTTGCGGGTTCGCGTCGTGACGGACTTCCGTTGTGGCGGTCGCTGACTTAGCTGGACACGCCCCCACCCCCTCGTAGTGACCAGGGCCTGGGAGTCAGGTATGTCCAGGCCATGTGTGCTGTGTGACTTTGGTGGGGGGTTTGTGGCCTGCCCTGGTCCTGCCCCCACCCCCCCCCACCCCCCTTTCCCCCCTCCCTTAGTTGTTCTGACCTTCTGCGGCGTCTGCATCGGAACCTGTAGAGGAGGTCGACTGCTATGAGGGCCGGGATGACACGTAGGTTCGGGTCCATGTCTGTCCATCGCGTACGGGTCCTCCTTGTTCGCGTCGTCCTGTGTGTCCGTCGCGTACTGGTCCTCCTTGTTCGCGTCGTCCTGTGTGTCCGTCGCGTACTGGTCCTCCTTGTTCACCTGTGTGTCCGTCGCGTACTGGTCCTCCTTGTTCGCGTCGTCCTGTCTGTCCGTCGCGTACTGGTGGTCCTTGTTCGCGTCGTCCTGATTTCCCGGCAGTTTTTGGCAGCCAGAAAATATACACCGTGCGGGATGACGTCGGTGCGAATCGCAATTCCTGGTTCGTGAATGGCAGGCTGCGAGCGTCCCGACGTCAGGTCGGCGCTTTCCCGGATCGCATTTGTAGGTTTATTTTGTTCGGTCGGGGTTTTTTACGATTCGTACGGAAATGGTGTTCCCGTGCGAATCGTAATTCCATGTTTGTATTTTTGTACGACCGGGTACGCGTCGGATGGAGAATATGCTCCGTCCGACAGTTCGTACCCGGTTTTTACAGGATTGTAATTGGCACCAATGTGAATTTACAGAAAATATGCTCTCAGTTAGCTTATAGATCACTTTCCAAAACTCTGTGGGAAAAGCATGAGAAAATAGTTTTCTCCCAAACATGATTCATGATATCACAGCAGAAGGCTTTTTAACATAGTAAAATCACCTTAGAACACACCACAATTCCTAAAATGAGTATGGTACCATCAACAAATCATATATAATGTAACTAAAGTCTTAAAACCTTCTATTAACTGCAATGCTTTTTAATGAGGTGCTATCATGTATATTGGTCCCAAGATGGCTGCCAACACTTCTTGGATGAAGTGCTGACAGCCAATCAGATCTCACGATGAGATGTGTGGTTAGGCTCCACCCAGATATATATGTGATTTTACTTTTGATTTTCTCAGGAACTACTGAACGGATTTACACCATTTAAGCAAAAGGCACATGCCTGACCTGAGGACTACCTCTTTGCCAAATTTCAAGTAATTCTGTTCAGCCGTTCGGGCTGTACCTTCGACTAAAGGTCCTATGGGAAAATGCATGGGGAAAACGCATTTTGGGACTCCCCTTTTTTCTCAGCCCCCGCTTGACGAATCACCCCGAGACTTTCAGGGTAGGAGCTGAGCGGAGCGCCCCATTAGTTTTGAAAATTTCACGAAGATAAGTCAACCGGCGCAAAAGTTATTCAAAATAGAATTTTCAGATTTCCTATGGGAACTCGGTCCTAACTATAACTATCTACTGGCAACCACCAGTAGATAATATATATATACATATATATATATAAATATTAACCGTAATTGGCCCACAATCTTAAATGATCCTATTATAGGTCCCTTACTACCCACACGAGTGTCCCTCACATTTAGTAGAGCTCCTTCGATGAGGGACCATCTAGTTGATACTAATCCTGAAACCATTGAAAAATCCACTTTGCTTCAAACCAATACCGGCTTTTTTAGATGCAAGACTTGTAAATCCTGTACACATGGGGTAAATACTAAAACATATCAGGATGGGTTTAGCACTACCGAACATCAGATTAAAAAATTGCTAACTTGCAAAACAGAGTTTGCTGTATACATACTCGAATGTCCTTGTCCCCTAAGATATGTGGGTAGTACGAAATTGGCCGTGCATAAACGGATTTTGCAAAATTTAAGAGCCATATCGAATCAGGACAACACCTACCCTGTTGCTAGACATTTCAAAGATATACATCAGAGTGATAACCGTTTCCTCAAATATTTTGTGATTGACGCCGTCAATGCTAGCAGACGGGGGGGCAATAGAGAGACTAAACTTCGCAAATTAGAAACCCGCTATATCCTGCAGCTCGACACTATGTGCCCCATGGGACTGAATTTTACTGAAGATATGTATACATGTTTACCGTAACTATTCAGTTTCTAGCTTTCATTAGAAGATGTGTCCCCAGGCAGTTGCTATTTAAATTTAACTGAATCTTTTTAGTAGGTCTCGAGTCTTTGATATTTTTACATTGATTGCCGGCTGGCAATCTTCATGTTATATTTCATATTTGCAATGGGGATGTTTTTGTGTTACCTAGCATGCCTGGTAGAAACACTATCTGATAACTTTGCAGTATCTAATTGTAGTTTCCCACATTAGAATACCAGACAGGTTTCCTAATCTTTTATCCCTTTATAGTATTGATGGAATCGAAACCTTAATGATATCTTTTTGGTATGTTTACCATTACTTTTGAATATGAGTTGTTATGAACATATTCATGTTCACCTAGATTTTATACTGTAAATCCAATTGGGATTTTATGGAGTATGAATTTTTTACATCCGTGTGCTGAAACATTTTTTTCACTATAATAATTCTTTAGGCACATGGTGCAAGTTATTTTTGTATATTTTTATTATTTTTTGCATTTCTTCTTTTTGCACATAAGGATCTCTGTTTTATTGGGAATTCTTTCTTGTGACGGTATTTTTCAGAGGATTATTGTATCATCTTTTTCAAACTATGTATTTAAGATATATATTTATGTACCATTTGTGATCCAAAGTAATAAGCAGAGCAAACCATAGGCCATGTGCATAGCTATAAGGAACTCTGTCTATTTTTACTATTCTTTGCATATGTGTGTTTTTACTGGTTTTTATATCTGTATTTTTAATCTACACAACTGAACGATATCATTCATAGGCATTTATGCCGATATTATAAGTCTTTACCATTATGTTTCATGAAAATAAGGACACATATTTTTTCCATTGGAGGTAGACTAATATATGCAAAATCATTGCGACTATAATTTAGCCTCTCTGGGTCTGCACAATCCATAAATGCCATGGCATTCATGCCATTTAGTTTTTACATAAATTTTATGTTTAAATTATAAATATGGATTTTTAACTGACTTATTTATTTATATATTGTCAAGTGTTTAAACAGCGTATTTTGCACATATTTATGCATTACAGCAATTCAGATGTGATATTCATTTGTATTGTGTTTAGACCAGTATTTGCTTATTTGCACAGTCAGCCATGATGCCACATTGAAGTGGTTTGTCTATGTCTATGGTTAATACGATCACATGATTTCGTGTTGAACCCTGAACTCTATACCGTCACAATTTATTGGATCTTTACCATTACTCACGTTGTCATGTGAACAAGGCTCGTTGGAGCCGAAACGTCGAGACGACACTGCATATGAAATAAAAGCAGCACTCAATTGGAAAAATAAAAGAGACAACACTGCATATGAAATAAAAGCAGCACTCAATTGAAGGTCCGTGTCCGCTTGTTTTTTGGAGTCGTGGCATCACCTGTCATCTTCAAGTTTCTCAGCGGTGCTTGGATATATATATAGATGATGTCATCAGTGATGTCATTTGAGATGTCATCAGTGATATCATCAGTGATGTCACTGACCATGTTATGAGCGATGTAATATGTGACGTCATCAGTAGTGCATTGCGGGGCATGAGTTATAGTTAGCTCAGCTAACTATAACAGCTGCATTTCTCTGGTTTTGTACGAATGAAATGTCAGCCTTACTATAACATCCCTGAAACCTGTGTTTTTTTCAGTAAATATAATTCCTTCAAAGTTAGTAGGAAGAATAAAGGTGATACAAATCCCTGTTATACTGACTTTTTTGAAAGTGTGACAATAAACGTTGTCAGATCCTTGAAGCTCCGCAATACTTTAGGGACCTGTCACATGCTTAATTTTATAGACAAAGCAGACAAAGATCATGAGACATGTAGGCATTTTCAAGAGTGGAATTCACTACAAAAGTTGTTTCAAACTGAAGACCATTTATTTTGGCATATAATGCCACGTGGAATGAGTGTGCTATTACATACACATGCTCTACTCCTTTTCTAACTCACAGGCCAATGATTTTGTTGAATATTTTGACACAACAATAATAATCATATTAGCCAACCCTGAAGAGTCTCAAAGGAAGAAGTGGGGTATTTGTTGGTATTGCCTTTTGTCTATCTTCCATTCTCTGACCAGACCTGTATTGCCTCACAATTCTCTCATTATGCATTTTGGTAAACTGTATCTGAGTTCATGCACCCTGCTGAGCGTAAGCCTGCTGACCTTTCCCAATGGAGCAATCACAGCTCAGTAAATGTTTCAAAAAGAGGAGCCATCTAGAGAATCCATTCACCTTGCGTCAAACTAAAACAATTGTGGAACACCTTCAGATGGTGTACCACTCATTATCTTGCATCAACAGTGACGCATGAGTCTTACAGTAGGACTTATTCTTATCTATGTAGTCCATACACTGTTAGGTGCTACTTCGCAAAGCACTGGGATATATGTTAGTGTCAGGTGCATTCAATCTCACACAGGACTTACTCTAAATTCCAAACTGACAGATATATTTTTTGATGCACGCTATCTGCTGGGGATTCATCTTTCTTATCCCGTTTCCCTTAACGTGAAGAGCAACTTTAAAGGTCCCCGATAGACACAGTAGCAGTAGATCTGCCCTGATTTCTGCAGAGAGAAAGGGTTCATATGCTTGGAGGTTACGCAGATTGGTTAGAGTTTGGCGAATGCAAGGCATCTTACAAAAAGGGTGATGCCCCATCGAACATAAATTACGGGTCGCCCACGGCATAGAGTGGGCGAGGAATCAGGCGTCCACCATCTGATCCTCAGCTGTATCTGCCAGTGGAAACATTTGAGTGACTGCCAATCCACCATAAGGTCAATGTACCTCTGAACAGCCACCTTATTTAGGACGTTGTTCGGCCATATGTGTTTTCCGTTGGAGGCCGCCAGGAAAAGGTTGGAGGTCCGAAAACAAAAGGTGTGACCTTTGATTCTGAACCTAACATCTCATCATGACTTTGACACAGGAATGTAGCCTCCTTGCGCATTTCCCAACAGATGGATCATAAAGCCATGTTGTGCTATCAACAAAAGCCGCGCTTATTCTGTGTATACTTGATGGGTGCATGAATGAAAATCTGCTGTAGCCTGCTATTTTGGCAATGTGCCCTTAGGCTTTATTAGTATAGTGTCTGTTTTGTGTGCATTGCAATGCCATGCAATGGTGTCAATGCTGAAAATGTATTTGACGAAGACGATTTTGAGATTCCCTCACGTGCAAAATATGTTCCTATTTTCTATGGCTCTTTCTATTAATGGAGACTATTGTCCTCCAAACTACATGTCTGTGCAGGTAGATGTCAATGTCATATTCTGCCCAAAGCACATCTTTTCTCACTGACGACTTTTCAAGAGCCGTCAAATAGTGTTAGTAATGGCCTGCCAGTCTCTGCGGGTTTCATCAATCTATACCAATATCTTTCTGAAGTTGAGATAAATCAGAGAAAACCAGTACCCTTTTCTGAAAACATGATTCTGAATCTGAATGTTCTACAGCTGCTGAGACAACTTTAGATTAACACAAGGTCACAAGGGTCTAGAAAAGGAAAAGAAACGGAATAACAGCTTATTCACACATCCTTGATTTGGAAATTGATTTATTTAAAAAAAAAAAAATGTTGCCCGGTTTTTTTAGTTCTGCGATTTCAGTGAAACAGTTTCCAGCTCAAGCAGATTACGCAATCTTTTACGCATGCATGTCGGCAGACTTCATTTCAAGTTCTTAAATTTGCAAACAGTAGTCCCTCCAAAAAACGTAGAGTCGTTAGATCCCTGGTATTACTTTATCTATTTTCGACATTTCCTAGCGTAAGATTCGCAATTTTTCCATTGGAATGTTTACGGTAGAAATTAGACACAAAGGCACGAGACATTAAATATTTATTCTACATTTGCGGATTTTCAGATCATGAAATTAGAAAAAATAGCAACATATTTGCTCGCCCAAATTACAAAGGACATTTCTGTGTATGTAACTAACCACGTGAGCTGACACATTTCTTTTATGTAGGGTAAGTATTTCTACAGCTAAAGATTGAGGGGTGGGGAGATTCTAGTTGTTCTCACCCTGTCAGTATTCATATACGTTTTCTTTTATTACCGCCTAATTTAAGGTGGTAAACAAAAAATGCACTTCAGAGGGGCCGGAGGTCACATCCTCCTGACAAGTTCTCGTATCAGACTCTTGGATGGAGGGGGCGGGGCCTTTGCCATCAGCAATCACTGCTCACGCCACAAACTTGTGTGATGTGAGCTAATTAATCTCAAAGGCCCTCATTACAAGTGAAATTGGCGAAAGCTGTTGTCAGCCCCATCTGAATTATGACATTCGCTGGAACACCACAGATCACTCAACTTTCAGCTAGAGATTTTGCCTGCTAAAAGATACCGACATCTCCAGATGATCCTGCAGATCAAAATAAGGAATTACTATGGGTATTTAATCTGAAATTACCAATTCTCTCGTGATTGCTCACTTTTAATAAGCCCTTCAGGGTCAAACTCATAATGGGCTTGGTTATAACCACCTCTTGAGATACGGGAACACCTAGCATTAGTAAATTCAGGGGTGGTAAAAACCCAGCTCATTTACCGGAACACTCATAATGAGAGCACTCGGCTCTTCACGGATGGGGCTCCAGGATACTTCCTTAGTTGGAAGATAGTAGCCTCAGCTTGAAGTTGGGGTAAAAGGAGGACGGACATCTATGCTCCAGAAAACTAATGGCTAGGCAATTTTCATGTTTTGAATAATGTAGGTAATAAGTTGATTGTTCTTATGAAATTGAGAATAAAAACAAAAGTTCAATGAACAGATAAATGGCGAAGACAATCCATGCTTTTAAATTAATATGCATAATTATAGAATAATTTATTGATTTATTCGGCTGCATTTCTACAGATGCCACTTGTTTTAAAGATTCAGATCAATTATGCTCCTTCTCATGATGGAATGATGTTTGGCCTATAATAGAATATGTGTAAGTTATTCTCTTACCATACACAATAAGAAAAAAATAGTTATTTTTCATTTTCTTCTTTTCCACTTACCTAGAACAACAGCCAAACCACTACTTTTATTATCAGATGAAACATTTGGACAACCTTAAGTCCTTATACCATTTCTTACTTTGTTAAATATGTGTTCAATTTGAATATTTGTTAGAGTTTTAGACATTAATGTTTACTTTGGAATGTGAACTACATTATCATCTTACATAATATTTGCCATGTATGACTGTTTTTCTCCCCCATTCCTTCTTCTTACGTTCCCTTCATTTTTTCTATCTTTCCCTTCTTGTTTTTGAATACTTTATTTCCCTGCATACACCATTCAAATAGCATCCATAATTTCATTATAATTATTATAATCCTGTAGTGGACTTACTCCTTCACAGCACAGCTCCATCCTGTAGCTGCTCCTGTCCCCGTCATCTGCTGCCGACCCGGAGGTCAGGATTATGAGGACCTCCTCCAACCGCAGGCTTCTGCCTTCACCTCATCCCTGGTAGTCCAGTGGTAGAGCGTCATTGCTCTGCTGCTTGACTGCCCTCCTGTCCCTCTTTTGCTGTTCTGTTCCTCTCTCTGCTTTTTAATTTTCTGTTTCTGCCTTTGGCTTTGGGTTTTGCCTCTTGCTTTCTCTCTCCATCCTCTTTTCTCTCCTGCTGTTTCTGTCATTTTAGATTGTTGCCAATGTGAACCCCGGCAGCTCTGCCCCCTCCAATGTCCTTTCCCTCTCCCGCATTACTGCTTCCCAGCTGTCTATCCCCCGCAGCTCTACTTAATGATGGCCGCTGTGCAGTTGTGCAGTGGGCGGGCCGAAGGCGTGCCACAGGCAAGCTCGTATGCGGCTGTCTGCGCATGGACCATGCCCAGAGCCAGGGACCTTGCTTCTAGGACACTCCACTGCTACGATGCCAGCACCCTCCCCTCCCTCAAAGGAGGACGCCATGCTGCCTGCCATCTAGCATCACCGAAGGCTCTTGGACCCCTTGCTTGCCAAAACTGCAACCATACCTTCAGCCATGCTATCATGCCAGCCACCCAGCTGACTGACAATGAGCCCTTCCGCCTCAACTGCATCCTCCTCAACGTACGATCCCTCCACAAACACGCCATGGAAATCTGGGACCTCCTCAAAGCCACCACTCTGTACATCACCTTCTTTATGGAAACCTGGACCAGCCCTGCTCCAGACTGGTAATCGACATCGCCATCCCCGATGGCTACAAGCTCACCCACAAGGACTGCACATACCGTCCAGTTGGAAGAATCACCATAGTTTACAAAACCATGCTCCGACTAACCACGTGCATCAATGACCCCGTGACAAACATGGAACACGTCCACTTCCAGATCCGGACAAACCCCAACACCACCCTCTGTGGCACCCTTGTTTACAGGCCCCCTGGCCACCGACCCCCCTTCACTAACTCCATCGTAGACATCATCACAACCCATACTCTTGCATCCACCAACCATATGCTGCTCGGAGACCTCAACTTCCACCTGCGCATCCTCAGTGACCAGAACACCACCACCCTCCTAGAGAACCTTGCCAGCATCAAACTCAAGCAGCTAGTCACCACACTGACCCACATAGTCGGAGACATGCTCGACCCTGTCTTCTCCACCAGCTGGAAGATGAGCGACAGCCACACCACCAAACTCCTCTGGACCGACAATCACTGTGTAAACCTTGCCTTTAACATGCCCACCACACACCACCATTGCCCCCACCACAGTTGGACCAAGGCAACCGAAGAACTCCTCGTCAACTCCCTCTGCAATACCACTCCACCAATGCCCACAGACACCAACACCACAGCACGCAGCCTCCACCAATTAATCTCCAACTGTCCCGACACCCTGGCTCCCCTCAAGAGCAGATCAGTCAAACAACATTTAAAGGTAGCCAGCTGACTCACCCCGAACTTCACAAATCCAGAGGCACCTGCAGATGTCTCAAGAAGAAATGGAGGAGCAAAAAACTCTGGAAACTCATGCAACCTTTAAGTCCCCTGTCAACACACACCACCTCCTCCTCAAAACGACTGAGAAAATGGCCATCGCGGACAGAATAAATGCCAATGTATACACAACTACACAGAACTCTTCACCATCGCCAAGCCCAACATCGAGACCTCAGACATTCACCCTTCTTAAAACCTACTGCAAAAAACTCAGCACCTTCTTCCATTACAAGATCAGAAAGATCTATGACAGCTTCGACACCCTAGACCCAGCCGTCACACCTGCCACCATCGCAAACAACCACGCTGCCCTTCAGCAGACCATGCCCAGCTGGACCCCACTCACTACATAGGACATGGTCAAGACTATGAAGACCATCCACTCAGGGGCCCCAACAGACACATGCTCTTACCACATCTTCCACAGAGCAGTTGAGGCCATTACCCCCCAGCTCTGCCACACTATCAACTGTGTTATGGAAACTGCCACCTTCCCCAATGACTGGAAACACGCCGAGATCAACCCCTTAACAAAGAAGCCATCAGCGAATCCAACAGACCTCATGAACTTCAGACCGATCTCCCTCCTCCCCTTCCCAGCCAAGGTTATAGAGAAGGACATCACCGCCCAACTGTCTGAGCTCATCAAAGTGAAGCACGTCCCTGACACCTCCCAATCTTGCTTCTAAAGTAACCACAGCACAGAGACTGCACTCCTCTCTGCCACAGATGACATCGACTCCCCCCTCGACCGGGGTGGGACAGCATCCCTCTTCCTGCTAGACCTATCAGCTGCCTTCAACACTGTTTTCTACTGCACCCTAATCACCATACTCCATGACAATGGCTTCTGCAACAGGGCTCTGGACTGTATCCACTCCTTCCTCACTGGCCGCATCCAGTGAGTCAGAATAGCACTGTTCCTCTTAGAACTCAAGGAGGTCAGCTGTGGAGTCCCCAAGGGCTCTTCCCTGAGTCACACCCTTTTCAACATCTACTTGGCTGCCCTCTTAGCCATCATCAGAAGCCACGTACTAAACATCTTCTCCTACGCCGATGACACCCAGCTGATCCTTTCCCTCACCAATGAACCCTCAACGTCCACAACCAGCTTCCACAGCGGAATGAGGGCCTTAGTGACATGGATAAAGGACAACTGCCTCAAGCTCAACTCGGACAATACTGAAGTCTGTATCTTGGGAGCCACTGCTTCAGCATCGGACGACTCCTGGTGGCCACCTGCTCTTGGTGCTCCCCCCACCCTGACAGACCACGCACCAACCTTGGCATCATACTGGACTCCTCGCTCATAATGGACCGCCAAATCAATGCAGTTTCCTCAGCCTGCTTCCACGTGCTCTGCCTGTTCCAAAATACTTTTTTGTTAGAGTTTTATATAGCTATAACTCAACCCGAAGATATCAGATATCAGAGCATTTTACAGATACCAGTTTTGTTACAGATGGACACATTCACTTTTGTTAGGCACGGGGAGATTACGTGATTTGCCCAGAATCACAGGATGTTGATCGTCCCTGCAGAGACTCGAACCCGGTCCCCAGCTTTGAGGTCGACGGCTCTAACCGTAAGGCTACATCCTCCCCCCTTTCAGATGGACCCCATGGAATCCAGAAGAATAGTCACCTACGCACTCATCACCAGCAGACTCAACTACGGCAATGCACACGGCTCCACCCAGACACAGCTCAACAAACTACAGTACATCCAAAACACAGCTGCCAGACTGGTCCTCGACATCCCCCGCCGCAGCCACATCACACAGCACCTCCAGCAATTCTACTGGATAGCAGCCAACACAAGAGTCACTTTCAAACTTTTCACTCATGCCTAGAAAGCCCTACACAATGAAGGACGTGCATACCTGAACCACTGCCTCACATTCCACGTACCCACCACACAACTTCGATCCACCCATCTCACCGTCACCTCCATCCCCAAGATCCACAAGGCCAGAACCGGAGGAAGATCATTCTCTTACCTAGCTGCCAAGACAAGAAACTCCCTGCCCTTCCACCTCAGGCAATCAGCTTCACAGACTCAATTCAGGAAGGTCGATTCGCCACCCAGGCCGACCAGCATCAATCCCCCCCCACCGCCAGCGCCTTGAGACCCTCACGGGTGAGTAGCTACGCTTTACAAGCCCTTGATTGATTCATTGATTAATAATCTTACAAACTTTTAAAAATCATTTTTACTTCACTGAAATGAATCCTGAAATATTGGATGTATTCTTTAGTCTCGTAAACAGGTGATAAATGCAATATATATCATAGAATATGAAGTTTTTTAAGCTTAATCCAACATAACAAGTGCTTTTCTATTAACCACTAGGATGTCTTGAACTAATACGTGCAGTTTATTACAAAACTTGACAATAAAGACTTGTTTCCAATATTATGCTTACAGTCTAAACCTTAGGACATCCTGATGATTCTCCCCTTCGCATTATGCCTGCAAATTAACAACTCTCAAATTGCTTCACGTTATGATTCAAAACGTCGTGCACTTTTTCAGTGCTTTTGAAGCTGCTGCCATGCTGATCAAACTAATGGAATCCAGGATGGATTTTTTTTAAAGAAAATGATGTGTCCTTGTTCTGTCTGAACCACTAGGTTTGAGAGTTACATGTAGGCAAATAGTTCAACAGTCTACGGGGCTGATTACGAGTCAGAAACACAGCATGGAATTCTGTTCGGCTAATTCTGCTAGGCCTGATTCCAAGTGGTTTGGTTTTCCCACACCCATTTCTTTACCGTTGTAAGAGAGGCTGATTCTATTTTTCCAGCTGGAAACATCACGAGGCAGCAGCCCAGCGTAATTCCTCTGTTTTTGTGTGTGTTTTTTTTTACTTACAAGGGAGAGTATTTTCCCATTCCAGAGGGTTTAGCTTGCATTTAGAGGACGCTGGAGCAGATTAACAGCATAGTAAATGTAAAATCGCATGCTATTTTTCCATGCCACTAATACCATACAGCTCGTAATCAGCCCTTAAATGGCAAATGTTAATGTACTCAAATGTATGCAATGTCTTCTCAAGATACACCTCCTTGTACTGGAACTCTATATTAGTTCAGTTGGACTTGAACTACATCTTTATAACTATAAATGGTTGTTGAAAACAGTGCTTAGTTTGTAAAATATTAAGTGCCAGGGCTACGACCAGGAGGCCACTGCAGCTTGCACCACCCATCGCCCTTGTCATCTCTGCCAAAACAACTACTAACCGTCTCTCTCACATGTAAATGCGACAGTTCAGAAATTTCAGGTCCCCAAAGCTAAAGGAATGGGTGGGGAGGCAGGTATTAGCAAATTTAATGTATTGTATTAATGTATTAACAACCGTTGTTCTGCTCATCTCTAAATTAGATAAGCAGTGCCACCATGTGGTAGACTGTTCTAAGTATAGTGTTGACAATTAGGTGCTGTTGCCGAGCAGCAGAAACCAATTGAGTGCTGGTGTTGAACACCGGAAGGAACTGGCTCAAATTAAGCACTGGTTGAAAAACATGTTTTCTGTTTAACATAGATCAAGTGATGCCAGAATAATTTTCAGAGTGGTGGTTCTGCCATCTATGTTACATAATGCAAAACAACTAAGCAGGAGAGTGGTGAGGGGGTGGTATGTAGCTAGCTGGTGTGAATTTTGGAGTAAACTGTCACACATGGGGGGATATTCACAAGAACGTGTGATAACTACCGCAAGAGTAGCGTAACGCAAATTCCAATACCGCAGCCCATCGCAGGAAAATAACCCCGTGTCAACATGGAATTCACAACAAGGCGGTACCATGCGGTAGTCCGCAGACACCGTGGACAATGTCTGCGATACAACCAGCAAGACGGAGATAAAAACACAAACCACAACACCAAAAACATGCGATGGGCCAAAGCGTGATGAGGAAATCAGCGATAAGCAATGCCAGGACTGCAACACACACCTGGCAGGCCAAAAAAATCACCATAAAAGTAGAAAAAACACCCACACCCAAACTGACCTACACCCAAGCACCATGGAGGCAGCCGGAGCAGGCGCAGAGGATGAGCGCAACCCCACAAGCACCCTGGACGACCTGCCTGGGACATCGGGGACAGGGAAGGGCAAGGACAAGAAGACGAAGTTCAGTCTGCAGGCGAACAGGATCATAGCAACGGAGGTGATGGAACACCACCAACAACTCTTCGTCAACTCCAATGTGTCATTGGGCACCAAAACTGCAATATGGCGGGACATCGTCGACAAGGTGAATGCCTTCGGAGAGCATAAGCGGACAATGGACGAGGTCAAGAGGCGATGGAATAACATCAAGCAGAAGACCAAGGAGAAACTCTCCGCCAACCAGAAGGCAGCAATGCAGACAAGAGGTGGGGGCCGAGCGCCACAGCTCGTGCTGGATGACATGGAGGAGCTGGTGTTGACAGTCATCAGTGTGGATACTGTGACCGGAGTCGGGGGACTGGACACTGCTCGACAGGACACAACACAACCGCAACAGGGTGAGTGACCACCAGGTAATGGGGGGACTGGTGGAGATGGCCACGATGGCACACATGCACAATCAAGCAGGTCACAGTACATACCCACAATGACCCTGGAACCTCGCACAGA
This sequence comes from Triturus cristatus, assembly GCF_964204655.1. NCBI lineage: Eukaryota > Metazoa > Chordata > Amphibia > Caudata > Salamandridae > Triturus > Triturus cristatus. The sequence goes on along the minus strand of NC_140584.1, from coordinate 715,416,761 downwards.
CCCACAGACTGTCACAATGTACAATGCCATCCTGTCTGAATGTCAACCTGTACCATGCGGCTACATACATGTGGACACATTGTAATACACCATCTCCCCTTCACATCGCAGGGTCACCGTCAACACCTCCTGCAGAGCAGTCCCAGCCACTCTTTACTGAGGATGAGAGAAAAATACCAGCCTCGACGCAAAAGCCCTCCTAGACATCATTGACCTCATCCACGACTCACCTTCAGGATCAGGGCAGCCCAGCTACATCGAGGACACCCCACCCACCACCCAAACCACCCAGCAGGAGCCACCCACAGCCCCGGCACCCTACCAAGTCCCCCAGAAACAACAAATGGACGTCTTTGGTCGGGGGGTGCCAGGGTGGGGTGGTCCTAGGGGTGGTGTCGGTGTGTATTGTGGCCCTCTTGGGTGTCCGGGCCGCATGATGGGTGGCTCCATGGCTTCTGTTGCCCTTCAGTTGTGGCCCTGGGCTGGTCTCCCTTTTGTGTTGCAGGCTGCCGTCCGACTTTACACCAGGTCAGAGCAGGTGTAGATTTCCTGGTGCTAACATGCCTTATCGCCTGTTTTGTGTTTTTATCGCTTATGTTGCTGGTCGTTGAGAATGTTGTGGTGTGATGTTGTCATTGATTTTGGCACGGGAATGCCCACTCTGCATCTCATTAGCGATAGTTGCACGGGTCCTCTGTGGCGCCGTTTTTTGCGGCTGCTACTGCGGGTAAACTGGCGCTGTGAGCTGTTAACACCAGCTTCTGAATGGGGCGATGGATTTATCGCAACTTTGGCTGCGATAAAGTGCCGTTGACTCGGCGATAGTTTCTTGTGAATATGCCCCGTGGTGTGTTAGTGCACTGTCATTTAAAGACAACACATTTTCTTTAAAATGGCCACTAAGTTTACTAGTAAAACTATATAGCACACAAACAACGATATGAGGAAAGCAGGTTTCAGAAAATAATTATTTTTATTATATAATATTTTATATTATAATTTGCACATCATGAAGTAAAGTGTCTTGATTGTTTTGATTATATTAAGAATGTTTGATACTATTACACTTTAGAATTACAAAAAAATAAATACCTAATTTGTGCTTTCTTAATGGCTGATATATTTGGAAATATTTGTGTAGTCCATTTGAATGTATTAAAATGTTGTTTTAGAAATAAAAATGACATCATACAGCCATTTATTTCACACTCCTTTTACTCCAGCAAGATCGACACATACTTCATCAGAAAAACTTCTCCCACTTTCTATTAAAAGAATGAAAAGCAAACACCAACCTCCATGTTAAATGCATATGCAGCAATTTGTACGAATACATTTGACCTCTTTCAACGCACAGCAAATCCAGCATTGTTATTTCTAGTTATTAAGAACCCCCATCATTTATACTTCCAGGACCTATGAATAGACTTTAACATGTTGTAATTTCTGGGTACTGTGGTAATGAATGACTTGGATTCTTGCACCAAACATATGAACAAAACACCAATTAAACTGGACAAAAGAATGGCCAAAGATGTAAGAGTGTCCATAAAACATTCCCCAGAAATGTACATGTTCAGGCAAATTAAAGGCCTCTTGAAGTACACGTTGTCCTCATAATGAAAGCAAGATGTATGCTTAGAATAGATGAAGAATATTATATGGAAACATAGCTGCTCATAATGATTAAATATTTATTAACTAAGAAACGAAAATGTATTGAAAACCAGAAATAAACAGTCAATTGTCCAATGAAAGATAATTTGGAGTTGTTTGTGATGGATTGCAATACATGTCAGTTATATCTGAGGCTAGACAAAGTCAAGAAATCTTTTACATTCTTTATTTGCCTTTTCAGGACCCAGAGAGCAAGGCCTTGAGTAGGAGTGGTTGGCCTGAAGCAGGGGCCATGCCTGATGAGAACATGCACCGTGTGATGGTGTCTTTACTTCCACAAGTAGTGGCTGATCATAAACAATGTCCATTGTAGAGTTCAGATCAATAGATCATCCTGGTCGGATCCCTCAGTGAAGAAAAGTAAGACTGAAGAAAAATCTCCAGACAGCAAAAAGCACATCTGGAGGCTGAATCTCATAAACGTTGACTGCATCCATATGGTGGGATTATTCTGTGGGTTTCTCTATTAGAATCCCTCACAATGTAGATCCCTTTAGTGAGTGTTGGTTTCAGAAAGTGTTTGATAATATTCCCACAATTGTAGATTTTAATGGTGAACGTTTGTTGTGGCAATTAAAATGCTAGTGATACCAAAGGCCAACCAAGGGTAATGTCACTTCCTGCAGCACCATTGCAAAGTTTCTGCGTGATCAGTTAGTTTATCACAGTGAAGGTTCGTTTGACTTTAGACATGCGCAGCTCTCAATACAAAACGAACGGGACTTCAACTTTTGACTTTTTTAGACTCTGCAGCCAGATGATAGAGCTAAGTATGATAAATTAATGATAATTAGTTGCAAAGGATTTGAGTCTTCCACTTGTAATAAAACTGCAACTTCCCTCTACTATAGCATTCTCACGTGATATCGAGGTAGAGAAATTCAAGGCATACTCAATGCTAGTGTCGTGGGCTAGTCCTTAGGCATGCAACAAACCACATTCAATAAATCATGGTCGAGTCAGTGCTTTTCCTTCTAAAAAGAAGTACTTTTTTACGCACGTAGGGGCATATCAGCAAGGGCTTTATCACTGCTTTTTTGTCTGTAAAAGCCAGAAAAGCGGAGATAAAACCATCGCCCTATCAGCAAGAGGATGCTAACATGTATATTCGCATGTTAGCACCCTTTTTCACTACGCCTACCTTTGCATCTCTAATGAGATGCAAAGTGGGCGTTCCTGACATACACTACATGTCAGAACATCCATAACGCGGCTTCGTGCTATCAGCAAGGATGCCCTAGCATTTTAGCAGACGTTAGTTTTTGGAGAAAACTGCTGTTTTCTCCAAAAACTAACATCTGCTAAAATCCTGACTTAGCCACCCATAACATAGGGGGTGGATTCTGCTGATACGACCACAGGGTCGTATCAGCAAGGTTATCGCCGTTTTGCAGAGAACATCGCTGGAAAACCAGCGATGTTCCCTGCAAAACGGCGATTTCCCCGCTATCGCAGGAATTTTTATCACCTTGGAGATACGCGTTGCTAATAACGCGATATCTCCGCGAAGAAAACCTGCGATAGCGGGCGTTAGGAAAAGGAGCGCTAAGCACGCGTTGCTAATATGCCCCGTAATGCTTTGCATAAATTCACAAATATGTACAAGTTGGCAGGTAGGAACTGTTAAGGTGGCAGCCTCTAATAGTTTACAACCCAGAAAGCTGTGAATTCTATACTCTAATATACTAGGAGATATTCTGTACACAAGATGAAGGTGTGTAGTCATTGAAGATGAGATCTGCTGTCTTTATCAGGGCTCCATTAAAACAACACAAGCAAAAATGTGTCCTAAATCCCAATGCATAAGGCATCAAAACTTCTCATATTTTACCATCTCCATGATATTAATTTAAGAATGTAAAGTTTCACTGTTTTCTTGATCAGTGCCAATAAAGCATTAGAATTCTCAACACACAGTGTGCATGAGCCCTTTTTAATGGCGAATTAGCTTTGACACCCTTGAACAAAGGCCGCTGCATCCCACAATCATAAGGCTAAAACCCCTGATCAATGAACACTTGAAACAATGAAAAATCTCTCCTGGAGTCGTCAGCATAATCCAGTGGGCAAGTTAAGCTGCCATATCAATCACCTTTTTATTAAAGGCTTCTGTGCAGCTGCTGCCTTCCTGCCAGCAACAAAGACAATGCTGGAACCGCTGGTGATGACCATCCTAAGCCTGGGGAAGTCCACCAAATATGCAAATTCCCTGGCCCTTCACAAGGTCTTATGGGGCGCTCCATAACCCCTTCTGATAGGGCCAGCGGCACTCCTTTGTTGCACAGTGGGCCAAAAAATTGGGTTTTCTTTTCTTCTTTCCCCCCCCCCCAACACATATCTGACCCAAATCAGGCAGCTGCAACTGCAAACGTTGAGGTGCTCCAAGTGGACTATGACCCTCCAGGCTCTTCAATGGCAATGAAAAAAATGATTAATCTCCTTCAGTGGACTCTGATTCTTCTACATGCGCCGCTGTAACATGGTGTTTACTCCTACGTGTCATACTGGAACCATTTGACAAACCTTCATTTCACACATTACCCTCCGCTTCCTCTTATCTTGAATGTTGGTGCTATAACTCTATCTGGCTCTGTGAATTGAATGACGTTAATTCACTTACGAGTTTGATGAAGTGAGTGTATAATGCTTTTTGAAGAAATTGGTTTTGCGCTTTTTCTGCATTCAGTATGGGTCATCTGGATTTACATGCAGGCCTGCCAAGTATCACGCATCAGGCGTTAGACTAACGCATTTCAGTGTGGTGGTCCGCATCACCGCACTGAAATTCAAAGTCACGCATAAGTATAGGGCATGTTGGCTCTCAAATCCTAGCACTGGCTTTGGCCCTTTGTAATCAGTTTGATTCTGTTTAAGCTCACGGGCCTATTTGAAACCTGCTTCGACATGCGAGGGCCTAAGCTGCACTATTTATAGCCCCTAGGCCTGGAACTCCCAGGCTTTTATTAGAAAAAACTCTAACGAAAGTCCCCCTAGGCTGGTGACACCTAGCCTCAACCCACCCTTCAGCGTAAAGAACTGAAACAAAGAACTGAAAAAAAATAAAAGAGACCGGTTTGCCAATGTGCAGACCATACTGCAAGCTCACTCGAGGTACTTCTGATAGAATTACTAGTACATATCAGTCCAAAAAGTAAACATGAAACCCCAGGCAGGCACTGCAAAAAATATAAAATATGTTACTTTTTAACTCAGTTTCCTGCCCTCCCCGACCCCAAGAGTTAATTACCATTTACGCCCCTGTGCAGAATTAAATAAACACGAGGAGGACAGTGTTCAACCAGTCACCTCCTGACCTTGACATTTGCTGCCTGCCCAGCCCCAGTCGTGGAGGGTCCCCATGTGCTGTGTCCAATTGGTGTGAGTCTAAGAGCAGGTGCTGAGTGTCTTTAAAAGGCACAAGCAGGGCTCTTGCGACTTAGCAGCTCCTCTCGCCATCGTCACTACGTGAGAATGTATCCCAATTCCCAGCAGCTGTATGCAGCCAAGCAGGGAGATGGACTCCAAGAGACAACGAAGGCCCATGGCTCCATATTCCCAGCTGCATCATTGTGACTTGATGGAGGATCACATTTTACCATCTGATTACCAGAAAAAGCATTTTTATCGACCTTGGCAGCATGAAGGTCTCTATATAGGCCACACTAACCATGACCTGGAAATGTGCTGCTTTGGCCATTTTGTCCCTAGTGATATAGCAACTTACACCTTCCCTGACACATCTACCAGGGTCCCCCAGTTCTCACCTGTCCTAAATATAAAATTCTACTAGGCCTCACTTATCACAAATATGACTCTCTCTCTCTCTCTTGTATCCAACGCTGCAAGGTAGCTTGGCCAACCACGTACAGTACAGTAACTTTCCACAACACACTTGCAAGACACCCACACATGCACGTACACAAGGCCAGCTGCAACCAGTTGGTACATCTTGCTACATTATTATTTTTGAAACATAGCTTGGCCAAGTGAAACCACAGCCGCAGCTTTGCGATAGGAGCACCTGTCTCAAGTTACGCTCTTACATATTTTTGGAGAGATGTACTAAACAAGATGTTCTTTGTTTTCAACCACCTGACCAGTTCCGTGTCCTAAGACATGCGGTCAAGCCACCTGCACCAGAAAGTGCGTCAGAAAGTGCGTCAGAACAGTGTCATAGTTCTGCATTTTCAAGTATATTAGATCCAACACCCAAATTAGAAGCCAGAACTCTGCTGCTGTGTCCATCAAATGCGTGGGTTCTCCGGCCGGCCATTTATCTGATTTGGGACTTCAAAGCCTCTCTCTCAGGTGGTACATCCCAATCTAGATAGCCTTTTTGCCTTTTTTAATCTTTGATTACTTTCGGTATTTTCCATCCACACCCAATTCCTTGCATTTAGGGTCTCTTGAAATGTTAATCTTATATGGCTAGTCCTCTTTGGAAAAGCTTGCCTCTATGGCTATATTTTCATTAGAATGTATTCTGTGTCTTTTGAATCTCTTACTGATTTCAATTATGCCATTTTACAGGTCCTGATCCCAGCCAGGTCTCTAGACTTCTGAGCATTATAATGATCATGTGATTTATCCCTGACGGATTGAAGTCAGGTTTCATAATGGCTTTGCTTAACATAATGAAATGATATGCATTTATTGATATGTTCTTGGCTTATTGAATAAAAGTGCCACTCAAACCAGATTATTTGTCATCTTACATCTTTCTTCCTTGTTCCTCAGTGAAGGGTTGCGTCGGTGGCCTGTGTCCACAGGCGAGGTGACCACACCCTTAAGGGCATCAAATATCTCCCTTTATCAGCTGGCGACCACGACATTCATCGTACCATGATTGTTCTTGCCTGCGGTGGATCTGAAGCTCTCCCACGAGCTGCCTCTGAGAGTCCCGCCTCCACCCATTGCAGACCACGGGTAAGCCAAGGATTTATTTGTTTTTCCCTTGAAATTCCTTGGTCTTTCCTACATGGGTGTGTGGCAGACTCTTTTGAGCTGTCTCTGCCTGAGCTCCTGACCCCCTGTGGCAGTCTCTCTGGTCACGTTTAAAAACACCCTCTCTATCTTTCTTTGTGTGGTCACGATTTGTCCTTTTTTCTTCGCAATTGTGTAGCCTTCTCTTGACTACATTCTGAGGCTTCTGATTTTCGGGGATTTTCGGCAAGTCCGGGGATGGTTACCCTCCGGTTCGGGGGGCGCTAGAGGGCGCACAGCGGAATGGCTGCCTCCTGAGACAGCTCCGCCGGACGGGGGAAACAAATGGTGCGACAGGCGTGATACAAGCGGCGCTGCTGCTCGTAAACAACACCACAGGGGTCGGATGACGGCCGCCACCCGTGGCGGGTGCGGAGATTGTCCGAGTGGACCGGTAGCCCCTGCAGTGCGACACTGAACGCTCCACCGCGGGCGCTCCTAACGGCTGGCAAAATGGCGGGGCCCAGGGAGACGGAGGCGCGCTGACATCGGGAGCTGATGCGACATTCACAGCGGGCTGTGTTCGCGGAGTCAACAGCACCGGATGCTGCCCCCACGGGTCGGACTGGAGCGGGGGCACTGGGGGCTCCGCGGCGGTGAGCGACCTGAGGAGCGCCGCAGCGCGAGGTGGCGGCTGAAGCCAGAGGACGGTGCCCTGCGGTGGGGACTAAGATGGAGTCGGAAGGTGGTGTGGCACTGACCTGGGACGCCGAGGCGCGCTCCCCGCCGGCATGAGATGGGGGTGAGTGTTGCCTACGAATGCGATGCAACTTCGCAATAAACTGACACTGGCTGGATAGACGACTGAGAACTAGCGCGGCTGCTGGGGTGCTGGCCTAAGACTGTTGGATAGTTTACCCAACACGGCACGAAGGAATTGGAGAGCTCCACGCCGGCTGGGCGCGAGCGAGAGACGGGCCGCCTTTGTCTGCGTGTCGTGGCTTGCTCCCGATCGGCTTCCTGAACCGGAGGCGAGGCCTGGAGGTAGACTGGGATCCTGGGACATATGAAACGCGCTCCACGCGTGCACCTGGCCATCGGTGCTCGGCGGCCGGGCTGGTGAGACACCGCGTGGTCGGACTGTTATTGAGGCTGTATGGGAGCGAAGAGGCGTGTGCAGTGTGTGGCGCGGCAGTGAAGACGCGCTCGCCTGGGGAGAGGAAGGAGGCCTTGAGACTACTGCCCCGCTGCCCTGAAGCACATCATATCTGCGTGAAGGTCGCCGCTGCAGGGTGAACCTGCGAGCTGAGTCACCGGGTGTACGAAGGAGGAGAGCCGCGAGATGGGGAAGCCGGAAAAGACGCAAACCAAGCTCCAATTCGAAACCAAGCGTCAGGCCAAGGGCGCCACGGTGATGTCGGACACTGCCACGGATGCTGGGGAGACGACACCCCCGGGCATGGAAGTAGCTCTGAGGGCCATTCAGCAAAGCTTGCAGGACATTCATGGCAAATTGGACACCATCACGCTGTGAGTTGACAACATGGCGGCCAAGCTGGATGGGCACGGTGAGCGGCTGACGGAGGCGGAGACCCGCATCGGGGCGGTGGAGGATGTCTTGCAAACCACGGCCAAACAGTGTGCAGAGACCGAGAGACTGCTGGAGGCGCTAAGAAACAAGACGGAGGACTTGGAGGCGCGATCGCGACGCAATAACGTGAGAATAACGGGGGTTCCGGAGTCCACCAACACTGGCAGGATGGAAACTTATGTTGAGTAGATGATTCGCAGCGTTATTGGCGTGGAACAACTATCCCCGATGTTCCTGATTGAAAGAGCGCATCGATCGCTGGCCCCGAGGCCGAAACCTGGAGCGCCCCCGCGGCCTATAGTTGCCAGGGTTTTAAACTACAGGGATCGTGATGCCATCCTCAGAATAGCGAGGGAGAAGAAACAGATCACACACCAGGGCAATACTCTGGAATTCTATCCGGACTTCACGGTCGCAGTCCAGCTGGCACGTAAGGAGTTCAATCTGGTTAAAAAGAAGCTGCGCGACCTTGGTGTCGACTACGCCATGCTCTATCCAGCCAGGCTTCGTATCACACATGGGGGTCGTGCAACGCTGTGTCACACACCCCAGGCGGCACATGAGCTCATCAAAAAAATCGGAGCCAGGCGCAAAGAGCGGCAGAGACAAGATCAGGCGGCGGACACCGACTAGCTGATTGCCAACGAGAAACGCTCGGAGGGTGGCAGCGACGCTGCCCATCATGAGACACTTCTGTAGCCCCGACGTGGGGTGTAAGTGCGTGTTGGCACGGGCGGCGGTGGCCCCCCTAGACTGTCGGAGGCTGCACGTGCAAGTGCCACGAACAGGACTGCCCAGGCACGGGCCCCGCAGGTAACTGGTAACCCTAATGATACGCCTGCCCTGGTGGGCCCACGGTAGCTTTTGATTATGGACTACTGAGGAGGTACTGTTCTAACAAACCGGGGCCTACCTAGTGCTACACATTGCCGCTCTGTGCTACTATTGCCTGCAGCCCATGGGAAAGGGAGAGTACAGACTCACTGGGTGACTGGAGTAATGGAATCTGGGGGCTGCGGCTGGGGCTTGGGTCAGTGTGACAGTCGTGAGAGGGCTCGATGCTGCCTGGCGGGAGGTTGGGCAGGGTCCATTGAATAGCGGGCAATTGATAAAGTGGTTGTTGTGGGACACGGGGCGGTCCGTGAAAACGCCTGCTTAGACAGGAGGCCACTGGGCCTCACACGATAAACTGTCCCCGTCCACATCCATTGAGTTGGATGGAGAGGTGTGCTCTAGGTGGTCCCCTGAATCGGGTGATCCCCGAACTCAGTTAAGTTAATGTTTGTTTTCAACTGTGGGGTGTGTCTTTGGCATGGTTGGGATGCTGAAGTGGGTGGAGGTGGGTTGGGGTCGGGAAGTTAATAAGTTGGTCACTGTGCATGAGACGCATTGCTGAAATCCAAGTGCTATTAGATAGGAACGTCGGGGTCCTTCTGTGTCTAGATGGTCACTGGGGCGAACCCACTAACTGCAGGTTTGAATGGTGCGCTGACATCACTACTGGTCTATGGCTGAGAAACGACTAGGAGCTGGATGCATCCGGCTGCTCACATGGAATATGCGAGGGCTTGGTAACCCCAAGAAAATTAGGCAAACGCTGGCATACCTAGACAGGCTGCGCGTCGACATTGCACTCATACAGGAGACTCACTGGGCACTGACGCACCAAGTCAATATGGGGCGGAGGTGGGCTGAATCTGTGCACCACTCCTCGTACTCATCTTATGCGCGGGGGGTACTGGTACTGGTTAGAAAGGGACTCAAATATGCGATAGACAAGGTCGAGGCGGATGACATGGGGCGCTTTGTAATCCTAACGGGTCTCCTGCGAGGACAGAGACTGGCTATTGTAAATGTATATGGTCCTAATGTGGATGACCCGCAATTCTATCAAACACTGTGGGGTAAACTGCGCGATCTCCAAGCCCCCCACGTGATCTGGGGAGGGGACTTTAACCTAGCACTCTGTGATGACGTAGATAGGTCCGGAGCGACAACGGAACCACACAGACGCGCATTGCGCGTCCTACGGGACATAATGGTGGACAGGGGACTTACAGACATTTGGAGAAGTAGGTACCCAGAGGACCGAGAAGCCACGCATGTGGCAGCAGCGCATGGTAGCTGGTCCCGCATAGACTATTGGTTGGTGACTGGGGATATTGCCTTGTGGACACGTGAGGTCCGACATCTGCCCCGCACGCTATCGGATCACAGCCCGGTGCTCCTTTCCCTGGAACTCCCGAACAATACACCACCTCCCTTTAGTTGGAGATTTAACGCGAAGGCATTACTAGATCCCATATATGTAGATACTATCGAGTAGGCGATACAGGACTATTTTGCTAACAACGCGCCTACTACTGACGACCCGGGCATACTCTGGGAGGCCTTTAAGGCCACCATACGTGGCGTCTGCATAAGCACTAATGCGGGTATCCTTAAGGATATACGGCAGCAACTTCAGGCAAGGGAGGAACAGTTACGGCAATTAGAACAGGACTATGTTGACACACAGCACGCTCACATACTAGGGGATATTAGAAAATTCTTTCTGAATTCCAGAGCCTGGCAGAAGACGAAATAAAGTATACAACGAAGAGGCAGGTGGCAAGGGCCTATGGGGAGGGAGGCAGGCCGGGTAGGCACCTGGCGGCTAACATATGTGAAGGACGTGCCCCGCAGAACATACAGACGATCCAAAATCAGCAGGGAGTGAGGAAGTGTGGGGAACGGGAAATACTGGGCGAATTCGTGGCTACATATGGAGCGATGTACGCCTCCCGGCCAACGGCCACTACGGCGGAAATCGTAGAGTACCTGGATGATGTGGCGATAGCGTGGCTATCGGACATGCACCGGGAATACCTGTCTCTGCCTATCACGGTTGAAGAGGTCTCGGAGGTGATTCGATCACTGCCGAATGGTAAGGCCCCAGGCCCAGATGGGTTCTCATGTGAATTCTATAAGGCCTTTGTGGACCAGCTGGCCCCTCACCTGGTGGCGATGTACGGCAACGCCCACGAACAACAGCACCTACCTCCGACCCTACGGGAAGCGCTGCTATTGGCGCTGCTCAAACCGCAAAAAGATCCGGAGCTCTGTGACTCGTATCGACCCTTATCCCCAATAAATGTGGACAATAAGATCCTGGCAAAGCTACTTGCTGCCCGACTTAACCCCTTGATGCCCAACCTGATTCTGCCCGACCAATCTGGGTTCATACCGTCACACTCCACTGCGCACAATACCCGAACACTGTTCGCGCTCTCGCACTATCTAACACCCGAGGCGAAGGCGGCGGCGGTCTTCCTGGACGCGGCCAAGGCCTTTGATTCCTTGGAGTGGATCTATCTGAACGCGGTGCTGCGACGGATGGGGTTTCCGCTCAGGTTCCTCCAATGGATACAATTATTGTATGACGCACCAGTGGCGCGGGTCCGGGTGAACAAGTATATTTCAGACTCAATTGATATTCGGAGGGGGACGAGGCAGGGGTGCCTCCTGTCCCCTCTCCTGTTCGCACTGGCGCTGGAGCCCCTGGCGTGCAAGGTCCGGCAGGGACATCATTACTCGGCTCTGCAGTTTCCGCAGAGGCCGCTGCACATATCATTATATGCCGACGATATGCTGCTATATGTGAGGGACCCAAAGGACAACCTGAACCCGTTACTGAGGGAGTATATCAAATTCGCGCGCCACTCTGGTGTCAATATAAATTGGGCCAAGTCGATGATCATTCCCTTGACGGACAGCACGCAGCCGCACCCAATGGACTACCCGTTGGAGTGGAGGACCGATCCGATAAAATATTTGGGTGTGTGGTATCACAGAGACCCAGAAATTGTGATCCGGACTAACTATGGGAGGACAATCGATGCACTGGAGGAAAAGGTGGGGAGATGGATCCAATTGCCACTGTCTCTGGCGGATCGCATTGCCATCGTCAAAATGGTAGTGCTGCCTAAGCTACTCTACCTTTTCAATAACATCCCCATCCACCCTCCTGCAGAGGTATTTCAACGTATTACATCGATGGTCGTCCGGCTCATCTGGGCGGGAAAAACGGCAAGGATTGAGTTGCGGACGCTTACGCTACCATACAGCCGGGGAGGGTTCGGAGTTCCCGATTTTTTCCTTTACTACCTTTGTGCACAAGCGCAATATGCGCACTCATCGCCGGCCTCCCCTGCACAAGAACGACATCAACACAATAGACGCCACTAATAAAGCATGGCATATTATGGGCAGGAAAGCTAATAAGCTGCCGCTGTATGCCCCGACGCTTCGGCTCCAGTGGCATCCGGAAATTTCAGTCACGCAGGAGGAGGTGGGGTTGGATTTGTTGCGTCAGGTGGGCATTGACACACTGGGAGATCTGTATGAAGGCGGGACTTTTAAAACACTAGATCAATTGACATTCATTAGTAATATGTCTGCACTGTTCCGCTTTAACTATCATAGGCTGCAAAAAGCTGTAAAACATCTGTACCCTACGTATCCGGCGGAACCTCCGGAACTGACCGCCTTGCAATGGCTGATCACCACATCCGCGCCCAGGCACCTGGTGTCCACACTGTACACGAAAATCCAAACAGACATAGCGGCAAATACGAGTGCCTCCATGGAGAAGTGGAATAGCTGCTTGGACACTCCACTAACAGAGGGGGAATGGGCTACTGCCTGTACAATAACTGGCATGTTAACACCTAATGGCAATCTCCGCATCCTGCACTTCAAGTACCTACACCAGACGTATTACACGCCTGCCAGATTACACAGATATGGGCTGCGGGAGGATTCTAGATGTGGGCGCTGTGGTGAAGAGGGGGCGGACTTCATTCATTTGGCGTGGTCGTGCAGGGAAATTGGGGAATACTGGATGCAGGTGACACAGCTACTGGGAACTATGGTGGGCGGTGAGGTGTGCTGTGAGGCCAAAACCTGCTTGCTGGGACTGCTGCCTGACTTTAGGGCATTGAAGCGTAGATTCTGTGTTATAGCGCTGCTAATGGCCAAGAGGAGGGTCTCGCTCTGCTGGAGTGGCAGGCAGATCCCGAAACCTAAAGACTGGCTTGTGGATTTAACGCACTGTAGAGATACCCTGAGGACCTATGAAGAAGAACTTCCTGCCAGATCAAAGCCAAAGGACTACTGGGTGTACCTAACCCAATATTTGCAATTGCATCAAGAGAGCGAACCACTGTTGTCACATGCGAAAGGTGGCGGTGGACGTGGGGGGGCCTCTGATTAGGACTGGGATAATAAGACTTGGAAGATGGATGCTGTTGTACTGCGACCGAAATGTTATGGTTGTATTTGATTGTCTACAATTGAAATGCTAATAAAAAATTTTGTTTTAAAATGGTTACCCTCCGGTTCAAGTCTGGGGATGGTTATTGATTTTATTGGTTTATCTCTGGCCAGTCCGGGGATGGTTAGCCTCCGGTTCAAGCCGGGGATGTTTATTGATTGTATTGGTTTACCTCCGGCCAGTCCGGGGGTGGTTACCCTCCGGTTGCAGTCCTGGGATGATTATTGAGGTTATTGGTTTCCCTCCGGTTCAAGTCCGGTGACGGTTATACCTTTTATTGGTCTACGTTCTGCTGGTCTTCTCTGCTTTCTTCCATGAGGGCTGCCTCCCGGTGCCCACTCCGCCCTTACCCTCCTGGATCTCATTCCTTCTCGTCCTTTCCTTTTTTCCTTTGTTCTCCACACGACATTTTCCTGCAAGGATTGGGTGTCACTATTTTGTCTTTTGTTCGACTTTTTCTTTTCTCTCACCGTCGGGCTTTGTCAATTCTTTCTGCGCCAGCACAGAAACAGGAACTGACTTGTGCTATTTGCAGAACTCAACTTCCCCTTCCACCACCTGTCGCTTACTATCTCGCCTGGCGCTGCTGTTCTCTCCCTCTCCCTGCCACTGCAGACCAGCTACCCTGCGCCCCCTCCCCTCCATAACCCACAGCTCTGTTGGCTGCCTTACACTACCCTGAATTGCTTTTTCTCTCCCCCTTTCCTCCCCTTTCATCCTCTTTCTCGTTACCATTACATCTCCCCTCCCCTTCTCTGTACACAGTTCACTCTTTCTTTTACCACTCACCCTTGCTCCTGCCTTTCCAACCATACCCCCCCCCCTCTACCGGCTTTGCCCCTTCGGGTCCTTCCTAGTGCACTTTGCCTCTTGACTGCCTATCCTCTTTTTGCATGGTGCTCCACCGTGTTTATCGTGTTTAGTGAGATTTCATATCAAGGATTTTGTTTTTCTTTTCAGGATGCATCCTTTTTATCTGATCATTATTTATTGTTCAATATTTGGTCTTGGTTAATATTTGTTTTGTTCCATGTTTTCTGTCATTTGTCTTGCTCTCTGCAAAATTGAGCTTTGAAGTTGTCTTCTTGTGCTTTTTTGATAACATAAGTGCCTCTTTCCCCATTGCCCCCTCTTTTTGCCCTTGTCCTACACCACCTCCTGTCAAAGCCCACTGTTCTCATCGCCCTACCATTTCACTGTGGTCTGGGCTGCCTGCTGACTAGCATTTCCCTTTCTTTCTTGCAGCCCTGCTAGGTAGAAAGGTTGCCTTCTCTTCACACACTACCTCCCCTTGCCTCTCATTGCCACTCACCCCACGTCCACTTTTTGTCTATCATTTGCTCCTGCAATTGATTGCCAAGAGGGGGGGAACAAGTATTTTTCCTACCCCCTTGTCTCCCTTTTCGCACCTCCTACACCAGTTATGTTTAGCCCTTCTCCACGTTTGTGATATTCAACCCCCCCCACGAATTATCGACTGCACTATCCAATTCGTGCACGACACTCCTCAGGTTGTCCACAATATCACTTCTAGCGAATTCACTCCCCTTACTGACGAACTCAGGAAAATATTATCCGACACTTGGGCGATTTTAGGGGTCACCTTCACCCAAAACACCCAAATTCACATCTCTGCAACTTCCCTGACAGATCTATCTGACGCCCTCCCAGATATATCTTTCACCCCACCATCTCCAGACAAGGTTCGCCCCCACCTACTTTACTCTGACGAACACGCCAATTCCTCCACCCTGTCTGTTCCTCATTCACCTTCTTTTGAACACCCAGGTCACCCTGCCCATTCTACTCCCTCCCCTATTTTTGTCACCGACGGGGAATCTTCATTGGATTCCGTATTGTCAGTGGCTTCATCTGAGACAGCTTCTCTCCCGAATCTTGAAGTTCCCAATTCCCCCACGCCTTCCGCCTCTGATTCCTTTTCTGTACACCCACAGTCTCAGAATGACACAGCACCCCTTTTGAGAGCACTGTTGCGTGATTATTTACAAGACTCTGCAGATTCCGTATCCCTGCCTGATCATGCACGCCCACCCAATTGCTCCAACTCAATTTTTGGGAATGAACAGTAATCCCCACAACAATATCACGATATACCTGATCAACAATCACGTTGTGGGTCTCTCTGATGGTCACCCATCTTGTTTCCTTCACGTGACACCCCTCACTAGCATGGTTCTTCTCACAATATTTCAGGCACTCGGCATCGATTATAGTCATAACAGGCAGATCACGCTATCTATCGCACCAGGATTTTTACACCCCCTTGAGTCATCAACGAGCACCTTGAAACACAAACAAAAATAGTATTCCCTGCTGCACTAGCACTGCTGTACTTCTGCACCGCTTACCCTTCCCCGTCACAAAGCCCCATGCAGGCACTTCACGCAATATATGAGAAAAGAATATTGGGCACTGCCGTGCACAAAACACCAGATTGGATCTACATACGCATCCATCTACTATCCCCAAGCTTAGAAATACCCACCTACTTTACTTCCTCCTGGCCACAAAACCCATTACAGAGTAAAATTATTCTGGCCCTTGCCCGACACAATCTTGAATTTCCTGACTTTTCCCCCGAGGGAATATACAGAGGACCTGAGGAATTGGATTTAAGACTACTACTCACCATCATTATTCTTCATGAGATAGGAGATGAACTTATAAGAGATCGATATCCCAACTTCCCCCACATTTAGGTTAGAAATACATAGACAGGGTGAGCCCACCCCTCCGTGCAAGCAATAGTATTTTATTTACATACTCACGGTGTACTATATACATGCCAGTGTCCCTATGAATAGGATACTCAGTTCTACTGTATACAAGACAACTACTGGCTTTCACATATACTTTATCTTACGACTTGAACATTGGGAAGGCCCAGTAATTTCGTCAAGCTTCTGGCCCAGAAACCCACTCCAGTCTAAAATAGCTGACGCCTGCTTTGGTGGCCAGCTCCTTTTCCCTGGGTGCACTCCTATCCAGAATATTGAATTACAAAACGGTATATATGACCGTGTCATTGAGGGCGTAGGAGGGGAACTCGTATCTGATCTTTACGGAGGCGTAGGCAGTGACACCACCACCCAGTAAAATACTTATCTTGCCTTCACACATTCAGAGATCTCATTATTGCAACACCTCTTCAGCACGTCCTGAAAACATTCGGTGGCCAAGAATAGCACATACTCAAACATTGTAGGGAACATCATAAAATCACGAAAAACATGAGTCATCCATAGCCCTCAGAGGGTAGTTTTGATAAAACGATCTTAGAGCATGCCACCTCCTTCCTAGACACCAAATACTCTGGCACCAAGCTACCGAAAAGGAAGGCTACCTTAGATCTCTGGCGTATCTTTAGAGATAATGCACAAGAGCACACAGCTGCAATGGCCACCACTCCTTCGGCTCCCCCACCATATCAGGCCAGCGGTATGTACCCTGTAATAACTTCACCTCAACTGAAGAACCAGATTTACATTCTACCACAAATAATTTACCAGCGGTTGGATACAGCCAACTCCCAGAGGATCTTTTTACCCTATCAGACTCCTCTGCACCCACTGCCGAATGCAGTACAGACCGCCCGGCACCACACAACACTAGCACCAGTCTAACAATAACTCCCACATTGCCAGCCTCTGCCGTACCCATGCCTGCACCACCCGCCATCTGTAGCAGCCCAACTATACAGGCCACAGTGCCAGGATTACCTGGACAGATAGATGCGCAATTTACGCTAAAACTCACTCCCACTTCCATGACTGTTCCATTGGGTGAGGATGAAAGCGAAGACTCAGACGCTGATTCCCGCACATCATCTCACCTCTCACATGCATCATCTCATTGTTTACCTTACTCATCTCACTATTTGCTCCCCGACCGTGATGCAAGGACCCCACGGCTCCAGGAGTGGGAGGACGCTTCTCAAGACCAGTTGCCATTCTTTAGTACAAACACCGATACCTCCCTGATCACATTCTCCAATGTCCCCCAAGAGTATAGTGATAGGAAACAGCAGGCCCCCCCGGCAGCTACTCCAGTCCTCTATGACAATTGGAGAACAACTACAGAAATAAGCAAAAGTCTGGAGAAAAGCCAGAATGAAAAGATCCCTACAGACATACTCAATAGAGCAACCTCACCCAGTCCCCCACCCAGGGAGGTCTTCCACTCACTCCGACGCACGTCACTGAAGCTGGAACAAATGAATAACCATATAACCAACACCCTCAGGAGAGGGGGCCTTGGACCTTCAAGCGGCCAAGCAGCAGTACATACCCCATCCCCACCCACATTACAAGCAGATCTCTTTAGAGACACAGAGGAAAATGGAGGACTGTGCCACAATGGACATTCCTCTTTTCCCGAGTCAGCTACACCGAGACCAACATGTACAACTGCCTCAACAGCTCAGGTCCACTTCGCACAAAAAGGGACACCCCCACCGAGCACTGCCAAGGTGGATCTATTTGATCCACTACTTCCCGCATCATGGGCCCACAGAACGACGAACGCATTCCCCCCACCACGCCAGGAATTTTGAAATTCAGGTGATACAGGGGGAAGGAGAAAGCCTAGGATAGCAGAATTAGAGAGCCTTAGAGTATTGGGGACGCACGGACATCCAGATGACATCATGTATGATGTCTCTGGCTCTGCTTCCATGTGCAACACCCGAGCTAGGCAGCGTACCAGCATGTTTCTCAGCAGACCATGCGCCCTGCGAGACAACAGTCTAACGCCCAATGAGATAGTGATACTAGGGGAAGGTTCAGATTATGCTGTTAACCCCTTTACAGACGATTTGGCAGGCTGGACAGAGTCCTTGGCCCGCAGATGCTCCCATGGCCAAGAGAAGGGTCCTTCGAGCCCCAGCACATGGCAACAGCTGTAGAATGCATCCTACAGGGTGCAGGAGATGAGGATTGGGACTATGGATACATGAGGGCCAGTCTTAAGATTTGGCAGAAATACGCCAGACAACATGACCTCTCTCGGCCCAAGGCACTAGACATTGGGGTGACACACCAGATGCCACTCTTGTGCAAAAAAGCCAGTGACCCACCTGTTTATATGTCATGGTCCTATGCGGACAAGGAACACCTCAAGAAGCAACTCACCCCCCTTGCGGAGGGTGCCGGCAAATGGATAGTCGCCCTAGAAAGGAGCACTACGGGTAACATCCTAGCGATAGGTGACATGAAAAGTTTGCTCGTCTCAATTATGGGAGAGGAAGCGGAGGACATCTTCAAAAGTGTCAGTCATGGTGCAATAACTATGAATAACACGGTGTATGATGGGGAACCATTCGATAAAATAAGACCAGCTGTCTGGGCCAAATTACGAATTAAGTTCCCGGATGTTCTCGATATCAGGTCCATCATGTCGCTGACAATGCAAGCGAACGAGGATTCAATTAACTTTATCTCTAGAAAGAAGGAAAAATGGCATCAGGAGTTAGGAGACAAATGGAACACAACAGGAGGAAATAGCAGGCTCTTCTACCACATGGGGACTGCCAGAGGATGTACAGGAAAAGTTAGATGGAGTAGTAGCCATGGAAGCAAAACCATGGCCTGAGATTCAGGATCACATTATACATTTTTGCAAAAAGAGACAAGACCAAGAGAAGAGTAGACAGCTAGCCATAGAGAATGCAGCTGCTAAATTGGTACAACAGAAGCTTGATAAAAAGAAGAACACCCTAGACACCGTCATGTTAGCTGCACCTGTCAGTCAGATGACAGCAGTCACCACATTCTCACAGGCTGCTCAGAATGCGCTCACTGCCAACACACAACCTACCCTGCAACTAATGCAGCAGCAGCCGCCTATACAATATGTCCAGACACAACCACAGCCCGTCATTCAGTACATTCAGCCACAGCCCCCAGTACAATACATAGCAGCACAACCTGCCTACAGTAGTGACCAACAACAGTATTACAACAATAATAGGAATACAGCCAACAGAAACGCAGGCATGCAGGGAAGAGGTAATGGAATGGGACAGCAAAAAGTCCAATTGCAGCCTGGGCAACACACTTGTTTTTATTGCCATGAGGCGGGCCACATACAGAGAGAATGCCATACTAGACTACGAGACCAAGGCCAGCAGTCTATGGGTTCCACCCAACGAGCACCACCACGGTCCCAGCCACAGCAAATGTATCCACAGCAACCCCAGATGCTGTTTGCCTACGCCCAACCTGCCCCACAACAAGTTCAGTTCCACGCACCTGTCATTGCTCAAGCCCAACAGTCGCCCCTGCAGATGCAAGCTTCCATGCAGCCACTGCAGCAGACACCCGCATACCAAGTGATACCCCAAGCACCAAATGCTCCTCCCCAAGGTGGTGTGGTGGTTACCTCCAACAATCTGTTCACACAAGGCACCCTCCAGCAATACCATGCAGGTGGATATACTAGCTAGGACATCCCACAGACAACTCTTGTGTGCCCGGTTATATCATGCACCATGAGCGGTGAAGACGACCCCCCCATCCTGGTCACGATTAACAATAAAACATATAGCTTTCTCATTGACGCAGGCGCTACGTACTCTTGTATCACAGGTGGACATCTGCCCATTTCAGATCAGGTAGCGGACACACAGGGATTCTCTGGGGCAATAGCAAGGGTCCTGTTCACCAAGCCAGTACCCATACAAATAGGAGACCATGTGCTGGAACAGCGGCTGCTCTATTCACCACACTCTCCTGTCAATCTTTTAGAGCGCGACCTCATGGCAAAACTAAACATGACTATCCACTTCCATGAGAAAGGAACAATGATTTGCTCTATACCAGGTACACCCTTGTCAAGGATAATGGCACTCACTGTTGATACCTCCTTGAGGGATCAAGTACGCGCTCGCCCCATGGATGAGCAAGCATTCTCCACGGCGGTACATATCATTGTAGTTAACACACCAGAACTGCACAACCGCACTGTCCAGAGTTCCTCTTTCGTCCACAGACCCAGGATTCCCTGATTCCAGATGAGAACATGATCTTAGGCATACATGCTCTTGAAATAACACCTAAATACGGGGCATTCTTAGCAGGTGACGACAATATGTGCACCTGGGTCTGTGTAATTTTTATTGAGCCTGGACAATTGGTAAGAAGCATTACAGATGACCAACTCTTTCGCGATCCTGATGAGTATTCCAGAACAGAGATCATTTACATGAATGAGGTACACCTCTCAGTGACAGTGGAAAAGAGAACACCCACTCCCACACCAAAATATGACTCCGTGCGTGAGGTAGATTTAGCCCAAGTCCCGCCACAATTGTGGACTACCGGCCCTAATGATGTGGGCATCATCCACTCTGCCACCCCATTTATAATAACACTGAAACCAGGTGCAATACTACCCAGAATAAAACAGTATCCATTATCTAAGGAAGCAAAGGAGGGTATTGCCCCCATCATTCAGGCCTTGCTGGATCAGGGAGTCATATACCCCTGTACCTCTTCCTGTAACACCTGCCTTTTTCCGGTCCGCAAGTCTAAGACCAATCAATGGCGCCTAGTACACAACCTGTGTCCAATAAACAACATAGTGGTACCAGAATTTCCCATTGTCCCAGACCCTTCTGTCATCCTTACAAACATTCCCCCAAAAGCACAGTACTTTTCCGTGATATACCTGAAAAATGCTTTTTTTTAGTGTTTCCCTTCATCCAGACAGTCAATACCTATTGGCTATCACATTCAGGGGGATGCAGATGACATATACAAGGTTAGCCCAGGGGTACTGTGAGTCCCCTAGCGTCTTTAACAGAGTTGTCAAAGAAAGATTTATCAAATTTCCAATGTGACAGCACTTTGCTGCAATATGTCAACGACATTTTGCTCGGTAGCACCACAGAACAACAATGCAGGAAAGACACCACTTCTCTGCGTACTACACTAGCACACAGAGGTTACAAAGAGGACAAAAACAAACTTCAGTACTGCCAAACAGAGGTACACTATCTAGGCCAATTACTATCAGCCTCTGGGAGACGAGTCACGCCGGATAGAGTTGAGGCCATAAAAAGTACCCCAGAGACCCAAACTGTAAAAGACATGCAGAAATTGCTTGGTCTAGTCAATTATGTCCGTCAGTGGGTCTTTGATTTCTCCATGATAACTGCCCCTCTGCTAAAAGCAGTTAAAGCTGCCTGTTGGAAGGGCCAGCCTCAGGAAAGGACAGAGTGTGTACCTGACCGCCCTGCGACTCACCCTCCCCGGAAGATGTAGCCGAGCACTGGCGGAAGACCCCCTCAGGGCTGGGTCTCGTATCTAGGATCGTACACGCTGATTTAATACCATGCAACACAGAGACACCACACCGTAGATTCTGAAACACGTATTCTTTACCTAGAAATATCGGGACCTTTATGATCCGCAGATTCATCTGTACAAGTAGAGCAAGGGCTCATAGAGTCTCGGTGGGGGTAGGGTTAGCGGGACAGTCTTAGGATCAGGGTCAATGCAGGTGGGTATCCGGTGCACGGCTCTCAATCCTTGAGCCGGGGGATACGGGACGGTCTTTGGGGTCCAGCCGGACCAGCATAGTACTTGAGTGCGACCAAGTCTGCCGGGCTCGAATTCTCAAGGTTGCGAGGGGAGCCGTGACGGCATCAGCAGGGCTCTGATGATTCAGGCAGAAGTCCGTCTCTGCCAGGAGGAGCCGCGATGCTGTCTGCAGGGCTCAGTTGGTTCAGGCAGAAGTCCGTCTCTGCCAGGGGGAGCCGCAACGCTGTCTGCAGGGCTCAGATGACTTAGGCAGAAGTCCGTCTCTGCCAGGTGGAGCCGCGACGCTGTCTGCAGGGCTCACCGAGGTTCCAAGAGTTCCGTTGGATCTTGTGATGATGTTCCTTTAGCCGCGACCACGTCAGCAGGGCTCTCTTCGTTCCAGGTTCAATCTGCCGATAGTCCCAGAGCGCCCCTTGTTATAGATCGACTCCCCTTTGATGTCCGGAGTCCTCACGGGCAGGGGTCTTAGCCCTGGGGGTCGTTTGTTGGGGGTTCCTCCCACGCGGTCCTTTGATCCTTTCAAGGCGGTGTCGGGAGGGATCTCAGACATGCAGCAGCCATGGAGCCAGCCCTCAGGGTGGCCGGAGGGCGATCGAAACCATCTCTTGAGAGGAGGCCAGAGGTGTGAGTGAAACTGCTCCTCCCTCTCCTGCTCACCGGGAGCTCTTTCTCCCCCCAGCTGGCATGGCGCAACTAGGCCGGGGTTGCGCTGGCGTCGGGGGCGGCCATCTGGGGTGCAGGGCCTGGTGTCGGGAAGATGGAGGGAAGGACGGGGGTAGCCCCGGGTTCTGTGGGGGATCAGGTGTGGTGTTACTATGGGGTGGGGGATCAGGTGTGGTGTTGCTACGGGTCGGAATTGGCCACGCCACGAGGCCGGGTCCAACACAGCCAAAGACAGACATAACAAAATATACTGGACACCTGAAATGTCAGAATCATTCAAACAGTTAAAATATGAAATAACAAACACTCCAGTGTTAGGCTCACCTGACTACACAAAAGAATTCTACCTGTTCACTCACTGCAATGGTCAGGTCATGACTGCTGCACTTACTCAAAAATACCCCATGGGCCATAAGCCCATCGCCTACTTCAGCGGCATGCTAGATTCAGTCATGAGAGGTAACTACCCCTGCGAACAAGCTCTCGCCGCTGCAGCATTCGCTGTAGAGAAAAGCACCCTCATTGTCATGGGGTCCCCGTTGACACTGTACACTGAACACGCCGTCTTTGCTATAATTCAGAAAGCCAAGACAACATTAACAACACAAAGAGTGTCAGGGTACGAAGTCATACTGTCATTACCCTCTCTGAAAGTTGTCAAATGTCACACAGTCAATCCTGCCACGTTCTTTGCTCTTCCCATTGCAGCCCAAGACGATGACACCCATGACTGTGCCACATACTCTCCAGATGAGTCAGTGGCAGCAAAAGAGGACCCCTTATCAGACAGCACTGTATATTTTGTTGATGGGTCCTCCACCATTGATCAGGAGACAGGGATCAGGTACAGAGGAGCCGCAGTGGTTAGGGCACAACAACACGAGTCCTCTGATTCCCTAGACATTGTACGGCAAATTTCATTGCCTCCACATTACTCAGCCCAAGCTGCTGAAGTAGTGGCACTAATTGCCGCTTTGAACCATGGGGCTGACGACCGCATCACCATTTACTCAGAATCTGCATATGTCAAAACAACAACACACTCGAGCATCTTGCGCTGGAAAAGGCGCGGATTTCTCAAATCAGATGGAATGCCTGTATGTCACAAAAAATTGTTGGAAGAATTAATTGAGGCCCTCACACTTCCAACTGAAGTAGCAGTTGTCAAATGTGCAGCGCACACTAATGGACAAGATTTTGTCTCCAGAGGTAACGCACTGCCAGATTGGGCAGCCAAAGCTGCAGCCAGATGCCCCCCACAGGCGATTGAACCAGATCCTGAAAACATTCCTATCTTACTTGCCCAAGCAGTAGCTCCAGCAGAGCAGACCGAAGAAAGAATAGCTCCAGCAGAACACCCAAGCACGCATGCAGATAGTGTAGCTCCAGCACAGCGCACAGACATAAATAATGAAACTCTTGACACAAATACTCCCTACCCCATTGACAACACGGAACAATATGATCACATTGCCCAACTACATCTCAGAGAAATACAAGTAAGTACACCACATCAAGAGAAAGAGCTATGGAAGAAGAGGGGAGTACAGCAGGACCCTGCTGATTTCATTTACATACAGACCATGTCTGGGAAGCCTGTCATGCTGCAAGCCTTACTGCAAGTGGCACTAGACCAACTACACCTTCCCGCACATGTCTCCCGAGATAACATGTCCACAACATTACAGACAGACTGGTTCATTCCCAATGCTCACAAACTAATACAACTCTGTGTTAACAAATGCCTCATCTGCCAACAACATTCACCAAACCCAACTCTCAAAACAGTCGCTTCCACCATCCCCAAACCCTCTAGCCCCTTCAAGGAACTCCACCTCGACTATGTCGATATGATTGACCGATGTCAAAACTACCGATATCTCATTGTGGTAGTGTGCCCATTCTCGTGCTGGATCGAAGCTGGACCATGCGTCCACTGCGATGCCAAAGCAGCAGCCACATTCCTACTCCTCGACGTCATTTCTCGCTGGGGAATCCGTGAAGCCATTAAGACAGATAACGGAACACATTTTTCAAATGCCATCTTTTCCTCCCTGACCACAATGCTGGGCATCAGACACAAACTGACATCCGCTTACCACCCCCAAAGTAATGGTATTTGTGAGCGCCTCAACGGCCTGCTCAAAAACAAAATAAGTAAAATAAGCGTCACCATCGGCAAAAAATGGCTCTACTGCCTCCCACTTGCCCTCTTCTCACTAAGAAATTCTCCAAGATTGGATCACCACCTCACACCACACCAGCTTGTCACTGAATGATCCATAAATGCAACTGTCCCTTCCACCAGGCCCAAAACTGACAGCGAGTCATCCTCTGAGATTGTTAAAGCAGAGCTCTACGATTTCTTGTGCACACTAACCCGCGCTGCGCAGTTCCTTTCTGCCCAGGTATCCAAGAGGAATGACAAGGGCCCCACCGATCCTGAGCTCCCGATTCATCCTGGGACCCTGATCTTCATCCGGAAATACGTCAAGCGCTGGAAAGACCCTAAGTTCGAAGGTCCTTTCGAGGTGACAGATTATTCTCCAACTGCCATCCGGATTGCTGAGCGCAAAGCATGGATACACAGGAAGGACGCTCGCCTTGATCCTGCACCTTCGCAGCACCAGACAATGGACTAAAAGAGGAAAGCGACATATCCATGGTCCCCCTGAATGAGGACAGCGTCTTCCCTTCCACTGAGGACGAAAACGAAGAAGACACTCACGTGCTGCTCCATGAATACAGCAGCCGTGATGCAAAGATATGTATTTTTTCAATATTAATGTTATGTATCACTGTTGGAGTGGCACTAGTAACGTTTAATTGGTATATCTGTTTTCTTGCTGTAAGAAGTTATCCTAATATGGGTAGCATAAAAACAGTAGCATCCACTGTTCCGTCCACTGTACCAGCGGTCACCCACGACCAGAAGAACACAATACACAGTATGCTTGGTCCCAAACCCCCGACAGCAGCACTAGCAACACACACACTAGTGTGCATCTCGAACTCTCAACTCCCGCCCCAGGGCCCAGGGGACAGAAATATTACGGGGAAAAGGGCTGCCAATAACACAGAACAACAACTTTCCCGCAAACGCCCTTCTCGCCACCACAGAGCCCGCCGATTCGCTATTTCCCCCCGCAGAACAAAGACCCTTGTCCCGCATAAGCCTAAGCACCATAAGACATTCCAACATCTTGTAGAGATACAAAAGGGCTTAGAGCCCCTACTAGGTCTACAGCAGTCAGTAAGAGATCATTCAGTCCACTCCTCCCTAGTAGACAACTCATGGTACAGGGACATGACAGCAGTAGGGAAATCAATAACGAATGGTTCTTGCTACGTGTGTTCATACATCCCCCATGCAGTAGGAGCTGACAGACTAATTTTTCGTAAAGAAGTCCCACCACACATTACCATGTGCCTTCTGCACTTGTATCTTTGCCGCACGCAGGGACTGACCCAGATTAGCAAGGTTGAAATGGATGAGGCGTTTGTGAAAACCACAACATGGGATTATACCCCCATTCTGCACAAAGTTCTCACCGAGACAGCCGCTTTGACAAAAGAGATAGGGAACATGCGTAAAAGAGGATACGGGGATATGGACACTAAGGGACCAATTATCCTGGAGGGAGGATATTACTCAGTGTCGGTGTCCGTAGCCAATTGCGATGATTCCGGAAATCATGATGACCGCACATGTCCATGTGCCAAAAGACCGGTGCTGAAGTTAGTAGCACAGGTTTACACAAAGGGCAGATGGATCCCTGCCAATGGCATAATATGTAGAGCAGCTTCCTTAGGCCCCCCTTGGGCTGGGGAAACAGATTATGAAGGGGACGTTGCCTGGGATGTTGATGAGGACTGTGAACAGATATGGGCTCAGGAAAGTGGCAGGTACACCTGGGGTAAGGAAGAAAGGTCCGAACCTAAAAGAGCATTTAAACTAAAAAGCCCTTCTCTTTGTTTCATAGGTAATGGCTCCGTACCTGTTGGGCGTAACACAGATTGCAACACAACTATCTTCAATTTCGATATGCAGTTTGGCACCTCCACGTTGATGGACTACTACTGGGCTTGCGGAGAACGCCTCTATCTCCAGCTACCTCCTCAGTGGCTCGGACTGCGCTCCCTTGTGACTCTGCATGAAGTACACCTGGTTGTGCCGGCATCAAACGCCTCCCACATACTGACACACCCAATGACAGGTGATGTTACATTCCTCCACCACCACCGGTGAACAGCTCAATACTTTGCAAACGATCCCCATGACAACATTCGTCAAGAATTCCGCATCTTTAACGATGCCCAGGTCTTCTTTGGAGGGACTGTTCCACTTTTCCAGATGAAAGCGAATGCCAGGTGGCTCGAGGTAACACGCTATGAGGTGATGAAAGCCATCAACAGCACCAGGGATGGACTAAATGCAATTAGGGAAGAACTGCGTCCCTTAAGACTGATGGTTCTGGAGCATCGCTACTTCCTCGACATACTAACTGCTAAAGACGGTGGACTGTGCCATCGGATCGGAAAATCCTGCTGCACTTTCATACCGGGAAACGACGAGGATAACGGATCAATAGCAAGGGCCATTGAGGAGTTGACCAACTTGGGAAAGGAAATGAAGACGGAGGGAGGTGCCCCAGCGGACATTTTTCCAATGGAGTGGTTTGATTTTGGCTGGATGTCCTCATGGCTGACAGCAATACTGAAATTAGTGATACCCATAGTTGGGATTATGTTGCTTCTGTGTTGCGTCTTTCAGCTAGGAAGCCATTACGTCAAGAAGTTTAGCACTAAGATAGTAGGGATGAACTACTCTAGTGCAGGGAACTACAAAGTAGCAAAATATGAGGACATGGATCGGGTTCCTAGGGATGGGACTGGGATGCAAATAGAAATGAGCGAGTCAGCAGCACCTGGCACTGGCTATGACATACCATCAGCTCCTCCACTCCCTCCAGGTAGAGATACCCTGAGCAAAGACCCTACGGCTGTCCGATATGAATGTCTGCTCAATAAATGAGGCGTAGATAATGTTGAAATACTTGTTGAGCCAGATGGAGATACTGTCAGGTGAAGAACCAGAACCTTTTGGGCCTGGCGGCGCAGGGTACGCCTTAATCTCCTGGGTTCTCCTGCTCAGCTACACAGAGACACGGGACACTCTGTTAGGCGTTAGAAGATCAGATTTATTAGCTGCAGCTAGTACAGTTATCCCAGAAGTACACAAGGTAGGTTCTTAGGAGACTGCCACTTCACTCCGTGGCGCACAATCTTTTATACCACATAGGTAACATACACATTAAACAAATACGCACCCAGAACATATAAGAAAGAGCCAATAAGAAAAGTTGAAAAACAGGACAGAACCAATAGGAAAGGTTTGCAAACAAAGTGTCAGATGACTCGAAGAAACCTCTCCTCCAACTATGTTTGTCACCCCTCCCTCAAACTAATTCATTAACGGATTCGTAACTAACTTGCAGGTGGCGAGGTACGTTTGTGTGTGTTGGAGGACAGTTGTGAAACGAGAGAATGCTAGCAGAGGACAGTGAAGGCCAGACGATAAGATAAAGTCAGAAAAGAATAGTGTGAACCAACAGATAGTTGAGACCGGGATTAGAAAAACCAGACAGGGATTAGTGTACTCGCCCAGTCCTAATACCAGCTTTGCAAATAGAGGCAGAAGGGTTATTCTGACACGAAGATGCAGAAAAAGCAGAATAGACCTTGTTCGCCGTGCTGCCTGAGTGATGGCAACACAAAATGGCGGCAGAGCACAAAATGGCGGGTTGATTCGATCACGATCGGAACTCGGAGTTCCTCAGACCCTCCTTTTGCCAGAACTCAGGCAAGATAGACTCATGTCAATGTCGATAGCCATGAGGTCATCGAGCTGTTGCTGTAACATCATTCTTATGTTTTCTGTTCTTGGTGATTTGGGTTTAGGGATGCACATAGTATCACAAAGGTCACAGATGGCGGGACCACAGTGCATACAAAAGCAACAAGAGAAAATAATGGTCAAAATTATTCCAAGGAATGTCAATGCTTTCCAACCCCATTTGGACAGTAGTCCCCAAAACCACACCGAAAAGGACCAATCTTCTTCGTCCTGATGAATCGACTCAGAGATTATATGCAACTTGGAGATAGCTTGGTATACTGTCGGAGCGTCATTAGGTATGAAAATACAGCAACTTGACGCGATCAATTTGCACACTCCACCACGATCTGCAAGAACAAAATCTAAGATAACTCGATTTTGTAAGGTCATAAAACGGTCCGCCTGTAGTTCTACCGTGATATTATTTAAGGCTCCTACAGTGATGTCTATTGTGGTCTCCACAACACGGACCAGTTGCCTTATATTTCTGCTGTTGGCCATTGGACCCCAAAAAGGAAGAAATCCTTTGAGGAAATCTCCTCCCTCTTGGCCTGCTGTGTCTTTCGAATCAATAATCCCTCTGCCATATCTGTTCCGATGATGGTTTGCAGAAGCGGTGTATGTAGGGGAAGAAGGAAAGCTATATAGCAGGTACCAGAAAAACCAGTTGGTAACCACGTGTAAGCCCTATTGTGGCAGATAAAATACGTGCCTTGAGATGGCACTAGAGGAGGCGAGTTCTGAGAGGAATAAATGTATGTGTGGGAACAGTTATTTCCTTGTATGGTGTCAGAAGAGCGATCATTTATTTGCAGACAGAAATTTCCCTGATGAGGAATAGTCCAAATCGGTGGAGATTTTCTTTGTTTAACCTTATCACTAAGGCTAATGACATAATGGGTGATGTTCCAGTTTGTATACGCTTTTCTTTCATCAACGGAAATCTTACTATTTTCCATGATTTTAGCCATAGCTACCATTCCCTTAATTAATGAGCTATGACTAAAATCCGGACCACCAATATATGAACTAACGGATCGTTTGAACTTGCTTTGGTAGGCATTGGAGAAAATGACAAAATAAGCCCAAGCAGAGAGATAAGAGAACGGGAGAACTAAATATGGCATTCCTTTCTCTGTGGTATGTGGCATAAGTCCACACACCCAACAGTCAGTCGTATTGAGCAGTAACTGGTGTTGATGTAATAACTGGACGACGGAATTGTTATAATATTCAGTTCTTCTAATGAGTTCATGTTGAGGAAGGGTATGAAATAGATGTGGAGAGACAGTAGAAGAAGACGAAGAGGAAGAAGGAGAGACAACTTTTTGCTGCAGAGCATAAATAATCCAACCTATAAACGCCAAAACAATACACAATAATATAATAACACATAAGGTTATATTAAAACGACTGTACATTAATTTACAGGATTCTTTCTTCATTTCATCCTTTCTCTCTCTTTTGCCTAGTGTAGTTTCCATCTTTCTAATGGATGCTCTCGGCAATCTTCCTCGATCACTCAATTATGATTATCTGCCGTCCTATGACACTGCAAGTCCTGCAGGCCTATTGCCACTACTCAGGTCACAATCAAGACTCCTACCGTGACCCTGCAACCGGGACAGAATACTACACAAGAGAGAGAAAAATCTTAAGTGTTCTTTGGTCTAGGTCTCAAATTATAATGTTCTTTATTTGGTACAGTCTGGTCTCGGAACAATGTTCGTGGATTTGTCGTATCCAAGCGACGATGTGGTGTTATCGCTTCCTGCAGAATGTCGTCGTCCTCTTTCTCAGACAGTGTCCCATTCAGGCGTGCATCACTAAAGGGCACGAATCGTGGAACCTTCTCACTTTCAGAGTCACCAATGCCCCTACGCACCCATTGATCGTAAGGTAAAGGCAAAGGCACATTCTTACAATGCACGCCGTGAATCCAATTTTTCTTTCCTTCGACTTTGACTGCTGTTCTCATTGTCAAAAACACCAAACGAGGCTCCCTCCACCTGGGCTCCAAATTTCTCGTCCTTTGGAAATTCTTGGTGCAGACCCAGTCAGCTGGTCGGATGGAATGACCTGGATCTGTGGAAGTCTCCGGTAAAGCACTCTGAACCTGTTGATGGAGAACACGCAATTTAGTCGTAAGATCATGCAACTAGTCAATCAACATTGGATATGGCAAGTCTGAGTATTTCTTAGGGCGAGGGACTCCCCATACATTAGCCGGGCGTCCAAAAACCACTTCGTAAGGGCTAAGTCCCAAACGAGAGTGTACTGCAGTTCTGGTGGACAGAAGAGCCAATGGTAAGGCATCGGGCGAATTGAGTCCTGTACTAGCCTGAACTTTCGCTAGTTTTAACTTTAATGTACCGCTGTAGCATTCTACTAAACCCGCTGACTGTGGATGATTTGCCGCATGGAACTTTTGCTTGATACCAAGACCCGCACAAACTTTTTGCATGACTTGGCCCACAAATTCGCTCCCATTGTCACTCCAGACAATGCGCGGCAAGCCAAACCTGGGTAAAAATTCTTTTAGTAAAGCTTTAGCTGTGGATAAGGCTGTGTTGTCTTTTAAAGGGTATGCTTCTATCCATCTTGAAACGGCGCATACTACTACCAGAACGTATTTAAGGTTGTTGCATCGCTCCATATGAATATAATCGATCTGCAACACCTCAAATGGATATGTTGGAGGAGCAAAGTGACCTGTTGGAGTTGGGGTTCCCTTTCCCGGATTGTACATTTAACAAACAATACAATGTTTCACTACATTGTCTGCACACTTTGGGATTCCTTCATTTTGCCACACTGGAGCCAGAAGTTTGCATATACCTTTTGCACTTAAGTGGGCTGGACTATGCGCCATAGTATCCACTGGGAGTACATAGGCATCTGGTAACAGCCAACGTTGGTGTTCAGATAATTCCACCCAACAACCCATCTCATCTAACATTCCCATACTTTCTTTCCACCTACTTAATTCCTTCTCTGTAGCCTCTTCCTGAATCGATTTTACACTTTCTACTGTATTCTCATACATTCCTCTCTGACCCAATTCGCAGGACCTGCCACATACATTCGACTTGTAACATCTCTCGCTGTCTTTTTCGCTACTTCATCTGCAAATGCATTTCCTCGGCCAACATCATCTGTAATTTATTTGTGTACACTACACTTCACAATCGCTATTTGGGTGGGTAAGGCAAGTGATTCAAGAAGATCAGTCACTGACCATGTTGTATTTTAGTGCCATGTGAAGTGAGGAATCCCCTTTCCTTCCAAAGACGCCCAAAGTTGAACGCTACACCAAAGGCATATTGACTGTCGGTGTACACGTTCACTCTTTTCCCTTTTGACAATATACATGCTCCCGTTAAAGCTATCAGTTCTGCTATCAGTTCTGCTGCTTGAGCTGAATTGTGTCTGATACGTGCTGTTTCCACAACTGTATGTAAAGTAGTTACAGCACAGGCTGAAACTGTATCTCCATTAGGGATTTTAAAGCAAGAACCATCTACCCATAAAGTTCCATCCGGATTCTCTAGCGGTGTGTCTTTCAAATCAATTCTTCCTTTTGTCTCTTCCTCAGTACGAAAGAAAAAATCATGTTGCTCCTCAACACTTTTCTTATCTGGAAGGGGCAACAGAGTAGCTGGATTTAGGGTATTACATCGTTTGATGTTTACGTGACTAGACAAAAGCGTCAGCTCGTATCCAGTTAGACGAGCACTCGTAAGATGCTGCGTTTTTGTTCTGTTTAGTAAGGTATCCACTGCATGTGGTACCATGACAATGAGAGTGTTATCCAACACCACTCCAGTGGACTGTCGAATAGAAATTGCTGCTGCTGCTGTCGCTTTGAGACAACTAGGCAATGCTTTAGCCACTGGGTCTAACGTAGCCGAAAAATAGGCACATGGCCGCTGTTTGTCTCCAAATTGCTGTGTTAAAACTGACAACGCACAACCCTCTCTCTCATGAACATAGAGCGAAAAAGGCTTACTGTAATCAGGAGTACCCATTACAGGAGCAGAACACAGAGCAGTACGTAAGTCAGTAAAACTCCTTTGGCACTCATCAGTCCAAGGAAGGGGCTGGGGTGTATCTTTCAAAGTGAGTGCCAACAGAGGCTTGGCCAACAGAGAGAAGATAGGGATCCACTGCCTACAGTAGGAAGTAATACCCAGAAAGGCACGTACCTCCCTTTGTGTGGATGGCACAGACATTTGCGTAATCGCCTGAATTCATTCTGGTGTTAATCGTCGTCCCTCCTTTGATAGGAGATGACCCAAGTAGATAACCTCTCGACGGACATATTGTAGTTTGGAAGGTGAAACCTTATGATTCAGATTAAACAAATGGCGTAACAATGCAACAGTGACATTTTTGCAAATATCTTCTGAATCAGCAGCGATCAACAAGTCATCCATGTACTGAATAAGAGCAGCACCAGACGGCAAATGAAAAGTATCAAGATGACATTTTAAAGCTTGGCTGTAAATGGAGGGACTTTCACAATAGCCCTGAGGTGCGCGCTTAAACCGGAAGCTTCGGCCTCCAAGAGAGAAGCCAAAAATATCCCTACTCGTTTCTGCAATAGGAATACTAAAGAAGTCATTCATTAGATCGATAACAGAGAACCAAGTCGCTGTGGAAGGTATCATTGTCAACAGAGCAGTGATATCAGGAACAACAGGAAATTGTGGTACAACAATTTTGTTTACCTCCCGAAGATCAATTACGAAACGATATACAGGTGGCTGAGAAGGATCAGTGCGTTTAAGAACAGGAAGAATAGGACTATTGCATGTGTTTCCTCTCGTTTCTTCAACCACACCCTTCTGGATCAAATCATGAATGATTTCCAAAAGTGCTTTTTCACCTTCAGTGGAAATTCTAAACTGCGGGATAGGCGGCAATTCAACATTGGGCTTAAGAGTGACAACATAAGGTGGAATTGTGAGACAGCCCACATCATTCGGACCCGTGGCCCAAAGCGTTGCCGGAAGAGAAAGCAATTCAGGTGGAAACTGAACTTTGGACAAATACGTTGGAGAAATCAGTTTCTGTCCTAAAGTAAGATGTACACCAGAAGGAGAACAATATATCGTAGCATGCATTCTTTTCAATAGGTCCAAACCCAACAGATTCTCACCGCAACTATTCGTCAAAAGAAGTGGATCTTCCAAATCATAAGGGCCAATTGAAATAGGCAAAGGGCAAGAAACCGGATTACGAACAGGGGCGCCAGAAAATCCTACAGAAACATTCGTTAAGCCAGACAAAGGTGCCCCAGGGAGTTTAGAATGAATGATAGAACTTCTCATCGCCCCAGTATCTAGAAGAAATGGCTCTAAAATACCCATTGTAGTGACGTTAACATAAGGACCACTCTGGTCTACTGGAACCGACACAACTCCCTTACTTTGTCCATGGCTGTCCTAGTTGGCATGAAGACTTTCATTTCCGTTTTCAATATAATGATCTTCATTGCAGTACTGAGTAGACCTAACATTTTGCTGATCAGAGTAGTTCATGGAATTGGGAGAAGGTAGGGCACGCTGTTCTTGAGTCAACACACCTCGACCTCTACCTCTGTTTGCTGACTGGAGGCCACCACGACCTCGTGGAGCAGATAATGCTCCATTGCGCAGCAATAAAACTGGACAACTATTCTTAAAATGACCTTCTTCTCTACAATAGGCACATTGATTAGGTCCCAACAAAGGTCGCGGAATGTATGGCTCAGGTTTTTGATACAACCTCTGAAACTGCGGAGGCTGTTCAAATTGAGGCTGAGCATGACGAGGAGGATAGGCTTGTTGCAAGAGAACCTTCGTTTTTAATTCTTTCGTCTTTTTCTCTTGCTTTTCTTTTTCTTCTTTATCTCTGTTTTCGTAATATTGTGCAGTAGCCAATATCTGGGCAGAAGAAGAGACAGCCCATGAACTTTCAGAATCTTTCAATTTGTGTGACAGCTCGGGAAGCAAATTAAATACGAATTTGTCCACAAATAATCGCTGTCCACCCTCTGTAGCCATATCTTGACCACTGTGATCGATAAATGTCTCCTCAAAACGAGTAAAGAAATCTGAGACACTTTCATCTTTCTTTTGTTTGCATGCTGCTAGTTTATCCCAATTAACTCTCAATGCAGGCATCATCGTTTTCATTAATGTAATAATCCTACCAGGGAGCTCTGAAATCAAAGCATCAGGCTTTGCACCACTCACTTGGTCTCTATCTGTAGCAGTTATAACATCCCAATTAGCACCTAATTCCTGTGCGTGATTCTCCTTACGAACCTTAGCCCATATTGTCTGTGGGACTACATTTCCCATCAACATGTCGATATCAGCTAAATTCATGATGTAAGCGTCAACTGTCTGTGATAATTCTTTATAATAACCCGCAGGGTTTTTACGAGGATCCGGTAGAGTCTGTTTAAGGGCCAAAACTTCAGATCTCTTCCAGGGGATATGTACCCATATACGCTGAAAATGAGCGGGAATAGCTAGATTATTACCTACTGCTGCAACCTCTTCCTTCCATACTGGAGGAACCTCTCTCATGGGATAATTTTTCAGTGTCAGTTTAACCGACGGAACAGATTCAAGGAAAGTCTGAGAGGATAATAAGTTTCTAAAGGAAATAAGTATCCTTACAGCACTTTCAACTTTAGGACCCACTACAAGACCTTTATCAAAGTCAGCCTGAACATCTAACAGACCCTGAGGAACCAAATTTAAATTCACATCCTCCCATTCTTTAATGAGAGTATCACACATTATATCGAAAACATATCTTTGTGTGGGTGCATTCCATTGTGAGAAGGTAGGCATGATATCAAGTACACTGTATTGGGGACTCTTTTTGATCCATCTATGTGCAAGAGATTCCAACCTCTCTCGTTCTTCCGAATCTGGGAACTGACTACGAGACTGTCTTCGAGCAAAAGCCGGAGACACATTTAAAGCTTCAAAGAAAGGAGATAGAATACCAGTGACAGTGTCCGTAAGTCGCTTACGCATGGACGGAGAATTGGACATGAGAATTGGAGACAAAGTGTTAGGCGAACTGACAGAAGGAGAACCGATAATTGCAGGAGGTGCAGAAGGCAAAGGAGATCCCTCATCAGGAGATGAGGGTAAAGAAGTCGAAGTTAATGGTAAAACTGGCAGAGGCGGTAATGCTGGAGGAGGCAAATGCGGAAGAGCCGGAACAGGCGGAGGTACCGCTGGCGGCTGAACAGGCTGTAACAATTAGGGTGCATTGGCACTTTGTGCATAGGGCGGAGGCAATCTCAATAAGTGAGACATTAGGGGATCTTCTTCTATATCTTTCTTGTTTTCGGAAGGGGAAACTGGCAACACAGGATAGCATTTATCTGTCGCCATACGATGCTGTCTCTCTGAAATTTCAGTCGCATTATCAATTTCATCATCCTTAAATTGTTGGGCAGCCTGTATAATTGTCATACCCTGTGCTTTTCTATCTCGTTTTGCTTGCTTAATTTCTTTCTGTTTGGCTTCCTTACGCCAAAGGCGCAAAGAGTCAAACATTGCCGGCCGGGCTTTTCTTTTGAATAGAACTGCTTCTAAATTATCTAGCACATCAGGCTCAAAGCTACCATT
Source organism: Triturus cristatus (assembly GCF_964204655.1). NCBI lineage: Eukaryota > Metazoa > Chordata > Amphibia > Caudata > Salamandridae > Triturus > Triturus cristatus. The sequence goes on along the minus strand of NC_140584.1, from coordinate 715,380,493 downwards.
TTCTGTCCATTTTAGAACACCATCTTTCTCCGTGTATCGGGTCCATGCCTCGTTAACGGCAATGGGGCCAATACCATGTTTTGAATAGAGCTCATATGTGGGAGTTCCAACCGAAGGAATCGGACAAGAGTCTTCCAGCCGGGAATCCCTATTACATCCAAAGCAACAAAATTTTCCAAACTTAGTCAGACCAGGCATCTCGTGATATCACCGGACTGTTCACAAACTTCAAGGGGGTAAAACTCAGTTTACGCAGCACAAATGCACTTACCCCTCGGCTTCGGCTATTGCAATAGTCGAATCTAAGAACCGAGAGTAAACAACTAAGAAACAAAATTGTGGGAGCGACTCACCAAATACTTAAATAAGGACGTCTTCTCATGCCAACAGAGGCCCGTCTATTGTCTCGACTTACCATACATCACCAAAGGAAGGGCCAAGGCAGGGCGGCAGTCAGGGCAGCGGTCGTCAGTAGCCGTCAGGAAGGAGTAACCGCACTGCAAAAGACCTTCGGACCACTTTCGACATACAGGGGTCACTTGACGTGGCTCGCGAATCCTCCTGAATTTTCTTGCGGGGTTCCTCACGACCTTCAGGCAGAACCGGTACCACTGAAGCCGCCCCACGATAGGCACCAGTTGAAGAACCAGAACCTTTTGGGCCTGGTGGCACAGGGTACGCCTTAATCTCCTGGGTTCTCCTGCTCAGCTACACAGAGACACGGGACACTCTGTTAGGCGTTAGAAGATCAGATTTATTAGCTGCAGCTAGTACAGTTATCCCAGAAGTACACAAGGTAGGTTCTTAGGAGACTGCCACTTCACTCCGTGGCGCACAATCTTTTATACCACATAGGTAACATACACATTAACCAAATACGCACCCAGAACATATAAGAAAGAGCCAATAAGAAAAGTTTAAAAACAGGACAGAACCAATAGGGAAGGTTTGAAAACAAAGTGTCAGATGACTCGAAGAAACCTCTCCTCCAACTATGTTTGTCACCCCTCCCTCAAACTAATTCATTAACGGATTCGTAACTAACTTGCAGGTGGCGAGATACATTTGTCTGTGTTGGAGGACAGTTGTGAAACGAGAGAATGCTAGCAGAGGACAGTGAAGACCAGACGATAAGATAAAGTCAGAAAAGAATACTGTGAACCAACAGATATTTGAGACGGGGATAAGAAAAACCAGACAGGGATTAGTGTACTCGGCCAGTCCTAACACCAGCTTTGCAAATAGAGGCAGAAGGGTTATTCCGACACGAAGCTGGAACTTCGATTTCCGATCGTGATCGAATCGACCCGCCATTTTGTGCTCCGCCGCCATTTTGTGTTGCCAAGACTCTGTGTACTTCACAATTGCTAACTAGTGCTAAAATACTTGTGCTCTTTCCTCTAAGCATGATAACATTGGCTTACACCATATTGGCATTTTTAATTTACTTATAAGTCCCTTGTACAGTGGTATACAATATACCCAGGCCCTGTCAATTAAATGTGACTAGCGGGCTTGCAGCTCTTCTTGCGCTACTCACTTGAGCAGCCCCTTAAAACATGTCTGAGGTTTGCTCTTGCAGCCTGACTAATAGATTTGCCAATGTAACCGCCTTGCCAAGCCATAACCCTCCCTGTTGTTGCATATCATTCACCCCTAAGATAGGTCTCATGCCTCCCATAGGGGATGGTGCTTTTACGTTTTACATATCCTGGTATTGAAAAACAACACAAATTAGTTCTTCACTTCTGTGAGGCCTACCTCTCCCATAGAATAACACTGGATTGCTTCATTACATTTATTAAGTGCTAACGATTGATTGGGAACAGGTAAACAATTTGTGGTTGGGGTCCGAGAAATTGTACTTTAAAACCCTCTTTAACGGTGAAGTTGGGTTTTAAGTCACAATTTTTAAAACGCTACTGGGTCACATGACTGGGTGTAGTTGGCAGTTTAACTTTCTTTATTCCTTCCAGACAGCCATACAATAGAGGGATTTGGTGTTCCCGGATGAGCCATCAACTGACAGGATGGGAGCGAAGCTGGGCACTGCCCCACGTGCAACTGAATTGGTTGTGCTCTGCCTTCACACAAAGGACCTGTCACCCCTGCTTTGTAGATGCAGCCAGCTTGGAGGCAGGGTAGGGGAGACAGGAAACATCAAGCACTTCAAAGAGAATTCTCAAGAAATGTCTACTTCCAAGAAGGCTCTAGGAATAAAAATAGGTCCCCAAGACCCACTCTTCAGTTTAGTTTATGGACCTGCGGAAGAAATCGCAGGGGACTGCCTGCTGCTGTGGCCTGCTGTGTATTCCACAAGACTGCTTTTCTGCATCTGGAGCAAGTCTTGAACCCTCAGAGGCAAGCACTTCTGTTTGAGCTCTATTCTGCTGTTGAACACAGGCCTACCAGTGTAACTTCACATTGGTTAGTTGGCTGGTCTCCTGATCAGAGCCTCAGTGACAGAAAAGACTTTAACCATCTTGAACCGGGACCCAGTCTGAGTGAATTCTAACCTCCTAAAGTGGTACCTACAGTCCTGGACCCATTGATGGTGACAATGCTGCCCAGATAGCCAAAATCTAAAACTTGGGTCTTAAACACTTTTTGGCTAAAAACTGCTCTGGTAACAGAGAAGAGTCCTGGACCAACCTGCTGGTCTATCCGCCAAAGGTGCATATCTGGTTGGCGTTCATGGCATCTCCTGCTATATTCTTCTCTGCAGCAGCAAATATTGTTCAGTGGTCCTGCCTCTGGTCTCATCCTGATGGAGATTTTCAACTTTAAAAAAATAGTCCAAATGGGGAAATCCTCACTGTGACTTCATCCAGTGACTTCCTGAACATGACACCTTCTCCTTAGACACAACTTGCAGCCTTGCTCAGCTAACATTCACCTTCTTAGAGATTTTTTGTCTAAAGTTAAGCTCCAACCGGGGACAGTGCACTCTTTGTATTCAACCTATGCTCTATCACGGTAGGCATTTTTGGTTACTCTGACCTGGTCTCTCTCAACTAGATGTCTGCAATGGGCACTTTGATCTTTTAGTCGCTAGTTATTCTACCTTAAACTTAAAAAAATCCTTAATTCTGGTTCTCCTGATTAGATTTTTATTGATGTGTTGTCAAATAATTCATTAAAATGTACTCTAGTTTTCTAAATTGGTGTGGAATTTTTCTTATGTTGTGTTTTCACTTCACTTTCTTGCTGTTTGTGTACTGTATAAATAATTTTTACATTGCCTCTAAGTTAAGCCTGACTGCTTTTGTGTCAAGCTAACAGAGGGTTAAGCACAGGTTCATTTTGTGACTTTTGTGGTTCACCATGACATAGATTATAGCTCTCTCAACCAACAACCCAAGTTCTCATATTGGTGGCAGCAGTAGGATCCAGTTTTTGTGTTTGAGCAGTGCCATGCAGTGATTTGTGTAACACAAACTCCCATATAAAAAAAATTGACACAGAGTTGACCTCTTTTTAATTTCTTATCAGATTTGTATTGGCTGTTTTCTTCTTTATCTAGATTTAATTACTCTACATCTCCTTTTTGTTCTATCGGGATGGCGCTGCTTAACTTCGACACCATCCCCACAATTGATCTGCAGAGGCTCTGCAAATACAGGGTGATAAAGGCAAGCATGGAGGCTACCAAGTTGGATCACAGGTAGCCCTTACAGCCTATGAGGAAGCACAGAGGTGGCTGTGCATGCCAAAGGATGACCCCGAGGAGCAAACTAAAATGAGGAGGAGGATGATCCAAGCCTGAAGTTCGTAGCTGCAGGAAAAGCACAACTCACCCCCAGAGGATGCCCAGGGTGAGGTAGAAAGTAGTGTGTCTGCCCAGGGTCTGTCCCTAGGATTGCCGGAGGATGGAAAGGCAGAGAGTGAGCTCAAACTGCAGCTGGAAGATATTAAATTGGAAGCAGAGGAGAGGAAGGTTGAGGCTGAGAGAGCATTGCATCAGAAGAAACAGCTGTTGGAGCATGAGAAAGACAAGAGGGAGCTGGTGCTCAAGGCTTAGCCACCTTCGGAAACCAGCAGCAATGGTAGCAGCATTACACCAGTGTCCACTGGAAAAAAAAGAGTCCTAATCCGAAAGGATCTGGAGCCTAACTTTGTTGCGGGAGATGACTATAAGCAGATCTCAGTGGATTGTTTGGTCCATTTTTGCAAGGCACTAGATGGGTGAGTGAAGGGCAGTGAAGTGAGTGATTACAAGGGACTGCATAACTTAATTGTTAGGGAGTACACATTTGGTCTTTGTTTTCAAGAGCTGTGCCAACACTTTGTGGATAGTAAGCCCTCTGACCTCAGGGAGCTCACTAAGGAGGCAGACCACAGGAGCAGCTCCAATGTCCAGAAGAAGGTATGTGGGGGGACTCTTAAAAGGGTGCTCAGAGCTTTCCATTAGAAGAAGGAGGAAGGAGATGAAAATATATTGGAGTTCTCTCAAGGCCCCAAAAAATGTTCTCAGGGTAAAAGGTCTCAATCTGACCAGAAAAAGGGATTTGTAGACAAGAACATTTGTACTCAAGGGATATGAGTGTTGCCAGTTTGGGCACACCAAGGATGATGCCAAGTGCCCCAAGAGGGTACAGCCCACTTAACGGTGGGCATAGCCCGGGGTCGCCCAGTGTAGTGCTTGGGAAGGAAATGGCCCCAGTTAGCTTATGGGAGACAGCTTCGGTTACCCTAGTGTCCCTTGGTGACAGAGAGATGGTGTCAAAAACCCATATGACTTAAAATACTCCCATGTACAGGCAGTGTGTCACCATAAATGGAAAGAGGTTGGAAGCTCTGAGGGACACAGGAAGCATTATGACTACTGTCAGGTGTGCTTTAAATGGAGGGGCTCTGGTACTCTTAACCCCTCCAATGCTCATGACGGAATGGTTCCGTCATGAGCATCGGTGCCCCTGTGCTCATGACGGAACCATTCCGTCATGAGAACAGGGGCACAAAATCCCTCTGCTGCAGATAGCAGAGGGATTTCCTTCTCTCCCCCAAAGCCTCGGGAGCTGGGAAAGAGCTTCCCCAGCTCCCGAGGCCCCCTCCCTGGTTTCTGTGCAATGACGATCAGCGCGCACATCACGCTGTCGTCATTGTGCAGAAACCGAAACTGAAATGAGCCTTTAGGCTCATTTCAGTTTCACTTTCTATGTGCTCAGGGGGCTATCTCAGCCCCCCCGGGCACATAGAAAGACGGTAGAGGTATCATTGGACAGGGGATAGCCCCCATCTGCCCCCCTGGAGGGGCAAAAAGCCCACTTGACGCCATTGAGCAAATTTTAGTTAGGCTGGGGGCTGCCCAAAATGGGCATTCCCATGCCCCAACCCCCTCCCATGCAAAAATTGCAGCCTTTCTGCCACTCTTCGGGGGCAGATGGAGCAGTAGCCCCCAATCAGCTGCCCGGGGGGCAAAAAGCCCACTAGACACCAGGGATTTTTTTGGCCAAATTTTAATTAGGGAGGGGGCATTGGCATGCCCGTTTTGGGCAGCCCTCACCCTAATTAAAATTTGCCCAAAAAAATCCCTGGCATCTAGTAAGGTTTCTGCCCCCCCCCCGGGGGGCAGATGGGGGCAGTAGCCCCCAATAGCACCCCCGGGGGGCAAAACTCCCACTAGCCGCCAGGGATATTTTTGGGGCAAATTTGAATTAGGGTGCAGCTGCCAAAACGGGCATGCCCATGCCCCCACCCCCTCTCCCGCAAAAATTACAGTCTTCGTGCCCCCCTGGGGGCAGATGGGGCAGTAGCCCTCAATCTGCCCTCCCCGGGTGGGCAAAAAGCCCACTAGATGCCAGGGATTTTTTTGAGCAAATTTTAATTAGGGTGGCGGCTGCCTAAAACCGACATGCCAATGCCCCCACACCCCACCCACAACAATGACAGCCTTTCTGCTATCCCCGGGGGGCCAAAAAGCCCACTAGACGCCAACGCTTATGCAGGCCATTTTTATGTGTGGGGGTGGGGGCTGCCATTAATGTGCATACCAATGCCCCCACCCCCGAAAAATATAGCCACAGTGTTTCTGTCCCCCTTGGGGCAAATCAGGGCAACCCCACCCCCGATATCCCCTCTAGGGTGTCAGAAAACCGACTAGGTTCGGATTTGTTTTTAGCAATATGCCCACACAAGTGAGGTACCATTTTTCTCGAAAGACTTTGGGGAATGCGGGGTGGGTGGAAAGTTGTGGATCTACGCAGATTCCAGAACTTTCCACCACAGAAATGTGAGGAAAATTTGTTTTTATGACAATTTTTTAGGTTTGCAAGGAAATCTGGGTAACAGAACCTAGTGAGAGGCAGTCAAGTCACCCCATCCTGGATTCCCCTGTGTGTCTATTTTTAAAAAATGTATAGGTTTGCTAGGTTTTCCGAGGTGCCGGCAGAGCTAAGGTTAAAAAACGACACCTAGGCACTTTGCAAAAAAAGGGTAATTTTTTATTGTGATAATGTGGTGTGTTCACGTTGCGTTGTGAGCCGTTTCCTGTCGTAGGCACTATGCCCACCCACACAAGTAACGTACCATTTTTATCGGGAGACTTAGGGTAAATTAGATTTGTAAAGCAACTGTTATTACATATTGACTTTTGATGCATTTCTGCCTTCCAAATGAAAGACAATGTGTAAAAAAGAAGTAATTTTGAAAAATGATCGATAATTCTCATGCTAGTATGAGTATTCCCAATTTCGGAAACGTGCAAATATCTACTGTTTCTAAACTCTATATTTTGTTCTCATTTCAGAAATACATGGGTGTCTTTCCTACCGATTTTTCCATGTATACAATTTCCCAGAATAATTGCTAAACATCCGGTACATAATATAAAACCATTGCAAGTCGCTGCTCAGTTTTTGGCTCTGGGTTCGTCGGGTTCTTGGTGAACCTACAAGTCCTATATATCCCCACAACCAGTAAGGTCCAGCGGATGTAACAGTATATTGTTTTCAAAGAGCTGTCACAATTAGAAGAACTAATTTTCAATTTTTCCTACAATTAACTGTTAGTTTCTATAAAGAAACCTTGAAGAATCTACACAAATGACCACTTTCTGAATTGAAAATGTTGTCTACTGTTCCAAAATGTATAGCTTTCTAGGATCCATTATTGCTTTCATACCCATTTCTACCATTAACTGGAAGGAGGTTGAAAGCACAAAAAATAGCAAAGATAGGCAATGTCCCAGAAAAATGCCAAAACTGTGTAAAAAATGTTGGTTTTCTGACAAGAGTCTACTTGTCCCTGAAAGCTGGGAAAATGGTGATTTCAGCACCACAGCCTCTTTTTTTGATAACCTTTGCAGGGAAAAAAACAGACGCTTTCATCTGTAGCCCTTTTTTCACATTTTTCCCCCCAAAAAACAAAATTTAGCTGTATTTTGGCTAATTTCTGGGTCCCCTCCTGGGGAACCCACAAACCCTGGGTACCTTTAAAATACCCATGACGTTGGGAAAAAAGGACACAAATTTGGCGTGGTTACCTTATGTGGTCAAAAAGTTACAGGGGCCGAAGTGCAAACTACCCCAAATAGCCCAAAAAAGACTTAGTACGGGGGGGGGGGGGGGGAAGGCCTAGTAGCGAAGGGGTTAAGGCGGCTGCACACAACACGGCCCCCATTATATATTGTGAACCTGTTGCTGGAACAAAATACTAATAAAGGATTGTTAAACACAAAAAAACGAATAAAAGCTTATGTATAAGCAAATAAATTAATTTTTTCTACCTTGAGAGTCCTTTCACATGTCCAGGAAGTGAACTGTAGAGTGGGTCGGAGGGTTTTATTTTTATACCTGGTGCCTTCTTCGAAGTAGGAGAGGTTTTTAAAGGATTTTCGAGGGTTTCCTGCCTCCCCTGCCCTGACTCCTGACTGGCTGCATGAACTACTGTGAGAGCTACTCCTACATTAGGCTAACATTGAGAATCCCCCGACATGTGTTTAAGTGGTAATTCCTGATTGGAGTAGCACTTCCATGTTTGGTGTGTTTAGAATGGTAGTGAAAAATCATGCTTACTAATGTAAGAGGATTTTTATTACTATTTTAGAAATGCCACTTTTAGAAAGTGCCATTACTAAACAACAGGACCTGGCCATGTAATAGTATAACAACAATTGCTCCCAACGGGATTATTTCAACATAGATAGTACCCAGAATATGTAGAAAACAGACACTCAAAAGGTGCAAAACTGTTGACTTTTATCATTAGTTTGATCATAAATATATTTTCTTTTTCAGACGTTATAATAAGTTGCTCGAAAGAGAGAAGGAAAGTGATTGGAAAAAAGTGCTTGTGGAAGAGATCAAGTAGAAGACAAATATTATAGAAAAAATCAATATATACAAATACAAATGAAAAACGCCTTTCCAGAATTTCTTGTAATACTGATCTACAACATCTTCCTTAGAAACTTATGTCTTGGAACTGAGATAAGAATCGTATTTCGAGTAATAGGTATGTGTCAACGTTTTTAATCCAAGTGGAAGGTAGGCCAATTAACTCCTTCACAAGGGGTCTTCATCAGGACAAGGTGTAGAGCAACCTGTGTAATAAATGAAATAATGGAGATTGACTCAGCTCCTGGTTCTTAAGAGTGTCACTCTGGTGCTGTGGGGCCGTCCTTCAAATGCGGGACACCTGGTACTGTGCTCACCCTCACCTCTATCTTGTTCACGAATCCTGTGAATGTGGCAGCTGCTTGGTGCACTTGTGAGGAGATGCCCTTTGACGTCCTGCACGTTCGGGTGTGTATACCCCTACCGTATTTGGGCATTGCCATGGGTTGCTACTCTGTGGCTGTTTATTACCAGGTGAATCCTTAACGGATACCTCATTCACCACCAGGAAGTGACTTTGTCGCATTTACTTGACCTAATTACAACCCGAACAATAACAGGAGTTCAGGTGCTCCGGTGCCTCATGTGAATATTACCGAAAAACATTTAAGAGAAGTGCAGGCACCCCTGTAGCCTACAGTTGTGTTCTTATATGCTTCTGGTGACATCAGAAGATTTATGTGGTGACTCATGCTTTACTGCTGCATGCCCTGAGGCAATTGCATATGTTGTGCTGATGCCTGCACAGTGAAGACCACAGTAATTACTGATTAATGTTTTCTGCGGTTTCATTTCTTGCCTTGGATGTTCCCTATGATATATGTCATGTTGTCATTATTGCACTGACAGGATAGCGAGTACTACTTTAGAACTGGTGGAATATGCATAGCAATGGTGTTTTGATGACATTTGCAACATAAAAACCTTTCTGTTTTTGCACTCATGGTGATGTTTGGCAATTGCCTAGGTGGTAAAGTAACTACCTATTCATGGTTTTTCTGGTCTATGCTATGTGCACAATATTTACGGTACTGGACATGGGGGTCCACCTAGTTCAACATCTATGTGGCTCCGCTGGCTGCCATTATTAGATCTTGCGGTTTTGAGACGATCTCGTATGCGGATGACACTCAAGTGATAATCCCCATTGAGACGGATCCCGCGGCAACCAGAGCAAGGTTTAAGTCCTGTATGTTGAAAATAACCACATGGATGAGCAAGAATTTCCTTCAGCTAAACTCCAATCAATCAAATCAAATCAGATTTATAAAGCGCATGGCTGCACTAGCTGGTGCGCCCCAGCGCTACGACAAGAACAAGAACCCGATTCAGACAGCACAGAGAAATAGCACAGAGAGAGAGAGGTCAGACAGTAGAGTGGTCAGATATCTTGAGCTTTTTCCGAAAAGCAGTCTCTGACAGTTCCAGCCAAAGCTCTGTAGGAAGCGTATTCCAGTGGGTGGCTGCTAGGAAGCTAAAAGAGCGTCCGCCCATCCTGGCTCTTCTAATCCTTGGAATGCTGACCAGACCCATCCCATTGGATCTTAGATCCCGCCTGGGAGTATACGGAGTAAGGAGGTCATGCAGATAAGAAGGGCCCTTCTTCTGTATAATACGATGGCTAACACACATGGCTTTAAACAAAACCCGCTCCCTCATCGGGAGCCAATGCAGGGAAGCCAGGGCCATGCTAGATGACGCTCTTCTAGGGAGCATTAGTACAAGACGTGCAGCCGCATTCTGGATGCGCTGGAGTCTCTGAACACATTTAATATTGGCACCTAAGTACAGAACATTACCGTAGTCCAGACGGGACATCACAAGGGCGTGGACCATCGTTTTTCTGGCTGACACGGGGAGTATATCTAACGTCTTCCGAAGGGTGCGCAGGACCCCAACACAGATTCCTGTCACTCGCCTGGTATGAGTCTCAAATGGCAATGTAGTGTCTAACCACATCCCCAGGATCTTTACCTGATCCTTGGGAGATGGGGTCGGGCCCAAGGTTTGGGGCCACCAGGCAGAGGACCAGATCGAGGGGGCCCTACCTACCACTAAAACCTCTGTTTTATTGCCATTCAATTTAAGGCAATTTAGGGCCATCCAGGACGCCAACTCCTGAAGACACATTGAGAAATTCAGTGCTGCCTCCTCCGAATCTTGAGTAAGAGTCACCACAAGCTGAGTATCGTCAGCATATGACACCATACTGACTCCAAACTTCCCCACAATCTCAGCCAGAGGGGCAATGTTGAGATTGAAGAGAGCTGGGCTGAGTATGGAGCCCTGAGGGACCCCTTGGTCCAACTTTACGCTTTTAGATAGGAAAGGTTTCAGTGCCACCTGAAAACTGCGGTTACTTAGAAAGAGCAGAACCATTCCATCGCCCTGCCCCCCACGCCACCTTCTCTCAGACATTGTAGCAGCGTGAGTTGGGATGAAGATTATCCAATTGACTCATACAGATGTTAGGTTTCTTTAAGGGATGACAATAGCCGCTTTCCAATTTTTAGGGACAACTCCTGATGAGAAGGATAGCTCAAGAAGATGTCTAATGTAGGGCTCTATAGCATCTAAACTTCCGCTAAGAATCTTAGGGGAGGCCGGATCACTAGGTGAGCCAGACTTAATACCAAGGCCTATTTTGTTAAGTATGTCCCTACTGGGGACTCCAAGGTCACAGAGGCAATCCGCCTCTGGAACCCTGAGTACCCCTTTACTGTTTATGCCACTCTGTTGAGCAGAATTGGGGAAAGCGGCGTAAATCTTTCCCACCTTCTCCGCAAAAAAAATCTGCTATCCTATCACAAGAGTCAGCAGAACTGGCATCAGGAGCTGTTACTCTTGCTAATGATGTGATCTCTTTAAAAATAGTAGAGAGTTCTTTCGAGGAGTTCTCGGTTGTCTCAATCCTCATGCTGTAATAGGTGGCCCGCGCTTTTCTAATCATGGCATGGTATTTTTGTAAGCTAGATTTATATTCGGTTTTAGCAGATCCATCATAATTTCTCCTCCAGGTTGTTCGTTGCTAAACCAGGGAGTAGTTTTACGCTGCCTACCTGGTGCTTTCAGTGACCAAGGAGCCGTGCTATCCAGTGCCACCAGGATGCGTTTATCAAGTACATCGCATGCAGACTCTATATCAGTGCCCCCAGGCAGCCCGCCTTTTAGTAGGGCCGTATTGAAGCTAGGTGTAGAGAACTTGGCCCAATTCCTCATCAATTTGGAGGTACCCTTTTTATACAGCACAGCGGACTGAGGCAACATGATCCCAAACGGGACCACAAAGTGGTCAGACCATGGAACTGGGATTGGGTCTTGAATTTGCAAAGCATCCCAGTTAGCGAAGATCGGGTCTAATAAAACGTATATTCTCTTGTTTGGGAAGGCTGTGGAACTATGGTCGGCGGACTAGTGGCCTGTGGAATTTGGGGAGGCACCTAGTCCAAAAAAGCAGGCAAGGAACTTGGGAATTATGATCGATAATAAACTTTCTCTGGAGGATCATGTGAAGACGGTCTCGGGTACATGCTTTGGAATAATGCGGATGTTGAGGAAGATTTAGGCTCTGCTAGTTAGTAGACTAGATTACGGTTATTCACTACTAGTAGGAATTAGGGAGAATCTATAATCTAGGCTGCAAGTTGTTCAAAACACAGCAGCGCAGCTGGCTCCCAGCAAACCGGTCCGCACCCCGTCACTTCCTCTCTTGCAACAATTGCACAGACTGCCCTTTAGGAAGAGAGCAGTGTTTAAGCTCTTGACTATAGTGTTTAAAGCACTGCAAGGGACAGGCCCGGCGTGCCTAAGGAATAAGCTAATTCCTTATGCCCCTGTACGCCAACTTAGATCGAGTAATCGGAAACTGTTCTGTCCCTGTAAAATCAGTAAAATTAAAATGGGTGGGTGTGCATTCTCTCAGCTTGCCCCCTTCAACTGGAACAGACTACCAAATGAGATCCAAGCCTGTGCAACTCTGGTGCAGTTTAAGAAGCAGCTTAAAATCTGGATGTACTAACCACCATATTGTCATATGTTCCCAGTAGTGTGCAGCCAAGACGCCAAGAGATCCCTTTGGGGATGATTAGTTGCCCAATACAAGTCCTAAAGAAATTATATAACCCTGTGTGGGGTCTCTTTTGTGATGTGTTTATTGTGTTAATGTTGTGAATGTGCTACGCAAATGCCTTACAAATTGCTACCGGGGGTGAGCACAGGTAATTTTTGGTGTGTAACTTACTTGCCCTGACTAGAGTAGAAGATTCTGACTGACTTAGGTGCATACCTTAGCCTACCAGAAACCACATTTCTAACAGAATGCTTTATGTATTAACCCAACAAACATAATTGTTTGGCGGTGGTGTAGATAACAGCAGTAAACAGTAATGAGCTACTCTCATTTCATATATGACATACATTTGAAAACTCCCAATTTGAAATCACATCTACATCCGTACTCCTATACAGAGACAAAACATTCGATTATCTTAATTGAAATCCCACCTACTACATTATTTGCTATAAAAATTGTCAGTAGAGAAGAAGAAATTTATTATCAGTATTATTATTAATAATGTTTCTATCTGCCTCCAGAATCAACTGATGTGGAGAGAGCAAGCTCATGCCCATGTACAATCCTCTGCTGCATAAATCCATGGTGCACCTCCTCTACTATCTGGGATGCAGCCACATATCTCTCTTATGCAGAATTAAGGCAATTGTAGGAAATATTTCTCAGAAGAATCCCTTTGCATGCTGCATAGTGATCTGCCTTCACATCTATATTCAAATTATTTCACTAAGTAGAGCATCTGCTATTCAAACCTATTTCCTCAATCAATCCATGCACAGTTTGAGCTCACAATTCTGATGTTGCATATGTTTAATTGTTGAAATAGAAATCCCCAATCTTCCACTTTCACTGTTCAAGGATATATTGATTCTTTATTTTATTAACAGAGAAATTAATCAATCAAAGCAATACTAGTGCTTTCTTCAATCACTTTGTCATCCGCAATTCTCAAAACAGCTGTGTATTAATTTTTGTTCTTATCAGTCTAACATTCTAAATAGAGAGCCCTGTAATGCACTCTAAACACTATCATGTTTTAGCTAATTTTATTTACTAACCCCTTGAATATGTAATTACATTTATTCCTATAGTTTAATATTCTTTCAAGCAATGAAATTGTATTACTGCTAATTCCTCTCTAAATATTTTGACCTATTAGGAAAACCCCTGAGCAATACATATGCTGCAGTTGACTCTCCCTCATCTCTGTTTACTTTATTAAGGAGAATTATTTGTGTGGCTCTCTTCCCCAGCTATGATGTATGCTTTTGATGCATTCGTTTTCTAACCTCTAATCTCTTTTATTGGACATTTCAAGTGATTTTTTTTTTTTTTTGCAAAAGTCGACAAAATGATGTCACTCAATAGACTACTGATTTCAATAGTTTGTTCTTGTTGGGATATCTATCCACAAGTAAATACTTGCACTACCTGATAACAACTAAAGTCCACTTTAAAAACTGAGGGGCATATTATCAATGGCTAGCGTTAATTATCGCTAACGCCAGTTAGCGTGAGTTTTTTCTTATCGCCGTCTATCCCTGAAATTTATCGCCTTGTTAGCGACGTATTACCAACACGTCGATAACAGGCGATAGTTTCAGGGAACTGCGGTAAAAACTCCCGCTAACTTCTGCGCACTGGCGATAGTCATTTAGGCGTTAGCGAGCGATACCTAGTGATCGCCGCATTAGCGGCGCGAAAAGTGCCGCTAATGCGGCAATAAATCATTGATAATATGTCCCCTTGTGTGAACCTGGTGGTCCTGTACTGTTGTGCATGCAGAGAGGTGCCATGCCTCTGCCAAGGCACACCCAGGATCTCTGGCAGACCAACCAGAGCTAGTACACCCTGGAGAGCCAGGCACCTGCCACAAGAATCTATTGGAACTTACGAGTTAGATTTGGTCTTGGCAATATGTTCTTATATTGTTAAATGAAGTGAACACAAGAGCACTTAAGATGAGTCGAACTGAAACACTTGGGGGCATATTAGCAAGGAGAGGTGATAATTATCGCTAACCCACGTTAGTGCCATTTTTTTTATCACCGTCGATCCCTGATAATCATCGCCATGTTAGCGACGTATTACCAACACGTCGCTAACAGGCAATAGCTTCAGGGATCAGCGGCAAAAACTGCCGCTAACCGTAGAGTGATGGCGATAGGGAAAAAGGCGGTAGTGGGTGGAATCTAGCGATGAAGCCAATCAGCGATAAAAAAAGCACGCTAAGCAGAAAGTGTGGAAAAAATAGCCAATCAGTCCAGCCCCATACAAAAGACGCAGAAATAAAAAGTTCAATCCAGCTTCCAGGGCCAAGTTCAGCACACATCAACAACCCACCCAAGCCACCCAACATCCAGGATGACCAGGATGACCGCCTGGATGCCTCGTTGGACCTGCATCAGGTGCCTGGATTCCTCGCTGGACCTGTGTCTGGTTTCTGGATGCCTCGCTGGATGTGCGTCTGGTGCCTGGATGACTTGCTGGACCTGCGAATGGTGCCTGGATGCCTCGCTGGACCTGTGTCTGGTGCCTGGATGCCTTGCTAGACTTGCGTTTGGTACCTGTATGATTCGCTGGACTTGCGTCTGGTGCCTGGATGCATCGCAGGACCTGCATATGGTGCCTAGATGCCTTGCTGGGAGGCTTGCGTCTGGTGCCAGGATGAAATTAAATGAAATAAAACGTAGATTTATAAAGCGCGAATTGCTGCCCTGAGGCGTCCAAGCGCTACCTGAGAAGTATAGTCGTTTGTCAGAGGCAGTTAGCCGGGGGTTAATTATGAGAATTAAAAAGGAAGGTCTTTAGGTGCTTGTGAAAGGAAAGCAGGTTAGGGTTAGATCTGAGTTGCAGGGGGAGGAGGTTCCACAGCTTGACGGATGCCTCTCTGGACCTGCGTCTGGTGCCTTGATGCCCTGCTCGACCTGTGTCTGGTGCCTGGATGCCTCGCTGGACCTGCGTCTGGTGCCTGGATGCCTTTCTGGACCTGCGTCTGGTTCCTGGAGTGGGATTTGGACGAGCCGTGGAGTCGATGAGCCATGGCTGGAGACATTGATGTGCGACGATCACCTGTACCTGGTGGTGAAGTCTGGCAGGTCGTATGGAGACATGTTGCTGACCTGTGTGAGAAGTCCGCCTTGTTCACTTTGGAGCAGTTAATGGTAGAGGCGCCCATGTGCACCAACATAGTGGGGTCTGCATCAAGTACTACAATCCACCACTACACCGGGGTGCACGGAGGGGATCATCAATGGTGAGTGCCGTCTCCCTGCATCACAGGATGAATGATGTTTGGCTGGCCGGATGTTCTGGAGGGTGAGGCCCCTGTTCCACACCACACTTGTGTGGTCTGAGGGCTGCAACTACACACCTAAGGGAGCCCTGCTGCATCAACTGCATCTGGTGGTCCACCAGCGGACAACACGGTGACTGCTGTACCCAGCTCAGTGAAAGCACACCTGGCTCAGGCTCCTGCTGGCTGAGTCACGGATTTGGAGAGAGTCCAGTGGACAGCGCCAGGGGTTCAATGTAAAGGTATGGAGAAAGTGGGACACATAGCACAGGAGGGCCGGGGGGAGTTGCTCATGCCTATCACATGTAGATGATGCACCCCCCAGTGGCGTCCCTACCGCTATGTTGGAAGAGCGTTGCCTCACCACTTCAAGCAATGCAGAAGAGGAACAATCATCACATGATGATAACACAATCAATCAATCACTCTGGGGAATTGTAAGAGTGCTACTCAACCGTGAGGGTCTCAAGGCACTGAGTCGGGGTGCAGCTGATCTGTTAGTTGAAGAACCAGGTCTTGAGGGTCTTCATGAAGGTGTACAGGGAGGGGCCACCTCTGATGTCTGCCGGTAGCTCGTTCCTGGTATTGGATGCAATGTGGGAGAAGGATCTCCCGCCTGCTCTGGCTCTGTGGATGTGCGGGGTTTTGGACAGTGCGTGGTTGAAAGATTGGTTGTCTCATTTGTGTACGTGGAATTTGATTCTGTTGTTGAGGTATTTGTGTACATTGATGTGTAGACATTTGTAGGCATGAGTGAGGATTTTGAAGGTCACTCTTTACACCACGGGGAGACAGTGGAGTCTACGTAGGCGTTGGCTGATGTGTTAGTGCCGGAGTCATGGTGGCGGTGTACTGTAATGTCGGTACTCTGCGTAGTAGAGACTTGTAAATGGCGGTGTAGAGTGCGTGTCCATAATCCACTCTGCTGGTGATAAGTGCATGGGTGACTGTCTTCGTTGACTCTGTGGGTATCCATTTGAACGGCTTGCGGAGGATGCGCAGAGTGCTGAAGCAGCTGGAGGTGATGGCATAGACCTGTCTGCTCATGGTGAGGGATGGGTCGAGTAGGATGCCGTGGTTTCTGGCATGGTCCGAGTGGGTAGGTGGGCTTACGAGGGCAAAGGCCACCAGGTGTAGTCCCATGCTGAAGGGGTGGTTCCATGGACAAGGACTTCTGTCTTCATGGCGTTGAGCTTCAGGCAGCTGTTGGTCATCCAGACTGTAACGTCCAGCATTCCTTCTTGGAAGTTGAGTCTGGTGGCGGTGGGGTCTTTGGTGAGGGAGAGGATGAGCTGGGTGTCATCAGCGCAGTAAACGATGTTGGGGCCATGTTGTCGGACGGTGGTGGCGAGGGGGGCCATGTAGATGTTGAATAGGGTCAGGCTCAGAGATGACCCCTGTGGGAGTACACTTGTGATTTACGTGGGATAGGAATAGAAGGGTGGCATTCGGATCCTTTGGCTTCTTCCGGGGAGGAATGATCGGATCCAGTCTAGGACTGTACCTTGTATGCCGGCGTCGGGAATTGATGCGACAGGTGTGCAGTGGAATACGATGTAGAAGGGTGCTGAAAGTTCAAGTGGGATGAGGTCTGTGGAGTGGGCTTGGTCCAGGAGGGTGCGAATGTCATCGGTGGTGGTGAGTAGGATGGCCTCGTTGCTGCGATTGGTTCGCAGTCTGGATTGTGACGGGTCGAGGATGGCATTGCCATCAATGAATCGTGTCAGTTCCCTGTTGACTGTTCACTTTGCAACTTTGTGCACGAATGGTAGGTGCAAGATGGGACGGTATTTCTTAAGGCCGGTGGGGTCAGCTGTGTTGGAGTCCGGGGCGGTGATTACGCTCTGGCAGCAGTGGAGGCAGGATAACTGACCGTGGGTTGTGTTTGCCAAGGCCTGTTGTCAGTCTCTGACTTTTCCAGGGTTGAGTGCATGGAGGGTGGCTGTGCTGTAGCAGTGGGTGGCCCGTGACCCAGGGTCCCTGGTGCTGGTCATGGTTGTTTTGCGGACGGGGACAGACGGGCTTGTATTAGACGTGCCATTTGTGCATCAGCAACCCGTGTCCACTGCGCAATCGCGCAGCGTCTGCCATGTATGAGGGGAGTGTGGAGGATCGATCAGCTGGGAGGCAGGAATGGGCGAAGACAGGGGTGCGGGGCTGCAGGGACAGCAGCGGCAGGAAGTGTGGGCTCAGAGAAGCAAACAAATCATTTATAAAGGGGGAACACAAGGGCTAACTAACTGATGTAATCATGCTATGTATCCTTGGGGGGAGGGTGGGTAGGACTGGTCCAAACACGGAGCTGGGCATAGGCGGATTGGCATGCCCACTCATGTGCACAACGACTGTTTGTTCAGCCCACTCAGGCTGCCCAATGCAGTCAGGCACACATTCCTGTTTGCAATGCAGGCTGCATTACAGCCTGCATGGAGAACATGCCCACCCTTCCGGTCCCGGGCTGCATGACTTGTCCCGTTACCAATTACCAATTACCAATCCCACCACTGCATTGCAGCGTTGTGATTGACTCCGAGGAGGGGACCTGGCTGCCTACTTCCTATTCCTGGAAGCAGACGCAGGAGAGCAGGAGCTAAGAAGACACGGGACCCGACTTGGAGGTAAGACTTCCCTCAATAAATGTTCTCAGCACCCGCTAACACACACATCCCCGCGTCCATGCACCCTCCAGTGTTCTTTCCAGCATTTACCACAGCACAGCTGTCCAGACACCCCTGCACTTCTCACTGTTGTCCGCTGTGAACCCATGCACTGCGGGCGTACCACTTGTGTGCCAAATGCACATACGTAGTTGCGACTCATGCCATGACCTCACATTCCATTCCAATGCATACTAATACTAGGCACAGTAGGGTACGTGTTGCATGGCGGAGACATCAAGAACACTGTTCCCACTTCAGTGAGTGCAACCCAACACTAACCTTTGCACAACAAAACCTAACATGAACCCTTGAATCCCTTTTTAGAACACCCAAAAAACAACCATAAAATCACATTTGAGACAAATGCACTCGCCATTTTACATATTTTATCCCACAACACATATTTCATATTTTACCCCCAAATACACCCCAATTTCATATTTTACAACAATACACTCCAAATTTCATATTTTACCCCAAATACACCCCAATTTCATATTTTACCCCGAAAGCACACACCATTCTTCAAATCTGACCCCCATAAAAACAACAATTTTCATTTCTGACATCTAAAACAAGTTAAAATTACCCCCTGGACCACGCTCAGCACATAGGAGCATTCCTCTTGGCCACTCCACCGCTACGACGCCTGCACCCTCCTCGCTATCAACCCTTGACTCCAGTTCGCCTGTCAGGACCTACCTCTGCTCCGTATGGGACTGTTGTGGAGGGACTTTGACTACTTCCGGTCACGAGAAGGATGGCGTTCTAGCGGTCCCTACCTACCGCGATAAAAACAGATGACTTGCACATAGCGCAGCGGACGCGCGCAAGAAAGCTAAATACTCGCTGCTCTTGTCGGCTTGACAGCCTGAGCCGGTTTAGAACTTGTCTTTTTACTTTTGCGCTCGTAGTTTGCCTACTTGGCTTTTTTAACATGTGTGCTTGCTGAATTGCTTTTAATTATTTTTCTGAATTGCACATACTTCACACACTGCCTTGTCCTCGGTCCATCACAGGCCTATCCGATTGTTGTGGAGGGACTTTGGCTACTTCCGGACACGAGGAGGTAGGCGTTCTAGCGGCCCCTACCTCCTGCAATAGATGACTTGCACATCGCGCAGCGGACGCGTGCAGCGGGCGCGCCAAAGGCAAGCCCGCCTGCGCCCGTCCATGCCCGACCGGGCCCAGGGGCCACAACCCCTGGCCAAAAATAATTAAAACACTGCCTCCCAATAAAATATTCCTTCGCACAGCTGCTGAGCTATCGCATTCTACCCCAGTCTGAATGTACTTTTCTTTACCCACTGGATGAGGCTACTAAATGCTCTTGTTGTAGCTTTACATTTCATAAATTCCTCCCAAGAGAGATGAGTAGCTCACTCACTGCGACTATCCTTCCTTCACAGGACAACTGTCCCTCATTATGCTGCAAGTCCTCCAGTATGATTTTTACCTTCTGGAATATTAACTGTCGTTCCCTCCCCAAACATAAAATGGACATTTTCGACTTATTGAGTGGATGCAATTTTTTTAACTGAAACATGGCTGCATATGAACTCTGGCCCGAATGTGGCCTATGCTTTACCCTCTAACTATGCTATAGTCAGGATAGATAGAGAATTCAAGATAGGAGGTGGTATTGCCATAATTTAAAAAAAATAGAAGTACTCCCTTTTAAGGGCTGCGAGGCAGGCCTATTTAAACTTATGATGACCCCTCACTTTACCTTTTCTGGCATTCTTATCTACCGCCCCCCCTGGTCCGCCAGCCCCTAGGGCTGCTTCATTTCCAGAGTTAATTTCCCCATATCTTCTTAAGGCGGCAAACTTTACCATTCAGGGTGATCTTAACGTTCATTTGGATAACCCCACATGCTCTACCAGCAGCACACTGATTTCCGACCTTGCAGCAATGAACTTGATGTTTTGCAATACGGGCCCTACTCATATGGCAGGCCATCTATTGGATCCTATATTTTCCAACCTGTCTGACATCCAATGTCTACCATCACTCCCTTTATGCTGGTCAGATCATTATGCAGTCAAATTCCATTGTACTGTCCCAGTTAATCTGCCACAGCCATTTCTGGTGTGCAGCAGAAATCTAGGAATTGGAGTAAATTGGAT
The DNA here is from genome assembly GCF_964204655.1 of Triturus cristatus. NCBI lineage: Eukaryota > Metazoa > Chordata > Amphibia > Caudata > Salamandridae > Triturus > Triturus cristatus. The sequence continues at coordinate 715,360,001 of NC_140584.1, read as the reverse complement.
ATGAAATCCTTCAATAAACTCCTCTCCGACAGTGTCCCTTCTATTCCTCATGTTTCTACCTCTTCCTTAGGCACAATCCATAACTGGATTTTTAAAGCAATTGATAACTTCCTTCCTATTTCAATTAAAAAGACATACAATCATCGCTCCCTTGCCCCCTGGTTTATGGAGCAACTAAAAATAGAAAAAAACAAAATGCAAAACCCTTGAAAGGCATTGGAGGAGAAACTACGCAACTGACTCCAAATTAAAATATAAAAAGACATTAAAAGAATATCAAGCCCTATGCAAATCTGCTCGTTCAAGCTATGTTGAAACCACCATTTCCAATGCACAGAACTGTTCGCGAACCCTGTTCTCAATGGTTAAAAAACTATCGGGCTTGGACACTCAGCCCATGCCCCCCGCCCTACATGGATCACAGTGCGAAGACCTTGCCTATTTCTTTGTGAACAAAGTAAAGCATATTCATTCTATGCTTAGTAGTGGTCAGACTGTAATACCTATGCAGCAAAAATCCAGTCTTGAGTCTACGGATAGGGCAGAACCCACCAACAAACTACAATCCTGGTCACTACTAGATATTACTTCAGTCAAGAAAATTTTAGGTAGTATTAAATAATTTTCCCCCCTGGACCCTCTACCTTCCACGGTGCTGCAACAACATGACACATCTTCCCTTGAATTAATCATGGACCTTCTTAATGCTTCCATACAGGAAGCAATTGTTCCACCAGAATGGAAGCATGCTATGATCCTTCCGCTCCTGGAGAAGGCCAACGCTGATCCTGCCCAACCTTCTAACTTTAGGCCCATCTCCCTACTTCCGATATATTCCAAAAGTTTGGGAAAACATATAAATTCTCAACTCACACAGTTTGTTGAATCCTCTAATTTCTTACATGGCTCCCAGTCCGGATTTAGAGCCGGTTTTTCAACAGAGACAACCCTACTGGGTGTTACCGAAATGCTGAGACATCATTTGGATTTGGGGGATACAGCAGCCCTCATACTACTCGACTTAAGTGCTGCTTTTGACACGGTGTCTCACACTGTGTTAATAAAATCCCTTCAATCCCTCAGTATTTCTGGCTTAGCAATGGATTGGTTGACATCCTTTCTCACCAATCGTACATTTCAATTTTTTTCTTCTGTTGCCACTCTCAAACCCCATCTTTCCCCCTATGGGGTCCCTCAGGGCTCTATGCTTAGCCCGCTGCTCTTCAATGTCTATGTTAAACCGCTGGCGATCATTGGAGAGGAGGCCGAGCTGTCCCATACACGGACGACACACAGATTTCCACTGAAAAGGTGTCTGGTCCATCAGCTCTTCAAAACGACCTAAGAAAATTGCAGCGTGGATGCAAATCAACGTGCTAAAACTTAATGGTGATAAGACCGACGTCCTCTTTTTGGGGAATAATAAAGATCTATGGGACCCCAGCATTGGCCTACCGAAATGGGACCCCCTCCCCAGCCCACCCAACAAGTCCTTAATTTGGGCTTTATTATTGATTATCAGCTGTCTATGAGACAGCAAGTAGTAAAGGTTGCAGCTACTTGCTTTACGGCATTAAAATGGTTTTAAAAAGTCGTCTGGATGCTTCCCTGCTCCACCCAAAGAACCGTGGTCCAGGCACTTGTGACCTCAAGAATAGACTACGGTAACATCCACTATCTAGGGGCTAACATGGATGTACTACGGAGGCTGCAGGTGGTGCAGAACGCTGCGGCTAGATTACTATGTCAAATTCTCAAAGCTACTCCCATGTCTAACCATCTTCGCGATCTTAAAAGTGGAAAGCCACGTTAAGTTCAAAGCCTTGAGATTTCTATTTAAGATCAAGTTCGTCACGGCTCCTCAATATCTGCAAGCTCTAGCCCAGCCTTACCAACCTTCACGTCTGCTGCATTCCACAACCCAGGGAAAACTTTTGGTCCCCAGGGTAAGATTTTCATGGATGGATGGCCCTACCTTGTGGAACACTCTTACTGCATCCCTGCGTCACAAAACAAGCTTTACAAACTTTCGCAAAGGTTAAAGACATGGCTGTTCAACCAATAACACCATTATTGTCGTTTCACTCTTCAGGCTGGCGCTGGGAAACCCTTTTTGGGTAGCTGTGCGCCTTACAAAAATAATTTAACATAACCTTACATAACATTACTTCGCCTTCGCCATCACATATGGCTGCAGTATCATCCATGCAAGGAGCACCCCGACAGTCAAGGAGCAGGCATTGCCGTCACCTACAGGGGCACACTCTGACTGATCACGCACTCTAATGTGCCAAGGATGACCATGGACCACGTCAACTCCAAAATCCAGACCAAGCTCAAGAACATTCTCTGTGGAACACTCATGTGCAGACCCCCGGGCCATGGCCCCCCATTCTCCAATCCCATTTAGGACCTCATTGCAACCCAGGGTCTCCCATCCACCAACGACATCCATCTCGATGCACTCAAGTTCCACCTGGGCAACCCCAGTGACCAGAGCACCACCCCCTCCTGTGGAAGGTCACCGACATCAGACGCAAACAGCAAGTCATCTCAACAGGCCACATAGCAGGACACACGGTCGGGCACATCACCTCCCCCAGTGGGTACTTCAACTATAGACACAACACCGGCTTCTCCTGCACTACCATCATTGGGTGAATGACGTCTTCACCTTGCCCACCGTACCCCAGCGCCAACATCGCACACCATCGCAGCTGGATCCAGGCCACCACAGAACATCTCCCTCCGCACCAACACTCCACCAATGCTTCCAGACGATGACACCACATCGCGCAACCACCACCAGAGGATCTCCAACATCGCAGACATTCGGGCACCCCTCATGAACGGCACTGCGTCAGTACCTTCCGCCTGCCTGATGGCAGGCATGAGGGTGATGCTGTGCCACAGGGATGGGCTGGCCCCATGCATTTCTGGAGTTGTGTAATGGTTGTGACACAACTGCAGCAATGCATGACTTTAGCGCAGACAGATACATCAGGACTCCTGACGTTTCTGTTGTTACTTGCGTCATGGAGCGCTGTTCAGTGAGTACAGCACTTCCATGCTGTTGCAAGGAGGGCGTGATGAGAATTGTTGCAACGCTGTCTTATCGCAGCGCATAAACACTTTTTATGACTGGGGCACAGGAATGTGCACTATTTTAGTGATGGTGCGCATTCCTGCACTATGGGGTAGATTTACAATAACTGGCGCATCCCTGCAGATCAGCAGGGATGCGCCAGTTATTTTGCGTGACGTTAGGAACCTCTTGCACCACCATGGATGCGCTGCATTTACAATGCAGAGAGGTACAAAAGGGGGTGGTGATGGATGGAGCATCAGAACCAATCAAACACTCACACCCAGTCAACAGATCTGGGTTTGATCCATCACCACTCTGCCACCCCAGTTCAGACATGGCCATATGCAAATCAGTCTGACCCTGTGCCTCATGGGAAAAGTCCAGCCCAAACTGCAAAGCCATGCCTTCCCTGGACCGGAAACAAGCTTCCTAGGACCGGTTTCTGGCATTTCAGCCGTCTTCAGCCAGGCTTGCTTGAATCCGGTGGCAAAGTGAGCAAGGGACTCACGTCTGAGCATACCCTGCCAACTTATGGCGAACAAAGCGGTACAAAAGGGGGTGGTGATGGACGGAGCATCAGAACCAATCAAACACTCACACCCAGTCAACAGATCTGGGTTTGATCCATCACCGTTCTTTAGCCCACTCTGCCACCCCAGTTCAGACATGGCCTAGGATGCTTGTTTCCAGTCCAGGGAGGACCTGGCTTGGCAGTTCGGGCTGGACTGTTCCCATGAGGAACAGGGTCAAGACTGATTTGCATATGGCTGGGTTCAAACTGGAATGGCATGGTGAGCAAAAAAACGATGGATTTAGGCCCAGATCTCTGTACTGGGGTGAATGTATGACATTGTTCTGCATTCTGTCCATCAATTGTTGTTTTTGCATTTGTCAACCCGAGTGGGACGGGTATGCTCAGACGTGAGTCCCGTGCTCTCCATGCCAGTGGAATCAAGCTATCCTGGCTGAAGAGGGGTGAAACCCCGAAACCGGTCCTAGGATGCTTGTTTCCAGTCCAGGGAGGACCTGGCTTGGCAGTTCGGGCTGGACTGTTCCCATGAGGCACAGGGTCAAGATTGATTTGCATATGGCTGGGTTCAAACTGGAATGGCATGGTGAGCAAAAAAACGATGGATTTAGGCCCAGATCTCTGTACTGGGGTGATTGTATGACATTGTTCTGCATTCTGTCCATCAATTGTTGTTTTTGCATTTACAATGCAGGGCACCGTGGCGCAAGGAGAGATAGATGCATGACGCATCTGTCAGCGTATAGGTGACTCAGTGCTGGAGTTCTGTCGCAAGCACAATGCTACTCCAGCACTGCTGAGGGGCATCCTATACTTGCAATGCTGCTTCCCTCCTTACGCCTGCTACATGCAGGTGTAAGTTTTTGACGCAGTGGTGGACGTAAATGTGACTCAGTAAAATCTTGTGGATTACGGAACCCCCACCCTGCATACATTATACCTGACGCTGGTATAATGTAGCGCAGGGCTTTACAACGTGACACATCTCACTAGATGAGTCACGTTGTCCATCTGTCGCATAGTGGCGCATAGTTTGTGACACCGCTGCATAACATAAGTGGTGCAACGGTGTCATAAAGATGTCGCAAGGGGATTGTAAATCGACCCCTATAGTTTTGCCGTAGGGCAGCGCTTCACCATTGCTTGCAGCGCAGTCCAGCACCAAAAACATGCATGAGTGTGGGCCCAAGTATTATCCACATTTTTAAGACCTGCTTTTTTCTGGTCTTAAATTCCTGCAGCTAACAGGCCTTAGCGACACTTTTTTTATCGCTTCGCGGGTCCGGGCCATCCTTGCTAATAGGGCAAAGTGCAGTTAGCGGGCATTTTTGTGAAGTTTAGAGACAGAACGCCTACCTTGCATGTCATTAGCGATAAATATCGCTGGCAAGCAAGGCAATAATAGAACAAGCTGCTATCGCCAGTATGCTGTCTCTAATCACTGTTAGCAACAGCTTGCTAATAGGGCGATAAAAATATCGCCGCTTTAGTGGCAAAAAAGTGCCGCTAAAGCGGCGATGGGCCCTTGATAATATGCCCCTGGGAAACTTTCTCCTTTTCTTGAGGAAAACCTGTTTAGGGGCTACAATATCATTAACCATGAGGACATGCTGGCATTATGCTACTGATCGGACACAGCCGTTTTTTTCCTGTAGCAACTTACTTATGGTCTGCGTGATTGGCAACACAGAGAGTAAATCGGGAAGAAGGCGAATTGGCCTATTGGTGCTCCATTTAATTTGTACATTTATGCTTTTAAGAATCGTAATTTTAAAATTGCCTAAATTATGATTATTAATCTGCGTTTTTCTTCTTTTCATTGGCTGATTTTGTATAGCTTACACCTGAAACAAGAAAATGTAATTACATTGAATGATACCTGCTGCAGCAGAGAGAGGGGCAAGATGTAGTAGTGACTGTTCATTATAACCAGAAGACCCAGCAGAAGATGGGTCACCAGAATCCCATTGACTATTAGTAGGTTGAACTAGGATCTTGGAGATTTTGCCTGTGATGGGGTGGCCCCGGCTCCAGGGGCCTGCACTGGTACCACGTGCTCTCAGTGAGGACGGAGGCAGCAAGAGGAACTACAGGCTGGTTTATAAGCAAAGTTGAAAGGGAAGAGAGAAAGGGAGATCAGAATCCCTTCAGAGATGGAGAGGGAAGCTGTGCTCCTTCTGCCATGGCCACTGACAGGGCCGATTAATCTTTCAGCAGCACATGAAGCACCACTCAGATGACACATGGCCCTGGAACCTCAGTTAATGGCAACCCTCTCAGCTTTCACAGCTACAATTCCACCGTGCCACAGGACTTTCACAGCACTTTAAACCCTACGGGTGACTGCTGCGCCACGTTGTAGCCTTTATGAAGGGCCTCTAACCAAGTTGAGGCCCTGCACTTAAGTTTGAGCATTGTTTAAAAGAAACAATGGGGAAAATTAGCAAGAAAAGGAGATTATTATCGCTAACCGCTGTTAGAGCGCATTTTCTTATTGCTGTCTCCTGCGGGAAACCATCGCCGTGTTAGGGAAGGGTGGCAGTCTGATCCTTTGGCTTCTTTCAGTGAGGAATGATCGGATCCAGTCTAGGGCTGTTCCTTGAATGCCGGCGTTGTGTAGTCTGGTGACTAGTGTGCGGTGGAGACTGTGTTGAAGGCCGCTGAAAGGTTGAGTAGGATGAGGGCTGCAGAGGGCTGCAGAGTGGTCTTGGTCCAGGAGGGTGCGGATGTCGTCTGTGGTGGCGAGTAGAGCGATCTCGGTACTGTGGTAGATGTGAGGAGGGCAGGGGTCGGTGGGGGCCCCTGAGTGGATGCCTTTCATGGTCGAGGTGGTGTATTCGGCTGTGATTGGCTTCCAGGTGGAGATGGTAGGCTAGCTGGTGTGTCGGGGGGGGCAGAGGGCCGGCTGTGGCATCTGGTGGATGGTCGGCATAGTTGTTGTAGAGTTTTTTGATCTTGAGGTGGAAGTAGGGTCCACGCTCATCGCAGAGGTCTTGGGACGGGGGATGTCTGTGGCTTCGCTGCGTGGGTTGGTGAATTCATGAATGACCTTGAAGAGTTGCTTTGAGTTGGTGGAGTTGTTGAGGATTTGGTTGTGGTAGTCCGTCATGGCGTTCTTGTAGGTGGTGTAGATTTTGGGTGTCTTGGTGTTTCTCCAGTTCTTCTCCAGGCATCTGCAGGTGCATCTTGCCTCTTGGAGATCGGTGGCGAACCAGGCGGCTTTCATGGGGCACTGTTTGTCGGGCTTGTGTAGTGGAGCAATCTTGTATGCGCAGTTGGAGATCCAAGTGTGGAGTTCTCTGGTTGCAAAGATGGCGTCGGCTGTGTTGGAAGCCGTGGTGCTGGTTAAGGTTCTTGCGGCAGGGGAGGCAGGAGAACTGGCCGTGGGTCGTGTTTGGCGAGGCCTGTTGTCAGTCTTTGAGTTTTCTGTGGTTGAGTGAGTGGAGGGTGGCTGATCTGTAGCAGTGGCTGGCTCAAGATTCAGGGTTCCTGGCACTGGTCACGGTCGGGTCAAGGACGGACGCAGACAGGCTTGCCTTAGGCGCGCGTCTGCTGTGCGACAGCGCATCGACTGCCATTTAGTAGGGGTGGGGGGAGGAACGATCAGCTGGTATGTGGAAATGAGCGAGGACAGGGGTCCGGGGCCACAGGGGCAGCAGCGGTGGGAAGCGGGATGTGCGGGCTCAGAGAACCCCAAAAAACTGATTGAAAAGAAAAAACAAGGGATAACTAACTGATGTAATCATGCTATGTATCCTCAGGGAGTGGGAGGATGGGTAGGACTGCTCCAAATATGCAGCAGGGCATGGGCGGATTGGCATGCCCACTCAAGTGCGCACTGACTGTTTGGTCGGCCCACTTAGGCCGTCCAAAGCAGTCATGCGTACTTCCCTGTCCCGTTGCCAATTACCAATCCCACTGCCGCATCGCAGCATTGTGATTGACTCAGGGGAGGGAGCCTGTCAACCTACTTTCTTTTCCTGGAAGCAGACACAGGCGAGCAGTAGCTACGAAGACATGGGACACGGCTTCGAGGTTAGACTTCCCTCAATACATTTTTAGCAACACCCGCTCACACACACATCACCGCGTCTATGCACCATCCAGTGTTCTTTCCGGTGTTTCCCACCTCACAGCTGTCCGGCCCCACCGCACTTCTCAATGGTGGCCGCTGTGCGCCCATGCACAGCAGGCGTACCACTCGTGTGCCAAAGGCACATACGTAGTTGTGACGCATGCTATAACATCAAATTCCATTCCACTGCATACTAATACTAGGCACATTGCAACAGTAGAGTGGGTGTTGCATAGCGGAAACATAAAGATCACTGTTCCCACTTCAGTGAGTGCAACCCAAAACTAACCTTTGCACCACAAACCCAACTGTGAAGCCTGGAATTCCTTTTTAAGCCCCCACAACACACCCAAAAATCTAATTTGAGACAAATGCACACCCCATTTTCATATTTTACCACAAAAGACACCCCTGTAGATGATCTAGCTGCACTACAATTAGTCCAACGAGTGAAAGCACCTACTCACATTAAGGGCCACTTACTGGACCCTGTGTTCAGTAACTGTACAGACCTTGTGGCCGGGCTGCCTATTTCCCTCCCTTGGACTGACCATCTACTTGTGCCTTTCACCTGGACCACACTCAATCCACTCCCCTCTAGACCCACTGTAAGGAATGCCAGATCTTGGGCGTGGCTACCTGTCGATGCCTGGGCAAGTAGACTAGCGATTGACCAGCCCTCCTACAATGAGGACCCATGTTTGGCCAATCAGGAACATGAAGACTGGATCGCACAATCCCTTGAAGCCACTCTCCCCTTGGGTAAAATCACGCTGAAACGTTCTCATAAAACGGCCCCCTGGTATTCAGAGGCGCTTAGGGAAAAGAAACGCCACTGCAGGAAAACAGAAAGACGGTGGCGTTTAGACTACTCTTTGGAGGAAAAAGCCCGATATAGAGAGGCAATTAAAATCTATAAAACCGAGGTTAAATTTGCCCAATCTGTATACTTTTCTGATAAAATCATACAAGCCAAGTCCAAGCCTAAGGAAATTGTTCAAATATTGAAAAATCTTACTAAACTTCCGTCTTCTAGCATGCATCAGGACATAACAACAGCCCACTGCAATGACTTGGCAGAATTTTTCCACCAGAAAGTTAATAACATCTATTCATCTTTCCCCTCTATAGCAATGGTTCCCATAGCTCAGGGTCAGACAAATTTGGGGGATACTCCATCTCAATCCTTGATAACATTGAATCACTTTCCTCCACTAGACCCTGAATCTTTGTATTCTATAGCCCGCAAGGTAAAATCTGGGTCTCCGTGTGATCCAACACGTCCAGAAGTCATGATGTTGGCATCTCAGGTTATCCTACCGACCATCATGGACCTCCTGAATGCCTCCATCATCTCTGGTACTGTTCCTCCTGCCTGGAAGCGGGCCATGGTTCGGGCTCTGCTAAAAAAAACTAATCTGGACCCCACTGATTTCAGTAACTACCGGCCGATTTCTCTACTTCCATGTGTGAGCAAAATTCTCGAGAGATACATCAACCTCCATCTGGTGAATTTTCTCGAGAACAACCAGCTGTTAGACGCCACCCAGACGGGTTTCAGACCCAGACATGGAACAGAGACTGCCCTACTGGCAGTCACTGAGGAAACCAGAACAATCTTAGATCAAGGGGGATCAGTGGCAGTGATCCTCCTTGATCTAAGTGCGGCATTCGATACGGTCAGCCACGACACCCTGCTGAGCCGCCTCTCGAGTGTCGGAATAGTTGATGGAGCATGGCTATGGCTCAAATCCTTTTTGAGTGACAGATCCTTCCAAGTTTTTGATGGAGATACAGTATCCACGAGCAGACCTTTGAGGTGTGGAGTCCCACAGGGCTCCTCCTTAAGCCCCGCGCTTTTTAACATCTACATGAGACCACTGGCTGAGGTTGTCCATCCGTTTGGGGTTAAAATAATTTCTTACACGGACGACACCCAGCTAGTGGTCTCCTTGGCGCAGGAGGCTAGTCTGTCATCTTCAGGTGGGCTAATAAAATGCTTAGAGGAGGTAAAGGAATGGATGACTTCCTCCTCCCTCAAGCTCAATGGGGACAAAACTGAGCTGATGCTCCTGGGTCCCACAAATCCCACCTTCTTCATCTCCTTGTGGCCCTCTTGTTTAGGTGCTCCCCCTATAACCAAGGACAATATTAAGAGCCTTGGGGTTTGGCTTGATAAAACCCTCTCATTTAACACCCAGGCTACTAAACTCTCGGCTACCTGCTTCGGACTTCTTAGGATGTTGAAGAAAGTCCTCCCTCTTCTACCTGTGGAGGCAAAGCAGGTGGCCATTCAAGGCTTGATTGAGTCCCATTTAGACTTCAACAATGTCCTTTATCTCGGTGCCCCGGAATACACCTTGCGCAAACTACAGATAGTTCAGAATTGTGCGGCTCGCACACTGCTCCAGCTGCCGCGCAGACAGTCAGCCAAACCTGGACTGAGCAGGCTACATTGGCTACCAGTGCGACAAAGAATCACCTTTAAGGCAATGTGTATTTCTCACCAGGCCTTTTGGGACACAGGACCGATGATTGTCCGGGACCTAGTAAAACAGTACCAACCCAGCAGAAACCTCCGCTCTAGCCAGGCATGTATGGCCATAGTCACCAGAATAAAAAAGGTAAGAGCTGGCGGCAGGACGTTCGCCTACAATGCCGCCAAGACATGGAATTCACTTCCTCTTCATCTTAGGTCCAATCCAACCTCTCCTCTTTTCGAAAACAGCTGAAGACTTTTTTGTTTAATGCCCCTCATTAACTTCCTGCTATTTTTTCCTCTGACAAGCAACTCACTCTGGCCTCTAGCGCTTGGACGCCTCTGGGCAGCAACCGCGCTATATAAATTTACTTTCATTTCATTTCATTTTTCATATTTTACCCCGAAACACACCCTCTTTTTCATATTTCACCCCAACACATACCCCTTTTTTCATATTTTACCCCAAAACACACCCCAATTTTAAAATTTTACATCTGAAACCCATACCCACCCAAAAAACTTTAAATTATCCCATTACTGACCTCAAAATGCATTGTATTCAAATGCGATGTTAAGGTACCTGCGTTGTCAGAGTTGCGTTGTTAACGATGTACTGCCTGTGTTGTAATGGTTGTCTCCCATGCCAAAGGCATCCATAGGCCACGCTGTTTGCGTACGTCTGCCCCTGGACTGCGCTCAGCACCAAGGATCATTCCTCTTGGACTTCTCCACCGATACGACGCCAGCAGCCTCTTTGCCATCAACCCTGGACACCACCTCGCCTGCCAGGACCAACCTCTGTTCCGGAACGGACATCGCCACCGCCATCACTGATGGCTGCAGTATCACCCACAAGAAACACCCCAACCATCAGGGAGGGGGCATTGCATCACCTGCAGAAGCACACTCCGACTGACCACGCACTCTAATGACCCAAGGGTGACCATGGACTACGTCAACTCCAAGATCCGGACCAGACCTGAGAACATCCTCTGTGGCACCCTCATGTGCAGGCCCCCCTGGCCATGTCCCCCCTTTCTCCAATACCATTGTAGACCTCATTGCACCCCAGGGTCTCCCATCCACCATCGACATCCTACTCGGTGAACTCAAATTCCACCTGGACAACCTCAGTGACCAGGACACCACTCCCTCATGGGGAAGGTCCCCTACATCAGGTGCAAGCATCAAGTCACCACAACAAGCCACATAGTAGGACACATGGTTGAGCACGTCACCTCCGCCAGTGTGAACTTCAACTGCAGCCACAACACCGGACTCTCCTGGACCGAACATCATTGGTAACATCACGTCTTCAGCATGCCCACCGGACGCCACCGCCATCATTCCACCCTCTCGCAGCAGGATCAAGGCCACCGAAGAACATCTTGTCAACTCCCTCCGCACCAACACTCAACCAATGCTTCAAAATGATGACACCACAGCGCGCAACCACCACCGATGGATCTCCAACCGCACCAACATTCGGGCACCCCTCATGAACAGCACTGCATCAGTACCTTCCGCCTGCCTTATGGCAGGCATGGGGGTGAGGCAGTGCCACAGGGATAGGCTGGCCCCATGCATTGCTGGAGTTGCGTCATGGTTGTGATACGACTGTAGCAATGCGTGACTTTAGAGCAGGCAGATACGTCAGGATTCCTGACGGATCTGTCATTACTTGCGTCATGGAGCGCTGTCCAGTGATTACAGCGCATCCATGCTATCACAAGAAGGGTGTAGTGAGAAGTGTTGCAATGCTGTCTTGTCGCAGCACAGCAACATTTTTCATAACTGTGGCACAGGAATGCGCACTATCTTATTGATTGTGCGCATTCCTGCACTATAGTTTTGTTGTAGGGCAGCACTGCAACATGGTTTGCAGCGCTGGTCAGTGACAACACCTGCAGAGACATGGGCCCTAGTTTTATCACCATTTTTAAGACCAGCTATTTTTTGTCTTAAGTAACTGGCTCTAACTGCAGTTAGAGCCAGTTTTTTTAATCTTCAGAATTTCAAGAAGCCCTTGATAATATGGAGAAGTGGTGTTTGCGTACCTTTTTGCACAGGAACGCCTACTTTGCATGTCATTAGTAGGCCTGGGCGAAAATTTTGTTCCGTTCGCGGAAGTTGCGATAATTTGACATTTTCGCGTTCCGCGGAGAGGGCGAAAATGTCAAAATTTCCACATTCCGCAGCTTGGTGATAATTTGTTTCTTGCTCGCGCTGTAAAATAATACATTCTTGCGAGCGCGCGATCGCCTTACCTGAATCCCTGCGTTTGCCGACAAGTTTTCTTGATCCGGTCGCGTGCTCCATTAGATGTTGTATTGTTTTTAGCCATTTGCACTGTCTCGCGACAGTTTGGGCCCGCAGTGACGTCATGCGTCGCGTGATCACGTCTTTCTTCTCGCGATCATGCACCGCGAGACAACTGAAACTTGGCGAGCCGCAACCATGCAGAAAATCTCGCGAACATGCGGGAAAAAAACTTCTGCATCTTCGCGATATTTCCGCGTGTTTGCGATAATTTTTAACATTTTCGCGATAATTTGTGAAAGTGGATTTCGCAAATTCCGCCCACCCCTAGTCATTAGCGATAAATATCGCTGACATGCTTGGTGATAAAAAAACAGGCCGCTATCACCAGAGAACTCGCGCAAAGGCCCGTTAGCTGCAGCTTGCTAATACTGTGATAAGATTATCGCTGCGTTAGCGGCAGAAAAGTGCCGCTAACGCAGCGATAATGGGCTCGATAATATGCCCCTGAGTATATAGCCAATATAGTCAATCCCTTCTTAACTCACTAACAAATAATCTGTCCTGCAAAAGATAGGAATGAAAAAAAAATCCTCCCTAGTTGTTGGATGTCAAGTTCATCAATTATCAGTTAAACTAAATTAGATCATTATACCTCTTATGTCAGACTTGACAGATATTTTAACATTGTCTTATATTAAATGTATCAAACATAGAGCTTTGTGTAAAATATGACTGATATCCTTTATATGTGACGTAGAGAAGGAGGGTTATGCTTCTGCAACGGTTTGTGAATTTGGGAGTTTCTCTTGCCTTTATAAAACCTGGCCCATGTCAGATTGGCCACACTATTGTTATTTGTCATGATTACCCACCATCAACTTGAATCCTTAGCTTCTCTAATAAACTATGCCTGTAGGATTGACAGGAAATTGAAATCTTGGCACTTTTGAGAAGTGCCATCATGCAAATCATTGAATCAGATGACTAATAACTACTGGACTCAATCAGAAGAGGTGTCTATTCAAAACATATTCATTTACCTCATCATAACACAAAAAATACTGGTATTATTAGTAATAATGTCAGTATTACTATTTTTATGGTTGTTGTTAGACGTGGGGGTCTCTAGTTGGCACAGGTATGCACTTGTGACAAATAGGAACCCTAGCCTCTAGTCAGGGTAATGGGGAACACTCCTAAAATAAACCCTGCTCACCCCATTGGTAGCTTGGCACGAGCAGACAGGCTTATCTCAGAGGCAGTGTGTAAAGCATTTGTGAACACATACAGTAATCAAGTGACAACACTACAGATGGACACCACACAGGTTTTATACAAAAAATAAGTATTCTTTATATAGATTTACCACAAGACCATTAAACGACAAAAATACACAATACTGTTACTTTAGATGGTAGAATTTAACTTAGTTCTCTTAAGTTCTTGGATGCGACACTTTAAGTCAATGTACCTTTTAGATGCGACACGCAGGGCAACGCAAGTGTTACAAGGATGTTGAAGTCGATGCTTCAGCTGCAGCGGCGACACCCTTTACGCAATGCGGAGACAGCGGCCTTGGCAGCGGCACTCTTCTCCGACGTTGCGAGACGCTTCCGCTCGATGCGATGCTGCAGAGGCGACACCCCTTTACGCGATGTGACGACAACAGCTCCGACGGCGGCACGCTTCTCCGTGGATGCGAGGCGCTTTTCTTGATGCGGTGCAATGCGATAACTACGATGGCTGCGATGGCGACGCGCTTCTTCATCGATGCAAGACTCTTCTCTTGATGCGGTGCAATGCGTCAGCTACGATGGCTGCGATGGCGACACACTTCTTCGGCGTTGCGAGACACTTCCTGGATGATGTGAGACGCTTCCGCTCGATGCGATGCTGCAGCGGCGACACACTTTATGAGATGTGATGACAACAGCTCCGACGGCGGCACGCTTCTCCTTCTTGAGTCGCGCTTCCAGCTCCTTGCAACACGCAGTCCCTCAGAAGGCCCAACAAAAACAGCAGGAACTTCCAAAGAACTCTGGGGAGCTGGGGGGTGAAGTCTGTTGTTCCTGAGACTTCAGCAGGAGGCAAGCTCTTTTCCAAGCCCTTGGAGATCCTTCACAAGTTGAGCAAAAGTACACACAAAGTTCCTTTCTCCTCTCTTTGGCAGTAGGCAACCCCTGCAGGCCAATCCCCCAGTTTCAGGGATAGTCTCTCCTCAGTTTCTTCTTGGTTCCTCTCCTCAGCAGAGTGTTCTTCTTGTTTTCCCAAAGTGATCTAAATTCTTGGGATCAGGGTCCCAATACTTATACCCCAAAATCCTTTGTCCTCTGAGGGCAGAGGGGCCTTTTCCGTGTTCAAACTGGCTCTGGTCAGTCCTGGAGCACTTTGTTTACCTGACTCCTTCTTTCCTTTCAGAGTGCAGGGCAGAGACATCAGACGCACCACAGGAGGTGGAGCCAGCACTGCGGAGGGAAGGCACAGCCCTATTCAGGTCCCAGGTGCAACTCCTCCCACCCATCTAGATGCAGATCTCTCTATTCACCACTGGGACACCTCACCCTGTCTCCTAGAATCCCCAAGCCCTGTCATTCAAACTCCAGACAAGGAATACACAACCTAGCAGAGGCAGGTTTGAATGGTTAGACAAGAAAATACCTACATTCTAAAAGTGGTATTTTAAAAACAACTTCACTAAAAGGTGTATTTTATCATTCTGAGTTCAGGCATACTAAATTCGAATTTCTACCATGTTCCCTGAGTGAGTTAGGATTATAAAATGTAATAACCAAACTTCCCATTCTGGCCTATGGAGAACAGGTAGCCTTGCAATAGTGAAAAACGAAAATGGCTGTAATTCACTATTAGAACATGCCACATACATCAGAGCATGTCCTACCTTACCCTTACAAAGCACCCTGCCCTTGGGCCTACCATAGGGGTGTCTGATATGAAGAAAAGGGAAGGTTTAGGGACTGGCAAGTGGGTGCACTTGCCCAGTCAGCATGACAGTACCAGACTGCATGCAGGCTCTGCAATGGCAGGCCTTAGACACACGTTTACAGGCTGCTTCTGTGGGAGGCACAACCAGTGCTGCAAGCCCACCAGCAGTATTTGGATTTACAAGCCGTGGGCACTCCTGGTGCACTGTACTAGGGTCTGACAGGTAAACCAAACCAACCAATCATGGAATCACAAATTCATACATTAATTTACAATAGGGACAGCATATGCACTTTAGCACTCATCAGCAGTGGTAAAGTGCCCAGAGTCATAAAACAGCCAACAACAGGTCAGAAAAAATATAGGAGGAAGGCACAAAGTTCAGGGATGACCCTGCAAAAAGGACCAAGTCCAACAGTTGTTTTTATTATTATTTGTTTTTTAGAAAGTCCTTAGTCATGTCACTTTTCAGCCCCCTCAGAGTGCTCAGTCACCAACAGTATGAATTCAAAACATTTCTATCACAGTTTGTAATTCTCACTCTAAAAATTCTTCGAAAATAACCAAGCAAGATTGTACAATCCTAAAACTCAAATAATGTGTGTATTAATTTTCACTTGCCTACAAAGGAATTTAGGGTTGTCTGTATAATAAAGCACATGTAAAGTGATCTGACTCTCACAACATGATGGTCGCTTACCTCTGGAGGTTCTCTTGACAAAGCTACTACAGCTTGATCCAGGTTAATCTGGTGAACAAAATCCTGGGGCACTTCTCCTTTCTCTTTATGTCCAATGACAGTATTGAATATGGCACTGAAAATGTATCTTGGGATCTAACTTGGATTCTGTCTTTGCTGCCTTTTGTTTTTGGGTAACTTGCTGGAGGCAACCATATGATTGTAATCTCAAAACAAATAGATAGTGCCTTTATAGTCTTTGCAGTTAATTTATAATGATACCACAGGTAGGTCATAACAAAGACTTCCTTTAATTTGTCAATATACTGCTACGCTACACATACTTTTGTATCCGTTAAGAATCATAGCTTTGGCTAAATCAATATGTGATAATCATCCTTCACAGTCCAGCCTTACTCTTTCTCTCAGCTTTGACAGTACAGGGTACTGAACTTCAATTTGGGGAAAAAATAAAAAGTAACCTCCCAAACGTATCCACCAGACTCAATTTCAGTGCACATGTTAAATCTCTTTTCCTATCTCAAGTGTGCCAGCTGGAAAATATTCTCCAAAAAGCCATGTTTAAAGATCTTCATATTTCCCATTCATTATTTTCCTTCAAGAATTCCTCAAATTCAAAGATTGTCTGGCTGGGATTAGTTTTCAAGTCTCTCACAAAGGCTCCTTACTTCTTCTGGCTCATCATGCTCCTTAAATATGATGTCACAGTTGTTTAATGTTCAGTTCTTTATAGATTTTCTTCCATCAGAAAGCTAAGCTTTTAGGAGCAGTTGAAACCTTCTATTCTAGCTCAATCTACATGATGTACTTATAAATCTACTTGCATTTTATCTGGACGTTTTCTTGGATAGAGTGATTGATACAAGATAACATTTCAACAAATATCTACAATTATTTTATCAATCGAATACCAACATGAGGTGATGCTCCTTTTATGAATTGATATTTAATTTAGAGGTTGATTTCTTTTTTCACTATCATGGGACAAAAAACATTTCAGTGTGCAAATCTCTCCTTAGAATGTATGTGTGTTGCAGTTAAATTATGGTGGTACAATAATGCAATATTGAATGATGATGTGTCCAAAAAGAATACATTATGATTTATAGTTACACCTGACTTTCAAATATCTGAAAATGTTTTATTGGGAAATGTTTTCCTGGTAACTGAGTGGGTATGATGAATAAGTGTGTATGTACTTTTATTGTTTCCAATATTCACTACTTGCACAGTGATTTTGGATTTTGTTTATTTCAGTTATGAGATCAGATGATCATAAAATCCATATTGACTGTAATATACTCAGAATGTATATCTTTTGTTTTCAATAACTGATATTCTCAGAAGCACCATTAATTATCCTTTTGTTCACTCCAGATATAATCAATCTAAATAAACTCTGAGTTAGACAGAGATATTCGATTTGATGTATTCTACGTTTTTCTTGAAAACTGTGTGAAGGTGTGTATGGCAGTATGTGAGCAAGTGAACCCTTAAACCAGTGCCAAATATATTATGACCCCCCATGAAGGAGATCATCTTTTGGTCTTAAAAATACCCTGCACGATCTTACTGTATTTTTAATCAATTCAATGGCTCACCTGCATATATCCAACCTTTTATCTCTCTGGCCATGCCCAATTTAAGAAAATGGGTTATTAGTCAGTGGGGGTTTGGAATTATCTAGTGTTGGTGATAAGCACAATAATTGTCATGGTGAACCGCGAAGGAGACTAAATTAACCAGCACACAACCCTTTGGTATGTCTGGCAGATAGGCAATGTGTAAAGTATTTATGCAGTACCAAAACAGTAATAAAGTCAAAACACAATGGAAGAAAATCCTTAAACAATGTAGAAAATTGAGCAAATTTAATAAACAAAATGGCACCAAAATACCCAAAATCCAACTACGGAACCATTGTTTCGGTGTTCCCCCGTCAAGGAGTGGCTTCACAAATTCTTTTAAGTCAGTGCTCTCTCCATGCCTCTGTGTTCTATTTCCAGTGTTCTGGGCAATGTTGCTATGTCTTCTTACGTGTGGCGCTCGTGCCAGTCTTTATAGGTGGGATTTAACTTACGGGTGTTGGTTTCGCTTGATAATGGGCCATTCTTATTTTTATGGTTACGGGCGGACTAATACACGTCCTTTCAGTGGCGTGGGCGTAGTAGTAACAAACGCGCTTTGAATCTTTTACGCTGGCATCCGTTTATTGCACTTATCTGTATATACTGGTATCAGCTGTAGGGGGCTCTGTTTCTTGTGCATGCGCCTGTGGAGAATGCACGATGCAAAAATAAATAGCGATGCCCACTGAGATGCTATGTCAGGGGGTATGCTAATGCTTTGCGCTTACGCCCATCCAGAATACTTATCATGGGCATGGACGTTGCGACTTACTCATTACATTTATACTCGTGCATGTTCAGATTTCTCGAATAGGAGGGATGAGAGCTAGGGCTGACTTGCGCTTTTTTTGGCAGCACCAGTTATTAATGCGCAATGATTTGCTTCAGTGTACGTTTATGGTTATTTATGTAATGCCAATTGGGCCTTTGTGACTAATTGGGGCAGTAACACTTTTTGTGCATGAATTAGGACCTTAAGACGCAGGCCTACAGAAACCTTCACACTTGTTATTTAATCGCACCAGAGATAATAGTCTTGTCACTACTACTCATTGTGGCGGGACATTGATATGAATTTTCTCTATTTCTAAGATGATTCCTGAAACTTTAGTTTTGGGATATAGAGAGTCCATCTACTCTCTTGTTCATTTTGAGACGGGCTCATTAAATACAATAGGTATTCAGCTGCAGACCGTATTATGCCTGTGAGAGTTTCCAGTGCAATACACTGAAGAAAATTTTGAGAAGCCACTACGATTCTTGATACACCTTCATGACTTTATAAGGTACCAACATGTCAATAATTAATTAGTTTTCCTCTGATTTTATATAGAGATCTTTCCTATACAGCCTCTCCTGTTTCTGCCACTATCTATTTCTGCACTTGTCCCCGCACATGTATGTGAATCTTGGCTCTGCAGGGTTGCTGTCTGTGAAACAAGGTCACTTAGTTCATGGGTTATTGTTGCATACGTCCAAAAAGCGGTTGTGTGATTAGGATCTCACACCAATCTCAATAGTATGGGTGTGCTGGGAGACACACTTCAATTTGGAACACATGGTGCAGCTGACTGGGCAGTGTCATTTTTAAGTGTTGAATGTTTTATGGTCTTGTTTTAACTTGCACATATCAATGTGTTTTTACGTTGAATGTGTTATGTCAGTAACAGTAACATATCAGTGTGTATAATTGTCTTCTAGTGTGTAACCTCTCCAAGGAGAAAATTGTGTTTTTTTGTTTGAGTCCCTGTACCGTTTTGTAACGTATTTAAGTTTGAATACCTTTGTGTCCTTATTTTGATTTTGGCCTTTTTGTATGTCATTTACAGCCCTGATGAATTTCTCCTAGCGGGAACAAAAGACATTGGCTGAGCATTGTTTGCTACAGAAGTATGAAAAAAACATTTTGCAATAAACGCTTTTTTGATACTACACTAAGTGTATTGGACTTCATTTCCTGGCGCACCCCCACATATAGTAAACAAACTTTTTTATGAACTTATAAAGATGAAAAGATTGCCTAAATCTACTTTGTCCAACCGTGATAAAGGTGCTGTTAGTGTAATTCATCAACAAACAGTTATGAGTGGTCATAACACCAAGGAAATCTACTTAAAAAAGTGGGAAAATATTTTGACTACCATGGTGATATCAGGCTCTCAGAACTATTCTCTGACTGCAGCAGGACAAGTTTATTAAACATAAGCTAACATTGCCACTCAAAAAGAAGTGCATGGCATTTAATCATGCTATTCAAAATGGACAATACGGCACTATTCATTAAGAGCTTGACAATCGATAACACTGAAGTCAGTAAGTTAATATATAACACTAACATGAACATCAAAACTGACTTGAAATTTTAGCAGCAGCATTTGTCCAACAATCCTGTTCCACGTTCCAGACGTTGGAAACAGTCTTCAGAAATGGAGACATGTTTAATTATGTAACACGGTCCTTGGGGCACTTTTGGTCTCGGCCATCTTTGAATGTCTAAAGTAAGTGACTATTTACTCAAACCTGAATGAAACAGGGACCAATGTTTCTACTGAAGGGTATTCATGAATCTAACAGTTTAAGTTGTATTGGTGTGAGATGAGCGCTACAAAGATAATCCAGAGGTTATCTGTAAAAATGTGCTCACCAAGACCAATGCTCTTACTCAAAGGAATATATATTATGGTTTGCTAGCATATGGTGACTGCTTGAGAGGCAGTTCAGGGATCGAAAAATATTTACTCAAGGCAGAGAAATTCTATGCCAGGGACCGATTGATAACAAGGACTGATGTTATTTTTCTGGAGATATTTATAATCTGTTTTGTGTATATAACTTAACCTTTATTGCACCAGTCTGGAGACTCCAGAAAGACAAACAGTCTATATATATAGAGAAAACTGTTCAACATTTTTAACATGACCACAGAGAGTGCCAGTTACTCCTTAAGTTATATAAACACAATTCTCACAACTTGTTAAATTCTCGCAAAATTCTTTGGGGGGATGTATATAATAGATTTAAAGATAAAATGGACATGCAGGTAACAAATTAGATCCAAGAATGTTTTATCACAAAGATGAACATTGGTGTTAATATTAGTAGAGATAATAGTTTGAATACCAAGACAGATAGGCATCTGTTTGGATGTAAAAATATGATGTATCTTTTGCCCATTAACAGCAAATATTATACAAATGATTGTACACTGTGTAAATCATCATACCAGTCATTATTTTTTATTTTACCAAATATTGCATGATAATTTTACATTAATTCTATAGAAAACTTCAAAGGTTCATCCACGACAGTCAAAATTATTTGAACAGCTATTTTACATATGAATTCTTCCATACTCTAATGTTGTAATAAAGACCTTACGATTCATAACTATGAAAAGTTGAATGATCAGAGAACATGTAAGTCAAGAGACATATTTGCGCCCGTGAGTGCTAATGTTTGCCATTCAACAGTAACATTTAAATCTTTTTGTACACTGTTCATTCTACAAATCCAGCAATTTTCACTGATGGTAAGCAAACGGTCAATGATGGATGATCTTATTGATGGTTTCACTACATCAGTCACCCACCATTTCATGTATGTTTCTGAGTGATGCTTCAACTTATAATGATCAACCAATTGAGCATGTTCAATTCTACACCAAATCCTAGATTGGTGTTGTACTATATGTTTCCGTATTTGTTGGATGGCTTTGCCTATATAAGGTAGACAGCATAGACAGTCAATACTATATATAACATTATATGTGTTGCAGTTAGTTTTTGATTTGGAAATGTTGACCATTATTCTTAAACCTTTTCATTGTTGTAGTGGTATTGCATGCAACACAGTTGTTACATTTGTAATGTCCTACAACTGGAGCGAGTTGAAGCATTCATTGGATAGTGGGAGTTTTAGGTTCTTCATAGGCTCGAACAATTCTGTGCCTTAAGTTAGAGCCCCATTTAAATGCAAATAGTGATCTTTCTTTAACCTTTGTGATGTTATGAAGGAGATTCCAGTGCTTGCACACCATTGTCTTGATGTTATTAGCTAGAGTACCAAATGTAGAGGTATATACCAAACCTGATTCAGTTGGTTTATCTCTGCTCTTTTATTGTACCATGCCCTTTTCTAATATCTTCTAATGAGCCTGGTGGGGGGCTAGCCACAGGCCTTGAGTTTTTCTTTTGGTTTATTTACCTCTTGAAAATAGTCATCTTTTAAAAAAAAATAATTCATACAAACAATGCTTTTTATAAATGTTGGAATTACAAGGATTTAAACTGCAGCAGTAACAGCAAGCAACATATTTTAGGTTTTGGGAGAAAGCAGCACATGTATAAGTATATCACATTTTCATTTGATTGCTGTGTTTATGTCCTGTAATGTCCATGTAATTTGTTCTATGTTTTCAAGTACTTCATGTATGGACTAGTGATTTACTTGAAGTTTTGGGCATTTACAAAGATGATAAGAAAACTAAAGGAGGGGAGCTGGAAAGTCTCTTAAAACACCTGGAACACAAATACATTCTGGGATATCAAAGAAGCAAATGGGCAATGCATCCATGAAGAACCTATGGTATATCTGGGAGGTTAAAGCAGTGTAATTAACACTTTTCATTCCAAGAGACAACCTGTTTACGTTCCTGTTTCTTGTCTTCCTTATAAGCGATGATATCATGCCTTTATAAGCATCCTGGGAACTGTGGTGCATTAATTATTTGTCAGAAGAATTTCTTTCATACATACTGTGATTCGGTACAAATGTGTAATTAATATCATTGTTATAAGGTTGTTTATTAGTAAGGATAGGTGAGTACCTACACTTAGGTGCCAATTGCAATGCTGTTCGGAAAGCATTCCGACCTAATTGGTTCCAGAATGCTTTCCGGACGACTCGGTCGGGGGAGTTCGACCGTGCGATTTGGTTGCATCCGGATGCTTCCGGATACGATTCGGTCAGACTCCCATTGACTTCAATGGGAGCCTGTGTTCCGAATGAAAACACAAGCTCCCATTGAAGAAAGAGGTGGCTGGGGAAAATTGTGCTTGCTGTGGTGTGCACCCCTTGGTGCTCACCACACTGTGCATGGTAGGAAAAGGGAGGGTCCCTTGGGCACCCCCACTGGCCCGATTCGGAGGGCCCCAGGTGGAGGGGGGCTGTTACAGGCCCGCAAAGACCAATTCCGACAATCTTTTCTTTGCGGGCAAACCGAATCAGAACAGCTGTCTGAATCTGCATTCACTCGCCTGGAAACCGTGTCCATAGAGCTGTACGAATCGGCTCCGAAAGGTTGTACCTGTACGAATGCCTTTTGGAACTGATTCAGACAGCCCAAATGGTTTTCCAGGCATGGTAATCAGTCATTCAGAATTGGGTATGATTCGGCCAGCATTAAGGGTTCTGAATCGGATTGGGCAAGCCTGAATTCAATTTGGAGACCTTTGGAACAGGATCGTAATCGGTCTCTTATTAATAGGACTACAATCACAAAAAAGGCCCAGTCAAGTTCCCAATAAATTAAACCTTGCTCAACCCTTGGTAGCTTGGTTGCAAGCAGACAGGCTTAACTTAGGAGACAGGTGTATAAAGCATTTAAAAACACCAATACATTAAATAAGTAAGACACAACACACAATATAAATCTAACACATATTTGTAAAAATTGGAAACATTTTTATGAGTATAATGACACCTAAATGACAAAACCCAATGTAGGCAACCGGTAATATGATTTTTCTTTAAAATAAACACTTTCTAGTGCCTAAAAGCCAAAAGCACCAACTTGGACATCTGGTCACGCTTGATCAGGACACAGTCAATGTTTCTGGCCGACTTCAATGAAGCGCGGGTCGGCTACAGTGAACAGTAGGGCCCGGTCAAGTTTTGACCTTCTAACTTAGTCACTTTTTCTGTGCTTTTTCTCTCAACATTGAGTGGGTCAACTTGGCAGGTCAGGTTTGGATTTGATGATACAGATAGTGGCTGGGGAAATAGGCACACACTCAGCACTGGTACAAAGTAAAATTCTAAGTATTTCAATGTCCATTCACTTTGCTTGGTGCTCAGGAGGAGGGAGAGCCACCAAATCTACCTCAATTTGGAAAAGAAAATTTCTCAATATTTAAAAAAATCTCTCAGCACTCAATGAGTCAAAGAATAGTCTTCTATATTTGTATTCTGACGTCCAATGTCCTTTATTCAAACATCCAGGCTTTCTTATTCACATTGCCATTAATCAGTCCTTTACAAGAATTCCATGCCAACACGTGTTTTGTCTATTTATGTTAAAACAAGACTTCATTAGGGCTGAAACGTAAAATAATGGCATCATAAGAAATGTAAAAATTCATGAAATGCAGAAATAAGGGTGAGGTGTGAGAAGAATCTCCTCACCAGGTATTATTTTCACCCGAATGGTGCCATGGACGTCGCTTGCTTGATAACTGTGAGTTTGTGAGAAGAGTCATTCAAACCAAGTGTAAATGGAATGTGTTAAAGTTGGAAAAAGATAAGAGATCAGGGAAGTTCATTAGTGCACATTGTGTGTGGTAAGTCACCTTAGAAGCCATACCTCCCAAGTGAATCTACAGTCATTTTAACTCATGCCATTCAGTATTGCATCTCCGCAAATATGAGACATAACAGGGAGACGAGCTAAATAGGGAGTAGGGGAAAAGCTCACCATCATTATCATCTCTATTGTCCTTTATCGTTGTAAGGAGTGCTGTTTCCTACAAGTCTTCAGATATCTGTAATTAAGGCTCATAATTATGAACTGTTACAAGCTGTATATTTGCCTCTCTACACATCTCAAATAACTACCTCACTTACTCGAGTATCTCTCATCTGAACGCAGTGGAATATATAACGATAATCAGTGCTTCTGCAAGCTGAAATAGAGACAGAGGCACTGGTTGTGAAATTCAGTCACATCTTGTAAGTACAAATAAGCCTGTAAGATTTTGATCTCTTGTACGGGAGGAAATACTATGCAGTAGCCAAAAAAGTGTTAGCTCTATCTCGTAAATTCAATTGTACCTGCACGCTTGTACTCCCACATACGGGAGCATAACACTCTTAAGAACAAGATGTAACTTGTACGGGATGAAATACTAAGGTCAAGACATTGCTCAGCCTGCAATAGCCAAAAAGTAAAAGTATTAGCTCTATCTCATGAATTCAATTGTACCCATAAGGTTGTTTTCCCACCTATGGGAGCATAACGATCTTAATATCAAGACGTGACTTGGCACTCCATTTGACAATCTATTTAAAAAACATTCGCTGGCACCTATCCCTAGCTCTTACCGGTGGGTAGAGTCGTTCCCATCGTGTACTCGATCCGTGGCATTCAGCATGGGCACCATATTGCATCTCCCTTTTATACTCGAGTGGCGCATATCCACGTTATTTGTCCATTCTCTATGGCAGCCATCTTAACATGTCTACGTTGTTATCCAAATAGTCATAAAATTGTGCTAAGTTGTAATAATCGATTAATCGAGTTTTATACTACGTATCATTTATTATGTCTATCTATAAGTCAAACTTAATCGAAATTAAATCTAGTTCCCCTACATTGTTATGTAATGCCCAAATCTATAAGTGTAATCCATTTTATCGAGAACTACCAGGTGCCCCTCACTACCACGGTTTCATACTGTGGACATCAATTATGATGCCATATTGACTTAAAACATGTACAATGGTACCGAAAATAACTTCGTAGTAACTAATTTTCAGAAAACCTAGCGTGCAAACATAATTATCCACATCATTTCTGCCATGTTTGGCTATTGGCAGGATTCATATTAGTACGGATTGCCAACCTATATTTGTTCTACCTATGACAATATAATTCTATGCCCTAAAAGTATATTTATCCGGATCGGGCAGGCTACATCAGTATCTCTTCTATCAATAACCATCAATATACATACTATTAAGTCGAGATAGTGTCACCGTCTAACAACCCCAAAGCGATTTAGTAAGATCATGCTCGTGATTCCAAGTGAGAGAGGACAGAAAACCCAAAAGTAATTATATGATTCAGATTCTCAGAACCAAAATTATACACATCACAGTACAACCAGAGCAGTGAACTATACATAATCCCTGTAAATTCGCCTCTATCAGTAATATTGCATCGAATCATAGATCTCCTACCAACATGATATTGTGTGCTAAATGATAGTACTAAGTTAGTAAGGTAAGCTTAACATTTTACACAAACAATAGCAGTCGTACCTAATAACCATTGACAGGTGCTGACACAATTCAATGTCATATATATCACATATTGATTACATTAGTATGATATGATAATATCTTATAAACGTTGGTAATTAATTTTTACAGGTAATGTAAAAACACGTTATGATGAATTCATATAGATCTCTGTACCAGACAGTAAAGTCAGACATGTCACTCCACTGATGACTTCATTCTGTACCCAAAAAATAATGCATTTCATGGTCTATATTCAGACCCTCATCCACTGCTCTAAGGCGCATAATCCATATCGCTTCTTGACGTCATAGCCTATTTCTCCATTGCCACCCCTTTCTATAGGAGGGACTGTTTCCAAACCATGAAAATGGAAAGTATTATGTTGATCTTGTTTGTCACAAATGAGAGTATGTACTGCAAAAGGATACCTGGAATCACCTTGTTTTACTGCCCTAAAGTGTTCTTAGATTCTCTCTCCGAGCATCCTGATTGTACTCCTCACATAAATTTTGTTATATTTACATATAAGTACATAGACCACAAACTGAGTGTAACAGATATTGTTGGTCTTAATCACAAACGATGGGCTTTGGTTATTTGTAAATTCCCTCAATTCTCTGCTTAGTCTGCATATTTAACAATGTCTGTATTTATACGAACCCTTGTTCTGTACCGTCAACCAATTGTCTCTCTTAGTCGGTGCAGGATAACTTGGGCTGATAAGTCCACCCAATGTCCTGCCTCTGCGAAATGTTATGCTTGGACTAGTTGTGATGTACTGTGCAATAATTTTATCCCCTGTTAGTAGATACCAGTGTTTTTTTAGTATTCTACTTAGGTCTCCCGTGTTGCTCCCAAATTACATAATAGGTCTGATCACATCCTTTTGTTTGTTGTTCTTATTGGGGTTGTCTAGAAGTGTGGATGCCCTGTCCAGTTTAGTAGCTCTATTCTGGGAACTGTTAATTGTGTTCTTATCATTACCTCTTATCTGAAATCTGTGTTTGATATTCTCCAAAGTCTTGAAGTATTCATCATCACAACCACAGTTCCTCATAGCCCTAACCATCTCGCCAAATGGTATCGCTTTTATCTGGTAGTTAGGGTGAGCACTACTTGCATGTAAGACTGAATTACATGCGGTCTTTTTTTGATACATACTACTCTTTAGTTGTTGATTATGAATGTAAAGTTCTACATCAAGGAATTCAATTTTGTGCTTACTAACATTCACCGTAAATTACATGTTACATGTATTAGATTCCAAATGATGTTTAAAGTCATGTAATTCTTCTATCTACACAGCCCATATCAATAAAATGTCATCGATATATCTGCCCCAATAGTGGATGAATTGTATCCAGTGTGCTCCTTTCCTGCCCCAAATCCACTCCTCCTCTAACCACCCCATAAAGAGGTTCACGTACGAAGGAGTGAATCTAGAGCCCATTGCTGTCCCACTAATCTGTTGGTACCACCTGCCTTCAAATAAGAACACATTATTCTCTAAAATGATATTGATCATTTTCAAGATCATTTCTGTGTGTAATAGTAGCTCAGCTGGTCTTTTGTTCAAATAGTGTATAATATCTGTTAATCCACATTTTGGAGTAATGTTCGTATATAGGGATACAACATCCAATGTAACTAAGGTCATCTCAACATCCCACTGTATATCATCCATTATGTTAACCACATGCTTTGTATCCCATATATACGATGGCAATGGATTTGATGATGGTGGCTTGGCCCAGCGGCCGGCCTCCCTGAACTCCTGGATGTCTCCTCAACAACGAAAAGCTCCAGGGCTTCAGAGAGATGAAGCCTAATTTAAGGATGAATCACGGTTCGAGGTCGCCGGCTTGACTCTCGGCAACAGGTCGGTCAACTTATGAAGCTTTTTAACAAAAATTCTCCAAATGACATCAAACTTGTGGATCTTCTTCCAGATGATTCTTTTGGGGAGCCAAAGTGTCCACAACTCCAATTGAAGGTTTTGGAATCATTGAGTTGCTTCCTTCTTGGGATGTTGGGACAACAATTCCCACAATTCACATGGCCAAATCCTTAAAAGTGTAGTTTAAGGTGACGAGTTGAGTCTGTCTGGTGGGCATGATGCAGGTGGAGCTCTTCTAACCTGCTGCTTCCAGGGAGTCCACTCCTTCAACTTTCACAGCAAGACAAAGACCTTTTTGGCTGAAGAACAAGGTATGCAGCGGGTGCAGTCCAAATGAGTGCAATCCTCTCTTGTGCAGTCCAAGAGTCCAGCAGGGCTAACCCAACTGACAGGTGTAAGTAAAAAAAAAAGCTTTCCCTAATACTCCCCTTCCAGCCCCTCTGCTCTTCAATTATAGGAGCTCCCATCTGGCTGGGGGTTCAGGACATGGGGTGGGCCTTGGTCCTACACTAAGTGTCTTTCCCTCTTTCAAGACCTTTTGCTCTGCAGATTGCAGATCTCCTCCCACCAGATGCCTTTTTGTTTCCTTTTAGCCTACTTCACACCTCATCAGAGCAACTTGGCTCAGCCTGGCAAAGGCTGACCAGTCAGGAGAGACTACTCTAGAGCTGGATTTAGGTACAACAGAACAGCAAGTTGCATAACTTCCCTTCTGTCATAGTTATATTAAATCCAACCTTGGCAAGTTGTAGGATCTCTTCTATTATATAGAGACTTTGAAGTATCATTTGTGCCCACTCTTGTCAACAGTTACACTTCATTAAAGTTTAAGAAAGCCTTTCCATGTTAGCTAATGCACTACAATGGGGAAAACAGAATTGGCAATTTCTCCCTCACCCGGTCATTTTTTATAATGTCCATGCTTATAATTACAAGGAACCCAACCATTGGAGCACCTAGGGCAGACCTTAGGGGTGCCTTATATGTAAATATAAAGTAGTGTAAGACTTTGGAAGTAATTTTAATTCCAAAGTCGATTTGCACACAGGTTTAATTTAATAGCAGCCTGCAGGGGTGGCTTTTAAAATGACAGCAGGCAACACATCAGCGCATTGAAACCTACATGCCCCACCATATACTAGGGACTCACAGGTAGGTTGTCAGTACTAATTGTAATTATACCTAATCACCATGTACCTTTTATACAGAGCACTGGTCCTGGGTCTAGTTAGCAGAGGTAGAAAACCAACATCTAGTTGTCAAAATGGGGGCAAAATCTTGGGGACACTGAAAAACGGCCTGAATTCTCACAATTCTTTAATTTGTTCACTTATTTAATTTATGTACAATTATCTTTTTTGGGATGTTTGTACAATTGTTCCTTTGGTTGTTATCTTTCAATTCCACATTTTCTTGCATGCATACCTACTTGTGTTATTTTTGTACTAACACAATGTAAATCTAGTTTGCCTATTTAATACATGACAGACCTCAGTTGCATTCATGAATACATGCCTATTACGTTAATATTAGCTTACATTCTAATATTGGTCAATGATTACAATTTGCCTACATGTGGTTAATTTGTTTATAGAAGCACATACTCATATATATGTATATTTGCTTTGCACCACAACATGTTTGAGGGCTTAACATCCCTACACTATAAATTTGCCCACTTGGGCAGAATATGCAATAGCACACGTGGATGCCGAATTTCTTTCCTTATCCATTAGCAAATCAAATATTAGATGTGCCTCAGATAGCAGAGAAACTTTTGGATTAATATCACTAATACTTTTGCATGTCTTATCACATTTTTTTGTCACAGGGTCTGTCCAGTCTGCTGTGATCATAATGCTACATGGAATAATTATGTTGTCTCTCTAATAGAATCACAACATGTGTCTCACTCAAGGTTAGGTTCAATAGGAACTGAAAGTGGATAGGATTTTTTCCATTGCTACAAACAAAATTAGATTGTTGCATCAATGTAATTGATTATAAAATGTTACTGTTAGTATAATATGAATAATGGTATATGATTTAAAATTTGCTAGAACATCTTGGGATTGTGACATTTGTTGTGAAGATGATTCACTTACACTTGTTATGCACCTTGGTGATTTTGAGTTTGTCATTCATATCTATGAACAAGTAAGACGCTGTAATATGGTGGAAGTGCTTGTTTTCTGTTTTTTTTATACAGAAATTATGCTGAAGTGTGTCAAACTAGCCAAATGAGGGATTGATAATACAAAACCTTGGCATGGCAGGATGTTTTCTTTTAAGTCACAAGAAACTTGGAGATCTATATTGACAGGGGCTGTGCCAGGTACCGTGCACTGGTGCTGCTAGATGTAAGGGCTGATTCTGCTACAGAATAGAGCTTGATGTTGTAGTTGTCATATTAAATCAATGTTGTTTTTAGAAGAAACATCATTTTATGTTTCCCACTGAAATTTTATTTAGGTGGGGCCAATTGGTGTTGATACTAGAAGAAGTTAAGCAATTCTGAAGGCTTTTCTTCATCTTAAGAGTTGCTGCTGGTAGCTTCTAACTCATTAACTGGAACTTCTCCATTGCAGACTTTAATGCATTGGACTACCAAATTACAGAAATACCAAGCATTTTCCAATTGTGCCAAATGTAACCAATGTGGGCTTATAAAAAAATAAAGTTTAGCACTGTAACATTCCTTTAATTAGCCCACCCTGTATTTTCCTTTTTCCTGTGAACAGTGTCTCTTAATAGAAGCTTCTTCTCCACTTAGTTTAGTTGGGCCTCCCATAAACATAGGGCACGTTTGGATGGCATGTATTTAAACTAGTAACTTATGTTGAAACTTAGAGACTTATTACGATGTTGGTCAGAGTTTCCTACGACCAACACCGTAGCGGAAATGGGACCGAAAGGCCAACCTTCGGTTGGCAGTCCCGACCGCCTAATTAGGATGCAACCGCATATGGTGCAGTCGTATTCTCACATTTCCCTATGGGAGCATGTGTTATGGCCATAAACCGGCCCTAATTAAAGCTCCCATAGAGAAAAGGGAGTCCCTGTTATTCCCTGCACCCTGTGGCAGGCACCAGACGATATTTACAAATAGAGGAACAATGGGCTTTTATACATGAGGTCTAGCACAGTTGCCCAAATGCAATATGAAAATTAAAGTTGTGCTGTTCCTGAATGATCTCAGATTCAGCAATGTACAAAGGACAGTAGGCTACAGAGTCAAAGAGATGGGAATCCATTTCTTTGGAATGTAATGCCCTCACACACCCAGTTGGGTATCATGCTTCATCATTGGGCTGCTCCTCGTCTGGCCGGCGCTGCAATGCCTGACGGGCTCCTGATAAGGGGCACTTTGTTGGAGATCTTTTTCCAAACAGCTATTTGGAAAAAGATCTCTGCCCTTTGTACATTGCTGAATTTTAGATCATTCAGGCACCACACAATGCCTGCCACATGATGCAGGGATTTTCAGGGGAGCACCGCAGGTATCCCCTCAGCTCACAACCGGAGACACCGGAGGCAAGGGGGCCCTGCTAGGGGCCCCCGAATTCACTTTCTGACAGCATTTCCCTGTCAGAAAGGCCGGCATTGAAAGGCTGTCTGAAACCGACATCATAATCCTGGCGGCGGAAACGAGAAGGAGATTGCCCACCCCTGCTATTTGGTTAGTAAAATACATCAATAATCAGGGCACAGCTGCACTTCAGGGCCCTGGACACAGGTGCCTTTCTATCTGCTAAACTATTGATAGATTTCGCCCTGATAGGTTGTGTGATATATTTTGGATAGGTTTGTGGAGGCGTTGGCTTCATTAGTAAGAGGCTTTAAGTGACAGGAAAAATGGAACCTGTAAAGTGAATGAAGTCCCTACTTGTATCTCTGCTCTCCTGGACTATAGGTCTCTGGGTGACAGGGCCTGCTAGAATGAACTTTTGCGAATTGCACACAATCTGATATAGTTACCTTCATCGTAGAGTTATTTTAAAGAATACATGCATTTAATATTTTGCATCAGTTGGAGTATTGCTTCTACTTAAACATGCTTGCGTTTTATATCTGTCCTTATGATATAAAAAACTGAGTTAGGAAAAGGCAATGCAGGAAATTGTTGCATTTGTATTTTTTCACAGTTAAATTAAGCCAGAACCTTTTCTTCTTAAAAGTGCTCTTGCCCATTAAAGCTGTGGCATCTTTGACGTATAAAGATGGATGATTTATGCTTGAAGAATTTACGAAGATTCTTCCTGACCTCAAATTACTGTTTTAGACATGGCTGAAATATTTTCCTCATTTGATTTTTTATGAAATCTATATTGATGTCGGAATTCTTCATTTTTGTTTTTGTTATGAACATTCGTATTGGAATGGCAGGTTTCACTGCAGCAGTAAAAAATCCATATGATAAACTGGCTACTACTTTGTTAGTGTCATATAGATTTTGCAATTACCATTTAACAATACAAATACTTTTTCTTTTGTAAAACAAGCTACCTAGCTAGTGTACTTTCAGCTGAAGGCATTCTTTATTACTTGCAAAAATCAATCTAATATGCACAGACTAAACCGTGTTAGATTGAGCGGTAATGCTTCTGCACAAAGGTGACTGCCTATTCTTAAATTTAGAAATATGAAAAATTAATCAAATCAATTGTTTGATTGTCGTAGACTGTGTGGCAGTCATATTAATACACATGTTTCTGTCAAAGCTTCTTATGAGTTGATCATAAAGTCAAATTGATCCTAATGCAAGCTTTAATGTATAATTGATAGAGATTTGCCTTAATGGAGTATATAAAGTTCTTCACACACCCTTCGGTCCATCACAGAAAAAGAAAAGTAACTTCACTCTTATTAAAGAGAACAAAATAGACCCATGTTTCAAACCAAGGTGCATGATTCATATAGTAAACAAATTAACAAGTTCAGCTAGCAACGCCTTGCAATGTTCCTATGCATATGTGTGCAGAAGCCGTAACTCCTCCAGCAAAGTTCGACCTGGTATCAGACATAGAGCAAGATATCATGCTACTGATGTGGGTCTAAACACCTGCAAATCCCTAAATGTCATAGCTTGAGCTACCGATATCCCACGAGTTTGGGTCAGCGAAGGGGCTGCACCGCACTGGCAGTGGGTTGGTGTGGGATCTGTAGTGAACATTTTCTTTGAAGTTAAAGTCTGATTTAATAATGTTAGATAGACGACATAGCAAGTGATAATACTGAGTTGAAAAGTAACATTTTCATTTTTTCTGACTGATTGTGTTTCCTGTCATGTAGATTTGAAAAATCGAAATTAGTGGATCAGGTCTTAAAAATTATTTCTGATATTGGCTCTATGACTCTGAGTCTCATACTGCACCCTCATGTGCACTTACATCAGTGTCTGCTGACGGGACCTCTAGCTGTAAGTGCTTAGCAAAATTGGTGCTTCATTTCAGATATCTTTCACTCATGCAGTTTCTCTTATGGCTTTCATCACTCTAGCTTAGGTATCTCATAAGTTCTTCTCATAATAAATACAACTTAGACATCCTATTAAAAAAATCAATATAGACAAATGATACACTTTAGAATTTGGAACGAAAAGTGTCATTTTGATTATCATCCTAAAGTGCAAAATATAGGCATGGCAAAGGACTCATAGGCCCTGACTAGGAGTCAGGCAGTCCACAGGCCACCAGACTTGCGTTGGTGGTGGTCTCTTGACCACCCCATTACAATATCCTTTCATGCCGCTAGTGAAACTCTGTTACCTGGTGCTGTTGCAGCGGTCAGGAGGCAGTAATATGCATGGTAGGACCACCAAGCATATTACAAGGTTACTCTCTGCCACAGTTTTTATGGCGGGTCCATCACCATGAAAACCGTGGAAGAGAGGTAACAAAGGGGGTCCAACAGGACCCCTGGTGTCTCACCCCCTGTGGATGCACACAGGGGGGCACAAAATGTGCCCCTCTGTGTGCATGCACACCACTTCCTGCACGGCATAGACATTTCAGTCCATGCCGTGCAGGAACTGTTTTTCGTGTTCCTATTGTGGTGCCCTTTTTCATGGCACTGCCATGGGAACATCAAAAACAAAGCCCACCAGACAGGAGGAAACGCCTAATCTGGTGGGCGGTCCGACCCTGGCTTTGGTGGTGTGGCAGCTTGAAGGACCCCGTGCCGCACCGCCAAAGTCGTAATCAGGCCATTATAATTTTCAGTTTTAATTGGAGCAAATAGAACTTTTTCAAAGAATGTACTTCCTTCAGCTATCAAAATCAATGTTGGCTCAATTTTTGCCTAAAACATCCCCACCAATGGGTGCAAGAATCCCCAGAATATGTGACTGAACATGTGAAGCCTATTGCACTGACTAGTTTAGCAAACAATTTGATTCATTACTTGGGCCTGATTACGATGGTTGTCGGATTAGCCTGTGACCGCCACGGCAGTTGTATTGGGGCAGTCCCAGTCGCCAAATTATGATGCAAAAACCATGTAGGCAGTCAGAATCATGGCTTTTTCGATTGTGGCTTGTGCTGCTGCCCAAAAAGGGCTGCAGAAAAAATCAGCAATGGAAAGAGGATTTTTTTAAACATCCATGCACCGTGTGCCAGGCACCATTTGGTGGCTAGCACCTGGTGCATGGATGTTTGGGAGGCCCACAGGGGCTCTGCTATGGGCCCCAAAAAGGCCCTTTCCTACAGCTTTTCCATGGCAGTTGTACTGCCATGGAAAGGCTGTGAGAGAGGGACATCGTAATCCCTATGGCCGTGTCTGAGCAGGCCCCGCCCCTATTGTAGGAAATACAATCCAACAGACGGAAGCGTTGGTTGGTCCCTCCAACAGATGCACTCTGACCAACCGTATCATGTTGCAGAAGTCGGACCGCTCTACTGGATGTCAGTTGGACCCCCACCAATGGCCTAACAGTGGTGGTCCGACCGACATCCTAATGAGGACATAAGTTCATCTTACGTAAACACCTCTAAGGCAATGAGCTTTCTACATTTAAGCTAAAAAAATCATTTTAATTCTTCCTGAAAAACACAATGATCTTAGAAATGTCAAAGGTCGTTCTGACCAGTGTTTGGAGAAATTATTGAATTAAAAATATTGTGATAAGGAAAATATTCTGTCAAGAATATCAGGATGTTAAAAATATTGTCAATCGGAATATCATATGTAAGAATATTGTTTTAAGTGTTATTTTTAATATCATTGTAAATAAATATTGATGTAATATATTTAAGTGTTGTTTTGTATGTTATTTATTGTAATGAATTTGATAACATATGTTTAATAAAAAATGATTTGCATTTTGAGGGGGATAATGTATTAATTATGACATTTTTTAAACTAGCTGTTTTAGTTGTTTAATGTCTACAAATAATGGATTTATACTTTGTTTAGTAGCTGGATATTGGATTTGTAGGGGATAAGGTTGGGGAGATTTTTAATAGGTGGGTAAATACATTTTAATTTAATGTTCATTATTTTGATGATATGCAAACTTGTATAGTAAAATGTTTAAATTTCTATTGTTACATATCATAATTTAACTATAAATATCTATATATTAAATAAAAATATTATTTAATTGTAAATTAATTACAGTTATTTGTTAAATAAAGAATTCAATAACACTTATGAAAAATAAAAATAAATTAAAACTTTAATAATGTAGAATAATTTAAACTTTTAAAATTCACTGCCAGACCAGGTTTTTGCATTTGTCACCCCAAAACCAGTCCTAGGATGCTTGTTTCCAATCCGGGGAGGACCTGGCCTGGCAGTTCGGGCTGGACTGATCCCATTGGGCGCAGGGTGAAGACTGATTTGCATATGGCTGGGTCCAAATCGGAATGGCATGGTGAGCAAAAAAATGATGGATTTAGGCCCAGATCTCTGTACTGGGGTGAATGTATAACATTGTTCTGCATTCTGTCCATCAATTGGCCTTTTTGCATTTCTCACCCGAGTGGGACGGGTATGTCCAGCCGTGGGTCCCGTGCTCTCCATGCAACTGGCTGATGAGGGCTGAAAGTCCGAAACAGGTCCTAGTATGCTTGTTTCCAGTCCAGGGAGGACCTGGCCTGGCAGTTCAGGCTGGACAGTTCCGATTGGGTGCAGGGTCAAGACTGATTTGCATATGGCTGGGTCCAAACTGGAATGGTATGGTGAGCACAAAAATGATGGATTTAAGCTCAGATTTCTGTAATGGGGTGAATGTATAAAATTGTTCTGCATCCTGTCCATCAATTGTTCTTTTACCCTTTTGGTGTCCAACACCTTTTACAAATTGGTATAGATTGAATTGGAAATAGTAAATATCACTATTTTAGTGTCTAACACTTTCCACAAATTGGTATGTATTGGAATGGGAATACGAAATGCCACCCTTTTAGTGTCCATAACATCCCCAAATTGGTATAGATTGGAGTGGGAATAGTAAGTGTCACTTCTTTAGTGTCTAACACCTGCCCCATACTGGTTTTGTTTGGAGTGGAAATAGTTCATATCACCCCTTTAGTGTAGAACACCTTCTGCAAAATGGTATGGATTGGGGGGGGGATGGTAAATGTCTTCCCTTTAGTGTCTAACATACTCCCCAAATTGGTTAAGATTGGAGTTGGATTAGTAAATGTAACCCCTTAGTTTCCAACACCCTTTACAAATTGGTATAGATTGCATTAGTAATAGTAAATGTCACACTTTCAGTGTCCAAAACCCTCCTACACATTAGTTTACATTGGAAAGGAAATAGTAAATGTTACCCCTCTAGTGTCCAAGAACTTCCCCAAATTGGTTTAGATTGGAAGTGGGAATAGTAAATGTCACCCGTTTAGTCCCCAACACTTTCATAAAATGATTTATGTTGGAATGTATATATTTAATGTTATAATTGTAGCATGAAATCCTTTGTTCAAATTTTATTTGTATGTAGTAGAAATAGTGTATGTTATTTAATTAGTGTTGTTGGTATGTTGGTGTTTTGAAATATAATATGAAAATAGTTAATTCTATGTTTGTAATGAGTATTATTAATTACATACTTATATAGAATAAAGATGTCACATTTTTCTTATTTTAGTTGTTAAAGTTTAATGTATATTTTAAAATGTTTAAACATACATATTTCAACATGAAAAAAAAGTTTTCCATATAAATACAAGATTGGTAATACATTCTATTATTACATTAAAATGTTAATTAAATTCAAATAGTTAAATATGCTGTACATTTTCCATTTTTTCCAATGTAACATCCTTTTAATGTAAATTTTTTTTATATAGTTTAATTTTTTTTATATATTTTATATTATTATTTATTTGATGCATTACTTTTTTAACACATTTATACAATGTTTCTTGCAGTTTTTAAATGTTTAATAGTCTTTTTATTCAGTTTCAATTAGTGGCCGTTTTTAACTTTACCACTACGTTCCATTTTCTAGTCTATTTGTGTCATTTTTAGTATATTTTCTGGTATCAGGATCACAGTAAGTGCTGATGTTCGTTGGAATAGGTAAGTCCATTTAAAGGCTTTTTTAAGGGCTTTGAAGGAAGGTCAATTTGGGGGAGAGGTCTAGAGGTGAGTTATAATTTAGTTTTTCTGTTATTTGTACATTATGGGCATCATTACGATGTCAGGTGAAAACTTTCCACCTGACCGACTACGATGCGACAGAACACTGTTTGGTCGGAGTCCCAGTGTCCTCTATGGGAGACCGCGTTCTGCCCGACAACACTGGCCTCTTTAGGGAAATGGGATGTGTGTGTAAAACCATGCACCCTGTCGCAGGCACCCCACGGTGCCAGCCACACAGTGCAGGGTTTTACAGGGGGGTCCCTTAAGTACCCCCTTGGCCCCCTACCAGAGGCTGCAGGATGAAGGGGGCCCTACTAGCGGCCCACAAAGTCACTTTCTGACAGCCTTTTTATGTCGGACAGGCCGACTCAAAAAGGCTGTTGGACATCGTAATCAGCTGATCGAAAACGCAGTTCGTAGAGTTGTACGATGCGGTTCCGACCGACACAGATACTAGAAGAGCCATTCGGAACTGATAGGGAATACCCGCGTGGTTTACTTTCTGACCTAAAAACATCGTAATTGGTCGGGCGGATTGTAAACCAACCGAGTCGATTGGAAGGGTTCTGACGCAGTCTACGAAATTCCAATGGTCGGGCGAAGTCTTTCTGCCCGATATCATAATGAGGTCCTTAATTGTATTAATAGTAGTATTTTCCACTGATATGTAGTTTGAGATTTTTTTTACACTGTTTTAGTAATGTATCATTCTGTTATATTATATTATATTGTGTTATGTTACATATTTTATGATGATTAATTGTAGTATGTATTTATTTTATTTTACAGATTTTTGTCTACAAACATGTCCTATGGGCAGTGGGAGTTACTATTATATTATAATTTCAGTTTATAATAACAAAATATTTTTAACTTTGATTTTCTTTTTTTCAGGGTTCCAGGAGGGTTTATTTTTTTAAACACTTCTTTGTTTTTATTAATGGTTCCCACATACTTCGGACTGCTTTGAGGGATCTCTTTTGGATTTGTGTTATTTTTGCATTTGTTTGGGCTTTTTGGAAAGTCTTTTTGCCATTTGTTGTGGACTATTATTTTTGACTACTTGGATACAGAACAGTAGGTCATATTTATAATATTTGTTTTGGATGGGAAATTTTAAATTAATTTTGTGTGTAAATATGATGTGATTATTTGAAAATGTGTGGTTTATGTGTTGTATTTATTTTATGTGATGATTGAGTGTGTTCTTTGAGATTTTTGGTTGATGAGGATTGGATTGCTCATGTAAATAATTTCTATATTGTTTGGTTTCCCAGTCTTATTTAACATTGGAGTTTTATTTAATGATTAGACTGATGAAATCTGTATTATTTATATGAAAAATGATTTTTGCTGTTGCTTTAGATTTTGTGAATGTTTTTGGAGATTTTTGTAGGTTACTTAGCAAGCAGCTCTAATTAAACAAATAATGAGCATAGAATAATAATTGAAACTTTTGCTAAAGTCCGTTTTGTAAGTTAGCACAGCATTCATTCCTAAAAAGAATCAGGATTGGTCCCTAGATATGAACTCCTTTGAGGGTTTGTGAGAAATGAGTCATCACCCTGATCTGTCTTGGCTGCAGTTGAAATGCCCTACAGTCACACATGGCAAAGAAAAAAGCATTTGCTTGTAGGGAAAACTATTTCTATGTTTTCAGAAGTCACAAATGAAAGATGCATTGTAAGCTCATTGGACAGTGCATTTACAAATATAGGGTATATCAGATTTTGGGGGTAGTGTGCTCTCACATTGAAGTTTAACCAAAAGCTGTTTCAATTTATAGGCTTTATTAGGCCTTTCCTTTAATATGCCTAGCTGGAATTACAGTATTTGTTTCCTATCCCTTGGAAAGAAAGTGATATCCTATTTATTTTTTTAAATCTTATTTAAAAGTGATAAACATTCAAAACATACACTTGTACCTGAATAAGCCAATACTCACATAAAATACGTTTTTCACTCACCCTTTTCAGGGCTGGAATACACATACATGGGAGAGTTACCAGCACTGGCTCAGAGGATAATAGTGAAGGTACAGCAGATGCTTGTGATCTGTAACCACTTAGCAGACACCTTTCTAGACATTTCTAGACAGCTAGCCTCTACTCACAGTGGTGAGGGAACCTGTTTGGCCCCTGTCAAGTAGAAGGGAACTTTTCTACATAGTGGTACATCTAAAGAGCTGATGACAGGTCTGTGTGTTGGCATGAGGGGTATACCATAGTGAAGCAGGGGTTCCTGTGCAACATTACAGTAAGGCAAAAAGTAAGTGCTAAAAAGAAAGAGGGAGACTGTAGGAAAATAATTAGGATTGGATGGCAGTATTTTTCCAATCACTTGCTGGTTCACTGGATAAATCTGGCACCTTACTCATCACTTCCCATGATCATTCCTTGTAAGGAATTGCAAGGCAGAAAGAAGTGAGGCTGACTAGGTCTGAACTCACAATATGACTGAGGAGTCAATGATTTATAGGAATGAATGAACAGGGGACAGCAGGAACTAGGAAAGGAGAAAATAACAAAGTGTAGGAATTCCAATCCATGTAATGAAATTATTATGGAACTGAAAAAGCAGAACAAACTATGAATATTAATAGGCACCTATCCAGTGCCTTTGACAGTGTTCTATACTAACACTGCCGTTACTAACTCACCCTGAAATTGTAACTATGCCATCATTCATACTAGTTTCCATGTCTTTGTCTTTCACTGTCTTCATGCATGACCTCTTCTTAACATTACAAGATGTTGAACACTGGGTGCTGGTCAGTATATATTACATCTTCTGCTCTTGTCTCTTGTTGTTCCTCACTATTCTTTGCAATAGTAGAAAGTCTGCAGGGATTGGGTGAAGGAAAATCACCAGTCATTAACTATTGTTCAGGATTAAAAATGGCTAGCTAACACCCTCTCTCCAGTACCTAGTGAAGAATCAGAAGGAAGATTTTGTCTTGGCCCTATTGTGAAGAGATCCATGGAGGCATACTGCAATCTACTTGAACTCGGGTACCAGAAGTGTCTTTCAAGGGTCTTGCAACCGCGATTCTCCCATTGAATTGTACGTAGCATGCAGTCGTGTTTTCACACTGCACCCGTCCTCCTTGGGGTCCCTACTTACTCACCTTGGGTGGCTTCTTTAGGTCCCAGCGATTCTCTGCTCTCTAGATACTGTCTTGACTCGAGTTGTGGTTCTTATACCAAGATTTTAGTATATGGTTTTTCTCCCCCGGGAGCCCCCTGTGTATTAGTGCTACTTACGATTGTTTCTGTGCTACAGTATTGTGTGCTTTGTGTTTATCTGTGTGCTGCAGATACTGTGAGGTATTTAAGGTGTTATAATAATAAGTATATATTCTTCTAACTACTGTGTGGTTCTCCCTTTATTTAACCAACACAATAAGGTTGCATTCTGGTGAAAAAAACTGCCTAACATTCCTTCAAGACTCAGCCTGAAGGCTGCTCTCCACAGCTACCACTTGGATAGCTTTCTAAGGTTATATTTGACCTCTTAAATCACCATAAGGTTTGTTTGAAATGGTGCAAGGTGCCCAGTTTAATTAGTGGACATCACATAGCAGGCCAACTTTTCATAACATTGATATCTCCCACCTCTTTTTCTGGGCTGAGAGAAAAGAAAGGCTTATATTTTTGCCAAAAAGCTGCTCCTACCTTTTGGTCTTTGGACAAGTGTCCTACTGTGTGAGAGGTAAATGAATATAAGTCTCCCTATAACATTCCTCTCTCCTAGGATTCAGCTGCTTTGCATAATGACTTCCAGACAAAGAGAAATACAATTCATCTTTGATTTCTTCTATTATTATAGGATAACCATGATAAAGAAGCATCATTTATGTACATGATAAAGGGGAGGACTAATAGGTAACACAGTAAAGTGTTGACTCCCCACTGAATGACTACATTTTATTTCTTTTGTTCAGCATTGTACTTCTCTGGAAAATATGTTCCAGCTTGTAAAACAAAATGCTTGATCCATTCCCTGTTCACTTGGTTGAGACAATACAACCCTAAATCCCAATGCATCACTTTGAAACACATGGTGGATTTACAGGAGCACCTGTGCTCCACCCATGTAATGCGTAGTCGATGTAAAACAAAACAAGGCAGGTGCTATGTGTGGTGAATTTACTAAACAATGCAAAGCCTTATAAATCAACTTTGTATGGCTTAGTAAATACCCAAATAAATATTATTATGAGGCTGTGCCACAAAATTGATGCAAAATTGATGTAAACGTACAGAAAATACATGTAGAAATTCGATGTAGATAAGCAGATTTAGCCAAAGGAACAAGAAAATGTCCATGAAAGAAAGGAATTGTTTTATCAAGGCATAACTATGTAATTGCTACCAGTTTAGTTATGAAAACAGCCGATGAATTGCTACTGTCCCAGTGTATAAAAAAAGAAAATATAGACATGACGCGGGTTATTAGCGGCCTGTTTCCCTACAGGTCAAATTTATCAGACGTATAACCCTGTACAGATTCTAAGGTTTTGTCACAAGCAAAATATGGCTTCAGGTAGGGGCTGGCACCTGGGACTAGTGCCTCAACCTACACTTGCTTGTAAATACAAATACTGCATCTAAGAAGGGGACATTATATCCCTCCTTTATAGATCTTGGCAGTGCCTTTGACCGGGTTAATGGGTCAAAGCTCTGGAGCATATTAACTTGGAAGGGGCTGGAGCAGGGTCTGGGAAACCTTCCTCTGGATTTAGCTTTCTGTGATAAAGGCATGTATGTGTATGAGGAAGAGTGCAATGACGCCTTTCAGATGGAACGGGGAGTAAGCCAAGGATGTTGTTTTTCTTCTGTTTTGATCCTTTTGTGCATTCATGGCCTCAATGTCTTTCATCAGCAAAGGAAATGCCAAGAGTGATAAAGACCCCAATTCAGCTGTATTGTATGATGTCATTTACAACGCCAGTAGCATTGATTCTCGCAAATGCGAGACCTATTGACTTTGCAATGCTTGTTATTTATTTCAACTCCCTTCTGCTGCCAACTGATCAGTCTATAGTGCTCTTTAGGTCGAGCTACAGCACGCATGCACAGTCTGCAAGACCTACTGTAATTGATAATCCGACTTTTTTCCTGCCTGCTACTCACCATTGGTTGACCCTTGTGACGCTCTTTTTTGGTGCTTCCTAACTGGTCCCAATCATTGATATGTCACTTCCTTGAAATGCTAAGGAGCACCTCTGAAAGGACAATTTCCTTACTCCTTCAGTGTTCATCATTTGTTTGGGAAACTCTTTTTATTCTTCTGCATTGCTGTTTATTTTTTCTGCTCACTTATGACCTCTCTTCTCTTCAGGGTGATGAAAGTGTTGTTAGTCTGCACTAACGTAAGCGCAGAAAATACTGTGATGGGAAGTGGGGGCATACAAGGCTGT
This sequence comes from Triturus cristatus, assembly GCF_964204655.1. NCBI lineage: Eukaryota > Metazoa > Chordata > Amphibia > Caudata > Salamandridae > Triturus > Triturus cristatus. The sequence goes on along the minus strand of NC_140584.1, from coordinate 715,317,146 downwards.
TGCTTTTTTCTGGCTGCTCTGAGGTGGAGGGTGGTTTCTCTGGTCTCATAAGGTCAGTCTGTATTCCTCTGCAGCTGCAAACAAGAATACAAATAGCCCCAACTCCCCCCCCCCAACTGCTCATGGAGAGCTCTGGCTTGGTGCTCCTTGCCCACATATCTCTTCTTCTCCGTCCGGGAAATCTATTTTAACCTCGGTGCTGAGCAGCAGACCTGGGCCTGGCACAGCGCCCAGACCCGTGCGGATGTCCTATGAGCGCAGACAGCGGCAGCAGCTCATCTCATCGATCCCGGGGGATAGAACATGATCCACCCAGGACTAGTGCTACCACTGTAGTAACAAGCATTTGCAATGCAACAGGTCTCGCATTTGCAAGACTTTGAGCTATTGCCTCTGTAAATTACACTCAATAAAAGGCATTGTCATTAACAATGCCAATAGGTCAAACTCTCGCGAATGCGAAACCTATTGCATTGCAAATGCTGATTTCAAATGCTGAAAAAGATATGGCTGTACCAAGGCAGCAAAGTAAGCCGCTGTGAAGTAACCGCATTATTTAAGAATGGAAGTCAAACAGGAAACGGAAATCCAAACATGGAGATCTGCAACATTCCCAAAAGTGAGTTTTGACAGCCCGTACCTTTGCAGTTATGGCATTCACGCGAACAGGTATGTGACTTCTGGAAAGTCATGCAACTTTCTGTGAAAAATTGCAGTTTTAGCTGGACCAATACTTTCAATAGACTCCGTTTCTTATAAATGTCTTTTCATTTTTATTTAAGGCGGACACTTTGTGAATTGGAGACAAGTAGGGTATCTGATATTCCTTTGTTAACATGCATAATGAACAACATGCTCTAGTGTTTTGATGTGATTTTTTTGTAACATTTTGCAAGGTTCCTTTGTGGATGCTGTACAATGATGTTGAAAATCAAATTATGATGAACGTGATTTGCTAACAATGTGTTATTGTTAAAAATGTAACAAGAAGTTTTTGTCACTAGCTAAAAATGGAGGCTCCTTTGACTGTTGTCTGGAAAATAAAATGCAGCAATTACATGGTGCAATGTGCCCCTGATGTTTATGGGCCCCGGTGGAACTGCGCTTGCTTTACCAGTGCTAGCTGTGCCCCTGGTCTTTGGTCACGTGATGAAGATGATGCTTGTATTTATTTATTTATTTATTTTTGTAGCTATAGTTTATGGCCAGGAATTATGCTGTCGCACGGGCATGGTAAAAGAAGCCCGGCGGAATTTCTTCAATCCTTCTCTGAGTGGCGGTCGAAAAACATATAGTCACTTGTGCCCAGGGGTATACTCTGCATGGTGTGTCCTATGTCTTTATTGGACGCTGTGGCTAGCCTTGCTTCAAAAGCCAAAAGCAAGAGTTACGTTGAGCCTGGATAGTGCATGCACTGCTCTGTGATCCATGCAGCATTACAGTATAGACTTGAAGCCACGCCCACTCCCCACCCACCATATTTGTCATTAGTTTGTGTCATTGTCTTTCGTAAATGCTGGCTTCTAATTCATTAATAGGCTTGTTAGTCCCTTCTTAGTTCCGCCTTGTCTTCATTTGTAACTTTACATGAGGACTGGCCCTTTTACTTCGATTGTTATAGGGTACATATTATTAATTCTGTAAGCACTATTTTCTTTAATGGTTTCTCCTACTGCAGGCACTACATGCTTTCCTGCAACATTCAGCGTGCCATGCACACTTTTAAGGGGAGCTTTTACCAAAAAAAGCATTTGTTTGTCAACGTGACAAACAAATGCTTTTTTTTGTAAAAGCGGCCCAAACCCTGCTTTTACTTTATTAGTTCATTAATAATAATGGGGCATCCCAGTCGCATGAGAACTGGGGAATTACAACAGTATAGAGAAGAGGGTTCTGCCATGTAATTACTTTCTATGGGTTATATCTATCCACCAAAAATCTTTGGAGACATCAATAAATTATGTAAACAAACACACTACTGACACTGGTACTAATGACAAGACTATATTTTATTTAAATGGAAAATAAAGAACAGATATATTTAGAAAGTCGTATATCTTCTTAACAAGAAGGAATTTAGTTATTGCATCTAAATACGATAGGAAACCCTCAACAGACCTTGGGGTCTACATCAGGACTGGGTACAGTCTGCTAAATGAGTTTCATGATGGGCCTTATGGGGGTCAAAACATCTCTGTGTTCATTACCACAGAGACGCGGACCGAGATGACCGAGCAATACTGATTTATCAGAACGCCGGAGGAAAACTAGGAAGCACTTCGTGCTCCAGGATCTTAGATGCCAGTTACAAAAATACTAACAGGGATTAACCCAATACTGAGGAAACATGTATTTAGCCCCCATAAAGCCCAGCATTGCAGGGGATTTAGAATCGTCCATCATCTCAATGAGGTAATGACCAGGTAAAGGAGGCCACATATGGACCCCTTCTCCTTGAGAAACTCATATAGCAGACCGTACCTAGTGCTGATGTACACCCCAAGGTGATGTTGCCTAACCACACCCGTTCTCTGGGGGTCTAAACATCGACTTGTTGCCACTTAGCATGCCAAGCCCAAACGGACATGCTCATGTGAGGCAGTTGCGTAACGATGATTGAGGGGGCCCCCCTGCAAGGTACGTGGAGGGGCCCCCTCCGGACTCTATCAGGAGTTCCCCGGCCGAAGTGCAGTGCTAAGGGGGCCCCCTAGAGCTTGGGAGCCCCCCGCACCGCGGGGGATGCAGGGGCCTGCATTACGCCCCTGATGTGAGGATGCAAATCACATGTCTGTTGAGGGTTTCCTATTGTATTTGGACACAATAACTACATTCCTTCTTGTATGTTTATTGTATTGTGTTGGATGTTTTTCAGTGTTCAATGTGTCATCACTTCTGTTATTTTTGAGGCACATGTATATATGTCACAAGTAGTGTTCACAGTCTGTACTTTATTGATATTTTTTTGTATTAATTAAGAAGATATATAACTTTATAAATATATCTATTCTTTATTTTCCATTTAAGTGAAATATGGTCTTGTCATTTGTAATATGTGTCAGTAGTGTGTTTGTTCACATATCATTTATTGATGTTTCCAAAGATTTTTGATGGATAGATATAACCCATAAAAAGCAATCACATATTACATTGCAGAAACCCTCTTCTCTATACTGTTCACTTTAATAGTGTCCGCTGACCTTTCTTTTGACATGGCTTGTCTAGAGAAATGGGCGTGGCCTCTAGTGAAAGCACAGCATGGGGCGCTTGTAAAGAACAAGCATTTTCAATGCAATTGGTCTCGCATTTTAGAAAGTTTGACCTATTGGTATATTAAATGACAAGACATTTTATTAATGCAGGTTTGTTATACACAAATAAAAAGCACTTTCATTTACAATGCCAATAGCTCAAAATCTCACAATTGCAAGACTTATTGCATTGCAAGTGCTTGTTTTGCTTGCTTCCCCTCGTTGTTTGTTCCTCCCCATCATTGCTTGCTGTTGTTCCCCTTCCTGCTTGCATCTACTCCCTCCCTCCATTGCTTGTTTTTAGTGCACTTCCACCACTGACTTGAAGTGGTGGCGGAGTATGTGACTTAATGATGTTAATGTCTCTAATGATTCATCTGCCTCCTACTCCAGTTAAGCACATGACCGATTTGCAGGTTATGGCTTATTAGGCACAGGCTGTCAGAACACATAAGCTATGTTTTTCCATTTTCTTTCTCACTACAGGGTATATGTACAAGCCCCTATTGCCACGGGACCATCACTTTTTAGGACGTTCCAGTGGTGATAGGAGCTTCACCTTATTTACAAGGCACTTTTACGTGGCTTAAAGCTGCCTTGTAAATAAGGCCCCCTTTCACGCCAAGCTTATCATGAAAGGGAAGGTCATTGGGTGTTGCGGTGGATGTTCCACCGCAACACCCATTGATTCTGATGCTGCCTCCTATTTAGAAGGGAGGCGTAAATAGGAGGCAGCGCCAGAATTAAGACGAGGGAAAACCTGATCTTACCCTGGCACACTGAGGAGAAATGTTACATATTTCCTCGTTTTTGCTGTTTTCACGTGTACTGCGTTGTGCAGCACACATACAAACAGCAAAAGGCCAATGATTGTATATGTACAGGAAGGTCCCCCTTCAATAATTTTTCTTTATTTTGGTGTTCTGCAACTGCTATGTGTACCTCATTAAGCAGCTGTTCTGCTTGGGTTTTCGGATCGGGTGGAACCCGCTCTACAGAGCCCTTCTGACCCAAAACAGAACGTTACCCCCTCCCTAGGGTCTTTTTACACCCAAATAACCACATATATACGTACCACCTAAGGACAGGGAATTCCTATTATATATATATATATATATATATATCAAGACCTCACAGCCTCGCAATCTCAGCAACCACAGTCTCGCGGCCTTAGGCAGACCCAGAATCTCCTACCCATTCGGCAGCGACACACACACGATCTCGCGACCTCAGTCAGGTCCAGAATCTCCTACCCATTCGGCAGCGACATACAAAGTCTCGCGACCTCAGTCAGGTCCAGAATCTCCTACCCATTCGGCAGCAACACACAAAGTCTCGCGACCTCAGTCAGGTCCAGAATCTCCTACCCATTCGGCAGCGACACACACACGATCTCGCGGCCTCAGTCAGACCCAGAATCTCCTACCCATCCGGTAGCAACACACAAAGTCTCGCGACCTCAGTCAGGTCCAGAATCTCCTACCCATTCGGCAGCGACACACAAAGTCTCGCGACCTCAGTCAGGTCCAGAATCTCCTACCCATTCGGCAGCGATACACACACGATCTCGCGGCCTCAGTCAGACCCAGAATCTCCTACCTACACGGCAGCCTTGGCACGAGCTCATCCTATTATCACTGTAGTACACGACAGGGGAATTGGGATTACTATATATCAGATCACACAAAGACTATTAGTTGAGCACAACCTGTTCTCTAGTTCGAGGGGCTTGTTTTCCCCCTCATCCAGTTACCACTTACCTGACCAGGATTAACCTCTGTTCATTTTAAGGCAACTCTGACTAAAGAATAGGCTATCCTCCTATACAAAAGTACACAACACATGCTAACGTACAACAAGCTAAATACTTTATTTAAATGCCACATGCACATTCGCAGAATACATTATATATATATAGACAACCTGCAAGGAAAGTGAAAGGTTAAGTTGTATACTCTAAAGAAAAAGGGGTCGACTTCACCTTTATGGTACGTAGCCCGTGCTCAATGGTCATCTAGGTTCCCTTCTCGTCTATGCCTCGGCTTCGCCTGGAAGTCACCCCTCTACAGTTGTGGGTCTGCTCCCTTCTCCCTCTCCGAGTCCTTGGAACCTCTTCCCTGTCGGCTACTCTGTCCTCTTTAGATTCGAGTTCGTCATCCGTCTTCCCTGGAATAAGTAATAGCTTTTCTGCTAACGGCCAGATGCCGCCTATGGTCTAGAAGCAAGTGCCCTTATCTCACTCAGACTTTCACTAATATAGAAGTGCATTCCCTCATGGAAATTTCCAGCTCGAAACCTGCCGCCCACCAAATTCCTGTACCTCCCCGTACCAAGGACACTTTCCCAGCCGGCCGGCCTGATGTAGTGTCTTCGGCATGAAGAAAAATACAATCCTTCGATAAGGGCCGGCCTGAACCGGTTCTCTCCGAGCGAATAACACCTCATAACTAAAACATCCCCCTCCCTCTGGAAAGGTCCCGGGCTGCCGGAGCAGAAAGAAAGATGGAGTCTCTCCCGTTTGAGGCCTACCAGGCCTGAATTCAACACAGCTCCATGAAACAACCTCACTATAGGGCAAATTATCCTCAAGGCTAACGAATCTATCCCCTAGGCTATGTGTGTAGGCCCTGAGCTAAGGGTATGAGCACGGGATTGTGTCACAAGTGTCTAATAGATAGGCCCTACTCACTACTCCAGTCCTTAGACTCGGATGGAAAGAGACTGAAGTCATATGGATTGCCCTGCAACACCGGAAGACCGGGAAAATCGAGCAGTACATTCCACCCTTGACTTCAGTCTATTATATATATACTAAATGGAACTAACATCTGTGGAAGAATAATATGAAACAAAACTAACCGATCTATGTCTAGTACCAGATGTGCAGAATTGAAGCAGTGAAGGGATACACTGAATAAAACAACAGATAGAAATTAAAACAACAAGAGCAATCAAAATGCCACCTAATGTGTGGCGTAGCATATTCATGTCTGGCAACCAGTTAAAGAGCCAGTCAAACCAGCCCTGATCAATGTGTTTCCTAACTTCATTAGTTAGGTCATGCAATTTATCTATGTGTGCACGAATGGATTGTGTATGATCAGATAAGTTAAAACAGCAGAGGCCTTCAAAGTCCGAGCAGCCATGTCCATGTTTAAGCAGAAGATAATCAATGGCTGCTCTATTTTGCAAGATGGCTCTACGTTCACCCTGGGCGTCTAATAGTAAGTCAGATAAGACTGTGGAAGTATGATTAATAGATTTGACCATCCAGCAAGCCATTTTCCCAATGGATTTAGCATTATAAACCGCCAAAGCAGGGACACCAATAATTGAAACAGCTAGACTAAGGTATTCAGACTTGGAATATAAATGCAAAGATGAGTCACAATCCTCCTGTAACGTAGTTGTATCTCGGAGCACACGAGAGTTGGCATTTGGATGTGATGAGAACATAAGTAAACTGAGTCTAGTAATGGCACACGGGCCTCCGGAAATGTTCGCAGGGACATAGGGCCAGGAAGTATTACCACATGAGAAAAGCCACCCGGCAGGTAGCAATATTGCACGATAGTGACTGGGAGCAACTACCAAACTGTTGCAAGTCATATTGTTCTGAACTGAGGTGCATGTCGTCGGTGTCCTCTGGAAACACAGAGTTCGTTCATGAGATGTGAAAACAGTGGCGCCTCTTAACTTGAGATGTAGACATTCAGAAATCGCATTAGGATTACATGTGAGGAAGAAGCATAGATCGCCTTGTGTGATATTGTACGTAGTTATTTGGGATTGGATGGGAAGTTGCTCATTCGGCAGTTCAGTACACAAAGGACAATATGCGTGGGTAGCAAAATCACCCAGAATAACATTTGAGCGAGCCTTTGAAATGTTAAAAATACTTATTAAAGTTTCTAGCGAGGCGGGGACAGCAACCAGACATGTCGCTAAAATGTCGTGCACGGATCTCATCGGTGTCAAACAAAAGTGAGGGGCATCAGTCACTCTTTTTGCCAGTTGCGTCCAAAAGTTCGATGACGAGTCCCATGCGTTGAAGGAACGCAATACTCGGGTTCTCAATTCATCCTGGGTCGATAGGATCCCCTCTCTCTCTCCGGAGTAGTCCAAACGGTGTCCAGTGCCGACACATCCTGCAGCAACAATCCAAAGAATGATCTGAAAAAGAACCAAATACAGGTATTAATCATTCTCGTAAATAACATTTATCAGCTGGGACAGCTTCCCAGCTATCTTTCCCTGGCCTCATAACCAAAATGGTGTTGTCCTGACCGGTGGCAATAACCTCCGCTTGTTCAGGGGGATTTTTAGGCGATTGCACCCAAACCTTGGCCCCAGGGTTATCCGTAGAACCAAAGCCTTTCTGGCCTCGTACAGTTAGCAAAGTTGGGGCAGTGCCTTTCTTTATTTCACCACTGAAAACAGGCATAATGAGTAATTGAGCCACTCGGTCGGTGCGGTGTATCAGCAAGTCATTCTCACTGCTATTTAGCAGAAGTACCTTAATCTCTCCCTGATAGTCGCTGTCAATAACCCCTCCAAGTACTTGGATGCCTTTTACAGCCAGCCCCGATCTAGGGGCGATCAATCCAAAATTCCCCGGTGGTATATGAATACCAACACCGGTAGCAATGATGACCCGATTTTTACTTTCCAGGACGGTGTCATCCATAGCATGCAAATCTAAGCCTGCCGACCCTGGGGTCGCTCTGCATGGAGCCAAAGCTCCAAAAGTAATTTCCCAATACATCACAGTTTCATTGATCACATTAGGCATAGTCTCAACCTGTGGGGGAAACAAACGCATAAGTGGAGATTCAGCATTTAAAAAAGGACGATTATTCAGGATCAATAGTGCTTGGGGTAAAAAATCTCGCCAATTTTTATACTTGTCATCTGTTAACTTACGTAGCTGGTCCTTTAGCAGGCCATTCAATCTCTCCACCAGGCCTGAGGCCTGCGGGTAGTAGGGTATATGGAATATCCATTCAATATTATTTTCCACACAGAATTCCTGTACCAATCTTCCACGAAAATGGGATGCATTATCAGATTGAATTTGGAATGGCACACCATAATACATCATAATCAATTCTAATGTTTTTATGGTATTCAATTGGGTAGCTTGCTTACATGGAAAAGCTACCAGCAAACCACTATATGTATCGACAATTGTGCAAACATATTGACAATTTCTACTCATAGGAAGGGGTCCAATGTAATCAATCTGCCAGATTTGAGCGGGCAATTTCCCGCGATGTAAATGACCTCTAACAATTTGGGGTACTTTACGCTGTCTGATATGTTGACAGACGGGACAATGTAGAATAACATTTTTGATTAGGTCCAGGGGAATATAAATTCCTCTATCAGCAGCCCACCTGCTAGTGGCCTTCTCTCCAAAGTGTCCTGCCTTCTGGTGTGCCCATTTCGCCAATCCCGCAATATCAGGATCTTGTCTGTCCACCACTGCCTCAGCAATTTTAGATTTCTCATCTGCAATATTATGAAAAAATTTGTCAAGAGAGTCTATTGGGGTGTGAGCATCCACATGGAAGATGGTAACAGTACTCTGTGGGAGCATTTCCCAAATCTCTTGCCATAACTCTTTTCCCCATAACTCTTTGGAGTGTAACCTCCAATTATGGGAATGCCAGGTCGGCAACCAAACAGCCAGTCCATTGGCAGTGGACCAGGAATCAGTGAAAATGTGGCATACGCCAGGTAACTCCTGTTTCAAAACTTGGTACACGGCATAGAGCTCGGCAAACTGACTACTCTTCCCTTCACCAGTTGTGCTCAACAGTTTTTGTGTGATCGGATTATAAGACACCGCCTTCCAGTGCCGTGTCGTTCCAATAAACTTTGCTGACCCATCTGTGAACCACACATGGTTCCTGTCCTCGACGGATAAATCATCAAAAGGTCTACCCCACTTGACAGGAGACTCCTGTTCTAAAGGTACAGAACACTCACTCTCAGTCTCAGTCGATGGTGCTTGTGCCACTTGCTCATGTAAAGACGCAACTCCTTTCGGACCCACACGTGCCCTGTCTTGTATGTACCATTTCCATTTAATCACACTCGCCTCCTGAGCATGCCCAATTCGATGAGTTTTTGGTGAACTCAAAACCCACTGCATAATGGGAATTTCAGGACGCAAGAATATGTCATGTCCCAAAGTCAATTGCTCGATATCCACTAAAGCCCAATAACAAGCAAGTAGCTGCTTCTCAAAGGGTGTATAACGCTCACCAGCATCAAGTAACTTTTTGGTCCGAAACCCTAATGGTACTTTACACCTGCCTTGTTTCTGCCACAGACTCCAATTTGCATAAGGGCCTTGCACAGACACATTCAAATCCACATCACCATCACGTACAGGCCAGAGATCCATAGCATGTTGAATTGCCTCTTTCGCCAGACTAAATGCATCTTGCTGTTGCTTACCCCATTCAAATGCATTCTTTTTACGTGTAACTCGATACAAAGGGGCCAATATTTGACTCAAATGAGGAATATGCTGGCGCCAAAAACCGAATAAACCAATGAATCTTTGGGCTTCCTTCCTATTCCTCGGAACCGAAAAATCAAGAATTTTCTGTTTAACTTGAGGGATCACCTCGCGGTGTCCCTCATGCCAATTAATACCTAAAAATTTTACAGCTTGAGACGGACCTTGTAATTTGTCCGGGTTGATCTCCCAACCTTTCCCACGCAGACACTCAATGACTCTATCTAATTGTGTCTGAACATCCTCTTGTGTTTCGCCTTGGATCAAAACATCATCAATATAATGACATATCTGGATTTTGGGATGAACTGGTACCTCAATCAAGTGTTCTGCCACCAGCCGGTGACAAATCGTAGGACTATGCACATAGCCCTGAGGAAGACTTCTGAACGTCATCTGACGCCCATTCCACGTAAAACTGAACTGTTCCTGACACTCAGGGGCAATTGGAATAGAAAAGAAAGCATTAGCAATATCGATGGACGCATACCATGTACCTGGATGTGTTTGGATTCTTTCAATCAGGGTGATAACATCCGGTACTGCAGCAGTCAAAGAGGGCGTGTGTTTGTTCAATTCTCGATAATCAACAGTCATACGCCAAGAATTATCACTTTTACGCACCGGCCAAACAGGATTATTCCAAGCAGAAGTAACTGGAGTTATAACGCCTGCATCAACCAACTCCTGAATGGTGGTACTAATCTCTTCATGACCACCCGGAATACGATACTGCTTCTGACAAACCACTTTGGTCGCCTGGGGAACTTGTATGGGGGGCATCCTTAAACGACCAACCCGTATAGGTCTGGACGAGATATAATGCGTCGTTCCAAATTGGTAACACCCATCATCAAGATGCAATGTCATTCCCTTCAAAATATCAATTCCAATTATGAATTCTAGAAGTGGCACCACTAATACAGAATATTCCTTTCTAGGGATTCTACCTATTCTCATTTCAAGCAAAGTTTGAACTGCAGGGGTTTCCTTTCCTCCTAATCCGGTAATAGTGAAAGGCTGCCCTGTAAATTTCTTTGATTTTCCATGAATAAGAGTGGCCTCCGCTCCTGTATCAACTAATGCTCGGGCCCTTTGGATATTACGATGTCTCCAAAAAATATCAATATCTACATAGGGTCTATTATCTCTGTGAGCCCATCTGTGTACCGGAGCTTGACCTATTTCCTAGTCATTCTTACTGCATTCTGTGTACCAGGACAAATCAGGATAAAGACTCTCACGTTTCTTAGGTATCGGTACCTCCTGTTCATATCCATCTCTATTACGAAATGGATTCCTGTCCTCTGCATTGTACTGCGAGTTTCGATCGGCCAAACTGTGTCGATCCTCTCTCCTTCTCAACTCAGGGGATTGATCCCTATCATCTCTACGTCTGCTGTAAGCATAATCATTTCTCCCCCTTTCCTTTTCCCCCTCTCTCTCCCTGTCCCGCTCTCGACGAGGGGACAGATCACGTACAGGACGCCGATCATCACGACGATCAAAGCGCCCACGGCGATCATCATCACCGCTACCATCAGAACAACCACGATCACACTCAGTCGTCCGAACACGCCGGGCACCCTCCTTCCGGTCCAAGCCCCGTTTGCGAAACATTTCCCACAAACGAGCAGTAGTCTCACCATCAATATCCTCCCGACGCACACCATCAGCCAAAAGACCAGTAAAGATATCACGTCTAGTAAATTTATACTCACCAGGAGTACGAGTGTCAGACCGGGACTGACGTTCAGGTTTAAACCACTCACCCAACTCACCGAGTTGGCGTACCGACTCCAACACCGTAGATAGTACATTACCAGTCTGGTTAATCAACAAAGTCATCATGACCTGCTTGTAGGCAACAGGAGAAGAGCGAATGATACGATTCCGCACCGAAGAAGTCAACAACCCATCAAGCAACCTGTCAGCAGTGCCCAGAAAAATAGCCGTTTTCATCACTTCCTCCTTAAGACGTTGCGCAGCATCACGCAAGGTATACCACGGCTTGTCATTGACAGGCCAGTCAGATTCAGTAGGATACTTCAAATTGCAACCTTCAGTCGCCAATTGGAGCAAAGAAATTTGACCACCACCATTATAGTTACGAAAATGATCTTGCACAGTAGAATCCAAACTCAAAGAACAAAACTTCAAACAATCGCCAGTATCCAACATAATACCAGCAGCGCCTAGTTCATAAAGGCGCACCATCCATGTGAGCAAAGCCTCACCAGTCCGCTGCCGAAAGCGTTGCAAAATATCACTAATTTCTTGCTGGGTAAAATCTTCCAAACAGTCCAAAGAAACACCCTGCGGAGCATTGGGAGACTGCTGCAACTTCCGACGAAAAACCGGGTGCGCAGAAACAACGGGACGAGCATCACAAGGAGCCCGAGCAGTACGAGTAGAGGGACAGTCAGTGTGAAAAGTATCAATCCCGCCCGAAGAACGAGCGCAATCACGGGGTGCACCATCAGAGGTGCGAGAAGTAGACTTACTGTCAGGACGGGAACGAGAAAGCTCATGCATAGCACATTCCTCACCCGAGGAACAAGACGTAGTCGAATCCCAGATATTACCATCCCATTCATCAGGATTCCAATCCAGTCCAGCTTTCGCCACGACCAGACGCACTTTACGCGACGAAACACGACCACGCCTGTTCTTGTACTTATAACGAGCAATCCGCACAGCCGCCCTTTCGGCAACCGTTTGGTAAGTGTCAAGTTTGTCGGAAAGCAACTTATTTTGACACCGCAATAAAGTGTTAGAATTCTGAATCTCAACAAGGTGTGATTCCGCATCCTTAAAAGAGATCTGCAATTTCAGCAACCTCTCATGCAGAATCCGATACGCAGACAGAATAACCCAACCTCTGCGCCCCAAAGCGGGAACCTCCTCACCCTTCAAGACAGGTGCCGTCTGCAAACAAGCAATCACGTCAGCCGGTTCCGCCGACTCCAAAGAAGAATTCCAATTTTCACTCAGACCAGTAGAATCAGCCCACTCTCGGGCCAAGGCACCATAAGGCGTTGAATCCCATCCGGGAATATCAACGGACAATTTAAGAGTAGATTTCGATTTCCTAGAAAACATCGCGAAAAAGAAAGAAAAAGAAACGCAGAGAAAAGAAAGGAAGAGAGAAAGAAAGAGAAAGAAAAAGTATACACGCAAATATACAAAAAAAAGAAAATCACGCACACGCCGAAAGCAAACACAAGACAACCACAACGCACACAGGTTACGTAAACAGTTCGTGACGCCAAATGTTCTGCTTGGGTTTTCGGATCGGGTGGAACCCGCTCTACAGAGCCCTTCTGACCCAAAACAGAACGTTACCCCCTCCCTAGGGTCTTTTTACACCCAAATAACCACATATATACGTACCACCTAAGGACAGGGAATTCCTATTATATATATATATATATATATATATCAAGACCTCACAGCCTCGCAATCTCAGCAACCACAGTCTCGCGGCCTTAGGCAGACCCAGAATCTCCTACCCATTCGGCAGCGACACACACACGATCTCGCGACCTCAGTCAGGTCCAGAATCTCCTACCCATTCGGCAGCGACATACAAAGTCTCGCGACCTCAGTCAGGTCCAGAATCTCCTACCCATTCGGCAGCAACACACAAAGTCTCGCGACCTCAGTCAGGTCCAGAATCTCCTACCCATTCGGCAGCGACACACACACGATCTCGCGGCCTCAGTCAGACCCAGAATCTCCTACCCATCCGGTAGCAACACACAAAGTCTCGCGACCTCAGTCAGGTCCAGAATCTCCTACCCATTCGGCAGCGACACACAAAGTCTCGCGACCTCAGTCAGGTCCAGAATCTCCTACCCATTCGGCAGCGATACACACACGATCTCGCGGCCTCAGTCAGACCCAGAATCTCCTACCTACACGGCAGCCTTGGCACGAGCTCATCCTATTATCACTGTAGTACACGACAGGGGAATTGGGATTACTATATATCAGATCACACAAAGACTATTAGTTGAGCACAACCTGTTCTCTAGTTCGAGGGGCTTGTTTTCCCCCTCATCCAGTTACCACTTACCTGACCAGGATTAACCTCTGTTCATTTTAAGGCAACTCTGACTAAAGAATAGGCTATCCTCCTATACAAAAGTACACAACACATGCTAACGTACAACAAGCTAAATACTTTATTTAAATGCCACATGCACATTCGCAGAATACATTATATATATATAGACAACCTGCAAGGAAAGTGAAAGGTTAAGTTGTATACTCTAAAGAAAAAGGGGTCGACTTCACCTTTATGGTACGTAGCCCGTGCTCAATGGTCATCTAGGTTCCCTTCTCGTCTATGCCTCGGCTTCGCCTGGAAGTCACCCCTCTACAGTTGTGGGTCTGCTCCCTTCTCCCTCTCCGAGTCCTTGGAACCTCTTCCCTGTCGGCTACTCTGTCCTCTTTAGATTCGAGTTCGTCATCCGTCTTCCCTGGAATAAGTAATAGCTTTTCTGCTAACGGCCAGATGCCGCCTATGGTCTAGAAGCAAGTGCCCTTATCTCACTCAGACTTTCACTAATATAGAAGTGCATTCCCTCATGGAAATTTCCAGCTCGAAACCTGCCGCCCACCAAATTCCTGTACCTCCCCGTACCAAGGACACTTTCCCAGCCGGCCGGCCTGATGTAGTGTCTTCGGCATGAAGAAAAATACAATCCTTCGATAAGGGCCGGCCTGAACCGGTTCTCTCCGAGCGAATAACACCTCATAACTAAAACATCCCCCTCCCTCTGGAAAGGTCCCGGGCTGCCGGAGCAGAAAGAAAGATGGAGTCTCTCCCGTTTGAGGCCTACCAGGCCTGAATTCAACACAGCTCCATGAAACAACCTCACTATAGGGCAAATTATCCTCAAGGCTAACGAATCTATCCCCTAGGCTATGTGTGTAGGCCCTGAGCTAAGGGTATGAGCACGGGATTGTGTCACAAGTGTCTAATAGATAGGCCCTACTCACTACTCCAGTCCTTAGACTCGGATGGAAAGAGACTGAAGTCATATGGATTGCCCTGCAACACCGGAAGACCGGGAAAATCGAGCAGTACAGCAGCACACATAGAGGTTACAAAGCGGCCTGTAATGATTGTTTATGTGCAGGAAGGGGGCCCTTCGTACCCCTAAAAAATCATCCCGTGAAAGCAGACAGCCTTGCACTTTGGTGCAAGGGTGCCTGCCTTGGCGCTCGGCTGCTAAACTTAGCGCCAGCGCAAGGGGAAATGCAGGGCTGCACCATTATCATGTGGATATGGTGCAGCCCTGCGTTTCACCAGTGGTAGGGCATGTTTTTAAGCCAAGGAGGCTAATGACACGCTCCACCACTTCTTTGTACAAATTCCCCACATATTCAAACCTAAGTCGGTGTTATCGAAGATACCATAGATTTCCAGATAATAAATCACAACGGCTACAGCAAACTAATGTTCCTTTCCTTGATAAATCTGCGTATTCATATTATTTATTCTGCGTGTACTCAGCAACTTATCTGATGCATAAATAATTGTATCTTCTAATCCCCTTCAGTAGTCCTAAGTTTTTGACTCCTAACTCTGCCCTACTGGGTTCTAGAACTCTGATTCCTATTTCACACTCAAATCTCAATTGTGGTGTATAAATCACTAAGCATCTGATTCATCAAACTCTTCAGCTTTACACACTCACTACTGCAGAATGAGAGAGACATCACTTTTTGTGACACATTTGTTTTTGTCATGCAGTTCATAGATAAACAAAGGGAAAATTCTAGATGCCCAAGTATGCTTCCATCCTTAAGAGGTCAGTAAATCGAGTGTCATTAAATGGCACATTAACAGCTGTTGTATATAAATCTCAGACACGCCTGAACTGTGTTGTGAAGTGTATTAGGACAAAAGTATAATTATTACATCAGCCCGATGTAGTCCATGTTTTTCCCTTGGTTCAAATATGTTTCATGACAAATCGAAGGCATTTCCTATTTTTTATGATGTCTGCCATATTGGCCAAGGCCTTCAGTCCATGAAGATATGAAGTAGCCATTATATCTCATTTGCAACTGGGTCAGGAGTGTGAGCGAGAGCCTGTATACAAGAGATTACAATATTACATGGAGTCAACACACGCATGAGTGCATGGCGACTGTTGTGGACAATGTACAATATTTCCCTCCCAGGTGTGAATCATGGCGGTGAAAAAATAATCTTATTAGTGGTAGCTCTACAGTACCGAGCTCTTAAGTACATGTGCATGTACATATTACTGATACTTTTTAATGTAGTGTAGTACGCACGGACAGGCTATGATTCACTCTTAAACTTCTAACATAGGTTATTCTGCTGTCATCTATGCCAGAAGTGGCATAGCAACAGTGCCATCGCCTCAAAGGTGCTGGAGCACAGCCACAAGCAAGGCGAGTGTCTTTCTGCCTTCTGACATACCACAAAACTAAGAATAAAGACTCACATGTGTCTCAACCAAGGACTGCAGTGCCATGTCAGGCATCTTTATTCAACTGCGGTCACATACACTCATTCACCCAGAAGGCTTTAACTCCGTCCAATGTTGTAGTTATTTGAGGGTTAAGATTAGTATAAGCATTCTTAGATCTTTGTTTTTTGAGTTCTACCTTATACAATGGTTTCGTAATCTATAAGAACATCATGAAGTTCTTGTGCCACGAGCTATGCTTCCAATGACGGTATTTAGCAGTTGGTGTATGAGTGCAAGAATTTATGTAAAATTGTACCCCCAGATTTCCAAACAACTAGAGTATCTCAAATGCAAATAATCAGTTGAGATCCATGCTAATGTCTATAGTTGGTTCTGTGATTTTATAGTCGATATCAAAGACCAGCATATTAAAACAAATGTTTTTGGCACAAGACAAGTTCGCCTCTGAGCACCAGAGTACAACTTTGGCACTGATAGTGGCAGAATGGTGGGAACAAGCGTACCTGGGAAAACAACCACAAGGCCCTTGTAACATTTTAGGTCTAGCCTACTACATAGCACAAGCTGCTGTCATCTTACAAAGAACCATGATGAGCTTAAAGTAAACCCACTGCTAACAATTGGTTGGCTTCACTGTCACTCTTATTTGCTTGCTTCTTATTCAATGGCTTGCTTAGTAAATGTTTTCTTAGTCACACTTGTGTCCTTCCTCATTCCACTGCTCATAATTAAGGGAACTACTTTTTTCTTTTTCATTAAATACTCCATGAGAGTGTATGTTTTTTCAAGCTGTCTCCCTTGTGTGGTTCTCACCCAGACGCTCCATGATGCTCGCTCTCTCATCTCTGTGTTTCTCTCAGTGCATATTGCTCTCTCTTGTCCATATACTTCTCCCCTGCCCTCTGTGTTGCTGTTATTCCCTTGTTTGCTTCTTACCCTGCCCCCATTGTTGTTGACTCCCTCATGTGCGTCCCACGTTTCTCTTCTTATTTGCATTCCCATCTCGAAACCTTCCCCGAACCCTCTCCTTAATCTGCTCCTCCTTTAGTCTCTACCTCCCCTGTTCAATTTTGCATTTTGTGGAGGCCAAGGCAGTGTTGTTGGTGCTCCGCAAAAGCTCTTTCGCTCACAATTTATTTTCTGGTTATTGGCCAATCCAAGTGATGCCCACAATCTTAGATCAGTTAATTAAAAAATAGGAAATGGCACTTGCGTCGTGCTTTAGTTCATGATGTCATCTACACCCTACATAATTGTGCGATCGCCAACAGTTCTCGGATCTTCGCACCTTTTCTTTTTTACAATATTAAACAGCAACAGCAAAAAGCATTGCTTTTTTCCGATGCAGTTAAGCATGGCCCAAAATCATTGACAAAGCCAATAGGTCCCAAAGGAGAGATCTATTGCTTTGCCAATGCTTGTTCTTAATTATCATCATTACAGGACAATATTTTCAGTGATTTTCACACTGCTCTGTTAGACCCAAAATAAATTTAGTCCCAAAACACTTGGCAGAAATGGTGAAGTTTCTACCTCACAGCTGTATAGTGCAGCAAATTAATGAAATTGGTACCTCAACCCCAGGGTAGAACTGCCCAACAAACCATTTCTGCCAATTGTGTTAAACTTGTAAACCTAGGTTTGTGGCAAAATAGTCATTATAGACTTATATTAAACCTGTTTTGGGGTTTTGCCTGCCCAGCTGTTGTGCTGTGCTTGTGAAATCTATTGTATTCAAAATACATTTTAAAAGGGGCTTGCATCTCACCCCCTTGCTTTTGATTAAATTCCATGATATAAATTAAGGACCTTTTTGCACAGTGACCAGTTGCAAGCTCTATTGCACCTTTCCTCATCATTAACCATATCTATGCAGTTCGGATGGCCAGCTACTCCATGTCATCACAGATACTGTTTCCATTCCTAGATTTTTACTTCATAAATAATTGATATCAGTTGTATTCTCCTACTTGAGTACATGGAAGAAAACCAAAACTACAACACCTAGAATGCATTAGATTGTAGCACGAAAGCCATGCACAGGTAACAGAGGTTTAATGAATTGCACTGGAATGGCTACACTGTTTGCGGGGTGATGACATCAATTCGGAACCCCAGCAGCAACTGTGAGGCATGCATTTCAAAGCTTCACATGGCTTATGGAGTCTTGCTGTCAATTCTCTTCATGCTCATGGAGTTGGGTTCCATATTCTAGTAGGTTCAATTTGCATCACTCGCAAAAGCAGTAAGTAGGATGATCCTTGAGAAATCTGTAGGCTGTAGTTTTGTTGAAATGCAGTAATCTACCTCCTAAATCAGTAGAGGTGCAAATATGTTACCGTCCCTTTAAACAGTGGATGGGGATGTTCCTAATGGTTAATGTCACATGGAAGAAAGAGTGCAATGCCCACCATGGTGAAGTGAGGGGAATTTGTAAGAATCACAGGCCCCAATCTCCTCCAACCATCTTGTTTTCTATTTCTATCCATTAGGTGACCCAGCGAATCACAGTAGTAAAACTTTGCGCAGGAGGTAGGGGGAGGCACAGGACATGCAAACAAAACCCAGCATGTTTTGGTGTATCTGTGTTTAAATATAGTTGACCTTCACCCTACTCTCATTACTGTTTGCTTTGGTTTAGGAGATGTACCCTGTCAATTTTGAGGTTTCGCCTGCAGAGCGCTTGTGCTGTGCTTGTGAAATCTATTGTATTCAAAATAAATCTTAAAAGGGGCTTACTTCTAGCCTCCTTGCTTTTAATTGGTCCCTGTGATTGCCACTTAATATTCCTCCATTACTATTGGCTGCAGCATACTGTTTCCAGTAATTTCTTGTGTGCTTATCTTATCAGTTTCCCTGGGACCAAGTACTGTTTTCATGTGTGAGACTATTTATTGTTGCGCACATTGTCCGCGATAGCTGTGCGCTAGATGCCGCTTTGGACCCCCACCCTGTGCCACCAGCATGATGTACACCTCACACATATCTCTAATGTAAACATTGTTCACTTCACCTTGTTCATTTCTGCTACACAGAGTACTCACACGATCATTGTGAACATGTTTCCTTTGTAGTTTATTTTGTGCTATTTGCTTATGTTTCATACAGCACCTGCTTTTTCTATTTCGGGGATTTAATTTTTAATGTGATCTCAAATTATTTTTGTTTGACTCGTTTCTGATTATAGTGCCTATCCTGCTCTTATTAACCCTTTCAAAAATGGTTGCACTCCACTTCAATTTTCAGCCAGGTGATTCTGTGCATTACCTTGTCTGAAAACATTCACTTCTACACGTTATTGGTATGTTGTTACATTCTAATTAGTTTCTGAGTTTCCTTCAGGCCGAATAGAGCAAGACTATTGACCAACCACATTCATTCATACATTTATGGCCTGGCAAACCATTATGGGCTTCTTCGTGCTCTACTCGAACCTTGGGCAACTGGGAAGGCCACAGGGTACATGTTTTAATCATTCATCTTCTTTTACTTTTCAATATTTTTCCTAAAAATGCACCGCTTTCGTCTCTAGGATCATTCATAGTGTTAGCGGTATGTTTTCTTCTGCCTTAACTCCAGAAAAATCCATAAATACATTTACCAATGTCTCTGTCGCTAACCTAAATTTGTTCATAACAATTCGATGTGCACATAATTAATATTTATGTTTGCCTTGGAATGATCTGGTAATGTTCGGGTTCTTTTGCTGACTGGGTGTCATTCACAATTTTTTAAACAATGTAGGGCCATATTATCAAGGAACGGCGATAACATTATCGCTGCTTTAGCGGCAGGAAACTGCAGCTAAAGCAGCGATAATGGGCTTGATAATATGCCCTTGTGAATTCCCATAGAAGCCCAGATTCTGGTGTGAACCTGGGCTTCTATGGGAATTCAGAAGGGCATATTATCAAGCCCATTATCATCGCTTTAGCTGCAGTTTCCTGCCGCTAAAGCGGCGATAATGTTATCGCCTTCCTTGATAATATGGCCCGTAGTACATAAGTATATGAAATGCTTTTTTTGGCTTTCTAGGAAGCAGCAGACGAGTTGTTATCCTACTTTGGACATATTTCCGAATTTCAACACCGTCCTTTGTCACATTAGGTTGTATGATATGCACTTTGGTAAGGTGGGCTTAAAATTCGTTTAGGGCATGGCATCATTGGTATCTTTGCCATTCTATAGTACTGGTACTCTTATCTCCGGAAAACAATAGAACCAGTGAGGGAAGTCTAAAAATGATTATACAATTGTCGAACAACACTGTTAGATCTGGGGGTCTCTAGTTGGCAGGGTAGGTACCTCTGTCCAAATAGGGACCCTTGCTTCTAGTCAGGGAAAGGGGGATACACTGTTAAGATAACCCCTGCTCACCCTCTAGGTAGCTTGGCCTGAGCAGTCTAGGCTATCAAAGGCAATGTGTAAAGTATTTGTACCAACACTCACAGTAACACAGTGAAAACACCACAGATTTACGCCACACAAGTTTTAGAAAAAATAAGGGATCTTTACTAAAAACTTCACAAGACCAAATACTACAGAAAAACCAACATACAATTAAAAAGATTACTTTAAAGATAGTTCAAGAGTTTGCAGAAAGTACTCCAGGATGTAAAAGTCAGTGTCCTGTACAATGCGACTCTCAATGCACAAAATGCGACACTCTCGTGCCGAACAGTACCTGTAGTTGCGATAAGGTTCCCAAAAGCTATAACAAGGAAGATGGCAAAGGCGATGCGATACTCCTGAGATCTTGGGGAGGCTTTGCAGCAGCCCTGCTTCACGCAGCAGAGGTGGATGCGCCGGCTCCGATCTGTAGGGGGAGGATGCAATGACTTTGGCTTTCGTTGCGTAGGTTTCTTAGGGGAAAGTTTCACGCACAGGTACGATGCGACGATCTTCGATGCGGCGCGATGCGCGGCGCATTGCTGACTTCTGGCGCCGCAACCTTCGATGCGTCGCGGTGCGCGGCGCGGCGTTGGCTTCTGGCGCCGCAACCCTTGAGGCGTCACGGGACTGGACTCTGCATTGATACACGCAGCGCCTGGATACTTTCACACACCGGCAGTGGTGCGGCCCGCAAACTGGTTCTGCGACGACCCTCGCAGCGTCAGGAATCTTCACGCACCGGGATGATGCTCGACGCACTCGGCGATGCGGGGACTCCGGGTGCTGCGATGACGCCGCAATGAAATTCTCCTCGCACTCTCGTTCTTGCGACTCGCAATCGGATGATGCGCTGGGTACCAGTTACTCTTTTTCACGCTTCTGCTTCCCAGCTCCCAAACACAGTCAAACGACCTCCTGAGGCCCCAAGACTGGGCAAGCACTCCAAGGCAGGTCAGAACTCCTTCAGCAGAGTTCCAGGGGAGCTGGTTGTGAAGTCCTTTTGTTCCTGGGACTTCTTAACAGGGAGCCAGCTCTTCTCAGGCCCTTGGAGATCAGAATCAAAAGAAGGGGACACAGCAGAAGTCCTTCCCCTCTCCTTGGCAGCAAAGCAAAACTGCAAGCAGGCGGTCTTCTCCTCTTCAGTTCTTTTCGGCTTTCTCCTTGGCAGAGGTTCCTTCCTAGTTCCAAAGTGATCTAAAGTTTAGGTGTCTGGGGTCCTCTTCTCATACCCCTCCAAGTCTTTGTCTCTCTTTGTTTCAGTGGGGGGATTCCCCTGCTCAAACTGGTTCCTGGGTGTGCTCTGCCCTGGAGCACCTGGTTCCTTTCAGAGTGAGGGGCAGGGTCGTTTGACGCTCAGCAGGAGGTGGACCCTTCTTTGTGCTGGCAGAGGCAGAGTGCTCAGCCTGACCAGCAGGGGGTGGAGCCGGCATTGTGCTGGCAGAGGCAGCCCTATTCAAACCCGGGGGCTACTCCTCCCACCCATCTAGAGCAGATCTCCCTATTCACCCTGCTGCTGACTCATCCAGGCTCCTGGAGCCACCTAGCCCATCACATGACACCAGTCAGCCAATCAGCACACAGGCACACAGGAAGGTTAAACAGGAGAATAGCTAATTTCCAAAAAGTGCTATTCTCACACAGTGAATTTAAAAACCGTCTTGCTAAAAAGATGTGTAATTAAATTCTGAACACAAAGATACCAAACTTGGATTTTCTATCTTGCCCTTATGTGAAGATAGGCATGTAAACAGCCTCCCCCATTCTGTCCTATCGGCAAGATAGCCTCTCAGCAGTGAAAAACGAAAATGGCTGTAATTCACTACCAGGGCATGTTACACACCTCAGTACATGCCCTACCTTTCAGATACACTGCACCCAGCCCAGGGGGGTACCTAGGGCCACCATAGGGATGCCTGACATGTACAGAAAGGGAAGGATAAGGCCTGGTCAGTGGGTGCACTGGCCAGGTCGACATGGCAGTCCTGGACTGCACATAGGCACTGCAAGCAGACCTAAGACATCATTTTAGGGCTACTCCTGTCGGTGGCACAATCAGTGCTGCAGCCCACTAGTAGCATTTGAATCACCAGCCCTGGCACACCCAGTGCACTTTACTAGGGGCTAACAGGTGAAACAAATATGCCAACCATGGATAACCAATCAATATAACAATTTACCATGGGAGCACTTGCACTTTGACACTGATCAGCAGTGGCAAAGTACCCAAAGCATCTAAACCAGCAAAAACGAAATCCAGCATAGCGTCAAAAAATACAGGAGGTAGAGGCAAAAAGTCAGGGGTAACCACGCCAAGGATGCCAGGTCTAACAAACACATACTCAACTTACAACAAAAAAAGCATTTTATTAATGACGTAAGCGAAACCTTATGCATTTACTAATGCTTGTTCCAATGTCTCATTTATCCTGCACCTGTGAATATATTGGGCTCTATTGAAAGGATTAAAAAAACACCTAACAACTGCAAATACTTTTTACTTTGAGGAGTCACGTATATATTGCGTATAATGGGGCAGATTTACGAGCCCATGCGCCACCAGTACGTCACTTTTTGTGACATACTGGAAGCGCATTTCACTTCTCCATATTTACAGGGAGAGGAAAAGCCACCCTGCAAGACTTTTCCTCTCCTTGTAAATATGGCCCCTTCAGACGCAGCACTATGCGTGGAAGAGGCGTTCCATGGGTGTTGCTGTGGGTGTTCCATGCAACACCCAAGGAATGAGACACATTTCCAGATTTACGAGGAATCGTAAATCTGGAAATGCGTGTCAGTGCTACGTCTCCCCAGGGGTGGCGCAGCAAGACGCAACGAGGAGAAATGTTTTCATTTCTCCTCGTTTTTTTCCTCTTTGAAAGCGTGCTGCATTCTACAGCACGGATTGAAAGAGGAAAATGCCTTTTATGATTGTTTTTGTGCAGGAAGGTGCCCCTTCCTGCACAAAAACAATCTACCCTTGACGCAGGCATCCTTGCACCATGGTGCAAGGGTGCCTGCGTCGACACATGTCAGCTGTTTTTGCGCCAGCGCAGGGCAGAGCACAGGAATGCAACATATTATTGTAAATATGTTGCATTCCTGTGCTTCGGAAGTGTTGTAGCGTGGTGCAGCCAAAGGGCTTGCGTTTCCGCGCTGCGGCACTTCCTTGTAGATCTGCCCCATTATATGGCGTGCATGGGTGACATAGCAATGAAAGAGGGTTTTTTCATTATAAAGGAAAAGGAACCGCCTCTTTCCGTCATTGGTAAATAAATAGAAAAACAAAGACATCAGCCTGTGCTGGACATCATTGGACTGTGAGCAACACAGATATTTATGAAAATAGACTTTTCACGTGATAAAACTGAAGTATGGGTAAAAAGAAATGGCGACGACTTCACTTCCCACCGGTGAATCTCTTTTTATTTTCATTTATATGATTTTGTGAAGACGAGCCGTTGTTTGCAGATAGCCGCAAGACATTCGTGCCTTACCATGTATCATACAAGGACGGAAGGTACACATGGAAAATAAATGAGTGTTCTTTGTGCTATTTTAATACTGTCCACTTTATTCTTGTCACGAAACGAACCACTTTGTCTAACAACTGACCTAAATCTACTTGTTTATTTCCCTCAGACGCAACGCTGATGCAGACCTCTTTCGAGTCTATGTGAACCATATATTTTACGATCCTCCCTAGGTTCTCATTTATTGACCTACATAGATCATAATAAATGAATGTCTCATCCAGCACACTGATGGAACATATTTTACTCTTCTTTTAAATTCACAATTTCCACCCCGAAAACAACACTGCCTCAGTAGTCATTATAATTTCATCATATTACTCACACAATGCGATCATAATGAATGAAAAGGGACTTAGAGTAAGGGCACTCGAAACACAAACATAAATCATGGCTCGCGCTGTGTGTTTTTACTTCACAAACAGGTCGATCGGCAAAGAATCTGGATTTTGTATTTTAACAATGTTCCCGTCCCCATGGCACTTGCCGAGTCCCGCTAGTTGCCATGGCAAACATATAGCGATTGCTTTAAAGAACCAGGGCAGGTCACCCTGATTTTACTTGACTATTTTTATACACACGTAGGCATGTTTCTAACCTTCAGAAAATAATAGTGGCACTCTCTCGTTCAATGGGTTAAATTGCCCTTTTTCCCAAGACATTGCATTTTAATTATAACAGATTTTGAGGTCCACAGGTCTCCTCTTTATGTATGTTAA
Organism: Triturus cristatus; assembly: GCF_964204655.1. Classification (NCBI taxonomy): domain Eukaryota; kingdom Metazoa; phylum Chordata; class Amphibia; order Caudata; family Salamandridae; genus Triturus; species Triturus cristatus. Next base: position 715,292,252 of record NC_140584.1, on the reverse strand, counting down.
ACGATGCAATAACCAAGCAATCTGTTTTCAACAATGAAAAGTGTGATGTCTATATGCACCTAGATGGCAATTGCCTACGGAACAGCAGCAAACTTGCAAAAGCAAAACTTTCAAACCTTATAATGTTAAACGGTTTGTAATGGTAGTATGTAACCAACGTATATCAAAAGTAACAATTCTAAATTGAAGTGGATTGAAGAGGGATTGGTTGCTAATGATCAGTAAAATACAGTTCCGACCAAGATGGCAGACACACAAACCAACATTTCACAGAACTCATGTAAGTAAACAGTTGAGATAATTGTTCATGAAACATTTTATGTAGAAACAAATTTAACATTGAATAAAGATGTTAAATGAGATTAACAAAAAGGGGGGATTACAAATTACAAAATAGCATTAGTAATTTGCCCAATTCTTGGGACACATGAAAATACTTTCTCCAGTGCATAATTTGTAAATAATTCAGGGCCAGCCCCCTTTTCAGGAGGCCACTGCATTCTGTACCACTTATTGCCCCTGTCAGGCTGTCACTGACAGCACCAATGGAACTACTTACCACCACACTCCTAAAAATGTAACAGTTCGGACGAATGCATCATTGTATTCTGCAAGCCAGAACTAGTTGTGCCTTCACAGCACCATCATTAGAACAAACGCGTCTTTAGTATGCATTCGCTCTGCATGCAAATCATTATGAAAACCTGCCTTAAGGGGTGCTAAATTTTGGAATAAGATAAATTTACTATTTTAACTCCAGTCTGCGCAACAGTAGGGAAGGTGTTGGACTTTAAATCCAACACCATTCCATCAATGCACCTCCCTGAAGCAAGTCATCATAACATCTTGCGTGTTGAACGAATGCGTAATAAAGACGCAGTTGTTCTCTTGCCGACGTTGTGAAGGCACAGCGGAATTCGGGCATCGTTCTAATGGACGTTTCCCGATTCAGACCATTCAAGGTGAACAAAAGTTATAAAAATGTCAAAGGCGGCAGGTATTATTAATTTTTATTGTATATTGAATAAATAAACACTGTTGTTGTGATCATCTCAAAATTAGACAGACAGCACCCCCATGTGGTACACAATGATTAGTGCCAGTGCTGAGCACGGGAAACCACTGGCTCAATTTAAGCACTGAGGGGCTCGAGCCACCGGAGTTTAACTTTTTATGACGCTCTGGTGGCACAAACCTCTCAACCATATCTATAAGGCAACACAAAGCCACTTTGAGTGACTTCGAATGGCCTCATCGATACGAGGTAAGACAAAGCAGAGCAAGTTGCTGCACTGTTTTACTCTGCTCGAATGAGGTGCCATGGGTGTTGCGGTGAGTTTTCCCATGCAACACCCATGTATTTTGATGCTGCCCCAGATTTACTTAATCACATAAACCTGGGGAAGCACCAAAACCTTATGCCTCCCCAGCGGAGGCGTAACGTGAAGAAATATTTAAATGTTCCTTGTTATTTCATCTTTCTATGTGTGCTGCATTCTGTAGCACACATAGAAAGAGGAAAATGCCTCTCTGGATTGTTTTTGTGCAGGAAGGTGTCCCTTTCTGCACAAAAACGATCTTGCATGCAACTTGTTGGCGCTAGGCATCCACTTATGCACCAGCGCAGGGGGAAATGACAGGAATGCATGTTATTGTATAAATATGGTGCATTACTGCTTTTTTAGATCGGCGTAGGGCGGCACAGCAAGAAGACTTGAGGCGCTGCCCCATGCCGATTCCACATAAAGGAGCACCTGAGTCTCTCACCAGTAAATGAACATGAAACATCATTGATAGCTCATGATAATGATGCTAGGTTCCACAAACACTAAATACTATCAGGGGGGCAGCTGTGGAACTTCACAACACTTTCAGTCCCAGGAACAGGACAGGAAGAGCGGGGACAAGAAATGCGGGCTCGAGCAGGAAGGCGGAAAAACAAAAAGGGTGGAGGCAAGCTTCCTAACAATAAAAATAAAATGGAAATGAGCGGGCAATGAATATAAGATAAGAAAAGCACAAGTACCTTGACTCTGTGACTTCTGTTGCAGTATACTGAAGAAAACATTAGTTCCTAATCACAAAATCACAGATGTGTTACAGTTTCAAATAGGGCCAGCACAGTTCACCATCATCATTATATATAATGCATCCAAATTAACAAGAAAGCTGCGTAAAAAACAGGGTAGATGGAATAAATCCTTCAACATATTACAGAGGAAAAACCAAATCAATGGATTGCAGAGTCAGCAAGAAAAGAAAAGAAAAAATTAACAAAACTGCGATTATCACAGGGTTTCTTTGTAAATGCGACAATATCGCCATACGTGTTATGAGTGTGCCTATCATATTTCTATGTATGTTTTTAAGTGCATTTGTATTGGACAAATGTAGACCTTAGTTAGAATTCAGGATATTTAACAATGAAGTAAGATATTTTTGGGTGATGAGCTTTATCACGTGGACATGTCTCTGAATAAAAAAAATATTATTCCTTACAGCACTTCAACAAAACTTGTCTGAGATGCTATTGGTAAATGTTACACTCACAAATTCCAAACATAAATACAACTATATTAAACATGTAGGTTTTCCTTTAGAGGAACGCCTCACTGAAAAATTGGTCCTGTGTGTACATGGTATCACAGAGACACCAAAATACCAGACTTTCAGGGGTATATTCGCAAGAATGTGTGATAACTACCGCAAGAGTAGCGTAATGCAACTTTCAATATCGCAGCCTATGGCGGGAAAATAACCCCATGTCAACATGGAATTCATAACAAGGTGGTAGCATGCGATAGTCACCAGATAACGTGCCAAATCCCCGCATAAAAATCAACGCCGTGCAGCATAAATGTGATACGCGATCGCAAAAAAACATGAGATGAGGCCAACTTTGGTACAAAAAGTAGCGAAAACCAGACACAGGGTGGCAAATCCCAAGCGTCTGGCAGACCAATGCACGATAAAAACCACCGAAAAAATACACCAAAAACAATCCAAAGCATGAAGCAACATGGATGTACCCTGACAAAGCGCAGGGGCCAACTCAAACCCCACAACCCCCACAGACCACCAGCAAGGAACAACGGGGTCTGGGAAGGCCAAGGAGAAGAGGGAGAGGAAGACGGGGTGCAGACCACAGGAAAACAAGACCGGAGGTGACAGAACGCTACCAGCAACTGACCCACTAGCAGACCACCTGGATTGCAGTAGGTGCGCCGAGGAGGCCAATCCTAGCACTGGCATGACGTGACTACCTAAACCAGGCACAAACCCGCTGCCAACAGAAAGGCAGCAACAGCGACAGGAGGTGGCAGTCCAGCGCCACCGGAGGAACTGAAGGAAACCCAGGCCACAGTCATCAGTGTGGAGACGGTGCAAGGAGTAGGGAGTACGGACATAGCTCGAGAGGACCTGACACATCAACAGGGAGTGCAACGAACAGGGACTGGGGGAACGGGGGGAGTGGGCACAATGGCATACATGCACAACAAGCTGCAGCACACTGCACAACCACAATCACCCAGGTCCATGGTCCCAGACCCCCTGGCACACTGCAGCACACACACATAGCATAAACAGCACACCCACATTGACGACAACGAGGAACAGAGCACATAGCCGACACTGCAGAACAGAGGATACAACTGACTCTGCACATGCACAGAAACATGCATACTACATCTGACTGAGCCAGAAACTGTGAAATGGAAATGTACGCGTACAACCTCACATTCGTCATGTAGGCCAAATGTACACTGTCCCGCAGAAGAATCCAGCACCCCCAAACAGTCACAATGTACATTGCCATACAGTCTGCATGCAAACCTGCACAATGCGCCAACATATATGTCAACATAAAGTCAATACGCACCTCCCCTTCAGATTGTAGAGGGGCACACAACACCTTCAGCAGAGCATAGAATACAACACATCAGTGATGACGGAGAGGACCACCACATCGTCGACACCGACGCCCTACAACAGCAAATGGATATCCCACGCAACCCCCCACCAGGACCTGGACAGCCAAGCTACTCAGAGGAGAACACCAAGCCTGCAACAGACCACACAGCAGGAAGCATCCGCAAGCACAGCTGGCTCACGAAACTTCACCCACCCACACATCGCAACCCAATGCCATGTTCCTGTATGCCAAAAGGAGGTTGCCCAACAGGTGTGGGTGGGAGCCGAACCCATGGAATGCGAACCATGACACATACGTAGGTGTCTATCACCCTCCAGGGGCCACCAACACCCCACTAAGGAGACCCACACTGCCATAGAGACACATGCAGATGCACATTCACAGTACAGAACCACGGGCAGGGGCGCTCAAATAGCAGTCACACACCCATGTTGGCTCTGCGTACAATGGCCCTGGCCACTCCCCTTACAAACTGAGTGGGTGACTACAAAGCTACATGTCCAAGCTCCAACCCGCTGCCTGCGGTGACACACCTGCATCCGATGTGCACAGCACAATGTAATGGCGTAGGGCCCAGGGCCCTCATGCAGACAACAAGACCACAGGGACACACGAAGATATCATGTTGACCTGACTATGGGCACATGTGCACGGCCCCTTTATTAGCAGGGCCACATGTACAGTGACGCCTGTGCTGGATATGTGTGGAGTGAGTGTAGGCCATTCCGCATGGAATGTCTGGTGCTGGCAATCACTTGAACATTAGACACCAGTGCAATGGAAACAGAAAACACATGCATAAAAGAGTCAACTGCTGAGCAACATGGAGGAAGCTGGAGAAAGTCCAGAGGACAGCCAACATGCAAACAGAAGTGTCCGTGAGTTGCAGTGCCCTGGGGATGGGACACTAGAGATGAGCGCGCCCATGTGAAGAAAAAGTCTCGGATTGTGTCCCTCCGACAGATAACTGATGCAGATGCAGTGGGGTGTGTCATACCTGCATCATCTTCCACATCAACATCTCAGGGCCCCCACACTGTTTGAGGTGACATAGCTGCGCAACCTCTCTACAGCTCAAAGTTGAATAAGTACCGGACAATGGCTTGCAGTGCACTGAGTCACTGGCACCTGGAGTGCTGAGCAGGGCATCAGGCTGATGATGGCATCCACGACAGGTCCGAGCAACTCCGTAAGTCTGTCAGGACCACCGTGTCGACTGTGGCAGATGGCTGTTAGAGGTGGTCCTTGCGGTGGTGGTGTGTGCCTCCTGCAGTGATGCCACGTCCGGGCCGGTCAGGACTTAATTTGGTGTTTGAGCCCTGGTGGGACGCTGTTGGGCCCAGAGGCTGCATACAGCGCAGGGCCACAGAGAAGTGTCGTTGATGACCCCAAGGCCAACGCTTCAGGGGCCATCCAATATCTCAGAAGAAGGGGTCCCAGACCTGACAAGTACAAAGTTAGTGGCCCCGGATGCACAGCGGCTGGCACAGGCACCCAGCCACGGGACGGTGACTTTCGGTGCAGTCAAATGGGCCATGCGACATGAGTGGGTCACCATCAATGTCCAAGGTGTATGTTGCGGAGGGTTTCTGGGGACAGTGGAAGGTGTCCTCCAGGGCATGATGCCAAAAGGTTTGATTTTATCCGAAGCAGCAAATGGAGGATCGGAATGCGACAGCCTCGTTGCCACCACCAATTCAGTATCAGCTACATGAGGATGAAAACGGCCCCCAAAGTCCATAGACTCAGACACCATCAAAGTTTGACCAGAGAGTGTCCATGATTGTCGGGGAACAGATTTGATGGCACCGAGGCTAAGAGGGGATGCTGTTTGCAATGATGCCGGTATGCTGATATGAACTCAGCCATTGCAAAATGAAGAGTCTGTGACCTACTGGACCACAGTGTAGGCCGGAGGCAGCGGTCAGCAGTGGACCACAGCCACGTGTCATTGGCTGGCGAGGCACAGAGTTAGTGACACAAGGGCGGTTGTCGGTAGTGTTTGATCACCTCCGTAACGATGATCTTGTTCCCTCTGGACTGCAACGCGTCATCCTCTTACGCCTCTCCATGCGTGCGATGAAATGTATTCTGCCTTTTGAATAACGGATGTTCAGTTCCAAATCTTCGACCTACTCGTGCGCAGCGTAGGCCGAGGGCAGTAGTCCACGTAGGGCCACAGACACGTGTGGTTGTGATGCCATGCACAGACTTGTTGGCACCACATCGAAGTGAGTATAGTGTCTTGTCCTATGCCTTAAATGGTGTTCACTGCCATGGTGTAATCAAGACTCAGTTCTGTAGTGTTCGCATTGCTCACATTAATATGTCATTTCTGGAATGTTGCTTGTGTTCTTTTCCTTCTGGGTTCCACTCCAGACGGTTGGGAAGTTTGGTCTGACATCCGACTGGAGTGGTTGTTGAAGCTGTCTTCTCTACTCAAATAAATACCTGCAGATCTATTTTCTCCCACGTGTGGTTACTTCACGTTTGGCGACGAGCAGGAGTCATGGAGAAGACAACGCTCACTTTTATGAAGCAATTTTAAGGTATTTTTAATATGTTTTGTGTGTGAATGCACCAGCGGCTGTATGGAACCAATGTGCTTATGATTGCACCTGCGGGAGTTTTAATCATCATAAAAGTGCCAAAGGAGTATGACTGTCAGCTTTCTTTGAAAGTAAATCGTGATTGCGGGTTGTATATCGCTTGATTTAACGGAAATGCAGATTAAGTGCAACTGCGGCTGAGTAGAAGATTTTGCGCCTTGATCGCGCCTGCGGCAGGTCTGGGTTGCGTGAGCTACTTTGTATATTTATTTCTCCCGTATACCGTATATATTTATTTCTGCATATTTGGAGTTACGACACGATGAAAATTAAAAAAATAATACCTGCATTCGAACTCTTCAGTGCCTCAGCGTTCTGAACTTCCTCTTTCGTTCTACGTGGAGGATGATGGGAATCAGAATGCTGCATTGCCTCCTGGGAGCGTGATGATGTCACGCACACCCGACAGCCATCTTAACAGTACCATCATCGGAAGCTTTACCGGCTGTATTTATTTTTCTTTTAAAATTTGCTTTGTTTGACTCATTTTTTATCAAAATACAACGCGAAACGTGCGAACATAGCAGCGGTGATTCGCCCACCTTTTCAAGTAAGAAAAAAAAATATATATATATATATTTTCCAAGTTGGCTGTACAATTTTTTTTTTTTTTTACTCAAGTGTAATTTACATCGGTGATTTACACACCTCATGTTTCAACCGCTGTACAAGGTATTCATTAGTAGTTATTCAATGAGTTTATAGTATATGTATATTGATAGCACAATATCTTCACTAATAATACTACTACACCACTAAAATCACCATAATGTCTAATGTTTCAGCACCCCCACATTTTTTACCTTCTGGTGGTGAACCTAAAATTGAATGGGATTTATGGTATCCCATGTTTCTAGCATATGTGGAAGTGTTAGAGGAGGATGGCTGTTTCCCAAAAAGAAAACTTGACTTATTAAGAAATTGCTTAGGTGGTCAAGGCATTAAAGAATTTGATAACTTACCTCCTCTTGAGTCTATTGAGGGAAAAAATGTATTTGAGGTTGCTGTCAAACAAATGAGCATTAGACTTGGGAAGAAAATAAATATAGTAATGGAGAGATTCAAATTTTATTCTCGTGCTCAGAAAGAAGATGAATCTATTGAAAACTATGTATCTGCTTTACGTTCTCTAGCCGGTTCTTGCGCATTTGACACCATTAACTACGAACAAGTTCTCAGAGACCAAATAATGATGAAAACTAAGAGTAAAAAGATACAAGAAAGATTGTGGTTGGGCACTGAATCGTCATTAAGTGCCGTAGTCAACATTGCAAAGGGGATTGAACAGTCGGAAAGGTTTGTCAGCGAAATTAGAGGTCAACCACAAACCCAAAAGGTGAAGATAACAAACTCTGTACCAGAGGTATCATTAGTATAGAACCAGTTCACCTCTAAAAGATTGCCATTTGTCAATAGAAAAGACCCTGGACCTAAGGACAATACATTTGGCAATAGGAGAAACCTTGTAATTTGTTACAGATGTGGTAGTTTCGATCATGTAGGAAATTACAAAGGGTGTCCTGCATGGAATATAATTTGTGTCAAATGCAAGAAAACAGGTCACTTTGGGAAAATGTGCAGATCTTTGCAAAAGGTTAATTGTGTTACATGTGAAGAAGATGAAATTCCTGCAGAATTTAGTGAATTCAACTGTATTTCATGTGTTTGTGAGAATAATTGTAAAGGTTTTCCCTCTGGTATAATATTAATCGATGGGAAAAAGGTGTCTATGATGATCGATTCTTGTGCCTGGTATTCTATTATTGGGAAGAAGGTTTTTGAAGAACTGTGGGAAACCAGGGAATTACTTCCTCCTGCTATCAGACCGGGTAGTTACTGGGGGCACAAGATTGATTTGGAAGGATTCATATGGGCAGATTTGGAATTTAAAGGGAGTAAAACCAAGGGTAAAGTGTACGTGGCTACCAAGGGAGTATCCATACTAGGATGGCCTCACCAACAAGAATTGGGTATAAAGTTAGACCCCAATGCTTCACCGCCTGTGTATAGTGTTCCCATAGACGATGAGGCATTTGTGTTGAATATAAAAAATATGTTTCTCAATGTGTTTAATTATACTCTCTGGAAATACATTGACTTTAAACATAAAATTATTCTCAAAGATTCTGCTATTCCCGTTAGACATAAAGTTCGTAATGTACCATTAGCATACCGTAACAAATTGAAAGACATGCTATCAGATCTAGTTACACAGAATATTATTGAACCCATAGAATCTTCCCCATGGGTTTCTCCAGTGGTTCTTTCACTCAAAAGCAACGGGGACCTCCGTTTGTGTGTTGATCTCTGCAGATTGAATAAAGAGATCTGGATTGATAGACATCCTTTACCAAACATACACAAAATGATTTCAACCCTGTCTGGGGCCTGTGTGTTTTCCACGGTAGATCTAGCCAGTGCCTACCACCAGATAATGTTACATGAGGAATCTAAACGCTTAACAGCATTTATTACACCGGAAGGCATGTTTCAGTTCTTACGCATGCCATTCGGCTTAGCTAGTGCTACCTCAGTCTTTCAAAGACTTATTAAAGAAGTTTTGGAAGGTTGTTCTGGTGCAATTGCCTTTCAAGATGAAATTTTGATTTTTGGAAAAGACTTTGAGCAGCATGATTCAAATTTAAAAACAGTCTTAGACAGTATACAAAGGAAAGGTTTAACACTCAAATTTTCAAAATGTAAATTCAGAAGAAATAAAGTGGAATATCTGGGACATGAAATATCCAGTGTAGGCATTAAACCAAAATTAGATCATGTAGCTAGCATTTCCAAAGCTCCTGCACCTACCTCCAAGGAGCAATTGCTTTCTTTTTTGGGTCTAACTGAGTTCTATAGCAAGTTCGTGCAAAATTATTCATCAAAAGTATTTCCTTTACGGATGTTGTTGAAAAAAAATGCTAAATTTGTCTGGGGTGAAGATCAAAAATTAGCTTTTGAAGCATTAAAAAAGGAAATCCGTACTGCTCCATTTTTTAGACCTTTTACTATTGGGAAGGATGCATTGTGGCAGTTGATGCTAGTAGCACTGGTTTAGGTGCGTTGCTAATACAAAAGAACTTTGGAGAAGAGTATATAGTGTCCTATGCTTCCAGATCTCTGCGTGATGCGGAATATAATTATTCCACGATTGAGAGGGAATTACTAGCTTGCACATGGGCTGCTCAGCATTTTAGACAATTTTTGTGGGGCACAAAGTTTCAACTAAGGACACATCACAAACCTTTAATTAATATGCTAGCAGCTGGAGGTGGCAGAACTCTTACAGCTCGTTTAGCGAGATTGGCTGCCAAATTGCAAGAGTACCAATGCTGTGTTGTGTATATTCCTGGCCGTCTGAATGTACATGCTGATTGCATGTCTCGGTTACCTTTGCATTATACTCCCAATGTTGACAAGGACATGGGAGAGAGCGATGTAGCCTACACTCTAGAAGATGTTAATTATAGTACAAATTCTGAAGCTATTTCTGAAGAAAGTTGGGTAAAAGCCATGTCGGAAGACAACATTTTAAACAATTTTGTAAAATACCTGCAAAATGGTTGGCCGGAAGAGAGGAAGTTGTGTGGAGAATTAGGTTCATTTTTTAAGATCAAAGATGAACTTATGTATTTACATGGGATTGTAACCATAGGTGACAAAATTGTCCCTCCTCAAAAAATCAGGGATAAATTAGTTGACTTCTCCCATGAAGGACATATGGGTATGTCTTGCACTAAGCGACGCTTGAGGGAATTCTATTGGCGGCCCAGTATTAATAGTATGGTTGATAGATGGGTTAGAGAATGTGTGCAGTGTTCTAGAAGTGACAAGTCAGTCAAGCCTTTGTCGGTGGACATTTCTCCCATCGAATACTCGCAAGGACCATGGAGGTAACTGGGTATTGACATAATTGGTCTTTTGTGCCTTCCTTCTGCCAAACATGTGTTTGCTTTAGTGCTGGTGGACTATTTTTCGAAGTAACCAGAAGTCAAGGTTGTAGACAAAATCCCTTCTACGCAAGTTATAGAATTCTTAGACAATATTTTTAGCCGCAAGGGTTTACCCGCTGAACTTGTTTCTAACAATGGTCCACAATTCATAATTAAAGAACTAGAAATGTTTTTAAATAGACATGGGACTGTTCACAAAAGAGTTTCTAATTATAATCCCCAGGCCAATGGTCAAGTTGAACGCTTCAATAGAGTTGTAAAAGAATCTATACAACTTGCTATCAAGAGTAGTATTGACTGGACAAAAGCTTTACGAGCCACTTTACTTACGTATCAGACAGCCCCTAACTCAGTTACTGGTTGCTCCCCTTTTTAAATGTTAAGAGGCAGGAAACCAAGTTTGAAGCTCATGCCTTGAAGGTTGAAAACAAGTAATTCTCAGGACCCTATTTTGGATTTTTCACTGGTTAGAGAACGTGTTCAGAGGTACCAAGACAAAATGAGGAGAAATAACTCCAAAAGTAATCCTTTAAACCACAAAGTTAAGGTAGGAGATCTTGTGCGTGTCAAGTTCGGTGGTCTTGATAGGAGATGGTCTAAATGGTCTGATCCTGTCAAAGTAACTGAAGTTTTTAGCAAAGCTGTCAGGGTACAAGGTGGGAAAATTTGGAATTTCAGACGGATATCTATGTACAGGTCCAATGATATAGTAGGTAAACCAATTGTTTTTCCATTAAAAGAAAGTGCAAATACTAATGGAAAGGAGGATTTTCAGAATTTTCTAGACACATTTGGTTGTTTTGATTCTAAATCTTATCCTCCTATTTCATCTTCTAATGACTTTAATACTTTAATAATAATATGCTGTTGTGGAACCAGTTACTGTTCCTATTGTGAATCAAAATATTGTTCCTGTAGAATGCATACCTGATCAGGACAAAGAATTGGTTGTTCCAAGGAAGACTTCTCGCATTAGGAGAATACCTGTTAAAATGAATGATTTTGTTTGATTTTAATTATTCTATTTAAAAGAAATTTACCTTGTGATCTCATTGTTTATTTTTATTATTATTTATTTATTTTTTGTTTTTGTTTTTTTTCTTCAAAAAGAGGAAGGTGTGTAGTGTTCGCATTGCTCACATTAATATGTCATTTCTGAAATGTTGCTTGTGTTCTTTTCCTTCTGGGTTCCACTCCAGACGGTTGGGAGGTTTGGTCTGACATCCGACTGGAGTGGTTGTTGAAGCTGTCTTCTCTACTCAAATAAATATACCTGCAGATCTATTTTCTCCCACATGTGGTTACTTCAAGTTCCAAATGTGTGACCTAACTGACCATGGTGTAGGCCTGAGGCAGCGGTCAGCATGGGCCATTCACTGATTGTCACCAGCATAGGTTGCATGGCCCCACCGGACTGCGTAGTTCAGGTTCAGTGGCACCATGTGTTCGGACACCTCCGTGTATGTGATCCGGGTTTCGTCCAGACTGAGCTGCATCTTCCTCTTACTCCTCTCCGTGCGACCACTGGTGTGGACTCTGCCATTTGTGATTTGCGCCTAGGTGCTGGATGTGGGACCTACTGTTCCGCAGGGTAGTCCTGGTCCCTCATCCACGTATCGCCGGCTGGCGCTGAACAGGGTTAGTGGTACCACATGTCGCAGGCTGGCGTTGTACAGGGTTAGTGGCACCACGTGTCGCAGGCTGGTGTTGAACAGGGTTAGTGGCACCAGTTGTCAACGGGTGGCGTTGTACAGGGTTAGTGGCACCACGTTTAGCCGGCTGGCGTTGAACAGGGTTAGTGGCACCAGGTGTCGCCGGCTGGCGTTGAACAGGGTTAGGGGCACCACGTGTCGCTGGCTGGCGTTGAACAGGGTTAGTGGCACCACGTGTCGCAAGAAGCCCATATGGAAGTATGCCTCACTGATCGGGTGTGGACTGGTGCTGTTGCTGCTGGACCAGATTTGGGGTCACTGCCATTCATGACTCAGGACACAGTTTCACACATGGGACCTACTGGGCCGAGGAGTAGGCCTGAGGTGGCAATAGAGTACGTCAACGAAAAAGGACTAAAGTGGGCCCGTGTTGTGGAGGCCGTGATGGTCTGAGGAGGCTGCCAAGGTCACGGGACTCTGGCCTGGAGCTTGCACCAGAACGTGGTGGGCCCGTCTTGACACATGCCAGTGTCGGCAGGTGATCAGTGAGGCCTGGCTGCACAGGGGCGGGCCTGACAGGTTCGATGTTTAGCGGGCCGGGGTCTGGCAGCCGCACAGCGTCGCAGCCAACTCCGGTCTAGAGGACGGCGTCGGCCTCGTGACAGGGCGAGAGGTGCCACCCTGGCAGAGACGTTGGGCTTTCTGGAAGAGGACCATACCAAGGACTACGTGCTTCTTATTCACACCCCTACGCTGGCGTGGCGTACACTGGGCCATCCCACTCCGGTCATGCTTAGAGCGGGCTTAACAGGCAAGATTTCCGTGAGGTCCCCCACTGGCTGGGTCCACTGTCCACTACACTTCATTCACCAGATGGTGTATGTCGCCATGTATATGGGTGTGTGCTGCATACTGCAGTCTGTCCAGCACATCTCCCCCACTCTTGGCATTGTGTACTTTCCCAATCATGGTACTACTGCATCCTTCACACATGCCTATTTGCCACCTCTTCCTACATTCGGCTGTTATGTGGCTGAGGTGCCATGCCGTTGATGGCTCATGTTCACGGCTTGGCCAGGTAACCATTGTGAGTTGTTCGGTCATGTCTGGTGGGTGGGCATGTTGTTGTGAATGTTGGTTGTGATTTTGTGACGTGTGCATTGCTAGAGTTGTGATTTGCATGTTTGTGGAGTTGAGGTGAGTGGGGTGTTCATTTGGAACTTGCCAAGGGGCTGTACATTTCCCTTGGTCCCATCCTGGGAACGCTGGTTGCTGATGGACTGTCGGAGGATGAAGGAATCATGCACACTGGCTGTGTATTTGAAGGCGACATTGTTGGAGGTTCCACGGTGTTCTGTTGTTGCCTGCACATTGGGGTGGGACGTGTGCTTTCTGTTGTGGTGATTGTGTGCTGTGTCACCACGGGGCACAGGTGGGACATGTGTGCTGTGGATTGCCCCAACACATGCGTGCATCCTGCTATGGCGAATGGTCATTGCTTTGTCTCCAGCGTTACTTGCTCATTGTGTTGGACGTAGGGGGACTAGAGTACCAGGGTGATAGTGATGTCCAGGGTAGGTGTGAGGGTCTTCGATGTGACTGGCAGTTAGACTCCTCCGACTCTGGGAGGGTGTTGGTTGGGGAGTGCCAGGGGCCAACAGGGGCAGCCAAGCCAGCAGCTTGGTGTGGGGTGGGATGTTGGTTGTCCGCTGTGTTGGTGCCGCAGGCCTGTTGGGAGATTATGGTCGGGATGCGTGGGATCGTTGTCCCTTTCAGCCTGTGGTGGATGGTGACATTGTCAGAGGTTGGGTCTGTGCGGCTGGTACGCTTCCTGGGGGTCCGCTGTCTTTGTCTGCACTGCGTCTGTGGTGGTCTGGGTGGGGTCCGGGTGTGGGTTGTCATTCTGGGGTGGTGTCGGTGGGTATTGTGGCCCTCTTGGGTGTCTGGGCCGCATGATGGGTGGCTCCATGGCATCTGTTGCCCTTCTGATGTGGCCCTGGACTGTGCTCCCTTTTGTTGTGCAGGCTGCTGTCCGACTTTACCCCAGGTCAGAGCAGGTGTAGATTTCCTGGTGCTAACACCTTATCGCCTGTTTTGTGCTTTTATCGCAGTTCTTTCTGGTCGTTGAGAATGTTGAGGTGTAATGTTGTGGCGGCTTTTGGCACAGGAACGCCCACTCTGCATCTCATTAGCGGTAGTTGCGGGGGGCCTGTGTGGCGATGTTTTTTGCGGCTGCTATCACGGTTAAACTGGTGCTGTGGGCTGTTAACACCAGCTTGTGAATGGGGCGATAGATTTAGCGCAACTTTGGCTGCGATTAAGTGCCATTGACTTGGTGATAGTTCCTTTTGATATGCCTCTCAGTGTATGGAGGGGTTGTGGAAGGATTCGAGGTATGGAGCTGTGGTATTTTACGTCGATAACAGGATAGCGGTATGGCACCATAATGTTTGTCTATGTTGGTTTGGGGCTGTATGGGAAGAAGATAGCAGGACAACCATTCATTTGACTCTTTGAAAGTTTAGCAAGCAGGACTTCCAGACATGGGACATGTAGAGGGTGAGTTAGCTAAACAATGGTTTTTGAAAATGTTGTACTCTGCAGGGCTAGTTGTCAAAGTATGCAAACTAACGACAGTGTAGCAAAAAATGCTTCAAGAAACAAAATTATGTAACACAAAATGTATGCTAAATCTCGCGTTTGTTTGACTTTTGTGTACTGGGACCTAGAAATGGCTAAGTATACGAGTAGGCGTTTTGTGGGCCTCCCCGTTCTCCTCTTTACTTTTTCATTGCATTAAGCCACGTGATATGTACAAGTTAAGCAATGGAGAGAACTTGCATATAGTAACAACCCTATACACGGTATTAAATGGATTTTGAAAAAATCTAGGACAGATTCCCCTTAAGAAACCTCAAACGAAAAAGGCAGTGGGTATAAGAATACAAGACACATGAGCGCAGCGCACCCGTCTCCATGTTTACCGAATCGAAAAGTGTTGTTGTCTTTCTTTTCTCCTCATTCAAATTGAAATACAAACGTAAGCTAAAGCCGGCATCTGAATACAAGAAGTCAGGGCGGTTAGGTTCATTTTCCGCCGCTGAAACGTCTTTTTCTGATTGACTATCAAGCACGTTGGCCATTAATCCTATTGGAGTCTCGGGAATCTAGGGTACTCTGGTAATTAAAGAGACAGCTTGCACAGACACACACATGTTAACAGCACACTGTCAGCGCACAGGCTGCACAGAAGGCATCCTCAATAATCGTGCAAATATTAACAGAACGCCAAGTGAGCTGAAACAACATCCCGAGGTCTGTCCCCATTAATTACAAGAACACTCCCGCAGTGTGCAGGTCTCACACACTGTTTGCAAAATGTGCTACTGCAGGTTGATAAAAACTATCTAATGTAAAACAAGCATTCTAATATCAAAGCATATTCAGGAACGATGTTATTTTACAACAAGCACAATTTCTATTTGCAAAATGTATGTAAAATGCAACATAAAAATATGACGATTATAATACAGGCTTTCAATTCATTTTATAGTATTAAATCATGCGAGAGAGAGTTTTGTTTTTCTTACCCTCTTGATACATACATAGATATACCTGCGTGATGATGCGTACATGGGGGCAGATTTATGAGCCCCTTGCGCCACTTTTGCGTCACTTTTCCCATGTTAAAAGTGACGCAAAAGTGGCGTAAGGGGCTCATAAATATGCCCCATGGTGTTTTGAAGTTCGCCTAACAACAATCCTGTGCCAACTTTGAATGAAACGCATTTGGCTAGATTACAGTGTTGGGTAGAAACATTTCACGCACAGCAACAATTTGCATAACATCATGTTCCAGACTCAACAGAAAGCTCCATATGCGATATTTTTAAAATGGGAATTATATTAAATGCAAAATGTTTATAATAGAGCTAAACAGATTTTTGCGTTCCTGCCTGAATTTATTTCTCTGATACAGAATATGAGAAATTGGGTAATTATTGGTTGAGGGGGTTGTGAACCCTTCTCAAGCAACAGCCACAATTCTTGTCAGGGTGAAGCACAAAAGTCTCAACATTAGCCTGTGCTTAACCCTCTGGTAGCCTGGCACAAAACAGCCAGGGTTAATTTAGTGGCAATGATTAAAGTAATGATGAAGCACCAGGGTAAGATTGCCTGGCGTCCCTCAAGTGCACTCCAATTGGATCCGTTTAGGAGTCGGAGGGTTATCTAAGGTGAGTTTGATAGATTCTTCAAAATATAAATTCCATAGTATGTTCTGATAAGTAACGAAAATCTTTTATTCACTGTAACTTTGAAACAAATTCCATCCTCAGTGAAATGATAAATCAGTTTTTTAACGTAACATAGTAATCCCGATGCATTTCGAGTCTCGATGACTCTTCGTCAGGGGATAAATGTCCTAAAAATAAATGTAAGCATCAATAAACAAGCCACTAGACATAAACATTTAAAAAAATAGTGTGTTATGTGGTAAAGCTGGAAGTTTGTGCAAGCGCAAGAGAAACGTGTCAAGGGAATATATGGTGTGATGTTGGGTCAAAGTAACACAGGAAAAATCCCACACCAATTTAGAAAAATAGGGTAATACATTTTTTTACACCAAAATGGCAAAAATCACAGGTATTACATTTTTGAAAGATTTCCGATAAGTGTAGCACCTAAAAGCACTAAGCACCACTCGTGGTTATGTGGTCTTGCAAGATCTGGTAAAACTCACAAGTTTAGGCCAACTACAATGGAGCATAGGCCAAATAAAGGCACCAGGTTTGTCCCGCTGAAAAAGTTACAGTTTGAAGTCCAGCATAAAAATTTCCATTTGCGGGTGAGGAGGCCCTGAGGAGCAGTGATCATAGCGGTGGTGCGAAGAGCAGGCTGGGGGTCGTGGACAATCATTGCAGTGTGGTGGTGATCTTGTCGGGCGTTGTTGCAGGAGATTAGTGCTGGCAGTCACTGCGGGCTATTGATGCTGTATCACGAAGTGCCGATCTCGCTTAGCTGGTTGTCACTGGCAGTTGCTTTATCGTGAAAGAATTACTGGAGGTTTGCATTGGTGGTCAGTGTGAGTGGTAAGATCTTAATAAAAACAGGCCTGTTCATGGTTGGAAAGAACTCAAAACTTTAGGATTTCTCTTTTCTTTTAGGAGGATCTCAACTGATACCACACCAAGGGTTTTGGACCTGGGAGGCCCCTTTTGGGGATCAGATACTCACTCTAGCAGAGGCCAGCAGTGCTCAGGCAGGGCTAGTTGCTGGTCCAATTACATTTAATACAGCGGGTAAGCTGGTTAATTGCAGCAAGACCTCGGGAGCTTTTTATGTCCGTGTATCTCGGAACAGGAGGTCAGTCAGCTGACCATTGGTTTCACGTCAGCTTGGGATGAACAGTGGAGGTTCAGTCTTCCTTCTTAGATAGCAGGGCAGGCCTCAGGCAGGTCCAGTTGCGGGTCCAAGCAGTAGGTCAACTGGGCAATCCTTCTTCTCTAGTATCCACAGGTTCAGGAATGTACTGTATAGAGGTTCTGACGGTCCCCTTTTTGATACCTGGTTCTCACTTTGATGTGGGAGAAGCTTCTGGAGTTTTACTCCTACAGACATGTCTGGAAGCTCCTGCCCTCCTGCCCTAGTCCCAATCTAACTGGGGTCACAATATCCTAGCACCAAGTCCTCTGTGTGTTTGCTGTGGCAGCCCCATTGAAGTGCAAGCGTGGTAGGTGAGAGCCCACCCCCTCATCATGCTAGAGACAGCCCATCCTTCCAACACCTAGATCCCCTTTGTGATGTGGTCTGGGAGGAATACACACAGGCCAACTGCCAATTACACCTAGTCATGTGACTCAGGAACTGGCTGCAGGCACAAAGTGGTTAGAACAAGAAAATGCCAACGCTCTAAAGGTGCTACCAAAATACCAAGACACCAATGATGACTCTGAACATCCGAACCTCAACTTTTTCTCTGGGTCAGTTTATTTAGTAACAGTGCTCCTTTTTAATTTCTACTTTTTTTCTTTGCCATCATTTAAACACAGTAGTTATAAACACAATATACATAGAAATACACAAAACATACAGGTGCCGATTCTGATCCTGTAAAACCCGGGTACAAATGGTCGTACGGAGCGTTTTCTCCGTACGACTCGTACCCGGGAATTCCACCGTACAAACCAGCAGTACGATTCGTACAGAAATACCGTTTCCATACGAATCTTAAAAAACACCGTACGGCTAAAGAATACATACAATTCCGGTCCTGGACAGCGCGTACGCAACGTCCACACGGAGTCAGGCAGCATTTTACGGACCCGCAAGTACGATTCGTACCTACAGCACTCCGAACGGCTATATTTTTACGGGAGCCAAAAAGTGCCGGAAAAGCTAAGTATGCTGTGATGCACGAGGAAAAGGGGGCCCGCTACGCGGCGTACACGCCCTCACCCACATCGTACGTGTCATCATGTACGGTGCGTACCCCAACATTGCATGTGTACGGCCCGTAACCCCCAACCCCCCCAATGTACAGCCCGTATCCCTCACCCCCGTATGTATGGGCCATACCCCCCACCCCCGTATGAACGGTGTGTACCCCTCACCCGCGTATGTCTGCACCTTACCCCAGGTGTACCCCCCCGTGTATGTCCGCACCGTACCCCAGGCGCACCCCCCACCCGTGTGTGTTGCACCGTACCCCAGGCGTACCCCCCGTGTATGTCCACACCGTATCCCCGGCGTACCCCCACCCGCGTATGTCCACACCGTACCCCAGGCGTACCCCCCACCCGCGTATGTCCGCACCGTACCCCAGGCGTACCCCCACCCGCGTATGTCCACACAGTACCCCAGGCGTACCCCCCACCCACATATGTTCGCACCGTACCCCAGGCGTACCCCAATCCTCGCATATGTACGGTCTGTACATACGCAAGGATTGGGGTATGCCTGGGGTACGGTGCGGACATACGCAGGTGGGGGGTACGCCTGGGGTATGGTGCGGACATACGCGGGTGGGGGTACGCGACGTACTTACGGGGGGTACGTGCCATACATACAGGGGGTGGTGGGGGGTACGCGCCGTACATACGGGGGGTGGGGGATACGGTGCGGACGTACGCGGGAGGGGTGGGAGGCTGGGGGGGGTTCGCACAAAGTTCGCTCCTTACGGAGCCTTTTCCATGCGCTTGTGTTTTCGGACGGGCGGTACGGATCGCACTTGCGCGCTCGGACTTCAGTTTTACGATTTGTATGTAAAACTGTCAGGGGACATCTCGTAGACTGTTCCTGAGGCGATTCGTATGTATTTTTCACGCACAAATCTTACTTTGCCGTTGGTACGGGACTTGAACGATTCGTATGTAAAAAAAATACGTATATGAGTCGTACGGGAAAAAAAAAACAGGATCGGAATCGACCCCATAATGTAACTATCTCCACGTTACATCACATTGTCTCCCACCCTACACAACACAAACAATCCCAAAAAACAAATAATTATAAAACCACATACATTTACAAATCAAATATAGCTACAAACAATCTTAACAAAACCAACATAAATTGCTAAATCCAACAGTTCTGAATTTCATAAGAGGACAGTTTATTGTTCTGTACTGCTTCTACCCAATCAATTCCTCACTGTCATCCACCAGCATTCCCCCACTCACTGCTATCATGCAATTTTGGTTGAGAATGCATTGACGTGTTTTCAACCAAACACATTTGAAGATTCTCATCAGGACTCAGAACTGACCTGAACTCATGACTGTTACATCCCTGAGCCAAAAGCCCTTACTTTGTATGCCTCTTGATGCACCAAATCAACTGGAAGTGATTGAAGTTGTTTTTCCATTCAAAGGTTTGAAAAGAATGGCTTCATTCCCAGACGATAAGTTTTGTGGAGCATCAATGTTCTTTCTGCAATTCACTGGCAGAGCATGAGGCTGGGCGAAATCCCAGTGTTACTTTCGGCTACCAGATTCTCTTGTGTTTAGCAATTTATGTTGTTTTTTGTTAAGATTGTTTGTAACTGTATTTGATTTGTAAATATATGTGGTTTTGTAATGATTTTTTTTCTGATTTGTTTTGTGTTGTGTGGGGCAGGTGACAATGTGAATACCAATATATGTAAGGTGTATTTTAATGTATATTGTGTTTATGATTATTGTGTTTAAGGTATTGCAAAGAAAAAAAGAAGAAGAAATTAAAAAGGATTACTGTTATCAAATAAAGTGACCATGAACAAAAGTTGAGGTTTGGAGTTTCAAGGTCAGCATTGGCGTCTTGGCATTTTGGTACTGTTTGTAGTGGCCCAGCCTTACTGACTAATTATGGGCCCATTCCCCATTTTAGGTACTGAACTCTCTGAAAGCGGCATTTTCAGAATTGTGACTTAAAGTCCAACTTTGTCATTAAAAAGGGTTTTAAATTGTAATTCCTCAGACACCAAACATGATATTCCTAACTGCTCCACAGAAAAGGTATCACTTATTAAATGTGATAAGTTAACAAGATGTTTCCCTATGGGAGAGGGAGGCCTTGTAGTAGAATTTAGGATTTATTCACTACCATAGAGGTGATTTATATGTATTAAAAGGAAGGCTAAGCTTGGTAAAAGGTTTATTTTCCCAAGTTGAAATGGTAGTTTAAAAGTACACACACAGGCTAAAATGGCAGGCCTGAGACAGGTTTTAAAGGGCTACATATGTGGGTGGCACAATAAGTGCTGCAAGCCCACTCGTAGCATTTAAAGTACCAATCCAGGGTATGTAGTATTCCACTTTACTAGGGACTTACAAGTAAATTAAATATGCCAATTGGGAGTAAGCCAATTTTACCATGTTAAGACAAGAGAGAGGACAAGCAATTTAGCGCTGGTAAGCAGTGGTAAAATGTGTAGAGTCCTAAGGTGAACATAAACAAATTCAGCAAACAGGACAATTGAGTCAAAAAGTTTGGGGATGACCCTGCAGAGAGGGCCAAGTCCACCACAGTTCTTGTTCTCGGCTGAATAACATAATGCATACTGTCATTGTACACATACTAATCATAATTAAATGAACACTACTCCAGTCATCATAAAAAAAAAAAATAGATAAGTACCATACCTAAATTCAAACTGTTGCTAATAAAGGCATGCCACTCCAAAGTATTAATGCTGTTTCCTACTTCCTAAAATAGGTAATGTGCTGCGCAAGTGGAGGAGTTCGTAGTTCTAAATAACCCGGCACCGGAATTCCTTAGGTCAGCCCTAACAAAAATCGATTTATCTGTTTATAATGCATATGACTGTCTAACTAATATGCCCATAATAAATGTGTAGATTACAGTGACATTTTCAGATCCATTTTACTCTTCTAAATCCATAGATATTTTGAGGAGTGAAAGAGTTTGTCAGGAATCTTTTTTTCTGTTCAAAGGTAACAACAGCCAGCTAATCACCATTTTACCTCACTGGCTGGCAACTTATGTGTCTATCTGTCTGTCTATCTATCTATCTATCTATCTATCTATCTATCTATCTATCTATCTATCTATCTATCTATCTATCTATCTATCTATCTATCTATCTATCTATCTATCTATCTATCTATCTATCTATCTATCTATCTATCTATCTATCTATCTATCTATCTATCTATCTATCTATCTATCTATCTATGTGTGTCTGTCTGTCTGTCTGTCTGTCTGTCTGTCTGTCTTTTTATCTATCTATCTATCTATCTATCTATCTATCTATCTATCTATCTATCTATCTATCTATCTATCTATCTATCTATCTATCTATCTATCTATCTATCTATCTATCTATCTATCTATCTATCTATCTATCTATCTATCTATCTATCTATCTATCATTTCATAAGTAGCCCTAGTTTCTCAATATACTTACCATTCACCCTGGTTTCTTAATATGTGCACTATCTAACCGTCTTGGGCCGCATAACTTGATTGTGGAATTGTTCAGCACTACTTAGAACATAAGAGGGACATGTTCTGGTCTGGTGTACAAGTCTGTCAATGGGACATCATCAGCATCATGTGTACGCATTCATAGTCTCATAATCACTCTTTCACAGAAGAGTAGGTTTTTATACTCTGGCAGCATATTTACCAGTCACTGTTGCCCCTGTTGTTAAACATAATTATGGACAAATGCAACCATCTGAAAGCACAGGAAGCACTCAAATTTATAAAGCGAAGATACAATTACATAGTGCATGTTAGAAGGGCGCCCTCCGGGAACCGGATGGTGTCGGACTGACCACCCCGAGGGCCACCGTTCCGTAGGTGAGTAGTCGAGCGCCGCTGAGAAGCCTCCTGGGCGAGGTCCTTCTCCTATGATCGTATCAGCCAAGCAACCCCACCACCACAAAGGGACACAACCAGGGTATTACTTCTCATAAGTCTTTATCGGTAATCAAGGCAGATTTCTGTGGTAATATTTACAGGCGGATCGAGGGATCCAAAAGAGTCTCAAAGTCTTGTAGGGATGGGGTAGCAGGACAGTCTCAGTACCAGCCTGGTACGGGAACACCCTGCGCCTAGCTCTCAATCCTCGAGCTGGGGGGTTCCGGGAGCCGGGAGCCGGGACGTCATCTGCAGGGCTCGGGGGATTGCCTCGATGAGGTCGAGCCGCGACGAGGTCAGCAGGCTCCGATGGTTACTTCAGCGAGGCCGAGCCGCGACGAGGTCAGCAGGGCTCCGATGGTTTACTTCCGCGAGGTCGAGCCGCGACGAGGTCAGCAGGGCTCCGAGGTTCCGTGAGGATCTTCTTCTCAGCAAGAGGGGAGCTGCGACGCAGTCAGCAGGGCTCCGAGTTCCAAGTCTTAGGCAATGAGTCTCTCTCCGTAGGGTCAGCAGCGATCCGATCAGCAGGGCTCTTGACTCCAGGATACAACTGCCGTCCTGGTTTGGGGCTGCCCCAGATATAGGTCTGGAACCCTTTGATGTCCGGACCCTTGCGCCTGGGGGGGCGGAGGGGCCGGGATGGGAGAGGCCAGACACCCAGCGGGAGAGGCGCCAGCGCCCAGGAAGGCCGGAGGGCGATCGAAACCAGGCGTTGGGGGACGGTTGGGGGTCCCATCGAAACTCCCCTCCTCCGGGATCGGTGGAGTGGCCACTTGGTACCCCCCTGGCCGGATCTTGGTGCCTCGATGTCGGGGCTTCGCGGGGGCCGAGGCCGGGGCGAGCCGTGTCGCGTAGGCTGGTGCGGGCAGCAAAGTACAATCCGGAGGGACCCCGAATGGTGGGGGCTGCCCCCGTCGGGTCGGGTAGGAGGGTTCGGGACCACGCCACGAGGCCGGGTCCAACAGGCGTCCCCCCCAGCTGAAGGCAGGGAGAGTCACCCATCGTCTTGGGGGTTCTCCTCGCCGAGGCGGAAGAAGCAGGACAGGCCGTCGGCGTTGGCGTGGTCGTTGCCGGGCCGATGGTCCACAGTGAAGTCCATCCTCTGCAGAGAGATGGACCATCTCAACAACTTCGGGTTCTCGCCTCTCATCTGCATTAACCACCGCAAGGGCCGGTGGTCGGTTTGGACCCGAAAGTGGGTGCCAAAGAGGTAGGGCCGGAGCTTCTTGAGGGCCCACACCACGGCGAAGGCCTCCCGTTCAATGGTGCTCCATCTCTGCTCCCGGGGTAGCAGGCGCCGGCTGATGAAGGCCACTGGCTGGTCAACCCCCTCAGAGTTCACTTGGGACAAGACAGCCCCGATTCCGTACTCCGAGGCATCCGTCTGCACCACAAACTCCTTGCTGTAGTCGGGGGCTTGTAGCACAGGAGCGGTACACATCGCTGTCTTGAGGGTCTCGAAAGCCGCCTGACAGTGGGGCGTCCAGTGCACCCTCTTGGGCTGCTTTTTTGATGTGAGCTCCGTGAGGGGGCCCACAATGCTTCCATAGTTCTGAATGAACCGCCTGTAATAACCTGTGAGTCCCAGGAAGGCCCTCACAGCGGTTTGGGTGGTTGGGGGCTCCCAGGCCATGATGGTGTCGATTTTTGGCTGGAGGGGAGCCACATGGCCGCTCCCCACTTGATGTCCCAGATAGGTTACTGATCCTTGGCCTATCTGACACTTGCTGGCTTTTACTGTAAGTCCGGCCCTTTGGAGGGCGGTCAGGACCTCCCCGAGGTGCCTGAGGTGCTCGGCCCAGTGGCTGCTGAACACCGCAATATCGTCCAGGTAGGCGGCACTGAACGCTTCTAGGCCGGCCAGTACCTTATTTACCAGCCTCTGGAAGGTCGCCGGGGCATTCTTCATGCCGAAGGGCATCACGCAGAAGTGGTAATGGCCATCGGGGGTGGAGAAAGCGGAACGCTCTCGGGCGCCAGGGGTGAGCCCGATCTGCCAGTATCCGGCGGTGAGGTCGAAGGTGCTAAGGTAGCGGGCTGCTCCTAGGCGGTCGATCAGTTCATCTGCCCGAGGAATGGGATGGGCATCAGTTTTGGTGACGGCATTCAGTCCCCGATAGTCCACGCAAAACCGGAGCTCCGGGGTGGTGCCGGGGGCGGCAGCTTTCGGCACCAGGACTACAGGGCTGGCCCAGGGTCTGTCGGAGGGTTCGATGACCCCAGGGCCAACATCTTGGCGACCTCGGCGTGGATGCAGGCCCGCACTCGCTCGGGGACCCGGTAGGCTTGGTGTCGCATGGGGGGGCTGTCCCCGGTGTCGATGTCGTGGACGCACCATCGTGTGACTCCGGGGGTGAGGGAGAAGAGAGCAGCGAAGCGATGTAGCAGTCCTTGACACTCTCGGCGCTGATCGGGAGTCAGGGTAGCGGAGAGGATGACTCCCTCCATGGAGCCGTCCTTTTCGGAGGTTTTCAGGAGGTCGGGTAAGGGCTCGGAGTCGTCCTCGGCCCCATCGTCCGTAGCCATCAACAGGCTAAGTTCTGTTCGGGCAAAGTGGGGTTTGAGCCTGTTGGCGTGGAGGACCTGGAGGGGGTTCCTGGGGGATTCCAGGTCGACCAGGTAGGTGACGGGGCTCTTCTTCTCGACCACCTTGAAGGGCCCGTTCCACTTGTATTGGAGGGCACAGGGGTTGACGGGCGACATGACCCAGACCTGCTGGCCTGGCTCGAACTCGATGGAGGAGGCGTTCTGGTCATACCAGCGTTTCATCTCCTCCTGGCTGGCCTCGAGGTTGGCTTCGGCCAATTCCCTGAATTTCCGGGTTTGGTTTCGCAGGGTCAGGAGGTACCGGTAGACGTCGGGGGGATCATCTTGGATGGTGGTCTCCCAGCCTTCTTTGACCAGGCTGAGAGGGCCTCGGACAGGGTGTCCGTACAAGAGTTCGAAGGGGCTGAACCCCAGAGACTTTTGCGGGACCTCCTGATAGGCAAACAGGAGGCAGGGCAGCAGGACGTCCCACTTGCGTCTCAGGGGCTCCTCCAGGCCCTTGATCATTCCTTTCAATGTCCGGTTAAATCGTTCGACTAATCCGTTCCCCTGGGGGTGGTACGGGGTGGTGAATTTGTAGGTGACCCCGCACTGTTGCCACAGGGACCGCATATACTTCGAGATAAAGTTGGTGCCTCGGTCGCTCACCACTTCCCGGGGGAAACCTACTCGGGAGAAGATTCCCATCAAGGCCCGGCCCACCACGGGGGCCGTCACTGTTCGGAGAGGGATGGCCTCGGGGTATCGGGTGGCATGGTCGACCAGGACGAGGATGAAGCAATGTCCTTGGGAGGTTCGGGGGCCCCACGATGTTGATCCCCACTCGCTCGAAGGGGGTGTTGACTATTGGAAAGGGCTGGAGAGGGGCTTTGACCCTTCCCCCACTCTTCCCGCTGGCTTGGCAGGTCGGGCAGGTCCGGCAATGGTTGTCCACGTCCTTCCGCATTCAGGGCCAGTAGAAGTGAGTCACCAGGCGGCTGTATGTTTTGTCCTGCCCCAGGTGCCCGGCGAGGGGCACATCATGCGCCAGATTGAGGAGGAAGTCCCGGAATCTGAGGGGGACCACCAGCACGCGGCTGGCCCCCAATTCTGCGGTCTTCTGTTCGCTGTAGAGGAGGTCATTGTCCCAATAGACCCAGTGGGTCCCCGTCTGGTCTCCGGCGGCCTGGGCGGCTGCTTGCTGTCGGGTCCCTTCGAGGGAGGGGCAGGTCTTCTGTTCTTGGCGGAACTGCTCCCTTGTGGGGCCACCTTCTTGGCGCCATTGGGCGAGTTCGGGGAGGTCGCCGAGCGCGGCGACCTCGTCCGGGGCGAGTTCGGGCGGCCCGGCCTCGGGGTCAGCTTCTTCTTTAATGGAGGGAGGTGGTGGTTCGGGCCACTCCGGCTCTTTGGGGGGAGCCTCTACGCTCGGTCGGATGGCCCGGGTGGTCGTGGACCGGGTGGTTGCGCAGACCCATTCAGGTAGTCCCAGCATCCCCAGATGCTCTCGGCGCTCGACGTGGGCCCAGGGGGAACTTTCCAGGTCGTTCCCGAGGAGGCAGTCCACGGGGGCGTCATCGCGGACGGTTACCTTCAGCATGCCCGACACTCCCCCCCACTCGAAGGGGATCCGGGCCATCTGGCACAAGCTCTCGGTGTTGTCTGCCGACCGGACGGGGCACAGTACATTAGGCAAGATCTGTTCGGGGGTCACTAAGTGGCAGCGGACGGCTGTTACGCTGGCTCCAGTGTCTCGGAGGGCTTCGGCCCGGCGTCCATTAATGGTGACCCACTGCTGGTACTTCTGGGTGTTGCTCGGGATGGGAGCCCGGGGTACCATCTCCCGGCTGCCCAGGCATACCAATGTCATGGCGGTGGGTTCCCACTTGGTTGGTCTGGCGTCGTAGTTCTCTTCCTCTTCTCCCCCTTCCCCCAGGGCAGCGGCCGCCAACTGGCGGTGGGTGGCCCGGTGGTCCCCGCCCGTTGGTACACGGGGCAGGTAGGGTCACTGGCATAGTGCCCTGGCTGGTGGCAGTTGTAGCATGTTACCGTCGGTCGAGGCCCTGGTCGGGCTGGGGGGGCCCCTCTTCGGGCGAGGGACGGGGACGTGCGGTTCGAGGGAGGTCCCCGGGGGGGACTCCGGGGGGGCCCCGCTGGAAAGTCTCTGTTCCTGTTCGATCCCCCTCCTCCGCCCCGCTGGCGGGGGGGCCCCGTGGTGTTCTGTTGGTACTCCCCCATCGAGTTCCGAGGAACCCGGGTGTTCACCCATCGATCGGCCACGGCGGCGAGTTTCCGCGGCTCGGTCAGCTTGCTGCCGAGGAGGTGCTGTCTCAGCTCGATGAAGCAGTTGTTGGAGAGGTGCTCCCATACAATGAGGTCGAACAGTTGCTCGTAGGAGGTGACCTTGCTGCCCTTGATCCAACCTTCCAGTGCTCTGCTAAAAAAGTCTACGTACTCCACCCAGGTGGTACCGGGGAGCTTCTTGCAGTCCCGGAAGCGTTGGCGGTACATTTCTGGGGTGAGCCCATAGCGGGTGAGCAGGGCCTCCTTCATTTGGTCATAAGAGGTCATCACTGCGTCTGGGAGCTGTAGCAGGGTGTCTCTGCCTTCGCTGAGGAACCGTCCCCATAGACCGGCACCCCAATCCTTCCGGGGTACCCGATGGACGGTCATGGCTACCTCGTAAGCCTTGAACCATTGTTGGATGTCGTCGTTCTTGTAGTACTCTTTGACGACATCCTTGGGGATATGTACTTTCGCCTCGGCCGGCGGAGGGGTGTCTCGGTTTCCGGAGGTGCCGATCTCTCCATTTCTGGACTTGATTTCAAGTTCTTTAAGGCCCCGCTCATGCTCGAGGGTTAGCCTCCTCTCTTCCAGTTCTCGGTGCCGCTTTTTCTCCTCTATTTCTTCTTGCAGCCGCAGTTGCTCTAGGGCCAATTTCTTTTCGGCTAGTAGGAGTTCGCCGTCCAGGCGGAGTCGGGCGAGCTCCAACTCGTGGGTCCTCACCCTCTCCCGTTCTCGCATCTCTTCCGGGGAGAGGCCGTTCTCTATGCTGGTTGTTCTCCCCTCTGCTGGGGCTGCGGTTGGTTGCCGGTGTACGTTTGGCACCGGATTTTCTTCGGTTTGGGGGGAGGCCGCTTCGGACTCTACCCAGGTCTTTAGGGCTTTTTGCAGGTCCTCTTTTGTGTTTAATCCGGTGGTAGCGATGCCTTTGTCTTTACAAAACTGTTTTAGTTCCTTATGGGTATATTCCTCCAACCGTTCTTGTTGGAACTCCGCGGTTGGGGTGGTCTGTTGGTCGTTCATTGTTACCCTGTGTCTAGGTAGGTAGTGGGTGAGTGACTCGCTGTACGATCTTCGTCGGGCTCGGATCGCACCGCTGGCCACCAATGTTAGAAGGGCGCCCTCCGGGAACCGGATGGTGTCGGACTGACCACCCCGAGGGCCACCGTTCCATAGGCGAGTAGTCGAGCGCCGCTGAGAAGCCTCCTGGGAGAGGTCCTTCTCCTATGATCGTATCAGCCAAGCAACCCCACCACCACAAAGGGACACAACCAGGGTATTACTTCTCATAAGTCTTTATTGGTAATCAAGGCAGATTTCTGTGGTAATATTTACATGCGGATCGAGGGATCCAAAAGAGTCTCAAAGTCTTGTAGGGATGGGGTAGCGGGACAGTCTCAGTACCAGCCTGGTACGGGAACACCCTGCGCCTAGCTCTCAATCCTCGAGCTGGGGGGTTCCGGGAGCCGGGACGTCGTCTGCAGGGCTCGGGGGATTGCCTCGATGAGGTCGAGCCGCGACGAGGTCAGCAGGCTCCGATGGTTACTTCGGCGAGGCCGAGCCGCGACGAGGTCAGCAGGGCTCCGATGGTTTACTTCCGCGAGGTCGAGCCGCGACGAGGTCAGCAGGGCTCTGAGGTTCCGTGAGGATCTTCTTCTCAGCAAGAGGGGAGCCGCGACGCAGTCAGCAGGGCTCCGAGTTCCAAGTCTTCGGCAATGAGTCTCTCTCCGTAGGGTCAGCCGCGATCCGATCAGCAGGGCTCTTGACTCCAGGACACAACTGCCGTCCTGGTTTGGGGCTGCCCCAGATATAGGTCTGGAACCCTTTGATGTCCGGACCCTTGCGCCTGGGGGGTCAGAGGGGCTGGGATGGGAGAGGGCAGACACCCAGCGGGAGAGGCGCCAGCGCCCAGGAAGGCTGGAGGGCGATCGAAACCAGGCGTTGGGGGACGGTTGAGTGTCCCATCGAAACTCCCCTCCTCCGGGATCGGTGGAGTGGCCACTTGGTACCCCCCTGGCCGGATCTTGGTGCCTCGATGTCGGGGCTTCGCGGGGGCCAAGGCCGGGGCGAGCCGTGTCACGTAGGCTGGTGCGGGCAGCAAAGTACAATCCGGAGGGACCCCGAAGGGTGGGGGCTGCCCCCGTCCGGTCGGGTAGGAGGGTTCGGGACCACGCCATGAGGCCGGGTCCAACAGTGCACCTACCAGGTTCATATGCTCTCCTGCATGTTAATGTTTATTCTCTTCACCCCCACTGGCAGATGCACCTCTTGCTTCTATGTTGGTCCCTAATCAGAAATGCCCTACACTGTTGTGTAGTCCTCCACTTCTCAGTGCAAACTGCATGTTTGTTGGGCAATATAAACGTAGGGATGGTGCCAAGCGGATTCTGAGCAACCCCTCAGGATCTGTCTTCCTAAATATCAGCTAGCCCACAATCCCACCATAAGCCCCCCTAAACCTAGATGGTTGGAAAATGGTTTGGGCAACCAAAGAACATGATGACCCTGAGCTATCCCAGGAATAATGGTAACAGATTTAGAACCCTTTCACTCAGTCCCTCAGTCACTCATGCTCTCTTCCTCCCAGAGAAGTATACACGGAATACACAGTGGGACATTTTCAATATTTATTGAATACAAGTGTTTCTTGTATAAAATATATGTGCTGCAATGATCAATAGACAGAAGCAGATAAACGTGATTAGCAATATTAGGATGGTGAACCGAATGAATAGTTCTGTCTTCTTGCTAATACAATGTGTTTATGCAGGCATATGAAACAGCAAATGCATATATATAGCGTACTCCTACTATGCATTCCCAAACTTAAATGCCTGAGGTGTATGTATGTGATCTTCCAGAAATCCCCCATCAGATGATCCAGCCCCTTTACCTGAAGAGAGAGTATGCATGTCCCCATCATGGTTACAAATTGGACATCCCTCTTCAAAGAGATATCAGGAAGCAGCTGGGATGAAGTTTCAGTGTGTAGTGACCTCGCAAATGACAGCAAGTGCTCCTCTGCTTCAATCCAGAAATGCTTATTTATGTATATCAGAAAGCATCCTTGCCCTGGTCCAAGATTCAAGTCAGGGTGCCACTGTTTATGTGCTATAGATAGCTGTGTCACCGCATGAGTGAAAACAAACAATCACATTTGCACAATATATGTATAGACCTTGTATGTGATGTTCAAGGTATTTAGTGTGGTAAAATAATGTAATGCGAACTAGCCCTGGGCTCACTTTTTTACCAAAAGCGCTGGGATGCCTACGGGTAGCCATGCGCTATACAAGTGATTTTACAATTACAATTACAATACAATAAGGTATCATGATAGTGTTCTTGCAAAGTTGATTGTGTAAGCAAGTATAGTTTCACAGAAACTAATCTGCACTGTCATGGATACAAATGTATGTCAAAAGTCATTGTTTGAGAGTGGAGACAACCTAGGAAAAAATGGCAGTGTTTCTTTCCAGGGCCAACTGAAACACCTTATATGGTGAAATATCTTAATAAATGAAGAGGTAGAAACAAGTATCTGCAATCAGGTTAATTCAACCTATGTCTAATCTTGGGAATTCTATGAGCAAATGGTAATCCCAAAATTCAACAGTTTGTCCTAAACTTGTACCCTTGTGCCGGTAATTCTTAGTGGAGACTTGCAGTGCATTGCCCACTTACACTCCATTTAGGAAATCAGTTTGTCTGACACTATTGACTCTTCCATTCTCTGAGTTTCTGTGCACCTCGCCAAGTTGGACTTCTGACACTAAGATCCTCAGGACTCCACCCACCAAGGACTGAATCAGTGCTGTTTTATAGGCAATCCATTGCCAGAGACACTAAAGGATATGGTCCTTCTTCCAGGAGGGGGTGAGCTTCGTATGCACCCCTTCTGGGCCGCCACCAATGCCATTCTTGGCAGGCCTCAATCCTTGTAAGCCTGTCCTGTTTGTGGTACTCATAAGAACCTGTTTCTCTCAGGTCCCTGACTGGAGATAAAATATATAACATGGAAGTTACAGACACATCATCAATCTGGTAAAATGTAACCAATTGGCAAACAGATGTCTTCTTTATCCTGTAAACTGGACTACATTATTGCTCACATCATCCTACCTACTTACAACACATACAAAGTGTGACTTCCCTCAGAGATGCATAACACATGTCTAGGGATGAATATGAAAGGTCTGCAGCTGTGGTAGTAAATCAGTATAGGAAATTGGGTTCCTTGTTAGGGGTGGAGTGGTGAAATAATACTCCAGCAGCAAACACAATTCCTGTCATCTGAAACACAAGCAAACCCCAAATTAACCTGTGGTTAACAATCTGGTAAAGTGGCACAAAAGCAGTCAGGTTTAAATTAGAGGAACTGTGTAAAGTATTCATGCAGCTCTTCAAACAGTATTACAGTAAAAACTCAACAAAACTAACCTCCCACACCAATTTAGTACATTTTAATAAATTAATTGACACCAAGAAAACAAAAAATCAATCAGTAGAACCAGAGATATGATTTATTTAAATTTAAGGCAAAAATTAGCGCCTGAATGATCAAAGCTCCAAATTAGGCATCTAGTTGCATGGGACCGGGTCAATGTAAAAAAATAGGGCTGACTACAATGGAGCGCGAGTCGGATACAAAAAGTGGATTTGGTTCAGTCGGCTCATACTTTTGGTTTTGGAAGTAATTTGAAGAAAGCGACCCTGGAAAGGTAGAAGTTAAGCAGGGCAAGGCTGCAGGTGCTGTCAGATAAGAAAGCGATGTCTTCTGAGGGCCGCTGGATGTCGCTGTGAAGAATTCTAGCTTGAAACTTAGTCTGTTCTTTGTAAGTCAAAAATATCCAGCAGGATGAAGCTGTAAGCTGCAGCCAACGAGATTCCATGAGGCCGAATTTCCCATTAGCAATAAACCGCTGAACAGGATTTGATGCTGCAGAGACGAACGTATCGGGAGCAGGTATGAAGTCAGGCCATCCACTGATGCACCTTAGTTGAATAGACAAGCATGTTGGTCCCAGTCTCCTCTTGGTTCTCAGAGCAGTTTTTAGCCAAGGCATTTTCAAGTCCCAAGTTTTGGATTCTGGATATCTGGGCTCCTTCGGCATCACCAGCAATTGTCCAGAACTGGAGGGGCAGCACTGGGGTGGGGGTTAGGACTCACGCTGAGTCCAGGTGCAGGTTCAAGAAGGTTGATGACTTTTCTGTCCTTGAGGCTCTGATCAGAAGGCCAGCCAACTAGCTCTTGGAGTCTCTCTGGTAGTCCTGGGTTCAAACAGTGGTCGAACAGGGACCAAGCAGCAGAGCAGGCCGCTGAGGGTCTAGGCAAGCTCCAGGCACCAAAGCAGTACTTCCAATTGCAGCAAAGCAGTCTTCTGAAGCACAGACCAGGCCACAACAGCAGAAAGACCTCTGAGATTCCTTCTGTGGGTCAGGAAAGTGAACTGAATAGTAGGTCTGAGTATCTTATTTTTACACCTGGTACATTGTGTGAAGTGGGAGAAGTTTCTGGATAATTGCCTTTGAAGTGCTTTCGGTTTCCTGCTTCCCTTGTCCTGACTCCTGAATGTCTGCATGAACAATGCATGGGTGCCAGGTGGAGGCAAGGCAATACCTATTTAATTGCAAGTGGGCTATGCCCAGCTCCGCCCTCATCCTGCCAGTGATGCCCCATCAAGGCAAACCTAAGCCTCCTAGAGATGAAAGCTACAGTTTGGTCTAGGCCCTCTTTATTTAACTGTGGTAAGAATGCCCCTATGCAATGCACAAGGAATTCCTTGGAAAAACCAGGGGTCTTGAGAACAGGGGCTGTACACATGGCCTGTTTGAGGGTGTCAAAGGCTTTCTGAAAGTTATCTTGTACTTGGACTATGTTAGAAACTGGGTTTCTAGTTGGCAGGGGTATGTTACCCTAGTCCAAGTAGGCACCATTGGTTCCGACAAGGTAGGTCCAAAAGCACCCAGGACCACCCTCTGGTAGCTTGGCGCAGAGCGGTAAGCCCTAACTCAAGAGGCAATGTGCAAAGTATTTGTGTAACACTCACCCACCATTACACAGCAAGATACCACAAATAGACACTACACCAGTTGTTTATAAAAATATAAAATCTTTATCCATGTTGTAGGCAGGGTCAAATCAATTGAAATTCCACATATATCTTATTCGCAATAACTGCTGTCAGTGTTCTGAAGTAATCTTGCAAGTTCTGTAAGCCGGTGGCAACCTATATGGGCACTAGTTCAGTTTCACGGTTTATAAGGAAAAGAGGATGCACAGGGACTGTATTCCTCCCAGTCCCCAGATAAGGATCTCTAGTGCGGGGTTAGTCAGAACTAGTGTGCCTTTAAATACATTCAGGTCACCAAAGTGACTTAATAGGCCCCGGTACTGCAAGGGGTTAAACACCCAGCGTTAATGTGCTCCCGCCGTGCTTATAGCAAGAATGCGGCTGATGTCAGTGTCAATATGCCCCCATTGTTATTTGGCAGGTCTTACTTCCCTGCTGGGTCCCGCGGAGGCGCTGTCAGCTCAGGCGCTGCCTCCGTCATTAATGTTTGCTTTAAAGATGAATAACAAACAGCGATGTGTTCCAGATATGCCCTCATAAGGCCCAGATCGACCTGGTGCAGTCCCTGGTGCTAGTGCATGCAGCCCTGGAAGCAATTACTGAGGGCGGGAGGCGTAACTCCGCCCCCCCGGGGCAGCCAATCCCTAGAGCCTTGTGTGCAGCCGCCCATATCTCCTACACAGATAGCACCCTGCCCTCCCCCCAGGCAACGCTACACACTCGGAGATCCCGTATTTCAGCTGGGCGTTACCTGGAGTGATGATTTCCTGGCACCTCGGTACTCTCCTGTCTGCCACTCGGACTCTCGGCGGCTTTCCCGATGACACGGGATCCAGCCCACGGGAGAGAGTGAGAGCACACTTCGCTCTCTTCCTGCAGCTAACTTGTGTTGCTGCGGAAGCTCCCGGTCGCTGGGCAACGCTTCACACTCGTGCCCAATCCCAGCGCGGCGCTCTCCTGACGTCGCAGGGGAAATCCTTGCAGGGCTGTCCTGAGGCCTCGGGCCAGCGGCGGTGATCGCGGGGCAAGTTAGAATCCGGTCCTTGGTGGAGCACAGGCACCCGCGCACAACGCTGCTGGGGTGGTTTGAGTGACGGGCTGACTCGGGCCAGCAGCCGTAATCTCGGGGGCAATTTGGAGTCCGGTTGTCAGTCGAGAGCAGGCACCCGCGCACAGTGCTATGGTGCTCCTTTCAAAAACGTGGTGTGCCGGCCGGCGGCGGTGACTTCAGGGGTGACAAAGAATACAGTTTTGCATACACAGGGGTGCAGAGGCAGTCTTATAAAGGAACTAAAACGTGGTAATGTTTATAAATCTCCCACCAGGCAGGGGGACTGTCAGCAGCAGATTTTGGAGACACTCTGGGGATGTTGCTTCAATCTCCCTGGCAAGGCAAGATCAGCAGGCAGTATGGCAGCTCAGCAAGTTGGGGCAGCAGTTCCTGGGAGCAGTCAGCCATTCCGAAATCAGTATTGGAAGAAGACCTGCTTCACTTTGCCCATTGCTTTGCCTCTCACTAATGTGGTCGCTATTAGAGCAATTGCTAGATATTACCTAAATATGAGTGCAAATTCACCACTTCTAACTTGCCTTTTTCTAAAAACCAATGCAAGTCTATCCTAACCCTACACCCCTGGAACTTAAAAATCATAACTTTGCTCCTAGATGTGTTTATTTTTAGAAAGTGTTCTTCAGCAAAGTTGCCTAACTCAAAAACATGCCTCTGTTAACCTATTGGGGTCAAATCTAGAAAGATGGCGTCATCCGCATAGAGTAGACAATCAAGTTTCATTGTTCCCAGTTTTGGTGGGTCCCCCTTACACTGTCCAATTCTGCTAGGTAAGTCATAGATATAAAGGGAGAAAAGGAGGGACACTAGTAAGCACCCTTGCTTCAACCCATTGTGGGTTTCTACTTTGCTCGACAAGCCCTTTGTTCCCTCCTATCAGGACCTGAGTCCAAGTGGAAGAGTGCAGAGCAATAACTAGCCTAAACAAGTGTGCGGGGATCCCCATTGCAACCGTTTTCCTCCACAGCGTCCCATGATCAACCCTGTCAAATGCTTTGGAGAAGTCTATAAAGGAAGCATAAAAGGCCATACCCTTACCTACTGGATCTTTTTCAAAGTTTGGAGGTCTTTGATATTGTCTAGGGTGCCACAATTCTTACGAAAGCCAGCCTGCTCCACAGGGACCAGAATATTATCTAAAAAACCAGTCCTGAAGGTGAAGAAGAATACTCTTGGCAAACAGTTTCCTGATCGCATCCAGTAACGTTATCTGTTTAAAACTGGCCTGAAGAAGTTCTAGGACCCTTTCTATATAAAGGTACCACTATA
Source organism: Triturus cristatus (assembly GCF_964204655.1). Lineage (NCBI taxonomy): Eukaryota > Metazoa > Chordata > Amphibia > Caudata > Salamandridae > Triturus > Triturus cristatus. The sequence continues at coordinate 715,256,527 of NC_140584.1, read as the reverse complement.
CTTCCTTTCCAAGAGGATGGTATATTCCCAAACAAATAACATTATTGAAACACCGGATGGAGAAAAAGGGCCCAGGAAGGAATATCTTGTTTAATCAGAGATATCGTGAGATCGTCCGGGGCCATTGCCCCAGAGTACCTAGCACTCTTAATAAAACTCTTCTCACAGGCAGGATTGTCATATACATTCAGTAAGGGAGGCTCCCCAATCAATTCCAACTGCAACCCACCACTAGGATTTGATGCATATAACTGCAATATATATAGGACCCACTCAGTGTCAGAGATTAAACTGGGTTCAGTCTTAACTCTATTTTAAAGTAAAACACTACAGATGAAAAAAAAAAACTGGGGGGAAAGAAGTCCGTTGGAGAATAGAGGTGGGTGCTAACATGACAGTTCTGTAATACACATACGGGATTCCCGAAGTGCCATGCCCTAGACTATCTATATGCTTTATTCATGAGTTGGGTTCTGCCACCAATCGCTGAAAAGTTTTTTCCTTTCAGTTTTCTTTTCCTTTCATCATTCTCTTACATTCCTTTGTGAAAAAGGGGTTTCTTAAATACCGTAAATAGCCATAATGTACTTAACAACTGAACTATTGAGTGGGACATAGAGACAGTTTCATGGATTGGCAAGATATAACTTGTTAACAATAGCCTGTCAACGACACACTGTACTATGTATATGGTGAATACACAAGGTGATCCCTGTGCAATGACATCAATAAAGACAAGTTAGAAAAAAATCTACAATCACAATATTCAGCTATTACAGCCCAATTATTACGTGAATCACCAAAAAGTGCAGTCTCTCTCGATTTAATCCATTTCTCATCAACATTCTGACTCCTTCAATCTCAGTCTTACCCACTTCATTTGATTGATTTCCCTTTGCCTCAAAGGGATGATTGTTTAAATTGTTCCCTTACTAGATTGTTTAGCTCCCGGTTAAGATTTTTTATCTCCAGGGAGGTAACCACCAAAGGCTTAGCACCAGTAGCTTGTTTCTTACTACCACATGATCGGAATAAAGACAGCTGCTTCTCAAACCAGGCAAAAGGGTTCTCTTGACAAGGGCCAGAACTCTCAGTTTTAACAACTCCTGCCAAGTTTATTGAATTTTCATTTGACAAAAGGTATGCCAATTTGTTTTATTGTAGACAATTGTATAACTCAGTATCGACAGTGTAGCCTCTCAAATTTGGCTGTTAGACCCCCTGTGTTTCGTGTGTTATACATTCAGTTGGTGCTGGGGATAAAATCAGGTGTGGGTCTTTAAAATATATATCCCTTGGACCCTATTTTAAATGGTTTTGTTTAATCTGTTCTGGAGCAGCTGTCTGGCTGCGGGTCCGACTATGTAACCATACGATTAGATGGTTCTTTGACAGTTACCAGCTGTAGAACTGTTACATATCATTGAGATTCGGTCGACCCCCGACCTTAGTGGTGATTGAGACTCGATTTCTCAGTTGTTCGCTTTTGACACCTTTTTCACAAACTAGTTTTTTCACAAACTAGTTTTACCAACACTAAAATGGCAGAAATTAGTGGTATTGCGTATGATGATGCCATGTATCATTCTATATTGGATAGTATGCCCAGCGTCTTGAACATACCTTCAACAGCCATTCCTAGTACAGGAGATGATTGGGCCAAAGTTATGGTTTTAAAAAAGACACATGCCCGAACTTTGGTCCATGGAATAACCATGGCGGTATATCTGAGGGCTAGTTGCGCCCTGCCTGGTCTAGTGGTCTCCAATGCTCCTCGACTATTCTTACAAGATAAGATCTTCCTGAAGGATTGGTCGCTTATAGCATGGAGATGTACTAGAGACTGGCTAATATTGATTATTAGCACAGCAAAAAGAATAGCCGATACCATCTTGGTTGAAATACAAGTTTTAGAAGCAGCAATAAGAACAACAGTAACACCGAATCTGTTTAAAAAACAGCAGGACGAATCGAACAAAACTCAGGTGAATTCAAGGAGACTATTCTGCAAACAAAATTAGATAAATTCAAAAAAGATTTGAGTAAATGGAAGCATGAACGTGTGTACCCCTATACGAGCGATACGTACACACCACCTGTATACAGAAACAATGGAAAACGTTATGGGTCTAACTACTCTAGTTCAGGGTCTGACAGTAGTGATCCAGACAACACCAACACGGGTGCTCCTAGCTTTCCACAATGTGGGAGAGGTAGGGGGAACAGACCCTACTCATATGGCAAACAACATATTGATCCATACCAGCAATGGTGGCCACCCACCCCTTGGGGTTTTCCACCGAACCAACAGCCTTACCCTGTACCTCGACCTCCGCCAAATTTCCAAGGGTTTCCAAATGCCTACAATTCTCAACATTTTTTAGGGTTTGGCCCACGCCGACCAAGAGGCAAAAGGCAAGCAGCACAAAACACAGTTGTACAATGGGAAGACCAGACAGGCCCACATGCAGGTACACGGAGCCAAACTGCCAAGAACCAGAAAACAGGCCCATCGAACAATCCCTCGTAGTCAACTTATCTAACAAGATACTAACTCTACTTGAAGAACAAGTACTGAATAAAGGCTTGGGTTTCGTCATGACGAATCATGGGGACCCATTGACTTTCCAATGCGAATTGAGTCAGTTTTTCAGGAAACTTAGATTACACTATCTCTTCAAGGATCAGATTAATGCTGATTGCGACACAAACACCGGTCTTAGACCAAAATCTAAATTCCAGCCACCTATTCACACGGTTCCTCCACAGGTCTTAGCCTTTGAGCAAGCTGTTGCGGGTGATATTGCTTCACTGTGGAGCACAACAGTCAGGTCATTTAACAACCTTACCAAATCAGAACAAATGACACTGAAATCACTTTCAGAGGATCATTTAATAACTATAAAGCCTGCAGATAAGGGCGGCTCTATAGTTATTTTAAACACCACGGATTACCAGACTGAGTGCTATAGACAACTAAACAATAGACAGGCATACTCTCCCTTGTCTACAGATCCTACAGAAGAGGTGACTAAACAGATACAGGATATGGTTGAAGAAGCTTTATCTGAGGGTTGGATCACTCAAAGTGAGGCGACTTATTTGGTTTCTAAACACCCAACCACTCCTTATTTCTACCTTTTACCAAAGGTACACAAACCACAGAGGCCACCGCCTGGTAGGCCTATTATTTCAGGAATAGGGTCTCTCCTGGAGCCGTTGTCAACTTTTGTCGATTATTTTCTGCGGACAATTGTACAGAAAATGCCTACATATGTGCAGGACACTAAAGATGTCTTGCGTGTCCTTCCAGAAATTGATTATGATATTGAAAGAGACCTCCTGGTCTCTTTCGATGTAGAATCACTTTATACTTCTATCCCTCAGGATGAGACTTTGGAAGTCGTAACATCCATCCTGAGGGATAGTATATGTGAAACTATCACCCCTGTACCATTTATAATGGCTTTGGCAACTATAGCCATGAAAATGAATTTCTCAAAGTATGAGGACAAGCTGTTTCTCCAGGTCTCGGGCACGAGTATGGGCAGCGTTTTCGCGCCGAGCCTGGCGAATTTATACGTGCACCAGTTCGAACAACAACACGTACTGACACCTCCAACCCCTTCCACACCTCTATTAGGTGGTGGAAGCGTTATATTGACGACGTGTTGGTGGTGTGGAGAGGCACGGTGGATTCCGTCAATGAATTCCACCAATGGCTAAACAGTAGAAACCAGTTTCTTAAATTCACCATGGAAACAAATAAGGAAAGAATTGCATTCCTAGATCTGTCGATCTATGTCACTACTGCAGGGTTGCAGAGTGAACTGTACAAGAAACCTATGGCGCGGAACTCACTTCTCCTTTACGAGAGCTACCACCCGAAGTCCCTGTGCCAGAATCTACCATATGGCCAGTTCCTACGGGTTCGCAGGAACTGCTCCAATAGAGAGGACTTTGAGGTGCATGCTAGGGATCTCTGTGGACAATTACGGGACAGACACTATCCTAATTCACTCATAAAAAGATCAAAAAAGAGAGCGGTTAACAACAATAGGGAGGCCCTCCTGGAAGCTCCAATCCCTAAACCACCTCTGACTAGACTCACTTTCGTGAGCACCTTCAATACTAGAAGCAATGCCATCCAGAAGATTGTCAAAAGACACTGGCGCCTTCTGAACCATGGGAGAGAGAAAATCGTGCAACCCTTGTTTGCGTTCATAAGGGCAAGCAGCATTCGGGATCGACTTGTTCACACACGCCCAAAAGAGCTCCCTAGGAAACTTGGTGAAACACTGTGGAACCTTCCACCAGCTGTCGGGCATCACCCTTGCGGCATTTGCTCAGTCTGCCCTCAGACCAAACATACGAATGAGATAGATATAGGCACCACAAGACCTTGGTTGCAGAGTAACTATAGTAATTGCAATAGTACCAATCTGATTTATATGCTGACATGTCCTTGCTCCACACGATATGTGGGTATGACGACCCGCAAAGTCCGCACCAGGATGTTGGAACACAAGAGTTCTTTTCGTTGTAAGAAAAACAACACTAAACTTACGAGACATTTCCTGGAGCGTGCACATCTAGAAACGGACTTCCAATGGACTGTCCTGGAGAAGCCATATATACCCAGTCACATAAGTGATGTGTCGGGTTACCTTTTTAGAAAAGAGCAAAAATGGATTTATAAACTTCGGACAGATACAGGAGGATTAAATGATGATATTCCTTGGACCTCCCTGTAGCCTTGGCACTAGTGAGTAATAACTGGGATATACTGACTGTAATAGGGTGTGTCTATATAAACATGTTGTACATATTGATTCATGCTTGAATTACTTTGCTCACACTCTTCTCATAATATCACAAATAGGTTTGATTATGGGAGTTTTCTGACATACACTGGAGGGTGACATATAGCTATGCACAACCATTAGGATGGTTCCCACATTTTAAGATTTTGGAGCATCTACATAGTTATGCCCATTGAATACACTCTGAGGCCACTCATGGCATACTACTTAGAGCTAAGGGTGGGCGTAGTGGGCGTAGTGGGGCTACGTGAAGCAGCACGTAGTGTGCCCAAATCTACGCACACTACGCGCTTCGCGTAGCCCCACTACGTGCCACCCACCTCCCACCCGCCATTCTTTTAAATAATATGAGCAATGAAAATTAAGTAAAGTAAGTCGACTTACCCGTAAGCGCGGCGTCTCCGGGGCTCCCTCTTTCAGTTTCTAATTTCTTCTGGCAAATGCGCATGCGTGGACGCCCGCGCATGCGCATTTCTCGCGAGAAATGCGCATGCGCGGGTGTCCGCGCATGCGCATTTGCCAGAAGAAATTAGAAACTGAAAGAGGGAGCCCCGGAGACGCCGCGCTTACGGGTAAGTCGACTTACTTTACTTAATTTTCATTGCTCATGTTATTTAAAAGAAGGGCGGGCGGGAGGTGGGTGGCGGGTGGCAAGCAGCTACGCTTCGCCCTCGGCGTGTGCGTAGCGCTGCCCTGCTTCGCCTACTTCGGAAAGTGCGAAGCAGGCAGCGCTACGTACACTACGTGGGCGAAGCGTAGTGCTACGCCCGGGGTTACTTAGAGCATTTGTGTTCCCAAAAACAACATTGGAATATCACGGACCAATAGGTTGCAGTCATTGCACTACAAAGATGTCCGAAATGACATCATTGGGCAGCTGTCATTGCCCAATGACTGGTACTTTTTTCTAAAACAACACATGGTCGATCGTGATTCTATGATATACAGGTTGGAGCCTTCAGAACTACAAAGATGGCCGATATGTTGTCATCGGGTAGTTCTGAGCGCATCTTCCCGCGTGATTTCGAGCGCTAAGTAGTGCGCTCTTGTTCCTAAGAAAACAAGCTCAAGTAGGCTTATTTTGGAGAAAAATAGGCAGTGACTCACAATACTGGGGGCATTCTAACATCATATGCACGTGAGGAATAATCACGGTTTAATGATTACCAGATCATAGTGTTAGGAACTACAAAGATGGCCGATATGACATCATATGGTAGTTCTGAGCACTTCCTCTCGCGAGATCTCGCGAGATTTCGCGCGTAAAGTAGTGTCCTTAGTTTTCTTATGAAAATAAAGACCAATAAGGCTTACTTCACAATAAATGTCTGATAATAGTGTCCTTGCCACTAATATATACCAATTGAAGGGACACATGATAAGATCGCCACTATCTAGTATACATCTTAAAGATGGAGGGATACTTCACTAACAAACCCTCACTAGACTACTTATACTAGCATCTCCTACAGATCGGTGCCTCCCCCAAGTCTCAGATGGGAGCTTGAGGTACCGACGGAAAGGTGAGCAGCTACCAAAGAATATTTTTAGCTATACTATGTTGTAAACTTTAGCAAATCACAGGTTTTGAAGATCAGTATGTTGTAAAATTCCTGAATAAGCATACAAAGGAGTTTTAATCTTCCTTAAAGTTTGGTGTCTTAGTCGAGTTTCTGGGTCATTTTGAGGCTTAGTACACTGAGTTTGGGGTGTTTATCTACCTCACATGTTTTGCCTATAGATACAGGGCATTTGGTTATAGGAATGATCATAGGTAGGGTATAAAGCGGAAAATATTTCTTTACAGTACTTTGCCACATTCTTTTGTTTTCCCTTTATCTTTGTAGTGCGGGGCCTCTTAGTACCTGAGCAGTGTCCAGGTGAGGTGAGGTCTATTGCCCTACCACAAAGGGTAAGCATAAAAATTAATTTTCTGACACACATTATTGGTTGGTTTGGTGACACACTATGCACATGAGACTGATGCATCGAATACAGTACTAATGATATAACGTTTTCCTTCACAGAATTCACAGTAACCATTGTGAATCGGAGGGTTAATGTCCATGGTTGTTACAGGTTGTACCGTTTCTAACCAGTTTTACTATAATTTGTTTTTGGTGATGGTGGTGAATTCTATATTTCACTATTAGGAGTGCAACTATTATACGAGCAGAGGCCCTGACGAATGCCAAGGGATTAAATACCCGTTAGGCAGAAACATGTTGGCCCTTATGTAGACAGATAATTGTCACTGTCTTCTTTTGCACTGTTCTATTTTTTAATTAGGAGGCGTGTCCAGTCCGTAGAATAAAGTATTTAGAAGGAGGACATTCCATCCTATTTTAAATCACTTTCTTGTTTGTTGCACTATTTCTTCTTACTTTACCATCAAAAGATCAGTCATCATGGACGGTTTGTGTATTTGGTGGACCAAATCCTGATACACCAATAAGGTGCGGAGCTGAGTGTCCCACTGATCAGGGGACCAGCCTCATTTGCACATGGGTTTGGCCAAATGATAGGACTGATCATTGAGTCTAATTTGATGGAAACCCTTTACAATCTGTTGTGGATTAATCAGCCATTTTACGAATAATCGATGATGTACCGGTCTCCTCTATGCATGTAGTGTTAGCCTTTTTCCCTCTTTATCTTTATTATTACGTTATGTGTGTGCGATAAAGATATTTTGAGATCTTGTTGACTCAGTATCGACAGTGTAGCCTCTCAAATTTGGCTGTTAGACCCCCTGTGTTACGTGTGTTATACATAATTTCGGGGATCCCAGAATTCGAGCGCCTTGAGTTCTAAATCGATGACCACCGAAAGAATACAATGATCGCTCAGATCTGTCCTCAAAACTAGGAACTGTGAACAAGCGCCAAACATTTGATAGGATAACACAATAAAATCAATTAGTGATTGCCCTCGATAAGAATGGAAAGTGAAGGAGGCTGGTGAATCCTCTGGGAATCTTCCATTTAGAGCAACAAGGTCATTTGCACTCAGACAATCTAAAAAGCTTAAACCTTGCATGTCTAATGTAATATGAGCAGGCAAAATTGGCCTCCGGGAAACTCCATACTTTGTCCAGTTCTGGGTTTCTAAAGATCAAAGAAGAACAGTTTGAGATTTCAGCATTAAAATTCACACCATAATTATCAGTGTGCATTCTTCTAAGATACTAATATTATACACAAAAGAGAACATGGACTCAATTAGAGAGTCAGACCACCTCCCAGGGGAATATAAACATTTACCAAAAGAATGGATGAATAAAATCCTCCTTTAACAGTGCAAAAGATCGGAACGCCAGTGGAGGCTGAGCTATTGTACTGTTGCCAAGGGAATTTTCAAAAAAGCTCAAAAAGACTTTCATAAGGCTCTAAAAGCAACCAGGCGGGATTACATTGCTTCACGTATCCATAACGCAGATCACTCTAGCAGAGAGGTTTTTAAAGTAGTTCAATCCTTTTTTAAACCAAAGGCGATAGAGACGAAAGTAACACCGACCTTAGCTTTGTGTGAAAAAATTGCTGGTCATTTTGATAATAAAATTTTAGAAGTTTATGACTCCTTCTCATCTTCTATGGCAACTGAGAAAGTTGATATTTCTGCGGGTGAGGTGGAGTTAGCCCCGCCTACTAATTTTACACCGATTTCACCTCAAGAGGCATTAGCAGAAAATTGAAAAATGCCACTCAGGTGCCCCAGGTGATCCCTGCCCTCCCAAATTGTGGAAAATGCTATCCCATTCCCTGGCGAGTGGGCTACTTCATATATGGAACACTTCTTTGGACACCGGTATCTTTCCAAACAAGTGGAAACATGCAACACTTCTCCCTCTGAGAAAGAAACCAAACCTTGATCCAGGAGACCTTAGCAACCTTAGACCTATCTCTCTGCTCCCCGCCCCAGGAAAAATGTTGGAGAAACTGGTTCAGCTCCAACTATCCAAGTTTATTGAGCAGAATGGTGCCCTGCACAATACACAATCAGGTTTCCGGGCAGGGTTCAGCACGGAAACCGCTCACCTTGAGGTGGCAGAGTTGGTGAGGTGGTCGCTAGATTCAGGGGCATCGGCACTGCTGGTGCTCCTGGATCTGTCTGCAGCATTTGACACTGTCGACCACACCATATTGGTCCAGAGATTACAAGGGGTGGGCTTTGGAGGGAAAGTGCTGACTTGGTTGACATCCTATCTGAGCGGTCGTACTCAGAAAGTTGCCCTTCAGACATTTGAATCTAAACCTAAACGGCTTTGGTGCGGAGTCCCTCTTCTTTTTAACCTCTACCTAGCTCCACTGTTTTCTTTGATTTCCAACTGGGGAGTGAAAGCGATTTCCTACGCTGACGACACCCAGTTGGTTTTTCCATTTAAGGAGCGGATGGTAGACGCCTTCAAGAACTTTAAAGGCTGTCTGCGAGATATTGCACTATGGATGAATTCTAACAAATGAAAACTTAATGCTGGGAAGACAGAAGTGCTGTTTTTCGGCAAGGGATCAGTGCCAGATTCAGATTTATGGTGGCCGCCAGAAATGGGTCTACCCCCATCCCCTGCTATACGTATTCATAATTTAGGGGTGAGGTGGGAGGCAGACCTTTCTTTTGTAGCCCAAACACAGCAGGTTTCTGCAACTTGTTTTAGTAAACTAAAAAATCTCCGGAAAGTTTTACATTTCTTACTGGAAGATTGCCTTAAATCAGCAGTTCATGCCACAGTTACATCTAGGCTGGACTACGCTAATGGCTTATAGCTTGGGTTTCCCAAATATGCCATTTGTCGCCTTCAGAGGATTCAGAATGCGGCTGCGAGACTGGTTTATCGTATACCCGATTGGGTGGCAGAGCTTTCACAGTCAGAACAGCTTCTTTGTGGAATGCCCTGCCAGGGTTTCTGCGGCAGGCCAATTCAGAAACCTATTTTAGAAAGGCCTTGAAGACGTGGCTCTTTAGGGTAGATTAATATGGGCTGTTAATACCGGTGCTCTCCTTGGACACTATAACCAGCTGCTTCAGCGCCGGAACACCCCTGTTTGGGGTAGCTGTCGCGCTTTATAAGCCTCAGTATTATTATTATTATTGCCCAGAGCCAATTTATGCACATGCAAAGATTTGAGTGATGATCAAAAACCAATGGATTCCACTTTATATTGCTTCCAAGTTAAAAAGCCAAACCTCCACTGACATGGACCTTTACTGTGGGTTTTGCTGCACATGAGATAGTGAAGTAATTCTCATAAATAAAATCAGAACAAATCCAGATTTCCTGTAAGCAAATTATCATTGGATGGAATTGCATAAAAAATGTAGCTTAGAGTTAGACTATCCTAAACCCGCCATATTCTAGGAGAGGATTTTGCCCAAGGGGCTACCTCTGCAGCATAGGAAGTTTTATGTTTTCTTTGGAGGCATTCTATGTACCTGCTACCCAACTCCAGGTGGGCCGTCTCATCTCCCGTTCTAGATTCCCTGAACCTCTCGTCCTCATATCCTGCAATATTTATCACTCTTACCCCTGTGACACCACTAATAGAAATTATTATATCCTTTAGATTTACAACAATCCTGTTATTGGATACAGCTCTATCGGGGCCCTGAATGCCACCCTACGGTGATCTAAATGAGCATCAACAATCTCCTCAAGCGGGAAGACATCAATCCCCTTCTTTCGGAAATGATCAAAATTTGCCAGGATTAGCATTACAATAATCCTAGAACTAAATGTTACTCTGGAACTCAGAAGTTTGCTTAGCGAATTCAGGTACAACCGATCAATTTCACTACTAGATACCATGCTCAATATCTGAACAAAGTTGCTGGATAAAGCTTCTATTCAGTGGGCCCAGCTCCCTATCAAACAGATAAATGAATTTCAGGCTATTAGATACGTATCCAGGCCCCAGTCCTCCGGATTATTGCTGTGCCTTGGCCCAACCCCCGATTTAAGGATCTGATCTGGTGGAAAAAACAGGGTAGCCTCCCCATTAAGAATCCTCCCATGTTTAATATCAGTCTGTACAGGGAAAGAATTTACACAAGAGAGGATTGGGGGAGATTTGTCCGAGATCCGCCCTGCCTCTTGGAGAGCTCCATTAACCTCAACTTCTGTGCTCCGCGATTCTACGAAACCAATCCCAGTATCATCCTTCACTGTTACAGTGCCCAACCCACCACAGTTACATAGTTATAATGGACTGTTACCCCATATCCGGGGCTCCCTTCTCCTGCTCATGGCTACCCAGAATTGGTGCTTCTGATATAATAGAAGAAGGGAGTGGGGGATATTTACTTCTAGGGACTCAGACTACCGACCAATGAGAGATCCAACCTTCATCAACTCATTTATTTTTTTAGGCTGATTAATGAAATTTGGATCCTTCAAGGGCATTGGAAAACCTCAATTTTCTGGACATTACGCTTCATAATGCACCGCTACCTTTTCTTTTTCGCCTTCTGGGATTTTGTACCTTTACAACCAAGCAAGAAAAACCCTTCACTGGAGAGACACCATCTTATTTAGCCCTTGACAGTTTAACACTAGGAGGGTCATTTTCTAGGGCTACAGTCCCAGGAATAGGCAGAACTCCATTTTTTTTTTTATATATTGGGAAAACGGTAGGAGAATTCTCAAGAACAGATACATTTACATTCGCCATTTGGACAGCCTGGCGTTGGTCCCCAGATACCAAATTTTGATTTTGGAGGAAGGAACAGGGCATATTCATGATGATATCTCTGGATTGCGGAGTTGCTTGCCTCGTCCGTTTGCATTACGTAACGAGACGTGTGTTCTCACGTTATGGTGCTAGGCCTATTTTTCTATCTCCTCCTAATTTTCTTTATCCTATCACTCTAAAATCTATCTATCCCTCACTTTTTATTATATCCTTGACCTGTCATTTTGAGTTTTTCAATTTTACCTTTATTTTTAATTATTTGTGTTTTTTCTTGACATTTTGTAATTCATTTTTCGCTTTACTTTCTTTTTCCTTCCCTCCTTCTTTTTTATTCTTTGATTCTCTTCTGTTCTCTGGCCCCCACCCAGCACAATGGCAGAACAGGGGAGCGACAGCACTAGTCCCCCAAACCACCAGCTGCAGGCACATACCTTGTGATAGGCCGCGCAGACAAGGTAGGTGCAGCCCTGCACACTGTTCAAGGTGTAGTTTGCAGCACTCATTTTTTACGTGCATCACCAACTCCCCTCTACCCTGCCAGCAGGCAGCAGGCTGGTAGTGCCTACGCAATCCAGGAGTGGTAGCAGTGGCGGCTCGCAGAGAGAGTGCTGTGGGGCGGTGGGGCGGGGTGGGGGAGGGGGTACTGGAGTCAGACATACGACGGCCAGAAGTAAAGTAAGTAAATAAATAAATAAAACTATTTACCTTACACTCGCTGCATGGCGATTTGGCGATGCAGCGAGCACAAGTTAAATAGTTTTATTTATTTATTTACTTACTTTACTCCTGGCCATCGTATATCCAACTCCACTACTCTTCTGTACTGAGATAGTAGTGGATTAGACAGTAAGCTAGCGTATTCTTCTTTCACTTCCATGCGCCTTTCTTTTTTGTAGCTCGTACAGTCCCACTAGAAAGTATTAAGTAACTAATAATTATGCATGCATCAGCATGACAGCTTTGAAAAAAAATGCAGACTGAGGGGACCCCTCAAAGGTTGAGAGTAGGAGATTCAGAATGAGATGAGAAGCAAAGGCTAATCATTGCAATTTATTATTAGTTGCGATGTAGTTTAGAGAATTTGGAATAGGGTAGGGTTAGGAAATTAGGAATAGGTGCATGATAGTAATAGGAAAGGAGATTTCATTTATATATTTTAAATCAAATGTTACTGCAATTGCCTCTCCCAGTCAAACATTTTTTGGGGAAATTAATAGTACCACTAATCTTTTTTTTAATTTAATTTTGTTTATTTCTTACATCCGCATCCAGGTGCAAGAGGGATACGGGCGCGAGTACTACCATCGTGGCGCAGGTGCCTGAGAAGGCTGGAGGTGCCTCCACGACCACATATGGCTTTTCTGGGCCCAGTAAGTCCTCCTGTTAATATTTTTTATTTGTCTATCTTGATCCTTCTTTTACCACTCCACAATTATAATTATTTTGTTTCCTTTTTATTGTGCCTGTCTTCTAAACTGTTTTCCTTCTCCACTTTGATCTGTTTCCTAAATCCTTCTTTTCCCTACATTATCCTATTTATTACTTACTTTACTTTCTCTACATTTCAAGTTTCTGTACTTGACTTCAAAACTCTCTGTAATAGTCTGCAGCGTAATTTTTCTTCTGCTTTGTCTGTAAGCTTTCCTTTGCCCCATATAGACTGGTGGTACTGTAAGACTCAGAGAACCCATTTTAGGTCAGGTAGTCAAGTGTGAATATTGCATGCAGTCAAGGTATTGTATGTATGTTTGATGAGAAGGCTTTCTTTTTCTTGCTCACATTCAAACAGTACTGTAAAATGAGAGAGTGGTCATGGCTATGGTGGGCCCTCCATGTTGTGCATGTATTATTGCCTTGTAAAGGTATACCAGCAGGTAATGACCGTGCATAGCAGGAACTTGGAAGTATGATGAGGAGGATGGCCCCATTTAATTTGCCAACTAAGACCATTGACTAATCATTAAACCACTTCATTGCGCTTCAATGACTCAGATTGATTATAGCTCTGCCTCTGCTTCTCCATAATTGCAAAAAGTTTGTGTTTGTCTTGACTACCTGGCTTTTCAGTGATTACCAAACAACAAAATTTACAACATGATGTTTTGCATGTTGATAGAAGATTAAGAAACTGCAACCGAACTGTAGTAATGATTTGTTTTGTGGTTATATATTTTGTTTAAAAAAACGGAGTAGTCGTATTTGGCATCTCAAATTATAAATCTGTAATGTTTATTCAAGCCATACAGACCATCAGTGCCAGTAACAGAAGTGCCAGCGGAGAGGACGCAGCTGCATCAGGCAGTGATGGGGGAGAACTAGTGGCAGCAGGGGCGGGAATGGCAAGTCACGTTGCTTACTTATTGACAAATAGTAATATACTCACTGCAAGGGATTTGACTGTCTCGTGAACAACACCTGGCTTCAGCAGATACAGTGGGAGTTGAGTAGTTATGCAACTCAGCACACACACAAAGATTCATAAATGAACTTTAAGAATGATGGGTTGATGGGAAAGATAAAACAGGATGGAAGGAGAAAGGATGGGTGACATGATGTCTATAATATGAGTGAAAGGATACGTGTGTGAAAGGAATGATGCTAGGTGGGTGATGATGATGATACGAATCAATTTTCATGGCTGGATGAAGGATGTTTGAAAAAATTAATGAATGCTTGGGTGCGTTAAAGCAAAGCAGGAGGGGTGAATAGAATGGGTGAAAACAAGGATGCACATTGCATAGGTGGGTAAATAGATGTTGGTGAAAAGTTTGTTTGGCCATCAGAGCTATGTTTGAATGGATGGATTGTTTGGATAATGATGACTAGTTTTCAATGGTGAAAGAGTGGATGAGAGAATGTAAAGTTTAACTGGTGCACATCAAAACCAAGGGTGAAGATTAAGATTACTAGAAGAACATTGCAATGATGAATGGATAATGTAATTTGATTAACTTCTGTGGATGGTATAATCTGTGACAAAGGTTTCCCGCTGTCTACTTCCTTCAAAGTATGTAGAGTATAGCTGAGGAAGTTAAAGGTTAAATTGGCCTGAGGTGATAACAAAATTAACATGCACATAACAACACAAGGATTCTTGTTTGGTAATCCCTGTTGACAGCGTGTATGACCAGTTATTAAAGATAACATCTAAATAACTTGACACAAGATCAAACAGGCTCCCTAAACCTCCCAGAGAGTGAGACAAAGGTCTGATCACTTTGGACAGTTTGCAGTGCACTGAACTCCTACAAAACAAAATATGCAAATGGAAAAGGTCAGACCAGAGATGCTAAAAGAAAATTCAAGTTATCTGATCATATCAGTCATTATTGTAGCTAACTTGACAATTCTTTAGTAAATGGACCTAATTCTTGAAGTCCCAATCCTTCTAAGCACCTTACTAGGAAATCCTTCAAAAAAAAAAAACATATAGCAGTTAGTTTTCTCAAACTGGTGTTTTGATTTGTTCATTGATATTGCCTTTATTCCTTTCAGACAGTTAGAGCTTTTTTGACATTTTCCTTTAGTTTTGACTCTAATCCATAGGGCACATTCAATATATTTATATACTGCTACTTAGCCACCCTCTACATAATAATTTTAAATGAGTTTTTGGCACTAAATGACAGAGCATTGTTTACAATTTATCTTTTTTCTTTCTAGCTACTCCTAGTCAACATTGTTTGTCTCGCCAGTATGTAGCAGGCCAGCTGAACAGCAGAAAGTAGGGTCGATGTGGGCCGAGTCCCAGTGGCTGGTGGCCCAGGAGGAGGAGGACCCAATCCCAACATCAATGTCTGCAGGCAGCTGCCCAGCATCCAACCACACACCATGCTGCCTCCCTTTACAGTCTGGACCACACCCTCCTCCGCCGCGTCCTGGCAAGGCTGGCACGCATGGAGGCCCAGCAGAGAAGAATAGACCTGCACCTAGAGGAGATCCTGCGCCATGTTTAGTTCCCTCTGCCCCTTTTTTAACTTGTATTTTGGTGGGTGGAATTTGTTTCTTGTTGTAGGTGGGGGTGCGGGATTTGCGATCGGGGTTTCTGGACTTTTTTGTCTATGAACAATAGTTGGGGATGGGATATTCCATTTGTTTGGGAGTGGGGAGGGTCAGTTGTTGGGGTTGGGTTGCAGGGATTGGTTTTTTGTTGGTCTAGAAACATAAATATTTACATTTCTTTACTTATGCCTCTAATGTCTAATCATGGTCTTTTGGGGAGTTTTACAATTTAAAGCTGCCATTTAGCCCAACGTATATTTTACATTTACTGATAGTGTGCTACAACAATTAGGTAGGTGCCATGCCTTTGTGGTAAGTTTGGCCTACTACTCTCCTAGTCTCCACAGTCTAGACTGCAACTATATAGACCACTAAAGATGGTGTGGGTGTTTTCCAATAGTTACAACAACTTAGTAGAACAACAAACTATAGTTCTCCTACCGAAAGGAAGTAGAAGCCAGGGCTGCATGGTTTCCCAAGGTGCCCTGATGGTAGTGGTAGCAGGCTAGCACACTAACAACAGTACAGGAATCAGAAGTCAGGTTCCACTGTGACCTAGGTGAACTCCAATGGTAGGATTTTAATCAGAAGGTTTTTTTATCACAGACAACTATTTGTAAATTTAAAAAACTGACTTAGTGTGCTATGTGTTATTAGTAGACTTTCAAAACACTTGAGAGTTGAGACCAGACTAGTCTAGCACACAACAAAGAAAACCTGATGCAGAATGTCAAATGAATTAGCCAGAGCAATGGTTAGTGAGCTAGTATTTCAAGGAAACAAAAGTGACTCTTAATCTTGCATTGTGATTCGCTAGGAGGAGGACTAAAAGTCTGAAGGGCATGGTTATTTTTGGTTAAGTGTTTAACGCAACACACAATGCCAGAATGCTGATACTGATGAATGATGTTCCGCTATAAGTAAAATATCAACCACTTTTATGCATGGATGGGTAACTGGGGCCAATGTGGACTATTGTTTCAGTAATAGGTGCAAAAACTGAAGATCCTGCACTAAGTTTGTGTTGCTTTCAGCACATCTGTCCCACCAAATGTGTGATCCATTTATGGAGTAAATTTATCCACACCTCAAAAAATCACACAACCGGGGGAATGAGTACAGGTAACTTAAATGCAAACCAAACCATATTGCCTATCTCCCCCAAGAGAGATCTATCTATTCCAATAGGAGCACAGAGGGTAAAAGAGACTACGGGTCGCCCTCCACTCAAAAGTCATAAACACACAAAACCCGGTCTCTAAGGCAAATTATTTATAAAAGAAGTGTATATGTCGCTTCTATTTTGTATTCTGCGAAAAACTCCTCATATATGGTAGTGTGCAATACTTATTGCCTTATCTAAAAAAAAAAAAATGTCCAACAGACAGTCCCCACGAAAGTGAATGGTGACTGAAAACTAGTTTAGAAAATTCTCAATCCATCCAATACACCAGAAATAACGTGAAAAAGTAACATGGTAGGGGTAACTGGTAGGTACTCACCAGATAGGCCCCCTATTCTCATCATAGGTGGTCATTTTTTGTCCCAAAGAAAAAGTGTCCAACAAAAGAATAAACCGTGTTAGTGCAGTAGAGTGACAAAAAGTGATTAAAATTGACAGACACACCTTTTTACAATTACTTTATTATTCACAGATGCCAAAATGCTTTTGGTTTTGGTCTGCAAGGTTAGCAACCAGCCTATCTTTTAATTTGACAGATCACATTCTGTGAATAAGAAAGTAATTGTGAAAAAGGTGTGTCTGTCAATTTTAATCACTTTTTGTCACAACGTGGAGTGAGACTATTTATCACTCTACTGCACTAACACGGTTTATTCTTTTGTTGGACACTTTTTCTTTGGGACAAAAAATGACCGCCTATGATGAGAATAGGGGGCCTATCTGGTGAGTACCTTACAGTTACCCCATTGGTGGTGCGCCCGTGAGGGGGCATTTTGTCCCTCTCACTTGTTTTCACATTATTTCTGGTGTATTGAATGGATTGAGAATTTTGTAAACTAGTTTTCAGTCACCATTCACTTTCTTGGGGACTGTTGGAAAAAGTTATTTTTTTTAAATAAGGCAATAAGTGTTGCACACTACCATGTATGAGGACTTTTTCACAGAATACAAAATAGAAGCGACATATACACTTCATTTATCAATAATTTGCCTTAGAGACTGGGTTTTGTGTGTTTATGATCCCCCCAGAGAGACCCAAGTTACATAGCATTATCTATCTAATTGTCCTGTGTTACCTAGCTTTGAAAGACATCAAATATATTACAAATTATGTAGAAGTCATGCGAACAACACATACATTTCAAATGATTATTAAAAGAAAAAATTATACTGTGCTGCCAAATTGGGAGTTGCCTCTGCATTCCTCTTGGACTGTCCGGTAATCCAATGTGCCTGGCGCAGATGTGGTCCGGTAAGATAAGCATGAGTGTTATATTGCTTTTCCAGTTTGACACAGCGTAAAAAGAGGGCCTGAGGATTGAAAAAAATAATTATATTGTAGAATCAAGGAGAAAGAAAGATCTTCATAAGGAGCGCTCCAAGAAGACTCAGAGGCAGCGCAAGAGTAAATAAAAGAATAGTCCTTTTTTGCACTAATTCATTGTTATGACTGGTGTGTGAACAATTAGGTGAGGGCAGTTTTTCAACAACCAAACATCACATAAAAGTGGCCGCATGTAACTATTTGTATAGAGCTGATCAAACTAGCAACTGTCATGATCATCCATTCATCATCATTCATGAATCATACGAATAATATGTAGCCTAACAGCACGTGCATAATGTGATGATCATCCATGACTTAATGTCTGTCTCCAGTTACCTACAATAACATGGTCAACACCCAACCACCACTTAGCTTTAAATTTTAGCCAGACAGCACTGACTGAGCACACACACCCAGCAGCATTGCATTTCCAAAATCAAGTATAGTAATCAAATGCACCACTGTCACCACTCACCACCACTCCACAGAGATGGGTAGACCACTTTAAAGTCATCACCAAATTTGTTGGTTTCAGTGGAGTTGGAAAACTTCCTTCTTCTGGTGGCAGTTCTCAAACTAGTTACACCCACACCCTGAGTCCTTCCATCATCCCTGATCCTCCTGACTCTGAGTAAGGTGTCCAACTCCACACTGACTGTGTCCCGACTCAAATGCAATTGATCGACCTGTAGTACAATGCTGTGGATGCACGACAAGAGAACAATTGAGTAATTTTTTGTGTAGACGAGATTTGTGTTTATGTTGTCTATTCTAAAGGGACTGCTTGGGCCTGACTCTTTGAGGAATATAAAGCTAAGCATAAAACAAAGCAGCAGCGAGTGGACCCGGCATCAGTGGACAAATCTCACTAAATCTCAAAGAGGAAGGAAATAATCACCTTCAGGAAAAAAAGATCAACCGTGGGTAGACCACCAACATCCGCATAAACACATTTACGCATTACAGTTACAGATAAACAAACAGCCAGTGTCACACTCACTGCCTGCCACCACATGAATCATCTCAACAACACACTTACAAACAACCATCCCTAAGTGTGCAATGCATGCCATTTACCTGTTCCTCTAATTCTGGTGTGGTCACCATGACCGTGGTACATTGCTTATCTATTGTTCAAGAAACAGACATTGGCCAGTCTAAATTAAATAATGTGGGGTGGTCTAGCTAGGGGAATATTAAACTAGTAAATGATAGAAACTCAGGGGCCACATTTATTTATATCTCCAATGTCCTTGAAAGGAATGGGTGGGATGGTGACTTCTTCATTGCACACTGTTGCAACTAGGCCTGGGCGGTAAATTCCGTTCCGCTCGCGGAATTTGCGGAATTTGTGTAATTTCGCGTTCCGTGGAGAACGCGAAATTGCTAAAAAGTCTGCTTTCCGCGATTTCGCGAAATTTTTGCTTGTTCGCGATCTCAAAATGCGTGTTCGCGAGATATTTCTCCCCGAGCACGCAAACAGCAATTGTGAACAGGAAAAAAGCATCGCGAACAAGCAATTCCGCGTGTTCGCGGAATTTCTGCGTGTTCGCGGGGATTTTTTACCGTTTCGCGGAGATTTGCGTACCGCAATTCCGCAAATTCCGCCCACCCCTAGTTGCAACTCCAATCCAGTCAAAAAAATGTGTCTAGAGTAAGATGGTAGGGCTGAATCAGTCAACCAGACGCAAACAAATAAAAATAAATAATGTTCCCCTAGCTAATTTGTTTTCTTTTTTTGGTATCAAAGGAAAGAAAGAAGATCAGGAATAGAGAGGGAAAGTTTTATGGTTGTTGGCCCAGGCCTAGTAGTCATTGAAGTAGAGCTCATCCTCATCTCAGATGGTTTGCCCAGAAGTAGTTTAGATAACACACTACTTCCATAACCTGACTCTCCCTCATCTGCCTCCTGTCATACTTCAGGTCTAGAGTGATCCGGGGGAATAAAGTGCTTATTAATTTTAATCATGGTTATACCCTCCACATTTTGGGGTGAGAGACTGGCTACTGGACAACGGTACCAACAGCACTGAAAACATGCTCAGCGGAGACACTGGCTACCAGGCAAGCCAGATAGTTTATTGCCAGCATGCTTGGCACTGGCCATTGGCGTCTCTTGCCATACCAATGCACAAATGGGTTTTGATCTAGGTAGACCTCTGTTGGGTCATCCAGATAGGCCTAGACCATCTGCTCAATGGTCATTGGAGCTGTACATTGCTCAACCTCTTTTGCCTTTGCCTCTGCACTGGACTTAAGCCCTGCCAGCAGAAACCATTCTTTTGCAGATTTTGGTGCTGATGCTCCTGTTCTTGTTGTTGAAGGTGTTCTTGTTAGCTTTGGCTGCTGTGAGCCAATCGCACTACCCTCAGACTCTGAACTTGAAGGCAGCACCGCAGAACTTGTGCCGTGGAGGACTGGCCCTCTAACTACTGGTCATTCTTTTTCTAGCTCACTGGCTTGCTCATATATCCATGTTTTGTAGTTTGCAACATCTGTGTCTGAAAAAGGAATGAAACTGTACAGTAATGGTTTGTGCAATGGATCAAGAATTGTGGCACAGATGTACTGTTTGGAACGCACAATGTCTCTTTGTATCCTTGTATTAACAGATAAGAGAAGGATTAAGCTCTCCTCCAAGTCATACGCATCTTTTTTCCTCTATACCTGCAAACTTTGCAGACACCTCCTTTAGCTGTTCCTGCAGCATGTGCAACAATGGGATAGCTTGGCCCATGGTACTGTGCTCCTTGCTGACTTCACGTGTGAATAGATCAAAAGGAAGGGGCATCTCTGTCCGGCATTTGACTATGCCCCATTTGTCCATCTCAATGATCATGGCTTTCACAGTTGCATCCCCTCTTTGCATCATATATTCATTGATCGGTCTGCACTACTCAAATAGGTGTTCAAGCATGTAATAAGTCAAATTCCAATGTGTTGGCACCTCCTGCATGAGTGCTTTAACTTGCATTCTATTATCATGCTGAATGACCCTCAGCTGTTTCTACACTTTAAATGAATGGCTGAAGTGAGTGCAGATTCAGTAAGTAAGTTGCCTTTATGGACTTCTTTTTTGAGAAAGTCTTGTACAATGATGTTGATGAGGTGAGCCAAGCACAGGACCCTGAAATAGCCACCATTCGCCATGACCTTAACTATATTACTGCCATTGTCCTTGGCAACAAATCCATTGCTAAGCCCTCTTGGTCACATCCATTCAATGTTGTTAAAGTTTTCTAAAATGTTTGCAGCAGTATTGGATTTCTCCATGGAAAACATTGCTACTGTTGCATGCTTCTAAGCGTCATTAAAAACCTCAGCAGTGTCAACACCTGCAGACATCCTTTCTCTAGCCCCCCCAAAAGAGATCCAGTGTGCAGTAATGCATATGTAATCAGTGGCTTGGCAGCTGGTTCACATGGCTATTATCAGGAGTATAGTGGGAACAGCACTCTGCTGCAAAGCTTGTCCAAGCAATTCCAGCACATCGTAATGTAGACCTGGAACAGCAACTCTGCTGAAATAGGACCGTCTGGGAACCTTTCATTTCGGGCAGATGGCTGCCACAAATTCCCATGTGAATACCTCAAAAGGAAGCAGCATCTCTGTCAGGCATTTGACTATGCCCCATTTGTCGATCTCAATGATCATCGCTTTCACAGTTGATTCCCTCTTTGCATATATATTCATTGATCAGTCCGTACTGCTCAAACAGGTGTTCAAGCATGTAATAAGTCAAGTTCCAATGTGTTGGTACCTCCTGCATTCGTGCTTTACCTGGTATTCTATTATCACGCTGAATGACCCTTGGCTGTTTCTGGACTTTAAATGAATGGCTGAAGTGTGTACAGATTCAGTAAGTAAGTTGCGTACTTGGTCTTCTTTTGTGAGAAAGTCTTGTACAATGATGTTGATGCAGTGTGCCAAACACAGGTCCCTGAAATAGCCACCATTGGCCATGATCTTAACTAGATTACTGCCATTGTCCTTGGTAACAAATCAATTGTTAAGCCCTCTTGGTAGCATCCATTCAAAGACCTTGTTGTTAAAGTGTTCCAAAATGTTTGCAGCAGGATTGGATTTCTGGAAATCATGGCTACTGTCTCATGCTTCCGAGCATCATTAAAAATCACAGCAGTGTCAATACCTGCAGATATCTTTTCTCTAGCCCCCACATGTAATCAGTGGCTTGGCAGCTAGTCCACCTGGCGGTCATCAGGAGTATATTGGGAACAGCACTCTGCTGCAAAGCTTGTTCAAGCGATTCCAGCACATAGTGATGTAGCGCTGGAACAGAAACTCTGCTGAAATAGGACCGTCTTGGAACCTTTCATTTCGGGTAGATGGCTGCCAGAAATTCAAGAAAACCCACCCCTTCCACAAAACATAAGGGGAGGAGGTCCAGTGCGAACATTTTAAACAGCTTTGCATTGTACAAATGTGCCGTTGTGTGGTTGCTTTCTTACTGCCCTCCTGGGTGGAGTACACGGAGTTCTGAGTAGCTGAACTCCGCAAGGTACAAAAAAACTCTGACGCACTATGTAAAGCTCTGCGAGCGCTGGAGTTTAAATGCAGGTCGCGGTCATCTTTAGTGCCAGGTGCATGTCCACACTGTGCAATCATCACAAACAGCATTATGCACAGTGCAAGTGGGCGCTGCTTCCTTTCTGCCACTTGAGTAGATTTTTACTTGAGCGGCAGCTTTCTCACCGCGTTCGGGCAGTTCTCAATGCGAGCGACCATGAGCATACGCGACCACTAGCAATGAGAAATCTGAATGCCCGCATTGAGAAATCTCGCCGGGAGGTTGATTTTCCAACTTGATGTTGATGATCGAGAATGAGGAAAAATCTCGCCGTGGGGGTGGATTTTCCTTGCTCGCTCTCCCCAACTCCACGTTGATTAATGCAAGGGAAAAAACTCTGCTCTGCGTTTTTCGGAACTCTGCAAGCTCGCTGTAACATGGAGTGCAGAAAACTTCACAAACTTTGCGAGCGGAGTGTGGTTCACCACGCAGACTTAAACATGTCAGGAATAGTAGCCTGGAGTTTTTTTTTTTGAGTTCTGGTGCCAAAAAATGCAGGTAACTTCTTGAGAGCAGACGGTGGTAGGCTCAATGTGCATTTCAATGGGACAGTCTCTGTCACTGTCCTCTCTTGCCTTGGTGTCTTGACCTGCATCTTGTGCCATTGCAAATGTAGGTGATACTACTGCCCAGCTGGTGAGAAGACTGCTTTGCATAATGAAAATGTCTTCCTCTACTTCACCTTCAACCCTAATCAGATCGGATTCCCTGCTCAGCATTTCACCCCCTTCACCAACAACAGTTGCAGTTTTTTTGGCAACTAAGGCGAGCCTCCCAATGAATCTAATGGTGTTTTCTCAAATAGGTTGTTTGGCCTCCGGGTACCATAGTTTGTACCACGCTTACCCCTACTAACACTTGCTCCCCAAAGGGAGCATACAGCAATGTTCACCTCCTTGCTAACAATAAAGATGTCTAAAACTGGGGAGGTCAACTTTCTGATGCTGGTGCCCTTGCCAATTTTGGATGAACTGGTGGTAGGTGACCATTTTGATGCTTGAGTCTCAACAATATCTACTACTGAGGTGCTGTGGATGGAAGTCGCTGCCATGATATGGTAGCTGGCGGTGGTGGTGGTATCTGTGGTGTCACATATCTCCCAGCAAGTTGGGATGGGGTAACATCGGGCTGGGCTGACATCCATGATGACTGGCTTGTCATCATCCTCCTCGTCTACATCTGCCTCCTTAACTCTAATGCTTTCTGGAGCCTTTCTTTTTCCTAACTTCGTCTTGAGGTTTGTCTCACTCTCAGACTGAGGCGGGATCCAAGTGGTGTCTAGATCATCAGAAGGGGGGCTTTGAAAAGAGTCTGATGCACTAATTCTTCTTTGTCTAGCTGGGGAGTTGGGAAACAATGGTTCTTTTAAAAGACTGGCTTCCTCTACTTCCTCAACATGAAGCTCAATCTCCTGAACTGCTCCTGCTTCAGGAGAATCTGCTATTGGTGGTTGAGGCTGTTGTTGTCCACTTCTCTGAGTTTCCTCCAATGATTGGGTACTACTTTGCAATAGAGATAAGTCGATTTCAATGTCACTTCTTATTGGTGTTGCTGTGATTAGGCTGGCTGTCTCTGTGACAGACATGGGCTTCAGCCTAGATTGGGGTGAGTCCACTGATGTATGGGTGATGCTCGCAGCTTGCTCCCCAAAACTCGGTGCTGCAGACGCAGTTTGTTGTCTACAAAACAGATCTGGGTCTCACTGGCCACTTTCTTGGTAGCATCTTTCTCTTGAACGATATTGAAGCTGTCAGTTAGCAGTGGCACTTAGCTTCACAGAAGTTGAAGAGATGTCTGTGTGATGTGTGGGTCATGTGTTACATCATGAACAGGCCTTCTGTCTGGCAGTTCTGTGGGTGATGTTGTCTCTTGTGCACCTAAAAGTAAAGAAGCAAGAAGAACATCAGTGAAACGTGGCATTGTTGTAGTTCACTTAATAGTACAAACAAACAATATCATTTAGTGTGGATACTGGTTACCCTTATTATAAATAATTAATAAAACAGTGTATCAATTCATAAAATGGAAAACCACAACAACATCAACTTTCACAGTGACATACTGTACACTCAGGAAAGATAAGAAAGAGCAACAACAAAAAACACATGTAACTGTTTGCTTCATGTGCATCAGATTCACATCACTGTTGTGCACATAATGCATGCATGGGGTTGATTCATTTATGTAGTAAAAATGGTTGGGAAAAAAACCTTAAAAAACAATATTTAAAGTAAAACATAATTAAAAAATGAAAATTAAAAATTAACAATTAATAATTAATTTTCAAAAAATGTAAATTACAAAAATTATACATAAGTGAAGTTATTCTCAAAGATATACTCATAATTTATTAAACTGCTATCTCATTGCTCAACCATCCAGGCAAGCATATGGCAAAGCAAAGTGCCACACTGGTTAGACACGCAAATTGTCAGCCTGCCATTGCCACATGGTCACTAACATCAACAATAACAATACTGAGCAAGACGGTATTGGGAACAAAGTGAAGACATGCAGGCCTATGGCAAAGGCACACTAGCTGGCTATATAAAATGGCCACCTGACACATGGTCATTGGTCATGCAACAACAAGAACCAGCAAGCAAGAAGGCATGGCCACAATCAAAGAACACATGTAGGCCTATGGCAAAAGCACACTGACCACCTACACATACTGTCTGCCAGTAACATGGCAAGAAGAAGCCGGTGGCCTAGAAAACAATGAACACATGGATGTCTATGGACACTGACTATAAAAAATAGCTCCGGACCACATGGCATGGGGAACAAAGGCAAATGGTGGGCTATGGAAAACACAAACAGAAGGCATAGTTAGACAGAGAGAACACAGCATTTATGAATTCAGCAATGCCAAATCCTGAAATTAATAAGGCTAAAAATGATTACAACACACATCCTCCAAATGCATTACCCCAGCTATACACTGTTTGCAGGGGAAAATCCAATGCCATCCATGGCCTAGTTGATGTTTCACCTTAACAGACACAACATAAACAGTTGTTTTTCATGCACCAATGACTAGCACTGGGCCTACTGGCTGGAAAGCCAATGGCAGACCAGGCCACATAGTGCATTAAAAGAATACAACACATTTATTTAAAAACGTGGAGAAAATTTACTAAACTGTGCAACATTTTTCTTTTACAAAAGGAGAAAAATCACATGCAAAACAAAACAGCAAGAAGGCATGGGCACAAACAAAGAACATATGCAGGCCTAAGGCAACAGCACAGTGACTGCCTACGCAAAATGTCCAGCAGCCACATGGTCAGAGTCAGAACAGCAACCAGCAAGAAGCCATGGTTACAACAAAAAAGACATACAAGCCTATGGCAAAGGCACACTGGCTGGCTACACAAAATGGCCACCAACCACATGGTCACAACAAGAAGCAGGAGGCCTAGAAAACACATGCAGGCCTATGGCCCCTGGCCACAGGGTATGGGGAACAAAGTCAAATGATGGCCTATGGCAAACACACACACCGGCTAGACAAAGGAGGCACTGACAACACAGGGAACAAAGCATTAATTAAGCAGTGCCAAAAATGAAAATTAACAGGGCTAAAAATGTTTACAACAACACACATCCTCCAAAGCAGTACCCCACTTAAACACTGTTTGCAGGGGGGAAAAACATGAAATACCAAAAAAACATACACACATTTTGTATTTCAAATTACATCCATCCTTGGCCTAAATGATGTTTCAAGTTCAACAGACAGCACAGAAAATGTTGTTTCCTGCACCCATGACTAACACTGGGCCTACTGGCTGAAAGGCCCATTTGCAGACTAGGCAACATTGTGAATTACATCAATATTGCAAATGTATTAAAAAAAAACATGGAGAAAATGTAGTGAACTGTACAAGATGTTTCCTTTATAAAAGAAGAAAAATGACTTACAAAGAAATAACTAGGCCCCTGCTGAAACCCACTACACCCACAATAGTTTTTAAAAATTGATAAAAAGTACAAATAAATTCAGGTGCATTGCCCCAATCAAACAAATAGCACCGGTTTTTCAAGAGTGACCATTCGAGCCCCAAATCCAAATGAAAAGTGACGAGGAGATGGACAAAGCACTGGGAGGAGCCTGCTGGACAGGAACAGGAAGTTTGGAGACTCTGGGGCACTGCCTTCCAGTTGGAAAAAAAGTATAAAATAAGGTTTTTAAAAAACACCCATCGCACATAAAAAATAATGACAAATGTCCATTTGATGAGGTTTTTGACTCCAAATCATCATTTTGAGAAGATTTTGATGCTTCTCAAAGAGGAAATCTTTCCCAGATTGCAGCCGCAATAGATCCTGCGTGTTTGGGATCGCGTATAGCAGAAAACATCCACCGGAAGTTGCTGGCGCACCGGAATGACATGTTAGCAACCAAAAACTCTTGTGGGAGCAGTCGGCCGGGCAGTAAATCTCATGGCGACGGCGAACAACTCTGAAACTCTCGAGAGCGACCCCAAGTGCCCGACATGTCGCTCCCGCGCTCAAGAAAGTACATTTTAGGCACGCCAACAAAAAAACTCTGCTCCATTGTGGAGTGCAGAGTTTATCGACAAAACCAGGCCGTACACAGAACTCAGAGTTGCTGAATTCCACAAACTCCATGAGTGGAGATTTACACCCAGACCTAGCCTGAATCATCATAATTTCCCACCTTAAATCCCATTTCTGCCACCCCATTTAATACCACTACATTAGTCCGGGAAGCCTGGGATCTCATTTCAATACCCCTTTCTTCCTTTCCTGGACACAAACCAAAAGAGGTGAGGCGCTGCACCCCCATTAAAATAGGGGACAACACATCCAGCATATGATCAGAATTAACAATTGATTTATCTAACAGAGCCAGGATTGAGGAAAGAATCTTCTTTAAAGAATATAGGATATCAGAAGATTCCCTTCCCTCACCATTCCCATCTGTTTCCGCATTCAATGGCCGCACAAGAGCTTGTACCCTTGTGCATATAGAGACATCACATTTCAAGGACTGCAATGAACCTAAAAGAGGAAGGTGTCTGCTATACAAAACTGATAATGGAGGACGACTGAACGAACAGACCAAAGAGGGTCTCAAACCATGTCTGAGGCAACTGGCAATTTTATATTAGTCTCACTAACTCTATTTTTTCCATGAGAATGGCAATGTTAGGCAAAGAAATGTCCTCGAATACATCAGGTCCACAGTTACATACATTGCCACATATTTCACTGTAAGTCACTCGAGAAGCTTCTTTAGGTAAAGACATTGCAAAAACAGGCGCAACATTTAGGTCACCAGATAAGGCCATGCGGCTCTTTGGCTCAGACATAGGATCAGACTCATGGTCCATCTTGTCACCAACGATGTTTGTCTCTGAGACAGCCTTTACAACCTCCATGTCTATTGATTCCACTGCTTCCTCTGAGCAACCTGGCTCACTTAACTGAGTTTGGGGAGTAGGCTGCACTTGGTTAAGCATAGGGAGATTAAATTGACTCAGGACTGCCCAGAGATATGACCATGACTAAACTCTGTTCGTCTTCTGTGAATACGACTGTAGACATCCCCAATTCCTTGTTTCCTAACCCTCTCCTTTGAAAACAGAGACAATACGGAGGGGTGGGACTTCAAGAGAGATACATCGGCTTGAGTCTTCTTTTGCCGTATCGTTTTTAAAAGTTTAGGGGAACTGATGTGATTAGGTAATAAACCAACTGAACCCAAACGGGTGATTAAATGACCAGAACGCAGGCACTTAGAAGGCATCTCCAAAACCACCTTATAGAGCTTTAAGAGACTGTCCACAGCTTGTTGTCCACAGCTAACCAAGAGTGTCCACAGTGCACCAAGACAGCATTTGACCCCCCTCTGTTGCTGGTTGCTTGCTGTTTTTGTGCTGCTTATATGCTGCTGCTCCTGCTGCTCCCTCCATGCAGCACTCAGCCTAGTCTTCCCTTTCTCTTCCCCCAAATCGAGCTCCACCCAATACTTCCACAACTGCCCCCCGATCGGAAAGAACCACGGAGGGGCACTTCCGTGGAAGGTCGATGATAGCTGAAGTAGTACTGGAGCTCAAACTTAAAAGTCCAAACATAGAAATAGAGCACGACTTTCTATGTGCTTCTATGACTTTTAGCAGAACCATTTTGTGCATATGAAGCAGTGGAGAGTGGAGTGGAGTAGAGATTTGTGCCAGAGGTACCACGTGAATGAATAAAAAACAAGTGCGGGCTTAAGGAAAAGAGGAGCGTAAAAGAAAAGCTTTATGAAAACTTTTAAGAAAAGGATTCCGAAAATGCTTTAGAAAGCTGAAAAAGGGATAACAAACCCCTACATTTTTGCATTCTGCCCTGTAAAAAGAGACTGAGAGTGCCTGAGCGGGAGCACACCAGGCCGACTGCATGATACACCCAGACCTGGCTGTGCCCCTTGTGCTGGGGCCCGGGCTCACACTATGAGAATGGTATCTAATACCGTCGCGTTCGGGTACCTTACCTTGCTTCCTTCTGGCAATGGCTCTTCTCACGCTCTCCTCCGCTTGACCCCCCGTCTACTGGCTAACTCTGACATGACCAGAATCTTTGCCTGCAGGTCTGTGGCAATGCAATGGCTCGCCAGCTCACAGCTTGCAGCTTGGGGAATCTTAATCGGCTCCATGGAACTAGACTTGTTTAAACACCTCATTGAATAATGTTGTAGGGATCTACAGCTCTCTAGTCAACTACCCATAATCTGACTTTCATCAGTATCCCCAACACTAGTCAAGTTGGTAGAATCAGCAAAAATAGATCAAGTTGGAGTCATCTTTGTTAAGGGGGCAGCAACGGTGCCATATCCATTAACAAACTTCCTGCAGTAACCAGTGAGGTATTGGAAGGCCCTCATGTCTTTCTGGGTTTTGGGGGGCTCCAGGCCAGGGTGGTCTCAATTTTGGCCTAGAGGGGCTACACCTTACCCCCGCCCACAAGGTACCTCACGTACACCACATAACCCTGCCCTTTTTGGCACTTACTGGCCTTGATAGTCATGCCTAACTGTTGTAGGGCCTGTAACACTTCCTGCAGGTAAAACAGATAGTCCTCCTAACTGCTAGTGAAAACCGCTATGTCATCCAGATAAGCAGCACTGAAGTACTCCATTCCAGCTAACTTATGGTTCACCAACCTCTGGAAGGTGGTAAGGGCATTTTCTAGTGCAAACGGCACCATCTTAAATCGAAAGTCACCCTTTGGATAGATAATGCTGTCTTCTCTTCGGCTCCTTAAGTTAGTGCAATCTGCCAGTACTCAGAACCTGGCAGTCCTAACCAAACAATGAGCTCATCAGTTCTGGGGATGGAGTGAGCATATATCTTGGTGACTGAGATGAACCCACTGTAGTCCACACAGAACCTGAAATCCGGGGTGGTGGCCGATGGGCCAACCTTGTGTACCAGCACCACGAGCACCACCAGTACCAGCACCACTGGGTTGGACCAGGGACTACTGCTGTGCTCAATCACTCCCAATTCCAACATATTGGAGACTTTCTACTTAATGCTGGCACTCACCTTTTCTGATAGTCTGGCATAATTTGTTTTTGATAGGCAGGCTGATTCCAATGTCTATGCCATAGGTACACAAATGTCCAGGAGTGAGGAAAAGCAGTGAGGCAAACGGTCCCAACAACTAGTGACAGTCCAGCTGCTGTTTTGGGATCAGGGTAGGATAGAGGTTGACATCTTCCACTGACCCATCTTTCTCTTTTGATTACAGGTGGTCAAGAGATAGGTTCACTAACCTCTTACTGTCTGTTATCTGTCACCAACAGCATGGTGATCTCAGAACTGTCATAATGGGGTTCAAGGCCATTAGTGTGGAGGGCTCTTAAGGGTCTCTAGGAGCTTTGAGGTCCACCAGGAAGGTGACCTCTCCCTTCCTCTCAGTCACCTCACAGGGCCCTATCCAACAGTCTTGGAGGGTCCTGGGATCCACTGGCTTTTAAAGCCTTCACCTTCTGGACAGGTTGAAACTCCACAAGATGGGCTTTCTGATCACACCAGAGATGTATGACTACCTGGCTAGCCTTTAAGTTTTCAAAAGCCATCTAGTTTCTGAAGGCTAACATGTAGCTAACCATATCCTGTGGTTTCTTGGGACCTTGCTCCCACCCCTCCTTCACCGGACTGAGAGGGACTGTAATGATGTCCCTACAGAAGTTTGAATGGGCTAAACCCAACTGCCTTCTGTGGCACCTCCCTGCAAGCAAAGAGCAGGCATGGTAAGAAGGTGTCCAACTTCCGACTCATGTAGGCACATAATCACACCCCTCAGGACCTCGTTGAACGTTTCAACAAGCCCATTGGTTTCAGGATGATAGCATCTGGAAAGCTTGTTGGTTACTCCACACTCTTCCCACATGGACTTCCTGTAGGAAGACATGAAGTTGATGCCTCTCTCAGACACAACTTCTATGGGATCCCCACCCAGGTGAAGATCCCCATCAGGGTTCCAGCCACTACAAGTGCCATCACAGACCTCATTGATTTCACCTTGGGGTATCTAGTTGCATTGTCCACCACAACCAGAATGAACCTGTTACCCAAGATAGTTTTGGGGTCCAAGGGTCCAACAATGTTGATGTCCACCCTTTCAAAGGGATTGCCAATGACAGGCAAGAGATTCATGGGAGACATCAGCTTTTTTCTCGTTTCCCACTGGCCTGGCAGGTAGGACAGATCCTGCAGAATGTGTTTAAGGATATCCTCTTCCGGGGTCAATAAAAGTGGAAGACAAGCCTATAAAGGTCTTGTCCTGCCCTAGATGTCCTGCCAAGGGAATTGTATGAGCCAGACCCAGTAGGACATCCCTGCAGCAATGGGGACCACAAACACATGTGTTTCCCTATGCACAGGCACTTTAGGCTCGCTGTACAGGAGGATTCATCTTGACGTTTGATGCCCTCTAGGGTTGGGCCTTCATTCTGTGCTTAGCAGGACTCCTCCCTGCTAGCTCCAGCCTCAGGTTGCCATCCAACAAGCTCTGGTAGGTACCTTATGGAGGCAAGGCCTTCTGGTAGGCTCAGCATTGCCTCCTCTTGTGCCCTATCCACCTGTCCCATGGGAGTGTCAGGGGCCAGTTTCGCACACACCCTGCCCTTCCCTTTCTTGTCAGCTACCTGGGCCATACTTCCAGGACTCTGTGACTCCCCTCCTGGGCAGGCTTGGACCTTGTGGTCATACATACCTACTCAGGTAACATCAACATTCCCAGGTGTGACCAGCGATCAATTTCCTTCCAGGCAGTTTGCTCCAGGTTATTCCAGGTAATTCCCAAACAAACAATCCACAGGCATGGCAGGGTGCACAGCTACCCTAGGAGAACCTTAGAAACAGCCCCCCACTCAAAGGGAACCAGATCCGCTAGCTAGGTGCTCTCATATTTTCCTGCTACTACAACCTGGTAAATGTATTAGGTATTACCTGCTCTGAAGACAACACTTTACACCTGACATTAGTCATACTAGCATGTGTGTCCCTCAGTGATACCACTCTCTTTCCATTGCTGGTGACCCGCTGCCTATACTTAGATGTATTCTAAGGCATGTAGGCTTTGAGCACCATATCTCTGTCACCCAGGAACACTAAGGTAAACTCAACCCCCAAGCGCTACACTGGACAACCCAATGCTCTGCTCAGCACTGGGGGCTGTGCCCTTAGGGGCACTTGGAATCACCCTTGGTGGGGCCAAATGGGTAACTTTCATAACACTAGAGAACACATTTCCCAGTGTTCTTTCCATAAACCCCTTTTTTCAGGTCAGATTGGGGCTGGGTACATTTCCCCTATAAGTTGCTTTGGGGGCCTTACGAGAACTCCATCCTAGTTTTCTCTCCACACTCCTTCTAGTGGCACCCCTCACCAGCCTTTTGGGTTTCCCCCAGACACCTTCTTTGACACTCTGGTACTGACTCAGAGGCCTACTTCCTAAGCAAATTCCCTGGGGTCAGCGAGCATACTATCCACAAGGTGCTGGTACAGTTCTGTAAAGCAGGTTTTGAGCATGTGCTCCCTCAAGATTATGTTCTATAGCCCAACAAAAGTGTCAACTTTGCTGCTCCTCAACCAGCCATTCATTGCCTTGCTGGTGTAGTCTAAGAAATCCACCAACTACTCATTTGGGAGTTTGTAGTTTCTGAGGGCACTTCTCTGGAGTTAACCCAAATTTGGACACAAGTTTGGCTTTCTTAGGGATGTAAATATGATCCCTAACCTCAAGTGAAAGAGTGTGTTACTTCCAACTGTAAGCATGTTTTTCCATAAGCTAGCCCCCCATTATGCCTCTAGGACCCCAATGCATCCTCAGGGCTGCTGCACAGGCAGAACACCAAGTGTCCATGTCACATTCGCCACATAACTATGCACCATCTCTTGAGGTATGCGGATCCTCACCTTGCCATAGATCGCTGAAGGTATGCTGCCAACATCACTGCTGGACTCTGAAGTTTGCCTGGCCTTGAGCTCCGGCTCCTTCTTGCACGTTTCATGGACCAGCAGCAGTTTCTTTTCAGCCAAAGATTTCTCTGACTCAGCATTCTTCTCCTGAAGTGCCAACTTTTCAGCAGCCTCCCCCTTGGCTTCCTATATCTTGAGTTAGGCCAGCTGCAGTTTGTGCTTCTTCTCTGCCTTTCTCTTCCTTCAGATCCTCTTGGGACAGACCCCTGGGAGACACACTGCTTCCTACCCCATCATGGGCATCCTCTTGGAGTGAGTTGTGCTCCTCCTGCAGCTCAGGACACAGATTTGGGTCCTCCTCTCCTTCCTCATCATCCAAAAGTCCCCCCATCTCAGGTTCATCCTCTTCTGAGGCGGACTGCCACCTCTGAACTTCTTTATAGGCTCTGAGGGCTACCTGGTGGTCCAACTTTGTGGTCTTTTTGCTCACCTTCAGCTCCCTTTCCTTGCGGAGCCTCTGCAGCTCAGCCCAGGTGAGGTTGATGATTTTGAACTGCTGATTCTCCAGGGAAACAAAGGAAGGTAGGGTACTAAAATGTGTAAAAAGGACAAACTAACTAATGGAAAACTAAGAGAAATTTGAAAAAAGAGGTTGTTTGATCTGGCCCTTTCTGCAGGGTCACCACCAAAAAGATTTAGGCATTTTTACTTCCAGGACATGAAAACCTAAAAGTATAGGCACAATAGTGTGGAACTGTAAAGCATTTCTAGGTGGATTCAACAAGAAAAAACTGTCTAGTGAATAAGTGATGAATGCCTCCAGAAACTCAACAACACCCCAGGGCTGGCAGTATAACTGCCCATTTATATTTAAATGTAGCAGCAGATAATCCCTTATGAAACCCTTCAAGTATTAAACCCAGAATCCTGGGAGGAGCACAAGATAGAGACTGCACCCCTGTCACAAACCACCGGGACCGGAAGTAAAGCCCCAGCACAGAGAATACCTATTTTTCCACCCTCTGAATGATCTGGTCCATCAACTGTGCCAACAATTTGCCCTGGGTTATAACCAGGGCCATTGGAATTATGCGGCAGGAGAGGGCCAAATTAGGCAGCATGGTTGAATAAATTATGCAGAAAGAAAATGAAAATGTTGCGACATAATGCGGAACATTTTTTAATAGTTAGACTTTATTATGTTGTACTTTTTACACTTGTTAACAGTGTCTAGGCTTTGGGTGCACCTCATTAGTACCAGTTTAATAACCAAATATAGCAATAAGGAACAGAAAGGTGATTAGGGAAAACATCTTCCACTGCACAGCAACAAGAGCTGCTGCACCTTTAGTAACTTTTGACCTGTTTGAGTCAGGAACTATTTTAAAAAAATCTTCAGCTTATGGATTATGTGGCAATTGTGGCAAATATATAATTATGGAAAGATCACAGCAGCCGCCCAATCACATAGTTCCACTGACCCTGGATACACCATGGTGATTTATGTAGGCCCTGACTACAATATTGTCCGCTCAAATCACCAGAGGATTTCTTCCTAGGTTAGGTGAATTGTGTACAGTTGGATGGCCTCAGATTCTTAGCAGAGGTCCACCTCCCTTAGTCCTCCACATCCTTGAACGTGGCTGTGCAAGCTGAGGCACTAGCATCTGTTGTCACCACACATGGTTCCAGGGGACTAAAATTCAACCCTACATAAAAATAGCAAGAGTAAAGGTGTCACAAGAGAGGACAGTACAGATCCTCAGTTATTGATACCACCAGATTGTAATCGTGATGGTGAATCCAAACACAAGGAAGCTACGAGGTGATACACAAGAGGCTTGCGTTGATGTTGAGTCCATAGACAAGAAACATGGTGAAATCCATGCACACTTAACCAGTCCTGAATGGAAGCTTCTCTGGTGGTTAATAATTCTCTCAGGTGGGAACAGAGAGGTAAGATGCTATGCAACAGCTAAATTACATTGACCATTCCAGTCAGAAATGTGGTATGAGAAACACCAGCTGCCGTGTAGAAGTGATATTTGATTTTGGGAGATTGATAAGAAATCTATGCTGGATCAGCACCCCACAAACACTGGAAAACAAGCAGGTGGAATGATGCACAGATAAATCAGTCATCTAGATGTGGGTGTACCATGATGGCTTAAAAAAAAAAAAGAAAAACACGCCAGAGGTGGTAGCTGCTTGGTGAACACTTAGAGAGTACCTTTCAACCGAAAGGATACCAAGGTGAACTGGAAATTAATATGGCTTGGCAATTCGGGCTGGACTGTTCCCGTGAGGCAGAGAACATGTCTTGGCAGTTTGGGCTGGACTGTTCCCATGAGGCACAGGCTCAAGACTGATTTGCATATATCTGTGTCTGAACTGGGGTGGTGAAGTGAGCTAAAGAATAATGATGGATTCAACCCAAATCTGTGACTGGGGGTGAGTGTCTGGAAAGTTTCAGCGCTCTGTCCATCATCTCCTTGTGTTTGCTTTGTTCGCCCTAAGTTGGCAGGGTATGCCCAGATGTGGGTCTCTTGCTCACTTTGCCACTGGATTTAAGCTAGCCTGGCTGATGAGGGCTGCTGGCCCAAAACCGGTCCCAGGATTCTTGTTTCCGGTCCAGGGAAGACATGGCTTGGCAGATCGGGCTGGACTGTTCCCATGAGGCGCAGTCAAGACTGATTTGCATATAGCTGTGTCTGAACTGGGGTGGCGAAGTGAGCTAAACAACGATGATGTATTCAACCCTGATCTGTGACTGGGAGTGAGTGTCTGAAAAGTTTAAATGCTCCGTCCATCATCTCCTTGTGTTTGTTAACTGGAAATTAAGCCCATTCATAGTGAACTGGAAAAACTACTGCTACTGGTTAATACTTCAATTTGGCAAATTGTTTAAAGCATCCTTTTGATTCAAAGTTGCAAGAACATTCTACATCTGCACCATCTGGATCACCTGCTGCAAAGTCTTCA
Organism: Triturus cristatus; assembly: GCF_964204655.1. Taxonomy (NCBI): domain Eukaryota; kingdom Metazoa; phylum Chordata; class Amphibia; order Caudata; family Salamandridae; genus Triturus; species Triturus cristatus. The sequence continues at coordinate 715,220,491 of NC_140584.1, read as the reverse complement.
TCTTGAAATGGACATCCAAAATCAAGGAATACACCGTTTTCAAGTACAGCCCCACCCTAAATCTAACTTTCCCTTTTAGCGCCAGCAATATTAAAACCCTGATCCCCCTCATTTCATGGAACAGGGCATAGTATATTCAGGCCCAATACTTTGCCAAATCCCTTCCCTAGAGTTCTTCTCTTTTCTCAAGATCTAGTACATGAAATGGGAATCACAACAACTTCCAACAGAGGAGAACTAAACTCTTCGGTAGCCTCATGACACATTTGACACCCCATATGGATGGGTTCATCAAATGTGCCCTCTACCCAAACCTCTTGCAGTGAAGGGCTCACATAATTAGCAAATCCAGTTGGCCGCACACTGCTCGTCACACCAGCATGTTGCCCCAAGGAACTCTGTTCGATGTAGTGGCGACGGCGAGTACGCCTATGCCACAATGTTGAAAAAAAGTATGTGTCGCATTAGCCATCACTGGACACGTGTTTCGAGGTAGTTGCCTCTCGTCAGCAGGGAGTAGGTAAGTGTAAGGGGGTGCTGCGTGGACTGCCAATAACGTAAAAACAGGTAGAGTACCTCTCATGGCGCGCAGGTGCTGGTCCAGAGCTCGTCAGCCCAAATGGCTCAAGGGAGCCTTTATATAACAAATCCAGTTGGCCGCACACTGCTCGTCACCCCAGCATGTTGCCCCAAGGAACTCTGGTCGATGTAGTGGCAACGGCGAGTATGCCTATGCCACAGTGTTGAAAAAAAGTATGTGTCGCATTAGCCATCCCTGGACACGTGTTTCGAGGTAGCTGCCTCTCGTCAGCAGGGAGTAGGTAAGTGTAAGGGGGTGCCGCGTGGATTGCCAATAACGTAAAAACAGGTAGAGTACCTCTCATGGCGCGCAGGTGCTGGCCCAGAGCTCGTCAGCCCAAATGGCTCAAGGGAGCCTTTATATAACAAATCCAGTTGGCCGCACACTGCTCGTCACACCAGCATGTTGCCCCAAGGAACTCTGGTCGATGTAGTGGCGACGGCGAGTACACCTATGCCACAGTGTTGAAAAAAAGTATGTGTCGCATTAGCCATCCCTGGACACGTGTTTCGAGGTAGTTGCCTCTCGTCAGCAGGGTGTAGGTAAGTGTAAGGGGGTGCCGCGTGGACTGCCAATAACGTAAAAACAGGTAGAGTACCTCTCATGGCGCGCAGGTGCTGGTCCAGAGCTCGTCAGCCCAAATGGCTCAAGGGAGCCTTTATATAACAAATCCAGTTGGCCGCACACTGCTCGTCACACCAGCATGTTGCCCCAAGGAACTCTGGTCGATGTAGTGGGATGGCTAATGCGACACATACTTTTTTTCAACACTGTGGCATAGGCGTACTCGCCGTCGCCACTGCATCGACCAGAGTTCCTTGGGGCAACATGCTGGTGTGACGAGCAGTGTGCGGCCAACTGGATTTCTCACATAATTAGCAGTTCAACTGTTTCTTAGAAGAGAATGTACTAAAGAAGGCATTTCCAGAACTGTTCCAGTGCAACTACAACAGCGTCAAAAGGACTTAGGGATAGGGCCACCACTGGATATAAGATATTGCAGGTTCATTATTATTTCTTTTTGCTCAGGAATGGCAAAGCATATTTTTATTTCTTACCAGCCTTATGAGAAATCTTATCTAGATCTGGTTCAAATATATTCTGTTCTAAAAAAAAAAGCACAAGGATCAACAACACATTCTGATAAGTATCAATATGACACTGTCTGACCTAGATGTTCTTGTGAGCCAGCACCTTGGAAACCTCTGTGAGGGCAGTTGCCCAAATGGAATTGAAAGCTATGTTGGTCAAGGAATCCACCTGAAGCTCTATATAGGATAACCCCTCACTGCAATCCTGTACTTCCTGCATGGAATCATAAAGAAGTTATAAATATGGCATTAATAAATTTTCTTATAATAACTGCTTAAATGACAGTCCACAGAGAAAGAAGAGCCCTAGCAGATCACTGTTTCAGTGAAGCAGTGTTATTTTTGCAATTCACAGAACTCCTGGCGGACAAATCTTCAGCTGGAATTCAACATACATTCCACCAAATTGAGAAGCCTAAATGTGTAGGGTCAGGGACCACCATTGGTTGATCAAGAAATAGTTCCACCTGCAAAAATGTCCATGAGAGTTTGAATGTACAGTATGCCTTCTCTGTGGATCTGGCACTCCACATAATCACAAAAACACAACGTATTAAATAATGCGTCCTAATGCCCATTCGGAACATACAAATATTATTAAAGTGACTTGTTGACACTCTATCTATTACATCTACTACATCATTCACATGCATATTAAAATCCCTTCTAATCATATACTGACTGGGGAAATATAATAGTTGTTTTAATTAGGATTGGGAGGGGGTCAATGTCATCTACAGCAGGATACAACTTTGAACATAATTTGTTGTAGTCTAAACATGTCCATGATCCACCTACTGGAGTGGTCTATTGTCGATTCCGGTACTTCAGTTCAAGCTCAAACTAATATCCGAATATCCATAATGTTAGCTGTACAGGTGTGAGGTGACCAGAAGATGTCAAGTCCCTTTCCAGTCCAGAATAATATGTTGCAGTCATTGCCTGCCTTTAATCTGAATTACTAGACATTCACTAACCAGAATATCTTCAGACACTCTGGATCATTTCACTTTTGATTCAAATCATTCACATTCCAGGAAAGAAAAAAGGCTACAGGGGATAGTTGTTTTCACCAAATCACTCAGGGCCTCATGTAGGTGGCATACACTTTACCGATTCTAAAATACCGAATCATACCGAATCGGTATTTTAGAATCGGTAAAGTGTATGTAGGTAAAAATTCGGTAAATGTTACCGAATCGGAGTGAGTCGGTAATTACCGAATCGGTATTTACCGATTCGGTAATGAGGCATACCTTCCCATTGATGGGAAGGTATTCCTCATTACCGAATCGGTAAATACCGATTCGGTAATGGGGGGAATACATGCAAGGGTGGCAGGGTGTCACATTGACACCCTGTTGCACCCCTGAAACGGCCATGTGTGCACATGTGGCACACATACATGCCCTAAGGGCATGTATGTCTGCCACATTGCACACGTCTAGGCGCTCTGAAATGCATTTCCACATCCATACATTATTTACCACCAACTATTAGTTGGTGGTAAATACCGACTCCAAACAACACCCACACACTCCCCCTACATCTCATTTCTGTAATCGGAATTTACCAAATCGGTAAAATTACCGATTCGGTAATTTTACTGAATCGGTAAATTACCGAATACAGAAATGAGCCCCCTACATGTCACAAGCCTAAATACCGGTCGGTAACGGTAAAATTACCAAAAATCGGCCGTTACCGATCGGTATTCGGCTACGTACATGAGGCCCTCAGTGTTAAGGTAAAATATCCCTCTTGTGACAGACATCCATGTGAAGTAAGAACTAAAGCTAATCCTGACTACAAGTCATAGGATTTCTTCCGGTGCCTGACTTCCGTTAGCGAGTTCCAGAAACCAGGAGAGTCTGTGCCAACTGCCGACTGCGAGGCCGACTGTGAGCCCATTGCAGAGGTTGCAGAGGCTCGGCGGCCACGAGACGGGGGGTGAGTCCAGGCTGCGCTCCTGCAACACTTACACACTAGGCATGGACCACAGAGCCTGCAGAGCCCGCGCCTCACAGGGAGTGCTCTGCTCAACTTTAGGTACCTCCCGCCGAGGTGCCCCCCCATTAAACAGCCTCAGTCTCAGCTCAACTCAGCAAGTTGAGCTGAGCATAAACTTAATTTATAGAGAGCAAAGGCATCAGATTGCTCCTGTGACTGTCACTGTTCTGGTGCCGGTCTGACCACTTGCTGGCCTGCTGGAATGCCTCTGCCTCTAAGAAAGGCAAAATCCTTGGGTCTACTCAAACAGAAAAAGGGAACAAGAAAGGGGGGGTAGGCTAAAACATAAAAATCAAACAATATTAGGACCTGGGAAAATCTACTCAAACAATACTTAGGAAACAGAACATACAAAGAAGCAACGTTAGACACCTCAATTGCAGGGTCAGACCTATAAAAATCCAGTCGACCTTAACAAATCAAATAAAGTCCAAGCGCTCCTGTGTGCTCAAGCCTTCAGTAACGAAGACAACACGAGCTAGGAACATCCCATTATCACTGACCAACAAGCAGCCAATGAAGTGGCACAAAAGCGTGGACCCAAAAAGTGGAGACCAGACCAAAAACAATCGACTAACAATGGAAAAGGGGAAGAAAAAACCCCACTGGTCCAGTTAGCAAAAGCAACCTCAGGTTGTAGAGGCCCAAGTCCAGACAAGGGGGCACAAAGAACCAGCATGAAAGAGCTGGAACGGACATTGAATAAACCAGCAAACATGGAAGAATTATTATGGGAAAAGGTTTACAAAAAAATTAAAAGTAAGGAACAATGTAGTCAAATTCCAATTACAGTCACAATAAACAGAAAGGGTCGCTCCTGTAGGCTCTCTTCTACAGAGTTAAAAATCGAGCCGCCATGGCCACCTACATACTAACAATCTGGTAACCCTGAGCCAGAAACAAAAAAAGGACACCTTACGGCCACATCAACCCCTTGAGTGCCCATGACGAGATGGTCTCGTCATGGGCCGCGGTTGCGCTGTGCCCATGACGAGACTATCTCGTCATGAGCCCCGCCCGCTAATGAAACGCCCGGCACAGGGCATGGAAAGGGCGGGGCACTCAAGGGGTTAAAATTAACATTTGTGCCAGAATACTCCACCAAAGGAAGACATGATATACTGAACAGAGGGAACTTGCTAAAGTTGTTCAAAGAGATACCGGAACTAAAGGGGATAACATCACAAGATCTCTTATCTGTAGAGTTCCAGCAAACAACATCCACCCCAGACACTGAAGAGCCCTTGACAAGTTGGACTTCAAAGGAACTAGTGGACAGGATTTGCGGAACCAGAACAACTTTTGAAGCCTGGTGAGCCACCTTGAGGCTCCATAAACACCCAAAGTATCCATATCCCCTGGTAAAAAGAATCACAACTCCAAAAACGTAACTAACCTTCAGGAAAAGTAAAAACAACCTCCCTACGAGGCGCTCGAAACACCAGGCCACCCAAGCAAAACAATTCCACTCAGGGCAAGGCAAGAGCAAGCCTATCAAACCTTGAACGCCAGACAGGCTACAGTTGGGACTGGTCCTGGGTGCCAATGGCCCTGAGCAAAAAACGTACCTGATGAAAACCTAAGGACAACCCTAGATGACACCAGGGGCACGCATCCAGGCAGGAACACCGGGGCAGAAACCAAAAATGGCCCTAGGAACAACCACGATTCTGGAGTATTGGGTCTGGACACTATCAAGATCTGCTCATGCAATGTCCATGGCTTCAGAGAAATGGGCCAAGATCATGAAACTTTGTTCTTCTTCAAAAACAAGATCTCATCTTGCTCCAAGAAACATAGAACATGAACCCAGTTCCAATTCCGGGATTCATTGAACATCATATTTTTGCAGAAAGATTCTCAAATTTTGGGCACCCTAGAGGAGGATTATCAATTTACGCAACGGTAAAACATGGTTGGATTACAGAAGAACTAGACGCTGGGGAAAACTGGTTGCAAGTCCTAAAACTCACTGGTATGCTTCAATAAAACAAGTCTAGATGGCAACTAGTATTAATTAACGTCTACATCCATCCTGAGAAAAAGAAGCAGAAGGAAAAATTCCTGTAAAAGACCCATAAACAAAGCAATCTGATCATTTCAGGAGATTTCAATAGCAACCTCATAGCAAATAAACAGAATAAAAGAAAGAGGCAGGAAGACCTGAGAAGCCAAATAATAACGTGTGAGTTGGAAGCTCAAGGCCTGACGTTCTTGAACAGTAACGTAACCAGAGATAGACCAGCGGCTATCACGTATCCGAGTGGAGAAAGTCAATCAACCATTGACTTCCCCATCACCAGCAGTGACCCTGTCCCAATAATAGATTCTTTTCAAGGTTGCCCACGCCCAGAAATCGACCACTTCCTGCAGATCACGAACATTAACATCACACTGGTTCAGGTACAAACATTAAAATCACCTACAACAATACCCAGAAAAGTACAACCTTAGGAAATTAATGTGGAGAGGGTCAGACACGAAGATAATAATGGATACAATCCAGGATTATGTGTATCAATCAAAGATACAGAAAGAATAAAATATAGTAAAAAACTGGGAACACCTGGGCCATGTTCTTATTAAAGAATTACCAGTCATTCCCAGACTCCAAAAGAAAATAGAAACCTGGGGGAGCCATAGTTTAACATTAAACTGCGAGATCAAAAAAGAAGGATCACAAGAGAGGTGCGACTTAAAGCAGTCGAAATGAGATTGGGAAAAAAATCAGACAACGGTAATCTTAAGGAATCGCGGAAAAAATACAAGAAAAAACTTAAGGGAAGTGAAAACAGAGTACAAAGAAACCATCTGGAAGAAATTACTTTGGGCAAGTAAATTACCAATAAGCAGGGAATTTTGGAAAATCATAAATAATTTGACTAAGGGACCAAGACTCCAACAAAAAGCAGGAGTTGGTGAGGAGACCTGGATACAGCACGTACAAAATATGTATACCAATATGAAGCTGTGCCATACATTTCGATCATCAGAGCCCGGCTCATTGAACAGTCTATGCTGGAAAGAGATCAAAGACCAGATGGATTAAGAAACATCTAACACATGGGGAGTTACTTAAGAAAATCTTTGGTCGAACTTGATATTCAATCAGTATGGGACAGTAAGGTAGAACAGGCAATCTTTAACAGGTACAGCAACCATTCAGCAAAGAAGAAATCCCTCTTGGAAGACAATATTACACTGTCCAAATGACGTCACGCATGGACAGTGATACATTTCTATACACATATTAAGCCTCAAGCATATCTAGCAGCACATTTTAGCATTGAGATAAAAAAGAGCTTTATTCTTCATCGCTTAGGAATGCATGACTCGAAAGACCTACAGCTATCATGGAAAAGCAAACAACAAGCAGCGCACTGTCGATTATGTGGCTATTCTAACAAAACAATAACTCACTTGTTGTGTGCTTGCCCTGCAGTTAATGATTTGAGGAAATTGCTTTTAAGATCTATTTTTAACAAGTTAAACATTCGCATATGCAGGCAAGCCGTGATCAGCTGGATGGAAGGCTCCTCAATAATCTTGTCCTGTTGGGGTGTAAAATATTTTGTTGAATTAAGGAAACTCCTCCGGCAAGAAGACTTGGATAAAAACAGAGAGTAATCCTAGAGAATAGCTTACAGCAGGAATTTGAAGCAAGACAAATATTTTTTATTTTAACATATCCCAAATGCACTGAACTTCCTGTTTTAAAGCTTTTAAACATAGATAGATATAATAAGAATCATTGTAGGCAGCTTATACCTTATAGGCCCTATTTTTCCAGGCACTTCAGCACTTTTAAATAAACGGCTTGAGTCATTGCAACAGTTTCAGATAAACTCTGCCGCCCGAGCTTTATCAAAGAGCGAACGATGACAGCTTCTGTTTATGAATTCTCACAATGCTATTTGTGTTTGCTCAGGAATTATCATAATGATATTTGCACTTAGAATAACACATGTCTGTAGCATAGCACTCTGCACTTTAGCATAAGACCTACATGCGCATCTCTTATTTTTACACTGTTCGTATTTTTCTAATAGTATGTCATTTGTTACTTCCTTGTGAATATAATTGTTATGTTCCAGTGGCAATTTTGCTGTTCATGTCATGATACTTTTACTCCTCGCAAATTGTAATGATTTTAACTAATCACACAATAAACTTTGAACTTGAACTAATCTTGAGAACTAATTTTGTTTTTATTTTGTCCCTTCTTGTTCTCCTTAATCCTGTGCGAACTCCAGCAGACCCTGAAGAACCATCCCTTTTCATTCACAGGCACCACTGTTTTCGCATATGAGGCCTCTACCACTCTCGCATGTGAGTAGCCCAGTTCTGTGCTACTATCTGCCTTCCTGCAAAAGGTTTGAGTTAGTATATTGATAGAGCGTCATGTTATTCTGAAATTTGTAGGGGTGCATCATATTCACCGTTAGTCAGCACCCGCATATTAATCAATGTAGGTTAAGTGTGCCATAGAAATGTATTGCTAGAATCGTTTAACATAGGTGTGATTAGAAATGTAACCATGCATTTTAGGATAAGTAAAGTTGCAGATCATTGTGAATGTATTTCAGTAAACGTATAATGTTTGATTTTCACGTAACGCAATGTATTAGGTTAAACGTGTCATGTTAAAGTTGCACGTGCAAGTTTGCTTATTTACATATAAGGAGTGATGAACTAATGCTTAATGTGTGGTTTAGTAATGTGTTTAATAGTGTAAAGACCTGATCGCATATACGTTTAAAGAGAAGGCCTGTTCATTTTCTTATGTTAGCTAAACGTTGTAAGCCGAAAAATGATTTCCCTTGGTAAAGGTTTTAGGTTACAGGATGATGGAAAAATCTTAGAGAAGAGAAAAGTTTTTCATTCCCGTGTTTCTGTTGCAGGTGCAAGGACATTTAGCTTGTTAGTGAGACTAGGTCTTTGTTTTAGGAGTTAGGATGGTACGAGAAGCCAACAGGGGAGTACATTGGAATGTGCGGATGACACTTTCAGCGGAGAAGGTGCCTGGGACCCAAGGTCAAGTTAACCATCATTGGATGGGCTACAAGTTTTGCTGGAAAAGTACTGGGAGAAGACCTGGTTGAAGAGGTGTGCCGAAAGGCGGGTTCTATGTTTTTTGGGATTTTGTATTAGGGACAGTGCCCCGAGGGTTGAGCAGTTGAGGTTTAGATGGGAGCTAGAAGGAGCATCTTAGAACGAGCTCTGACTAAGTGAACGTACTTCTTAGGAAGTCTTCACTTCTGACACCTTTTATTCTCTTGCCTGGAAGGGAAATGCTAAGTAGGGATGTCACCTTAGAGATAGAGGTGCCGATCACAATCCGGTAAAAAAATTCCATGTACGATTCGGGTCTTTTTACCGTACGAATCGTACAAGTGCCGTACAAACTGGCAATCATGATTCGCATGGGAAAAAGTCCATACGAATCGCATTGGGAATAATTCCCCACACGTCCTCGGGTCGGAAAATGTGTCCAACACGTCCCCGGATGATTTACCGTACAAATGTGAAAAGTGAAGTCCGACCGCGGAATCACGATCCATCCCGTGCGTCCAACGTTACAACCGTATGGAAAAAACTAGGCCTGGGTGGTAAATTTCGTTCCGCTCGTGGAATTTGCGGAATTTGGGTAATTTCGCGTTCCGCGGAGAACGCGAAATTGCCCAAAATTCTGCTTTCCGCGACTTCGCGAAATTTTTTGCTTGTTCGCGTTCTCAAAATGCGTGTTCGCAAGATATTTCTCCCCGAGCACGCAAACAGCAATTGTGAACAGGAAAAAAGCATCGCGAACAAGCAATTCCGCGTGTTCGCGGAGATTTTTTACCGTTTCGCGGAGATTTGCGTAACGCGATTCCGCAAATTCCGCAAATTCCGCCCACCCCTAGAAAAAACACCGTCCGCACCGAACTCCCATAGCAACCATGGAGACATGTGCCCGCATACGCGCCCAACATCCCCCCAGTCCCCGTACGTTCGAGTCGTACCCCCCGTGTATGTACACCCGTGTACGTTCGAGTCGTACCCCCACCCTTGTATGTACACCCGTGTACGTGTCCTACCCCCGTGTATGTACACCCCTGTATGTGTCGTACCCCCCGTGTATGTACACCCCTGTACGTGTCATACCCCCACCCGTGCATGTACACCCGTGTACGTTCGAGTCGTACCCCCCCGTGTATGTACACCCGTGTACGAGTCGTACCCCCCGTGCATGTACACCCGTGTACGTTCGAGTCGTACCCCCCGTGTATGTACACCCATGTACGTTCGAGTCGTACCCCCACCCGTGTATGTACACCCGTGTACGTGTCCTACCCCCGTGTATGTACACCCCTGTACGTGTCCTACCCCCGTGTATGTACACCCCTGTACGTGTCGTACCCCCCCGTGTATGTACACCCTTGTACGTGTCGTACCCCCACCCGTGCATGTACACCCGTGTACGTTCGAGTCGTACCCCCACCCGTGTATGTACACCCGTGTACGTGTCCTACCCCCGTGTATGTACACCCCTGTACGTGTCGTACCCCCCGTGTATGTACACCCCTGTACATGTCGTACCCCCACCCGTGCATGTACACGCGTGTACGTGTCCTACCCCCCGTGTATGTACACCCCTGTACGTGTCGTACCCCCGTGTATGTACACCCGTGTACGTGTCGTACCCCCAACCGTGTATGTACGACCCGTACCCTCACCCGCGGACGAATGGAGCGTACCCCAGGCCCCAACACCAGCACCTCCACACAACATCGCGCATGTACGAGTCGTACCAAGCCAGACACAAGGACAGCACTGTACAACAAAATGCCCGAAGTACACACCGTACACACGCTAAAAACGCACGTACAAAACCAGGACAAAGCAAAACAACACAAGAATACACCATTCGAATGGCACAAAGCCACTAAACATGTCCAACAAGCTCAAAAGCAACACAATTACTGACCTGCAACTGCCAAAATCCAAAACAGAGGCCCAAAACACAACCACTCCTTATAACACACACACCCAAAGTTCAAACACAGCCACACCCACCAATGGACCAATAAAAAGGGCCCACACACACAAACCATGAGCCTTTGCAACAGACTCACTGCTGCCAGACCCCACAGACAACCTACAGCACCATACTGGAAGCTTTACCACACCTTACACTTGCACACCTTCACACACACACCTTCACAAACACCCCCACATCACATTCACACACACACCTGCACAACCACACCCACACACCCACAACCATCCACACACATCCACACCCACACCCCTCACCATGCCCACTAACAAGAATCCAAAGTTCACTAGCCGAGAGTTGGAGGTCCTTGTCGATGAAATCCTCAGAGTTGAGCCACACCTCTTTGGAACATTGGTCAGACAGACCACCATTTCAGAAAAAACATCCATGTGGCAGACCATCGTCGATGCTGTGAATGCTGTTGCGGACACCAGAAGGACCAGGCATGAATGCCAAGCCAGGTGGTACGATCTGCGGAGGAGGGTCCGAGCCAAAATGACGGACGAACACAACCAGGCCAACGTCACTGGAGGAGGGCCGCCCCGCAGACGCGTACAATACCATCCCTGGGAGGAGAGGGTGATGGCCATACTGCCGGTGGTGGCAGTGGACGGATTAGACGGACTCCGAGACCCAGGTGAGTACACAATCAACTCACCTCACATGGGGGGAACGTCATCCACAACCAAATTCACAAACAGGCACGCAACCACCCTAAGCTATCGCATGACTCAACCACACTCCATGAACACGCACATGCCACTAGCGCCACCATGCCCCATGCACCCAGCTGGACAATGTCAAGTCACAGGCCACAGAAAACACCAACACAAGACACGGTAACCCGGATGGCGGGAGTGTGGGCCTCAAAAATCACATAGTGCTACTCAGAAGCAGACAACAATGCCCGCTGCCCATATGGCCTAGGTCACAGCCAGACAAACAGTGTGTCCCCACACAGGAAAGACTCGCCAGCAAATGGCGGACACCTTGCCTCAACACATGGGGGTGACGGCACGTACTTGCACATGACAGCAGCTAATGAACAGCCAACACTGTGAAAGAGTGGCAGCACACACCACCACAGCAGCAGTGCAGACACACACACTACACCCAATGGGTGCCTGGAGATCAGAAACAAACTCACATCAACAATCCAAGGGCCAGAGGGAGGAGCCTAGCGCGCAACCAAGATGGCCGCGTAGGCTTACGGCTCTCGAGGGCCTCCGCAACCTCCCACGTCTATCCTGACTTAATCCTGGTTTACTCGACGGGCTTTTGCAGATGAACTAGCGCTGAGGTGCCACCCGTTTTCCAAATTCAGATCGGTCACCGGGACCCGGAATGGCTGTACTCCGAAGGGTGCGGCCTGCTCTTGCCTTGGTCCCGATCTCGAGCTGGTGAAGTGCCCGGGTACGAAGTGAACCACAGCGGCTGGCAGGGTTTGACCTGCCACGGACCCCACACTTTCACTTTCGCTTTCAAGATTGCTCTCTGATATCGACCGAGAGGCTCTGGTGTTTCAGAGGGGCGCGGACGGCGAAGTGTCTGGCCTGACTCTCGGATTATACGTGGGCCGACTGTCGGCGACGGCTGTGCTCAATTGGATTAGCCACTTGTCCCCCTTTTTCCTGGTGCGGGCGGGTGCCGGCCTTGGTGGCCTCCGGACGATGACGGGGAGACTAGACGGAGACAAGTCGAAACCCAAGTCAACCCGGAGGGGTGCCTATACTCAGATCAATAACATGGATCGATATGCGCAGGCAAAGGGATCCCCTGGTGGCCCGCATAAATCGCCTGAGAGGGCTAAGGAGGTCTCTGGCCCATCGTCGGAATTGACCCTGCTGGACGTCATGGGCGCCATTGAGGAGATGAAGACCGCTGTGGGTCAGCAGTTTGATACCCTGGCTCAAAAACTGGACGCGGTCCTGATTGATGTGAACTTGGTCAATGCAGACCTGTCCAAAACTAACGAGCGGGTCGACTCCTTGAGTCAAGCGGCGTCGAGTCTAACTGTGGACGTGGCCGCCCTGCAGACGGAGGTCCGTAGGTTGCGGCTAGCCGGTGATATGACGGACCGTCGGCTTGAGGACTCTAAAAGCAGGGCAAGACGGAACAATGTCCGTATCATCGGAGTGCCGGAAAGATCGGAGGAATCTGCCGCGGATCTGTTTGTTGAGGATCTGGTGACCAATCATCTCGCGCCCAAGGGACTGAGTAAGTTCTTTGCGATGGAGTGGGCCCACAGGATTCCGGGTGGTGCGCCCAAGGTGGGTGCTCCCCCGTGGCCTTTAATCGCCCGACTCTTTAACTTTCGGGATAGGGATGCTATCCTTCAGGCGTCGAGGGTTGCCGGGCCGCTGAAGTTTGAGAACTCTAATATTAGCTTTTACCCGGACTTCACGCAAGCGGTCCAGAAACAACGGATGGGATTTTTGGGTGTCAAACGGCGCTTGAGGGACATGGAGCTGAAATATGCGATGTTGTTCCCGGCGAGGCTGCGGGTTGAGTTCCAGAGTCGTTCCTACTTCTTCGACCGGCCGGAGGCGGCTGGCGACTGGTTGGATGCCCTGCCTCGGGGACAAGATCGAGACAGTCGGATGGAGAAGAGCGGACGGGATTTGGTGAAGCAGGACTAGAACTTGGTTCCTGGGGATGAACTGAACTGGTGACGCTTTGTACCTTGGTGCAATTGAACCCTAGATTTGCACAATATGCCCTTCAAATGCCCGGGGGTTGTGGGGAGCTTATTGGGGTCCTTTCCTCCTTCTGGGGTTCTTTTTGTGGTATATGTTAGGGCGACAGGCACACTGCGAGTTGGAGGGGCTGTTCGGGCTCAGGCAGGGGTGCAGGGCGGGGGGAGTTGTTGTTTTGGGATTGTGGGGGAGGGAATGTGAAGTTCTTTGCTGACTTATCCGGGTTGTGCTTTCCGGGATGTGGGTATCAGGCAGGGGAGTGGGATGGGGGGTAGGGGATTGAGAATCCTGTCGTGGAATGTGAATGGACTTGGGGACAGGATCAAGCGCGGGGTGGTGCTGCAGTTTTTGAAGCGGATTTCGCCTGACATTGTTTTTCTGCAGGAGACACACGTGATTGGGAACTCCTTCCATGCCCTAAATAGGAGGGGCTATCGCCTTGCCGCTCACTCTGGTTTCACTTCTGGCTCTAGGAGAGTGGGCATTTTGGTTAGGGCCTCTCTCCCATTGGAAGTTGATGAGGTGCTTCACGATGATAGGGGGCGCTATGTGGCACTGGTGGGGAGATGGGAGGGTAGGACTATCTCGCTCGTCGCTGTGTATGTGCCACCGGGGTTACAGACTGCTACGTTTGCTGATTTGGGGCGTTTGGTCCTGGGACTCCCTGGGGGGGGTTCTGGTGTTGGGGGGTGACTTTAATGCCGTTGTCTCCGGGTTGGAGGACCGTCACCCCCCCAGGGATCTCCCTAGGGCTCAGGCCTGGTTGGGTGGCTTCTTGGACACTTTGGGACTTGTAGATTGCTGGAGATTGATGCACCCGGGTCAGGCGCAATATACCTTTCACTCAGGGGCCCATGGGAGTCTCTCGAGACTTGATTACATGCTTATGCCGGCGATTCAAGCCGGGATGATTGGGGAGGTGCGTCATTTAGCCCGAGGTATTTCTGATCATTCCCCTATATGGTTGCAACTGAAGGTTATCCCTGAGGCGGAGGGGAGAGTGGCACCCATTAGCCCCTGGTATCTACGTAACCCTAAGATCCGCACGGAACTGGTCAAGTCAACTGATCACTACTTCAATGAAAATGTGGGGTCGGTGCCGTCGGCCGTCTCCCTATGGGAGGCTTATAAGGTGGTGGTCAGGGGGCAGGCCTTTTCCCTTATCTCCCATGCTCAGAGGTGCGAGAGAGCAGAGGTGGTTCGCCTGGAAACTGAAATAGCTGAAATTGAGGAGGACTTGGAGCGGGGAGTCACTGATGAGAAAGTGCATGTTCTCAGCCTCAAACAATCAGATTATAGAGCGCTGGTCATGGAAGCCGCTAGAGGGATGAGTAGAGAGCAGCAAGGTCGACTGTATGATGTGGGGGATAAGGCCGGAAAGCTGATTGCTTGGTTGGATAAGAAGGAGAGAGCGAGCAGGGTGGTGCCCGTTGTGGAGAGACTGGATGGAGTGTGTGTGACTGACCCGGTCGAAATCGTTGACTGCTTCGCGGCTCATTTCCGTGGGATATACTCTCCGGTTTCTGTGCGTTCGGAGGAGGATTCTCATCTGTTGCTTAGAGACATAGCATTGCCAACCCAGTCGGAGGCGGATGCAGTATCGATGGAAGCGAAGTTGTCGTCGGATGAGATTGCTCTGGCCATTCGCTCGATCGGGTAAAGCTGTGGGTCCTAATGGTCTTCCCATAGAGCTCTATAAGTTGCGTCCCGATAAGATAGCGCCGCATCTTCGGGACATGTTTTTCGCGGCACGTGCGGCGGGCTTCCTCCCCCCCGACCAGCGCCTCGCCACCATAGTTGTGATACACAAAGAGGGGAAACCGCGAGATCGCTGCGCCTCCTAAAGGCCCATTTCGCTGTTGAACGCAGAACCCAAAATTCGGGCCAAGGTATTGGCTAATCGACTGGTTCGGGTCGTGGGCGACTTGATTCATCAGGATCAGTCCGGTTTCATACCTCATCGGAATACCGCTCTAAATCTGAGGCGGTTGCACGGCGTGCTTGCTAGAGCGGAATTTATACGTGAGCCGGCCATCTTGGCATCTTTAGACGCTACTATGGCGTTCGACACTTTGGAGTGGCCATATATTTGGGCCGTGTTGGCGAAATTTGGGTTCGGCCCTGAGTTTATTGGTTGGGTAAAATTATTATATGCGGACCCTCTGGCTCAGGGGGTGGTGAATGGGAGGGTATCGGCTCCCTTCGCACTGGGGAGAGGTACGCGGCAGGGATGTCCATTATCACCCCTTCTCTTTGCACTTTCTTTGGAGCCTCTCGCCGCCTGGTTGCGTTGGGAGCCGTCGTTGCGAGGCATTAGATGGACGCCGGAGTTTGAAGATCGTGTCTCTCTCTACGCGGACGACATCCTCCTGTATCTCACCTCTCCTCGACAGTCGCTAATTGTATTGGTGGACGTGCTGAATTCTTTTGGTCGCAACTCTGGCCTGGTCATCAACTGGGCCAAGTCATGTGTTTACGTCCTCTCGGGCGAGGCCCCCCTCCTGCCACGGGATTGCCCTATCCAGATTGCTACCCTGGGGTTTAAATATTTGGGAATCTTTATTTCACTGAATCCCGCGGTCCGCTATGAACGAAACCTCCTCCCTCCCCTCCAGCGATTGAAGGCCGACGTCGCGAGGTGGCGACGACTCCCGCTCTCGCCACTCGGACGTGCGGCATTGTTTAAAATGATGTCGCTACCTCGCTTCTTGTACGCTTTGCAAAACACGCTAGATGTCGTGCCAGCTCGTTATTTCCCTTCAGGTGGAGGGTCTTCAGCGCCAATTGTTTTGGGACGGGCGGCCGCGGATTGCTCTCGCCAAGTTGACGCTCCCTTGGTACGATGGGGGGGTCGCCCTCCCCGATATTAAACGATACTATTGGGCGTCCCAGTTGGCGTCGGTAAACCACGGAATATACGGTCCTGCTTTGAATCCGGCCTTCGAGATGGATACATTTTTGCTCCCGGGTGGGGACTATAATAGAGCGCTGTACTCGGTGACCCCGGACTCACGGTTGACAGGACCCATGCAGGTTGCGGTGCGTGTGTGGCATGCGGCGAACGCTGCGATGGGGTGGAGGGATCGCTTGACTCGGGCAACGCCGTTGTATGCCTCTGCGCAGTTGGGCTGTTTGTGGAGATCGAAAGGCTTTGAGAAATGGGATATGATTGGTATATGTAAGGTGGGTGATCTTTGGGCGAAAGGGTCTTTCAAAACGTTTGAAATGCTTAAAACGGAATATAAATTAAACGATAGAGAGTACTTCCGGTATGCTCAAGTCTACCATGCACTGAGTTCGGCTTTTCCGGACGTCGGTGCTATCCCCGAATACTCCCCGCTGGAGGATAGAGTGTTGGATGGCTACGTGCCCGACAGCACTATTTCTCTGATTTATAAGAAACTCATTAATGATCGCGCGGACTTGCTGCTCCGTCTGCGGGAGGCATGGACGGGCGATGGCCTGGAACTGGACGATGAGGACTGGGTATCGGCGGTGGCCTCCCCGAAAGAGGTGGCGATCCCGGCCCGCTTACGATTCGTACAGATGAAAATCCTTCATAGAGTGTATGTCACGGGGCCCGGTTTGCTGCGCATGGGTTACTCGATGGGTGGATTCTGTAAGCGTGGATGTGGCCTGTCGGGTACCTTTCTCCATATCTTATGGGAGTGTTCGGAGGTTGTGCGATTTTGGAACGGTATCCACACCGTAATGGAGGAGGTCACGCACGTTGCTCTGTTGCCAGAGGCTAGGAGGTGTTTGTTGAATGTCTGGGAACCGAATGATTGCAATGCGGCACAGACGCAGTGGGTGACCTTGGGGTACATGGTGGCTAAGCGTAACATTGCACAGCTGTGGGGCTCCCCGAGGCCGCCCACGATCGAGGTATGGAAGGAGAATATGGACTGTTGTATGTTCAGGGAAAAGACGGTGTATGTGGCGAGAGGCAAACCAGGGAAGTGGACTACGGTATGGGGTCCATGGAATTTATATCGAGGACGTATCTGCACCCCACCTCTGCCCTTAGAGATCGATATTGCTTTGTCCCCCTGACCGCGCATTCTGCGGGATGGTGTGAAGTGTGTTCCATGCTTTGTTCTCCCGTTGCCCCCCTGTACCGCTTCCAGACACGAGCTGTTTTTGACACTGTACGTAGTCCCCCGTCCTGGGAAGAGCACGCTGTTATTTCGGACTCTCATTGCCTTGAGTGTGTTTTATATTTGATAAAAAATGAAACTGTTTATTCTGCTTGCTATTGGCCTATGACCACGGCCTGTTGCATGGGCTCACGAACTGCCGGGAGCTTAGCTTCTGGTCCATTTGAAGATGTGGCGTTGCACTGCGGGCCCTCGGGCTCTATAGCGGCCGGCCCTGGTGGTTGTAGGCCCTTGTCTGTATTTTACTGTGTACCAACGGTTTCGAATAAAAATTAAAAAAAAAAAAAAACAATCCAAGGGCCATCCAAAGATCTGCTAACAGTCTGTGCCCAGGAAGCTGGGCTGAGGTGACAGAGGCTGACACACAGAGGGAGGGAGAGGGGGACAGAGAGGGAGGGAGACACAGGGCAACGGACAGAGGGAGGAGGCTGACACACGGAGGGAGGGAGAGGGGGACAGAGAGGGAGCGAGAAAGGGACACACAGGGAGAGCAAATCAGCCTTGTGGGGTGTGGGGATGTCTGCTCCTCAGCAGGTGGACTGCGTGCATGTAGACAAGGGTGGCCAGTGCCAGAACCCCCCCTCTTCTCCATGGCAAAACACAGGGCCATGTCACAACCTGTGCACGAGCACAACGACAGCTACCTGCATCATATAAGTGTGTGGAACCACTCCATGTTCACACGTACAGTGCTACACGGAAGGCGCCAATGCATGGCTCGCCACACCTGCCCACTCCACTGCTGACTGCTGTCACAATTGACGCAGCAAGTAAGACTGTGCCACACATAGGTAAAGTCTCAAAAGCTGTGGCCAAGGGACATACCCATGCACAAGTGCACTGTCAGTGGAATGCAAGACATATCCAAATTCCCCGAGGAAATGTGCCAACTTTGAAAACAATGAAACATGGATGTTGCATGGAACAAAATTAACATTGTCTCTCTCACACACAGGTCAACGTCGTGGATCACCCCCCAACACTGGGGGGGAAGACTCACAGGACCCGGCTCAGCGGGATGACGGAGCCACCGGCAGCGACAACTCTCACCACTCTGTGGACGAACCTGACCCGACCAACCTGGCCCCTCTGGTGCCCAACGACCTGCAGCACCTGCGTCAGGTACAACTGGGCCAACCACCACCCCCACTCCTGCCACATCCCAGGAGACACCCAGGATCCCTGCCCTACTACCACAATGCAGCCAGGCTGGCCAGGAGGGACACGGTGTCCCGGGCACCCAGGAGGAGGCAGGCGACAACGCAAATGACACCCCTCAGGGGTCCCGGACACCCGATGTGCCCACAAGGGCAGGCCAGGTGCAAGTGGGCAGGGGTGGTGGGAGAGGAGGACGGCAGAGGTGCGAGTCTGACCGGTTGGCTGGGGAACCGGTATATTCCCATGTCCGAAACATCCTGGACACATGGACACATACCGGCAGGACACCACGGGCATGGCCCAGGTTGTGTCCACCCTCAACGATATGAAGGGGACCCTCGATGAGATCAAGACCCAGCAGGCCCAGCAACATGCGGAGCAACATGCCTGTCTACTGCAACACCAACGGAGGATGGAGGACAGACAGGCTGAGCTCGTGACGGTGTTCACGGGAATTCACACTACACTCCGTCGGATGGCCGACAACATGGGCAACCCTCCCTGTGCCAGAAGGCGTAGAACATCACCACCCACAGGGAGGGATCAGACATCCGACGGAGCATCCCAAACATCGTCACGGCCTGCTTCTGAGGGTCCCCGCAGGAGGGCGGGTCGTCCACGGAAAAGACCGTGAGGGTCGGCGCAACAACACCATCTCCCAGGACACCTGGCCTGGCACCTGGCCCACTGGAGCAACAGCAGCACAGCATCAAAAGACATTCTCTGCCACATGGACTTGCTGGTCACTGTCTGACCAATGTTGACAAAGACTGTGGCATGGACTCTGAGGATTTCAAATGGCAAGGACACCAACTCCCCTAGTGAACTTTGGATTCCACACACCCGGAAAGCCCCTCATGTCAACCCCCCCCCCCTACCCCAACCAAAATAAAAAAGTCACACCATAAAGAGAAGATGCCTACTGATTGCATTATTACCTTACATGTGTCTTGTAAAGTCTAACTAGGCCTGAGTTCTCATTTGACTGCAACCATCCACACCCTGGGGCCTGAGTCTGGCACAGGACACACATGGGTCACATTGTATTAGGCAAGACAGACATGGAGCACCATACACACCCGTGATGGGCCCAACCAGCTGAGGGGGTGGCCGCACAACCGTGCCGACAGACATATTGAGTACAGCGACAGCCATGCGCAGAGGTCAGGGATCATGTGGAGTGTCCTGGGGGGCACCCAGGTATGTGTGGACAGGTGGCAGAACCATGTCCTGCAAGCTTGAGTCCGGTGGATGCAGTGAATGGTGGCCTGGCCAACGTTGGATGCATGGGGATGGCACATGTCACAATACCCACACAGTCATTGACTACATGCACAATACAGAGTCTAATCCCACACAAACAGCTTGCATCTTGCTACTCTACACATAGACACATAGCCACTATCACGGAAAACCATGCCAGACATGCCGGATGCACGGTGGCAACACACCAGCATTGACTGAGAAGAGGCACCTTGGAGGCATAGGGCACGTTTATTAGTCATGTATTCGGGATTGCAGCGGCAACTCGGAGTACACATGAACGGGTCATGTGGAGTAACATGTGGGTCCAATACTGGAACGCCCCTTCTGCAGCCCAAATGCGTGATAGCCATGGAACTGGCACACAAGTGTCGGCTAACAGCTAAACACCCCCTGCTGCTCACGGAGAGACTGCCATACACCATTGATCCGCTGATGTGGAAGTCCCACAGCATGTCAAGCCAAGGCAAACCGTATGTGTCCGAGGGCAGTGTAACACACATTGATGCCATCATCACAATCCACTATCCCATCACTGATGACTGTCAACAAGTCTGACCATCTATTCAGGTGTACCCAGCTGCATGTCATGTGTACCATGGTGATGCAACATGGCTGCAGAAGAACCAAACATCGACAGGGGCAGTGTGCATACATCGTGATCAACTGCCACACCCAATACACCCCTGATGCATCCCTTATCCTAAGGAGACTTCCAAACTTGTCCGTGCGAGGAATAGCAGTGCCACAACAATGCAACCAGCAGATGGCATGCCAATGTACCTGGGGATGAGAGACACACAAGAAGTCAGCCACAAAAAGCACAGCCACTTGCATGTGCATGTACTCGACACATGTAAGGATGACAACATGCCAGGTCACAATTATGACTGGGGAAATACACATCACTGCCACCATCACTCCAGTGACACATCCACACACACCTCTGACTCACGTGGCATACATGCAGATGGACACACACATCGCAACACATGCCACACGGGGACCAATGCATGCACACACAGACACTGGTACTCACCACTAAGCAAAGAAGTCGCGTATGAGCCGAGTCCAGATGTCCTCTTGCGGAACCACGTCCTCCACATCACTAGCCCCATTGCCAAGACCTTCGTCCTCCACGGGTGGATGGTCCTGATCATCTTGATCCAGGATGAGTGGCACAGCTTTCTCAACTGCCATGTTGTGCAGCATGCAGCAGACCATGAAGATTTTGCAGACCTTCGCCGGGGCATATGGGAGCGCGCCGCCGGTCTTGTGGAGGCATCGGAATCGGCTCTTCAGGAGGCCAAACGTCCTCTCTATCACTCGCCTTGTCCGGCCATGGGCGGTGTTGTAGCGGAACTGTGCCGGCGTGATGGGGTTGCGGAGAGGTGTGATCAGCCATGGCATGTTGGGATAGCCAGCGTCCCCTACATGGAAAGCATATGGACATAAGTAGGACAGGAGAAGCGGTCGTGCTGGAAGTCTACGCAAAATACAGGACAGACAGAGTGTACCCACCAACAACACATGCTCGTTCGTTGCGCAGCTGCGTCATCATTTCAGGCATCCTGCTACGCCTCATGATGTAGACATCGTGTGCTGATCCTGGAAAACGAGCACAGACATCTGAAATCACCATGTTGGACAGACACACCACAAGGGCATTGATGGAGTGGTAGTGCTTGCGATTCCTGTACGCTACCTCCTGTGCCTGTGGTGGTACCAAAGCCACATGTGTCCCATCTATGGACCCAATGATATGGGGCATCCCTCCCAGGGCATAGAATCAACGCTTGACCCCAGTCAACATTTCAGGGGTTGGGAAATGGATGAAGTCATCCAGGTGAATCAACATGGCCTCTAAGAAATCATGCAGCACACGGCAGAACATGCTCTGGGACATGCCACCAACATGAGCTATGTTATTTTGAAAGGTACCCGTGGCAAGAAAATGTAGGGCTGCCATTACCTTCAGCTTGGGTGTCAGTGCCGTAGGATACCTGTGCAGCGGTTGCAGGTGTGGTGCCAGTCTCGCCGTCAACTCCAGAATCAACGGTTGGGGGAAGCGGTAGCACCGGATACAGTCATTCTCCCGCATGGCAGCCAAGTCCGGAATTGGTCGGGGAAGAGGCGGCGCTCTGCAGTAATTTGGAAGTGACAAGGAAGAGTGAGTGCACCACAACAACAATTTATTTGTACTGAGCACATGTTAATCTGTCAATACACATATGCTACATACGGAGTCGGGTATGTGCCACATGCCCTGGACACGTATGGCTGCCAGGTGACACTCCTACCAAGACCCAGCTACACACAGAGATTGTGAACCTCCACATGCCATGGCATGGGATTAGCTGTGTCCCAGTGTAAGTGAACAGCCAGACGCAACACAGGAGTGACATACATCCACACAACAGCAGAAGTAGGATGTCGATTGCAGAGACTGGTAGCGGAACACTAGAGCCACAGGTCACATGACATTACACTGGGACAGCCCACACACCTTGCCATGAAGGTGTACATGTGATGACTCACCACACATTCATAGAGAGGATGCAGACATGTCCTTGTTACGCTACTCTGTGTCCCATGCATACATACGCACCTCACATCCGATACCACATGTGGCATGGTGTGCGGAACAGTGTGCCATGTCAATCTACACACAGACACATGTTGGTTGCTGCAACAGCTGCTGCTTTTGAGGGAGCTCCAACATCAACCTAATGGGAACCCCCCACACATACATGACATAGTCACATCGTGCACCGTGGGTAGTGACATGTCAGGTGTGGTGACCCCTGTACCGGGCCTCAGGGGACACTTGCGTGTGTAGTTGTCCGTGCCATGCCAGTGACGCCCATCCCAAGTGTGCAGTACGACATGCACACATGTCAAAGGAGTCAAGGGCATGCCTGGCACACATTGCACCGTCACACATTACATGTGTACACATCTCATCATACATCTGGTGCCTTCTCGACTCAGGAGTAATGTGCCACATCACAGCCTTTCACACCTGTGCCCCACACATGTAGTACTGCCCAGACAATGCCTTGATGTCCATCCATGGACAAGTATGTCAGCCCTATTCCTTCCTGTGTGCTGCCTGTCACCACTGTGATGTGTGAAAAGCACCGTACTTTCGCAAAGAGGGCCTGTGTACGTTCCTGTATCACTATGGGAGTGCTGCCGTATGTGTACCCATAGTGATAGTGAGCGTACAGGCGTGTGTACGGTCCGTATCACTATGGGTACGCATACGCGAGAACACCCATAGTGGTACGGAGCGTACACACGCCTGTACGCTCACTATCACTATGGGTGTTCTCGCGTATGCGTACTCATGGTGGTACGGAGCGTACACACGCCTGTACGCTCACCATCACTATGGGTGTTCTCGCGTATGCGTACCCATAGTGATACGGACCGTACACACGCCTGTAAACTCACTATCACTATGAGTACGCATAAGCGAGAACACCCATAGTGATAGTGAGCGTACAGGCGTGTGTACGGTCCGTATCACTATGGGTACGCATACGCGAGAACATCCATAGTGGTACGGAGCGTACACACGCCTGTACGCTCACTATCACTATGGGTGTTCTCGCGTATGCGTACTCATGGTGGTACGGAGCGTACACACGCCTGTACGCTCACTATCACTATGGGTGTTCTCGCGTATGCGTACCCATAGTGATACGGACCATACACACGCCTGTACGCTCACTATCACTATGAGTACGCATACGCGAGAACACCCATAGTGATAGTGAGCGTACAGGCGTGTGTACGCTCCGTACCACCATGAGTACGCATTCGCGAGAACACCCATAGTGATAGTGAGCGTACAGGTGTGTGTACGCTCCGTATCACTATGGGTACGCATACGCGAGAACACCCATAGTGATGGTGAGCGTACAGGCGTGTGTACGCTCCGTACCACCATGAGTACACATACGCGAGAACACCCATAGTGATAGTGAGCATACAGGCGTGTGTACGGTCCGTATCACTATGGGTACGCATACGCGAGAACACCCATAGTGAGACGGGCCGTACACGCGTGAGTACGCTCCGTACCACTATGGGTGTTCTCGCGTATGCGTACTCATGGTTGTACGGACCATACACACGCCTGTATGGGCCGTTGATATGCATTTGGGGTGCCCTAGGGCCCTGGAACCTGTGTGAAGCTCCAAATTACATCGGGGACACATGAGGGACAAGTATAAAGGCCTACATGCATGCTGGTTGTCATGGAGACCAAGTTTAAAGTTTGAATTTGTTCCGGAAGGTGCACAGCAGAAGTCAGTTGGAATGAATCTACTTTGTTGCAATGTGTTTGTGGAGTTGACATCATGCTGAAGAAAAAAACACAATAAGAACCCACTGACTGTGCTAGGTTTGAAGGGATTGGAGGAAACATAGGATGCAAATGTGAGTGACCAATCACTCTGTACTCCTGTGCATGAAACAGGCCAGCAAGGCAGATATAAGGCAGCCAGGTCCCATGAGGGAGCACTTGCCTGCACATCTTTGTATTCCACGACCCAGCTGCTGCTACTGATTCCCTGGAACCATGTCAAGGTCTGTGGAGAGGTCACAGCCGTTCACCCTGGAGGAGAACCTGGCTTTGCTGGATATGATCCTCCCACAGTACCCCATGCTGTATGGGCGACCAGGGTATCAGGTGAGTGCAGAGTCCACTGGCACAGACTGTGTCCCTTTTTTGTGACTGTGACTTCTGGCATTGTGTCCAGGTGTGGCACAGATGCTATGTACTGTAAGGGGGGTCCCGGGGGGGGAATGCCTGATGTCTCCCAGCCAGAGCATGCTGTGGCGCATGTCTGCCGTCCTCACTTGCATTGTGTTTACTGTGACAATCACTGCATGGTGCATGCCACATTCTGCCTGTCTTACCCTCCTGGGAATGTAGCCTCTACAGTCCTCATGTGATTATGTGGTCAGCCCAGTGTGACAGGTGACTGTACCCACAGATGTGTGTTAGTTCTGTGTACCTGTGCTGAGAGTATCCACAATATGTGGGCGTACCCTGGACATCGGTGTGTGTGTAAGTCCCCTGTCATGTGGGTGGGTGCATATGTGGGGTGTGGCACCCGGGCTGCATGAGGGATGGATATACCCTGCCCATGTGATGTGAGCAGGGAGCAGTGCTGTGTGTCTGACGTGCAGAGCCAGCCCCACACCTGTGAGCCCCCCCCTGTCTAGTGGCACATGTGCAGAGTGAGTTTTGTCTCAGCATTTTGCAATGGGAGGTGAATGTCCTGTGCCTGTGTGTGTCTGTGTACTCTGCTGCGGTAGCGTCAGTGGCCTGTGGCATGTGACTGCTTAGAGGTGCTGCACATTATCCTGGTGTACCTTGTGATGCACAGTGTGAGCCTGGATCATTGATTGTGTAGTTGCCCTCATTCCACCTGTGTACTTTCAATGGCACGTACTGCTTTTGCCCTTCCCCAAAGGATGATGTCCCTATGACAAAGGTGCAATGTGTTGGATGCATACTATGCCTTGTTGTACACAGCACATTTGTTCTAATATGTCTCTCTGTGACATGTGCCTGGTGTATTGATGTAGTGTCACTTGTTCATCCTCACAGGTGGGCGCCTCTGCCAAGAAGCAGATATGTCTGACCGCCGTCAGTGCCGTGAGGAGTGCGGATGGTAGGAAGTGGCGCCCGTCCCAGGTGAGGAAACGCTGGCAGGATATCCGGTGCTGGATGCGGAGGATCGCACGGGTCCTGCTGGGGGACTCACCTGAGACCCATAAGAACCGGGGGCGCCGCCGTCTGACCCACATCCACAAGCGTGTGCTGGCGGTGGTATTTCCAGACTTGGAGAGGCGCTTACAGGAGAAGCAGCAGCAGGAAGGGGGTAGGTACATGTGTGTTTGTTGTGTGTCACCAGCATTTGTGCACAGTTGCATGGATTCACTGCCAGGTTTTAAAGGTGCTGTGCAGATCCAGTTACCCACAGTATAGCTGTGCTCTCCTGCCTCCCTTCCCCTCCTTGCAATGTGTTCCCTGGTCTGTGTGTAGTCACTCCTTCACAAGGTTATCTAGGCTGGCACTTTCTCCACATGAACTATGCCTGTAGCATCATGTGTGGGGGTGGTGTGTAACAGGTTTTGGGACCTTGCCTGTGCCCTGTCCAGTTCAGTACATGTGGGTTCCATGTCAGTTGGCACTGATGCCGAGTCCAGACATGGGAGTTAGTCTCTCAAGTGTCATGCCTTACAGCGCGCATGTCCTATGTTGTGTCCTGTGACATGATGTGCATGATTGTGCGATACGCATAGTGCAGGGATGGTGGCGTGTGTTGCAGTCATTCCCATTCAGGACCATGGAGTTGTGTGGCCACTACTGTCCCCTGGGGCATATTTTCCTAGGTGTCATGTGTGTCATCACAAAACGTGGACACTCTCAGTGTCTACAGCATAGGTTGTGCTCTGTGCCATTGTCCCCTGGCACCATGTATATTGACGTGAAATGTAGTACAAGTGTCCACTGGACAGCCTGACCTGATTTTCCTTGTTCATAGTCACAGTGGCCAGTGCCTGTGTGTCTTGTTACAATCATCTGATGATGGCCATTAGTACATGATTCTTTGGACAGGCGCACCTTGGGAATTTGGCGTCCAATCTTGCATTTATGCAGCCCCTGTGTATTTCACCCAGACTAAGAGATGTAAGTGCTTCCTGTGTCTCAACAAATTGTCTCATGTAGGAGGTGGTTGGTGCGGGCAAAGCCTACATGTCAAAACCTGACATATCCTTGCTAGGTCTGGCCAGTGTGTGATGTTTGTCTGGATATACACTCAAGGTGCAGTGAGACAGTCATGTTGGCCATGTTTTCAGTATTACCTATGCAGCATGCGCCTCAAGTTCATGGATATGGTCCCTACTCATCCCTATTTTCGGCAACGCTGTGTGGTGCAGATGCAGTGCTGGATTGTCCCCAGTGCCTGGCTCCTATGTCAGACTCCATTTCATGTCATTTGCAATTGTGTCATGCTCTCCATGGATTTTCAGTGGCATGGTGGGTCTACCAACTGTGTGTTGCATGCCCTACATCTGTACCTTGTTTTGTAGATGTTACTGATCTTTCTTTTCAGGCTATGCACTGTAACCTATGTAGATTGGACTCATGTGACATATGTATACAGGTGTGTGATTAATTGCTGTCTCTTCACCTTGCCCACAGCATCGTCGGGGGACACGGAGGGAGACATGAGCACAGACGGAGCGGAGGGACCGAGCACCAGTGCCAGCGTTGACATCGTGGCTGGCACATTGAGTGGTACGGAGGCAGAGGAGAGCGAGGCCGAGGACCTGTCCACTGGTATGACTGAATATGAAGTTGACGGGTCCGAGGATGATCTCTCCGAGTGGGCGGAGGCTGCACCAGCAGCTGACAGCGGCACAACATCACACCCCGCCCCCTCCATTGCCATCAGCCGCCTCCCACTTGCTCGTGTCCCTTCCCAGCGTGCCCGGTCACCACATGTCTCCTTCCTGGCAGGCACCGCACCCCCTGCCCCTGTCTCCACTGCTGCCGCCAATGCCGAGTCTGTGGACATCCAGCGGCAGTTGCAGATTGGTCAGGCTGCGATCCTTAATGTCCTCCATGGCCACAGCCAAGTGCTGCACAACATGGAGGCATACTTGGAGGGCATTTTTTCATCGCAGGCTGACCAACGCCAGTTGCTGAGGTCCATAGACTCGACACTGACTGCAGCAGTGGGTCTCCTGCAGCGCTATGTCCCACCCACTACCTCTGCCCCATCCACACTTCCCACTCCCATGCCTGTCCTGCGTACACCCAGACATCAGCATGCACCCACCACAACAGACACAGGCACCACACCAGCAGGGAAGGTCATACGCACACCTCCTGGCACGCACACACAGGGTGAAGTAGGCACACCCACTGGGTCTGGGGGCAAACGTAAGTCATGCAGCCAGAGTGGGAGTCCGCTTTCCACCCAATCCACTCCCTCCAAATCCCCTCCCCTCAGCTCTCCTGTCCACATATCCAGCAAGGACTCCTTCATGGCCGCTCTGTCCCTGAGCCCCACTGTGACACCACCCCGCAAGCGGTCAAGGGAGTCCCGGTCAGGGTGGTTGAGTCCCCCCCCTGTCCACACCCTCCCCCTGTGGTGCTGCGACCCGCCCTCCGCCCCCCCCCTCCTTGGGGCCTGTGGTTCCTTCGAGTGCAGGGGAGACGGTGGAGGACCTTGCAAAGGTGTGCAGTGCCATCCTGGCCTCCGCCTTTGGCCCTGCCCCACTCCCTGTGGTGGAGTCCTCCATCCCTGCACCCACGACGCCTACCCTTCGCCCTCATGTCCCTGCGGTGCCTGGTCCTTCCCCCCTACATGATGCCCTCCCCAATCTGGAAGACGATGGAGTCTGACTGTGCAGGCAAGCTAGGGGACACACATCCCACTGTGTCCCCCACCTGGATTCGAACTTTGTTTAGCCCTATGGGCATAGTACTTTTTGAACTTTGAAGGGAATAACATATGTTTTGGATGCTGATTAAAGCAATTTATTTTTCCTTAGTACACTACTGTCTGTCTGGTATTGCTGTTGGTCGACCTGCCCCATTATTTTGGGTGGTGATTATGTGTTGGGTGTGTGGGAATTGTCATCTTGTGCTGGTCATAGGGTGGATCCTGGTATCTGTGTGCCATCACAAGCTGTTGGCTACATAACTTTGTTCATGTAAGCAGTTACTGCATGGTGACATCGTCCCAAGGTGTGTTCCTTCCTCTGTGTAACCTGACTTCTTCCCTGCAGGGTCTTTCCAATATGTGGGGCTGAGCTGTGTCTACATTGGCTGGGTGTGTGACGGACTCGTTAGACTTGGCCCATGCATGCTGAGCGATGTCTCCACCTGCATCATTCGTGGCGTCCTTGGTGGTCACTGTACTTCTGTATGTAGACTGTTGCCATGACTTCATGTGTACATGTATTCTTTTAGGCGCTATGCATATGTGTACTTCCAGCCTTGCACACATGTGGTACATGTACTGCAGGATCTTTGTGCACCTGACTGACATTTGTGGGCATTGGATCTGTGGGTACTCCACCCTTTTCTGTGCAGGGGCACTGCTGTGAGTGTTAGGCACCCACCCCTCCTGTCTCTGGGCACTGCTGGGAGGACTCTGCACACACCCGTCCTGCGTCTGGGCAGTGCTGGGAGGACTCTCCACACACCCCTCCTGTGACTGGGCACTGCTGGGAGTGTTAGGCACCCACCCCTCCTGTGTCTGGGCACTGCTGGGAGGACTCTGCACACACCCCTCCTGTGACTGGGCACTGCTGGGAGTGTTAGGCACCCACCCCTCCTGTGTCTGGGCACTGCTGGGAGGACTCTGCACACACCCGTCCTGCGTCTGGGCACTGCTGGGAGGACTCTGCACACACCCCTCCTGTGACTGGGCACTGCTGGGAGTGTTAGGCACCCACCCCTCCTGTGTCTGGGCACTGCTGGGAGGACTCTGCACACACCCGTCCTGCGTCTGGGCACTGCTGGGAGGACTCTGCACATACCCCTCCTGTGACTGGGCACTGCTGGGAGTGTTAGGCACCCACCCCCCCTGTGTCTGGGCACTGCTGGCAGGACTCTGCACACACCCGTCCTGCGTCTGGGCACTGCTGGGAGGACTCTGCACACACCCCTCCTGTGACTGGGCACTGCTGGGAGTGTTAGGCACCCACCCCTCCTGTGTCTGGGCACTGCTGGGAGGACTCTGCACACACCCGTCCTGCGTCTGGACACTGCTGGGAGGACTCTGCACACACCCCTCCTGTGACTGGGCACTGCTGGGACTGTTAGGCACCCACCCCTCCTGTGTCTGGGCACTGCTGGGAGGACTCTGCACACACCCGTCCTGCGCCTGGGCACTGCTGGGAGGACTCTGCACACACCCCTCCTGTGACTGGGCACTGCTGGGAGTGTTAGGCACCCACCCCTCCTGTGTCTGGGCACTGCTGGGAGGACTCTGCACACACCCGTCCTGCGTCTGGACACTGCTGGGAGGACTCTGCACACACCCCTCCTGTGACTGGGCACTGCTGGGAGTGTTAGGCACCCACCCCTCCTGTGTCTGGGCACTGCTGGGAGGACTCTGCACACACCCGTCCTGCGTCTGGACACTGCTGGGAGGACTCTGCACACACCCCTCCTGTGACTGGGCACTGCTGGGAGTGTTAAGCACCCACCCCTCCTGTGTCTGGGCACTGCTGGGAGGACTCTGCACACACCCGTCCTGCGTCTGGGCACTGCTGGGAGGACTCTGCACACACCCCTCCTGTGACTGGGCACTGCTGGGAGTGTTAGGCACCCACCCCTCCTGTGTCTGGGCACTGCTTGGAGGACTCTGCACACACCCGTCCTGCATCTGGGCACTGCTGGGAGGACTCTGCACACACCCCTCCTGTGACTGGGCACTGCTGGGAGTGTTAGGCACCCACCCCTCCTGTGTCTGGGCACTGCTGGGAGGACTCTGCACACACCCGTCCTGCGTCTGGGCACTGCTGGGAGGACTCTGCACACACCCCTCCTGTGACTGGGCACTGCTGGGAGTGTTAGGCACCCACCCCTCCTGTGTCTGGGCACTGCTGGGAGGACTTTGCACACACCCGTCCTGCGTCTGGGCACTGCTGGGAGGACTCTGCACACACCCCTCCTGTGACTGGGCACTGCTGAGAGTGTTAGGCACCCACCCCTCCTGTGTCTGGGCACTGCTGGGAGGACTCTGCACACACCCGTCCTGCGTCTGGGCACTGCTGTGAGGACTCTACACACACCCCTCCTGTGACTGGGCACTGCTGGGAGTGTTAGGCACCCACCCCTCCTGTGTCTGGGCACTGCTGGGAGGACTCTGCACACACCCGTCCTGCGTCTGGGCACTGCTGGGAGGACTCTGCACACACCCCTCCTGTGACTGGGCACTGCTGGGAGTGTTAGGCCCCCACCCCTCCTGTGTCTGGGCACTGCTGGGAGGACTCTGCACACACCCGTCCTGCATCTGGACACTGCTGGGAGGACTCTGCACACACCCCTCCTGTGACTGGGCACTGCTGGGAGTGTTAGGCACCCACCCCTCCTGTGTCTGGGCACTGCTTGGAGGACTCTGCACACACCCGTCCTGCGTCTGGGCACTGCTGGGAGGACTCTGCACACACCCCTCCTGTGACTGGGCACTGCTGGGAGTGTTAGGCACCCACCCCTCCTGTGTCTGGGCACTGCTGGGAGGACTCTGCACACACCCGTCCTGCGTCTGGGAACTGCTGGGAGGACTCTGCACACACCCATCCTGTGACTGGGCACTGCTGGGAGTGTTAGGCACCCACCCCTCCTGTGTCTGAGCACTTCTGGGATGACTCTGCACACACCCGTCCTGCGTCTGGGCACTGCTGGGAGGACTCTGCACACACCCCTCCTATTTCAGGATATGTACGCTTAGAACATACATGTGTGTGGGTTCGCTCCATGCATATGTGGGTGAGGGTATGGGTCGTACTTACACTGTTGGGGTGGGGGGTACGCTCCATGCATATGCGAGTGGGGTTACTGTCCGTACGTACACTGTTGGCATGGGGGTACGCTCCCTGCATACGCGGGTGAGGGTAGGGGTCGTACTTACACTGTTGGGGTGGGGTGTACGCTCCATACGTACGCGGGTGAGGGTACGGGTCGTACTTACACTGTTGGGGTGGGGGGTACGCTCCATACGTATGCGGGTGAGGGTACGGTTTGTACTTACACTGTTGGGGTGGGGGGTACGCTCCATGCATACGTGGGTGAGGGTAGGGGTCGTACTTACACTGTTGGGGTGGGGGGTACGCTCCATACGTACCCGGGTGAGGGTACGGGTCGTACATACACGATTGGGGTGGGGGTGCGCTCCATACGTACGCGGGTGAGGGTATGGGTCGTACATACACGGTTGGGGTGGGGGTGCGCTCCATACGTACGCGGGTGAGGGTACGGGTCGTACATACACGGTTGGGGTGGGGGTGCGCTCCATACGTACGCAGGTGAGGGTACGGGTCATACTTACACTGTTGGGGTGGGGGTACGGTCCGTACATACACGGTTGGGGTGTGGGTGCGCTCCATACGTCGCGGGTGAGGGTACGGGTCATACTTACACTGTTGGGGTGGGTGTACGGTCCGTACATACACGGTTGGGGTGGGGGTACGCTCCATACGTATGCGGGTAGGGGTCGTACTTACACTGTTGGGGTACGCTCCATGCATACGCGGGTGGGGTTACGGTCCATACGTACACTGTTGGCATGGGGGGTACGCTCCATACATTCGCGGGTGGGGGTACGGGTCGTACTTACACTGTTGGGGTTGGGGGTATGCTCCATGCATACGGGGAGGGGGTACGGTCCGTACATATCCGTACCCACGCTGTGGAATGCTTGTGCGGGCCGTACCCAGGCCTTTGCCATGTGGGTACAGCCGTCCCGCCATTGTTGGGATGATGTAGGTGTGGGCGGGGTACGACTCGTACCCACGCTCTTAAGGCGTGGGTACGGGACGTACCTGTATTGTTGTGTTGCCGGTTCGCGTCGTCAAGCACTTCCGTTGTGGCGGACGCTGGCTTTGCTGGACATGCCCCCACCCCCTCGGTAGTGACCAGGGCCTGAGGGTCAGGTATGTCCAGGGCATGTGTGCTGTGTGACTTTGGTGGGGGTTTTGTGGCCTGCCCCTGCCCCTGCTCCTGCCCCCCCCCTTCCCCCCTCCCTTTGTTGTTCTGACCTTCTGCGGCATCTGCGTCGGAACCTGTAGAGGAGGTTGACTGCTATGAGGGCCGGGATGACACGTAGGTTCGGGTCCATGTCTGTCCGTCGCGTACAGGTACTCCTTGTTCGCGTCATCCTGATTTCCCGGCAGTTTTTGGCAGCCGGAAAAAATTCACCGTGCGGGATGACGTCGGTGCGAATCGTGATTCCTGGTTCGTGAATGGCAGGCTGCGTGCGTCCCGACGTCATGTCGGCGCTTTCCCGGATCGCATTTGTACGTTTATTTTCGTCGGTCGGGGTTTTGTACGATTCGTACGGAAATGGTGTTTCCGTGCGTATCGTAATTCCATGTTTGTATATTTTTTCGACCGGGTACGCGTCGGACGGAGAATATGCTCCGTCCGACGGTTCGTACCCGGTTTTTACCGGATCGTGATCGGCACCAGAGTAGGGAAAGACTAACTGTTTTTCTTTTAGGCTAATGATTCCTAATGTAGTCATTGGATTGACCACTGCATTTCTTATGCTTTTAGAGCTTGTTATTCTTTTTGTTCTGAGTCGTAGGAGACTCTTACGTAGACTTGCATTTGTTTTAGTGCCAATTTATCTTCGTCACCTTGTGCTAAGGTGTTTGTATGTGCAGTTATTTTTGGTTGCAATAAAATCCTACAAATTTTAGATTCGGAGTCAGTGGTCCTTCCTAAATGAGATTTGATTCTGGTGATTATGTACTAATAATTGAATTTCCTCCCCTTTACACTATTTAGCAGATAAAAAGATCCTGGCGACCTCAGAGGATTCTTGGAGATAATCAGGTAGACAAGAATCCGATCCAATCAGTTGGTAGCAGAGTAGGACGGTTAGCTCTGGTAGTGAGGGGAGATCTAGATCAGGATAAGACATTCTAGAGGCCCATAGAAGTCAAGTGATGGTGACTCATCGGATGGCGAGCAGCGGATGACGGCGGTTGATGGAGATTGATGGAGAGTAGCGGTGCGACAGAAAGCAGCAGTTCGTGGAAGAGTGTGTATGAATAGGGTGAGATGTTTGTAGATTGTGGTGTTGATTTGATTGTGTGATGTCTTGCGGAGTTGGAGTAAGTGTTGAGTGATTGTGAGATCAGGCTGTGAGCGCGCGCAGCCCGGGAAAATCTAAGGGTCGACGAGTAGCTTAAGTGATTGTGGTGTAGAAGACACCCGCAGTAGATTTTGTTGACCACCGAAAGGGGATCGTGAGACGTCATCGATTACCCAGACCGAGATAGGGGGTGCGAATGTGTGAGTGTATGACGAACCGACGCTGGTTGTGGGTTTTTGTACGTGGAAATGAGTAATTGAAAACTATCAGAGAGGCGATTGTACGGTCGTTGAGATCGACAACTTCGAGAGACTCTGGATGGACAGTCAGAGAAGAAACTTGTTTGGGACAAACGGTTATTTCAGCGTGTGAATGGGACGAATGCAAGGGTGAGACGTGAATGTTAAGGAGGGAAACTGCTGCGAGCCGCGGAAAAGTGACTTCAGACAGTGTCGCGCTGCGATAGGTCAGTTGATGTGAGTCGCGCTGCTATTGGTGGATTTGACATCAGGAAGTGAATGAAAATATTGTGTGAGATCAAAAATTGTTCATCATGAAATGTTTTAAGGTTTTCCGAGAATTATGTAGAAGTGACGAACATGTGGTTACTCGAGGGGGAGAAGAAGACCCTCCCAAGGATACTCCGGCACATTATATTCCAAGAAATGTGGGATTGCATACTATAATTTGGCTTGAAAATTGGCATAAAATGACCCAAGGCGAGAGAGAATTGGCTTTCCCACGATATGGCTCCTTCAGGTTGGAAGTGTTGCATCAGTTGAAATCTGTAATGTCTTCGTTGCGACCTTTGTCGAGACCTACTCAGTTTGAGGCATTGAATGCCTGGATTAGAGCAGCACATGACAGGCAGAGAGACCGAAGTCAAGAAAGGGTGAAGAAGTCAATTAAGGCATTCCAGGAGGCGAGGTGGGATGCACAAGAAAAGAGGTGGAGAGTACAAACGATAGAGGGGGACAGGTTGTACCCACTACTGGAGAAGACAGACAATGCTAAGTCAAATAGTGCAGATGACGACGACAGTGATACAGATGACAGTCTAGTAGAGAGGTTACTAAATGAGAGACCACCTCCATACAATCCAGATTCCTATGAAGGGAAATCGGCTCAAGCAGAAGGGACTAGTGGATTACTGACTCAGTCAGAGGTGAGATTAGAAGGGAAAATCTCGACAGGAACTGAGGGCATGAAAAATCAGTCTGTAGCAAGCAC
This sequence comes from Triturus cristatus, assembly GCF_964204655.1. Classification (NCBI taxonomy): domain Eukaryota; kingdom Metazoa; phylum Chordata; class Amphibia; order Caudata; family Salamandridae; genus Triturus; species Triturus cristatus. The sequence goes on along the minus strand of NC_140584.1, from coordinate 715,185,402 downwards.
AGAGGTTGGGAGAGGTGTGAGGTTACCGGATGCTCTAAAGGTACCGGTTACCATTGGACCTAATGTTTCAGTTTACGACCCAGATCAAGAGAAGGTTGGGAGTTCAGTACAGTCAGCTGTAGGATCGAGGAGTGTGGTAGACGGAAATGGAGCAGTGAGCGGGATGGAGCATACTCCAAAACCTATTGAATGGAGTAAGCCATTGCCAGCTACAGCAGACTCTTCTAGGGAACAGGTGGATGCGAGATCAGCAAGACCAAGATCTTTGGCCGAGTCAAGGTCGGATCTGAGGATGTGGGTACCTCCTGCAAGGAATAATTGTGAAAGAATGGTAGAGAGTGAGGAGCGAGGCAATTCAGGAAACCGACCAGTCACTAGGAATATGACAGAAGAGAATAGATTTCAAGAACAGGAATGCGAGTACGACGAATGAAATGGGGCAGCTTGTCGAGAAATTCTGAGGGGATCCTTGAAAGGGAGGATTTTGGATGTTGTAAGGTTGAAAGCAGAAGTAAACGAGATAATAAGTGGAAATTTGCCTCTTGAAAGAACGGCCATGTACGAGCAAGATGAGTTACCTTTTGTAGCGAAGGATGTGACTCGCAAGGCAAGAACTGCACATGAGAAGTTGTCAGAATTGGCTAGAAAGTATGATGTGGATCTGTCTAAAATGAAATAATTACAGGGAAGCCATAGATTGCAGTACAGCGACCAAGATTTGAAAGAGAAGAGGGTCATGGGATTGAGGTCCCATATCAAGGATTTGATTATAGCAATGCTGTTGGACAGGCCACATGAAGGGCTTGCTCCCTCCCCGCATGACAGGGCCCAAGCCCCGGACTCCCAGGTGTTACCCCCAAGAGCAACCCGCACCCCGTCTCCCAACGGAACTCCTGCCCCCGGACAGCCATGTATCATGGGGCCGAACCACTACCGGCTCCCCCGGCCAGATCAGCCGCCATCTTGGGCGCTGCGCCACGAGGCCGCATGGCCCCAGCTCGACCCTAACCCAGGGCCTGGCCGGCCCCGACATCCCGGCACCACCATCCACCCAGGAGGTGAACGGACCACTTGGCAGGTCAATGGGGGGGAACAACCTTTACAACGCAACTTTTACAACGCACTACCATTACAACGCATTTTTTACAACGCATAATCCATTACAACGCATGATATTACAACGCAGGACACTACAACGCATTTTTAAAAACTACCTTTACAACGCATTCCATTACAACGCATACTACCATTACAACGCATACCATTACAACGCATAATATTACACTATACTATCCAACACTTACACTACTGATGCACCCCCTGGAGTTAGAATAGTAATTTTTACCCCTATACTATCCAACACTTACACTACTGATGCACCCCCTGGAGTTAGAATAGTAATTTTTACCCCTATACTATCCAACACTTACCCTACTGATGCACCCCCTGGAGTTAGAATAGTAATTTTTACCCCTATACTATCCAACACTTACCCTACTGATGCACCCCCTGGAGTTAGAATAGTAATTTTTACCCCTATACTATCCAACACTTACCCTACTGATGCACCCCCTGGAGTTAGAATAGTAATTTTTACCCCTATACTATCCAACACTTACCCTACTGATGCACCCCCTGGAGTTAGAATAGTAATTTTTACCCCTATACTATCCAACACTTACCCTACTGATGCACCCCCTGGAGTTAGAATAGTAATTTTTACCCCTATACTATCCAACACTTACCCTACTGATGCACCCCCTGGAGTTAGAATAGTAATTTTTACCCCTATACTATCCAACACTTTCCCTACTGTTGCACCCCCTGGAGTTAGAATAGTAATTTTTACCCCTACACTATCCAACACTTACCCTACTGATGCACCCCCTGGAGTTAGAATAGTAATTTTTACCCCTATACTATCCAACACTTACCCTACTGATGCACCCCCTGCAGTTAGAATAGTAATTTTTACCCCTATACTATCCAACACTTACCCTACTGATGCACCCCCTGGAGTTAGAATAGTAATTTTTACCCCTATACTATCCAACACTTACCCTACTGATGCACCCCCTGGAGTTAGAATAGTAATTTTTGCCCCTATACTATCCAACACTTTCCCTACTGTTGCACCCCCTGGAGTTAGAATAGTAATTTTTACCCCTACACTATCCAACACTTACCCTACTGTTGCACCCCCTGGAGTTAGAATAGTAATTTTTACCCCTATACTACTAATACTTACCTTAAATGTAATTTAATATTATGCGTTGTAATGGTATGCGTTGTAAAGGTAGTATGCGTTGTAATGGTAGTGCGTTGTAAAGGTATTTTTTAAAAATGCGTTGTAGTGTCATGCGTTGTAATGTCATGCGTTGTAATGGATTATGCGTTGTAAAAAATGCGTTGTAAGTGCATGCGTTGTAATAGTGTGCGTTGTAACGTCATACATCCGTCAATGGGAGAAAGAAGCGTCGAGGGCTCTCCCCCGCCAGGTGCCGATCACCCTCCAGCTCCCCCAGGCGCTGGCTCCACCCCCCCGCTGGGTGTCTGGACTCCCTCATCCCGGACCCCCCGACCTCCAAGTGCGAGGGTCCGGACATCAAAGGGCGCCAGACCTATAACTAGGGCCGCTCCAGAGCAGGAAGGCAGTTGTATCCTGGAGTCGAGAGACACCGAGAGAACTCAGCCTTGACGGTCTACTGGCGCTGCCGTAGCCCTGCCTTGTGAACTATCGTCCGGCCTGCTGGCGCTGCCGCGGCCTTCTGCATCATCCATCCTCGTCGGGACCTGCTGGCGCTGCCGCGGACCGTTGTAACGACCACCTTCATCGGGACCTGCTGGCGCTGCCGCGGACCGTGTAACGACCATCTTCACCGGGACCTGCTGGCGCTGCCGCGGACAGTGTAACGACCATCTTCACCGGGACCTGCCGGCGCTGCTGCGGCCCGTCCAAGCTAGAACACCGAGCTCGAGGATTGTGAGCTATCCACCATACCATCTCAACTACCAGACTGGTAACCAGACTGTCCCGCTACCCCCTTTCCCCAAACCAAGAGACTCGAATCGAGGGGACCCCTGAGTCCAGACCTCCTTGTACCATTTCATCGTACCTTAAGAAATCACCTATAAAGAACGCTAAATCTTATCCTTGTGTGGTGTATATCTGTGGGGGGGGAAGTTATTCATCTGTACGATCGCTGGAGACGGCTCTCCCCGGAGACCTCTCCCCTTGTCCTCGGCCGACCCTCCCGGTCAGTCTAACATTGGTGGCCAGCGGCGCGATCCGAATCAACGCGTAATCGTACAGAGAGTAGCTCACCCCACGACAAAACCACGATGTCAACCAAAGAGAGCTGATCCACTGAGAAATTCCAGATGGATAAATTGGAAGAGTATAGCCATCGCGAACTTAAACAATTCTGCATGGAACTAGGCATTGCTACCACCGGCCTGAGTACCAAAGACGATTTGAAGCACGCCCTTGAGTCGTGGGCGGAAACCGGGGTCGCCGGATCCCCAGACCAAAACGGTGCAGCACCGGAGGGGAACGCCACAGCTCCCGAGGAGCGAGGAACGGGCCTCTCGCAGGAAGAGATCCAAGAAAGAGAAAGAACCAGATTACATGAGTTGGAAATGGCACGACTCAAGATGGACGGTGAACTAAAGTTAGCCGAGCAAAAACGAAATCTAGAACATCTACGGCTCCGAGAAGAACGGGAAGAAAAACAGAGGCAGAGAGAGCTCGATGAAAAAAGACTAACATTCGAACACGAGCGCAAACTGGCGGAAATAGAACTTCGGAAACAGAATAAAGACCCGGGGGTGCCTGAGCGACCGCACACCCCGGGAGCAACCGAGAAGAAAGTCCACATCCCCAAGGATGTTGTCCGAGAGTATGTCCGAGAGGACGACATACAACAGTGGTTCAAAGCATACGAGATCGCCATGACCTCCCACCGGATCGATCGGAGTGACTGGGGAGCCGGCCTATGGGGGAGGTTCGTCAACGAAGGCCGCGATGCCCTACTGCAGCTCCCAGACCATCAGATGTCATCCTATGACCACATGAAGGCTGCCCTCCTCACCCGATATGGGCTCACACCCGAAATGTACCGCCAGAGGTTACGAGACTGCACCCGGATCCCGGGTACAACTTGGGTGGAATATGTCAACTATTTCAGCCGAGCCTTCGAGGGTTGGATCAAGGGAAGCCACGTAACGACCTACGAGCAACTCTTTAATCTTATGGTGTGGGAGCACCTGTCTAACAACTGCTTCGTCGAGCTCAGGCAGCACCTCCTCGACAGTAAATTGACTGACCCACGACAACTCGCCGCCGAAGCTGACCGGTGGGAAAGCACCTGAGTGGGCCGGAGAGGGCCACACGAGCAAAACCGAAACAACCAAGGTCAGCACCGTCCCCGAGGAGGAGGAGGAGGCCAGGGGCGAGGGAGAGACACCGTCCCGGCCACTCCCGCGGCCAGCACCCCGCCCCCGGCCGGCCGGGGCAACCCCCCGATGCGCCCGGGGTTCCGAGCCAACGTCACGTGTCACCGATGCCAGCGAGTCGGCCACTACGCCAATGACCCGAGCTGCCCGCAGAACCAAACGCCAAAGCCCCGCCAGGTAGCTGCCGCCGCCCTGGGGGGAGAACAAATCTCCGAGGAACAGGAAGAATATGAGCAGGCACAACAAGAGTGGGAACCGGCCGCCATGGTTCTAGCGTGCCTAGGGGGAAAAGACATGGTCCCGCGGGCTCCCCTACCCGCCAACACCCGGAAATATGGCCAGTGGGTGAACATTAATGGGCGCCGGGCCGAAGCCCTACGTGACACAGGGGCCAGTGTGACGGCCGTCCGCTGTCACCTGGTGAAACCAGAGCAGATCCTGCCGAACATTCTCTGCCCCGTCCGCTCAGCCGACAATTCCGAAAGTCTGTGTCGGATGGCCTGCGTCCCCTTCGAATGGGGAGGGGTCTCCGGCATGCTGAAGGTGACGGTCCGGGATGATGCCCCCGTGGACTGTCTCCTGGGGAATGACCTTGAGAGTTCCCGTGGGCCGCCGTCGAAAGAAGAGAGCACCTGGGGATGCTGGGCCTCCCGGACTGGGCATGTGTAACCACCCGGTCCATGGCCGCCCGTGCCGTCCCCCGACCAGAAGAACCGGAATGGCCAGCACCTCCTCCCCCGGTCGCGCCAGTAGAGGACAACGACGATACCGACCCCCCAGAGCCAACGCCCGAAGGGGTCGCCCAGCCCCAGGACCTTCCCGGCCTGGCTCAGTGGCGTCAAGAAGGGGGGCCCACCCAGGAACAGTTCCGCCACGAACAGAAGACCTGCCCCTCCCTCGAGGGACTCCGCCAGCAAGCCCGCGCCCAGAGCGCAGGGGACTCCACCGGAACCCATTGGGTCTATTGGGATAACGACCTGCTATACAGTGAACAAAGAATCGCGGAGTTAGGGGCCAGTCGAGTGCTGGTGGTGCCCCTCCGTTTCAGAGACTTCCTGCTAACTTTGGCCCACGATGTTCCCCTGGCTGGACACCTGGGCCAGGACAAAACCTACAGTCGCCTGGTGACCCACTTTTTCTGGCCGAGGATGCGGAACGACGTCCTCAACCACTGCCGGTCCTGCCCCACGTGCCAGGCCAGCGGGAAGAGCGGCCGCAAGCTCAAAGCCCCTTTGCAACCCTTCCCAGTGGTCACCACCCCATTCGAGAGGGTAGGAATAGACATTGTGGGGCCCCTGGACCCCCGCACAGCACAAGGACATCGGTTCATCCTGGTACTGGTGGACCACGCCACCCGCTACCCCGAGGCTGTGCCCCTGCGAACTGTAACAGCTCCGGTGGTCGGCCGGGCCCTAATGGGGATCTTCTCCCGGGTGGGCTTCCCCCGAGAAGTCGTCAGCGACCGAGGCACAAACTTTATCTCGAAATATATGAAGTCCCTCTGGCAACAGTGCGGGGTCACCTACCGATTCACGACGCCCTATCACCCTCAAGGGAACGGACTAGTTGAGCGATTCAACCGCACACTTAAGGGAATGATTGGGGGATTGGAAGAGCCCCTCCGTCGCCAGTGGGATGTACTACTTCCGTGCCTCCTCTTCGCCTATCGAGAAGTTCCGCAGAAGTCCCTCGGCTTTAGCCCTTTCGAACTCCTGTACGGGCACCCTGTGCGAGGGCCCCTCAGCCTAGTCAAAGAAGGTTGGGAGATGGCCCCCCTAAAGACCCCTCCAGACGTCTTCAAGTACCTCCTGGCACTACGAAATCAGACCCGGCGCTTCAGGGAAATGGCAAAAGCGAATCTCGAGGCCAGTCAGGAGGACATGAAAAAATGGTACGATCAGAATGCCTCCTCCGTCGAATTCGAACTTGGTCAACAAGTGTGGGTGATGTCCCCCACCGAACCATGTGCCTTGCAAGATAAGTGGACGGGGCCCTTCAAAGTGGTCGAACGCAAGAGCCCCGTCACCTACCTCATCGACATGGAGTCCCCCCGGAACCCCCTCCGGGTCCTCCACACCAACAGACTCAAACCCCACTTTGTGCGCTCGGAACTCAGCCTCCTGATGGCTACAGACAGTGGGGCGGAAGAAGACTCCGAGCCCCTCCCTGATCTCCTGAAGACCCAGGAGAACGACGGTTCCGTGGACGGGGTCCGGCTCTCCGATGCCCTCACCCCAGAGCAACGCCAGGGCTGCCGGGACCTCCTGCTGCAGTTTGCTACTCTGTTTTCCCTCACCCCAGGGATCACCCCTTGGTGCTTGCACGACGTGGACACTGGGGACAGTCCCCCTATCCGACACCGGGCCTACCGCGTACCAGATCGGGTGCGGGCCTGCATCCAAGAGGAAGTATCCAAGATGCTCACGCTCGGGGTCATCGAGCCCTCGGACAGCCCCTGGGCCAGCCCGGTCGTGCTGGTCCCCAAAGGCGCTGCCCCCGGCACCACTCCTGAACTTCGATTCTGCGTCGACTATCGGGGCTTGAACGCTGTCACCAGGACCGACGCTCATCCTATCCCCCGAGCGGATGAATTGATCGACCGCCTGGGGGCCGCCCGCTACCTCAGCATCTTCGACCTGACAGCGGGCTACTGGCAGATCGGTCTCACACCCCGGGCCCAGGAACGGTCCGCCTTTTCTACCCCCGATGGCCACTACCACTTCAAGGTCATGCCCTTCGGCATGAAGAAAGCCCCAGCTACTTTTCAACGTCTAGTGAACCAGGTCTTGGCGGGGCTCGAGGAGTTCAGCGCCGCCTACCTGGACGATATCGCTGTGTACAGCCGCCACTGGTCCGACCACCTCCACCACCTCCAAGAGGTCCTGCAGGCCCTCCAGCGGGCCGGCCTCACGATTAAGGCCGGCAAGTGCCAAATTGGTCAGGGGTCCGTGACCTACCTCGGACACCAGGTAGGAAGCGGTCTGGTGGCCCCTCTGCAACTCAAGATTGCTGCCATCCAGTCCTGGCAAACCCCAGTCATGCAGACCGAGGTCCGAGCCTTCTTGGGACTCACCGGCTACTACCGGCGGTTCGTGAGGGACTATGGCAGCATTGTGGGGCCCCTCACGGGTCTCACGTCCAAAAACCACCCGAAGAAGATTAACTGGACCCCCGACTGTCAAGCGGCCTTCGAGAAGCTGAAGGCCGCCCTGTGCACCGCCCCTGTGCTCCAGGCCCCCGATTACAGTCGGGAATTCATTGTACAAACGGACGCCTCCGACCACGGCATCGGGGCGGTTCTTTCCCAGCTGAACCCCGAGGGTCTTGACCAGCCGGTGGCCTTCATCAGCAGACGGCTCCTGGCCCGAGAACAGCGCTGGAGCACAATTGAGAGGGAGGCCTTCGCAGTGGTGAGGGCCCTCAAAAAGCTCCGGCCCTATCTCTTCGGTACCCACTTCCGGGTGCAAACCGATCATCGACCCCTGCAGTGGCTAATGCAGATGCGGGGGGAAAACCCAAAACTATTACGCTGGTCCATCTCCCTGCAGGGAATGGACTTCACTGTGGAACATCGACCGGGCAAAGACCACGCCAACGCAGATGGCCTGTCACGCTTTTTCCGCCTCGACGAGGAGAGTCCCCAAGAGGATGGGTGACTCTCCCCGCCTTCAGCTGGGGGGGACGCATGTTGGACAGGCCACATGAAGGGCTTGCTCCCTCCCCGCATGACAGGGCCCAAGCCCCGGACTCCCAGGTGTTACCCCCAAGAGCAACCCGCACCCCGTCTCCCAACGGAACTCCTGCCCCTGGACAGCCATGTATCATGGGGCCGAACCACTACCGGCTCCCCCGGCCAGATCAGCCGCCATCTTGGGCGCTGCGCCACGAGGCCGCATGGCCCCGGCTCGACCCTAACCCAGGGCCTGGCCGGCCCCGACATCCCGGCACCACCATCCACCCAGGAGGTGAACGGACCACTTGGCAGGTCAATGGGAGAAAGAAGCGTCGAGGGCTCTCCCCCGCCAGGTGCCGATCACCCTCCAGCTCCCCCAGGCGCTGGCTCCACCCCCCCGCTGGGTGTCTGGACTCCCTCATCCCAGACCCCCCGACCTCCAAGTGCGAGGGTCCGGACATCAAAGGGCGCCAGACCTATAACTAGGGCTGCTCCAGAGCAGGAAGGCAGTTGTATCCTGGAGTCGAGAGACACCGAGAGAACTCAGCCTTGACGGTCTACTGGCGCTGCCGTAGCCCTGCCTTGTGAACTATCGTCCGGCCTGCTGGCGCTGCCGCGGCCTTCTGCATCATCCATCCTCGTCGGGACCTGCTGGCGCTGCCGCGGACCGTTGTAACGACCACCTTCATCGGGACCTGCTGGCGCTGCCGCGGACCGTGTAACGACCATCTTCACCGGGACCTGCTGGCGCTGCCACGGACCGTGTAACGACCATCTTCACCGAGACCTGCCGGCGCTGCCGCGGCCCATCCAAGCTAGAACACCGAGCTCGAGGATTGTGAGCTATCCACCATACCATCTCAACTACCAGACTGGTAACCAGACTGTCCCGCTACCCCCTTTCCCCAAACCAAGAGACTCGAATCGAGGGGACCCCTGAGTCCAGACCTCCTTGTACCATTTCATCGTACCTTAAGAAATCACCTATAAAGAACGCTAAATCTTATCCTTGTGTGGTGTATATCTGTGGGGGGGGAAGTTATTCATCTGTACGATCACTGGAGACGGCTCTCCCCGAAGACCTCTCCCCTTGTCCTCGGCCGACCCTCCCGGTCCGTCTAACAAATGCGTGCATGGATCATGATTGACAAATGGGAAGAAAGGTGGTCCAAGAAGAAGAGTTCTAGAAGGACGATAGGAGAGACGCCACCTCCAGGTGAGGGGATGATGGATGTAGGAAATTTCCCTTTACAAGAGGTACAGAATGGAGGTTACGTGCACGTGCGTTGGAGTAGGGGTGATTTGGCTGCATTTAGGAACGATTTTCCCTGCTTGCGGGAAAAGCCTGTTGAGTGGTACAAGCAGGTTGATCGGTTTGTCCAGATCTCGAAGGCGTTATGGATTGATTTGAATACGCTGTTTGACATTGTGGTTCCGAGTGATTTATGGTCGGCATGTAAGATTGCTGTTGAGTGGCCAAATTTAGAGCCTGACAGGGATCCTGTTTTAAATGGTCCGTCACCCATATTCATGAAGAAGTTCAAACAAGTGATTACGTGGCTGAAGTCGAAAATTTCTCCTCAGTATATTGATTGGGTCAAAATAGATCGGACAGTGCAGGAGCCAAAAGAGACAATGCATGAGTTTTATGAAAGACTCTTGCAGGTCTTTAAGCAGTACAGTGGAGTAGATGTCAAAAGACATGGGACAGTTTGTTTCGAAGTTTGTGTTGGGGTTGAGGCCAGAGGTTAGTCTCATGATGCAGCAGCATTTGATTTGTTGGCAGAATTAGCCGGTGTATGAGATTTTGCGGTATGCCAGGTACTGTAGTGATGAGATAGAATCGAAGCACAGGAAGTTGAAGGACAAATTGATGCTTGTTCAGATGCAAACGGCTCAGGAACAGCCTAATGGAGGAACGTTAGGAAGGAAGCAGGGAAATAATCAAGGAGGAAATCAGAATGTCCAAGGTCAGGGAAGACCCAGGTCAGTTAATCCCAAGACAGGGATGGATGTGGCGACATTGAAAAAGACCACTGCGTGTCATCTTTGTCACCAGGTTGGACACTGGAAACGCAAGTGTCCCTTGAATCCGATGAATCAGGTGCAGCAATAAGTAGAGATAGTTCAGGTACCTGTACCTGAAGTAGATCCCACTGTGACTAGACCGAGGGTGGTGAATGGGGGATTAGTAGTTCGCAGGTGCAAGTTCCTCAGCCACCTAGGGTTCAAAGTGTTCAGCAAGGAGTTCGGACTTACCAACAGATGCCCTTGTTCGAAGAGTGTGAGGAGTTCGGTCTAGACCCGTTGGCATGACGGTGCCTGAGAGGGGAGGAAGACTGCACAATTGGAGCAGTCTTGGAGGTAGACCAGAGGGGACCATTTGTAGATCAGATATTGATGGTCACCCTACCACCTTTTTGGTTGATACTGGTGCTACCCGGTCTACTGTAAGATCAGCAGTAGTCCCTAACCTACCCCTCTCGGGACAATCGATCCAAGTCGTTGGTGTAGCAAATAAGAAGTTGACCAGCCCATTGACAGAGCCAATTCCTGTAAGAATAGGAACATTCCGAGATCAACACCAGTTTGTGTTGTGTGACTCAAGTCCAGTTTGCCTGTTAGGAAGAGATCTGTTGTGCAAGCTGAATTGCACCATTTATTGCACACCGAAGGGAGTTGAAGTGCAGGCAAAGGATGATGATGCGACCTTTAAGGTTGCGAATCAGCGCATGTGTATAGAAATGTATCCTGCGCTAACAGTGGAGGAACTTCCACTTGACTTGAGGGATTCTATGTCACTTGATGTGTGGGACTTCAGCGGAGAAGAGATTGGATTGATCAAAGATGTAGAGCCAGTGAAGATACAGGTCAAGCCAAATGTAGAATTTCCTAGGACGCCCCAGTACAATTTGTCACCTGAGACAATTGTAGGGATCAAACCTGTAATTGAGTCTATGATCAAGCAGGGGATTCTGAAAGAGATCATGGGTAGCCCATGTAATTCACCTATCATGGGACTACAGAAACCGGGTGGGAAATTCAGGATTGTGCAAGTCCTGCGAAAAATCAGTGAGATAGTTGTTCCATGTTGTCCGGTGGTACCGAATCCATCTGTGGTTCTATTTCAAATTCCATGTGAAGCTGAGTGGTTTACAGTGATTGATCTGTGTCAAGCATTCTTCTCGATCCCACTCCATGAGGAAAGCCAATTTCTTTTTGCTTTCTGGCTGGAGAACCGTGTGTTAACGTGGTGTCGTATCCCACAGGGGTATACCAAGAGTCCATCGATCTTTAATCAGATTTTGAAGAAGAATCTTGAAAGTCTTGTGCTGCCGCAGAACTCCGTTCTGGTGCAATACATTGACAACCTGCTCGTTGCTTCAGAAACTGAAGACGCTTACGGGATCGATACCATTGCTCTACTGAATCATTTGGCAGAAAATGGACACAAGGGTGCCAATTACGATCTGGTAAAAACCGGGTACGAACCGTCGGACGGAGCACATTCCCCGTCCGACGCGTACCCGGTCGTCAAAATATACAAACATGGAATTACGATTCGCACGGAAACACCTTTCCCGTAAGAATCATACAAAACCCCGACCGAACAAAATAAACGTACAAATGCGATCCATGAAAGCGCCGAAGGGACGTCGGGACGCACGCAGCCTGCCATTCACGAACCAGGAATTACGATTCGCACCGACGTCATCCCGCACGGTGAATATTTTCCGGCTGCCAAAAACTGCCGGGAAATCAGGACGACGCGAACAAGGAGGACCCGTACGCGACGGACAGACAGGACGACGCGAACAAGGAGGACCTGTACGCGACGGACAGACATGGACCCGAACCTACGTGTCATCCCGGCCCTCAGAGCAGTCGACCTCCTCTACAGGTTACGACGCAGACGCTGCAGAAGGTCAGAACAACACCCATGGGCAAAGGGGGGGGGCAGGGGCAGGACACATAACCCCCACCCAAGTCACACAGCACACATGCCCTGGACATACCTGACCCTCAGGCCCTGGTCACTACGAGGGGGTGGGGGCGTGTCCAGGCAAGCCAGCGACCGCCACAACGGAAGTTCTTCACGACGCGAACCGGCAACACAACCATACAGGTACGTCCCGTACCCACGCCTTAAGAGCGTGGGTACGAGTCGTACCACGCCCACACCTATGTCACCCCAACAATTGCGGGACGGCACGTACCCACGTGGCAAAGGCCTGGGGACGGCCCGCACAAGCATTCCACAGCGTTGGTACGGCAATGTACGGACCGTACCCCCACCTGCGTATGCATGGAGCGTACCCCCCACCCCAACAGTGTAAGTACGACACGTACCCCCACCCGCGTACGTACGGAGCGTACCCCCCACCCCAACAGTGTAAGTACGACACGTACCCCCACCCGCGTACGTACGGAGCGTACCCCCCACCCCAACAGTGTAAGTACGACACGTACCCCCACCCGCGTACGTACGGAGCGTACCCCCACCCCAACAGTGTAAGTACGACACGTACCCCCACCCGCGTACGTACGGAGCATACCCCCTACCCCAACAGTGTAAGTACGACACGTACCCCCACCCGTGTACGTATGGAGCATACCCCCCACCCCAACACTGTAAGTATGACACGTACCCCCACCCGCGTACGTACGGAGCGTACCCCCCACCCCAACAGTGTAAGTACGACCCGTACCCTCACCCGCATATGCATGGAGCGAACCCCCCACCCCAACAGTGTAAGTACGACCCGTACCCTCACCCGCGTATGCATGGAGCGTACCCCCCACCCCAACAGTGTAAGTACGACACGTACCCCCACCCGCGTACGTATTGAGCGTACCCCCCACCCCAACAGTGTAAGTACGACACGTACCCTCACCCGCGTATGCATGGAGCGAACCCCCCACCCCAACAGTGTAAGTACGACCCGTACCCTCACCCGCGTATGCATGGAGCGAACCCACACCCGTGTATGTTCGAAGCATACATATTGTGAATTAGGAGGGGTGTGTGCAGAGTCCCCCCAGCAGTGCCCAGAGACAGGAGGGGTGGGTGCAGAGTCCTCCCAGCAGTGCCCAGAGACAGGAGGGGTGGGTGCCTATCACTCCCAGCAGTGCCCAGAGACAGGAGGGGTGGGTGCCTATCACTCCCAGCAGTGCCCAGAGACAGGAGGGGTGTGTGCAGAGTCCCCCCAGCAGTGCCCAGAGACAGGAGGGGTGGGTGCAGAATCCCCCCAGCAGTGCCGAGAGACAGGAGGGGTGGGTGCAGAGTCCCCCCAGCAGTGCCCAGAGACAGGAGGGGTGGGTGCCTAACACTCCCAGCAGTGCCCATGGAACGCAAAGGGTGTAGTAGCCACAGATACCATGCCCACAAATGTCAGTCAGGTGCACAAAGACCCTGCAGTACATGTACCACATGTGTGCGAGGCTGGGAGTATACGCATGCATAGCGCCGAAAATAAAACATGTCCACATGAAGTCATGTCAATAGTCCACACACACAAGTACTATGACTACCAAGGATGCCACGAATGATGCAGGTGGAGACATCGCTCAGCATGCATCTGCAAAGTTGAAGGAGTCCGTCACACACCCAGCTGATGTAGACACAGCTCAGCACCACATATTGGGAACACCCTGCAGGGAAGATGTCAGGGTACACAGAGGAAGGAATACACCTTGGGACAATTTCACCATGCAGCAACTGCGTACATGGACAGAGAAACCTAGCTAACACCGTGTGATGGCACACAGATACCAGGGTCCCCCCTATGACCAGCACACTACTACATTTCCCACACACCCAACACATGATTACCACCCAAAATCAGGTCGCAGCCCCACCAACAGCAACATCAGAAAAGCAGTAGTGTTCAAAGGAAACAAAAATGGCTTTAATCAGCATGATCTTAAATAGTGTGTTAGTAGAAAGCTCAATATTTACAAAGCCCATAGGGCAGTCCATGAGTCACAGCTGGATGGGGGACACAGTGGGATGCGTGTCCCCTAGCTTGCTTGCACAGTTACATTCCGTCGTCTTCCACAGGGGTGAGGGCATCATGTGGGGGGAAGGAACAGGGACAGGAGGGCGAAGGGTAGGCGACGTGGGTGCAGGGATGGAGGACTCCACCACAGGGGGTGGGGGTGTGGCAGGGCCAAAGGTGGATTCTAGGAGCGCGCTGCACACCTTAGCAAGGTCCTCCAGGGACTCCCCTGCACCCGAAGGAACCACAGGCCCCAAGGAGGGGGGGGTCAGAGGGATGGGCCGCAGCGCCACTGGGGGAGGGTGTGGACAGGGGGGGGGACTCAAGCACCCTGACCGTGGACTTCCTTGACCGCTTGCGGGGTGGTGTCACTGTGGGGCTCAGGGACAGAGCGGCCATGAAGGAGTATTTGGGGGAGATGTGGCCAGGAGAGCTGAGGGGAGGGGATTTGGAGGGAGTTGATTGGGTGGAATGCGGACTCCCACTCTGGCTGCGTGTCACACGTTTGCCCCCAACCCAGTGGGTGTTCTACTACACCCTGTGTGTGCGTGTCAGGAGGTGTGCGGCGGACCTTCCTGCTGGTGTGGTGCCTGTGTCTGTTGTGGTGGGTGCATGCTGACATCTGGGTGTATGTGGGACAGGCATTGGAGTGGGAAGTGTGGAAGGGGCAGGGGTAGGGGGTGGGACGTAGTGCTGCAGGAGACCCACTGCTGCAGTCAGTGTCGAGTCTATGGACCTCAGCAAGTTGCGTTGGTCAGCCTGCGATGAATGAATGCCCTCCAAGTATGCCTCCATGTTGTTGAGGACCTGGCTGTGGGCATGGAGGACATTAAGGATCGCAGTCTGACCAACCTGCAACTGCCGCTGGATGTCCACAGACTCGGCATTGGCGGCAGCAGTGGAGACAGGGGCAGGGGGTGCGGTGCCTGGCAGGAAGGAGAGACTGGGCATGCTGGGAAGGGACACGAGCACGTGGGAGGCGGCTGATGCCAATGGAGGGGGCGGTGCGAGATGTAGGGCTGCTGTCAGATGGTGGTGCAGCCACCGCCCACTCGGAGAGATCATCCTCGGACCCGTCAGCTTCATACTCTGTTGTGCCAGTCGACAGGTCCCCGGCTTCACTCTCCTCCGCCTCAGTCCCACTCGATGTGCCAGCCACGATGTCACCGCTGGCACTGGTGCTCGGTCCCTCTGCGCTGTCTGTGTCCATGTCTCCCGCCGTGTCCCCCGACGATGCTGTGGGCAGGGTGAAGAGACAGAAATTAATCATACACCTGTATACATATGTCACATGAGTCCAATCTACTTAGGTTACAGTGCATAGCCTGAAACAAAAGAAGCGTTACAACTACAAAACAAGGTACATATGTAGGCCCTGCAAGACACAGTTGTTTGACCCACCATGCCACGGAAAAACTATGGAGAGCATGACACAATAGCAAATGAGATGACATGGAATTTTGACTGAGGAGCAAGGCCCTGGGGACAATCCAGCACTGCATCTGCACCACACAGCGTGGCAGGAAATAGGGATGAGCAGGGACCATATCCAGGAACTAGAGGCACATGCAGCATAGGTAATACTGATAACATGCCCACCCTGACTGGCACACTGCACCTTGAGTGTATGTCCAGACAAACATCACACACTGGCCAGTCCTAGCAAGGAGATTTCAGGTCTTGACATGTAGGCCATGCCCGCACCACCCACCCCCTCCATGAGACAATTCTTTGGAGACACAGGAAGCACGTACATCTCTTAGTCTGGGTGAAATACACATGGGATGCAAAAATTCAATATTGCACACAAAATACCCAAGGTGCGCCTGTCCAAATAATCATGTACAAATGGGCATCATCAGATGATTGTAACAAGACTCACAGGCAATGGCCACCGTGAGTATGTACTTGGAAAATCAGGTCAGGCTGGACAGTGGACACTTGTACTACATTTCACGTCAATATACATGGTGCCAGGGGACAATGGCACAGAGCACAACCTATGCTGTAGACACAGAGATTGTCGACATTTTCGGATTACACACATGATACCTAGGAAAAGATGCCCATGGGGACAGTAGTGGCCACACAACTCCATGCTCCTGAATGGGAATGACTGCAACACACGCTAACATCCCTGCACTATGCGTACCGCACACTCATGCACATCAAGTCACAGGCCACCACATAGGACATGCGTGCTGGAAGGCCTCGCACTTGAGAGATTAACTCCCATGTCTGGACTCAGCATTAGTGCCAACTGACATGTAACCCACAAGTCCAGAACTGGACAGGGCACAGGCAAGGTCCCAAAACCTGTTACACACCACCCCCACACATGATGCTGCAGGCATAGTACACTTGGAGAAGGTGCCAGGCTACATAACCTTGTGACGGAGTGACTACACATAGACCAGGGAACACATTGCAAGGAGGGGAAGGGAGGCAGGAGAGCACTGCAATACTGTGGCTAACAGGATCTGCACAGCACCATAAAACCCTGGCAGAGTATCCATGGAACAGTGCACGTACAAATGCCCGTGAAACACAACAAACACAAATGTACCTACCCCCTTCCTGCTGCTGCATCTCCTGTAGGCGCCTGTCCAAGTCTGGAAAGACCACCGCCAGCACACGCTTGTGGATGTGGGAGAGACGGCGGCGCCCGCGGTTCTTATGGCTCTCAGGTGAGTCCCCCAGCAGGACCCGTGCGATCCTCCGCGTCCAGCACCGGATATCCTGCCAGTGTTTCCTCACCTGGGACAGGCGCCGCTTCCGACCATCCGCACTCCTCACGGCGCTGACGGCGGTCAGCCATATGTGCTCCTTGGCAGAGGCGTCTACCTGTGAGGATGAACAAGTGACACTACATTGCACCTTTGTCATAGGGACATGATCCTCTGGGGAAGGCCAAAAGCAGTGCGTGCCATTGAAAGGACACAGGTAGAATGAGGGCAACTACACAATCAATGATCCACACTGTGCATCACACCCACCCCTCCTGTCTCTGGGCACTGCTGGAAGTGATAGGCACCCACCCCTCCTGTCTCTGCGCACTGCTGGGAGTGATAGGCACCCACCCCTCATATGTCTGGGCACTGCTGGGGGGACTCTGCACACACCCCTCCTGTCTCTGGGCAGTGCTGGGAGACATCAGGCATTCCCCCCCCTGGGACCCCCCTACAGTACATAGCATGTGTGTCACACCTGGACACAATGGCAGAAGTCACAGTCACAAAAAAGGGACACAGTCTGTGCCAGTGGACACTGCACTCACCTGATAACCTGGTCGCCCATACAGCATGCGGTACTGTGGGAGGATCACATCCACCAAAGCCATGTTCTCCTCCAGGGTGAATGGCTGTGACCTCTCCATGTGCAGGCAAGTGCTCCCTCATGGGACCTGGCTGCCTTATATCTGCCTTGCTGGCCCATTTCATGCACAGGAGTGCAGAGTGATTGGTCACTCACATTTGCATCCTATGTTTCCTCCAATCCCTTCAAACCTAGCAGTCAGTGGGTTCTTCTTCTGTTTTTTTCTTCAGCATGATGTCAACCCCACAAACACATTGCAACAAAGTAGATTAATTCCAACTGACTTCTGCTGTGCACCTTCCAGAACAAAATCAAAGTTTAAACTTGGTCTCCATGACAACCAGCATGCATGTAGGCCTTAATACTTGTCCCTCATGTGTCCCCTATGTAATTTTGAGCTTCACACACAGGTACGGTGCGTTCCGGGGCCCTAGGGCACCCCAAATGCATAGCAACGGCCTGTACACGCGTGCGTACGTTCACTATCACTATGGGTGTCCTCGCGTATGCGTACTCGTAGTGGTACGGCCCGTACACACGCCTGTACGCTCCCTATCACTATGGGTGTCCTCGCGTATGCGTACTCATAGTGGTACGGCCCGTACACATGCCTGTACGCTCCCTATCACTATGGGTGTCCTCGCATATGCGTACTCGTAGTGGTACGGCCCGTACACACGCCTGTACGCTCCCTATCACTATGGGGGTCCTC
The DNA here is from genome assembly GCF_964204655.1 of Triturus cristatus. Taxonomy (NCBI): domain Eukaryota; kingdom Metazoa; phylum Chordata; class Amphibia; order Caudata; family Salamandridae; genus Triturus; species Triturus cristatus. Next base: position 715,167,248 of record NC_140584.1, on the reverse strand, counting down.
GCGTATGCGTACTCGTAGTGGTACGGCCCGTACACACGCCTCTACGCTCACTATCACTACGTGTACGCATACACGAGGACACCCATAGTGATAGGGAGCGTACAGGCGTGTGTACGGGCCGTACCACTACGAGTACGCATACGCGAGGACACCCATAGTGATAGGGAGCGTAGGCACGCGTGTACGGGCCGTACCACTATGGGTGTTCTTGCGTATGCGTACTCATAGTGGTACGGACCGTACACATGCCTGTACGCTCACCATCACGATGGGTACACATACGGCAGCACTCCTATAGTGATACGGGAAGGTACACAGGCCCTCTTAGCAGAAGTACGGTGTTTTTCACACATCACAGTGGTGACAGGCAGCACACAGGAAGGAATAGGGCTGACATACTTGTCCATGGATGGACATCAAGGCATTGTCTGGGCAGTACTACATGTGTGGGGCACAGGTGTGAAAGGCTGTGATGTGGCACAATACTCCTGAGTGGAGAAGGCACCAGATGTATGATGAGATGTGTACATATGTAATGTGTGATGGTGCAATGTGTGCCAGGCATGCCCTTGACTCCTTTGACATGTGTGCATGTCGTACTGCACACTTGGCATGAGCGTCACTGGCATGGCACGGACACCAACACACGGAAGTGTCCCCTGAGGCCCGGTACAGGGGTTACCACACCTGACATGTCACTACCCACGGTGCACGATGTGACTATGTCATGTATGTGTGGGGAGTTCACATTAGGTAGATGTTTGAGCTCCCTCAAAAGCTGCAGCCGTTGCAGCAACCAACATGTGTCTGTGTGTAGATGGCCATTGCACACTGTTCCGCACACCATGCCACATGTGGTATCGGATGTGAGGTGCGTATGTATGCATGGGACACGGAGTAGCATACCAAGGACATGTCTGCATCCTCTCTATGAATGTGTGGTGAGTCATGTCATGTGCACATTCATTGCAAGGTGTGTGGGCTGTCCTAGTGTAATGTCATGTGACCTGTGGCTCTAGTGTTCCGCTACCAGTCTCTGCAATCGACATCCTACTTCTGCTGATGTGTGGGTGTATGTCACTCCTGTCTTGCGTCTGGCTGTTCACTTGCACTGGGACACAGCTAATCCCATGCCATGGCATGTGGAGGTTCTCAATCTCCGTGTGTAGCTGGGTCTTGGTAGGAGTGTCACCTGCCAGCCATACGTGTCCAGGGCATGTGGCACATACCTGACTCCGTATGTCGCATAAGTGTATAGACAGATTAACATGTGCTCAGGACAAATTATTTGTTGTTGTGGTGCACTCACTCTTCCTTGTCACTTCCAAATTACTGCAGAGCGCCGCCTCTTCCCCGACCAATTCCGGACTTGGCTGCCATGCGGGAGAATGATTGTATCCGGTGCTACCGCTTCCCCCAACGGTTGATTCTGGATTTGACGGCGAGACTGGCACCACACCTGCAACCGCTGCACAGGTATCCTACGGCACTGACACCCAAGCTGAAGGTAATGGCAGCCCTACATTTTCTAGCCACGGGTAACTTTCAAAATACCATAGCTCATGTTGGTGGCATGTCCCAGAGCATGTTCTGCCGTGAGCTGCATGATTTATTAGAGGCCATGTTGATTCACCTGGATGACTTCATACATTTTCCTACCCCTGAAATGTTGACTGGGGTCAAGCGTGGATTCCATGCCCTGGGAGGGATGCCCCATGTCATTGGGTCCATAGATGGGACACATGTTGCTTTGGTACCACCACACGCACAGGAGGTAGCGTACCGGATTCGCAAGCACTACCACTCCATCAATGCCCTTGTGGTGTGTCTGTCCAACATGGTGATTTCACATGTCTGTGCTCGTTTCCCAGGATCAGCACACGATGCCTACATCATGAGGCGTAGCAGGATGCCTGAAATGATGACGCAGCTGCGCAACGAACGAGCATGTGTTGTTGGTGGGTACAGTCTGTCTGTCCTGTATTTTGCGTAGACTTCCAGCACGACCGCTTCTCCTGTTCTAACGATGTCCATGTGCCTACCATGTAGGGGTCGCTGGCTATCCCAACATGCCATGGCTGATCACACCTCTCCGCAACCCCATCACGCCGGCCCAGCTCCGCTACAACACCGCCCATGGCCGGACAAGGCGAGTGATAGAGAGGACGTTTGGCCTGCTGAAGAGCCGATTCAGGTGCCTACACAAGACCGGCGGCGCACTCCCATATGCCCCGGCGAAGGTCTGCAAAATCTTCATGGTCTGCTGCATGCTGCACAACATGGCAGTTGAGAAAGCTGTGCCACTCATCCTGGATCAAGATGACCAGGACCATCCACCCGTGGAGGACGAAGGGCTTGGCAATGGGGCTAGTGATGTGGAGGATGTGGAGCCGCAAGAGGACATCCGGACTCGGCTCATACGTGACTTCTTTGCTTAGTGGTGAGTACCAGTGTCTGAGTGTGCACGCATTGGTCCCCGTGTGGCATGTGTTGTGATGTGTGTCTCCACCTACATGTATGGCACGTGAGTCAGCGGTGTGTGTGGGTGTGTCACTGGAGTGATGGTGCCAGTGATGGTTGTATTTCCCCAGTCATAATTGTGACCTAGCATGTTGTCATCCATACATGTGTCGAGTAAATGCACATGCAAGTGGCTGTGCTTTTTGTGGCTGACTACTTGTGTGTCTCTCTTCCCCAGGTACTTGCGCATGCCGTCTGCTGCTTGCATTGTTGTGGCACTGCTATTCCTCATGGACACGTCATCGTGTGCTGACTCAGCGTTACAGGCACGGACACGTTTGGAAATCTCCTTAGGGTAAGGGATGCATCAGGGGTGTATTGGGTGTGGCAGTTGTTCACGATGTATGCACACTGCCCCTGTCGATGTTTGGTTCCTCTGCAGCCATGTTGCATCACCATGGTACACATGACATGCAGCTGGGTACACCTGAATAGATGGTCAGACTTGTTGACAGTCATCAGTGATGGGATAGTGGATTGTGATGATGGCATCAATGTGTGTAACACTGCCCTCGAACACATATGGTTTGCATCGGCTTGACATGCTGTGGGACTTCAACATCAGCGGATCAATGGTGTATGGCAGGCTCTCCATGAGCAGCTGTGGGTGTTTAGCTGTTAGCCGACACTTGTGTGCCAGTTCCATGGCTATCACGCATTTGTGCTGCAGAAGGGGGGTGCCAGTGTTGGACCCACATGTTACTCCACATGAAGTGTTCATGTGTACTTCAAGTTGCCTCTGCAATCCCGAAAACATGACTAATAAAGGTGTCCCTATGCCTCCAAGGTGCCTCTTCTCAGTCAATGCTGGTGTGTTGCCACGGTGCATCCAGCATCACTGGCATGGTTTTCACTGATAGTGGCTATGTGTCTATGTGTCGAGTAGCAAGATGCAAGCTGTGTGTGTGGGATGAGACTGTGTATTGTGCATGATGTCCATGACTGTGTGGGTATTGTGACATGTGCCATCCCCATGCATCCAACGTTGGCCAGGCCCCCATTATCTGCATCCACCGGACGCAAGCTTGCAGGACATAGTTCTGCCACCTGTCTACACATACCTGGGTGCCCCCCAGGACACTGGACATGATCCCTGACCTCTGCGCATGACTGTTGCTGTACTCAATATGTCTGTCAGCACGGTTGTGCGGCCACCCCCTCAGCTGGTTGGGCCCATCACGGGTGTGTATGGTGCTCCATGTCTGTCTTGCCTAATACACTGTGACCCGTGTGTCCTGTGCCAGACTCAGGCCCCAGGGTGTGGATGGTTGAAGTCAAAAGAGAACTCAGGCATGTTTAGACTTTACAAAACACATGTAAGGTAATAATGCAACCAGCAGGCATCTTCTCCTCATGGTGTGACTTTTTATTTTAGTTGGGGGGGGGGGTATGACATGAGGGGCTTTCCGGGTGTTTAGAATCCAAAGTTCAGTAGGGGAGTTGGTGTCCTTGCCATTTGAAATCCTCAGAGTCCATGCCACAGTCTTTGTCAACATTGGTCAGACAGTGACCAGCAAGGCCATGTGGCAGAGAATGTCTTTTGATGCTGTGCTGCTGTTGCTCCAGTGGGCCAGGTGCCAGGCCAGGTGTCCTGGGAGATGGTGCTGTAGCGCCGACCCTCACGGTCTTTTGCGTGGACGACCCGCCCTCCTGCGGGGACCTTCAGAAGCTGGCCATGACGATGTTTGGGATGCTCCATCGGATGTTTCCTCCTCCTCCTCCTGATCCCTCCCTGTGGGTGGTGATGTTCTACGCCTTCTGGCACAGGGAGGGTTGCCCATGTTGTCAGCCATCCGACGGAGTGTATCTTGAATTCCCGTGTACACCGTCACGAGCTCAGCCTGTCCGTCCTCCATCCTCCGTTGGTGTTGCAGTAGACAGGCATGTAGCTCCGCATGTTGCTGGGCCTGCTGGGTCTTGATCCCCTCGAGGACGGACACAACCTGGGCCAGGCCCGTGGTGTCCTGCCGGTATGTGTCCAGGATGTTTCGGACATGGGAGTATACCGGATCCCCAGCCAACTGGTCACGCTGGCACCTCCGCCGTCCTCCAGTCCCACCACCCCTGCCCACTTGCACCTGGCCTGCCCTTGTGGGCACATCGGGTCTCCGGGACCCCTGAGGGGTGGCATTGGCGTTGTCGCCTGCCTCCTCCTGGGTGCCCGGGACACCGTGTCCCTCCTGGCCAGCCTGGCTGCTTTGTGGTGGTGGGGCAGGGATCCTGGGTGTCTCTTGGGATGTGGCAGGAGTGGGGGTGGTGGTTGGCCCCGTTGTACCTGACGCAGGTGCTGCAGGTCGTTGGACACCAGAGGGGCCAGGTTGGTTGGGGTCGTCCACAGAGTGGTGAGAGTCGTCTCTGCCGGTGGGATCGGCCTCCCGCAGAGCCGGGTCCTGTGAGTCTTCCCCCCCAGTGTTGGGGGGTGAACCACGAGGTTGACCTGTCTGTGAGTGAGACAATGTTAATTTTGGTCCATGCAACATCCATGTTTCATCAGTTTCAAAGTTGGAACATTTCCTCTGGGAATTTGGATCTGTCTTGCATTCCACTCACAGTGCACTTGTGCATGGGTGTGTCCCTTGGGCACAGCTTTGGCGCCTTTAACTATGTGTGGCACAGTCTTACTTGCTGCGTCAAGTGTGACTGCAGTCAGCAGTGGAGTGGGCAGGTGTGGCGAGCCGTGCATTGGCGCCTTCCGTGTTGCACTGTACGTGGGCACATGAAGTAGTTACACACACTTATATGATGCAGGTAGCTGTCGTTGTGCTCGTGCACAGGTTGTGACATGGCCCTGTGTTTTGCCATGGAGGAGAGGGGGGGTGCTGGCACTGGCCACCCTTGTCTACATGCACGCAGTCCACCTGCTGATGACCAGACATTCCCACACACCACATGGCTGATTTGCTCTCCCTGTGTCTCCCTCCCTCTCTGTCCCCCTCTCCCTCCCTCTGTGTGTCAGCCTCCTCCCTCTGTCCGTCTCCCTGTGTCTCACTCCCTCTCTGTCCCCCTCTCCCTCCCTCTGTGTGTCAGCCTCCTCCCTCTGTCCGTCTCCCTGTGTCTCCCTCCCTCTCTGTCCCCCTCTCCCTCCATCTGTGTGTCAGCCTCCTCCCTCTGTCCGTCTCCCTGTGTCTCCCTCCCTCTCTGTCCCCCTCTCCCTTCCTCTGTGTGTCAGCCTCCTCCCTCTGTCCGTCTCCCTGTGTCTCCCTCCCTCTCTGTCCCCCTCTCCCTCCCTCTCTGTCCCCCTCTCCCTCCCTCTGTGTGTCACCCTCTGTCACCTCAGCCCAGCTTCCTGGGCACACACTGTTAGCAGATCTTTGAATGGCCCTTGGCTTGTTGATGTGAGTTTGTTGCTGATCTCCAGGCACCCATTGGGTGTAGTGTGTGTCTCTGCGCTGCTGCTGTGGTGGTGTGTGCTGCCACTCTTTCACAATGTTGGCTGTTCATTAGCTGCTGTCATGTGCAAAACAGTGCCTTCACCCCTATGAGTTAATGCAAGGCGTCCACCATTTGCTGGCGAGTCTTTCCTGTGTGGGGACACACTGTTTGTCTGGCTGTGACCTAGGCCAAATGGGCAGAGGGCATTGTTGTCTGCTTCTGAGTTGCACTATGTGATTTTTTGGGCCCACCCTCCCGCCATCCGGGTTACCGTGTCATGTGTTGGTGTCTTCTGTGGCCTGTGACTTGACATTGTCCAGCTGGGTGCATGGGGCATGGTGGCGCCAGTGGCATGTGCGTGTTCATGGAGTGTGGTTGAGTCATGCGATAGCTTGGGGTGGTTGCGTGCCTGTTTGTGAGTTTGGTTGTGGATGACGTTCCCCCCATGTGAGGTGCGTTGTTTGTGTACTCACCCGGGTCTCGGAGTCCTCCTAATCCTGCGACTGCCTCCACCGGCAGTATGGCCATCACCCTCTCCTCCCAGGGATGGTAGTGTACGGGTCTGCGGGACGGCCCGCCTCCAGTGACGTTGGCCTGGTTGTGTTCATCCGTCATCTTGGCTCGGACCCTCCTCCGCAGATCGTACCACCTGGCTTGGCATTCCTGCTTCTTCCTTCTGGTGTCCGCAACAGCATTCACAGCATCGACGATGGTCTGCCACATGGCTGTTCTTTCTGAAATGCTGGTCTGTCTGACCAATGTTCCAAAGAGCTGTGGCTCGCCTCTGAGGATTTCATCGACAAGGACCTCCAACTCTCGGTTACTGAACTTTGGATTCTTGTTAGTGGGCATGGTGAGGGATGTGGGTGTGGATGGTGGGGGGGTGGGTGTGGATGGTTGTGGGGGGGTGGGTGTGGTTGTGCAGGTGTGTGTGTGAATGTGATGAGGGGGTGTTTGTGAAGGTGGTTGTGTGAAGGTGTGCAAGTGTAAGGTGTGGTGAAGCTTCTAGTTTGGTGCTGTAGGCTGTCTGTGGGGTCTGGCAGCAGTGAGTCTGTTGCAAAGGCTCATGGTTTGTGTGTGTGGGCCCTTTTTATTGGTCCATTGGTGGGTGTGGCTGTGTTTGAAGTTTGGGTGGGTGTGTTATAAGGAGTGGTGGTGTTTTGTGCCTCTGTTTGTTTTTGGCATTTGCAGGTCAGTGAATGTGTTGTTTTGGTAGTTGTAGGACATGTTTTGTGGCTTTGTGCCATTCGAATGGTGTATTCTTGTGTCGTTTTGGTTTGTCCTGGTTGTGTACGTGCGTTTTTGGCGTGTATACGGTGTGTACATGGCCCATTTTGTTGTACAGTGCTGTCCTTGTGTGTGGCTTGGTACGAGTCGTACATTCGGTTGTGATGTTGGGGCCTGGGGTGCGCTCCGTCCTTAGGATGTTGTGGTGGGGGTACGCTCCATGCATACGCGGGTGGGGGTACGACTCTGACGTACACGGGTGTAGGTACACGGGGGTACGACATGTACAGGGGTGTACATACACGGGTGGGGCTTCGACACGTACACGGGTGTACATACACGAGGGGGTATGACACGTACTGGGGTGTACATACACGGTGGTACGACACGTACAGGGGTGGGGGTAGGACTCGAATGTACTGGGGTGTACATACACGGTGGTACGACACGTACAGGGTTGTACATACACGGTGGTACGACACGTACACGGGTGGGGGTACGACTCGAACGTACAGGGGTGTACATACACGGTGGTACGACACGTACACGGGTGGGGGTAGGACTCGAACGTACAGGGGTGTACATACACGGTGGTACGACACGTACACGGGCGGGGGTACTACTCGAACGTACAGGGGTGTACATACACGGTGGTACAACACGTACAGGGGTGGGGGTACTACTCGAACGTACAGGGGTGAACATACACGGTGGTACGACACGTACAGGGGTGGGGGTAGGACTCGAACGTACTGGGGTGTACATACACGGTGGTACGACACGTACACGGGTGGGGGTAGGACTCGAACGTACAGGGGTGTACATACACGGTGGTATGACACGTACAGGGTTGGGGGTACTACTCGAACGTACAGGGGTGTACATACACGGTGGTACGACACGTACAGGGGTGGGGGTAGGACTCGAACGTACTGGGGTGTACATACACGGTGGTACGACACGTACAGGGGTGTACATACACGGTGGTACGACACGTACAGGGGTGGGGGTACTACTCGAACGTACAGGGGTGTACATACACGGTGGTACGACATGTACAGGGGTGGGGGTAGGACTCAAACGTACTGGGGTGTACATACACGGTGGTACGACACGTACAGGGGTGTACATACACGGTGGTACGACACGTACACGGGTGGGGGTAGGACTCGAACGTACAGGGGTGTACATACACGGTGGTACGACACGTACAGGGGTGGGGGTAGGACTCGAACGTACAGGGGTGTTCATACACGGTGGTACGACACGTACACGGGTGGGGGTAGGACTCGAACGTACAGGGGTGTACATACACGGTGGTACGACACGTACAGGGGTGGGGGTAGGACTCGAACGTACTGGGGTGTACATACATGGTGGTACGACACGTACAGGGGTGTACATACAAGGTGGTACGACACGTACACGGGTGGGGGTACTACTCGAACGTACAGGGGTGTACATACACGGTGGTACGACACGTACACGGGTGGGGGTAGGACTCGAACGTACAGGGGTGTACATACACGGTGGTACGACACGTACACGGGTGGGGGAACTACTCGAACGTACAGGGGTGTACATACACGGTGGTACGACACGTACAGGGGTGGGGGTACTACTCGAACGTACAGGGGTGTACATACACGGTGGTACGACACGTACACGGGTGGGGGTACTACTCGAACGTACAGGGGTGAACATACACGGTGGTACGACACGTACAGGGGTGGGGGTAGGACTCGAACGTACTGGGGTGTACATACACGGTGGTACGACACGTACACGGGTGGGGGTAGGACTCGAACGTACAGGGGTGTACATACACGGTGGTACGACACGTACAGGGTTGGGGGTACTACTCGAACGTACAGGGGTGTACATACACGGTGGTACGACACGTACAGGGGTGGGGGTAGGACTCGAACGTACTGGGGTGTACATACACGGTGGTACGACACGTACAGGGGTGTACATACACGGTGGTACGACACGTACAGGGGTGGGGGTACTACTCGAACGTACAGGGGTGTACATACACGGTGGTACGACATGTACAGGGGTGGGGGTAGGACTCAAACGTACTGGGGTGTACATACACGGTGGTACGACACGTACAGGGGTGTACATACACGGTGGTACGACACGTACACGGGTGGGGGTAGGACTCGAACATACAGGGGTGTACATACACGGTGGTACGACACGTACAGGGGTGGGGGTAGGACTCGAATGTACAGGGGTGTTCATACACGGTGGTACGACACGTACACGGGTGGGGGTAGGACTCGAACGTACAGGGGTGTACATACACGGTGGTACGACACATACAGGGGTGGGGGTAGGACTCGAACGTACTGGGGTGTACATACATAGTGGTACGACACGTACAGGGGTGTACATACAAGGTGGTACGACACGTACACAGGTGGGGGTACTACTCGAACGTACAGGGGTGTACATACACGGTGGTACGACACGTACACGGGTGGGGGTAGGACTCGAACGTACAGGGGTGTACATACACGGTGGTACGACACGTACACGGGTGGGGGTACTACTCGAACGTACAGGGGTGTACATACACGGTGGTACGACACGTACAGGGGTGGGGGTACTACTCGAATGTACAGGGGTGTACATACACGGTGGTACGACACGTACACGGGTGGGGGTAGGACTCGAACGTACACGGGTATACATACACAGTGGTACGACACGTACAGGGATGGGGGTACTACTCGAACGTACAGGGGTGTACATACACGGTGGTACGACACGTACAGGTGTGGGGGTAGGACTCGAACGTACTGGGGTGTACATACACGGTGGTACGACACGTACAGGGGTGTACATACACGGTGGTACGACACGTACATGGGTGGGGGTACTATTCGAACGTACAGGGGTGTACATACACGGTGGTATGACACATACAGGGGTGGGGGTACGACTCGAACATACACGGGTGTACATACACGGGTGGGGGTTCGACACGTACACGGGTGTACATATGGGGGGGTGTACATACACGGGGAGTACGACTCGAACGTATGGGTGCTGGGGGAGTGTTGGGCGCGTATGCGGGCACATGTCTCCATGGTTGCTATGGGAGTTCGGTGCGGACGGTGTTTTTCCCATACGGTTGAAAGATCGGACGCACGGGTTGGATCGTGATTCCTCGGTCGGACTTCACTTTTCACATTTGTACGGTAAATCGTCCGAGGACGTGTCGGACACATTTTCCGACCCGAGGACGTGTGGGGAATAATTCCCAAGGCGGTTCGTATGGACTTTTTACCATGCGAATCGTGATTGCCAGTTTGTACGGCACTTGTACGATTCGTACGGTAAAAAGACCGGATACGAGTCGGACGGGCCTTTTTTTACCGGATCGTGATCGGCACCAAGGTGTCTCCGAACAAATTGCAGTACTGTCTGAGTGAAGTGCAGTATTTGGGTCACAGAATTGAGAAGGGCAAGAGAAAGGTGTCACCAGATCGTATTGAGGCCATTATGAGCATGCCTGTGCATACTACCCAGAGAGAAGTCAGAATGTTCTTGGGGATGGTTGGCTATTGTCGCCAATGGATTCCCAACTTCTCCTTTGAAGCGAAGCCTGTGCAACGGCTGACGCACAAGGATGTGAGTGATCCGGTACCATGGGACAATGACTGTTTGATGTCATTTTTGAGGCTGAGAGAAGCCCTGTGTCGCGCTCCAGCTTTGGGGATGCCTGATTACAACAAGGCATTCACATTGTTCTGCTGCGAGAGAGAAGGTTGTTTGTTGTCAGTCTTGACTCAGAATCATGGAGGTGTCCGTAGACCAGTTGCCTACTTTTCAGCTACTTTAGATCCAGTAGCTTCTGCATCGCCCGGATGTCTTAAATCCGTTGCTGCAACAGGTGTCAGTGTTGAAAGATGTGAGAGCATTGTAATGGGACATCCACTTACAGTTTATGTGCCACACTATGTTGAACTGTTGATGACAAGGACTAAAACAAGGCACCTCACGAATAACAGGTTGACACGTTACAAGCAAGTTATACTTGCTGCAGAAAATGTAACATTGAAGAGGTGTTCTGTTTTAAATCCGGCAACATTGATGCCTATTCCAAATGCAGATGGTGAATATTGTGAGGATCACGATTGTCTCGTTGTGACTGAACTATGCACCAAACCGAAACCAGGCATTGTTGATGAACCGCTCCCTGACCCTGATGAAATTTTCTTTGTGGACGGTTCATGTTTAAGAGACGATGTTGGTCGATTAAGAGCAGTGTTTGCTGTATGTACCATCACCGGAGTGGTTGAAGCTGCTTGTTTAGGGGGAGTACACTCCGCACAGGTATCTGAAATATTTGCCTTGACCCGTGCCTGTTTGGCTGCTGATCAGATTCGGATAACGATTTATACCAACAGTCAATACGGGTTTGGTGTTTGGTGATTTCGGACAGTTATGGTCACAGAGAGGGTTCATGACATCTTCAGGTTCCCCCATCAGAAATGGGGAATATGTGAGACAGTTGTTGGAAGCATTACAATGTCTGAAAGAGATTGCAGTTGTCAAATGTTCTGCCCATTCCAAGGGGGGGTGACATTGTGTCTTTAGGGAATAACTACGCTGATGAGGTTGCCCAGATCTGTGCAGAACAAGGATGCATATTTACTGGAGGGTGCACTGGAGAAAGCCAAGAAAGAACCGATCTCAGCATGATGTTAGCCATGGCCGATACTAAAGCGATTGCAGGATGAAGTTACTGATCAAGAACGAGATAGCTGGATACGAGCAGGATGTGAGAAGGGAGAAGTGGATGTGTGGGTTTCGAGTGATGGACGAGCTGTGCTACCGGAATTCTGTTGAGTCCAATGGCAAGATTGATACATGGTGCAGTACATCTTGGCATAGATGCCATGGTGCGAGTGTTCAGACAGACATGGTACAATCCAAAGTTTCGTGCGGTTGCTGAAGCTGTGTGTCAGACGTGTGTTACATGTCAGCAGATAAATGCAGGGAAGAGAACTGCTGTGACTTTGAGTCACATTGGGAGGTCAGGAGGGCTTTTCAATAGGATGCAGTTGGACTTTATTGAGATTCTGAAGTGTAATGGGTTGAGGTACATCTTAGTCGTGGTATGTGTCTTTTCAAGATGGGTGGAGGCTTACCCTACACGTAGGTGTGACACACTCACTGTAGCTAAGCTGTTGTTGAGGGAACTTATCCTTAGGTTCGGTTTTCCGACCTCTTTGGAGTCGGACAGAGGGACACATTTCCATAGTGAGATCATGAAATTGCTCTGTGCTGCCTTGAATGTGGATCAGAGATTGCATTGCAGTTATCGACCAGAGGCTTCTGGGATTGTGGAACAAGTTAATTGGACTTTGAAAGCGCGGATGCCGAAAGTGTGTTCTTCGACACTTTCATGCACTGCCCTTGGTCCTCATGAGCCTTCGTAGTGTTACAGATAGGAGAACGGGGTTGTCACCACATGAGATCCTGATGGGGAGGGCAATGCGATTACCAGTGCTACCTGCTACTGCTTTGATTAACATCACTGATGACTTGATTATCGACTACTGTAAGGGACTGGCTGACGGAGTCTGTTCTGTGTCCCAGCAGGTGCAAGCAGCAACTGTTCCAGCCGCAAGGGACCTGAGCCACGACTTTTGCCCGGGAGACTGGGTGCTTGTGCGTAAACACATGAGGAACAGTTGTCTGGATGTATGTTGGCAGGGTCCGTACCAGGTAATACTGGTCACGAACAAGGCAGTGAAGTGTGGGGGACTGCCGAACTGTGTGCATGCCTCCCATACCCGCAGAGTTCCAGCACCCTTGGAAGATACAGCCCCTCTCATAAATGAAAATCCAGCTGAGGTGGCAGGGCCATCTGAGAGGGCAGGCCAAGCTGTGAGGGTTGCTGATGCAGTTGTTTGTGCACTAGATCGAGCTGAAAGGGGTTGTGCAAATCGAAGCCCTGAATTTGACTCGGACGGAGAAAGGTCTGATGTGGGAGGAGTAGAGTCAAATTCTGCAGAAGAAGGAAGTAGTGCACAGGGTACCCCAAGGGCAGAAGTGCCACAGAAGCAGAAAAAGTTTGGCCTGTGAGTCGGAGGCGGCTGAACTTGAGATTGGCACCTGAAAGAGATCTTGCCCCAGTTTCTGAAACGTCTGAATCTGAACAAAGTGACGAAGAGCAAGCTCGAGCTAATCTTAGAAGATCCAGGAAAACAAGAGTGCCGTGTCAAAGGTACGCCTCACCAGAGTGTACATACACTGTGACTGATGCCAGGAGTGTTGAGCTCGGGGAGGCCGAGGTCCTTGACGCTGGTCAGCGATTCTCTGAATCTGAAAATAGACATGTTGTTATTGGTTCAAGGGGGTAAACAGTCAAAATATCGAGAAAAAAATATCGACTGAACAGAATATCGAGTTTTTAATATAGAATGGACAGAATATCTAATTGCCAAAATATAGTGGTGAAGAATATCGAAAATCAGGTAAGAAATATCGAATTACATAATATAGAAGTAAGTAATATCTAATATCGTCAGTCATAATATAGTTGTTAAAAATATCTAATTTTATTATAGTGTTTTAAGTGTTAGTATATGTGTTAAAAGTATGTATTAATTTTGGAATGTATGTTTGAATATTTTTAAAGTAATGAATTTTATGTTATTTAATTTTTGTGTAATTTAATTCCGTAGCGGGTTGTGGGTTTATAGGGGATTAGGGTGGGAAGTAATTTAATTATAGTTTTTTAAATAATAATTTTTAGGAATTATTAATTATTTCTAATTTAATTTTGCGTTTTACTTCTTTAGCGGGTTGTGGGTTTATAGGGGAATAGGGTGGGAAGTAATTTAATTGTTATTAAGTAATTATTAATTGGTTTTGATAATTAATTTATTGTAATTAATTTTTCATTGGTAATTAATTGGTAATAATTGGTAATTATTTTTTATTAATTGATAATTAATTTGTATTAATTGGTTAATTGATAATTATATTAATTGTACTAATTTATTATTCGGAGCGGGTTGTGGGTTTATAGGGTAATAGTGTGGGAAGTAATTTAATTATAATTAAGTAATTATTGAAAATATTTTTGGGTATTGATAATTAATTTACTGTTAATTATTAATTGGTATTTTTCATTATTTATCAATGTTTGGTATTGAAAATTAATTGGTTGTTGATTAGTTATTAATTGGTAATTAATGTGTATTAATTGGTAATTAATGTGTATTAATTGGTAATTAATTTGTATTAATTGATTAATTGATAATTATGTTAATTGTATTAATTTATTATTTGTAGCGGGTTGTGGGTTTATAGGGGAATATGTTGGGAAGTAATTTAATTCTAAATAATTATTTTTTTAATTGTTTTTGTATATTGATAATTAATGTATTTATTAATTTTTAGTATTGAAAATTAATTGGTTGTTAATTAATTATTAATATGTAATTAACTCTAAAAAATATATATTGGTATTTATAATTTATTAATTATTATAGATTGTGTGATTGGTAATTAATTTTAATACTTGTTTTATTAGTATTAATAATTAATTTATTTTTAATAAAATATTAAATTATTATTTTTCCTACTATTGCACTCACTGGAGTGGGAATAATAATTGTTACCCCTACGCTATCCAACGCTTTTCCTACTATTGCACTCACTGGAGTGGGAATAGTAATTTTGACCCCTACGCTATCCAACGCGTTCCCTACTGTTGGACTCTTTTGAGTGGGAATAGTAATTTTTACCCCTACGCTATCCAATGCTTTCCCTACTGTTGCACTCACTGGAGTGGGAATAGTAAATTTTACCCTCCCGCTATCCAACGCTTTCCCTAATGTTGCACTCTCTGGAGTGGGAATAGTAATTTTTACCCCTACGCTATCCAACGCTTTCCCTACTGTGGCACTCTTTGGGGTGGGAATTGTAATTTTTACCCCTACGCCATCTGACGTTTACCCTACTGTTGCACTCACTGGAGTGGGAATAGTAAATTTTGCCCTCCCGCTATCCATCGCTTTCACTACTGTTGCACTCTCTGGAGTGGGAATAGTAATTTTTACCCCTACGCTATCCTACGCATTCCCTACTGTTGCACTATCTGGAGTGGGAATAGTAATTTTTACCCCTACGCCATCCAACGCTTTCCCTCCTGTTGCACCCTCTGGAGTGGGAATAGTAATTTTTACCCCTACTCTATCCAACGCTTTCCCTACTGTTGCACTCTTTGGAGTGGGAATAGTAATTTTTACCCCTACGCTACCCAACGCTTTCCCTACTGTTGCACTCACTGGAATGGGAATAGTAAATTTTACCCTCCCGCTATCCAACGCTTTCCCTACTGTTGCACTCTCTGGAGTGGGAATAGTAATTTTTACCCATACGCTATCCAACGCTTTCCCTACTGTTGCACTCTGTGGAGTGGGAATAGTAATTTTTACCCCTACACTCTCCAATGTTTTCCCTACTGTTGCACTCTCTGGAGTGGGAATAGTAATTTTTACCCTCCCGCTATCCAACGCTTTCCCTACTGCTGCACTTACTGGAGTGCTAATAGTAAATTTTACCCGCCCGCTATCCTACGCTAAAAATATTGAATATTTTTTATTAATATTATGTTAATATATATATGTCTTTTTTTTTACTTACATTACTTATTTATTAAATGTAAAGTTATTTAAGTATTTTCAAGTATGTTTTAGTTAATTATATTTATTATTTCATTCATTTTATATTACTTTTAATACATTTAAAAAATTCGAAATTTTGACCAACTATATTTTTTACATCGATATTTTGGATTCTATATTTTTGTACTTACCTGTTTGTAGATAGGATTCGATATTTTGGCATTCTATATTTTTTCCTCGATATTTTGGCAGGTCGATATTCTTCTTCTCGATATTCTGTCAGTGATCCGTTCCAGGGGTGGAGATCGAAGGAATAGGGACTCTCAATATTCCGAATCCACCACTTTTGAGCAAGATTCATGAATTGATTCTGGAGACGCTGGTTTTTCCGACTTTTGGTTCTGTACCACCGCATCAAGAATTAGTGGTGCTTCGTCTTTTGCAACGTGCTTTAGAGATTTTGGGAGCTAATCTTATCCTGGACTGAAGATAAAAACTTTGTTGTATATAAAAATCCAAAGAAGAAGATAACCTAGACCCGAGTGGAAGAAGAATAAATTTAGGGACTTTCTGTCAAGACGACGAAAGAGGCCTAGGGAAGTCTTTTTGTGGACTGTGTAAATAAGGAACTGAAAGCTGCAAGGGGATTTACAGCTTTTGAAGGGTCGTTTGAACTGGTTGACAAGCAATATCTGGAGGAGAAAGAGACTCGTAATTGTTGCTGAAGTCGAGAACTTTGAGAACTTTGCAAAGATGGCAGATGCTGGAAATACTCACCGTAGAGTTACATTAGTGATAGGTACGCTTATAGCGTTAGTGATAGCTTTTATAGTTATAATTGTTGTAGCCTCATATATCGTTTCACATGAGCAAGAGGAGGAGGTACAGGGGACACCTACACCTACCACCTCTAGCCAGAAGGAGGTTACTATAGGAGCTAAAAGAGATTTGCTACTTGAAGAGAGTTGTAGATTTCACATAGATATATCTAGAAGTGATTTTAAGCTTAATGCGTATGCAAAACTGTTGTACGAATATGTGGATGCGATGGATGCGAAAGATTGCTATGTGTGCATGCAGTTACCTTCTTCTGTAGATGAGGGTATTAGATACCATCATCTTCCACTAACATGTGGAATTTCTTGTAGTTTGTTGCTTAGTATCTTTTACTAAAGAGGTCAGTTTGAGTATTTCTTTTCCAATTACGATGCAGTACTTCCTGAAGTTCCAGCTTATAAGCATTTAAATAAATATGATTATTACAAGTCAGAGGACAGACTCCGGAAGTATTTCATACCATCTTTGGAACTGGATACGGCTTCTGCTCACCGACATAATTTGACATGTTCATTGTCAGATACAGAGAAGAAGTTTGTAGGTCAAGTAGACGATAGATATAGAAAACTAACACAGACACAAAATACAGGAGATAGTCCAGTAGATTGGACTGATGAGGAGAGATTACACAGATCTAAGGGGAGTTATGGACCGATAGCATTGAACCAGGTGCAAAAGGGGAAGTTGTGTGTGAGATGTCCTCAGACCTACTATGAAAAGGTTTTGGTAGGACAAAGTACGTGTGTTCATATCTTTCCAATGGAAGATTCAGCTAAGAACTTTTTGCAAGGCTCGGTGCAAGTGATTCCAACTGTGTATTATTTGTGTGGAAGGAATGCCTATGTGAGGTTGCCTGCGAATTGGTATGGTACGTGTTATTTGGCTATTATTTTTCGAAGATATATCATGTAGAAGATTTGGAGCTTTTGGAGACTGGGCATCACTCTAGAGTAAGGTGAGCTGTGAGTGTAGGAGCAGTGATTGGTGATGTGTTTGGAGCAATGTGATACCAAGTTTGGGTGTGGTTCTGAATGATGTGAAGATCAGAAGGCTGGCGACTCTGGTCGATGAGTTGTCAATGAATACAGCAAGGTGTTTGATATTGGTGAATAGAGAGATGTTATCGATAAGGACGATGGTTTTGCAGAATCGCCTTGCTTTAGACGTATTATTGGCAAAATAGGGCGGAGTCTGTAAATTATTGAAGGTTCAGTTATGCTGTACGTATATTCCAGACAAGGATCTGGAGAGTTATATAGATAACATTACCACGATTCATCAAGAGATTGAGGATCTGACTGAAAAAGGGGTGTGGGAAAAGATTGGAAAGTATTTGGTCGTGTGGGAAGTTGGTTTGCGAATTTGGGAAAAGGGTTTCTTGGATTTGTGTTAAAACCTCTCATTATTGTTGTGGCTTGTGTGATCTGCTTGTGGGGTCTCATCAGAGCTTACAAGTGGTACAGAGACAACAGAATTGAAAGAGATGTCAGAGTGAGTGAAATGTGAATGGCTAGCCTGCAGGACAGTCAATATCAGAATATCAAGAATATGGAGAGGTTCCGACGGGGGAGGATGGCAACAAGTACTGATTAGGTCTGTTCTTTCTCCAAGGGAAATAATTGTGTGATGGTGTGATGACATTTGTCATCAAAGGGGGAACTGATAGAGTGTCATGTTATTCTAAAATTTTAATCATATTCACCGTTAGTAAGCACCCACATATTAATCAATGTAGGTTAAGTGTGCCATAGAAATGTATTGCTAGAATCGTTTAACATAGGTGTGATTAGAAATGTAACCATGCATTTTAGGATAAGTAATGTTGCAGATCATTGTGAATGTATTTTAGTAAACGTATAATGTTTGATTTTCATGTAATGCTATGTATCAGGTTAAACGTGTGTCATGTTAAAGTTGCACGTGCATTATTTACATATAAGGAGTGATGAACTGATGCTTAATGTGTGATTTAGTAATGTGTTTAACAGTGTAAAGGCCTGATCGCATATACATTTAAAGAGAAGGCCTGTTAATTTTCTTATGTTAGGTAAATGTTGTAGACCGAAAAATGATTTCCCTTGGTAAAGGCTTTACGTTACAGGATGATGGAAAAATCTTAGAGAAGAGAAAAGTTTTTCGTTCCCATGTTTCTGTTGCAGGTGCAAGGACATTTAGCTCGTTAGTGAGACTAGGTCTTTGTTTTAGGAGTTAGGATGGTACGAGAAGCCAACAGGGGAGTACATTGGAATGTGCGGATGATACTTTCAGCGGAGAAGGTGCCTGTGACCCAAAGTCAAGTTAACCGTCTATGGTTGGGATACAAGTTTCGCTGGAAAAGTACTGGGAGAAGACCTGGTTGAAGAGGTGTGCCAAAGGGCGGGTACTACGTTTTTTGGGATTTTGTATTAGGGACAGTGCCCCGAGGGTTGAGCAGTTGCGGTCTAGATGGGGAGCTAGAAGGAGCATCTTAGAACGAGCTCTGACTAAGTGAATGTACTTCTTAGGAAGTCTTCACTTCTGACACCTTTTATTCTCTTGCCTGGAAAGGGAAATGCTAAGTAGGGGGTGTCACCTTAGAGATAGAGGTGCCGATTACGATCCGGCAAAAACCGGGTACGAACCGTCGGTCGGAGCGTTTTCTCCGTCCGACTCGTACCCGGTCGTAAAACTTCACAAACATGGAATTACGATTCGCACGGAAACACCATTTTCGTACGAATCGTAAAAAACACCGACCGACGAAAATATACATACGAATGTGCTCCGGGAATGCTGCGACGTGACGTCGGGACGCTGTCAGGCAGCGTTTCACGACCCAGGAACCACGATTCGAACCGACAGCAGTCCGGACGGCAATATTTTCACGGCACCCAAAAAGTGCCGGAAAAGCGAAGTACGTTGCGAAACGACCAGAGTAGGTGGCCCGGTACGCGCCGTACCACCCCCCAGCCTTTGTACGTACGCGCCGACCCCCCCAGCCCCCGTACGTTCGAGTCGTACCCCCCCGTGTATGTACACCCGTGTACGTGTCGAACCCCCCGTGTATGTACACCCGTGTACGTGTCGAACACCCGTGTATGTACACCCGTGTACGTGTCGAACCCCCCGATGTATGTACACCCGTGTACGTGTCGAACCCCCCGTGTATGTACACCCGTGTACGTGTCGAACCCCCATGTATGTACACCCGTGTACGTGTCGAACCCCCCCGTGTATGTACACCCGTGTACGTGTCGAACCCCCCCGTGTATGTACTCCCGTGTACGTTCGAGTCGTACCCCCACCCGTGTATGTACGGTGCGTACCCCCAGCGGGGTTCGACACGTACACGGGTGTACATACACGGGGGGTTCGACACGTACACGGGTGTACATACATGGGTGGGGGTACGACTCGAACGTACGGGGCTGGGGGGGGTCGGCGCGTGCGTACGGGGGCTGGGGGGGTCGGCGCGTACGTATGGGGGCTGGGGGGGTCGGCGCGTATGTACGGGGGCTGGGGGGGGTCGGCGCGTACGTACGGGGGCTGGGGGGGTCGGCGTGTACGTACGGGGGCTGGGGGGGTCGGCGCGTATGCGGACACATGTCTCCATGGTTGCTATGGGAGTTCGGTGCGGACGGTGTTTTTTCCATACGGTTGTAACATCGGACGCACGGGATGGATCGTAATTCCTCGGTCGGACTTCACTTTTCACATTTGTACGGTAAATCGTCCGTGGACGTGTCGGACACATTTTCCGACCCGAGGACGTGTGGGGAATACTTCCCAATGCGATTCGTATGGACTTTTTACCATGCGAATCGTAATTGCCAGTTTGTACGGCACTTGTGCGATTCGTACGGTAAAAAGACCGGATACGAGTCGTACGGGGAATTTTTTTACCGGATCGTGATCGGCCCCAGAGTAGGGAAAGACTACTGTTCTTCTTTTAGGCTAATGATTCCTAATGTAGACATTGGATTGACCATTGCATTTCTTATGCTTTTAGAGCTTGTTATTCTTTTTGTTCTGAGTCGTATGAGACTCTTACGTAGACTTGCGTTTGTTTTAGTGCCCATTTATCTTCTTCACCTTGTGCTAAGGTGTTTGTATGTGCAGTTATTTTTGGTTGTAATGAAATACTACAAATGTTAGATTCGGAGTCAGTGGTCCTTCCTAAATGAGATTTGATTCTGGTGATTATGTACTAATAATTGGATTTCCTCCCCTCTACACCATTTAGCAGATAAAAAGATCATGGCGACCTGAGAGGATTCTTAGAGATAATCAGGTAGACAAGAATCCGATCCTATCAACATCAACCTCTTTAACCTGTTTTGATATACACACCTTGTTGCACTACACATTTATAAGTTTGGAATGGAATGTAACCTATGTGCTCTCTCCATGCTTCTTTAGCTTAGTCATTCATCTTCTCATCAACCACTGTTTGCCCGCCATAATCATACAGATGTCAGAATGCATACGGAAAGAGAACTTTAAGAGCTTGTGTGGTTTTAAACTTCAAGACAACAAAAAACAGGTGCTCCTTAACAGTTTTTTAAAGTATACCTTGATCTTACACAGTTTTTACTGTTAAGCTTTACCATGAAATGATCTTTAGTGGGAAACCTGATGGCTGGCTGTCATACCAATCCAGATATTTAATACCTGTCTGTGCCTGGTCTCTCTTTGCGGTAGACTTGTAACAGTGTGTTTTTCATTTTATCTTTAATTTTACTCCCTGCAATACAGGTTTTATTTAACCCTGTATTTCATGAGAGTATTTCCACTTACCGTGTGGGCTCTCAGTTCACCTTTCCCCCACTGCTATTAGGCTGTTAGCACCCTAGAGAATGCAAACATGCTGTAATCTGTTTGCTTTAGGGCAATGCTGCAGAGTGACTTTATCACAGCATTGCTGTAACCTGCTAAACACAGACCGCACAGGCACCTTCAGTGTGAATGTCCTTGATTGCCAAGCTCCCTTTTCTGGGATGCCATAACCAGCAGTGTTTGTAGCCTGAACAAAAAGATGTGCCGTGTTGTGGGGACAGTCCTTCAAATAGGAAACATCTGCTAAAGGAAAGGTGTTTTTAGTGGTTCATTATAGATTAAAGCAAGTGGATTTTGTCTCAGGTATAGAGTTCTCTGGTCCTGCCTTTGAGGTGGTGGTACTTTCTAAGTAGAGGGGGTACTTTGAGAGGGAGCAGGGTGATGCTAATTTATAGCTCAGTCATTTCAGCCACGGATCATCATCCATGAACAAACAGTTAGGGTGAATGATGGTCCTTATACATATCTCTGGGTCGCTCAAAATAAATATCAATGAGGGAGGACACAGAATCAGGGTGTGGGGCTGTAAATGATATCCCTGAGAAAGTATGTCTGATTAAGTGATGAATTTTGTTTGGCAGAGGAAGGATATACTTACAAAATTCAAAGAAGAGGTGGTAAGGATCGTGGTGAACTTCATCTTAAGGATATATCTTTAGTTAAATTGATCTCTAAAGGTTGCAGAAGATTTGGGTCTGAGCGCCACGTTAGTTTTTGCCTTGAGTGGTTTTGATTTGAGCTTACAACTGTTGGGTCTTTCAGTTTTGCTCAACATGTTTAACACTGCAGCACCTCGCTGTAATGGTTTCTATATGTCTCAACTTTGTTCAATAATCCAAACACGTTTTCAATGCTGGTGCTAATTCCAAAGAAATAGTAAAATTACTATCCCCAATTTTGCCCACTCAAGAACCTGAGGTTACCGTGCAATTGATGATCTGTATTGCCAATTAGTATTTGAACCTTGAATCAATGGGAGAAGAGGAGGAACAGGTTTGTGGTGACTGATCCAAGAGGAAGTAAAACAGAACTCCCAGGTGGACATTCAGATGCTCTCAGGGAAGTTGCTTAATATCTCAGGTAGACTGCTTATACAGTCAGATATTATAATTAAGTTTGAGGTCTCTTGAAATAATGAAAAAGGTTGCTTCCTTACTCTGCACATCATCATCATAACTTTATTTGTATTATGATCAGACTTGAGAGTGTTGACCTCCAGGTTCGCTAGGTCAGTGGGAGTTTCTTGTGGATGCCTGTTTGAGTTAAATGAGCACCTCCCATCGCCCACTTTCAAGGCCCACCTTCTCCCCAACTTTGAAGCTAACGTCTGATGTGGTGCATCAGTGACATGTCAGTGCACACAGCACGCAAAGGCAGTCCCCAAGAGACCAACAGCTGAATGGATAGGAATTATACATTTTTCATATTTATGGAGTATTCCTTTAGAACAGGTAGGTCGTTAGAAGAAAGATTTAAACATGTATGCCACTAGCATCTGCAAACCTGAAAAAGGCTTTAAGTCATCCTAAATCGGTAGGAGTTGTTCCCTCTATTATAGGGCAAACTGTATAGAAACGAGGGTTAAATGATGACCAAGCAAACACTTTGTTCTTGGCACCTTCATCGAAAAGATTTTCACTTCAAGCTAAATCCAAGTGAGTTTTAATAAATATGGACACACCCTCGAGTCAGGAAGAGAGATTTAGGTGCCGATTCCGATCTGTTAAAAAAAATTACCGTACGACTCGTATCCGTATTTTTTTACGTACGAATCCTACAAGTACCGTACAAATGGCGAAGTACTATTCGTACGTGAAAAATCCATACAAATGACTTTGGGAAAAGTCTACGAGACGTCCCCGGACAGTTTTACATACAAATTGTAAAACTGAAGTCCGAGCGCGCAAGTACGATCCGTACCGGCCATCCGAAAACAAAAGCGCATGGAAAAGTCCCCGTACGGATCGAGCGCCGTACCACTCGTATCCGGGTAAACTTGTGCCCAGGATACGAGTTGTACAGCCTCTCCTCCCCCCATATGTCTGCACCGTACCCCCCATGTCTGCACTCTACCCCAGCCCCGTACATGTACGCACCGTACCTCACCACCGTACCCCAGCCCCCTACATGTACGCACGTACCCCACCACCCTACCCCAGCCCCTTACTTGTACGCACCGTACCCCAGCGCCATACCCCATGCCCCTACTTGGACACACCATACCCCACCACCGTACCCCAGCCCCTTACTTGTACGCACCATACCACACCACCGTACCCCAGCCCTGTACTTGGACGCACCGTACCCCAGCGCCGTACCCCATGCCCCTACTTGGACACACCATACCCCACCACCGTACCCCAGCACCTTACTTGTACGCACCATACCCCACCACCGTACCCCAGACCCGTACTTGGACGCACCGTACCCCAGCGCCGTACAACATGCCCCTACTTGGACGCACCGTATCCCAGTACCGTACCCCAGGCCCGGACTTGGACGCACTATACCCCAGCGCCCTACCCCAGCACCCTACTTGTACGCACCGTATCCCAACACTGTACCCCAGCCCCATACTTGGACGCAACGTACCCCACCACCGTACCCCAGCATCGTGTATGTACGAACCATACAGCAACATTGCATATGTGAGCACTGTACAACAACATCGCGTATGTACGCACCTTACATACGCTAAAACGACTTGTACAGAACCAGGACACCTGAAAACAGCACAAGGAGGGTCAATTCGACTCGCACAACACCACAAAACACGTCTACAGTACAAAAATTATCTAAAAGACTGACCTGGCACATCCAAACAGGCAAACAGAGGGCCAAACTCACAACCACCTCTTATAACACACCCACCAAAATTTCAAACCCAGCCACACCCACAAATGGACCAAATAAAAGGGCCCACTCTCACAAACCATGAGCGTTTGCAACAGACCCACTGATGACAGACACCACACACAAACAACGGCACCCATACACCTTAACTTACACACCTTCACACAACCTCCTTCACACATACTCCCTCTACCCATTCACACACACACCTACACATTCACACCCACACAACCACAACCATCCACACCCACACCCCACGCCATGCCCACAGACAAGAATCCAAAGTTCACAAGGGAGGAGCTGGACATCCTTGTCAACGAAGTCATCAGAGTCGAGCCACAGCTCTTTGGAACGTTGGTCAGACAGACCAGCATAGCCGAAAAATCACGCCTGTGGCAGAGGATCGTCGATCGGGTGAATGATGTTGCGCCCATCAGAAGGACCAGGAATGAATGCCAAGCCAGGTGGTACGATCTGCGCAGGGCAGTCAAGCACAAAATGAACGAGGACTACACCCAGAGTAACATCACAGGAGGTGGGCTGCCCTGCAGACCGGTACATTACCATCCCTGGGAGGAGAATGTGATGGCCCTGCTTCCGCCGGTGGGAGTACACGGAGTCGAAGGAGTTGCCGAGCCTGGTGAGTACACAAACAACTTACGTAACATGGGGGTAATGGCATCCACACCCCAACTACAACAAATGCACTCACCTACCCCCAAGCCCTCACTGGACGCAACCACACTCAAAAACAACGCTCATGCCACTAACATGTGTATGCCCCATTCACAAAGCAAGGCCATGCCATGTCCCAGCCTACACAAACCACAAACCCAAGACTGGATGTCCGGGATGCTGGGAGGGTGGGGATCACGAAACATATTGTACAACTCAGAAACAGACACCATTGCCCTCAGCCCATATGGCCCATGTACATACCCATGCACCATGCGCAATGCACAGGGACTGGCAAAGTACTGACAAGGTAGCTGACACTTGGCCCTGTTGTAGGCAGCACAAGGCCCTCCTGTGACAACTGCAAAATCTAACACAAACACAACCAGCTCAGATATCTATGACAGGAACTCACACTCACTGACATGGCAGCATGCTCCATGGGGGACAGATACATCACCTGGGAGACCCACTGCCAAATCACACTACAACCACCAGCAGCCACCGTCAATCAATCAACAATCGATCAGGGTACTTGTAAGGCACGCTACTTACCTGTGAGGGTCTCAAGGCGCTGAGGGGGGGAAGTTCCACTACTGCTCGAAGAGCCAGGTTTTGAGGAGTCATCTTAAGGCAAGTAGATCTTGGCGAGGTAGGAGAAGGATCTCCCGCAGGCGGTCATATGTTGGATGCGGGTGATAGCTGCGAGGGCGAGGCTGCCGGAGCGGAGCTGGTGGGTGGGGGCGTAGAAGCTGAGTCTGATGTTCAGGTAGGGTTCTCCGGCGTTGTGGAGTGCCTTGTGTGCATGGGTGAGGAGCTTGAAGGTGCTCCTCTTGTCGATGTGGAGCCAGTGCAGGTCACTCAGGAGGGGGTTGATGTAGCTGTGGCGGGGGGCGTTGACGATCAGTCGTGCGGAGGTGTTTCGGAAGCGTTGTAGCCGCCATTGGTGTGTGGATGGGAGTCCTGCGTAGAGGGCATTGCCATAGTCCAGTCAGCTGCTGATGAGGGCCTGTGTCACTGTGCTACTTGTCTCGGTCGGGATCCACCAGTAGATCCCGCGGAGCGTGCGTAGGGTGTCGTAGTAGGAGGAGGAGACGGCGTTGACCTGCTTGGACATGGAGAGGGAGGATGCGAGGATCAATCCTAGGTTGCGTGCGTGGTGGGTGGGTGTTGGTGCTGTCCCCAGAGCGATCGGCCACCAGGAGTCGTCCCAGGCTGAGGGTGTTGGTCCCAGGATGAGGACCTCCGTCTTGTCCGAGTTCTGTTTCAGATGGCCGCTCTGCATCCAGTCGGCGATGGCCCTCAGCCCTTGTGGATGTTTATTTTGGCGGCGTGAGGGTCCTTGGTGAGGGAGAGGATGAGCTGGGTGTCATCGGCGTAGGAGATGTTTTTGAGGTTGTGGTGGCGGGCCACTTGTGTGAGGGGGGCCATGTGGATGTTGAACAGCATCGGGCTGAGGGATGATCACTCACCCCTTACACAAGCACACACCTCCGGGGCACCCAATGGAGTTACCCACTCTCACAATGGACAAACCACAGCCAAAGAAGCATCCAAGGCCAAATTTGACATGTCAAACACCCTGGAGAACATTTCAATCAGTCCCCTGCAACATACCCATCCACAAGTGAACATTGATGTGAATGCTAGGCACATACAACTACCTGGAGGAACTCTGGGAACTAGAATATGTATGAAACATGGATGTCGCATTAAACAGCAATAACATTGTCTCTCTCTCTCACACAGGGCAACGTCATGGATCTCCCCCCAACAATGGGGGGGAAGTACCACAGTCCCAGGCTCGGGAGGAACCGGATCCCACTGGCAGCGACACCTCTCAACACTCTGCGGATGACCCCAACCCACCTGGCCCCTCTGGTGTCCAAGCCTCTGCAGCACCTGCTTCAGGTACATCTGTGCCAACCACCACCCCCATTCCTGCCACATCCCAGGAGACACCCAGGAGCCCTGCCCACACTGAACAACTGAGCCAGTATGACCTGGAGGGACAAGGTTCGCCAGGCACCCAAGAGGAGGCAGCCAACACTGCCATCCCTCAGGGCTCCCGTAGACCCGATGTGCCCACAACGGCAGGCTAGGCTTGTGTGGGCAGGGGTGGTGGGAGTGGAGGCAGGCGGAGGCGAGAACCTGACCAGACAGCTGAAGGGACCGGTATGTCACACGTACGCAACATCATTGAGGCATACCGGCGTGACACCAGGGCCATCAGTCAGGTAGTGGTGACCCTCACAGACATTAAGAATCAGCAGGCCGAGCAACATGCCAGTCAACAACAACACCAAGGACGGATGGAGGCAAGACTGGCTGAGCTCCTGGTGGTGCAAAGGGACATAAGCCATTCACTCCGTCGGATCGCCGACAACATGGGCAATCCTCCCTGTGACACCAGACGCAGACCAACACCAGCCACAGGGAGGGAGGAGGAGGAGGAGGAGGAGGAGGATTCGTCCGACGGAGCATCCCAAACATCGTCAAGGCCTGCATCTGAGGGTCCCTGGAGGAAGGTGGGTCGTCCACGGAAAAGACCGTGAGAGGCAGCGGACCATCCACATCTCCCAGGTCACCTGGCCTTCATGCACAACAGCAGCACATCATTCACTGACATTCTCTGCCACATGGACTTGCTGGTCACAGTCTGACCAATGATGACCAACACTGTGGTCTGGACTCTGATGACTTCAAATGCAAATGATACCATCTCCCCCTATGAACTTTGGATTCTATGCACCCGGTAGAGCACCTTATTTTTTCTACCAAAACACGCACCCCACCGAGAATAAAACTATTTATTTGTCATGAGATGTTGCAGTCATTTTGCATTAGTCCATAACATACGTGTGGGTAAATGTCAAACTGTACCTGAGTGTTGAACTAACTCCAGCCATCCATACCCTGGGATCTGAGTCCGGTACAGGACACACATGGGTCACAATGTATCATCCGATACAGCCTGGGAGCCCAATACTCACCCGTGATGGCCTCAAGCTGCTGAGGGGGGGCTTGAAATACTGTGTGGACACACAAATCAGGAAGAGGATAATGAAGGCCTAGAGGTCATGGCTCATGTGGAGGTTCCCGGGGAGGGAGTCCCAGGTATGTTTGTCCAGGCGTGAGAACCATCTCCTTCATGCTGGAGTGTTGTGGATGTGAAGAATGTTGGCCAGGCCAAGTTCGGATGCATAGAGTTGGGCCAACGGGGTCTTGGATGACAGACGTACAAGGTTGATTTTGGGGTCTGGGTTTGTTGACTGCCTCCTGAGTGTGTGTGAGGTCATCCTGCAGCACACAGTGATCCCTTGCTGCTATCTCAGGTGGACGGTGATGTTGATGGGGTGCGGGATGTTGAAGCTGAGTTGTGCAGATGCACCCTGGATGTGGACAAGTTTCCAGTGAGTTTGGATGTACTTGCTCTGTAGAGGGCGGAGCAGTAGTTGACACGGCTGGTGTCGTGGACCTGGGGGATGGTCTGTCTTTCCTTGGAGTGGATCTATCTGAGGATCATGTGCATCATGCAGAGGGTGTTGCAGCATGAGGTACAGATGCTGGTGATTTGCATGGCAAATGTGAGTGACAAATCCATGATGCACACCATCTTGTGTGCGTGGCCACTGGGTGCTTGTGTAGGGCCCCTGCGGGTGGGACACAAGGAGTTGAGCCAGCTGTAAGGGCACAATCCTCAGATGCTTACCTCAGTCCTGTACAAGTCCAGCCTCAGGTGGCTGATGTTCAGCCATTCATCCACGGACCTCATGCCTTCTTGAATGTTGGAACTGGCAATGGCTGCGTCTTTGGTGAGGGTGAGGAGCACCTGGCTGTCAATGGCATACGACATGATGAGGAGGTTGTGTGCGCATGTGATGGTGGAGAAGGGGTCCTGGACACATTGAAGATTGACACGCTGAGAGATGATCCCTGGGCCATGTGCCAGATGACACCACTATACCACATGCTGAAGTCTTGAGTCCCACTCCCATGGCCCTGCTGGTGCACGGAGCCGGTGTGGAGCAGGATGGACATGATCTGGTTGGTGTGACAGGGCCTGGAAGGCGGGACAGCACTGTGTATGCAGTTGGAGTTGCACACTCAGCATGCAAAGGTGTCGTGTGTGTGCTTAGGGTATGCCTGAGAGCAGGCGGTTGAGTTTCGGATAGACATTGCTTGGAGGGTGTCTACAACATTAGACTATTTTGTGATGTGGGTCATGCAAGGACATGAGGGTCATGCAATGTGCACGTTGCATGTGCTGACGGTCCTGCCTTTGGCACCGCTTGGCCGCAACAGTGGCACAGACAAGATGATGACAGCCAAATGAATGGTTGGAGGGAGGCAGGGAGGAGCATCTTTGAGGCATGTGTGTTGCTGAATCCCGCCACTTTGTGGGCCCTTGCTGCAGGGGCCGCAGCAGCAGGCGGCATGTCCTGGAAACTATGACAAAAGTAGCACACAAAGACAAGGATGTCAGAAAGGACAACTGCAACAGGTGTATGTAAAGGAAGGAGTGTCCGGTTACCCATGGCACACCCAGAGAAAATGGATGCACAATCACCAAAGATGACTCACACAGGATCAGGAAACAGAAGGCCGAGCCGCGCACAGGAGACACACCCTCAGCAGGCGTTGACGGCCCGTCGTGGGGACCAACATGCCCAAATATATACACAACCATGGACTTCATGCACAAACAAGTTTCCAACCCATGAAGAACTGCATGCATGTAGCCAAACTACACATAGGTGCCGATCACGATCCGGCAAAAACCGGGTACGAACCGTCGGACGGAGCATAATCTCCGCCCGACGCGTACCCGGTCGTCAATTTTTACAAACAAGGAATTACGATTCGCACGGGTACACCATTACCGTACGATTCGTAAAAAAACCCGACCGAACAAAAAACACCTACCAATGCGATCCGGGAAAGCGCCGACCTGACGTCGGGACGCTCGCAGCCAGCCATTCACGACCCAGGAATCACGATTCGCACCGACGTCACCCCGCACGGTGAATATTTTGCGGCAGCCAAAAACTGCCGGGAAATCAGGACGACGCGAACAAGGACCACCAGTACGCGACGGACAGACGACGCCGCGAACAAGGAGGACCAGTACGTGACGGACACACAGGACGACGCCACCAAGGAGGACCCATACGCGACAGGACGACGCGATCAAGGAGGACCCGTACGCGACAGGACGACGCGAGCAAGGAGTACCAGTACGCGACGGACAGACATGGACCCGAACCTACGAGTCATCCCTGCCCTCATAGCAGTACACCTCCTCTACAGGTTACGACGCAGACGCCGCAGAAGGTCAGAATAACTAAGGGAGGGGGGAAAGTGGGGTGGGGTGGGGGTGGCACGACCAGGGCAGGCCACAAAACAACCACATAAGTCACACACCACACATGGCCTGGACATACCTGACTCCCATGCCCTGGTCACCACGAGGGGGTGGGGGCGTGTCCTGATAAGCCAGCGACCGCCACAACGGAAGTCCGTCACCACGCGAACCGGCAACACAACCAGACAGGTACGTCCCGTACCCACGCCTGAAGAGCGTGGGTACGAGTCGGACCACGCCCACACACGTCACCCCAACAATGGCGGGACGGATCGCACCCACGTGGCAAAGGCCTGGGTACGGGCCGCACAAACATCACATAGCGTGGGGACGGATATGTACGGACCCTACCCCCACCCCGTATGCAAGGAGCGTACCCCCCAGCCCAACAGTGCAAGTACGACCCGTACCCCCACCCGCGTATGCATGGAGCGTACCCCCACCCCAACAGTGTAAGTTCGACCCGTACCCTCACCCGCGTATGCATGGAGCATACCCCCCATGCCAACAGTGTAAGTACGACTCGAACCCCCACCCACGAATGCAAGGAGCGTACCCCCCAGCCCAACAGTGTAAGTACGACCCGTACCCCCACCCGCGTATGCAAGGAGCGTACCCCCCATGCCAACAGTGTCAGTACGACCCGTACCCCCACCCGCGGACGTACAGAGCGTACCCCCACCCCAACAGTGTAAGTTCGACCCGTACCCTCACCCGCGTATGCATGGAGCGTACCCCCCAAGCCAACAGTGTAAGTACGACCCGTACCCCCACCCGCGAATGCAAGGAGCGTACCCCCCAGCCCAACAGTGTAAGTACGACCCGTACCCCCACCCGCGAATGCAAGGAGCGTACCCCCCAGCCCAACAGTGTAAGTACGACCCGTACCCCCACCCGCAAATGCAAGGAGCGTACCCCCCAGCCCAACAGTGTAAGTACGACCCGTACCCCCACCCGCGAATGCAAGGAGCGTACCCCCCAGCCCAACAGTGTAAGTACGACCCGTACCCCCACCCGCAAATGCAAGGAGCGTACCCCCCAGCCCAACAGTGTAAGTACGACCCGTACCCCCACCCGCGAATGCAAGGAGCGTACCCCCCAGCCCAACAGTGTAAGTACGACCCGTACCCCCACCCGCGAATGCAAGGAGCGTACCCCCCAGCCCATCAGTGTAAGTACGACCCGTACCCCCACCCGCGTATGCAAGGAGCGTACCCCCCATGCCAACAGTGTCAGTACGACCCGTACCCCCACCCGCGGACGTACGGAGCGTACCCCCACCCCAACAGTGTAAGTTCGACCCGTACCCTCACCCGCGTATGCATGGAGCGTACCCCCCATGCCAACAGTGTAAGTACGACTCGAACCCCCACCCACGAATGCAAGGAGCGTACCCCCCAGCCCAACAGTGTAAGTACGACCCGTACCCACACCCGCGGACATACGGAGCGTACCCCCACCACACCAGTGTCAGTAGACTCGTACCCTCACCTCGAATGCATTGAGCGTACCCCCACCGTGTATGTGCCAAGCGCACATATCCTGAAATCGGAGGTGTGTGTGCAGAGTCCACCCAGCAGTGCCCTGAGACAGGAGGGGTGGGTGTGGAGTCCTCCCAGCAGTGCCCTGAGACAGGAGGGGTGGGTGCCTATCACTCCCAGCAGTGCCCTGAGACAGGAGGGGTGGGTGTGGAGTCCTCCCAGCAGTGCCCTGACACAGGAGGGGTGGGTGTGGAGTCCTCCCAGCAGTGCCCTGAGACAGGAGGGGTGGGTGCAGAGTCCTCCCAGCAGTGCCCTTTGACAGGAGGGGTGGGTGCCTATCACTCCCAGCAGTGCCCTGAGACAGGAGGGGTGTGTGCAGAGTCCTCCCAGCAGTGCCCTGAGACAGGAGGGGTGGGTGCAGAGTCCTCGCAGCAGTGCCCTGAGACAGGAGGGGTGGGTGTGGAGTCCTCCCAGCAGTGCCCTGACACAGGAGGGGTGGGTGTGGAGTCCTCCCAGCAGTGCCCTGAGACAGGAGGGGTGGGTGCAGAGTCCTCCCAGCAGTGCCCTGAGACAGGAGGGGTGGGTGCCTATCACTCCCAGCAGTGCCCTGAGACAGGAGGGGTGTGTGCAGAGCCCTCCCAGCAGTGCCCTGAGACAGGAGGGGTGGGTGCCTATCACTCCCAGCAGTGCCCTGAGACAGGAGGGGTGTGTGCAGAGTCCTCCCAGCAGTGCCCTGAGACAGGAGGGGTGGGTGCCCATCACTCCCAGCAGTGCCCTGAGACAGGAGGGGTGTAACACATGTGTGTGAGGCCAGAATTATCCACATGCATACTGGCTACAAGGGAACATGTCCCCATGAACTCATGTCAACAGACTCCACACACAAGTACAGTGATCACCAAGGATGCCACGATTGTTGCAGGTGGAGACATGGCCCTGCATGCATGGCCAAAGTAGAAGGGCTCCGTCACACACACAGCTCATGTAGACACAGCTCTGCGCTAAACATTGGGAACACCCTGCAGGGAAGAAAGCTGGGTACACAGAGGAAGGAATACACCCTGGGACAAGTGCACCATGCAGTAACTGCTTACATGAACAAAGAAAGTTAGCCAACACCTTTTGATGGCACACAGATCACAGGGTCCCACCAATGAGCAGTACACTACTACATATCCCACACACCCAAACCCTTACACACCACCCAAAACCATGTAGCAGCCCCACCAACACCAATACCAGCATAGCAGTAGTGTGATAATGAAAACAAAATTAAGCTTTATTCAGCATGAGCACAATGTCCGTGGATCACAGGCAGTTCAATCTTCACAAAGCCCATAGGGCAGTCAATGATTCTCAGCTGGATGGGGGACACAGTGGGATGCGTGTCCCCTACCTTGCCTGCACAGTCAAATGGCATCGTCTTCCACACTGGTGAGGGCATCAGGGGGGGGGGGAGCAACAGGCACCGCAGGGACATCAGGGCAAAGGGGCGGCGTTGTGGGTGCAGGGATGGAGGACTCCACCACAGGGGGTGGGTCAGTGCCAAAGGCGGAGGCCAGGATGGCACTACACACCTTTGCAAGGTCCTCCAGGGAGTCCCCTGCACCCGAAGGGACCTCAGGCCCCAAGGAGGGGGGGGGTCAGAGGGATGGGTCGCAGCGCCACCGGGGGAGGGTGGAGACAGGGGGGGAGACTCAACCACCCTGACCGGGGACCTCCTTGACCGCTTGCGTGGTGGTGTAACTGTGGGGCTCAGGGACAGAGCGGCCATGAAGGAGTCCTTGGGGGAGATGTGGCCAGGAGAGCTGAGGGGAGGGGATTTGGAGGGAGTGGACTGGGTGGAATGCGGACTCCCACTATGGCTGCGTGTCACACGTTTGCCCCCCGACCCAGTGGGTGTGCCTACCTCACCCTGTGTGTGCGTGTCAGGAGGAGTGCGGTGGACCTTCCCTGCTGGTGTGGTACCCGTGTCCGTTGATGTGGGTGCATGCTGACGTCTGGGTGTACGTGTGACAGGCATGGGAGTGGGAAGTGTGGATGGGGCAGGGGTAGGTGGGGGGAGGTCGCGCTGCAGGAGACCCACTGCTGCAGTCAGTGTGGAGTCGATGGACCTCAGCAAGTTGCGTTGGTCAGCCTGCGATGAATGAATGCCCTCCAAGAAAGCCTCGATGTTGGTGAGGGTTTTGCCGTGGGCATGGAGGACATTAAGGATCGCAGCCTGACCAACCTGCAGTTGCCGCTGGATGTCCACAGACTCTGCATTGGCGGCAGCAGTGGAGACAGGGGCAGGGGGTGCGGTGCCTGGCAGGAAGGAGACATGCTGTGACCGGGCACGCTGGGAAGGGACACGAGCAAGTGGGAGGCGGCTGGTGGAAACTGAGGGGGCGGTGCGAGGTGTTGTTCCGCTGTCAGCTGCTGGTGCAGCCTCCGCCCACTCGGAGACATCGTCCCCGGACCTGTCAGCTTCGTAGTCTGATGTGCCAGTCGACAGGTCCTCGGCCACACTCTCCTCCGCCTCTGTCCCACTCGATGTGCCAGACCCGATGTCACGGCTGGCACTGGTGCTCGGTCCCTCCGCCTGGTCTGTGTCCATGTCTCCCTCTGTGTCCCCCGACGATGCTGTGGGCAGGGTGGAGAGACAGAAATTAATCAGACACCTGTACACATCTGTCACATGAGTCCAATCTACATAGGTAACATTGCATGGCCTGAAAAGGAAGATCCCTAACATCTACTGAACAGGGTACCGATGTAGGGCATGAAACACACAGTTGGTTGAGCCACCATGCCACTGAAATACCATGGAGAGCATGAGACAATAGCTAAACACAGGAAAAGGAGTCTGACATAGCACCCAGGCCCTGGGGACAATCCAGCACTGCATCTGCACCACACAGCGTTGGCGAAAATACCGATGACCAGGGACCATATCCATGAACTTGAGACACATGCTGCATAGGTAATGCTGAAAACATGCACAACATGACTCGGTCACTGCACATTGCGTGTGTGTCCAGACACATCACACACTGCCCAGACCCAGCAAGTGGTAATCAGGATTTAACACATAGGCATTGCCCGCCCCAACAAGACCCTACACGAGGCAAATTGTTGAGACACAGGTGGCACCAACATCTCATAGTCTGGGTGATACACACAGGGGCAGGCAAAAAGCAAGATTGGACGCCAAACAGCCAAGGTGCGCCTGTACAAATAATGAGGTACCAGTGCCCATCCTCAGATGAGTATAACAAGACACACAGGCACTGGCAACTGTGAGTATGAAGAAGGACAATCAGGTCAGGCTGCACAGTGGACACCTGTACAAAATAGCACGTCTATATACATGGTGACAGGGGACAATGGCACAGAGCACAACTTACGCTGTAGACACTGACAGTGGGCACGTTTATGATGACACATACACCACTGAGGAAAAGGTGCCCCAGGGGACAGTAGTGGGCACGCAACTACATGCTACTGAATGGTAATGACTGCAACACACGTCACCATCCCTGCACTATGTGTATCGCACACTCATGCACATCATGTCACAGGCCACTACATGGGACATGCGCGCTGTAAGGCATGACACATGAGAGACCAACTCCCATGTCTGGAGTCAGCATCAGTGCCAACTGACATGGAACCCACATGCAGTGAACTTGACAGTGCACAGGCAAGGTCCCACAACCTGTTACACACCACCCCCACACATGATGCTACAGTCATTGTTCCCGTGGACAAAGCGCCAGCCTACATTACCCTGTGAAGGAGTGACTACACACAGACCAGGGAACACATTGCAAGGAGGATAAGGGTGGCAGGGGCACAGCGCTATACTGGGGCAAACAGGATCTGCACAGCACCTTTAAACCCTGCCAGTGAATTCATGCTACTGTGCCCTTACAAATGCCGGTGACACACAACAAACACACATGTACCTACCCCCTTCCGGCTGCTGCATCGCCTGTAAGCGCCTCTCCAGGTCTGGAAAGACCACCGGCAGCACACGCCTGTGGAGGTGGCTCAGACGGCGGCGGCCGCGGTTCTTGTGGCTCTCAGGTGAGTCCCCCAGCAGGAGCCGTGCAATCCTCCGCGTCCAGCACCGGATATCCTGCCAGCGTTTCCTCACCTGGGGCAGGCTCCGCCTCCGACCATCCACACCCCTCACGGCACTGACGGCGGTCAGCCAGATCTGCTCCTTGGCAGTGGCGCCTACCTGTGAGGAGGAACAAGTGACACCACATCAATACACCAGCCACATGTCACAGAGAGACATATGGGTACAAATTAGCTGGTTACAACAAGGCATGTCATGCAGCCAACGCATTGCACCTTTGTCATAGGGACATCATCCCCTGGTGAGGGAAAAAGCACTACGTGCCACAGTGGGTACACAGGTGGAATGATGGCAATGTCACAATCAATGATCAAGGCTCACACTGTGCATCACACCCACCCCTCCTGTCTCAGGGCACTGCTGTGAGTGATAGGCCCCCACCCCTCCTGTCTCAGGGCACTGCTGTGAGTGATAGGCCCCCACCCCTCCTGTCTCAGGGCACTGCTGTGAGTGATAGGCCCCCACCCCTCCTGTCTCAGGGCACTGCTGTGAGTGATAGGCCCCCACCCCTCCTGTCTCAGGGCACTGCTGTGAGTGATAGTCCCCCACCCCTCCTGTCTCAGGGCACTGCTGGGAGACATCAGGCACCCCCCCCTGGGACCCCCCCGACAGTACATGGCATGTGTGTTACACCTGGACGCAATGGCAGAAGTCACAGTCACCACATAGGGACAGTCTGTGGCAGTGGCCTATGCACTCACCTGATACCCTGGTCGCCCATACAGCATGGAGTACTGTGGGAGGATCACATCCAGCAGAGCCATGTTCTCCTCCAGGGTGAATGGCTGTGTCCTCTCCACAGCCCTTGACATGGTTCCAGGGAATCAGTAGCAGCAGCTGGGTCGACGAATGCAAAGATGTGCAGGCAAGTGCTCCCTCATGGGACCTGGCTGCCTTATATGTGCCCTTCTGCCCAGTCTCATGCACAGGAGTACAGAGAGATTGGTCACTCACATTTGCATCCTATGTTTCCACCAATCCCTTCAAACCTAGCAGTCTGTGGGTTCTCTATCGGTTTCATTCTCCTGCATGATGTCAGCCCCACAAACACATTGCAACAAAGTAGACAAATTCCAACTGACTTCTGCTGTGCACCTTCCAGAACAATTTCGAATTTTGAACTTGGTCTCCATGACAACCAGCATGCATGTAGGCCTTAATACTTGTCCCCTATGTAATTTGGAGCATCACACACAGGTACGGTGCGTGTGGGGGCCCTAGGGCACCCCAAATGCATGGCAACGGCCCGTACATGCATGCCTACGCTCTCCATCACTATGGGTCTGCACGCGTATGCGTACCCGTAGTGGCACGGACCGTACACTCGCATCTACTCTTACTATCACTATGGGTCTGCACGCGTATGCGTACCCGTAGTGGTACGGACCGTACACTCGCATCTACGCTCTCTATCACTATGGGTCTGCACGCGTATGCGTACTCGTAGTGATAGTGAGCGTAGATGTGAGTGTACGGTCCGTACCACTACGGGTACGCATACGCGTGCAGACCCATAGTGATAGTGAGCGTAGATGCGAGTGTACGGTCCGTACCACTACGGGTACGCATACGCGTGCAGACCCATAGTGATAGTGAGCGTAGATGCGAGTGTACGGTCCGTACCACTACGGGTACGCATACGCGTGCAGACCCATAGTGATAGTGAGCGTAGATGTGAGTGTACGGTCCGTACCACTACGGGTACGCATACGCGTGCAGACCCATAGTGATAGTGAGCGTAGATGTGAGTGTACGGTCCGTACCACTACAGGTACGCATACGCGTGCAGACCCATAGTGATAGTGAGCGTAGATGCGAGTGTACGGTCCGTACCACTACGGGTACGCATACGCGTGCAGACCCATAGTGATAGTGAGCGTAGATGCGAGTGTACGGTCCGAACCACTACGGGTACGCATACGCGTGCAGACCCATAGTGATAGTGAGCGTAGATGTGAGTGTACGGTCCGTACCACTACGGGTACGCATACCCGTGCAGACCCATAGTGATAGTGAGCGTAGATGTGAGTGTACGGTCCGTACCACTACGGGTACGCATACGCGTGCAGACCCATAGTGATAGTGAGCGTAGATGCGAGTGTACGGTCCGTACCACTACGGGTACGCATACGCGTGCAGACCCATAGTGATAGTAAGCGTAGATGTGAGTGTACGGTCCGTACCACTACGGGTACGCATACACGTGCAGACCCATAGTGATAGTGAGCGTAGATGCGAGTGTACGGTCCGTACCACTACGGGTACGCATACGCGTGCAGACCCATAGTGATAGTGAGCGTAGATGCGAGTGTACGGTCCGTACCACTACGGGTACGCATACGCGTGCAGAGCCATAGTGATAGTGAGCGTAGATGCGAGTGTACGGTCCGTACCACTACGGGTACGCATACGCGTGCAGACCCATAGTGATAGTGAGCGTAGATGTGAGTGTACGGTCCGTACCACTACGGGTACGCATACGCGTGCAGAGCCATAGTGATAGTGAGCGTAGATGTGAGTGTACGGTCCGTACCACTACGGGTACGCATACGCGTGCAGAGCCATAGTGATAGTGAGCGTAGATGCGAGTGTATGGTCCGTACCACTACGGGTACGCATACGCGTGCAGACCCATAGTGATAGTGAGCGTAGATGTGAGTGTACGGTCCGTACCACTACGGGTACGCATACGCGTGCAGACCCATAGTGATAGTGAGCGTAGATGTGAGTGTACGGTCCGTACCACTACGGGTACGCATACGCGTGCAGACCCATAGTGATAGGGCCGTACACACGCATCTACGCTCACTATCACTATGGGTCTGCACGCGTATGCGTACCCGTAGTGGTACGGACCGTACACTCGCATCTACGCTCGCCATCACGATGGGTACACATACGGCAGCACTCCCACAGTGATTTGGGAACATGCACAGGCCCTCTCAGCAGCAGTACGGCGGATTTTACACATCACTGTGGTGATAGGCGACACACATGTAGGAATAGGGCGGACATACTTGTCCATGGATGGACATACTTGTCCAGGAATGGACATCAAGGCATCGTCTGTGCATTACCACATGTGTGGGGCACAGGTGTCACAGGCTGTGATGTGGAACATGCCTCCTGAGTGGAGAAGGCACCAGATGTATGATGAGATGTGTACATGTGTACTGTGTGAGGGTGCAATGTGTGCCAGGCATGCCCTTGACTCCTTTGACATGTGTGCATGTGGGACTGCGCACTTGGGGTGAGCGTCACTGGCATGGCACGGACACCAACACACGGAAGTGTCCCATGATGCCCGGTACAGGGGTCATGACACATGACTTGTCACTACCCACAGTGCACAATGTGACTATGCCATATATGTGTCCGGGATTTACATCAGGTTGATGTTGTAGCACCCTCAAAAGCTGCAGCCGTTGCAGCAACCAACATGTGGCTGTGTGTAGATTGTCATTGCACACTGTTCCCAACACCATGCCACATGTGTTATCGGATGTGAGGTGCACATGTATGCAAGGGACACGGAGTAGCGTGACAAGGCCATGTCAGCAAACTCACAAGGAATGTGTGGTGAGTCATGACATGTGCACCTTCATGGCAAGGTGTGTGGGCTGGACTAGTGTAATGTCATGTGACCTGTGGCTCAAGTGTTCCGCTGCCAGTCTCTGCAATCGGCATCACACTTCTGCTGATGTGTGGGTGTATGTCACTCCTGTCTTGCGTCGGGCAGTGCACTTGCACTGGGACACAGCTATTTCCATGGCGTGGCATGGTGAGGTTCTCAATCACCGTGTGTAGCTGGGTCTTGGAAGGAGTGTCACCTTGCATCCATACGTGTCCTGGGCATGTAGCACATGCCTGACTCCCTATGTGGCATGTGTGTATTGCCAGATTTACATGTGCTCAGTAGACATGAGTTGTTCTTGTAG
The DNA here is from genome assembly GCF_964204655.1 of Triturus cristatus. NCBI lineage: Eukaryota > Metazoa > Chordata > Amphibia > Caudata > Salamandridae > Triturus > Triturus cristatus. Next base: position 715,127,379 of record NC_140584.1, on the reverse strand, counting down.
TGCACTCACTCTTCCTTGTCACTTCCAAATTACTGCAGAGCGCCTCCTGTTGCCCGAAGAATTCCAGACTTGGCCACCATGCAGGAGAATGACAGGATCCGGCTCTACCGCTTCACCCAACCGTTGATTCTGGAGCTGACGGCGAGACTGGCACCACACCTGCAACCGCAGCACAGGTATCCTACGGCACTGACACCCCAGCTGAAGGTAATGGCTGCCCTACATTTCCTTGCCACGGGTACCTTCCAAAATACCATAGCTCATGTTGGTGGCATGTCCCAGAGCATGTTCAGCGGTGTGCTGCATGATTTCTTGGAGGCCATGTTGATTCACCTGGATGACTTCATCAAGTTCCCAACCCCTGAACAGATGACTGAGGTCAAGCGGGGATTCTATGCCCTGGGAGGGATGCCCCATGTCATTGGGTCCATAGATGGGACACATGTAGGTTTGGTACCACCACACGCACGGGAGGTGGCGTACCGCAATCGGAAGCACTACCACTCCATCAATGCCCTTGTGGTGTGTCTGTCCAACATGGTGATTTCACATGTCTGTGCTCGTTTCCCAGGATCAGCACACGATGCCTACATCATGAGGCGTAGCGGGATGCCTGATATGATGATGCAGCTGCGCAACGAACGGGCATGTGTTGTTGGTGGGTACAGTCTGTCTGTCCTGTATTCTGTTTGGCCGAGCAGCACTACCGCTTCGCCAGTTCTAACGATATCCATGTGCTTTCCATTTAGGGGACGCTGGCTATCCCAACATGCCTTGGCTGCTGACACCTCTCCGCAACCCCATCACGCCGGCCCAGCTCCGCTACAACACCGCCCATGGCCGGACAAGGCGAGTGATAGAGAGGACGTTTGGCATGCTGAAGAGCCGATTCCGGTGCCTCCACAAGACCGGCGGCGCACTCCCATATGCCCCGGCAAAGGTTTGCAAGATCTTCATGGTCTGCTGCATGCTGCACAACATGGCAGTTGAAAGAGCTGTGCCACTCATCCTGAATCAACATGACGAGGACCATCCACCCGTGGAGGACGAAGGGCTTGGCAATGGGCCTAGTGATGTGGAGGATGTGGAGCCGCAAGAGGACATCCGGACTCGGCTCATACGCGACTTCTTTGCTTAGTGGTGAGTACCAGTGTCTGAGTGTGCACGCCTTGGTCCCCGTGTGGCATGTGTTGTGATGCGTGTCTCCACCTGCATGTATGGCACGTGAGTCAGAGGTGTGTGTGGGTGTGTCACTGGAGTGATGGTGGCAGTGATGGTAGTATTTCCCCACTCATAATTGTGACCTAGCATGTTGTCATCCATACATGTGTCGAGTCAATGCACATGCAAGTGGCTGTGCTTTTTGTGGCTGACTTCTTGTGTGTCTCTCTTCCCCAGGTACCTGCGCATGCCGTCTTCTGGTTGCATTGTTGTGGCACTGCTATTCCTCATGGACATGGCATCGTGGGCTGACTCAGCGTTACAGGCACGGACACGTTTGGAAGTCTCCATGGGGTAAGGGATGCATCTGGGGTGTATTGGGTGTGGCAGTTGTTCACGATGTGTGCACACTGCCCCGGTCGGGGTTTGGTTCCTCTGCAGACATGTGGCATCCCCATGGGACACGACATGCAGCTGGGTACACCTGAATAGATGGGCTGCCTGGTTGTCAGTCATCAGTGATGGGATAGTGGATTGTGATGAAGGCATCAATGTGTGTGACACTGCCCTCGGACACATACGGTTAACATTGTCTTGACATGGCGTGGGACTTCCACATCAGCGGATGTATGGTGTATGGCAGTCTCTCCGTGAGCAGCTGTGGGTATTTAGCTGTTAGCCGACACTTGTGTGACAGTTCCATGGCTATCACGCATTTGTGCTGCAGAAGGGGGGTGCCAGTGTTGGAGCCACATGTTACTCCACATGATGTGTTCATGTGTACTTCAAGTTGCCTCTGCAATCCCAAAAACATGACTATTAAAGGTGTCCCTATGCCTCCAAGGTGCCTCTTCTCAGTCAATGCTGGTGTGTTGGCACGGTGCATCCTGCATGTCTGGCATGGTATTCCCTGATTGTGGCTATGTGTCAATGTGTCGAGTGGCAAGATGCAAGCTGTGTGTGTGTGCTGAGACTGTGTATTGGGCATGATGTCCATGACTGTGTGGGTATTGTGACATGTGCCATCCCCATGCATCCAACGTTGTCCATGACCCCATTCTCTGCATCCACCGGACTCAAGCTTGCAGGACATGGTTCTGCCACCTGTCTACACATACCTGGGTGCCCCCCAGGACACGGGCCAGGATCCCTGACCTCTGTGCATGACTGTTGCTGTACTCAATGTGTCTGTCAGCACGGTTGTTCGGCCACCCCCTCAGCTGGTTCTGACCATCACGGGTGTGTATGGTGCTCCATGTCTGTCTTGCCTAAAAAACTGTGACCCATGTGTCCTGTGCCAGACTCAGGCCCCAGGGTGTGGATGGTTGAAGTGAACAGATGACTCAGGCATGTTTAGACTGTACAAGACACATGTTAGGTAATAATGCTACCACCAGGCATCTACTCTTAATAGTGTGATTTATTATTGGGGGGGGGGGGGACAAAGTGAGGGGCTTTCCGGGATTAGGGAATCCAAAGTTCAGTAGGGGAGTTGGTGTCCTTGCCATTGGAAATCCTCAGAGTCCATGCCACAGTCTTTGTCAACATTGGTCAGCCAGTGACCAGCAGGGCCATGTGGCAGAGAATGTCTCTTGATGCTGTGATGCTGTTGCTCCAGTGGGCCAGGTGCCAGGCCAGGTGTCCTGGGAGATGGTGATGTAGCAGCCACCCTCACGGTCCTTTCCGTGGACGACCCGGCTTCCTGCGGGGAACCTCAGCAGCAGGCTGTGACGACGTCTGGGATGCTCCGTCGGATGTTTCCTCCTCCTCCTCATGATCCCTCCCTGTGGGTGGTGATGTTCTCCGCCTTCTGGCACAGGGAGGGTCGGCCATGGTGTCGGCCATCCGACGGAGTTCAGCGTGAATCCCCTGGGACGCCGTCACTTGCTCAGCCTGTCTGTCCTCCATCCTCCGTTGGTGTACCTGTAGACAGGCTATTAGCTCCGCATGTTGCTGGGCCTGCTGGACCTTGATCCCCTCGAGGACGGACACAACCTGGGCCATGCCCGTGGTGTCCTGCCGGTATGAGTCCAGGATGTTACGGACATGGGAAAATACCGGATCCCCAGCCAACTGGTCAGGCTCGCGCCTCCGCCGTCCTCCACTCCCACCACCCCTGCCCACTTGCGTCTGGCCTGCATTTGTGGGCACATCGGGTCTCCGGGACCCCTGAGGGGTGGCATTGGCGTTGTCGCCTGCCTCCTCCTGGGTGCCCGGGACACCGTGTCCCTCCTGGCGAGCCTGGCTGCATTGTGGTGTTGGGGCAGGGATCCTGGGTGTCTCCTGGGATGTGGCAGGAGTGGGGGTGGTGGTTGGCACGGTTGTACCTGACGCAGGTGCTGCAGGTGGTTGGACACCAGAGGGGCCAGGTCGGTCGGGGTCGTCCGCAGAGTGGTGAGAGTGGTCGCTGCCGGTGGGATCGGTCTCCTGCAGATCCGGGTCCTGTGAGTGTTCCCCCCCAGTGTTGGGGGGTGCAGCACGACGTTGACCTGTGTGTGAGAGAGAAAATGTTAATTTGGATCCATGCAACATCCATGTTTCATCCGTTACAAAGTTGGCACATTTCCTCTTGGAATTAGGATCTGTCTTGCATTCCACTCACAGTGCACTTGTGCATGTGTGTGTCCCTTGGGCACCAATTTGGCCCCTTTAACTATGTGTGGCACAGTCTTACTTGCTGCGTCAAGTGTGACTGCAGTCAGCAGTGGAGTGTGCATGTGTGCCGAGCTATGCATTTGCGCCTTCCTTGTAGCACTGTACATGTGCACATGGAGTGGATCCATACACTTATATGATGCAGGTGGCTGTCCTTGTGCTCGTGTACAGGTTGTGACATGGCCCTGCGTTTTGCCATGATGAAGAGGGGGGGTTCTGGCACTGGCCACCCTTGTCTACATGCACGCAGTCCACCTGCTGACGAGCAGACATTCCCACACACCAAAGGACTGATTTGCTCTCCCTGTGTCTCCCTCCTTCTCTGTCCCCCTCTCCCTCCCTCTCTGTCCCCCTCTCCCTCCCTCTGTGTGTCAGCCTCCTCCCTGTGTCCATCTTCCTGTGTCTCCCTCCCTCTCTGTCCCCCTCTCCCTCCCTCTCTGTCCCCCTCTCCCTCCCTCTGTGTGTCAGCCTCCTCCCTCTGTCCATCTTCCTGTGTCTCCCTCCCTCTCTGTCCCCCTCTCCCTCCCTCTCTGTCCCCCTCTCCCTCCCTCTGTGTGTCAGCCTCCTCCCTCTGTCCGTCTCCCTCCCTCTCAGTCCCCCTCTCCCTCCCTCTGTGTCCCCCTCTCCCTCCCTCCGTGTGTCACCCTCTGTCACCTTGGCCCAGCTTCCTGGGCACACACTGTTAGCAGATCTTTGAGTGGCCTTTGGCCTGTTGATGTGAGTTTGTTTCTGATCTCCAGGCACCCATTTTGTCTGCTGTGTGTCTGTGCGCTGCTGCTGTGGTGGTGTGTGCTGCCACTCTTTCACACTGTTGGCTGTTCATTAGCTGCTGGCATGTGCAAAACAGTGCCTTCACCCCCATGTGTTGATGCAAGGCGTCCGCCATTTGCTGGCAAGTCATTCCTGTGTTGGGACACAGTGTTTGTCTGGCTGTGACCTAGGCCATATGGGCAGAGGGCATTGTTGTCTGCTTTGGAGTCGCACTATGTGATTCTTGGTGCCCAGCCTCCCGCCATCCGGGTTACCGTGTCATGTGTTGTTGTCTTCTGTGGCCTGTGACTTGACATTGTCCAGCTGGGTGCATGGGGCATGGTGGCAGCAGTGGCATGTGCCTGCTCATGGAGTGTGGTTGAGTAATGCGATGGCTTGTGGTGGTTGCGTGCCTGTTATTAATTTTGGTTGTGGTTGCAGTTCCCCCCATGTGAGGTGCGTTGTTTGTGTACTCACCCGGGTCTCGGAGTCCTTCTACTCCTTCAACTGCCTCCACCGGCAGTATGGCCATCACCCTCTCCTCCCAGGGATGGTACTGTACGGCTCTGCGGGAGGGCCCTCCTCCGGTGGCGTTGGCCTGGTCGTGTTCCTCCTGTCTCTTGGCTCTGACCCTCCTCCGCAGATCGTACCACCTGTTCTGGCAATCCTGCTTGGTCCTCCTGGTGTCCGCAACAGCATTCACAGCATCGACGATGGTCTGCCACATGGCTGTTTTGGCTGCCTGGCTGGTGCTTCTGACCAATGTTCCAAAGATCTGTGGCTCGACTCTGAGGATTTGATCAACAAGGACCTCCAACTCTCGGTGACTGAACTTTGGATTCTTGGTAGTGGGCATGGTGAGGGGTGTGGGTGGGGATGGTGTGGGTGTGGGGGGGGTGTGGATGTTGGGGGGGGTGTGGATGGTTGTGTGTGTGTGTGAATGTGATGAGAGGGTGTTTGTGAGGGTGGTCGTGTGAAGGTGTGCAAGTGTAAGATGTGGTGTCGCTTGTAGTCTGGTTCTGTGGTGTCTGGCAGCAGTGGGTCTGTTGCAAAGGCTCATGGTTTGTGTGTGTGGGCCCTTTTCATTGGTCCATGGGTGGGTGTGGCAGTGTTTGAATTTTGGGTGGGTGTGTTATAAGGAGTGGTGGTGTATTGGGCCTCTGTTTGTTTTTGACAGTTGCAGGTCAGTGATTGTGTTATTTTAGTGGTTGTTGGCCATGTTTAGTGGCTGTGTGCCTTTCGAATGGTGTATTGTTGTGTTGTTTTGTTTTGTCCTTGTTGTGTACGTGCGTTTTGAGCGTGTGTACGGTGTGTACATGGGCCATTTGGTTGTACGATTATGTCCTTGTGTGTGGCTTTGTACGACTCGTACATGCGGTTGTGATGTTGGGGCATGGGGTGCGCTCCGTACTTAGGAGGTTGTGTTGGGGGTGCGCCAGGAACGTACTGGGGTGGGGGTACGACTGGAACGTACTGGGGTGTGGGTACGACTGGAACGTACTGGGGTGTGGGTAGACGGGGCTATGACACGTCCTGGGGTGGGGGTGTGGCTCGCACGTACTGGGGTGTAGGTACACGGGGGGTACGACACGTACTGGGGTGGGGGTACGACTGGAACGTACTGGGGTGTGGGTACGACTGGAACGTACTGGGGTGTGGGTGGACGGGGCTATGACACGTCCTGGGGTGGGGGTGTGGCTCGCACGTACTGGGGTGTAGGTACACGGGGGGTACGACACGTACAGGGGTGGGGGGGTGTACATGGACGGTGGTACGACACGTACTGGGGTGGGGGGGTGTACATTGACGGTGGTACGACACGTACTGGGGTGGGGGTACGACTGGAACGTACTGGGGTGTGGGTAGACGGGGCTATGACACGTCCTGGGGTGGGGGTGTGGCTCGCACGTACTGGGGTGTAGGTACACGGGGGGTACGACACGTACTGGGGTGGGGGTACGACTGGAACGTACTGGGGTGTGGGTAGACGGGGCTATGACACGTCCTGGGGTGGGGGTGTGGCTCGCACGTACTGGGGTGTAGGTACACGGGGGGTACGACACGTACAGGGGTGGGGGGGTGTCCATGGACGATGGTACGACACGTACTGGGGTGGGGGGGTGTACATTGACGGTGGTACGACACGTACTGGGGTGGGGGTACGACTGGAACGTACTGGGGTGTGGGTGGACGGGGCTATGACACGTCCTGGGGTGGGGGTGTGGCTCGCACGTACTGGGGTGTAGGTACACGGGGGGGTACGACACGTACAGGGGTGGGGGGGTGTCCATGGACGATGGTACGACACGTACTGGGGTGGGGGGGTGTACATTGACGGTGGTACGACACGTACTGGGGTGGGGGTATGACTGGAACGTACTGGGGTGTGGGTGGACGGGGCTATGACACGTCCTGGGGTGGGGGTGTGGCTCGCACGTACTGGGGTGTAGGTACACGGGGGGTACGACACGTACAGGGGTGGGGGGGTGTCCATGGACGATGGTACGACACGTACTGGGGTGGGGGGGTGTACATTGACGGTGGTACGACACGTACTGGGGTGGGGATACGACTGAAACGTACTGGGGTGTGGGTGGACGGGGCTATGACACGTCCTGGGGTGGGGGTGTGGCTCGCACGTACTGGGGTGTAGGTACACGGGGGGTACGACACGTACAGGGGTGGGGGGGTGTACATGGACGGTGGTACGACACGTACTGGGGTGGGGGGGTGTACATTGACGGTGGTACGACACGTACTGGGGTGGGGGTACGACTGGAACGTACTGGGGTGTGGGTAGACGGGGCTATGACACGTCCTGGGGTGGGGGTGTGGCTCGCACGTACTGGGGTGTAGGTACACGGGGGGTACGACACGTACTGGGGTGGGGGTACGACTGGAACGTACTGGGGTGTGGGTAGACGGGGCTATGACACGTCCTGGGGTGGGGGTGTGGCTCGCACGTACTGGGGTGTAGGTACACGGGGGGTACGACACGTACAGGGGTGGGGGGGTGTACATGGACGGTGGTACGACACGTACTGGGGTGGGGGGGTGTACATTGACGGTGGTACGACACGTACTGGGGTGGGGGTACGACTGGAACGTACTGGGGTGTGGGTAGACGGGGCTATGACACGTCCTGGGGTGGGGGTGTGGCTCGCACGTACTGGGGTGTAGGTACACGGGGGGTACGACACGTACAGGGGTGGGGGGGTGTACATGGACGGTGGTACGACACGTACTGGGGTGGGGGGGTGTACATTGACGGTGGTACGACACGTACTGGGGTGGGGGTACGACTGGAACATACTGGGGTGTGGGTAGACGGGGCTATGACACGTCCTGGGGTGGGGGTGTGGCTCGCACGTACTGGGGTGTATGTACACAGGGGGTACGACACGTACAGGGGTGGGGGGGTGTACATGGACGGTGGTACGACACGTACTGGGGTGGGGGGGTGTACATTGACGGTGGTACGACACGTACTGGGGTGGGGGTACGACTGGAACGTACTGGGGTGTGGGTAGACGGGGCTATGACACGTCCTGGGGTGGGGGTGTGGCTCGCACGTACTGGGGTGTAGGTACACGGGGGGTACGACACGTACAGGGGTGGGGGGGTGTACATGGACGGTGGTACGACACGTACTGGGGTGGGGGGGTGTACATTGACGGTGGTACGACACGTACTGGGGTGGGGGTACGACTGGAACGTACTGGGGTGTGGGTAGACGGGGCTATGACACGTCCTGGGGTGGTGGTTTGACTGGAACGTACTGGGGTGTACCTAGACGGGTGGGGGTATACATATACGGGGGGTACGTGTCGGACGTACGGGGGCTGGGGGGAGTGTTGGGCGCGTATGCGGGCACATGTCTCCATGGTTGCTGTAGGAGTTCGGTGCGGACGGTGTTTTTTCCATACGGTTGTAACCTCGGACGCACGGGATGGATCGTGATTCCTAGGTCGGACTTGGTTTTTCACGTTTGTAAGGTAAATCGTCCGAGGACGTGTCGGACACATTTTCCGACCCGGGGACGTGTGGGGAATGATTCCCAGTGCGGTTCGTATGGACTTTTTACCATGCGAATCGTGATTGCCAGTTCGTACGGCACTTGTACGATTCGTACGGTAAAAAGACCCGATACGAGTCGCACGGGGGAATTTTTTACCGGATCGTGATCGGCACCATAGACTCTTATGCACAATCTTTGACAACTATGCCAGAGATGCCGCATGCAAAGTGGCAAGAGATCTGCATTGACAGAGATGAGGCACCTTGGAGGGTGAGGAACCCCTTTATTACTCAGGCTCACACTAAGGGAAGTGCATCAATATGAACAGACACACAGGTCATTTGGATGAACATATGGGACCTACACTGGACACCCCCTTCACAACACAGATGTAGTAAATCCTAATGGCCTGGCACACAAGTTAAGGGGATGACCAAACACCCCCTGCTGCACACGGAGAGGCTGCAATTCCCCATTGAGCCTGTTATGGGGATGTCCCACACCATGTCCACCCGTAGCATCCCGTATGTTTCTGAGGGAAGTTATACACACATTTATGCCTTCATCAGAATCCACAAACCATTAGAGATGACTGTCACGAAGGTTGACTATCAATTCATGGGAGTCATGCTACATGTCATGTGCCCCATGGTGAGTCGACATGTATGCATGGTAACCCAACATGCACAGGAGCAGTCCCCACACATTCCAAACACGTAACACCCCCAAAATGCCTTGCTGCAATCCTCACCCAAAATGCATTTTCCCTTTGTCCGTGCATAGAACGCTGATTCAGCACACGTTGCAATACTCATGAGGAATAGCAGGAGGCCAATGATGACCGACCAGACAACATGCGCAAGAACCTGTGGATGACAGACACACAAGAAGTCAGCTAAAAGATTGTTATCCGCATACATGGTCATTTACTCTAAAGGAATGATGTCACCATACGATTAGAAAAATTAGGGTCACAGCTAAAATGAGTGGCATGACATCAACACTCGAGTGACACTTCAGAACACGCATCTAAGTCACTTAGCATACAGTCAGCTGGACACACACATTGCAACGCATGCCACACAAGGCTCCAAGCGTGCACACTCAGACCCAGTGACTCACCATTATGAGAAGAAGTTGCGTATGAGCTGACTCCGGATATCCTCCTCCTCCTCCTCCTCCTCACTTGCCTCGTGACCAAGCCCTTCATCCTCCACGGGTGGATGTTCCTGCTCATGCTGCTCCAGGATGAGTGGCACTGCCTTCTCCACTGCCATGTTGTGCAGTATGCAGCACACGAGGAAGATTTTGCAGACCTTCGCCGGTGCATATGGGAGGGACCCGCCTGTCTTGTGAAGGCACCGGAATCGGCTCTTCTGGAGGCAAAACGTCCTCTCAATCACTCACCTGGTCTGCCGTGTACATTGTTGTAACGTGATCTGCAGCTGATCTTGGGTTGCGAAGAGGCGTCATCAGCCATGGCATGTTGGGATAGCCAGAGTCCCCTACATGGAAACATCATGTAAAAAAGTGGGTCAGGAGATGCCGTAAGATACAAAGATACCACAAAACACAGGACAAAAGAGTATACCCACCAACAAGACATGCTCGTTCGCTGTGCAGCCGCAGCATCATTAGTGGTACCCTGCTACGCCTCATGATGTAGGCATCGTGTGCTGACCCTGGAAAACGTGCACAGACATGGGAAATCAGCATGTTAGAAAGACACACCACAAGGGCATTTATAGAGTGGTAATATTTACGGTTGCGATATGCGACCTCCTCTGCCTGTGGTGGTACCAAAGCCACATGTGTCCCATCAATGGACCCAATGACATGGGGCATTCCTCCCAGGGCATGGAAATCACCCTTGACACCTGTGAACTCCTCAGGAGGCAAAAAATGGATGAATTCATCCAGGTGCTCCAACATGGCTGCCAAAACATCATGCAGGATACGGCTGAACATTGTCTGGGACATGCCACCAACATCAGCTATGGTGAATTGAAACGTGGCAAAAAAATGTAGGGCTGCCATCACCTTCATCTTGGGGGTCAGCGCAGTAGGATACCTGTGTCGCGGTTAGAGTGGGGGGGGCGGGTTTGTTTGTCAGGTCCTCAATCAACTGTTGGGTGAATCAGTAACGGCGTATGCAGTCGCGTTCCCTCATGGCACCCAAGTCTGGCATTGGTCTGGGGACAGGCGGTGCCCTGCATAAAATTGGAATGAATAACGAAGAGTGAGAACATAACAACATCAATGTCGATGAACTGAGCACATGCTCAACTGCTAATACACATCTGCTAAATACAGAGTCTGGCCTGTGCAATACATCCAGGACACGTATGCCAGTCACGTGATACTCCTACGAAAAGCCTGCTACTCCCGTTGATTGTCAAGTCTACATGACATGCCCTGAAACGAGCTCTGGGCCAGTGTCAGTGAACAGCCAGAGACATAACAAGAGTGACATAAATCCACATATCAGCATATGAAGGATGTCATCTCATACAGACAGCTGACGGCAAGATAGACGCACAGATCACATGGAATGTCAAATGTACAGATCACACACATTGCGATGAAGGGGTACACATGAAAACAGAAAAAAGAGACATGGAGACGACGCAGATATGTCCTCATGTCAAAATGTCAAGTTCGATGCATACAGACACACGTTACGTGGAAATCCACATGTGGCATGGTGTGCGTAGATGTGTGCTATGCACATCTAGACACAGACACATGTTGGATGCAGCAACAGCAGATGCAGTTGACGGAACACCAACAGCAAGCTCATGGGAACACATGACACACACATGACATAGTCACATCGGTGCACGCTGGTCGTCAAATGTCAGTTGTTAGTCTCCCTGTCCCTGGCATCAGGGGACAGTTGCGGGTGATGGTGACTGTGCCATACCAGTGATGCTGTGCTTGACACGTTTGTACTACATGCACACATGTGCAAAGTGTGAAGGGGAAGTGTGCCACATAGTGCCCCATCACACATGACATGTGTACACATGTCATCACACATCAATTGTGCAAATACATGAGGAGACATGTGCAATATCACTGCCTGACACACCTAGGCCCTGCACATGTAGGACAGCAATGACAATGACTTGATGTACATCTTTGTGCGAGTCTGAGACCTCCATTCCTTTCGTGTGCGCATCCTATCAACAGTGTAAGCGTGTGAAACGCACTGTACATACGCTCTGAGGGCGTGTGTACGGTCCGTATCACTAGAGTTGTGTGGCAGTAGGTGCACATGTGGTACGGACTGTGCAAGTACGGTCCGTATCACTATAGTAGTGGTGCTGTAGGAGCACGCGTGGTACGGACCGTACACACGTACGTGTACTACCAGTGCCTTCACGTACGTGTACTACCAGTGCCCACATGTACGTGTAGGCACTGGTAGTATACGTACCCGTACGTGTACTACCAGTGCCTACACGTACATGTACTACCAGTGCCTACACGTACATGTACTACCAGTGCCTACACGTACATGTACTACCAATGCCTACACGTACGTTTACTACCAGTGCGTACACGTACGTGTAGGCACTGGTAGTACACATACCCGTACGTGTACAACCAGTGCCTACACGTACATGTACTATCAGTGCCTACACGTACGTGTACTACCAGTGCGTACACGTACGTGTAGGCACTGGTAGTACACATACCCGTACGTGTACTACCAGTGCCTACACGTACGTGTACTACCAGTGCCTACACGTACGTGTAGGCACTGGTAGTACACATACGTGTAGGCACTGGTAGTAAACGTACGTGTAGGCACTGGTACCCGTACGTGTACTACCAGTGCCTACACGTACATGTACTACCAGTGCCTACATGTACGTGTACTACCAGTGCGTACACGTACATGTAGGCACTGGTAGTACACATACCCTTACGTGTACTACCAGTGCCTACACGTACGTGTACTACCAGTGTCTACACGTACGTGTAGGCACTGGTAGTACACGTACGTGTAGGCACTGGTAGTAAACATACGTGTAGGCACTGGTAGTACACGTACGTGTAGACACTGGTAGTACACGTACGGGTACGTCTACTACCAGTGCCTACGCACACGTACGCGTACTACCAGTGCCTACACGTACGTGCACTACCAGTGCCTACACGTACGTGTACTACCAGTGCCTACACGTACGTGTACGTACTGGTAGTAAACGTACGGGTACGTGTACTACCAGTGCGTACACATACGTGTAGGCACTGGTAGTACACGTACGTGTAGACACTGATAGTACACGTGCGTGTAGGCACTGGTAGTACACGTATGGGTACGTGTACTACCAGTGCCTACACGTACGTGTAGGCACTGGTAGTACACGTACGTGTAGGCACTGGTAGTACACGTACAGGTACGTGTACTACCAGTGTGTACACGTACGTGTAGGCACTGGTAGTACACGTACGTGTAGGCACTGGTAGTACATGTACGGGTACGTGTACTACCCGTGCCTACACATACGTGTACTACCAGTGCGTACACGTACGTGTACTACCAGTGCGTACACGTACGTGTAGGCACTGGTAGTACACGTACGGGTACGTGTACTACCAGTGCCTACACATACATGTTGAATGCACTGTGCAACTGGTGCCATAGGGGTACGTGTGAAACGCACCATACCTGTGTGTGGATTCGAAAATTACATAGGGGACACATAAGGAACAAGTATTAGGCACTAAATGCATGCTGGTTGTCATGGATACAGAGTTTTCAGTTTACATTTTTCCATCAGGTGTCCTGGAAAAGTCAGTTGGCCACAATATACAATGTTGCAAAGTGGTTGTTAACTTGACATGATGCTCAAAATTTGAATGATGCAAATGCTGTCACTGGTGTATGTGGAAAGGGATTGGAGTAAACGTAAGATGCGAATGAATCTGACCAATCACTATGTACTCCTCCAAATGAATGGCCCTCAGCAAGACAGATATAAGTCAGCCAGAACCCATGAGAGGGCACTTGCCTGCACAACTTTCCTGTTGACAACACTGCTGCTGTCTGTGCTTCCTCTGGCACCATGTCAAGGTCTGTGGAGAGGGCCCAGCCATTCACCCAGGAGGAGAATGAGGCATTGCTGGATGTCATCCTCCCACAGTACGCCAGCCTGTATGGTAGACCAGGGGAGCAGGTGAGTGCTGACTCCACTAGCTTTGACTGTGCACCTTTTTATTGACTGTCACTTCTGGCTTTGTGTCCAGGTGTGACAGACATGCAATGTTGTTTAGAGTGGGTCCCAGGGGGGGGGGGGATGGCTTATGTCTCCCATGCAGAGCATGATGTAGTTCATGTGTGCACTCCTCACTTGCATTGTGCTTACTGTGACATTCACTGCATAGTGCATGACACATTCAGCCTGGCTAATCCTTTGTGGCATATTTTGTATATAGACCTCAGGTGATTCAGTGGTCCCCCTGGTGTGACAGGTGACTCTACCCACAGATGTGTGTGAGTTGAGTGGAGCTGTGGTGAGAGTGTCCAAGTGATGTGTATGCCCCCTGGACATTGATGTGTGTGAATGTTCCTTGTCATGTGGGTGAGTGTCTATGTGAAGTGTTGCACCACAGCTGCATGGAGGAGGCAACAGCTCTACCCATCTGATGTGAGAAGTAAGCCGTGCTGTGTGTCTGACTTGCTGAGCTAGCCCCACACCTGTGACACCCCACAGGCAAGTGGCACATGTGCAGAGTGAGGTTTGTATCCGCTGTCGCCAATGGCATGTGATTGATCTGTGCCTGTGTGTGTCTGTGTACTCTGCTGAGGTTGCGTCAGCGGCATGTAACTGCTTGGAGGTGCTGTCCATCAGCCTGGTGTTGCTTGTGATGCACAGTGTGTGCCATGTTCAAGAGTGTGTCGCACCCCTCATGCCACCTGTGTACTTTATATGCCATGTAGTGCATTGGGGCTTCCACAGAGGCCAATGTCCATATGACAAAGATGCTATTCCTTGGCAGCATCCTATGCCCTGTTCAACATATCAAAGATGTTCAAATGTGTGTCTCTCTGACATGGAGCAGGTGTAGTGATGTTGTCTCACTTTGTCATCCTCACAGGTAACTGCCTACGCAAAGGGGGAGATCTGGAAGCAGGCCGTCAGGGCCGTGAGATCGGTGGAGGGTCGCAGTCGGTGCCTAGCCCAAGTAAGAAAACGGTGGCAGGACATCCAGTGCTGGACCCGGAGGATCGCCCGGGTCCTGCTGAAGGACTCACCACCACGCCCCCACGGCGGGCGCCGACGCATGACTCACCAGATGAAGCGTGTCCTGGTGGTGGTCTTCCCTGACATGGATAGGCGGTTACAGGAGGGACAGCAGCAAGGAGGGGGTAGGTACATGTGTGTTTGTTGTGTGTCACCAGCTTTTGGAAGTGCTCAGTCGCCTGGATACACTGCCAGGGTTTATATGTGCAGTGCATATCCTGTTCCTCCAAGTCAACCGGTGCTGTTCTTCCTCCCTTCCCCTCCTTGACATGTGTTCCCTGGTCTGTGTGTAATCACTATTGCACATGGTCATCTAGGCTGCCAGTTAATCCAAGTGCACATTGCTTACTGCATCATGTGTGGGGGTGGTCTGTGACATGTGTTGGTACCTTGCCTGTGCCCTGTCCTGTTCAGTCATTTGGGGTTCCATATTTGTTGGCACTGATGCTGAGTCTCAACATAGGAGTGTGAGGTTTCAAATGAACAGACTTGCTGCATGCATGACCGACGATGTGGCCTCAGACATGATGTGCATGAGTGGGAGATATGCATAGTTCCGGGGTGGTTGCTCATGTTACAGTCAGATCATTCCAGGACCATGGAGCAGTGTGCCCACTACAGTCCCCTGAGACACCCTTGCCTCGGAATCATGTGTGTCATCCAACACTGTGCCCATTCTCTGTGTGTTCAGCATAGGTAGGCCTCTGTGGCATTGTTCCCTGGCCTCATTTGTATTTATCTAAAGTGTGCTACATGTGTCCACTGGACAGGGTGACCCCATTTGGCTGGTGCATCCTCACACTGGGCAGTGCCTGTGTGTCTATTTACAACTATCTGTTGATGGTTGTTTATCACAAATATGTGTTGGCAGCCTCACGAGGTGATGTGGAGTACATTTTGGAATTCTTGATGCACATTTTAGTAAACCCAGATTAAGAGTTGTAACTTCTTGATCTGTCTCAATCACATTGTCTCAGGTATGGGTTGTTTGTGCAGGCAAGGCCTACATGTCCAAACCTTATGTCTCCTTGCCAGGTCTGACCTGTGTGTGATAATTGTTTGGACAGACACTCAACATGCAGTGACCCAGTCATGTTGTGCAGGGTCTAATGTTTGTGCTTTGCAGCATGTGTCAAAAGTTTAAATACATGATTCCTGCTCATCCATTTTTTGCACCAGTGTGTGGTCCAGATGCTACGTAGTTTGGTCTTTGTGTGCTGACATCTGTGTGGACATTCTGGCTTGCCATGAGGGTGTCTCCTCAGTGTAGGTGTGCCTTATTCCGACAAAATTGCAGGCCCATTAGCTTATGCATTGTCCTGTGTTTGGACATGTTTGCCACTCCTCTAATGTGCAGGCAAGCTAGGAGAGACACGTGCCCATGTGTCCCCCCAAGGACTTCTATTCTCGACTGGCCATTGGCCTTTGTATATAGTGTTCTGTTTTTTTTTTTTATCTTATGCTGATTAAAGCATTTTCTTTTTACTTTGAACACAATTGCATTTCAGGTATTGATGTTGGTGCTGATGCTATAGGAGTTGGGGTTGTGGTAATGTGTTATGTTTTGGGCCAGGGTTCGAGTCTGATGGGCATGAGGTGGCCTATGGGATCTGCGTGCCATCACAAGGTCTCTGCAAAGGATCTTTGGTCGTGTGTGTAATTTCTTTTTGAGACATTGTACCAAGGAGTGTCCCTTCTTCCGTGGAACCTGACATCTTCCCTGCAGAGAGTTGAACAATTGTTGTGCTGACCTGTGTATACATTCCCTTTGTTGGTGAAGGATCCCTTCAACTATGGCCATGACTGCTAAGCAATGTCTCCGGCTGCATCTTCTGTGCCATCCTTGCTAGTCACTGTACTTGTGTATTGAGTATGTTGCCATGCCTTCATGGAGAAATTCTCCTTTTTCCGCACTATGCATGTGTGTTATCCTAGCCTAGCACACATATGGTACTTGTTCTGAAGGGTATTTGGGCACCTGACTCGCAAGTGTGGGCATTGTATCTGTGGGAACTCCACCTATTCCTTCCATGAGAGACGACATCTTAGTGGCTGTCCCAGCACCTGTACATTCCTATCAGTCCTGGGATGTGCGTGACAGTGTGTGTTCCCTTTGGCTCTCTTAGTTTAGTAGGCATTGACATGACTATACAGTCTTGTGGCATGATCTCAGTGTGTGTATTGTGCTGCATCCGCCAGTGGTGGGTATGCATGTGTCATTTGTCCTCACACCCACATGTGGTGTGTCATGCAGTGGGGGAAAGACATCCATCCTCATGGGAGTGGGACACTGCCGTCAGTGATGTATTGTTATGGCACTCTCAACATAGTCGAAAATTAGGGATGCGTACATACACCCATGGAGTTGTGTTCATCTGATAATGATGTACACACCCCCATGTCTCTGTCCACTACTGGGAGTGATAAGCACCCACCCCCATGTCTCTGTCCACTGCTGGGAGTGATAGGCACCCACCCCATGTCTCTGTCCACTGCTGGGAGTGATAGGCACCCACCCCTCAGATGTCTGGGCACTGCTGGGAGTGATATGCACCCACCACTCACATGTCTGGGCACTGCTGGGAGTCCTGTGCACCCACCCCTCACATGTCTCTGTCCACTGCTTGGAGCCCTCTGCACCCACCCCTCACATGTCTCTGTCCACTGCTGGGAGTGATAGGCACCCACCCCTCACATGTCTGGGCATTGCTGGGAGTCCTCTGCACCCACCCCTCATATATCGGGGCACTGCTGGTAGTGATATGCACCCACCCCTCATATGTCTGGGCACTGCTGGGAGTCCTCTGCACCCACCCCTCATATGTCTGGGCACTGCTGGGAGTCCTCTGCACCCACCCCTCATATGTCCGGGCACTGCTGGGAGTGGTATGCACCCACACCTCATAAGACTCTGTCCACTGCTGGGAGTCCTCCGCACCCACCCCTCATATGTCTGGGCACTGCTGGTTGTGATATGCACCCACCCCTCATATATCTGGGCACTGCTGGGAGGCCTCTGCACCCACCCCTCATAAGTCTGGGCACTGCTGGGAGTCCTCTACACCCACCCCTCACATGTCTCTGTCCACTGCTGGGAGTGATAGGCACCCACCCCTCACATGTCTCTGTCCACTGCTGGGAGTGATATGCACCCACCCTTCACATGTCTGGGCACTGCTGGGAGTCCTCTGCACCCACCCCTCATATGTCTGGGCACTGCTTGGAGTCCTCTGCATCCACCCCTCATATGTCTGGGCACTGCTGGGAGTCCTCTGCACCCACCCCTCACATGTCTCTGTCCACTGCTGGGAGTGATAGGCACCCACCCCTCACATGTCTGAGCACTGCTGGGAGTCCTCTGCACCCACCC
Organism: Triturus cristatus; assembly: GCF_964204655.1. NCBI lineage: Eukaryota > Metazoa > Chordata > Amphibia > Caudata > Salamandridae > Triturus > Triturus cristatus. The sequence continues at coordinate 715,109,168 of NC_140584.1, read as the reverse complement.
CTCATATGTCTGGGCACTGCTGGGAGTGATATGCACCCACCCCTCAAATGTCTGGGCACTGCTGGGAGTCCTCTGCACCCACCCCTCATATGTCTGGGCACTGCTGGGAGTGATATGCACCCACCCCTCATATGTATGGGCACTGCTGGGAGTCCTCTGCACTCACCCCTCATATGTCTGCACACTGCTGGGAGTGATATGCACCCACCCCTCATATGTCTGGGCACTGCTGGGAGTCCTCTGCACCCACCCCTCATATGTCTGGGCACAGCTGGGAGTGATATGCACCCACCCCTCATATGTCTGGGCACTGCTGGGAATCCTCTGCACCCAACCCTCATATGTCTCTGTCCACTGCTGGGAGTCCTCTGCACCCACCCCTCACATGTCTGGGCACTGCTGGGAGCGATATGCACCCACCCCTCACATGTCTGGGCACTGCTGGGAGTCCTCTGCACCCACCCCTCATATGTCTGGGCACTGCTGGGAGCGATATGCACCCACCCCTCATATGTCTGGGCACTGCTTGGAGTCCTCTGCACCCACCCCTCATATGTCTGGGCACTGCTGGGAGTCCTCTGCACCCACCCCTCACATGTCTCTGTCCACTGCTGGGAGTGATAGGCACCCACCCCTCACATGTCTGGGCACTTCTGGGAGTCTTCTGCACCCACCCCTCATATGTCTGGGCACTGCTGGGAGTGATATGCACACACCCCTCATATGTCTGGGCACTGCTGGGAGTCCTCTGCACCCACCCCTCATATGTCTGGGCACTGCTTGGAGTGATATGCACCCACCCCTCATATGTCTGGGCACTGCTGGGAGTCCTCTGCACCCACCCCTCATATGTCTGGGCACTGCTGGGAGTGATATGCACCCACCCCTCATATGTCTGGGCACTGCTGGGAGATCTCTGCACCCACACCTCATATGTCTGGGCACAGCTGGGAGTGATATGCACCCACCCCTCATATGTCTGGGCACTGCTGGGAATGCTCTGCACCCAACCCTTATATGTCTCTGTCCACTGCTGGGAGTCCTCTGCACCCACCCCTCATATGTCTGGGCACTGCTGGGAGCGATATGCACCCACCCCTCATATGTCTGGGCACTGCTGGAAGTCCTCTGCACCCACCCCTCACATGTCTCTGTCCACTGCTGGGAGTGATAGGCACCCATCCCTCACATGTCTCTGTCCACTGCTGGTATTCCTCTGCACCCACACCTCACATGTCTTTGTCCACAGCTGGGAGTGATAGGCACCCACCCCTCACATGTCTGGGCACTGCTGGGAGTCCTCTGCACCCACCCCTCATATGTCTGGGCACTGCTGGGAGTGATATGCACCCACCCCTCAAATTTCTGGGCACTGCTGGGAGTCCTCTGCATCCACCCCTCATATGTCTGGGCACTGCTGGGAGTGATATGCACCCACCCCTCATATGTCTGGGCACTGCTGGGAGTCCTCTGCACCCACCCCTCATATGTCTGGGCGCTGCTGGGAGTGATATGCACCCACCCCTCATATGTCTGGGCACTGCTGGGAGTCCTCTGCACCCACCCCTCATATGTCTGGGCACAGCTGGGAGTGATATGCACCCACCCCTCATATGTCTGGGCACTGCTGGGAATCCTCTGCACCCAACCCTCATATGTCTCTGTCCACTGCTGGGAGTCCTCTGCACCCACCCCTCATATGTCTGGGCACTGCTGGGAGCGATATGCACCCATCCCTCACATGTCTGGGCACTGCTGGGAGTCCTCTGCACCCACCCCTCATATGTCTGGGCACTGCTGGGAGCGATATGCACCCACCCCTCATATGTCTGGGCACTGCTTGGAGTCCTCTGCACCCACCCCTCATATGTCTGGGCACTGCTGGGAGTCCTCTGCACCCACCCCTCACATGTCTCTGTCCACTGCTGGGAGTGATAGGCACCCACCCCTCACATGTCTGGGCACTGCTGGGAGTCCTCTGCACCCACCCCTCATATGTCTGGGCACTGCTGGGAGTGATATGCACCCACCCCTCATATGTCTGGGCACTGCTGGGAGTCCTCTGCACCCACCCCTCATATGTCTGGGCACTGCTGGGAGTGATATGCACCCACCCCTCATATGTCTGGGCACTGCTGGGAGTCCTCTGCACCCACCCCTCATATGTCTGGGCACTGCTGGGAGTGATATGCACCCACCCCTCATATGTCTGGGCACTGCTGGGAGTCCTCTGCACCCACCCCTCATATGTCTGGGCACAGCTGGGAGTGATATGCACCCACCCCTCATATGTCTGGGCACTGCTGGGAATCCTCTGCACCCAACCCTCATATGTCTCTGTCCACTGCTGGGAGTCCTCTGCACCCACCCCTCATATGTCTGGGCACTGCTGGGAGCGATATGCACCCAACCCTCATATGTCTGGGCACTGCTGGAAGTCCTCTGCACCCACCCCTTACATGTCACTGTCCACTGCTGGGAGTGATAGGCACCCACCCCTCACATGTCTCTGTCCACTGCTGGTATTCCTCTGCACCCACACCTCACATGTCTTTGTCCACTGCTGGGAATCCTAGGCAGCCACCCACCCACCCACCTGCACCCTTGGTGCAGTACACTGCTGTCCTGGGCATACACACACCCCAATATACTGGTTATATGCTGCACCAGGCCCTAAGCCAACATTTGTGGCCTGTGTACGCCTTGTATCACAAATGTACTGGTGCCCTTGGGGTATGGGTGATGCGGTCCGTACCCCCGCATTCATGGGTTGGGTACGGCCCGTACCACGCGTACCCCTACATCACCACCACAATGGTGGTACGGACCGTACCCACGCTCTGAGTCCGTGTGTACGGTCCGTACCACCATTGTAGTGGGGATGTAGGGGTACACATGGTACAGACCGTACCCACGCCCTCAGAGTGTGTGTACGGTCCGTACCACCATTGTAGTGGTGATGTAGGGGTACGCATGGTACGGACCGTACCCATGCCCTCAGAGCGTGGGTATGGTCCGTACCACCATTGTAGTGGTGATGTAGGGGTATGCGTGGTACGGACCGTACCCACGCCCTCAGAGCGTGGGTACGGTCTGTACCACCATTGTAGTGGTGATGTAGGGGTATGCGTGGTGCGGACCGTACCCACACCCTCAGAGCATGGGTACGGTCTGTACCACCATTGTAGTGGTGATGTAGGGGTACGCGTGGTACGGACCGTACCCACGCCCTCAGAGCGTGGGTATGGTCTGTACCACGCGTACCCCTACATCACCACTACAATGGTGGGACGGACCGTATCCTCGCTCTGAGGGCGTGGGTACGGTCCGTACCACTGGTACCCCTACATCACCACTACAATGGTGGAACGGACCGTACCCACGCCCTCAGAGCGTGGGTACGGTCCGTCCCACCATTGTAGTGGTGACGGGTACGCGTCCACGTCCACTTCCGTTGTTGCGGTACGCAGGGATTGGTGGACATGCCCCCCGAAGTGACCAGACCCTGGAGGTAATGTATGTACAGAATATACAAGAACAAAGCAAACCCAACGACGGACCAAGGTCAAGCACTTGTATTCCTACTGTTTTTCTTATTTCAAAGGTACACTATGTTTGTGTACGTGGTGCAACAACTTCCAGCACCCGTCGTTGTTAGATGCAGGACAAGACCAAAAGTTTATACACAAAGGAAGGTGCACTCAAATAACCAGGTCCAAATTGATATGTGTTCCAAAAGATCTTCTCTCGATCTTCGTATTTATTAAGCAAACAAGGCAGCCAACGCGTTTCGTTCCTAACACACAGGAACTTCTTCAGGGCACAAAGTAGGTAACTTATGTATTTCTATTCCAAATTCATAGAGTCAGGGAAAACCCCGATCACAACGTCGAACCGTACAGTAGGTGTGTAGTAGCACATCCACAGGTATAAAAACGAAGACAAGATCTTATTATAACAAAGTCACGTGTAGACACAGGATAGTAGGTCAGGTAGGTTATAAATCCATTGTTGGACCAATTAATCTCAGTGTTCGTAAATGAACCAGCGGCATGATAACCAGCAGCGGAGCGGCGAGTTATCATGCCGCTGGTTCATTTACGAACACTGAGATTAATTGGTCCAACAATGGATTTATAACCTACCTGACCTACTATCCTGTGTCTACACGTGACTTTGTTATAATAAGATCTTGTCTTCGTTTTTATACCTGTGGATGTGCTACTACACACCTACTGTACGGTTCGACGTTGTGATCGGGGTTTTCCCTGACTCTATGAATTTGGAATAGAAATACATAAGTTACCTACTTTGTGCCCTGAAGAAGTTCCTGTGTGTTAGGAACGAAACGCGTTGGCTGCCTTGTTTGCTTAATAAATACGAAGATCGAGAGAAGATCTTTTGGAACACATATCAATTTGGACCTGGTTATTTGAGTGCACCTTCCTTTGTGTATAAACTTTTATGTACAGAATATAGTATTTTTTCCATTGAGTAGGGGTTATGTTTCCTGCCCCTTGCCCCCTCTTTGCCCCTGGGTGTTGTTCTGACCTTCTGCGGCGTGCGCAGCAGTTTTGGTGCACCAGGTCATAGGCTAGGAGGGCCGGTATGACACGTAGGATGGGGTCCATGGCTGTCCGTCGAGTACCGGAGCTCCTTCTTCTCATCATCCTCAATTTCCCGGGAGTTTTTGGCTGCCGTAAAAAAATGAGCCGTGCGGAGTGACATAGGCACGAATCGTACTTGCTGGTTCGTAAAACGCTGCCTGACTCCGTCCGGACGTCACGTACGCGATGTCCAGGATCAGAATTGTGGGTATTTTTTAGCCGCACGTAATTTTTTAGTATTCGTATGGAAATGGTATTTCTGTACGAATCGTACTTGCTGCTTTGTAAGGAGGATTTCCCGGGTACGAGTCGTATGGGGATTATGCTCCGTACGACCATTCGTACCCGGGTTTTACAGGATCGGAATCGGCACCTTAATGTTTTCTCAATCGGTATTGCTTTAATCATCTCTCATCGTCACCCCTAATATTAGTAAGGCCCTCGATTCCTTAAATGAAACTTTGAGTGATATTGCTGATTGTATCCATTTGTCTATTTGATAGGATGGTGATTAATGTCCATCATAATGTATAACTTCAACTTGTAAAGTTCCTTTTCAGATAGTGATATATTGGGAGAATAGATTAATAATATTACAGCTATTTCTTCTAGGCTTCGTTGATGATTTAATCAAGCATAGAGTGTAGATTCTGGAATGGAATGGTGGCAAAGGTGATAACTTTGTTAACTCGGTCATTATTTCACGTTGCCTCACAGAATAATTAGGCAGTGTGATAGGGACTCATAGTGCAAGTTGACAAGAGGTGTACACTTCGCTTTTTAAAACAGAAACATCATGTACTAAAAACTAAAAATGTAAACCAAGTTCAAGCAAAATCCATCTAAGCACTTACTGTCTCTCTCTAAAAACAAAAGTAGTAGAAGCACAACTTGTCTAGCTTCAGGAGTATTGATCTGCTTTGAATGAGTCAATTCCTTTAACTTCCAAGACGACAGCTACGCTCCAAAATTAAAGGGAGGAAATAGTACATTGCAGTTAGTGATGCTTTAATGATAGGCTGGAAAGGTCTAGCTTCTAGCAAGATTCCATGTGTTCTCATTTCCTGAGTCCCGAAGGTAAGTCCATCAATAATAAGGTAGAGAGGCTTAATCTCAAGGTCTGTTTGATAACCAGATAATCTTCATGTTAGAGGAGAGATGTTCATTCCTAAGGAAGGGTGTCCTGTCCTATGAGAGACTGGTAGTCAACATCTCTGTAGTAAGCAAGCTGACTGGAGTAATTCACCTTCTGGATATGTCAATAATAGGAACAGACTCCCATTTCAAGAAAATGCACGTTTTTAAGTCTAAGGACATAAATTAGGGTTTACAGGTTGCTTCATTGTAGGGTTGAAGCTTGCACCTGCAATATTACTCTCGGCGTGATAAGGAGCCCTATGATGAAGCAGGCCATCATTTGTTGGGTGAGGATTTTCCTCCTCTAAGGATTATTCTGGACAACACCATAGCTTCCGTGGTTCACTCACTTGTAGGAGACTATAGGGGCATCCAGTTGATGCTTGCATGTAAACCTCCTTTGTAGGTGGTGAAAAGCATGTGGTATTTTATTCCTTGTCCACCTGTGTGCTTGATTATATGCCTTGTCATGGACATTACTGGGTTTCTGAATTTTTACCATTAGCCACAGTGAGTATTCTGCATCACCTGTAGAGGAGAAAGACATGCGTATGAGTGGTGCAATTAAGTGCTTATAACTATAAATATTCTGTCCTACAATTATTGTCAATGTGAAGAAAATATTAGACATACTAAGTTTGAACAACAACAACCCTAATGCATTTAATTATCAATGGTAATTTATCTGTAAGTCACCAAATATGTTAAGGGTGAGCTGCCACTAAAGCATGTCCAAAGTTGCTCCTCAGCAGGTTAATTTCTTTTTTTTCTTTTTTTTAAAGATTTCCTGTGGTATCAATACAATGGATAAGTCAATCACTTCACTATACAAATACTAGAAAATTGAGAAAATTCATCCTATAGTCAATTGATAATGAATGTAAATATACATTACTCAAAGAAGCACAAGAAAGGAAAAAGAAAGAAAGATATAACTTAACACAATCATGAAAAAGTGGGTGAAGCCCATACCATTAACAAATCTTTTCAAACCGATAGGTAGCATTCATGCATTTAAAATATATTATTTACAGCTTACATATCTTTTTCATTTTAGCTAACTACAATTGCAGATCAGGAGGCTCATTATTCTTCCAGTACCAAGTTACAACTAATCTAAAGACTAAGGGGGTGATTACTATAGCGGGCGGATCGCCAGTGCCTGTATGGCAGTGGCGATCCGCCCGCAGAAAGTCACAGCCCGCAACCCATTTCCCCCCGCTATATTACTATGCCAGGGGGGACCACGGCGTACGGGAAGAACATCCGCCAGTTTTCCGCCGGTAGGCATTCTACCGGATTGCCTAAGGGGTGGAAAAGCACAGCAATATGGTGGCGGTGCCTAGCAGGCACCGCCATCCATATTACTTTAATGGCGGAGAAGTGCCTTTCCATGGTGGAGACTCAGCAATGGAAAGGCATGCTTTTTTTTATTTGGGGGCCCGTAGTGGGTTCCCAGGGTGTTGGGGGGTGGGGGTTGCACATGGAGGGTAGCTATGGTACCCCCTGCATTTGCATGCACAAGGTGGCAGGCACCGCGCGGTGCCTGCCACCTTGTGCATGCAAATGCACAACATGCATTTCTGACATTGCGCAGGGTGCTGCTAAAAGCACCGCCCGTCGCAATGTCAGGAATGAGGGATGAGCCCGCCAGTATAGCGGGGGCATCCTAATGCCTAATGCGGGACCGCCGCATACATAGCGGGCGGTCCCATTTCCCGGTCCTATGGGCCCACCATACTAATTAGCCCCAAAGTTAGAGATAACTAACCATCTGTGTGCCCTGACTGGTGAAATCCCCAGATTGTGAGTTCTACCTAGAAGTGCCTGAAAGAGCATTGTGTATTAAAACTATAGAGAGACAGTTGGTTATTGAGAAAAACAAATCAATTTTGTTGTCTTATTGCAGCCATTTGTGCTTATTTTTATTGCTGGTTTTTGAACTGTGTATTCTGGTAGTCTGCTGTACAGGCCCCAGGGAATGTGCTCTGATCCCTAAAACCTGACAGAATTGGCTAATCCATAATTGGTATATTTAACTTTCCAATAATGCCATAGCATATTTTTGTGAAAACTGCACAAATGACATCGAAACTTAAATGTCAACTGTGGACTGCAGCACATGTTATACAATTCACTAGCCTGACAAAGAATATATGGCTGTATGACTACATGTGTAGGTAACATTTGCAGCTTTTAAAGAGGCAGGTAAACTTGTCAAAATAACCCTTTGTGACAGGAAACAATGCTACTTTTCAAATATTAAAGAAGTTACCCCTAACCCCAAAGGTAGGGTGCGTAGTTTTTAAAAATGGTACATGCAAGAATTTAGGAGCAGATTTACTAAGATTTCCCATTGGGGTTGTGTCGCAATTTTGGCACAGCCCCAATGCAAACTCCGTTTTGTGATTTACAAAGCCACACAAATCCTGACACACTTACCTTTTTAAAAAGTAATGCCAGGTAGCATATTGCATTCCCTTGCATTGCCTTGCATCAGGTAGACGTTACATGAAGGGTGGTGCTCCGACAATCCTCTGCATCCAGCAATGTATTTTGATGAAAATTGGTAATCATATACACTTGTAAACAGGAGTTTGCTCCAAAAAGGTGCACCTACCTGAGGCTGGTGTAATGAGGAGAAATATCTTTATTTCTCCTTGTTATTTCCTCTTTGCAAGTGTGCTGCATTTTGCAGCATACACACAAAGAGGAACTAGCCCCAAAAGATAGTTTTGTGCTGAAAGTTAACTCTTCTTGAGCAAAAACTGACCTGACCACAAAGTAGCCACCCTTGTGCCATGATGCATGGGTGCCTGCATTAGCACTAGGCAGGAACAAGTTGACCAGCGCTAGGAGCGAGCAGAACTGTGTAATCATTGAAAATATGCCATTGATCTATTCTCTTTTACTTTCATGCAATGCAGTACAGTAACTTCACGTGCTATGCTGCATTCAGTGAAATGCTGGTAAACATGCTCCTTGGTGTTGACAAGGTCTTACAGTGACTATCCCCAAATGCTATTTTCATTGTATAGGGCTTAACATAACTGACGCAGGAGACAACTAAAGTTCTTTCAAAATACTATTTTTGCTTTCTCTGGTTTGTCATTAGGTAAGAGATTATGTTTTCCAATTCATTGATAAAAGTGCATTTTTGATAAATATAAAGGAAACGTAATGTTTTACATGTGCATTTTCCTGTTTGAAGCTTTAGTAGTTCATTAAACATTAGTCTGTCAATACCTACCCCCATCAGTGCTTCCCCTTAATGAGGTGTGAAAATTGCTCCACAAGCAGAAACAATGGCTTATGACTTTTGGCGGGAACACCTGAGTGTGAGGTACACAATTACTCTCAGCTCTGAAATGACAGTTGGCAGAGGTTTATGAACCTAATTAACTCGAAAGGGCCTAGGGTGAGGCCTCATAGTTAAATGTAAATAGAACCCAAGGAAGAGGAGTCCTTTAATGCCAAGGATGTGGCAGCTTGGCACCAGCCTAGTGGGAATGGGAGATAATCCCAGAACCAGTTTTGCAGTAAGGCAAACAGAATGTGCTGAAAAAGTGAGTAGGTTTTCCCTTGGGAACTTTAGTGCTCAGTGATTAGGGAGTGTCCAGGAGCCACCCTCAACCAAAGCCTGTGAATCCTGAACAATGTGGCACCTCACACCCAGCTCACCAAAGCAGTTTATGGACCTGTTTCAATCAACCAATCAATCAGGGAGTTTTAAGTGTGCTACTCACCTGTGAGGGTCTCAAGGTGCTGGGGGTGGGGAAGCAGCTCCGGTCAGTCGAAGAGCCAGGTCTTGAGCTTCTTCCAGAAGATGTGCTGGGTGGGGGTGCTTCTGATGTCGATTTGGAGCTCGTTCCAGGTCTTGGCTGTGATGTTGGAGAAGGTTCTTCCACCTGTTCTTGCTCTGCGGATGCACAGGGATTCTGCGAGGTTGGCGGATTGGAGGTTCCTCTTGGTTCGTGAAAGGAGATTCTGTCATTGAGATAATGGGGTCTGGAGTTTTGGAGGCATTTGGAGGCGTTGGTAAATATCTTGAAAGTTACTCCCTTCTCGACAAGGATCCAGTAGAGGTAATGCAGGTGTTGAGTGATGTTTTAATGCCGGGAGATGCCGAAGACGAGTCTGGCTGTGGTGTTCTGTATGGTCTGGAGTTTGTGGAGCATTGCGGAGCAGAGACTTGTTGATCCCAGCGTAGAGGGCGTTTCCATCTGCTGGTTATGAGTGCGTGGGTGATGGCCTTCCTTGATTCGGAGGATCCATTTATAAGTCTTTCGGAGGATGCGAAGGGTGCTGAAACAGGTGGAGGCGACAGCTTTGACCTGTCGGGTCAGGGAGAGGGAGGAGTTGAGTATGATGCTGAGGTTTCGGGTGTGGTCTGTGGGGGTGGGAGGAATGCCAAGGGCAGTGAGCCACCAGGTGTTGTCCCATGCGGAGGGTGAGGGTCTGAAGATGAGGACCTCTGTCTTCTCCAAATTGAGCTTCAGGCAGCTGCTGCTCATTCAGGATGCAACATCAATCATTCCTTCCTGGAAGTTGAGTCTGGTGGTGATGGGGTCTTTGGTGAGGGAGAGGATGAGATGGGTGTCATTGGCATAGGATACTATGCTAAGTCCGTGCTGTCTGACGATGGCGGCAAGGGGGACCATGTAGATGATGAAGAGCGTGGGGCTGAGTGACGATCCTTGGGGCACTCCGCAGTTGGATTCTGTTGGTTCGGAGAGGAAGGGTGGCAGTCTGATTCTTTAGGTTCTGCAAGTGAGGAAGGAGCAGAGCCAGTCGAGGGCAGTTCCCTGTATGCCGGCGTCGTGGAGTCTGGCGGTGAGTGTGTGGTAGGAGACGGTGTAGAACGCTGCAGAGAGGTCGAGTAGGATCAGGGCTATGGTGTGTCCTTGGTCGAGGAGGGTGCGGATGTCGTCTATGGTGGCGAGTAGAGCGTTCTCGGTGCTGTGGTGGCTGCAGAATCCGGATTGGGAGGGGTCTAGGATGGAGTTTTCTTCAATGAATTTTGGTAGTCTGACTTTAACGGTCTTCTCTGTGACTTTAGCTGCTTAGGGGAGGAGGGAGATTGGTCGGTAGCTCTTGAGGTCCGTGGGATGTGCTGAAGGCTTTTTGAGTAGGGGTCTGACTTCTGCACAGGTCCAGTCATCGGGAAAGATGCCGGTTTCTAAGGTGGCATTGATGGTGTATCAAAGTGCCAGAGCTATGGTGGTGACGGCTCTTTGAAAGATGTGCAGGGTGCAGGGGTCTGTGGGGGCCCCTGAGTGGCTGCCTTTCGTGGTCGATGCAGTGTCTTTGGTGGTGACTTGGGTCCAGGAGGAGATATTGGGGTGGCTGGCGTTGCTGGAGGATGGAGTGGCTTAGGAGTCAGGTGTCTGGTCATTGAAGTTGTCGTAGAGGCCCTTGATGTTCAGATGGAAGAAGGAGCCGAGCTTGTTGCAGAGGTCCTGGGAGGCGGTGATGTCTGTGAATTTGTTGGGGGTTTGGTGATTTCCTGGATGATGCTGAAAAGTTCCTTGGAGTTGCTGGAGTTGGCGAGGATCTTGTTCTGAAAAAAGGTCCTTTTGGTGGATCTGATGCGTTGGTTGTATTCTATCATGGCATTCTTGTAGGTGGTGCAATCTTCTGAGGTGTTGTTGTTGTTCCAGTTCTTTTTGAGGTGTTTGCAGGTGTGTCTGAACAAGGCGGCCTTCCTGGGGTGCTGTCTGTCAGGGTTGCTTAGGGTTGCAAGCTCATCTGCGCAGTTGGTGATCCATCTGTGGAGTTCCTTGGCTGTGAGGTTGGCGTCGGTCAAGGTGGTGGAGGAATCGCTGTTGAGGGTGGAGTTGTGTGACTTTGCTCCAGTTTCTTTGTGGAGGGCGGGGTGCAGGTTTGGGTGGCATGGGATTGTTGACGAGGAAGTGTACACAGTGGTGGGTAGTCCATGGGGGTTGTGTGGTGTGGCTGAAGCGGATGTTGTTCCCACCTGCGAAGATGGGGTCAAGGGTGTGTCCTGCCTTGTGAGTAGGGGTGGTGATGAGATGTTTGAGTCCGATGTTGACAAGGCTGTCCAGGACGGTGGTGAAGTTGGGGTTGCTGGGGTAGTCGAGGTGGAAGCTAAGGTCTCAAATGAGCATGTAGTCCATGGAGGCGATGGTGTGGGGTGCAATGTTTGTGTCTTTGTTGAGGGTGAGGAGCACCTGGTTGTCAATGGCATACGAGCTGATGATGAGGTGCTGTGCGCATGTGATGGTGGAGAGGGGGGTCTTGGACACTCTGTAGATTGACATGCTGAGAGATGATACCTGTGCCATGTCCCAGACGATGACACCATACTACATGCTGAAGCCTTGAGTCCCACTCCCATGCCCTTGCTGGGCTACAGAGCCTGTGGGGAGTATTAGGGACGTGACCTTGTTGGTGTGACAGGGCCTGGAAGGCAGGGCAGCGCAGTGTAGGCAGTTGGAGTTGCACACTCTGCATGCAAAGGTGTTGTGTGTGCCCAGGGTATGTCTGACAGCAGGCGTTAGATGTGCGGATGGACATAGCTCGTGGTGTGGCTGATACATCAGACTGTAGTGTGATGTGGGTTATGCAAGGACAGGATGGTGGTGCAATGTGCAGCTTACATGTGCTGATGGTACAGCCTTTGGCACCGCGTGGCGGCAACAGTGGCATAGACAAGCTGAGGACAGCCAAATGAATGGGTGGAGGGAGGAAGTGAGGAGCATCTTGGAGGCGTGTGTGTTGCCAAATCTGGATACTCTGTGGGCCCTTGCTGCAGGGGCCACAGCAGCAGGCGGCATCTCCTTGCAAAATGACAGAATTTGCACACAAAGACTAGAATGTCAGAAGGACAACTGCAACAGGCGCGTGCGTAAAGTAAGGAGTGTCCAGTGTCACATGGCACACCCAGAGACAATGCATGCACAATCACCAAAGAAGCATGACACCGGATCAGGAAACTGAAGGCCGACCTGCGCACAGGAGACACACCCTCAGCAGCTGTTGATGGCCCATTGTGTGGACCAACATGCCAAAATACATACACGACCATGTACTTCATGCCCAATAGGGAGCCTAATCCATGAGCAACTGCATGCATGTTGCTAAACTACACATGGACTCATATGCATAATCTTCCACAACTATGCCAGATATGCCGCATGCAAAGTGGCAAGAGACCTGCATTGACAGAGATGAGGCACCTTGGAGTGTGACGAACACCTTTATTACTCACACTAATGGAAATGTATCAATTGGAAACAGACTCACAAGTCATTTGGCTGACCATGGGTGACCTACACTGGACACCCCCTTCAACACACAGATGTGGTAAATCCTACTGAGCTGGCACACAAGTGAAGGGGTTGAGCCTAACACCCCTTGCTGCACACGGAGAGTCTACAATTCCCCATTGAGCCTCATATGGGGATTTCCCACACTATGTCCACCATTAGCATCCCGTATGTTCCTGAGGGACGTTATACACACATTGATGCCTTCATCAGAATCCACAAACCATTACAGATGACTGTCAGGAAGGGTGAATATCAATTCATGGGAGCCATGCAACACGTCATGTGGCCCATGGTGAGTCGACATGTATGCATGGTAACACAACATGCACAGGAGCAGTCCCCACATATCACAAACACGTACCACCCACAAAATGCCTTGCTGCACTCCTTACCCCAAATGACTTTTCACCATGTCTGTGCATGTAACTCTGATTCAGCACACGTTGCAATACTCATGAGGAATAGCAGGAGGGCAATGATGACATGAGCAGACGACAGCCACAAGAACCTGGGGAGGACAGACACACAACAAGTCAGCGAAGAGCTAGTAATCCTCAGACATGTACATGTACTCTACAGGAATGATGTTGTCACCATGCCCTTAATAAATTTAGTGTCCCAGCTAATATGTGTGGAATGACATCATCACTTGAATGACACATCAGAACACACCTCCAAGTCACTTAGCACACAGTCAGCTCGACACACACATTGCAACACATGCCACACAAGGCTCAAAGCGTGCACATTCAGACACAGGGACTCACCATCATGAGAAGAAGTTGCGGATAAGCTGACTCTGGATGTCCTCATCCTTATCCTCATCCTCACTTGCCCCGTGCTCAAACCCTTCATCCTCCACGGGTGGATGATCCTGCTCATCCGGATCAAGGATGAGTGGCACGGCCTTCTCCACTGCCATGTTGTGCAGCATGCAGCACACAATGAAGATTTTGCAGACCTTCACCGGGGCATATGGGAGGGCGCCGCCGGTCTTGTGGAGGCACCGGAATCTGCTCTTCAGGAGTCCAAACGTCCTCTCAATCACGCGCCTCGTCTGCCAGTGGGTGTCGTTGTACCGGTGTTCTGCGGCTGTTCTGGGGTTGCGGAGAGGCGTCATCAGCCATGGCATGTTTGGATAGCCAGAGTCCCCTACATGGAAACATCATGTGAAGAATTGGGTCAGGAGATGCCGTAAGATACAAAGATAGCGCTGAACACAGGACTAACAGAGTATACCCACCAACAAGACATGCTCGTTCCGCGTGCAGCTGCAGCATCATTTTTGGCACCCTGCTACGCCTCATGATGTATGCATCGTGTGCGGACCCTGGAAAACGGGAACAAACATGGGAAATCAGCATGTTAGCAGGACACACCACAAGGGCATTAATGGAGTGGTAATGTTTTCTGTTTCTATAGGCTACCTCCTGTGCCTGTGGTGGTACCAAAGCCACATGTGTCCCATCAATGGCCCCAATTACATGAGGCATCCCTCCCAGGGCATAGATCTCACCCTTGACACCTGTCAACTGCTCACGAGTGGGGAAATGGATGAATTCATCCAGGTGCACCAACATGGCTTCTATAACATCATGCAGGACACGGCTGAACATTGTCTGGGATATGCCACCGACATCAGCTATGGTCAATGGAAACGTGCCGGTGGCAAAAAAATGTAGGGCTGCCATCACCTTCATCTTGGGGGTCAGAGCTGTAGGATACCTGTGTTGTGGTTGGAGGTGTGGTGCAAGCCGGCGGCTACAAGTCCTCTATCAACTCTTGGGAGAAGCGGTATCTGCGTATGCAGTCATGTTCACGCATAGCATCCAGGTCTGGCATTCGTCTGGGGAGAGGCGGTGCCCTGCAGAGATTTGGAAGGAATAACGAAGAGTGAGTACATTACCACACCAATGTCACTGAGGTGAGCACATGTTCAACAGCTAATACACATCTGCTTAATACAGAGTCTGTGCTGTGCAATACATCCAGGACACGTAGGCCAGCCAGGTGATACTCCTACGAAGAGCCAGCCACAATAGTTGCATGGCAATGTTGACGTGACATGCCATTAAAATAGCTGTGGGCCAGTGTAAGTGACAAGCCAGACACATTACATGAGTGACAGACATCCACATATCAGCATTTGAAGGATGTCATCTAATACAGACAGCTGGCGGGAGTCTAGTCGCACAGGTCACATGTCATCTGGAAAAGGACAGATAACACACATTTCCATGAAGGGGTACATGTCAAAAACTGATGACACAGACATTGAGAGAACGCAGATATTGCCTCATGTCAGGAAGTCATCTTCGAACCATCATGACACATGTAACGTGTGAGTCCACATGTGGCATGGTGTGCGTATATGTGTGTCATGCACATATGCACACAGAAACATGTTGGATGCTGCAACAGCAGATGGAGTTGACGGAACACCAACGGAAAGCTCATGGGAACACATGACACACACATTACATAGTCACATCGTGGCATGCTGGGAGTCACATGTCGGGTGTAATTATCCGTGTACCTGGCATCAGGGGACAGTTGCGGGTGTTGCTGACTGTGCCATACCAGTGATGCAGTGCTTGACACGTGTGTCGTACATGCACACATGAGCAAAGTGTGAAGGGGAAGTGTGCCACGTAGTGCCCCATCACACATGACATGTGTAAACAGCTCATCACACATCTATTGTGCCACAACATGAGGAGACATGTGCCACATCACTGCCTGACACACCTAGGCCCTGCACATGAAGGACTGCACTGACAATGACTTGATGTACAGCCTTGTGCGAGTCTGACACCTCCATTCCTTTCGTGTGTGCCTCCTATCACCAGTGTAAGCTGTGAAAGGCAGTACACACACTCTGAGGGCGTGTGTAGGGCCCGTACTCACGCATGAGTACCTGCCGTACACGCATGAGTATGTGCCTATCACTATAGTTGTGTTACTGTAGGTCCGAGTGATACGGCACGTACTCACGCATGTACGGGCTGTACACGCGTGAGTACGTGCCTATCACTTTAGTTGGGGGTACCGTAGGGCCTAGTAATACGGCAGGTACTCACGCGTGTACGGGCCGTATCACTAGGCCCTACGGTACCCCCAACTATAGTGATAGGCACGTACTCACGCGTGTACAGCCCGTACACGCATGAGTATGTGCCGTATCACTCGGACCTATGGTACCCCCAACTATAGTGATAGGCACGTCCTCACGCGTGTACGGCCCGTACACGCGTGAGTATGTGCCGTTTCACTAGGCCCTACGGTACCCCCAACTATAGTGATAGGCTTGTACTCACGCGTGTACGGCCCGTACACACGTGAGTACGTGCCGTATCGCTCGGACCTACGGTACCCCCAACTATAGTGATAGGCACATACTCACGCGTGTACGGCATGTACACACGTGAGTATGGCCCATATCACAGTAGTGATGGTGCCCTAGGGGTACGTGTGAAACGCGCCGTACCTGTGTGGGGATTTAAGAATTACAATGGGGACACATGAGGGAAAAGTATTAGGGCGTAAATGCATGCTGGTTGTCATGGATACCGAGTTTCAAGTTCAAAATTTAACAACATGTGGTCTGGAAAAAGCAGTTGGCCAAATTATACATTGCAAAGTGGTTGTTGACTTGACATGATGCTGCAAAATCGAAAGATGGAAAGGCTGTCCCTGGTGTATGTTTCAAGGGATTGAAGGAAACGTAGGATGCAAATGAGTCTGACTAATCACTCTGTACTGCTGTAATTGAAATAGGCCAGCAAGGCAGACATAAGGCGGGCAGAACCCATGAGAGGGCACTTGCCTGCACAACATGTCAGTCGATACCACTGCTGCTGTATTGTCTCCCTCTGGCACCATGTCAAGGACTGTGGAGAGGGCCCATCCTTTCACCCAGGAGGAGAACGAGGCCCTGCTGGATGTGATCTTCCCACGGTACCCCATGCTGTATGGTCGACCAGGGGAGCAGGTGAGTGCTGACTCCACTACCTTTGCCTGTGCACCTTTATTGTGTCTGTCACTTCTGGCATTGTGGCCAGGTGTCAAAGACATGCAATGTTGGTTGGAGTGGGTCCCAGGGGGGGATGGCTTATGTCTCTTATGCAGGGCTTGATGTAGTTCATGTGTGCACTCCTCACTTGCATTGTGCTTACTGTGACATTCACTGCATAGTGCATGGCACATTCCGCCCGCCTAATCCTCTTGGGCATTCTTGTTCTATTGTCCTGCGGTGATTCAGTGGTCACCCCGGTGTGACAGGTGACTGCACCCACAGATGTGTGTGAGAGTTGAGTGGAGCTGTGGTGAGAGTGGTGAGAGTGTCCAAATGATGTGTACGCCCCCTGGACATTGATGTGTGTGAATATTTCTTGTCATGTGGGTGAGTGTCTATGTGGAGTGTTACACCACAGCTGCATGGAGGAGTCAACTGCTCAATCCATCTGATGTGTGAAGTAAGCCGTGCTGTGTGTCTGACTTGCTGAGCTAGCCCCACACCTGTGACCCCCCCCTGGCAAGTGGCACATGTGCAGAGTGAGGTTTGCATCCGCTGTTGCCAATGGCAGGTGATTGATGTGTGCCAGTGTGTGTCTGTGTACTCTGCTGAGGTTTCGTCAGTGGCCTGGGGCATGTGACTGCTTTGTGGTGCTGTCCATCAGCCTTGTGTTGCTTGGGATGCACAGTGTGTGCCATGATCAGGGATTGTTTCGCACCCCTCATGCCACCTGTGAACTTACTATGCCATGTAGTGCATTGGTGCGTCCACAGTGGAAAAAGTCCCTATGACTAAGGTGCTATTACTTGCCAGCATACTATTAGGGGTGGGCGGAATTTGCGAAAGCGACTTTCACAAATTATCCCGAAAATGTTAAAAATCTCCGCAAACAAGCAGAAATATCGCGAAGATGCGGAAGTTTTTTTCCCGCCCGTTCGCGATATTTTTTGCATGGTTGCGGGTCGCTAACTTACTCCTGCGGTTGCTCGCGGGCGCGGCCATCTTGTTTTCAGTTGTCTCACGGTGCATGATCGCGAGAAAAAAGACGTGAACGCGCGACGCATGATGTTACTGCGGACGCGAACTGTCACGAGACAGAGCAAATGGCTAAAACAATACAACATCTCATGGAGAACGCGACCGGATCGGGAAAACTTGTCGGCGAACGCAGGGATTCAGGTAAGGCGATCGCGTGCGCGAGAATGTATTATTTTACAGCGCGAGCAAGAACCAAGTTATCGCAAAGCTGCGGAATGCGGAAATTTTGACATTTCCGCGCTCTCCGCGGAACGCGGAAATGCCAAATTATCGCAAATTCCGCGAACGGAACGGAAATTTTGCCCAGGCCTACATACTATGCCCTGTTCAACAAATCTAAGATGTTCAAATGTGTGTCTCTGTGACATGGTGCAGGTGTAGTGATGTTGTCCCACTTTGTCTTCCACACAAGTATCCTCCTACCACAAGGGGAAGATCTGGAAGGATGCGTCAAGCCCGTGCAATCGGTGGAGGGTCGCAGTCGGCGCCTCCCACAAGTGAGGAAGAGATGGGAGGACATCCGGTGCTGGACCCGGAGGATCGCCCGGGTCATGCTGAAGGACTCACCTCCTCGCAAGCATGGTGGGCGCCGGCGACTGACCCACCAGATGCGGCGTGTCCTGGCGGTGGTCTTCCCTGACCTGGATAGGCGGATACAGGAGTTACAGCAGCAGGAAGGGGGTAGGTACATGTGTGTTTGTTGTGTGTCGCCAGCTTTTGGAGCTGCTCAGTCGCCTGGATACACTGCCAGGCTATATATGTGCAGTGCATATCCTGTTCCCCAAAGTCACCCTGTGCTGTTCTTCCTCCCTTCCCCTCCTTGACATGTGTTACCTGGTCTGTGTGTTATCACTATTGCACATGGTCATCTAGGCTGCCAGTTTATCAAGGTGCACACTGCTTTCAGCATCATGTGTGGGGGTAGTCTGCCTGTGCCCTGTCCTGTTCAGTCATTTGGGGGAGCATAATTGTTGGCACTGATGCTGAGTCTCAACATAGGAGTGTGAGGGTTCAAATGAACAGACTTGCAGCATGCATTACCAAGGTTGTGGCCTCAGACATGATGTGCATGAGTGGGATATATGCATAGTGCCGGGACGGTTGCTCCTGTAACAGTCAGCTCATTCCAGGACCATGGAGCAGTGTGCACACTACAGTCCCCTGACACAGCCTGCCCTCCTACTCATGTGTGTCATCCAACACTGTGCACATTCTCTGTGGGTTCATCATGGCTCTGCCTCTGTGGCATTGTTCCCTGGCCTAGGTAGTAGTTTTCACATGTGTGATACATTTGCCCACTGAACAGGGATACACCAGTTTGCTTGTGCATACTCACACTGGGCAGTGCCTGTGTGGCTATTCACAACAATCTGTTGATGTTTGTTTGTGACCAATATGTTTTGGCAGCCCTACAAGGTGATGTTGTGTTAATGAAGCTAGTTTTCAAGCACAGTTATTGTAACCATGAATAAGAGGTGTCACTTCTTGATCGGTATCAGTCACATTGACTCAGGTATGGGTGGGTGTGTGCGGGAGGGGCGTACATGTTCAACCCTGATGTTTCATTGCCAGTTCTGACTTGTGTGTGATGATTCGCAGGACAGAAAGTCATCATGCAGTGCCCCCATGATGATGGCCAGTGCTTAATGTTCGTGCTTCATTGCCTGTGTCAGTTTTTGACAATCATGTATCCTGCTTGTACATTTTTGCCACCTGTGTGTGGTTCAGATGCTACACAGTTGTGACTTTGTGTGCTGACATCTGTGGGTACATTCTGGCTTGCCATGAGGGGGAACCCACAGTACAGCTAGGCTTTTTTGCTAAACAATTGCAGGCCCATTAGCTTATGCATTGTCCTGGGTGTGGACATGTGTGCCGCTCCAGATGACAGTCAGTAGGTCATATGTGTAGCCAACTGTGTGATGAGGTGACGGATAGCCATGTGACAAATGACATTATTCAAGTTGTTACTCAGAGAAAATGTCCATTGGCACTCACTACACCTGTCAACATGTCTCAATGTTTCATATGCTTGACCTTGTTGTTTTGTTGTGAAGGACAATGATGTACCTGCATGACAGATGTCTCCCGAGGAAGTGCACAGGACACCACCTTTACACTTTCCAGGGACACGCTGGCACATTTTAAAGTAAGGCACAGTTTGAACAAAACTTGTTTGGAGTTCATGCATATACATGTTCCCACGGTATGCTAGCATTTGAGTTAGTCCTTGGTTGTTGCTGATACCAACTTACGAGTGTCAAGTCATCCAGACCACCCTGGTGCCATGTATATGTACTTCCTGATACGCCATTTCTGCCTAACAGTGGCTGATTTGAATGAGTCTGGCAGCTCAGACAATGACTATGTACATGTAGTTTGGTGTGCACCTCCTTGTGTGACTTCTGCTATACAGACACATGTGTGTAGTGTTCACAGAGTGCCACATTCACACATGCTAGACATGTCCATTGTGTAAAGGGTTGTGATTCTCCAGGAGTCACAATGTATTTCTTTGGGGTGTCAAAAGTACTCACAGGTCTCTGAGTGTGGGGACACCTTCTGCATTGGCATGTGGTATTTGGCCTTGGGTGCAACAATACTGTTTAGTTCACAGTGAACAAGAGGTGGCATGCCTTCATAGTCTTGCTGTGCTCAACTGATCCCAGACACTAGCTTCTCATGATCTTGTGATTTCAAGTTATTTGCTGTTGTGTCCTAATTTTCATTGTTTCTAAGTGGCATGGTGGGTCAACCAACTGGGGAGTGCAGGGCTTACATATGTGGGGAGTATCCTAGATGTTACTCATGATGCCTTTCCTGATATGCACTGTTGCCTATTTTGTTTGGACTCATGTGTCAGATGTATAAAGGTGACTGATTTTTTCCTGTCTCTTCACCTTGCCCACAGCATCATCGGAGGACACCGAGGGAGACACCGGCACGGACGTGGAGGAGGGATCGAGCAGTGGTGCCCCCACTGCTGAGGAGTCGGTGGAATCTAGTGGCACGGAGGGCGAGGGGAGTGAGGCAGAGGACCTGCCCAGTACCAACACTGACTACGAGGCAGACGGGTCCGAGGCTGAGCTCCCAGAGGGGGCGGAGGCTGCTCCCACAGCTGAAAGCAGCAGTACATCTCTCGCCACCCCCTCCATTCCCATCACTGCCCTCCCACTTGCTCGGGTCCCTTCTGTCCGTGCTAGGCCACACCATGTCTCCTTCGTGCCAGGCACCGCACCCCCTGCTCCTGTCCCCCCTGCTGCCCTCACTGCCGAGTCTGTGGACATTCTGCGGCAGTTGCAAGTTGGGCAGACATCGATCCTGACTGTCCTCCATGGCCACACCAGACTGCTGACCCAGATGGTGTCGTACATGGAGGGCATGTCATCAGCGATGTCTGACCAACGGATGTTGCTGAGGTCCCTGGACTCGTCACTGATGGCAGTAGTGAGTCACCTGCAGCGCTGCCTCCCCCCCTACCCCTGCCCCATCCACAAGTCCCACACCCATGCCTGTCCCAAGCACACCAAGACATCCACACACACGCACCCCACCAGACAGAAGCAGCACACCACCACGTAAGGGCAAGCGCACACCTCTTGACACGCCCACTCAGGGGGAAGCAGGCACATCCACTGGGTCTGGGGCACACAGGCAGGCACGCAGCCAAAGTCCTCGTCCACATGACTCACTCCCCAGTCCCTCCGATGTCACTCCCCTTGGCTCCCCTGCCCCAGATTCGGAGAAGGAGGCCTACTTTGCTGGGCTGGGCCTCAGCCCCACTAGTTCACCTGTCTGGAAACGGTCAAGGCACTCCACGGTTAGGGGAGTTAAGTCCCCCAGCCCGTCCACCACCTCTCCCAGTAGTGCTGCAACCCATCCCTCCAACCCCCCCCCCTCCTTGGGGCCTGTTGTTTCTCCGGGTGCAGGGGAGACGCTTGAAGAACTGGCAGAAGTGTGCAGCGCCGAGCTCGCCTCCACCTTTGGCGCTGCCCCACCCCCTGTGGTGGAGTCATCCATCCCTGCACCCACCACACCTACCCTTCCCCCTCCTGTCCCTGCGGTGCCTAGTCCTTCCCCACATGATGCCCCCTCAGTCGACGACACAGTCTTGTGATCTGCAGGCAAGCTAGGGGAGACGCAGGGCCATGTGTCCCCCCCCAAGGACTGATGATATGGACTGGCCATTGGCCTTTGTGAATCGTCTCGTTTACACATTATTATTTTCATGCTGAATAAAGCATTTTCTTTTTCGTTTGAAAAGTTTTGCATTTCAGGTATTGATGTTGATGCTGATGCCACAGGAGTTGGGGTTGTGGGCATGTGTTATGTTTCAGGGAAATGTTGTAGTCTGCTGCTCATGGGGTGGAACCTGGTATCTGCGTGCCATCACAAGGTCTCTGCAAATATTCTTTGTCGTGTATGCTCTTTGTGTTTGGAGATATTGTCCCAAGGAGTGTTCCTTCCTCTGTGGCACCTGACATCTCCCCTGCAGAGAGTTACACAATTGTTGTGTTGCCCTGTGTCTACATTTCCTTTGTTGGTGAAAGATCCCTTCAACTCTGGCCATGCCTGCTCAGCAATGTCTCCGGCTGCATCGTCTGTGCCATCCTTGGTATTCACTGTACTTGTGTATAGAGTATTTTGCCATGGCTTCATGGGGAAATTGTCCCTTTTCCGCACAATGCATGTGTGTAATCCCAGCCTAGTACACATATGGTACTTGTTCTGCTGGGGATTTGAACACCTGACTCACAATTGTGGGCATTGTATCTGTGGGAACTCCACCCTATTCCTTCCATGACAGACAACATCTTGGTGGCTGGCCCAGCACCTGAACATTCCTATCAGTCCTGGGATGTGCGTGACAGTGTGTGTTCTCTTTCGCTCTCTTAGTTTATTAGGCAGTGACATGACTATACAGTCTTGTGGCATGATCTCAGTGTGTGTATTATTGTGCTGCATCTGCCAGGGGTGGATATGCATGTGTTATTTGTCCTCACACCCACATGTGGTGTGTCATGCAGTGGGGGAAAGACATCCATCCTCCTGGGAGTGGGACACTGCTGTCAGTGATGTGTTGTTATGGCACTATCATCATTGTCCAAAGTTAGGGATACGTACATTCACCCATGGAGTTGTGGTCATCTGATAATGATGTACACCCCCATGTCTCTGTCCACTGCTGGGAGTCCTCTGCACCCACCCCCATGTCCCTGTCCACTGCTGGGAGTCCTCTGTACCCACCCCCATGTCTCTGTCCACTGCTGGGAGCCCTCTGCACCCACCCCCATGTCTCTGTCCACTGCTGGGAGTGATGTGCACCCACCCCTCACATGTCCCTGTCCACTGGTGGTATTCCTCTGCACCCACCCCCATGTCTCTGTCCACTGGTGGTATTCCTCTGCACCCACCCCCATGTCTCTGTCCACTGCTGGGAGTGATGGGCACCCACCCCTCACATGTCCCTGTCCACTGGTGGTATTCCTCTGCACCCACCCCCATGTCTCTGACCACTGCAGGGAGTCCTCTGCACCCACCCCCATGTCTCTGTCCACTGCTGAGAGTCCTCTGCATCCACCCCCATGTTTCTGTTCACTGCTGGGTGTCCTCTGCACCCACCCCCATGTCTCTGTCCACTGCTGGGAGTGATGGGCACCCACCCCTCACATGTCCATGTCCACTGGTGGTATTCCTCTGCACCCACCCCCATGTCTCTGTCCACTGCTGGGAGTCATCTGCACCCACCCCCATATGTCTGTCCACTGCTGGGAGTCCTCTGCACCCACCCCCATGTCTCTGTCCACTGCTGGGAGTGATGGGCACCCACCCCTCACATGTCCCTGTCCACTGCTGGGAGTCCTCTGCACCCACCCCCATGTCTCTGTCCACTGCTGGGAGTCCTCTGTACCCACCCCAATATGTCTGTCCACTGCTGGTAGTGATATGCACCCACCCCTCACATGTCCCTGTCCACTGCTGGTATTCCTCTGCACCCACCCACCCACTTGCGCTCTTGCTGTGGAACACTGCTGTCCTGGGCATACACCACCCCCAATTTACAGCTGATGTCCTGCACTAAGCCGTACACCTACATCCGTGGCGTGTGTACGCCTTGTATCCATCATGTAATGGGGCTGTAGGGGTATGCGTGGTATGGCCCGTACCCATGCTCTGGGGGCGTGGGTACGGGCCATACCACGTGTACCCCTACGTCACTGCCACTATGGTGGTACGGCCCGTACCCATGCTCTGGGGGCGTGGGTACGGGCCGTACACGCGTACCCCTACATCACCACTGCAATGGTGGTACGGGCCGTACCCACGCTCTGGCGGGCGTGGGTACGGGCCGTACCACCATTGCAGTGGTGATGTAGGGATACGCGTGTACAGCCCGTACCCACGCCCCAGAGCGTGGGTACGGGCCGTACCACCATAGTGGCGGTGATGTAGGGGTGCGCTTGGTACGGCCCATACCCACGCCCCCCAGAGCGTGGGTACGGGCCGTACACGTGTACACCTACGTCACCGCCACAATGGTGGTACGGCCCGTACCCGCACTCTGAGGGGCGTGGGTACATCCCATACCACCATTGTGGTGGTGTCGGGTACGCGTCCACGTCCACTTCCGTTATGGTGAGACGTGGGATTGGTGGACACGCCCCCCGAAGTGACCAGACCATGGAGGTAATTAATGTGCAGGATATATTCATTTTTTGTGGCGTGTGGGTTATGTTTCATGCCCCTTGCACCCCCCCCCTTTGCCCCTGGGGGTTGTTCTGACCTTCTGCGGCGTCTGCGGCGGTTTCTGAACACAAGGTCGTAGGCTATGAGGGCCGGGATGACGCGTAGGTTGGGGTCCATCGCTGTCCTTCGCGTACCGGTGCTCCTTGTTCGCGTCGTCCTCAAATTTCCGGCAGTTTTTGGCTCCCGTAAAAAAAGCTACATGCGGAGTGACGTAGGCACGAATCGTACTTGCTGGTCCCTAAAACGCTGCCTGACTCCGTCCGGACGTCGCGTATGCGCCATCCAGATTTAGATTTGCATGTATTTTTTTGCCGGTCGGTCTTTTGTACGACTCATACGGAATTGGTATTTCTGTGCGAATCGTACTTGCGAGTTTGTAAGGTGTTTTTCCCGGGTACGAGTCGGACGGAGAAAACGTTCCGTACAACCATTTGTACCCGGGTTTTACAGGATCGGAATTGGCACCCAAGTGGCAGGCAAAGCATGGTGCCAGCCGTGTAGTGCAGGGAAATGTACAAGGTGCATTTTTAACATTGCTGCGGGTGCTGCAGCTAGCAGCACCCGCTGCAATGTTAAATTGTGCAGATGCGACTGCTGTGGTGGCCGTCGCGTCTTAATTCCATGTGTGGGACCGCCACCTCATAGGCGGGCGGTCCCCATCCCCGACACGATGGTGGACAGACTGAAGTCCGTCCTCCATCATAATGAGACCCTAAGAGTCTGATTTAAATTTTGGCTTATGCATAGCGTAATGAATAGCCGAATAGTGCCATAGGATTTATTTGTCACAGTCTTGATGCCTTATCTGGTTTCTCACAAATTCAGCCTCAATGGTCTAGTTTTCACAGACTTAAGGCCTGGTTTGGTGGAGTGGGAGTGGGGCGACACGCCACCTCCCCACTCCAACACAACAACTCCGCCACCACGTGCCCACCAGATTTCAAGTTTTAATCTGGGTCGGATGTCCTGCAGCAGCTGGCCCATGTTGCTGCCTTTTCAAAGGCTCATAGGAGAGCATTTGAAAGGCAGCACTGTGAAACTGCCACAGCGCATTCAGCACGGCACAGACTGTAAAGGCCATAGTGCGCTGGAACAGGGGGTGCATGAACACAGGGGGGCACAACCATGTGCCACCCTGCATGCATCCCCAGGCCTTGAGGCAACAGGGGGTCCTACAGGGCCCCCTTTGTTTCCTCACCGCCACACTTTTCATAGCAGGCTCACCGGCAGTGAAGAAACTCGTATTATGCTTGGCAGTGCCGCTGCCCTATTGCTGTCGGTTGCTGTATTTATAATAAGGCAGTTGGACCACTGGTGTGACAGTTGTCTCACCACCATAGTGGGTTTGGCAGTCCAGCAGACCTCCAAACTCATTATCAGACCCCTGGTCCACCAGTAATGAGGGAGACTTGTTCCATTGGTCACATTGCTACTGACACAGAAGAGCATCCAGGAGATGCTTTTCAGAATGAGTGTCAAGGAGGAAAAAAGCCAAATGGGCAAAAACAGTACACAAAGGCTGAAATGACTTGACACTAGAAGAGGTCAAGCATGAGCTAGAGATAAGCCAGATGGATTGAATCTGGAGTTGCGGTTGTTAACAACAATAGAGAAAAGACAAGTTTGGGAGTAGAAGACTATGGAAGTGTAGTAGAATAAGTGAAGGGAAAACAGGCAAACAATCAGAAACAAAACCAGGAGGAAGGAACCCAATGAACTATTACACAAAGTCTTGTGACACAAAGACTAGAAATAGCTACTTCGTTTAAAAAGGTCAAAAAACAGAAGTTTGTATAATCTCCATATTGATTTGCGAAAATCTTTTTGTAACTTGCAGGGCAATGGCCATCTTAGGTTGAGACAGAAATTCCCTTCGCCAATTACCTCACCAAGGAACCCAGGTAAGTAACAGGCCAAGCAGGTCCATGGCGCATTACATGTTGTTGGCAAGAAGCTCCAACATAGAAGAATGCCGCAAATGACGACCACACTGGCAGCTCAACTGCCACCAGGTAAATAATAAAGGGAAATGCAGTGACCCACCATGCAGAAACAGAAAGGCATCTTGTCTGCCTATAGCATGATCTCTGTAGACTGGATGGCGGCTGAACTGCACTTTTAATAAGGTGAATGACAAGTCAAAATGTAAACTCTTTGACCATGATGGCCCTCTTCGTGTATCTGTTCTCCGGACCATCACAGTCAGCCTGAAATCATGACTTGCTCCTGGTCAACCATGAACATTTGCTCATAATTGGAGCTTTATTTTTCTTGGTGCTTTTTGTCCAAAAACTTTAAAACTTCATAACTCTTGTTGCCCTTTTTGGATTGTAATAATTTTTGTGTAATTTTTCTAATGGAAATGTTCTCTATATTTATTAATTGGTTGTGGGATTTTTGTTTTGTTCTGTTTGTCTTTTTAATTGCTTTGGTACTGCTGAATACTTTACACATGCTTCCTTAAATTAAGACTGTATTCAGGGTTTATGCTCAGTTTTATTTATTAAACATTGTGTTGGAAGGACTCACATACTGCCCAACTCATAACCCATTGCCTTACAGTTATATATGGGAGCTCCTTATGATAAAGTCCTGGAGGGCAAGACAATCCAGATCTTTTGATTCCAATCTCCAAGATGGTGGCACACGGAACAGCAATTTGGTATCATATGTTTGCATTGATGAAGATAGGCTGGTATGGAATACTCCATAAATTGTTCAAATAATTGCATGCCTCTAATATTTGTGGCAACATGTGCCTACAAAATTATAAACACAAGCTTCTTCACAAACATTGAGGTTGATTTCTAGATCATTATCACGTTTAAATGTATCTATGTTGATACTCATGAGGTGGGCATTGATACTGGTGGCCAATCTCAAATAGTGTTTAGCTATCTGTGAACACAGTTTCCACTATCAGCCTAGAGTTACATTTAAGACTCATAATCTGAAAATATAAAAAATAAAACCAGCCTATTTGACCTTGAATCTTAGTTCTTTTGTATTCTCAAGTAATTAGATTTTGCCTGGATGAACTGTGCTTCTAATTTCCTAAGACCACCATTTTGCCACCTGATTAGCTCCTGGGGGCTTAAGTGAAAACAAACCAAATAAAAGGGCTTTCCACATGTAGTAAAGGAATGTGGAGATGTCTAAATATTTGATGTCGATGAAAAACTAATTACATTTGAGGACAATAGCAGATTTACTGGAGACAACATGTAATATGGTTTTTGTGAGGCTGATGAATAGGTGCATCTCCTAACATCAAATCAAATCAATAGTTGGAGTTTTACATCTCCATATTCCTCTGTAAGATCATGATCTGTTTTGACCCAAGACATCTGGCACTGCAGTGAAGTATAAACATATTTGCAGCACACACCCTTTGCTGCTGTTGATGGTAGTAGTACACTGATCCCCATCTACATGGGACCACCAAAGATACTCAAGTGCAATCAATAAACCCAAGATGAAGGGAAATTGCGCTGTCTGAGCAGTTAGCTTTGATGATTTAGGCAGTATCAGTGTCTATGGAGAAATGAAAATGCGTGTCCTCATACCACCATGCTTTGCAAAGTCTAGCCTGAGATCAGAACTGTACCGCTCCAGGCTATTTGCAGTATCTTGATAGTCCTGCATACCAGCCCACCCAGTGTCCTGTTTGCTAGTTCCATGCAGGTGTAATCATAGGACGCACAGAATTTTCAGGCTCTAATAGTACCATTTCAATTTAATAATTAATCCCATTTTTCAGAATGTGCACTTTTTTCAAGTCCTATGTCCATTTTGCAAACAGTTTTAGCCGCCTGGAGCCATTCCATCTCTTTTGGCGGTATAGCATCTGTCCATTTTTTAAAATTTTCTCTCCTAGCGAGAAGAATCAGATAGATTAGTAGGGCCTGCCTATTCGTATATGGGGGAAGAGACAGCTGATCCTCCAACCCCATCATAATCAGCGTTGGGCTGATTTTTCTATCGGAGCAGAAAATGTCATTGATTACTTTCTCGACAGACATCCAATAGTCCTGAATTAAGGGGCATTCGAAAAACATATGGTGATCATCTGCACTCAGAATTCCGTATCTATGGCATTTTGGGGCAACAACTGATACAAATTTTGCCAGTTTTTTTGGTGTCCAGTACAGCCTATTAACTGTAAAAAAAATGGTTCCTTTTCAAATTCGCTGGCTTGACCACTTTATACAACAATTTAAAAGAAAGTTTCCAGATTTGCTGTGGCTCTGTCATCTGAATAGCACCTGTCCAGATCTCTTATGGTGCTTCAACTTCTTTTCTTCTGATAGCATCAAGGTCTGACTCCAGTCAGTAACTTCTTTCTTTTTAGGGGCCTCATTCTGTATTTTCTTTTCAAACTCCCAGATACCTCCTCCGATCTCTCTCCTGTTTGCCTTCCCCCAGGATAACAACTGCAGATATTTAAACCTTGAGAGGGACCCCCCTGTCTTGGCCGTCAAGATTTCCCATGGCACTTCCTCTTTCATCACCATGAGATCCCCCCATTGTTCAATCCCTGCTCTCTTTAGAGGAATGCTTAACTGATCCCGCAAACATTCTGGCATACCTGGTGAGTCCCATATTGTTGCACCATCCGAAAAGTACCCCATTCCCTGTATTTTCCTTATCACTATCCAGAGAATAAGTGCTGCCTTTAAAGTCTTCCGTCTGACTTTTTTAAAGAATTGTTTTGCACCAAATTTGTAAAGAAACCCTTTCTTGCCCCTCTCCTTAACCATCTCTTCCAGCAACCCGCCCCATACCATGGGAACCGGCGTACCTAGGAGAGCTCTGCAGTTCTTGAACTGGAATGCCATACATTATAGCCTTAAATCCAGGAGTGCCAGCCCACCTTCTGCCAATTTTCGGCACAATTTCTTCCAGGACATCCATGCCCCCCTGGCTGTCCAGACAAAACTGCCTAGTTTGCCCTGTATTTTGTCTATCAAACCCTTAGGGATACAATTGAAAAGAAATGTCAGCTTAGGAAGCAGCACCAGATTTACTCTTCCATATAATGAAAGTGGAAGGTTCTTCCACCTAGAAAGTGTTTTTTCTATATCCTTTACTACCCTTTCTAAATTGTGCTGGGGAATTCTCTCTAATGTATTTATAATACCTATTCCAAGGTACCTGATCTCCCCCTGGACATTTCCCCTTCAATCAGAAACATTCCAGCACATTATCCCAGTTTTCTCATTATTTGCTAAATATTCTGAGAAGGCTCCATATTCTTTCATTAAACGCTCCAACCTAGGAATTGTGACAACCGGATCAGCTGTATATATTATAAGGTCACCCGCGTATAATGCGATTTTCTTTTCATATGTGCCTGCCTTAAAAGTAATGACCTGTTCATCCTGACGAAGCCTCTGGGCAAATGGTTCAATATATATATTGAACAATAATGGGGAAATGGGACACCCCTGTCTCGTCCCTCTTAGAATCCAAAAACTCTTAGTAAGCGAACCGTTAAGTAGAATCCTACCTGTCGATCGTTGATAAAAGGCCTTTAGTGTTGTTATAAAAAATGG
Organism: Triturus cristatus; assembly: GCF_964204655.1. NCBI lineage: Eukaryota > Metazoa > Chordata > Amphibia > Caudata > Salamandridae > Triturus > Triturus cristatus. The sequence continues at coordinate 715,078,777 of NC_140584.1, read as the reverse complement.
CCCAACCCCACGATTTCCAATACTGCCCATAGATAGTCCGAACACACACGATCAAAAGCTTGGCAGCATCCAAAGTGATCGCTGCCAAGGGTATCGACCTTGATGTAACTGTGTCGATACACCCGATCAGCTGCTGGGTCAACTCATGCAACTGCCTCCCGTGAATAAAACCCTTCTGGTCTTCGTGTATAATCTGTGGGGCAATCCTAGTCAACCTCCCTGCTAAAATACTGACAAAGATCTTATAGTCTGCATTTAGCAGGGATATTGGTCGATACAACTCTGCTTTAACCGGGTCGTTGGCTGGCTTCAATATCAGAACTATCGTTGCCTCTTTCCATGATTGAACCTGTGCCCCCATATACATCAAATTAAACAAATCTTCTCACACAGGCAGTTCTTCCTCTGTTAACATTTTATACACTTCTGAGGGGATAGCATCTATGCCCGCTGCCTTTCCATTTTTTGCTCTTTTAATTGCCCCCCTAATCTCTTCCTGTGTGATTGGAGCTTCCATCATTGTTTTCCCTTCCTCATTCAGTACAGGGAGGCCAATTGTGCTAAGCCAACTTTTTTACTTTGGGAGATCTGGAATAGTATCCTCCTTATACAGCTCAGAAAATAATGCCACGCCATGTTCCTGCATAGCATCCCAGCTATCGAGCACCTCCCTTGAGTCCCCTCTAAGCTCCTTGATCTCATTTCTGGTTCTTTCTACTCAAGCCTTCCAGGCCAGCAGTGCCACTGCCTTTTCTCCATACTCAAATTCCTTTTCATTTGCAGCTTTCCATCTTGCTTTACACTTTATCTCCAACCTAATTTTAAATTTTGATTGAGCCTCCTCTAGCCTCCTTTCGAGCCTCTCCCTTTCCTCTCCCACATTTATGGAATGCAAAGCTTCCTCCAAGGTACCTACTTCTTTTTCAATTTTTGTTAATTCTGCTCTTTCTTCTCAACTTTTTGCACAAGCTAGACTTTTCAAGACCCCGTGAATCTATGCCTTGAAGGCATCCTGTACTATTCCTGGGGAGGCAGTATCTTTGTTATTGGTGAAATATTCTACTGCAGCCTTTTTCATAGTTATCTCTACTCCCCCTTCCAGGAGCAAAGCGTGCTTTAGCGTCCATCTTTCACATGGCTGCGGTCCTAATGCTTGTAAGGTGATCGTTACTGCGGAGTGATCCGAAAAATGTACTGGAAGATGCGCAATCTTTTTAATATTAATTGCAAGGGATCTGTCAATTAGGAAATAGTCTAGTCTGGAGAAGTGATGGTATTTTTTACTGTGATATGTGTATTCTCTCACCTTCCCTTTAAAATGTCTCCACACATCTAGTAAATTCAAATCCTGTATCATACCCTTCAGCGCATTCCTCATTCTAGGTGCACAAGCACTTTCCCTCCACGTTGAACGGTCCAGTACAGGATCCAGCAGTACATTAAAGTCCCCGCCCACAATTGCAGGATCTGAAGTTTCCGCCAGTCTCAATTCGAGGTCTATAATGTGCTGTGGATCGTCCTCATTGGGACCGTAAAAACCGATGCATATGAAGTCACTCTCTTCCCATCTTATTTGAATTAAAACCCACCTACCAGAACTATCTGTACTTGACAACTTAAGCTCGATCCCACTACCACTTCTGATTAAAATTGCCACCCCCTTACAACATTGTGCTTGATCAGAAGCAGTACAATTTTGGACCCATCTACACCTACCAAACAACTCCATGCTCTCACTTGCTAGTAGGTGTGTCTCCTGTAGGATCATGATTTGTGCCTGTCTGTCTTCTAAATACTTCATCACTTTCCTCTGCCTAGGTTTTGACCTAAGACTGTTCACATTCCATGTGAGTATATCGTTGCTTGGAATTCTAGCCATAATACTCCCCCATGCACTGCGCCACCTGCTTTGTTACCAATTTAGTTAGATTCTTCCGCCCATGAGTATCAGAGGACTTTTTTTTTATCCGATTGCACCCCACCTGTGCCCACACTGCCCCACCACCATCCCAGCCCACCCCCCTTGACCCACTCAGGGAAACACTCCCTCTTTTTTTAGGCATAACAATGCATATGGGCGCTCAATTGGGGGGAATTTCAACTAACTTACAACATACAAAAAGAGCGAGCTCCAACATTGGTCACTTAGCAGTATCTCCCTTTTTTATTCTATCTATTAGTGATTCAACATCTTCTACTGTTCGAAGGTTATACATTTGATTGCTTCACATAAATCGCAACATTGCAGGGAATTTTAACTGAACATTCGCTCCCAGCTTCCGTAACTCTTCCATCTTGTTTCCCAGCTCCCACTGCCTCTGTTCTGTGGCCTTGCATAAATCTGACCTAACAAACAGTGAGTACCCATCTACTAAGTATGGACCGTTTTTTAGAGCCCTGCTTAGTACTTCCTCTTTGATAGTATATGAGAGAAAGTTCACTAGGATCTTCCTGGGTTTAGCTCTCTGAGGATTGCGACGAAAAGGTTCTCTATGCGCTCTTTGTACTTCATATTCATGATTAATCTCTTCCTTGCCCTCCAGGATCGTATTTCGTAACAGTGAAATAATGAAAGGTTTCATGTCTGTCCCTTCCATGGCTTCCAGAACATTAAAAAACCTCAGATTATTCCTTCGAGAGTGGTTCTCATCTCTCTTGATATCTTCCCTTAAGGTTTGTTTTTGTCTTTCCACCTTTGTGATTTCTGAAGCATTTTTTCCCGATATCCTGTTTTACAATAATCGACTCTTCCTCTAACATCTTTGTGCGTAAAGTTACATCATCCAACTTTTGCGTCAACTCCAAGCATGATGCGTGTATGCCTGACTGGTTAGCTTTTGAAATCTCGAAGCGTTTTTTGATATCATTTTTTAGTTCCAATAGGAAAGATGCCAGTGAAGCTTCTGAGGTCTCAAGGGTCCCCTGACTCGCTTCAGAGATCCCGTATCTGGGCTGTTCGATCCGCTTTGGATACTTTGGCTTTGAGCTTGAGCAGGGGCACCCATATCATCTTAGTCTGGTGGCGCAAGGAGATTAAATCTATTACTCAGAGGAACTATTGCAGCACCTTGAAAAGCCGTAGTACCATTACTTGACCCATTCGTTTTTGGAAGGCCACTGCCCTATCTGCACCTTTTTTCGTGTTGGTTATGGTTAACTCAGAGCTCGCACTATTTCCGGATCCATTTAATGTTTCTACTTCCACATGGGGGCCTGCACCCATAGCGCCTTTTTGCATACTTGGGAGCACTCGGAAAAAGGATTTAAGGGGCATATCAACAATGGCTTTATCTCTGCTTTTTTGGCTTCAAAAGCCAAAAAAGCAGAGATAAAACTAGCACCCTATCAACAACAAGGTGCTAACATGCAAATTTGCATGTTAGCACCCATTTACTCTACGCTTCCCCTTGCATCTCTAATGAGATGCAAAGGGGGCGTTCCAGAGTGAAATAATAGGAGAAATGTCGCTAAGCGACATTTCTCCTATTATCAAGAATATCGCTAACCCTGTTAGAGACAAAAAAAGCAGCGCTAACCGTGGTTAACGCTGCTTTTTTACGTCTGGTATTTTTCTGACTTAGCCATGATATCCTATGGAAGGAGGATATCATGGCAAAGTTTGTCTGTCCCTATCAACAAGCTAACGTGAGATTATCGCTGGGTTTCCAGCGATAATCTCACGTTAGCCACTTAGCGTGAGGATTTTTATCGCTATTGAGATAAGCGTTGCTAATAGCACGCTATCTCAGCGATAAAAATCAACGCTAGCCGGCGATAATTATCCTAGCGCTAAGTGCGCTTTGCGATAATTATCGCCGGTTGTTGTTGATATGCCCCCATGTGAGTCCCTCTCAACTAGCTAACGTGAGATTATCGCTGGGTTTACAGCGATAATCTCACGTTAGCCAGTTAGCGCTAGGATTTTTATCGCTGATGAGATAAGCGTTGCTAATAGCACGCTATCTCAGCGATAAAAATCGGCGCTAGCCGGCGATAATTATCCTGGCGCTAAGTGCGCTCAGCGATAATTATCACCGGTTGTTGTTGGTATGCCCCTAAGTGAGGGAGTTATTTTTACTTTGGTATGCTCGATTGCTCCCTTGCTTCTCTTTTTCCCCTCAATAGTTCATCCTGGTATCAGTGATTTACCTCCTCCCCCGCTCTGGAGACTCTCTCCATGGTGCCCCCGCTTTGCATTTACAATTACCTTTGCTCCTTGCGTCGATTCAGGCAGTATATTTGATAGAATGGAAAGAGTGTTCACCTTACCTCCGATATTCCTGGTCCTTAGAGTACACTTGGAGGGTGCCTCACCTTCTTTAGTTATACATGTCTCCTTATGCGAGGGCTGCCCCACCCTCTCGAGAGTTCTCCCTTTGTCCTCTCTCCTGCTGGGTACCTCCGATCTCCGGCGACCTTCCTTGTTTCCTCCGGATTCTGCTGGAAACATCGACTTGTGCTGTCTCTGCCCCTTAACCTGATGCCAGCCTCCCATGAACTCCGGAGCTCAACTGCTGCCACTCTCCAGCGCGACTCCGGGCAGTCAAAGAACAGCCTCCGACACCTTGCAGGGTCAACCAGTTCACATATCTGCGGCATTCTGGTTACGGTACGTCTGATTTGCCAATTACCGCTGACTTTTTCTTCGCTTACTGCCCTCCTCCAGCAGCACTTTCCCCGTCAATGGCGCCCGCGGCTGACAGCGTCTAGCTCAGAGCTGCCATTTCCCCCCGTATTTTGCTGAAGGTTGACTGAGAAATACAATTAATCAATCTAACTGTCCGTTGTGTGGTGATTGTTGCACAGAATTCTAGTGGTGCTAGCATCTTAAGGAAGGGGGCATGGCAATGGATGTTCATGTTGAGCTGAAAGGTATCCCTAACAATGTGTGCCTTGAATGATGCCCATTACAGAGCCTCCTTGTCCTCAGGATCTCAGTCTGACTTTAGGGATTTCACCATTACTCTGAAAATCCCAGCTCTCATCCTGTGTCACTGCACATTTTGATGTTGCATGGCTTGTTGTAGCAGAACATGGATCTGTAATAGCATGGTGTAGTGCAGTAGCATACCAAGGATACCAGGAGTAAGCAAGGGAAATGCCCCATTTGACTGCTCTTGAGGTAATAAAAGAAACCAGTTTGAAGGACTCAATGAAGGGTACCTCTGGGCTCTGGGCCCTGGTGTCATTACACCTGCAGTACCAATTCTAACTACACCCCTGGCATAGTGGTCTTTCAGTGTAGCATCCATGGTGGTGTACTGCGAAGAGGAAGTGTGAACTGCTGTAATCAACATGTGAGTTCTTTCCCTGTGAATGGTTTTGGTTCTGGCCCTGTGCACAGTTGTTTGTGTGTGATTTTATTTTCTTACCTCTAATTGTGAATGTACTGTGTTTTTTGTTTTTTTGTTTTGTTCCTAGGTATTTAGGGGCCGTTTTCTAACTACATGGGGCCTGATTACGATGTGAGTTGGAAAGCCTCTGGCCGCAGGTCGGAGGCTTTCTGGCTCATATTGCAGGTTTCACTTTCGACCACCGCATTAAAATGTCGGCGATCAAAAGTGAGACTTGCCGGTCATTTCAGCTGGATTCAGACGGGCTCAAGGAGCCCATTGGCTAGTCGAAGGCCCCACCATAATCCCTGAAGATGGTGTTTCTGCCGTAGGGATTATGACATTGGTTTCCGACAGGCTTTCCATACCGGGTTTTCCGACATGGAAAGCCTGTCAGAAAGCGACTTTGGGGGCCCCTAGCAGGACCCCTTCTCCTCCATGGCCTCTGGGTTGGGACCAAGGGGGTAACTATGGTGCCCCCTGTTAATCCCTGACCGTGTGGCAGCAGTGCTTAATTTGTGCCGGTGCTTTCCGGTGCTTAGCACCGGCACTTATCTATTAGGGCCGGGTCTACACCAAGCGTCTGCACTTCTATGGCAAACTAAATATTATCACCGCATTCACTGCAGTGCAGGCGCACCTGGCGCAGACAGTATTGTTCGCCTCATGAGTGCTCACTGCTGGCTCAGGCAGGGCTAGATACAATATTTCTTCACTCACTGCGCAGTCAGTCACTGACGTCACATGACGTAGAGACTGGGTCGCGTGATTTGATTTGCTCGATCAACATTCAGCAGACATGCGCACTGAATTAGGGCCCGGGCGTGGCACACTTTGAATTGTATTTCATTTGGACGTGCGCGGCCGCTGTGGTGGTGTTTGCAGCCTGGCCGGCCATCCTCACGCCCCGCTCTGCAGTCCCCTCACTTCCTGTTCAGTCAAGAATGTAGTCGAAGTCCAGGACTGCGGCCGCAGCGCTGCTCAGATCGGACGGTCCCGGGAGTTCTTGCAGCTGGCTGAGTAAGTGTCTCTATTAACTGTCTGCAAAGTAGGCCGTGCCCGCAGTCTCCACTTTTCTAGTCCATCTGTAATGCAACTGGTGGTCGTGTGAAGCGCTCTGATCCCTTCTGATCAAGCTTGCGCCGGCAATACACTGCAAAATAAATAAATAGTGGAAGATTGCCTAATAGATCCCAACTACTTCCCAGCTGACTTTGGAGTGATTGATGGGCCTGTATTAGGGCCTTCTGTAGGCACCAGTGACCTATCTTAGTGCACTGGAAAACGTGTCCAAGCCTTCTATGTACGTGTAATACTGTGCTATAGTCCAGGACTTACTGTTTCATAATCGACTGATTTTGATGGATGTTCACGCTGTATTTCCTGTTTTATTTGTCCACCGTAACACACCCCATTTGCTTCACTGCATGTATAGAACAATTCACTTTAAGGATGAGCACAGCACGTGCCGAGTTAATGTAGTGAACCTCGGGTATGCACTTAAAGCCAGATGTTAACTACTGGTTGTAAACTCAATGTGCGCTGAAGCAGCAGAAATGAAGTGCGCAGCACTTCACAAAGGCCCGTGATTAAATAAATAAACGACAACACGCACCCCTATAAAGTTGTCTAATATATTCCCTGCAACCTGCTTGCCCATATGTTCCTTGTCAACACCTAGATCCGCATTACCTGTGTGAATGGCTTTTTCCAGGTTGCCGAGCTCGCCTGATTTTCCCCCTGCACGTGCACCTTGAATTTTATTATTTTTGCTGTTTTTCTATTAAGAGTATGTAGCACACTCACCGAATCCGATCCCATGAAACTATCTGCGGTGGGGAAATGATATGACCAATTTATTTGACTCAAAATAAGAAAATCCAGCAAAAGCATGGGAACAGCAAGCATGATTCATTTATAAATAAACAATGCTAACCAGGAAACCTACAACACGAAAAAACACCATGATAGCGCACCATGGCGTTGAAGGGAGCGCTGCATTCATAAAGAGAACACATGCCCATTAAACGACTGGTGAGCAGACACAATACACATCAGGGCTTGAAGGGGCAGCTCTGAGTCTGGGCGTGCAGACAGCCCATGCTAATTTCACAGTGGGTCACCTAGTGAATCTTTTGTTGTGCATTAAAAGGATACATTTGCCAACACTGGAACCTGATTGGCTTCGTGACTGATTGTGAGTGTGTATGTGTAGGTGCAGAGTGGGGGGTGTATCCTCGTCAGTGCAAGTTGAGCAGCCTGTCTGCCCATGTGACTGGCTGATGATCAGTCCGCCACTGTAAGTTATTTAAGTATTGAGTGTGCCTTTGTGAGTGGTGTGTATGTGTAGTGAGTGGTGTGCTCCTGCTACTGCTGAATGAAGGGTGTGTCCCTGTGTGTGTAGGGTGAGCGCTGTGTCCATGTGAGTGCAGTGCTAGGGTTGTGTCCTTATGAGCTGTGTGTATGCGTGGTGAGTGGTGTGCTATAAGGTGAAGGGTGTGTCCTTGTGAGTGTACGGTTGAGAGGTGTGTCCATGTGAGTGCAAGGTTAACTGTGTCATTGCAAAGTGAGCTGTGTACCTATATGAGTGCATGCTGAGGGGTGGGCCGGTTTAGATGCAATGAAGGAGGTATGGCACTGTGAGTGATGTGCTCTTGTTGAGTGCCAGGTGACAGTTGCGACCAGTTGAGTGCAGGGTTAGGCCCCTGTGCATGTTGTGAGTGGTGTGCTGCTGTGACAGCTGCATGAAGGATGTTCCTCTGTGAGTGAAGGGGGAGAGTTTTGCCTGTATGACTTCAGAGGGTGCAGTGGGCACGTGAGAGCAAAATGAGAGGTGTACCCATGTGAGTGCAAGGTGAGAGGTGTACCCGTGTGAGTACAAGGTGAGAGGTGTACCCGTGTGAGTGCAAGTTGAGAGGTGTACCCGTGTGAGTGCAAGGTGAGAGGTGTACCAGTGTGAGTGCAAGATGAGAGGTGAACTTGTGTGAGTGCAAGCTGAGAGGGGAGCAACGTACTTGTGTGAGTGTGAGGTGAGAGGTTTACCGATGTGAGTGAAAGGTGAGCAGTGTACTTGTGTGATTGCAAGGTGAGCGCTGGGCCTGTGTGAGTACAGGGGGAGAGATATCACCCTGTATGTGGTGTGTCTTTGTTGATCACAGAGTAAATCGTTTCTCTGTCTGAGTGTAGTGTTATAGTTGTCCTCTATTAGTGAAGGGTGAGTGGTGTGCCTTTCTGAGTGCAGGGGAATCTGTGTGCTTTTGTAAAAGTATAAATTAGAAAACAAATCTAAGTTAATTTCGAATTGCATGTTTCATTACTTTATATATATATATACTTTTGAATGTTAGCATATGTTGGGAGCTCTTAAAAAATATGAATATTAATTTGTCCCTTTGTTAAGATGCAGTGCCTGTAAGTAGTAAGCATCAAGCATCAAGCATGAGCAAAGGTCAGCAAACATACAGACATAGCACAGGAGAGAGAGATCAGTTTTCCTCCATTTTAAACAAGCATTGTTAATGCATTGGTTTTGCCTATGTTCCGAACAATCATGCCTCCGGCGCTACGCGAGGAGGTGGCTGGAAGGGCAGGGCTGTGCCCTTAACTTAACCCCTATTGTTCTAATAATCATTGATCATTCACACCATAAAAATATGCTGTTTTTCCGTGCGTTTCACTTTCATCAACTCTTTTGAAATCCGGATATATTTAGGTCTTTATAATTCTTGTTTAACTTTTTCCGGTGTGCAGTATGTTGGAATGCACCAGTTTTAAGTTTATTTCTATTCCACAACATCAAGCCTTGTGGTTGTGCATGCAGGTGGTTCAGTACTGAGGCATTCCATTAGCTCAAGCACACAATGGTGCTGCCTTGTTCAAGTTGATCTAATACGACCCTTCAACTCTATGATGCAGATCACTTAAACATTGCTGCTCCTACTTCTGCCTCCTATGTTTAGCAAGGTTTGGTTTAAAGTGAACACCCAACGGAGGCCGCATGATCTCATTTCATCATCTAAGTAGAAGTTGGGGCCCATGTCCTATACATTTATTTTAAGTGCCAGTCTGCTAAGTTGTCAACTGTTTTGATAGATGTCAGTATCAATGGACTATGTAGATTATTTTTGCATAAAAAATGTAGGGGTTAGTTGTGTTCAGATGGAAGCATCATGGGACCGGTTTCTGGCTAATCAGTCGTCATCAGGCAGGCTTGCTTGAAACCAGTGGCAAAGTGAGCAAGGGACCCACGTCTGGGCATACCCTGCCAACTTAGGGTGAACAAAGCGATACCAAAGGCCTGGCTGATGACGGCTGATTAGCCAGAAACCGGTCCCAGGATGCTTGTTTCCGGTCCAGGGAAGACCTGGCTTGGCAGTTCGGGCTGGACTGTTCCCATAAGGCACAGGGTCAGACTGATTTGCATATGGCCATGTCTGAACTGGGGTGGTGGAGTGAGCTAAAGAATGAGGATGGATTAAACCCAGATCAGTTGACTGGGGGCGAGTGTTTGATTTGCTCAAACGCTCCGTCCATCATCCCCTTTGGTATCGATTTATTAGGAGAGGCATGCAGCGAGCTTTCAGAAATACAATAAAAACAATCCCCTCCTCACTAATACTCTCAACAACCTATGCTCCCACTCATAATCACCCTTAATTTATGAACTCCCCCAAGCAAACAATCACAGCATCCACTACCATTCTGCTCCCTCTTCTTCCACCCACCCTCCTTTCATATCTTACCAGTAGAGTAAGGGGGTGGAGCCAGTTGAGGACGTGGGTGGAGCTTGGGGTAGTGGGCGTGGCCTCCTATGAAAATTTTAGCACCTGGACTTAATTTTTTACAAATTAAGCACTGTGTGGCAGACACTTTCACATGCCTGATGCACAGTGCAGTGATTAAGAGAATCTCCCATTTCTCTATGGGAGCTTGTGCAATGGCCGGTTTATGGGCGCACCACAAGCTCACATAGAGAAATGAGAGTATGTGACTGCACATGTAATACTGTGATCTGGACCGCTGATTCATGGCCGGTCCAGAATCCGTGAAGATGTCCCCAAACCGACGTCATGATCAGGGCCTTGTTGATTCCAGACACTCTCAGAAACATTTATCACCTGCTTTTGACTGGAGGTACTTTCCTCTGGTCTTCTATAACCTTTCATACTTGTAATTGGGTTAAATTTATCACATGCATTATTTTTTGCGCGTGGTAAACATCACATATGATAAACAGCACGTGCAATAAATGAAGAAACACGGACCAGAGAGGTGGTATTTTGTGAATGCGATAAATATTGCTGGAGTTTTTTACTTCTGATTGGTTCGGCTGGTAAATTCCTATGTTATTTACCCTGGCCTGCAGAAATGTCCAGTCCGCCTAACTAATAATAGAGGCCGGGGATTGCAATGGTTCAAATGACAGGTAAAGAACTACCTGAGGTATTAGTTTTTTTCTCAACTAAAACACTTTGGTATAAAAAGCACGACCGTGAACCTGTGGTTTACTTAACTGTAAAGTAATACAAAAGATGGGCAGGATTGAAATTCAATGAATTTTAATATGGCATACAGTCAGGCAATAAAGTGTAATAGTAATGACAGACTAATATGAAAGGTGGAAATTGGATCCTTATGAAGAACTATGACATTATATTACCAAGTAATCAAATCTGCCGACCCTTGCTCGTATAAAATATTAAAGCTTTAGCAGTAGAATACTTTTACAGTCTATGCAAACTCATTAAACTCTGTTAACAAAGCATGTAATAAATTTACCAAAAAATACACCTAGCCCGTAGATCATTGTATACACCTTGGCAAAATGCAAAAGATTAAAATACAGCCGAAGGCCTACCATAAAATTCACTATACGTCATCCAGTGATAAATGAAACGTAATAAACATGTTTTTCCTTTTACCTAGTGTGCTAGAAACATTTGTTTTTAAGAGTTTAGCATTCTGAAAGCAGAAATCAGTGGTGGTTCACAGAGAATAAAACATAAGCAGCGTTTTAGGGCGACAAAAAATAAAATCCCCAGGCTCCAGTCCTGCCTGATCTCACAGCCAGTACAAACATTGCTACTGTGCCAGTCGCCTTTCTAACTCATTTCTTTTATAATGCATTTTCGTTCTCTGCTCTCACAAAGTTTCACAATAAGAAAAAATGTAAAAAAAATAACTTTGAGTCCAGAGAGAAATGTTTCTTTGCTTTATCACGTAAAGGTCATGAGTTAATTTAATAGTCATTGAATAGTGTTGCTTGAAAAAGCTGGTCGTGCCTGATTGTTGTTCTGCTTAATCTTAATGCATCTGGGTGTGAGTGTATCTGTTTGAAATTGATTTTACGACATTTGAAACATTCAAAAATAAAGATTTTATACCACATGGACATTTTCAAGTAAGCCAGGATTTTCAGAAAATCCATTCTAAGCCCTCTTAAAAATGATATTCATAGGTCTTGATTGTGCTTTAGTTAGTAAAGAGCAATCCGTGCTACAGTAGACCCTTCTAACATTTAAGGTTATAGCTTGTTTGTCCTACTATTTCAGATGATTCCACGAATTATTAATTAAGTGGCATTGATGATCACCACATCAGCTTCATAAGCAGAGTTTGCAACTTGTATTTTATTTAACCTCATATTTTTTCCAGTAACGGACATAGAGACAGTGGTGTAGCTCTAGAGAAATCATCATTCAGCAGACAGTCACTAGAACATGTGCACTGTTGATGCCTGGAGGCTTGTTAAAAGGGGATTGATGCTCCATGTTTACACCATTTTGTATTTATCAATGGGCAAGGGATCTGGTTTGGAGTCAGAGCCATTGTGGTGGAGGCTGTGCATTTGAAAGGTGACTAACAAAGAGAAGCCGTGCGTCAGCTTGCGTTCTATCATCTGACATGTACTTCTTTATGAAGCTGATTTGTAACTTCTTTAAATGCAATGGGTCGATTTTAGCTTTAGCATTCGTGCAGCTCTGTTAAGGGGAGACACATATCATCCCAGTAAAGCCACTCGCATGAACGAGGCTAACACAGAATATGGTTGTTGGGATCTACACGCCAGGGCTAATGTTATTTAAATTATTTCCTGTTCATATAGAAAAATTATCCATCTGCGTGGTGGCAGCTGCTTTCACAAAGTATTTTACTACTTTTCAACTAGTAGAGAAATTATAATGTCCCACCAGTTTTCGGTCAGTCATTGGTCCAAACTTTACCAGCAAGTGGACATAAAGATGCCTACTTGTTTATAAATCTAGTAACGTCTGGCTGTTATTGTAAACACATTTTTGTTTTCCCCTGATTGCGGTAAAGGCAAAGACCTTGAATTCACGTTATATGCAAAGTTCGCCCTACAGGGTTCCCTAGATGGTTTGGAAATTATAAGACATCCTAGGACCTGTGGCCTGCTGCAAATTTCAATCGTGGGTGTTTGCCCACAGAACATCTTTGGTGTGTATGGGGAGTTTCACTACTGGTGCAAATATTATCTGCTTGGGTCTGGCCCAGTTTTTGATTTTCGGATTCTAGATCCTGCGTTATATCCACCCCAGCTTGAAGAGCGATTTAAAGATTGGGGCATCTATGAAGCTTCCAGCTCTCTTCAGGGAAAGGTATCTTTTGCTCACCTTTGGATTTGCCCTTGATTTGTTGATTTGGGAAATTTATACCACCAAATTTGCTCATCCAGATGAATGATAAGTAGACATTTTTGGATAGCTGTTCGTGGTTAGCTTTATTATTGTCATTGTGCTCATATTGGTGAGTACTAGCTGGAGGGGAACAGAGTTGTAACAGTGTTATGACTTCCTTGTTCTGGTGATGTTTAAAGATGTTGCTTGAGTGTGTGGCATGTCTGAGCCACATTTCACAGAACATTTATGTATACAATCCAACCATGTTTTCGTTTGGACTTTCACCAATTTGTTGACTGTGGAGTGCTGGAAGACTTGTTTGCAATTTTGCGTCCATTTTTAGCCTTTGTTTACTCGTGTTTCTTATGCAGTTCTCAGTTGCTGGCACTTTACCCATAGAGCTACATTGGTGTGTGCATGGGTGGGGTTCATCTATTGTTGAAAAGATTTAGAAAATGAGATGTGTTAGGAAGAAGGAATTCTTTGTGTTTGGTCAAATGTGTCATGATCTCCAAGTGTATCTGAAGCACATAACTCTCCATAGGTGAGCGTAACAAGTATTGGGCTGCATTGACTTATTCCCAGTGGATCCATGAATTATGGTGGTGTTGTGGCATTATGTTACTTTACCAGCGTGTGTACATATCGTCTCTGGCTGCGTACAATCACGAGACAGCATGACCATTACTCCAGTCCAGTTCCAGAGACCCAAGGTGATACATTTCTATTCTATCTGTAGCATTTTAAACCACTACTATCTTGTAGGTTTTTTAACATAGGTATCCTTATTTTTCACTTCAAGAACTTCATTGTGTACTTCCTCTGCTTGAACTGGAGCCACTATCTCTTCTGTAACTTTCATTTCGCTCATACATTTGGCTGTGTGCTCAATGGACTGGGCTAAGGTAACAGCTTCTGAGTCTGTTTTTTTTTGCTAGTAACTCTTCTTGGATCCTACTATTATTCGTACATCTAACCAATTGGTCTCTTATGAGGGAGTCATTGAGTTCCCCAAACTCACAAAGTTGTGTTAGTCCCCTCAATGCTGCAATATAGTTGCTAACTGATTCACTTTTGCCTTACACACGACTAAAAAACGTATGGCGTTCAAGGACTACATTTACCTTGTCTCCAAAATGAACTTCTAATTTCATTAATGCAACTTCATATATATCTAAATCATTCTCACACTCATTTAAAAAGGATGGGGGTTGACTCATTCCAGTGGTTGCCATGCTGAGAGAGAAAGGGGGATATTATACAAAACTTTTATGAAAGGAACCAGAAGAGCGATGATCACAGGAGAAAGTGTCAGAAAGATGTGCGCATCACCAGAAGAGCATACTAAATACGCACAATAGTTGTGGAGCGCTAAAATTGGCAAAAGAACAAGACTGTTAAACTGCAAGGTATAAACCAGAAGTATGTGCAAGGGGTGAGAGCAAAGATGCCCATACCCAAAGGTGAATGAAGGGAAAGTGACACGCGAAATTAGGTGTGTGTATCACCATGCAAATACTAAAGGAAGGGCTTCAGCACAGTTGTGAGGAGAAAATCACAGGAAAATGAGCATATAGATGATGAGTGCTAAGAAGGGCAAAGGAGCAGAGATATATACTGAAAGGATAATGAACCTAAAGTGAGTGTCACAATTTAAAAGCACAAAATGTTCCAGGTCCCACGTAGAAGAGGGAAAGTGACATGCAATGACTGGTGTGCGTATCACCACGCAGGTATTAGCAGGGAAAGCGCAGTTCCTGAGGAGAATGTGCCCCAAGACAGTCAAGGATACAAACAGTCTTACTTGTGCCGGTGAATGGGTAGGATTACTTCTCTGCAGCAGCTCCGTTAATCAGGTTGCTTGCTAACTGTGGAGTGACGACATCAGCTAAGGCTGGAGCGCTGAAACTGAGGAATCTCCTCACAACAGAACAGCGGTGAGGAGGACTGTGGGGGTGAAATGTCCAGCTGCGGGGTAGCTTCACTGGCTGAGGGGAGGCTGGTGCACAGAATATGAGGAATCTTCACAAGGCGAAACAGCGGTAGGAGGGACGACGTGGAGGTGATGAGCATCCACCCGTCGGAAACAGCTGAAGAAGATGAGCGGTGGCTCGCCCAATGGAGCCAGCTGGACAGCGTCCCTGAAGAAAGCAGAAGGAGGGCAGCCCTCGGTGACAAAGGGAACCACAAATTCTGTCAGAGGTGATATGTGGAATGCTCGGCGGACAGCGAGTGACAAGCAATGAAGGAAGTTGTCACCGGATGAGCCGTGAAGAGAAACGCTGAAAACACTCTGACCAAAACAAAGGTGGATGCCTGCACACTAGGCACCATACGCCGATGACGTAAACTGGAGGAGTCACACAGCTGCCCAGAGACCAGGGAGTGAGGTGGAAACCAAGGCTAGATCCTGAACTCCACTGGTCATCAGCGTAGTAGTAATGTGGTGCGCTGAGCGAAAGCTTGCCACTGTAGGATATTAGAGCCACAGCAGATTCCTAATGGAAGCAATTCCAAGGAGTCCCACTGCTGAGGAACAATCATCTGACAGGACCTTTGATCAGCCAAGGAGTATTGCACAGCTGTATGCACTATAATGAGGAGTATTTTGGAGAGAGCACTGAAAGGGGAGATGACCTGTGCAGGATCGTTGCCAGTGCTGAAAGTTGAAATAATGAAGGTCCACACCAGGTAAGTCAAAGTGCTTCTTTATTCTGGTCATCCACTCTCCTCATCTGCCTGTGAGCACCAACTTTCTAAATGAACTCTACATGGAACATTCTATTACTTGCCAAGGAGAGTGGTTGGGAGGGAAGGAACCAAGTGAAAGGAGAGGGAATAAAGTGGCAAGGGATATAATAAAAGAGATTACAACAGTAACCTAATTGTAACTAACCATTAGGTAAGCTCAAAGGTATTGACGTACACAACATGAACTCACTCCTCTAACAGCCCTGAATATAGAAATTGGTATGATTATCCTTTGGGGAAATTCTACCTTGAAACAAACTTTGATGACAACTTTTTTATCCTACCATGGTAGAACTCTTGCAGTATTCAGTCTACATGTCAAGGATACTGTTGGCCTACTACTCCCACCAGCCCAGAACATGATTGTCATAACTGGAGCTAAAAGAGGTCCCCATAGCAGAACCCTAGACCAGTTTGAAATGTTCAAGATATTAGTTACATTTAACAAGATCATATTTATCACAGTTCTGCATGCATTAAAATAGACAAGGATCTCACACATAAAAATGTGTCCAGGCCCCAATGCCCAATCCAGGTCTAATGCTCGTGTAGAGCCTACTAGCGTTTATTGTCATGCAGATGTAATCATTTTCACATGCAAAGTCTATAATAAAAGACAAAAAAGAAACTAACCTTAATGTATTAAGAAGCAGCTGTTACAAAGTAACATAGAAAAAAGAAAAAATATTTGGAAGAACTCTCTAACAGCCAAACCCTGATGATGGCGGTGCCAGCAGAGGCATCCTCATAGGGATTAGGATGTCAGTTTCCCACAGCCGTCACCCATGATCCTCCGTTATGGGGCCAGGCGGGCACATATTGGGCCCCCTAAACATCCATGCACAGTGTGCCAGGCACCATATGGTGACTTGCACATGGTGCATGAAAATTTAAAAGCATAAATATTTGTATTGCGGCTTGCACTGTGGCCCTTTCCGTGGGCCACAGCACATGCCTTAATAGTAAAAGTGATGTTTCCAACTCCCCACAAGGTGGTCACACCCTTTTCTGGTGGGTGGGACCTTCAACCTCTTTTCGTGTGGTACCACTCCCACTGTGTTTGCATTTGGAGGCTCGTCCGACCGCTATCGTAATTAGACCCTAAGTATTTCCATTCAAAACTTAACTACACTAGGGAAAGTGTTGGACTTTGGAGATGGAAGAGTAACTATTCCACCTCCAAGTTAACCACATTGGAGAAACTAAGCTTTAAAGAGAGGTCCCATTCACTCTTACCACTGAAAACATAGCCACACTGTTGAACGCGCTGGACTCTGAAGGTATTGGAAAATGTTGGCTTTAGATGTACTATTCCCATTCTGGATGTAACCACATTGGGCAAAGTGTTGGTATGTGCTGGGGTTAGATATACTACTCCAAATTCATCCTTAACTACATTGGGCAAATTGTTGGACACTAGAAGGCTCAAATGTATTATTACTACTTCAAATTGAGGGCCAATTTAAATGTTGTCAGAGTGGAATCTCCATTGCAACTGCAAGGATGTTCCCTCCATACCAACATTATGGTCACATTTCCCGAATTTGATTTGGGTGGATCATAGTTTGAGCAGAGACTACTCCATCTCTACAATGGTCAAACTTCTCTGATAACCCGTTGGAGTAAGAGCTGTATGTTAGTTTATCTAATTTAAATGGGCAGACAAATAGCCAATTTTCAATATCCGTCACCACCAGCCAGTCCCTGGTAGTAAGGGCCACTAAAAAGTGCTCAATGTCCCCCTGGCCATGGGAGGAAACTCCTATTGCGTGGGGGGATTTGTTTTTTGAGAGACTTTATTTTGAACATAAAATAAAGTTGTAACTTTGCAGAACAGGTCCACAATATGATTCCACAGTTCACCTGAATAAAGAAGTAAATACATATATGAAATATAAGCTGACTATTAGCATAATATATTTCACAATACAATTAAAATATTCAGTGAACATATAAATATTCAAAAACCATCCTGAACACAAAACAAAACATGCAGAAATACTGTAACTATCATCAATTTAAAAAAACTAGCAAATAAATGAGCTTAAATTAATTTAGAAAATGCAACATATTAAAATTAAAAACACAGAAATAACTAACTAATTAGGTAAACAGACATTATAAAAAAAAATTTAAAGCACTTTTTGAAAACAATTACAATTTGTTTAATATTAATCACCATTGTTGTAACCAATTATTGACAATATAAAACAAATTATATATTACCATAAAAATATATCAACAAACTGACATCAAATTAATTAAAATGTTTTAAACTAATTTCTATATAAAATTTTTAAAAATGTCTTAGCGTCCAAATCCTAGAAATCCTACACCACAATATTAAATACATTATATAAAATAATAAAAATGTATTATGTATAACTAACTAAAATGGTAATACAATAACTTAAATGTAAATGTATTCAAAATATAAAAACCATTAAAATACATCTTCATAAACATACAGAAAATATATTATTATATTTGAATTTAATATTTTACTATGTAAATAATTAAATCTATTTTATAAAAAAATATTTAAAACAATTAATGTATATTGCATCTATAACACTAACAAATAAAACATTCAATCAGTTATCACAAAATAAACAATATATACATCTCTACCCTACAAACCTTCCAACCCCAATATTATCCTAAAAAATAAAAATTGAAAACACATAACAAAATTACATCAATAGATAAAAAACAATAAACAAGTGAATACAAAACAGTATACATGATATAAAAACAACATCATATACAATGATATTTAAACATTCAAAGTCAAAAAGACATTCTTTTCTTCAATACAATATCCCTTAATATTGTGGACACAATGATATTAATGACCAGCTATATTCTTGAAAGGAAATTAGGGTTAAGCAACATCTAAAGTAGTTGTCATTAGAAATAATTAACATTTTGGTAATATTTTAGAACTGTTTTAATATAATTTTTGATAAAGTAATATAATTTAACAAGAGGATGTCTTTACAGTTTATAGAAACCAAGTTTAACCTAATAATATAAAATACATATGTCTGTACATTATTTCTTTGCATTGTAAGTCACTACACTCCTTACAAATGGTTCTGTTGGTCTGTTGGTTTTGCTGTTTCTTGTGCCCAAGGAGGGCGGTCATTATTATTATTGCTGTTTTACCCCAGTTCCATTAGTCAACTTTTTCATAGGGCTATGTGTAGAAAAGTGGTAATGAACTAAATTATTTTGCAACATGTTTTGAGGCTGTACGGTAATTACTTTCTTGTCTTATGCATGAATAGGAACCTAGAAGTGAAGGTCACAAATGAGTGTTCCATCACAGACCTGCTACTTTGCAGGAATCTCTATGTTCTTTGTAGTATAGCATCTAAAATAGGTAAAATGCCTGCACAAAAGCACTGTGGAAACCCCTTTGGCCATGACAACAGTTGATTGATGGCCCCTAAAAGCCAGGACTATATATGGCCTGACAATGCCAAACTCTGCTACATATTTGAGCCCCTGTTTCAGGGGGTGGAGTAGATTTAAAATTATTTAATACTGTCAAAAAGAAACAGTAGTAAGTCCAGCACCACATATAGCCACCCAATGCTACTGCAATACACTCCCATAGAAAATAATGTAGGTAGGGAAATAAAATCCCATATGAAATAACGTTAGTGTGGTGGAGCTCTCTCCTTGTGGTAAAGTATAGGACACTTTTCTCCATACTTTACCATACAGCGATCTTTTCCCCAACTGTGGAGTCTTCTCTTGTATATTATAGGTAAAGTTGAAAAGTTTAGTAAAACTATTTTTATGATAAATATTCATGTATATGTTAGAATTGGCATCTTTTGGCGTGTTTCCCCTGAGTTTCTGCTTTCTGACCTCCCGGTTTTGACTCTGTTTTTGCTGGCGTAGTGGTTCTGCGCACTTGTCTCACTGCTGATCAGTGGTAAAGTGCAAGTGCTCCTGTAGTAAACTGAGTTATAGATTGGTGTTTCCATGATTGGATATTCGATTTACTTGTTAGTCCCTAGTAAAGTGCACTGAGTGTGCCAGGGTCTGTAAATCAAATGCTACTAGTGGGCCTGCAGCACTGATTGAGCCACCCACGTGAGTAGCCCTGAAAAGGTAACTCAGACCTGCCATTGCAGAGTCTGCGCACAGTTTGTAACTGCCATGTCTACTTGGCCAGTACACACACTTGCCAGTCCCTAACCTTCCCTTTTCTTACATATTAGCCACCCCTAAGGTAGGCTTAAGGTACCCATGTGTGCAGGGTGCAGTGTATGTGAAAGGTAGGACATTCTCTGGTGTGTGTAGCATGTCCTGACAGTGAATTACAGCCAATTTTGTTTTGTTTTTCACTATTGCAAGGCTACCTCTTCCCCATAGGACAGAATGGGGAGTGTGTTTATAACATCTTATAATCATAACTGGCCCGGGGAATTAGGAAGGAAATCAAAGTTTAGTATCCCTGAACTCAGAATCTAAAGATGCATCTTTAAATGAAGGTGATTTTTACATTCTGTGTTTGAAAATACCACTTTTAGAAGGTAGGTATTGTCTTGCTTAGCCATCCCGTGTGGCTCTGTTGGAATGTGGATTGCCTATCTGGGTTTTGGATGACAGAAGGCTGGGGAGCAGGAGTGGCTCCAGATAGTCTAGGTAGGTCAGGAAAGGGCTGGATAGACCTGGGCTGCATTGGGGAAGGGGGAGGAGATTTCTTTGCACCTCAAGGGGCCTGGTCTGCCTCTGAAAATGCCGTCTCCACCTCCTGCCGGGAAGTCACACCAGAGAAGGCAGAACTGATTCTGGCTGGGCACAGACACTCTCTGCCTAAGAGATCAAAGGATTTTGGGATATACATATTGGGGCCCAGACCCCTGAATTTTAGAACTCTTTTGGACCAAGAAGACTGCCAAGAAGAAGAGCTGGAGAAGCTGTGAGGGGGGACTACCACTTTGCTGTGTGCTTTGCTGTGTTGGCCTGCAGTGGCTGCTTCTGTCTTGGGCAGTGAAAGGACTGGACTGAACTTTCTGCAATCTACTTTTTGGAGTTTCTCCAAGGGCTTGAGGTAGAGCTTGCCCCCTGTTCAAGAAGTCTCAGGAACAGCAAAGACTTCAAGCTCTTCTACCCTCAGCACTGGGAACTGTGTGTTTTGTTCTGCAACAGAAGAAAAGCAACCCGACGAAGTCTACGGCGCCGCTGTCAACTCTGTGTCCTGAAGGCACTGCAGAGGGCACCGCCGCAATGCCGCACCGCAAACCTGGTCTCACCAATGACACCTGCTGATGTCATCACCGAGCCGCTGCTCGCACTGTGACCTGTGAGCCCTGCACTCTGCACGTCTCACTTCACAACGACGTCTTGGTATCCCGACGATGACGCTCCATGCCAAAATCGACACCGCTGCTAGCACCGTGATTTGAGGGCACTGCTCGTAAAGTTAAACGACGCACCACTCTCATGCCACACCGCAGCCTTGGCCTACCGACTCTGGCACCATGAACTCCAGTTTGTCAGCCGACGACAGCACTTCAGCAACAACAACGACGCTGCTTGCACTGCTGGCCTGCCAGCATTGTGACAAGCACCGCATTCACTTCGCACCTCAACCCTGGTCTCACCAACGTCGCCATCTGATGCTGCCACTGAGCCGCTGCTCGCATGGTGACCTGAGGGCACCGCACACTGTACTGCTGCACTTCGCACCGCAGCACCCGACGCCTGCCGATGCCTGCTCTTCTGACTTCAACAGAGAAGAGTTCGATCTGCAACGCGTGTGACTTCGAGGCCCCTGACAACTCCTGCACAGACCTCCGGAACCGACGCCTGCAGACACCATGCTTTTGGAAGTTCAACGAGAGGTCGCCGAAGCCCTGCATTTCTAAAAGGTACTGTTTGCAGGTCTTCCCGACAACGTAGCTGGCCCGCGACGCCAGGGTCAGCCAGAACTGTGTGGATTTGTTTGCTCACTGCACCGTTTTAGCCCCGGACGGAGCTATGGACATCAAGGAACTGTTTTCCAAGCATATTTTGATAACTGGAGATTTGTAAGGAATTGATTGTGGATTTTTATCATTTTTGGTATTGTCTTAAGTATATAAAAATTTGGGATATTTTTCTAAAGTGGTGTGGTGTCCTTTTGTAGTGCTTAGACTGTATTTCTTTTGGTTATGTGCAAATGCTTGTAGTGCTTAGACTGTATTACTTTTGGTTATGTGCAAATGCTTTACACACTGCCTCTAAGATAAGCCTGACTGCTCGTGCCAAGCTACCAAGGGGGTGAGCAGGGGCTATTTTAGGAGCGTTATTCCCTTATCCTGACTAGGAAGAAGGGTCCCTATTTGAACAAAGATGCAAACACTTGCCAACTAGAGATCCCCATTTCTAACAGTATATTAATTCATATATGTATTTAAATGTAGAACAAAATGTAATTAATTTTTATAATATTAAATTAAATTAAATTATTTAGCTTGAGGTAACATTTATTAAATAAATTCCCACTTCATGAAACAAATTAATCATTATTAATTATCAAATGTGGTATACAGAATTCATTAACAGTATTTTCTATTTTATTAAAATGTATTTTTGAAATGATTGTTAATGCAAACATTTTTTTAACATATTTTATAATTAAGTAATTATTATGTAATATTTGTATATTTTATTTTAATTACATGATATTTATTTAAATGTATAACACATTTAAATATTCTAACTTATTTAACATTAATCACCATGGGGTTTTATAAAGTCGCTACTTTTATTAATTTCTACCGGAGGGTGTTGCAGTGCCATGTGCAGTGATAGACTTACTTCTTTTCTGAGCTGGAGACATTTATTACTGTTTGATAGTTTGTGAATAGCAATGGACTCTATAATCTGGCCCAAAGTACACCCCCTTTTAGTACTTGGGCCTGATTACGAGTTTGGCAGTGTCGCTGCAGGCTGCCATGCCAGCGCCCGCTGCGAGACTCCTAAACACTTAACCTGACCTGCCGCTGCATTAGAGGGATAGTCCAGGCAGGTGGTACTGTGGCGTTGCCACATCAGTGCCTTTCTTTGGCTCATAGGAGAGCCTTAGAAAGGCACTACAGTCAGAGTGCCACAGCCCATTCCTGCATTTATAGAAATGCACAATTTTGAGAATTTCTTTCTGTGCAGGAACAGGGGGTGTTAAAATACATGGGGTACACCATGTGCCCTCTGCATTCACCTCCTTACACAGAGGCATCAAGGGGCCCTCTATGGGCTACCTGAGTTGCCTCACCACCATCCTTTCAAGGGTTCCGGCGCTAGCAGCGGTCCAGTGGCGGTCCAACCACTCTACTTGCAATAAGGCGGGTGGATCGCCAGTACAGCGGTCCACGGAATGCCACAATAGGTTTGGCGCTCCCATGCACCGCCGAACTTGTAATGATAGAGATTATATAATTTTAATAGGCATAATCTCTCACCATCTCTTAAGTGCTTGCTTAGAGTCCTAAAGGGGCAAATTAAATACACATCTATATACACAGTCATAATGTCTAAAGGTGTATTGAAAAAATAAACAAGATTGTAAAGAGTCTTACTTTTATGATTTTTATGTTTAATGTTTATGTAAAAAACGTATTTATATGATTTATTTTCAAACACATACAGTCTTATATGTTTTAAAATAACAAAACTCTGGATCAGACACCAGAAAGAACCTATATACCCGTCTGGTCATGCTAACCTCACATACTTTCATTCATTCCTCATTCATTAACTGCTAAAACAAATAACACTGAATATAACAAACATCTGAAGAACAAGAAATATAAGGTACTTGAGAGGCCCAAAAAGACCATCAAATCTTTCATTTGAGCAGTAATAATGTAATTTCCCGGAGTGCTACAAGTTAACACTTTCTCCAATATACCTATTTATGCATTCCAAACAATAGCTAAATATAATGGTCCTCTCGTCTTGTTTTCAGATACTGCGCCGATGCACATTTCAGTGATGACCTTAGAGGCTTTGTACTAGTTGGGTGATGAAGTCTCCTTGGCTATTGAGGGTATTTGGGGGCCAAGTATCTATTCTGTTACCTCCAGCAAGTTCCACACAGTCAGTTTGTTAGGAGGATTTTAGAGGCCACACACTCTTTCTGCACCACTCTGCAAACACGTCTCCTGGCATTCTAGTGGTTGGGGGATAAAGTTGGCTTGGAGGCTAAAGGACCTTTGGGACCAAGAAGCCCTCCTGGTACTTCTATAAGTCCTACTCAGCGGGATTTATGAGAGCCGGACAGAGGCCTCGCCCCATCTCACACCATTTTAAAAAACACCATTGCTACTTAAAAAACCATCGCAATTCACTGAAACAAATCAAAGGGTACAAGTAAATTATAGTTAGGCATTAGCATTTACTAAATTTGAGAAATTCACTGGAAAAACTAAAGATTGCAGTGCTGTTATAGTTAGAAAATAGGATTAATAAATCCTTAGATTTTCACTGAAAGAAACCAAAGGTTACATGTAAGTTACAAAACCAGAGAAATTCAGCACTTATAGTTAGATGAGCTAACTATAATTTGCGCCCTCGCATTGCACTGCTTATGACCTCACATGACCATGAGTGAGGTGGATGCCCCGTTTATAGTTCTCTGGTCAAACCACTGTCTTGTGGCCTTTCCTGTGCCTTTCCGGAGGCTTATCCCTACTAAGTGCCTTTCCGGAGGCTTATCCCTACTAAGGCCAGTAAGTTAATTACTCGTAGGGCGTGGGCTAGGTTCAACTCTGAAATCTTCTCTCAGACTCTCTCTAAACACTGGTCCCAAATTAGAGGAGTATATTAATAAAGCAAACAGGGATTTTGAAAACTGGATATCAGAGGCGCTAGATGAAATAGCACCCCGGACCACTCAGAATACTCAAAGGAAGTGTATCTTGGTGCCCTGGTTTAACAACACCTTAATTAAGGCTAAAAAACCAAGTCAAAAACCTAGAACGTAGATGGAGGAAGGACTACTGTTTTATTAGCAGACAAACCTACAAAAATGAGCTCAAACAACAACATGCGTTGATTAGGAAAACACGCTGTGACTTTTCTACCGAAAAAATTGAAAGTGCTAATAATTCCTCTAAAGAACTTTTCTCCATTCTGAAATCTCTGTCCTCACTTGAATGTACAGTGGCCTCTGTATCAACGTCTCCTGAGAATTGCAACAAAATTGCTAACCTTCTTGCGTAAATCTACGACACCTTTCTGTCAGAAGCATGTAGCTGTATAAATCCTGACATTTCTCCTGAAGACAATTTTGGGGGGGACACTCTCAATGAATTTTAGGATGCCTGCACTAGAAGATCTGAAGGGCATGGCTATGAATATCAAATCGTGATCTCCTCTTGATCCAGCGCCACCCAAAATTTGAATGTAAGGAACGAACATCATTCTTCCCTATGTTTCAAAGCTAATAGCCTGGTCTTTCAGCCTAGGTGAAATCCCTCAGAAATGGAAGCAAGTGATAGTACTTCCTATACAGAAAACACCTTCAGTGGATCCAATGCTGCTAAAAAATGTATGTCCTATTTTGATACTATCGCTTCTTTGCAAAACCTTTAGAGAGAGTGGTGAACAATCAACTTGTAAATCATATCAATCTGAAAGATTTGTTTCATCCTTCACAATCTGGTTTTAGAGCATCCCATTCCACAGAGTCAGCTCTACTCCTTGCAATTGAAACTCTAGGAAAATGTGCCTAGGAAGGACAAACGGCTGCACTGGTCCCACTGAACCTTAGCGCAACATTTGATACAGTATCACACAACCTACTTCTTAAAAGATTAAGCAACTGTGGGGTTAGAGGCTCAGCTCTATGCTGGATGACCTCCTCCCTTGCATCACAAAGCTTTCAAGTTACCCAGCACCCGTACATGTCAGAGTGTATTCATCTTATGCAAGGGGTCCCACATGGCTCTACTTTGAGTCCTACTTTATTTAATTTCTGTATAGGCCCCCTTGCAGAACTAGTGGATAAACATAATGTAACAATTGTATTATATGCTGAAGATACGCAACTTATTGTTACTCTATCTCAGGACTCGGCGTAGGCTGCAACTCAATTCTCTCTATGCTTAGAGGAGCTAGCCTCATGGATGTCTAAGCACTGCCTAAAATTAAATAGCAACAAAACTGAAATAATGATAAATAGGAAAGCCCCCTCTATATGATCCTCTGCATGGTGGCCTGAGGATTTGGGGCAAACCCCTGTTCTGAAAGCATAATTTGAGGGTCTGGCGTGATTCCAAACTCACGTTTTTAGAGCCAAATTAGGAAGGTAGTTGGAAAAGGCTTCAGGAATCTCAAAGTCAAAAAGAAACTCCTAGATCAATTACTGATTGCCATCTCAGATAGATTCTGGTAATATCCTCTATCGGGAGTGTCTAAAAAAGGTCTACCCAAGCTTCAATTAATTCAAAATGCTGCTGCACGCCTAGGCTTGAACTTCCTAAAATGAGCATCTTCCTCTCTATTGGCTTCCTGTAGAGAAGAGGATTACCTTCAAGGCCATGTGCTACTGCCACAAAATTCTATGGAATAAAGGCTGAAGCTATCTTTGCTCAATGATAACCTCTAATACTCCGTCCCGTAATTTAAGTTCTACAGGAGCATATTTGGCCACGGTGCCAAGGATTCAAAAAGTCAGGATGGGAGCACGATCTTTTGGCTATCTTGCAGCTAAAAGGTGGTATACTATGCCAGTGACTTTCAGAGCCGAACCTTGTGAAAGCACTTTTCACAAGGGATTAAAGACCTGGCTGTATCCATCTCTAAAAAATAATACCTAGATATTCATCTATGCTCAGGGGACCCCCAGCCCAGACACAGTCATAAGACTTCTTTTCAAATCACAGGGACACAGCAAGCTACAAGACCCAGTCTTGACTCTGAAATGCTGCCCCAAAGGTCCTGGAGCTGTGACAAAATATACTCCTTTTAATAGAAACCTGCACTCCAAAGACCTCTATAGGACCAGAACCAACCTGCCAAGTAACTCTGATGAAGGTATGTTGCACTGGGCTGAAGATTCCGTTGCTCCTTTTCAAATCTTTTTTAGAGCAGCAAATCGAATTCAGTGGGACTTCCAGCTTTGTGGAGCCCTGTTCAACCTTGAGCCATATACCTCTGGAACAGTTCAAGCTCCATTAAAGTGACTAAGGACCTCATTATGAGTTAGGAGGTCTGATGGCTTGCCAAACCCACATTGGTGGCGTGCCAACCTCAGTACTGGCAGTCCAACCACCCTATTACGTGTTTGGCAGTGAAAGCGCCATTGGAATGCTGCAACTGTCTGGGATCCATGATCCCTTGGCAGTGACGCAGTGGTCAGAGGCTATCAATATACTGGCAGTGCCACTGCAGCACTGCCATGATTATTACAAGTTTCCTCACTGCCTCAGTTTTCATGGCGGTGAGCCCGCTATGAAATGTGTGGCAGTGAGGAAACAAGAAGGGGGCCCAGCAGGGCCCCCTGTTGCCTCAAGGCCAGGGGATACATGCAGGGTGGCACATAGTGTGACCCACTGTGTGCATGCAACCCCGAAACCGGTCCTCGGATGCTTGTTTCCGGTCCAGGGAGGACCTGGTTTGGCCCTGTGCCTCCCATGAGGCACAGGGTCAAGACTGATTTGCATATGGCCAGGTCTAAACTGGGTGGCATGGTGACCAAAAGAATGATGGATTTAACCCAGATCCCTTGACTGGGGGAGAATGTTTTGATTTGTTCTGCATTCCGTCCATCAATTGTGTGTCTTTTTCTATACAGCCAAAACATCTTTAACTTTAACAAAGGAAATTTCCCATTGCATTCTCATCATTATATGTTAGTTTTACACAATGTGTCTGAGTTTGTTTTTCCAGGATGTAACTTCTCTGACAAAGGCTATATGCTTTTTCCAATTTCCATACATAATAATGCAGCTACAGTGAGACTGATGTGTGTTATCCTTTGTTTGTGATGAAGTTATTCAACAAAACAATATATCACTTACTATGCAACAGTGTACCATAAGAAATACTTTGCTACAAATAAATGAACAAAAATAATATAATTTTAAATAAAAAGCACTATGTGGGATACCTTACTTTCAAAAAGGAGGCATCCATATAGGTTATTTTATCCTCATCACTGTCATCTTGCTTTCACATGTCAACAACATCATCCTGGAGTTTCCAGTGATAGTCATCATCAGGGATGAATGGGACGTTTTTGCATAGGGCAATGTTGGGTATGCAGACCTTCCCATGAGACTATAAAGGGTACTCTTCCAGTCATCATCATCAGCATCATTTAAACTGTATTTGATTTTTAAGTAAAAATCATAAAAGTATGTGCAACACAAAGGGTAAAAAATATTTCAATAAGAGGTCCAACATAAAATGTCCACATAAAAAAGCAATACATACAATTAAAAAGAAAAAAGAAAAAATACCAAAAAAGAATAACAGTGTTTACATTTCATAAGAAGAAAACATCAGTCAGGAACAGGATATATTCAACTCAAGTGCAATGGGCATCCCCTATTACATAGTTTAACACACATATTAGTAATGAACTCCAGCAGGAAATACGATATAGCAAATGCAGTTAAAACAGTACAAAGCAAATCTGCACACAGAGAGGGGTGTGGTTAACTGGAGCTCATCACACCTAATAGAACACGTGTAACATAAAAAAAATTTTGGGTGTTGATAAAATTACAAGAATAAGAATGCTGGTCTCATATGTCTGAAATTCATAGGCAGCAACAGAGGTCTTTTATATTTATTATGAAGAGTAGTAAATCTGAGACAGATTAAAACAATGTGCAAAGTATCACAAGTTGAGATATTATCACTCAAACAGATAGGTAAGATATGTTCTTTATACCAACTCCATTTGGAAACATCTACTGATGAAACATACCTAATCTAAAGTAGATCAACAACCAACAATGCAGTCTAGGCATCTTCATGTGTAGGTAAGGTTCCATCCCACTTACCAACTTCCTGACAATATACTGACACCGAGAATTCTTGGTTAAGACAGAAGCCTAACTCTCTGCTGCCACCCTAAACGAAAAGGCCTGCTTCGACCAAGCAAAATCTGCTTTGACGATAGAACCAGGATCTAAGAAGAGCTCTGGCCTCCCCAATTCTTTCACTTTGGACATAATGAAAGGCAACCAGGGAATAGACAACATGTTATCCAGCTCCCCGTGCACAATCTCTGAAGCGATACCTCGCGGTACACTTGAAAAGACCCTTCATGAACATGTTTTCCACTACCTGAATCAATGCACTGGGAACATAGCCCCAAATTTCACAGCCAAGGCTAGAAGTAGGAATGCATTTGGCATTAAAGAAATCTAACAAAATCTCAATTGGCTTGTGACCCAGTCATCACGAAAAGTCTCTAATGCTGAAAATAGCCCTGTTGAAGTACACCACATTTGTTCTTCATCAGAGGGTGCCAGCTAAGACTAGAATCAAGTAAGATGCCAAGGGAGGAAAAGTTGTCCACTCTGTTTATGTGGTGCATTTTTAAATTCTTGTGGCCCACCACCCTTGACATTTTTTTTTTTAATTAGTCAACAGATCAAGGTTGTGTATAAAATCAGTAACAAGATCTAAAAGTTACTGGAGACCCCCTGTCATGCATGCACCTAAAACAGCATCATCAGCATATAAAAGGGCAGAGAATTGTCTACTTCCCACTCACAGGACATCCAGCCTATGTTCAGGTAAGGCCTGCTCTAGGCGATTAATGTACAGAATGAAAATATTGACCAACACAGCATTAAAAATAACAAATCTTTGCATCAATAATGCACTACTTGTTTGCAAAATTGTCAGGGATGTCATATGGAGACAATGTAACGTTCTGGGGGCAGAACAAAATGGCAGATGCCTAATGTATCCATCAATGACAACTGACTCCTTAGTCTGTACAGATCTTTTTTATCATCCACATTCCTGCATTAGTTACAGTTATCTATGTCTGATGGACTCTATCATGTAACATGTATTCATACATTTATGTCATTTTCCATCCTGTTGGCATGCACATTTTTAGGGCCATTTTGTTACTTCCTTCCTACCTATCAAGTGAAGCAGCCCTCCTCACCTGTTGCGGCTCATTTTGCGCTGCTCAGACTCACCATAGATAAACGTACAAGTTGCAGTGCCCCCAATTTCACCTCAGAAGAATTGGAAATATTTGTGACAGTAGCCTGCCAACTACAGCCAGCTATATGGTACAACAGACAGTCAGGTAAACATACATGTTATGCAAATAAATAAAAAGTTTGCTTTTGAATTAAGCTTGTGATTGACTAAGCAAACTACTAAACAATGATGGAATACTGTCATCTACCTAAGCGATTGTTATTAGGAAACAATTTTGGGTCTATTATAAATCAGAACCTAAGATGAACAAAAATTCACATGTGGTGTTTTACCTTGTGGGACTTTAATGTACATCTTCTGTGCTGTTGAGACTTTACACACAGAACTGGTAAAACCATAGCATTCTGAGAAAAGATCCAACATGTTTTGTTAAATAAAATGCACACTTAACTGATCGAGTAAAAAACCAAACATTTAAATGTATATGTTTCTGGTATTATTCAGTTTAGGTATTACTTATTATTTAATAAACTTATTGAGTTGACATTACTGCTCTCCCTTAGTATTGACATTTAAAAAAACACATTTAGAGATGTCAAACGTATATATTTATCTATCGAAGGGGCATATCATCAACGGCTAGCGATAATTATCGCTGGCTGCTCTTAGCGTTAAAATGTTTAACGCTGGCTATCGCAGATAATTATCGCCATGCTAGCGCTGTATTAACAACGCTCAGCACAATGGCGATAATTATCCTAGCAATAGCGATGTTTTCCATGGAACATCGCTGGTTTTCCAGCGACGTTCCATGGAAAACGGCGATACCCTTGATAATAGGGGCCTGTGGTCTTAGCAGCACAATCCACCCCCCATGTTAAGTATGCCTTAGTCAGGAATTTAACAGACGTTAAATTCCTGCGTTAAGGCATACTTAGCGCGATTTAAATAATCACTTCCCCGCATTGTAAATATCACAAAGCTTCCTTCGTGATATTTACCCTAGTTGTTTCCACAGACACGCCTACTTTGCATCTCATTAGCGATGCAAAGTTAGGCGTTCTGGAAACGGGAGCAAAATCAGCAAAACACGCGATAGCATGTCTTTCCTGATAAGTCGATAAAATTACCGCCGCTTTTCGGCCGAAAACGGCCGCAAAAGCGGCGATAATTTGTTATCGCCGCATTGTTAATTTGCCCCCAAGTTTCTTCACAAAACTAAACATATTTAATTTTTCGGAGTTGCAGGCACACCCTTTGTCATCGGGAAATTGGGTGATAAACCATGCCTAATGATATTTCATTGAATACACATATTGTGGAATACAAGGTGTCACTCAGCGTTTCAATGTCTTTTTTGTACTTTTATAAAAAAAACTACTTGCATACAGATATAAACCTACTTATTTACATCACAGAGGACTTACAAGTGTATAACCCTTTAATTCTAATACAGTGCTGGTGTTTCAAGAAAGTGCAAAGGTTGGGTAGCATACAGGTTGTGACCTGTGTGCTACATAAACAAAAAAAACAAGTATTTGAAACATGTACATTTGAAAGAAGACATACTAGTAAAAAACATTCAGCACAAGCAAAGGAACAGAAGAGGGAGAAATAAGAAGGTCCGCCCCAAAGCCTGTGTGGCCAAGAAAGCAACAAGAGAATCAGTCTACTCATTCATACAAAGCACTGTGAAAACAAATTCTTAACTGTTTCCTTCCCAACTGCTCCTTCAAGATAGCAGATTGTCCAATCTAGGTGCCAGTTTCCCTTAATTTGTTTCCCATTTACTGTACTTTCCAGACTCTCCTCCGCCCCATAGGTACCTGAATATGCATCAACGTCTTCCTGAGCCCATTTAATCAAGTCACTGTGCCAATGTTCAAGCGAGGGTGCAGTTGTGTCACCCATGACATAGCTATGCGGCATTGAGCAAGAACCAATTCTAATTCAGAAAACTATAAATGTGCTTTGTTTTCTAAATAGCCAGCTGCACGTCTAATAGACATTGAACGAGGTCCAAAGAGAGAGGCCTGGCAGGTAGCTCTATCACAATTTGAATTATATCTGTCCGAAACTGAGATATTACCGGACACTGCCAACCATATAGTAAACGTATGCTGTGTCTCCTGGCCACAACAGGCAGTTAGTCAATCATGCAAATCATTGTCTGGGGAACGTAGGTGTGATGTACATACTTAATTTGAGTAAATTGTAACCTAGCATTCTTTGAGACATGTTTGATTGACCCTGGACCCTTTTTCTATATATTAATGGGAATTTCATTACCCAGAATGTGCTCCCAACCTTCCTTCGGCGCTATCAATGAGATCCCATGCTGATCCTTATAAAAAAAGGTTTACATTTATTTAAGAGTACACTTATGAATTGTTAAAAAGAGTTACGCATCTAGTCAGCCAAGCTCTATAATCATGGATGCATAGTGATCCTCACTCTGCTGCTTTCACACAATGAATAATTTATACTTGCATTTTTCTGAAAGTAAATACAGTAACAACGCTTTGACCTCTTCCGATATTGTTTATGTTTGATCAATAAAATGTTGTGTTTTATAATTATGTCCGCATTCTGGTCTGGCCCAAAACGTTTTCAGGCATTGTGTTATTTTATGTTTTTGGCAAACAAAAGTAATTATATTGAATTTTAGGGACCGTGTCCTAATTTATTTTACAGTAAATCAAAATGTTTAAATGAGGGTCAAATGTATTGTTTCTAATTGTAATTGTGTTTCATATTGAAATCTACATATTCATATTTAGGAGTTTTGTACTGTTTACATCAATAATGGATGTGCACCATACTTACCAGTGGCTGGTGCTCCATTCAAGTAATTTTGTGAAAAGTCTTAATGAGTCAAAAACATAAATCTTTTCAAAAACTCTTTACTCATCAAACTACATTTTGGTTTTAAAGTATAACAGGCATTTAAAATATGTTGGTGTCTAATTTGAAACAACACATCTTTTTTCAAAAATAATTATGGATTAGATTTAGTAATCATTGTACTGAAAAGAAAGATATTTAAACTATTTCTTCTTGGAACCGTTGTCAACTGCCGTGAGGAAGGGAGGACTCCTGCTCCCATACTGCCTTGCTGTCCACGCTCACGCCAGGAGGCGCTGCCGCCATTCCACCGCGCCCGGAGGCGCATAAATCACAGCAAAGCTCCCGCTTCATGGGAACCGCTGTCAACTGCCGTGAGGAAGGGAGGACTACTGTTCCCATACTGCCCTGCTGTCCACGCCTTCGCCAGGAGGCGCTGCCGCCATTCCACCGCTCCTGGAGGCGCATAAATCACAGCGCGGCTCCCGCTGCGCGGGCGGGCGCCGTGCAAAGCTCGGGCCAAGGGCGGGCCCGTCCTAGCCTGTCATCGCCAGGAAGAGGCAGGGCAGGGCCAGAGCTCTTTTGCTTTTTCTCCTCGAATACCTTTATCACAAAAAACTTCAGAAGCTATCTCATGGTTCTGTGATGACTGTAGGCTGAAGGCTGTCTAACTCATTGTAAAAGTCTGCTATCTTTTAATTTTTATTTGGGGTGTCACTAAATTGACTATGTTTTGAATATTTTGCAAAATTTTAATCATTAGAAGTTAGCCTAAACCTGCTTGACGATATAAACATTTTTTTTCACCAGTGTCTTTTGTTGGCGATTTGGGCAGCCGACTATCAGGTTGGGAATGGGTAAAAGGAAAGCTATGGAGAGTACAGGGGGGGCTACGTGCCCCGTTAGTGGGGTGGGTAAGGGGAAAAAGGCAAGGAAAGCAGCAAAGAGTGTATCTGCCGCCAATAATTGTGTGATGAATAGAATTGATAATTTAATTACGGAATACGAAGGGCTATTAGACGTTGAGCTCCCTTCAGATATTGTTGATAAGGATTGTACTCCCCTGCGTTCAACCATTGTCCCCCAGATGTTTAAAAAATCTTTAAAAAAAGGAGTAGATATTGGCTGTGAGTCCACAACTTTGGGCCATGGACCAGTTTTGCTGTCCGACATTTTTCCTCCATTGTCTTTACCTTCCACTCATGATGTTGTGGGATATCTCGAGCCCTCTATTATCTGTACGAATCGTTATGATGTTCTGGCTGGGGAACCGGATACTTGGGGGGAAGCGCACACAACACCACTAATCCCCTCTAGTAACAAGAGCTGAAGTGTGGTAGTTCCCTCTTGTCCTATTCTAACACAGACCCTTATCCAGATGGTTACTTCACTAAAGGAGGAGGTTGGATCACTGAAAGGGAAGATTGAGGAACTTATGGGCACCGTTAGGATGTTAGTCCATAACAATACACTACATATGCCAGTAGGTTCTCGATTTTGTAATTCAAAAGAACCATCCAAAGCAGGGGATTCCATAATTTGCGAACAACAACACGCACCTACAATTCCATCCAAACAAACCATTAAAGCTTCAACCCCCATCCAGACAGTCCCCTCTGTAGCTCAGCCTTGTAATATTTCGCAAAAGCAACATTATTACCAGGTTGCCAGAAAACATGATAGGCCTACAAATTTAACATCAGTTCCATTAATGGGTATCAATGCCCCAGTCCAACAGAACAAACAATTTACTCACCCTCCAATCCAGCCAAAGACGTTTTTTCTAGTTAACATCCCCAAGATTGCTCTTAGTAGCGGCTTTGAGAATGCTGAATCTTTGAAAAATAAATCTATTAATTGGTTACGACATGTAAGGGGTTGCCTCTGGATGATAAGGGAAGATATTATCAGGGCACGGAGATGCACGGCCAATAATAACTCTATGGACTGCATAGAACTAACCCTGTCTAATTCTGATCTGGCGGAAAATCTTTTGGCATTAGAGTATAGGTCCTGTGCTCTGGACTCTACATCTATCCAGATCAGGCGTTTCCAAACAATTACTGCAGCAAGGGCCCATGACAATGTGTTATCTCTGCCTACATGTTGGGAGTTCTCACTTGAGGCAGTTGATTGACTACGTCAGGACTCATAAGCATGCCAGGAATCAGAATTTATTCCAAATTGCAACATCCTAAGCCCTCCTATTACTACTCAATAATGTTCTGTTTCTGAACAATCTCAAATTAGGGCAACAGCTAATAGAAACAGTAGCTTCTCGGTCTGTTGTGTAAAGAACCATGGGATGGCAGTAATTTGTGATACTTTTGTTCCATCTTCTACTGCACCCCTTTCGGTTCAACCATTTTCTTCGGGAAATGGACTTTCTATTCTCCAGCTCAAGATCCTCTCATGGAATGTGGCAGGGCTCCAAAATAAAATGTCTTTACCTGATTGGAATATCTTGATTGAGGAACACCATATCTGTATATTCCAAGAAACATGGAGCCTAGTGCCACTATATAAGTCTGGCTATACCTGCTTTTTTACACCTGCTGTACATACGGGCAGGGGGCGGCCTTCTGGAGGTCTCATTGTTTGGGTCAAGATTGATATGAACTGTGAAATAAAGGAGCAGCAATGTGCGAGCCCGGATATTATGCGGCTTTCGATCAAGGATGCTAGTGGTGGTGAAACCCTTGAGTTGTTTAATGGTTATAAAAGGGGGACCTCAAGGGGCAATGCATCAGATATTGTTATGTCATTGGAACAAGAATTATCCAACTGCCATTTAGACTCATATCTTATGATAGCTGGGGATTTTAATTGCACCTTTGAGACCTTAAGCTCTGAAGATTTGTTGGGGGTAGATGAAGACGACGCCAAGTGGGGTATCCCATTGCTAAATATACCTCCTAGCAAGAAATGGTCACAGGTAGCAATACAGATCAGGGATCTTACCTTGCAAGCTGGATTAAGGGCTGCAAATGGCAGAACTCCCTCTGACGTAGCAGGGACTAATACATATAACAGAGTGTCTTGCCCCTCACGAATTGATTATATACTAATTGACTTTAGAGTTTGGAGATTCATAATAGAAATGGAA
Organism: Triturus cristatus; assembly: GCF_964204655.1. NCBI lineage: Eukaryota > Metazoa > Chordata > Amphibia > Caudata > Salamandridae > Triturus > Triturus cristatus. Next base: position 715,042,961 of record NC_140584.1, on the reverse strand, counting down.
GTGGTTCCTTCTATTGATAGTGACCACAATATACTAAGCCTGACAATGGAATCACCCTGGGCTCCTTTTATTCCCTCAATCCAGGGGACAGGACCTCTTATGAGGACAAAAGATTTGGTCCCCTCAAATTGTAGCAGGTTTCATAAATGGCCAAGAGTGGCGGCTCAAGAATCTCAAATGGTTGAGATTAAGCGTATACTCAGTGAAAGTAAACTCAAATGCGTGAGGCCCAGAGTGAAGAGGATAGTCTGTTTAGGGTCCCAGAGTTATATGGAAGTATGATGACTCAGTTGGGGTCTCTATTCGTTATAAAGAATCATGCTGGCAAACAAGTTATATGTCGTAAAAACTGCCGGACGTTGTTCAATGCGGATTGTAGACAGAAGAAAAAGGCTTTGATCTCAGCGATAAAAAACAGACATTGCCCTTTAGTTAGGGAAACTAGAAAGGACTACAAAAATGCTGTTATTCAAGCCAAGCACGAGTGGGACGAGACACACTGGCAGAATCTAAAGGATGCAAGCGTAGCCAGGGATTCCAATCTCTTTTGGGATGTGGTTAGGCGTTCAGGCAATAAAGATCCTGATTTAATCCCTAACCACATCGCAAATCCGGATTGGTTCAACCATTTTGGGAAACTTTATTCGGGGCCCAGCTTAACTTCTCAAGACGGGTCTGATGGTCATATAAGTAGTTACCATACTCAGGATGTCATTGTTCCCTTTAATACAAAGGAAATAGAGGCAGCCATGAAGAAAATAGTTCCAGCAAAAGCCGCAGGCCCGGATGGTGTTCTGGGTGACCTTTTTCTTGCAGACCCCCCCCATTGGGCAATTTATATTATGGTTTTAATAAACTTGATTATAAAGGGTAGCACAGTACCTGACTCATGGAAAGGTGCAGAGGTGGTACCTATTTTTAAAAAAGCTGCCAGGGATGACCCTGCCAACTACTGCCCAATTAGCTTGATTGATGCTATGCAGAAAGTAGTTGGCAGGGTGTTACTTCAGAGGATTCACCACTGGGTGGATGATAAGGATGTCCTTTCCCAGTATCAAGCGGGTTTTAGGGCATGCACAGGCACAGTGGACCAAGCATTTAGATTGCTCTTAATCTAATGGAAGGTTGTATTAATTGGCAAGGGCAGTCTTTATTTGGCCTTTATTGACCTGAAGACTGCCTTTGACTTAGTGCCCCGTGATTGGCTGTAGCAACTACTAGGTGAAATGGGGATTGACCCGATGATCCTGAATCTGCTTATTCACCTTCACACGGGCAATTATGCCCAAGTAAGGTGGGGATCTCAGGCTCAGAAGACAGACAGGATCCCTGTAAATAGAGGAGTCCGCCAGGGTTGTGTAATGGCGCCCACCCTATTTTCTTTATTCATCAGCGGGGTGGTCAGCTTTTTACAAGAACTTCCATCGGATGCCTCGTCTCTGGCAGGAGACAGGGTTCCTACCCTGCTCTTTGCGGATGATACTCTCCTCCTGTCTAAAACTCCGACTGGGCTCCAGAAGCTCTTAGATAGGTTTCATCTCTTCTGTGAGTCCAGGGGGTTGGTTGTTAACACCACCAAAACTGAGCTTATGATGTTTAATCCCTACAAGCCATGTAAAGCTAATTTTATACTAGACGGTACACGCTTAGAGTGAGTCCTAACGTTCGATTATCTGGGGATTGGGCTTGCTGAGAAAATGCATTGGCGGCATCATATTAACAAAATGCTCTTGAGCCATAAACATGTGGTAGGAACTCTACTCAAAGAACATCGCTCCTCGCAGAGCAGACCAGTGGCTCCTGCTCTCACAATTTATGCAGCTAAAGCAGTCAGCTCAGCTCTCTATGGTGCCGAATTATGGGGCTTCGACAATGTCGATGGAATTAGTAGATCAGAACACAAATGTTTTAGAGATATAGTGATGCTTCCCAGCAAGGTACCTTTAAAACCTCTGATGAGTGATCTGGGTAGGCGCTCCTTTAATGATATTGCCAGGCTGCGGCCCCTGTTATTTTGGGCCCGCCTGCGTTGGATCCCAGAGCTATGCCTCTGCGCTCACTGAAGTGATGGCTATGGATGGCAACCAAAAGATCAGTTGGTTTCTTAATCTAAAAAAATTGTTTTTGGCTTGAAGGATTCGTTGGAAAGTCAAATCCCACCTAGTAAGGCCAACCTCAAAAAGCGCTACTGGGCTTGGGTAGATGCACAAGAGCATTGTAACTCAAGATTAGTAAGACTTACCGATTAATTTTATTTACATAAGCAGCGCATATTTTTAGAACCTTACTTAGATTTTATCCAGACACAACGCGACAGGGCACTTTACATCCAGTTCAGGATAGGCACACTCCTGATACAAGAACTAACTATAAAATGGAGTGTCCCGCATCCGACAACAGCGGATTGTCCCTGCTGCAAGGCTCCAGCTAAAAGCATGGCCCATTTTATGTTTGCTTGCCCCGCTTACAAGAAGGCAAGAACAAGATGGCTAAAACCTATCTGTAGTCTATTGGGCACTCGCGAACATAGGGTTGCCTTGTGTATTCTGAAAACAGATACACGGACCCTCTTGGCCTGTGGCGTGCCCAAGTACCTTGGTCGTGCCTGGATAGTAAGGCTTAAAACATTACATGTCACACTCTAAATGAACTATTGTGTTTCTTGCGCATTTTTTATTGCACTTCCATTTTTATATTTGTTCTATAAATAGAAAACAAGCTGAAATTGAACTAACTTATGGCCAAACAAAGCTTTTTACCTGAATTTGGCCATCGTCATTTTTTTATGGAAATTTGAATGTACTTTTTTTATGGGTTGTATATTTTTAGACCATTATTTACCTGATAACTCGTATTTTTACGATGTCTGTTTGTATGTTTTTTCTTTTAAGATACTTGTTATCGAATAAAGCTACTTATGAAACTATTTCTTCTTCTCACCAACAATATCACACAAAAATTATATCTACCTAAAACTTATAAATATTTTTCGAAAATCCAAGCATTCTAAAACATACCATTCCCCTAATAACTCTCTTAGATATCCCAAAAACACTAATTTATTGAAAAGCTAAACAAACATAACACCATACTAAATATATATTTAACACATATTACAACTAACATATAATTAAACATTAGCATGTAGCGTTTCTAATACCACTTTCTAAATGATCTACTCAAGCAATTCATAAAAATACTACTTTCTAAAATCTAACTAACATCATCAAATAGTAAAATGTCATTTGAGATGTTATCGGTGATGTCATCAGTGATGTCATTGACCATGTCATGAGTGATGTAATATGTGATGTCATCCGCAGTGCATTACGGGGGCGGGGTTTAACTTAGCTCAACTAACTGTAACGGCCCAATTTCTCTGGTTTTGTATGAGAGAAATGTCCAGCTAACTATATCATCCCTGAAACCTGTTGTTTTTTCAGTGAATTTCTAAGGTTTTTTAAAAGCTAATTTCTAACCATAACGTCCCTGAAACCTATTTTTTTCAGTGAATTTCAAAGGTTTTTTTAAATGAAAATTTCTGACTATAAAGTCCCTGAAACCTATGGTTTTTTCATGAATTTCAAAGGTTTTTTAAATGAAAAGTATATCGTCTCTGAAACCTCAGGTTTATTCAGTAAATTTATAAGCTTAAATGCTAATTTCTAACTATGTCTACATAGGTAGGAAATGTGCAGAAAGAGGAAGAAAGGCACAGAAAGAAACAAGAAAAGTCCAGAAAGAGGCAAGAGAGGTGCAGAAAGAGGGGGAAAGGTGCATAAGGAAGCACAGTTTGTGCAGAAAGAACCAACACAGGTGCAGAAAGAGGCCTAATTTGACTGTACCTTACAACAGACTCATACAAAAGTAGCCTAATCACTAATTGTCTCCAAAGATGTCCTAAACCTCACTTTTCTCTTGAAGGTTCAATATTCATCGACTGCCCAGAATGTTACGCCTACCAAATATAAAACAGCAATCCTAAGCATGTCACTGTTGTAAGTCTGACCAAGTTTGTGAAGGTATGCATGCATGTGTCTCTGTTTTACCTAGTGACACGTTACATAATAATAAACATACAAATACTTGAATACCTGTGTTTCAAACAGCATACTCTGTAAATTTGTGTACAAAAAGGTAGAAGAAAGAGAAGTGTAGAAACAAGTAACAGATGTGCAGAAAGAGGCAAGAAAGGTGCAGAAAAAGCAAGGGAGATGCAGAAAAAAGCAAGAGAAGTGCACAAAGAACCAACGAAGGTGCAGAAAGAGGCAGGAGAGGAGCAGAAAGAGGGAAGAGGGGTGAGGAAAGAGGTAAGAGAGGTGCAGAAAGAGGGAAGAGGAGTGCAGAAAGAGAAACGAGAGGTGCAGAAAGAGGGAAGAGGAGTGCAGAAAGAGGCTAGAGGGGTAGAGAAAGAAGCACGTGAGATGCAGAAAGAGGCAACAGAGGTGCAGAAAGACACAAGAGAGGTGCAGAAACAAGCAAAAGAAGTGCAGAAAGAGGCAAGTGATGTGAAGAAAGAGGAAAAAGAGGTGCATGAAAAGGCAAGAGAACTGCAGAAAGAGGCAAGAGAGATGCAAAAAAGGGAAGAAGGTTGCAGAAAGAATCAAGAGAGGTGCAGAAAGAAGCAAGGGAAGTGCAGAAAGAAGCAAGAGAGGTACAGAAAGGGGGAAGACAAGTGCAGAAAGAGACAACAGGGGCAAGAGAATTACTGAAAGAAGCATCAAAGGTGTAAAAGGAAGCAAGCGAAGTGCAGAAAGAAGCAAGTGAGGTACAGAAAGAGGCATGAGAAGTACAGAAAATGGCAAAAGAACTGCAGAAAGAGGCAAGATGGATGCAAAAAACTTAAGAAGGGTAGAGGAAGAAACAAGAGAGGTGAAGAAAGAAGCAAGAGAGGTGCAGAAAGAGGGAAGATGAGTGCAGAAAGAGACAACAGGGATGCAGAAAGAAGCAAGAGAGGTCGAGAAAGAGGCAAAAGAAGTATAGCAATAAACAACAGAGGTGCAGAAGGAGGTAAGAGAAGTGCAGAAATAGGAGAACAGAGGTGCAGACAGAGGCAAGAGAGGTGAAGAAAGTGGTAAGAGGGGTGCACAAAGAGGCAAGAGGGGTACTGAAAGAGGATGGGGAGGTATAGAAAGACGCAAGAGATTTCCACAAAGAGGGAAGAAGGGTGCAGAAAGAGGCAAGAAGGGTGCATAAAGAAGCAACAGAGGTGAAGAAAGAAGCAAGAGAAGTGCATAAAGAAGCAAGAGAAGTGCATAAAGAAGCAAGAGAAGTGCAGAATGAAGCAAGAGAGATGCAGAAAGAGAGAAAAGGAGTGCAAAAAGAGACAACAGGGGTGCAGAAAGAAGCAAGAGAGCTTCAGAAAGAGTCAAAAGAAGTACAGAAAGAAGCAACAGAGGTGCATAAGGAGGCAAGAGAACTGCAGAACGATGCAAGAAAGTTACAGAAACAGGAAAAAGAGGTGCAGAAAGAGAAAACAGGTGTGACAGAAGCAAGAGCAGTGCAAAAGAACAAAGAGAAGTTTATTACGATGAAAAAAACCATAGGTTTCATTGACGTTTCTGGAGAGATGTGGTGCAGCGGCCAGGGCAGCTGACTTTGGAGCACAGGATTCACGGTTCAATCCCCGGCTCCAGCGGCAGTTCAGCTCAGCACCATGTGACTCTGGGCAATAGCTCACTTAATTTCCACAACAGCCCCTAGCGCCTTGACAACAGTAAGGGTGAGTAGTTTGTGGTTTACAAACACAAATACGGATTTTTATAGTTAGTTGGACATTTCACTTATACTAAACCAGAGAAATTCCGCTGTTATAGTTAGTTCAGCTAACTAAGATTCACCCCCCAGCAATGCACTGCTGATGACGTCACATATTGCATCATTCATGACATGGTCAGTGACATTACTGATTACATCACTGATGACATCTCAAATGACATCACTGATGACATCATCCAGTGACTGTGTGTTTCTATAAAGTTTAAATATGATTTATATATATGCCAAGGTGTATTGAAGAATGAGTGGGTGTATAAGTGTCTGGATGGAAGATTTATTAGGTGCGTGACTGACTGTATAAGTGAGTGATTACATGTGTCTTACCGAATGCATGGATTAGTGACTGATACAGACATTCACACAGTTTAGTTTGTCAGTTGGTGTATAAGCTGCTGCATGGGTTGGTCAATAGCTACATGAGTGTCTATATGGGTTATTGATTTGTTGCCTGAGTATTTGTATGGGAGACTGTGTGTGTGGGTGGGTGGGAGGTGTGTGACTCTGTGCATAGATGTGTGAGTGGTGGATTCACTGGGTGTATGGGTTCAAGAGTGCATATGGAAACAGTTGTATGGGTGGGTGACTGTGTATATGGGTGTGTTGGTAAGTGAATGGATGTCTCAGTGGTACAGGTCCAAGTAACTACATATGTAAAAGGCAGTATATGTGAGAGTTGGAGTATATAAATGACTATATGTGAGAGTCAGCGATTGAGAGAATGGCTGTATGGTTGATTGTGTACTTGTATCAGTGATTATTTAAGAGAATAAGTATGCATTAGTATCTGTATGAATAAGTGAGGTGGTGTGTGTATAACTGTATAGGTGAGTAAATGGGAGTGTGATTGATTCTTTGCATGACTGACTAGGTGTGTGAGTAACTCCATGGATGAGTGGCAGAGTGTGAGTGTCTGTATAGGTGTATGAGTGCATATGAAAGTGTTGTATTGATGAGTGACTGCAGGTATGAGTGATTGTATGGGTGAATGAGGGGATGTATGTGTAGATCTAGGAATCAGTGAGTGTGTATGTAGTAACTGGTGTTGGTGTGTTGATGGTTTCGAAAATAGTAGTCTGCATTTTACAGAGGGTGTATAAAAGGTTATATTAGAGTGTGAGGAGGTGGATCAGATTTTCACATGGATGTCATCAGTGATGTCCTCAGTGATGTCACTGACCATGTCATGAATGATGTAATATGTGACGTCATCAGCAGTGCATTGCGGGGGCGCGAGTTATAGTTAGCTGATCTAACTATAACGGCAGAATTTCTCTGGTTTTGTACGAGTGAAATATCCAACTGACTATAACGTCAATGAAACCCATGGTTATTTCAGTGAATTACTAAGGTTTTTTAAATGCTAATTTCTAACGATAAGGTGCCTGAAACCTATGGTTTTTTCAGTGAATTTGTAGGGTCTTTTAATTGCTAATTAGTACATTTAATATTTATAAAACCTTTTTTTGTTTTTCTTTAAATTACAAGTTTTCTTTTTAAAAGATATTTTGTAACTCTAATATTCTATAATTATTTTCTTTAATATTTTCCTTTTAATTTAATTATGTAATGTCCTATGTCTTTTAAAATATATATATATTTTTTTTTCCAAAAATACTGAAGTCGCGTACCCATCGTGTACCTATCATGGTGGATGCGTGAATTCAAGCAGCCATGTTAGAAAAGTTGAGAAGGAGCAGCGTTTGGTTTGCCACGGGTGCTCGGTGCGTGGCCCCGCGTAACATCATATACGTATGAGATCGCGTCATCTGCGCAATTAGAAAGTGGTGGGTGTGTGGAGCCTGGCCCCGCGTAACATCATATACGTATGGCTCCATGCCATGTGTGTATTTCGTATGGGACGTGTGCGCGGTGCCGGGAACCGCATGACATCATATACGTGCTGGGTCATGCCGGGTGCGCGACTCCCATCAAACATTTTATGTTGTGAAACTATATGTATATAACTTTAATGTAGATATCAGGGCAAGAGATTATCTAAACTATTTATAAAAATAATATATTTGTACTTGTAATAAACTTATATTATTCTTAAATATATTTTCACGACTTCGCGTTAGGTGAGCGCTGGCTGTTCGCTGGGTGCACGACTCCCATGTGACTAAACGAAACCATTTCATTGGTTGACAAGGTTTTCCATTATAGAACTTGGAGGACCCCACCCTTTTTAGTCCTTCTCTTTGCTGCATCATAGGAGGGACACCTGCTGTGTTTTTAGGACTGTGAGAGTTATTTGGGTGTTTACTTGGAAAACTTCTGCAATGGCTTCTTCTAATCCACCAGTAGACCTTCCATCTGATAAAGGAGATTTGGTTCCACTTCCAAATAAAAGACCAGAGTCTATTGTTTGGAAATTCTTCACAATTCCGGAGGGAGAAAGAAAAGTGAAAGCAAGGAAGGTGAGCTTCACGCTCTGTCCCAGAGTTTTATCAAGAGGCAGCGAGAAGAAGTACTCGTGTGGCACTTCTAGTATGTATAAGCATCTGCAGAGTATACAACCCAAAAAGCTCATAAGAGAACAACTGCGATGTGCTAAAGAGGCCACACCACAAACTGACCAGGGAGCTGGTCCCAGTACTTCTGGAGGCTCAACCGCTGTATCTCGCAGTCCAGATATTCGTCCACTATTTGCGACGCTCAAACAGCATTGTATAAAATGCAATGCCATTTTATGCTTAGGGGAGCATTCAGTTGATGCTGTATGTTCAGCAGCAAGAAATCATCGAAAAAAAAAATTTCAGTTGGAATGAAATTTTAACTCCAAAAGTTTAAAGTGGTGTCTGTTTGTTTTTTTTGTTTTTCAAAAAACACCCAAAAAATCTCTAAATTGTTTAAAAAGCACAAAAAATTTAAAAACAAATAAGAAGAAAAAAACAATTCTCTCCAGAACTACCTTATTTGTAGGGGTGGGCGGAATTGGCGGAAGGCACTTCCGCCAATTCTCGCGAGAATGCAAGCAATTTCCGCGATCACGCGATATTTCCGTGATCGCGGAAATTGGTGCTTCCGGCCTGCCGCTGCCGCCCGCTACAGTTTGTGTACGTTGCCAGCCACGGCGCCGACGTCCCTGGGGTCCCTCGAGTCAGCTGTCCATCGTAGTGGGGGAAAGGGCGGAAGACGTTGCCCACCGCTGGTGTGTGGGGCGGGGCTTCCATGCAGTTCACATGCCGTGGGCCAGAGACGCCGCGGGCCAGAGACCGATCAGAGCAGCTGGTGTCAGGAACTACACGGGGATTGCGCGACAGGTAAGGACCACAGTTAGTTTTTGACGGTAGATATGGGGAGAACAGCACACCTGCCCAGCCTCAACCTAGCTCCCGAATGTATTGTGCCGATGAATGCGTTACTGAATTTGAGCTTCAACTCGGGCACCTGCTTTATTTATATCTGTAAGTGCTTGGCCAGGCAACAATTTCCGTTCCCTCCCGGAAATTGCGACAATTCGGCATTTCCGCGTTCCGGTCGGAACGCGGAAATGTCGAATTGTCGCAATTTCCGGGAGCGGAACGGAAATTGTCGCCCACCCCTACTTATTTGGTTAAAAAAGAGAAATAACTGCATGCTAACATCTGGGTGATTGCTAGAGTACATGTGTAGAGCATGATTGATTCTAAGAGTGCATGGATAGTGACAGGGAGATGGCTGGACTGCATGAGTAATGCAGAGGTAAATGTGCATGTGTTAGTGCCTGAGTTAATATAGGAGTACATGGGTAGTGACTGGATGATTACACTACTGCAAGGAGAGTGCATGGTGATTTATAAGTGCTTCGGTTTTGGTGGAGCGATTGGGTAAGGACATGGGACTGGCAGGGTAATTGAAACAGTACATAGGTAGTAATATGGAGATCACTAAACTGTATAGGTAGCACTCAAAGGATTGTAAAAGTGCAAGAGTTAGTGTCTGGGTAATTGCATGAGTACATGGGTAGTGACTGGATGATTAGAGTACAGCAAGGAGAATATATGGTGCATTTCGAAGTGCTTGGTTTTTGGCGGAGTGATTGGATTAGTACATGGTACTGGCTGGGTGATTGGAGGAGTGCACAGGAAGTGACAGTATGATTGCTGGACTGCATGGGTACTACCTGGGTAAAGTCAATTAGTAGTGTGTAGGTAGTTACAGGACTGCATGGATAGTGCACATGTGATTGCAGCATTGCATGTGTTAGTGTCTGGATCATTCCATGAGTTCTTGGATAGTGATTGAATACTTAATGTGCTGCAAGGAGAGTGCATGGTGAATTTATAAGTGCTTGTGTTTTTTCGCGGAGTGATTGGTTTAGTACATAGTACTGGATGGGTGATTGGAGGAGAGCACGGGGAGTGACAGTCTGATTGCTGGACTCCATAGGTGCTACTTGGGTAATTGGAGGAGTGAATCAGTAGTGTGTAGGTAGTTACAGGACTACATGGATAGTGCACATGTGATTGTAGCAATACTACCTGGGTCATTGCATGAGTACATGGATAGCAACAGGATACTTTGAGTGCCGCAAGGAAAGTGCACGGTGAATTTATAAGTGCTTGGGTTTTGGCAGAAGGATTAGATAAGGACATGGAATTGACTGGGTAATTGGAGCAGTACACAGGTAGTAACATGGAGATTTCTTAACTGTATAGGTAGCACACAAATGATTTTAAAAGTGCATGAGTTAGTGCCTGCGTAATTGCATGATTACATAGGTACTGACTGAATGATTAGAGTACTGCAAGGAGACTGCATAGTGAAATTTATAAGTGCTTGTGTTTTGGTGGAATGATTGGATTAGTACATGGTACTGGCTCAGGGATTGAAGGACTGCATTGGGAGTGACAGCGTGATTGCTGGATTGCATGAGTACTACCTGGGTAATTGGAGGAGTGAATCATTAGTGTGCAGGTGGTTACAGGACTGCATGCATAGTGCACATGTGATTGAAGCACTGCATGTGTTAGAGCCTTAGTCATTGCATGCGTACATGGATAGCAACATGATACTTTGAGTGCTACAAGGAGAGTGCATGGCGAATTTATAAGTGCTTGGGTTGTGGCAGAGTGATTGGAAAAGGACATTGGACTGGCTGGGTAATTGGAGGAGTGCATAGGTAGTAACATGGAGACAATTAAACTGTATAGGTAGCACTCAAAGGACTGTAAAACTGCATGAGTTAGTGCCTGGGTAATTGCATTAGTACATGGGTACTGACTGGATGATTTGAATACGGCAAGGAGAGCGCATGGTGAATTTATAAGTGCTTGTGTTTTGGCAGAGTGATTGGATTAGTACATGGTACTGGCTCGGTGATAAGAGGAGTGCATTGGAAGTGACAGTATGATTGCTGGACTGCATGGGTACTACCTGGGTAATTGGAGGAGTGAATCAGTAGTGTGTAGGTGGTTACAGGAATGCATGGATAGTGCACATGTAATTGTAGCACTGCATGTGTTAGTGCCTGGGTCTATGCATGAGTACATGGGTACTGACTGAATGATTAGAGTACTGCAAGGAGAGTGCATAGTGAATTTATAAGTGCTTGTGTTTTGGTGGAATGATTGGATTAGTACATGGTACTGGCTCGGTAATTGGAGGACTGCATTGGGAGTGCACATGTGATTGTAGCACTGCATGTGTTAGCGCCTGGGTCATTGCATGAGTACATGGATAACAACAGGATACTTTGAGTGCCCCAAAGAAAGTGCATGGTGATTTTATATGTGCTTGGGCTTTGGCAGAGAGATCGGATAAGGACATGGGACTGGCTGAGTAATTGGAGGAGTGCATAGGTAGTAACATGGAGATTACTAAACTGTATATGTAGCACTCAAAGGCTTGTAAAAGTGCAAGAGTTAGTGCCTGGGTAATTGCATGAGTACATGGGTACTCACTGGATTATTAGAGTACTGCAAGGAGAGTAAATGGTGCATTTCTAAGTGCTTGGGTTTTGGCTGAGTGATTGGATTGGTACGTGGTACTGGCTGGGTGATTGGAGGAGTGCACAGTAAGTGACAGTATGATTGCTGGAGTGCATGGGCACTTCCTAGGTAAAGACAATTAGTAGTGTGTAGGTGGTTACAGGACTGCATGGATAGTGCACATGTGATTGTAGCATTGCATGTGTTAGTGCCTGGATCATTCCATGAGTTCTTAGAAAGTGACTGAATACTTAGAGTGCTGCAAGGAGAGTGCATGGTGAATTTATAAGTGCTTGTGTTTTTTTGCGGAGTGATTGGATTAGTACATAGTACTGGATGGGAGATTGGAGGAGTGCATGGAGAGTGACAGTGTGATTGCTGGACTCCATAGGTACTACTTGGGTAATTGGAGGAGTGAATCAGTAGTGTGTAGGTGGTTACAGGACTGCACGGATAGTGCACATGTGATTGTAGCAATGCATGTGTTACTACCTGGGTCATTGCATGAGTACATGGATAGCAACAGGATACTTTGAGTGCCGCAAGGAAAGTGCACAGTGAATTTATAAGTGCTTGGGTTTTGGCAGAGTGATTAGATAAGGACATGGGACTGGCTGGGTCATTGGAGGAGTACATAGGTAGTAACTTGAAGATTTCTTAACTGTATAGGTAGCAATCAAACGATTTTAGAAGTGCATGAGTTAGTGCCTGGGTAATTGCATGTTTACGTAGGTACTGACTGAATGATTAGAGTACTGCCAGGAGAGTGCATAGTGAATTTATAAGTGCTTGTGTTTTGGTGGAATGATTGGATTAGTACATGGTACTGGCTCAGTCATTGGAGGACTGCATTGGGAGTGACAGCGTGATTGCTGGATTGCATGAGTACTACCTGGGTAATTGGAAGAGTGAATCATTAGTGTGTACGTGGTTACAGGGCTGCATGCATTGTGCACAAGTGATTGTAGCACTGCATGTGTTAGTGCCTTAGTCATTGCATGAGTACATGGATAGCAACAGGATACTTAGAGTGCTGCAAGGAGATGGCATGGTGAATGTATACGTGCTTGGGTTTTGGCAGAGGGATTGGATAAGGACATGGGACTGGCTGAGTAACTGGAAGAGTGCATAGATAATAACAGGAAGATTACTAAACTGTATCGGTAGCACTCAAAGGATTGTAGAAGTGGATGTGTTAGTGCCTGGGTAATTGCATGAGTACATGTGTACTGACTGGATGATTACAGTACTGCAAAGAGGGTGCATGGTGAATTTAGAAGTGCTTGTGTTTTGGCACAGTGATTGGATTAGTACATGGTACTAGCTCGGTGAGTGACAGTGTGATTGCTGGACTGCATGGGTACTACCGGGATAATTGGAGGAGTGAATCAGTAAGGTCTAGGTGGTTACAGGACTGCATGGATATTGCACATATGATTGTAGCACTGCATGTTTAAGTGCCTGGGCCATTGCATAAGTACATTAGTACTGACTGAATGATTAGAGTACTGCAAGGATAGTGCATGGTGAATTTATCAGTGCTTGTGTTTTGGCGGAGTAATTGCATTAGTGCATGGTACTGGCTTGATGATTGGAAGAGTGCATTGGGTGTAATAGTGTGATTGCTGGACTGCATAGGTACTTCTTGGGTAATTGCAGGAGTGAATCAGTAGTGAATAGGTTGTTACAGGACTGCATGGATAGTGGCACATGTGATTGTAGCACTGCATGTGTTAGTATCTGGGTCATTGCATGAGTACATGGATAGCGACAGGATTCTTTGAGTGCTCCAAGGAGAGTGCATGGTGAATTTATAAGTTCTTGAGTTTTGGTAGAGTGATTGGATAAGGACATGGGACTGGCTGTGTAATTTGAGGGGTGCATAGGTAGTAACAGGGAGATTACAAAACTGTATAGGTAGCAATCAAAGGATTCTAGAAGTGGATGAGTTATTGCCTGAGTAATTGCATGAGTACATGTGTACTGACTGGATGATTAGAGTACTGCAAGGAGTGTGCATGGTGAAGTGCTTGTGTTTTGGTGGAGTGATTGCATTAGTACATGGTACTGGCTTGGTGATTGGAAGAGTGCATTGGGAGTAACAGTGTGATTGCTTGACTACTTGGGTAATTGGAGGAGTGAATCAATAGTTTCTAGGTGGTTACAGGACTGCATGGATAGTGCACAGGTGATTGTAGCACTGCATGTGTAAGTGCCTGGGTCATTATTAGTTATAAAATGACATATTCACTACCTTTGCACTCCTCTAATCAGTAAGGTACCTCTCAATAATTCAGTAAATTTACATACAACTACATAAATACAATCTGAACACATACATGAGTCATTACATACTATCTAGTTAAGTAGATAACTACAACATACCCGAAATAGTAAAATATGGTGGTTTACTTTTGAGCTACATCTTGACCATTAAATCTAGAAATATGCAACATCATCAAAGTATACCTCTCTACAGACTTAGCAAAGATGACTAATAAACAACACCTTTTATGAGCATGTGTGGTTGCCTTTGCAAAACATGACCTTATCCTTTCTGCTGTACCTTTCAAATATTTTTTACTAACCAATAAGAAACTTGCTTTTCAAACAAAGTAAAATGCACCCTGTTTTTGAATGTACAATGTTCTGAAACAGCCAATCAAATCTCTACTTTCTTTAAAAAAGAATCTTGTCCAGCATTTTAGATATCTCTCATTCTACCAACTGAATACCTCAGCTACAGACATCTTTTCATTACCTACGGTCATCACTTCAAGATGCTTTTAGTGTGGCTTGTTGGGCACAGCTATGTTTTCTGGTGCAAAAGGTATGCTGAACACAGAGGTATTGACAAAAACCTAACTTTTCAAAATGTAGACATTAAATGGATTGGACATTGAGGATTAAAGTGGCACCAATTGATGCCTGTGGTTAAAACCTTTTTGGATCTCCAACCCCCTGACCTCATGATGGTGGTGGCAATGACTAGGCACATTGACTGGGATAGGTCTGGAATTGCTAATGAAGGGCACCTTTGCACAATTGATGTTGCTTTTCCCCAAAACTGCCTTTGTATCCTCTAACATATGCCAAAGACAGAAATGGAAGTTGTCCAATAAATTTTGTCCTCAGATTGAGAAAGCTAGAAAGAATGTCAATAAAGCTGTTTCTGCTTACCTCAGAGACCATAAAATGGGCTCCATATATAACAACAATCTACGGTTCCATATGAAGGGCATCTACAGAAGTGAAGGAGTACACTTCACTGATGAAGGGAACAGAGTGTTTCTCCACAACCTAAAGCTCTGCATCGGCACTTACATGTAGCTGCAAGAAACTCCTAATAAACACAAAGGCTCTTTTTAGAGCCACCCAATTAGCCAACATATAACCTAGATTTAGCCTCCTTTAGGTCGAGCCCCCCACACAGCTTTTTTTTTTTTTTTTATAAAGTTCAGGGGTGGCGGTTCCTGGTCAGTGGGGGGGCCATGTGCCCCCACCAATATTTCAAAAAAGCTCCGGGAGTGGTGGTCCCCAGGGTTGGGGAGACAGTGGAGGACCCCCACACATTAAAACACAAGCCATGGGGGGTGGCAGTCCCCGGGGCTGCGGGAGGGCCGCCACCCTCCCGAAATATATCATATACATAGCCCCAGGGAGGTGCTGGTCCCTGGGGCTGCGGGGGCCCCCATTGGCTCCCGCTGATGAATTTATGGTGCCCCAGGACCTGGCCCTAAACGAAGCGCGGGAGCCCGTGCTTTGTTTTTTTTAAAATTTGGGAGGGATTTGCAACCCCAGCGCGAATTCTGCCAAAATTATAAAAAAATAAATTAATAAAATTTGGGCCCTAGGGGTCCTTGTGTGGGATCCCCTGAGCAGGCCAAGGGTGTCAGGGTGTTTCTACCCTGCCCCCTTTCTTGTTTTTCACCTTTGTTTCACTGTTTTCTTGTGACTCGGTTCTACCGAGTCACAAGATGGCTGCCAACACTTCCTGGTTTGGTGTGTTGGCAGGCAATCACAGTTAAGCTCGTGGTCGGGATGGTTTGCGAACCCACCGCATCCCTAGATATCAAAACTTTTATTTATTTCAATTTCTCAGCAACTACTGAACGGATTTACACCATTTTAAAAAAGGTTGTTTTCTGAACCAAGCACTACCTTGTTGCCAAATTTGGTGTAATTCTATTCAGCAGGTCGATATATATATATATATATATATATCCAGTAGGTAGTTATAGATAGGGCCTAGTTTCCGTAGGAATTATTTTTTTTGTTTTACCAATAACTTTGGCGCCGGTCGATTAATCTTCACGAAATTTTCAAAACTAGTGATCAGCTTCGGTCAGCTCCTGTCTTGGAAGTTTTAGAAGATTCGTCAATCGGGGGCCGAGAAAAAAGGGGGTCCCAAAACAAGTTTTCCCCATTTAATTTTCCTTAAGAAACTTTAGACAAAGCTACAACCCAAACTGCTGAACGGAATTACACCAAATTTGGCAAAAAGGCAGCCCTTGGTTCAGAAAGAGTCCTTTTTGTTAAATGGTGTAAATCCGTTCAGTAGCTCCTGTGAAATTAAATAAAGAAAAAGTTTCCATATCTGGGGCAGCGGTGGGTTCATGAACCCTCCGGGTCACAAGCGTCATTCTAATTGACTGCTAACACTCCAAACCAGGAAGCATTGGCAGCCATCTTGTGACTTGGTAGAACTGAGTCACAAGAAAACAGTAGAAAAAACATTAAAAAAACAAGAAATGAGGGCAGGGTAGAATCACCCTGACCCACTAGGCTATTCAGGGTGTCCCAAAAGGACCCCCAGGGCCAAAAAAAGCATTTTCTTTAAATAAGAAAATCGTCTGAATTCGCACTGGGGTGGCGAATCCGGCCGTCAAAATAGTAAAAAAAGGAAGCGCGGGCTCCCGCGCTTCATGGTATTTAAGCCCCAGGGTGGGCCAGGTCCCGGGGGCACTGAAAAAAATGTGTGGGGGTCCCTGAGTATGACCTGGGTAGTAATAGCAGTATGTGCTTGCTGGCCAGACACCTACCTCTATCTCTGGCCACCTTGAGAAATATAGTTCATTTATTTTTAATCACAATAAAAGCAGGAAGTCTAAAAAATGACTTTTCCTTCCCCGATAGAGTCTTAGGTCTGTAGAAGCAGGGAGAGGGCACAGTAAGCATCAAAATGCAGCAGGTGTGGCGTGTGAGCCTGGCCATGGCCACAATATGAAAAGCAACACTCGTGTCCCCAAAACCTACCACCCCGTCAGTATGTGCCCTTTAACCTACAGTAAGCGCCAGCTTGAGGGAAAAATTATTTTAAGGATGTTCGCAGATTTATTTTTTTTAAATCCAAAAATATCTTTGGAATAAAAGTTATTGAACCCCAATAACCACGGTCCAGGCATATAAGTATTACAAATATTCTCTGAACAGGTGTCGAGAACTCCTGAAATCCCTCCTCTCCACTGCATTTAAAACACTAGACTGTTCACGTGTGGTGTGTCATGATCATGCACACGTCTCCCATAATCTGCCCAAATTTCATTCAAATGTTAATGTTAATGTTAAGAATGATTTGTAAAGCGCATGTACACAGGGTGGTTTCATGGCGCTGTGGTAGGCTCTGTCCATTACCTATGGAGACGTCAATTGTAGGCTTGTGCAAATAGCCAGGTTTTGAGGGACCTCCTGAACTTCAGAAGGTCAGTGCATGACCGGATCTCAAGGGTGAAGGAGTTCCACAGTCTAGGGGCGAGGGTTTCAAATCTGCAGCCTCCTTGAGGTTTCCGTTTGAACCCGGGGGTGGAAAGAAGCGTGAAGTGGGCTGAGCACAGGTTGAGAGAGGGGGTGTGCCTGAATATCAGGTTGTTTATAAATTTGGGATTTTGACCGTGCAAGGATTTGAAGATCAGGCAGCCTGTTTTAAATATGCAGCGTTGAGGGATGGGGAGCCAGTGCAGTTTCCTCAATAGAGGTGTCGCTGAATGCCATCTGGGTTGTTGAAGAATCAGTCTGGCTGCGTGATTCTGGACTATCTGCAACCCTTTGAGCAGATAGAGTGGCATGCCCAGGTAAACGGAATTGGCATAGTCCAGGTGTGCCAAGAAGGTAGCTATTACAACCTGAGTCAAGGCTTCCTTTGTGAGTAGGCGATGAATCTTCCTGATCTCCCGCAGTTGGAAGAAGCATCTAGGGACATATCTACAAGGCAGCAATAAAAAATTATCGCCGCTTTTGCGACCGTTTTCGGCCTAAAAGCGGCAATAATTTTATCGCTATATCAGCAAGGTCACGCTATCGTGTGAAACCTTGCCTTAGCGCCTGAATTCCGAACGCCCATCTTTGCATTTCTAATGAGATGCAAAGTGGGTTTTCCTCCCCAGGATAATCGGAGAAATGATATCCTATGGAAGGTGGATATCATGGCTAAGTATGTGAGGCCCTATCAGCAAGCTATTGCCAAACTTTGTGAGATTATCGCTGGTTTTCCAGTGATAATCTCACGTTAGGCAGTTAGAGCTAGGATTTTTATCGCTTTTGAGATAAGCGTTGCTAATAGCACGCTATCTCAGCGATAAAAATCCATGCTAGCTGGCAATAATTATCCTAGCTCTAAGTGCGCTTAGCGATAATTATCTTCGGTTGTTGCTGATATGCCACTTAGAGATTAACAAACTGACCTGTGGTTTTAGTGATAGGTGTTTTAGCCGAAGAAGAGGGAGTGGGCGGGATCCTAGCTCTGATGGCCAGTAGTGTGGGCCCCAGAATTTATGGCTGTCACCTGTGAGGACTGGCTCCATCTTGCCAGGATTTAACTTGAGGTGGTAGTGGTCCATCCAATGTTGAATGTGCAGCATGATGGCCTGAAATTCGGTGACTGAGCTTGGTGAGTTGTCAACCGTGAAGGCCAAATGCAGGTCATCGACGTAATTGAAGACCGTGACCTTCCTATCTTTGAGGGACTGGATCAGGGGGAGGATGCAAAGATTGAACAGGTTAGGGGAGAGAGAGAACACCACACGTAGTACTACGTTTAGGGGCCGTGAAATGGCCTTGGCGAACGGCCTGGGACCGGTCTTCCAGGAAGGAACTAAGCCAACTAGTGGCTGCGCCTTGGATGCCAGCTTGCCTGACACGGTATACCAAAATAGTGTTGTCGACCGTGTCAAAGGCGGCGGAGAGATCCAGTAGTACCAGTGCCTGAGGTGAGCTTCTGTCAGCTTTATCCCGGAGAGTGTCTAGGACAGCTAATATTACAGTTTCTGTGGAATGTGCAGGCCAGAAACCCATCTGGTGAGGGTCAGGGTATTTAGATTCTTCGAAGAAGTGAGACAGGCATCTTGCTACATGGGCCTTTAGTACATTCGCCAGAAAAGGGAGTAGGGAGATGGGACGGTAGTTAGGCAGAATCGCAGGGTCAGCTCCAGGTTTTTTCAGGAGAGGAACCACGATGGCTTGCTTAATTAGAACACAAGCATGTACAGAGTAAATACATGTGCACGCATACATGGTCTTCTAGAGCGCAGTGTCAGCGCCATTGTTAATAAGCTTGCACTAGTTTTCCACTTCTCCAGCCTTGTTTTGTTCATGAATGCAGCCGTTGTCGTCTCATCTGCGACCTCTCTGGGTCCAGGCTCAGGAGAAAATGTTATGTTCCAGTGTTTGTGACCAGGGCGCATATTACAGTACAGCATCACAATGCTGTTTACTCCGTGTTTACACTTAAAGCAAGTGCCACCTTTGTTTATGAGTGTAAGATAACACGTTCTGCAGCTGGAGCGCTGAACACGTTGTTATTTGATTTGTGCTTCGATTTTTACCGAACTTATCTTAAGTAGCACAGCGTAAACTCTACAGTACACATTTTATCCACCATGCCCTCGGATATGAGGTCTGCACAGCATGTTACGAATGTGGATAAAATGCATACTATAGAGCTGGTCAACAGCAGCACCTGGTATCGCGAGCATCATTAATCTGTGTGGGTTATAAAAACGCGTGAGAGAGAGACGTGTGTTCTTCTACGTCAGCAGAGTCTGAGGACTGAAGCCACGATTCAGTGAATCAACAATCCGCAGCTCCGACACTTATCGCCCATCAGCAGACAGGCACCGATGCTGGCAGTGCCAGCCTGGCACAGCCGGGCCAGTTTCCTGCTCAGATACGCTGCTTTTCTGGAATCCTGATACAGGCTTGGTGGTCTCCTGGGCACGTGAAAGTCTCTTGCTAATTATTATTGTGGGGGAGGGGCTGCGGTGCACCGCCCATCTTAGCTCCTTGACAGGGCGCTTTTCTACGTGCTGTGTGTATCTTAACATGAAAATAATTGTTGCCAACGTGCATTGTGTATTAAACTCCAACATAACATGATAATCCACAAAGTGCTTCAACCACCTGTACTGCAAAAAAATGGAAACAGGAGGCCATTCAGTATGGGGTGTTTAGTTATGTGAGTTAGAATAGTACCCAATGCCTTAGAACCGAAAGTGAACATGCAGGAGTGCATGAAAGAAATATAAGAAACTTCAACCCGAAGGTTTAAGTGATGTCCCCGAATTGAAACAAAAGTGGTATCGCCGTGTTAAAATGTAAATGTGAGAGGATTTACAGTGATTCAAGTTCCTTCCATAGAGATTCAAGATGTGAAACTATTAGTAATAGGGTCTAAGTGCTATATTTGTGCTGTATCAAAACTCAACTGGACTCAGTAGTTCTCATGTGCAAGTGGTTATGCATGTTTAAATTGCTACACAATACATTAAAGTGGTATTAAACTCACTAAAAATGCTCTGGTGAGTTGTCTCTATGGCTTGCAGCTCCCGCAGAATGTCGAGCAGCAGTGTAAGTGTTTCGTCATTACGTTTGATGTCTAACGTAAGGCATCTTAAAGGTGCCCGAGTTTAATAGTGATCGTGTAGCTGAGCCGTGTTAAAGGCATATTAGAGACACACGGCGCTGGCTGTTAACTGAAGTTCAATAAAGTTAAAGAAAGTTAAAGATCACCCTAGAGATGTGCGTTTTTTTTTAAAAAACATGGGGGAATATGATTATAATGTAAACATGATCTAAAGTCATCTTCATTGAGGAACATAAAAGAATGAACAATAATGAAAAATAATATTTAGCAGTATCATCATTTCAACATAAGTTATTCATTTGATAACCACATTACTACATTGTTTAGCATTCAACAGCAGAAAAGAGACCTAAAACACTCTGAAAAAAATTTAATCAGTTATAAACCATCATAACTGTGTGCTATAGAAAGCAATTATATTCAATTCTATCGTTCATCCCCTGTGGTTGTAGGGCGTGCAGTTTTTTTGTCCAAACAAATTCAGATCTCACTAAGACTTTAGACGGATCAATGTCGTTTCTCATTTTTATGCTTCAAGAACAGTGAAGCGCAGTTAGGCTATATTGTGTCTGGCCTCAAGCCAGTGTGACGTGACCGTAGATTTCATATTATGGTTTCTGATGTTACTCTTGTGTTCTCCAACACGTATTTTGATTTTACGCTCAGTTTTTGCAACATACATTTTTCCACAAGGGCATTTCAACACATACACAACGTTTGATGAATCACATGTACTAGAATGCTTTAACTCAATGATGTGCCCTTGAGTAGGGTGAATGAACTTATCGCCAACCATTACGTAGTTGCAATGTCTGCCGTTAATGCATTTTTGCATGCCTTTGTATTCCTTTTGTGTGGATGCATGTTGTTTTTTAAGGAGCTCCTGTAAATTGCGAGAGCGTTGCATGGCGAATGTAGGATGTGCGGGAAACATGTCTTTAAAATCCGGTTTAGTATGAATAATAGACCAGTGTCTCATGATTATGGATTTAATCCGATTGGACTGTGTGGAGAATTTCAAAACACAAGCTATTTTTTGGGATGATTTAGGGGTGATTTTATGTAATAACTGTGTTCTGTCCAAAGCTTCCACCCTCTTGGTAGAAGATCTCGAAGCGAGACAGGGCCAGCTGCAAACCCTGTCTCGTCTTCGAGATCAAAAGGGTGTCATCCGCGAACATGAGCAGGGGAATCTTCATTCCTGCCAAGGTAGGTGCATCAGTAGGGCTATTTGAGAAATAATTTACAACCCCATTGATAAATAGTGAAAACAAGGTGGGAGCGAGTACACACCCTTGTCGAACACCTTTGAATACTTTGAATCTATCAGTCAGCTCCCCGGGTTTACCCCATCGGACACGGGCATACGTGTTTTCATGAATGGTGACCAAAAAAGAAACCAGTTCTTTTGGCATGCCCATATCCGAGAGTACTTTCCATAACTTGTCCCTCGGCACAAGGTCAAACGCAGACCTTAGGTCTATGAAAGCCGCATACAACTTGCCTCCCCCCAGAAAAACAACCTTCCAATACAGAAGTACTACCCTGAATACTTGGTCCAGGGTCCCAGTGTGTGATCGAAACCCTGCCTGAAGAGGAGACAACACATCAGAGTCGGACATCCAAATTTGGATACGACCCAGAACGAGGCGGGCAATAATTTTTTGTACTGCGTCTATTAAACTAATAGGTCTATAATTGCCCGGGGCAGAACGATCGCCTTTCTTATAGATCGGCAGTATCTCTGCCCCGAGCCACGAATCGGGGACAGCAGCACCTCCCGCTAGGGCATTAGCCAGCAGGGTCAAGTATGGAATCCATACATCTTGCTCCTGAATAAATAAATCGGCAGGGATACAGTCTGGTCCTGGGGCTTTGCCACTCTTAATCGATCGTAAGACTAACTTAACTTCACCAGGGGAGAATTTTAGTGTGTTTTCAACACCTGGAGGACAGAAGATCTGCTTGTCCATCAAAGCGCCAACCTTAAACTGTTCCTCAAAATACGCTACCCACTGTTGTGGTTCTACTTGGTTAGAGGGGCGGATATCCGAGGGGGAATTACCCCATTTAAGGAGATGCCAAAATTGGACCATGTTACGGTCGTGGCAAGCCTGATATAAATCCCTCCAACGATCTTCTTCCCAGTTTTGCTTGGCCTTAGATTGAGCGGTTTTGTAAACAAGTCTACATTTTTGGATGGTAGAAAGAGAGCCAGATTTAATGGCCTCTTTCAGAGCCCTTTGGGCCAATCTACAATCCTTGTTGTACCACGTACATGGTCTCAACTCTTTACCCCTGCCAGTGGCGGGAAGACGTTTCACAAAAAAGGATTTAAGCTCGGCAAAGAGTTTGTTGTGGGTGTCCCGGATATTATCCTTGATCAGATTTTGAGATTCCATTTGATTAAGTGAGGCCAGGGTACTATTAATTAATTTTCTGATGGCCACTCGTGAGGATTCACAAGTGGCGATTTTCGGCCATCTCACCCTTCTGAGATCATTAGTAAGGATGACATCTATAGGGGAACAGCCATCTGAGAGGGTGGGGGAGACTGCAAAGCTATTATCCTTGATACACAGTGCAAGGGGGTTGTGGTCGCTCTCGACTCTACTTACTACCACCATGTCGTCTATGAGCGGCCACAAATCCAAACTGACTAATATATAGTCAATTCGGCTCCCTGATCTACCATTGTCAAATGTCACCTTCCCCATCCTATCAGAATTAGTTCGCCCATTAACTGCTCTCATGCCCTGATTTAAACATAAACCCTTCATAAAAAGGGCAGCATGAGACCATTTGCTTACTGGTTCCAACTCCAACATGGGAACACCCCATGTTGAGTCTTCTTCCTCGGTGAAGTCCCCACATTCGACCCCCAAGGGCTCGAAAAAAACATTAAAATCTCCAGCCACAATCTTATTAGTAAACATAGGAGCGGTCTCTAGATAATTCTCCAATAGATGACATGTGGGAGAGCATTTGCCTCCCGGGAGACCTCTTACATAGATATTAATTATAAGAAAATTGAGGCCGCTACGGGATTTGACCCTGATAATCAGAATATCAGAACTATCGATTGGAACCTCTGTCACGGTGACACCTTCACATTGACGGACCCAGGTGGTTAAGCCCCCCATGGGTCTGCCTCTATGACTCTTAACAGCGGGTTTGTGGAAGTTCAGGAACCCTGTACGAAAGTGGGGAGACAGTGCCCAGGTCTCCTGAAATGCCCATATTTCAAACTCATCAACGAAGTCAGCCCAATCAGGAATATCAAGCCTTGACCCCAGCCCAGCAATGTTCCAGGAGCCCATTTTTAGTGTAGACTTTTCGACCCTGGTTTCAACTGCTTGACCTGAGACAAACTGGGGGTCGATCGTTTCAACAGATGGTAGCAAATTAAGACCAGATGAATTAATCAAACAGGAGCGATCTTTAGGGGAGGGTGTCTTAATGATAATATCCTGGCTCAGATGACAAATAGGACCCATCAACCCTGGAGCAAGCACTGAGATATATAAGGAACCATCCATATGTCAATCATTATCCTCCATTGTAGAGAGAATTTCAAAGCGATTAAAGATCGCAATAGGCATATCAGACCTGGTGGGAATTATTGGAAAATTACAATTATCCCGTAAAGGTTGTATAAAGCCTGGCCTATAAAAGAAGCCCAGTGGGAGGATCCTAATTGAGTTAGGAGCTGGGGGATGGTGATGGGCTACTTCCAGTATGTTTTTAACTAGAGCAGGAGACTTAAAGCTTAACACAACACAATCCCCAGGAAAAGACTTGTGGGACTGACCAATCCAATGAATGCGCCTAACCATATTAAAATCATCAAATAGCGCCTTACTATTTCCAATTTTGGAGCTCAAATAATGAAGGGTTTTGTTCTTAAGGTTGGACCAGTGTTTGTAAGATCCTTCCAGGAGAGGTGGAACGTTTGCCAAGATGATCGTATAAGGGGTGGCTTGGGGAGGAAGATGTAGACTAGTGGGCAGTGAGGAGAGCCCTGCTCCCACCCCTTCAATGCCAGCCCTGTTAACTAGAGAAGGGCGTCTTTGAAGGTCATGATGAATATTAATACCCCTGTCGATAACAACTTCATGACCTAAGACCTAATATATATATATTACCTACTGGCGGTCGGCAGTAGGTAGTTATAGTTAGGACCCTGTTTCCATAGGAAAACCGCAACATTATATTTGGAATAACTTTGGCGCCGGTCAACGAATCCTCACGAAATTTTCAAAACTAATGGGGCACTACGCTCCGCTCCTACCCTGAAAGTCTCGGGGGGATTCGTCAAGTGCGGGCTGAGATAAAAGGGGGGTCCCAAAACGCATTTTTCCCATGCATTTTTCCATAGGACCTTTAGACACAGCTACAGCCCGAACGGCTGAACAGAGTTCCTTGAAATTTGGCAGAGAGGTAGTCTACAGGTCAAGGAAGTGCCTTTTGTAGGTTTGGTGTAAATCTGTTCAGTAGATTCTGAGAAAATAGCCTTTAAATCAATATATATATCTGAGCCAGCTTACGGTGCGCTTACGGTGCGCTTACCGTACGCGCACGCCGCCGTGCGCGAACGCAATTCTGATTGGCTGTTAGATCTTAGTAAACATTCAAATCGGTCGAAACCAGGAAGCGGTGGCCGCCATTTTCTCTCTCGCAGTCTGAGAGGGGGTTAAAAAACAAAGGCCAAAAACATGTAAAGGGGCTGTTTAGACAGCTCCTAAGCACCTAGCCATGTTGAGGGAGTCCTCAAAGATCCCCCAAGCCTAAAAACGGAATTTGAATTTTTTCGATAATTTCGCCGATTACGCTTACCGTACGCGTACGGTAAAAACTAAAAAAAACCAAAAAAATATCCATACTCTCCCCACCCCATGTGCAAATGGTGCCCGAAGTGCACCATTTGTGCATGGCATATTACATCTATGAAAAATTAAAATATTACCTTTCACAACGAAGCGCATCATATGTCCTCCATGTGCGCACGGTGCGTGAAGCGCATCGTGCGTACATGGTCCATCTAGCGTAACGTGGGCACGCGGTGCGCGTAGCGCACCGCGTGCCCACCGTGCGTGCACGGCACTAACTGCGTAAAGTGGGCGCGCGGTGCGCGAAGCGCACCGCAAGCTCACTGTGCGCGCACGGTGCGCGAAGCGCACCGTGCGCGCACGGAACGAACTGCGTTAAGTGGGCGCGCACGCCACGAATGGCGTAAAGTAACTTAGCATTTAAAAAACCTTGCAAATTCACTGAAAAAACCACAGGTTTCACACACGTTATAGTTAGGAATTAGCATTTAAAAAACCTTGCAAATTCAGTGAAAAAACCATAGGTTTCACACATGTTATAGTTAGCTGGAAATTTTACAGATAAAAAACCAATGAAATTGCCCCGTTATAGTTAGTGCAGGCAACTATAACTCACGCGACCGCAATCTTCTGCTGATGCTAATACTGTATTTAGACACTTATTTGCCCATGTCTTCTTCCATTAAATTTTAGCTATACATATATTACAAATATTTTTTTTTCATAAAGACACATATGTCATCAGCAGAGGATTGCGGTCGCGTGAGTTATAGTTGCCTGCACTAACTATAACGGGGCAATTTCATTGGTTTTTTATCAGTAAAATTTCCAGCTAACTATAACATGTGTGAAACCTATGGTTTTTTCACTGAATTTGCAAGGTTTTTTAAATGCTAATTCCTAACTATAACGTGTGTGAAACCTATGGTTTTTTCAGTGAATATATATATATATATATTTTCACTGAAAAAAACATAGGTTTCAGGGGCGTTATAGTTAGCTGGACATTTCCCTCGTACAAAACCCTAGAAATTCCCCTGTTATAGTTATTTCAGCTAACTATAACTCGCGCCCCCGCAATGCACTGCTGATGACATCACATATTACATCACTCCTGACATGGTCAGTGACATCACTGATGACATCACTGATGACATCTCAAATGACATCACTGATGACATCACTGATGACGTCATCCATTGAGTCTGTGTTTCTGAACAGTTGTATTATGTTTATTATATATAGGGAAAGGCCTGTTGAAGAGTAAGTGGGTGTACAAGTGTGTGAATGGATGATTTTCTAGGTGCATAACTGACTCTATAAGTTTGTCATTAAATGTATCTTACTGCAGACTAGTGACTAAACTGTGTGAATGTCTGTATGTGTCTGTGTGTTGGTGTATAAGTGGCTGCATGGTTTCGTGAATAGCTATATGAGTGTCTATATGGGTTATTGATTGGTTGTCTGAGTATCTGTATGGGTGCCTGAGTGTTTGTGTGGGTAGGGTGTGTGTGACTCTGTGACAAGATGTGTAAGTGGGTGATTCAGTAGGTGCATGGTTTTAAGAGTGCATCTGTGATGGACTGTATGGTTGGGTGAGTGTACGTATGGGTGTGTTAGTGATTGAATGTATATCTCAGTTGTACATGTGTCAGTAACTACATATGTGAAACGCAGTGTATATGTGTGTAAGAGTATATAACTATCTATATGTGAGAGTGTGTGATTTTGGGAGTGGCTGCATGAGCCATAGTGCAAGGATATCTGTGTCATGTGCTGTTTGTTTTTTCTGCAGGAAGACACAGAATTTGTTAGTATTTTTATGAGTAAGTGAACTTGAGTGTGTTTAACTGTATAGGTGAGTAAATTGGACTGTGATTAATTACTTGCATGACTGACTAGATGTGTCAGTACCTCAATGGATGATTGGCGGTGTGTGAGTGTCTATATAGGTGTATAAATGCACAGAGTGACTGTAAGTATGAGTGACTGGAGAGGTGAGTGAGTGGACATGTAGTGGGTGAGTAGTTATTGGTATTGGAGTATCTATGGTTGTCAAAATGGCCGTCTGAAATTTTGAGTCGGTGCATCAACGATTATATTAGGGTGTGAGAAGATGCACTATTTTATCACATGGATGACGTCATCAGTGATGTCATCAGTGATGTCATTTGAGATGTCATCAGTGATGTC
This sequence comes from Triturus cristatus, assembly GCF_964204655.1. NCBI lineage: Eukaryota > Metazoa > Chordata > Amphibia > Caudata > Salamandridae > Triturus > Triturus cristatus. The sequence continues at coordinate 715,015,392 of NC_140584.1, read as the reverse complement.
ATTAGTGATGTCACTAACCATATCATGAGTGATGTAATATGTGACGTCATCAGCAGTGCATTGCGGGGGCGCGAGTTATAGTTAGCTGAACTAATTATAACAGGGGAATATCTAGGGTTTTGTACGAGGGAAATGTCCAGCTAACTATAACGCCCCTGAAACCTATGGTTTTTTCAGTGAATTTCTAAGGTTTTTTTAAATGCCAATTCCTAACTATAACGTGCCTGAAACCTATGGTTTTTTCAGTGAATTTCAAAGGTTTTTTAAATGCCAATTCCTATCTATAACGTGCATGAAAGCTATGGTTTTTTCAGTGAATTTCTAAGTTTTTTAAATGCTAATTCCTATCTATAACTTATCTCTAAAGATATAATGAAAAGCATTCTTTTTTAAAAGTAAGATGCACATTAGTTTTGTTGAAAAGCATCTTTGTGATTGATTAAGAAAAAGCAGTTTCAACTTGGAGTACATATCATAGGATAAAATTTGCTCAGCTCAACCACACCTGATACTTGCATTTGGAAGGCACTGTTCGAACTTAAAACAATCGTGAACTTTTAACCTGCACGTGTCGTTAAATGTTCAAGAAAATGTTACAACAAAATATCGTTAAGTTTTAAAAAATTGATGAACTTTTAACCTGCACGTGTTGTAGAATGTTCTAGAAAGTGTGTTGATAGAATACTTTGCACTTCTGACTTCTATGTGTTGTTTAATATTAAAAAAACGGTTCATATGGAAAATTTAAAGGAAACCAATAGAGAAGTTTTGAAACCTAAAAGAATCAAGGAACTATTCTAATTTATTCTTTACATGTATTTATGTGTGCAGCAACAAAATTATAGACACAACAGCACTAGGAAGAGGAAGAGGCAGAGAGTGGGGGGAGGGGGGAAATGGGCAGAATGGCACGCATGCACAATTAAGTACAACACACATATAGACTAACAATGGCCAAAATGAAACACACCAACAAGGAGCACAAGTCACACAACCCGCCAACATCACACCACTGAACGAGCATAGAAGTGAAAACCACGCTGCATTCATACAGGATGTGTACAAAGGCCAGTCGTTGGTGTTGTGGGATGTCTGCGACCGTGGTTATCATGGATGAGATACCCAGCATGTGGCACATGGTCGAGTTCACTGTGTGTTATGTTGCCAAACGGCTGCTCCTCCCTCCCACCAGCCCCAACACTTTTGTATGGTGTGCTGTTGTATCTCGTGCACTCGTACGGCACACCATTGTAATGCCTATTTACGCATGTCCTGCTACATTCCAACTACAACATCACAGTGCCGTTTGGAGGTGGTGCATGCCACTTTACAACATCGACTGCTGCGGCTCTTGTAGCAGGCCACACCAGAACACAGAGACACACTTACCGCACTTCCTTTACACAGACATGTCCGAGACACCCCGTTCCCCTTGCCGGATAGGCACACCCCTGCACTGACCTGTGAACCCTAGACCAGCATACGCCAGTTGTGCATGCAGGAGGATGCATACATAGCTACACATCCAGGCTCACTGCCAACGCTGAGGTGACAGCACACTGTGATGTTGCAGGGCTCGTGCCTATCATGCTAAGACAATGACCACAGGGACACACTTACTAAGATGTGGGTTTGGGGGGCATTGGCAGTCCTGGAGTTGTTGAGATGAGTCTTCTGGCCCTCATGGGTATCCCTGTATCATGCTCATTGACTCTATGGCACCGGTGGGTGTTCTGGTGTGGCTCTTGGCTGTGTTCCCTTTCATGGTGCAGGTAGTTGTCCTGCTTAACACCAGCAGAAAGCAGGTGTAAAATCCCTGGTGCTAACGTGTCTTATCACCAGAATTTGTTTCGCATTGCAATTGGTGTGAAAGTTGTGATGTGATTTTTTTCGTGTGCAGAACAATATACGAACTGAGCAGTGTATCTCGTCAAGATCCAGCACCTGAAGCACTATTCCCAATCAATATAAATACAATGAGATTTCTTAATAGATTTTGTGTGTACACTGTAAGTGCAGCCAATACCTCAGTGCAATTCAATACAGGATTTTAGTATTTAGAATAAATCGGAAAGGTGCACCTTGTGTCTTTTTGCACGGGAACGGCTACTCTCGATTTCATTATCAGCACTTTAACGGAAGTAAAGTTGAGATAAATCTAACACACTATTCAGAAGTTGGTGCAAACTGCAGATATCACCAGTATTCCAGCGATAAGTGCCCCAAAATGTAACACCATGGTGGACTCCATCAAATAACAGTAATAAGAACAAGAAAGAGTCACACAGCAGTTAAGAGAACAACCAAAAACGTTATAATTTTTTTTTTCAAACTTTATTTTTTATAATAATAAATATATAAACGATAAACTATTTTCAAACTTTATTTTTTTATTAACATATATGTGAACAATAAACTAATAAACAAAATGTAACAACAATAATACAAAACAACAAGGCAGAACACTCCTGTGGGGACCATGGATGTCGACGACAGACCTGTAAAATCAGAAAGATTGTTAAAAAAAAAACAGCATGGTATTCTCAACAAAATACAACAAGAAACAAATCACAGATTTATAAAATGCATACAGCTAACAAAATTTTTTAAGTTTAACTTACAAAAACTGTAAATGTAGCAGCTTTAAAATATTTACCGAATCTGAGGATTTTTTTTTGCGGAAGGCACCACGCCCACAACGTTTTTCATCAGTGGTGACATTTTTTTAAATTTTTTCCAAGGGGCAAACAAAGACCAATGCCACCTTCGTCACTCGCAAGATTTGCCAAAGAGTTCTGTTACGAGGGGATCCTAACAAAAAATACTTGTGCGGCACAGCAAGTATGATGAAACACCTAAGGACCCTTCATCCAAACAATCTTGCACGAGAAGAGTGCAAACAGATGAAAAACACTCCTGTTCTGTATCTGTAAAAAAGAATCACAAATAAATGTATATTAATAACTTTCAAAGTTATACTATTCCATTACAAACACATTTTATATAAAAACTGACTAAGAAACTATAGCCCTGAACCACAAGTGTGACGATCGTTAAAACACTACATGCATAGTGCATACTACTTTGAAGCAGTTCATGCCCTAAAGCCTACCTCACTAAAAGACTACATGCTAACTGACTAAATGATTACAGTACTATAAGGAGACACACTGGGTGAGTGACAGGGTGTTTGCTAGAAGAGTATGAATACTAACTAGGGAATAGAAGGTGTGAAACACAACTGTGTAGGTGATTAGTGGACTGCATCCATACTGCATATGCATTTAAAGCAGTCCATGTGCTAAGGCCTGACTCACTGCATGACTACTTGGGTACTGACTGAATGATTAGAGTACAGCAAGGAGAGTGCCTAGGTGAATTTATAAGTGCTAGGCTTTTCGCACAGGGAATGGATTAGTACTTGGTACTGAATCGGTCACTAGAGGAGTGCAAAGGCAGTGACAAGTGCTGGACTGTATGGATACTGACTAGGAAATTGAAAATGTGAAAGACAAGTGTCTAGGTGGTTAGAATACTGCATGCATAGTGCATAGGGGTTTCAAGCAGTCCATGCGGTAAGGCCTGGCTCAGTGTATGAATACTTCGGCACTGAGTGAATGATTAAAGTACTGCAAAGATAGTATCTTGGTGAATTTATAAGTGTTTGGGTTTTAGCAGAGTGAATGGATTAGTACATGGTGCTGAATGGGTCACTAGAGGACTGCAAAGGGAGTGACAGGTTATTTCCTGGAAGTGTATGGATACTGACTAGGGAATTGAAGGTGTGAAAGACAATTTGTGTAGGTGGTTAGAGGACTGCATGCATAGTGGATAAGGGTTTGAAGCAGTCCATATACTAAGGCCTGGATCACTGCATGACTACTTGGGTACTGACTGAATGATTAGAGTACAGCAAGGAGAGTGCCTAGGTGAATTTATAAGTTCTAGGCGTTTCGCACAGGGAATGGATTAGTACTTGGTACTGAATCGGTCACTAGAGGAGTGCAAAGGCAGTGACAAGTGCTGGACTGTATGGATACTGACTAGGAAATTGAAAATGTGAAAGACAAGTGTCTAGGTGGTTAGCATACTGCATGCATAGTGCATAGGGGTTTCAAGCAGTCCATGTGCTAAGGCCTGGCTCAGTGTATGAATACTTTGGCACTGAGTGAATGATTAGAGTACTGCAAAGATTGTATCTTGGTGAATTTATAAGTGTTTGGGTTTTAGCACAGGGAATGGATTAGTACATGGTGCTGAATGGGTCACTAGAGGACTGTAAAGGGAGTGACAGGTTATTTCTTGGAAGTGTATGGTTACTGACTAGGGAATTGAAGGTGTGAAAGACAATTGTGTAGGTGGTTAGAGGACTGCATGCATAGTGGATAAGGGTTTGAAGCAGTCCATATACTAAGGCCTGGGTCGCTGGATGAGTACTTGGGTACTGACTGAATGATTAGAGTACTGCAAGGAGAGTGCCGAGGTGAATTTATTAGGGTTTGGTGCAGTGACTGGATTAGTACATGATGCTGAATGGGTCACTAGAGGAGTGCAACGGCAGTGACAGGGTGTTTGCTGGAAGTGAACGGATACTGACTGGGGAATTGAAGGTGTGAAAGACAAGTGTGTAGGTGGTTAGAGGACTGCATGCATAGTTGATAGGGGTTTGAAGAAGACCATGTGCTAAGACCTGGCTCAGTGCATGAATACTTAGGCAGTGACTGAATCATTAGAGCACTGGAAAGAGAGTGTCTTGGTGAATTTATAAGTGTTTGGGTTTTGGCACAGTGAATGGATTAGTACATGCTGTTGAATGGGTCTCTAGAGGACTGCAAATGAAGTGACAGGATGTTTCCTGGAAGTGTATGGATACTGACTAGGGAATTGAAGGTGTAAAAGACAAGTGTATAGTATGTTAGAACACTACATGCATACTGCATAGACATATGAAGCAATCTATTTGGTACTTAGAAACTGACTAAATAATCAGACTTCTTCTAGGACAGTGCTTAGGTAAAACTTTTAAATTTTCAGTTCTGCCACAGTGAACAGAATAGTACATGGTACTGCACCTTAGTGTCAAACCCTGACTCATTTTATCAATGCATAAGCAAAGACTAGCTTCTAATGCTACTAAAACTTGACAACATGAGAGGTTTTAAATTAGTTATCTGTCAGGAAATACACGATGTTACCAAATGCTTCTCTCACAGTGGTTCCCAAATGCACACAGACTCACAGTGTGATTCTAGACACCAACCACTATACCTAGGAGTTTACCAACAATCATTCACTACTGTGGAAGTGGTAAGGGAACTGCACACAATCTTCATATTTCAGGACTGCACTTTTATGTCAAAGCCTGACTCATATAATCAAAGCATAAGCAAAGACTGGCTTCTAATGCTACTAAAACTTAACAACATGACCGGTTTTAAAACAGTTATCTGTCAGCAAATACACGATGTTACCAAATGCTTCTCTCACAATCCTTACCCAAATGCACACAGACTCACAGTGTGATTTTAGACAAGCAACACTATCCTAGGAGTTTACCAAAACTCGTTCACTAGTCTGGAAGAGTTAATGGTACTGCACACAATCGACATATTTAAGTACACCACATCAGTGTCAAAGCATGACTCATTTATTCAACGCACAAGCCATAACTGTCTTCTAATGCTACTAAAACTTGACAACATGACATGTTTTAAAACAGTTATCTGTCAGCAAATACACAATGTTACCAAACACTTCTCTCACAGTGGTTCCCAAATGCACACAGACTCACAGTGTGATTCAAGACAAACAACACTATCCCTAGCAGATTACCAAAACTCATTCACTACAATGGAAGTGGTAAGGGAACTGCACACAATCTACATATTTCACGACTGCACTTTAGTGTCAATGTCTGACTCATTTATTCAATGCATAAGCAATGACTAGCTTCTAATGCTACTAAAACTTGACAACATGACAGGTTTTAAAATAGTTATCTGTCAGCAAATACACAATGTTACTAAATGCTTCTCTCACAGTGGTTCCCAAATGCACACACACTCACAGTGTGATTCTAGATAACAACCACTATACCCAGGAGTTTACCAAAAATCATTCACTACAGTGCAAGTGGTAAGGGAACTGCACACAATCTACATATTTCACGACTGTAATTTCCTATCAATGCCTGACTCATTTAATGAACGCATAAGCCAAAACTATCTTCTAATGCTACTAAAACTTGACAACATGACATGTTTTAAAACAGTTATCTGTCAGCAAATACACGATGTTACCAAACGCTTCTCTCACAGTGGTTCCCAAATGCACACAGACTCGCAGTGTGATTCTAGACAAACAACACTATCCTAGGAGTTTACCAACACTCATTCACTAGTCTGGAAGAGTTAATGGTACTGCAAACAATCTACATATTTAAGTACAGCACATCAGTGTCAAAGCATGACTCATTTAATCAACGCATAAGCAAAGACTGGATTCTAATGCTACTAAAATTTCACAACATGACAGGTTTTAAAACAGTTATCTGTCAGCAAATACATGATGTTACCAAGTGCTTCTCTCACACTGATCCCAAATACACACTAACTCACAGTGTGATTCTAGACAAGCACCACTATCCCTAGGAGTTTACCAAAACTCATTCACTACAGTGCAAGTGGTAAGGGAACTGCACACAATCTACATATTTCACAACTGCAATTTACTGTCAATGCTTGACTCATTTAATGAAAGCATAAGCCATAACTGTCTTCTAATGCTACTAAAACTTGACAACATGACATGTTTTAAAACAGTTATCTGTCAGCAAATACACGATGTTACCAAGTGCTTCTCTCACAGTGGTTCAAAAATGCACACTCACTCACAGTGTGATTCTAGACAAACAACACTATCCCTAGCAGATTACCAAAACGCATTCACTACAGTGGAAGTAGTAAGGGAACTGCACACAATCTACATATTTCACGACTGCACTTTACTGTCAATGCCTGACTCATTTAATCAACGCATAAGCAATGACTGGCTTCTAATGCTACTAAAACTTGACAACATGACAGGTTTTAAATTAGTTATCTGTCAGCAAATACACGATGTTACCAAATACTTCTCTCACAGTGGTTCCCAAATGCACACAGACTCACAGTGTGATTCTAGACAACAACAACTATAACTAGGAGTTTACCAAACATCATTCACTACTGTGGAAGTGATAAGGGAACTGCACACAATCTTCATATTTCAGGACTGCACTTTTGTGTCAAAGCCTGACTCATTTATTCAAAGCATAAGCAAAGACTGGCTTCTAATGCTACTAAAACTTGACAACATGACCGGTTTTAAAACAGTTATCTGTCAGCAAATACACGATGTTACCAAATGCTTCTCTCACAATCCTTACCCAAATGCACACAGACTCACAGTGTGATTTTAGACAAGCAACACTATCCTAGGAGTTTACCAAAACTCGTTCACTAGTCTGGAAGAGTTAATGGTACTGCACACAATCTACATATTTAAGTACACCACATCAGTGTCAAAGCATGACTCATTTAATCAACGCATAAGCCATAACTGTCTTCTAATGCTACTAAAACTTGACAACATGACATGTTTTAAAACAGTTATCTGTCAGCAAATACACAATGTTACCAAACACTTCTCTCACAGTGGTTCCCAAATGCACACAGACTCACAGTGTGATTCTAGACAAACAACACTATCCCTAGCAGATTACCAAAACTCATTCACTACAATGGAAGTGGTAAGGGAACTGCACACAATCTACATATTTCACGACTGCACTTTAGTGTCAATGTCTGACTCATTTATTCAATGCATAAGCAATGACTAGCTTCTAATGCTACTAAAACTTGACAACATGACAGGTTTTAAAATAGTTATCTGTCAGCAAATACACAATGTTACTAAATGCTTCTCTCACAGTGGTTCCCAAATGCACACACACTCACAGTGTGATTCTAGATAACAACCACTATACCCAGGAGTTTACCAAAAATCATTCACTACAGTGCAAGTGGTAAGGGAACTGCACACAATCTACATATTTCATGACTGCAATTTCCTATCAATGCCTGACTCATTTAATGAAAGCATAAGCCAAAACTATCTTCTAATGCTACTAAAACTTGACAACATGACATGTTTTAAAACAGTTATCTGTCAGCAAATACACAATGTTACCAAACGCTTCTCTCACAGTGGTTCCCAAATGCACACAGACTCACAGTGTGATTCTAGACAAACAACACTATCCTAGGAGTTTACCAAAACTCATTCACTAGTCTGGAAGAGTTAATGGTACTGCACACAATCTACATATTTAAGTACAGCACATCAGTGTCAAAGCATGACTCATTTAATCAACGCATAAGCAAAGACTGGATTCTAATGCTACTAAAACTTCACAACATGACAGGTTTTAAAACAGTTATCTGTCAGCAAATACATGATGTTACCAAGTGCTTCTCTCACACTGAGCCCAAATACACACTAACTCACAGTGTGATTCTAGACAAGCACCACTATCCCTAGGAGTTTATCAAAACTCATTCACTACAGTGCAAGTGGTAAGGGAACTGCACACAATCTACATATTTCACAACTGCAATTTACTGTCAATGCTTGACTCATTTAATGAAAGCATAAGCCATAACTGTCTTCTAATGCTACTAAAACTTGACAACATGACATGTTTTAAAACAGTTATCTGTCAGCAAATACACGATGTTACCAAGTGCTTCTCTCACAGTGGTTCAAAAATGCACACTCACTCACAGTGTGATTCTAGACAAACAACACTATCCCTAGCAGATTACCAAAACTCATTCACTACAGTGGAAGTGGTAAGGGAACTGCACACAATCTACATATTTCACGACTGCACTTTACTGTCAATGCATGACTCATTTAATCAACGCATAAGCAATGACTGGCTTCTAATGCTACTAAAACTTGACAACATGACAGGTTTTAAATTAGTTATTTGTCAGCAAATACACGATGTTACCAAATACTTCTCTCACAGTGGTTCCCAAATGCACACAGACTCACAGTGTGATTCTAGACAACAACCACTATAACTAGGAGTTTACCAAACATCATTCACTACTGTGGAAGTGATAAGGGAACTGCACACAATATTCATATTTCAGGACTGCACTTTTGTGTCAAAGCCTGACTCATTTATTCAAAGCATAAGCAAAGACTGGCTTCTAATGCTACTAAAACTTGACAACATGACCGGTTTTAAAACAGTTATCTGTCAGCAAATACACGATGTTACCAAATGCTTCTCTCACAATCCTTACCCAAATGCACACAGACTCACAGTGTGATTTTAGACAATCAACACTATCCTAGGAGTTTACCAAAACTCATTCACTAGTCTAGAAGAGTTAATGGTACTGAACACAATCTACATATTTAAGTACAGCACATCAGTGTCAAAGCATGACTCATTTAATCAACGCATAAGCAAAGACTGGATTTTAATGCTACTAAAACTTCACAACATGACAGGTTTGAAAAAAGTTATCTGTCAGCAAATACACGATGTTACCAAACGCTTCTCTCACAGTGGTTCCCAAATGCACACAGACTCACAGTGTGTGTCTAGACAAGCACCACTATCCCTAGGAGTTTACCAAAACTCATTCACTACAGTGCAAGTGGTAAGGGAACTGCACACAATCTACATATTTCAGGACTGTACTTTTCTGTCAAAGCCTGACTCATTTAATCAAATCATAAGCCATAACTGTCTTCTAATGCTACAAAAAATTCACAACATAACAAGTTAAGAAAAGTTATCTCTCAGCAAATACACGATGTTACCAAATGCTTCTCTCACAGTGGTTCCCAAATGCAAACAGACTCACTGTGTGACTCTAGACAAACAGCACTATCCCTTGCACTATACCAAAACACATTTCTTCATCTAGAAGTAGTACTACATTTAGAAACATAACATAACTCATTTTACAAATTCATAAACAATGACTGGTTTCTAATTCTACCAAAATATAAAAACAGCACCGTTATCTGTCTACAAACACATGAAAAACACAAATGCTTATCACAGAATGGTTTCTACATGCACACACATTGTAGAGAAAAAAGTACTCCCTACACTTTAGCAGGAGAAATATATTAGTCTGATTAAAATCAAAATAGTCTACATACATCCCCTCACAATTAAATAACTCATCTTTCAAGTTCTTTTGTAGATTAAGAAGTATATCAATCACTCACCATATTTTCTTTTACAGAATCTCTGCACTGTTCACCTCTCAGCAAAGAATGGAAAAGTTTCCCTTTCATTTTCCACACATATACATGTAAACATCAAATCACAATCCTTCACACTTAAACTCAAAAGCAAACACACATTTCTTTTGGTTAAACATTTCAACCCTTTCCAACTGAAATACATTTCAACCCTTCCCCCAATCTGCCTTCTAGTATACAAGTCTAGTTGGTACGTGTGGCGTAACTTTGACAACTCTTTTTAGAGTTATGAGACTTGCTTTTACAGTCTGTGTGTGCCTCTATGTTCCACGTCTACTGGCACAGCTCAATAATTACCCAGTACGATAGTGAACATTCAAATGTGTTGGCACTTGTGACACAGCTTTTGAAATTCTAAGATTTCATAATATTTCTTTTCATAGTGATTTTCTTTGACCATACCTGCCTTTGCGTTTGGGATATGTTGGTGCATTTCTCAGGTTTTAAACCATGCTTTTTATGAGGAGAGTTTTTTCGGGTATTACCTGTTTTCTCTTTCTCCTACTAATTTGTCCTTTTAGAGCGGGGCCCCTTTCCCTGAGTCGAGACCAGGTTGAGGTGAGGGCAGTACCCACTGGTTATGGGTAAGTGCAATTCAAAATGAACAGTATTGAATGCCATACAGCATTAGTGAATGCTATCTTAGGTCATTGAGTATGTTTGACCTTTAGTTGAGCTTGTTTACACATTGGGTCTTTGTTTCTTTTTCAATTTTTCCACAGGTATCCGGTTTTGATTGCTTCTAAACCTGACCGGTGCGGTAGGAATAATTTATCTGCATACCCCACTTTTGTATACTTTGTTTACACGTTTTTCACATAAAAACTACAGCAGTAATTTAGGTCCTGACGAAAGCCCAGATACTTTTGATCGATTGAGGGCAGAAACATGTTGACCGTACTTGCTATGGACAATAGCATAATGTCAATTTAATTTATGCCATATTGCCATTTTGCTTTTTAAACGTGACAGGGGTCCTCTACCATTAAAGAACTTTTGAGCACCCTTAGCCATTTTGAACTCTCACCATTATGATTTTACTGCTGACCTTTAGGATCTCCCACCTTTGATCTATGGGTAGTACCTCATCCAAGACAATACTCGTGAGAGATCAGGTGACAATCCTCCTTGGTTGCTCCTTCTATGCTAGTGACCAGATCACTGCTTCATGAACTGGTCCTGCTGGTTGGAGTACACAGACCCAGATGATAATAACAATTAACCACCTTAAGTGATTGATGGGTCCTGTTGAAGGGAGTGCTCTCTTATAGAGTCGTCACGTTGAGAATGGGGTTCACCTAGACCATTTTGTGTAATTTCTTTGCTCAACCACAGACCCAGGTTGTATTAGTGTTTTGATACTAATAAAGTGCAACAATGACGATCATGTGATATAGACAAAAAATAAATCTTTGATGTCCTTTAACCATCTCAATAAAGTTTTAACATGATAATTAAACATTATAAATCATGTATTTCATCAAAACAATGTAAGATTCATAAATAACACAGGAATAACATTTCATGTTAATCAGATAACACGCCAAGACCAAATGGTAATCCCGCCGATATTACGGGCTAAACAGTAAATCGACATGTCATAGACTGGCATAATTGAAGGTATATACAATCATAATAAATGCGTAATAACACTTAAAAATATATTGTAATGCATCCAATAATTGCAAAAGAAAATTAAAGCAGGTAAAGGAAAAACTTCTTCCGAGCGGAGGTATTACTCTGACCCAGCCGCAAACTCATGTTGTTGCTAGCGCTTACAAAAAAAGTCTGCGTGCAGTCGTTCTGAGGTATATCTTAGCACAACCAAACATCGTAATACCAAAAGGAGATAGAACTTCATACTTCAAAGCGTTGAAACTCGTAATTGGTAGACATGGCTAATGTATAATAGCATGTAACAATGTACTTTCAGATACTCAATTGGTGACTTAATCAGCATATTACCCAAATGGGTGAAAGTAACATGGTAACATCTGGCATACATTGTTACCGCACACGTGGCAACCAGTAAATGGTGGCCTATCGGTCCTAGAATTTATATACCCATCAAGGTAATATCTTCATAATTGGGTGTTACGTCCCAGTGGGCAAGTGTGTATTGCAGCAAACATACATCATGGACGATAATATTTACATCAACAGTTGGCCGTGTTCATTCAATAATCATCAAGTATATAGCAAACATCTATGCTTCTCATTCCTGTATATGTATCTGTAAAAAAGTCAGAAATAGAAATGGTATAGTTAAATCCAAAAAAGGTGCATAAATAAAATCTAATCCAACACAAAAATCTAAAACACAGCAATACGGATAATTTGATCATGGGAAAAAATATATAGCAGCAATGAGTTTAAAAACAATTCAAAGATGTACAGACAATTCTTCATCAAGATTGAGTCCATTAGGGGCCATTGTGTTAAATCTGATGATGAGTCTAGATTTAAGTCTCCTGAGTTCAGCTGTTCTGTTCCCACCCCTGACTCTCGTGGAATGCAATCAATAACAGCAAATCTCACAAGATTAGGATTACTTTTATGGAATTCATGAAAGTGTCTTGCAACAGGATAAGTTTTGTCCTTTTTTGTTGATAGCCCTAAGGTGCTCAAGGACACGCTTTTTCCCTTTATGAATAGTACTACCTATGTAATATTTACCGCAAGGGCACTTCAAGGTATAAATAGAATATTCGGTATTGCAATTTACATGTTTTTGTATGATAAATGGTGCCATACTGTTGCAAATTTTGATGGATTTAAGATTGCAACTAAACTTTACATTGATTGCATGTGAAGAATCCCCTTATCTCATTAGTCTTTTTGAGGCTTGGGATCATGTTACTGCCAAAACAATCTCGTAATGATCGTGGTTTGCGAAATGTCAAGGATGAGTATTCGCCTACATGCTCAGGTAGGTCATCGTCATTTCTTAAACCTCCCAGAATTGTTTAAGGCTTTTTCTTATCTCCCAAGCATGGGTGTTATATTTGGTTATGAACCTTATTGGTTCCTTTTTCTCAGTTGTATTGGTAGTAGTAGTAGGGAAAATTAACTCATCTCTTTTGAGTTTATCTACTTTTTTGATAGTATCTTTGATGAGTGTCTTACTATATCCTCGTGCCAGGAATCTTTCAGTCATTTGTACCTTTTCTGCCTGGTAACCATCATCGATACTGCAGTTCCTTCTGGGCCTTAACAGTTCTCCAAAAGGAATACTGTGAATTAGACTCTCCGGATGGCAACTATTTGCGTGCAGCAAACTATTACCGGCCGAGATTTTCCTGAATAGTTTGCTACAGATTTTAGTATTGTTAATTCAAGTTTAAGGTCCAGAAATTCAATGTTTTTTTTTATCAGTTTGACTAGTGAACTGAAGGTTCAGATCATTAACATTGAGCCTATCAACAAATTCTCGTGCCTCGTTTTCTGTCCCATTCCACACGCAGAAAATATCATCAATGTATCTTAACCAGAGGACGGTGTGGTCTACAAATTGTTTGATCTTATAAACAACCTGCTCCTCCCACCAGCTGAGGTACAAGCCAGCAAAGCTGGGGGCGACGCAGGTTCCCATCGCCGTCCACTGGATTTGTTTTTATATACAATTGTCAAAAAGAAAGAAATTGTTACTTAGACATAATTGTATCATGTCTAAGAGCATCTCAGTATGGAAGAGTAGTGAAAGCGGTTTGTCTTTTAAAAATGTTCTGCAAGCCTGAATCCCTAATTCCTGTGGGATACAAGTATACAGACTATTAATATCCATACACATTAGTAAATAATTGTCATTCCACTGAACGTTTTCAATACGTCTCAAGAAATCACTAGAGTCTTTGACAAAAGATGGAATAGACTGAACAAGGGGCTGTAAAAAGAAATCAACATGTTTCAAAGTATTTTCTAATGCACTCTCACAAGAAGAAACAATAGGTCTCCCTGGTGGTTTCATGGCATTTTTATGGAGTTTCGGGAGAAGGTAGAGCACTGGAATTTTAGGGTATTTGCATACTAAAAATGAGAATTCTTCTTCACTTATCAAGCCTTCATCCCTTTATTATTATATTAATAGCTTTTTCATATTCGAAATTTGAAGGGATACGGTACCTGTTAGTGTCTGATAACTGTTCACTCCCTTCTTTAAGATACATCTCTAAGGACCAGATCACTACATTGCCCCCATTATCTGATTTTTAATGACAACGTTTTTGTTCGATTCTAACTCTTCCAGGGCATCTCTATGGGTCTTTTTCAGGTTATGTCTATCATGTGATTTATGTAAGTCCAATTTTCTGAGTTCATTAGTAACACCTTTCTCAAAGCAGTTTATCTGTGGCAAAAACACCGATTTAGGTCTAAAATTAATTTTTGCCATTTTATCAAGTTCAATATCTGTATCAGCTAGGTTTAAGTATGGGGCAGTGGAATATCCAATAACATCCGCTAACTCATGTACAGTTTGTAGATTTTCAATATCACCTATAGCAAGGGTAGGTTGACTAGCAGTGCAATCATTTGAAACTTTGGCCTTTTTGTTAGCAAACCATTTTTTAAGTTTAAGTTTTCTAACAAAATGAAATAGGCCAATATGTGCTTCTGTATAACTAAATTCAGATGTAGGACAAAAAGACAGACCTAAAGATAATACTTCAAATTGATCTTTTGTAAGTTCAAAATCAGAAAGATTTACCACAGTCATAGTATTCATTATATTTTTTGTGAATCTGCCCCTCTTACTTTGGCCTGTTTCCTCCTCTTCCGCCTCAGTTTATTCTCTCTTTGGCCGTAAAAGTGTATTCCTTTAAAAAGCGGGCTTTTGTCCATTCTGATTCATCTATGCCACTTGGGAAAGACGTACATATCGTCGAATGATGTTGTATTTTACTTAAATCGTACACAGTCTTTATTGAGACGCAAGTTGATTGCAAAAAATGTGCAAAAAACGACGCTGCAAATAATCATGCCAGTAATTACGCATTAATATTACGCAATGTGTTATAAATTATTCGGAGACAATCTCGCATGTAATTTACGATCTGAATTGTCAATAATACTCATATATTGCAAAGAAGACACATTACAAGATGGTGTCTAAAGCAATGCACATCGAATTGTAACATGCAATGTGAGTCCCTTTACTCTGTCAATATCAGAATACGGAAGAGTATGTTAAGCTTCAATGTATAGAGGAACGCTGTGTGAACAAGCGCGTCCACGGGTGAAACGCGTCACGGCGGGTTTATGAAGTTGATAAACCCCCTTATGGTTGCCTTACTCTGGTGATTTCCTGGTGTGATTTTGTTCTGAGAGCGCGACTGAAACTCTGTTTGGTGTTATATATATATATATTCAGTGAAAAAACCATAGGTTTCACACACGTTATAGTTAGCTGGACATTTCACTCGTAAAAAACCAATGAAATTTCCCCGTTATAGTTAGTTAAGCTAACTATAACTCGCGCTCCCGCAATGCACTGCTGATGACGTCACATATTACATCACTCATGACATGGTCAGTGACATCACTCATGACATCACTGATGACATCTCAAATGACATCACTGATGACATCACTGATGACATCATCCAGTGAATGTGTGTTTTTCTGAAAATTACATATGTTTTATATATGTATATCTCTAGGTCGATGGAAGAATAAATGAGTATATAAGTGTCTAAATGGATGATTTGTTTTTGAAAAATTGATTGTATTACTGACTGATTAAGTGTATCTTATTGAATACATGGCTAAGTGAGTAATGTTTAAATGTGTAAATACCTGTATCAGTCTCTCACTTTGTGTATAAGTGGCTGCATGGGTTGGTGACTAGCTACATGAGTGTCTATATAGGTTATTAGTTGGTTTTTTGAGTATCAGTGTCTATATGGTTCGGTGGGGGGTATTACGTAGTGCATAGGTGCATGAATGAGTGACTCACTGTTTGTATGCGTTGAAGACAGCATATGTGCAGGACTGTATGGGTGGAAGAGTGTGTGTATGGGTGTGTTAGTGAGTGAATGGCTGTCTCAATAGTGTCTTTATGAGTAACTACATATGTTTTAAACTAGTATATGTGACTATTGGTGTATATAAGTGAGTATATGTGAGAGTGAGAGATTGAAAGAGTTCCTGTATGAATAAGTATGTGTTTCTATAAGTGATTGTTTAAAAGACTAAGTATGTGTAAGTTTCTGTAGAAGTAAGTGTGGTGGTGTGTGTATAACTGTATATGCAAGTAAATGTATGTTTCTTTCTTTATTTTCATGAGTGACTGTGTGTGTCTGTAACTCTGTGGATGAGTGGCATTGTATAACAGGATGTATTGGTGTATGAGTACATATGATGTGTGAGTACACGAATGAGTGACTGTACAGGACTGTTGGTGAATGAGTGGATGTTTATGTGGTTCTTAGAATTATTGAAGAGGTTGTTGTAATTGGTATTGGTATGTCAATTTTTTTGAAAATTTCAGTCTCTATTTTTGAATGTGTGTATCAAAGGTTATATTAGGGTGAGAGGAGATCTGCCACTCTATCACATGGATGATGTCATCAGTGATGTCATCAGTGATGTCATTTGAGATGGCATCAGTGATGTCATGAGTGATGTCACTGACCATGTCATGAGTGATTGTTCTGCTTGGGTTTTCGGATCAGATAGAACCCGCTCAGCAGAGCCTCACTAACCCAGCCAGAACGTTAGCCCCTCCCTCTCCCTAGGGCCTATCTACAATAGGTAACCACATATATCTTACCACCTAAGGACAGGGAATTCCTACTATACATACCAAGACCTCTTACAATCGGCAGCCTCGCGATCCCATACGGATCCAGACCTCTCTGCCCATACGACAGTATCACAAGTGGCGGCCTCGCGATCCCATACGAATCCAGACCTCTCTACCCAGACGGCAGTATCACAAGTGGCGGCCTCGCGATCCCATACGAATCCAGACCTCTCTACCCAGACGGCAGTCTCAGCACAAGTGGCGGCCTCGCGATCCCATACGAATGCAGACCTCTCTGCCCATACGACAGTATCACAAGTGGCGGCCTCGCGATCCCATACGAATCCAGACCTCTCTACCCAGACGGCAGTATCACAAGTGGCGGCCTCGCGATCCCATACGAATCCAGACCTCTCTACCCAGACGGCAGTCTCAGCACAAGTGGCGGCCTCGCGATCCCATACGAATCCAGACCTCTCTGCCCATACGACAGTATCACAAGTGGCGGCCTCGCGATCCCATACGAATCCAGACCTCTCTGCCCATACGACAGTATCACAAGTGGTGGCCTCGCGATCCCATACGAATCCAGACCTCTCTACCCAGACGGCAGTCTCAGCACAATCGGCGGCCTCGCGATCCCATACGAATCCAGACCTCTCTGCCCATACGACAGTATCACAAGTGGCGGCCTCGCAATCCCATACGAATCCAGACCTCTCTTCCCATACGACAGTATCACAAGTGGCGGCCTCGCGATCCCATACGAATCCAGACCTCTCTACCCAGACGGCAGTCTCAGCACAATCGGCGGCCTCGCGATCCCATACGAATCCAGACCTCTCTGCCCATACGACAGTATCACAAGTGGCGGCCTCGCGATCCCATACGAATCCAGACCTCTCTACCCAGACGGCAGTATCACAAGTGGCGGCCTCGCGATCCCATACGAATCCAGACCTCTCTACCCAGACGGCAGTCTCAGCACAATCGGCGGCCTCGCGATCCCATACGAATCCAGACCTCTCTGCCCATACGACAGTATCACAAGTGGCGGCCTCGCGATCCCATACGAATCCAGACCTCTCTGCCCATACGACAGTATCACAAGTGGCGGCCTCGCGATCCCATACGAATCCAGACCTCTCTACCCAGACGGCAGTATCACAAGTGGCGGCCTCGCGATCCCATACGAATCCAGACCTCTCTACCCAGACGGCAGTCTCATACGACAGTTCATCCTATGATCACCATCACATAGAAAAAGGAAATCAGTCTCACTATTCATCAGATCACACAAGGACTGCCAGTTCGAGCATAGCCTGTTCTCCGGTTCGAGGGGCTCCTCTTTCCCTTATTCAGTTACCACTTACCTGATCAGGGTTAACATCTGTTCATGTAGCCGCAGCTGACTAGAAGAATAGGCTACCCTCTCATACAAGAACACGTAGCACATGTTGGTTCACTACAAACTGGGTACTTTATTACTCATTACATACGCAATCACATAACATTACAATATAACACATAACCTGCAAAGAAAAGTGAAATATTAAGTTGTACACTCTAATAAGAAAGGGTCGACATCACCTTAGTAGTATGTAGCCTGCACTCAGTGGTCATCTAGGTTCTCTTCTCGTCTGTGCCTCGGCTCGCCTGGAAGTCACACCTCCGCAGTCACGGATCACCCTTCTCCGAGTCACTGGGACCTCTTCCTTATCGGCTACTCTCTCCTCTCTGGCTATTCTGCTAGGAGAGTATCTGTCTCTCGGTTCTTCTCCGCCTTCAAGATGGCGTCTGTCTTCCCTGGAATAAGTAGTAGCTTTACTGCTAACGGCTAGATGCCGCATACAGACTGAACATGTAACTGCCTCAGACTTTCACTAATATAGAGGTGCGTTTCCTCATGGAAAATTCCGGCCCGTAACCTGCCGCCCACCAAATTCTTGTACCTCCCCGTACCAAGGACACGTTCCCAGCCGGCCGGCCTGATGTAGTGTCTTCGGCATGAAGAAAAATACAATCCTTCGATAAGGGCCGGCCTGAACCGGTTCTCTCCAAGCGAATAACACCTCATAACTAAAACATTACATTTGCCCTAGAAGCATCCCAAGCTGCTGGAGCAGAAAGAAAGATGGAGTCTCTCCCGTTTGAGGCCTACCAGGCCTGAACTCAGCACGGCTCCATGAAATACCCTCACTACAGGACAGATTATCCCTAATACTAACGAATCTATCCCCTAGGCTATGTGTGCAAGCCCTGATCTATGGGGAAGAGCACAGAATCATATCGAAGTGCCTAGTAAATAGGCTCCATTCACTACTCTAACCCTTAGACTTGAATGGTAGGAGACTGAAGTCACATTCAATCACTTTTTAACACAAGAAGGCCGGGAAAATCGAGCAGAACAGTGATGTAATATGTGATGTCATCAGCAGTGCATTGCGGGCGCGCAAGTTATAGTTAGCTTAACTAACTATAACGGGGAAATTTCATTGGTTTTTTACGAGTGAAATGTCCAGCTAACTATAACGTGTGTGAAACCTATGGTTTTTTCACTGAATTTGCAAGGTTTTTTAAATGCTAATTCCTAACTATAACATGTGTTAAACCTATGGTTTTTTCAGTGAATTTGCAAGGTTTTTTAAATGCTAATCCCTAACTATAACATGTGTGAAACCTATGGTTTTTTCAGTGAATTTGCAAGGTTTTTTAAATGCTAATTTCTAACTATAACGTGTGTGAAACCCATGGTTTTTTCAGTGAATTTGTATGGTTTTTTAAATGCTAATTCTTACCTATAACATATGTGATTCCCATATTTTTTTTTATTGATTTTGTATGATTTTTTATTATAAATTCTTATCTTAAATGTGTTTTTTTTTTTTTACTTTTTATTCTCTTAAAACACTATGTTTTTTAAAAAAAAAAAAATATGCAATATATCAAGTTTTCTCTTTTTTTTTTTACCAAACAGGTAAGATATATTAGTATAACATAGAAAATATTATTATTTTTTTTTTTTTTTTTTAGTGCGCGTACGGTAAGCGTACGGTAAGCGTACGGTTTACGCAATGTCCGTAATTTATCTACTCTGTTTGGTTATAGTTACGCAATTTGCGTAGCCGCGCGTACTGTGCGTGGGACGCGTAGGCGTGTACGCTACACGCGCACGTTACGCGGAAGTGTTGTGGAGTGACTGTCTTGCGCATGCGCGCGAGCGCGTGTCTTTTTTACGCGCATGCGCACTTTTACCATAAGCGCACCGTAAGCGTAACGTAAGCGTAACGTACGCGCACGGTGGGTCATGTGATCATGAAACACAACTTTTGATTGGTTGAAACTACTTTCAGTTCTAGAACTCTCCTACACCACACCCATTCCCCTCATTTCTGCTTGTGATCCCTTAGGAGAAGGAGCTGACTTGTCTTTGTGATACGATGGCAGACCAGCACTCTTCTACTGAGAGTGAGGCTAGCAGCACCACCATCAGGCAGAGAAAGAGGAAACAGAAGAGCTCTTTCATATGGGAGTATTTCAGTTTTCCAGAGGGTGAGAAAAAAGTCAATGCTGCCTTGGTGACTTGCAAGCTGTGCCAGCGTGTACTTTCGCGAGGTAATCCCAACAAGAAGTATTCCTTTGAGAATCACACTATGTTGAGACACCTTGAGGATGTGCATCCTAGGACACATGCACGACATACTAGGGGCAACCCTTCAGTAAGTCGAGCAAGCACATCCACAGCAGCTCAGCCGAGTCCTTCTTCGGAAGCTCAGCAGAGCCCTTCATCTGTGGGGGCACAATCACCTTTTTCTGATCCTTTGGAAACGAACCCTCGGTTTGGTAGGGTTACTATGCGGTGTTCATTTTGCCATGATCTAATTGTTCATAGGGAGACCAGTGTTTCCCTCATTAACAACAAAATAGATTAGCACAAATGTCCAACCAGCTAATGTTCCCATACTTCCTTTCCTCTGTCCCTGCATGAACACAACGGCTCTTTTAAGAGCCAACCTTACCTCTCAACGGTAAGCGTATTTTTTTTTTTTTTTTTTAAAAACACTAAAAATCAATTACCACACCTCAAGATCCTTCAGGAATTAATAACTAAATACTAAAAATCTTTTTGAGATAAAGTGGAAGAAAGAGACCTTCTAATTTCTCAGTTACCTGTCCCACCCAACAATTTAATTTTTAATTAAAATGTAATTGAAATTACTTGAAAAAATGGTTGGTTTTTTTTGAAAATTTTCTTTCACAATCTGAAAAAAAAGACAAAAGTATTAATATTTAATAAATTAATATATTACACAGTACACGTATTTACATATTTTTCCCAAAACATTTTTTGCCTTTTTTTTGCTGTTTTCAGAATATATTGCATTTCACTATAAATTGTGAAAGCAATTGCATTCATCATTTAACAGCTGGCAAAAAAAAAATAACAATCTCAAAGATTGTATAAAAAAAGCCCAGAATCTCTTTTAACTTAAACATAACATTATAGAAATGCATAATATTCTAAAAAAATATCAACTAATATCAATACTTATTTCTTTAAAATACCGTCTGACATTTTTGTTTCAGAAGTATAATCACAAAAATATATCTCAAATAACTCCACAATACATCTGGTTCCATTTCCTTTAGGCCAAATAGTAATTTTAAAATTCTTTTTTGATTAAATTTCCAATGGTAATCCAATAAAATTCTAAAGTTTAAATTGTACAGATCTCACCGATTCTCTGTAACATTTTGGTTTCCGAAAGATTAATTAATAATTAAATACGTCCACAATACAATTGTTTACCTTTCCTCATGGCCAAATAGTAATTTTAAAAATCTTTTTTGAATAAATTTCCAATGGCAATCCAATAACATTCCAAAATTTAAATTGTGCAGATGTTACCGATTTTGTCTAAATTTTTGG
This sequence comes from Triturus cristatus, assembly GCF_964204655.1. Classification (NCBI taxonomy): domain Eukaryota; kingdom Metazoa; phylum Chordata; class Amphibia; order Caudata; family Salamandridae; genus Triturus; species Triturus cristatus. Next base: position 714,993,385 of record NC_140584.1, on the reverse strand, counting down.
TTTTCCAAAGTTTCATTAAAAATTTAAAAAGTCCACATTACAATTGGTTACCTTTCCATTAGGCCAAATGATAATTTGAAAAATCTTTTTTTTTTTAAATTCCAATGGTAATCCAATAAAATGGTAAAATTGTTTTGTACAGATCTTGCCAAGTCTCTCTAAAATTTAGGTTTCAGGAAGATTAGATAGGAATTTGCTAAATCAAAGGGCAAACGTTGCTTGAAAATCAATTGGGAATCATTACACAGTGTCCAGCCTTTTTCACATTTAAGATAAACTGTGTAATGTCCAAAAGTAACATTAGGTCCTTCATAGAAAATTATTGCAACTGTTACAAAAGTTTTTCCTGAAATTGATAATTGCAGTCCTGTAAACTTCTTTATTAAAGTATCCAATTTTGAACCATCAGCTTTACATCGTTGCATCATTAAAATTACATATTGTCCGTATTCCTTTAAAATTAACGTTGAAAACATTTCAGATTGACACTCACTGCATTCCATGTTATGATTAGCATCTTTAACTAATTTAGAAAAAGTGACTGTTTTACTTTCTGGCAATGTTAAATAAATAAACCTTTCAGAATCAACATTAGAGCCACATGTATTGTAACAGTTTTCACAACTATGTTCCCATTTATAAGAGAGACCAAACAAATTTTCAATGGGAACCCCTTCTTCTTCCAGTACCTGAAGAAAAAACATCAAGAATTCCTGTGCGTCTTGCTGTACATTTTGAGAAAACTGTGTTCGTCCTGAACATACATCTAAAAGTTTTCTAATTTCAGTAGCACTTTCTATTTGAGTTTTATCATTACTCAGCTTTTGAAAAAGGAGACTCAACTCAGAACAGAATCTTTTTCTCTGATTTACTATTATCTGCTCTTGCACACTTTCCAGATAAAATGCAACATTCAGCACTACATTAGCATAGCAGTTGACACCAGAGCTATTTTCAAAATGACATCCTCCAACCTCTTCTTCATTTTCCTTTTTCTTTTTGCTTGCAATTACATCACTCCTCTTTTTTTCCTCCTCTCTACATCTTCATTACAGATATTCTCATTTCTCCTTTTACGAGAAACTACACGTTTCTCCAACACAGGATACTGACCTAAATGAGGAGCATAGGTTCTTCTTAATATATTATACTCCTTTACACAATTTGTATCAGCACTAACTTTTGAGTCATCAAAGTCTATCATGAATAAACCAGATAATGTTTTCACTCGTGACAAAGCTACATAAGCCATACCTTCTTTGAACACAGTTGAACCAATGTTCACAAAAGCACAATCTACAGTCAATCCTTGAGACTTGTGAATAGTTACAGCATATGCTAGCGAAAACGGAAACTGCTTCCTACGTTCATATAAGTCTTTCACAAGCATGAAACGAACTGAAAAACGACAAATGTCTTTAACTTCTTCTATCTGATCAAATTTTATTTTTAAACATTCAATTCCATCTTTTTCCTGATAATTAATAAAACCCACAACTCTTCCCATAGCTCCATTAACTAAACCTTTTTCAACATCCAAATTTCTCCTTAAAAATACTCTACAGTTCATGCAAACATATAGATTTTTTTCTAATCCAGCTGTTTTGGAAATGTTCTTCTCTAGTGAATCCAATTTATTTTTCAGTGTGCCTGTTAATGTGATAGTAATTCTTCCATCCTCAATTTTGTCCACTGCTTCCAATTTCCTGATATCTTCCTTTTCCAATTTTAAAAGCTCCTCATTGAATATTGAGCATTCACGTAGAGTTGGCATTAAGCAGATGACACTTTTCTTTTCTGCAATGTTCTTGTATATCTTCTCTGCAACTATTTCTTCCTTTGGAAATAAATTATGTAGCAGCCGACTCTGTAATGCTTTTTTGCCAACTTCTGGGAGTAGTCCAATTCTGATATCTTTCAGAATACTTCCATATTCTTCATCGTTTGCTTGCCTCATATTAGTAGTAAGTTCCTTGTACTCAAAGAAGGACCAAATATTTGCATTACCGATGCTTCCCAATGACTTCTTTGTGTCTTCATGTGTCACAGTATTAAACACTGGTTGTCCTTTAACTGGAGTAAGTTGTAGAAGATCCCCAAAAACTATGACATGTTTTCCACCAAATAACACGTCATAGTCTGTCCTTAGAATTTGCTGCATTCTTAAATGCACAAAGGCAAGCATTAAGTTTGATACCATGCTCACCTCATCAATAATGAGAACTTGCATCTTCTTCAATACTCTTGAAACTTCCAAGCATGCTTCTCCAGTTAGCTTGTTGTATTGTATTTTGTTCTCATGCTCCACTGGTAACATTAGCAAACGATGTAAGGTGATTCCTTTTATGTTATAGGCTGCTAACCCAGTTGGAGCAGTAACCACACAAGACAAAGTAGAATCCATTTTTTGCTGTAGGGAGCTTCTGATGACTTTTATTAGGAAACTTTTTCCAGTTCCAGCTTGTCCACTTACATACATCCTGATTGGATGAAATGATGTGCATGAGCACTCTTTTTTTTCATGTAGAAATCCGTGATCAATTTTGCTTCTGATCTCTTCATAAATTTGTTGCTGCTCTTCATTCAGTTGTCTTTCCAAATTTTGTAAGTCTATAAATTCTTCTTGAGCTTGATTCATAGCCGTTTCCACTTCATTCATGGCTATTGATGCTTCATTTTCAACGATTGGTTGTCCTAGGGGATCTTGACTGAGTGTTCCTGAACTTTGGCTGTCTTGAGAACTGTCTCTAGCTACTTCAGCTGCAATTGTAGTTTCCTGTTCAATTTCTTCATTTAACATTTGCAGATAAGTTGAGAATGTACTGCATTGTATGCTGTCTTTGCAAGCATTAAAAGAATCTTCATAGCTTTGAAATTCTCCCAGTAGTTCATTCTCTGTACGCCATGGTTTAAACAGCTGTAAAAGAGCCAAGTAGTAAAATTCCTTTTTGTCAGTAGTGTCGCAACTCAGCTTCCTGTGATTTATCAAACTTCCTTTTGTTTGCTTCACCAAACATCCTTCCTCACCAATGACTTTATATTTTCCATTGTTGATGTCTTCTGCGGCTTTCCGTGAATAAATGTAGTTCTGCAGCACTTCATAGAGACACATGTTCTCCAGATGATGACTTCTTTTTGGATAATATGTGTCCAACATGTTTGATTTCAAAATATCTGTACTTTCTGGGTCATTCTCGGCCAAATATTCAATTTCTCCAACAGATTTCAGTACCCGATTTCTCATTGCTGCAAGGCCTAAACTTGCCCAAATTATTCTTCTTGATTTCGAGTAGAGACTTGCAGAAGATAACCTATCTGAACATTCGTAGGATCCAATTTCTCGATGCAATAACATCTTTAAACTGAAACTGTACAGCTGCTTACTGACAGTCTTCTCGTGAGAAATCTCTTCCCACATTTCTTTCAATTCAGTTTTTTCAGATTTAGTAATGTAAGACGTTACATATCGAGCAACAGCAATGGAATTGTCAGCTACATACTGTATATCCATGTTAGCATTCCACATGGATAAAATGACTGGGTTGTAGTCATTTATATTTTTTGATTCTTCTTTTCTTTTTAGGTTGTAGGTATTCTTAGGTGATTTTCTTGTGATAGTATGTCTCACAGATGACATAAAACTGTTTACTCTTCCATTTGAAAGAACAGGTCTAGGAAATCCAAATCGACATTTAGTGCAGTATTTTTCTTTGCTCTTGTATTTCCGTCGACAGTATTTTCCACACCGATGACTTTGGAAACGTAAAACTTGCTCCTTTAACTTTTTCTCTTCTGTGCTTTTTGGTATAGCACATGTTGCATATTCTTCAATGTAAGATAACACTGCTTCATCAGTATCTGTTCCAAACTTTGGGGCATCCTTGATCCACAACAGCATATGAATATGAGGAGCACCTCTTGCCTGGTACTCTTTTCTCCAAAAGAAATCCACTACTTCTCCTAGAGGTGGATTTTTTTTATTGCAGATGAAGGACATCATAGCCTCAAATCTATGATTGAAATATCTGCAAACATTAACCGGATCCAATGAGCACAGTTCTCCTGCTGTCTTGTATTCGATGTTTTTAATGTTTGAATTTGCCTCTCGTAGAAAATCCATTAAATCATCCCAAGCGTACTCAGCACAGCTTAGGGTAAGGAACCATGTTGGTGTTCCTAAATTCCGTAACATGCATTTTAATTCACCATGGCGTCGGTACCAATATTCATTTGTCCCACGCTGACAAGCCATCAGATTGATCAGTTGTGTTTCCAAATGATCATCTCGGTGCTGCACTTTCTCCATAAAATCCTTAGCAGACACATTTTGTAAATGTACTCCACTTTTTAAAATGTGATTTACTGCATAAGATAGTGCAGACAAGTCGCTTTCAAATAAAAGATGGAACAAATAAGGAATACTTTGTCGAAATCTGGGATCTTCAGCATATAGTCTTGTAGTCCGATACTCAGAAGCTGGAATCTGTTCTGGACGTTCATCGTATCGTCCTCCTTTTCCTTTAGGAAACAGCTGGGGAAAACATCGAGCTTCCAAGCTCTCCTCCCATACACTCACGGGAGTTCCTTTTGCTTTCTTCATCTGAAACAGATCAATATTGTCTCCCATAACTTCTTTTGAATGAAGAGGATGTATGCTAAAATGTTCATAAATTTCTTCTTCCTTTGACTTGTCCACTTTTTCAATTTGTCCAGTTGATGTTTCTGTGTCTTCTTGTAAATCTTCTTCTTCTATATAAATTGATTCATACCATTTGTTATTCCTTTTCAAATACAAATTTGCTCTTTGTACTTTCCGTACATCTACCAGCTCCTGCCAAATCTTCTTATTCTTTGTAGGTACACCATTAACCAGAATAACTAATGGTTCAGTTTCCAAAGTATCCGCATCAATAGTTTCCATATTTTTTTTCAAATCCAAGGGCAAATACACCACTCTACCTTTTAAACCTCTCAGTAAATCTGAAGGAGGTAATTTACCAGTTTTGGGCTCCATACGTACTATGGTCTGGAACGGATGAACACATTGAATAAGTATAGACTCATATGTATTTAATTCAGAAAGTTCAGCAGGAATAACATCCAATTCTAAATTATTATGTACAGCTCTGGTCGGCATTCTATTTTCCTCTAACTTGTTGTAACAGTATTTACAAATACGCTGATCTTCACCCAATTCAAAACAATTTTCTAGAAATATATATGTGGCAAAATCTTTCCACTTATAATTATCTTCATTTTCACTCTTTCTGTAGAGATCAACATTCCTAGTTTGTTTTCTATAATGAGTTCTGCGGCAACAAATACAAGTAATATTTGGTCTTTCATTAGAGATTTTTTCAAATTTTGTTATGTGATCATTAAATGTCTTACTTACAGAGGGTTCTACATTCTCTTCCACTTCTTCCTCATTTACTGTGTCCTTTTCTGCACTGTTTTGTTCAGGACCAAAGTAACAAAACTGAATTTCATCAACAACCTTCTCTACATCTGATACCGATCCACGGAACAGAGCCCTATTCAATTCATCTAACTTTATTGCTGTACTTTTAGCAAAATACAACCGTCTCACAAACTTTCTCATTTCAGTATGATGAACAGCCAGCATCCTAAAATGATGGAAAACACTATTACACACTTTTCTAGATAGACAAGCCAGAGAATGACCCTGCAAACCAGTATTCTCTCTCACTCTGCATAATCTAGACTTTGAAGCACCTTAATCTTCTGTTTTACACTTTTTTTACTATATTCTCTTAGAAACTCACGAAATTTATCAATAGATTCCTGACGCACAGTGCAAATACTACTACAATTCCAAGTGTACACTGGGGCTTTAGGACGTCTCCCCATAGCCTCATCCGCCATCACTTGTACCTCATCTCTTGGAACCATTATCTCCTTCTCCATTATGCAACCATTTTTCACTTCATAAGCACGACCTCTGGTGTCAACTGCATGCAGCAAACTATTACTTTGAAAATAACTCTCTTCATTAAAAAAAGGTTCACTACTTGAACTATGCATCCATTTTCCTAAAAACACTTTACAAAAGTTTGTTCTGTTCACTACTCTTTTCCTTTTGCTTTGTGATTTCAGTACATTAACCATTTTATCTAATGTACGCATCCTATTCAAAATTAAAATGAATAGTTTCCTTTTTAATTCTAATGCCTTTGCTGCAATGGCTTCAATTTCTTTTTTTCTCTTGTAATATTTTGCCTTTTGCTTATATTTCTTCACATCCTTTATCAAATTGGACATAACTCTTCTCTGAAACATTTTTCTACGTATCTCTTTAAACGCTGTTTTTCTGTTTAAGTTAATCTTTATTGTTGCAGAAGGTATATTTGCATTAACTAAATTCTCAATTTTTTCCTGTTTTTTTCTATTGAAAACATTCTTTCCAGTACAGACATTTTGTACATTTTTCCTTTTTTTGAAGATGTTCTTTAAAAAATCTTTTGTCTGCTTACCAGAAGATTTGTTCTTTTTCCCAACATGAGCATCTCCAACTAACTTAGGTCCTCCAGTTGTCTTCAAATATAAGTTTTTTTGTGGTCTTTCTTTAGTCTGGATTTTGTAGGCATCTTAAATTTTGTTCACTGCTCTTCAGCAATACCTGAAAAAAACTTTAAAAAAATTCCTTTATTTTATTTAAATATATTACTACATTTTTTATGATCTTTTCAAATCTTAAAATACTATGTACCCCTTTCCTACAAGTGAAAATCACAATAACACCATCACAAATTAAATATCTAAAAACAATTCCTGTGTGCACACAGAGTCATGGTTTGAAATTAGGCATAAAACGAAATTTCTTTGCCAATTGCAAAGCATACTTTCTACTACTTTTTTGGCAAGTGATAAGTACTTTTACAGTCTGACACATTTTGAATCCACTTTTCAGATTCTGAAAACAGCACATGTCCAAACAGCTTTTTCAGACCAGCAACATGTGTAACCTGGGTGACTGACTACACTCCAGCAAGGGCAACCAGCCTTAGTGATGCTGAATGTATTTGCATTACTGATTAAAACCTCAAACCCCACTCGGTTGTGAATACTGTGCTTGATTCCACAGGATAACCAGCTGGTTGTGTGCTAAGAGTCTGCTTCTGCATAAAAAAAAACCACCCCCTTTCCATCTAATGCAAATGTAAAATCACCAGAGCAATACCAAACAGCTTTCTCTGACCAGCAACATGTGTAACCTGGGTGAGTGACTACACTCCAGCAAGGGCAACCAGCGTTAGTGATGCTGAATATATTTGCATTACTAAGTGCAACCTCAAACCCCACTCGGATGTGAATACTGTGCATGATTCCACAGGATAAGCAGCTGGGTGTGTGCTAAGAGTCTGCTTCTGCATAAAAAAATAGCTCCCCCTTTCCATCTATTGCAAATGTAAAATCACAAGAGCAATACCAAACACCTTTCTGAGACCAGCAACATGTGTAACCTGGGTGACTGACTACACTCCAGCAAGGGCAACCAGCCTTAGTGATGCTGAATGTATTTGCATTACTGACTGAAACCTCAAACCCCACTCGGTTGTCATTACTATGCATGATTCCACAGGATAAGCAGCTGGCTGTGTGCTAAGAGTCTGCTTCTGCACAAAAAAATGGCTCCCCCTTTACATCTAATGCAAATGTAAATTCACCAAAGCAATACGCAATAAATCTCTGCCTGTAATTCCTATTTGCACACAGAGTCATGTTTTCATATTAGTCACAAAACGAAATTTCTTTGCCAATTTGAAAGCACACTTACTACTATTTTTTTTGGCAAGTGATAAACACTTTTACAGACTGACACATTTTGAATCCACTTTTCAGATTCTTAAAAAAGCACATGTCCAAACTGCTTTTTCAGACCAGCACCATGTGTAACCTGGGTGACTGACTACACTCCAGCAAGGGCAACCAGCCTTAGTGATGCTGAATGTATTTGCATTACTGACTGAAACCTCAAACCCCACTCGGTTGTGAATACTGTGCATGATTCCACAGGATAAGCAGCTGGGTGTGTGCTAAGAGTCTGCTTATGCACAAAAAACTGGCTCCCCCTTTCCATCTAATGCAAATGTAAAATCACCAGAGCAATACGCAATAAATCTCTGCCTGTAATTCCTATTTGCACACAGAGTCATGTTTTCACATTAGTCACAAAACGAAATTTCTTTGCCAATTTGAAAGCACACTTACTACTCTTTTTTTTGGCAAGTGATAAACACTTTTACAGACTGACACATTATGAATCCACTTTTCAGATTCTGATAAAAGCACATATCCAAACTGCTTTTTCAGACCAGCACAATGTGTAACCTGGGTGACTGACTACACTCCAGCAAGGGCAACCAGCCTTAGTGATGCTGAATGTATTTGCATTACTGACTGAAACCTCAAACCCCACTCGGTTGTGAATACTGTGCATGATTCCACAGGATAAGCAGCTGGGTGTGTGCTAAGAGTCTGCTTCTGCACAAAAAAATGGCTCCTCCTTTCCATCTAATGCAAATGTAAAATCACCAGAGCAATACGCAATAAATCTCTGCCTGTAATTCCTATTTACACACAGAGTCATGTTTTCACATTAGTCACAAAACGAAATTTCTTTGCCAATTTGAAAGCACACTTACTACTCTTTTTTTTGGCAAGTGATAAACACTTTTACAGACTGACACATTATGAATCCACTTTTCAGATTCTGATAAAAGCACATGTCCAAACTGCTTTTTAAGACCAGCACCATGTGTAACCTGGGTGACTGACTACACTCCAGCAAGGGCAACCAGCCTTAGTGATGCTGAATGTATTTGCATTACTGACTGAAACCTCAAACCCCACTCGGTTGTGAATACTGTGCATGATTCCACAGGATAAGCAGCTGGGTGTGTGCTAAGAGTCTGCTTCTGCACAAAAAAATGGCTCCCCCTTTCCATCTAATGCAAATGTAAAATCACCAGAGCAATACGCAATAAATCTCTGCCTGTAATTCCTATTTGCACACAGAGTCATGTTTTCACAATAGTCACAAAAAGAAATTTCTTTGCCAATTTGAAAGCACACTTACTACTCTTTTTTTTGGCAAGTGATAAGTGCTTTTACAGACTGACACATTATGAATCCACTTTTCAGATTCTGATAAAAGCACATGTCCAAACTGCTTTTTAAGACCAGCACCATGTGTAACCTGGGTGACTGACTACACTCCAGCAAGGGCAACCAGCCTTAGTGATGCTGAATGTATTTGCATTACTGACTGAAACCTCAAACCCCACTCGGTTGTGAATACTATGCATGATTCCACAGGATAAGCAGCTGGCTGTGTGCTAAGAGTCTGCTTCTGCATACAAAAAAATGGCTCCCCCTTTACATCTAATGCAAATGTAAAATCACCAGAGCAATACGCAATAAATCTCTGCCTGTAATTACTATTTGCACACAGAGTCATGTTTTCATATTAGTCACAAAACAAAATTTCTTTGCCAATTTGAAAGCACACTTACTACTCTTTTTTTTGGCAAGTGATAAACACTTTTACAGACTGACACATTTTGAATCCACTTTTCAGATTCTGAAAACAGCACATGTCCAAACTGCTTTTTGAAACCAGCACCATATGTAACCTGGGTGACTGACTACACTCCAGCAAGGGCAACCAGCCTTAGTGATGCTGAATGTATTTGCATTACTAACTGAAACCTCAAACCCCACTCGGTTGTGAATACTATCCATGATTCCACAGGATAACCAGCTGGCTGTGTGCTAAGAGTCTGCTTCTGCATAAAAAAAACCTCCCCCTTTCCATCTAATGCAAATGTAAAATCACCAGAGCAATACCAAACAGCTTTCTGAGACCAGCAACATGTGTAACCTGGGTGACTCACTACACTCCAGCAAGGGCAACCAGCCTCACTGATGCTGAATGTATTTGCATTACTGAGTGCAACCTCAAACCCTTAAAGTATTCCTTATTTTTACCAGTACACCTTAATTTTTCGTGAAAACATAGTCCATATTATTTTACATGTTCCTCACATTTAAATTTCTCCCAAAACAGAAAATAATAAACACAACTTCAACAAAAGGAATTCCAATTCTATTATTCATTTCTTAATTTACCATATACATCCCCTCTCAAACTCTAAACTCACCTTTAAAATTAGTTAATTGTAAAAGAAATGTGGCACTCAAACAGCAGATTATCAGAGCCAGGAGCTCTGTTCTGTTCACCTCTCTCCTCTCAGCAGAACCAGATAATGGCAAACTTTCCCTCTCTTTTTCCACACATATACATGTTAATTTCAAATCTCAGTGCTTCCCCCTTTTTTTCAAATGTAATCACACATTTCTATTGGTTGAAAACCAACCCTTTTCCAAAAGTACCCTTCCCCCAACTTGACTTCTGCCTAGTACCCTTACCCCAACTTGACTTCTGCCTGCTACCATAGCAACAGCTCATGGAACACTGCTGTGTGGAGTTAGGTCAGAAGTTGGCCACACAATGTTTCATTTCCAAAGAGCAGGAGTGCTTGACTTTTCAAACCTAACAGCAAATCCATAGTACTGTTCTTTGGTAACACATTTTTCTGTACCAATACAAAACATGCTTCTATAAATTTACACATACAGCCTAGTTTTTATTCTAGAATGGTATGAAACAGCCAATCAGTTCTTTTTTTATAAAAAAAATATGTATGCCTCCATTTCCAAACTGTCTTTCATTTCTTTTTACCATTCTACTGAATTACACCTCCTGAGTGCATCCAGTTCTCCTTTGAAGATGTTCACAGTGTGGATTGTAGGGCACAGCTATGTCTTCTGGAGTGAAAAGTATGCAGAGAAAACAGATATGGTGAGAGACCTTGCTTTGCCAAATGTAGACATTAAATGGATTGGTCAGAGAGGGTTAAAGTGGCACCAATTGATGCCATTGGTGAAATCCTTCATGCAAATCCAACACCCTGACCTCATAATAGTGCACTGTGGTGGCAATGACCTAGGCACTTTGACTGGGGTAGGTCTGGAAATGCTTATGAAGGAGACCTTTGCACAACAGTTTTCACTTTTCCCTAAAACTGCCTTTGTGTTTTCTAACATATGCCAAAGGCAAAAATGGAACTGGTCCAATCATTTTTGTCCACAGATTGACAAAGCAAGAAAGCACGTCAACAAATCTGTTTCTGCTTTCCTCCGTGACTATGGTATGGGTTCCATGTACCACAACAACTTGCGTTACGACATGCAAGACATTTATAGAGGAGATGGTGTACACTTCACTGATGAAGGGAACAGAGTCTTCCTCTTGAACCTTAGACTCTGCATCGGTACTTACTTGTAGGTACCAATAAAAAATCACTTCATAAACACAACGGCTCTTTTTAGAGCCCCCTAATATCTAAACACTTAAATCTGCATTTCATTTCATTTTTTTTTTTTTTTTTTACCGTACGCGTACGGTGAGCTTACCGTACGCGTACCCCGCGATTTTTTTTAAAATCAATAAATGTTTTCTTTGTACTTTTCTGTCCTTCTTTGACCCCCTTTCAAATGTTATGGGGTCTGTAACTCTATTCCTTGCCCCCTTTTCAAGTTATCACCCTTTTTTTTCTGAGTGAAACACACAAAATGGCGGCCGCCGCTTCCTGATATCGACCAATTTGAATGTTTACTAAGATCTAACAGCCAATCAGAATCGCGCTCGCGCACGTCACCGTACGCGTACGGTAAGCGCACCGTAAGCGCACCGTAAGCGCACCGTAAGCTGCCATAGATATATATGTTGATTTAAAGGCTATTTTCTCAGAATCTACTGAACAGAATTACACCAAACCTACAAAAGGCACTTCCTTGACCTGAGGACTACCTCTCTGCCAAATTTCATTTAACTCTGTTCAGCCGTTCGGGCTGTGGCTGTGTCTAAAGGTCCTATGGAAAAATGCATGGGAAAAACACGTTTTGGGACCCCCCTTTTATCTCAGCCCCCGCTTGACGAATCCCCCCGAGACTTTCAGGGTAGGAGCGGAGCGCAGCGCCCCACCTATTTTGAAAATTTGGCGAGGATTCGTCGACCGGCGCCAAAGTTATTCAAAATAGAATGTTGCGGTTTTCCTATGGAAACAGGGTCCTAACTATAACTACCTACTGGCGACCGCCAGTAGGTAATATATATGTGTGTATATATATATATATATATATATATATATATATATATATATATATATATATATATATATATATATATATATATATATATATATATATATATATATATATATATATATACACATATATATTACCTACTGGCAATCACCAGTAGGTAGTTATAGTTAGGACCTATTTTTGATAGCAAATCCGCAACATTCTATTCCCAATAAGTCTGGCGCCGGTTGACGAATCTTCGCGATATTTTCCAAACTTTTGGCCAGCTCTGGTCCGCTCCTATCCTGAAAGTTTTGTGGTGATTCATGAAGCGGGGGCTGAGAAAAAAGGGGGGTCCCAAAACGCATTTTCCCCATGCAATTTCCAATAGGACCTGTTGACGCAGCTACAGCCCGAACTGCTGAACGGAATTACACCAAATTTGGCAAAGAGGTAGTCCTCAGTTCTGTCTCCTGCCTTTTGCATAAATGGTGTAAATCCGTTGAGTAGTTCCTGAGAAAATGTATAGATATATCTATGGCCTCGGAGGATCCGCGCACCTTATGTGCACCCTGAGCGCACCCTCTGCGAACCGAGCGCGCACCCTCCCGATCACGCGCTGAATGCTAATCGGCTGTCAAGTGTCTGTCTACATTCAAAACCAGGAACTGTTGGCAGCCATTTTGTGCCTCGGTAGAAGCGAGGCTGATTAAGTAAGGGAAATAAGTGTGTGAAAGATGTAAAGGGGGCAGGGAAGAAATACTCGGACCCTCTAGTGTTGCTTTGGGGGTCCCAGAAGGACCCCCGGGGCACCCTTTTTAAGAAAAAAAAACTGCAATATGCGCGCAGGGTGCGCGGATCCGGTCGAAAAAAAATAAATATCCCAAAGCGCGGGCTTCCCTGCTTCCTTAATATTTAGCCCCCGGGGGGGGCCAGTTCCCGGGGGCAAAAACTGTAAAAATTAATGGGAGGCCCAGGGGGGCCCCCAACCCCGGGGACAGCTACCCCCCGGGGCTAGAAAATAGATAGGGTGGGGGGGCTGAATGGCCCCCCCAAGCCCTGGGGACCACCACCCCCCGGGCTTTATTGTTTGAGGGAGGGGGCTGCGTGACCCCCCTCCTGGAGCCCTCAAGGGCCCTGGAGACCACCACCCCCCACGGCTGGCTCCTACAGTGTCCTGGGGTGCCCGCCCCCAGGACACTGTTGTTTGCTGTGAGAGGGCGGAAGTCTCCCGCCCTCCCATAGCAAACTTTGTTTGGATTTTGAAAGAGAGAGCAGGGAAACCTGCTCTGTCTTTCAAAAAGACGATATTGCTTTTCCACACGGGGAGCTGCATGTTAGCAGCTCCCCATGTGGAAAAGTAATGCCGGCTCCCGAAGGACGCGGAGAGCCGGCTGGGACCGTGGGGGCGTTGGGGCTCCCCCCACGTTCCCCAACATGTTTTAGTAAGCCCCGGGGGATGGGGTCCCCGGGGATAATAAAAATTAGTGATAGGGCCTATTTTTTTTTTATGGTAAAATTAGGAGTCGTGCATCCTAACGCGTTGGGTGCACGATTGCTCTCGCGTAGGGTGCGCGGTTCCTAACGCGTTGGGTGCGTGACTCCAAGGGAAAAAAACTTACATTTTTGGGAGATAAACATCAAGCTTAAGTGTTTTGTTCTTGAGTGGCTCTAAAAAGAGCCGTTGTGTTCTTTGAGAGTTTTTAGTACTTATAAGTAAGTACCTATACAGAGTCTAAAGTTGTTGAGGAAGACTCTGTTTCCTTCATCAGTAAAGTGTTCTCCATCTCTCCTATACATCTTGCATATGAAAGCACAGATTGTTATTGTAAATTGACCCCATTCTATAGTCTCGGAGAAAAGCAGAAACAGATTTATTCACATGTTTTCTAGCTTTCTCAATCTGTGGACAAAAATGATTGGACCAATTCCATTTCTGCCTTTGGCATATGTTAGAATACACAAAGGCAGTTTTGGGAAAAAGTTAAATCAATTCTGCAAAGGTGTCCTTCATAAGCATTTCCAGACCTACTCCAGTCAAAGTGCCTAGGTCATTACCACCACAGTGCACTATTATGAGGTCAGGGTGTTGGAGATGCATAAAGGATTTTACCAATGGCATCAATTGGTGCCACCTTAACCCTCTCTGCCCAATCTATTTAATGTCTACATTTGGCAAACCTAGGTCTTTGTGAATGCCTTTGTTTTCTGCATACCTTTGGCTCCAGAAAATATAGCTGTGTCCAACAATCCACACTCTAAGCATCTTGAAGGGAGGTCTGGATGCACTCAGATGGTCTCGGTAAATGAAATGGCAGTTTGAAAAGTAAGATTTTTCTAAAATGGTGGCTAAGATGCAGTTTTGAAAAAAGACAAGAAATCATTGGTTGTTTGACAACCTTCTACACTGAAAACTAGGGTGCATGTTTCTGTTTTTTAAACGCATGATTCTTATTGGTTAACAAAAACTGATTGAAAGGAACATTATATACGATAAGCTGATATGTTGAAAAGTCAAGCACACTTGCTGTTTTGATTAGCAACATTGCGTGCTGAACTTGTGACCTGTGTGCTCAGTTCAGTGTTCCATGACCTGTTTCTATGGTAACAGGCAGAAGGTAGATTGGGGGTAGGGTTCAAATTTGTCATTTGGAAAGGGTTGAAATGTTTAACCAATAGAAATGTGTGTTAGCTTTTGAATTAATGTGGGAAGGAATGTGATTTGATGTTTACATGTATATGTGTGCAAAAATGAGAGGGAAACTTTGCCATTCTTTGGTTTTGCTGACAGGTGCACAGTGCAGAGATTCTGGTGTGTGACTGATATACTTCTTAATCTGCAAAACAACTTGAAAGGTGATTTATTTAATTGTGAGGGGATGTATGTGGTCTATTTTGATTTTAATCAGACTAATGTATTTCTCCTGCTAAAGTGTAGGGAGTACTTTTTTGTCTACAAACTTATTGACAGTGTGTGTGCATGTAGAAACCATTCTGTGATAAGCATTTGTGTTTTCGTGTGTTTGCAGACAGATAACTGTGCTGTTTTTATGTGTTGGTAGAATTAGAAACCAGTCATTGATTATGTATTTGCAAAATGAATCATGTTTCTACACTAAAATGTAGTATTCATAGATCAAGAAATGTGTTTTGGTATAGTGCAAGGGATAGTGTTGTTTGTCTAGAATCACACAGTGAGTCTGTGTGCATTTAGGAATCATTTTGAGAGAAACATTTTGGTACTAATGTGTAGTTGAAAAATGTTCTGCAATGTGTGCAGTCACCTTACATCTTGTAGACTAGTAAATGTATTTTGTACAAGGGATAGTTGGCTGTCTACAATCACACTGTGAGTCTGTGTGCATTTGGGTAAGCATTGTGATAGAAGCATTTGGGAACATCATGTATTTGCTGACAGATAACTGTTTTAAAACCTGTCAGGTTGTCAAGTTTTAGTAGCATTAGAAGCCAGTCATTGCTTATGCATTTATAAAATGAGTCAGGCTTTGACACTAACGTGCAGTACGGAAATATGTAGATTGTATGCACTCCCCTTACCCCTTCCAGAGTAGTGAATGAGTTTTGGTAAACTCCTAGGATAGTGTTGCTTGTCTAGAAACACACTGTGAGTCTGTGTGCATTTGGGTAAGCATTGTGAGAGAAGCATTTGGTAACATTGTGTATTTGCTGACAGATAACTGTTTTAAAACCTGTCATGTTGTCAAGTTTTAGTAGCATTAGAAGCCAGTCTTTGCTTATGCATTCATAAAACGAGTCCGGCTTTGACACTAAAGTGCAGTACTGAAATATCTAGATTGTGTGCAGTCCCCTTACCCCTTCCACAGTAGTGAATGAGTTTTGGTAAACTCCTAGGGATAGTGTTGCTTGTCTAGAATCACACTGTGAGTCGGTGTGCATTTGGGTAAGCATTGTGAGAGAAGCATTTGGTAACATCATGTATTTGCTGACAGATAACTGTTTTAAAACCTGTCATGTTGTCAAGTTTTAGTAGCATTAGAAGCCAGTCATTGCTTATGCATTGATAAAATGAGTCAGGCTTTGACAGTAAAGTGCAGTACTGAAATATGTAGATTGTGTGCAGTCCCCTTACTCCTTCCAGAGTAGTGAATGAGTTTTGCTAAACTCCTAGGGATAGTGTTGCTTGTCTAGAATCACACTGTGAGTCTGTGTGCATTTGGGTAAGCATTGTGAGAGAAGCATTTGGTAACATTGTGTATTTGCTGACAGATAACTGTTTTAAAACCAGTCATGTTGTCAAGTTTTAGTAGCATTAGAAGCCAGTCTTTGCTTATCCATTCATAAAATGAGTCAAGCTTTGACACTAAGGTGCAGAACTGAAATATGTAGATTGTGTGCAGTCCCCTTACCCCTTCCACAGTAGTGGATGAGTTTTGGTAAAGTCCAAGGGATAGTGTTGCTTGTCTAGAATCACACTGTGAGTCTGTGTGCATTTGGGAACCATTGTGAGAGAAGCATTTGGGTACTTCATATATTTGCATACACATAACTGCTTAAAAACCTTTCCCGTTCTCAAGTTTTGGTAGAATTAGAAGCTAGTCATTGCTTATGGATTCACCCAGGAACTCTCCTTGCAATACTGTAAACATTCAGTTAATATCCAAGTAGTAATGGAGTGAGGCAGGCCTTAGCACATGGATTGATTCAATCGCCTATACACTATGTATGCAGTCCTTTAACCATCTACACACTTGTCTTTCACACCTTCAATTCCCCAGTCAATATCCATACACTTCCAGGAAACACCATGTCACTGCCCTTGCACTACTCTACTGATCCATTCAGCAGCATGTACTAATCCATTCACAGCGCCAAAACCCAAACACTTATTAATTCACCCAGGCACTCTCCTTGCAGTACTCTAATCATTCAGTCAGTACCCAAGTACTCATTCAGTGACCAGGCCTTAGCACATGGACTGCTTCAAACCCCTATCCACTATGCAGGTAGTCCTCTAACCATTTACACACTTGTCTTTCATACCTGCGATTCCCCAGTCATTATCCATACACTTCCAGCAAACATCCTGTCACTCCCCTTGCACTTCTCTAGTGACCCATTTAGCACCATGTACTAATCCATTGACTGTGCAAAAACCCAACCACTTATAAATTCACTGAGGCACTCTCCTTGCAGTACACTAATCATTTACTCAGTACCCAAGTACTCATGCAGTGAGCCAGGCCTTTGCACAAGGATTGCTTCAAATGCCTATCCACTATGCATGCAGCCCTCTAACCATCTACACACTTGTCTTTCACACCTTCAATACCCCAGTCAGTATTCATACAGTTCCCGCAAACACCGCGTCACATCCCTTACACTCCTCCAGTCACCCATTCAGCACCATGTAGTAATCCATTCACTGTGCCAAAACCCAAACACTTATAAATTCACCCAGGCACTGTCCTTGCAATACTCTAATCATTAGTCAGTACCCAAGTACTCATGGAGTGAGGCAGGCCTTAGGACATGGATTGATTCAAGCGCCTATCCACTATGCATGCAGGCCTCTAACCACCTACACAATTGTCTTTCACACCTTCAATTGCCCAGTCAGTATCTATATACTCCAATAAACACCCTGTCACTCCTCTTGCACACCTCCAGTGACTCATCCAGCACCATGTACTAATCTATTCACTGCACCAAAACCCAAAAACTTAAAAGATTCATCCTGGCACTCTCCTTGCAGTACTCTAATGATTCAGTCAGCAGCTAGGTACTCATGCAGTGAACCAGGCCTTAGCACATTGACTGCTTTAAACGTCTATCCACTATGCATGCAGGCCTCTAACCACCTACACACTTGTCTTTCACACCTTCAATACCCCAGTCAGTATTCATACAGTTCCTGCAAACACCTTGTCACTCCCCTTACACTTCTCCAGTGACCCATTCAGCACCATGTACTAATCAATTCACTGCACCAAAACCCAACCACTTATAAATTCACTGAGGCACTTTCCTTGCAGTACTGTAATGATTCAGTCAGTACTCAGGTACTCATGCAGTGACCCATACCTTAGATAATGGACTGCTTCAAATGTCTGCCCAGTATGCATGCAGGCCTCTAACCACCTACACACTTGTCTTTCACACCTTCAATATCCCAGTCAGTATTTATACAGTTCCCGCAAACACCCTGTCACTCCCCTTACACTTCTCCAGTGACCCATTCAGCACTATGTACTAATCCATTTACTGTGCCAAAAGCCAAAGATTTATAAATTCACCCCGCCACTCTCCTTGTAGTTCTCTAATGATTCAGTCAGTACCCAGGTACTTATGTAGTGAACCCGGCTTTAGCACATGGACTACTTCAAATGTCTATCCACTGTGCATGCAGGCCTCTAACCACCTACACAATTGTCTTTCACACCTTCATTTGCCCAGTCAGTATCCAATAAACACCCTGTCACTCCCCTTGCACACATCCAGTGACTCATTCAGCAGCATGTACTTATCTATTCACTGCACCAAAACCCAAAAACTTAAAGGATTCATCCAGGCACTCTCCTTGCAGTACTCTAATGATTCAGTCAGTACCCAGGTACTCATGCAGTGACCCATGCCTTAGCCCATGGAGTGCTTCAAACGTCTGTCCAGTATGCATGCAGGCCTCTAGCCACCTACACACTTGTCTTTCACTTCTTGAATTAACTAGTCAGTATCTATAAACTCCAGTAAACACTCTTTCAGTCCACTTGCACACCTCTACTGACTCATCTGGCACTATGTAGTAATCTATTCACTGCACCAAAACACAAAAACTTAAAAAGATTAACCCAGGCACTCTCCTTGCAGAAGTGTGATGATTCAGTCAGTACCCAGGTAATCATGCAGTGTCTGAGGTCTGAGGTCTTAGCTCATGGACAGTTTAAACGTCTATCCACTATGCATGTAGACCTCTAGTCACCTACACACTTGTCTTTGACTTCTTTAATTAACTAGTCAGTATCTATATACTTCAATAAACACCCTGTCACTCATCTTGCACTCCTCTAGTGACTAATCCAGTACCATGTACTAATCTATTCACTGCGCCAAAACTGAAAAACTTAAAAGTTTAATCCTGGCAGTCTCTGGCAGTAGTTTAATGATTCAGTCAGTACGCAGGTACTCATGCAGTAAACCATGCATTACCACATGGACTGCTTCAAAGGTCTATCCAGTATGCATGCAGGCTTCTAACCTACTATACACTTGTGTTTAACAGCTTGAATTCCCCAGTCAGTATCCATGTACTTCCAGCAAACACCCTGTCAGTGCCCTTGCACTCTTCCAGTGACTTATTCAGCACCATGTAGTAATGCATTCGCTGCGCCAAAACTGAAACACTTATAAATTCACCCAGGCAGTCTTCTTGCAATAGTCTAATCATTCAGTCAGTACCTAAGTACTAATGGAGTGAGGCAGGCCTTAGCACATGGATTGATTCAAACGTGTTTCTACTATGCATGGAGGCCTCTAAGTACCAACACAATTGTCTTTCAGACCTTCAATTTCCCAGTCAGTATCTATAAACTCCAATTAACACTCTGTCACTTCAATTGCACACCTCCACTGACTCATTTGGCACCATGTACTAATCTATTCGCTGCGCCAAAAAACAAATACTTATAAATTCCTCTTGGCACTCTCCTTGCAATACTCAAAACATTCAGGCAGTATCCAAGTACTATTGGAGTGAGACAGGCCTTAACGTATGGATTGATTCAAACACGTATCCACTATGCATGTAGGTCTCTAATCACCTACACACTTGTCTTTCACACCATCAATATCCCAGTCAGTATCCATACACTTTTAGCAAACACCCTGTCACTCACCCAGTGTCTCTCCTTATAGTACTGTAATCATTCAGTCAGTAAGCATTTAGTCTTTGAGTGAGGCAGGCTTTAGGGCATGAACTGCTTCAAAGTAGTATGCACTATGCATGCAGTGTTTTAACCATTGTCACAGTTGTGCTTCAGGGCTATAGTTTCTTAGTCAGTATTTATATAAAATGTGTTTATACAGTAATAGAAAAGTATACATTTTAAAGTTATTAATATACATTTATTACTGTTTTTCACCAATAAAATAGAGAAATCATGCCAGAAAAAAAAGAAAAAGAAAAGAACAGAGAAAGGAGAGTTACTTGAAGAAAAATCAACCACAAGTATTGAATGAACAACATAATGTGGCTAAAAAGAAAAAATCTTCCGGTATGATCACAAAGCAATTTATTAAAAATGTTTGTAGGACCAGACAGAATGTACAGAATGCTGAAACCTCTGAGAATGCTTCAACTAGAAAAAAAAATCAAAATAATAGGAAAAGCAATAAAGCAAATGGACAGTCAAAGGAGACGAAGTATGGTAAAAGAAGGCAAAATCAGCATAAGGAAATACGCAAAAAAATATTTTACAAGAGAATAGTACATAATTTGCTGAAAGATGTGAACAAATAGAAAAAGAGAGCTCTATGTTATAAAAAGAAGAAGCATATTGAAACCATTGTTGAAAAGGCTTTTGAAGTAAAAAGGAAACTATTTATTTTAGTATTAAACAGAATTTGATCACTAGATAAATCAATCCATTTAATGAAGGCCAAAAGTAGGAGGAAAAGAGTAATTAATAGAACAAAGTTTTGTGATTTTTTTGGGGAGAATGGAAACACAGTTCCAGTTCAGAGTATTTCTTTAATGAGGAGAGTTATTTATAGAGCAATAATTTATTACATGCAGTTGACACCAGTGGTCGAGGTTATGAGGCTATAGATGGTTGTCCAATTGAGAAAGAGAAAATGGTTGAAAGAAGTGCAGAAGAAGTGATAGCTGATGAAGTTCTAGGGAGACGTCCTAAACACCCTGTGAACACTTGGGATTGCAGTAGTATTTGTAGTGTACAACAAGAATCTATTGATAAATTATGTCGTTTTTTACGAGAATATAGTAAAAAAAAAGTGCTAATCAAAAGATTAAGGTGTTGCAAGGACTAGACCCTTGCAGAGTGAGAAAAAATACTGGTTTGCAAGGTCATTCTCTGGCTTGTCTTTCTAGGAAAGTTTGTCAAAGTGTTTTTCATTTCAGTACATCATACTCAAATGCGGAAGTTAGTGAGAAGATTGTATTATGCAAAAAGTTCAGCACTAAAGTTAAATGAGTTGAACAGTGCTTTTTTCCGTGGGTCAGTATCAGATGTGAAGAAGGTTTGTGATGATATTGAGTTTTGTTACTTTGGTCCTCAGTAAGAGAGTGAAGAAACTGACATATTAGTAGAACAAAATGTTGAAGACAATGTAGAACCCATGATTACAAAAAAATTTGAAGATCAAATCACAAAGTTTTATGTAATTTTAGGTGAAAGACCAAATGTTTCTTGTATTTGTTGTCGGCAAAGTCACTATAAAAATCAAACTCGGAGTTTCAATCTGTATTTAAAGAGGGAAACAGAAAATAATGATAAGTGGAAGGAATTTGCAACTTATTTGTTGGTAGAGGATTGTTTTGATTTGGGATCTGAGCAGCGTATTTGCAAATATTGTTATAACAAATTAGATGAGAATAAAATGCCTGCTAGAGCTGTTCATAATATTCTAGAGTTGGTTGCTATTCCTCCAGAGCTGATAGATGTAATACGTATAAGTCTCTTCTCATTCAATGTGTGCACCTGTTTCAGGCTATTGTTCGTATGGAGCCTAAAACAGGTAAATTACCTCCATTAGAGTTACAAAGAGGATAGAAGGGAAGCGTTGTGTACTTACAATTAGATTTAAAGAAAAACATTGAAACTTTTGGTGTAGACCATGCAGAAAATGAACCACTAGTCATTCTAATTAATGGTGTTCCTACTAAGAATAAGAAAATCTGGCAAGAGTCAGTGGATGTTAGAAAAGTACAAAAGGCATCATTGTATCTGATAAAAAATAATGAGTACTATAGAAATGTGTTTGTAGGAGAAGAAGAAATAGATTTAGCAGAAGATACTTGTTAGACCTGACATCCTTGGCGTGGGTTTTTCCCCTATCTTTTGCCTCTACTACCTGGATTTTTGATGCTGTGCTGGATTTCGTTTTTGCTGGTTTAGATGCTTTGGACACTCTGCCACTGCTAATCAGTGCCAGAGTGTAAGTGCTCCCTGTGTAAAATATCATATTGATTGGATATACCTGATTGGCATATTTGTATCACCCTGAAGTCCCTAGTAAAGTGCACTGTGTGTGCCAGGGCTGGTGATGACAGATGCTACTAGTGGGCCTGCAGCGCTGATTGCGCCACCCACATGAGTAGCCCTAAAATGGTGTCTCAGGCCTGCCGCCGCAGGCCTGCCTGCAGTCCCCGGACTGCCATGTCACCCTGGTCAGTGTCCCCACTGACTAGGCCTAACCCTTCCCTTTTTGTGCACATCAGTCATCCCTATGGGAGGCCCAAGGTACCCCCCTGGGCAGGGTGCAGTGTATGTAAAAGGTAGAGCATGTACTAGTGCAGGTATCATGCTCTGGTAGTGAACAGCGGCCATTTTGTGTGTTCACTGCTGCAAGGTTATCTTGCTCCATAGGCTAACATGGGGGAGGCTGGTGCCATTGGCTATCCGCCTATCTTCTCATAGGAACAAGATAAGACATGAGTGTTTGATATCCCTGAGCTCAGCATTTAATAACACATCTTTTAGGAGAAGCAGTTTTTAAATCCTGAGTTGGAGAATAGTACTTTTTAGAGAGTAGCTGTTCTCTTGTCTGACCCTTCTGTGTGCCTGGGCATGCTTGTGGATTGACTGTCTGGCTTGAGAGTGACAGGGGCTGGGGATCCCCTAGGAGGTTGGCTGAGTCAGCCCTTTGCTGAATGGCGACATTTGCAAATAGAGTGGAGGGAGGAGATAGCACCTGGGAGTGAATAGGGCTGTGCCTGCCTGCCACACTGCTGGCTCCACCTCCTGCTGGGCGGCTGACGACTCTGCCCCTCACTCTGAAAAGAAAGCATAAGCCAGGAAAACAAAGTGCTCCAGCAACACCCAGAACTGGATCAGACCGGGCTCAGGACCCACTTGCACAAAGACTTCAAAGACTTTTAGGGGTATAAGTACAAGACCCCTGACAACAGATTTTTAGATTCTACAATCAAGAGGAACCTCTGCTGAAAGACGGACTGCTGAAGGACTAAAGGAAGATTGCCTTGCTGTGTGCTCTAAGGGCTGACCTGTTCTGCTGTGCAACTGAAGCTGAGGAGGAGAAGGGGCCTTGCTGTGTGCTGTGACCCTGCCTACTTGATCTAACCAAGACTTTGCTGTGTGCTATGTCTACAATTTGGAATCTCCAAGGGCCTGAGAAGAGCTGGCCTCCTGTTTGGCAACCCAGGGATATAAAGGTTGCCGAGACTTCAAGACTCTGCTGTGTCCCGTGAAGTGCGCTGTCTGCTCTCTGTTTTGCTGGAGAGAGCGGCGCTGATTAGTGCCTGAAACCGGCTGTGGTGCTGAGAAGATCGACGTGCTTATCGGCACCTGTACTACGGCGCTTTGAAATATCCTGCCCGTAATTCACCGCCACGGCCCGGGGGCCCGAGATCGTCCAGGAGCTGTGCCTCTCCGTTCCCCAGACTACGAAGAAGGAAGCGAGGAGGTCGCGACCTGATTGGTTGACGGCGGCGGCCTGGCCGGAGGAACTGCGCTACGATTGGCGGAGGCCTGGTGACGTCTGACGTCGTCCCTGGGGGCTCGTCGAGGGAGCCGCGACCTGATTGGCCGCCGTCCGTGAGCTACGGGAACTCTGTCCCGAGGAAGGGCTCCGACGCGCTGAGTCCTTGCGCCCCGACCCACAGCCTGGTGAGTCCGTGCAGGGAGAGGGAGCATCGGTAACTGTTGCAAATACTTTACACATTGCCTTGGGGATAAGCCTGTCTGCTCGAGCCAAGCTACCTAGAGGGTGAGCAGGGGTTATCTACCGTGTGTGTCCCTGTACCCTGACTAGAAGCAAGGGTCCCTATTTGGTCTAAGGTACTTACCTCTGCCAACTAGAGACCCCCAGATCTAACATTGGTGGTCAGCGGTGTGGATTAGAACCAGTATTTGGACTTGACCTGCAGTGATTCTTTGTACATCACTAGTCTAGTTAGCAGTTACATATTGTACAAAGTTTTTGGAAGACCTAGGAAGCATCATGTCTCTGACTGGAGTAGGCGAGGAGGTGGAATTGCAATTTGAAGTAGAAAAGTTGCTCACATATAAGAAGGATCAACTAATGCAATTCTGCAAACAGCTTGGATGCCCAGTGAAGGGCAGCGCTAACAAGGCAGAGATACAGAAAGCTCTGAGGGCCTGGTGGGAGGCCAAAAATGGTGTGACAGAAGAAGCTACTGGAGAGGATGGTACACCGGAGCACGGATTTGGATCCGATGATTTGCCAGTGAATAGGCCAGCGTCTAGGGCTGGCAGCACCCATTCCAGTAGGGGCCTTTCTCCAGAGGAACTGGAGGAAAATCAGAGGATTAGGGCCCATGAGATTGAACTTTTTAAGCTCAAAGCTCAAGCAGAAGAGAGGAAACTGCGCCTTGACAGTGAAAAGAAGGCGGAGGAGAGGAGGAATGCTCTTGCTTTGGAAGATAGAAAACTCCAGTTGGCTCACGAGTTGAGCATGAGGGAGCTGGACATTAAAGCTAAACAGGTGGAGTCCAGTCCGAATGGTGGCAGCGCACAACCAGTACAGGCGGGTAAAGTATACATACCGAAAGATTTGGTGCAGAATTATCAGAGGGGTGAGGATATCTATGCATGGTTTAGATCCTATGAGCTTGCCTTGAAGATGAATGAAGTGCCTGAGAAGAGTTGGGGGGCAGGTTTGTGGAAGCATTTTGAGGCCTCTGGGAGGGATGTCTAAGCACCCTTAGAAGCAGCAGGTACCTTAACCTACCCCACTATGCAAGAGGCCTTATGCCTCAGGTATGGGCTTACACCAGAACAGTACCGCCAGAAGTTTAGGAACTTCAAGAAGCTTGATTCAAGTACTTGGGTGGAGTGTGTGAGTATGTACACGCGTGCACTGGAAGGTTGGATAAAGGGCAGCAAAGTTACTGATTATGTGGGGTTGTGTCACTTGATTAGTTGGGAGCACTTGAGTAGTCTATGTGTTCCAGAGCTGCGCCAGCATCTTTTAGACAGCAAGTTAACTGATCCCAGTGAGCTTGCTAAAGAGGCAGACCGCTGGACTAGCACCAGGGTCAACAAAGGGGTGGTAAGTATCCCAGCCAAGGGTGGACAGGGTCCCCAGCAGAAAGGTGGGGAGGACAAGGGTAACAATAGGGAGTTCTCTAAAGGGCCCCAAAACAGTTCCCAGGAAAAGGAGTCCCAAGCCCCCAAGCCTAAGAAGTCTTGGCCCCATAAGGGCAGACAGGATAACAGACCACCGCCTACTTGCTATGCTTGTAGGGAAGTGGGGCACATCGCCCCTAAATGTGCCAAGAAACCCCCAGCACCAGCTGCTGCTCCGGTCCCAGGGTTAGCTAGTGTAGCTTTGGGAGGGGATTTGATTTCCAGTGGGGAAGAGGGATTAGCTATGATGACCCTTGTCTCTTTAGGAGACCAAGAGATGGTCCAGGATACCTTGATACCCGCTAACACTAAAAAATACGGGCAAAAGGTGACCATCAATGGGAGGGAGATAGAGGCTCTGAGAGACACCGGGGCTAGTGTGACATCTGTCAGGTGTCAGTGGGTGTCTGAAGAGCAAGTCATTCCCAATGTGCTCCGCCCAGTAGTGGCAGCTGACACTTCAGTGCGCCTCTGCAAGATGGCGCGTGTTCCCTTTACATGGGGGGGAGTCTCTGGAACCTTGGAAGTCTGTGTCAGTGATGCCTTGCCAGTAGATTGTCTGTTGGGTAACGACCTGGAGAGTTCTCCATGGAAGGACGTAGAGCACCGAACTCACTTGGAGATGTTAGGACTGCCAGCGTGGATCTGTGTATCCACACGTGCCATGACAGCCAGTAAGGGTGAATTAGTAGAACCGGAGCCTGGAACAATGGCCCAGGAACCTGTCAGGAGAGGAAGGGGCAGAGGGCACGGGAAACCGGCCCCCACTGTTCCCACGGTCCAGGAGGAAGCAGAACCTGAGGGAGATACCCTGCAACCTACAGGGGAACAGGTGGCCGAACTGGGGGAATTGCCTGAGCTGACCCATTAGCAGCAAGAGGGTGGTCCCTCCAGGGAGGAATTCTGCCAGGCTCAGAAGGAGTGCCCTTCTCTCATTGGTGTGCGGCAGCAGGCTGCAGACCAGGCAGCGGGCCTAGGGTCCAAGGAACATTTGATTTACTGGGAGGATGACTTACTTTATAGTGAGCCTAAGTTTGCTGAGCCCGGTGCAGCCCGTGTGCTGGTGGTACCCGAGCGCTTCAGGAACTTCTTACTGGGTCTGGCTCATGACGTGCTTCTCGCAGGACATCTGGGGCAAGACAAGACCTATCACAGGCTTGTCATCCACTTCTACTGGCCCCAGATGAAGAAGCACGTCAGTACCTTTTGTAAGTCTTGCCAAACATGCCAAGCCAGTGGTAAGAGCGGAGGAAAGTGCGTGGCACCCCTCCAACCTTTTCCTGTGGTGAGCACCCCTTTTGAGTGGGTGGGCATTGATATCGTAGGGCCCCTGGACCCCAAGACTGCCTTAGGCAACAGGTTCATCCTGGTCTTGGTGGACCATGCCACCCGGTACCCGGAAGCAGTCCCTCTCAGGACAATCACAGCACCCGTGGTGGGCCGTGCATTGATGGGGATCTTTTCCCACGTGGGGTTCCCCAGAGAGGTGGTCTCCGACCGGGGTACCAACTCCATCTCTAGGTACATGAAGTCTCTGTGGGAGGAGTGTGGGGTAACTTATAAGTTCACCACTCCTTACCACCTTCAAGGAAATGGGTTGGTTGAAAGGTTCAACCGCACCCTGAAAGGTATGATTATGGGCCTAGCGGAGCCCACGAGACGGAAGTGGGACGTCTTGTTACCATGCCTGTTGTTTGCCTACAGGGAGGTGCCTCAGAAAACCTTAGGGTTCAGCCCCTTTGAACTGCTGTATGGCCACCCTGTTAGAGGACCTCTCACACTGGTGAAGGAGGGGTGGGAGAAATCCCGTGGGAAAACCCCCCAGGATGTGTTCAGCTATGTGCTGGTCATCCGCAACCAGACGCAGCGCTTCAGGAAGCTCGCTCAGGAGAACCTAGAAGCCAGCCAGGAGGAGATGAAAAGATGGTACGACCAGAATACCACTCTGGTTGAATTTCATCCTGGGCAGAAAGTGTGGGTGATGGCGCTGGTGGAGCCTTGTGGGCTCCGTGTCAAGTGGACCGGGCCATATGAGGTGGTAGAGCGCAAGAGTGAGGTGACCTACCTGATCAACATGAAGACTCCTAGGCAGCCCCTGAGAGTCTTGCATGTGAACCGCCTCAAGCCCCACTTTGAGAGGTCTGAAGTGACAATGCTCATGGCTACAGATGATGGTGGGGAAGAGGATAGTGATCCTCTCCCTGACTTCCTGGCAACCAAGGTGCAAGACGGGTCAGTGGATGGTGTGGTCCTCTCGCCCACCCTGACCCCAGAGCAGCAGAGAGACTGTCGCCAGGTGTTTGGTCAGTTCGCCTCCCTGTTCTCCCTGACCCCAGGTGTCACCAATTGGTGCGTCCATGATGTGGACACTGGAGATAGTCTACCTGTGAAACAGAAGTTTTGCAGAGTAGCTGACAAGGTCAGGGCCAGCATCAAGGAAGAAGTTTCCAAGATGTTGGCGTTAGGGGTGATTGAGCCCTCCAGCAGTCCCTGGGCTAGCCCAGTGGTCCTAGTTCCCAAGAAAGCTGCTACACCCGGTGACCCACCAGAACTTCGGTTTTGCGTGGACTACCGTGGGCTCAATGCTGTCACCAAGACTGAGGCGCACCCCATCCCCAGAGCTGATGAGCTTGTGGATCGGTTGGGAGCTGCCAGGTATCTCAGCACCTTTGATTTGACTTTCGGGGTACTGGCAGATTGCCTTAACTGAGGGGGCAAAGGAGAGGTCGGCATTTTCAACACCAGAGGGGCATTTCCAGTTTCGCGTCATGCCCTTTGGATTGAAAAATGCCCCTGCCACCTTCCAGAGACTGTTCAACCGGGTACTGACCTGGCTGGAGCAATTCAGCGCCGCATACTTGGATGACATTGCTGTGTTCAGCTCCACTTGGGAGGAACACTTGCAACACCTCTGTGAAGTGTTGAGGGCTCTGCAAAAGGCAGGCCTCACTATCAAGGCCAGTAAGTGCCAGATAGTGCAGGGATCGGTGGTGTATTTGGGACACCAGGTGGGGAGCGGCCAGGTGGCGCCCCTACAGGCGAAGATTGATACCATTCTGGCTTGGGAACCCCCCAAGACGCAGACAGAGGTGAGAGCCTTTCTAGGACTCACCGGGTATTACCGACGGTTCATCAAGGGTTACGGCACCATTGTTGCCCCCTTGACAGAACTAACCTCTAGAAATCAGCCCAGGAAAGTGAATTGGACCGAGGCCTGTCAAACTGCTTTTGATGCCCTGAAAACTGCAATGTGCACAGCACCAGTGCTGAAGGCACCTGATTTTTCGAGTGAGTTCATTGTGCAAACAGACGCTTCAGAGCAAGGTGTGGGAGCAGTACTCTCACAGATGGACGACGAGGGCGGGGACCAACCTGTAGCTTTCATTAGTAGGAGGCTACTCCCCAGGGAACAGAGGTGGAGCGCTATTGAAAGGGAAGCATTTGCTGTGGTCTGGGCCCTGAAGAAGCTGAGGCCCTACCTGTTTGGGACTCACTTCCGTGTTCAGACCGACCACAGGCCCCTCAGATGGTTAATGCAGATGAGGGGTGAGAATCCAAAACTGTTGAGGTGGTCCATCTCCCTACAGGGAATGGACTTCACGGTGGAACACCGTCCCGGTACAGAACACGCCAATGCTGATGGTCTGTCCAGGTTTTTCCGCCTTAGTGATGAGAACTCCCAAGAGAGTGGGTAGTTCTCCCCACTTTCAGCTGGAGGGGACACGTGTTAGACCTAACATCCTTGGCATGGGTTTTTCCCCTATCTTTTGCCTCTACTACCTGGATTTTTGATGCTGTGCTGGATTTCGTTTTTGCTGGTTTAGATGCTTTGGACACTCTGCCACTGCTAATCAGTGCCAGAGTGTAAGTGCTCCCTGTGTAAAATATCATATTGATTGGATATACCTGATTGGCATATTTGTATCACCCTGAAGTCCCTAGTAAAGTGCACTGTGTGTGCCAGGGCTGGAGATGACAGATGCTACTAGTGGGCCTGCAGCGCTGATTGCGCCACCCACATGAGTAGCCCTAAAATGGTGTCTCAGGCCTGCCGCCGCAGGCCTGCCTGCAGTCCCCGGACTGCCATGTCACCCTGGTCAGTGTCCCCACTGACTAGGCCTAACCCTTCCCTTTTTGTGCACATCAGTCATCCCTATGGAAGGCCCAAGGTACCCCCCTGGGCAGGGTGCAGTGTATGTAAAAGGTAGAGCATGTACTAGTGCAGGTATCATGCTCTGGTAGTGAACAGCGGCCATTTTGTGTGTTCACTGCTGCAAGGTTATCTTGCTCCATAGGCTAACATGGGGGAGGCTGGTGCCAATGGCTATCCGCCTATCTTCTCATAGGAACAAGATAAGACATGAGTGTTTGATATCCCTGAGCTCAGCATTTAATAACACATCTTTTAGGAGAGGCAGTTTTTAAATCCTGAGTTGGAGAATAGTACTTTTTAGAGAGTAGCTGTTCTCTTGTCTGACCCTTCTGTGTGCCTGGGCATGCTTGTGGATTGACTGTCTGGCTTGAGAGTGACAGGGGCTGGGGATCCCCCAGGAGGTTGGCTGAGTCAGCCCTTTGCTGAATGGCGACATTTGCAAGTAGAGTGGAGGGAGGAGATAGCACCTGGGAGTGAATAGGGCTGTGCCTGCCTGCCACACTGCTGGCTCCACCTCCTTCTGGGCGGCTGACGACTCTGCCCCTCACTCTGAAAAGAAAGCAGAAGCCAGGAAAACAAAGTGCTCCAGCAACACCCAGAACTGGATCAGACCGGGCTCAGGACCCACTTGCACAAAGACTTCAAAGACTTTTAGGGGTATAAGTACAAGACCCCTGACAACAGTTTTTTAGATTCTACAATCAAGAGGAACCTCTGCTGAAAAATGGACTGCTGAAGGACTAAAGGAAGATTGCCTTGCTGTGTGCTCTAAGGGCTGACCTGTTCTGCTGTGCAACTGAAGCTGAGGAGGAGAAGGGGCCTTGCTGTGTGCTGTGACCCTGCCTACTTGATCTAACCAAGACTTTGCTGTGTGCTGTGTCTACAATTTGGAATCCAGAGAAAAACAATTGGTTATGGGGTCTCAGGGAATTTAGAGACCTGCGCAGACAAATCCCCAAATCACTCGAACTTAAACAACAAATGGAGTCCACGGGTCTAGACCAGTCTGTCAAAAGAACAGAAATAACACAACAGCACGTTCAGACATGAAAGAGTCCTCTTAAAGAGGGCCAAGTCCCATCACCCACCGAAGTGGCATGCTTCATCATCTGGGACCTCCCATAACCACACCTGGTGTGGTTAGAGAGCTACAACTCCTTAAGTTACTGTAACAAGGAGGAGCTCAGGGATGTTTTAAATCCTGTAATAGGGACTAATTATTTTGCGTACCTAGCGATCCAAGAAAGCTAAAAGAGAAACAGAAGATTAATGTGCAATGCTATGATAATAGATCTTTACTGCTGAAACTAGATAAAGCTATATTTTTGATATACTCACCTGTGTGGTCTAAGTTGTGGTGTACTAGGAGGGTCATTGTGGTGATTACGTGCAAATACTTTACACATTGCCTTGGGGATAAGCCTGTCTGCTCGTGCCAAGCTACCTAGAGGGTAAGCAGGGGTTATCTACCGTGTGTGTCCCTGTACCCTGACTAGAAGCAAGGGTCCCTATTTGGTCTAAGGTACTTACCTCTGCCAACTAGAGACCCCCAGATCTAACAATACTGAAATATCAAGTGGACAAATTGAAAAAGTGGACATGTCCAGATGTGAAGAAATATATGAACATTACAGTGTACATCCACTTCCAATCCAATCCAAAACAGCTTTATTCGACAGAAGCCATAAAAGCGATACAAAACAGGTACAGGTACATAATACACAAAATAAATTAACAAAAAGACAATATAAAAGTGATACTATTTAAAATATTTACAAATTTTTAAAAATGCATATAATACAAAGAAAATCATTGTGGGTAACATCCAAGGCCGCTAACACTTTGCTAGCTAATACTCTTGATTCTTATAACCCATGCCCACCCCAGGAATTTAGCAACGGCCACAACAATTACCGGGTCAGTGCAGGTACGAAGGAGTCTTACTGCTTCAACACTCCGTCTGGTACCCAATAGTTTACAAACAGGTCTCAACCATACATGCCTCGGGCCGGATAGGCAGGGCAAACAAAAAACATGTGTGCTAGAGTTTCCACCTGGGAATTGCAGAAAAAACATGAGTTGCTACTCATGGACTCCCACTGGGCTGTAAAAGAGTTTAAGGGCAACGCTCCCACCCGCATCTGGAAAAATAGTTTCCTATCTAGCACTTTGGTAACAAGATCCCAGAAATGTTCTAACCTTGGTGCAGTTTTGATGCTCAAGAATTCATCAGTTAGCGAAAGGGATTTAGTTTCGTGAAATACCTTGGCATTTACCAGTATTTCTCTTTCAAGAGTGCTTTAGATGGGAAGGTAGCAGCCAAAGGGTTCTCCCAGAGATCGCTCATCCCTAGAGCCTCAAGGGATTTTCTGGTCTCATTAAGCCAAACAATCTTCCGGGAGCCCACCAAAGACATTATATCAAGAAAACCCTCCGCATACTGAGCTAAATCCGGAGTGGTCCATAGGCGACGCCAGTAAAGAATAGGTCGAAGCCTGGCTACATCGGCTATTGAGTTCTTACCAAGGGCATATCTTAAGGGAACTATAGGTGTGCTCTGGGGGAGAGAGGTAATACTACGCAAGAACTTGTTTCCCGAGATAGTTAAGGAAGACAGGTTCTCGTATCCCCACAGTTCAGCACCGTAAAGAGCCAAACTCACAGCTTTGGCACTGTAGACCTGAAGCACAGGTCTAATAGGCTTCGAAGGAGACTTCTTAAATACGCCAGCTAGTACTCCAGCAAGCTGCCTATGTTTTAGGGTAGACAAATCTCTCTGTAATTTCCACGAGAAATTATTTTGGATGTTAACACCTAGATAGTTAAAAGCCTGTACTTGTTCTAGTGGATTTTTGAACAAAACAAAATAGTTTTTAAAAGATTTATGTGGCCTGAATACCATAAGCTTAGTTTTTTTAATATTTACTTCAAGGCCACGGTCAACACAAAAGGTCTCAAAGATATCTAATGAACGCTGGAGTCCGCAAGGTGTTTTAGCAATTAAAAGCGTATCATCGGCGAACATTAGAACAGGGACCTTAGTGTTGCCAAGAATGGGTGCATCAACATGAGCTTTCAAAAGACGGTCCGCTATATCATTAATATATAGGGAAAATAAGGTTGGGGCCATTGCACAACCTTGCCTAACACCTCTTTGGACAGGGAAGTCCTCGGTCGTTGTACCCTGACCTCCCCATCTAATTCTGGCAGAGTTATCCACGTGCAGCCTCTGGATTAAGGACAACAAGCCGCCATGGAGCCCTAGATCTTTCAATGTCAACCAGAGTTTGGGACAAGGGACTAAATCGAAGGCGGCCCTTAAGTCCACAAACACCGCATACAGATTCCCCTTACCCAGGACAACCGTCTTCCAATAAAGGAGGATAAAGCAAAATACTTGGTCGATAGTACTAGTGTACTGGCGAAATCCTGCCTGAAATGAAGATAAAATATTGTTTGACGCTATCCAGAGGTGAACACGGTTTAGGATCAATCTATCAGTGATCTTCTGGATAGCGTCAATCAAGCTAATGGGCCAATAATTCTCAGGAAGCAAGCGGTCCCCCTTTTTGTACACTGGGATTATTTCCGCAGCAGGGATTGGGGCACCATGAGCCAACGCGTTAGCAATCAACTGTATGCATCTCCCCCATCTGAGCTTGTCATACAGGAAGACATCCGCAGGTATACCGTCCGGGCCGGGGGCTTTACCAGATGCCACTCCAACCAGTGCTAAATCCACCTCTGAACTAGAAAAATCATCTTCAGGTTTAAACAACTGGTGGGACCCCTGACTCTCAGAGGGATCAGTGGGTGAGGCATACTGCGGTTTGAAATACTCAACCCACTTCTCTTGTGAGACATTATTTTGGGGACACTCAGGCTGACCACCAGATCCCCACTTTACAATACTCCAGAATAATTTACTGTTATTCTGTAGGCTTCCTTCAAGAAGGCCCTCCCAATTTTTTCCGACCCAAATGCGTTTAGCCCAAGCCACACAACTCTTATAGATGGCTCTTCTGTGGCGAACCAGGGAAACATCCCCACCCTTCAAAGCATTCCCAAGTAGTAGCCTAGCCTCCCTACATTCCTTGTTATACCAGGAGACTTGATGGATAACACCTCTTGGTCCTGTTTTCCAAAGAGGTGATGGGGAGTAAGATTGAGTTGTTCCAAATGAAAAAAGCAAGAGGAAGTCCCATGACTGTATGGGAAGAGAGCTTGGAAGCTCGTTGTTTCCCGCAGTTGTTTCCAACAGGAAAAGGTGGACTATATGATGAACGTCCTGTGCAGATTCCTGCATCTGAATATCGGACAACAAGATTATATGCAGAAGATCCAAGATTTCGACAATGTATCCCTTGTTTGAGAGTGACTTGTCTGGACTGTCATATGCAGTAAATCACATTTTAAAAACTGGAATGCATCTGCAAAATGTAACTGCAAAGGATTTTATGGATAAAGTGCATCAGAGAGATGATCATTTAGAATCTCAGTGGGACTAATGAATATTGGTACCTTCATCATGGAGAACTGAAATGTATACTACGGAACTTGGGAACTCCTACATGGTTTGTTACACTAAGCTGTGCTGAGTATGCTTGGGATAATTTACTTGAATTTCTTCGAGAGGCAAATTCCAATATAAAAGATATTGACTACATGACAACTGGAGAATTGTGCTCTTTGGATCCTGTTAATGTATGCAGATAATTCAATCATAGATTTGAAGCTATGATGTCTTTCATGTGCAATAAAAAGAATCCTCCTCTTGGAGAAGTTGTGGATTTCTTTTGGAGAAAGGAGTATCAAGCAAGAGGTGCTCCTCATATACATATGTTGTTATGGATCAAGGACGCCCCCAAATTTGGAACAGATTCAGATGAAACGATTTTGTCTTTCATTGAAGATTATGCCACATGTGCCGTACCCAATAGCAGAGAAGATAAAAACTTAAAACAACAAGTCTTACGATTCCAAAGCCATAGGTGTGAAAAATACTGTCGACGAAAGTACAAGTCAAAGGATAAGTTCTATACCAAATGTCGTTTTGGATTTCCACGTCCTGTATTATCAAAAGGAAGAGTGAACAGTTTTATGTCAGCTATGCGACATACCATCACAAGAAAGCCTCCAAAAAATACCTACATCTTAAGAAGAAGCGAAGAGTCAAAATACATAAATGACTACAATCCAGTTATTTTATCCATGTGGAACACTAACATGGATATTCAGTTTGTTGTGGACAATTCCATTGCTGTTGCTCGATATGTAACGTCCTACATTACTAAATCAGAAAAGACGGAATTGAAAGAAATGTGGGAAGAGATTTCTCACGAGAAGACTCTAAGTAAGAAATTATACAGTTTCAGTTTGAAGATGTTATCGCATCGTGAAATTGGAGCATATGAATGCTCAGATTGGTTATCATCTGCAAGTCTATAATCCAAAAGTAGAAGAATCATTTGGGTGCGTCTAGGTCTTGCAGCAATGCGAAATCGGGTACAGAAATCTGTTCAAGAAATTGAATATTTAGCAGAAAAAGAACCAGAAAGTACAGATATTTTGAAAACGAATATGTTGGACACATATTACCCAAACAGAAGTCATCATCTTGAGAACATGTGTCTCTATGAAGTGCTGCAAAACTACACTTTTAAACGGAATACTACAGAGAACATCAATGATGGAAAATATGCAGTGATTGGTTCCGAAGGATGTCTGGTGAAACAAAGGACAGGAAATTTAATTAATCACAGGAAACTGAGTTGCGACACTGCTGACAAAAGGGAATTTTACTATTTAGCCCTTTTGCAAATGTTCAAACCGTGGCGTTCAAAACTGGAATTACTTGGAGATTTTCAGAGCTATGAAGATTCATTTAATGCTTGTAAAGATACCATACAATGCAGTGCTTTTGTAAATTATGTGAAAATGTTGAATGATGAAATTGATCAAGAAGCTACAATTGCAGCTCAGATTGCTAGAGACAGTTCTCAAGACAGTCAAAGTTCTGCTGCACTGAGTCAAGATCCACTAGGATAACCAATTGTTGAAAATGAATGAGGTGAAAACAGCAATGTATCAAGCTCAAGAAGATGTAATATAGTTAGGAAACTTGGAAGAACAACTAAATGTTGAACACAAACAAATATATCAACAAGTGAAAGAACAGATTGAACATGGATTACTTCATGAAAAGAAAGGGTGCTCATGTACATCATTTCAACCTATCCGAATGTATGTGAGTGGTCAAGCTGGAACAGGAAAAAGTTTCTTAATTAAAGTAATTACAAGTTATCTGCAGACAACAACTGAGACACATTTGTCCTGTGTTGTCACTGCTCCAACTTGTTTGGCAGCACAGAACATTAAAGGAATTACTTTACATTGTTTACTAATGCTACCAGTAAAGCATGAAAACAAATTGGAAGAGTCCTGAAGAAAATGAAACTTTTCATTATTGATGAGGTAAGCATGGTCTCAAACTTGATGCTTGCCTTTGTGCATTTAAGAATGCAGCAAATTCGTAAAACAGAGTATGACGTTTTATTTGGAGGAAAATACGTCATAGTTTTTGGAGATCTACTGCAGCTGACTCCGGTAAAAGGACAACCGGTATTTAAAACACTTGCACATGAAGATACCAGAAAGTCTCTTGGTAGTGTT
Organism: Triturus cristatus; assembly: GCF_964204655.1. Lineage (NCBI taxonomy): Eukaryota > Metazoa > Chordata > Amphibia > Caudata > Salamandridae > Triturus > Triturus cristatus. The sequence goes on along the minus strand of NC_140584.1, from coordinate 714,957,064 downwards.
GGTAACGTGAACATTTGGACATATTTTGAATACAAAGAACTAACAATAAATGTGCGAAAGGCAAATGATGCTGAATATGGAAGTATTCTTCAAGACATAAGAATTGGACTTCTGATAGAACATGGCAAACAAGGTTTGGAGAGTCGATTACTTTCCAATTTGTTTCCAAATGAAAATTGCAGAAAATAATTCAGTGATCTGCTTAATGCCAACACTGCGCGAGTGTTCTATGTTCAACGAAGAACTATTGAAACTGGAAAATGAAGAAATTATAAAAATGGAAGCCATCGAAAAATAGAGCATGAAGGATTCACTATTATTTTGATGGGAAAGTTGAAAACAAAACTGGATTCTTTAGAAAAAAATATCTAAAACAGCTGGTTTAGAAAAGACACTATATGCATGTGTAAACTGTCGGGTAATTTTAAGGCGTAATTTGGATGTAGAAAAAGGTTTAGTTAATGGAGCAATGGGTAAAGTGGTGGATTTTGAATTATCAGAAAAAAGAAGGAATTTCATTTTTAAAAATTAAATTTGATCAGATTGAAAAAGTTAAAGAAATTGGTTGTTGTTCCGTTCCTTTTTTGCTTGTTAAAGATTTATATGTCTGTCGGAAACAATATCCATTTTCTCTGGCATGTGCAGTAACTATTCATAAATCTCAAGGATTAAGTGTAGACAGGGCATTGGTGAACATTGCATCTACCGTATTTAAAGAGGGTATGGCATATGTTGCTTTGTCGCAAGTCAGAACATTATCTGGTTTGTTTTTGATTGATTTTGGTAAGACAAAGGTTACTGCAGATGCAAACTGTGTAAAAGAGTATAATAGGTTAAGAAGGGCGTATGACACCAATTTAGGTCAATATCCTGTATTTGAAAAGTGTGTGGTTGGTTGAAAAAGTAGGTTTGACAATATCTGTAGTGAAGGTGTAGAGAAGTGAAAAGAACAAGATAATGTTGTGATACCAAGTAAAAAGAAAAAGTACACTATTGAAGAGATTGTTGGTTATCAGTTTGAAAATAGTTTTGGTGTCAACTGATATGCTAATGTAGTGGTCAATGTTGTTTTATATCTTGAAGGTTTGCAGGAACAAATTATGTAGAATCAGGAAAAAAGATTTTGTTCTCTGGTGCATTCTGTTTATGAAAAATTGACAACAGATACAAGTAAAATACAAACTGTTTCAGATGTTCGTAATCTTTTGGATGTGTGTTCTGGTTCTACACAATTTACACAAAATATCCAACAAGATGCTCAGGAATTTTTAATGTATTTGCTTACCGTTTTTGAAAATGAAGGTGTAGAAATAGAAAATATTTTTGGCCTTTCTTACAAATGGGAACATCATTGTGAAAATTGCATGTATACATCTATCACTAATGTAGACACTGAAAGATTTCTGTATTTAACATTACCAGACTGTAAATAAGTGTCTTTCAATAAATTAGTTAAAGGTGCAAATCAAAACATGGAGTGTAGCCAATGTAAATCAGAAATGTTATCCACATTATTTTAAAAAAAATATGGACAATACATAATTTTAATGATGCAACGTTGTACAGCTGATGGAAAAAAATTGGATACTTTAATAAAGCAATTTGTAGCGACACAACTATCAATATCAGGAAGGACTTTTGTAGCAATTGCAATAATTTTCCATTATGGTCCTTCCACAACATCTGGACATTACACTGCCTATCTAAAATGTGACAAAGGCTGGACGCTTTGTAATGATGCCCGGTTGGTTTTCAAACAACGTTTGCCTAGGGAATTACCAAATTCCTACCTAATATTTTTAAAGTCAAAGTTTTAGGAAGATAATTCACTCTCTGAGGAATTTATTTTTATAATTTAATACGATTACCATTGGACAATTTACATAAAAAGGAGTGCAAAAATACCATTTGGCCTCAAGTAAAGGTATATGTTTGAATTATGGACTTTTTCGTGCTCATTGACTCGGTGAATATTTTAAAGCAACAACATTTACAGTTTTTATAAGTATTAGTTATAAAAGCCATAAGCATTTCATATATGTGTGATTTGTATTTTCTGGTATTTTACTGAGAATATCATGTTGGGTTTTTTAAACAATCTTTTTGGTTGTTTTTTTTGCCTGCTGTTATGTGATGAGTACGATTGAAATCACTATTTCTAGTGAAATTCAATAAATTCTGAGAACAGCAAAAAAGGCAAACAAATTACTTTGTTTAAATTATGCTGTGTTGTTAAAAATGTATTATTACATGTTATAACTATTTTTTCTTTTCTTTCACAGATTCTAATTCTAAAATAAGCAATTTACCCCAATTTACATTACAAAAAACATCTGAAAAAAATTTGTACCGTTTTTTATTTCTATTACTGTGAAGGTAAGTTTAACTAAGTATTAATATGCAGAATGGGCAGATCTGCAAGAAGCTACAAAGTTTGAATACGTTTTTAAAAACACTCTGTTTATACCTATGTTGTTGTGGAATCTCTCTGTCATAGGATATCATGTGACCTCCAAAAAAACAGATTTGAGAGGTTCATAATATTTCCCATTGTACCTATTGAAGGGCCGCAATCATTTCAATCATTCTTCTTTGAGCATCTTTGCAGACTTAACTCTGTGCTTACCTTCTATCATTCACAAGCAATTTTCCAAACAGAAATATGTCACTTTTTGTAACATAGTTATTGCGCAAGACACTCTTTCATATTTACAAAGAGAGGAAAATGCACTCTGTGTACCTTTTCTACTCCATGTAAATACAACGTCATCATGCACACCACTTTGCGTTGAAAGGGTGTTCTATAAGTGGTGTTGTGCGTGATTGCACTGAATACTCATAGAACAAGACACATCTCCAGATTTATCAGAAATCATAAATCTCGACATGTGTGTGAATGCTGCACCATTCTCCAATTGGTGTAGGAAAGCACAACAAGGAGAATTGTTTTCATTTCTCCTTACTTTTTAACCTTCAATGCATGCTAAAATGTTCAGCATACATTGAAGGAGAAAAATCTGTTTTCTGATTGTTTTTGTGCAGGAAGATGTGTCTTCCTGCACAAAAACAAACACCACATGACACAGATATCCTTGCACCATGGTGCAAGGGTGCCTGTGTCATCTTATGGCTGCACTTTAAGCAGCCGTGCAGAGAGAAGCATAGATATGCAACATATTTACGTACATATGTTGCATCCCTGTGCTTCGGAAGTACTACAGCACACGAAGAGGAACAAAGTGGGGAGTAGAGAGGTACTACTCACACGAGTGGTGGAGGTGGATACTTCCTCCCAGTCACACGTTCATGAACATGGTGATCCACCCACAGGTAGGTACAATATGTCAGAAACTCCCGCAGAGAATATGTATCCCACAGTCGTGGAGAATACACATCAGTTGTTTAAATACCCCTCACACACCAAAAGGGCCCTTGGTGTCATGCTTCATCATAGGGGTCTTCCCGCCCCTCTACGGGACGGGGCGTGCTACGACCTACGTCTGCGTGGGAGCACTGTTATTAATGAGACAACTATGTGTGATGCGAGGGTGTGAGAGGAAGGGTCAGGAGTGGATGGAAAAGTGAATTAAAAAATACCTGGCTCTTTGGTCTAAAGAAGTTTATTATACCGTTTGAGCTGGTATCAGTAAAAAGGTGAGGGGGAGGAGAAAGGATACCTCAATAAGCTGTGCCTCCTAAGTGTGTCAACATGTTTCGAAGCTTCCCCATGCTTCTTCTTCAGGACCTTAAGGATCCCTTCCTAAAACTCACTGTGATGTGTAAAAAGAAAACAATGAATGAATAAATGAAAAAAGGAAGTAAATAACCTCTTAAGGTAAGTAATGCCTAAATAGGTCTTCTATGGTCCATTAACTTGCTGTAAAGAGAGTAAATAACCTCATGAGCTCGTGGACCGAGTGGTGGAAGTGCCAAATCGGCTATGACTCCCTGGAACAATGTCCTGCCATGTTAACCACCCCGGTCGGCTCCGTACTACAGCACACTGCAGTTAAAGAGCGTACTGTGTGATGCTGCAGCACTTCCTCATAGTTCTGCACTTATACATTCACCATACGCTACTAATGCATTCATTCAGTCAATTACGTACTACACATACATTCATCTAAACTTTCACACACTAACAAACAAATATAGCTCTTTTTTTAAACCAGGAAAGTTAGTTCTTAGAAGAACTTTTTTTTTCTTCATTTTTCTTTTATATTTTTGTTCTTGTTTTTTTGAACATTTTGGGTTTTTTTTGTGGATTTTTCTTGAAAAAAAAGGAAAAAACAGAACAGGAGGAACAAAACAATGAACTTCAGGGGAAAAAAAAATAACTAGCAATGATGATTCTCTTGCTTTCGACAGATAAGATCAATCGACTGCTCTCCATAGCATAGTTCAGCACTTATAGGGTTGCAAACTGTGGACGGATGCCAAGTTTTGCACAGATGGAGCCACCCTTGAAGTGCTTGGCTGCGATGGATCTGATGGAGCTGGAAGAACTTGCATTCTTCGGCATTCCTCTCAAGCAAGTGGAGGGTCCTCAGATGCTTCATCATACTTGCTGTTCCACAGGAATATTTTTTGTTGGGATCCCCACGGGAGAGCACTCGCTGGCAGATCTTACAGGTCACTAAGGTGGCATTTGTTTTGGTTTGCCCCTCAGGAAAAGTGAAAAATTTCCACACCACAGATGAATATTTGGTGGGCGTGGTGGTTCTTCCAAAAAATCATCTTCAGATGAATGAAGAGATCCTGGAGATGCCTGCTGCCCTGAAGCCATTGTTTTAAAAAAAAAAAAAGGTTAGAGCTAAGTGTAAGCTTAGTCCAAAAAGGTTCTTCTCTGCAGAGAGATGCTCCTCCAAAGAAGGTCAAAGAAGAATGATTGAAATGGGTGGGGTCTTTCAATTGTTAGAACAGGAAGTGTAATGAACCAATCAAATCTCTTTTTTTTTCAGGTCACATAGGATCCGCGCACCGTGCGCCTAGGCATCACGCACCGAGCGCGAATCCGTGAAATTGAATTTAAAAGGAATATAGGATTAGAAGTAAAAATATATTACTTTTATGAGTAGTTTAGATTATGTCTTCAATTAATATTCACATGAAATACATATATATATATGTTTTTTGACATTTAAAATATTTTGCGGGATTCGCGCACCCACCGCGTTAAACACGCATATGACGTATCGTGGAAGCGCACAAGCGCCGCGTAACTTGCTTCGTACATGTCGCGAATAGGCTTAGAGTCGCGTACCGGTCGCATAGCAATCGCGCACAAAAATACGTACCCAGCGCATACAGTACACGGATGCTTTCGCGCAGGAATCGATAAAGGTGTGCATAGGGTGCGCGAATCCCCCAAAAATGTTTAAAAAAATAAAAATAAAGTATTGAAAATATAGTTTAAAAAATATTTAAAAAAATATTTTTCATTTTTTTATTTTTTGTAATAAAAAAACAAAACAAATAATATTTTTTAATTTTTAAAATAATTAATTGAAAAAATAAGTTAAAAAAATGGTGAAAAAAAAATATTTTAAAAAAACATAATTAAAGGAATTGACACACTGAAATAGAAAAATTTAGAAATCCAATGAAAATCATTAAACATCATAGCTTTAGAGATGAGTTGTAGATAGGAATTAGCATTTAAAAAAACTTTGAAATTCACTGAAAAAACCATAGGTTTCAAGCACGTTATAGTTAGGAATTGGCATTTAAAAAAACCTTAGAAATTCACTGAAAAAAACATAGGTTTCAGGGGTGTTATAGTTAGCTGGACATTTCCCTCATACAAAACACTGTTTTGCAGTTAAAAGTACATAAATATCTATATGCACACACCGTGTGCGCATCGTGCGTGCTCCGTTCTCGCACGGGGCGCGCACCAAATGTCCGCGAGCGTAATTCTGATTGGTGGTTAGATGTCAGTCAACATTCCAATCGGTCGAAATCAGGAAGTGTCGAACGCCATTTTGTGTGTGACAGTGAAAAAGAAAGGTGGAGAATGCAAAAAGGGGGCAGGGTAGAGAGTTCCTGACCCCCTAGCATTTGTCAAGGGGTCCCAGAAGGACCCCGAAGGGTGAAAAAAACATTTTATTTTTTTTCAAAAAATCGCGGGGTGCGCGCACGGGTGCATCACCCGCCAGCTGCCATTTTGAGTTTTAGAGGCAGAAGAGAGCTAAAAACACAAGTGGAGAACGTGAAAAGGGGGCAGGATAGAGAGTACCTGACCCCTAGCCTTTGTCAGGGGGTCCCTGAAGGACCCCGAAGGGTTAAAAAAACATTTTATTTTTTTTAAAAAATCACGGGGTGCGTGCACGGTGCGCGCACCCCCCAGCCGCCATTTTGAGTTTTAGAGGCAGAAGAGAGCTAAAAACACAAGTGGAGAATGTGAAAAGGGGGCAGGGTAGAGAGTCCCTGACCCCCTAGGTCTTCTCAGGGGTCCATGAAAGACCCCTAAGGTCCCCCCCAAAAAAAAAATTACAAATATTGCGCGATGCGCGCACGGTGCACGCACGGTGCGCTCACGGCGGCAAAAAATTCATTAAAAAAAATAGAATCAAAAATCAAGTTTAAGTGTTTAGATGTTGGTTGGCTCTAAAAAGAGCTGTTGTGTTCATTGAGTGTGTTTTTTGTACCTACAAGTAAGTACCGATGCAGAGTCTAAAGTTCAAGAGGAATACTCTGTTCCCTTCATCTGTGAAATGTACACCGTCTCCTCTATAAATGCCTTGCATGTTGTAACGCAAGTTGTTGTGGTATATAGAACCCATACCATAGTCTCTGAGGAAAGCAGAAACAGACTTATTGACGTGCTTTTTTGCTTTCTCAATCTGCGGACAATATTGGTTGGACCAGTTCCACTTTTGCCTTTGGCATATATTAGAATATACAAAGGTAGTTTGTGGAAAAAGTGACATCAATTGCACAAAGGTGTCCTTAACAAGCATTTCCAGACCTACCCCAGTTAAAGTGCCTAGGTCATTTCCACCACAATGCACAATTATAAGGTCAGGCTGTGGGAGATGTAGAAAGGATTTCACCAAAGGCATTAATTGGTGCCACTTTAACCCTCTCTGACTAATCCATTTAATGTCAACATTTGGCAAAACAAGTTCTTTCACAATACCTCTTTTTTCTGCATACTTTTCACTCCAGTAGACATAGCTATGACCTACAATCCACACTGTGAACATCTTTCAAGGAGATCTGGATGCACTCAGAAGGTGTCTTTCAGTAGAATGGCAATATGAAAAGAAAGATAATTGTATAAAATGGAGGCTTACATACTTTTTTTTAAATAAAAATAACTCATTGGCTGTTTTAGACCATTCAACACTAAAGCTAGGCTGTATGTTTAAATTTTTTAAAGCATGTTTTGTATTGGTTTAGAAAAATGTGTTCCCACAGAATATTAATTTGGATATGCTGTTAGGTTTGAAAAGTCAAGCACTCTTGCTCTTTGGATTAGAAACATTGTGTGCTGAACTTCTGACCTCTCTGCTCACACCAGTGTTCCATGATCTGCTGCTATAGTAGCAGGCAGAAGTCATGTTGGGGGTAGGAATCATTTGGAAAGGGTTGAAATTTGCAACCCCTAGAAATGTATGTTTCCGTTTAAAAAAATGTGGGAAGCAATGTGATTTGAAGTTAACATGTATATGTGTGAAAAAAAGAGAGGGAAATTTTTCCATTTAGTGGTTCTGGTGAGAGGAGTACAGCTCAGAGATTCTGGCTCTGATAATCTGCTGTGTGAGTGGCACATTTCATTCTCAACTAACTACTTTTAAAGGTGAGTTATGAATTTGAGAGGGGATGTATGTGGTGTATTTAGATATAAATATTAGAAATTTGTTTCTTCTTTTAAAGTTGTGTTTTACATTCTATGTTTTGGAAGATATTTAACTGCCTTGAACTTGTAAGATATTATGGAGTATGTCTTCACCATAAGTTAAGGTGTACTGGTATCACCCAGGAATACTGTTTTGTGCCTAGAATCACATCATGAGTCTGTGTACACACAGGAATTGTTGTCATAGATTTAATTTGTGTTGCTCTTGTTCTGTAAGACTTGCACTCGTAGGAAAGGGGCAGCTTGTTTTCTTGAACTGTGATGGTTAGCATTCAGCAGGAATCACTATCTCACAGATGAGAGGCAAATGCTAACACATTTGAAAACAACAGGGTAGATTTTCCTTCCACTCCTGCAATGTGTGAGGTAGTTCCTACATGTTCAAAACTCCAGTTAACGCTTACCACAGGTGATCTTACATACATCTCTGCAGTCTACATGCAGTTGTGCAAGCGTCCATGCAGATCTCTCTTGCACCTGACAATACACAGTCTCCAGAAACACACTCTTAGCACACAGGCAGCTGTTTCTCCTGCACTCCCACGCTTACTATTCAGCACTGTGTGGTATTTCAGATAGCAGTGTGTAACGCTATCACATTCAACATCACCAAGGCTCATTTCCTTTGCTCTTGTCTAATCACTCACCCAGGTTCCACATGCTCATGGTCTCAAGTAGCTGTTAGGACATGTGCTCTTTTCTGCCTCTCTAAACTATAAGAAAAAATGTGTCAGGCTGTTACAGTAATTATCACTTGCTCTACCACAGTAGTAAATGTGCTTTGAAATTGCCAATCAAATATCGTTTTCTGCCTAGAATCACACCATGAGTCTGTGTGCACACAGGAATTGTTGTCAGAGATTTAATTTGTGTTGCTCTTGTTCTGTAAGACTTTCACTTGTAGAAAAGGGGAAGCTTGTTTTCTTGAACTGTGATGGTTAGCATACAGCACACATCACCATCTCACAGATGAGAGGCAAATGCTAACACATTTGAAAACAACAGGGTAGATTTTCATTCCACTCCTGCAATGGGTTAGGTAGTTCCTACATGTTCAAAACTCCAATTAACCCTTACCACAGGTGATCTTACATTCATCTCTGCAGTGTTCATGCAGTTGTGCAAGCGTCCATGCAGATCTCTCTTGCACCTGACAATACACAGTGTCCAGAAACACACTCTTAGCACACAGCCAGCTGCTTCTCCTGCACTCCCCTGCTTAATATTCAGCACTGTGTGGTATTTCAGATAGCAGTGTGTAACGCTAACACATTCAACATCACCAAGGCTCATTTCCTTTGCTCTAGTCTAATCACTCACCCAGGTTCCACATGCTCATGTTCTCAAGTAGCTGTTAGGACATGTGCTCTTTTCTGCTTCTCTAAACTATAAGGAAAATGTGTCAGGCTGTTACAGTAATTATCACTTGCTCTACCACATTAGTAAATGTGCTTTGAAATTGCCAATCAAATATCGTTTCTGCCTAGAATCACACCATGAGTCTGTGTGCACACAGGAATTGTTGTCAGAGATTTAATTCGTGTTGCTCTTGTTCTGTAAGTCTTGCTCTCTTGGCAGCTCATATGATAGGAATGAAAAGCTAAAAAAAAAAATAGTAATATATTTAAATTACATAAAGGTATTTTTTTTTAGTTTCCTTTAGGTATTGCTGAACAACACTGAAATAAATTAAACATGCCTATAAAATCAAGAAAGAGAAAAGAACAGCAAAAACATCTATATTTGAAGACAACTGGACAACAGAAATTAGTTGAAGAACCTCATGTTGGAAAAAAGAAAAAGTCTTCTGGTAAGCAGACTAAGGATTTTTTAAAAAATATCCTCAAACATAGAAAAAATGTACAAAGTATATCCACTGCAAATAATGTTTCAAGAAGAAAACAACAAGACAATAGAAAGAAAATACTAAATGCTAATGTACAATCAGAAGCAAGAAAGATTGACTTAAAAAGAAAAACAGAATTTCAAAACATTCGTAAAAAAATGTTTCAGAGAAGAGTGGTGTTCAATTTGCTAAAGGATGTGAAAAAATATAGGAAGAAAGCAATATTTTATAAGAAAAAGAAACATATTGAATCAATTGTTGCAAAGGCTTTGGAATTAAAAAGAAAACTATTCATTTTAATTTTGAACAGCATCTGTACATTAGATAAAATAGTCAATGTAATGAAGTCAAAAAGCAAAAGGAAAAGAGTAGTGAAAAAAAATAACTTTTGTAATGTGTTCTTAGGAGAATGGAAGCATAGTTCAAGTACTGAACCATTTTTATAATGAAGAGAGTTATCTTCAAAGTAATAGTTTGCTGCATGCAGTTGACACCAGTGGTCGAAGTTATGAAGTTAAAGATGGTTGTGTAATGTAAAAGGAGAAAATGGTTCCAAGAAATGAGGAAGAAGTGTTAGCTGATGAGGTTATGGGGAAACATCCTAAAGCCCCAGTGTACACTTGGAATTGTAGTAGTATTGTTGAAGATTGCATTAATCTCTTAGCATGAGCTGAAAGCCATTTTGTACTTGGCAGCCATTTTAGCTATGTGCTGGACATTTGCTGTTTCCCTCTCCCAGAGTCTTGCACATGCTCAGATGGGCCTAGTATAGAACTGTCAGGCTGTTCTAACTGATGTCAGCAACTTATTACTCCTCCTACTTGTTGACTGTGCAGTTTATGTATGACCATCTGTGTGCATAACTCTTCTCATGTGTACTTGCACCGCCTTTTTTCAGCCCCTGTGGGGGTATATAATGCCCCTGTTCTCTGTACTCCTTAGAAATGTCTCCTACAGTGATTTGAGAATTCTGTATGACGCATTTTTCCCTCTTTAGAGGTTAAATAAAAAGATGTCTTTTATATTACAGCTTCTGTGCCAATCTCTTCTTTGTTGGTTTAAAAGGACCAAGTGTATCAGTGAAGCCCCAGATTAGGTTTTGATTCCTACAGTATTTGTACTGTACGACAAGAATCTATTGATAAATTACGTGACTTTCTAAGAGAATATAGTAAAAAAAAGTGTTAAACAGAAGATTAAGGTGCTTCAAAGACTAGATCCATGCAGAGTGAGAAAGAATACTGGTTTGCAAGGACATTCTCTGGCTTGTCTTTCTAGGAAAGTTTGTCAAAGTGTTTTTCACCATTTTAGGATGCTGGCAGTACATCATACTGAAATGAGAATGTTTGTGAGAAGATTGTATTTTGCTAAAAGTCCAGCACTAAAGTTAAATGAGTTGAATAGTGCTCTGTTGTGTGGATCTGTATCAGATGTAGAGAAGGTTACTGATGATATTCAGTTTTGTTACTTTAGTCCAGAACAAGAAAGTGCAGGAAATGACACAGTTATTGAAGAAAATGTGGAAGAGAATGTAGAACCCACTGTTAGTAAAAATGTTGAAGATCAAATGACAAAATTTACTATCATCTCTAATGAAAGACCAAATATTACTTGTATTTGTTGCCGGAGAAGCCATTATAAAACTCAAACAAGGAATGTTGATCTCTATAAAAAAAGTGAAAAAGAAAATAATTATGAGTGGAAGGATTTTGCTACATATTTGTTTCTGGAAAATTGTTTTGATTTGGGTGAAGATCAGCGTATTTGTAAATACTGTTATAACAAGTTAGAAGAAAATAAAATGCCAGCTAGAGCTGTACATAATAATTTAGAATTGGTTGATATTCCTGCAGAACTTAGTGATTTAATTACGTATGAGTCTATACTCATTCAATGTGTCCATCCGTTTCAGACTATAGTTCGTATGGAGCCCCAAACAGGTAAATTACCTCCTTCAGATTTACAAGGAGGTTTAAAAGGAAGAGTTGGCTATTTGCCATTAGATTTGAAAAAAAATATTGAAACAATTGATGCAGATAGTTTGGAAACTGAACCATTAGTTATTCTAGTTAATGGTGTACCTACAAAGAATAAGAAAATTTGGCAGGAGCTAGTAGATGTACGAAAAGTACAAAGAGCAAATTTATATTTGAAAAGAAATAATAAGTACTATGAATCAATTTATATGGATGAAGATGAAGAAGTTTTACTAGCAGACACAGGAATACCAACTGGGCAAATTGAAAAAGTGGATAAGTCAAAAGAAGAAGAAATTTATGAACATTTCAGCATACATCCTCTTCATTCTAAAGAAATGATGGGAAACACTATTGATCTGTTTCAGATGAAAAAAGCAAAAGGAAATCCCGTGAGTGTATGGGAGGAGAGCTTGGAAGCTCGTTGTTTTACCCAGCTGATTCCTACAGGAAAAGGTGGACGATATGATGAACGTCCAGTACAGATTCCTGCTTCTGAGTATCGGACTACAAGATTATATGCAGAAGATCCAAGATTTCATCAAAGTATTCCTTATTTGTTCCATCTTTTATTTGAAAGTGACTTGTCTGCACTATCTTATTCAGTAAATCACATTTTAAAAACTGGATTACATCTACATAATGTGTCTGCAAAGGATTTTATGAACAAAGTGCAACAGCGAGATGATCATTTGGAATCTCAATTGATTAATCTGATGGCTTGTCAGCGTGGAACTAATGAATATCGGTACCGACGCCATGGAGAATTGAAATGTATGTTACGGAATTTAGGAACTCCTACATGGTTCCTTACCCTAAGCTGTGCTGAGTACGCTTGGGATGATTTACTGCATTTTCTTCGAGAGGCAAATTCAAATATTGAAAACATCCAATACAAGACAGCAGGAGAATTGTGCTCATTAGATCCGGTTAATGCTTGCAGATATTTCAATCATAGATTTGAGGCTATGATGTCCTTCATCTGCAGTAAAAAAAAATCCACCTCTTGGAGAAGTTGTGGATTTCTTTTGTCGAAAAGAGTACCAAGCAAGAGGTGCTCCTCATATTCATATGCTGTTGTGGATCAAGGATGCCCCAAAATTTGGAACAGATTCTGATGATGCAGTGTTATCTTTCATTGAAGAATATGCAACATGTGCTATACCTAAAAGCACAGAAGAAAAAAACTTAAAAGAGCAAGTTTTAAGTTTCCAAACTCATCGGTGTGGAAAATACTGTCGACGAAAGTACAAGAGTAAAGATAAATTCTACACAAAATGTCGATTTGGATTTCCACGACCTGTTCTTTCAAAAGGAAACAGTTTTATGTCAGCTGTGCGACATACCATTACAAGAAAATCTCCGAAAAACACCTACAACCTAAGAAGAAAAGAAGAGTCAAAATTAGGGGTGGACGGAATTTGCGAAATCCACTTTCGCAAATTATCGCGAAAATGTTAAAAATGTTAAAAATTATCGCAAACACGCAGAAATATCGCGAAGATGCGGAAGTTTTTTTCCCGCATGTTCTCGAGATTTTCTGCATGTTTGCGGCTCGCCAACTTACCCAAGTGGTTGCTCGCGGGCGCGGCCATCTTGTTTTCAATTGTCTCGCGGTGCATGATCGCGAGAAGAAAGACGTGATCGCGCGACGCATGACGTCACTGCGGGCGCGAACTGTCACGAGACAGCGCAAATGGCTTAAAACAATGGAAAATCTCATGGAGAATGCGACCGGGTCAAGAAAACTTGTCGGCGAACGCAGGGATTCAGGCAAGGCGATCGCGCGCGCGAGAATGTATTATTTTACAGCGCGAGCAAGAAACAAATTATCGCCAAGCTGCGGAATGCGGAAATTTTGACATTTTCGCGCTTTACGCGGAACACGAAAATGTCAAATTATCGCAATTTCCACGAACGGAACGAAATTTTAACCCAGGCCTAGTCAAAATACATGAATGACTACAACCCAGTCATGTTATCCATGAGGAATGCTAACATGGATATTCAGTATGTAGCTGACAATTCTATTGCTGTTGCTCGGTATGTCACATCTTACATCACTAAATCTGAGAAAACGGAATTGAAAGAAATGTGGGAAGAGATTTCTCACGAGAAGACTGTCAGTAAAAAGCTATACAGTTTCAGTTTAAAGATGTTATAACATCGAGAAATTGGGTCATATACGAATGCTCAGATAGGTTATCATCTGCAAGTCTGTACTCCAAATCCAGAAGAATAATTTGGGTAAGTTTAGGCCTTGCAGGAATGCGAAATCGGGTACTGAAATCTATTCCAGAAAGTACAGACATTTTGAAAACAAATATGTTGGACACATATTACCCAAACAGAAGTCATCATCTTGAGAACATGTGTCTCTATGAAGTGCTGCAGAACTACATTTTTACACGGAATGCCATGGAAGACATCAACAATGGAAAATATAAAGTCATTGGTGAGGAAGGATGTTTGGTGAAACAAACAAAAGGAAGTTTGATTAATCACAGGAAGCTGAGTTGCGACACTACTGACAAAAAGGAATTTTACTACTTAGCACTTTTACAGCTGTTTAAACCATGGCGTTCAGAGGATGAATTACTTGGAGATTTTCACAGCTATGAAGATTCCTTTAATGCATGTAAAGATAGCATAGAATGCAGTACTTTCACAAATTATGTACAAATGTTAAATGAAGAAATTGAACAAGAAGCTACAAATGCAGCTAAAGTAGCTAGAGACAGTTCTCAAGACAGTCAAAGTTCTGGTACGCTCAGTCAAGATCCCCTAGGACAACCAATTGTAGAAAATGAAGCTGCAATAGCCATGACTGAAGTGGAAACAGCTATGAATCAAGCTCAGGAAGATTTAATAGACTTACTAAATTTGGAACAACAACTGAATGATGAACCACAACAAATTTATGAAGAAGTCACAAAACAAATTGATCATGGATTACTACATGAAAATAGCTCATGCACATCATTTGAACCAATCGGAATGTATTTGAGTGGACAAGCTGGAACTGGAAAAAGTCTCTTAATTAAAGTAATTAGAAGCTACCTACAGAAAAAAACTGATTCAACTCTGTCTTGTGTTGTTACTGCTCCAACTGGGTTAGCAGCATATAACATAAAAGGAATTGCCTTACATCGTTTGCTAATGTTACCAGTAGAGCATTAGAACAAAATAGAACACCACAAGCTAACAGGAGAAGCATGTTTTGAAGTTTCAAGAGTGTTGAAGAAAATGAAAGTTTTCATTATTGATGAGGTAAGCATGGTATCAAACGTAATGCTTGCCTTTGTGCATTTAAGAATGCAGCAAATTCTAAAGACAGACTATGACGTGTTATTTGGAAGAACACATGTTATAGTTTTTGGGGATCTACTGCAGCTCACTCCAGTTAAAGGACAACCAGTATTTAATTCTCTTGCACATGAAGACACGAAAAAGTCATTAGGAAGTATAGGTAATGTGAATATTTGGTCATACTTTGAGTACAAAGAACTCATTACCAATATGCGGCAAGCAAATGATGATGATTATGCAAGTATTCTCAAAGATATCAGAATTGGACTACTCACAGAACATGGCAGAAAAGCTTTACAGAGTCGATTGCTATGTAATTTGTTTCCAACAGAACAAATAGTTCCAGAGAAAATATATATGAAAATTGCCGAAAAAAATACTGTAATCTGCTTAATGCCAACACTACATGAATGCTCTATATTCAATGAAGAACTTTTGAAATTGGAAAATGAAGAGTTTATGAAAATGGAAGCCGTGGATAAAATACAGCATGAAGGAATAACTATTATATTGACAGGCAAATTGAAAACTAAATTGGATTCTCTAGAGAAAAACATATCGAAAACAGCTGGTTTAGAAAAGAATCTTTATGTATGTATGAACTGTCGAGTAATTTTAAGACGTAATTTGAATGTAGAAAAAGGTTTAGTGAATGGAGCTATGGGTAAAGTTGTGGGTTTTGTTAATTACCAGAAGAAAGATGGAATTGAATTTTTTAAAATAAAATTTGATCAGATTGAAGAGGTTAAAGACATTAGTCGTTGTTCAGTTCGTTTTTTGCTTGTGAAAGACTTATATGTACGTAGGAAGCAGTTTCCGTTTTCTCTAGTATATGCTGTAATTATTCACAAATCTCAAGGATTAACTGTAGATAGTGCTTTTGTAAACATTGGATCTAGTGTGTTTAAAGAAGGTATGGCATATGTTGCTTTGTCACGAGTGAAAAAATTATCTGGTTTATTCATGATAGACTTTGATGACTCAAAAGTTAGTGCTGATGCAAATTGTGTAAAGGAGTATAATAGATTAAGAAGAAGCTATGCTCCTGATTTAGGTCACTATCCTGTGTTTGAAAAACATGTTGTTTGTCGTAAAAGGAGAATTGAGAATATCTGTAATGAGGATGTACAGAAGAGAAAACAAAAGGAGAGTGATGTGATTGCAAGCAAAAAGAAAAAGGACAATGTTGAAGAGGTTGTTGGTTGTCATTTTGAAAATAGCTCTGGTGTCAACTGCTACGCTAATGTAGTGCTGAATGTTGTATTTTATCTTGAAAGTTTGCAAGAGCAGATAATACTAAATCATGAAAAAAGATTTTGTTCTCTGCTGAGTTTCCTTTATGAGAAGTTGAGTCATGATAAAACTAAAATAGAAAGTGCTTCTGATGTTATAAATCTTTTAGATGTATGTTCTGGATGTACAGAGTTTACACAAAATGTCCAGCAAGATGCACAGGAATTCTTAATGTATATGCTGATGGTACTGGAAGATGAAGGGGTAGAAATAGAAAATATGTTTGGTCTATCTTATAAATGGGAACATGGTTGTGAAAACTGTATGAACACATGCAGCACTAATGTTGATTCTGAAAGGTTCATAGATTTAACATTACCAGAGAGTAAATCAGTGACTGTTAGAAAATAAGTTAAAGATGCAAATCACAACATGGAATGTTCTCAATGTAAATCGGAAATTTTATCAATGGTATTTTTAAAGAAATATGGACAGTATATAATTTTAATGATGCAACGTTGTAGAGCTGATGGAACAAAATTGGACACTTTAATAAAGAAGTTTGTAGGAAATCAATTATCAATATCAGGAAAGACTTTTGTTGCAGTTGCAATAATTTTCCATGATGGACCTTCTATAACTTCTGGTCATTACACAGTTTATCTAAAATGTGAAAAAGGCTGGACACTGAGTAATGATTCTCAATTTATTTTCAAGCAACGTTTGCCTGCAGAATTACCAAATTCCTACTTAATTTTTCTAAAACCAAAATTTTAGATACAAATTGCAGCATCTGAAGAAACCATTATTTCGATTTTATAGGATTACCATTGGATATTTCACCTAAAAAGGATTTAAAAATTACCATCTGGCCTCATGTAAAGGTAAATGTTTCTATTGTGGACTTCTTTGACAGATATTATTTTGGTGTATGTGCATAGGCAACAAGATTTACAGACGTTATTTATTGCAAATAGTTATTGTTCTTAGAAGATATTTTTAATATATATGTTACATTTCTATCAAGGTATGTTTTACTGAGGTTAGATTCAGGGCTTTTTTAAACAATCTTTCCAGATTGTTTATTTTTTTGCCCGCTGTTAAGTGATGAATACAATTGATATCACTATTTTCAGTGAAATTCAATATATTCTAAAAACAGCAAAAAAAGGGCAAAAAATTACTTTGTTAAATATGAAAATATGTGTACTGTATTCTAAAATGTATTGTTAAATATTACTACTTTTTTCTTTTTTTCAGATCTAGAAAGAAAATTTAGGAAATTGAATCAATTTTTCTTGTAATTTAAAAAAAAACATGTATTTCTAATTAAGTTATTTTGTTGGTCAGGTAAGTTTAAAATATCTGTATTTCTCACCCCTTTACTTTCATGCACCCTTTTCTTCACTTCTCCTCACTCTGCTTTTTCTCATTCCCCTTCCCTCTCTCTTCTTCCTTTACTGCTCTTTCGTAACTCTCTCACTCCTTCTCTACTACTCCCCTAGGTTTACTGCCTCCATCACTATTTTTACAACCATGTTTCTCTCCCTGTCTCCATATGTATCAGTCATTCTAACTGCCTTACTCCTTCTCAGTTCCTTGCTCTCTGTGTCTGTTTCTGTCTCTCTCCCTTTGTCTGTCTTCCCCCTAAATTTCCTTAACATCTCTGTTTCTACCACTCCTCCTCTCTCCATCACTCATTTTCCATCTATGTTAATTTTTTAACCTTCTCCGTCATTCTCCTTTTCTCACCTTCCCTAACTGTCACTATCCTTTACTCATAGTCACTCCTATTCTCCTACTTTACTTCCTCCTGTCTGTATCTCACACCCCTTCATCTTTTCGCATTCTTTCCTTCACTCTCCCTCACTCTCCTTTGCTCATTGAAATCCTGACTCCCTTTCTCTCACTCCAGTTTCCTAAATCCCTCCATCCCCATCTTTCAATTTCCCTTACCCCCTTTTCTAATCCTCATACCCCTTATCTCACCATCACTCCACTTCTCTTACTTTCAATCCCTTTACCCTGCTGTACTTCATCCGCTTCATCTGTTACTCCCCCTCCATCACTCTCCATTACTCACTGTCATTCCCTTACTCATTCAGTCTTCTTACCTGTATCCTCTACCCTTAGTCCTTTTGTTGCAGTCAGTCTTGCACTTCACTTTCATGACTGATCATACTTTCCTTTTCTCACTCATTCTGTCTGTCCTTTCCTCCTCTTTACTCAGTCATTTCAATCATTTGAATCATTCATGTATACACTACACATTCATTCAATAAAATTACAACACAGTATATTAGGAATATAGCTCTTCTTGGAGAAGTAAAGTGAGTTCTGAAAAAAACTGTTTTTTTTGTCTTTTTTGTTTTGTATTTTTTTTTAAAGTTTTTAACAATTTTGTATTTTTTTTTATTTTTTTAGAGCACAAAAAAAACTGGTAATGAAAAACTGTTCAACAGGAACGAAAACAATAAATGAAAAAAATTATGGGCTGGAGCATGTGTGCTGCTGTATTTTGTTTTCGATCAAGTTAATACTGCTCTCACCGTAGCAAAGAACAGCATTGCACACATTACAGTGTATGTGCACCTTCTGGAAAAGTGGGATGAGCAGGTGTAGGGTTGTCCCTTAGGGCTCTAGTTGACTCTCGAGCATAAGGTACAGGATGCACTGTCTTGAAGTGTCTCAGCATTGAATAAATACTAAACGAGTATTTCTTGCTGGGATCTCCTCTGGATAAGATAGTTCCACAAATAGTGCATGTCACCTTCAGGGCATTGACCTTCTTTTGGCCCTCTGGAAAGATGAAGAATTTCCAGATGAAAGAGTCTTTTTGTTTGGTCTTCCTTGGTGGTACCACAAAGGTCTCCTCCTCACTCCCTGAAGTAGACTGCTGTTCTGCCATTTTCAAGTAAAATTTTACTAGAGTAGCTGTTCAGCTCCTTGTCCCAGGAAATAAGAAGAAATAGTGAGGGGAGTGGGTGTGGTGTTTGAAGATTCTGGAACAATAACTACTATGAACCAATGAAAAGTGTTGTTTCGTAATCACATGACTTGCCGTGCGCGCACGGTGCTCGCACGTATGCGCGCACGGTGCACGCACGGATCAGAAATGAATTACTTTCAACCCGATTTCTAAACCATGAAAAGGAGGCAGGGAAGACACTCCTTGACCCCCTAGAACTTCTCAGGGGGTCCCTAAAGGACCTCGTAAATAAAAAAAAACATTTACTTTCATAAAAAAAATTGCCGGTGCGCACACGGTGCTCGCACGAATGCGCGCACGGTGCATGCACGCATCAGAAATGAATTACTTTTAACCCGATTTCTAAAACATGAAAAGGAGGCAGGGAAGACCCTCCCTGACCCCTAGACCTTCTCAGGGGGTCCCTAAAGGACCTCGTAAATAAAAAAAAAACATTTTCTTTAATAAAAAAAATTGCCTGGCGCGCACCGTGAAAAACCCTTAAAAAAAAAAACATTTTAAACTATGCTGTTCAACTTTATCCAAATAAAAAAAAAAGAGCTGAGCCATTCCATAGTTTAGGATACAGTCAATCTATAACTATATACATAGGTAGTTTATTGTAAAATAAATATATAGAAAATATAATAATACAAACATAAATTAGCATTTAATAAACCTTACAAATTCACCAAAAAAAACATAGGTTTCACACACGGTATAGTTAGAAATTAGCATTTAAAAAACCTTGCAAATTCACTTAAAAAACCATAGGTTTCACACACGTTATAGTTAGGAATTAGCATTTAAAAAACCTTGCAAATTCACTGAAAAAACCATAGGTTTCACACACGTTATGCTTAGGAATTAGCATTTAAAAAACCTTGCAAATTCACTGAAAAAACCATAGGTTTCACACATGTTATAGTTAGGAATTAGCATTTAAAAAACCTTGCAAATTCACTGATAAAACCATAGATTTCACACATGT
Organism: Triturus cristatus; assembly: GCF_964204655.1. Classification (NCBI taxonomy): domain Eukaryota; kingdom Metazoa; phylum Chordata; class Amphibia; order Caudata; family Salamandridae; genus Triturus; species Triturus cristatus. Next base: position 714,936,877 of record NC_140584.1, on the reverse strand, counting down.
TATAGTTAGCTGGACATTTCACTCGTACAAAACCATTGAAATTCCCCCGTTATAGTTAGTTCAACTAACTATAACTCGCGCGACCGCAATCCACTGCTGATGACGTCACATATTACATCACGCATGACATGGTCAGTGACATCACTCATGACATCACTGATGACATCTCAAATGACATCACTGATGCCAGGGGGGGCAAGGCAGCCCCCCTCCAAAATACAAAAATATTTTTTAAAAAGGGCCATGCCCCGGGGAGGGGGTCCCCGGTGCAAATGATGGCCTCGGGAGGGGGGCCACGCGGCCCCCTTCCCGATTTTTGTTTTTTTAATAAAAAATAATAATTGGGTCAGGCCCTGGGGAATGGGGTCCCCAGGGCCAATAAATTAGAAAAAGAAGGGGGGCTATACAGCCCCCCTTCTAAAAAGAAAAAAAAAAAAAAGACCCGGATCGGGCCGGAGGCCACACCTCCTTCTTACACCACTCTCTATTTTACAGTGAGTGATGAAAGGTTATACTAGTGTATGATGAGGTGTATCGGATTGTCACGTGGATGATGTCATCAGTGATGTCATCAGTGATGTCATTTGAGATGTCATAAGTGATGTCACTGACCATGTCATGAATGATGTAATATGTGACATCATCAGCAGTGGATTGCAGGGACACGAGATGTAGTCAGTACAACTAACTATATCGGAGGAATTTCAATGGTTTTGTTCGAGTGAAATGTCCAGCTAACTATAACACCCCTAAAACCTATTGTTTTTTCAGTGAATTTCTAAGGTTTTTCAAATGCTAATTCCTAACTATATCAGGCCTGAAACCTATGGTTTTTTTCAGTGAATATATATATATATATATTACCTACTGGCAATCGCCAGTATGTAGTTATAGTTAGGACCTAGTTTCCATAGGAAAAGCATTTCTCAATATCTTTTGCGCCGGTTCACGAATCTTCCCGAAATCTTTAAAACTAGTGGCCCGCTCCGGTCAGCTCCCGTCTTGGAAGTTTCGGGGTGATTCAACAAGCAGTGGCTGAGAAAAAAGGGGGTCCCAAAACATGTTTTCCTCATGTATTTTTCAGTAGGAAACTTTAGACACAGCTACAGCCCGAACTGCTGAACAGAATTACACCAAATTTGGTAGAAAATTAGCCCTTGGTTAAGAAAGAAACCTTTTTCTTAAATGGTCTGAATCTGTTCAGTAGTTCCTGAAAATTTTGAAAAAGAAAAAGTTTCAATATCTAGGGACGCGGTGGAGTCATGTCCCAACCCGAGCACGAACTTCACTGTGATTGGCTGCCAACACTCCAAATCAGGAAGTGTTGGCAGCCATCTTGTGACTCGGTAGAACCGAGTCACAAGAAAACAGTTACATTTTTTTTTTCAAACGAGAAAAGGGGGCAGGGTAGAAACACCCTGACCCCCTAGGCCTGCTCAGGGGGTCCCACAAGGACCCCCAGGGCCAAAAAAAAGCATTTTAAAAAAAAGAAATTGGTGAAATTCGCGCTGTGGTCGCAAATCCCGCCGAATGTTTTAAAAAAAATGAAGCGTGGGCTTCTTAGTCTGGCACAGATCCATGAGGCAGTGCTTGAAACTGTTTTTTAGTGAATATATATATATATCCATATACATATATATATATATATATATATATATATATATATATATATATATATATATTCAAATTGAGAAGGTTGCCGCTCCGGTGGAACGCACTCGCCGGAGGTCAGGCCAGTGACAGGGCTGCTCTCTCAGATCTTCTCCCCACACACAGACGCTGCCTATGCATTTCGGGACACCTCCCTTCCTCTGGGCAGTCTAAAACACAATGAGAGGCATCAGCAGTTATTTAAGAAAGTCCCTTCTTTATTTTGCATATTCAATCCTAATATAAGATCAGGTAAGTAACTCTGTTGCATGATGGGACTGGAAGTCCTGACTGCGATACCCATGTGGGTGCTGGCCTGCAAGGTGTGCTAAAATTTCCTCGTGGGACAAACAAAGTTCAGAAAAGCGCCCTGAAGATTCAAAAGGCCCCTCCAGCTCCGCTGTGCATTGCGATGTGCATTGCTGCAGACCCACTCAGGTCTCGTGGTGGTGCGTAGCCGTGGCCTGGGCTTGGCCACAAATATTCAAATTGAGAAGGTTGCCGCTCTGGTGGAACGCACTCACCGGAGGTCAGGCCAGTGACAGGGCTGCTCTCTCAGATCTTCTCCCCACACACAGACGCTGCCTACGCGTTTCGGGACACCTCCCTTCCTCTGGGCAGTCTAAAACACAATGAGAGGCATCAGCAGTTATTTAAGGAAGTCCCTTCTTTATTTTGCATATTCAATCCTAATATAAGATCAGGTAAGTAACTCTGTTGCATGATGGGACTGGAAGTCCTGATTGCGATACACATGTGGGTGCTGGCCTTCAAGGCGTGCTAAAATGTTCTTGTGGGACATATATATATATATATATATATATATTTTTTTTAATTTTTAGGAGGGAGGCCACGTGGCCCCCCTCCCGGGCCACTACTGGCCCCGGAGACCCCATCCCCCGGGGCCTGGCCACCTCATTGGGGACCATGGGGGGTCCCCAATCCCCCATGGTCCCAGCCGGCTCCCCGCCTCCTGCGGGAGCCGGCATTACTTTTCCACATGGGGAGCAGCTAACATGCTGCTCCCCATGTGGAAAAGCAATCTACTTTGCTTCAGTGAAGCGAGAGCAGGTTTCCCTGCTCTCGCTTCAATGAAGCAAAGCAGTTTGCAATAGCAGGGTGGGAGCCGCGAGGCTCCCGTCCTGCCATTGCAAACAGCAGTGTCCCAGGGGTGGGTACCCCGGGATACTGCAGGAGCTGGCCCTGGAAGGTGGCGGTCCCCAGGGCTATCATTGGCTCCAGGGGGGCCGCGTGGCCCCCCTTCCACTTAATTTAAAGCCCCAGGGGTGGTGGTCCCCGGGGCTTGGGGGTCCGTAACAGACCCCCATGTTAAATAATTAGTGCCCCGGGGAGGTGGCGGTCCCCGGGGCGTGTGTGGGGGGCTCGAGCACCCCCAGACAGGTTTTTTTCTTTTTTTTTTTTAAATCCCCAGGGGCTGGTGGTCCCCGGGGCTTGGGAAGCTGCAAGCCCCCCCACCAATTTTCAATAAGCCCCGGGGGGTGGCGGTCCCCAGGGCTGCGGAGGGGCCGTGATCCCCCCCGCATATAGTATCTCCGAGCCCCGGGGGGTGGCGGTCCCCGGGGCAGTGTGGGGGGGATTGGGACCCCCACACTCTTTTTTAATTCTGCCCCTGGGATTTAGCCCCCCCCCGGGGGCCAATTACCAAAGAAGCGCGGGAGCCCCGCACTTCTTTTTTTTAAATTTTTGGCCAAAATTCGCGCTGGGTGCACGAATCTCGCGGATTTGTTTAAAAAAAAATGCTTTTTTTGACCCTCGGGGTCCTTGTGGGACCCCCTGAGCAGGCCTAGGGGGTCAGGGTGTTTCTACCCTGCCCCCTTGTCACGTTTTTTGCGTATGTTTTATAGGTTTCTTGTGCCTCGGTTCTACCGAGGCACAAGATGGCTGCCAACACTTCCTGATCTGGAGTGTCGACAGCCAATTAGAATACAGCTCGTGCACGGCAGGGTGCGCGCTGGGTGCGGGGAGGGTGCGCGGATCCTCCGAGGCTATAGATATATCTATCTTTTTAACTCTGATTTTCTCAGGAACTACCAAACAGATTTACACCATTTAAGCAAAAGGCATGAGTCTGAACTAGGGGTGGGCGGAATTTGCGTAATTGCGTTACGCAAATCTCCGCGAAACGGTAAAAAATCTCCGCGAACACGCAGAAATTCCGCTTTTTTCCTGTTCGCAATTGCTGTTTGCGTGCTCGAGGAGAAATATCTCGCGAACATGCATTTTGAGAACGCGAACAAGCAAAAATTTCGCGAAATCGCGGAAAGCAGACTTTTGAGCAATTTCGCGTTCTCCGCGGAACGCGAAATTACGCAAATTCCGCATATTCCGCGAGCGGAACGGAATTTGCCGCCTAGGCCTAGTCTGAACTGAGGACAACCTCTTTGCCAAATTTGGTGTAATTCTGTTCAGCAGTTCGGGCTGTAGCTGCGTTAACAGGTCATATGGTAAAATGGATGGGAAAAATGCGTTTTGGGACCCCCCTTTTATCTTGGCCCCCACTTGACGAATCACCGTGAAATTTTCAGGACAGGAGCAGACCGGAGCTGGCCAAAAGTTTGGAAAATTGCGCAAAGATTCGTCAATCGGCGAATCAGATGTGAAAAATTAAAATATTACCTTTCACAATGAAGCGCATCATATGTCCTCCATGTGCGCACCGCGTGCCCACCGTGCGTGCACGGCACTAACTGCGTAAAGTGGGCGCGCGGTGCGCAAAGCTCACCACGTGCTCACTGTGCGCGCACGGTGCGCGAAGCGCACCGTGCGCGCACGGAACGAACTGCGTTAAGTGGGCGCGCACGCCACGAATGGCGTAAAGTAACTTAGCATTTAAAAAACCGTACAAATTCACTGAAAAAAACATAGGTTTCACACACGTTATAGTTAGGAATTAGCATTTAAAAAAAACTTGCAAATTCAGTGAAAAAACCATAGGTTTCACACATGTTATAGTTAGCTGGACATTTTACTGATAAAAAACCAATGAAATTCCCCCGTTATAGTTAGTGCAGGCAACTATAACTCACGCGACCGCAATCCTCTGCTGATGACATATGTGTCTTTATGAAAAAAAAATATTTGTAATATATGTATAGCTAAAATTTAATGAAAGAAGACATGGGCAAATAAGTGTCTAAATACAGTATTAGCATCAGCAGAGGATTGCGGTCGCGTGAGTTATAGTTGCCTGCACTAACTATAACGGGGGAATTTCATTGGTTTTTTATCAGTAGAATGTCCAGCTAACTATAACATGTGTGAAACCTATGGTTTTTTCACTGAATTTGCAAGGTTTTTTAAATGCTAATTCCTAACTATAACGTGTGTGAAACCTATGGTTTTTTCAGTGAATATATATATATATATATATATGTACATATATATATTACCTACTGGCGGTCGCCAGTAGGTAGTTATAGTTAGGACCCCTTTTCCATAGGAAATCCGCAACATTCTATTTTGAATAACTTTGGCGCCGGTCGATGAATCCTCGCGAATTTCTCAAAATAGGTGGGGCGCTACGCTCCGCTCCTACCCTGAAAGTCTCGGGGGGATTCGTCAAGCGGGGGCTGAGATAAAAGGGGGGTCCCAAAACGCGTTTTTCCCATGCATTTTTCCATAGGACCTTTAGAACGAGCTACAGCCCGAACGGCTGAACAGAATTACTAGAAATTTGGCAGAGAGGTAGTCCCTATGTCAAGGAAGTGCCTTTTGTAGGTTTGGTGTAAATCTGTTCAGTAGATTCTGAGAAAATAGCCTTTAAATCAATATATATATCTGAGCCCGCTTACGGTACGCTTACCGTACGCTTACCGTACGCGTACGGTGGCGTGCGCGAGCGCGATTCTGATTGGCTCTTAGATCTTAGTAAACATTCGAATCGGCCGAAACCAGGAAGCGGCGTCCGCCATTTTGTCTCTCGCACTGAGTGTTATTGTTGGACAGGCCACACAGAGGGCTTGCTCCCCCCCCGCACGACAGGGCCCGAGCTCCGGCCCACCCGGCATACCCCCGTGACAAGCCCCTGTACTCCGTCTCCCGACGGACCCTCTGCCCGCGGACCCCTACTCATCACGGGGTCCAGCCCCACCGGCTTCCCCGGCCGGGTCAAGCCGCCATCTTGGGCCCTGCACCACGCGGCCGCGTGGCCTCACCTCGACCCTAACCCCGGGCCTGGCCGGCCCCGACATTCCGGCACCACCATCCACCCAGGAGGTGAGCGGACCACTTGGCAGGTCAATGGGGGAACGAAGCGTCAAGAGCTCTTCCCCCCGCCAGGTGCCGATCGCCTCCAGCTCCCCCAGGCGCTGGCTCCACCCCCTGCTGGGTGTCTGGACACCTTCATCCCGGACCCTCCGACCTCCAAGTGCGAGGGTCCGGACATCAAAGGGCACCAGCCCTATAACTAAGACAGCTCCGGAGCAGGAAGGCAGTTGTATCCTGGAGTCGAGAGACACCGAGTGAACTCAACCCTGACGGTCTACTGGCGCTGCCGTAGCCCGCTCTTGTGAACCATCGTCCTGCCTGCTGGCGCTGCCGCGGCCTTCTGCTACCTTCATCTTCCTGGGACCTGCTGGCGCTGCCGCGGCCCGTTGTAACGACCATCCTCACCGGGACCTGCTGGCGCTGCCGCGGACCGTCATCTTCCTGGGACCTGCTGGCGCTGCCGCGGCCCGTTGTAACGACCATCTTCCTGGGACCTGCTGGCGCTGCCGCGGCCCGTTGTAACGACCATCTTCCTGGGACCTGCTGGCGCTGCCGCGGCCCGTTGTAACGACCATCTTCACCGGGACCTGCTGGCGCTGCCGCGGACCGTCATCTTCCTGGGACCTGCTGGCGCTGCCGCGGCCCGTTGTAACAACCATCCTTACCGGGACCTGCTGGCGCTGCCGCGGACCGTACCACCTAAACACCAAGCTCGAGGATTGTGAGCTCATCATCATCTCATCCGAACTACCTGATTGGTAAATAGACTGACCCGCTACCCCCTTCCCTACCTTACGAGACTCTAATCGAGGGGACCCCGGCGTCCAGACCTCCTTGTACCATTCCACCGTATCATAACTAAGTACCTATAAAGAACACTGAACCTTATCCGTGTGTGATTCCTGTCTGTGGGGGGGAAGTTACTTGTCTGTACGATCGCTGGAGACGGCTCTCCCCGGAGACCTCTCCCCCTGACCCCGGCCGGCCCTCCCGGTCCGTCTACCTTTTCTAACATTGGTGGCCAGCGGCGCGATCCGAATCAACGCGTAAGCGTACAGAGAGTAGCTCACCCCACGACAAAAACACGATGTCGACCAAAGATAGCAGCTCCACCGAGAAATTCCAAATGGAGAAATTAGAAGAATACAACCACCGCGAACTGAGACAATTTTGCATAGAACTTGGCATTGCTACCACCGGCCTGAGTACCAAGGATGATCTAAAGCGCGCTCTGGAGTCATGGACAGAAACGGGGGTCACAGGACCCTCCGACCAAAGCAGCGTCACCCCAGACCAAACCAGCATCACACCAGAGGGGAACACCACGGCTCCCGAGGAGCGGGGAACGGGCCTTCCGCAAGAGGAGATCCGAGAAAGAGACAGAGTCAGATTACACGAGTTGGAGATGGCACGACTCAAGATGGATGGGGAACTCAAGTTAGCTGAACAGAAACTTAACCTCGAGCATATGCGGCTTCGAGAGGAACGAGAAGAAAAGCAGAGACAGAGAGAGCTGGAAGAGAAAAAAATAACGCTCGAGCACGAGCGCCGACTAGCGGAAATAGAACTGCGCAAACAGAATAAGGAACTGGGGGTGCCTGAGCGACCACACACCCCGGGGCCAAGTGAGAAAAAAGTTCACATCCCCAAGGATGTTGTCCGCGAATATGTCCGAGAAGACGACATACAACAGTGGTTTAAAGCCTATGAGATCGCAATGACCTCCCACCGAATCGACCGGAGTGATTGGGGAGCCGGACTTTGGGGGAGATTTATCAACGAGGGTCGCGATGCCCTGCTGCAGCTCCCCGATCACCAAATGTCGTCCTACGACCACATGAAGGCTGCCCTCCTCACCCGCTACGGCCTCACGCCCGAGATGTACCGCCAGAGGTTCAGAGATTGCACCAGGATCCCAGGTACAACGTGGGTAGAATACGTGAACTATTTCAGCCGGGCATTCGAAGGGTGGATCAAGGGAAGTCAGGTCACCACTTACGAACAACTCTTCAACCTTATGGTATGGGAGCACCTGTCAAACAACTGTTTCGTCGAGCTCCGGCAGCACCTACTCGACAGTAAGCTGACCGACCCCCGGCAGCTCGCCGCCGAAGCTGACCGGTGGGAAAGCACCCGAGTGGGCCGGAGAGGGCCCCACGACCAGAACAGAGGCAACCAAGGCCAGCACCATCCTCGGGGAGGAGGAGGGGGTCAGGGGCGAGGGAGAGACGCCTTGCCAACAACACCCGTGGCCAGCACCCCGCCCCCGGCCGGCCGGGGCAACCCCCCGTTGCGGCCTGGGTACCGAGCCAACGTCACGTGCCACCGGTGCCAGCGACTAGGCCACTACGCCAATGACCCGAACTGCCCGCTAAATCAAACACCCAAGCCCCGCCAGGTAGCGGCCGCTGCCCTAGGGGAAGAGCAATCCTCGGAGGGACCCGAAGAGTACGAGCCGGCCCAGCAAGGGTGGGAACCGGCCGCCATGGTCCTGGCATGCCTAGGAGGAAGAGACATGGTTCCGCGGGCTCCCCTACCCGCCAACACCAGAAAATACGGTCAGTGGGTGACCATTAATGGACAGAGAGCCGAGGCCTTGCGTGACACCGGCGCCAGCGTGACGGCCGTCCGCTGTCATCTGGTGAAGCCCGAGCAGATCCTGCCGAACATTCTCTGCCCCGTCCGCTCGGCGGATAACTCTGAGAGTATGTGTAAGATGGCCTGCGTCCCGTTTGAATGGGGAGGGGTCTCCGGCCTACTGAAGGTGACGGTCCGGGACGATGCCCCCGTGGACTGCCTCCTGGGGAATGACCTCGAGAGTTCCTCGTGGGCCACCGTCGAGAAAAGAGAGCACCTGGGGATGCTGGGCCTCCCGGACTGGGCCTGCATAACCACCCGATCCATGGCCGCCCGGGCCACCCCCCGATCAGAAGAAACCGAATGGCCGGCACCTCCGCCCCCGGTTGCCCCCGTCGAGGACAACAGCGAGGCCGACCTCCCGGACCCGACTATCGAAGCCGACGCACAACACCAGGACCTTCCGGATCTGGCTCAGTGGCGTCAAGAGGGGGGGCCCACCCAAGAACAGTTCCGCCAGGAACAAAAGACCTGTCCCTCCCTCGAGGGACTCCGCCAACAAGCCGATACCCAAAACGCAGGGGACACCACCGGAACCCACTGGGTCTACTGGGACAACGACCTGCTCTACAGCGAGCAAAGAATCGCCGAGCTGGGGGCCGGTCGAGTTCTGGTGGTACCGCCCCGCTTCCGAGACTTTCTGCTCAACCTGGCCCACGATGTCCCCCTGGCTGGACACCTGGGCCAGGACAAAACATACAGTCGCCTGGTGACCCACTTTTTCTGGCCAAAAATGAGGAATGACGTCCTGAACCACTGCCGATCTTGCCCCACGTGCCAAGCCAGCGGGAAGAGTGGTCGGAAGCTGAAGGCCCCTCTGCAACCCTTCCCGGTGGTCACCACCCCGTTCGAGAGGGTGGGGATAGACATTGTGGGGCCTCTGGACCCCCGCACGGCACAAGGACACAGGTTCATCTTGGTACTAGTGGACCATGCCACCCGCTACCCCGAGGCGGTACCCCTACGGACAGTGACAGCTCCGGTGGTTGGCCGGGCCCTGATGGGGATCTTCTCCAGGGTAGGCTTCCCCCGAGAAGTCGTCAGCGACCGAGGTACGAATTTCATATCTAAATACATGAAGTCCCTCTGGCAACAATGCGGGGTCACCTACAGATTCATGACCCCCTATCACCCCCAAGGGAACGGACTAGTGGAGCGTTTTAACCGCACTCTCAAGGGGATGATTGGGGGATTGGAAGAGCCTCTCCGTCGCCAGTGGGATGTGCTGCTCCCGTGCCTCCTCTTCGCCTACCGAGAAGTCCCCCAGAAGTCCCTCGGCTTTAGCCCTTTCGAACTCTTGTACGGGCACCCTGTGCGAGGGCCCCTCAGCCTAGTCAAGGAAGGTTGGGAGATGGCCCCCTTAACGACCCCTCCCGACGTCTTCAAATACATCCTGGCCCTACGAAACCAGACCCGGCGCTTCAGGGAGATGGCCAAGGCGAACCTCGAGGCCAGTCAGGAGGACATGAAAAGGTGGTATGATCACAATGCCTCCTCCGTTGAGTTCGAGCCTGGGCAGCAAGTATGGGTGATGTCCCCCACCGAACCATGTGCCCTGCAAGACAAGTGGACGGGGCCCTTCGAAGTGGTCGAGCGTAAAAGCCCCGTCACTTACCTCATCGACATGGGGTCCACCCGGAACCCCCTGCGGGTCCTCCACACCAACCGGCTCAAACCACACTTTGTGCGCTCCGAACTAAGCCTCCTGATGGCGACCGACAGTGGTACAGAAGAAGACTCCGAGCCCCTCCCGGATCTCTTAAAGACTCAGGAGAAGGACGGCTCCGTGGATGGGGTCCGGCTCTCCGACGCCCTCACTTCGGAGCAACGCCAGGACTGCCGGGACCTCCTGCTGCAGTTCGCTGCCCTGTTCTCCCTCACCCCCGGGGTCACCCCTTGGTGTTTGCACGACGTAGACACCGGGGACAGTCCCCCTGTCCGGCACCGGGCCTACCGCGTACCAGATCGGGTACGGGCCTGCATACAGGAGGAAGTGGCCAAGATGCTCACGATCGGGGTCATCGAGCCCTCGGACAGTCCCTGGGCCAGTCCGGTTGTATTAGTTCCCAAGGCCGCTGCCCCCGGCACCGCCCCTGAACTGAGATTCTGCGTCGACTACCGGGGCTTGAACGCTGTCACCCGGACCGACGCTCATCCCATCCCCCGAGCAGACGAGCTGATCGACCGGCTGGGGGCCGCCCGCTACCTTAGTATCTTCGACCTAACGGCGGGCTACTGGCAGATCGGCCTCACACCCAGGGCTCAGGAACGGTCAGCCTTCTCCACCCCCGATGGCCACTATCAATTTAAGGTCATGCCCTTTGGCATGAAGAATGCCCCCGCCACATTCCAACGTCTTGTGAACCAGGTCTTGGCAGGGCTCGAAGAATTCAGCGCTGCCTACCTGGACGATATCGCTGTATACAGCCGCCACTGGTCCGACCACCTCCGTCACCTCCAAGAGGTCCTCCAAGCCCTCCAGCGGGCCGGCCTCACCATTAAAGCCGGCAAGTGCCAAATTGGCCAAGGGTCTGTGACCTACCTTGGGCACCAAGTGGGAAGCGGGCTGGTGGCCCCACTACAACTTAAGATTGCTGCCATCCAGTCCTGGCAGCCCCCCGTCACCCAGACCGAGGTCCGAGCCTTCTTGGGGCTCACCGGCTACTACCGGCGGTTCGTGAAGGACTACGGCAGCATCGTGGGGCCCCTCACGGGACTCACATCCAAGAATCAACCGAAGCGGGTCCACTGGACTCCTGATTGTCAAGCGGCCTTCGAGGAGCTGAAGGCCGCCCTGTGCACCGCCCCGGTGCTCCAGGCCCCCGATTACAGTCGGGAATTTGTAGTGCAGACCGACGCCTCCGACCACGGCATCGGGGCCGTCCTCTCTCAGCTGAACCCCGAAGGTCATGACCAGCCGGTGGCCTTCATCAGTCGACGTCTCCTGGCCCGAGAACAGCGTTGGAGCACAATCGAGAGGGAGGCATTTGCAGTAGTGTGGGCCCTCAAAAAGCTCCGACCCTATCTCTTCGGTACCCACTTCCGGGTACAAACCGACCATCGACCCCTGCAATGGCTGATGCAGATGCGGGGGGAGAACCCAAAACTCTTGCGCTGGTCCATTTCCTTGCAGGGAATGGACTTCACTGTGGAGCACCGGCCAGGCCAAGACCACGCCAACGCGGACGGCCTGTCCCGCTTTTTCCGCCTCGACGAAGAGAGTCCCCAAGGAGATGGGTGACTCTCCCCGCCTTCAGCTGGGGGGTACGCATGTTGGACAGGCCACACAGAGGGCTTGCTCCCCCCCCCGCACGACAGGGCCCGAGCTCCGGCCCACCCGGCATACCCCCGTGACAAGCCCCTGTACTCCGTCTCCCGACGGACCCTCTGCCCGCGGACCCCTACTCATCACGGGGTCCAGCCCCACCGGCTTCCCCGGCCGGGTCAAGCCGCCATCTTGGGCCCTGCACCACGCGGCCGCGTGGCCTCACCTCGACCCTAACCCCGGGCCTGGCCGGCCCCGACATTCCGGCACCACCATCCACCCAGGAGGTGAGCGGACCACTTGGCAGGTCAATGGGGGAACGAAGCGTCAAGAGCTCTTCCCCCCGCCAGGTGCCGATCGCCTCCAGCTCCCCCAGGCGCTGGCTCCACCCCCTGCTGGGTGTCTGGACACCTTCATCCCGGACCCTCCGACCTCCAAGTGCGAGGGTCCGGACATCAAAGGGCACCAGCCCTATAACTAAGACAGCTCCGGAGCAGGAAGGCAGTTGTATCCTGGAGTCGAGAGACACCGAGTGAACTCAACCCTGACGGTCTACTGGCGCTGCCGTAGCCCGCTCTTGTGAACCATCGTCCTGCCTGCTGGCGCTGCCGCGGCCTTCTGCTACCTTCATCTTCCTGGGACCTGCTGGCGCTGCCGCGGCCCGTTGTAACGACCATCCTCACCGGGACCTGCTGGCGCTGCCGCGGACCGTCATCTTCCTGGGACCTGCTGGCGCTGCCGCGGCCCGTTGTAACGACCATCTTCCTGGGACCTTCTGGCGCTGCCGCGGCCCGTGGTAACGACCATCTTCCTGGGACCTGCTGGCGCTGCCGCGGCCCGTTGTAACGACCATCTTCACCGGGACCTGCTGGCGCTGCCGCGGACCGTCATCTTCCTGGGACCTGCTGGCGCTGCCGCGGCCCGTTGTAACAACCATCCTTACCGGGACCTGCTGGCGCTGCCGTGGACCGTACCACCTAAACACCAAGCTCGAGGATTGTGAGCTCATCATCATCTCATCCGAACTACCTGATTGGTAAATAGACTGACCCGCTACCCCCTTCCCTACCTTACGAGACTCTAATCGAGGGGACCCCGGCGTCCAGACCTCCTTGTACCATTCCACCGTATCATAACTAAGTACCTATAAAGAACACTGAACCTTATCCATGTGTGATTCCTGTCTGTGGGGGGGAAGTTACTTGTCTGTACGATCGCTGGAGACGGCTCTCCCCAGAGACCTCTCCCCCTGACCCCGGCCGGCCCTCCCGGTCCGTCTACCTTTTCTAACAGTTATTTATCAAACATGATGCCCAAAAACATGTTACGGGGCTGTTTTGACAACTCCCTCCCACATAGTCATGTTGAGGGAGTCCCCAAACATCCCCCAAGAGCAAAAACGGTTTTATTTTTTTTTCGGCAATTTCGCCGAGTACGCTTACCGTACGCTTACCGTAAGCGTACGGTAAAAAATAGAAATAAAAAAAACACTATCCACACTTACCCCACCCCCTGTGCTTTTGTTGGCCGTAGGCCACCAAATGTACAGGGCTTATTACATCAGTAAAAAAACTATATTTTGGCAACATGAAATTATAAAATCGAAATAAAAAAAACACTATCCACATTGACCCCACCCCCTGTGCTTTTGGTGGCCGAAGGCCACCAAATGTACAGGGCTTATTAAAGTTGATAAAAACCGTGCACGGAACGCACTGCGTTAAGTGGGCGCGCACGCCTCGAATGGCGTAAAGTAACTTAGCATTTAAAAAACCGTACAAATTCACTGAAAAAACCATAGGTTTCACACACGTTATAGTTAGGAATTAGCATTTAAAAAACCTTGCAAATTCACTGAAAAAACCATAGGTTTCACACATGTTATAGTTAGCGGAAATTTTACTGATAAAAAACCAATGAAATTGCCCCGTTATAGTTAGTGCTGGCAACTATAACTCACGCGACCGCAATCTTCTGCTGATGACATATGTGTCTTTATAAAAAAAAATATTTGTAATATATGTATAGCTAAAAATGTATGGAAGAAGACATGGGCAAATAAGTGTCTAAATACAGTATTAGCATCAGCAGAGGATTGCGGTCGCGTGAGTTATAGTTGCCAGCACTAACTATAACGGGGCAATTTCATTGGTTTTTTATCAGTAAAATTTCCGCTAACTATAACATGTGTGAAACCTATGGTTTTTTCAGTGAATATATATATATATATATATATACACACACACACATATATATATGTATATATATATATATATATCCACAAAAACAGGTCACCCCAAATGAAGATGCCTCCACGGGGAGTTGAACACTACTTTTAATTGAGGACCTCACAGTGCGGCAAAGTAGCAGTCTCTCCCTTCAGCAATAGAAAGCCCTACGTGTTTCAAACATCAAGTGTTCTTGTTCACGGGCTGTGCAAAGAGGAAATAGGAGTCAGTCTTCAAGAAACACCTGAAGGAGCAGTTTATCATTTTCACCGACCCACTGGGGATATACCAATTTTAAGAATACAAGCACAGCAGCACCAACTGTGGATTTATTATGTGGAGACTACAAGTACCATGATGCAATGCTGCAAACGCCCACATGGGTGGAACTTGGAGTGATTTGAATAAAGGAGTTTCACAATGGCTGCTGGTGCTTCATTTGTGCCAGTGAATAAGGACAGAGTACTGTCCGAAACGTGTTTGGCTTTGGATGCAGGATCACAGTAGGAAGCTGTCACCACTACAGCCTGAAAGTTACACAGAGTAACTCTCTCATGTGAGGTGTATTCACTGTTGGGCAACCTTTCTTGTGTGGTATAAGAGAGGCTTGTCTGGTCGCGAAGACGCCCCGCTGCGGTTAAGCGGCTCTGCGGCGCTTGAAATTCAAGACGCTGTGAGAATGGGAGTGTCCAGTCTTGTGGAACATGGTAATTAAGGGTGGGCGTCAAATTCCATTCCGCTCGCGGAATTGGGATATTTTGACATTTTCGTGTTCCGCGGAGAGCGCGAAAATGCCCAAATTTTCGCTATTTGCTGTGTTGCGAAGAATGTTTTCATGTTCGTGCTTTGAAAATACGTTCTCGCGTGCGCGATCGCCTTACCGGGATCCCTGCATTCGCCGACGAGTTTTCCAGTCTGTTCGCATGTGCCACGAGATGTTGATAGCCAGTCGCGCTATCCCGTGATAGTTCGCGATCGCGATCACGTCATTCTCCTCAACCTCAGACACCGCGAGAGTCTGCGATCGTGAACACGTCATTTTCCAGCGCGAGAGAGAGCGTGGGGTCACAAACACGTCAATCGCTACCGCGACAAAGACCGAGAGATCACAAACACGTCATTTTGGACGCGCCATCGACAGCTGGCAGAAGTGTGGTGAAGGTCGCGATTGCGAACACGACAAATTTTTGATTTGGAGAAGAATATTAAGTCTAGCAGCATAAAACCTTCTCTAAATGATGAATTGGATGGAAAAAACTCCTCTGATTGACATTTGGCTGTCCTTTTATGTGCAAGGAGTCCTTTTTTTAAAAAAAACTTTGGGGGGAGAGAGAGGAAGTGCCACAGAGTCTCCAACTTCCTGTTCCTGTCCATCAGGCTCCTCCCAGTGCTTGGTCCATCTCCTGTTCATTCTGCCTTTGGATTTCAGCTGGAAGGATAACGCTTTGTGTCTGCTGCATCATTATCATTGTATTTGAGGACTTTTGAATTTGATATTTTACAAGTAAGTTGGTGTTGTGTCTGTTTGATTGGGGGCATTGCAGTTGCTGCAACTACAATTGTGGTACTTATCATTCTTTTTTTGAAATTGTTGCAGGTAGCCAGTAGGCCCAGAGCTAGTCATGGGTGGGTGCATGATGAAGCAAATGTTCCTTTGGTGTGTGTTGAATGTTTTTCAAACATCATTTAGGCCATGGATGGCATTGGATTGAGTTGGAAAATGTGGTTTTTGGGGGGGATTTCTGTTTTTGGGGGTGTGTTAAAGAAATGCCTTTGTTGTGTGTACCTGATGTGTTGGTGTGCACCTTGCAGACCTTGTTTTTCCCTGTGGATTTTCGTTTTTGCATTTTATTGCATTAAAAAGGCACAGCAGTGTGGTTTAGCATGCATCTTTTGCCTGGCTTCTTTTTAGGCCTTTTGGCAGTTCATTGATTGCTAGCCCTCCAGCTTGTTGCTTGTGATTTGCGAGTGTGTATGTGGCTGTGGGCCTTTTCTGGTTGGAGTTATTAGTGTGCAGCTTTTGCCATATATATAGGCCTGCATGGTATTCCTTTGTGGCCTAGGGTTCTTGTGGGCCTGGCCATGAGGCTAGCGGCCATTTTGAAGGCAGGCAGTGTGTTTTTTGCAATAGGCCTGCATTGTCTGTCTTTTCTTTCTTGTAGTTGGGTGGGCCTGGCCATGTGGCTGGTGGCCATTTTGAAGCCTAGGCCTGCAAGCTTGTGTGGCCTTGTCTGCCCACAGGCCTGCCTTTATCCAGTAGGCTCAGAGCAGGTAGCCACAAGTGCATTAAACAAGTGTTTTTCTGTGTGTCCTGTAAATTTAAACATCATTTAGGGCATGGATGGCATTGGATTGAGTTGGAAAATTTGTTTTTCTGGGGGGGGGGGGGAGATTTCTGTTTTTGGGGGTGTGTTAAAGAAATGCCTTTGTTGTGTGTGCCTGGTGTGTTGGTGTGCACCCTGGAGACCTTGTTTTGCCCTGTGAATTTTCATTTTTGCATTTTATTGCATTAAAAAGGCACAGCAGTGTGGTTTAGCATGCATCTTTTGCCTGGCTTCTTTATAGGCCTTTTGGCAGTTCAGTGATTTTGATTGCCATGCCTCCAGCTTGCTGCTTGTGATTTGCAAGTGTGTATGTGGCTGTGGGCCTTTTCTGGTGGGGGTTATTAGTGTGCAGCTTTTGCCATATATATAGGCCTGCATGGTATTCCTTTGTGGCCTAGGCTTCTTGTTGTGGGCCTGGCCATGAGGCTGGCGGCAATTTTGAAGGCAGGCAGTGTGTTTTTTGCAACAGGCCTGCATTGTCTGTCTTCTCTTTCTTGTAGTTGGGTGGGCCTGGCCATGTGGCTGGTGGCCATTTAGAAGCCTAGGCCTACAAGCTTGTGTGGCCTTGTCTGCCCACGTGCCTGCCTTCATCCAGTAGGCTCAGAACAGGTAGCCACAAGTGCATTAAACAAGTGTTTATCATTGTGTCCTGTTGAATTTAAACATCATTTAGGGCATGGATGGCATTGGATTGAGTTGGAAAATGTTAAAGAAATGCCTTTGTTGTGTGAGCCTGGTGAGTTGGTGTGCACCCTGCAGACCTTGTTTTGCCCTGTGGATTTTCGTTTATGCATTTTATTGCATTAAAAAGGCATAGCAGTGTGGTTTAGCATGCATCTTTTGCCTGGGTTCTTTATAGGCCTATTGGCAGTTCATTGATTGCCAGGCCTCCAGCTTCTTGCTTGTGAGTGTCCATGTGGCTTGTGGCCTTTTCTGGTGGGAGGTAATATGGGCCTGTATGGTTTTCCTATTGGCTTACTGCTTCATCCATCCCCTTTGCCAGCAGCAGCTCCCTTTCATTACATTTGTATTTTTGTGGTTGTTCTTATTCTTTCCTATCCTTCCTGAGAGTGTAGTATGTGTATACTGTACATAGTAAGTAGTATACAATAGCCCTTGTTGCCAAAGTCTCACAAATGGCCACACTATATCTTCTATTTTTTTGTTTGTACTAGTAGGAATTGAACCACAACAACAAATGCAACATTTCACTGATGTTCTTCTCCTGGCTTATTTGCTTTTAGGTGCACAAAAAGACACAGGAGGCGGTAACTATCAACATCCTCCATTGTACTGCCAGACAGAAGTCCTGCTGCGGACTACATCACGTCCAACTGTGACCACAGACATCTCTGCAACTTGTGCACCTGCGTCCTGTCTGACCTCTGAAGAAAAAGCAAGAGGCACTAACCACGACTGGTGTGCCGGCAAATGTGGTTTTTGGGACCAAAAAACACACGCCTGCAGCATCGTTGTCTGGCGGGAACCAAGCTGGGAGCAGCACATCCGCACCAGCGGGCCAACCCCACCAACCTAGAGCCCATGAGTGTCGCAGAGATAGCCAGTCTACTAACGAGCAGCAATGTTGAAATGTCAGTATCACAAAGTGGTACACAATCAACGCATGCGGCAACTCAGCAGATAAGTCTGCAGCAGCAGGCGCAGCCAGACGAACAGCAGCAGCAAGCGCAGCCGCAAGAACAGTAGCAGCAGGCGCAGCCGCAAGAACCGCAGCAGCCGCAAGAACCCCAGCAGCCGCAAGAACCGCAGCAGCCACAAGAACCGCGGCAGCCGCAACAACCGCCACAACAACAGCCCACAATAGTAGTTGTTCCTCCTGAAGTAGGGGCATTTCAGGAAATCGAGCTTCCTGCAGACAAAGAGGGTCAAGCCACTGTTTCAGAAGATCCATTGTCTTCCAGACCTCAGCAAGAAAAAAAGGAGGGTTATTCCATCATCTTCTTCTTCAAGTCCCGCTTCTGATGATCTTGATGCCACTTGGAAGCCACCACCTCAGTCTGAGAGTGATGCACGCCGCAAGACAAGGCTAGTGAAAAGGAAGGTTCCAGAAAGCCTTAGAGTTATGAAGGTAGATGTAAAAGAGGGAGATGATGATGATGATAAGCCAATCATCACGGACATCACTCCTGGCCCAAAGGACATGGAGACCAACATTATTACCCTATCCACAATAGCTGCAAGGGATGTAGCACGGATACCACCAACACAGGTAACACCACCACGACTTCCAGCTTCCATATTTTCATTTGCAAAGGAAAGGCAGGGACCTACATCCAGCTCAACCACCACCTCAGTAGGTAGTAGTAGAAGTCACAGTGTAGCTGCTTAGAGTCACATTCCAAGCACACCCTCCAGTTCATCTGGTATTGAAAGTAACACATCCAGCAGCACCAGAAAGTTCTCCTCCCCCGTTTGGGACTTCTTTTCGGTTAGCAGTAAGGATGAGAACATTGCTATATGCTCAATTTGTCGCCATGCTGTTCGGGGGAGTAAGCTTGGTACAAACTATGGTACCGGAGGCCAAACAAGTCATCTCAAAATACACCACACTATCGTGTGGGAGGCTCACCTACTTTGCTTAGATCAAAGTAAAACTCAGCCTATTTTTGTTGGGCATGAAGAATCAGGGGACGATATTATTGCGATGGAAGGTGAACAAGAGGAAGACAATTCTAGCCGTGTCCCCAGTAGTGTAGTAGTACCGGCCACATCCTCCTCAGAAACATCTCAGTGGCACCACAGTAAGAGTCTGAGTCAGGCTGAGACACCAAGGCGACCAAGTAGTACTACAATGATTATGAAACAAAGTGCGTCGTTGAGCCTAACTGGGTTGAAGAAAACTGCACCACAAAGAAAAATAATCCATACTACCATTGACCGCATGCTTAGGTTGAAGGGGCAGTACTGACACAACCACCCAATGGCACAATTGTACAATGCGAATCTGGCTAAAATGTTAGTGCTGGACCTCCTCCCTTTTTCATTTGTGGAAGGGGTGAGTTTCCCTGAATTTGTGTCAACCATCTGCCCTAAATGGAAGGTTCCTAGCCGGTCCTATTTTGCAAGAGTTGCTGTTCCAGCACTACATCATGATGTGCTGGAATTGGTTGGACAAGCTTTGCAGCAGAGTGCTGTTCACAATATCCACCTAACAACAGACATGTGGACCAGTTGTCAAGCCACTGATTACATGTGCATCACTGCACATTTGTGGGGGTTAGAGATCAGCTATCTGAAGGTGCTGTTGACGCAGCTGAGATTTTTAAAGCTACTCGGAAACATGCAACTGTATCCATGTAAGCCATGGAGAAATCTCATACTGCTGTAAACATACTGGAAGAGTTTCAGAGCAAGGTTTTTGAATGGCTGCGTCCAAGAGGGCTTAAGATTGGTTTTGTTTCCACGGATAATGGCAGTAATGTACTTAAGGCCATGGAGCTTGGTTCCTATTTCAGGGTTCCGTGTTTGGCGCACTGCATTAACATTATTGTTCAAGACTTTCTGAAAAAAGAAGCCATAACCAGCAACTTATTGACCATCTGCAGAAGAATATGCACTCATTTCAGCCATTCTTTTAAAGCTCGGAAGCAGCTGAGGATCATTCAATTTGACTATAGGATGCTAGTCAAAGCACTCGTCCAGGAGGTGGCAACACGTTGGAACTCAACTTATTACATGCTTGACCATCTGTTTGAGCAGTACAGGCCAATCAGTGAAAATGTCATGCAAAGAGGGGATGCTACTGTGAAAGGCATGAGCCTTCAGATGGACCATTTGTGCCTAGTTAAATGCCTGACTGAGATGCTTCTTCCTTTCGAGGTCTTCACACGTGAAGTCAGCAAGGAGGACTGTACTATGGTCCAAGCTATCCCATTGTTGCAAATGCTAGAGCATCAGCTGAAGGAGGTGTCAGAAGCATACAAAGATGTAGAGGAAAAAAAAGAAGCCTATGAGTTGGTGGAGAGCTTAGCTCGTCGCTTAGCTGACAATACAAGGGTGCAAAATAAGAATTTGTCACAAAAACATTACATTTGTGCCACAATTCTGGATCCACTGACAAAATGGGCACTGAAGACATTAATTTCTTTTTCAGAAATGGATGTTGCCCGGTATAAAACGTGGATAGCTGAGTCAGCGAGTAAGTTGGAAAATGAACGGCTGCTAATTAAAAGCCCGCTAGACAAACCCACAACATGTACTGCAGCAGGGCATCCGGCGTCAAGTTCAACTTGGGAGCCTGAGCGCAGTGCGTTTGGTTCAGAACACTCACCAACACTATCTACAACAGCAAGAGCTGTATCTTCAGGCCCAGTAAAATCGTTACAGGATTGGTATTTACAGCAAGGCATTGGTAAGTCCAGTGCTGATGCAACAAGAAAAGAGCCTGAAAAAAGTTTTGCACCCCTGAACATTGAGCGGATGGTTCAGGCCTATCTGGATGACCCAACAGAGGTGTACATTGATCAAAACCCATTGAGGTATTGGTATGGGAAAAGGGCCCAATGGCCAGTGCTCAGCAGGCTGGCGATAAAATATCTGGCTTGCCCTGTCGCAAGTGTCTCTTCAGAACATGTTTTCAGTGCTGCTGGTTCCATTGTAACAGTGAGAAGGATGAGTCTCTCACCCAAAAATGTGGAGGGGTTAACAATGATCAAAATGAATCAGTACTTTATACCACCAAATTACACAATACACGAATCAAGGGAGGAAGATGAGGACAGCAGCTCAGGTGACGGAACTGGTGTGTTAGATGATGATGACCTACTTCTGGTTGAACCCCCAGAGTTTGAGGACAAGCTATACTTCCCTGACAATTAGGCTTGCACTTCCAGTTCTTACTGTCTTCCTCACTTATTTTCTTTTATTGGTGTATCTGTCTTTCTGGTTAAAAACTTTGAATCACAACAAATCCATCACCACCGTCTTCTAATTGTTTTATTGCCATATACAAGTTTCGGCTGGCTGCATATCACAGTACACTCCTCAAAATCCTGCTCCTCCATCCTCCTGAATCTCCCTAAATCCATTGCCCTCAAGAAGTCAGATGATGATTGGATGATGCAAAATAGAAGAAAAAAGAACAAATATTTCCAAGTCCCTTCAAAATAAGTGGAACATGATTGATGATGACTACTATAGCTATCCTCCTTTGTGATCCGAATGAGACTTCCCATTAACAGAAGATTAGAAGGAACAGGTACTGAATGATGCCATGCATTGGACGCTGACTGAGTGATTTTGTTGTTGTTTATTGTGCATGAAGTTACTTCATTGTGTACTTTATGTAATAATCTACACACTAAAAGTAACTCAAGTCACTTTTCCCCTCTTGTTTTTTTAATACCAAATTTTTACTTCTACTGCAGGCTGATACATTGCATTTTGAATATAGGAAGGGGACTCACTTGGTACACCCAGACTGAGTAGAACAACACCATCATGATGACCACAGTTAACATAGTATCTTCACAGTCACTCAGTACACAGACCGGAGATGATTGATGGAATTAGTCAAGCCGTTTCATGAGTGGCATATAAGGTAAACAAGTAAACAACAACCACAGCAGACCTAAATGTCTGTGTAGCGGTGGAGTCAAGTGTAGCGGTGGTAGGACTGCGGTAAATTGTAAAATGCTATGTTGCGTTGTCCAACTCTTTCAAAAAATGTCCGCTAAATGGAGGATGTGCAAAGGGGGCCGTCACCGTGGACCTGCTCTGTCCTGTTGGTGTTGTAGGTTAATGCTGGAAACAGACTAGAGTAGAGATGATGCATCCATGCCACCTCGGAAAGTGTTCTTGTTGCACTACAACTTTAACTTGTCCATTTTTTTCAACTTGGTTTCAATCTCAATATCCCTTTTGTTTTTGCATCTACAATTACAGGCTGGGCCTTACCCTGTGCTATACTTGGGAAAACAACAATGCACACTTACCTTACCAATTAATCTACATCTGCCAGGCAGGCAGTGGTGTCACCCAAGATTGATGGACGGAGCATCCATGGAAGGGAGGACCAAGCAGAATGCCGAGATTCAACTCACCATTTGACCCGGATAACACAGTAACAGTATCAATTTTCATCTTTTAAATAATTTGATTCATTTTTTTGTCTACAATCATTACAACAGTGTGTTCTTGTTGTTATTACTATTATTATTACGTTTGCTCTCTGTCTAAAATTCATCCCTACAGATATTTTAAAATTTTCTTTGCTGTCTGTAAAAGTAAGCCTGGTAACACTGAACACAAAGTGTATGTAATCCGGGTCTCTCCTTATCATCAATCATCATGCATGCCTTATTTCCTTTTTCTCCCTTAACATATTGATATGGATATGGTAGTCTACAAAGATTCTGTTGTTTGATGTTTGTCCATGCATACCGTTTTTCTTTCTCAAACGTTTCCCCAAAACCCCCTTCCCAACCATTCAACAAACCCTAACCCTCTTCCCCCGGGCTGTGTGACTTATTGAGGTATGACTACATTAAATGTACATCAGTAATTTATCACACGCTTGCTGGGGCAGATGTGGCAAAAGCAACAGTACTTCAATTTCAAGGCAGGGCGGAGATCTTCTTCTGCTTGCCCACCCATGAGCAGTATATTTGTGAGGTAATTTTTTTACCAAAGGAACCGGCTAATACATCAGCATTAATTCACGGCATTGATTGGATTAATGAATTTCATTTGTTGTCATCCTCCTACACAGCACTAACAGTTACGCTTGTGTCAGTGTGCTGTAGGCCTAGTCAAGTGACTCGACACAACTAGAGTTACTGTGTACTACCAGGCTATCTCCACCACCATTATGTTTTGTTGTATTTGGGCATATTATTGTTTGGCAGTAAGTTCTGTTCTGTACTGTACTTCATTCTACGACTCCTTGAAGAGTCTCTCTCAGGCTACTGACTGTCTCATTTTCTTTTTTGGCAAATGCTGCTGCCAGTGTCTACTACTATCACCACCACAACCATGGCATGTTAGGAAAGAAAACCATCATCACCACGCAGCCATCGCTGTGCCTAAGTTCAATATCAAGCAAAGGTAAGAGAAGTTTGGGGGAGGCATAATTAATAATGGACATGTTTTCAATAATTCAATTTCACACACCCCTTTGAGTCCAGTTGCAGAGTGCCTAGAGTAGAAGAGACTGAGAGTACTAGTAGTAGGACAAGTCACTCAGTGAGGGGTGCCGCATCTATCTGTTTCTGTCTTACAAAGTCATCCAATTATTAAAATCAAACACTGGCTGTGTGCGGCCCTGCACCAGCAAGGAAAGAACCCAGAAAACATTAACAACATCATATGTAAACTTAAGTAGAAATATATTATTTAATACCCTAACAAAAATAAACTATGTAAAAAAAAATCCCACACCTGACCCACCCCTCTCCCTAACCCAACCAATGTCCATAAAGAAAATGTCAAATTGTCCAAAAGAGGAAACCCAACGCCTGGATCCCACCCACCCCAAGAATAATTAAAAAGGGGGCAATAAGAACAGGGTCTAAGTTTGGCTGGCTTTTTTCAGGAGGACACGAACATGCTCCTCCAGGCGGGCAGCACGGTGCTTCAATGCGTGACAGTTGCATCCACAGGGGGGGCAGCACTGATGTAGGGGCGGTGGTGGGCGGCTGCCAGACGGTGGTGCCGTACCACTGGAGGGCAGTGGCTGGGGCCCAGTGCATTGTAGGAGGCTGCAGCTGCTGCCGCCTCCTCCTCCTCCGCTTCCAGGACCACCAGCCGCCGATATTCGTTCTGTATTGCCTCCAGTTTCTGACACCGGGCCTTGGCTGCCAACTCCTTCCAGTCAGGTTTCCCCTTGGAAGGAGTAGCAATATATGAAGAAGAAAAAACAAGACTATTGTAAAATATACACTTAGCAAAGCAGTAAGACAAATATTTTTACACATAGTGTCATGGTAGCACTAGCAAGCACATAACATTTGTGGTATGTATGTACTATCCTCCCACTTTCTTGGACTTTAACATTTGTGGGAGTTTCAGGCATTCAACCAACCATGCATCTGATTCCTATCAGCCACCTATGCATGCTGCATGCATCCCACGAATCCTTCTCGGCCAGTCATAAATCTTAAATGTCGCCCGTCCTTCTTCCTTCCACTCTTCTTTCCCTTTTTGTTCAACCCATACATCAAGGTCATCTGATCTGACTTTTAGTCTTCTCCATAAAACTTTCACAGCGGAGTTGAAATCAGATAGAAGAGGCCATTGGTTACTCAACACTCCCGCCGCTAATGCTTTTACTAATGCTAAGTAAAGGGTGTCTTCAACCGTTCACAACAATTTCTTACTTAGTAAGTCAACTGTACAGTATTCTACAGTACACCCTTGCAGTGAGTGTAATGTCAATAAGTAAGGATTAGGAATCTAACTTACCACCGCCCACCACTGCTGCTGGCTCACACCCAGCAGCTCCTCCTGCAACTGCTGCCTCCTCCTCTCCTCCATCAGCAGCCGCGTCGCCTTCGCCGCTGGCCACGGTACTGGTGGGTGGTAGTGCACCGTGAAAAAACATTACACATTTTTTAGGTGTCATATCCACCTCCCCCTATTTTTTACTAGCAAGATTGAAAAATGAATTAATAGTAATACATACAAATACAACATACATCACTAGTACAAATCAGATAGTAGTAGAGTAGACACTAGTAGTGGTCCCTAGAGTCATTCTAGTCTTTGCTTAGTTAGCCCGAGCCATGCTACCATTTTACCTTTGTGTCTTTTATTTTAGCACACGCGTCGTTACCTCGCAGCTTGTTGTATAAAGAGTGACGCCTTTGAGCCAACATGAGCTCATACTGCTACTGTCTAAGCGCTGCGTAAAAGTTCAATCAAAACGATCCACTTTGTTATGGAGCAATATATAACACAGAGCAGAAGAACACACACAAAGTAGTAATAATAAAATAGCTACTTACCAAGACCCGGGACCTCCACTCCTAGCAGGTCCAGCAGGTCATGCTCCTGGTCCAGGATATCGGACCACCGGTCACCGGTGCGTCAGCTGGTTCTGGCTGCGCTGGACACCCGATCAGCAAAATACAGCCCGGTGCACCTTCCCCCACCGCTGCTGATGCTCCCGGAGCCCGTACCCGGATCCAGGCCTGCCGCCTGCTGCCAGGGTTAAGGGGAGTTGGCGCTGCACAAAAAAAACCAGTGCAGCCATCTCCACCTCCTCAAATAAGGCCCGTGCCTGCACCCCTTGTGGGCGCCGCATTCTACAAGGAAGTTGGTTGCGGCTCAGGCTGCGATGCCCCCTGTGGCCCTTTGCCATGGTTCTGTGGTAGGCGGGGGGCAGAAAAGAAAAGGTAGAAATTAAAAAAGTAAGTAAAATAAATGAAAAAAGCAGGTAATAGAAAAAGAGTGAAAAAGTAGTTAAAAAACACCCAAAAAGTATTCAAAAACAAAAAATATAGAGTCAGGAAAATAGAGAGAGAGATAATAAATAAAAAAGATTTTTAAAAAAGTTTTCAGAAGCAAAGGATTGAAAAGATATAGGGGGGAATGGAAAGCAGGCCCCAGAATCATAGCATAGATTGAAAAACAAGATGGCCACGCCCATTGCCCCCGAGCATGTAAAAAGCATTGCGAACACGCAATACGTGTTCCCGAACAGGAAATACCTAACGCGAACAAGCGCGAGCATGCATTGCGCGACTCGGAACAGGAAATAGCATCGCGAGCGGGTGGGACAAGTGAAAACAAGATGGCTGCGCCTATTAGCAACCGCATGGGCAAGTTGACGACACATTTCCAACGCGATCACGCAAAAAACATCGCGAACAGGCGGGACAAAACTTTTTTAGCATTTTCGCGAAGATTTGCGTAACGCGATTACGCAATTTCCGTCCACCCTTAGCCTTTACTCCCTCCAACACGCTACATCCTGCCTAGTACACGATCCCTCTGGAATCATAAAAACACTTTTCTCCCCTCTATAATAACATGGTTAATTTTAGACCCTGTCCCATGTCAGTAACAAAAAAATGTATGTGTCTGTTAGAGTACCACCTTAGTTATTGAAAAAGAATAAAGGTTGCAGCTCTGCCGGATTAGAGATTAAATGCTTCAAGATAGAATTTATGTATTTATTTATTTCACTTATAAAGCGCATGAATCACCCCATAAGGGTATCTCAGCGCTGGAGCCACATAAGTGAACTAAGGGCCATATTATCAAGGACGGTGTTAGAATTATCGCTGCTTTAGCGGCAGGAAACTGCTGCTAAAACGGAGATAATGGGCTTGATAATATGCTCTATGGAATTCCAATTGAAGCCCATATTAGATGTGAAGGACATCTAACATGGGCTTCAATTGGAATTCCATAGAGCATATTATCAAGCCCATTTAGCGGCCGTTTTCTGCCGCTAAAGCGGCGATAATTTTATCGCCTGTCTTGATAATATGCTCCTAAGGAGACTTATTTAGAAGAGAGATGTTTTCAGCATTTTCCTGAATGCCAGGTAGTCTGTACATTGCGGCAGGCAGAAAGGCAGATCATTCCATAGACAAGGGGCAAGATGGTAGAAGGCCTTACCGCCTTTTCGAGCCTTTCTAACGCGAGGGACTGAGATTAGGGCTTTGTCTTCTGAGCGGAGGGTCTAAGAGGTACATAGTTAACAAATTTGTCATTGAGATAACTAGGGCCTAATCTGTTTACGACTTTATAAACCATACAGCATATTTTGAAATTAATCCTTTTTCGAATGGGTAGCCAGTGTAATTTCTGTAGCAAAGGGAGGGAGGCTGTTCTTGAGGGGGCATTGGTCACCAGATGGGCCGCGGTGTTTTGGACAACCTGTAGTCTATATATGTCCCTTTCATTAGCTGAGATCAACAGCGCGTTGTGATTATTACCTTTTTAATTTTTAGCTTCTAAATAGAAGTATTGACGGTATTAGAAACGTGAAGAATGTGTAATTTCACTACTACCAAGCCAAAGAATACCAAATCATTGTAAAATCAACTGGTTTTAAAATAAATAACACACTTTCATTTCCACTCAAACCTGACTAAAACAGACGTCACACTTCCTCAAATACTTTATTAAATTGTTTTTGTACCTTTGTAACAGTAAGAAAAAGGAATAATAAAACACCGAATTTTAAGTAGTTCTCTCTTGTACGTGCGATTCTATATTCATTATATGCAAATGTTTTTGCAATCCATCAGTTCAAAGAACTGCATGCATTTGAACAATGACATCTTTAATTCATAGCTTTATATTCACGAATGACTTTCTCAGTGCAGCTCTTGTCCTTACAATAAAATTGATGGAAGTTCGATGATTTTTTTCATGGAAATGTATTAATCAGAATGCATTCTTTGAGAGTAACGGACTGTTAATACAGTAGCAATGAAGAGATAGAAGTGATTTCAGTTTCACAGAATATTTTATCATGTTTGGTTTGTTCTTGACCGTCAGGTCCAATGATGGTTTGTTTCAGCCAATAAAGAACGCTCTGTGGAATGGAATCTAAAGCATTGTCAAAGGCCTCTGAACTGTTGCCTCAATACATATTTCCAGACATTGACTCAGATTGATATTTCTTGAACAGCCTACTAGGAATCACTCTTTAGTGAAGCATGGGGAATAAAAAGTGAGGTTGAAGGTCTTTCCAAATTAGGGTCAAGAACTTGGTTGCAATCACCTCTCATCATTTTTTTTTTTTTTTTTATTTATTAGCCTTTAGATATAAATCATACTCAGCATGCGGATGCAAATATATTGTTAATCGTGATAAACAATATATCTCATCTTAAATATCAAATAAGACATAAGGAGAAAGGGAAAGGGAAACAAAGGGAAGAAAAAGGAAAAAAAGCACAACATAGGGTAAGATCAGTGCAGCTAAAGAATATCACATGGAGCAACAAGACAGTTTACAGTACCAAATATAATGCATAGAACAATGTAAATATAAGAAGGAAAGATGCAGAGTACTAGTTGAAGTTTATTTCCACACGGGTGGCCCCAATGTCATGACTACACAGCACACCTGACTATATCCAGGCCAACGGGAGAGCCATGTAATACAACATTTTTCACCCCTGAGGCACAGGTGAGGGCCCATTTGGTGGAGCTTGTGCGCGAATCCAAGACTGAAATGGACCCCAGATGGAGGCCACTGGCAACAGCTCCCAGAATGTGTTAAGTTGCTCCTGGCAATATGTGACATCTGTGATCCAAGACTTGATCTTCGGGACCCTTGCCCTCCTTCAAGTCATGGCAACACGTCTCTGTGCCAGCAAAAGCAACACAGAAAACAGGCGCCTGACTTCTGGTGGAGCCTCTTTCGTGTACCCCAGGATGCCCAGGAGCGATGATGGCTCCATCGGCATCTCAAGTATTTTACTGATAGAAGCAAACATTTTGTGCGATCTGGCCAGGTGAAGAAAGGAAGCCTGGGCGGAACTACATCTCCAGAAACTTGTGTCCTCACGGAGTCCCATATTGTGAAGCTGCATGGGCGTCCTGAAATACAGTAAATAAAGTGGATCAGGCAGAGTTTACGATTTGGAGATAGCAGCTCCAGCTAACCACAGCAACATCTCCACTGTTCCTTGGTCAGAGGTGTGGGTAACTCCTTGTTCCAGCTGGCAAGAGCTTTAGGTTGAGTGATCGGGAATGTATGTTGGATCGAGTTGTATAGACATTTGATCAGCTTGCACTGGGAAGAGTGATTTAAAATGTGTACTAGGGCCGTTAATGTGAGTGAAGGTGCAGGGAAGGAGTTGTGTCACTGGCAACAGGTTGCCCTAATGCAGTAGTATGGAAGCAGGTCAGAGAAGTGTGAAGTGCTACCTCCTGTCAACGCTGGCTGGGAGACAAAGGCATCACCTAGATACAGATCAGCAAATGTCTTCCAGCCAAGTCTTTCATCTCTAAGCACCTCGCCGCGATCAGCCAACGCTGATATCTGGGGGTTAAATGTGAGAGGGGCGGATGGAGCTATAGCAACTCCTGCTCTGCTCTCATGCATAGCCCATCCCAAGCCCACCGGAGTGTTTCAACAGTGTCTATTTCATTTCTGGGTCTCTTAAATTTGGAAAATATTGCCACATTCAGCGGGACAGGCAATGCCCTGTCTAGTGCAATTGCCACGTGCAGTTAAAATAGAATGGGGAACACCCAATGATGTAGGGACTGTGCTTGTGCACAGTAGGCTTATAGGGGAATATCTGGTGCTCCTAGCCCGCCCTGACTGAGTGGCAGTGTAAGCAGTTCCCATGAAATCCGCGCCTGCTTCCCAGCCCACACTAGTTTAATCAACAGGGATCTCACTGTTTTCAGGAACGATTGTGTGAGGTGGATGGGGAGATTGACCAATACATACATAAGCTTAGGTAGTACTATCATCATGGCTATAGTGATTCTTCCCGCCAGTGATAGAGGTAAACTGGACCAAGTATTCATTTTCCCTTCCAGCCAACTTATCGTGCGTCCATAGTTCATCTCCCAGAGTTCTTGCATATGTCGGCTCAGCCAGACCCCAAGTACTTAACCAGTCCATAGGCCCATTTTAGTGGATAGTCAAGTAAAAATGGATCCATGCAGTCTGTCAGAGGAAACATTGTGGATTTGGACCAATTAATTTGAATCCCAGGTAGTCCACCAAATCTGGTCATTTTGCGTAATATACGGAGTGTGTTTACTACTGGATCACTGATATAAAGCGTGACATCGTCCGCATATAATGAGATTAACAGGCCTCTAGATGTGAATCACACCCCTCTGTAAGCATGGTGTTGTTGGAGTCGGGCGGCAAGGGGTTTCATAGCTATGGAAAAGAGGAGTGGGGAGAGAGGACACAATTACCTTGTACCTCCAGTGACAGGAAAGCTCCCAGACAGGAGACCATTTACACAAAGTCTGGCAGTAGGTCCAGAATAGAGGAGCTTGATTTGATTTATGAAAGCCGGGTTGATGCCTAATCTAGCTAGTATTGTGAATAGGTGGACCCATTCGAGAGAGTTGAATGCTTTAGTTGTGTCTAATAGCACTGTCACTGCTGCCGTTTGGAGGCTTAAACATTGAAGTACAGTGAAGAAGGTCCTCAGACTGTGTACTGTCGACCTACCAGGTATAAAGCCAGATTGATCTTATCTGACAATCAGGGAAAGAAAAGGCTGAAGTCTTTGGATATTAATTTGGCATAGATCTTGTTATCCACATTATGAGGGACAGCGGGTGATAGGACTCTTGGCTTGTTGGATCTTTACCTGCCTTTAAGAGTGTTAATATTACTAACCCTGGGCGTAGTTCGCGAAGTAGCACTTCGCGAATCTACGCAAAGTGCACTTCGCACTACGCGAGCTACGCGTAGCACTTCGCGAACTGCGTAGTACCTTGTTCGCACTGTGCCAGATGTCGTTTTCAATGACTGCACAGTGCGGA
Organism: Triturus cristatus; assembly: GCF_964204655.1. NCBI lineage: Eukaryota > Metazoa > Chordata > Amphibia > Caudata > Salamandridae > Triturus > Triturus cristatus. The sequence goes on along the minus strand of NC_140584.1, from coordinate 714,906,101 downwards.
CAAGCAACCAGCACTGTGCAATCATTGAAAATGGCATCTTGCACAGTGCGAGCTGTAGTTTTCTGCTGCTCAAGTAGATTTTTACTCGAGCGGCAGCTTTCTCAACGCAAACTGGTAGTTTCTCATCGCGAGCGGTCGCGAGCATACGCGACCACTCGCAATGAGAAACCTAACCTCCTCGCGTTGGGAATCTCGCCGGGAGGTTTATTTTCCATGCTCGCGATCGCCAACTTGATGTTGCTGATCGCGAACAAGGAAAAAGTCTCGCCGGGATGTCATTTTGCTTGCTCGCGGTCGCCAGCTTGACGTTGAGGACCGCGAGCAAGCAAAAAATGACCGCAGCACTACGCAACACTACGCTACGCGTGTTCGCACTGTGCTACGTGCAATTCGCGTAGTGCGACGTAGCGCGAACTTCGCAAACTACACGAGCGTAGCGTAGTGCTTTGCCCAGGCTTAAATATTGCTGCTTCTCGCATTGTGGGTGGGAGGCAACCAGTTTCAAGCACCTACTGGCATACTTCTAGTAAGTGTGGGGCTCATAGAGTACCATACGTTTTATAAAAGGAAGTGGTCAGGCCGTCTAGACCAGGGGCTTTATCATTAGGATGACTATTAATGACCTGTAAGATATCGCCTACTGTAGAGGGTTCATCTAGATAGTCCCAGTTTGACTTGCCCAGCCAGAGTAATGCTGGTGATTTTATATTAGTATGATGGTCGGCCGACATGTATGGGGCAGTAGAGGAATATAGGTTTGCACAGAAATCGGAGAGGGGTTTGAGTATCTGTTGTGATCCTCTAATTGGTTCGCAGTGCTCATTTCTAAGTTCTGTAATAAATGCCGAGTTCCATGGTGTTCTGAGCGTAGATGCTAGGGTTCTCCCAGGGTGATCCCCCTCCCCAAATCTTCCGGCTATATTATGTTTCCCCATAAACTTCACTTCTCAGTTTGCTTCTTCTGTATATTCTGAAAGATGTGCCTTGAGTGATGCTAAGTGGTCACCTTTCCCGGTTTTATAGAAGTTTATTTCCCCATCTTTAATTAGTGCCTCGAGGGTTTGGAGTCTTGGTCTAATAGATTTTAATACGCCCGCTTGTTTGGCTATAGAGAACCCCCGCATTATCACTTTGAAGGCTTCCCATAATGTTCCCACTGAGTTTATTGAACCCTTGTTTACAGCAAAGTAGTCAGTTATATCTTTTCTAATTTCCTCTCAAAAAGCTGAGTCTAGTAAGGCAAGGCGTGGGGGCCTCCATGGGAATCTACGTCTAGATGACATCGGGAGCTGAGCTGTAGCACGCAAAGGGCATGGCCAGAGCGGGTTCTGGGCAAAAGACAAACGTCTGTCGTCCATGCCGCCACATCTCTGGAGACCAGCCAGTAATCCAATCTGGACCAAGCATTAGGAACTGAGGTTATGCAAGTGCCTACTGTGCTATCAGGGTTCCAGTGTCTGCATATATCTACCAGCTTATTTTCTTGAATAAGTTCATTGAGAGTTTCACTAAGTCGAAGATGCAGTCTCCGCATCAGAAATGGCAGTCTTACAGTGCACAAAAGGTCCCCACGTTAAAGCGGAGTCAAAATGCGAAATGCGGGTATATCTGTGGAGTGGCTGACTTCCAACACTGACCTCTTGTAAGCAGAAACAGAGTAAGCAGGTCTGAACCTCACCTCCCGTCCATGAAGTGACGAAGCTTCAGGGACCTCTACAGAGCTGAGGCCATCTTACGTGGCACCCAGTCACACCTCCCTCAATCAGGGACTGAATCCTACATTTCTGAAATTAATGACGTATTCAGTGAGGGAAGGCACCTCCCAACACATCAAACATACAGATTATTAATGAAAGATCCCATCTCAGTAATAGAGTTCTAGTTCATCAGAGTAAATTTAAAGATGTGCAATAAAAATTCAAAAGAGTTGTGCTAGAGAGAGACAGTAGAAAGAAATTGTCAATAAGGCTCTTAGCGAACGGGGTATACATAGTAAAGAGCCAAATTAATAATTAAAGAAAAGAACACAAATGAGCAGCAAAATCAATAGAGAAATGGACAGCATCCAACAGCATCCATGGTAGCATCAGAAAGTCTTCTGGTTCACCACTGAAATTGAGGGTTTACATAGTGAATCTCCCCATAGAACTGAATGAAAAGTGCACATTCATCATGGAGTGAGCAAGGTATCCTAAGGTTAGCAAAACAGAACATAGTTCCATTAAATATGATATTGCCTTAACATGTAAGCACTATCCCACTACATGTGTATATTGATTCTGCCAATTCTAGTCGAATTACATCCAGAGATGGCAGGACAAACTAACTAGACACATGAACAACAGCAAAGCATTTTTGAATGAATAGGGCACAGTGAGCTAGTGGAAGGTCAATGAAAAAAGATACTGTTTTAGGACCATGCTGGAAAAAGTTCATTGAGAACAGCAAGAACAACGTAAATGAAAATACTACTGTGTGCTGCAAAAATAATCAACAGTGGAATGTGCAGGGATGAAAATCCATTTTATAGAAATGTGAGCAATTGATCCTAATTTAAGGCCCATTTAACAAGGGTCGGTAAAACACACTTCTACATGTGATAGTAAATTTGTTTCAAGGGTGAAGCACAATATCAGTGTGTATGTGCATGTACATGTATAATCAGGAGTAAAACTACATTCTGCACGTTGTTAATGATACACAAAAACATAAAAGCACAAAACGCTTTAACACAAGTCGCAAGGTAAATTTATCCATTAGTAAATCCACATTGGTAAGTTTAATATTACACTATGGGGCTAATTACAATGTGGGTTTCCCACTGACATTGTAGGTTTCAACTCTGACCGCCGTATTACATTGTAATATGGTGATTGGAGTTTAAACCAGCCGGGCAATTCCGGCGGACAGTCGGAAAGGCCTCATAATCCCTTAAGGACGGTGTTTACACCATCTGGATTATGATGCCACTTTCTGAGAGCATTTCAATGTCGGCCTTTCTGACATGGAACTGCTGTTGGAAAGTGTCTTTTGGGGCCCCTAGCAGGGTCAACTTCCTCCATGGCCATCTGCATGTGGCCCTAGGGGGCAACTATGGTGCCCCCCTACATATCCATGCACTGTGTGGCATGCACCATGAGGTGCCTGCCACAAAGTGCAGGGATGTTTCAAAACTAAAAATGTTCAATGGAAACTTGTGCTGCTGGCGGTTTCAACTCGCTGCACCAGCTCCCATTGAAAAATGGAAGTTTGCGACTGCACCATGTGCAGTCACATCCTAATCGCGGTGTCGCAACCGCCAACCTGAGGTCGGTCGGTTCCCCATCTGCAGCAATGTTGATTGGAGGCAACTCCGACCGACATCGTAATCAGGGCTTATGTAGTAAATGTACTACTTAGGGTGGAGATTCTTACTAAAATTCCTACCTTGAAACTGAGGCTCACTACCAACATGATGATATAATATAAACATTTAGGGGCCCATTAGGTTGGCGCGCGGACTTTAGTGCTGGGACTGGCTGCCAGTGGTGCGGAGGTCCCGCAACTGCATTATTCCCAGCATTGTGCACACAGTACCGCCCGCCACAATGCTGGGAATGCACTGTGTGCATTGTCATGCACAAGGTGACAGGCAATGCGAGGTGCCTGCCACCATGTCCATGACAATGCAGGGAGGTACCAAAGGTACCCCCCATGTGCACTCCAATACACTGGGGGCCCGCAACGGGCCCCCAAAGTCAATATCCGCATGCCTTCCTAATATGGATGGTGGTGTCTAACCGCCACCGCCACCATTGCAGGCCCCTTTTCCGCCCGGTCACCTGTGTGAGTGGCGGAAAACCAGTGGACGGTCTTTCCGTCCACCAGGGACCCCCCGCCATGCTAATATGGTGGGGGGAAATGGGTGGCGGGTGGGGAAGGATGTAGGGTGGATCGCCACCGCCATGTGGGCGGTAGCGACCTGCCCTACATCCTAATGGACCCCATAGTTTCAATACTTGAGTACCTAGTGTAATGATTAGGATATTTTTGCTCCTTTGTGACATTCCTCTCTTCTTGCTCACTTGCAGGTTAGCTCCATCCGAGGTTCCTGCAAGGTTGTCACAGTTCTGGGAAAAAGGTAAGTATTATCCTGGCAGATGCACATTGGTACACTATGTGCATTTGCACATGCAGATATTCTTATACACTGATGACAACCTATTAATTTAGGTGAAAGACATCCAAATTTAAAAATATGCATGCATGGTAGAATATATTTTATGAATCTGTTAGAGAGAGTGTTGGGACAGATTTATCAAAAGAGGACACATATATACATAATTACCTGCTACAATGCAACTTTTTCTGTGACTATAAGTACTAAGGGCCCAATAACATTTATATAGCAATTCTTGTTTTCGGATCAAACAAGACAATTTCATGTTGTATACAAACTGAGCCTCAAACAGGATTTTGCTAAATGACAGGGTTGCATGTTTACAATTATATTTCTGCATGTTCTACTTTTGAATACCATGCACCCTGTCTTATGGGAAGTAAGGAGTGACAAATTCATTTTTAGATGGAAGGTTTAGACTTGTCAACAAGGTTGATTTTGACAGGCCAATTTGCAACTTGAAAGCTGCTTTAGTCTGGCTAAAATGGTAGGCTTGGTAGGCTTGAAGCCATGTTTTACATTGTCTCTGTACTGGATGGCGCAATAGATGCTGAGGTCCAATAGTGACATTTAACTTACATGCCCTGGATGCACTCTGTCTCATATGATCTGGACATATAGGTAAGTTAAATATGCCAATAATGCTGTTATCGATTCCAGCATGTTGACAGGAGGAAAACAGGCACTCTACCGCTGCTTAACAGGTGTGACATGCACAGAGTTCTACAGTCAGCAAAAACAGTTAAGGCAAAAATCTGGTACATCATGTAAAGAATGGTCAATTCTTCACCCACTGTTTTGCACAACACTTTCTCACCGATTAGCAGGTGCTCAATTTGCACCCACATTTTGCTGTCCCATTGTAATCAGGCCTTGACTATTTTTGAAACAACTTCATAACAGATTAGTGAAAGACGTTATTTAGTTCAGTAAACTTCCCAGCATAGATCCTAAGTAAACTAGTACCACAAATCTTATGTCAAATTCAACAATGGCTTGCCTGCTTAACTGTTTTTGTACAAATATACAAATGGGCATATATACAAACCCCTATCACCACCACAACATCACTTTTCTCGACACTGTGGTGGCGATAGGGGCTTCGCCTTATTCACGAGGCGGCATTGAGCCACGTGGTTAACGCCACCTTGTGAGTGAGGCACCCTTTCATGCTATACTTAGCATGGAAGGGGCGGTCAATGGATGTTGTGGTGGTCGTTGCACCGCAACACTCATTGGTTTTGATGCTGCCTCATATTTACAAAAGTGGCATAAATTGGGGCAGTGCCAAATTTAAGACCAAGGAAAACCTGGTCTTACTCTGGCACTACAAAGAGAAATGTTTAATTTCACCTTGGTAATAATGTTTCCATGTGAGCTGTGCTGTGCAGGTCGTTGCACCGCAACACCCATTGGTTTTGATGCTGCCTCATATTTACAAAAGTGGCATAAATTGGGGCAGTGCCAAAATTAAGACCAAGGAAAACCTGGTCTTACCCTGGCACTACAATGAGAAATGTTTAATTTCACCTTGTTTATATTGCTTCCATGTGAGCTGCGTTGTGCAGCATACATAGAAACAGCAACACACCATTGATTGTTTATGTGCAGGAAGATGTCCCTTCCTGCACATAAACAATCATTAAAAATGTGTATCTTTTGCAACTTCTATGCGTGCTGCATTAAGCAGCCCATATAGAAGTTTCAAAATGCCATTTCAGATTGTTTATGTGCAGGAAGGAATACCTTCCTGCACATAAACAATCATTCCCTCCAACACAGGCACCCTTGCACTATTGTGCAAGGGCACCTGTGTTGGTGCTAGGCAGCTAAATTAGGGCCAGCACAGAGGAAAATGCAGGGCTACACCATATTCTTTTAAATACTGTGCAGCCCTGCGTTTCAGAAGTGGCAGAGTGCGGCGTTAAGCAAAGAAGGCTAATGCCACGCTCTGCCACTTCCTTGGAAATATGCCCCAAAGTCTCATGAATCACAAATTAAGAAATACATTTTAAAACCTGCAATGTTGTTGCTTTCTTAAAAATGCAATTTGTGGTATAGCACTGCTTGATGGTAATCCCCAGCCGACTCCTGGACCCCAATACCCATATTTACAGACTGTGCATGTTCTCATACCATCGAGTCCTCTTAACCCATATTGTGCTCTTTCCCCGTTTTTGCATTTTGAAACCTCCAAGCCCCATCTGTAATATTTCTAACTCCCTGCCCTGCACTATGCCAAAGTACCTGGCACCTTATTCCTATACTGCGGTGTCAGAAGGGGATCAAACAACCTGAGCAATTCCATAAAGGAGGATAGCAAACTCATGGTAATTTTTGGAGAAGGAAATTGTTACTGCACATGGGCTGAATGCGAATACTTTGCTTTATGCACATTCAGTCAGAAAAGTCTTCCCAACAGTGTCCCGGCATAGCATCACGTTTTTTCATTCCCCTTAGCTCTACAAATATACCAATGCTGGATGTATATGTAGATTTTACTTCAGCACATTTTAAGCACCCTATTGCAAATCGTATTAGGCACACCATTTCATCAATGAAATCAAACTTAGAAACTATGCAAAAGTCTTATTTCACTACCCATTGACCATGCGTTTAAATCATAAGTTGCTATATAACTACACAATCACACATTTCTAAGTGAATGTAAATTATTCAGATAAACCCATCATATTAGCCTATGTAAACGAATACATACAGGCTAAAGCTTGAATTTAGAGGTGGGGAGTAAAAGGTCAGCTGTAAGTAGAGTAGACACCTACTCTCCTGTTGGGAAAATTACTGAATATATCAATTGCACCGAAGAGCACTTCAGCCACCTCTAGACAGAGTACACCTTTTCCGCAACAGACACCTCAGTACTTCCTCACTCTGCAAGCTGTGTGTGAAGCCAAAGGCAGCTTTACTGATTGTCATGCTTCCCTATCCTGGAAGCACACATGATATATGCTGTCAAGTCATTCCCCACGTTCATGTTATTTGGATGGTTGTGTTTTTGGTGACATATGTTTCATAGGAAAATTATTACAACTCGCACTGGCACCAGAAGTGCATCTGGGGAATGGCATCTCAATCATTCTCACTCATTGCTGACTACAACAGCAAAATAGATACACATTACCCTTACATTCAATATATGTAAAGAAGAGTTATGCAGTACATTAAGGGGCAGTTGTACAAACAAATTTGCGAGTGCAAAATCGGTCGCAACCCGATTTGCGCATGCAAAGTTGGCTGTACGCAATGTACGACAGGCACGCGCAAAACAAAATTTTGCGTTGCAAATGAATATCGACTTGCAATAAAAGCCACCGGTATTTGCGTTTCAAAAATAGGGACTCGCCAATTGCGAGTCGCTAATCACAATGTACAGACCAGACGCAAATAACGATCATGCGCAAAATGGCCAGTTTGCATATGCAGTGTACCATGAATCAGAAACAGGTGGTAACCAGGCCCAACTTATAAAAACAGGCTGAGAATGTATCAGAAATCTTTCCACAATGGGTGCCCTGTATATGAAAGCGAAGAGGATGTAGATACTGGCTGCTCAACAGAGGAGGCGGAGACAGAAGAGGATATTCAGAGTCAGGCTAACCTTGTTTGAGAAGACAGAGGATGAGATATATGACCAGTACAGGATGAGTAGCACTGTCATCCTAGATCTAATAGACACCTTGAAGCTATAACTAGCAAGCAGTATCCTGCGCAACAATGCAATCCCCACACATGTGCAGGTGTTGTGATCCATCGACCTATTGGCTACTGGCAGCTACCGAGAGTTCATTGCAGTGGCTGAGGTGTGTCGCAGAGTGGGCTTTCACGTTTCTTCCACAATTGCCTAGATACCATGCTCCACCACATACATCAACACATCTACCTGCCCATGAATGATGTGGAACTCGAAAATACAAAACTGCAATTCTACAGACCAAGTTTTCCACATGTCATTGGGTGCATAAATGGTACCCATGTGCCCATATGTCCCTCATCTTGCAGAGAAAAAATGTTACAGAATAGAAAAAGCACACATTCCCTTAACATCCAAGTTGTCTGTCATGCAAACAACATCATCACAGACATTTTGGCAAAATATCCAGGGAGCACACATGACTCATACATCTTCAGACACAGTGGCATATGCCATAAATTAGAAAGAGGTGACTTTGATGAAGGATACCTACTAGGTTCTCATGTTTCATGTCCACACTGAAATGTATTGCCACTTTCATGTCTGTCTGCATGTTGTCTTACCATCATATTTACCTTACCAGGTGAGAGTGCGTATGTCCTGCGATCTTGGGGACTAACACCGTACATGTTGCCGAACAACCCAAATGAGAAGCGATACAATATAGCACATAGGCAAACCAGGTCCGTGATTGAGGCACATTTGGTCTTCTAAAATCGCGCTTCAGGTGCCTTCACAAGAGTGACGGTGCCTTGCAGTATGCACCTGAGACTGTCTGCAAAATAGAGGTAACATGTGACATATACTGCTTAGGTGACAGTATTGTGTATCTATATTAAGGAAATCAATGCTTTCTAGAACCAGGTTATCGGCTTCCTGCTTCATCATATTGTGTATAATAGCTGCAGTACCTTGTGGGATCTAAAATCCTTGCCTGGTTCACCTCGGTTCAGTATCAGCATGATCATTGCTAAAGTGCATATGCTCTCTGTGTAAATTGTGTTATGGATTGGTGTTACCATGATTGGATATTTGATTTACCTGTTAGCCCCTAGTAAAGTGAGATGCATGTGTTAGGGCTGGTGAATCAAATGCTACCCGGGGGCCTGCAGCACTAATTGTGCCTCCCCGTGAGTAGCCCTGAAAAAGGTAACTCAGATCTGCCATTGTAGAGTCTGCGCGCAGTTTGTAACTGCCATGTCGACTAGGCCAGTGCACACACTGGCCAGTCCCCAACCTTCCCTTTTCTTACATGTCAGACATCCCTCAGGTAGGCCCAAGGCACCCTGTGGGCAGGGAGCAATGTATGTGAAAGGTAGGACATGCCCTGGTGTATGTGGCATGTCCTAATAGTGAATTACAACCAATTTCGTTTTTCACTATTACAAGGCTACCAGTTCCCCATAGGATAGAATGGGAGGTTTGTTTCTAACATCTTATAAACATAACTGGCCCAGGGAATTCGGTAAGAAAATAAAATTTAGAATGCCTTAACTCAGAATCTAAAGATGCATCTTTTAGTGAAGGTGATTTTTAAATTCTGCGTTTGAAAATCCCACTTTTAGAAAGTGGGTATTTCCTTGGTCAGTAATCCCATGTGCCTCTGCTGGAATGTGGATTGCCTGTCTGGGTTTTGGATGACAGAAGTGTTGTGTTTCGATTTAGATGCCCGTACATAGTTTCCCCTGAATCATGTCCTTATATAGGCACAATTCGCATTGCCCTTATTTAGGCATAGAATCCCAGTCCTTATTTAGGCATTACCCATGCTATCCAAATACAGGCATGGTCACCTACATCTGTCCATCCCACGTCACAATGAGTTCTTAGAAACCAGACCCTTAAGCCATCGGGACTTTCCCTAGCTAGGAATATTGATTTCTCCAAGAACTCATCTTTTATACATGAACTACTATTCCTTAGGGGTTCATCCATGACGTCTTCCTCTGCCTGATATTACATCAATGCTAGCATTCCTAAGCACCCTCCAGGTATAAATATACCTTCGCTTACCATGGCAACCCACAGCACAGCTCGGCACAACTTTACTGCACGGTTCGCCACGGCACGTTCGGAAGAGACCATATCCCAGCCTGACGCACTGACCAGACTCTGTCATCCCTGCTCGCAGAGAATCCAGCTTCCAGTGTTCTGACTCCCTTCGCGGGGTATTAGAGTTTGAGACCCAGAAAGATATTCCCACCTCTCTCATTCTAAAGGTATGGAGCAGACTAAAACCTAGAGGAACTCTTGGCATACAAACTTAGTATATACTATACTATAGAAAACAGCACCTACTCTTACCTCATACTACACTTAGGTTCGGTACACTGGGGTAGAACTATTTAGAAGCACCAGAAGAGTATTCAATTTTTAGCCTGTGTTACTTATGTATGTGTATATAAATATATGTTATAGCTAAAAGACAATCCTTTTGCAGTATTATTTCTTCTTACTGCTTACGCTGTGCGTATTATAGTAACAGCTCATATCTCTTACACGAGAAACAAGACTGTTCAATAAACCCCTTTAATTGAAATGCCCATCTATTTCTGTTTAACTCTGAAGAAACTAAGCATGCACGATTGACTGAGTGAAACTGTTATCTATTGTTTCCACGATTCTGAGACGCGTTCCGAATCTAAGGGAAACAAAGTTGTCATGTTTATGCAGTTAGCTGGCACACACAAGTAATTAAGTTTAATGCACTCGATAGGAACATACTGACCTAAGTCCTATGCAAAAACGATAGTGTATATTATGCAAATGCGCAGAGCCTATAAGGGAAATAGGAACTACACTACAGAAGGCTGGGGGGCCGGAGGGGCTCCAGATAGTCTAGGTAGATCAGTAAAGGGCTGAATAGACCTGGGTTGCAATGGGGGAAGGGGGAGGGGATTTCCTTGCACCTCAAAGGGCCTCGTCTGCCACTGACAATGCCGTCTCCACCTCCTGCCAGGAAATCACACCAGAGAAGGCAGAACTGGTTCTGGCTGGGCACAGGCCCTCTCTGCCTAAGAGATCAAAGGATTTTTTGGAAATAAATACTGGGTCCCAGAAGAAGAGCCATAGAAGCTGTGAAAAGGAACGACTGCTTTGCTGGGTGCTTTGCTGGGATGACCTGCAGTGGCTGCTTCTGTCTTGGGCAGTGAAAGACCTGGACTGGAACCCAATTTGTAAGTCTCTCCAAGGGCTTGAGGTAGAGCTTTCCCCCTGTTCGCGAAGTCTCAGGAACAACAAAGACTTCAAGCTCTTCTGCCCGCAGTACTGGGGACTGTGTGTTTTGTGCTGCAAACAGAGGAAAAGCAACTCGACGACATCTACAATGCTGACTCCGTGACCTGAAGGTACCGCAGAGGGCACCGCTGCACGGCAACCTTGGTCTCACCGACATCGCCTGTTGATGCTGCCACCGAGCCGCTGCTTGCACCGTGACCTGTGGGCACCACACTCCGCACCGCTTTGCTTCACGCCAAAGCTTTGGCACTGCAGAGAGCACCATCACAATGCCACACCGCAACCCTGGTCTCACCGACGATTCCTGTTGACGCCTTGGCCTGCCTGACTCCGCAACTCCCTGCCAAAATTGACGCCGCTGCTTGCATCGTGGTTCAAAGGCACCGCTCGTAAGTCACACAATGCACCACACTCATCCGCACCACAGCCTTGGCCTACCAACGCCGGTGCCATCGACTCCAGTTCATCAGCCGATGACAGAGCTTCAGCAACGACGACCCCGCTGCTTGCACCGTGACCTGCTAGCACCGTGGCAAGCACTGCCTTCATCTCGCAATGTGACCCTGGTCTCACCAACGATGCCATCTGATGCCACCACAGAGCTGCTGCTCACACCGCGACCTGGGGGCACCGCACACTGCACCGCAGCACCGCTGCACTTCACATCACAGCACCCGAAGCCTGCCGGCGCCAGCACTCCTGAGTCCACCAGAGAAGAGCTTGACCTGCAAATGCGAGTGACTTCAAGGGCCTCAACCCCTTGCATTTCTCACTGTTTTGCAGGTATTCCCGACACCGTAGCTGGCCTGCGACCCCGCAACCAGCCAGTACTGTTGGATTTTTTTGTTCATGACGCCGTGGTAGCCCGGACGGAGCTATCCACACAAGGAACTCTTTTTAATCAGCGTATTTTTGGAACTGTGAACTTTTAAGTATAGTATTGTGGATTTTTATCATTTTTGGTCTTGTCTTAATTATATAAAACTATTGGATACTTTTCTAAACTAGTGTGGTGTCCTTTTGTAGTGAGTGCCCTGTATTACTGTTGGTTATGTGCAAATGCTTTGCACACTGCCTCTAAGATAAGCCTGGCTGCTCGTGCCAAGCTACCAAGGGGGTGAGCAGGGGTTATTTTAGAAGTGTAACTCCCTTATCCTCACTAGCGTGGTGGTTTTTGCCGGGCTTTGGCCCACGCCCTAGCCGACCAAAAATCCCATTTCTAACACCGACCCACTGCAGCTGCAAAGATAAATATTAGGATTAAAAGCTCAAGGCTCCCAGCCCACCCTCTTCTTTTGGAAGCCTCAATGTGTGCCGGGATATACTGTGGCTAGGAGGTCTCCATAGAAACTCAGATAACATTTTGTCAAACCCATTAAAGTTGATTTAGAACATTGCCATTTGGAGAGTGCGATATATCCCATTACTTTGATTGGAAAAGATTAACAAAAGTGTCCACTTACTCAGAGTTCTGTCAGTGTTCTTTTGTGGTTCCCATTCCTCACATCATTTTCCTCCTAGAACACCTGCAGTTTCCAGTATTTGAATGACCTGGGTTCCCAGCTCACACCCCTTTCTGCTAGCAACGTTGGTATCACCCCAGGTCTGTTTTTTATTTGGGTGGTGCAGGTCTTTTCCCAATTAACTTGGAGCTCTCATCTAAATCGTAGGAATAATAAGATGTCATCAGCATATAGTGATATTGCGAAATTTTGGGTCAATTTTCTGATTGTTGCAGCCAGGGAATTAATTTCAAATGATGTCAGCATCAGAGACAGAGGGCACCCCCAGCACATACTCACCTGATCCTCAATTGATATCAGCCGTGCTCTTTTCACCCTTGTGATTGGATTTGTGTATGACAGTCTTACCCAATTTATCCACTGTTACCCCAGCCTCATGTGTCCAAGGACTGAGACACGTTTCTTGCAGTAAAGGATTTCAAAGGACTTTTTTTTTATAAAAGAGCGGTGGAGGCTACTCACAATGGGCAAGACCATGCCCCCCCAAAATTAATGAGAACAAAGGGTGGGGGCTGCCCAAAATAAACATGCCTTTGCTTGCCCCACCCCAAACAAAAAAGGACAGTCTATCTGCCTGCCGGGGGGCAGAAAGCCAATTAGATACCTGGGATTTGCTTTTTTTTATAAAGGGAGGCAAAGGCTGCCCAAATGGGCAAGACATTGCCCCCCCCCCAATATAAATTGCAACAGAAGTCTTTCTTCCTCCACTGAGGGGCAGATGAGGGCACTAGCCCTAGAGGGCAGAAAGTCCACTAGGCACCAGGGATTATTTTTGGAGGGATAGGAGTGGGGGCTTCCCAAATTTGATATGCCAATGCCCCCATATACCCCAAACACAAATGGGAAAGTCTTTCTACCCCCCCCCCCCCGGGGCAGATTGGTGTTATCACCCCTGACCTGGGGGCAGAAAGCTCACTAGACAGCATTTTATTTATTGTAAAAGAGTAGTGTTGGCTTTCCACAATGGGTGTGGCCATGCCCCCACCCCACATAAATGGGAGGGAGTCTTTCCGCCTCCCCTAGGGGTCAGGTGAGACAATAGACCCCTCTCTGACCCCCCCCCAAATGGGACAGAAAACATACCAGACACCGGGAACTATTTTTACTTTGAGTAGGGGTGGAGGCTGCCCAGAATAGGCATGCCAATATGCCGATGCCTCAAAAGAAAATTGACACAGTCTTTCTGCCCCCACCAATGGGATATGATAGTTATTACACCTGATCTGCCCTCCTGTGGGGGTAGAAAGCACACTAGGCACAAGGGACATGTTTCTGGGCTTATCATTGTAGTTCCACAGTCAAGGGTCGCTCCCCTTTTTTAAGGAACAAACTTTAGCTGTTTATTCCCACTGGGGGTAGATCAGCAATATTTTTCAGGCTAGAAAACCAGTAGATACCGAGGAACGTTTCTCTATGTGTGTTTGTGAGCTGAAGTTCGGCCAATAGTCTGCATGTACTTTCGTTTGGCTGGCTGTGTGTGCACTGGCATTTTGCTGGTGGTGTATGTGGACTTGCTGTTGGCTGTGTGTTGAAATGTGCTTGGTGCCAGTGTGTGTAGACTGGTGCTTGCCTCGTGGTGTGCATGGACTGGTGCTTGGCTCCCAGTGTGCGTGGACTGCAGTTGGCTGGTGGTGTGCATGGATGAAGCTTGGCTGGTGGTGTGTGTTGGGCAGTGCTTAGCTGGTGGTGGATTTTTTTTTTATTTTACTGAGTTATTTTTTTTAGATAGCGCGAACATGACCCAAATCGGGTATCAGAGCGCTTTACATAGCACCAGTTGCATTACATGAGGACACATTCATTTTTTGTGAGTCACGGGGAGATTAAGTGATTTGCCCAGAATCACAGGATGTTCAGTGTCATTGCTGAGACTCGAGCCCAGTTCCCCAGATTCGAGGTCGACCACCCTAGCCGTTAGGCCAACTCCTCACCCTGTGGTGTAAGTGTATGGCCCGTGGCTGATGGTGTGCATGAATGATGCTTGACTGGCGGTGTTCTTGGACTGGCACTTGGCTGCCAGTGTGTGTGGACTATCACTTGGCTGGCAGTGGGGCTTGCGTTGAGTGGATCCCCCAGCGTCTTCTTACCCAGAATCTGCAAACCTCAAATTTAGATAAAAAGTCACATTTTCCTCATATGTCTGTGTGGAAAAGTTGAAGGATCACTGCACTGACAAAAAGTTTCTCTTGATAAAAATGATACCTCACTTGTGTGGGTCAGCCTAAAAACATATAAAAAACCTGCCCTTATGAACATGTTTTTATGCCCCTTCAATCTCTACACATTTTTGGCAGTTCCCTGTTGCAGGCACTTGGCCCCCCCACCTAGTGTTCCTCTAGGACTCCCAAATAAAATGATACCTCACTTGTGTGGGTGGGCCGAGTGTCAATGACAGGGAAGGGCCAACAATGTGTAGAGGTTGAGTGGATATCACAGCAAGCTAATGAGCACAATTTCTTTTTATACTTTTTTGGCAGAGTCTGCTTTGGACACTCCCACAAGGGTCAGTTTTAAGTTGAAAAATGTGATGTGTCCACTTTGTGTTTTGGGCCGTTTCCTGTACTAGTGAGAGCCACACAATTACCCCATCCTGGATTTCTGTAGGTGTCTAGTTTTAACAAATTTACAGATTTACTATGTTTCCCTAGGTGCTGGCTGAGCTAGGGCCCAAAATCCACAGCCAGGCATATTAACAAAACAGGATAATTGTCAGTGGAAAAATTTGCAGTTTCCAAATTGCATTTTGGGGTGTTTCCTGTTGTGGGCACTAGGCCTACCCACACAAGTAAGGTACCATTTTTATCGAGAGACTTGGGGAAATTCTGGGTGTGTGGAAGTTTGTGGCTCCCCACAGATTCCATAACTTTCCCTCACAGAGAATGAGGAAAACTTGTCTTTTTAAACACATTTTGAGCTTTGCAAGTTATTCTGAGTAACAGAACCTGCTGAAAGCCATACACGTCACCCCAACCCAAAATACCCTTGGGTGTCTAGATTTAAAAAATGTGCAGGTTTGCTAGGTTTCCCTAGGTGCCGACTTAGCCAGGGCCCAAAATCCACAGCTCAGCACATTGCAAACAAACTCTCTGTTTTCATTGGAAAATTGTGATCTGTCCACTTTGTGTTCTGCGCCATTTCCTGTCGCAGGCACTAGGCTTACCTAAACAAGTGAGGTACCATTTTTATCGAGAGACTTGGGGAAATTCTGGGTGTGTATAAGTTTGTGGCTCCCCACAGATTTCAGAACTTTCCATCACAGAACGTGAGGAAAATTAGTTTTTTAGACACATTTTCAGTTTTGCAAGTTATTCTGAGTAACAGAACCTGCTGAAAGCCAAGCAAGTAACCCCATCCTGAATTCCCTTGGGTGTCTAGATTTAAAAAATGTACAGGTTTGCTAGGTTTTCCTAGGTGCCGGCTTAGCTAGGGCCCAAAATCCACAGCTCAGATCATTGCAAACAAACTCTCTGTTTTCATAAGAAAATTGTGATGTGTCCACTGTGTTTTGGGCCATTTTTTGTTGCAGGGACTAGGCTTACCCACACAAGTAAGGTACAATTTTTATCGAAGGAAGTTGGCTGCTCCCCTCAGATTCCAGAGCTTTTCAACACTGAAATGTGAGGAATTTTGTTTATTGTATTTTACAGATTCTGAGGTGTGGAAGGAATTGTGGGTAAGAGAACTTGGGGAGAGCTATGCAAGTCACCCCATCCTGGATTCCCCGGGGTATCTGGTTTAAAAAAATGACAGTTTTTTAGGTTTAGTAGGTGCCGGCTGAGCTAGAGCCCAAAATCCACAGCTGGGCATATTGCAAAAAAAGTGTCAGTTTTCAGTGGAAAAATGGGATGTGTCCATGTTGCGTTTTTGGCCATTTCTTACTGCGGGTACTAGTCCTACCCACTCAAGTGAGGTGATGGGTGAATGTTGGGTGGGAGGAAGTTTGTGGCTCCTCTCGGATTCCAGTGTATTGCATCACAGAAATATGAGGACAATGTGTTTTAGGCAGATTTTGACGTTTGCAAGGGATTCTAGGTAACGGAACATGATGATAGCCACACAAGTCACTCCATCTTGGATTTCCCCGCAGGTTTAGTTTAAAAAATATACAGGATTGTAGGTTTCCCTAGGTTCTGGCTGAGCTAAGGCCCAAAATACACAGCTAGGCACATTGCAAAAAAGCATCTGTTTTTATTGGGAAATTCCTAATTCACATGCTATTGTGGGTACCCACAAATTCAGAGAGGTACAAATATCCACTGCTTATACACTCCATTTCTTATTTCCATTTCAGAAATTCATAGGCTTCCTTGATATCTATTTGTCATTCTTTATATTTTACCAAATAAATTGCTGTATACATGGAACACAATGAAAAAACATTGCAAGGTGCAGCTCAGTTATTGCTTCTTGGAAGCTCAGGTTCTTAGTGAACCTACAAGCCCTATCTATCCAGCCAACTAGAAAGGACCAGCAGATGTAATGGTAAATTGCATTAAAAAACTGCCATAGTTAGAAGAAATTACAGGTGAAAACATAAGCACAAATTGCTGTTTTTCTTCAACACAATTTCAATATTTTTTTATTTCAACTGTGTCTTACTATAAGAAAACCTTGTAGGATCTACACAAATGACCCCTATTTGTATTTAGAATTTAGTCTACTTTTCAGAAATATATATATTTAGGGATCCATTATTGGTTTCATCCCCATTTCTACCACTAACTTGAAGGAGGTTGAAAGCACTAATAATAGGAAAAATAGCCTATGTTCCAGTAAAATGCCAAAACTATGTAGAAGAATTTGTTTTTATGACACAAGTCTGCCTATTCCTGAAAGCTTCGAAGATGGTAATTACAGAACCACAAACTCTTTGTTGATACCATTTGCAGGGGAAAAAATAGACCCTTTCTTCTGCAACACTTTTTCCCATTTTTCCCCCAACAAACAAAATATAGCTGTATTTTGGCTAATTTCTCAGTCCCCTCCAGGGTAATACACACATGCTGGGAACATTTAGAATCCTCAGGATGGTGGAAAATAAAGACACAAATTATGCCTGGATACCTTATGTGGCAGAAACGTTATGTGGGGCCTAGGCACGAACTTCCCCAAATAGCCCAAAAAAGACTTAGCACGGGGGAGGAAAAGGCCTAACAGTGAAAGGGTTAAAAAGTCTATTTGTGTTGGGTGACCGTAATTGTCCAGGTATGCTTCTATTGAGCCTGAAATGCCTTGTCACACTTACTTTCTAGTGTAGTATATTCATCTAGGTATCCATGTAGTTTAACATCTTAAATTGTATGTTGATTATGTCACAATTAACTGTAACATTTATCCTCATTGTTAGAAATTGGGTTTCTGTGAGCCCTGGTGAAGCTATAACTACAGTTCTAATCAGGGTAAGGCACCAGCAATTGCCACATTAACCTGTCGGCACCCACTGATACCTTAATACAAGCAGTCAGTCTTAACTTGAAGGCAATGTGTAAAGTATTAATGCAACACTTCAGACAGTAAAACAGTGACCAAACTGCTCAAAAAGATCCAAAATTAGGTTTAGAAAAACAGAATATCTTTTATTAATTAAAACAAGACCGAAACAATAATCCAAACAGGGAACCATGAGATATTGAATTTAAAAGTGTTTGGTTTATATAGTGCCAAAAAGCACAAAGCGCTGGCAAGGTATATCTGGTCATGCCTTACTGTGACAAAGTCATAAGGTCATACCATACATGATGGATCGGGGGCTAGCTACAGGGACCAGGTTAGGCCTGCTGAACAAAGTACCCTAAATTCTTATTACGAAGTGTTGCATAGATCAGAGGCAAGAAGCTTTGCACAAGCAAAGTGATACGGTTGTTCTGAGATGCAAGGAGGCAGTGGTGTGAGGACCTGTGCATGATTGTCCAGGATCCCTTTGATGGGTTTGCGATGTGAAGTTTGGGCAACGAGGATGCGGTGCACAGCTGAGGCAATGCGTAATTTCTGAAGAGCTGTGAGGTTGCGATGCAGAGGCTAGCGTCGACATCGAACTGCCATCAACAAGGGATACGTGGACCTGGGTCGGGGAATTGGGTGATGTGTCAGTACCAAAGACTGCAAGGGTCAGACCTTCTGTGCTGTGTCCAATCCATGCAGCACGGTGATGTGTTGCTTCTGCTTGAGGATGCATTGCTCCTCAGTGAAGATGTGTCAGTTCAGCTGAGGCCCATTTCCAATGGTTCAAAATTGGAGTGGCAATACGTGGCAGGGTAGACTCACAGATGGGTAAGTCTAAGTGCAATTGCAAGGTTGTTGGAAGTTTATTATGTCCATGAGGCTTTGGATCAGGAGGCCAGCCAATTAGCCCTGGGATCTGGGTTGAAGTGATGCAGACCCCATCATTCTCTCTCAGGCTAGTAGGGCAGCAGGTCAGCACAGCAGAGCAGCAGTTCTTCCAGAGCAGCAGTCCTTCAGAGTGGCAGTCCTTCAGCAGCACAGCAGTCCCGCTTCCGGGCAGGTCCAGAAGTGTACTCAAGTGGGCGGAGTGAGGTTCAGTACTTATACCCTGTAGTGCCCTTGAATTGGAGGAAACTTCAAAGACAAGCGTTTGAAGTGCTCAGAGGAACTGTCCTTCCTGCCCTGGCTACAGACTCATTACTGGGGGGTATGCAGCACTTTTTGTGGAGACAGGACACAGCCTATTAACGTCTATGTGAGGCTGGACCCAGTTCCTCTGTCCCATCCTGCCAGGATGGCTCATCAAGCTCCCATTGTGTGTGGCTGTCTCGGGGGATTCACAAAGCCCAACTGTCACCCACCCCGGACATGTGATCAGAGGTGTAAAACTATGCTGACTTTCTAAAAGTAGCATTTTCAAAATTACAAATTAAAATTTTACTTCACCATACGTTTGAATTTAAAATTATGAGTCCAGAGACTCCAAACTTGAATTAATTGTATTGTCCCATTTGGTAATTATGCTAATAAAATGTAATAAGGTTTTCCCGATGTTATCCTATGCGAGATATAGGCCTTGCAGTTTTTCACTACCAGGATATGTAAAACTTAAATGTACATGCATGATTTTTAAATGCATTAAACCTTGCCCTCTGGGCTGTCTGGGGCCTACCCTAGGGGTGATATTTATTTATTAAAAAGGAAGGTTTGGTACTGGCAAGAGGTATAACATGTCAGGTCAACATGGCAGTTGGAAAGTGCCCATAGAGGTTCTACAATAGCAGTAGAAATGTTTACAGGGCTACTTAAGTGGTGTTGTCTGTATTTCTGTTTTTTGCACTGAAAGGGTGTCAGATGTGTGAGATTTGAGTTACTTGTATACTATTTGCCCAATCCCTTACGTTTTCTGCTTTTTACCTAGTTGGTATACTATCAATTTTACAGTTTAAATACTGTTGATTGATGCTCCACCCATTCATTTGAATCTGGAAACTTGCAAAGCTACAACTAGATGTAAGTCTCCATTTGGAAATGGCGACTAGCAAAAAACTGGAGTGTTGCACCTAAGTGTAGCAGTAAATATTACCCAGACATTCTGCAAGCTTACATGGAAAGACGCAAGAAGAATTATTCGGCATTTAGCTCTATTTTGTTAGTGCAAGCATGAACCCCCTTGTCCAAACGGATGAGAGTATGCATTTTATGCTCAGAAATAGTGCTAAATGCAAAAGAACATGAATGGCAAGTGCGAGCAGCCGATTGAACTCACTAAATGCGAATGTGATTTTTCCCCAACTTACTTCCAGCATTTAGTATTAGCGTCTTAGAACCCTTCGATCCAAAATAGCGCTAAATGCAACAGCACATAAATAGCAGCATGAGTAGCTGCTCTCTCTCGCTAAATATGCTCTCACACAAGGATATTATTCCCCAAATTACTTTTATACACAAGCATGAATAATCACGTTATTATCCATAATTCTGCATGAAAGAGTTTTTTAGAATTACTGGAATTACTCCAATAAACTCTGTCGGAAATAAAATTCCACCAGTTACTGATTTACGTGAGAGTAAATATACACGTGTATAGCTACCTTTGTGAACAAAGCCCTTTCATGTATTTCAGTTAAGCTTTAGCTAATGTTTGGACAACCACTATGATTTTCTAGCAAACATTGAAGTTGTGCATTTTTCAAAAGTTACAACAGTCGTTGATCACCCAATTTCCATATTCATGTTAAACAGCTGATGTTGAGAGGTTTGGGCCACTGAAGACTCCCTGTAGAATAAAGGCTGCCTGAGAAATATGCTAGAATTTTCACCATATTGGTACCTGCAACACCTGTTGGCTGATAATTGGAACAATAAAAATCAATAATGATATAGGTCTGAAGGGGCGTGGACAGCAGCCAACCAAGATGACTACAGCTTAGTGAAGCTCAGACCGTCTGCCCCATCAAACCTTAAAAATCTGCATATTATTGTGATCAAAGTCGACAATCTGAGTGGTAGAAGCCTGTCTGAGACCCCCTAGATCGTTATGGTCCCCTGGCAAGACAGATTGGGAGGTGGGCACACTTAAGCGTGGCCTGCATCTGCTGTGGAAACCACGGGACCCACTTTGCTGACGAACGACGGAGCTTTGGTGTGGTGGCCTGAGCTCCGGTGAGAAGTGGTGCAGGCTCAGAGAGCACCCGGAGATGTGAGGCGGCTCTGCGACATGAAATCCAGTAATCACCGACGTGGAGAAGAGTAAACATAAGCCTTGGTGGGTGACGCAACATTGCCTGAAGCTTGAGTACCCCTGCTGTGCCCGGAGAGGGAGAAGAAATTGAAGGCGGAAAAGGATCTGTGACGATGACGAGACACCCATCGAGAGCTGGAGGTCAGAAGACAGACCGAGTCCTGCCTCTACCAGCCGATGCTGCCTGTGGCTGAGGGGCAGTGATGCCACGTTGGGGCCGAAAGCTGAGCATCACAGTGCCTGAGTCCTGAAGACTAGTAAGTGTGCAGCTCAGCAACGGATTATGGTGGATTGGGTGGAAGTGAAGGAGTTTACCCCCCTTACCTTTGGTATTGCTCCACCAAGCTGTGAAGCTGCCCCAGCGAAGTATTGATCTTAAGGGCCCCAAAGTGTCAGCTAGCAGATGGGCCAACAGCACAAACAGTACACCCTGGCACAGGTCAGAGAATCAAAGGCCTACTGGCATACACCTGCAGGTGGAGTGTGTGATTAAGACCTTTGGGAGAGCACTGTGAGGCGTTAGCTGTCTCACCTTTCCCCCACCCGTTGAATAAAAAAGAAGTGAGGCCAGGAGCAATAACAGACACCGTGTAGGCCCCTGCACAGCCCCCCTTTTTGATGAAAGAATGGTGAAGATCCAGGGCAGAGATCGGCTACATTGATTGAGCTGGCCGGATACTACCAGACACCCGGAGTGGTGCTAGTTTGCAGGGGGTGACTGGGCCGAGGGAGGCACTAACCAATAGGCCACTGGAAGAGCCTCTGGCCCCCACAGGTAGGCGGGAGAGTTGGCCCCTCCCTGCACCCCCCCATATTGATATGCGTGACCGGTGGATTCAAGTGATCTTCACATTTTTCTGGGCCCAGCACGATGTATGCACCTAAGGGCTAGAGATCAACGTCACAACCAATATGGAAAAATACGCTCACACCAGATCAGAACATTGTACTCCCCAGGTGGCACATCAAAAGTCTCTGGAGAAGCTCAACTTCTGACAGCGATGGAGTCCCCGATCCTACAAGCTGTCGTGGCAGCAATTAGGAACATAAAAACCTCGTGGGGCATCAAAATTGACTCCGTAATTTCTGAAGTAGCATTGCTGTGTGCAGACATCCATGACATTGGAGCCTGAGTCAAGGAAGCAGAAGCATCTATTGACACTCTCAAGACGGAAACGAAAACACTGCAAACCCAAGTAGGTGACCTACGAGAATCAGTAGAATTGCTAGAGGCTAGGATGGAAGACGTGGAAGGCCGGTCGCACCGAAATAATGTGAGAATATTTGGAGTGCCAGAAAGGGCTGAGAGCCTAGCAGTAGATCTCTTCGTAGAGGATCTCATCTTGAAACACTTGAAGCCCCAAGGTCTCTCTAATTTCTTCTCTGTGGAATGGGCGCACCAAGTCCCAGGGCCCGCCTAGGCCCGGGGCCTGCCAAGTCCCATCATCGCTTGTTTTTTTAACTACAGAGATTATGATGTAATTTGCACTCATCACGTGTCATCTCTGGTACCCTGCATCAACAACCCAATCTCCTTTTTTCTGGAATTCACGATAAGAGTTCAGAAGCAAAGAAGCTCATCCCTGGAATTCAAAAAAGCCCTCTGGGAAAAGGAACTGAAATATACAATGCTGTTCCCATTTGAGCTTGGAGGTGAAAACCTGTTTTTTTTTACTACACCAGAGGAAGTATGGGACTGTTTGGATGTGTGGAGAACTCCTGGACCCAGAAGATGCAAGGGGAAACAGAATAAAGGAAGAAGTGATCAAGAACCTCATGACACTCGCAGCAAAGTTTTGTCGGATCCCGCGGAAGACTCACAGTAGCACTTGCCAAGGAAAGCATGGTTCTGGCGGAGTCTCCAGCAGCCCTCTCACAGGCTTGTTGAGAGTACTATGGTACTCAGATTGGACATGGGCAGAAATCTTTCAACTATGGTGATTCACTGATAAGTCCTGTTTAACTAATGTAGACTTTGTATTGGGACAATGTAATAACGCTGAATAGAAGGTAGTGGCAGAACCAGTAGGGGTTGGATTGGGGTGCCCCCTAAATAGGTTAATGTTTGTAATTGGGTACAAAGGCACTCTGGATATCCGGGGAGGTGGGCAGTTCTTAGTCCATCATGCAGGCAAGCTGTGAAGGGGGAACGGGTTGTGTTACTGTCAGGATTGTTTCAGATTGTTGTTTTTTAGTTGATCAGCAGCAAGACACACTAAGAAATGTTACACGTGCAGATGAGAAGGGGTGTCTTCCCCAACCCCCCAAGTTCAGCTTACACAAATGGAAGGTTAGATTATCCACTGGATGGAAGGTTAGATAAGTAGGATGGCTTCAACCAAAGAATTTAAATTTCTATCCACCTGGTGCATGGGATCTCTGACCACTCCCCAGTGTGCATACACTACGACCTTGGCTCCACCAACCACACCAACCGTTGGGGGTTAAACCCATGGTAATCTCCAAATACCCAAAATTCGCAACAAACTCCAAGAGGCCACCAACCACTATATAACAGAAAATAAGGGTACGGTTGATTCTGCCAATATATTATGGGAAGCCTACAAACCAGTGATAAGAGGGCAAGGGATCTCCCTAGTAGCAGGCCACAAGAAGGAAAAATGGGCCAAACTAGAAAGTTTAGAACAAGAACTTCTTGATTTAGAAATAAAACTGATCCCTGAGGATAACGATTCAGTACAACACTGTCTTAGGCTTAAACAGAGGGAATTCTGGGAGACAGCAGAGGAGCTAGGCATTGCACGGTATAACATAACCTCTACGAGATTGAAAATAAGGCAGGGAAGCTGCTGGCATGGTTAGACAGAAGGGAGGAAGCAGAGGGGTGGGTCTGCGAAATTAAGGGGAGAGACGGCATGATGGCGAAGCAGTGACAAGAAATTATAGAGGAGTTTGCATCATACTTCATACAGGTTTATAAGGCGTCAAATACAGTCACAATAGAGCTACTTGTCACCCTACCCGTGAAAAGGCTTGGAAATGAAGTTAGGAATTCCCTAGATGACAAAATAACTGAATGTGAAATAACACATGCAATTGGGGCATTGAAGTCAGGGAAGGCGGGGGGCTCAAATGGTATTCTGATTGACTGCATGGAGTTTTGAGGAGAGCGGCCAAAATAGAAGAGGACGTGGTGGTGCTCTCGTTAGATGTGCAAATGGCCTTCAATACCATTGAATGGCCTTTCATGTATACAGTGTCAGAGAAGCAAGGTTTTGGGCCACAATTTCTATCATGAATAAGATTGCTATACTCCCACCCACTCCCACCCACTCCCACCCATTTGTCTAGGTGACTGTCAACAATAAAACCTCAAAGATTTTTAGACTTTATCGGGGAACGAGACAGGGATGCCCGTTATTGTCATTGATAATCTCAGTAGTGTTAGAATCCCTAGTGGTGTGGATAAGAGGAGACCCTATAATCAGAGGACTTAAATGGATACCAGATTGGGAAGATAGAATTTACCTGGAAACAGATGACATCCTATTATATATCAGGACTCCGAGGGCCACCCTCCATAGGATTCTGCATATATTCTAACTCTATCGGAAATATTCTGGTTATACAAAAATTGGGAGAAGTCACTGCTGTATCTGCTCTCCGGAGCCTAGCTGGTCTCCAGAGAGCAGATCCTAGAGGGTGCACTTTACCCGTAGTGACAGAAAGGTTTAAATACCTGGGCATGTATGTTACCAGAGATCGTAATTTAGAACCTCCACTCCGTAGCCTGCATAGCGATGTGCAACATTGGAGATCTCTCCCACTGCCACTTCTGGGTAGAGCCTCACTCTTTAAAATGATGGCTCTGCTGCGATTCCACTGCGTGCTGCTTAACACCCCCTACCCAATCTCCCAAGCATACTTCCGAGCAATTGAAACTTCGGTGTGATTACTCCTGTGGAACGATGGCTCCCCAAGAATCTCCTTTCAGAAATTAACAAGGGGGTGATATGATGGGTGAGCGGCACTCCCTGCTTTGCAAATGTGCTATTGAGCAGCTCAGCTAACAGTGCTTAACCACTGGATGCAGTACCCTCAGGATGACCCGGCGTATAAAATGGACCAATATAACATGCTACCTGGAGGATACTTGAGAAATATTTATGGGGCGACAGGTTAGACTCATTTCTTGAGCCAACCTTCACTACACTGCGTGTTTGGAAAGAGGCACTCACAATTCTTGGGTTGAAGGGTAGACTCACACAAATTACACCATTATGGAAATGCGCATGCTTGTGACTCTTGGCAAAGCAAAGCGGTTTTAAGAGCTGGGACTTCATTGGCCTCTCAAGGCTGGTAGACCTGTGAGTTAAGGGAGATGTCAAACCATTTGCAACACTACAAGAGTATCAGCCAGCACCCTCAAAAACCTTTAGATATCTGCAAGTTAGACATGCACTGAGGGCAGTGTTGCCAAAGGAAGCGGAGCTTCCAGATTCCTCACCGTTGGAAGACAGATTATTAGATGACCGTCTGGAAAAGAAGGCATATCTTTGATTTATCGTAATCTCATGAATAATTCTCCACATCCCTTGGTCGCCATTCGCTCCTGCTGGGAGCAAGACCTAGGTCAGATAGAGGATGAGGACTGGAGGAAAGTCCTAGCCTCGCCCAAGGAGGCGGCCATCCATTCAGGGTTTAGGCTGATACAATTAAAAGTAATCCAAAGATCATATATTGCCCGTACACTCTGGTAAAAATGGGTAGACTTGACTCCCCAAGCTGTACCCAAGGATGTGGACAGGAAGGCCCTTTCCTCCACATAATATGGGACTGTCCAGAAATGCAGATATTTTGGGAGTAAGTTGTCTCCTGCATGTAAGAGGTTCACTTTATAACAGCACAGAAGTCTGCACGGTGGTGTCTCCTGAATAGTTGGAGCGAAACTAATCTTACAAGCAAAGAACATCTCTAGGTGGCTGTGGGATTAGTAGTGGCTAAAAGTAACATCGCTAGATTATAGAGTGCCCCAATGGCTGGGAAACATCCTGAACAACGAATCCAGAACAACGAGTTCCGGAGTCACGAAAGCGGAACAACGACTTGCCCGAACAACGACTCGGACTTAACCACGCATGTGCGTGGTTAAGGCTGAGTCGGTCTAGTGTTCGGGCAGGGCGGAGTTCGGACGAGCCTCACAGTGGCAGAGGAACAGGTAAGAGGGGTTGATTTTTATGGGGTGGGGGTTAGGGGTTAGTTTATAGGGGTTTGGGTTTAGTATTTAGGGGGTATGGGTGATCGTGATAGATTAGAAGGTGTGAGAGGGATTAGTAAAGAGGAGGAGAATAAGTACATAGGAGGTGGGGGTATACGTGATTAGTAAAAGGGAGAGGGGAATTCGTTTTATGGGGGTTGAGTTAGTATTTAGGAGGACGGGGGTTTTGTGATTAATTAAAGGAAGAGGGGAAATAGATTTAAAGGGGTTGAGTACGTATTTAGGAGGAGGGGGTTTCGTAATCATTTAAAGGGAGAGGGGAATTCGATTTATGGGGGTTGCGTTCGTATTTTAGGGAGTGTGAGTGATCGAGTTTTTGTTTTTGGGTGGGGGGAATTCGTATTTAAGGGGTGGGGGATCGGGGTAGTATTTGGAAAGCATTTTTTTTAACACGCATTCCTTTAACAAGAAAAATTGTGATAAAGGAATGCGTGGTAAAAAAAAACGTGGTTTAGACGAGGTCGTGGTTGCGACCTTGTTGTTAAGGAAGTCGCGGTTGGGGAACTCGTTGTTACAACATACAACCCCAATGGCTCCTAGTTAGAATGAATGGAAAAGGGACAGAAATTTGTGCCTGGTGGCTAAAAAAAACACATATGAGAGCAGAGGCTGCCTAGACAAATGTACGAATGTTTGGTATTGGTGCACATTTCACCAAGACAAAGAAATCAGGGGCATATTATCAAGAACGGAGTTAAAATTATCGCTGCTTTAGCGGCAGCAAACTGCCGCTAAAGCGGCAATAATGGGCTTGATAATATGCCCTTGAGCATTCCAATAGAAGCCCATGTTCTGGTGTTAACATGGGCTTCCATTGGAATTCTCTGCGGCATATTATCAAGCCCATTATCACCGCTTTAGCGGCAGCTTCCTGCCGCTAAAGCGGCGATAATTTTAACGCCGTTCTTGATAATATGCCCCTCAGTTAGTAACAGCCTGAAAGATGGGGGTCTTGAGTGAATGATCAAAAATGTCCAAAAACTGCATGGTCCTGCTAACATGAATAATATAACACGGTGCTAGCTTCACAGCACGTAACATGATACTAAATGCGCATTAATTTGCTGATTGTCTATTGTTTGTTTTTATTGTTTAAATAAAAAGATTAAAAAAATATATAATAATATAGATCTGATGAATTCTTATGGTATTCTGAGTGTAGCTTACAAAATCAATGCTTGATGCTTCATCAAGTTAAATACACGTACGATTTTGGTACAGGCATCCCCCTAGGATCTAATAGTAGGAAAATACCACCCCTGTTATCGTTAAAGTGTAAGAGGATACAGTGACTCGGAAATGGGTGGTATGGATCTCTTTTAATGGGTTGTTCCTATCACAGCTCTTTGTCAACAAAACACCATTTCCCATTTTAGAAATATTGGATATAGTTTATAAGACTTACAGATTTCAAAATCTCATTTATTAAGCTCCAAGTTACGGGATTCAGGAAAGTTACAGAAGTGAAAAACATCTGAAAAAAATCAAACGATAATTTTTGATTAGGAAAGGAACCCTTTAGTGTGCATGGCTTGCAAAAGTTAATTGGTAAATAGAGCATACTCGATGTCAGTGTTTGATTTCTTCAAAGAGAAAGAAATGTGCTTCTGAAGTAACTTTTGCAAAGAGTGCTAAATAAATAATGCTGTGACATTTGATGTAATTAGGCGTACATTTGATCAGAAAGCGTTTGGCCTTTAACATTCTGGGCGCTTATTTTTATCCTTTAGCGAAAATGCATTATCTGTAATATACAATTAAATAAATGCCATCCCTTTTTCTCAACTGCTTTTTAAATGTCTGATTATTAGAGAAAATGGGAATGGAAATGTGGACGCGTGCAGACTAACAGTATGATAATTCTGGTTCATTAATAATGCAAATCGCAAACTGAGGTTAATTAGCTTCATAATGAACATTTCATTTTGCTCATAGTGCTTCCCCCTAGGAAATATGACATAACATTTTCGAAAAACCCTAAAATACAGAATATACACTGTTGCCGGATTGATTTTTATGTGGGCAATCCTCCATATTATTTCACAATTATAAGTCATGCAGCTGCATGTATTTAGAATGTCCATTGAAAAAAAACTGATTTGATTGACATGCTCTTTGTATTTTGTTGTGATCCAGCGTTTTTTATTGCGGTTCTTTACCAGATCAATATGTCTACTGCAAAAAAAAAGACAATTGTTGAACTAATATTTGCTTTTGATTTAAAAAAAAAATTGCAATTACATAAAATACGGTGGGAGATATTCAGAATGTAAGCATTTTTACAGGCAAACTGTTGAGGACAATAATTAAATGTATACATTTTACAATAATGACTCTCGATACACAAACACATTGCCTAAGAGATGTATTAAGGCCTCGATCACAATCGGTAATGGAATATTGGGCACACATTCTCTTCTTCGCCCAAACACGAGCTGTAATGAGCACGCACATACTTAGGGGCTTATTTACAAGCCCCTTGCGCCGCCTGTAGGTCCCTTTTAATGTGCGAAACCGTGACGCACAGGCGACGCAAGGGGCTTGTAAATAAGCCCCTTAGAGCCCTAAGCGTACATGTGCTTTTTTGATGTGTTATCAGCCCCCTATTTCCCAGTCCAAGGCGTCAAATATGTAATAAGAAGCACAACAAGGATGTATATTATTGTGTGTCCAACTTTTGACAGGCAGACTGTGGTTAGGCCCCATATTGGCCTAACATATCCTAACAGATTATATCTGCCTCCAAACTCAGAAACAGTGCAATACGGATTATGGGTCCATATCTCTGTAGCTGCCTTCTATACATATCTGCAGTGCCAATGAAAAGTAAATGTATTTATTAAAACACGTCATTTGGAGCAAGTGTATTTGCAAATCTACATAAATGCAGATTAGTCATTTATTAAAACAGAGCATAGTTCAAATTCCATGTTTTTATAGCAGGACAGGGAGTTCCTCCTGGGTCCTCATCTTCCTGCTGGTCACTGCCTCGCACATTTGGCCTGTAGAGATTGTCCTCTGATTCTGCCTAAATACATTGTTATAACAATTGCGCATGAAAGAACAGCATAGGAAAAAACACATGTACAGAAGCATGTAGACTAATATGACGTGTGGTATAACTGTCGAGGGATGACAGAGGCATCCCATTGTACTTTCTAAACTACACAGGACAAATGCATTGCTCATCACCTCACCCTTAATGAAACAAATGCAATTACAAACGCTGTAAACCATAATACAAATTTGATCAGAAATCACATTTACTTTACTACTTTAACTGGAACAACTATAAATATAGTGCCTTGTAAGAGATTGATTATGTGCTGCTGTTTAATTACATCTTGCTTTGAGTGTTGTTATTTACTACCAGAAATATTTCAATGCCATAAGCATTGCATTTAATATGTGAACTATGGTCTTCATGGATGTTGTGTGAGTTATGAATTGTGGTACCAACCAAAACTTAAAAATTTCTATAGCTACACTTTAACTGTGACTTTTTAATTTGTTTTTGATTTTAATATGTTAATGTGTTATAACCAAAGGTAACCATAATTACACTTTGTTTTTTGCAGTAAATGAAAGCATTTTTTGATATACCACAGGTAACAATTCCCTGCCCTGAACCAACCATGAGCAGCTACCCCACCTGTTCATGCTTTCGGCCATTCACACTGGGAACTGGTGTGCAGCCAGACCCTGCCCCAAGCTTACGGGCGAAGATGTAAAATTAAAAAACAGTAAAAAAAACATTATGGGGTAGATTTACGTTCCCTGGCGCATCCCTGCAAATCAGCAGGGATGCGCCAGGGAAGATGAGTCACGCAAGTTTGCCCTTGCGCCACCGCAGATGCGCCGCATTTACCATGCGGTGAATCGTGGCGCAAGGACAAGCAGATGCGTGACGCATCTGCCGGCGTAAGGGTGGCACAGTGGTGAAATTGTGTCGCTAGGGCGACGCAACTCCAGCACTGTTCCAACCTGGACTATCCCTAACATGATGCGTCACTCTTTACGCCTGCTTGAAGCAGGCGTAAGGATTTGACGCACCAGCGTCGGAAAAGTGACTGCGTGAAATCTTGTAGATTTCACTGCGTCACTTTTCCGAGGCTTTTTCCGATGTAACGCCCACCCTGCATACATTAAACCTGACGCGGGTTTAATGAGGCGCAGAGCTTTACAACGTGACGCATCTCCCTAGATGCGTCACGTTGTAAATCTGTCGCAGCATGGCGCTAGCTTTCCGCCGCCGCTGCGTCACAAAAGTGACGCAACGGCAGCGCAAAAGTGGTGCCCATGGCTTGTAAATCTGCCCCTACGAATTCTACACTGCTCGCAAGACAACAAAAGTCCTGTTATAGGTTAAAGGTGCCGGCCTAAACAGAATTCACAAACCTATGAGACACATTCCCATCCTGGATATTGCCTGCAATATACTTCTATCAACGGCATAAGTAAATATCTATCCCAAGTGGAATGAATGAATGAATACCCCCCAAAATAATGGTGAAGTACCAGAAGGGTTTTCCACACTGGAAACACATTTTTCTTATGGAGAAATGGAATTGCACCTGGGAGTAATGTTTATTCATACAGAAAAGTAGTTCTGCTATAGCTATGCATGCGAAAATACGATTGTGTGTCTGTAACTTGGAACTTGCAATGAATTCAAAAACTAGTCCTAAAAATCTGCTACTGTTGAAGATTCCTGTGATTACACCTGCAATTGACTATGAAATCCAAAGTCATTAATGTATTTTAATACTAGGTGTAGCTCTACAGGAGTACATTTCTGACCTTTTATTGATCCTGTGTCTCTTTTTACAGCACAAGCTTTACATTTGTCGGATATTATCTTACAGTTTTTGTTGACCATACTTTTTTGTACTTGCACTCGACTAGTGTTTGTTGAGATGTGACTTGTTACTGCATACGTGATGCACTATAGTCAGATCAGCTTATCACTGTTATGCATTTTTCCATGGGTTTTAACACCATTAGTTGGAATGTAAAAGGACTTGCAGCCAAGTAGAAATGAAACATGAAAATGAACCAATTTGGAAATCCGCGTTAAGAATGTCAATGCCACTAAATGATAAAGTAAAAAAAAAAGTGAGCTGACAGCGGTCCTTTACCCCTTTAACCCCTTCGATGCTCATGACGGAACGGTTCCGTCATGAGCATCGGTTGGGCTGTGCTCATGACGGAACCGCTCCGTCATGAGCACAGCCCCCGGGGGAAGCGCTGGCGCTCCCCCCCGGGGCATCGATCGTGCCCCCACAGAGGGGGGTGGCAGCGGAAGATCTTCCGCTGCCACCCCCGAGCCCCCCCACGCTTCCCCATGACGTCAGCGCGCACAGCGCGCGCCGGCGTCATCAGGAAGCGCTAGGATGCCTGGAAGCCATTTGTTTCCAGGCGTCCCAGGGAGGAGACGGTGAGTTTTGTGCTCCGGTGGGGCCCCGGGGGGGATTTTCAAAGTATTGAGGCATCGGGGGAGAGGAAAGAGTATTTCCTCTCCCCTGATGTCTCAATACAGGGCATTCCTGCTCCACGATCGAGCAGGGATGCCACACTAGACACCAGGGATGTGTGTTTCCGTATTTGGGGAGCGACCCCTTGGGCAAGGGTCGCTTCCATTGCCCCCATAATAATTGGAAGTCTTTTCTGCCCCCTCTGGGGGCAGATCGGTTTTCAGTTTGCCGTTTTGTTCTGCTGTTTGATAAGTTTGGTAAGAGACTTTTTTTTATACAATGTAAATGTGTTTGATTTCTCTCCCTGTTTTTTTTTGCAAATGGTGTAATAATAGCAGTATGTTTGGTTTTTGAGTGTCAAAAACTTTTTGCATTGGTGCTCGATGTGTATTTTGTTGTCTTGTGAGTAATTTGTTTTTTTTTCTTCTTTCTAGTTGGATATCGTTGGTTTTTGCTGTGTCACTGCAGAGTTGGTTTCTGGTGAGTGCAGCTGTCTCTTGTAATTGAATTGTATAGTTTTTGAGTACATTGATCTTTGTGATAAAGGTACACATTTCTTTACTTACTTGGTTTGCACATTGTTGGTTGTTGTTGACTTGTTTGTGCAGTCTTCTATCTTAGTAAGTATAATGGCTAGCCGCAGGATTACTGCTCAGCAGGTTGTTGGTTTGCTGTTTGAGTCTTCCTCTGATATTGGTTCAGAGACTGACTCTGCATCTGAGGGAGAGCAGGCAGGGGACAATTCTGGCAGTGAGTTGTCTCTCCGTATGGAGTCATCGGATGATGAAGATACTCTTAGTGCGGATGAAGTGCCTGTGTTAGCGGAGGAGACTGGTGTGCCGATAGTGCGGCAAGAGGCATCTGGGCTGCATCCTGGGGCTGCAAGGCTTCCCATTGGTGTAGTGCGGCAAGAGGCTTCTGGGCTGCAGCCTGCGGCTGCAAGGCTTCCCGTTGGTGTAGTGCGGCAAGAGGCATCTGGGCTGCAGGCTGGGGCTGCAAGGCTTCCCTTTGAAAGTGATGACCTCTGGGTTGTCCCTGGCATGGTGCAGCCGGCATTGCCAGAGTTTACTGGTGTTCCAGGGTCTAGAGTGAATACTGAAAACTTTTTGCCGGTAAATTTTTTTCAGTTGTTTATGGACGATGTGTTTTTTGCAGAGATTGTTGAGCAGACTAATTTTTATGCCGAACAGTTTTTGAGGGACAACTGTGCCAGTCTTAAGCCACACTCTAGAGCTACCCGGTGGACTCCCACAAATGTTGAAGAGATGAAGAAGTTCTTGGGTTTAACTTTTTTGATGGGCTTGCTAAGGAAGCCATCAATGTCTTCATATTGGTCTAGCAGTCCCTTGATGGCAACGTCTATTTTTCCGGCAGTCATGAGTCGTGACAGGTATTTGCTTCTGCTTCGGATGATGCATTTTGTTGATAATGGTTTAGCGTTGCCACGAGATCACCCTGACTGTGACCGTCTTTTTAAGATTAGGCCTGTCCTTGATCACTTTGTTGATCGATTTTCTGAGATTTATGCCCCTGGGAAAGAAATTGCAGTGGATGAGTCTTTGGTGTTGTTCAAGGGCCGCTTGGTTTTTAGGCAATACATTCCTAGTAAGAGGGCACGCTATGGAATAAAGCTGTATATGCTGTGTGACAGTAGGACTGGATATGTCTCTAATTTCAGGGTGTACACCGGTAAGGAATCTAGGTTTAACCTCCCTGGTTGTCCGTCCACTTTTGGAGTGACTGAGAAAATTGTTTGGGAACTTGGAAGAGGATTTTTTAACAAAGGCCACCATTTATATGTAGATAACTTCTACACTGGTGTGCGGTTGTTCAGGGAATTGGCCAAAGTGGACACTCTTGCTTGTGGCACAATCCGCTCTAACCGTAAAGGTTTCCCGAAAGAACTTGTTTGTCAAAAGCTTGTGCGGGGACAGTGCAGTGCGTTGCGTTGCCAGGAGCTTCTTGCTGTGAAGTTTACAGACAGGAGAGATGTCTACATGCTGACTACCATCCATGATGAAAGCACTGCACCTGTGACTGTTTGGGGTCAGGTCGCTGAAGCGCGCAAACCTGTGTGCATTTTAGACTATAATAGGCACATGGGTGGTGTTGACAGAGTAGATCAGAGGTTGGAACCTTACACTGCTCTTCGTAAGGCTTACATTTGGTACAAGAAGTTGGCTATCCATCTTTTCCACTTGGCAATGTTTAATGCGCTTGTTGTGTTCCAGGATTCTTGCCCTGAGTCAAAGATGACTTTTGCTAAGTTTCAGGAGTCTGTAATAGGCAGCCTTGTTGTAGTGGAACAGGCAAGTGTTCCTAGAGTTGGACTGGTGGAGGATGTTGCTAGATTGAAAGAACGCCACTTTCCAGATCACATTCCTCCCACACCCGCAAAAGATTTTCCCAGTAGGAGATGTAGAGTCTGTTGGCGAAAAGGTTTGCGGAAGGAGAGTCGTATGTACTGCCCCGACTGTCCTTCTCATCCTGCACTGTGTCTCTCTGCTTGTTTTAGAGCGTACCACACACGAAAGAATTTTTGGGAGGATTCTTGAGTGGTAAAGTGAACTGCCTGGTCTGTATTCTTTGGATAATTTGATTCTGTTTCAAGGTTGGTGTTAGTGCAATGTATTTAGTTGCTGATTTTCTGTTAGAAGATTTGTATCTATTTGCAATTTGTTTGTGTTTTTATTTTTTTCTAAAAAAATCCTAAATGTGATGGCGGTGTGTGTAGGCTTGCGCTTGGCTGTTGGTGTGTGTGGACTGGCACTTGGTTGGTGGTGTGCGTGGAATGGTGCTTGGCTGGCGGTGTGCATGGACTGGCGGTGTGCGTGGACTGGTGCGTGGCTGGTGGTGTGCGTGGACTGGAGCTTGGCTGGCAGTGTGCGTGGAATGGTGCTTGGCAGGCGGTGTGCGTGGACTGGTACTTGGCTGGCGGTGTGCGTGGACTGGTGGTGTGTTGACTGGTGCTTGGCTGGTGGTGTCCGTGGACTGGAGCTTGGCTGGTGGTGTGCGTGTACTGGAGCGTGGCTGGCGGTGTGCGTGGAATGGTGCTTGGCTGGCGGTGTGCGTGGACTGGTACTTGGCTGGCGGTGTGCGTGGACTGGTGGTGTGTGCGGACTGGTGCTTGGCTGGTGGTGTCCGTGGACTGGCGCTTGGCTAGCGGTGTGCGTGGACTGGTGTTTGGCTAATGGTGTGTGTGGACTGGTGCTCTGATGGCTGTGTGTGAGTAGTGACTTTCTGCTGGTCACTACACACACTGCTAGCTGAGTGCCACTCCACGCAATCCATCAGCCTGTGTAGTTGCTGTGTCTGGATTGTGGGCGTGTGAAAGTGATGGGCCCTTGAATGGCGCTGTGTGCTGGTGTGAGTTTTGTTATGTGATGGGCCCGCGGCTGGCGGTGTGAATGGTTTTGTATGTCTCACACGTATGAAAGGTGTATGAATGGCCTGTAAAGAGGTTGGTGCCTTGTCGTGGCTTTACAGCTCACGAGCTGTGAGTCAATGGTTCAGTTTCTCGCCCTTTCAATTATTACCAGTGCATTTCATTTCTGTGAAATCACTTGCTGATACAATTGTATCTACTGAACCATCACTCACCCTCGTGCCAAATCCAACCAGTATGTGTGTGTGCTTGCGGATTAGATGGCTGTGCAGTAATATTTGTCTTTCTGAAGCAGGGTGTACCTTGTCCCTTTTTGGTGAATTTTGTAATGTGTTGCTTTTTTGCCTGGTGGTGCGAATGGTCTTGTTTGTATCACGTATGAAAGGTGTGTGAATGGCCTGTAAAGTGGTTGGTGCCTTGACGTGGCTTTACAGCTCACGAGCTGTGAGTCATTGGTTTGGTTTTTTGTGAATTTAATTATTGACAGTGCATTTCATTTTTGTGAAATCTCTTGTTAATAAAATTTAATACACTGAACCATGACTCGCCCTCGTGCCAAATCCAACCAGTATGTGTGTGTGTTTGAGGAATAGATGGTTATGCAGGAATCTTTGTCTTTAGTTTCTCTGCCAAGGTACACTTTCCATGCAAGAATAACCCACCAACTGTAGATATTGTCGAAAACCCATGGGAGTTCATGGTGATGTCTCTCTTGTGAATTCAAAAAATGTTTTTATCCCCAATGTCCTGCAAACCTCAAAATGTCTGCCACATTTTCTTTGCAATATTATTCCAAAATTCTCACGCTGTAGGGACAATAGATAATCTGGTTTTGCAAGGGGGGTCACTTTGGTTTTTGGCCCGGTGCTCGGCGGCCATCTAGGGAAACCTACCAAACCCACACATTTCTGAAAACTAGACACCCGGCGGCTTCCAAGGAAGTATGGCTTGCGTGGATCCCCCAACGTTTCCTTACCCAGAATCCCCTGCAAACCTCAATTTTTGCTGAAAAATCACTTTTTTCACTCATTTTGGGGTGGGAAAGAAGTGGCATCACCGGGCTCACACAAATTTACCATCACCCAGCGTTCCCCCAGGTCTCCCGGTAAAAATGGTGCCTCACTTGTGTGGGAGGCCCAAGTACCCGCGGCAGGCAAGGGCCCAAAACATAGTGAGGCGACATCAAAATGGCCTATCGCAAAACCACCTGGTTTTGCAAGGGGGGTCACTTGGGTTTTTGGCCCGGTGCTCGGCGGCCATCTAGGGAAACATACCAAACCCATGCATTTCTGAAAACTAGACACCTGGCGGCTTCCAGGGAGGTATGGCTTGCGTGGATCCCCCAACGTTTCCTTACCCAGAATCCCCTGCAAACCTCAATTTTTGCTGAAAAAATCACTTTTTTCACACATTTTAGGGTGGGAAAGTAGTGGCATCACCGGGCTCACACAAATTTACCACCACCCAGCGTTCCCCCAGGTCTCCCGGTAAAAATGGTGCCTCACTTGTGTGGAAGGCCCAAGTACCCGCGGCAGGCAAGGGCCCAAAACGTAGTGAGGCGACATCAAATTGCCTATCCCAAATGTCCCATCACTACGTTTTGGGCCCTTGCCTGCCGCGGGTACTTGGGCCTCCCACACAAGTGAGGCACCATTTTTACCGGGAGACCTGGGGGAACGCTGGGTGGTGGTAAATTTGTGTGAGCCCGGTGATGCCACTACTTTACCACCCCAAAATTTGTGAAAAAAGTGATTTTTGGAGCAAAAATTGAGGTTTGCAGGGGATTCTGGGTAAGGAAACGCTGGGGGATCCACGCAAGCCATACCTCCCTGGAAGCCGCCGGGTGTCTAGTTTTCAGAAATGCATGGGTTTGGTAGGTTTCCCTAGATGGCCGCCGAGCACCGGGCCAAAAACTAAAGTGACACCCCTTGCAAAAGCAGGTGGTTTTGCGATAGGCCATTTTGATGTCGCCTCACTACGTTTTGGGCCCTTGCCTGCCGCGGGAACTTGGGCCTCCCACACAAGTGAGGCACCATTTTTACCGGGAGACCTGGGGGAACTCTGGGTGGTGGTAAATTTGTGTGAGCCCGGTGATGCCACTACTTTCCCACCCCAAAATGTGTGAAAAAAGTGATTTTTTCAGCAAAAATTGAGGTTTGCAGGGGATTCTGGGTAAGGAAACGTTACGGGATCCACGCAAGCCATACCTCCCTGGAAGCCGCCGGGTGTCTAGTTTTCAGAAATGCGTGGGTTTGGTAGGTTTCCCTAGATGGCCGCCGAGCACCGGGCCAAAAACCAAAGTGACCCCCCTTGCAAAACCACGTGGTTTTGCGATAGGCCATTTTGATGTCGCCTCACTACGTTTTGGGCCCTTGCCTGCCGCGGGTACTTGGGCCTCCCACACAAGTGAGGCATCATTTTTACCGGGAGACCTGGAGGAACGCTGGGTGGTGGTAAATTTGTGTGAGCCCGGTGATGCCACTACTTTCCCACCCCAAATTGTGTGAAAAAAGTGATTTTTTCAGCAAAAATTGAGGTTTGCAGGGGATTCTGGGTGAGGAAACGTTGGGGGATCCACGCAAGCCATACCTCCCTGGAAGCCGCCGGGTGTCTAGTTTTCAGAAATGCGTGGGTTTGGTATGTTTCCCTAGATGGCCGCCGAGCACCGGGCCAAAAACCAAAGTGACCCCCCTTGCAAAACCAGGTGGTTTTGCGATAGGCCATTTTGATGTCGCCTCACTACGTTTTGGGCCCTTGCCTGCCGCGGGTACTTGGGCCTTCCACACAAGTGAGGCACCATTTTTACCGGGAGACCTGGGGGAACGCTGGGTGGTGGTAAATTTGTGTGAGCCCGGTGATGCCACTACTTTCCCACCCCAAATTGTGTGAAAAAAGTGATTTTTTCAGCAAAAATTGAGGTTTGCAGGGGATTCTGGGTAAGGAAACGTTGGGGGATCCACGCAAGCCATACCTCCCTGGAAGCCGCCGGGTGTCTAGTTTTCAGAAATGCATGGGTTTGGTAGGTTTCCCTAGATGGCCGCCGAGCACCGGGCCACAAACCAAAGTGACCCCCCTTGCAAAACCAGGTGGTTTTGCGATAGGCCATTTTGATGTCGCCTCACTATGTTTTGGGCCCTTGCCTGCCGCGGGTACTTGGGCCTCCCACACAAGTGAGGCACCATTTTTACCGGGAGACCTGTGGGAACGCTGGGTGGTGGTAAATTTGTGTGAGCCCGGTGATGCCACTACTTTCCCACTCCAAAATGTGTGAAAAAAAAGGTTTTTTCAGCAAAAATTGAGGTTTGCAGGGGATTCTGGGTAAGGAAACGTTGGGGGAT
The DNA here is from genome assembly GCF_964204655.1 of Triturus cristatus. Lineage (NCBI taxonomy): Eukaryota > Metazoa > Chordata > Amphibia > Caudata > Salamandridae > Triturus > Triturus cristatus. The sequence continues at coordinate 714,867,348 of NC_140584.1, read as the reverse complement.
CCACGCAAGCCATACCTCCCTGGAAGCCGCCGGGTGTCTAGTTTTCAGAAATGCGTGGGTTTGGTAGGTTTCCCTAGATGGCCGCCGAGCACCGGGACAAAAACCACAGTGACCCCCCTTGCAAAACCAGGTGGTTTTGCGATAGGCCATTTTCATGTCGCCTCACTACGTTTTGGGCCCTTGCCTGCCGCGGGTACTTGGGCCTCCCACACAAGTGAGGCACCATTTTTACCGGGAGACCTGGGGGAACGCTGGGTGGTGGTAAATTTGTGTGAGCCCGGTGATGCCACTACTTTCCCACCCCAAAATGTGTGAAAAAAGTGATTCTTTCAGCAAAAATTGAGGTTTGCAGGGGATTCTGGGTAAGGAAACGTTGGGGGATCCACGCAAGCCATACCTCCCTGGAAGCCGCCGGGTGTCTAGTTTTCAGAAATGCGTGGGTTTGGTACGTTTCCCTAGATGCCCGCCGAGCACAGGGCCAAAAACCAAAGTGACCCCCCTTGCAAAACCAGGTGGTTTTGCGATAGGCCATTTTGATGTCGCCTCACTACGTTTTGGGCCCTTGCCTGCCGCGGGTACTTGGGCCTTCCACACAAGTGAGGCACAATTTTTACCGGTAGACCTGGGGGAACGCTGGGTGGTGGTAAATTTGTGTGAGCCCGGTGATGCCACTACTTTCCCACCCCAAATTGTGTGAAAACGGTGATTTTTTCAGCAAAAATTGAGGTTTGCAGGGGATTCTGGGTAAGGAAACGTTGGGGGATCCACGCAAGCCATACCTCCCTGGAAGCCGCCGGGTGTCTAGTTTTCAGAAATGCATGGGTTTGGTAGGTTTCCCTAGATGGCCGCCGAGCACCGGACCAAAAACCAAAGTGACCCCCCTTGCAAAAGCAGGTGGTTTTGCGATAGGCCATTTTGATGTCGCCTCACTACGTTTTGGGCCCTTGCCTGCCGCGGGTACTTGGGCCTCCCACACAAGTGAGGCACCATTTTTTCCGGGAGACCTGGGAGAACGCTGGGTGGTGGTAAATTTGTGTGAGCCCAGTGATGCCACTACTTTCCCACCCCAAAATGTGTGAAAAAAGTGATTCTTTCAGCAAAAATTGAGGTTTGCAGGGGATTCTGGGTAAGGAAACGTTGGGGGATCCACGCAAGCCATACCTCCCTGGAAGCCGCCGGGTGCCTAGTTTTCAGAAATGCATGGGTTTGGTACGTTTCCCTAGATGGCCGCCGAGCACCGGGCCAAAAACCAAAGTGACCCCCCTTGCAAAACCAGGTGGTTTTGCGATAGGCCATTTTCATGTCGCCTCACTACGTTTTGGGCCCTTGCCTGCCGCGGGTACTTGGGCCTTCCACACAAGTGAGGCACCATTTTTACCGGGAGACCTGGGGGAACGCTGGGTGGTGGTAAATTTGTGTGAGCCCGGTGATGCCACTACTTTCCCACCCCAAATTGTGTGAAAAAAGTGATTTTTTCAGCAAAAATTGAGGTTTGCAGGGGATTCTGGGTAAGGAAACGTTGGGGGATCCACGCAAGCCATACCTCCTTGGAAGCCGCCGGGTGTCTAGTTTTCAGAAATGCATGGGTTTGGTAGGTTTCCCTAGATGGCCACCGAGCACCGGGCCACAAACCAAAGTGACCCCCCTTGCAAAACCAGGTGGTTTTGCGATAGGCCATTTTGATGTCGCCTCACTACGTTTTGGGCCCTTGCCTGCCGCGGGTACTTGGGCCTCCCACACAAGTGAGGCACTATTTTTACCGGGAGACCTGTGGGAACGCTGGGTGGTGGTAAATTTGTGTGAGCCCGGTGATCCACTACTTTCCCACCCCAAAATGTGTGAAAAAAGTGATTTTTTCAGCAAAAATTGAGGTTTGCAGGGGATTCTGGGTAAGGAAACGTTGGGGGATCCACGCAAGCCATACCTCACTGGAAGCCGCCGGGTGTCTAGTTTTCAGAAATGCGTGGGTTTGGTAGGTTTCCCTAGATGGCCGCCGAGCACCGGGCCAAAAACCAAAGTAACCCCCCTTGCAAAACCAGGTGGTTTTGCTATAGGCCATTTTGATGTCGCCTCACTACGTTTTGGGCCCTTGCCTGCCGCGGGTACTTGGGCCTTCCACACAAGTGAGGCACCATTTTTACCGGGAGACCTGTGAGAACGCTGGGCGGTGGAAAATTTGTGTGAGCCCGGTGATGCCACTACTTTCCCACCCCAAAATGTGTGAAAAAAAAGATTTTTTCAGCAAAAATTGAGGTTTGCAGGGGATTCTGGGTAAGGAAACGTTGGGGGATCCACGCAAGCCATACCTCCCTGGAAGCCGCCGGGTGTCTAGTTTTCAGAAATGCATGGGTTTGGTAGGTTTCCCTAGAATGCCGCCGAGCACCGGGCCAAAAACCAAAGTGACCCCCCTTGCAAAACCAGGTGGTTTTGCGATAGGCCATTTTGATGTCGCCTCACTACGTTTTGGGCCCTTGCCTGCCGCGGGTACTTGGGCCTCCCACACAAGTGAGGCACCATTTTTACCGGGAGACCTGGGGGAACGCTGGGTGGTGGTAAATTTGTGTGAGCCCGGTGATGCCACTACTTTCCCACCCCAAAATGTGTGAAAAAAGTGATTCTTTCAGCAAAAATTGAGGTTTGCAGGGGATTCTGGGTAAGGAAACGTTGGGGGATCCACGCAAGCCATACCTCCCTGGAAGCCGCCGGGTGTCTAGTTTTCAGAAATGCGTGGGTTTGGTACGTTTCCCTAGATGCCCGCCGAGCACAGGGCCAAAAACCAAAGTGACCCCCCTTGCAAAACCAGGTGGTTTTGCGATAGGCCATTTTGATGTCGCCTCACTACGTTTTGGGCCCTTGCCTGCCGCGGGTACTTGGGCCTCCCACACAAGTGAGGCACCATTTTTACCGGGAGACCTGGGAGAACGCTGGGTGGTGGTAAATTTGTGTGAGCCCAGTGATGCCACTACTTTCCCACCCCAAAATGTGTGAAAAAAGTGATTCTTTCAGCAAAAATGGAGGTTTGCAGGGGATTCTGGGTAAGGAAACGTTGGGGGATCCACGCAAGCCATACCTCCCTGGAAGCCGCCGGGTGCCTAGTTTTCAGAAATGCATGGGTTTGGTACGTTTCCCTAGATGGCCGCCGAGCACCGGGCCAAAAACCAAAGTGACCCCCCTTGCAAAACCAGGTGGTTTTGCGATAGGCCATTTTCATGTCGCCTCACTACGTTTTGGGCCCTTGCCTGCCGCGGGTACTTGGGCCTTCCACACAAGTGAGGCACCATTTTTACCGGGAGACCTGGGGGAACGCTGGGTGGTGGTAAATTTGTGTGAGCCCGGTGATGCCACTACTTTCCCACCCCAAATTGTGTGAAAAAAGTGATTTTTTCAGCAAAAATTGAGGTTTGCAGGGGATTCTGGGTAAGGAAACGTTGGGGGATCCACGCAAGCCATACCTCCTTGGAAGCCGCCGGGTGTCTAGTTTTCAGAAATGCATGGGTTTGGTAGGTTTCCCTAGATGGCCACCGAGCACCGGGCCACAAACCAAAGTGACCCCCCTTGCAAAACCAGGTGGTTTTGCGATAGGCCATTTTGATGTCGCCTCACTACGTTTTGGGCCCTTGCCTGCCGCGGGTACTTGGGCCTCCCACACAAGTGAGGCACTATTTTTACCGGGAGACCTGTGGGAACGCTGGGTGGTGGTAAATTTGTGTGAGCCCGGTGATCCACTACTTTCCCACCCCAAAATGTGTGAAAAAAGTGATTTTTTCAGCAAAAATTGAGGTTTGCAGGGGATTCTGGGTAAGGAAACGTTGGGGGATCCACGCAAGCCATACCTCACTGGAAGCCGCCGGGTGTCTAGTTTTCAGAAATGCGTGGGTTTGGTAGGTTTCCCTAGATGGCCGCCGAGCACCGGGCCAAAAACCAAAGTAACCCCCCTTGCAAAACCAGGTGGTTTTGCTATAGGCCATTTTGATGTCGCCTCACTACGTTTTGGGCCCTTGCCTGCCGCGGGTACTTGGGCCTTCCACACAAGTGAGGCACCATTTTTACCGGGAGACCTGGGGGAACGCTGGGTGGTGGTAAATTTGTGTGAGCCCGGTGATGCCACTACTTTCCCACCCCAAATTGTGTGAAAAAAGTGATTTTTTCAGCAAAAATTGAGGTTTGCAGGGGATTCTGGGTAAGGAAACATTGGGGGATCCACGCAAGCCATACCTCCCTGGAAGCCGCCGGGTGTCTAGTTTTCAGAAATGCATGGGTTTGGTAGGTTTCCCTAGAATGCCGCCGAGCACCGGGCCAAAAACCAAAGTGACCCCCCTTGCAAAACCAGGTGGTTTTGCGATAGGCCATTTTGATGTCGCCTCACTACGTTTTGGGCCCTTGCCTGCCGCGGGTACTTGGGCCTCCCACACAAGTGAGGCACCATTTTTACCGGGAGACCTGGGGGAACGCTGGGTGGTGGTAAATTTGTGTGAGCCCGGTGATGCCACTACTTTCCCAACCCAAAATGTGTGAAAAAAGTGATTCTTTCAGCAAAAATTGAGGTTTGCAGGGGATTCTGGGTAAGGAAACGTTGGGGGATCCACGCAAGCCATACCTCCCTGGAAGCCGCCGGGTGTCTAGTTTTCAGAAATGCGTGGGTTTGGTACGTTTCCCTAGATGGCCGCCGAGCACCGGGCCAAAAACCAAAGTGACCCCCCTTGCAAAACCAGGTGGTTTTGCGATAGGCCATTTTCATGTCGCCTCACTACGTTTTGGGCCCTTGCCTGCCGCGGGTACTTGGGCCTTCCACACAAGTGAGGCACCATTTTTACCGGGAGACCTGGGGGAACGCTGGGTGGTGGTAAATTTGTGTGAGCCCGGTGATGCCACTACTTTCCCACCCCAAATTGTGTGAAAAAAGTGATTTTTTCAGCAAAAATTGAGGTTTGCAGGGGATTCTGGGTAAGGAAACGTTGGGGGATCCACGCAAGCCATACCTCCCTGGAAGCCGCCGGGTGTCTAGTTTTCAGAAATGCATGGGTTTGGTAGGTTTCCCTAGATGGCCGCCGAGCACCGGGCCACAAACCAAAGTGACCCCCCTTGCAAAACCAGGTGGTTTTGCGATAGGCCATTTTGATGTCGCCTCACTACGTTTTGGGCCCTTGCCTGCCACGGGTACTTGGGCCTCCCACACAAGTGAGGCACCATTTTTACCGGGAGACCTGTGAGAACGCTGGGCGGTGGAAAATTTGTGTGAGCCCGGTGATGCCACTACTTTCCCACCCCAAAATGTGTGAAAAAAAAGATTTTTTCAGCAAAAATTGAGGTTTGCAGGGGATTCTGGGTAAGGAAACGTTGGGGGATCCACGCAAGCCATACCTCCCTGGAAGCCGCCGGGTGTCTAGTTTTCAGAAATGCGTGGGTTTGGTAGGTTTCCCTAGATGGCCGCCGAGCACCGGGCCAAAAACCACAGTGACCCCCCTTGCAAAACCAGGTGGTTTTGCGATAGGCCATTTTGATGTCGCCTCACTACGTTTTGGGCCCTTGCCTGCCGCGGGTACTTGGGCCTCCCACACAAGTGAGGCACCATTTTTACCGGGAGACCTGGGGGAACGCTGGGTGGTGGTAAATTTGTGTGAGCCCGGTGATGCCACTACTTTCCCACCCCAAAATGTGTGAAAAAAGTGATTCTTTCAGCAAAAATTGAGGTTTGCAGGGGATTCTGGGTAAGGAAACGTTGGGGGATCCACGCAAGCCATACCTCCCTGGAAGCCGCCGGGTGTCTAGTTTTCAGAAATGCGTGGGTTTGGTACGTTTCCCTAGATGGCCGCCGAGCACCGGGCCAAAAACCAAAGTGACCCCCCTTGCAAAACCAGGTGGTTTTGCGATAGGCCATTTTGATGTCGCCTCACTATGTTTTGGGCCCTTGCCTGCCGCGGGTACTTGGGCCTTCCACACAAGTGAGGCACCATTTTTACCGGGAGACCTGGGGGAACGCTGGGTGGTGGTAAATTTGTGTGAGCCCGGTGATGCCACTACTTTCCCACTCCAAATTGTGTGAAAAAAGTGATTTTTTCAGCAAAAATTGAGGTTTGCAGGGGATTCTGGGTAAGGAAACGTTGGGGGATCCACGCAAGCCATACCTCCCTGGAAGCCGCCGGGTGTCTAGTTTTCAGAAATGCATGGGTTTGGTAGGTTTCCCTAGATGGCCGCCGAGCACCGGGCCAAAAACTAAAGTGACCCCCCTTGCAAAAGCAGGTGGTTTTGCGATAGGCCATTTTGATGTCGCCTCACTACGTTTTGGGCCCTTGCCTGCCGCGGGTACTTGGGCCTCCCACACAAGTGAGGAACCATTTTTACCGGGAGACCTGGGGGAACGCTGGGTGGTGGTAAATTTGTGTGAGCCCGGTGATGCCACTACTTTCCCACCCCAAAATGTGTGAAAAAAGTGATTCTTTCAGCACAAATTGAGGTTTGCAGGGGATTCTGGGTAAGGAAACGTTGGGGGATCCACGCAAGCCATACCTCCCTGGAAGCCGCCGGGTGCCTAGTTTTCAGAAATGCATGGGTTTGGTACGTTTCCCTAGATGGCCGCCGAGCACCGGGCCAAAAACCAAAGTGACCCCCCTTGCAAAACCAGGTGGTTTTGCGATAGGCCATTTTGATGTCGCCTCACTACGTTTTGGGCCCTTGCCTGCCGCGGGTACTTGGGCCTCCCACACAAGTGAGGCACCATTTTTACCGGGAGACCTGGGGGAACGCTGGGTGGTGGTAAATTTGTGTGAGCCCGGTGATGCCACTACTTTCCCACCCCAAATTGTGTGAAAAAAGTGATTTTTTCAGCAAAAATTGAGGTTTGCAGGGGATTCTGGGTAAGGAAACGTTGGGGGATCCACGCAAGCCATACCTCCCTGGAAGCCGCCGGGTGTCTAGTTTTCAGAAATGCATGGGTTTGGTAGGTTTCCCTAGATGGCTGCCGAGCACCGGGCCACAAACCAAAGTGACCCCCCTTGCAAAACCAGGTGGTTTTGCGATAGGCCATTTTGATGTCGCCTCACTATGTTTTGGGCCCTTGACTGCCGCGGGTACTTGGGCCTCCCACACAAGTGAGGCACCATTTTTACCGGGAGACCTGTGGGAACGCTGGGTGGTGGTAAATTTGTGTGAGCCCGGTGATGCCACTACTTTCCCACTCCAAAATGTGTGAAAAAAAAGGTTTTTTCAGCAAAAATTGAGGTTTGCAGGGGATTCTGGGTAAGGAAACGTTGGGGGATCCACGCAAGCCATACCTCCCTGGAAGCCGCCGGGTGTCTAGTTTTCAGAAATGCGTGGGTTTGGTAGGTTTCCCTAGATGGCCGCCGAGCACCGGGACAAAAACCACAGTGACCCCCCTTGCAAAACCAGGTGGTTTTGCGATAGGCCATTTTGATGTCGCCTCACTACGTTTTGGGCCCTTGCCTGCCGCGGGTACTTGGGCCTCCCACACAAGTGAGGCACCATTTTTACCGGGAGACCTGGGGGAACGCTGGGTGGTGGTAAATTTGTGTGAGCCCGGTGATGCCACTACTTTCCCACCCCAAAATGTGTGAAAAAAGTGATTCTTTCAGCAAAAATTGAGGTTTGCAGGGGATTCTGGGTAAGGAAACGTTGGGGGATCCACGCAAGCCATACCTCCCTGGAAGCCGCGGGGTGTCTAGTTTTCAGAAATGTGTGGGTTTGGTACGTTTCCCTAGATGCCCGCCGAGCACCGGGCCAAAAACCAAAGTGACCCCCCTTGCAAAACCAGGTGGTTTTGCGATAGGCCATTTTGATGTCGCCTCACTACGTTTTGGGCCCTTGCCTGCCGCGGGTACTTGGGCCTTCCACACAAGTGAGGCACCATTTTTACCGGGAGACCTGGGGGAACGCTGGGTGGTGGTAAATTTGTGTGAGCCCGGTGATGCCACTACTTTCCCACCCCAAATTGTGTGAAAACGGTGATTTTTTCAGCAAAAATTGAGGTTTGCAGGGGATTCTGGGTAAGGAAACGTTGGGGGATCCACGCAAGCCATACCTCCCTGGAAGCCGCCGGGTGTCTAGTTTTCAGAAATGCATGGGTTTGGTAGGTTTCCCTAGATGGCCGCCGAGCACCGGACCAAAAACCAAAGTGACCCCCCTTGCAAAAGCAGGTGGTTTTGCGATAGGCCATTTTGATGTCGCCTCACTACGTTTTGGGCCCTTGCCTGCCGCGGGTACTTGGGCCTCCCACACAAGTGAGGCACCATTTTTACCGGGAGACCTGGGAGAACGCTGGGTGGTGGTAAATTTGTGTGAGCCCAGTGATGCCACTACTTTCCCACCCCAAAATGTGTGAAAAAAGTGATTCTTTCAGCAAAAATTGAGGTTTGCAGGGGATTCTGGGTAAGGAAACGTTGGGGGATCCACGCAAGCCATACCTCCCTGGAAGCCGCCGGGTGCCTAGTTTTCAGAAATGCGTGGGTTTGGTACGTTTCCCTAGATGGCCGCCGAGCACCGGGCCAAAAACCAAAGTGACCCCCCTTGCAAAACCAGGTGGTTTTGTGATAGGCCATTTTCATGTCGCCTCACTACGTTTTGGGCCCTTGCCTGCCGCGGGTACTTGGGCCTTCCACACAAGTGAGGCACCATTTTTACCGGGAGACCTGGGGGAACGCTGGGTGGTGGTAAATTTGTGTGAGCCCGGTGATGCCACTACTTTCCCACCCCAAATTGTGTGAAAAAAGTGATTTTTTCAGCAAAAATTGAGGTTTGCAGGGGATTCTGGGTATGGAAACGTTGGGGGATCCACGCAAGCCATACCTCCTTGGAAGCCGCCGGGCGTCTAGTTTTCAGAAATGCATGGGTTTGGTAGGTTTCCCTAGATGGCCACCGAGCACCGGGCCACAAACCAAAGTGACCCCCCTTGCAAAACCAGGTGGTTTTGCGATAGGCCATTTTGATGTCGCCTCACTACGTTTTGGGCCCTTGCCTGCCGCGGGTACTTGGGCCTTCCACACAAGTGAGGCACCATTTTTACCGGGAGACCTGGGGGAACGCTGGGTGGTGGTAAATTTGTGTGAGCCCGGTGATGCCACTACTTTCCCACCCCAAATTGTGTGAAAAAAGTGATTTTTTCAGCAAAAATTGAGGTTTGCAGGGGATTCTGGGTAAGGAAACATTGGGGGATCCACGCAAGCCATACCTCCCTGGAAGCCGCCGGGTGTCTAGTTTTCAGAAATGCATGGGTTTGGTAGGTTTCCCTAGAATGCCGCCGAGCACCGGGCCAAAAACCAAAGTGACCCCCCTTGCAAAACCAGGTGGTTTTGCGATAGGCCATTTTGATGTCGCCTCACTACGTTTTGGGCCCTTGCCTGCCGCGGGTACTTGGGCCTCCCACACAAGTGAGGCACCATTTTTACCGGGAGACCTGGGGGAACGCTGGGTGGTGGTAAATTTGTGTGAGCCCGGTGATGCCACTACTTTCCCAACCCAAAATGTGTGAAAAAAGTGATTCTTTCAGCAAAAATTGAGGTTTGCAGGGGATTCTGGGTAAGGAAACGTTGGGGGATCCACGCAAGCCATACCTCCCTGGAAGCCGCCGGGTGTCTAGTTTTCAGAAATGCGTGGGTTTGGTACGTTTCCCTAGATGGCCGCCGAGCACCGGGCCAAAAACCAAAGTGACCCCCCTTGCAAAACCAGGTGGTTTTGCGATAGGCCATTTTCATGTCGCCTCACTAAGTTTTGGGCCCTTGCCTGCCGCGGGTACTTGGGCCTTCCACACAAGTGAGGCACCATTTTTACCGGGAGACCTGGGGGAACGCTGGGTGGTGGTAAATTTGTGTGAGCCCGGTGATGCCACTACTTTCCCACCCCAAATTGTGTGAAAAAAGTGATTTTTTCAGCAAAAATTGAGGTTTGCAGGGGATTCTGGGTAAGGAAACGTTGGGGGATCCACGCAAGCCATACCTCCCTGGAAGCCGCCGGGTGTCTAGTTTTCAGAAATGCATGGGTTTGGTAGGTTTCCCTAGATGGCCGCCGAGCACCGGGCCACAAACCAAAGTGACCCCCCTTGCAAAACCAGGTGGTTTTGCGATAGGCCATTTTGATGTCGCCTCACTATGTTTTGGGCCCTTGCCTGCCACGGGTACTTGGGCCTCCCACACAAGTGAGGCACCATTTTTACCGGGAGACCTGTGGGAACGCTGGGCGGTGGAAAATTTGTGTGAGCCCGGTGATGCCACTACTTTCCCACCCCAAAATGTGTGAAAAAAAAGATTTTTTCAGCAAAAATTGAGGTTTGCAGGGGATTCTGGGTAAGGAAACGTTGGGGGATCCACGCAAGCCATACCTCCCTGGAAGCCGCCGGGTGTCTAGTTTTCAGAAATGCATGGGTTTGGTAGGTTTCCCTCGATGGCCGCCGAGCACCGGGCCAAAAACTAAAGTGACCCCCCTTGCAAAAGCAGGTGGTTTTGCGATAGGCCATTTTGATGTCGCCTCACTACGTTTTGGGCCCTTGCCTGCCGCGGGTACTTGGGCCTCCCACACAAGTGAGGCACCATTTTTACCGGGAGACCTGGGGGAACGCTGGGTGGTGGTAAATTTGTGTGAGCCCGGTGATGCCACTACTTTCCCACCCCAAAATGTGTGAAAAAAGTGATTCTTTCAGCAAAAATTGAGGTTTGCAGGGGATTCTGGGTAAGGAAACGTTGGGGGATCCACGCAAGCCATACCTCCCTGGAAGCCGCCGGGTGCCTAGTTTTCAGAAATGCATGGGTTTGGTACGTTTACCTAGATGGCCGCCGAGCACCGGGCCAAAAACCAAAGTGACCCCCCTTGCAAAACCAGGTGGTTTTGCGATAGGCCATTTTGATGTCGCCTCACTACGTTTTGGGCCCTTGCCTGCCGCGGGTACTTGGGCCTTCCACACAAGTGAGGCACCATTTTTACCGGGAGACCTGGGGGAACGCTGGGTGGTGGTAAATTTGTGTGAGCCCGGTGATGCCACTACTTTCCCACCCCAAATTGTGTGAAAAAAGTGATTTTTTCAGCAAAAATTGAGGTTTGCAGGGGATTCTGGGTAAGGAAACGTTGGGGGATCCACGCAAGCCATACCTCCTTGGAAGCCGCCGGGTGTCTAGTTTTCAGAAATGCATGGGTTTGGTAGGTTTCCCTAGATGGCCGCCGAGCACCGGGCCACAAACCAAAGTGACCCCCCTTGCAAAACCAGGTGGTTTTGCGATAGGCCATTTTGATGTCGCCTCACTACGTTTTGGGCCCTTGCCTGCCGCGGGTACTTGGGCCTCCCACACAAGTGAGGCACCATTTTTACCGGGAGACCTGTGGGAACGCTGGGTGGTGGTAAATTTGTGTGAGCCCGGTGATCCACTACTTTCCCACCCCAAAATGTGTGAAAAAAGTGATTTTTTCAGCAAAAATTGAGGTTTGCAGGGGATTCTGGGTAAGGAAACGTTGGGGGATCCACGCAAGCCATACCTCACTCGAAGCCGCCGGGTGTCTAGTTTTCAGAAATGCGTGGGTTTGGTAGGTTTCCCTAGATGGCCGCCGAGCACCGGGCCAAAAACCAAAGTGACCCCCCTTGCAAAACCAGGTGGTTTTGCGATAGGCCATTTTGATGTCGCCTCACTACGTTTTGGGCCCTTGCCTGCCGCGGGTACTTGGGCCTTCCACACAAGTGAGGCACCATTTTTACCGGGAGACCTGGGGGAACGCTGGGTGGTGGTAAATTTGTGTGAGCCCGGTGATGCCACTACTTTCCCACCCCAAATTGTGTGAAAAAAGTGATTTTTTCAGCAAAAATTGAGGTTTGCAGGGGATTCTGGGTAAGGAAACATTGGGGCATCCACGCAAGCCATACCTCCCTGGAAGCCGCCGGGTGTCTAGTTTTCAGAAATGCATGGGTTTGGTAGGTTTCCCTAGATGGCCGCCGAGCACCGGGCCACAAACCAAAGTGACCCCCCTTGCAAAACCAGGTGGTTTTGCGATAGGCCATTTTGATGTCGCCTCACTACGTTTTGGGCCCTTGCCTGCCGCGGGTACTTGGGCCTCCCACACAAGTGAGGCACCATTTTTACCGGGAGACCTGGGGGAACGCTGGGTGGTGGTAAATTTGTGTGAGCCCGGTGATGCCACTACTTTCCCACCCCAAAATGTGTGAAAAAAGTGATTTTTTTAGCAAAAATTGAGGTTTGCAGGGGATTCTGGGTAAGGAAACGTTGGGGGATCCACGCAAGACATACCTCCCTGGAAGCCGCCGGGTGTCTAGTTTTCAGAAATGCATGGGTTTGGTAGGTTTCCCTAGATGGCCGCCGAGCACCGGGCCAAAAACCAAAGTGACCCCCCTTGCAAAACCAGGTGGTTTTGCGATAGGCCATTTTGATGTCGCCTCACTACGTTTTGGGCCCTTGCCTGCCGCGGGTACTTGGGCCTCCCACACAAGTGATGCACCATTTTTACCGGGAGACCTGGGGGAACGCTGGGTGCTGGTAAATTTGTGTGAGCCCGGTGATGCCACTACTTTCCCACCCCAAAATGTGTGAAAAAAGTGATTTTTTCAGCAAAAATTGAGGTTTGCAGGGGATTCTGGGTAAGGAAACGTTGGGGGATCCACGCAAGCCATACTTCCTTGGAAGCCGCTGCGTGTCTAGTTTTCAGAAATGTCTGGGTTTGGTAGGTTTCCCTAGGTGCCGGCAGGGCTAGAGTTAAAAAACTACAGCTAGTCACTTAGCCAAAAAAGGGTCATTTTTCACTGCAAAATTGAGGTGTGACCACGTTGCGTTTTGCGCCGTTTCCTGTCGCGGGCACTAGGCCGACCCGCACAAGTGAGGTACCATTTTTCTCGTAGGACTTTGGGGAACGCGGGGTGGGTGGAAATTTGTGGATCCACGCAGATTCCAGAACTTTCCATCCCAGAAATGTGGGGAAAATGTTTTTCTTTTCTTTTTTTTACCTTTGCAAGGGATTCTGGGTAACAGACCATGGTGGGAGGCAGTCAAGTCACCCCATCCTGGATTCCCCTGGGTGTCTAGTTTTCAAAAATGTATAGGTTTGCTAGGTTTCCCTAAGTGCCGGTAGGGCGAGGGTTCAAAAACTACAGCTAGTCACTTTGCCAAAAAAAGGGTCATTTTTCACTGCAAAATTGAGGTGTGACCACGTTGCGTTTTGCGCCGTTTCCTGTCGCGGGCACTAGGCCGACCCGCACAAGTGAGGTACCATTTTTCTCGTAGGACTTTGGGGAATACGGGGTGGGTGGAAATTTGTGGATCCACGCAGATTCCAGAACTTTCCATCCCAGAAATGTGGGGAAAATGTGTTTTTTTTGTCATTTTTTTCCGTTTGCAAGGGATTCTGGGTAACAGACCATGGTGGGAGGCAGTCAAGTCACCCCATCCTGGATTCCCCTGAGTGTGTAGTTTTCAAAAATGTATAGGTTTGCTAGGTTTCCCTAGGTGCCGGCAGGGCTAGGGTTCAAAAACTACAGCTAGTCACTTTGCCAAAAAAGGGTCATTTTTCACTGCAAAATTGAGGTGTGACCACGTGTAACGTCCTGGCTTTCTCGGGGTTGGAACAAACAGACGACGGACCAGAGAAATGGAGGTTTAAGGATGATTTAATAAACAGATAAACAACTACAGACAACAAAGAATACCGGTACTGGAATCACCAGTTAAAGTACGATACCCATTCACAGCTCGTCTAACCGTCCTCCGCAAGCACACCGGACCCGGTATGCTCCAACGGAGGGCACAGTGCTAAGCAGTGGCCGACAATGCCACTCGACCGCTGTGAAGGGTAGTTCCAAGGTTGTGGAATCTACGGGGAGCACGTGGGAGTCACCCGGCCGGGCTCTCTACCACCTGGGAACAGCCGCTCTACCAGTATCCCCCAGAGTGCTGCCACAACACAAAGACGCTGGGAACACCTCCTAGTGTGCGTCTCTTGTATCCGGGTTTAAGTGATGATACCCAAGGTGGCGCAGAGAATGGATGGGAGCAACCGCTCTACCTATCCCAGTTCTCCTACGAGTGTCGATGGCTAAGACGCGGAAACACCTCCTGGATAGCGTCTTAGCTCTAAGCGTGTGTTTACCCAAGGAACGAGGGTTGGGAGCTTCGGCTCGCACCAACCTCGTTTTCTCCAAAGTGTCAGGCCGTTGGGAGCTTCGGCTCTACCAACGGGACTTGTGCCCAATGACGTTGAATACGGCTCTCAGAACGGGACAGGACACGGGCAGGAAGCACACGCCAGCACCTCTCCTCCGCTCCTTAGAATGTTCCTTCCGCCGCTCAACTCACCAACGGGTCCGTGTACCTCAACCAGGTACTCCGGCAAAGATCAGAATATCCGACGCCGAGTCCCAGTGATCTTCTCCTTAAGTAGTACTCTCGGCGTTGTATAACCATGACTTTTGAGTTGCATAACAGGAAAACTAGGCGTTACCCTTGGTGTTATGTAACCAGAACTCTTGAGTTGCATAACATGAAAACTAGGCGTTCCCCTTGGTGTTATGCAACCAGAACTCTTGAGTTGCATAACATGAAAACTAGGCGTTTTCCTTGGTGTTATGTAACCAGAACTCTTGAGTGGCAAAAGGCAATTGTTGCCGGAGGGAATTCTGGGAGTTGTAGTCCGCTCTCCTCCAAGCGCACCAGGTTCACGGAAGTGGCATCGTGGGAGGGAATCCATGTGCGGGAGGGGATTCCTGACAGTACATCCCCCTCCCATCAGCGCCCCCCATCAGGACCAGCACAGGAAGGATATCAACGATGGAACGACGATACCAGACGAGGAGCGTGAACCCCCGCCGCAGGTTCCCATGACTGCTCCTCGGGTCCGTACCCCTTCCATGCCACCAGATACCATAGTTTGCCCCTGCGCCACTTGGAATCCAAGATACCAGCCACCTCGTACTCCACCTCCGAATCCACAGTCACCGACACCGGCGTACGAGGCCTCACCGCGTTCGCGGGTTTCAAGAGGGAAACGTGGAACACGGGATGGATCCGCAGGGACTGGGGCAGGCACACTTTCACATTCACCGGGCTGATGCATCGAAGGATCCTATATGGGCCCATGAAGCGGGGATGGAACACGCTACTTTTCTTGAATCTCATGTGCCGTGTAGAGACCCAGACGTAATCTCCAGGTTTGTAGACCGGTCCAGGCCTTCTCCTCCTATCAGAAAAGGCTTTATATGTGGCCTTAGCCCCCTCCAGGGCAACTCGAGAACTCATCAAGGCCTCCTTGATGCGGGCCACCCTCTTGGCTGTTGTCGGCAATCTGTCTTCCCTGACCGGGTGCAGAAACGGCAAGAACCGGGGATGATGGCCGTAGTTACTATAAAAAGGGGAAGCCTTGGTGGAACAATGTGTGGCGTTGTTGTACGTGATTTCCGCGATCCAAAGTAGGTCCACCCACTCATCCTTCCCTTGCTCTACAAAACAACGTAGATATTGTTTGAGCGACTGGTTCAGGCGCTCCGTCTGGCCGTCCGTCTGCGGGTGATAACTCGTGGACATGGCAGACTTGACGTGTAACGCCGAACACCAAGTTTTCCAGAAGTGCGACGTGAACTGAGACCCCCTGTCCGACACGATCACGTTGGGTAGGCCATGTAGTCTCACTACATTCTTCAATAACAACGACGCCAGCTCTCCTGCCGAAGGTACCTGTTTGCAAGCGAGGAAGTGCCCCATCTTCGTGAGATAGTCCACCACCACCAGTATGGCCGTCTTTCCTTGATCCTTTGGTAGCCCGACAATGAAGTCTAAGGATATGTTTTCCCAGGGTTTGGTCGGTGTAGGAAGGGGTTGGAGGAGTCCTTGCGATCTACTGTGGTCCGATTTCATGGATGCGCAAACGGTACATGATGAACACCAATTCCGGATGTCTGTTCTCATGGCAGGCCACCAGAACTGCCGTCCTAGGCTCGCTACCGTCTTTTTGACACCCAGATGGCCGGCACAGGGAGACACGTGGCACCAGGTGAAGGCCTGTTTTCGAAGCCTAGGCGTGGGTAACAACATACATCGTCCTTTCACCGGAATCCCGTCCTTCATCTGCCACTCCTTGTGACTGCGAAGCCACCTCCGCCACATGAAGGTATGGGTCCCCTTCTGGACCCCCCTGAGGAACGTCTGTGGTTGAATCACCCCTATCACAACTCCTGGAGGGATGATGGAATGTTCGGCAACCGGCTGCGGATCCCTGCCATTCGATTGCCTCGAAAGCGCGTCCGCTTTCCTGTTCTCCGTACCGGGTCGGTATGTGATGTGGAAATTGAAACTGGAGAAAAAGATCATCCACCTCATTTGACGAGGAGACAAATGCCGCGCCGCCGTCAGAAACTGGAGGTTTCTGTGGTCCGTATACACTGTAACCACGTGTCTGGCCCCCATTAACAAATGCCTCCACTCAGCAAATGCGTCCTTTATTGCGAGTAGTTCCTTCTCCGCAATATGGTAATTGCGTTCTGCGTCGTTCAATTTACGAGACATATACGCCACAGGATGGAGCAAACCCGACACCTCATTCCTCTGAGATAGAATGGCACCCAGCGCCACATCAGAGGCGTCCGCTTCTACCACATAGGATAATTCCGGATTCGAGTGAGCTAGCACCGGGGCGGTGCTGAAGGCCTTCTTGAGGGCCACAAATGTTTTTTGTGCTTCCGGTCCCCACACAAACTCCTGAGACTTCCTTAGTAGTTGCGTGATCGGGGCAACCAAGCCAGAAAACCCCTCAATAAAACGCCTATAAAAGTTGGCGAAGCCTATGAAGCTCTGGACTTCCTTTACTCCTCGGGGCACCGGCCACTCCTCCACCGCTCTGATCTTGCGTTCCGCCATCTCCTGTCCGTTGGGGCTCAGCATCACCCCAAGGAATTCCACTGTTGTGACGTGGAAGTCACATTTGCTGAGTTTGCAGTATAGCATGTTTTCCCTCAGTTTTTTGAGAACCGCGGATACGTGCTGTACGTGTTCTTCCTATGAGTTGGAGTAGATGAGTATGTCGTCTATGTAAACGACCACGTAGATATCCAATACCTCCCGGAATACCTCATTGAGGAAGTATTGGAAAGCGGCAGGGGCATTGCATAGTCCGAACGGCATGACGAGGTACTCAAAGAGCCCGAACCTGGTCTTAAAGGTGGTTTTCCATTCGTTGCCGTCCCTCATGCACACAAGATGGTATGCCCCCTTGAGATCAAGCTTTGTGTATATTTGGGCCTTTTTTACCTGTTCCAGGAGAACGCTTATGAGAGGCAGGGGGTACCGGTTTTTTATGGTTATCGCGTTCAAGGCCCTAAAGTCCACGCAGGCCCTCAATTCGCCATTCGCTTTCGGAATGAAAAAGAGAGGCGATGCGGCAGGGGATTTCGACGGCCTGATGAACCCCAGCCCTAGTAACTTATCCAAATATCCCCGTAGATGTACGTTTTCGGGTTCTCTGAGCGCATACAGTCTGCCGCTGGGAACGCTAGCCCCCGGAACCAGGTCGATTTGGCAGTCGAACGGTCTATGTGGAGGGAGCACCTCCGCTCGGATTTCATCGAAGACGTCCCCGAAACTGTGATACACTCTGGGAAGCTTTACGTCCTTTTCTGCTGCCGTGGCGACCGTGTGACCTTCGCCTACCTCACCTTCGTGGGGGTCCTGCTGCATGCCGCACCATTGTTCACAAAACGGGGAAGTCATCTCAATGTGATGCGTAGGCCAATCCACCGTTGGGTTACGTTTTTGGAGCCAGGGTAGACCCAATATGACCCCGTACTGCGGGGCTCTGATTATGCTAAAATCGATACGTTCGTTATGCAGTTTTCCGAACCTCACCAGTATTTCTCCTGTGTGCTGTCCGATAGGTCCGGTCACCAGACTTCTCCCATCCACTGCATACACCTCCTCTGGTATCTGTTTGGGAAGGAGAGTGAGACCCAGTCTCCGTGCTTCATTGTAGTCCATGAACATGCCCGTGGCTCCTGAATCAATCATGGCTACCACAGGTATCCACTGGTCCTGCACTCCTACGTGTAAGGTAATAAACAAATGTCTTCACCCTTTTTGATTCGGGCTCAACATGGAAGGGATGTGGCTGTGACTCCAAGATGCCCCTTCCCTAGACCCGGAGTCCCTCAGTTTTCCGCCGGTGCGTCCACCACTGCTGTCACCGTTTTGTTCGCTCGGTATCGTGAGGTTTTTGGCTTGGCTGGACACTCGCGTACATAGTGCCCCTTTTTCCCGCAGTACAGGCAAAGACCTTGCTTGCGGCGTGATTCTTTTTCAGTGGCTGTAAGGCTCGCCCTTATAGCTCCTATGTCCATGGGTTCCGTCCTGGTGGAGGAGTTGGTCTCAGGGCCACCCATCGAAACATACGATGGCAGCGCTTTCCCTTTCCTCTTGTGATCGCCCTTTCTTTCGTTCAATCTATGGTCCAGCCGTAGCACCAGGTTGATCAAGCCTTCACATGTCTTGGGTTGGGGGTCGATTTGTGCTACCACATCTTTGAGCTCTTCGCTCAAGCCCTGGTGAAACAGCGCGGTTTGTTTGGCTATGGGCCACTTGGTTTCGGCCACTAACCTTCGAAAAGCATTAAGGTACTGCACCAGATCATTGTTGCCTTGCCTCAGCTCCAACATCTCTCGATCGGCAGTATAAGAGTCCGCCCTTCGATCAAACACCTTCAAGAATTCCTCGCGGAAGGCTCCCCAATCGGATAGGGTCGTCCCTGCTCACCAGTGGGACTGCCCATTGCGCCGCGTTCCCAGCAAGATACGAGATCAGAAAGGCCACTCTGGCTTGGCTGGTAGGAAAGGCCTTTGGTTTGCAGGACAGATGCAGTGCTACTTGAGTGAGGAATACCTGCACTGTGTTGGGGTCTCCGCTGTACCTCTCTGGTGTCGCCAAAGGAATGGCTACGGGCATCTCTACCACAACCGCAGGAGCCGTGGCCGTGTGAGAGGCACCTGCCTGTAGCGGATCGTTCTGCCGAGCGTCCATTCTAGCCTTAACGTCTGCTGTTTCCTGTCTGGAAGCGGTGAGCTCGATTTGCATCGCGGCTAAGACGGCCAACACATCCTCAATCGTGGCCATGTCGTTCGCCCAACCAGGAGATAGTTATGGAAGAGGTCGGATATTATGTAACGTCCTGGCTTTCTCGGGGTTGGGACAAACAGACGACGGACCAGAGAAATGGAGGTTTAAGGATGATTTAATAAACAGATAAACAACTACAGACAACAAAGAATACCGGTACTGGAATCACCAGTTAAAGTACGATACCCATTCACAGCTCGTCTAACTGTCCTCCGCATGCACACCGGACCCGGTATGCTCCAACGGAGGGCACAGTGCTAAGCAGTGGCCGACAATGCCACTCGACCGCTGTGAAGGGTAGTTCCAAGGTTGTGGAATCTACGGGGGGCACGTGGGAGTCACCCGGCCGGGCTCTCTACCACCTGGGAACAGCCGCTCTACCAGTATCCCCCAGAGTGCTGCCACAACACAAAGACGCTGGGAACACCTCCTAGTGTGCGTCTCTTGTATCCGGGTTTAAGTGATGATACCCAAGGTGGCGCAGAGAATGGATGGGAGCAGCCGCTCTACCTATCCCAGTTCTCCTACGAGTGTCGATGGCTAAGACGCGGAAACACCTCCTGGATAGCGTCTTAGCTCTAAGCGTGTGTTTACCCAAGGAACGAGGGTTGGGAGCTTCGGCTCGCACCAACCTCGTTTTCTCCAAAGTGTCAGGCCGTTGGGAGCTTCGGCTCTACCAACGGGACTTGTGCCCAATGACGTTGAATACGGCTCTCAGAACGGGACAGGACACGGGCAGGAAGCACACGCCAGCACCTCTCCTCCACTCCTTAGAATGTTCCTTCCGCCGCTCAACTCACCAACGGGTCCGTGTACCTCAACCAGGTACTCCGGCAAAGATCAGAATATCCGACGCCGAGTCCCAGTGATCTTCTCCTTAAGTAGTACTCTCGGCGTTGTATAACCATGACTTTTGAGTTGCATAACAGGAAAACTAGGCGTTACCCTTGGTGTTATGTAACCAGAACTCTTGAGTTGCATAACATGAAAACTAGGCGTTCCCCTTGGTGTTATGCAACCAGAACTCTTGAGTTGCATAACATGAAAACTAGGCATTTCCCTTGGTGTTATGTAACCAGAACTCTTGAGTGGCAAAAGGCAATTGTTGCCGGAGGGAATTCTGGGAGTTGTAGTCCGCTCTCCTCCAAGCGCACCAGGTTCACGGAAGTGGCATCGTGGGAGGGAATCCATGTGCGGGAGGAGATTCCTGACACCACGTTGCGTTTTGCGCCATTTCCTGTCGCGGGCACTAGGCCGACCCGCACAAGTGAGGTACCATTTTTCTCGTAGGACTTTGGGGAACGCGGGGTGGGTGGAAATTTGTGGATCCACGCAGATTCCAGAACTTTCCATCCCAGAAATATGGGGAAAATGTGTTTTTTTTGTCATTTTTTTATGTTTGCAAGGGATTCTGGGTAACAGACCATGGTGGGAGGCAGTCAAGTCACCCCATCCTGGATTCCCCTGGGTGTCTAGTTTTTAAAAATGTATAGGTTTGCTAGGTTTCCCTAGGTGCCGGCAGGGCTAGGGTTCAAAAACTACAGCTAGTCACTTTGCCAAAAAAGGGTCATTTTTCACTGCAAAATTGAGGTGTGACCACGTTGCGTTTTGCGCCATTTCCTGTCGCGGGCACTAGGCCGACCCGCACAAGTGAGGTACCATTTTTCTCGTAGGACTTTGGGGAACGCGGGGTGGGTGGAAATTTGTGGATCCACGCAGATTCCAGAACTTTCCATCCCAGAAATGTGAGGGAAATGTGGTTTTTTTGTCATTTTTTCACGTTTGCAAGGGATTCTGGGTAACAGACCATAGTGGGAGGCAGTCAAGTCACCCCATCCTGGATTCCCCTGGGTGTCTACTTTTCAAAAATGTATAGGTTTGCTAAGTTTCCCTAGGTGCCGGCAGGGCTGGGGTTCAAAAACTACAGCTAGTCACTTTGCCAAAAAGGGGTCATTTTTCACTGCAAAATTGAGGTGTGACCACCTTGCGTTTTGCGCCATTTCCTGTCGCGGGCACTAGGCCGACCCGCACAAGTGAGGTACCATTTTTCTCGTAGGACTTTGGGGAACGCGGGGTGGGTGGAAATTTGTGGATCCACGCAGATTCCAGAACTTTCCATCCCAGAAATGTGGGAAAAATGTGGTTTTTTTGTCATTTTTTTACGTTTGCAAGGGATTCTGGGTAACAGACCATGGTGGGAGGCAGTCAATTCACCCCATCCTGGATTCCCCTGGGTGTCTAGTTTTCAAAAATGTATAGGTTTGCTAGGTTTCCCTAGGTGCCGGCAGGGCTAGGGTTCAAAAACTACAGCTAGACTCTTCGCAAAAAAAGTGTACATTTTCAGTGTGAAAATGTGGTGTGTTCAGCTTAGGTTTTGAGCCACTTCCTGTCGTGGGCACTATGCCTACCCACACAAGTGAGGTACCATTTTTATCGGGAGACTTAGGGTAGTTCAGATTTGTAAAGCAACTGTTATTACCTATTGATTTTGGATGCATTTCTCCCTTCCAAATGAAAGACATTGTGTAAAAAAAAAGTCATTTTGAAAAATGACCAATAATTGTCATGCAAGTATGAGTATTCCCAATTTCGAAAATGTGCAAATATGCACTGTTTCTAAACTCTGTAGTTTGTTCCCATTTCAGAAATACATAGGTGTCTTTCATACTGATTTTTCCATGTATACATTTTCCCACAATAATTGCTATAGACCCGGAACAAAAAAAAAAAACATTACAAAATGCTGCTCAGTTTTTTACTCTGGGTTCGTTGGGCTCTTGGTGAACCTACAAGTCCTATATATCCCCACAACCAGAAATGTTCCAGTGGATGTAATGGTACATTGCTTTCTAAGAGATGCGATAATTAGAAGAAGTTACAGGTGAAAACGTTGACTCAAAAGGCTGCTTTTTTCAACTAATTTTTAATTTTTCCTATATTTAACTGTTAGTTTCTATAAAGAAACCTTGATGGATCTACACAAATGACCCCTTGCTGAATTCAGAATTTTGTCTACTTTTCAAAAATGTATAGCTTTCCAGGGTCCATTATTGTTTTTGTACCCATTTCTACCATTAACTGGAAGGAGGTTGAAAGCACAAAAAATAGCAAAAAGAGGGTATGTCCCAGAAAAATGCCAAAACTGTGTAAAAAATGTTGGTTTTCTGACAAAATTCTGTCATTCCCTAAAAGCTGGAGAAATGGTGATTTCAGCCCCACAAACCCTTTTTTGATACCATTTGCAGAGAAAAACCCAGAAGCTTTCATTTGCAGCCCGTTTTTCCCAAAAAACCAAAATTTTGCTGTATTTTGACTAGGAGAATCCACAAACCCTGGGTACCTTTAGAATCCCCATGATGTTGGAAGAAAAGGACGCAAATTTGGCGTGGATACCTAATGTGGTCAAAAAGTTACAGGGGCCTAAGCGCGCACTACCCCAAATAGCCCAAAAAAGGCTTAGCACAGGAGGGGAAAAGGCCTAGCAGCGAAGGGCTTAAAAATTAGGGCATGTTGTGCGATTATTTTGTCTCAAGTCTCTGTGAGTGTAAGACATTTGGCAAAAGAGATGGATCTAGAAATCATTAATGTCCCTTTAACAGCTCTGAGTTTGTGATCTCACCTAGCATGATCAAAAATTCCAGCATAATCCTTAAATGAGGCTAAAAGGCACACAAATGTCAATATGTTTCTAGGTGGTGGCTGCAATGAGCTGCTGTGATACACACAATATAGGAAGTAATCACATGTACACAAAATAAAATTTACATTTGTAAGGCCAAATAAACATAACATTTGCAGGGACTTAATACAATTGTGATGATGTTCATTTAGTCATTGGTAATGTGTATTAAAATAATGAAATTGAACTGACATTTTATTTGCCCCTACGTTTGTCATTTCTTATGTCCCAAATTGTCCAAATTAAATGAGGCTCAAGAGAAGTTCTATATAAGTTCCTGAAACTGCTTCAAAACTGACCTTTTTGACAGTTGGGATTAGCTTCAAAGCAGTGAAGAAACAAGCAAGATGTAGCACATGGAAATTTCATATTAAAATGTAATACTCCTCATAATTTGTAATGTTTTATAAAACATTGGCATTGACCAATGTCTACTGACGTATTGAAAGTGAATACTGCTCCTTTAAGAATTAAGCACAATTTTTTCAGGTTGGCAGTATAGAAGAAATATGTTTGATATTTACTTAAAGTTGTGGCAAAGATTCACTTGTTTGGCTAAAAGTTTGCATCCACCATAGTGGCCATGAACAAGGAGAAAAGCTAAACATTGTAATCAATCTTAATAAACAGAAGTTTACCTCTACTTTGTGATTGTGAGAAACCATGGCTTTTTGCAGTGTCCCTCCACTTTTTAAACCCATTTTGACTACTAGATGCTAGTTTTCTGACTCTGGTTGTGCCCTGCGCTCTGCTAGCTAGACCCAGGGCCTGTGCTCTGATTAAAAGTATATAGTAATTAGGTATTATTACAATTGATACTGACAACCTACCTATAAGTCCCTAGTTTATGGTAGGGCTTGTAGGTTTAGAGGCACAACAGATTTAATTCACTTAAGTGTGGACTGCTGTGTTGCTTGCCGTCATTTTAAAAGTCAGCCCTGCCTTTCTGGCTGATTTTAAAGTCAGTTCGAATTTGGAATTAAAGATACTTCTGAAGTCCTAAACTTCCTTATTTTTACATATAAGTCACCCCTAAGGTCTGCCCTAGGTATCCAAAGACTAGGGTGAATGGTAAAATAAGCAGGGACATTATACATATGTTTTATATGCCCTATATTAGAAAAACTGGCAATTTTATTTTCCCCAGCACAGTACATTGTCTCCACAGGTTAACATGGGAATACTTTCATAAAGTATAATGATTGGAAGAAGTGAGTTAAATAATTTAATATTAAAATGATAGCTAGGATAAATCCAACAACTTGTCAAGGTTGGATTTTTTATAACATTTACAGAAAATATGGTATAGTACTTCCTTCTCTGATGTGCTACAATTGATCCTTCCAGCATCCTCCCCTGATTGGAGAGCCTTTTACAGGCTGAGCCAAACTGCTCTGGTGAGTTGTGGCGTAGCCTGCATAGAGACAAAGGACATCTGATGGGACTAGATCTGCGGCTGCAGAGCAAAAGGCAGGATGGGGGTGGAGTAACCAAACTGGTATTCAAAGAGGGAATGAAATTTAGCATAGGGCACAGGCATACCTCCAGCCTTACAGGAGCCCCAGTAATTGATTTAGCAGAGGGGCTAGAAGGGAAGTGTTAGGGAAAGTTAGCTATGCCAGTCTGATGGCTTAGCCAGATCTTAAACTCCAGGAGAGAGTTTCTCAATTTTTAATTTTGAAGAATAGTGCTTTCTGGGTCAATATTATGCCACATTCTGAAGGAAGTTATCATACTTCTGGGTGGCATCCTGTACCCCATTGGTCAGGGGTGCCTCCCTACTTGTCACCCAAGAACACTGGATAAATATGGGAGAGCTTGTAGTATAGTTCCTATTTCCCTTATAGGCTCTGCGCATTGGAATAATATACACTATAGTTTTTGTATAGGACTAAGGTCCGAATGCTCCTATTGAGTACATTAAACTTAATTACTTGTGTGTGCCAGCTAACTCAGAGGTCACTAGAAACTTTTCGAATGAACAAGAAGGGGTTAGTTTCTGACAACCGCATGAACATGACAACTTTGTTTCCATTAGAATTGGAACGCATCTCAGAATCGTGGAAACAATAGATAACATTTTCACTCAGTCAATCGTGCATGCTTAGTTTCTAGATTTATTGAACAGTCTTGTTTCTCGTGTAAGAGATATGAGCTGTTACAATCATTAGACAGTAAACAAGATATAATATGCACAGCGTACGCAGTAAGAAGAAATAATACTGCAATAGCTTTGCCTTTTAGCTATGACATATATTCATATATGCATACATAAATAACACAGGCTAAAAAAGTGAATACTCGTCTGATGCTTCTAAATAGTTCTACCCCAGTGTACCTAACCTAAGTGTAGCACGAGGTAAGAAGTAGGTGCTGTTTTCTATAGTATGGTATATACTAAGTTTAGTATGCCAAGAGTCAGCTCCATACCTTTAAAATGAGAGAGGTGGGAATCTCTTTGCGGGTCTCAAACTCTAACACCCCGCAAAGGGAGTCAGAACACTGGAAGCTGGATTGTCTGTGAGCAGGGATGACAGCGTCTGGTCACTGCGTCAGGCCGGGATAGAGTCTCTTCCGAACTTGCCGGGGCGAACCGTGCAGTCAGGTCGTCCTGAGTCGTGCCATGGCTTGCCATGGTAAGTCAAGGTATATTTATACCTTGAAGGTGCTTAGGAATGCTAGCATTGACGTAAAGTCAGGCAGAGAAAGACGTCATGTATGAACCCCTAAGGAATAGCAGTTCATGCATAATAGATGAGTTCTTGGAGAAATCAAGAATCCTAGCTAGGGAAAGTCCCTTTCGGCTTAAGGGTCTGGTTTCTAAGAACTCGTTGTGACATGGGATGGATGGATGTAGGTGACCATGCCTGTATTTGGTTAGCATGGCTAATGCCTAAATAAGGATTGGGATTCTATGCCTAAAAAAGGGCTATGCAAATTGTGCCTATATAAGGACATGAGTCTGGGAAACCTATATACGGGTATCTAAATTGAAACACAACAAGCTGCCATCCAACTCAGATCCCTGCTTGAAACTACAAGAAGAAGAAGGACTGCCCTACTGGAACCCTGGCCTGCACCAAGAGAATTATACTCTGAATGACTGCACCTGCTGCACACTTTGGAACTACAGCCATAAAGGACTTTAGTTTACTTTTAAAAGTGGAAGTGTGGACTCCTTTAAAGTGACACTTCAAAAGAGGTCTACCTACCTCGTCTCCAGCAAGAAGAATCCAGCTGACCACCTTCAACCAAATTTGAAATGATTTGCCAGTTACATTGTGGGTAAGGGTGGGCAGAATTTCCATAATCACGTTACGGAAATCTTCACGAAAATGTTAAAAATCTCTGCGAACACGTGGAAATATTGCGAAGATGCAGAAGTTTTTGTCCCGCCTGTTTGCAATGTTTTTTGCATGATCGCATTGGAAATGTGTTGCCAACTTGCACATGCGGTCGCTAATGGGCGCGGCCATCTTGTTTTCACTTGTCCCGTCCGCTCGCGATGCTATTTCCTGTTCTGGGTCGCGCAATGCATGCTCGCGCCCGTTTGTGATAGGTATTTCCTGTTCGGGAACGCGTATTACGTGTTTGCAATGCTTTTTGCATGCTCGGGGGGAAAATATCTCGCGACCTTGCCCATGCTATCGCAGTGGGCACGGCCATCTTGTTTTTTACTCTATTGCTATGGTTCTGGGGGCTTCTTTTCAATCCTCCTCTATCTTTTCAATCCTTTGCTTCTGAAAACATTTTTTTGATCTTTTTCATTTATTATCTCTCTCTCTATTTTCCTGATTTTTTGTCTACTTTTTGTGTGTTTTTTAACTACTTTTTAACTTTTTTTCTATTACCTGCTTTTTTCATTTCTTTTACTTACTTTTTTCATTTTTACCTTTTCTTTTCCGCCCCCCTCCTACCCCAGAACCATGGCTAAGGGCCAGAGGGCGCATCTCAGCCAGAGCCGCGACCGCCTTTCTTGCGGAAGGCGGTGCCCACAAGGGCCTTTTTTGGGGAGGTGGAGTTGGCCACACTGTTTTTTTTTGTGCAGCGCCACCTCCCCTGAACCCTGGCAGCAGGCGGCAGGCCTGTGTCTGGGTACGGGCTCTGGGAGCGCCGGCAGCGGTGGGGAAAGGTGAGCCGGGCAGTGTTTCGCTGCTCTGGTATCCGGCGCAGCCAGAACCAGTTGACGCACCGGTGGTTCGATATCCTGGACCGGAAGCAGGACCTGCTGGACCTGCTGGGAGTGGAGGTCCCGGGTCTTGGTGGGTAGCTATTTAATTATTACAGCCAGAACCAGTTGACGCACCGGTGGTTCGATATCCTGGACCGGAAGCAGGACCTGCTGGACCTGCTGGGAGTGGAGGTCCCGGGTCTTGGTGGGTAGCTATTTAATTATTACTACTTTGTGTCTGTTCTTCTGCTCTGTGTTATATATTGCGAATATATTTTTTTTCCGACCAGCTAGAATGCTGCTGCTTACATTACAGGTAATTTACGTTTAAAAGTTTTCTGTGATTGTTATGACACAGGTGCTCTGCGCTACTAAACTTGTTATTTGCAACTTTGCGTTTACGCTAGTTTTGCGTGAATATGTAAGAGTTTATTTTAGAAAACTTAAGTTAGGTAATGCTAGAGTGACTCTAGTCCTTCCTTTGTCCTGTCACTAAGAGATAGGGGTGGATTGATACTTAGGTTTAGTTACTTATTATGAGTTTGTAATTTTTTAGTGGCCTGCGACACGCGATGCCCCCTCTGTTACGTCACGTGCTGCTGAGTGCTGCTAGTGCTTACCCCAGTACTTAGTAGAACCTTTTGTAGTTTGTTCAGTGAGTGGTAATAGGCTTAGCACTAGCAGAACATCAGCATAAACCAACCAACAATTTGGTGTATGCAAAAATGCAGGCATGTGTCCTCCATTTATGCATTTTTGAGGACTAAAAGAAGTGGAAATGCTTACTTAATGTACAATTGGCACGCCTGGAATAGGTGGGCTAGGTCAGGTGGTACGTACTACTTAAGCTTAGTTAGTATTCTGGAATCAGAATGGAACACTGGATTAGTGTAGATAAATAATAACTAGTCGGTCCGCGAATCCCCCGATACTACTTGTCGACCAGATTAGATAGGTCAATTTTATC
Organism: Triturus cristatus; assembly: GCF_964204655.1. NCBI lineage: Eukaryota > Metazoa > Chordata > Amphibia > Caudata > Salamandridae > Triturus > Triturus cristatus. The sequence goes on along the minus strand of NC_140584.1, from coordinate 714,839,443 downwards.
GCAATTGTTGTTTACACAAATGTTTTTTTGGCAGTCTTTTAAAAATATTTTATTTGTTTCACACCAATCATCAATGTTTGTCTCTTTCTTTCTTATATCTTTCATGATCAGCACCCAGGGGCAAGAAGACGGCGGCAGAGTCGGGGGGAGCAGTTTCACAGCATCAAGGACAGGAGGACCAGAACAAGGGCTCTTCTGCTGGCCCCAGTAAGTCTTCCAGTTTTTAATATTAATAATTCTTATTCACTAACTTTTACCGCACCATATTTTTTCCGAAATATTGTTTCTGTTTCCTAATGCTATTTTTTTACCAACAATTATCCTTCGATCTAGACGATCTGTTTCTAAATTCTTGTTATCCCTGCCTCTAACTGCCTCTGCTATGACTCTGTACTACTACTATTAGTCTGTCTGTAGCTAAGCATGCCCAGTTGGCCACTCTTTATTTAACCCCTTCAGTGCCCATGACGAGCTGGACTCGTCATGGGCTGCGGTGGCGCTGTGCCCATGACGAGTCCAGCTCGTCATGAACTCCGCCCGCTAATAAAAAGCGCAGCACTGGGCGGGGAAAGGGGCGGGCATGCAAGGGGTTAAAAGGTTTTAAATAAAACTCAGATTCAACGGTAGCTCTGGCCATTGAGTCCAGTCCTTTGGGTTGTCCTCTTGTACTCCTTCTATTCTTCTTAATCTTTGAGGCTTTATTAATCTTGATGTTTTTCGACAATTCCCACCAACAAAATGCCCAACCAGATTTTACTATTTTGATAGGATAGGACATACTACTGCTGTTGTAGGGATTTTCCACATACAGAACTTTGCACAAGAAAATAGGATGTTGGTGATGGGTGGTTGGACCTTGCTCACACCTCAATCAGAACAGAACCCACCACAATCCCCTGCCCGACTAGTTATAATAATGTTTCATTTCTATTAGCTCTCCGAGCCCCCCCCAAGATACCCAATGAGTAGACAGCCCAGAACATAACACTCCCAACCGCTGAGTCGTGGAAGCAATGCACATGCACACTCTTCCTTTCGCTCGCTCACTCGTGTAAGTCCATCCACACCAAAAACCACTGAGTCTATATAAGTTCAAAAGTTTTATTTGCAACTGACAAGCTCTGTACCTTGTTCTATAATGCAGCACCAACAGCAAAATGCATAAGATTAAAACTATAAACATTGTTACACTTACAACAGCGACAAGTCCATAGAACGAAGAAAAAAAAATGCAAAATCATGATAACTGAACAGTAGTGGAAGCACCACCATCCCCTTTGTAGGAATATAGTTTATATAAAATTATAAATGAAGATCTCTGAGCGAATTCTGTGGAACCCTCACCTTAGAAGAACCTAGTACTGGTTACATTGTAAGCTCTGCAAAGCTCTGGTTCATAGAAGGGAATCTTCCGTCTGTTAGGAGAAAAATGGTGCGCGTTAGTATATTGCAAGCATTTCTCAGTCCTACCAAAAAGTGTAGCATTTTGTATAAGCAATATGGACTAACACCAGAACTCCATACCAAAGTGTCTTGTTTTGTTCGACCTTGTACGCAGTGCTTAGACAGTAGCAGTATGAGCTCATGTGGGCTCAAAGGCGTCACTCTTTATACAACAAGCTGTGAGGTAATGACGCATACGCAAAAATAAAAGACACAAAGCTAAAATGGTTCCATGGCTCGGGCTAACTTAGCAAAGACTAGAATGACCATAGGGACCATATAACTACTAATGTCTACTCTACTACTACCTGATTTGTACTAGTGATGTATGTTGTATCTGTATGTATTACTATTAACTCATTTTTCAATCTTGCTAGTGAAAAATAGGGGTAGGTGTATATGACACCTAAAAAATGTATAATGTTTTTTCAAGGCGCACTACCAACTACCAGTGCTGGGGCCAGCGGCGAGGGCGACGTGGCTGCTGACGGAGTAGAGGATGCGGCAGTTGCAGGAGGAGCTGCAGGGGGTGAGCCAGCAGCAGTGGCAGGTGGTGGTAAGTTAGATTCCTAATCCTTACTTATTGACATTACACTCAAGGGTGTACTGTATGATACTGTACAGTTGAGACTTACTAAGTAAGAAGTTGTTGTGAACGGTTGAAGACACCCTTCACTTAGCATTAGTAAAAGCATTAGCGGCGGGAGTGTTGAGTAACCAATGGCCTCTTCTATCTGATTTCAACTCAGCTGTGAAAGTTTTATGGAGAAGACTAAAAGTCAGATCAGATGACCTTGATGGATGGGTTGAACGAAAAGGGAAAGTAGAGTGGAATGAAGAAGGGCGGGCGAGATTTAATATTTATGTCTGGCAGAGAAGGATACGTGGGATGCATGCATGCATAGGTGGCTGATAGGAATCAGATGCATGGTTGGTTCAATGACTGAAACTCCCACAAATGTTAAAGTCCAAGAAAGTGGGAGGATAGATACATACCACAAATGTTATGTACTGTGCTTGCTAGTGCTACTGTGACACTATATGTACAAATAATTTGTCTTACTGCTTTGCTAAGAGTATATTTTACAATAGGCTTGTTTTTTCTTCTTCATATATAGCTAATCCTTCCTAGGGGAAACCTGGCAGGAAGGAGTTGGCAGCCAAGGCCCGGCGACGGAAGCTGGAGGCCATACAGACTGAATATCGACGGCTGGTGGTTCTGGAAGAGGAGGAGGAGGCAGCAGCAGCTGCAAATAGGACCGGCTGGGAACCTTCCATTTAGGGCAGATGGTTGACACAAATTCAAAGAAACCTACCCCTTCCACAAATGAAAAAGGGAGAAGGTCCAGCGCTAACATTTGAGCTAGCTTCACATTGTACAACCATGCCGTTGGGTGGTTGCATTGGTACTGCCCCTCCAACCTAAGCATGCTGTCAATGATTATTTTCCTTTGTGGTGCAGTTGTTTTCTTTAACCCAGTTAGTCTCAACGACGCACTTTGTTTCATTGCAGTACTACTCGGTCGCCTTGGTGTCTCAACCTGACTCTGACTCTTACTGCGGTGCCACTGAGATGTTGCTGAGGAGGATGTGGGTGGTACCACTACACAACTGGGGACAGGGCTAGAAATGTCTCCCTCTTGTTCACCTTCCACCGCGATAATATCGTCCCCTGATTCTTCATGCCCAACAACAATGGGTTGAGTTTTACTTTGTTCTAAGCGAAGTAGGTGAGCCTCTCACACGATAGTGTGGTGTATTTTGAGATGACTTGTTTGGCCTCCGGTACCATAGATTGTACCAAGCTTACCCCACCTAACAGCATATCAAGAAATTGAGCATATAGCAATGTTCTCCTCCTTACTGCTAACCAAAAAGAAGTACCAAACTGGGGAGGAAAACTATCTGGTGCTGCTGGATGTGCCACTTTCAATACCAGATGAACTGGAGGGTGTGCTTGGAATGTGACTCTGTGCAGCTACACTGTGACTTCTACTACTACCTACTGAGGTGGTGGTTGAGCTGGATATAGGTCCCTGCCATTCCTTTGCAAATGAAAATATGGAAGCTGGAGGTCGTGGTGGTGTTACCTGTGTTGGTGGTATCCGTGCTACATCCCTTGCAGCCATTTTGGATAGGGTAATAATGTTGGTCTCCATATCCTTAGGGCCGGGAGTGATGTCCGTGATGACTGGCTCGTCATCATCATCACCCCCCTCTTGTACATCTACCTCCATAACTCTAACATTTTCTGGAACCTTTCTTTTCACTAGCCTTGTCTTGTGGCGTGTATCACTCTGAGACTGAGCTGGTGGCTTCCAAGTTGCATCGAGATCATCAGAAGCGGGCATGAAGAAGAAGATGATGGACTAACCCTCCTTTTCCTTGCTGGGGGTCTGGAAGACAATGGATCTTCTGAAACAGTGGCTTGCCCCTCTTTGTCTGCAGGAAGCTCGATTTCCTGAAATGTCCCTACTTCAGGAGGAACAACTAGTATTCAGCAGTGGCGGCTGCTGTTCTTGCGGCTGCTGCTGTTATTGCGGCTGCTGCTGTTCTTGCGGCTCCGGCTGTTCTTGCGGCAGCGGCTGTTCTTGCGGCTCCGGCTGTTCTTGCGGCTTCTGCTGTTCTTGCGGCTGCTGCTGTTCTTGTGGCTGCACCTGCTGCTGAAGACTTATTCTGCCTGCGTTGATTGTGTACTTCTTTGCGATAATGACATTTCAACATCGCTGCTCTTTAGTAGACTGGCTACCTCTGCGACACTCATGGGCTTGGGCCTAGGTTGGTTGGGTTGGCCCGCTGGTGCCGAGGTGCTGCTCCCAGCTTGGTTCCCTCCGGACAACGCTGCTGCAGGCATGTATTTTTTGGTCCCAAAAAACACATTTGCCGGCACACCAGTCGTGGTTAGTGCCTCTTGCTTTGTCTGTTCCTTCTTCTTCTCACCGGCAACTTTCTTGGTATTGGAGGACCTGGCACCTTTCTTTGGGGCCATCTTCTTCAGATGTCAGATAGGACGCAGGTGCACAAGTTGCAGAGATGTCTGTGGTCACACGTGGACGTGATGTGGTGCGCATCAGGAATTCTGTCTAGCAGTACAACGGATGATGTTGATAGTTACCTCCTCCTCTCTCTTTTTGGCATCTAAAAGCAAATAAGCCAGGAGAAGAACATCAGTGAAATGTTGCATTTGTTGTTGTGGTTCAATTACTACTAGTACAAACAAACAAATAAAAGATATAGTGTAACCATTTGTGAGACTTTGGCAACAAGGGCTATGGTATAGTACTTACTGTGTACAGTGTACACACTGCACTCTCAGGAAGGATAGGAAATAATAAGAACAACAACCACAATACAAATGTAATGGAGGGGAGCTGCTGCTGGCAAAAGGGATGGATGGAAGCAGTAAGCCAATAGGAAAATCATGCATGCAGGGGAGAGGATGTGGTCCGTCGGCTAGACTGCTGACTTTGGTGCTGGAAACCAGGGTTCGAGCCTCGGGGTTGCGGCCACATCCTGTGATTCTGGGCACATCACTTAATCTCCCTGTGCCTGAATAATATGTAATGTAAATACGGTGCTCATGTACAGCGCTCCAATACCTTCAGGTCGAGTTCGCGCTATACAAAAGACCTATACAAGAAGCCAGGCAATAAAATGCAAAAACGAAAATACACAGGGCAAAACAAGGTCTGCAGGGTGCACACCAACACACCAGGCACACACAACAAAGGCATTTCTTTAACACACACCCAAAAACAGAAATACCCCCCAAAAACACATATTCCAACTCAATCCAATGCCATCCATGCCCTAAAAGATGTTTGAAAAACATTCAACACACACCAAAGGAACAGTTGCTTCATCATGCACCCATCCATGACTAGCTCTGGGCCTACTGGCTACCCCCAACAATTTAAACAGACACAACACCAACTTACTTGTAAAATATCAAATTCAAAAGTTCTCAAATCCAATGATAATGATGCAGCAGACACAAAGAGTGATCCTTCCAGCTCAAATCCAAAGGCAGAATGAACAGGAGATAGACAAAGCACTGGGAGGAGCCTGCTGGACAGGAACAGTAAGTTGGAGACTCTGTGGCACTTCCGCCCTCTCCCCCCAAAAAGTTGTTTTTTAAAAGGACTCCTTGCACAAAAAAGGACAGCCAAATGTCAATCTGGGGAGTTTTTTTCATCCAAATTATCATTTACAGAAGGTTTTATGCAGCTAGAGTTAATATTCTTCTCCAAATTGAAAATTTGGCGTGTTCGCGAGCTTCACCACACTTCCGTCAGATGTCGATGGCGCTTCCAAAATGACGTGTTTGCGATCTCATGCTCTCTGTCGCGGTGGAGATTGACGTGTTTACGACCTCACGCTCTCTCTCGCGGTGGAAAATGGCGTGTTCGCGATCTCAGACTCTCGCGGCGTCGGATGACGAGGCGAATGACGTGATCGCGAACTCTCATGGCATAGCGCAACCGGCTATAGACATCTCGTGGAGCACGCAAACGGATTGGAAAACTTGTCGGTGAACGCGGGTATCCCGGTAAGGCGATCGCACGTGCAAGAACGCATTTTCAAAGCATGAACATGAAAAAAATCTTCGCAACGTGGCAAATAGCGGAAATTTTGGCCTTTTCGCACTCTCTGAGGAATGCGAAAATGTCAAAATATCGCAAATTCTGCGAGCGGAACGGAATTTGATGCCCACCCTTAATTGTGGGAGACGTAGTCCTAACATCTCAAGGAGCAAGTCAGAGCTTCTGGAACCTTGGATTGATGTTGTGGACACTTTGGAACTACAAAACGACCTTCTGGAAGAAGTTCCAGAAGTTTCGAGAAATTTGACGAATTTTGCAAAAAAGCCCCATAAGTTGACCTACTGTCATCGAATTGCGACCCAGACGGGTTTGCGGTATTTTTTGCGTGATCGCGGCTCGCCAACTTACCCATGCAGTTGCTCACGGGCACGGCCATCTTGTTTTTACTTGTCCCGCCCTCGCGTGATGCTTACTTCCTGTTCCGGGTCACGCAATGCATGTTCGCGCCCGTTCGTGGTAGATATTTCCTGTTCGCGACCGCTTTTACTTGATCGCGTTGCTTTTTGCTTGCTCGAGGAGAAAATATCGCGCAAACTAGCGCACGTGGTAGCAATGGGCGCGGCCATCTTGTTTTTCACTCTATTGCATGGTTCTGGGGCCTGATTTTGAATCCTCCCTACATCTTTTCAATCCTTTGTTTAAAGCCACTTTTTTTTATCTTTCTTATTTATTATTTCTCTAACAATTTTCCTGCTTCTATATTTTTTTTTTTGTCTACTTTTTTTTTGTTTTTTAGCTACTTTTTCTCTCTTTCTATTGCCTGCTATTTATTTCCTTTACTTCTTTAATTTTATTACCTTTATTTTCCCGCCCCGTCTCAGAACCATGTCAAAGGGTAGGGCTGGTCGTCGCAGCCAGAGCCGCGACCGCCTTCCTTGTGGAAGGCGGCGCCCACAAGGGGTGCAGGCACGGGCCTTATTTGGGGAGGTGGAGATGGCTGCACTCATTTTCTTTGTGCAGCGCCACCTCCCCTCAACCCTGGCAGCAGGTGGCAGGCCTGTGTCCGGGTACGTCCTCCGGGAGCGTCGGCAGCGGTGGGGGAAGGTGCGCTGGGCAGTGTTGCGCTTCTCTGGGGTCTGGCGCACCCAGGTGCAGCTGACGCACCGATGGTCCGACATCCTGGATTGTGAGCAGGACCTGCTTGACCTGCTAGGAGTGGAGGTCCCGGGGCTTGGTGAGTAACTATTTAATTATTACTACTTTGTGTCTGTTCTTCTGCTCTGTGTTATATATTGCGAATATCTTTTTTTTCTTCCAACCAGCTAGAATGTTGCTGCTTACATTCAAGGTTAATTACGTTTAAAAGTCTTCTCTGATTATGACACAGGTGCTCTTCTGCGCTACTACTAATCTTACTTGTTTGCAACTTTGCATTTGCGCTCGCTTAGCGTGATTCTTTAAGAGTTTATTTTAGAGAAATTAAGGGCCATATGTATCAAGCAAAATTGCGATCGCAAACGCCGAAATTCACCGAATTTTGGCGTTTGCGATCGCAATTTTGCTAAGTGGTATGTATGAAGGCAAATCTGTGTTCAAAATAAGGAATCGCAAAATTTGCGATTCCTTATTTTGCAATTGCATTTAAGGAATCGCAAAATTTGCGATTCCTTAAATGCAATGTAAGAAGCACCAAAAAAGTGCAATTTGGCCTTAAGGAATCGCAAATTACCACCAACTACAGGTTGGTGGTAATTTGCGATTTCTTTCAAAAATGCATATTTTTGCATTTTTCAAAGTTGCATGTGGCGCACACACACATGCCCTTAGGGCATGTATGTGCGCCACATGTGCACCCATGCTCATTTCAGGGGTGCAACAGGGTGTCCTTTTGACACCCTGGCACACTTGAAATTACATTCTCAATTTGCGATTCTCTAATTGAGAATCGCAAATTGAGAATGTCTTCCCATTCATTCCTATGGGCCTCTAGGCCCATAGGAGTGAATGGGGAGGTATTCCTTAATTGCGAATTACAATTTGCAATTCGCAATTAAGGAATATGTAGGATTCACAAAATTATTTGCAAATCCTACATACATAGCATTTTTCGATTCTCAAATAGCGATTCTCTAAAAATCGCTATTTGAGAATCGCAAAACCAGTTTCATACATATGGCCCCAAGTTACGTAATGCTAGTAGGCCCGATTCACAGAACTAACTTAAGACAAAATCCTAAACTTACTACCATTTTCGTATTCACAGAAGGCACTTACTCATTTTGGTATACACAGAAGACACTTACTCATTTCGGTATTCACAGATGTTAGGAGTCCTAAGTTTAGGACTCCTAAATGCCTTCTGTGAATACCGAAAGTCTTAAAATTAGGATTTTTCTCAGTTTCTTAGTCCTAAAGTTAGGAGTCCTAACTTTACTACTACTAAATTGAGAAAAATCCTAATTTTAAGGCTTTCGGTATTCACAGAAGGCATTTAAGAGTCCTAAACTTAGGAGTCCTAACTTTACTACTACTAAATTGAGAAAAATCCTAATTTTAAGGCTTTCGGTATTCACAGAAGGCATTTAGGAGTCCTAAACTTAGGAGTCCTAACTTTACTACTACTAAATTGAGAAAAATCCTAATTATAAGACTTTCGGTATTCACAGAAGGCATTTAGGAGTCCTAAACTTAGGACTCCTAACATCTGTGAATACCGAAATGAGTAAGTGTCTTCTGTGAATACCAAAATGAGTAAGTGCCTTCTGTGAATACGAAAATGGTAGTAAGTTTAGGATTTTGTCTTAAGTTAGTTCTGTGAATCGGGCCCATCGACTCTAGTCCACTCCTTACTTTGTCCCGTCACTAAGAGATAGGGGCGGATTGATACTTAGGTTTAGGTACTTTGTATGAGTTTCTAATTTGTTAGTGGTATGCGTGATGCCCCCTCAGTTACGTGATGTGCTGCTAGTACGGCAGTCTTTATTAGAACCTTTTCTAGTTTGTTCAATGAGTGGTGGTAATTGGCTTAGCACTAGCAGAACATCAGCATCAATCAATCAACCCAAAATTTGGTGTATACAATAAATGTAGTCATGTGTCCTCCATTTGACCATATGCATTGTTGAGGAATAAAAGAAGTGGAAATGCATACTTAATGTACAATTGGCATGCCTGGAATAGGTGGGCTAGGTCGGGTGGTACGTCTTACTTAGGCTTAGTAGTAACTTAGTATTCAGGAATCAGAATGGAAGACTGGATTACTGTTGATAAATAGTAACTTAAGTAGTCGATCCGCGAATCCCCCGATACTACTTGTTGACCAGATGAGATCGGTCAATTTAGTTATTGCAATTGTTGTTTACATAAGTGTTTTTTGACCGTTCTTTAAAAATATTGGGGCAGATTTATGAGCCCCATGCGCCACTTTTGCGTCACTTTTAACATGGGAAAAGTGACGCAAAAGTGGCGCAAGGGGCTCATAAATCTGCCCCATTGTATTTGTTTGACACCATCCATCAATGTTTGTCTCTTTCTTATATCTTTCCTGTTCATCAGCACCCAGGGGCAGACAGACAGGGAGTGGGCAGTCGGCGGGACAACAGTCCGAACACCACCACCAAGAGGACACCAATGAAGGCTCCTCTGCTGGCCCCAGTAAGTCTTCTTGTTTTTAATAATATTTCTTATTCCATAACTTTTACTGCACCATATTTTTCACAAACTATTGTTTCAGTTTCCCAATGCTATTTTTTACCAACAATTATCCTTCGATCTGTACGGTTTCAAAAATTTTGTTATCCCTGCCTCTGCTATGATGACTCTCAGTACTACTACTACTATCAGTCTGTCTGTACTGTAGTAGCTAAGCTTGCCCAGTTGGCCAGTGCCACTCTTTATGTGAAAGGTTGTACTAAAACTCAGATTCACCAGTAGCTCCAGTCATTGAGTCCAGTCCTTTGGGTCGTCCTCTTGTACTACTTCTAGTCTTATTGATCTTGAGTCTTTGTTAATCTTGAGGCTTTGACATTTCACAGCAACAAATGCCCAACCAGATTTATTACTATTTTGATATGATAGCCTATAGGACATACTTCTCCTGTTGTAGGGATCTTGCACATACAGACCTTTGCACAAGAAAATAGGATGTTGGTGATGGTAGGTTGGACCTTCCTCACATACCTCAATCAGAAATTCGGAACCAACCACAATCCCCTGCTCGACTATAGTACTGTCTTGTCATAACTATTAGGTCTCCGAACCCTCTCCCCAACATACCCAACTAGTAGACAACCCAGAACATAACACACCCAACCTCTCAGTCGTGGAAGCAATGCACATGCACACCCTTATTTTAATTTGCTCACTCGTGTAAGTTAGTCCACACCAAATACCACCAAGTCTATGTAAGTTCAAAATGTTTATTTTGAATTGAGAAGCTCTGTACATTGTTCTATTATAAAATGCAGCACCAACCAGAAAATCAATAACATTAAAACAATAAACATTGTTACACTTACTTACAGTTGGGAATTAAATCCTGATAACTGAACAGTGGTGGAAGGCAGCACCACCATCCCCTAGGAATTTAGTTTACATAAATTTATAAATGAAGATCTGAGTGAAGGGACCCCTCACCTTAGAGGAACCTAGTACTGGTAGTTGTTGCTTCATTCATAAGCTCTGCAAAGCTCTGGTTCGTAGAAGGGAATCTTCCTGTAATGCGAAAAATGAAATGGCGCGCATTAGTATATTGCAACTTGCAAGCATTTCTCAGCCAAGCCAAAAAGTGTAGCATTTATGGATAAGCAATATGGACTAACAGTACACCAGTACTTCATAAAAAAGTGGCTTGTTAATGTTTTTGTTGACCGCTTGTACGCAGCGCGTAGACAGTAGCAGTGTGAGGCAGGTCATGTGGGCTCAAAGGTGTCTTATACAAAAAGCTGCAAGGTAACGTCACATGTGCAAAAAAAAACCCCAAAAAACGGTAAAATGGTTTCATGGCTCGGGCTAACTAAGCAAAGGCTAGAATGACCATATATAACTATTAGTGTCTACTCTACTACTACCTGATTTGTACTCGTGATGTATGTTAGTATACTATGAACTCATTTTTCAACCTTGCTACTAATCAATAGGGGGAGGTGTATATGACGCCTAATAAATGTGTAATGTTTTCTTGGCGCACTACCGACCACCATTGCCGGGGCCAGTGAAGGCGACGCGGAGGGAGAGTTTGTTGAATGGATGGGAAGGGGGTTTTGGGAAAGGTTTGACATTGAAAAACAGTATGCATGGACAAACAAACGACAATCTGTGAAGACTACCATATCCATATGTTAAGGGAGAAAAAGGAAATGCATGCATGATGATGAGAGACCCGGATTACCTACACTTCTTGTTCTGTTGTTCCGGCCTTAATACTTTTACAGATAGCAAATAGAAATTTTAAATATTGGTAGGGAAGAATCGTAAACAGAGAGTGTTAGACCTGTCAGCCCTTTGGGTGGTCCCTCCTCATCATTATTTATTTTGTCCCACTTTTGCCTCAAACCCTGTTAGTATTTTTCCTTTTTGGGGAACCACCAGACTTTTTAGTGTTGATGCAGGGTCAGGGAGCCATTTTCCCTACCCCTGGAACTTCTGTCTGAGGGCCTGAAACACAAAATGGTGGCCACCCATTGTCACCTGAGACATAACTGGAACCTACTAGTACCTTCCAGAACATTCTAGAACCCTGTGACAGTGTGAGGCAGGTTTAGAATGTTGGGAAGCCAGCTCAGAGTTGGCAGTTGGAGTTGGCAGTTGGCACCTGACTGGTGAGGGGAGAGCAACACAACACTGAAGGAGGAAGGAGTGAGGCAGCAGGGGTGGAAACTTGTGCCTGGAGTGGGGTCCAGAAACCCACCCTTGATACTAGTCCCTACTGACTGAGCCCAGCCTGGAGCCCTGTGTGGGATAAAGTCAAGAAGAACCAACTCAAGGACCTGAACAGCCGGAACAGGCCTTGGAAGTAAAGAACAGCAAGTTCCTGACCTGTCTATTGGTATCTTCCTGGAGTCTGACGCCGAGAAGCATAGAGACCTGGGGCCGGAGGTGAAGAAGCGGCGCTGACTGGAAAGCAGACATCGTACCCGGAGCCGCCAGAGGTCGAGAGAGGGCGCCGACGGAGGTCGTGGAGACGCCAGAGGTCGAGGAGGAAGTCACCTGAGGTCGAGTGTGCGGCGTTGACGGGGGAGTGCAGTCCGCCCTCCGGAGTCGCTGGAGACTGAGGTGAATCGTGCCGGAGGTCGGGAGTGGAGATCGCACTCCGGAGTCGCCGGAACCTGAGGAAAGGAGCACCGGAGGTCGGGAGTGGAGATCGCACTCCGGAGTCGCCGGAACCTGAAGGGAAGAGCACCGGAGGTCGGGAGTGGAGGTCGCACTCCGGAGACACCCGGAAGTAGGGAGATCGAGTCCCTGTGACGCCGAAGACCGACATCGAATCGAGGCTGCCCAGCGACATCGAGCTGAGGCCGCCCGCCGACATCGATCCGGAACCACCTCACGGCGTCGACAGGAACTGACATCGAGCCGAGGCCGTCCGCCGACATCGATCCGGAACCGCCTCACGGCGTCGACAAGAACTGACATCGAGCCGAGGCCGGCTAGCGACATCGAACCGGAACCGCCTCACGGCGTCGACACGACTCCGGCAGAGTCGGAAGTTCATAAAGAGGGCAGTAAGTGGAATAGAGGGCGCCTAAGGCCCTGTGGAGCCCTAAGAGACCATCCTAGGGGCTAGAGAGGTGTTAGGACCAGCCTGGGAGTGCCAGGGGTGGACTGAGACTGATACAGTGGCCTGTGTGAGGGGTTGTGTAGTTTGGGAGAGCCAGATTCCTAGATTACCCTTGATCTACCTCCGTTTTAGCCTCAGCCTTATCCAAGTTAGGTGAGACACCCTCAGGCCATCCACATAACCACAAGCTGTGATTGGGCCAAATCAACCCATAGTACCTCACCAATGTGACCTGATTTGAAAGTGTACTGATGGCTTATATTTATTGAGAATATTGTATTCTTTGTATTTATCCTATTTATTGTCTCACAGTATTTATTGTCTCACAGTATTTATTGTCTCACAGTATTTATTCCCTCACAGTATTTATTTGCCTATGTATTTTATGCACATCTATTTATTCATTGATTATTTATGATCTGAGCTTATTTATTTGCCCTACCCTTTTTACAGAAGAAGCTTTGTGTACTGTAAGTGTGTTATTATTTATTTAACCTGCAACTAAGAGAAAACAAGATAAACACAGATATATTTTCATAAATTTTTACGGTGTAGAGTCGTTTTTGGAACGGATGAACGCATGGTTATTGTGAGGGTGTGACGTACGCTTAACACGGTGCCTGACCCCCGACCGCTCGAGCCAAGCTACCCCTTGTGCTGGGAAAAACCGGGTGACTGCTAACCCGGTTGCCCGGGGTTTTCTAACAGAGAGCAAACCTAATGATGATAATAACAACAACAAGAACACATTGTTGTAAAGATTGTATACAAAAAAAATATTCAAATTATTTAAAAGAAGATTAAAGTTGATACTGTTAGTGTGTTATCCTGGTAAAAAATGTGTGACTGGATTTGCATCTCGGCATTCCTCTTGGTCCTCTCGTCCATCAATCTTGGGTGTTTCGCCACTCGCCACTGCCCGGCTGGAAAAAAAATGTCGATTTATTGGTAAGGTAATTAATATGCATTGCAATGTTTTCCAAAGTATAGGGCAAGGCCCGGCCTGTAATTGTAGATGGAAAACCAAAGGGGATATTGAGAAACAAAGTTGAAACAAATGCACAAGTTATGGTGTAGTGCAACAAGAACACTTTCCGAGGTGGCATGTATGCATCATCTCTACTCTAGTCTGTTTCCAGCATTGACCTTCAACAATAACAGGAGAGAGCAGGCCCACAGTGACAGGCCTGACGGCACATTGCTTAGCAGTAGCACATCCTATGTTTAGACTTAAGAGTACTTTTTTTTTTTTTTTAAAGCGTTGGACAAAGGCAAACCACATTATCCATTCCAAGCATAGCATTTTACAGTTTAAGTTAGTAAATCAATGCACCGCAGTCATCCCACAGACATTTGGGTCTGCTGTGGTTGTTGTTGACATGTTTACCTTTAGGCTTTTAAGTTTTTTGCCACTCATGAAACGTCCTCCTGACTTCATCATCATCTCCGATACTTTTACTGACTGACTGTGAAGATCGGCCTGCAGTAGAAGTAAAATTGTTATTACACAACAAGAGTAGAAATATTATTGACTTGAGTCAGTCTTTAGTGTGTACAGAAAGATAGATTACTAGTACACTTTGACTTCACTTTGTGCACAAGAAACAAACAACGAAAACACAAACACCAATCGCTTAGTGTCAGGTGTCCAATGCATGCCATTAATTGTCATTACCTGTTCCTTCTCATCTTAAGTTAACGGGCCGTCTATTTCGCCATCATCATCATGGACGGTGCTGTTGTGTCAATCATACTCATTGCGCAGATTGAGTGAGTCCCCTTCCTGTATTGAATTAAAAGCAATGTATCACCAAGCTGCAGGAGAAGTACAAATTTCTTATTTGCAAGAAGGGGAAAATTGAATTCACCTTGAGTTAAGTTTAGTGTGCTCTGTATAAAGATGATTAGTGCACAATTACATAACTTCATGCACACCAAACACAACAAAATCATTCAGTCTGCGACTCTGCGTCCAATGCATGGCATCAATCATTACCTTTTCCATCTTATTTTCAGTTAATGGGCAGTCTCTCTCGGCTCTGAAAGGAGGATAGATATAGTAGTCATCTGATTCATGCTCCACTTCTTTTGGCAGGACTAGGAAGGTTTGAATGTGTTCTTCTAGTATTTACCATCATCCAATCATCATTCATGAGGGCAATGGATTTGGGCGGGAGATTCTGTATGATGGAGCGGAGGAGCTGGATTCGGAGGACTGTACTGTCAAATTGCAGACACCTGAAACTTGTATATTAATTAAGAAGAGTAGAAGACGGTGGTAATGGATTTGTTGTGATTCACAAGTTTGTAACCGGAACGACAGTCACACAAATAAAGGGGGAAAAAATGGAGGAAGACAGTAAGTGCAAGTCTAATTGTCAGGGAAGTATAGCTCGTCCTGAAACTCTGGGGGGTCAGCCAGTAGTAGGTAATCATCATGTGACACACTACTTCCGTCACCTGAGCCGCTGTCCTCATCTTCCTCCATTGCTTCATGTATTGTGTAATTCGGTGGCATGAAGTGCTGATTCATTTTGATCATTGTTAACCTCTCCACGTTTTTGAGCGAGAGACTGGTCCTTCTCAATGTTACAATGGAACCAGCAGCACTGAAAACACGTTCGGAAGAGACACTTGCGACAGGGCAAGCCAGATAGCTTATCGCCAGCCTGCTGAGCAGTGGCCATTCAGACCTTTTCCTATACCAATACTGCAATGGGTTTTGATCAATGTACACCTCTGTTGGGTCGTCCAGATAGGCCTGGACCATCCGCTCAGTGTTCAGAGGTGCTGCTGGTAAGCTTTCGTGCTCTTTTCTCTGTGCATCAGCACTGTGCTTAATAATGCCTAACTGTACATACCAATCATCTAACGATTGTATTGGGCCTAATGATCCTGTTATTGTTGCTGTTGTCGATAGTGATGGTGAGTGTTGTGATCCAAACGCACTGCCCTCATCCGACGAAGTTGCACTTGATCCTGCATGCCCTGCTGCAGTACTTCTTGTGGGTTGATCTTGCAGGCTTTTAATTAGCAGCCGTTCGTTTTCCAACTTACTGGCTGCTTCAGCTATACAAGTTGTGTAGCGGGCAACATCAATCTCGGAAAAAGCAAAGAATGTCTTCAGTCCAAATTTTGCACGTGGATCCAGAATTGTGGCACAAATGTAATGTTCTTGTGACAACATTTTATTTTGTATCCTTACATTTTCAGCTAAGCGACGGGCTAAGCTCCCCACCAAGTCATAGGCTTCCCTTTTGTCCTCTACACCTTTGTATGATTCAGACACATTCTTCAGCTGATGCTCTAGCATTTGCAATAATGGGATAGCTTGGCCCATTGTACAGTCCTCCTTGCTGACTTCACTTGTGAAGACCTCAAAAGGACAAAGCATCTCAGTCAGGCATTTAATTAGGCTCCATTGCTCCCTCTCAAGGTTCATGTCTTTACCAGCAGCATCCCCTCTTCTTTTCCAGACATATTCATGGAGTGACCTTTACTGCTCATACAGACGATCAAGCATGTAATACGTTGAGTTCCAACGTGTTTCCACCTCCTGGATGAGTGCCTTGACTGGCATCCTATGTTCACGTTGGATGATCCTCAGCTGCTTCTGAGCTTTAAAAGAATGGCTGAAATGAGTGCATATTCTTCGGCAGATGGGCAGTAAATTGCTGACTATGGGTTCAGAAGGTCTTGAACTATAATGTTTATGCATTGCGCCAAACACGGAACCCTGAAATAGGAACCAAGTTCCATGGCCTTAAGTACATTACTGCCACTGTCTGTGGCAACAACACCAATACTAAGCCCTCTTCGCCGCAGCCATTCCAAATCCTTGCTGCGAAACTCGTCTAAAATGTTTTCAGCCGTCTGAGATTTCTCCATGGCGAACATGGCTACAGTTGCATGTTTCCGAGTACCTCGTGCAGATAGCTTATCTCTAACCCCCAGTGTGCAGTGATGCACATGTAATCTGTGGCTTGGCAACTGGTCCACATGACTGTTGTCAGGTGGATATTGTGAACAGCACTCTGCTGCAAAGCTTGTCCAACTAATTCCAGCACATCATGATATAGTGCCGGAACAGCAATTCTTGCGAAATAGGACTGGCTGGGAGCCTTCCATTTAGGGCTGATGGCTGACACAAATTCAAGGAAACCCACCCCTTCCACAAAAGAAAAAGGAAGAAGGGCCAGCGCTAACATTTTAGCCAGCTTCGCATTGTACAACCGTGCCGTTGGGTGTTTGCGTTGAAACTGCCCCTCCAACCTAAACATGCTCTCAATGGTAGGCTGGATTACTTTCCTTTGTCGTGCTGTTTTCATTAACCCACTTAGGCTCAACAACACAGTTTGTCTCATTGCGGTACTCGGTCTCCTTGGTGTCTCAACCTGACTCTGAGTATGGCTCTTACTGCGGTGCCACTCAGATGTTACTGAGGAGGATGTGGGCGGTACCACTGCACTACTGGGTTCAGGGCTAGAAATGACTCCCTCTTCTTCACCTTCCACCGCAATAATCTCGCTCCCTGATTCTTCCTGACCAACTTCAATGAGTTGAGCTTTTCTACTTTCTTTTAACTGAAGTAGGTGATTCTCCCACACGATAGTGTGGTGTATTCTGAGATTACTTGCTTGGCCTCCGGTACCATAGTTCGTACCAAACTTACCCCGCCGAACACCTTGCTGACAAATTGAGCATATAGCAACGTTCTCCTCCTTGGTGCTAACAGAAAAGAAGTCCCAAACTGGGGAGGAGAACTTTCTGGCACTGCTGGATGTGCCACTTTCAATACCAGATGAACTGGAGGGTGTGCTTGAAATGTGACCCTGTGCACCTAGACTGTGACTTTTACTACCACTACCTACTGAGATGGTTGAGCTTGATGTAGGTCCCTGCCGGGTCTTGGAAAATATGGCAGCTGGAGGTAGTGGTGGTGTAACCTGTGTTGGTGATATCCGTGCTACATCCCGCTCAGTAGCAGCCTTTCTGGATAGGGTGAGAATGTTGGTCTCCAATCCCTTTGGGGCAGGAGTAATGTGCGTGATGACTGGCTCGTCTTCATCAACATCAGCATCACCCCCCTCTTCTACATCTACCTCCATAACTCTAAGTTTTTCTGGGTCCTTCCTTTTCAGAAGCATTGTCTTGTGGCGTATATCACTCTCAGACTGAGCTGGTGGTTGCCAAGTGGCATCACGATCACCAGAAGCGGGGCTGGAAGACAATAGATCTTCTGAAACAGTGGTTTGACTTTGCTCCACTTTGTCTGCAGGAAGCTCGATTTCCTGAAATGCTCCTATTTCAGGAGCAACAACTACTATGGTGGGCTGCTACGGCTGCTGCTGTTCTTGTTGCGGCTGCCGCTGTTCTTGTTGCGGCTGCTGCTGTTCTTGTTGCGGCTGCACACTTATCTGCTGAGTTTGCGCCTGTGTTGATTGTGTACCACTTTGCGATAATGACATTTCTTCAACATTGCTGCTCGTTAGTAGACTGGCTACCTCTGCGACACTAAAGCCCTTGGGCCTAGGTTGGTGGGGTTGGACCGCTGGTGCTGAGGTGCTGCTCCCAGCTTGGTTCCCGGACAACGCTGCTGCAGGCGTAACTTTTTTGGTGCCAAAAAAAACATTGGCCGGCACACCACCAGTCGTGGTTAATGGCAGTTCCTTTTTCTGTTCCTTCTTCTCACCGGCAACTTTCTTAGTACTGGACCTGGTACCTTTCTTTAGGGCCATCTTCTTCAGATGTCAGGCAGGATGCAGATGCACAACAAGTTCTGGTCGCACATGGACGTGATGCGCAGCAGGACTTCTGTCTGGCTGGCAGTACAACGGGTAGCCGGGTGATGCTGATGACACCTCCTCCTCTGGCTTTTTGTGCACCTAAAAGCAAATAAGCCAGAAGAAGATCATCAGTGAAATGTTGCATTTGTTGTTGTGGTTCAGTTACTTACTACTGTACTAGTGCAAACAAAAGATATAGCCTAGCCATTTATGACTTTTTTTTAACAAGGGCTATGTTATACTACTGTGTACAGTCAGTCACACACTACACTCTCAGGAAGGATAGGAAAGTGAATAAGAACCACCAAAATAAAAATGTAATGGAAGTGGGGTGGACCCTATCTGCCATTAAATTATTTGAGCATCTCAGCATCCATGGAGCTGCTGCTGGCAAAGGGGGTGGGTGGATGGAAGCAGTACGCCAATAGGAAAACCATGCAGGCCTATATGGCAAAAGCAGGACACTAATAACTCCCAACACAAAAAAGGCCACCAGCCACATGGACACTCACAAATCACAAACAAGCAGGGGGCCTGGGAAACACCAGGAGCTGACAAAAGGCCTATAAAAGCCAGGTAAAGGATGCATGCTAAAGCACACTGCTCTGCCTTTTTAATGCAACAAAATGCAAATACAAACATTCACAGGCCCCATAAAGGTCTGCAGGGTGCATGCATTGCACACCAACACACACCAGACACACACAACAAAATCATGTCTTTAAGACAACCAACATCAGAAAGCCCACCACAAAAAAACACACTTTCCCAACTCAATCCAATGCCATCCATGCCATAAATGATGTCTAAATTCAACAGCCCACACAGAAAACACTTGATTAATAAAGCTGTGGCTACCTGCTCTGATCCTACTGGATGAAAGCAGGCCTGTTGGCAGACAAGGCCAGGCAAACTTGCAGGCCTAGGCTTCAAAATGGCCACCAGCCACATGGCCAGGCCCAACAACATCAGAAAGCCCACCCCAAAAAAACAAACTTCCCCAACTCAATCCAATGTCATCCATGCTCTAATTGATGTCTAAATTCAACAGACCACACAGAAAACAATTGATTAATAAAGCTGTGGCTACCTGCTCTGATCCTACTGGATGAAAGCAGGCCTGTTGGCAGACAAGGCCATGCAAGCTTGCAGGCCTAGGCTTCAAAATGGCCACCAGCCACATGGCCAGGCCCAACAACATAAGAAAGCCCACCCCCAAAAAACACACTTCCCCAACTCAATCCAATGCCATCCATGCCCTAAATGATGTCTAAATTCAACAGCCCACACAGAAAACACTTGATTAATAAAGCTGTGGCTACCTGCTCTGATCCTACTGGATGAAAGCAGGCCTGTTGGCAGACAAGGCCAGGCAAACTTGCAGGCCTAGGCTTCAAAATGGCCACCAGCCACATGGCCAGGCCCAACAACATCAGAAAGCCCACCCCAAAAAGAAACACTTCCCCAACTCAATCCAATGCCATCCATGCCCTAAATGATGTCTAAATTCAACAGACCACACATAAAACACTTGATTAATAAAGCTATGGCTACCTGCTCTGATCCTACTGGATGAAAGCAGGCCTGTTGGCAGACAAGGCCAGAGAAGCTTGCAGGCCTAGGTTTCAAAATGGCCACCAGCCACATGGCCAGGCCCAACAACATCAGAAAGCCCACCCCAAAAAAACACACTTCCCCAACTCAATCCAATGCCATCCATGCCCTATATGATGTCTAAATTCAACAGTCCACACAGAAAACACTTGATTAACCTCTTGAGTGCCTATGACGAGCTGGTCTCGTCATGGGCCGCGATTGCGCTGTGCCCATGACGAGACCAGCTCGTCATAAACCCCGCCCGCTAATGCAACGGCCGGCACAGGGCGGGGAAAGGGGCGGGCACTCAAGGGGTTAATAAAGCTGTGGCTACCTGCTCTGATCCTAGTGGATGAAAGCAGGCCTGTTTGCAGACAAGGCCAGGCAGGCTTGCAGGCCTAGGTTTCAAATGGCCACCAGCCACATGGCCAGGCCCAACAACATCAGAATGCCCACCCCAAAAAAACACATTTCCCAACTAATTCCAATGCCATCCAGGCCCTAAATGATGCTTGAAAATGAAATACATTCAGAAAACACCAAAGGAACAGTTGCTTCATCATGCACACACCCATGAGGCCATGACTAGCTCGGGCCTACTACTGACTACTACTACCCACAACCATTTAAAAAAAAAGGAATGATGATAGTTACCAAAAATAAATTGTAGTTACAACAACAGCAATACCCACAATCAAACAGACACAACAACCACTTACTTGTAAAATATCCAAATAAAAAACCCTCAAATCCAATTGCAATGATGCTGCAGACAGAAAGAGTGATCTTTCCAGCTCAAAATCCAAAGGCAGAATGAGCAGGAGATGGACAAAGCACTGGGAGGAGCCTGCTGGACAGGAACAGGAAGTTGGAGATTATGTGGCACTTCCTCCCTTTCCCCACCTTTTAAAAAAAAGGACTCCTTGCACAAAAAAGGACAGCCAAATGTCAATCTGAGGAGTTTTTTTCATCCAAAATCATCATTTGCAGAAGGTTTCATGCTGCTAGAGCTGATATTCTTCTCCAAATTGAAAATGTTACATGTTCGACTTCTCAAGCTTCACATTACTTCCGCCGGATGTTGACGGTGTGTCCAAAATGACTTGATCGCGTTCTCTCTCTCCCTGTCCCGTTGGATATGACGTGTTCGGGGTCTCTTTCACCTTTTCGCGTTCGATTAGACGTGCCCCCGTCCTCATGCTCTCGCTCGCGGTGGAGAATGACGTGTTCGAGATCTCAATCTTCTCATACTCTCGCGGTGCATGATCGAGAGAAGAAAGACGTGATCGCGCGACAAATGACGTGATCGCACGACAAATGACTTTAATGCGGGCGCAAACTGTCGCGAGAAAGCGCAAAATGGCTACCAACAATCCAACATCTCGTGAAGAACGCAACCGGGTCGGGAAAACTTGTCGGCGAACGCGGGGATTCCGGAAAGGCGATCGCATGCACGCGAGACTGTAGTTTTTTTACAGCGCAAGCAAGAAACAAATTACCGCTAAGATGCGGATTGTGGAAATTTTGACGTTTTCGTGCTTTCCGCGGAATGCAAAAATGCCAAATTATCGCAATTTCCGCGAGCGGAACAAAATTTTGGCCCAGGCCTAGCATTCAGATGTGTCACACGTTTGCCATATATTCAGAATGTTAGCACTCTAGTTGCTCATTAGATCACTGTAGTAAAGCTACTGCTCACCAGGGAAGTCTGCTGCTGGTTTTGAAAGTGCATGTTTCAGTCTGCATGTAATAGAAGAGGATTTGTGAAGTCACTCAAAATGTGCCCTCATTTTTCTTTCTGCAGCACTAATCATACTTTCTATGGCAAAATGAACCCCCTCTTTTGTTCCTATTTTAAATTAAATGTTTTAAAAGTTACCACTTTATTCCAATCAAGATGGCTTCAGGTGTACCATACGTTTGTCATAAGTAGGACTTTTAGCGCTCTAGTTGTTCTTTAGAACACTCTGGGAAGCTGCAGTAGAACACAAAGGAATCAACTGACAGTCTCTGCCCTTGTTGGATGTACATGTTTTACTGAGAATGTCAGACTTTATTCTCACATGACTCAGAAAGAATATGTGAATTTACAGAAAATATGCTCTCAGTTTAGCTTATAGATCACCTTCCAAACCTCTGTGGGGAAAGCATGAGAATTGAGAACATAGTTTTCTCTCAAACATGATTCATGATATCCCAGCAGAAGGCTTTTTCACATGGTAAAATCACCTTGGAACACACCACAATTCCTAAAATGAGTATGGTACCATCAACAAATGATTTATAATGTAACTAAAGTCTTAAAACCTTCTATTAACTGCAATGCTTTTTAATGAGTTGCTATCATGTATATTGGTCCCAAGATGGCTTCCAACACTTCTTGGATGAAGTGCTGACAGCCAATCAGATCTCACGATGAGATGTGTGGTTGGGCACTGCCCAGATATATCTATGAATTTACTTTTGATTTTCTCAGCAACTACTGAACGGATTTACACCATTTAACCAAAAGGCACGAGTGTGAACCAAGGGTCACCTTTTTGCCAAATTTCGTGTAATTCCGTTCAGCAGTTCAGGCTGCAGCTGTGATTAACGGTCCCTACGAAAAATTGCAAGGGGAAAACACGTTTTGGGGCCCCCTTTTTTCTCGGCCCCTGCTTGACGAATCACCTTGAGACTTTCAGGATAGGAGCGGACCGGAGCGCCCCACCAGTTTTGAAAATGTTGTGATGATTCGTCAACCGGCGTCAAAGTTATTCCAAATAGAATTTTGCGGATTTCATATGGATAATAGACTCCTAACTATAACTAACTGCTGGCGACCGCCAGTAGGTTATATATATATATATATATATATATATATTGACACACACACATATTACCTACTGTCAGTCGTCAGTATGTCGTTATAGTTACTGTTGGACTTGGCCCTTTTTGCAGGGTCATCACTAAACTTTTTACCTTCCGCCTATATTTTTTCTGACCTGTTGTTGGCTGTTTTATGACTCTGGGCACTTTATCACTGCTGATCAGTGCTAGAGTGCATATGCTCTCCCCATTGTAAATTGATGTATGAATTAGTGATTCCATGATTGGTTGGTTTGGTTTACCTGTCAGACCCTAGTACAGTGCACCAGGAGTGCCCAGGGCTTGTAAAGCCAAATGCTGCTGGTGGGTTTGCAGCACTGGTTGTGCTACCCACAGAAGCAACCAGTAGAAGTGTTTCTAAGATCTGCCATTGCAGAGCCTGCGTGCAGTCTGGTACTGTCATGCTGACTGGACAAGTGCACCCACTTGCCAGTCCCTAAACCTTCCCTTTTCTTCATATCATACACCCCTATGGTAGACCCTGCCCTGGTATGTGTGGCATGTTCTAACAGTGAATTACAGCCATTTTCGTGTTTCACTATTGCAAGGCTACCTGTTCTCCATAGGCCAGAATGGGTAGTTGATTATTACATCTTATAATCCTAACTGACTCAGGGAACATGGTAGAAATTCAAATGTAATGTGCCTGAACTCAGAATGATAAAATACATCTTTTAGTGAAGTTGGTTTTAACATTCTGTGTTTGAAAATGCCACTTTTAGAAAGTAGGCATTTTTTCTTGTCAAACCATTCAAACCTGCCTCTACTAGGCTGTGTATTCCTTGTCTGGAGTTTGAGTGACAGGGGCTGGGGAATTCCAGGGGGCTGGGAAATTCCCGGAGACAGGGTGAGTCAGCACAGGGCTGAATAGAGAGACCGCCATGTAGATGGGTGGGAGGAGTTGCACCTGGGACCTGAATAGGGCTATGATTTCCCTCCACAATGCTGGCTCCACCTCCTGTGGTATGTCTGATGTCTCTGCCCTGCACTCTGAAAGGAAAGAAGGAGTCAGATAAACAAAGTCCTCCAGGAGAGACCAGAACCGGTTTGAAGAAGGCAAAGGCCCCTCTGCCCTCAGAGGACAAAGGATTTGGGGGTATAAGTATTGGGACCCTGATCCCAAGAATTTACATCACTTTGGGAAAACAAGAAGAAACCCCTGCTGAGGACAGGAACCAAGAAGAAACTGAGGAGAGACTATCCCTGAAACTGGGGGATTGGCCTGCAGGGGTTGCCTACTGCCAACGAGAGGAGAAAGGAACTTTGTGTGTACTTTTGCTCAACTTGTGAAGGATCTCCAAGTGCTTGAAAAAGAGCTTGCCTCCTGCTGAAGTCTCAGAGACAACAGACTTCAACCACCAGCTCCACAGAATTCTTTGGAAGGGTCTGGTGCTGTTTTGGAGCCTTCTGAGGAACTGCGTGTCGCAAAGAGCTGGAAGCGCGACTCAAGGAGGAGAAGCGTGCCAACGTCGGAGCTGTTGTCGTCACATCGCGTAAAGGGGTGTCGCCGCTGCAGTTGTCGCATCGAGCGGGAGCATCTCGCAACGTCGGAGAAGAGTGTTGCCGCCAAGGCCGCTGTCGTCGCATCGCGTAAAGGGGTGTCGCCGCTGCAGCTGATGTATCGAATCTTCTCGCAACATCGGAGAAGCATGCCGCATATGGAAGATCTTCACGTCTATTTCTTTGCACCAAACTTTCATCGCATCAAAATCGTTGCAACACTTTTGTTGCCCTGCATGTCGGATCTAAAGGTACATTGACTTAAAGTGTCGCATTTAAGAACTAAAGAGAACTAAGATAAATTCTACCATCTTAAAATACCAGTCTTGTGGATTTTTGTCGTTTATGGTCTTGTGGTAAATCTATATAAAGAATACCTATTTTTTATATAAAACCTGTGTGGTGTCCATCTGTAGTGTTGTCACTTGATTACTGTATGTGTTCACAAATGCTTTTCACAATGCTGCTGAGATAAGCCTGCCTGCTCATGCCAAGCTACCAAGGGGGTGAGCAGGGGTTATTTTAGGAGTGTACCCCCTTACCCTGACTAGAGGCAAGGGTCCCTATTTGTCACAAGTGCATACCTGTGCCAACTAGAGACCCCCAAGTCTAACAGTTACGAACAGCATTACGCCAAATTTGACAGATAGTCACATTTTGTTAGGCAGATAGTGCTTTTTTTATTTGGTGCAAATCCGTTCAATAGTTTTTGAGAAATAAAGCCAAACAAATGAGTGATATTTCTGGCCGCAGAAATTTTGTGGTGATTTCGGGATGGTCGCGGATAAGTCGCAACGTTTTCACAGGAATGCTGTGATTGGCTTTACACAATCTGAGCAGAAAGTTGCAGCTGACTTTTTATCAATTGGGAACAGTTCCTGGGACTGAAA
This sequence comes from Triturus cristatus, assembly GCF_964204655.1. NCBI lineage: Eukaryota > Metazoa > Chordata > Amphibia > Caudata > Salamandridae > Triturus > Triturus cristatus. The sequence continues at coordinate 714,814,038 of NC_140584.1, read as the reverse complement.
TTTCTGTGAAAGCTAACATAAGAGGTCGGGGTGGAGGTGCCCTGACACCATGTTTTAGAAATGGGGGTTTTAGTATCACAAATTATGTGTCCCAAATAGATTTTTTATTCAGGCTTCATATTCGCTGTGTCGCTGTGACTGCCAGCGCGGCCACCCATGTAGCATCATGGGGACATCACGACTATCGTGACGTCATCGTGAATATTTGTTGAAATGTTAATAAATGTATATATATTTGTACACATTTGATGGTTCCTGTCACAGACTCATGTACATACTCACAGACTCACTCAGATACTTATACACCCATTCACATACACACTCACACACTTATACATCCAGTCATATACCCAGTCAAATACTCATGCACCCACTCACAGACTCACTCGGAGAGTGACACACCTATGTACAGACCCACCCAGTGACTCATACACCTACTTAGAGAACCACTCATAGACTTGGGCGCACACTCTCATACCGACTTAAAGAATCTTATACCCGTTCAAAGACCCACTGGGCACTCATGCACCCACTCACAGGCCCACTCAGATACTCATGCAGCTACTTACAGACTCACTCAGAGTCACACACCCATTTACATACCCACTCAGAGACTCTTGTCCCACTTACAGACCCACTCACACACTCACATATGTACTCACAGATCCACTGAGACACTCACACCCACTGACAAACCCAGTGAGACACCCAGTCACAGATCCACTCAGACACTCATACACTCACTCACATATCTATACAGGCACTCACACTCAGTCACAGACCTCTTAGAGACGTATGCCCTTAGTCACCCTCTCATACACTCAGCGACTTACACATCCCCTCACAGACTCACTCAGAAATACACATACCCACTCACTCACCCGATCAAGTCTCACACATCCACTCCCAGACACTCACCCTCCCAGTCACAGACCCACTCAGACACTCATGTATGTACCCATTCACTCCCCCTTTCAGGGACTTATGCTCTCACTCACAGACCCATTGAGACACTCATGCACCCACTCACAGATCCACCCAGACACTCACACACCCATGCACAGACCCACTCAGACACTCACACACCCAAATAGTCACTCACACACCCATTCACAGACCCACTCAGATACTTATGGACCCAGCGACTCATACACTCAGATTCGCACACCCACTCACAGTCCCACTTAGACATGCACACTCCTATTCATTGAACCACTGAGAGACTCATGCACTCACGGACCCACTCAGACATTCATGCTCCCACTCATTCACACACTTACACACCCACTTAGACACTCATGTATCTACTCACAGATCCAGTCAGGCAGTCATACGCTTACTTACAAATGCACAAAGGCACTCATGCACCTACTCACAGATTGACTTAGAGACGCATGCAACCAATCACAGATCAATTGAGACACTGGTGCACCCACTCATAGATGCACTGAGACAGTCACCCGGTTCGTTACATAACCATTGATAGACTGATGCACCGTCTCACATGTCCATGGATATCATATGCAGTAAATAAGAGACTTACTGATATAGTGATCTATGCAGTCACAGATACCACTGAAAGAGCTAAACATTATGTTATAGAGATATTAATGGAGTTATAAATGCTATTATAGAGTATTTTAGATATTCATATTTTTTGTATGTCGGTTATAATCTATTTTGCAGTTAAAAGTTTTGTATGTGGTGGTGGCCATTGAATGTATGCTATTGTTTTGTCATTTTGCGGTGTTTGATGCTACTGATGTCATCGCGGCGCCCGGCATCATCGCAAAAACTATTTGGTAGTTATGAGCTACTGTTAAACTGTTATTTTTTACAAATGTGTTATTAAAATAAAGTTAAACTAATATGTTACTAAACAGCTTGTATTTGTATTTGTCTTTGTATTTGTAATTGAACTTATACCGCGCAACTATCACCCAACGGGTATCTTGGCGCTCAGACTGTGATGGAGAAAAACTTCTGAACTAACAAAGTGTGTAGCAGCAGTAACAGAAGGAACAAAGGAAGATAGAAGGCGGATACCGATCAAGGAAATGGGAGATTAGGAGGCCATATGCCCTCCCCTGGGAAAGAGCCAGGTCTTCAAACTTCGCCTGAAATCCATCAAGGAGTTAGCCTGTCTAATATTCAGGGGGAGTTCATTCCAAAGTCGCGGAGCCACTATACTAAAGGCCCTACCTCCCATCCTGGCCTTCTTGATCCTACCAGTGTTTAGCAAGAAGGCATTTGATGAACGGAGAGTCCTTTGAGGCTTGTACCAGGATATTTTCTCCTGTAGAGTGGTAGGGCCAAGACAGTGTGCTGCTCTGTAGGCAATGCACAGGGATTTAAATTTAGCCCTTTCCACCATGGGAAGCCAATGAAGTTCTTGAAGCGCCAGCGTGGTTGAGGAGCCACGTTTCGTATTCAGCGCCAGTTTGGCTGCCATAGACTGGACCCTCTGCAAACTCTGATAGATGTAAAGAGGAGCTCCTAGATACAGAGAGTTGCAGTAGTCCAGCCTACTAAAGATGATACTACGAACCACCACAGGTCTTTTCTCCACAGGCAGGAGAGGTAGAATCTTCCGTAGGGCTTTCATGAGAGCACAGCACACTCCCACTGTTTTTTTAGCTTGAGTGGCCATCTGTAGATCATTGTCAAACATGACCCCCAGATTCCGCACCGTTGTCACTGGAACAGTGGGTTCCCCATCTGGGGCCATTCTGAACTCAAAAGGCAAGTCTCTTACTCCCGCTGGGGGGCAGTAGAGCACCTCAGTTTTGCCTCCGTTGAATTGCAGTGAGTTAGCCCTGAGCCAGTCCGAGGTCTGACGCATACACTTTTGGAAATCTTCCATATTCAAAGCTCCTTTGCCCTCCAGTGAGAACACTAGTTGGGTATCGTCCGCGTAGTTAATAAGATCGATCCCATACGCTTTGATAATAGGAATTAGTGGCTGCAAATAAATGTTGAAGAGGATCGGGCTGATAGCCGATCCCTGAGGAACCCCATGTTCCATCAAGGTCTTACCGGAGGTAAAAGGGGGCAGAGAGACCACCTGTTGTCTCCCTGTGAGATAGGATTGTATCCATCTCAAGGCACATCCCTTCACTCCCAGATACTCCAGCCTATTCAACAGAATTTGGTGGTTTACCGTATCGAATGCGGCTGACATGTCTAAGAGGACCAAAACTGACGAAAGGCCTCTGTCAGCCCGCATCCGAAGGTTATCCAGCACCGTGACCAGGGCTGTCTCCGTTCCGTGACCTGGTCTAAAGCCAAACTGGCTCTTATCCAGGAGATGGAACTCCTCCAGATACCCAGAGAGAGATCTGCTCACTACCTTTTCAATAATCTTTATAGGAAAAGGCAGCAGAGAGATGGGTCTGAAACTAGCAGGATCTCCTGGGTCCAGAGAGGGCTTCTTTAGCAGTGGTCTAACTACTGCCAGCTTCCAGGTTTCAGGCACCACCCCTTCCTCCAAAGATTGGCAACATATCTGCCACAGCCGAGGGAACAGAGCCGACGCATGCTCTTTCCAGATCTTATTGGGTAGGGGGTCTAATGGAGACCCGGACCTCACATTCTGTGCATAGTTGTTGAACAACTCAATAGTGAGAGGTATAAAATGCTCCAGTGAGGTTACCATCCCTTGTTCTTCCGGAGACATTTGTCCATTATCATTTAGAGGAGAGGGGCTACAAGTGAGCTTGACTCACACTTTATGTAAAATATGTCTATATATGTGTTTTACACTTTGTCATTTGTATTCGTGACTCCTGACTTCATTGTGACATCCGGTGTCACTGCAAACAAGGTAAATGCATTTTAGATGTATTATGGGGCTAGGTAAAGTGGAAGAGGAACCCCATATGTAAAGTGTGGGCAATAAAAAGTGATCTAGGGCTAGATGCTGCTTTGGTTGAAGTAAATGTCACTTGGTTGCCAGGAGGACATCTGACAGTCCTGATTAGGTTTCTACCTTTCATTCATAACCAGATGCCAAGGTGGGGGGGTTAAAGTCTCTTCTCCTCCCACCACACCATGTTCTTCATAATGGCTGTACACTCCAGGCCCGTGGATGCAACGGAAAAGACTCCAGCGGCAAAGCGCAAGAGCGTCATTCATGGCATTTAATAGACATTATCTGATGCAGAATGCTGACAAGACAACAAAACCACATATGGAAAGAGGGTGGCAGGGAGACAGGACTTTTCCTGCAACAGAAGGGAACGAGTGCACATCAAGTATGAAAGCCGATCAAGGGGTTTAACTTTGCTGCTTTTTCTTCAAAGCCTTCACCAAGTCATTCTTAAGAGACTCTGTTTGGATTTATCTGCAAACGTCTGCACAGACCTAAGTCCATTCACTATGTCCTTGGTTTTCCCAAAGTAGATCTCATTCAGTGTGCTCTTGATCTTATTCTCCATATCTTCCACGAGTTGTCCAATGTTGGCGATGTGTGGGGAGGAATCGCTCACAGTTTCATCCTTCTCCATTTGTCGGGTGAGGCTGCCTCCTAGGTTCATAGTTCCTGAGCCCATCTTGTTAGTCTGCAGCCAGATCATCACTGTAGAGGTCAGCTTATAATGAGCTGTGCGACCACTGGACTCCTCCTGCACCTCTACGACGTGGATGGTGTCCCAGCAGCCCTTTATCTTCTTAGATCCATCGCCAGCTTTCTTAATGAGTATCACCCAAGCAAAACCATGCTCCAAGTCCCAGAGATACACAGAGGACAATCCGCCTTCAAAGTACAAGGATCTGTACTGATCAAAGGCATTGTTGGCTTCCACTTCCAGTTTGCGCAGGCGAGCAGAGGGCATTGCTCCATCTTCCAGGGGTGGATCATACTTGTTGCTCCAAGGGGATCTGTATGAGTCGCCATCTCTGTTGTAATCACACAAAAGGTAGTCCTTCCCCACCACTTTATCTCTGGCAATCTTCAAAGGCTGGTCCACGGAGGAGAGAAGATCTTCACAGAGGCTGGGAACCAAATCAATGAGGTCACTGAGGTTTTTTCTCGATCTGCTGTGGAGGCAGACGCCTCATCAGATCCAAGACACAGTCCAGTTGCTGATCACTCATAATTGCAGCTTGTTCTCTCCTCCGGTCTCTACCTCCTCATTTTAGATGTAGTTTTTTTGACAGGTGCATACAAAGCAGAAAGTTAAATGAATATTTTACTAAACAGCTAGACGCAGACTTTATGTAAAACATGTCTATATATGTATTTAACACTTTGTGGAAAAAACAAGCAGTATTCACAACCACTAACGTCATCGCAAATTTAAGTGATGTCATTTCAGACGTCATCATTGATGTCGTGAGTGATGTCGATGACCATGTCATGAGTGATGTAATATGCGAGGTAATTGGCAGTGCATTACGGGGACGTGAGCTAAAGTTAGCTCATGTAACAATAACTGCAGAATTTGTCTGGTTTTGTATGATCGAAATATCAGCCTAACTATAACTTTCCTGTAACCTTTGTTTTTTTAATATATATATATATATATATACATATATATATATATATACACACACACACATACACACACACACACGGGCATTCTCAGTGTCACTGAGGTGGAGAAGTCATGTATCGTGGAACACCCGCCAATTGCACTGTTCTTATCCATTCACCTATGCGGAAAATGGAAATCATTGTTTGTTGGTTTGGTACACTGTCAGGGTCTGCAGGGGTAGGTACTTCAGCACATTAACGGTGTGTATGGCAGAATTTTAGATTCAAGAAAACACAAGGAGATGATGGAAGAAGCACATAAGCTTTTCAGACACTCACCCCCTGTCACAGATCTGGATTGAATCCATCATCGTTCTTTATAGACTTGTCAATTTGTTGCGGAACCTAGAACTAATTGCAATACAATTCCTGTGAGTGGATTGTTATTGAAATTTTTCCATAGAAAACGATGGTGAAAAGTCTACCACTCTATCATGACGCGTTAATCCAATATGGCGGATTTTTCAAAATGGCTGCCCATTATTTGAGATATAGGGTATAACTGTTTATATGCCCATGTGTGGTATCATTTTATATGTTTTTAGGGATGGGAAAGTAAAAAATAACATCAAAAATTGTTTCTGATGACCATAATATCAAATAATCGCGGAATATGTCAGATAGACAAAGTTTGTATAATTGTTTCATTGACATATATGACAAAGTGTGAAGGAACGTAAATATTACAATTAACTTTTGAAATAAAAAGTTTGCTATTGTTTGTGTTTTGTTTTGTAACTTTATTGTTATTGTTTTTTTTTGTTAATCAAAAATGTTTCTTTAATGTGTTACAGGTTCTTGCGAGTTTCTGTGAGATACAGTGAAAAGGGACGTAGAAAAGTGTTTCATTTGTGATGTGGTGTTTCAAGAGGATGACGATGTATCTGTACTGACTGAAAGAGGAGTGACTGGAATTCAAAAAACATGCAAGGAGAGAAAAATATCTAAGTTGCACGTTTGTGTTGGGCAGACAGTTCACAAGAAATGTAGAGCGTATTTTGTTAACTTGAAAACTCTGTTCCAGGAGAAAGCATCAGATCCCACAACTTCTCGTGTTCTACGGTCGTGTGAAACCCCGTTTGATTTTAGAAAAAATTGTTTTTTCTGTGGTACTGAGTTAAGTTTATACTTCAGGAAGAGGAAAAAAATGTGTGGTTTAATGCACGAACAGTTGAATTCAAGTCATCAGTTTTACAAAAATGCAACAAACGCAATGATGAATGGGCAGACAAAGTTAAGAGACGTATCCAAAATGTGTCTGATTTACATGCTGTAGATGCATGCTACCACAAACAGTGTTACGTCAATTTTTGTACTGGGAAATTCATTCCCGGGCAGTTTACTGATAACCCTCCAATATCTTCAGGTCGACCAGAGGACTCAGTTCACCAGGAAACTTTTCTTCAAGTAGTTAAAAACATGGAGGCAAATGATGAAGAACAAACTACTGTTAAAGAACGTGTTAATAAAATGCGAGAATTACTGCCAGAAGATAGCGAACCATACAGTTCGAAGTATATGAAACAAAAACTCAAAGAGCATTTTGAAGATGAAATCTTCATAGGAACAGTTGCAAGGACTGCTGATGTTGTTACTTTTAAAAGTACAGCTGCTCATGTATTGCAAGAGTACCACAGTCATAGCCATGAAGATGTTGAAGAGGATCAAAACAATCTCCTTATGGCAGCTGCTGAAATAATAAGAAATTATATTAAAGACATCCCTTTAGAACCAGAAACATATCCACCCATTGAAAACATGAGTAGTGTTGACTATAATGTAAGATATATTCCTGATTCGTTAAGGCTCTTATTATCAGTTTTTGTTACTGATAAAACCAACAGAGGGAGAAAAGTAGCTTCTATAGGACAGGCAATTATGCAAGCTGTGTGCCCACGAGTCTTAGTTGCACCGTTGCAGTTAGGGCTGGCAGTTCAATTACATGACAACACAAGCTCGAGATTTGTAGTTGAAGCAGTAAATCGTATGGGATTCTGCAGCTCCTATTCAGAAGTTCTTCGTTTTGAACGTTCAGCTGCAGCAGAAAGAGGAAATACTATACCTGTCCTTGTGGAACCTTCTGAAAGTCCTCCGAAATTCGTTCAATATGCAGCTGATAATATTGTTAAATTGAAAGAAGAAACCATTGTTATGGATCCTGAACTATTGTTTCAGCGCTTGTTGCTTTGTGCTCAAACTAGTGGTGTGGATTTGCAGGAGGTGTTTCATTATGAGCTTTGCTCATACCCAGCTAGTTTATTCAATAAGCATGGGCTTATGAGGGAATCTGGGAAGTCGCAGCTTGCCAATTATACTAAAGAGCAAGTACCAGCCGTTGCTAACATGGCCAAAAATATGCAGTTCGTCATTGATGATGGGTGGTTACTACATCGTCTTCCTTGGAGTCCCAATCAGACATTCCATGAGCTGTTTTGTGCCTATGAGAGATATGTGCTAACAAAGTATGGCCAGGCAATAATAGTATTCAACGGATATGGAGATACGTTTTCTACAAAATCAGAAGCCCATCTAAAAAGAAACAGAGGTATTGTAGGACCTAAAGTAAATTTCATAACTTCTACCTCCATCGCCATCCAGAAACAATTATTTCTGAGTAATAATGAAAATAAACAAGCCTTCATTGATAAGTTATCGCAAAAGTTACAAGAAGCTCTGTGTAAAACAAAGCAAACTCATAGTGATGCAGACTTCATGGACGTTTTGGAGGCTATTGAGTCGGCCAAAACTCATCCTACAGCCATTGTTGGCGAGGATACCGATCTTCTCACACTACTCCTTCATCATTTTCAAGAAAACCAATTTGATATTGTCCTTTGCCCAGAACCTAAGAAATCTTCCAAAAACATAACTGTATATGATATTAGGAAATTAGCAAAAGCTTTAGGTAATGACGTCTGCTCTCACATCTTATTTGCTCATGCCGTATTAGGATGTGATACCACCTCCAAACCATTTGGATTAGGAAAACGTGACTCCATAAAGTTGCTAAGAAAATCAGGCAGCTTCAAAGAAAGTGCTGCCGTATTCCAAACTTCACAAAAATCAACAGATGAAATTGAAAATGCTGGTCTTAATGCTATTATACAGTTGTATGGAGGAATAACAGGCGACAGCATGCTACATGATATGAGACTTCGAACTTTCACTTCAAAGGCAACAAAATCAACAATGCATGTGAAACCAGAAATCTTGCCTCCTACAGAGGATAACTGCATATTTCATTCCCTCAGAGTATATCATCAGGTGCAGCAGTGGATGGGTATTCATATGGATCCATTACAGTGGGGATTTGAAGTGAAAGATGGAAGATTGGCTCCCATTAGAATGAGTCAAGCACCAGCACCAGATCATTTATTAAAATTTGTGAAATGTGGATGTAGCAAGAGTCAATGTGCGACTCTGCAATGTATATGCAAAACACAGGGAATAGTGTGCACAGATGCGTGCACATATTGCCGAGGAATAAGCTGTTGCAATTCCATGGAAGTGGACATGGACGATGATTGAAATCATACTATTCTTATACTGAGGAGTGCTGTTTGAATTTATTTCTTTAACAATTTTCATTTGTCAGTGTCATATTGAGAAGTGCTATATTATCTAGTTGAAATTTGTTTATCCTTTTCAAATGATGTTAAAAAAATGTAAATAAAAAATAATGTCAAAACGATGTTTGGCATATTAACATATAATTATCGTTGTTTATTGTATTAATCCCAATTTGATGTTATAGTCATCAGAAACAATTTTTGATGTTATTTTTGACTTTCCCGTCCCTAAAAACATATAAAATGATACCACACATGGGCATATAAACAGTTATACCCTATATCTCAAATAATGGGCAGCCATTTTGAAAAATCCGCCATATCGGATTAACACGTCATGATAGAGTGGTAGACTTTTCACCATCGTTTTCTACGTAAAAATTTCAATAACAATCCACTCACAGAAATTGTATTGCAATTATTTCTAGGTTATCCCATTTTTTTAACTAATTTGACTAGACTAGTAGCTCACTTCGCCACCCCAGTTCAGACACAGCTATATGCAAATCACTCTTGACCCTGTGCCTCATGGGAACAGTTTATTCCGATCTGCCAAGCCATGTATTTCCTGGACCGGAAACAATCATCCTTGGACCGGTTTCAGGCTAACAGCCCTCATCAGCAAGGCTAGCTTGAATCTAGTGGCAAAGTGAGCAAGAAACCTATGTTTGGGCATACCCTACCAACTTAGGGCGAACAAAGCAAACACAAACAGTTGATGGATGGAGCGCTGAAACTTTTCAAACACTCACCCCCAGTCACAGATCTGGGTTGAATTTTAGAATAGCCATTGAGACGAGGAGCCTGTTATAACAACTGAATTGGAACTGCAGAACGTTTGGTATCTCTCTGATACTAAGATTGCTGTTCCCAACATGAAATTGACTTGAGGCATGGGAGTGATATTACTGCTTAAATTAGAGAAACATTAAAGATACAATTGAGTGCTGAGAACTGAGTTAAGGACACAGTGGACGATATTAATAAACACTCAGGTGTAATGGATTATGGCTATTGTAGTCTGTTGAACCAAATGAGGAGGTACAAATTGCACCTAATGAAATAATTATATATATCCAGAGTGATTTTGGATAACATTGGAATGTGAGGATCATCTAAGTAAATTTGGATAAAAACATTACTATGCCACTGGTTCATTTACAATCAACTGTGTCACAAGGCATGTTACGCTGTGCAAGTACAGTCACTTTGGTTTTTAAGTTTGGCATCATGTCCTGCTGAAGTCCTTTCTTACTGTTTATGTGCTTACAGGTTTAAAAAGCTATAACGATATAGATACTTTATGTATAACATGTATATAGGTCACTGTATAGCTGACATATAGATTATTTGATTATTTGACTATCTGCTTATGGGTCTATGTTTTATTTTATTTTATCTATCAAGATCTGTGATAAGTTATATAAGTTATTTAATTATAGGCTTATGGGTCTGTGGTTGCTTCACTATTGAATTATTGGGGAAAAACATACACAAAATAAATACATATTAACCCCTTCGCTGCCAGGCCTTTTCCCCTCCTGTGCCATGCCCTTTTTTGGCTATTTGGGGTCGTGCACGCTTAGACCCCTGTAACTTTTTGACCACATAAGGTATCCATGCCAAATTTGCTTCCTTTTCTTCCAACATCATGGGGATTCTAAAGGTACTCAGGGTTTGTGGATTCTCCCAGAGGGGTCACAGAAATGAGCCAAAATACAGCAAAATTTTGTTTTTTTTCAGAAAAATTGGAAAAACGGGCTGCAAATGAAAGCATCTGGGTTATTCCCTGCAAATGTTATCAAAAAAGGATTTGTGGGGTTGAAATCACCATTTTCCCAGCTTTTCGGGGATACCAGACTTTTGTCAGAAACCCAACATTTTTTACACAGTTTTGGCATTTTTATGGGACATAGCCCAATTTTGCTATTTTTTGTGCTTTTGACCTCCTTCCAGTTAATGGCAGAAATGGGTACAAAATCAATAATGGATCCTGGAAAGCTATACATTTTCAAGAAGAAGACAAAATTCTAAATTCAGCAAGGGGTCATTTGTGTAGATCCATCAAGGTTTTTTTATAGAAACTAACAGTTAAATATAGGATAAATTGAAAATTAGTTGAAAAAAAAGCCTTTTGTGTCAACGTTTTCACCTGTAACTTCTTCTAATTATGACAGTTCTTTGAAAGCAATATACCATTACATCTGCTGGACATTACTGGTTGTGGGGATATATAGGACTTGTAGGTTCACCAAGAACCCGACGAATACAGAGCCAAAAACTGAGCAGCAACTTGCAATGGTTTTTTATTATGTACCGGGTATATAGTAATTATTCTGTAAAAATGTGTACATGGAAAAATCGGTATGAAAGACACCTATGTATTTCTGAAATGGGAACAAAATATAGAGTTTAGAAACAGTAGATATTTGCACATTTGTGAAATTGGGAATACTCATACTAGCATGAGAATTATCAGTCATTTTTTAGAATGACTTCTTTTTTACACAATATCTTTCATTTGTAAGGCAGAAATGCAGTGAAAGTCAATAGATAATAACAGTTCCTTTACAAAACTGAATTACGCTAAGTCTCCCAATAAAAATGGTACCTCACTTGTGTGGCTAGGCATAGTGCCCGCGACAGGAAACGGCGCAAAACGCAACATGGGCACAACTCAATATCGCAGTGAAAATTTACCCTTTTTTGTTAAAGTGCCTAGCTCTAGTTTTTGAACCCTAGCTCTACGGGCACCTTAGGAAACCTAGCAAACCTATACATTTTTGAAAACTAGACATCCAGGATGGGGTGACTTGACGGCCTCCCGCCAGGGTCTCTTACCCAGAATCCCTTGCAAACCTAAAAAATTGACAAAAAAAACACATTTTTCCCACATTTCTGTGGTGGAAAGTTCCGGAATCTGCGTAGATCCACAAATTTCCACCCACCCCGCGTTCCCCAAAGTCTTACAAGAAAAACGGTACCACACTTGTGTGGGTCGGCCTAGTGCCCGCCACAGGAAACGGCGTAAAACGCAATGTGGTCACACCTCAATTCCGCAGTGAAAAATGACCCTTTTTTGGCAAAATGTCTAGCTGTAGTTTTTGAACCCTAGCTCTGCGGGCACCTTGGGAAACATAGCAAAACTATACATTTTTAAAAACTAGACACCCAGGGGAATCCAGGATGGGGTGACTTGACTGCCTCCCACCAGGGTCTGTTACCCAGAATCCCTTGCAAACCTAAACAATTGACAAAAAAAACTAATTTTCCACACATTTCTGTGGTGGAAAGTTCCAAAATCTGCGTGGATCCACAAATTTCCACCCCCCCCACGTTCCCCAAAGTCTTACGAGAAAAACGGTACCTCACTTGTGTGGGTCGGCCTAGTGCCCGTGACAGAAAATGGCGCAAAACGCAACGTGGTCACACCTCAATTTGGCAGTGAAAAATGACCCTTTTTTGGCAAAATGTCTAGCTGTAGTTTTTGGACCCTAGCTCTGCGGGCACCTTGGGAAACCTAGCAAACCTATACATTTGTGAAAACTAGATACCCAGGGGAATCCAGGATGGGGTGACTTAACTGCCTCCCACCAGGGTCTGTTACCCAAAATCCCTTGCAAACCTGAAAAATTGACAAAAAAAACACATTTTCCACAAATTTCTGTGGTGGAAAGTTCCGGAATCTGCGTGGATCAACAAATTTCCACCCACCCCGCGTTCCCCAAAGTCTTACGAGAAAAACGGTACCTCACTTGCGTGGATCTGCCTAGTGGCCGCGACAGGAAACGGCGCAAAACGCAACGTGGTCACACCTCAATTTCGCTGTGAAAAATGACCCTTTTTGGGCAAAATGTCTAGCTGTAGTTTTTGAACCCTGGCTCTGCGGGCACCTTGGGAAACCTAGCTAACCTATACATTTTTGAAAACTAGACACCCGTGTGCTTCCAGGGAGGCATGGCTTGCGTGGATCCCCCAACGTTTCCTTACCCAGAATCCCCTGCAAATCTCAATTTTAGCTGAAAAAATCAAATTTTTCACACATTTTTCCGTGGGAAAGTTGAGGCATCACTGGGCTGACACACATTTCCTACCACCCAGCGTTCCCCCATGTCTTCCGATAAAAACGGTGCATCACTCGTGTGGGAGGCCCAAGTACCCGTGACTGGCAAGGCCCCAAAACTTATTGAGGCGACATGAAAATTGCCTACCTCAAAACGACCTGGTTTCGCAAGGGGGGTCACCTGGGTTTTTGGCCCAGTACTCGGCGGCCACCTAAGGGAACCTACCAAACCCACACATTTCTGAAAACTAGCCACCCGGGGGATACCAGGGAGGTATGGCTTGCGTGGCTCCCCCAACGTTTCCTTACCCAGAATGCCCTGCAAACCTCAAATTTAGCTGAAAAAATCACCTTTTTCACATATTTTTGTGTGGGAAAGTTGTGGTATCACCGGGCTGACACAAATTTCCTACCACCCAGTGTTCCCCCGGGTCTCCCGATAAAAACGGTGTATCACTCGTGTGGGAGGCCCAAGTACCCGCGACAGGCAAGGCCCCAAAACGTATTGAGGCGACATGAAAATTGCCTATCTCAAAACAACCTGGTTTTGCAAGGGGGGTCACCTGGGTTTTTGGCCCCGTGCTCGGCGGCCACCTAGGGGAACCTACCAAACCTACACATTTCTGATAACTAGACACCCGGGGGATTCCAGGGAGGTATGGCTTGCGTGGATCCCCCAAAGTTTCCTTACCCAGAATGCCCTGCAAACCTCAAATTTAGCTAAAAAAACACCTTTTTCACACATTTTTGTGTGGGAAAGTTGTGGCATCACCGGGCTGACACAAATATCCTACCACCCAGCATTCCCCTGGCTCTCCCGATAAAAACGGTGCCTCACTCGTGTGGGAGGCCCAAGTACCCGCGACTGGTAAGGCCCCAAAACGTATTTAGGCGACATGAAAATTGCCTACCTCAAAACGACCTGGTTTTGCAAGGGGGGTCACCTGGGTTTTTGGCCGGATGCTCAGTGGCCACCTAGGGGAACCTACCAAACCCACACATTTCTGGAAACTAGACACCCGGGGGATTCCAGGGAGGTATGGCTTGCGTGGATCCCCCAACGTTTCCTTACCCAGAATGCCCTGCAAACCTCAAATTTAGCTAAAAAAATCACCTTTTTCACACATTTTTGTGTGGGAAAGTTGTGGCATCAACGGGCTGACACAAATTTCCTACCACCCAGCGTTCCCCCGGGTCTCCCGATAAAAACGGTGCCTCACTCGTGTGGGAGGCCCAAGTACCCGCGACAGGCAAGGTCCCAAAACGTATTGAGGCGACATGAAAATTGCCTACCTCAAAACGACCTGGTTTTGCAAGGGGGGTCACCTGGGTTTTTGGCCTGGTGCTCGGCGGCCACTTAGGGGAACCTAAAAAACCCACACATTTCTGAATACTAGACACCCAGGGGATTCCAGGGAGGTATGGCTTGCGTGGATCCCCCAACGTTTCCTTACCCAGAATGCCCTGCAAACCTCAAATTTAGCTGAAAATAATCACCCTTTTCACACATTTTTGTGTGGGAAAGTTGTGGCATCACCGGGCAAACACAAATTTCCTACCACCTAGCGTTCCCCCGGGTCTCCCAATAAAAATGGTGCCTCACTCGTGTGGGAGGCCCAAGTACCCGCGACAGGCAAGGCCCCAAATCGTATTGAGGCGACATGAAAATTGCCTACCTCAAAACGACCTGGTTTTGCAAGGGGGGTCACCTGGGTTTTTGGCCCGGTGCTCAGCGGCCACCTAGGGGAACCTACCAAACCAACACCGTTCTGAAAACTAGACACCCGGGGGATTCCAGGGAGGTATGGCTTGCGTGGATCCACCAATGTTTCCTTACCCAGAATGCCCTGCAAACCTCAAATTTAGCTGAAAAAACTACCCTTTTCACACATTTTTGTGTGGGAAAGTTGTGGCATCACCAGGCAAACACAAATTTCCTACCACCTAGCGTTCCCCCGGGTCTCCCGATAAAAATGGTGCCTCACTCGTGTGGGAGGCCCAAGTACCCGCGACAGGCAAGGCCCCAAAACGTATTGAGGTGACATGAAAATTGCCTACCTCAAAACGACCTGGTTTTGCAAGGGGGGTCACCTGGGTTTTTGGCCCGGTGCTCAGTGGCCACCTAGGGGAACCTACCAAACCAACACATTTCTGAAAACTAGACACCCGGGGGATTCCAGGGAGGTATGGCTTGCATGGATCCCCCAACGTTTCCTTACCCAGAATGTCCTGCAAACCTCAAATTTAGCTGAAAAAATCACCTTTTACACACATTTTTGTGTGGGAAAGTTGTGGCATCACCGTGCTGACACAAATTTCCTACCACCCAGCATTCCCCCGGGTCTCCCGATAAAAACGGTGCCTCACTCGTGTGGGAGGCCCAAGTACCCGCGACAGGCAAGGCCCCAAAACGTATTGAGGCGACATGAAAATTGCCTACCTCAAAACGACCTGGTTTTGCAAGGGGGGTCACCTGGGTTTTTGGCCCGGTGCTCGGCGGTCACCTAGGGGAACCTACCAAACCTACCACCCTGCGTTCCCCCGGGTCTCCTGATAAAAACGGTGCCTCACTCGTGTGGGAGGCCCAAGTACCCGCGACAGGCAAGGGCCCAAAACGTAGTGAGGCGCACTAGTGCGTTGGGGGATCCACGCAAGCCATACCTCCCTGGAATCCCCCGGGTGTCTAGTTTTCAGAAATGTGTGGGTTTGGTAGGTTCCCCTAGGTGGCCGCTGAGCACCGGGCCAAAAACCCAGGTGACCACGCTTGCAAAACCAGGTCATTTTGAGGTAGGCAATTTTCATGTCGCCTCAATACGTTATGGGGCCTTGCCTGTCGCGGGTACTTGGGCCTCCCACACGAGTGAGGCATTGTTTTTATCGGGAGACCCGGGGGAACGCTGGGTGGTAGGAAATTTGTGTCAGCCCGGTGATGCCTCAACTTTCCCACACAAAAATGTGTGAAAAAGGTGATTTTTTCAGCTAAATTTGAGGTTTGCAGGGCATTCTGGGTAAGGAAACGTTGGTGGATCCACGCAAGCCATACCTCCCTGGAATCCCCCGGGTGTCTAGTTTTCAGAAATGTGTGGGTTTGGTAGGTTCCCCTAGGTGGCCGCTGAGCACCGGGCCAAAAACCCAGGTGACCCCCCTTGCAAAACCAGGTCGTTTTGAGGTAGGCAATTTTCATGTTGCCTCAATACGTTTTGGGGCCTTGCCTGTCGCGGGTACTTGGGCCTCCCACAGGAGTGAGGCACCATTTTTATCGGGAGACCCGGGGGAACGCTAGGTGGTAGGAAATTTGTTTTTGCCCGGTGATGCCACAACTTTCCCACACAAAAATGTGTGAAAAGGGTGATTATTTTCAGCTAAATTTGAGGTTTGCAGGGCATTCTGGGTAAGGAAACGTTGGGGGATCCACGCAAGCCATACCTCCCTGGAATCCCCTGGGTGTCTAGTATTCAGAAATGTGTGGGTTTTTTAGGTTCCCCTAGGTGGCCGCCGAGCACCGGGCCAAAAACCCAGGTGACCCCCCTTGCAAAACCAGGTCGTTTTGAGGTAGGCAATTTTCATGTCGCCTCAATACGTTTTGGGACCTTGCCTGTCGCGGGTACTTGGGCCTCCCACACGAGTGAGGCACCATTTTTATCGGGAGACCCGGGGGAACGCTGGGTGGTAGGAAATTTGTGTCAGCCCAGTGATGCCACAACTTTCCCACACAAAAATGTGTGAAAAAGGTGATTTTTTTAGCTAAATTTGAGGTTTGCAGGGCATTCTGGGTAAGGAAACGTTGGGGGATCCACGCAAGCCATACCTCCCTGGAATCCCCCGGGTGTCTAGTTTTCAGAAATGTGTGGGTTTGGTAAGTTCCCCTAGGTGGCCGCCGAGCACCGTGCCAAAAACCCAGGTTGACCCCCGTTGCAAAACCAGGTCGTTTTGAGGTAGGCAATTTTCATGTCGCCTCAATATGTTTTGGGACCTTGCCTGTCGCGGGTACTTGGGCCTCCCACACGAGTGAGGCACCGTTTTTATCGGGAGGCCCAGGGGAACGCTGGGTGGTAGGAAATTTGTGTCAGCCCGGTAATGCCACAACTTTCCCACACAAAAATATGTGAAAAAGGTGATTTTTTTAGCTATATTTGAGGTTTGCAGGGCATTCTGGGTAAGGAAACGTTGGGGGATCCACGCAAACCATACCTCCCTGGAATCCCCCGGGTGTCTAGTTTTCAGAAATGTGTGGGTTTGGTAGGTTCCCCTAGGTGGCCGCCAAGCCCGGGGCCAAAAACTCATAGGACCCCCTGTGCAAAACCAGGTTGTTTTGTGATAGGTAATTTTGATGTCTCCTCAATAGGTTTTGGGCCCTTGCCTGACGCGGGCACTATGCCTACCCACGCAAGTGAGGTACCATTTTTCTCTGAAGACTTTGGGGAACGCAGGGTGGGTGGAATTTTGTGGACCCACGCAGATTCCAGAACTTTCCGACAAAGAAATATGAGGAAAAAGTGTTATTTTGAACACATTTTTAGGTTTGCAATGGATTCTGGGTAACAGAACCTGGTGAGAGCCAGTGAAGTCACCCCATCCAGGATTCCCCTCGGTGTCTAGTCTTAAAGAATGTACAGTTTTGCTAGGTTTGCCTACGTGCCAACTGCGATAGTGCCCAAAATCCACAAGTATGCACATTGCTAAAAAAAAAAATCGGAGCCCAGTGGGCTTTCTGCTGCCCTGGGGGGGGAATCGGGGAAGGGGGTTTCATCCTGATATGCCCCTAAAGGCTGTGGCTATTTTTTGTGGGGGTGGGGGCATTTGTATGACCATTTTGGGTAGCCCCCACGCATAAAAAAAGCCTGCATACTCGCTGGCGCCTACTGGGCTTTCTGCCCCCCCACGGGGCAGATCAGGGGCCACTGCCACCATCTGCCCTCCCGGGGGGCAGAAAGACTGGAATTTCTCTGGGGGTGGGGTGGGGTATTGTCATGCCCATTTTGGGGAGCCCCTACCCCTACACAAATAAAACAAAAAAAATCCATGGTTTCTAGTCGGCATTCTGCACCCCCAGGGGGGGCCAGGTTGGGGGCTACAGCTCCCATCTGCCTCCTGGGGGGCAGAAAGACTGACATTTTTGTGGGGGGAGAGTGGGGGCATTGGCGTGCCCGTTTCGGGCAGCCCACACCCTACAAACAATTGCGCCAAAATAATCTGTGGTGTTTAGTGGGCTTTCTGCCCCCCCCAAAGCGGCATATTAGGGGCCAATGCCCCATCTGCCCCCCGGGGGGGGCAGAAAGACTGTAATAATTGGGGGGTGCACCCCTATTTTTTTTTTAACAATTCCCTGGTGTCTAGTGGTCTTTTTGCCCCCCCGGGGGGCAGATTGGGGGCCGATGCCCCATCTGCCTCCCAGGGGGGGCAGAAAGGCTGTAATGGTGGCGGGTGGGTGGGGGCATTGGCGTGCCCGTTGCGGGCAGCCCCCACCCTAAAAATAAAACTAAAAACAAATCCCTGGTGTTTAGTGGGCTTTCTGCCCCCCCGAAGGGGCAGATTAGGGGCCAATGCCTCATCTGCCCCCCGAGGGGCAGAAAGACTGTAGTAATTGGGGGGGTGGGGGCATGGGCCTGCCCATTTTGGGCAGCCCCCACCCCTATTTTTTTTTTTACAATTCCCTGGTGTCAAGTGGGCCTTTTGCCCCCCCCGGGGGGGCAGATTGGGGGCCGATGCCGCATCTGCCCCCCAGGGGGGGCAGAAAGGCTGTAATGGTGGTGGGTGGGGGCATTGGCTTGCCTGTTGCGGGCAGCCCCCACCCTAAAAATAAAACTAAAAACTAATCCCTGGTGTTTAGTGGGCTTTCTGCCCCCCCGGAGCGGCAGATTAGGGGCCACTGCCCCTTCTGCCCCCCGGGGGGGCAGAAAGACTGTAGTAATTGGGGGGGTGGGGGCATGGGCCTGTCAGTTTTGGGCTGCCCCCACCCCTATTTATTTTTTTATGCAACTTCCCTGGTGTCTAGTGGGCTTTTTACCCCCCCGGGGGGGCAGATTGGGGGCTAATACCCCCATCTGCCCCCCAGGGGGGCAAAAAGACTGAAATGCCCAAAAATACACAGGGGGGAGCAAAGGCCCTTGCCCAAGGGGCCGCTCCCCCCTCCCTGGTGTCTAGTGGGTGGATCCCTGCTTGGGGATCGCCCTCCTGTGGCAATCCCCAAGCAGGGATCCACTGGGGAGGGGTACCATTGGAAAGGGGAGATTCTCCCCTTTCCAGCGATACCTCTCCCGTCTTTGTACGTGCTCAGGGGGCAGAGATAGCCCCCTGAGCACGTACAAAGTGAAACCTGAAATGAGCCTCTTGGCTCATTTCAGTTTCACTTTCACTGTAATGACGTCGGCGCGACGTGCGCGCCGATCGTCATTGCAGTGAAAGGGGGGAATGCCTCATGACGAGCTGGACTCGTCATGGGCACAGCGCGACTGTGCTCCATGACGAGTCCAGCTCGTCATGGGCATACAAGGGGTTAAAAATCACACATATTTAAAAAACCATAAAATTACCAATAAAAACAAAACAACCAAAACAATAATGCAGCACATGTACACTTGGGACTTTAAATAATACTGCTTTATATCTTTTTTTTATTTTGGATATAGATGTATACCTTTTTATGTAGTGATGTTTCTATATATTTATCAGTTTACCTCCATTGTGGAAAACAAAGCCTCCAACTCTCTTCAACACACTACTCTATGACCCATCCTATACCTCTTTCATTATATACTCTCCCTCCACTCTCTGGCTCATGCCAAACCTCATTTCACTTCTATGATCACCCAAATAACACCTGCCAGACTCTTCCCTCCTCAATCCCTCCTTTATTCAATATGATCCAACTAACAGACTCACATGCACACCGCTCCAATTAACAACATATATTTCCCTATACTAATCCAAATTGGGTTCCGGAGTAGCGTGCTACTCACCGGAAAGCAGTTCAATGCCTCATCAGGGGTAGTAAGTGCTATATTAATTCAATTAAAATTACAACTTGTCAACCCAGTAAATAACATTTGCGCGTGATCATCTAGTAGAGTAAAGTCATGGCAAGAATTACACTAGCCTATGTGCATATACATAGAATGATCAGATAATAGATTAAATACTAGTGAGCAATACAGCAAGTCTGTTTAGACTCTTTACCAAGAGAATTTTCATCATGGTACGCTATGCAGCATGATGAATATTGAGAAAAGAGACTAAAACAAATGATATAATTTTTTGATTAGCATCTAAATAGATTTATGACCTTTTACCACAAGACTTCAGGTAAAATATATGAATATTAACTTGTGGACAAGTAAGCTAAGAAGTCAGAAAAAAAATAATGTGATTGTTTAGAATGTCTATTGTTAGATTTGGGGGTCTCTAGTTGGCAGAGGTAGGTACCTTTGACCAAATAGGGGCCCTTGTGTCTACTCAGGGTAAAGGGGTACACTCCTAAAATGACCCCTGCTCACCCCCTTGGTAGCATGGCACGAGCTGACAGGCTTATCTCAGAGGCAGTGTGTAAAGCATTTGTGAACACATACATTAACTCAGTGACAACACTACAGATGGACACCACACAAGTTGTATATTAAAAATAAGTATCTTTATATAGACTTAACACAAGACCACAAATGACAAAAATCCACAATACTGTACTTAAAATGGTAGAATTAGTTTAGTTCTCTTTAGATGTTAAAATGTGGCACTTTGAGTTCAATGTACCTTAGGATGCGTAACGCTATACAATGAAAGTGTTGCAGGGAAGGTGATGCGTCGGTTACTTACACGCAAGAACAGTGATGCGTTGGGTTCCTGCTGATGCGTAGGGGATGTGTCGGTTTCTCTCTGCAAGGGGAGGTGATGCGTTGGTTTCTTACTGCGCTTATGTGGCGTTGCGGCACGCAACGCAGTGTTTCGATGAAGATCTGGTACAATGTGACAAAGATGGCGTCTTTTCTTGATGTGACACGATGCGTGCACGCCCGATGGCCATGCGGCGACTCAACGATTCTTCTGAGCCGCGAAAGGCCCTGAGACATGCTTCCCGGTGATGCGGCTGCGTGTGATGCGACGTTGATCCTCTTCTGCGGCGATGTGAGACGCTTCGGCAACGATGCAACAGCCCTGCGGTGGCTCAACGATTCTTCTGAGCCACGACAGGCCCTGCATCACGCTTCCCGGTGATGCGGCGGCATCTGATGCCACGCCGATCCTCTTCTCCGGCGATGCGAGGCACTTCGGCGCCCCTGCAGTGACTCAACAATTCTTCTGAGCCACGACAGGCCCTGTGACACGCTTCCCAATGATGTGGCAGCATCTAATGCAACGTCGATCCTCTTCTCCAGCGATGCGATGACAGCGGCTGCAGCGGCGACACGCTTCTTCTTCATGAGTCGCGCTTCTAGCAGCTTGTGACACGCAGTCCTTCAGAAAGCCTCGCACAGCAGAAGGCACTTCCAAAAGAACTCTTGGGGAGCTGGAGGGTGAAGTCTGTTGTCCCTGAGACTTCAGCAGGAGGCAAGCTCTCTCTCAAGCCCTTGGAGATCCTTTACAAGTTGATGAAAGTACACACAAAGTTCCTCTCTCCTTTCTTTGGCAGTTTAGGCAACCACTGCAGGCCAATACCCCAAGCAGCACTTCAGCTTAGGGATAGTCACTGCTCAGTCTCTCTGGTTCCTCTCCTCAGCAAAGGTTACTTCTTGTTTCCCGAAGTGATCTAAAGTTCTTGGGTTTGGGTCCCAATGTTTATACTCAGTTTCTCTTTGTTCTGTGAAGAACGAGAGGCATTTGCCTAGTCCAAACCCGTTCTGGTAAGTCCTGGAGCACTTTGTTGACATGACTTAACAAAGTGGAGCCAGCATTGTGGAGGGAAGGCACAGCCCTATTCACGTCCCAGGTGTAACTCCTCCCACCCATCTACATGCATATCTTTCTATTCAGCCCTGTGCTGACTCACCCTGCCTCCTGGAATCCCCCAGCCCCTGTCACTCAAACTCCAGACAAGGAATACACAACCTAGAAGAGGCAGGGTTGGATAGTTAGACAAGAAAATACCTACTTTCTAAAAGTGGTATTTTCAAACACAGAATGTTAAAACCAGCTTTACTAAAAGATGTATTTTATCATTCTGAGTTCAGGCATACTAAACTCGAATTTCTATCTAGTTCCCTGAGTCAGTTATGATTATAAGATGTAATAATCAAACTGCCCATTCTGGCCTATGGGGAACAGGTAGCCTTGCAATAGTGAAAAATGAAAATGGCTGTAATTCACTATTAGGACATGCCACACACATCAGGGCATGTCCTACCTTATACTTACAATGCACCCTGCCCATTGGCCTACCATAGGGGTGACTAATATGCAGAAAAGGGAAGGTTTAGGGACGGGCAAGTGGGTGCACTTGCCCAGTCAGCATGGCAGTACCAGACTGCACACAGGCTCTGCAATGGCAGACCTGAGACATACTTTTACAGGCTGCTTCTGTGGGTGGCACAACCAGGGCTGCAAACCCACCAGCAGCATTTGGTTCACAAGCACTGTGCACCCCTGGTGCACTGTACTAGGGTCTGACAGGTAAAACAAACTAGCCAATCATGGAATCACTAATCCACACATCAATTTACCCTAGGGAGCACTTGCGCTGTGGCACTGGATAGCAGTGGCACAGTGCCCAAAGCATCTATAACCAGCAAAAACACATGAGGCAACAGCAAATAATGGAAGGGAGACCCACGCCAAGGTGCCAGGTCTAACATCTATCATAATGATGACAGAGGGTTTCTTTGATGTCTGAGTGAAGGGTAATGCCTTGCATGAATGCTGAGCAATCCTACAAAGTCTAGTTTTAACAGGGAAAAACAACAAAATGTTAGTTGCTTTCATGAAAATGGTGTTGTAATGTTAGTGGGAGCAATACATTTAAAAGTCCTGTACCCTATATTTTATCCTGAGAATAAACAGGTGGTAGGATACCATTATACCAGTATGTGATTTAGTCAGTTAGGGTAGTTGTATCCTACAGCCCTAAAGTTACTCTCCCCTTCGCCGATTTCCTACCTGTTTGGTGCATTTGTGTTTTTGTAAGAGCTGTATATTTTGAAGACATTGTATGTGACACTACCCCTGTGGTGGCTGTACTGTCTGCGACCAGACCCAAGTGGTAAAAACCATTACCCTATCAGACTCCTTCACATGGACATTGAAGACACACATGAACTGCAACACCCTGAAATGCATTTATCTGATCACCTGCCCCTGTGGTAAAATGTATGTGGGGATGACAATGAGACCAGTAAAGATTTGCATCACGGAGCACAAAAGTAACATCAAATGCCAGAGGGTCACGACCAAAATGTATACACATTACCAAGAGAAGGGACACAACCCAGACTCACTACAATGGGTGGTATTAGAATGCCACCCAAGGACTACAGAACAGGCACTTTTCATAATTGAGCAACGATGGATACACCGTTTGTCAACATCCACGAATGGGTTAAATGACGACATACCGTGGGCAACCTTGAACAACTGATGAGCCCTGTCTGAACGTATGTATATGCCAGCCTTTCTTTCCATTCATTGTCAATTACTCCTACTAGTGCCTCTATGACATCGATTTTCAATGCAACTATCGCATGTACCAACTTTAATTCAGCAACATCTCTGAGCAGTATAAATGATAAACTCACAATACACAAGATTGATTGGTGGGGTACACGAGTTTTTAGGATGGAGAGAGTAAACACGCCTCACAAGTGCACGACGCACCCGTTTTCAGATATGCACATTACCAGGGGCTAGTGTCCCGCTTTCATGAGTTGAGACCAGACTCTTTTTCACCGTAATTCCATTACGTGACAACTGGATTGCACACTTCAAGATGGGCACCGAAGAGGGCCATATACGTGTGCACGCCCAGTTCTGGCATAAGTCCTGGATACAGCCTGAACGCGACACTTCCCCCACTCACACGCAACCAGGAAACAATACATGTACTGCGGCCAGAGGCAGACACATTGTTCCTGGTACGGGCGGCGAGGGTAGGTGATCCAGCGCGGTTCCCCCTTGGACATGTAAGTACTGCTTGGACACACATGCAGGGGCCGGCTTGGCAGCTTCTTGTGGACGCTAATTGGGGCTGTCCTTTATCGTGTACATGTATTCGACACCGTAGCCATATGCGGTACACTACGCACTCTCCTCCGCCGAGAGACCGTCGGTGCCTGGGGGTCTTTGGTGGGATCTGTGTCATGCTTGACAATGCGCGGCCGGTGCCCTGCTCGGGTTGCCGGGTGTTGGAGGATTCTGGTGGGGAGAGAAGAGCGTGCCCCTGCCTACACCTGGGCAGGGAGTGCATTCCATCCAGGCATTTGCACCCCTAACTCAGCCCTGCCTGTTCTAACTTATATCTTACAGGTCACCTAATTTGGAGGCGCCCATTCAACTCACCGTACCAGCTAAGGCGATTTTCCCACAATAGGGAGGTGAGTCACAGCGCGATCCCGCGCCGTCTCAGTGCTCTACATTAGAATTGACGATGGGCTCTGCCTATGTTGGAGCACAGTCTAACACACTGAGTCTGATATACATGTATGCTCCTATGCCCTGCACTTGATACAATGATGTGCTATACCTATGTTGGAGCACAGTCTAACACGCTGAGTCTGATATACATGTATGCTCTTATGCCTCACCTTACCAGTCACCATTAGGTAGACATGTCTGCTGATGTGTGCTTGGGTATTTTACCACTACAATAACTCCTTGACCACATATAGTATGACAAGAATGGTTAACCATGAGGGCGGACCTCATGCCAGAGGGATTTTAATGATTTTTAATGCACTTTGAACGATGTTTTATCTCTGTATTGTAACACGTAAGGAGGATGCAGATCTTAAAGATGACTGAGTGGGGAGACTCAAGCAACCATAGGGGAGGACTGATGCGACATGTCTTTCTCCTTCTGCATTTTTGTCTCCCTAGGTCCTCAAACATACACTATGGGAGCAAACAGAAGTAGTGCCTCCTGGATGGTAGTTAGCTATTAGCAGCACCATTTAGAGTAGATATATATTTTTCACTTTTTCACATTATAGGTCCTGAAGAATTGCCACTGTATTTTTAACCAACAGGCAAGAAAGATATTGACCCTAAGAGCTTAGCATAGTTTTAACTGGCCACCCCCTCATAGGGGTATTGCCACTCTACACGTTTTTAACAAGGTGGATTACCAGCCGGAATAAAACTTTATTTGGAATATCCAACCTTTTTTAACACACTCACTGCACTCCACGGCCACACACCCCCACTTCATCATACGGCAATGGAACAAAAGATCTCCGATAAAGAGCCCCTTCGCCCCCGTTGGGCATTGCAGCACTGGCCCAACGAGGAGCAGGTCCAGATGATGAAGCATGACACCTATCTTGCTGGGTGTGTGAAGACCCTAGTTCCGCAAAAGAGGGATCCCTACATCCCTCTTCCTCCTAGTGCATTCGGCCACCCTCTACACCACCACTGATTTGCTGGCAGAGGTTCCCACATCTAGATTCCCTAGATACAACTCTTAGAGGAACAGTGTCTACTTTTTTGTTCACATTGTATGTGACTGGGCATATGTGGAACCTTAAAGTATTCCAGTTTAGTTTTTAATTTAGATCCTTTCAATTTCTGTATTATGAAGAAAAAAAACATAGCTGCTCTTTGCACCTTAGTTCCTTTTATAAAGAATAGTTAGAAGGCAGTATCAATCCTCAAATAGTCAATTTGAAATCTGTAGATTAACGATTAGTTTATTTCGAGTTGGTAACTAGTTTTACTGTCAATGTCCTTTGTCTAAAGTTGATAGCATGTTGTTGAATGGTTACCTTTGCTTTCCTGTTGAATATGCTGATATCTTGTAAATTGCAAGAGCATTCTATGTGATGATATCAAAGATGTTACAAGGTATGTGTAATCTTTGTTCCCAACTTTTATTGTGTCTAGTCTGTTTACATGGTTTTGTTAACTGGAACATGTTATATGAACCAGAAGGATAGTCATCAATTGCTAGAGGAAGATGTCACAACAAGGTCATCTAACTTATAGATATCTTACAGGCAAACCGTGAGCTGGAATTGTCCTGCTACCAGCTTTTTAAATATTCCAATACTTATCCATTCTTGTGCTAATTATTTGGTCATGGGTTCAAACGTGTTAACCACTCTAGATCTTAAGTCTGTGCTTCTCCTGGAAATGTTCAAGATAACTTCTTGCAGTTTTTTACAAGCCCGTATACTTGCTTGATTCAGTAGTGTAAGATATTTCAAGTTTTTCTGCAGACTGTGTGATGGTTGCATGAAATTTCCAAAATGGAGGCTATCAAGGAGACCACGTGGACGATAAGAATTATAGTACAATTATGACTGTTGACTAGTTGTTTTGTTCAACACTTTAGTTTCCACCATCCCCTTATTGGTCATAATGGTAATGCCCAAAATAGTAAGAGCATGAGCGTTGTCTCCCGTAAGAGTAACGTCTCCAAGTAGGCACTCCTCAGGAAAAATCTCAACTAAATTTCAACAAGATTTCATGAAAAAGTCGTGAACTTGCTTTTGTGCGATTGTTTAATATCATTTAGTTAGGTTCCATGCTATTATATTCATAGTACATGGTGACTCGTGTATTTCGTTTCACTTATATTCTGCCCAATGTATTTCGGGCTAAGCCCTTCTTCAGGGGCCTTTAATTCTGAAAGTATAAACAGTAGTACATTTTATAACCGTGTGAGAACAACAACGTGTAAATACCATCACACGAAGCGTTAGTGAACCAAGTGGATGAATGACCGGATTCGGACCGTGTTGTCGGAGATTGGTGGCGATTACGAGTTATTGTCAATTATTGACATGTTAATAGTGCTCGAATTTTATCTGTAATCAAAGGTGTTCTTTGCGTGACTGTGGAAACTCTAAACGAACGTATGTTGAAAAGACGTATACCGAAAAAGCAGTCTTCTACATTTGTGTGATTTACCAGTGTGTTAATACCCGGGTGCTATATAGAACTTTAGTGACATGCTAAACCTTCCTGTGAGGCTGTATTCTGAACGGTAGGTTAGTTTGTGATGTGGAATCTCTAATGGGTAATTAGTGATTTAAACGAACTCAAGCAAGACTAAAACAGTATTGTTAAACAACTAACCTTATAGGACAGTTAGATTGTTCTAATGAAAAGCTTTCATCCAAATATGCGCTGCGATTCTGAATTATACGAAGTGACCTGTAAGTAAAGCGCCGTGATATCGAAAATGTAAAAAGGGACGAGAAACGGAGAACCGAGTACTCGCTTACCGTCCACGGCTATTCGACCGTGTCTATGCTCTTCATGTTCAGTGCGCTGGTGTTTCGTGTTACACAGTGAACAGTATTCAAAAGAAGAGTTCCGATCACTTGATTAGTAAATAGTGAAGACATACTACGAGTGACAATTATGCTCCACGAAAACGGGTGAAGAAAAGTGAAAAGTGACTGAAATCAGATTAATGTGATTTCAATGATTAGTATGCTAGTAAAGTTCTATGAGGTAACAATAATTCTAATTCAGAAGACTATTCAAATTGCGTGCTGATACAATATAATAAAACAATTCTCAAACGATTACTCAACATTGTCAACAGCTTTTCGGTGGTGTAATATGTCATTTTCAATTCCAAAGAACACAACTAAGTATAAAGAATACAATTCTAGACATCATGTGATCAATAAACAGATATAGTTGCTATTGTGATATTCTCAGTTTACCACTATGAATGCCTCTATAAAAAACAACCAAGGTCCAAACGTTTGTTTAAACATTTTGGTTGTAACGTCGACAGATGATGTATCCAAAAAGTTTCTCTCCTAAGTAAATGTTGAGAGTTGTCTCTTCCAGGTAATAGTGGCACTTGTTCTAGGATACAGAAACGTAACTGGCTGGAGTTATGATTGAGTTCATTAAAATGTACAGCAACTGTAGATTTCACATTTTTTAATCATATGTTGCTTTTGTGTTCAATTATACGTGTTTTTATTTTTCTTTGTGTTATACCAACATACGTAAGTCCGCATGGGCATTTTAATATGTAGATTACGTTGCTGCTGTCACATGTTCCTGTAACTCTGAGTTTGACGAACGTGCCTTTTGTAGGGTGAGATATTTCATTTACCTTAATTATGGCATTACAATTGCCACAATTGTGGCATGGAAGGGTACCTCGATGTACTCTGACTTGTGTGTCTGTTTTCTCTTTTAGCAGTTCTTTAAGATTATGAGTACGTGAGTATGCAAATCTTGGATTGATTGAAAAAATGCATTTGAAGTCCTCCTCGAGTGCAAGTAGTGGCCAGTGTTTTAAAATGGATTTCTTGATTTTGTAGCTTCTGCTTGAGAATTTAGAGACAAACACGGACCTTTCTTCGTCACTTGTGGGTTGTGGGATTAATACACTGCTCCTTTCTAACTTTTGTGCTCTTTCCATGGCGTTGCTTAATGTGGTTTCGGGATATCCTCTCTGTTTGAATTTTTCCAAGGTGATTGTTTTGTGCTTGTTGTAAATGTCCTCTGTGGAAGCGATTCTTTTTATCCGGAGGAGTTGTGAGAATGGTAGGTGTTTTTTCAAAGATGGTTGGTGGAAGCTCTTGAAATGTAACAAATTGTTTCTCTCCGTGGGTTTATTGAATACACTTGTTTTTAATGTACCATTGTGATTTGTGATCAAAACATCTAGAAAAGATATTTGATGCTTGTTAATGGTGGATGTAAATTCAATCCTATCATTGACTTTATTCAGATTTTCAATGGCTGTAGTTAGTGTGGTCTCTGACCCCTTCCAAAGAATAAAGATATTGTCAATATACCTTTTGTATAGGATAAGATGGACGCTCCATTCCGGTTGCTGTAGTATGTGATCTAGTTCAAAGCGATGCATAAAAATATTGGTGTAGCAAGGTGCAGCACAATTTCCCATAGATGTACCTGATGATTGTATGAAAAATAGTTTTTTCCATTGAAAATAACTGTGAAAAAGTGAAAAATTGAGTAACTCCATCAAAAATAGTTTGAGGTCATCTTCTTTGTCACTCTGTACCAAAAAACTTTCAACTGCTGTTAGACCTAGGTAATGTGGAATTGAGGTGTACAGTGACTTGACGTCAATTGTACTCATAATCATCTCTTTAGTGAAAAGTTCTTTATGATCTTCCAAAATGTTCAAAAAATGAGTGGTGTCTTTGATGTACGTTGACATATTCTTGACAATAGTTTGTAGGTGCCTGTCAATGAATTTGCCTATGGGTTCGTGTATGGAGTTGATCGTGGATACAATGGGTCGAAATGGTGGTCTGGTAGCATGTTTATGTATTTTGGGAATCATATAAATGTACGGAATGGCTGGGTTGGTCTTTATCAGGTATTCTTTTTCTTTTCCACTGATGGTAACGCGGTGAATGGCATTGTTGATGATTTGCGTCAGGATCTTTAGAAATTCATGCGTGGGATCAGTATTTATTTTCATGTAAGTTTCTGTGTCATTGACGTGTTCATCAACAACCTTTGTATAAAAATCGGTATCCATGTTTATGAGAGCTCCACCTTTGTCTGCTTGACGTATGATTATTTCTTTGTTTGATGTCAATTGTTTTAGGGCTTGTCTTTCTTTTTGTGTGATATTCGTAGTTTTGGGTCTAGGTTGTTGGAAAATTTGTTCCATGTCTTTTAGGACAACTTTTTCAAAAGCGTCCGTGTCTTGTTTAGATATGTCTACTTTCTCTGCTTTTTCCATTACGTTTGTGAAGAAATGTTTAAGTCGTACGGATCGTAAAAACTTGTACATACATATCTGTGCTTCGAGAAGGTTGGAATGATATGTTGGTACGAACGAAGTTCCTTTCTGTAGAGTCTGTATTTGAAATTCAGTGATATGCTGTTTGGAAATGTTTATGACTAGGGTTTCTGGCTTCTCGTCTTCTTGGCTATTGGATCTGGAATGTGTTGTCTTCTTTTTCCTACCCCTCCTGGTTCTTCTTGCTGTCCTATGTCCTGTTCTAAAAAAGGAGTGACACTTGGTGTTTGTTGTCTCTGGTTGTCGGATGTAGAATGGTCAGGCCTGTCAGATCTTGCACTTGTGGTGTTTGGAGATGTTCGTTACCTGTACTCTAAATTGTCTGATGACGTATCTTCAGAAGATTTGTCTGCGGTTGATTTCTGTTGTCGGCGATGCACATATCCATCAGCCCAGTTGTAGACTTCTCCTAGTCTGTAATCCGTAGTGTCTCTTCTGAACTTCCTAATTTTGCGCTCATTAATTTCTTTTGTGTAAGTCTCCAATTGTTGATTGATGTCTTTCAATACTTTATCCCATTCTTCTTTGTTTAAATTTGTACTAAGTTCTTGTTTGAGTAAATTCACCTCTTTATTTATCTCCTCTATCAGTTTAGCCAATTCTTCGATGATTAGTAATATTAAATCCAATGCGCATTTATTGAGTATGGCGAACCACTTTTCTGTAAAACGTGCGTTATTTTTACAAAGTGTTGATTTGAGGGATATCCTTAAACCACGAGGAATACGTTGAGCCTTGTGGTACTTAATTAACGTGCTTGCTGTAATCTTTGGTTAACTATTCGTTTGGACATATACAGAAGTTGTTTAACATTCGATTGAGTAGATCCTGTACTTGTACTTATACTTTCAGTGTCCTCAATGAGAGAGTAAATACGATGAGTGTCTTCTTCTGTAAACATTAGTATGTGATATTTCTTCAAATTGCATGGCGGTTGTGTGGGTGCGTATACCACAATTGGGGTGTGGTTTATCGCACTCCTGAATATATTCTGTGTAATCTGATTCGTTCAGGTAGTGGGTGCTGTACTGGTGAACCCTTCTAGAACAAGTGCCACTATTACCTGGAAGAGATAACTCTCAACATTTACTAAGGAGAGAAACTTTTTGGATACATCATCTGTCGACGTTACAACCAAAAGTTTTAAACGAACGTTTGGACCTTGGTTGTTTTTTATAGAGGCATTCATAGTGGTAAACTGAGAATATCACAGCAAGCTACACCATAGCAACTATATATGTTTATTGATCACATGATGTCTAGAATTTTATTCTTTATACTTAGTTGTGTTCTTTGGAATTGAAAATGACATATTACACCACTGAAAAGCTGTTGACAATGTTGAGTAATCGTTTGAGAATTGTTTTATAATATTGTATCAGCACGCAATTTGAATAGTCTTCTGAATTAGAATTATTGTTACCTAATAGAACTTTACTAGCATACCGTTCGTTGCAATTCATTAATCTGATTTCAGTCACTTTTCACTTTTCTTCACCCGTTTTCGTGGAGCATCAATTGTCACTCAAAGTATGTCTTCACTATTCACTAATCACGTGATTGGAACTCTTCTTTTGAATACGGTTCACTGTGTAACACGAAACACCCGCGCACTGAACATGAAGAGCATAGACGCGTTCGAATAGCCGTGGACGGTAAGCGAGTACGTGGTTCTCCGGTTCTCGTCACTTTTTACATTTTCGATATCACGGTAACAACCGGCGCTTTACTTACAGGTCACTTCATCTAATTCAGGATCGCAGTGCATATTTGGATGAAAGCTTTTCATTTGAACAATCTAACTGTCCTATAAGGTCAGTTGTTTAACAATACTGTTTTACTCTCGCTTGAGTTCGTTTAAATCACTAATTACCCATTAGAGATTCCACATCATGAATTAACCTACCGTTCAGAAAACAGCCTCACAGGAAGGTTTAGCAAGTCACTAAAGTTCTATATAGCACCCGGGTATTAACACACTGGTAAATCAAACAAATGAAAAAGACTGTTTTTTCAGTATACGTCTTTTCAACATACGTTCGTTTAGAGTTTCCACAGTCACGCAAAGAACACCTTTGATTACAGATAAAATCCGAGCACTATTAACATGTCAATAATTGACAATAACTCGTAACCGCCACCAATCTCCGACAACACGGTCCGAATCCGGTCATTCATCCACTTGGTTCACTAACGCTTCGTGTGATGGTATTTACACGTTGTTGTTCTCACACAGTTATAAAATGTACTACTGTTTATACTTTCAGAATTAAAGGCTCCTGAAGAAGGGCTTAGCCCGAAATGCATTGGGCAGAATATAAGTGAAACGAAATACACGAGTCACCATGTACTATGAATATAATAGCATGGAACCTAACTAAATGATATTAAACAATCATACAAAAGCAAGTTCCAGACTTTTTCATGAAATCTTGTTGAGATTTTTCCTGAGGAGTGCCTACTTGGAGACGTTACCCTTACGGGAGACAACGCTCATGCTCTTATTGTTACCCACCCTTGCGCCCAGAAGGGTTCACCAGTACGGCACCCACTACCTGAATGAATCAGATTACACGGAATATATTTAGGAGCGCGATAAACCACACCCCAATTGGATTTCACCGTTTCCCCCTCTGCGCACCAGTGGTATACGCACCCACACAACCGCCATGCAATTTGAAGAAATATCACATACTACTGAACAACGAGCAGAATCTTTTCTATTTACAGAAGAAGACACTCATCGTATCTACTCTCTCATTGAGGACACTGAAAGTATAAGTACAAGTACAGGATCTACTCAATCGAATGTTAAACAACTTCTGTATATGTCCAAACCACAAGGCTCAACATATTCCTCGTGGTTTAAGGATATCTCTCAAATCAACACTTTGTAAAAATAACGCACGTTTTACAGAAAAGTGGTTCGCCATACTCAATAAATGCTCATTGGATTTAATATTACTAATCATCGAAGAATTGGCTAAATTGATAGAGGAGATAAATAAAGAGGTGAATTTACTCAAACAAGAACTTAGTACAAATTTAAACAAAGAAGAATGGGATAAAGTATTGAAAGACATCAATCAACAATTGGAGACTTACCCAAAAGAAATTAATGAGTGCAAAATTAGGAAGCTCAGAAGAGACAGTACGGATTACAGACTAGGAGAAGTCTACAACTGGGCTAGTATATATGCGCGTCGCCAACAACAGAAAACAACCGCAGACAAATCTTCTGAAGATACGTCATCAGACGATTTTGAGTATAGGAAACGAACACCTCCAAACACCACAAGTACAAGATTTGACAGGCCTGACCCTTCTACATCCGACAACCAGAGACAACAAACACCAAGTGTCACTCCTTTTTTAGAACAGGACATAGGACAGCAAGAAGAACCAGGAGGGGTAGGAACAAGAAGAAAACACATTCCAGATCCAATAGCCAAGAAGACGAGAAGCCAGAAACCCTAGTCATAAACATTTCCAAACAGCATATCACTGAATTTCAAATACAGACTCTACAGAAAGGAACTTAGTTCGTACCAACATATCATTTCAACATTCTCGAAGCACAGATATGTATGTACAAGTTTTTACGATCTCTACGACTTAAACATTTCTTCACAAATGTAATGGAAAAAACAGAGAAAGTAGCCATATCTAAACAAGACACTTTAATGGGACTAAGAAATAAAAGCAAATATTTACCACCAGTCAGTCACAAAGTACTTGACGCTTTTGAAAAAGTTGTCCTAAAAGACATGGAACAAATTTTCCAACAACCAAGACCCAAAACTACGAATATCACACAAAAAGAAAGACAAGCCCTAAACAATTGTCATCAAACAAAGAAATAATCATATGTCAAGCAGACAAAGGTGGAGCTCTCATAATCATGGATACAGATTTTTATACACAGGGTGTTGATGAACACGTCAATGACACTGAAACTTACATGAAAATAGATACTGATCCCACGCATGAATTTCTAAAGATCCTGACACAAATCATCAACAACGCCATTCACCGCGGTACCATCAGTGGAAAAGAAAAAGAATATCTGATAAAGACCAACCCAGCCATTCCGTACATTTATATGATTCCCAAAATACATAAACATGCTACCAGACCACCATTTCGACCCATTGTATCCACAATCAACTCCATACACGAACCCATAGGCAAATTCATCGATAGGCACCTACAAACTATTGTCAAGAATATGTCAACGTACATCAAAGACACCACTCATTTTTTGGACATTTTGGAAGATCATAAAGAACTTTTCACTAAAGAGATGATTATGAGTACAATTGACGTCAAGTCACTGTACACCTCAATTCCACATGACCTAGGTCTAACAGCCGTTGAAAGTTTTTTGGTACAAAGTGACAAAGAAGATGACCTCAAACTATTTTTGATGGAGTTACTCCATTTTTCACTTTTTCAGTTATTTTCAATGGAAAAAACAATTTTTCATACAATCATCAGGTACATCTATGGGAATTTGTGCTGCACCTTGCTATGCCAATATTTTTATGCATCGCTTTGAACTAGATCACATACTACAGCAACCGGAATGGAGCGACCATCTTATCCTATACAAAAGATATATTGACGATATCTTCATCCTTTGGAAGGGGTCAGAGTCCACACTAACTACAGCCATTGAAAATCTGAATAAAGTCAATGACAGGATTGAATTTACATCCACCATTAACAAGCATCAAATATCTTTTCTAGATGTTTTGATCACAAATGACAATGGTACATTAAAAACAAGTGTATTCAATAAACACACGGATAGACACAATTTGTTACATTTCAAGAGCTTCCACCAACCATCTTTGAAAAAATACCTACCATTCTCACAACTCCTCCGGATAAAAAGAATCGCTTCCACAGAGGACATTTACAACAAGCACAAAACAATCACCTTGGAAAAATTCAAACAGAGAGGATATCCCGAAACCACATTAAGCAACGCCATGGAAAGAGCACAAAAGTTAGAAAGGAGCAGTTTATTAATCCCACAACCCACAAGTGACGAAGAAAGGTCCGTGTTTGACTCTAAATTCTCAAGCAGAAGCTACAAAAACAAGAAATCCATTTTAAAACTCTGGCCACTACTTGCACTCGAGGAGGACTTCAAAGGCATTTTTTCAATCAATCCAAGATTTGCATACTCACGTACTCGTAATCTTAAAGAACGGCTAAAAGAAAAAACAGACACACAAGTCAGAGTACATCGAGGTACCCTTCCATGCCACAATTGTGGCAATTGTAATGCCATAATTAAGGTAAATGAAATATCTCACCCTACAAAAGGTACGTTCGTCAAACTCAGAGTTACAGGAACATGTGACAGCAGCAACGTAATCTACATATTAAAATGCCAATGCGGACTTGCGTATGTTGGTAAAACACAAATAAAAATAAAAACACATATAATTGAACACAAAAGCAACATACGATTAAAAAATGTGAAATCTACAGTTGCTGTACATTTTAATGAACTCAATCATAACTCCAGCCAGTTACGTTTCTGTATCCTAGAATAAGTGCCACTATTACCTGGAAGAGATAGCTCTCAACATTTACTAAGGAGAGAAACTTTTTGGATACGTCATCTGTCGACGTTACAACCAAAAGGTTTAAACGAACGTTTGGACCTTGGTTGTTTTTTATAGAGGCATTCATAGTGGTAAACTGAGAATATCACAGCGAGCTACACGATAGCAACTATATATGTTTATTGATCACATGATGTCTAGAATTTTATTCTTTATACTTAGTTGTGTTTTTTGGAATTGAAAATGACATATTACACCACTGAAAAGCTGTTGACAATGTTGAGTAATCGTTTGAGAATTGTTTTATAATATTGTATCAGCACGCAATTTGAATTGTCTTCTGAATTAGAATTATTGTTACCTCATAGAACTTTACTAGCATACAGTTCGTTGAAATCACATTAATCTGATTTCAGTCACTTTTCACTTTTCTTCACCCATTTTTGTGCAGCATAATTGTCACTCGAAGTATGTCTTCACTATTTACTAATCACATGATCGGAACTCTTCTTTCGAATAAGGTTCACTGTGTAACACGAAACACCCGCGCACTGAACATGAAGAGCATAGACGCGTTCGAATAGCTGTGGACGGTAAGCGAGTACACGGTTCTCCGCTTCTCGTCACTTTTTACATTTTCGATATCACGGTAACAACCGGCGCTTTACTTACAGGTCACTTCGTCTAATACAGGATCGCAGCGCGTATTTGGATGAAGCTTTTCATTTGAACAATCTAACTGTCCTATAAGGTCAGTTGTTTAACAATACTGTTTTACTCTCGCTTGAGTTCGTTTAAATCACTAATTACCCATTAGAGATTCCACATCATGAATTAACCTACCGTTCAGAAAACAGCCTCACAGGAAGGTTTAGCATGTCACTAAAGTTCTATATAGCACCCGGGTATTAACACACTGGTAAATCAAACAAATGTAGAAGACTGTTTTTTCAGTATACGTCTTTTCAACATACGTTGTTTAGAGTTTCCACAGTCACGCAAAGAACACCTTTGATTGCAGATAAAATCCGAGCACTATTAACATGTCAATAATTGACAATAACTCGTAATCGCCACCAATCTCTGACAACACGGTCCGAATCCGGTCATTCATCCACTTGGTTCACTAACGCTTCGTGTGATGGTATTTAGACGTTGTTGTTCTCACACGGTTATAAAATGTACTACTGTTTATACTTTCAGAATTAAAGGCCCCTGAAGAAGGGCTTAGCCCGAAATGCATTGGGCAGAATATAAGTGAAACGAAATACACGAGTCACCATGTACTATGAATATAATAGCATGGAACCTAAATAAATGATATTAAACAATTGTACAAAAGCAAGTTCAAGACTTTTTCATGAAATCTTGTTGAAATTGTGTTGAGATTTTTCCTGAGGAGTGCCTACTTGGAGACGTGCTCTTATTGTTACCCACCCTTGCGCCCAGAAGGGTTCACCAGTATGGCACCCACTACCTGAACGAATCAGATTACACGGAATATATTCAGGAGTGCGATCAACCACACCCCAATTGGATTTCACCAATTCCCAAAATAGTAACACTCTGGGGATTCAAATAAATATTGGTCTAGGTTATTGAACCAATCAAAAGAATTGCCATTTCTTCTTCTCTACCTTATTAAATGCATACTATACAGTCAATGTACAATGTAAATACCCAGAACAATTTCTCTTCGAATTGGTCTATATAAATATTAAGCAAACTTTGGTAGAATGTTTCCCCTCTTGACCTACTGAACAATTTTCAATATAGCTGAACTTCAAATTTGAAGAAATTGCAGGTGGTGGCTAGTTTTATACACTGTAACAGACTGTGGGGTTCAATAAAAGCATTCATTAATGAAGAGTATGTGATCTACGCTTTTGGAATCACTGTTGGTTACTAAGTCGAATGCAGGGTTTTCTTTTTCAGAAATTCAGTTTTTTGTCTATTATTCCTAGAGTCTGCATGCAGTGTGGCTGGCATGGCTCGCGGGGGCGGGGCGGGCACAGGGCAGGGGTTTCATGGGGGAGCGCAACATAAAAGGAAAATAAAACAAAATAAACTTACCTTGCAGCTGGGTCCCGTGTCTCTGCTCCTGCACTCCTCGTTGAACTCGAGGAACAGGTATCACAGCCAGGCCCCACTGACCAATCACAACGCTGCAATGCAGTGTTGTGTATCTGGTAAGCACCCAGGCTCCCCTGATCAATCACAACACTGCAATTCAGCGTTGTGATTGGTTTTTGCATCCCGGGTCGGCGCTCAGCCAGGGAATGGGAGCCTAGGTATGTTTTCCATGCAGGCTGTAATGCAGTCTGCATGGAGATCCAAGAACGTGTGCATGGCTGTTTTGGGTGGCCCGAGAAGGCCGGCCAAACAGTCATGTGCACTGATGAGTAGGCAAAACACTCCTCCTTTGCCCTGCTCTGAGAGCAGATCAGCCCCATCCACCCGCCCACCCCCAGAGAAGCACAAGCATAAAATGATAAGAACTCAGTTATTATAATTTTATGTTTCTTCTTTGCACTGCTGAAAAGAAGTGGGGCGACGCTCCTACGTCATAACAGAGGAGCAGCCACTGACTGCACGATATACAATTGCTTGAATCTTGTTTCACATTTCAGGTGTAGGATTACTAGATGCTGAAACACCATTTTTCCTGTCATTTAGAAGAAGTTGGGTTTTCTTCCTGTATAGGGCATTTTTTTTTGCAATTTCATTAGCGCATAAACTCAACCCAAAGGTATTGGAGTGCCTTACATGAGCATCAGTTGCAATAAATAAAGTCACAATTATTTTTTAAGCACAGGAAGGGTAAGTGGTTTGTCCAGATTCACAGGATGTTGAGCCGACGTCAAGACTGAGCCCTGGTTCCCCAGTTCCAAGGTCATTAGCTGTGGCCTTAACACCACATCCTCCACACATAGTTTATCAATTAATACTATGGAACCAACTTTCTTCTTTATATTATGTAGAAATGAGTTTCCTAAACTCAATATTAAATGAATGGACATTGAGGTGTTAGATCCACAAAACATTCTGCCCATTATGTTCCTTTTAGAAGCATGTTCTGATGTCGGTATGGGCTTGTAATTTAATGTCACTGGTCACCTGCATCTAACATTCATCCCAAGCGTTATCCTCAGCCGTTTCCTACCACAGACTTCTCTAGGTCTTCTCTGCCAGCGCCAAAATGCTCCTTAGAGTGAACATCGTGCTTTACAAAAAAAAACATTAATTCATTCAATAGCATATCACATGTATGCTTAATTTAATACAGGTGGCAAGTAATGTCAAAACCTCCTTTTATGACACACAGTGTATTTTCTGCCTGCAATTCCTCTGTAGTGAAATAATGAGGCTGTCCATGCTGCCTACATGGAACATCCTCCCTCCGGCCAGACTCACTCTGAGAAAAGATTTATTAAGATGTCCCTCTGACATCTATCACTGGTGAATGCTTTGCCCCTGTGCTGCAAAAAACCGTCAGCATCAGAGTATGAAGCACACACAATGTCTTTGGAAAAAAAGCATGATGAACTGTCAGGGTCAGATAGTGCATGAAACTTTCAAACTGCACAATTCTCAGATAAGGAGAAAAAGTCAGTAACAGATTCTTGAGGAAAAGAGGTAAGTGAGGAGAAACAAGCACAGGAATAGAGTATGAGCAGAGAGTGTCAATGTTGGCTTGACTAGAGCCATCTCAAGCCGCTGTCAGATAAACTAGGAAGAGCAGGGCAGAAGTCATGTACTTCAAAGAGAGTCACAGGCATACAGTTCATACAGATAGTGCAACAATTAATATATTCACTACAACAGAAGCTTTAAAGAGCGTCGGAGATTGCCAAGAACAAAGCTTATCACCCCGGGTGAAGGTAAAGTAAAAATGCAGATAGCAGGCGACCTATACAAAACAAAGGGAAAAATATACAGTGAACACCAGAAACATTTAATGATGCAAGTAGGAAAATACCAAAGGTGAGTGCAACAGAAAATATGGATATAAGCTGGAGTGAGAAATAGGCAGCTAGAGCTAAAATGAACAATTAGCAACATATAAAAATATAGAGGGGAGATCGCACTTAAGGAGGCAGAAATGAAGGCAGTGGAGTTAGATCTGAATAAAGGGGTCGTTTTGGAACGGCAGCAAGAGGACCTGGTTAAACTCAGCAAATTAAGGGAGCAGTTGTATGCCATTCTTCAAACAAGGCTCATGAGTAGATGGGAGGCAAGTAAGGTTCTGTGTATGGGGAAGGGGCAGGTAAGCTTTTGGCATGGAAGGCCAAGTCTGACATGCTTCGTAACCAGATCAAACAATTGATGTAGATGATGGGGTAGCTGCTCTGTTTTTGGATAAAAAGCCCCTGATCCTTGGTTTGAGGTCAGCTCTTCCCCAGCAGCTCCACCTTGCTGTGCTCAGCCTACGGTCCCACCCAGGCAGGGTTCAAGACCGCACCTTGCTGGGTCCTGCTGGTGCCTCGCTGCCAAGCCGTTTTTTCTTATTTTTCCCCTACATCCCCCACTGTAGCCCAATAACGCAGTTTCCCCTTACTAGATTTTGTATAATTTGTTTGGTGTCAGCGTCATGCTGATTGTTCCCCCTGTAGCATTCTACTCTTCCCCTACTGTACCACTGTTTATTGTGTGATTGTACTGTACTGTAGTCATTTTGCAGTCTGTTGTTTTTCACCATATTCCCTCTGCTGTCCCGTGGCCTATTGCTAATTTTTCCCGCCAGCAACGCGCCCCCGCTCCCACCTCCCAGCTGCATGTCCCTCCTCCCTCCCCAACTTAATGGCGACGGCTGCGGGGAGAGCAAGCGAGACCCCTGACCCTCGGTCAAAGGTCAGCTCTTCCCCAGCAGCTCCACCTTGCTGTGTTCGGCCTATGGTCTCACCCAGGCAGGGTTCGAGACCGCACCTTGCTGTGTCCCGTTGGTGCCTCGCTGCCACGCCGGTATTTCTCATTTTTGCCCTGTGTAGCCCAATAATGCTGTTCCCCCTTATTAGATTGTGTATCCTCTGTTTGGTGTCACGCTGATTGTGCCCACCGTAGCATTCCGCTCTTCCTCTACTGTACCACTGTTTAGTGTGTGATTGTGATTGCACTGTAGTAATTTTGCAGTCTGTTGTATAATTTTTCCCGCCACAACCCGCCCCCGCTCCCGCCTCCCAGCTGCACGTCCCTCCCGCCTCCCCTACTTAATGGTGACCACTGCACGGTTGCGCCGCGGCAATCCTGTCTGCACACATCTGCGACCTGACCGTGACCTGAGCCAGGAACCCTGGAACTCCAAGCCACCACCGATACGACTCCACCGCCCTGCTTGCATTCAACCACAGAAGACACACCAACTGCCAAAGAGCCTCACCCAACACCACCCACGGACAATTCTCCTGCAAACACTGCCAGTGATCCTTCACCACCAATGACGCCCCCACAAGGACAGAAGGCCCACTGGGCGGCTGCTCAACTGAAGCCCTGACCTGCATCCTCCTCAACGTGTGCTCCCTACACAGACACGCCTCAGAGATCTGGGACCTGAGTGACACCCTTTCACCCGACGTCGCTTTCTTCACGGAAACTTGGTCCAACGCCACCTCTGGCCCGACAATGCCACCTCCATCCCCAACAGATACAAGATCTAGAGAAAGGACAGCCCCCGCCGCCCAGGCAGAGGCCTCGCCATCACACACAAGACCTCCCTCCGACTCTCAACCTCCAGCACAAGCGACCCCCACTCCAACACAGAACACCTCCGCTTCCAGAACACC
This sequence comes from Triturus cristatus, assembly GCF_964204655.1. NCBI lineage: Eukaryota > Metazoa > Chordata > Amphibia > Caudata > Salamandridae > Triturus > Triturus cristatus. The sequence continues at coordinate 714,772,623 of NC_140584.1, read as the reverse complement.
AGGACCACGTTGAGCGGCACCTTCACCCACAGGCTCCCGGGTCCTCACACCCAGGCCGCCACAACCATCGCCAACCTCGTCGCACCCTACACCATCACCTCCATGGACTACATACTACTCGGCGACCTGAACTTCCACCTCGACTGCTATGACCCCGACTCCACCACCCTCCTCGACAACCTCTCCAACCTCAGACTGAAGCAGCTCGTCACCACCCCCACGCACAGAGCAGAACACACCCTTGACCCCATCTTTGCTGAAAGAACTAACTTCTGCTTCAGCCACACCATGCAGCCCCTCTGGACGGACCACCACTGCATACACTTCACCTTCAATACCACCACCACACCCAAACCCTCCCACACCCGCCACAAGGAAATGGAGCAACATCTCAGAGGAACACCTCAACACCACCTTCCTCCTAGATCCCCCCAGCGCCATGAGCAATGCCAACTCCGCAGCCAAAGAACTCCACCGCTGGATCTCCATCTGTGCCGACAAGCTCGCACCCCTCCGCCACCCCGCAAAACAACCCCCACCAAAGGCCACCTGGTTCACCACCAAACTCCAAGAAGCCAGACGCTACAGAGGCCTTGAGAAAATCTGGTGGAACCATAAAACCATGGAAGACTTGAACAACCAGAAGAACACCCATAAGGAATACCACCGGCAAATAAGGGACACCAAGCGGACCTTCATCAGGAACAAGATCCACACCAACTCAACCAATGCCAAAGAACTTTTCAACATCATACAGCAATTCACCAAAACCACCAGCGAAGCCATGGATGTCACACCATCCCAGGAACTCTGCAACAAGCTCAGCTCCTACTTCCATCTGAAAATCAAGGTCCTCTACGACAACTTCAGCGAACAGACACCGGACACGACCCCCCTCCTCACCACCAACAACCAGCCAACCATCACTACCTGGAATCTCGCCACAGTAGAACACGTCACCGCGACCATGAACAACACCCACTCCGGAGCCCCCCATGGACCCCTGCCCTCCACACATCTATCACAGGGCCGCCGCCGCCATCGCACCCAAACTAGGTCAGACCATCGATACCTCCTTCAAATCCGGCATCTTCCCAGACAACTGGAAGCGGGCGGAAGTCAAGCCCCTCCTCAAGAAGCCCACGGCCGACCCGACGGAACTTAAAAACTACCGGCCCATCTCCCTACTCCCCTTCACTGCCAAAGTCACCGAGAGACTCGTAAACTCTCAGCTGACCACCTTTATCAATGAGAACTCCATCCTAGACTCCACCCAGTCCAGATTCCGCAGCAACCACAGCACCGAGACCACCCTCCTCGCCGCCACCGATGACATCCGCATGCTACTTGACCAGGGACACATCGCGGCCCTCATCCTACTAGACCTCTCTGCTGCCTTCGACACCGTCTCTCACCGCACGCTCACAGCTAGACTTCGCGACACGGGGATATGAGGAACCGCCCTCAACTGGATCCGATCTTTCCTCTCCGGCAGAACCCAGATGATCAGACTCCCTCCCTTCCTGTCTGAACCAAAAGAGATCAACTGCAGAGTACCCCAAGGATCGTCACTCAGCCCCACGGTTTTCAACATCTACATGGCCCCCCTCACCGCCATCGTCAGACAGCATGGGCTCAGCATAATCTAATATGCCGATGACACTTAGCTCATCGTCTCCCTCATGAAGAACCCTGAAGACACCAGACTCGGCTTCCAGGAAGGAATGAAGGACGTCGCATGCTGGATGAAATACAGCTGCCTGAAGCTCAACTCAGAGAAGACCGAGGTCCTCATCCTAGAACTCTCCAACAAGCTCCAAACAATCCAGAACGCCGCTGCAAGACTCGTCTAAGGGACATCATGTCACAAACACATGACCCAACACCTACGAGACCTTCACTGGCTCCCCGTCGAGAAGAGAGTGACCTTCAAACCTCTCACCCATGCCTACAAATCCCTCCACAACATCGGACCCAAATACCTCAATGAGAGGGTCTCCTTCCACATACCCAAAAGGAACCTCTGCTCCGCTGACCTCACCCTGGCAGAGACCCCTTTGATCCACAGAAATGGAGCTGGTGGACGAGCCTTCTCCTACATCACAGCCAAGACCTGGAACGGGCTCCCTCTTGCTGCCATGACACTCAATTTCACAAAGGCTTTTGACAGGGTTAATTGGGTTTACCTGTCGGAAGTCATGGAGAAATTTAATTTGGGCAGGAAGTTCTTGTTGAACCATTCAGTTGATTAACCAAGAGCCGTCAGCCAGACTTTTGGTTAATGGCAACCTGACCAGACCTTTCAAGATTACCAGGGGGACTAGGCAGGGCTGCCCCCTCTCCCCTCTCCCCTCTCCTCTTTGCCCTGTATATCAAGCCTTTTGCTCAGCGGCTCAGGGAGGAACCTAGCTTTGTGCCATTCAAACATGGGGCTTGGGAGAGGAAGGGGGCCCTGTCTGCAGATGATATTCTGATTCTCTCTGCAGGTTTAGGAATGACCTTCCCCACTGTAATTGGATTGGCACAGGACTTTGGGCAGGTATCGGGTTATGAGGTTAATGCTGGGAAGACTGAGGTCATGACGTGGTATCTCGAGGGGCGCCAGTACCTGGCCAATCTTAGCATGCGGTATCGGGGGGTCAGAATAGTCCAGGATATTGACAAGGTTGCAGAGGTTAAGTTAGAGGCAGTTTCAAGGGAGTGCCGGAAACTGAATAAATCTTAGGCCCATCTCCCTTTAACCATTCTTGGGAAGGTCAATTTGGTTAAGATGGTGGTACTCCCTAAGATAACCTTCCTTTTTTCCTCTATCCCCTGCACTTTGACAAACCGGCTATTGACAAACTCCAGCAGGCCATCAACTCTTTTGTCTGGGCATATAGATCTACTAGAATCGCCTGGAAGAAGCTGAGGTGTAGGAGAGAGAAGGGTGGTCTTGCTTTCCCAGATTTGCAATTCTATGCATGGCCTTTCCAGCTCTCGCATTCCAGGATGTTGTTAAAAATTCGGGTGAGCACAGGGGTGGGAGTCATGTTTTTGGCTATGCTAAAGGGTGCCAGCCTATCTGAGCAGGGTATCCTGTTTAAATTTGGGGAACCAAAATTCTTTAAAAAGGTCAAGCTTAAAGTTCTCCAGGCAATGGCTAGAACATGGGCCAGTCTTATGCGCCATGCTGGCCTTAACTTCTTTTCTAGTCAGGCCCCTTTTTGGGATTCACCAGGTACAGCTGAGTGCTTGAGGGATAGGTTGGCTCTACCCCTTAGAGAAGCTGGTTTGATAGTGTGGGGGGACTTGGCCTACGAGGGTACACTCATTTCATGGGCACAACTTAGTGAAAGGGTTGGAGCCTGTCTTTCAAGGTTTAAGTATATTCAGCTGTGGAGCTGGGCCCAATCCCAGCACACTTTGAAAACTTCCATAGGTAGTGGCAACACCTTGGAACATCAGTTAGTGGCTAGGCCAGTTGGGAGGAGGGAGGTTTCTTTTTGGTATTGGACCATTGAGGAGGGTGTAGATGGACAATTTAAACTGGCCAAAGAACTGTGGGGCGAATCTTTATTAAATGAACAGTGAGAGCATTTGTGGCAAACTTCGTTCAAGATCCTTTTTCCCATCTTAAAACCAGCCTGGATGAAGAGAAACCACCTGTTCACTGCACACAGGACCTATTTATCTCCTGTAGAAAATGCGGGTTGGCCGAAGCCTCAGATGTACATATGTTTAAGGACTGCCCGGCCATAGCAGTTTTTTGGGAAGGGGTTGGAAAGTCTCTGGCAGATATTTTAGGCCTCCCAATCCAAATAAACTTGACCTCCATAATTTTTGGTTTTTCTAACCAAGTTTCAGGATTAGCTAGATCCTTCCTATTTTATGCTATTTTGTTAGCTAGGAAGCAAATATGTAAGAGATGGATAGAACCCACACCCCCCTCACACTCCGACTGGCTGGCTTCGCTCTTTGAGACATCTAAGATAGATTTGTCTAGAGCTTGCGGCAGGAAAAAGACAGCATACTGTAATTGTTTGTTAAAATGGACTGGGGCCTCATCCCTAGGGAGATATACAATTATTTAAACATTCATATAACAATCAGTGGGTCCTATGTCTCCTTGGTACTCTTCGGACTAAGTTGGGCACCTCCAGTTATCCCGTCTGCCAACGATAGTAGTCACCAGGCTCATTCGGGCCTTTCCCCCGTTATTTCGGGGTTAGTGACATTCAAGCCTGTCATAGTACCTGTAGGTGGGCATTCCCCATGGCTTCAAGTCAAAGCCTACGTCTCCCAGATCACCGGGTCTTGGTACGGACTGCTTGTTTGTTCAGTGGGGTCGGAGGCGAATGAGGAAAAAAAACACATCAATTTTGTAAAAGGAATCAAAATTGGAAGCAGAACAATAAGTACTGCAAATATCACATTTTAGTTAGAATACCTCATAAAGTCCAGTACTATTAACCTGCTTGAAGTTCGTTTGGCCTATTTTTAAAGGTATTTTTGACTGTAGAGATAAATCCCACTCAATAAGAGGTAACAGGGTCTATCAAGGTGTGATTTGCCATGGACGTTTGGAAATGCCTGCAGATTTGGACATGTGTGTAAATTCTCTAATTCCACTCAAACCACTTTACACCATGGTCCCAACATCCCCCATCCAGGATCCTTTTTTTGGTAAATAATATAAGAAATAAGCTTCAAGAACACATTTCTTTCAATAGCTATGTATGGGCCCTCAGAGTATATTGCATTACCCTCAGGCCCCTCTTGTCCTCATCCATTTCATCACATTTGCGGTATAGATTACCACAGAGACAGAAAAAAGAAGTAAAAGATTACTGGAATATCATGTGTTTCAAAGTGACCCTGTGCCCTGGGCCCCCCAAACTGATTTGCTGACTTGTACTGGTGGTAACTGATTCTGACTGACACTGGGTACTCACTAACCAGGCCAGGGCCAGGGCCAGTTCTCTGCTGACACTTATAATTCAGTGAAAACACCTACATACACTAGGGTACTCCTATGATTGGCATGACCTCCCCTATAAGGCCCTAGTACATAATAGGGTAGGAGGATTGAAACTACCTCTGAGATCCTAGTAAATAATAAGCAGCCAATTCTGCACTTGCCTGTGTGCACTGCTGAAGCCCGAGGTCAGCTTAAAAGCAGTCCTGTGTTGCAGAACTGCTTTAAAATGCAAATTGTGTCCAAACTCAACCCAGGCGTTTGGGGCACTTGCAAATTGAAAGCCTACAATGTTTAGGCATATTAGGTAACCTCAGGGTCTCCCCTAGGATACCCAGGTGTGGATGGTCAGGTATCTATAAGGAGGACCCTTATAAAATGAGTTTTAGATTCCCTGCGTTAAATGAAATTGCATATTTCACTCGCGACATTGTGGTAAAGTGCTTCCCAAAATCGAATTTTGTGCTAGGAGCACTGTGGGGTGAGGATCTGCAATATCTTTACATATTCAGAACCCCTAATGTCTCCTTTATGTGTTCCAGGGGTGTTGGGTCCTGTAGTTATAGGCAGGGCCTTTATAAAATATGTTTTTATGAGCTTTGGTATTGGAAAAACAGCCCAAGTCATTTTTCTCACTGCAAATCCCCAGCCACATAGGTTAACATGGCAAGTCATTATTAACTAATAATTCTCGCTAGGAGAATCAAGGACTTCCTAGAATGATATTGATAAATACAACAAGATGATATTGCTGAATTTCTCCTAAAGTGTACAGACAATAAGCTATAAGACTTTCTTAGCTATAAGCCAAAACGCAGCCTTCCAGTAGTTTGTCCTGATTAGTCAGAGTTAAGTGGATTAGCCAGGCTCCTTTGATGAGGTGATAAATAGCCCCTCAGGTTAGAAAGCTCCAGTGTGAGTGCAGGGTTCTGTTACATAGGAATGCCAGATCAGGGGGGAGGGGTTGTAAACAATATTCTTCAATAGAAGGAGGAGTCAGACAGGAAAAGCCAGCTTCATTTCACCTCTACTCTTTGAACCCAGCCAGATGGTGAGATTAAGGAAAAATGAGCAGATCTAAGGGGGAGAGTGTATGGAGATTAACCATCCTGGGGGAGTGTTTAGCCAGATTTTCTCTCTCCGCTGGAAAATCGGCCATGATTAATTTTGGAGAAATGGTGCTCTCTGGGATAAGATAGTGCCACACTTTGGAGCATGTGGTCATACCCTGGGGTGTTGCCCTGTGTCTCATTGGACAGGCGTGCCATCCTGCTTGACCCAGAGAATTTGGAATAAGTATCTGGGAGGGGCAGAGCCTCTCAGAGCTGCTGCTTGAAACCTAAGGAAGAAGAATAGCCCATGCTGGAAGTTTGGTTTGCACCAACCAGGTACTGCTCTCTGATTGACTGTGCCTGTTGCACGATATGAAACTATAGCCCTGTGGATCAAACCTGCCCCAAAAGGATTAAAGAGTGGACTCTCTGCAAGCTACAGGTTAACAAAGCTCACCTGGAACATCACCACCAAGAATCTTCAGCCTGGAATACTACCAGTGGATTTGTAGGGGTTTTGTCCAAGTGGATTGTGAGGATTGAATTCCTAAACTTTCATGGACCATCTTGGAGCTTCCAGACCCTTGGAGTAAGTTGTGGACACTTTCGGACCCTCAAACGAACCTCAGGAAGAAATTCCAGAAGTTTGGAAAAGTTTGGAGCAACTTTGGAAGCAAGCTCCATAAGAGAACTGACTCGACTTGGCAGCCATGCGGCGATCCTCAACCGAGAGTAGGCCTGCCGGCCAGGTTCGTCCGGCTGAAAAGCTCTGAAGATCTGATTTCCAAGAGTTTGACCAGGAGTAAGCTGAAACCCAAGCCTGTGAACCCTCAGCATATTCGGCCTGGTGAAGAGCAGCAAGGGACCCCTGAAGAAAAAGCTCTGTAAGTGTTTCCAAGTCCGAACGTAGAAAAGGTGACCCAGACCAAACGTGAGAGCCAAGCCTCCCACCTTCAACCACAATTTAGCCTGGATCCTGGGTTTGTGCCGCTGGAAAGCTCCAGCAGTCGGACTTCCACAAGTTTGATCGGGAGCTCATTGTAAGGCAAGCCGGCAAACCCTCACCGAATCTGGACTGGCTCAGAGCTTCGAGGGACTCTGGGAAGAAAAAGCTCCCAAAAGGTTTCTAAGTCCAAAGGCAAAAAGTTTGACCGAGATCTACCACGAAGGGTAGCGCTGCAGGGCTCCATCGCGGTGGGCCTGAAACTTTGATTTTGTCCCAGTCTAGCATGATGAGTTGTCCCAATGGAAGCTATAGGTTTATATGTGCTAAATCTCAAAAAATTCATATCTATGTTTCCCTACATTGGATTTGTTTTGATTTGGTGTCATTTTAAAGATACAAATATGTCCTATTTTTATAAGTTGGTGTTGGATTTTTATTGTGTGTTGTGTCTTAATTATTTAAGGAATTGGTGTTTTTAAATGATTTACGTACCTGTCTTTGAAGTTAAGCATGCCTGCTTGCAGTCAAGCTACCAAGGGCTGAGCATGGGAATAATTTTCTAAGACCTGTACCAAGCCCTATAAGGTGTTAGTGGGCGTATTGCCAGTGGAATACATATATTTATCACTACTAATAACCCACTTTCCTACACCCTGCCACACCAACTACCACTGATAGTAGTTTATGCAGTACTTTCTCAGCATTCTGTCTGTTTTGTTTTCTGCCTGCTGACAGAATGAGGGATCGAGGGTACTGGGGCTGCTCCTACGGGGCTGGAGTGGCCATGTCCTCTCCGCCTGTCATAGCAGCAGGGTGTCCATTACGGCAGTGCTTGCAGGGAGAAGTGCAGGACAAATGGCAGTGTTTTCGTTAGGAGAGGTTGAGAACAAGAAGTTGACTTCCTGCAGGACTGGGGAGTGTGTGTCTGTGCATTCCGAGTATGGTGTGACGGTTTTGTTTCTATTGTTGGATTGAACTGCAAAGTGAATTGTTCTGGGCCATTTCAGATTGTGTTGGTGATTTCCTAGGGTTTGGAAATGGGCAAGCACATGAGGAAGAGGAAGCATGCGCAGGAGCCTTCCTCTTCTTCTTCCGATTCATCAGTTTTTCCCTCTCTGCAAAAAAGTTGCTGGGAGAATGAGGATGCCATGGTTAAGAAACTCATAAGAGAGACTTTATTGGAAATGGGGGACAATCTTAACCCTGAGGAAGCTCTTCCTGTGCGGTCATCTCAGTCCTCAGGATCGGTGGAATAGGCTCCAGGCTCTGATGATCAGAAGGGCAAGTACATTACTCAGGTACATTTATGTTCATGATTGATGATCATAAGGGCAAGTACATGGCTCAAATACATTGCTGCCTGTTTTAACTAAACAGGTGAAGGCTAAAATAGGTTTTCTGGATGAGTAGGTGCTGGAGACATTGGTAAGTTCTCTCTTATGGCAATTTCAGAGTTCATCTCCCCTTGACATTCCTGTCCGCCCGCATATTCACAAGGTCCTTAAAAGGGAATGGAAGGATAGAGACTAAATTTTGCTCCCTATATTCATGGCAAGATATGCAGAAGGAGCTGCTAGATTCTATTCCTACTGATTAATTTGTGGCCAGTTTTGTGGGACACCATTGGCAGAGGTTGTAGAGATAAAGGATTCAGTTGAGAAGAAAATTGATGCGCCCCTCTCTAAGGTGTATTGAGGCTCACATCTGGATCCATGGCTGAGATTTATGGAATTTATGTGGACCGGTCCCCGATTTCGGACATTAAAACATTGTAAAGATCTTTGGATGATACATCTGACTGTTCAGGTTTGTTGGAATTAATCAACTGTCAGGAGAAGTATTTGTCAGATGCCTCATCTGAAGTGGTAAGGGCATCGGCGTTGTCCGACGAGGTTGTGTGGCTCCCTAACATAGCCTGGTTCTCAAAGACTGGTGGACTGATTATTTCCAGAGGCATAAGCTCTTAGGCTGCCTTTTCAGATTAATCAAATTTTAGGGGCAGAGTTGAAGGATACATTTCACAAATTATTTAAGGAAAATACGTATACGTATTCCTCCTCTCTGAAGCTCATTTCTTCTGATAAGCAGCCTTTGAAACCTCAATCTCCCATCTTAGAAGTAGCATCCCTGATCTCAAGGGGAGTTTCAGGGACAGGGGGATAGAAACAGAAAGTCTCCCCCGAAACTTTGCTCTTGACTGTATATGGAAAGATCAGGAGTGTGTGGTCGGAGGTTGTATTCAGGAGTTTCTCCAGGCCTGGGAGGGATCTACTTCAGTCAACTGGGTGTTGGATATCTTGAAGCACGGTTACAAGATAAAAATTGTGGCGATTCCTCCTTTTTCAGCTGTCTGTCCAATTCCATGGCCCTCCAGTGGAGAGAAAAGTTTGGCTCTGGCTCAGGGCATTTGCTCTCTTCTCCAGAAGGGAGCAATTCTGGAAGTTCCTCAGGAGGAGCTGGGCAAGGCTTTCTATTCTACCAACTTGCTTTTGGCAAAGTTCATGGGAGGTTCCAGGATTGAGTTGGACCTGAAATAACTCAACAAATTTGTGCAGTCCCTGCTCTCCAATATGGAAACTGCAGAGGATTATCCCATTGGTAATCAAAGGACATCTGATGTGCACCCTGTATCATCAGGACACATATTACCATGGTCACATTCATGCTCACTTCCAACAGTATCTGACTTTTGCATTCAGAAGACCCTTGTTCTATTCCTGGTACTGCTGTTTAACCTCAAGTCAATGCTGAGAGTCTTCACCAAGGTAGTGGCTCCCTTGGTAGCTTTGGTCAATGTTTGGGCATTCATATATGTATCTCAACCTGGACGATTAGCTTCTCCATGCTCCATCGGTAAAGCTCCTTCACGATCTGAACTTGGTCTGCTCAATGCTCAGGAATTATGGGTTTCTTCGCAATTGAGGGAAATGCCAGTTAGTTCCAACCAGAGATCTGATGTTTATTGTTGCCAGGTTTCACACAGATCTGAACAGAGTTTTCCTTCCAGTTCCCAGAGCTTCACTCGAGGTGTGTGTCTTTGAGGGTGATGAACTGTGCTTCTCTTTGGGTCCGACAGTGGTTACGGCTGCTTGGTCACATTGCGGCGGCTGTGTTCATGGTTCCTTACGACAGATTTCATCTTCGAACTGTGTGGTTTCATCTTCATTCATTTTTGGATTCATGCTTGAGGGATTTCAACTGTGTGGTCCCAGTGATGGCAGAGATCCTCAAGGACCTGTTTTGGTGGACTCTGCAGGGCAATCTCTCTAAGGGCATACTTTTGCAGCTGGATCCACTATTGGTTCTCACCACATTTGCCAGTGCTTTTGGGTGGGTGGCTACCCTAGGGGACAGGTCCCTGCAGGCTTGTTGGTATTTACAGGAGTGACGTTGCTCTTCCAATTAGAGGGAACTAATGGCTGTGTACAGAGCTATCATGGGGTTGCAGGTGGGTCCAAATCTTGTGGTACGATAGACAACCAGGTGACAGTGGCCTATATGAATCATCAGGGGGATTTGTTCCAATTCCCTGAAAGCTGTGGCAATCCCATTTTTTTCAGTGGTTCTGCAGTCTCTGGGTATGCACCACATAAGAGGAGTGGACAATGGGGTGGGGGATTCTCTCAGCCGGTTCTTTCCTCTCTCCCAAAAAATGTCTCTCACTAGGGATGTCTTTCATCATGTGTGCATGAGATCTGGTGGTCCTTTGCTGGACCTCTTTGCTTCCCGGCTCCATGCGCAGGTTCCCAGATTCTGTGACTGCAGCCTACAAGAGGAGATCTGCAGGTGGATACATTGATCATTCCGTGGCTGGAGCAGCTGTGTATGCCTTTCCTCTGATTTCTCTCATCGCCAAGTTTCTGGCTTGGCCTTTGAGAGAGTCCTTGGTAGTGGTGATGGTGGCTCCATGTCAGCCCCAACACTCTTGATTTCCCAGGCTCAAACTTCCAGCAATTCAGGGTCTATGGATGATTCCATGCTCCCACCCTCCTCTGCAGTCAGCTCCATTCCTGTCCCTGCTGAATCTCTGTCTCTCAGTTTGGAAATTGAGAGGAGGGGGGTTACAGATTAAAGGACTGCCACAGCATTTAGCTGTGACCATCCAGCAGGCACATAGACCTTCCACTTTGAAATTGTATGAAAGGCATTGGGGTAGTTTTCAGAATTGGTGTGCGCTTCACTAGCTGTAGCTTCTGGAATGTAATCTCACTGATGTTTTGCATTTTTTGTGGGAAGGTTTTGGGAAGCGGTTGGCTGTTTCTACTCTGTGGGCCCAATGGGTTTCTAAGAATTTCAGGTCCCATAGGGGGAACTTGGCTGATGTGGAAGACTTGGTGGCTAGGCTGCTGCATAGCTTTGCTATTCCTTGCCCTTTGGTGAAGGCATTGTTTCCCTCATGGGATTTGCCTTTGTTGGTGTCTGAGCTTGGTTCCTCTGAGGAAGACCTGTGGCCATTATTGAACATGAAGAGAGCATTGTTGGTCTATCTGGAGCAGACAAGTTCTTTCCGGAAGACAGACTCTTTGTTGTGTTTAGGCTTGTTTCAGGGGGATAAGGCTTACTCTTTGTCCATCAGAAGGTGGATCAAGCAGTTGATTGTTCTTGCTTACTCTTTGTCTGGATCTCCTCCTGCAAGTGTTCAGCAGAGATCTACCCGCGGGGTGGCTGCGACTTGGGCTGAGTTGAAAGGTGTGAACATCTGAGATTTCCAGGGCTGCTACTTCAGCATCCTCTAATACCTTTGTGAGGTATTATCATCTACAGAATGTATTGTGTGATGGTGCCAATTTTGGGTTATGAGTTTTGCAGTTTGTGATGTCCTGAATTGCTTTGTTTCCTGTCTGAATAAATCTCTTTGGGGTGCTGCAAAAATGGTGTTTGTATACCTTTATATGATCTGTTTCAATATGAAAGCCAGGTTCTCACCTTGGGTATTCTCAAAAGTAATGAATGGCATGAGGACAAGGGGGATCTGGGGAAATGTTCTATCACTTACCGGTAATCTTCATTACTCCTGGTCCTGTTGTCCTCGTCCCATTCATTACACTCCTACCTCCCTATCGGACGGCCAGTCTTCATATTTTGGATTTGGTAGTTTAGAAATAATGCCAGGTAAGTACTGCTTAGGTACTGCTGGTGGGAAGGGGTGTGGCAGGGCATTCCAGTATTCTTTTTCCTGTCTGTGAGATAGTGTATATCTCAAATGTAATAAATGGGACGAGGAAAACAGAACCAGGAGTAATGAAGATTACAAGTACATAATAGGACATTATTGGCAATGCTCACTTGTCACTATCACTCCCACTCCCCGAAGCATAGATAAGCTAATAGAAATAAAAAAACTAGTACATAATTTTGCCTATGAAAAATTCAACAAGATCTTAGATATGTTGTTAGAAATGGTGGTCTCTACTTGGCAGAGGTAGGTACCTTTGTCCAAATAGGAACCCTTGCTTCTAGACAGGGTAAGGGGGTACACACCTTAGATAACCCCTGCTCACCCCCTGGGTAGCTTGGCAGGAGCAGACAGTCCTATCCCAAAGGCAATGTGTAAAGTATTTGCACTCAAAACACACAGTAATACAGTGATAAAACCCACAAATGGACACCGCACCACTTTAGAAAAATTAAATATCTTTATCTAAACTCAACAAGACCAAAAAGAAATAAATACAACACACAGGCAATAAGATATGACTTTAGAAAAGTTATAGCAAAAATAAAGCTTGTAGAAAATAAATAGCTCCTCCCGGGGCTATTTTGATGTCGTGACAGCAATAAATTTAAGGTATGGGGCTGACCGCGGGGAGCGCAACATCGGGCACGGAGTCACACTGACCCCCAAACAAAACAGTACCTTGGAAACAAAGTCTATGACGATGCATGGCGTCGTAGGGGTGAGGAATCGGTGCTGAGATCAAGGCCAGCTCGTTGGCTGCCAAACAAACGGTCACAACGACAATTGTTTTATTTATTTATTTGTTTACTTACCTCCGTTCGGCTATATTCCGTAGTTTACTACCCCCACCCTGCTCCTCCCCTGCCACGCCCAATGCCCCACAGCACTCGCTCCATGGGCGCTACTGTGTCCTACCATTCACATAAACAACTGAACTCTGCCCAGGGGGGTACTTTGGGCCTAGCATAGGGATGCCTTACATGCAGAAAAAGGGAAGGTTAGGGCCTGGCAAGTGGGTGTACATGCTAAGTCGACACAGCAGTTAACAAACTGCTCACAGACACTGCAGTGGCAAGTCTGAGATACGTTTTCAGGGCTACTCATGTGAGTGGCACAATCATTGCTGCAGGTCCACTAGTAGCATTTGATTTATAGGCCCTGGCACACACGATTCACTTTACTAGGGGCTTATCAGTAAATCAAATATGCCAATCATGGATAACCAATCATGTTCACAATTTACACAGAGAGCATATGCACTTTAGCACTGATCAGCATTTGTTGAGTGCCCAGTGTCCTAAAACCAACAACAACAGGTCAGGAATAAACAGGAGGAAGAAGCAAAACGTTTGGGGATAGCCCCGCAAAAGGGCCAAGTCCAACACATGTTTATTATTTCAAGAACTCATCTTAATTATTAATACATTTTCCAGACAACAAGAACATTAAATACCTGAAAGCAATATTTAGCTCGATAGCATTAGACTGTACATGTCTACAAAGAAGTGTGAAATGGCATTTGACCTTTGAATTCATTAACTTCGTATGAACATATTTATTTGGCTGGGCAGCTATTTTGTAGACATGTCAGTCTAGGTTCAAGAGGTACATCAACACACCTGTCTCCTGGGCCTCAAAGAGCAAACACATTTTCTTTCTCTTGGTTTAACTGCAGGAAAAGTTAAGTAGAAAGGTAAATAGAAACAACAACCCCTTGGTATGAATGTTATCCATAAAAATGCACAGACCAGAATAATACCAAGCACAGAAAGGTGGCAAATGTATAGATTAGTGGAAAGTATTTGTGGCAGCAATGTGTAAAACCGAGACAAACTAGCCTCGGGCTTTCACTGTAATTTGATATTTTCATGGGAGAAAAAAAACATGTCAAACATAATTAGATAACACGTCCGTGTTTATGAATCACAATTGTCAGACTGTAGTCGCAGCTTCAGTTTCTGTGCAGTGCTGATATCACAGAAACATAAATATTAAAAAAGGTCAGTAAGGCATATTGACAAGCAGGGTGAAAGGGGAGTACTTGGTATTTCAAATGTTTTGTTCTGCGTTTTATAACGAGAATAGAAATAGGAGGACACAATGCATTATCTCATGTTGCAATTCTGAATTTCATCACAATACTTACTTATTAGGACCATTCCTATGTTCAATGCATTCAAGAATGGAAACATTTTCCTTAATATTAGAAACATTTTCACTTTAAGCAGAGCTGTTAAATTCTCTCGGGGACTTAAATGCCACCTTGCCACACTTAGTGAATCTGGTTCTATTGTGTAAATATGTGTAGATGTCAGGGTATATTATTTTTTAAAGGGCACACAAATGGCATGTGCTGGCTTTGTGAGCGTCTGCATTTGTGTATGCTGGACCTGGATACAAGTTGAACCAGCGCATCACGGGTGGTATTATTTAATAAATGTGGTTACCGTCTGTAAATAAATACCAGAATGTGGAACTGGGGAAACAGCTAAAGGTTTAATGGGATGCTAAATAACGTTTAGTAGGCTGAATGTTGCACGACACTTTCTTCCTGCCAAAATCAACGAGTCCTCCACATGTCCTTGGCCCATAAAGGGTTCTATCAATATTCTTAATCTACAATTCGTTTTTGAGACTAGAAAATGTGGGGTATTCAAACATTAGTACGTACAGGCACTGGAAAATTCCATTTGTGTTACTCTTTTCCAAATTTGCAATTATAGGTCAAGTTAAAAGACAAAAGACCTCAGTCTGTGGCATCAGTTACCTTGATTTCACTAATTTAGTTTAATGCATCTTTTCTACTTTTTCTCTTGAGATAGAGGATCAGCAGGGGACAGATGTCTCGTCTGTGCGTAATGACTCCATGTAGAGACGCAAGCCCGCATAGTGCACCGGCACACCGGGGTACCTGAACACAGGCAGCCTTCCCAAGTTCTACTCAGTCCATACGTTGCAGGTTATGGCAGCAAAGTCCAGGACCACCAGCAGGTCAGTCCCCCTCCCCGCCTACTCTCTGCACACTTCCATCCTACCCCTCCTGGGGTCCATCCAGTCGCTGAATCTCCATTGATGTGCATGCCCCTTTGTTGTTAAATGTCAGTGCTCTGCTTTGCTCTTCTGCCAGGTGAGTGGGTGGTTGACGACACTCCTGCAGCTTCCCTGGGGTCCAAGAAGACAAAGAGGACGAGACGACGAGACCCCTGGGACGCCGCCTTAAATAACTTACACTGGGTTTCGGTTTCCTTTACGTACTCCCAGTGACTTCCCCAGTGATCCCATTCCTCATCCAGTCCCCCGGGCTACAAAGGGTGCCCTCACCTAGGCACGGGGGGGGCGCCTACTCATTCGTGTTAATCTTTTCCAAATTTGCAACTATAGGCCAAAGCTAAAAGACCTCAATCTGTGGCACCAGTAACCTTGATTCCACTAATTGAGTTTCATGCATCTTATCTAGTCTTTGTCTTGAGATAGAGGATCAGCAGGGGACAGATGTCTAGTCTGTGCTAAATGACTCCATGTGGAGACGCGAGCCCTGTGAACAATGTAACAACCTTTAAGATAAAGTCTGTCTCTGCTTACTTATTTACAAGTAGGCAGCAAAAGAGAAAACAACACATAAACTTGGTAACCCGCTATGTAGATGCTCTTCTCCCTGAGCCAGCTGTCAGTGCATTCAAAATGTATACATCGAAATGTGAATTCCTAAGTAAAATGATCCAGATTAGGAAGCACTCTATTGCACCAATATAAACTGCTAGCAATCACAAACAATGTGTCACAGAGTCGAGGTAAATTCGCAATCCCCTCAATCTCCATTCTAAACAGTGACTTCATAGATGAGACATTATTCGATCATGTTTTCTGGATATCTAAAGCAGCATGCATCATGTTCCTTATCCACAACTTCTTCAAGTCGGTAAAATTACATTAATGCATTATTGAAACCATCCATTATAAAAAACATAAAAACAGAAGACACATTAACTTACCTGGCATATGTTAGACCTGGCACCTTGGCGTGAGTCTCCCTTCCTCTTTTTGTCGCTGTGCCTCATGTGTTTTTATGGTGTTGGCCGCTCAGCGCGCTGTGCCACTGCCAACCAGTGTCGCGGTGCGAGTGCTCCCTTGTAAATTGTATATGTTGGTTGGATTCCATGATTGGATTGTTTGGTTTACTGTCAGACCCCAGTAAAGTGCGCCAGGAGCGCCAGGGCATGTAAATGCAAACACCACTGGTGGGCTTGCAGCACTGGTTGTGCCACCCACAGAAGCGGCCGGTAAAATATGTCTAAGGTCTGCCATCGCAGAACCTGCGTGCAGTCTGGTACTGACATGCTGACTGGCAAGTGCCCACACTTGCCGGTCCCTAAACCCTCCCTTAACTTCATGTTAGTCACCCCTCTGGTAGGCCCACGGGCAGGGTGCGATGTAAGCATAAGGTAGGACAAGCCTGGATGCGTGGCATGTCCTAGTAGTGAATTACCGCCATCTTGTTGTTCACTACTGAAAGGCTACCCTGTTCTCATAGGCCAGTATGGGCGGCGAGGATTGTTACATCCTATGATCCTAACCGACCCAGGGAACATGGTAGGAGATCGAGTTTAGTATGCCTGAACTCGGAATAATAAGGTACATCTTTTTCCAAGGTTTATTTTAATATTCCGCGTTTGCAAATGCCGCTTTTAGAAAGCTGGCCTTTGCTTGCCTAAACATTTCAGCCCGCCTCTGCGTGATGTGTATCTGATGTCTGGCTGGTGTGAGTGACAGGGCTGGGGGAACCCAGATGGGCAGGGCTAGGTAGCCTGGTGGTGAATAGGACGATCGACAGGTAGATGGGTGGGAGGAGTACTCCTAGGCTCTGAATAGGACAGTGCTCTGCCACCTCAATGCCGGCTCCGCCCCCTGTGGAGCGTCTGATGACTCTGCCCTGCACTCTGAAAGAAGAAGCCTGCATCGCGTAAACAAAGTGCTCAGAAACCGGACTGGACTAGGCAAGGGCCCCCCTGGCCTGGGAGAACAAAAGATTTGCTGTATAAATGTGGGAGCCCTGCTCCTAAGAAACTAGATCCGCTTTTGACCAAGAAGAATCTCTGCCTGAGGAGGAGGCACCGGGAAAGCTGTAGGAGGAAGACTGTCCCTACCCTGGGGGATTGGCCTGCAGTGGTGACCTTGCTGCCAAAGGGGAGAAGAGAAACTGTTGCTGAAGACTTTGCTTTATTTTTACTTTCAAGACTTGTGCTTTTCAAAACGATCTCCAAGGGCCTGAGACGAACTTGCCCCCTGAACTGAGCCCCAGGACCATTGGGCTCTACCTGATCTTCACTCGCCTGCCGCTGGACTGTGGTGACCTTTCCCTCACTGGAGCTGTGACCCTCGTGCCCCAGTCCCTCCCTGAGCCGTGACCAGGACTGCTTAGCCGCCCCCGCCTTGGGAAGAGCCTCGCTCGATCGGAGCCGCTCCCCCTACGCTGTGCTGGGCTGCCCCTGTCACCTCGCTCGCTGGCGGCTCGCTGCGCACCTTCACCCTCCCGCCAGAATCGGCGTTGTGAGCATCTCCAAGCCTCGGACGGCCCGGACGTAATCTGCGTGCCCGGCTGCCCCGCTTTGTTCACCCGCCACCTACAACACCCCGCTCTTGTCGTGAGCCTGAAGATCAGACACCATCGTGAAGTGTGGGAGCCTCGGACACCGCCTCGCCCTTCTGTCGAAGAGCCGCTGAAATCCCGCACCCGCCTTCGCGTCAAGAAACAAGGTACTGTACTTACGAACTCGATTGCGAGCTCGCATCGTTCTGATTTCCCTGTCATCTGCCGTGTGCTTCCCGGTCGCCGCCTCAGCACGAAGTGCGCTGAGGCCCACAGTTACCTTGTGCCCACCTAAAGAACTTTCCGTAACAAAGAGACTTTACCGTATTTCCAAGAGTTGTGGCCCCATCAGTTCAACGTTACTGGGCCTTGTATTTGAATCTGCTGAATCTACATAAAAAGCTTATTTTTATATACTTCCTGATTGGTGTCCGTTTGTGGTGCATGCAAGGGGTTTACTGTATGTGTAATTGAATTTGCTTAACCGTGTACGCCTGAGACTTAGCCTAGACTGCTCGCGCCACGCACCTAGAGGGTGAGCAGGGGTTATTCTGGGGAGTCATCCTTCGCCCTGACAAGAAGTAAAGGGTCCCTGCTTGTTGTGGGTACACACCTGCGTCAACCAGAGCCCCCTCATTTCTAACAGCATATATGCCCGTAAACACATATTTACATAAACTATATGTATCTTAAATAAATTCTACTGTAAGATATTGGAATATTATTTGGTGCAGGTACCCACCCACTTGAAAGAATAGCTAAAGTGATGGATGGAATGCTCGATTAATCTTAGCCACCGGTAATTACTCATAACTGTATCCCAGTCCATCATTATTTTGCTCGTCATGACACCTCAGTTTGGACCCAGCCATATACAAATAGGTCTTGAGTCTTGATCCTGCTCCAATAGGAACCATCCAGTCCAAACTGCCAATCAATGTCCTCCCCACTCTAATGGGAACAGTGTGTCACTAGAACCAAGCTATACCTGGCTGATTAGCACTAACCAGGGTGAAACCAGTCATGCGTTGCTTGTATTCTGGTTCAGGATCAAGACTGATTTGCATATGTCTAAGTCCAAACACTAAACAGAGTTTTATTGCCCTCTTAATAAGATTAGTCTAAGTAAGTAGGTCTGTCCATATACTATATCATGTCTTGTAATTAACTGGCAAATATGAGTGCATATTTACCTTACTGTTGTACACATTTAGATCTACCTCAAAGTCTGTTAACAATATATTGCAATAGTTAGTGGCACGTGGCAAACAGTGCAAATAATTATGTTTTAGCTAAGATGGGTATGGGTTATGAAAATATATTTTTTATGGGATAATATATATAACGGTATGTTCATGAGTCTTCTGTTTATGTAATTTTATTTCTGAATGGTTTAAAAAATGTGCTAATGTAATTTTACAGTCCTGAAGACGTTCTGGCTGATTGGATGCAAAAGTTGAAACCAATCGCCAGAAAATATGTTCAAATAACTTTGAATCTTTGAAGTACCTGTTTCAAACGGACAGTGAAGTGATTTTGAATATACTTTGACATTGTGATTTATTTGTAACTGCTTAGTAAATTATATCTATCCTCAACTTAAAAAATAATTGTGCATCTAAGAATTTTTATAGACATTTGAAGCCAAATCAATGTTTTTCACACGGCCCCTGGGACCACTGTTGACCCTTTAAAATTATTTGTGCACCTTTTCACAAATGGGAAGGGGTCCCCTGGGGCCCATGCTGAGAAAGGTGCTTTAAAATTGTTCTGATATTCTGGTAGTGTAGATTAATAGCATAGCATAAGAAGGAAAGTGGGATGAGTGTGACCCGTGACCTGGCTACAAATCTCAAAAATAAATATGCAAAGATAATGTATAACATGACATAGTCTGGTTCAAGCTTGAGGTATAATCTGGACTATCCCATAGCTTTTGTGACTAAGTGTACATATATAGTGCCCTACTCTGAGAGAATCAAGACTCTTTCTGTTTATTGATGTTGGATAACATCATAAAACCATGGCTGCCAGCTGCCAGCTGTCTAAAAAAACAATTTGCCATATTTTCTGAACAGGGATAGCTGGGTTTCTCTGCACTGCATGAACTAGATTTGATTGGATGCTTGCCTAGGTTTGGACTGGTGGCTTAAACATTTTACGAGAAGCCCATTGAGGCTGCACATTAAGCCTGGCAAGTAGTCTGGAAATACGGCTGAAAAAGCTGCGAAAACTGCAGGGGGCAGATGGGAATAGATAGAGGGAACACAAGGAGGAGGGAAGAGCAGATTCATGAGAAAGAGGAAGGTGGCAAGTGAGGGTCAGAGAGAAAGAGTAAGAGAGTTTGACAGACTATATAGCTAGTGTGTTTTCATAAGAGAGTGGAACAGCACTCATACAACAAACAGAAACATGTGACGTGACTGGCTTTGCTGAATGTTGACACCTTGTCTCAGAACATCACCAAAACTCGAATGTGATACTTCCTGTCGTTTACTGGAAGATCATGGGGCTCTGATTGCAGTTCCTGGTTAACGGTCTGTGATTGGTCTCATAGTGAGTGAGTGAACAGGACCAGCTGTTGAAGTGTTTTCTGTCAGCATGAGGCCTCGTCGGATGTTCAGAGTGTTTCTTTGTTCACCAGTCCCTTATATGATAGTTAGGGCTCTCGGTTTTATGGTATTTCTTTTTTTTTTAACATTTCCAACGGAATCCCTATTTATATTTTGCCTATCTTATAGTGATTTATCCATATTTATTTTATGTTTTATGAATAAGTGGAGTCGTACATTTGTATATTTTCACATTTATTTGACTGATAGGCATGCCGTCATACTTTGCTATCTGTTGCATTTTAGCAAATTAAGAAGCCAAATATAGCGAAACATCACACTCACAGATACATATCAGCATTATAATGCACATATAAGTTTAAATATGCCTGTATTTAGGGAAATCTGAACCGGTTTTTTAACTTCACATGCTGTCTATCTGCTCAGCTGTTGTCCTGGAAGGCACGAAAGACAGCATGGAGAGTCACCCACAAGAAGCATAATTTTCTGTATTTTCCTGCTTTTACAAATAAATACAGGCAGAAAGCACATTTTGATCTATCTGCATTTATCTGTAAAAATCAGTAAAAATGGAAAACTGGGAGCCTTAATTATAGTGCAATGTGATTATCGCAGACATGTGCGGCTGCAGTAAATGAGCTCCCTAAATTACAGGCAGTGATGGGGAGCCGACCAATCAGGATCTGGGGGCGTTGCAAGGACTAACTCTTTCACGATAGTTCCATTACCCCTCCTGATTGGCGCTGCAAGCCAGCTGAGAGAGGAACAAAGCTAGAAGCACAGAAAAATATAATTGTAAACAACAGAAATGTCAGCGTTTGATCGGCTGTTATGCATCGGCATTCTGGGACCTTGCTGTAATGCAGGACGTTTCCAGGAGTCTAGCCAGCGATGCCGAGATGCATGGTGCTTCGCGGAGCTGTTTGTGTCATTATAATTGTAGAACTACAAGTAACAAAACACATAAAACAAAACACTTGGACTGTTGGAGCTACTCATGAACAGAAGCAGTATGGAAAGAAGTGTACCCTTTTATTATCCTAGCTCATAAAAATAAAAGACACACCGCATGGTGCATTTGCTGGCTGAGTGGTGATCATTTTAAAAATCATTCTTGCTGAAAGTGTTTTTCATAGTCGAACATACAACCTTGCAGTAGTAAAATAAAACTAAATGTTTGCTGCAATAAAATGTTTTCCCCAATGGAATGTATAAAAACGAGTGAGCTGAAAATAAATGTTGCGAATTTATACAAGAGATTTCCCACAGCCAACTGAGAAACTTAAAGAAGCGCCTGATCACTGGAGACAAACATTAGCAGCACACTGACATCAAGAGTTATGGTTAAGGTTATGGTTGAGCATAGACCTAAATTATGTCAGGCCCACATGGCAGTCACCCAGTCCCGGTTTCTTTTCTATCATTTTGTGACATGTAGTCCAGAGTTTATGGAGACAATTTACTACAAGTCCCAGTATCCAAAGCCAAAACTTGAACTAGATGAGCTTCTCACTCGTCAGCCTGGAACTGGAGAGAGAGGGCTCTGTGTAAACATTAATGGAGCAAACGATTTTACCATCCATTGACTCAGTACAGCAGAGGGGCAGTGTGGGCTTTCCGGAAAGCATGCTAAGATGTCAGTTTGGCTGGCAGATAAAGCCCCAACACATAGGATGAAAGGGTAAGCGAGCTGAATGTACATGCCAGATAAGGCAAAACTTTGTACATATACATATAAAGAAAAATGCAGCCACATTTACCAGGAGCAAATACTTGTCAAAATAAGTATTAATTGAAATTCCAGTTTCTGCAAAGGTTTTGGATTGCTTATGTGCGATATTTTCATGATATCACTGTAACTATGAGTGACATCCAACGACTATGAGTGACACATTCTAACGAGCAAAAATCAGGCAATGAAGATGCTGGAAACATTAAAATATCAGAAATTACACCCATTTGAGCAAAGCTTTCAGCTTGCTTATGTGTGAACATTTTCAAGGTTTTAGTGTATTTATGAGTGACATTCACAGACCAAATGTGTAACACGTAGGACTTAATTATGATTAGGGCTCCCGTTTTTCAGTTTTTACGGATTTTTACATATAAATACAGACGGAAAACAAGTTTTCCTTTATCTGTTTTTATATATAAAAATGGGAAAATACTAGTACATTTTGCTGTGCTGCCGTCTGGTGTCTCCCCCTCCTTAGAGGGTTAAGAGGTGTCAGCCCGGGCTGAGACAGCTTCCCGGGCACCCACAGAGCTGCCAACCGCACACGAGTACTTCACAGGTCTTTGAAAGGTTAATGAGGCTTTGTTGTTATTTCATCCCTTTTAGAGCAGATTTAAGTCTGCTCGACATCATAATTTATGATGTTGAGCGGACTTAAATCTGCCCAATACTGTCTCATTCCTGGTACTGACCTCCTTTCGGACGGTGGTCCCGACTGCCTAATTAGGATGCGTCCGAACACAGTTTGGTTGCATTCCTACATTTCCCTATGGGAGCATGCATTATGGCTGTAAACCGGCCATGATACATGCGCCCATAGGGAAATGGGAGGTGCTTTTCATCCCTGCACCCTGTGCAGGGACCTCAATGTGCCTGCCACGGGGTGCAGGGATTAACAGGGGGAACCTATTGCCTCCTCAAACTCCAACTGGAGCCTTCACACACAAAGGGGCCCTGCTGGGGGCCCCCAAACACATTTTCTGACATGGTTTCCATGTTCGACAGGCTGGCATGGAAACCAATGCCGGAAACCGTACATCATAATCCCAAGGGCGGAAAGGCCCACCCTTTGGGATTATGAGTCGGTTCCGACTAGACTATGGGCTCCTTGAGCCAGTCGAATCGTGCCGCAATAACCGGCCAGTTTCAATTCTGACTGGCTGATACATAGTCAACCAGTAGGAATTTAAACTGGTGATGGGGGTCAGAAACACTCCGACTGAAGGTCGGAGTGCTCCGACCTCCATCGTAACCAGCTCCTTATATTGAAACTTTCTCACAAGCAAAACCAATCAACAAAGTCCATGGAAACAGATAAATGTCAGAAGTTACACCCATTTGAACAGCGAGAAACTCTAAGTGCTTTCAGTCATAGGCTGTGACCTTATAGCACTATTGAGGGATAAAAAAGTAGATTTCACGTATATAAGGAGTATCGGACCTATATTATGTTAGCATGATGCATCTATACATACTCTCCCTCTTTGGTATATATGCTTTTGCCTGGAGGAAACTCGTTTATTTCCTCCCTGTATATCAATTGCTAAAAGAGTAGGCCGAGAACCATACAGACGCCATCTTCTGTTTCATATGCTCGAGCACGGGCCGTGATCACGTGTTGATCAGGTGCATTTGTCAGGCCCCAGCTCATCTGAGTTACTGGTAGCACCTGAAGGTAGGCTGTTTACTTGACTGTTTTAAGACTCAAGGTTGCATCTGGCTTTGGGGGTGATAAGCGCATTCCTGGAGTCACCGTGTCTACACTCCCTGGCACCAAGACGAAAGGGAGTCACCCCTCCTGACCTCATCAGTAATAGATAGTCAAGCCTTTGTAGTGGTCTGATGTGGGCCAAATATGGTCCTTTCCTGGAGCTCGAGGGGCAAATGGTGTTTTTCCTTTTACAGTGATTGTATGTGTTGAACCGAAAAGTATATAACCTCATGTTTGAATACGAGCCAACAGTCTTCTCAGCGCACCTGATGGGTGAGGTTCAGAGAGGCTCCTCTATAGAGTATTTTGTAAAATAAACAATTGAACCTTCTTCACTGCCAA
Organism: Triturus cristatus; assembly: GCF_964204655.1. Classification (NCBI taxonomy): domain Eukaryota; kingdom Metazoa; phylum Chordata; class Amphibia; order Caudata; family Salamandridae; genus Triturus; species Triturus cristatus. The sequence goes on along the minus strand of NC_140584.1, from coordinate 714,748,541 downwards.
CTGACTGATTATTTGGTAAATGGTATTGGGACTATTGGTAGGTATAGTCCTTTAGTTTATTTTTATGGTACATGTTAGAACTGGGATTTCTGGTTGGCTAAGGCTTGCGCCAAAGCCAGGCAGAAACCACCACTCTAGTCAGGGCAAGGAAGTTACACGCCAAAGATAACCCCTGCTCACCCCCTTGGTAGCTTGGCACGAGCAGTCAGGCTTATCTCTGAGGCGATGTGTAAAGCGTTTGCGCGCGCACCCAGCAACAACACCCAAGGCCCACCACAAAGGAAACTCCACACAAGGTATTCTATAAAAATAACCTTTGTATTATACACAACACATTAGATAAAAACACACACTTTACAATGTGCCAACAGGCACGGGCAGAATTTACAAGGGATTATATATATATACAGGGGACAGGGCCGCATGGACCACTGTCAAGAACCAGCACTTTTAGAATATAAAATTACTGTAGCACAAAATACACATATAACACACAACCAGTAACTACTGGTGACAAGAAAGTATCACCTACGCCACCCTAACCACTTTTAGGAGAATACTGCGCAGGGAACTAGGACCTCACTAGCACCACCTGTACTAGTAGGAAACAAACAACCACCTAAGTATCACCATACCTATAGGGGTAAACACACATTACACATGATGCATAAGACATTCAGAGGTGTAAGGAAGGAAAACACATGATGCATAAGACATTCAGAGGTGTAAGGAAGGAAAACACACGATGCATGAAAACACATTCAGAGGTGTAAAGCAAGGAAAACACATGATGCATGAAAACACATTCAGAGGTGTAAAGCAAGGCACACATGATGCATGAAAACACATTCAGAGGTGCACGTAAGGGAAACTTAGCGTGAAAACTCACATGAGCCACCACCTGTGGCAGTCCCTAGGCCAACTGGCCTTGTCCAGGCTTGGACGCTCGGTGTCCAGAGTATTCAGGGCCCGGCTGCGCAAGCTGCGCAAGCTAGAACACAGAGGCCACCCCCTAAACGTTGCAGCTGCCCACTAAGTGCTGGGCAGCTGGAGAACGAACTTCAGGCACTGCGTGCCTCTGGAGCCCCCTCTGGGCTCTGTCCACTCAAAAATATGCCCTCTAGAGCCTTCGTGGCTCAGCACAACGTTGGAGCCTCACTGGGCTCAACCAACAATGCCCCGGGAGCCTCCACGGCTCTGAAACAACATGCCCCCGAGGTCGGAGCGTTCCCTGCGCTCTTCGCTGGAGCCTCAGCCGGCTCTGAAATCAATATGTCCCCAAGAGCCTTTCAGGGCCCTAAACGTTACTGTGGGCAAAGGGGGGAGTGGCCCGCTGCCATCTGGGGCCACTCGATCGCTGGAGAAATGCCCCCTATGTTGGAGCGACCTCGCGCCCTGCACCAACTCTAAAGTAATGCCCCCGTCTACTTGGGAGCCTCACGGGCGCTGGTACCCTCAGTGTCCCCAACGGTGGAGCCTACAGGCTCTGTAACGGACGCGGTGCCGCTTCGGTGAGTAGAGCGTCCACGCGCTCTGACCTAAAGACTCCTGGTCCCCCAGAGCCCCCACTCACCGGCAGCAATCGTTGGCACTCCTCTCGTCCGGGTCCAGCGCGGGGTGGGCTCCCGCCTGGATGCCTCGGTACTCCTCTTGGGCTGCAACCACGCGGGCTTCCCTCCGCTCACGGGAGCCCCGGTCACTTCCTCGTTCGGCGGTAGGAGCGCGGGGTAGGCTCCCGTCCGCTTCCTCTTTAAGTCCCGCCCACGTCTGAAGCAGGCTGCCTGACTTCCTGGGTCTCGGCCCGGGCTGCAGCGGTGATCTTCCCGGCGATAAGAGGGGTGAGCTCCCTCGATATAAACGCAAATCAGCGGGGTGGGCACCCGCAAGCTGAATCAAAGCGCTTCACAGCGCTATAAGGTGAGCCAGCGCTCGCAGCGCTGCAAGGCTCAGAAAAGCGCTCCCAGCGCTATCAAGATAACAAGCCCAGGGAAACAGCGTGCATAGCGCTCCAAAGTCCAGGAAGCGCTCCCAGGCGCTATAGCAATGTCCAAGAACCAAAAGGTCCTTCAGAGAGCAGGGGGGCAAAGGCTGGGCCCAGAGCCAGCTCACAGGGCCCTCCAGCAGGGAGGCAGTCCCCAGTGGCGGTCTCTCCTGGCGCCCAGCAGCAGCAGGCCCCCCCTCAAGTGGATCCTGCAAGAGAACAACTTCTGTGGGGACACAGCCCCCTTTTATACATTACAAGGCTTTGTCTAAGGTGCAGGGAAGGGGCGAACCAGTTCCAGCAGGTTCCTGAGCACTTTGTTTTGCTCAGCCCCTCTCCCTATTCACTGGCAGGGCTAGGGTCATTAGACGCACCACAGGGGCCGGCGCCAGCATTGTGTGGGGGAATCCCTGTCCTATTCAGGACCCAGGTACACTCCTCCCCAGCCATCAACATGCTAACTCCCCATTCACCACTGGGTGACTCCTCCTGACTCTGGGGAATTCCCTAGTCCGTCACCTGACCTCACCAGCCAATCACCAGACACGCCACACATTTCAGACTGCACACTGAAGTGCCCACTTCTAGAAGTGGCACTTCCACACCAGGTACATGCACGCTGCACACATCATCGCGCAGCACTCACTCACACGAGTCCGCACATACCAAACACGGGCCTGCACACCCCACGCATCAGGAACTACCAGGACACATACATTCCCCCAGGCATTCCTATGGGAGGGCAGGCCAACCTCACAACACGCACGCACTTTACCCCGGGACACAGCGGTAAAGTGCGCAGAAATCAAAAAATCACCAAACCAAGTCATCAATAAAAAGCGAAAAGTCTCGGGGGTGAACCTGCCAGAAGGGCCGGGTCCAACACAACCCCCTTCCAGCCAAAACGCAGGGTAGACCAATCACCACCGTGAAGGTCTTCCCTGCTTTGGGCGAAAAAACACGGACACAGGCCCGCAACGGCAGGGACACTCTCCGGTTTTACGCCACTCTAAACCCCTGGAGTTCCTTCTAAAAGAACTCGGCGGACCAACTGGGCTACCCCACTGGTACTCCTCAGCTGCCCGCGGCCAGGACCAGGCCCTAGGCCATCTAGGCGCCACTGGTCCTTGCCTAACCACAGAGTGGGGGGTAGTAACCCCTGGCACGTAGTGACCATTTTCCACTCTTCCTCTCATCAGGGCTGTTCTAAACATCCACTGATCTTCCAGCCCAGGGTCTGAACCCTCAAGCTGACCTACAGTCACGGGTGAGGCTCTCCTCCCCCTACCTCTCCTTCTAGGGTTCCGTCCTCTCCTCCTCTGAGAGGCACCCTCAGAAATCAACTTTCCCACCAGCTCAGGACACCTCCCTGAGAACTGGTCTCCCAACCTAGGGTTTAACCCCTCAGGTTGCACCGGGGTCAGAGGCGGGCTCTCCCACCCTCTGCACCCCCTTCCAGAGTCCTGCTCCCTACCAACTGGGGCGGTACCTCCGGAAGAAGAACTGGTCAGGACACTGGTTACAGTCGTCCTACCCTGCAGGTCAGGCTGATCCTGAACCTTGCCTCCCAACCTCTGGTCTAAAACCTTCGGTTGCATACTTGCCTGGCACTCCAGGACTTCTGGGGACTCACACAGTATCCCCTCAAGAGTAACATATGCCTCATATGTTGCATGACAGTCTGCCTGGCGCAGATCTCCTGCCACCTGTCCACCTGACAGTGCACGAAGATCCCCCAGGACAGACGTGCAGTCGCCATGGTCATCTCTAGGAGACTCAGCCCTACCGGCTGGTCCCTGACCCACTGGCTCCTCCACCAGGGAACACAGCCCCACGCCACTCCTCTCGCTGGACTTCCGCACCCTCCCTACTGGAGCGGTACTGCCTGATACCAGAACCACTGGAGCTCTATTTACAGAGACTCCAGGTTCTCCATCCTCTGGGCGATCCTCCTCAAGTGGCCTAACAGGACAGCCTAGGCCCCCTACCTGGTGTTCCCTGAAGAAACCATCCAGGTTCTGAGACTGGGTTTCGGGCCTCTGGGGACTCAAAGTCACCCGCTCACTCCTACTCTGCTGAGATAGGCCGTGAGCCCCTACACCCCTCTCACTACTCTGGGACCTAGCTGGGCTACTCTGAACCTCTACCCCCATCCAGGATGGGAAGATACCTGAGCCACTACTATTGGAAGCACTCTCCCATACCTCCTCAGAGCCTGGGGCACTTTCCCAGCGCTCTGCTTCCTTTGCCAGGTCCCATGGACTAGCAAACCCACACCCCAACAGGTGTTGGCGCAACTCGGGACAACAACCACTGAGCACTTGCTCTTTGATAATCAGATTGAACATTTCATCCAAATCTTCTACCGCGTTAACCGCCACCCAATCGCACAGTGCATCATAACAGTCATCCACAAAATTCCCCCAATCCTGGTGAGACAGCTTCTTACTGCCCCTGAACTTCAACCTATACTCCTCCTCTCGGGAAACAGGTACCAGACTGGGTGAACTGGGACTCTCTGCACTGGGCTCTCTATCGCTGCCACCACTGGACTCTACCCTCACTGGTGAATCCAGAAAACTACCACTGCGCTCTGGGGACGACTTACCCTCCAGAGCTAATCTCCCCCTGGCGAAGGCCCTCTCAGCCTCCGCCATCCTCTCCTCCACACCCAGCTGCGCCACCTCCTTGGCATGCTCTAATCTGAGCTTCTCCATGGCCAGCTGATGCTCCCTCTCTTCCCTCCTATCTATCCACTCCTCTGGGGACAGGTAAAGGGATGGGGTGCTGCTCCTGACACTGGACCCAGCAAGGGACTCCGTATCTATGGGGTCTTCGCTTTCTACTGGCGTCCCTGTCAGGTAACCTTCCTCCTCTTCTGAATCTTCAGGGCTCCCCACAGACCCACCACCCTCTCGGCGTGCGGCCCGGGCCCTATCTTCCTCGCTGCGCTCTCGCTCCCACTCAACCTTTTGCCAAGTGATCAGGTTGTCCCTCAGTTTGGACTGGGTATCTAACTCACCCACCTCTATGCCCCTCTCCTCACTGAACCTTACCAGCTCCAACCTACTGTACCTAAACAGACTACAGAAATTAAAAGCTGGCTCCATTTTGGCGGACGTTCCTGAGAAGAGTTTAACACAAGGAACCTGAGTGTCTGAGCTAACACAGGAGTACATGATTCAAAAAGGACACCTTTAGGAGAGGAAATCATGGAACTCAAAAACAATAATCCCTAAAATGTGGTTTATCTAATGCAGAGTTTTGTGGTGTAGCCAGTCGCTGCTGCGGTACAGCGCAAACGCAAGTCCAAATCCCACCGCTGATCACCAATGTTAGAACTGGGATTTCTGTTTGGCTAAGGCTTGCGCCAAAGCCAGGCAGAAACCACCACTCTAGTCAGGGCAAGGAAGTTACACGCCAAAGATAACCCCTGCTCACCCCCTTGGTAGCTTGGCACGAGCAGTCAGGCTTATCTCTGAGGCGATGTGTAAAGCGTTTGCGCGCGCACCCAGCAACAACACCCAAGGCCCACCACAAAGGAAACTCCACACAAGGTATTCTATAAAAATAACCTTTGTATTATACACAACACATTAGATAAAAACACACACTTTACAATGTGCCAACAGGCACGGGCAGAATTTACAAGGGATTATATATATATACAGGGGACAGGGCCGCATGGACCACTGTCAAGAACCAGCACTTTTAGAATATAAAATTACTGTAGCACAAAATACACATATAACACACAACCAGTAACTACTGGTGACAAGAAAGTATCACCTACGCCACCCTAACCACTTTTAGGAGAATACTGCGCAGGGAACTAGGACCTCACTAGCACCACCTGTACTAGTAGGAAACAAACAACCACCTAAGTATCACCATACCTATAGGGGTAAACACACATTACACATGATGCATAAGACATTCAGAGGTGTAAGGAAGGAAAACACATGATGCATAAGACATTCAGAGGTGTAAGGAAGGAAAACACATGATGCATGAAAACACATTCAGAGGTGTAAAGCAAGGAAAACACATGATGCATGAAAACACATTCAGAGGTGTAAAGCAAGGCACACATGATGCATGAAAACACATTCAGAGGTGCACGTAAGGGAAACTTAGCGTGAAAACTCACATGAGCCACCACCTGTGGCAGTCCCTAGGCCAACTGGCCTTGTCCAGGCTTGGACGCTCGGTGTCCAGAGTATTCAGGGCCCGGCTGCGCAAGCTGCGCAAGCTAGAACACAGAGGCCACCCCCTAAACGTTGCAGCTGCCCACTAAGTGCTGGGCAGCTGGAGAACGAACTTCAGGCACTGCGTGCCTCTGGAGCCCCCTCTGGGCTCTGTCCACTCAAAAATATGCCCTCTAGAGCCTTCGTGGCTCAGCACAACGTTGGAGCCTCACTGGGCTCAACCAACAATGCCCCGGGAGCCTCCACGGCTCTGAAACAACATGCCCCCGAGGTCGGAGCGTTCCCTGCGCTCTTCGCTGGAGCCTCAGCCGGCTCTGAAATCAATATGTCCCCAAGAGCCTTTCAGGGCCCTAAACGTTACTGTGGGCAAAGGGGGGAGTGGCCCGCTGCCATCTGGGGCCACTCGATCGCTGGAGAAATGCCCCCTATGTTGGAGCGACCTCGCGCCCTGCACCAACTCTAAAGTAATGCCCCCGTCTACTTGGGAGCCTCACGGGCGCTGGTACCCTCAGTGTCCCCAACGGTGGAGCCTACAGGCTCTGTAACGGACGCGGTGCCGCTTCGGTGAGTAGAGCGTCCACGCGCTCTGACCTAAAGACTCCTGGTCCCCCAGAGCCCCCACTCACCGGCAGCAATCGTCGGCACTCCTCTCGTCCGGGTCCAGCGCGGGGTGGGCTCCCGCCTGGATGCCTCGGTACTCCTCTTGGGCTGCAACCACGCGGGCTTCCCTCCGCTCACGGGAGCCCCGTCACTTCCTCGTTCGGCGGTAGGAGCGCGGGGTAGGCTCCCGTCCGCTTCCTCTTTAAGTCCCGCCCACGTCTGAAGCAGGCTGCCTGACTTCCTGGGTCTCGGCCCGGGCTGCAGCGGTGATCTTCCCGGCGATAAGAGGGGTGAGCTCCCTCGATATAAACGCAAATCAGCGGGGTGGGCACCCGCAAGCTGAATCAAAGCGCTTCACAGCGCTATAAGGTGAGCCAGCGCTCGCAGCGCTGCAAGGCTCAGAAAAGCGCTCCCAGCGCTATCAAGATAACAAGCCCAGGGAAACAGCGTGCATAGCGCTCCAAAGTCCAGGAAGCGCTCCCAGGCGCTATAGCAATGTCCAAGAACCAAAAGGTCCTTCAGAGAGCAGGGGGGCAAAGGCTGGGCCCAGAGCCAGCTCACAGGGCCCTCCAGCAGGGAGGCAGTCCCCAGTGGCGGTCTCTCCTGGCGCCCAGCAGCAGCAGGCCCCCCCTCAAGTGGATCCTGCAAGAGAACAACTTCTGTGGGGACACAGCCCCTTTTTATACATTACAAGGCTTTGTCTAAGGTGCAGGGAAGGGGCGAACCAGTTCCAGCAGGTTCCTGAGCACTTTGTTTTGCTCAGCCCCTCTCCCTATTCACTGGCAGGGCTAGGGTCATTAGACGCACCACAGGGGCCGGCGCCAGCATTGTGTGGGGGAATCCCTGTCCTATTCAGGACCCAGGTACACTCCTCCCCAGCCATCAACATGCTAACTCCCCATTCACCACTGGGTGACTCCTCCTGACTCTGGGGAATTCCCTAGTCCGTCACCTGACCTCACCAGCCAATCACCAGACACGCCACACATTTCAGACTGCACACTGAAGTGCCCACTTCTAGAAGTGGCACTTCCACACCAGGTACATGCACGCTGCACACATCATCGCGCAGCACTCACTCACACGAGTCCGCACATACCAAACACGGGCCTGCACACCCCACGCATCAGGAACTACCAGGACACATACATTCCCCCAGGCATTCCTATGGGAGGGCAGGCCAACCTCACAACACGCACGCACTTTACCCCGGGACACAGCGGTAAAGTGCGCAGAAATCAAAAAATCACCAAACCAAGTCATCAATAAAAAGCGAAAAGTCTCGGGGGTGAACCTGCCAGAAGGGCCGGGTCCAACACAACCCCCTTCCAGCCAAAACGCAGGGTAGACCAATCACCACCGTGAAGGTCTTCCCTGCTTTGGGCGAAAAAACACGGACACAGGCCCGCAACGGCAGGGACACTCTCCGGTTTTACGCCACTCTAAACCCCTGGAGTTCCTTCTAAAAGAACTCGGCGGACCAACTGGGCTACCCCACTGGTACTCCTCAGCTGCCCGCGGCCAGGACCAGGCCCTAGGCCATCTAGGCGCCACTGGTCCTTGCCTAACCACAGAGTGGGGGGTAGTAACCCCTGGCACGTAGTGACCATTTTCCACTCTTCCTCTCATCAGGGCTGTTCTAAACATCCACTGATCTTCCAGCCCAGGGTCTGAACCCTCAAGCTGACCTACAGTCACGGGTGAGGCTCTCCTCCCCCTACCTCTCCTTCTAGGGTTCCGTCCTCTCCTCCTCTGAGAGGCACCCTCAGAAATCAACTTTCCCACCAGCTCAGGACACCTCCCTGAGAACTGGTCTCCCAACCTAGGGTTTAACCCCTCAGGTTGCACCGGGGTCAGAGGCGGGCTCTCCCACCCTCTGCACCCCCTTCCAGAGTCCTGCTCCCTACCAACTGGGGCGGTACCTCCGGAAGAAGAACTGGTCAGGACACTGGTTACAGTCGTCCTACCCTGCAGGTCAGGCTGATCCTGAACCTGGCCTCCCAACCTCTGGTCTAAAACCTTCGGTTGCATACTTGCCTGGCACTCCAGGACTTCTGGGGACTCACACAGTATCCCCTCAAGAGTAACATATGCCTCATATGTTGCATGACAGTCTGCCTGGCGCAGATCTCCCGCCACCTGTCCACCTGACAGTGCACGAAGATCCCCCAGGACAGACGTGCAGTCGCCATGGTCATCTCTAGGAGACTCAGCCCTACCGGCTGGTCCCTGACCCACTGGCTCCTCCACCAGGGAACACAGCCCCACGCCACTCCTCTCGCTGGACTTCCGCACCCTCCCTACTGGAGCGGTACTGCCTGATACCAGAACCACTGGAGCTCTATTTACAGAGACTCCAGGTTCTCCATCCTCTGGGCGATCCTCCTCAAGTGGCCTAACAGGACAGCCTAGGCCCCCTACCTGGTGTTCCCTGAAGAAACCATCCAGGTTCTGAGACTGGGTTTCGGGCCTCTGGGGACTCAAAGTCACCCGCTCACTCCTACTCCGCTGAGATAGGCCGTGAGCCCCTACACCCCTCTCACTACTCTGGGACCTAGCTGGGCTACTCTGAACCTCTACCCCCATCCAGGATGGGAAGATACCTGAGCCACTACTATTGGAAGCACTCTCCCATACCTCCTCAGAGCCTGGGGCACTTTCCCAGCGCTCTGCTTCCTTTGCCAGGTCCCATGGACTAGCAAACCCACACCCCAACAGGTGTTGGCGCAACTCGGGACAACAACCACTGAGCACTTGCTCTTTGATAATCAGATTGAACATTTCATCCAAATCTTCTACCGCGTTAACCGCCACCCAATCGCACAGTGCATCATAACAGTCATCCACAAAATTCCCCCAATCCTGGTGAGACAGCTTCTTACTGCCCCTGAACTTCAACCTATACTCCTCCTCTTGGGAAACAGGTACCAGACTGGGTGAACTGGGACTCTCTGCACTGGGCTCTCTATCGCTGCCACCACTGGACTCTACCCTCACTGGTGAATCCAGAAAACTACCACTGCGCTCTGGGGACGACTTACCCTCCAGAGCTAATCTCTCCCTGGCGAAGGCCCTCTCAGCCTCCGCCATCCTCTCCTCCACACCCAGCTGCGCCACCTCCTTGGCATGCTCTAATCTGAGCTTCTCCATGGCCAGCTGATGCTCCCTCTCTTCCCTCCTATCTATCCACTCCTCTGGGGACAGGTAAAGGGATGGGGTGCTGCTCCTGACACTGGACCCAGCAAGGGACTCCCTATCTATGGGGTCTTCGCTTTCTACTGGCGTCCCTGTCAGGTAACCTTCCTCCTCTTCTGAATCTTCAGGGCTCCCCACAGACCCACCACCCTCTCGGCGTGCGGCCCGGGCCCTATCTTCCTCGCTGCGCTCTCGCTCCCACTCAACCTTTTGCCAAGTGATCAGGTTGTCCCTCAGTTTGGACTGGGTATCTAACTCACCCACCTCTATGCCCCTCTCCTCACAGAACCTTACCAGCTCCAACCTACTGTACCTAAACAGACTACAGAAATTAAAAGCTGGCTCCATTTTGGCGGACGTTCCTGAGAAGAGTTTAACACAAGGAACCTGAGTGTCTGAGCTAACACAGGAGTACATGATTCAAAAAGGACACCTTTAGGAGAGGAAATCATGGAACTCAAAAACAATAATCCCTAAAATGTGGTTTATCTAATGCAGAGTTTTGTGGTGTAGCCAGTCGCTGCTGCGGTACAGCGCAAACGCAAGTCCAAATCCCACCGCTGATCACCAATGTTAGAACTGGGATTTCTGGTTGGCTAAGGCTTGCGCCAAAGCCAGGCAGAAACCACCACTCTAGTCAGGGCAAGGAAGTTACACGCCAAAGATAACCCCTGCTCACCCCCTTGGTAGCTTGGCACGAGCAGTCAGGCTTATCTCTGAGGCGATGTGTAAAGCGTTTGCGCGCGCACCCAGCAACAACACCCAAGGCCCACCACAAAGGAAACTCCACACAAGGTATTCTATAAAAATAACCTTTGTATTATACACAACACATTAGATAAAAACACACACTTTACAATGTGCCAACAGGCACGGGCAGAATTTACAAGGGATTATATATATATACAGGGGACAGGGCCGCATGGACCACTGTCAAGAACCAGCACTTTTAGAATATAAAATTACTGTAGCACAAAATACACATATAACACACAACCAGTAACTACTGGTGACAAGAAAGTATCACCTACGCCACCCTAACCACTTTTAGGAGAATACTGCGCAGGGAACTAGGACCTCACTAGCACCACCTGTACTAGTAGGAAACAAACAACCACCTAAGTATCACCATACCTATAGGGGTAAACACACATTACACATGATGCATAAGACATTCAGAGGTGTAAGGAAGGAAAACACATGATGCATAAGACATTCAGAGGTGTAAGGAAGGAAAACACATGATGCATGAAAACACATTCAGAGGTGTAAAGCAAGGAAAACACATGATGCATGAAAACACATTCAGAGGTGTAAAGCAAGGCACACATGATGCATGAAAACACATTCAGAGGTGCACGTAAGGGAAACTTAGCGTGAAAACTCACATGAGCCACCACCTGTGGCAGTCCCTAGGCCAACTGGCCTTGTCTAGGCTTGGACGCTCGGTGTCCAGAGTATTCAGGGCCCGGCTGCGCAAGCTGCGCAAGCTAGAACACAGAGGCCACCCCCTAAACGTTGCAGCTGCCCACTAAGTGCTGGGCAGTTGGAGAACGAACTTCAGGCACTGCGTGCCTCTGGAGCCCCCTCTGGGCTCTGTCCACTCAAAAATATGCCCTCTAGAGCCTTCGTGGCTCAGCACAACGTTGGAGCCTCACTGGGCTCAACCAACAATGCCCCGGGAGCCTCCACGGCTCTGAAACAACATGCCCCCGAGGTCGGAGCGTTCCCTGCGCTCTTCGCTGGAGCCTCAGCCGGCTCTGAAATCAATATGTCCCCAAGAGCCTTTCAGGGCCCTAAACGTTACTGTGGGCAAAGGGGGGAGTGGCCCGCTGCCATCTGGGGCCACTCGATCGCTGGAGAAATGCCCCCTATGTTGGAGCGACCTCGCGCCCTGCACCAACTCTAAAGTAATGCCCCCGTCTACTTGGGAGCCTCACGGGCGCTGGTACCCTCAGTGTCCCCAACGGTGGAGCCTACAGGCTCTGTAACGGACGCGGTGCCGCTTCGGTGAGTAGAGCGTCCACGCGCTCTGACCTAAAGACTCCTGGTCCCCCAGAGCCCCCACTCACCGGCAGCAATCGTCGGCACTCCTCTCGTCCGGGTCCAGCGCGGGGTGGGCTCCCGCCTGGATGCCTCGGTACTCCTCTTGGGCTGCAACCACGCGGGCTTCCCTCCGCTCACGGGAGCCCCGGTCACTTCCTCGTTCGGCGGTAGGAGCGCGGGGTAGGCTCCCGTCCGCTTCCTCTTTAAGTCCCGCCCACGTCTGAAGCAGGCTGCCTGACTTCCTGGGTCTCGGCCCGGGCTGCAGCGGTGATCTTCCCGGCGATAAGAGGGGTGAGCTCCCTCGATATAAACGCAAATCAGCGGGGTGGGCACCCGCAAGCTGAATCAAAGCGCTTCACAGCGCTATAAGGTGAGCCAGCGCTCGCAGCGCTGCAAGGCTCAGAAAAGCGCTCCCAGCGCTATCAAGATAACAAGCCCAGGGAAACAGCGTGCATAGCGCTCCAAAGTCCAGGAAGTGCTCCCAGGCGCTATAGCAATGTCCAAGAACCAAAAGGTCCTTCAGAGAGCAGGGGGGCAAAGGCTGGGCCCAGAGCCAGCTCACAGGGCCCTCCAGCAGGGAGGCAGTCCCCAGTGGCGGTCTCTCCTGGCGCCCAGCAGCAGCAGGCCCCCCCTCAAGTGGATCCTGCAAGAGAACAACTTCTGTGGGGACACAGCCCCTTTTTATACATTACAAGGCTTTGTCTAAGGTGCAGGGAAGGGGCGAACCAGTTCCAGCAGGTTCCTGAGCACTTTGTTTTGCTCAGCCCCTCTCCCTATTCACTGGCAGGGCTAGGGTCATTAGACGCACCACAGGGGCCGGCGCCAGCATTGTGTGGGGGAATCCCTGTCCTATTCAGGACCCAGGTACACTCCTCCCCAGCCATCAACATGCTAACTCCCCATTCACCACTGGGTGACTCCTCCTGACTCTGGGGAATTCCCTAGTCCGTCACCTGACCTCACCAGCCAATCACCAGACACGCCACACATTTCAGACTGCACACTGAAGTGCCCACTTCTAGAAGTGGCACTTCCACACCAGGTACATGCACGCTGCACACATCATCGCGCAGCACTCACTCACACGAGTCCGCACATACCAAACACGGGCCTGCACACCCCACGCATCAGGAACTACCAGGACACATACATTCCCCCAGGCATTCCTATGGGAGGGCAGGCCAACCTCACAACACGCACGCACTTTACCCCGGGACACAGCGGTAAAGTGCGCAGAAATCAAAAAATCACCAAACCAAGTCATCAATAAAAAGCGAAAAGTCTCGGGGGTGAACCTGCCAGAAGGGCCGGGTCCAACAGTACATCAGTTGGCAACTCTGGTGGGACTCCGTGACTGGGTCGTCCTCCCCGTAAACGGGTGGTAAGGACAAGTGGTAATGCTGGTTGAGCGGGTGGACGGAAAAAGGATCCTTTAAAATTTCACCATCTTTGGTGTGAACTTACTCCGCTCTCACGATCAGAGTATCCCCAGCTGCTAGCGACCCTTCACCGGAGTCTTACGGGCGTAACCCAGAAGCTGACCGTGTTGGTCTTCAGGAGTTGGCAGTGGAGAACACGCAATTTTACCTGTGTGCACCAGGTGAGTGGAATTGTTCAGATGTCTTTGGCATGCACTGTTGAGCAGTGCTTTTGAAGCAGTTAACTGTGTAAGTATTTGGTGGTCAGTGTACCCCGGAGAATCTTGGGGGTCTGACGGGGCAGCATTGTGGTGGCTACACATATAGATGCTCCACGGACCTTTTTGTGAATAATAGAGATGCCGATCAGACGCCCGGTGTGGCACGTGTGGTGCGCGCCCGGCCGGACTGCTCTCGGAAACGCCTGTGGCTGTACGTGAGTAGCCTTGGGAACACATCAGAAGCAGTGCTAATGAAGCGGGCTTGGTCAGAATAGTCCCAAGAGTGAACCAGGAAGGCTTCAGGATGGTCTGTAGGTCAGTCTGTGGTTATACCTGTCTGACGGTCTCTTGGTATTGAATTGAATTGAATTGAAGAAGCATTTGTAGAGCGCCTGGTTACCCGTAGGCATCCCCGCGCTAATGGACAGTCTATTCCTCAAAAGTGCTTCAGGGGAAAAGTAGTGTTTTTAGCTGTTTCGCACCACAGTAGGAGAACCTACAGCCTCCACATCTGGTGCGTTTTATTCTAGGAACTGTCAGCAAATGTTTACCCTCTGATCTCACGGTTCTTTTTGGGAGATGAAGGTGTATCATATCTTCTATCAGAGTAGAACTTTTTCCATTCAAGTATTTTTGTATGATACACATTACTTTAAATTTAATCCTCTCCTGAATGGGAAGCCAGTGTAATGAGGAGCGTGCCGGCCTAGCGGATAAACGTTTAGGGATGTTTAACAGAAGTCGGGCTGCACAATTTTGTACGATCTGTAGAACTTTAGTAGAGGATAATGGGGCCCCCAAGTAGATGGCATTTGAATAGTCCAGCCTAGACAAAATGAGTGCCTGCACCAGTATTCTCCTAGCCATAAATGGGAGCAAAGGGAGAATTCTCCTAATCATTCGCAGAAGGCCATAACAGGTACCTGCAACCTTTCGTGCTTGTTCCTTAAAATCAAGCTTGGTGTCAAGCACGATACCCATTTTTTTAATGGTTTTTTAGGGATGGGAGGGGGTCCAAGGCTGATTGGCCACCAGGGTTCAACGGACAGGGATGTGGCGTTTCCGAGAAGCATAACCTCTGTTTTAGCTCCATTGAGCTTGAGGTAAGATGCCTCCATCCAGTTGGCCACTCTCTTCAGACAAGCCGTAAGTGCCCCTCCTAAGTTGTGATCATTGTTCAAGGAAACGACTAGCTGCGTATCATCTGCATAGGTGACAATATGCACCCCAAACGGGGTGACAATACTTGCCAGTGAGCTCAGGTAGACATTGAACAACGTAGGGCTTAATGCAGAGCCCTGAGGTACTCCGCATGAGAGCGGAACTGGATCAGAGACGCAGTCATCCACAAAAACGGAAAAGACTCTGTCCTCCAAAAAAGAACTGAGCCATTGCACTACTGTTCCTCTTACCCCGATGTCTTGGAGTCGTTTAATAAAGAGTGAATGGTTCACGGTATCGAAGGCTATGCCGAGGTCTAATAAGATAATTGCAGTGCAGCCTCCGCAGTCTAGGATCTTCCTAGCTTCCTCCACTACCGACAGAAGCGCAGTCTCGGTGGTAGTCTTTGGACTGCTTGATTTTGGTATCTGTCGGTCTTGGAATCTGAATTTGATTGGTTCTCCACGAACAGCAGCCACGGCCCGCGGAGGGAGTTCCATGGGGCGGAAAGGCGGGGCGGGGAGGGGCTGAGTGGGGGGGTACTAAAAACCGGAATATGGATAATTGGAGGTAAGTAAACAATTAAATAAATAAAACAAATTTCGTTGCGCACGCTGCATCGCATTTTTCGATGCAGGGCGTGCTACGAAATTTGTTTTATTTATTTAATTGTTTACTTACCTCCAATTATCCATATTCCGGTTTTTAGTACCCCCCACCCTGCCCCTCCCCTGCCCTGCCTTTCCACCCCACGGAACTCCCTCGACGGGCCGCGGCTGACGAACAGGAGTCGACGGGCTCTGTTCTTTGTTTGAAAAGACGTCATTTTGAATATCTTTTTATGTGTATATATATATATTATTGTCTTGTGTATGTTTGAATGATTGTGAGGTTGTATGTTTTGCGAATGTTTGAACATGGCCATGTTTGAAAGTTTATTTTTATGATCGAATGAGGAACGCGTGACGACAATAACCATGCCGTGTTTTAGCAAATTGAGTTTTGGATGTCGTTGTCACCCTAATGATACGCATTTGGCTGAAAGTCAACCTGCTCCGCCAGAGGGCAGCCCAAGTTATGATATGTATGTAAAACATGGTATTTCGCCTCTCTTGTTCAATACACTATGGCATAAATATACTAAAGATAATGTGGAATTACAATGGCCCTTAACCGGGTCTTTTGATGAGAAAAAAATTAATTTCCTGTAGGATCGATTATTTTCTAAACATAGTCGACAGTCAATGTTTGCCTCCCTAAGCCTGTGGCAGAAGGAAGCAAAGCGTAGATGTATGAGGGAGGAGAAAGTATTTAGGATGAAAGGAAATCAGACGATTACGCAGAAAGCTATAGCTTATGATAAAGCACGTACTGAACAGGGGATTGATTGTGCAGACAGACAATTTAGATTGCAAGTGGATAAGACCTATGTGACTAGGACTGAAGCAGAAGATGAGATAGAGGATTTGTTGGATACTCGTCCACCACCGCCTTATGCTCCGCAGCGTAAAAATCCCGTTGCTTCCCCAACTCTAGTACAGGCCACTTTAGCTTCCGCCCCTGTTGTTTCCTCTTCCATTGCCTCTCCGGGAACGTTCTCCATTTTGTCTCCCTCAGAGTCCGAGACTGCTGCTTTATGGCCTGTTACATTGCCGTCTTCCGTTATGTCCACAGCTGTTTTGTCTCCCCCACCTCTGCGCGGGCTTCCCTTTCTGCGAGCACGACCCCATCTCCAGCTGTTTCGACTCCATTTCGTGCTCTGGGGGATCTTGACGCACGGAAGTTGTTTACCCGTTCGGCTGTGGGACTGAATGAGAAACAGATGATTGAGGATCAGTCATCCCAGTGGATGCAACAGCCTATTTATACTATAACTGATATATGGAACACGCTTCGAGACTATGAGCCTGTTATGCAGCAACATGCCTTGAAACACATGGCTGCACATATTATCACTCTCTGGGAACAGTGTTTTCCAGGAGCGATGGCCCCCCAAGTGATGTATGACATCCGGGACAGGGCTCATAAGTCTGAACTTAGCCCAGATGCCGTGTATAGAAATGTGGAGGTGTTATTAAATTATTGAGGATGGAATGAATCAAAAGTGTCCCTCGTGGGACACTCAGCATCCCATGCGAGAAGTTCATCCTAACTTTCATCCTGAAATACCGGAACTGAAGAATGACCAGGGCGTGGTGACTAGACCTCATGTAGAAGCCAGAGTGCAGGAGCAATGGGTTTACACCCCCTGGAAGAGGAGTGAAGTCCTCTCGCTAAAATCACAATTACCCGACCCCCATAAGAATCCCACAGCTTATTATAAGGAACTCACAGAAGCGGCCTCTTCGGCCATCATGACCTTAGCCGACATAGAGCTATTTTTTGCATTGTTAGTTCCCGTTGATGTATGGCGTCAGGTGCATGATCAGGACCATGTTCAAGAATTAGGCGGAACATGGGAGCAGATAAAAGATTGGGACAAGGATCGTAGGCCTGGAAATAAGCTGAAACCTGAATTATTGGCATTACCTGGCCGTATTATCACTTACATGCATTCCTTAATTCCGCCCCGTAAGGTGGATTGGGACAAATTGACCGCATGTAAACAGAAGAAAGATGAAAGTGTTTCTGATTTTTTCACTAGATTTGAGGGCATATTCATGGATTTTAGTGGACAGGATTTATCGTTGGAATGCGGTATACGATTATTTGTCAATCGTTTTGTGACCAATTTGTTGCCAGAAGTCTCTGCACGGCTACAAACCGCTGAAGGTACCTGGACCCCTTCCACGCCCTCGGTAAAATTGAGTATGGCTCAATATTACGAACATAGAGAAAATGAGAGTAAGGATAAGACGGAAAAGAAAGCGAAGGAGCTTAAAACACAAGTGTTGATGCAACAAGTTGTTCAAGGGCGAGGCAGAGAAAGAGGCGGTAGAGTGTTCGTCCTGAGGGGGGCTGAAACTGGACGAGGCAGAAGGCCGGCTGTTGTTTTGGGAATAAATCAGTGTGCTTATTGTAAGGAGGAAGGGCATTGGCGATTTCAGTGTCCGTTGTTGCTGGCCCAGAACGGGGCTGTGAGAAGTAGAGGAAGAGGTCGGGGAAGTGTGGATCGCAGTGATATGCGACGAGAAGAGGTGACGCAAGTTGGACAAGAAAATTATTATTTTGATAATCCAAAAGGTAGCCAGTATTATAATGAGGAGTGTGCAATGGATGCGACCGAAGGGTATGCTTACACATAGGAAAGCCATGGACAGAGTAAGGGCCAGGTGTCAGTACCCGTTGATCAGCAAGGACCTTATGTAGAGGCGCGTTTGATGGGGACATCTGAAAAGATTTTAGTTGATACGGGTGCAATGGATAGTTCTATTTCTTGTTCCCTGGCCCCAGGGGCTGCTCTGTCCGGGCACAGTAATGTTTCGGTAGGATTCTCGGGAATTCCGGTGG
Source organism: Triturus cristatus (assembly GCF_964204655.1). Lineage (NCBI taxonomy): Eukaryota > Metazoa > Chordata > Amphibia > Caudata > Salamandridae > Triturus > Triturus cristatus. The sequence goes on along the minus strand of NC_140584.1, from coordinate 714,730,261 downwards.
TGAGCCCCATCTCCAAACCTATTCCTTTTACAATTGGTCCTGTTACGATAGACTCCCCGTTTCTTTTGACTTCCCATTGTGGCGAAAATTTGTTGGGCTTGCATTTGTTGAAGAAATTACATGCTAAGATTCATTGTTCACCTGATGGTGTTTACTTGACTATTAATTCCCTTGGGAAGCATACTTTGCAGTGTTTCACTAAAAATTAACCCCTCCCTTCTGAGTTTGCTGCTATTCCAGCAGCATTGTGGGCCACTGGAGACGCAGATGTAGGATTATTGAAGATTCCGCCCGTTTCTATTACTTTGAAACAAAATGCTCGGCTTCCTCGTATACCTCAGTACAAAATTTCTCCAGCAGGCGAGAAGGCTTTGCTCTCCATCATACAAGATTTGGTAAAAAGGGGTGTGGTGGAAGAGACAGCTGCTAATGTGTGCAATAGTCCGATTTTGCCTATCTTAAAAAGAGCCCCTGTTGGAAGCAATCCTGACTATGCTGCTACTTATAGTTTTGTGATTGATTTGAGTTAAATTAATAAAATAGTGGTGCCCCAATACCCTGTGGTCTCAGACATCACTACTATTCTCACTATGATTCCTCCTACTGCTAAATATTTTTCTGTGATTGATTTAAAAAATGCTTTCTTTAGCATTCCGATTCATCCTGATAGCCGCCATATTTTTGGCTTCTCCTTATCTGGTCGCAGCTTCCGGTTCTGCCGCGCTCCCCAGGAGTACACAGAAAGTCCAAGTATTTATAGTCAAGCTTTGAAAACATTGTTGGATGATTTGGTCTTGCCCCCTGGTAATGTGCTTCTGCAATACGTAGATGATTTGTTAGTGGCCTCTGATACCGAGGAAGGTTGTAAGACGGCCACTGTACTATTATTGTCTCATTTGGCTGCTAATGGCAATATAGTATCCCTTTCTAAATTTCAATATTGTCGACAGGAGGTGACCTATCTCGGTCATCTACTGTCGAAGGAGGGGAAGAGATTAACTCCTGAGCGTGTGACTACCATTTTTAATACGTCTGTACCACGTACTCAGCGTGATGTTCATGCATTCCTCGGCATAACTTCTTACTGTCGCCAATGGATCCCTATTTTTTCCCTTCTTTCTAAACCTCTTCTGCACTTAACCACTAAAGATGTGCATGAACCTTTACCCTGGACTGATGCTTGTCAAGATACTTTTGACTCTTTGAAATCTGCGCTTTGATCTGCACCTGTTCTTGGTACTCCTGACTACCGAAAACCTTTTGTGCTTTATGTACACGAGGTGGACGGTTGCTCGCTTTCTGTGTTAACACAAGGATTTGGTGGTAAGCAGAGACCTTGTGCCTATTTCTCGGTGGTGTTGGGTAACGTCGCCAGAGCACTTCCTATCTGTTTAAGGGCCACTGCTGCAGTCGCGGTGGCTATTCGACAGTCGGAAGGGCTCGTTCTGAACACTGACCTCACAGTGATGGTACCGCACGCTGTGGATACATTATTGAACAGAACAAAGACCCAGCACCTTACGAGTGTGCGTCTTACCGGATATGAATTGACTTTTGTTGCTCCACTCATTACGATTAAATGATGTGCCATTCTGAACCCTGCCACGTTACTGCCCCTCCCTTCGAATGAAAAGGACAATGATGTTCATGATTGTATATTTCGGACTGAGGAAGAAACGAAGGGACGAGTAGACCTGACTGACACTCCTCTATTTGACCCTCAAGGGAGTTGTACGTAGATGGCTCTTATTTCAAGTTACCAGATGGCATGACGACTGCTGCATATGCGATAACTACTCTTCACACTATAGTTGAGGCCTCCCGAGTACCCTATCAGTCAGTACAGGCAGCTGAATTAGTGGCACTATTTCGGGCCTGTGAGTTAAGTGAAGGAATGAGAGTAAATATTTACACCGACAGCCAGTACGTCTTTGGCATGGCTCATAGTTTTGGCCGACTCTGGGCAGAGAGAGGTTTTCTTACTTCTCATGGTCAGCGAATACAGCATGGCCCCTTGATTTTGTGATTACTGACAGCATTAACGTTACCAGAAATAGTGTCTGTAGTCAAATGTAGTGCGCACAAGGCAGTAGTGGATGCAGTGGGGGAGGGTAATGCCTTTGCCGATCAAGTAGCTAAGGAAACTGCAAAATCCAAATTAACCTCAATGTTTGTGACTAGCTCTGCTAGGTGGGTGGCTGAAACAGAGATGTTTGATAATACCATGGAGAGGGTCCGAGAAATACAGAAAGAAGCTACCCCTATTGAACTGGCTCACTGGGAAGAGCAAATTGGGAGATTAGAATCAGATGGTTGCTGGATTGATCTGACAGAAAAGCAGCGGTGGCTGCTGCCTAATGCATTAGTGAATGCGGTGGTAACAATGGCACATGGTTCAGCTCATATTGGGGTGAAAGGTATTTGTGCATTATTAGATCCTGTATGGTACAATCCCAAAATTTCTAGGACCGCTGCTCATTTGGTACAATATTGCATGGTTTGCTTACAACATAATCCAGGGGTCAGGGAGCCTGTTCTGAGTGGAAACTTTGCACCAACATCTTTGCCTTTTGAGGTGCTTCAAATGGATTATATCCAGCTGGAGCGCGTTAACAATTTGAAGTATGCCTGGTCATGGTATGCGCGTTCAGTAAATGGGTGGAAGCCTACCCGACAAAAGAAAACACTGCTTTGGCAACGGCAAAGGCGTTGGTAAAGGAGTTTTTCCCTCGCTACGGATTGCCTCGTGTGATCTGGAGAGATAACGGAAGACATTTTAATGAAGAACTCATCACACATATATGTAATGGACCACAGATTAAACAGAAATCCCATGCGGCTCGACACCCCCAGTCCGCTGGGTTGGTCGAGAAGCATAATGGAATATTAAAGCTCAAATTGGCTAAAATTCACGAAAGTACTGGATTAAGATGGCCAGATGCTCTGCCGCTGGCATTAACTCAATACGAGTTACCCCACATTCTCATTCTGGTTTGTCTCCATATGAGGTCATTTTTGGGCACCATGCTAATGTTTGGGGTGTCCCGAGACCCAGAATGTTTCGTGATATAGAGTATCCTATGCTGACGGACTATTTGCATGCTTTGACTAAAGATCTTCGTTCCATTCATCAAAAGGTCTCAGCAGTTTTGCAGCCCCTGCCGGAGGGTCCTGGACATCGTTTGGAACCAGGCCAGTGGGTTCTGGCCTGTAACTATCAGTGAAAATCCTGTTTGGATCCTCGTTGGTCTGAACCATTTCAAGTCTTGTTGGCCACGCGGACGGCAGTAAAAGTGAATGGCAAGCAACACTGGATTCATGTGTCACATCTAAAAAAATTGCCCCTCCCACTTCCATATGAACAGCGAATCCAAGACAGGGTTCTGACTCAGGAAGGTGAGCGAGTTCCTCGATTCATCCCTTTTTCTGACGCCTAGATACTTGGAGAAGGGCAAGGAGAAGGTGCACCAGGCTCGGAAGGGGCTCTGTCATCAGTACAATCGACCTCCCCAGATTCTGCTGTTTCACCAGCTAACCCAGAGGCTCGCAGTACCCCTGTTTCACCGGATTTGTCATCCTCTGTTTTGTTCTCTGATCAAGAAGTGCCTGGCCATACTCGATACAACCTGCGGCCCAGAAAACAACACAGTACACCAGGTGAACATGGTAGGAGATAGGGAGAGACTTGAGTGATAGGGTACAGACCTGTGTTATGAATGTCTGTTAGACGCGCTTCTGGTGTACTGAGCGAGACACTGGACTGAACGAGCTGAGAGCCTTGAACATTTGTTTGCTCTATTCAGAAAGAAAGTCTAAATTTCATGTTAAAAAGGGCCCAGGTTATGTTTTCTTCAAGGGTTGTGTGAGAACATAACTCCAAGTGAGAAGTTTGTTTTGGTATTATCTGTGATGAACGATAGGAGCCTGCCTGTGAGGCTCTAAACGGACACAGGAAAGAAGCACCCTCTGGCAGGTTGGACTGCATTGCCCTAGTTTATTGTTAAACTTTTAGTTAGCATGTATCCCTTTGCTCGTTTTGTCCCTGAAGAGGAACGTCCTTTTGTACCACGTTATTTTCCTACATATATGCCTGTTTTTTCTAGTTGGACCAATCGTGTTAAAATTGCAGTTATAGCTACTATACCGATATTGCTAATTATCTTACTGGGAGTATTCGTATATTTAGAATCTCGCCACCCTATGCATACTGCCCCACCTCCGGAACATGTGTTTCATACTTTAGCCCCTCATAAGGAAAGACATCGTCAGACCTATGTGAAAAACGCATTCATTGAAATGCTTCATCAAGCACACAGTGCCACCAATACTACAAATTGTTGGGTTTGTGGTCTTTTACCATCTGTTATGCACAAGCACGACTTATTTTTATCCCTACCTTTGTCTCATCTGGGAAGTTGTGAGGCTTGGTTCAAATTGCTTTCTATGATGTATATGCATTACACTGTGGACGCTCTAAGGTTTTCAGAAAAAGATTATGAAATTATTTTAGCATATATTGAGGTTCATCATGGATTCAACCCTGATGGTAATAATGGAGAGGGAACCTAAGATCCGAATGCCTGTATGAATATGTATATAACGCATGAAAATACCACTTGGTTGAAAAATGAAATTTTGGACTTAGTTGAATTCAATTTCACTCAATATTATCGACACTTTCAGGACCGTAATGTTACCGAAGATAGGGCTATTCCAGTGCCTGTATTAAACAGTACTTCTACGTTTTGTGTTCAAGGAGCAGGGTACATATCAGCAGGAGAAAGCCGATGTAATTACACTTATCAGTTGCATACCTTTAGCAGCCCCCTGTTGTTAACCCCTCCTAATAAATATTTTTGTTTGTGGAGAAAATGCCTATACTTGGCTCCCATGAGTTTGGACTGGAAGTTGCTACCTCTCCTTCCTGTACCCTCCAGTCTATATTGCCCCTTCTGATTATCACAAGGATCACCGACTAGATAAACGTAGCGTGCTTATTAGGAGAAATAAAAGAGTGATAGATACCATCGATACAGATCAGACTGATACTCCACTGCAGCATTTCACCGACATTATGAAGGGAGTATTACCCTTTTGGGGGCCTATGCTTACTAGCCGAGAAGTACGACGTTTGTCTAGAGTAGTCGAAGGGTTAATTAACACTACTGCAGGAATACTGACCAATATAACAGTAGAGATACAGGCGACCAGACTCGTTTCGCTTCAAAACCATATGGTTTTGGACGTTATCATGGCAGATCGAGGAGGAGCATGCCGTGTGATTGGCAGCGCTTGCTGTGTTTATATTCCTGACTCTGCCCCCTCTGTTCATTTGGCTATACAGAAACTACAACATTTAGCTTCCGAGATACATGTAGAAACTGGTACGTGGTCTCTCTCTGGTTGGTTCTGGGGTTTGCTGTGTACTTGGGGATGGAAAAATTTGATGGCGCTGGCATGTATAGCTGGTATCATATCCACGAGTTGTGTTTGTGTACAATGTGCAATGTGGACCTGCATGTTGCTCTTACTGCACGGCAAAACTCACTTCCTCTATGTCTGGTCCATCCCCAACAGCGGTAAAGGCTCAGCTAGTTCAGCAGGAACTCAAAGACCTAATGCAGATTGATGAGGGAATATTTGAAGATTGAACTGTTTTAGTCAGCTACATCATGCTAAAAGGGCCATTCTGAGGGCTAAAAGGTACATTTCGCGTATATAAGGAGTATCGGATCTATATTTTGTTAGAACGATGCATCTATACATACTCTCCCTCTTTTGTATATATGCTTTTGCCTGGAGGAAACTCGTTTATTTCCTCCCTGTATATCAATTGCTAAAAGAGTAGGCCGCGAACCATACAGATGCCATCTTCTGTTTCATATGCTCGAGCACGGGCCGTGATCACGTGTTGATCACGTGCAGTTGTCAGGCCCCAGCTTATCTGAGTTACTGGTAGCAGCTGAAGGTAGGCTGTTTACTTGACTGTTTTAAGACTCAATGTCGCATCTGGCTTTGGGGGTGATAAGCGCATTCCTGGAGGCACCGTGTCTACACTCCCAGGCACCATGACGAAAGGGAGTCACCCCTCCTGATCTCATCAGTAATAGATAGTCAAGCCTTTGTACTGGTCTGATTTGTGCCATATATGGTCCTTTCCTGGAGCTCGAGGGCCAAATCGTGTTTTTCCTTTTACAGTGATTGTATGTATTGAACCGAAAAGTATATAACCTCATGTTTGAATACGAGCCAACAGTCTTCTCGGCGCACCTGATTGGTGAGGTTCGGAGAGGCTCCTCTATAGAGTATTTTGTATAATAAACGATTGAACCTTCTTCACTGCCAACTGACTGATTATTCGGTAAATGGTATTGGGACTATTGGTAGGTATAGTCCTTTAGTTTAATTTTATGGTACATCACTATAAATACACAAGTCACTATTCCCCTTAAACCTACCAGGATTTATTTCCTTATCTCTCTGGTTACACAGTGACAGACATGATCTACAGTGATTATGATGCACTCTGAAACCTCATTGGAAGGAGCCAAAACCAGTGCCTCAGTCTTCTTCAACTTTCGTCCATGTTCAGATTATTCCAACACTTTTCTCTAAAAGTTAAAACGCTTCCACTAACTTGCGTGATCTCCTCACATCCTACATGATTTTACACCTTATTTTGATCACTACAGCTCAGCCGCCTGCAGTCACATGGACAAATGATGACATTCACTGGTGTCTCTGAATAGTCAGTGTAAAATTGCAAGGCCATTGTAACTTAGCAACATAAAAACTTTTCAACACATCTTATCTGTGATCCAACCACTTTTCTTTCCTCTATCTACACAGTACTAAACATTAGTATGATGTTATTCTCAAACAGCACACTGACAGACATCACTGTCTCACTCTCCCAGTGCTGACATTAGCACTATGGCACCAAGTGCAATACTATTTTTCGAGTCTCCCCAATGACCTCCTTCTCCAAGGATTCTCTCACCGCCACTCTCAAACAGAGCCTCACAATTCTCCATACCTCATCTATAACATCCATTTAATGTGTTTTATAGTGCTACTCATATCAGGGTAGGATGAAAAAGCACTTTACTTCACAGACATATCATACAGACACAATCAATCATGTGTGCATAAATTATTATACAGTAAATGTTACATGAAACAATGAGGATTACAAGGTGTAAGAGTCACATGTTATATTAGTCAGCAGTATATTTTAAAAGTGTTTAGTCTGGAGAGGAACATAGGTTGGGTTTGACATTACTAATAAGAATGTATTTCTACCCAAACAAACTCCTATTTGCAAGTTAGGATAATGAAAGACTGTGGAAAAAACATAAAGTTCTAACCTACACAATGCAGTTTGCATACAGCTCTTTGATGGCAGTTCACAAGTCACTGTGCTATATTAGGATTGTAACTTATGAACTGCACAGTAACAAAAGGATATCTGTGACAAAAGCAGTAACCCACAGAGCTATCCACATAAAAAAGAGTTCTGTTATCCTCATGGTACACATTGTTTGCAGTAGGTGAATTAACCCTGTCAAAACTGCCACTAAACAAAAACTCATCTCTCTCCAGCAGGAACATTAATCACCAGTGTTATCTTCACATTTTTATTGTTGACTGAAAACTACTTGACACAGAAGAAACTCTGCAGCATTTGCTTCCAATAAATTATTCCTAAACCCAGTTGGGTTCCCAGCTCAGAACCAGGTGAAGCTGCACTGGTGCCACCCTAATGCCAGCCCTGCACAGTACTCTCAAGTATTTGCCCCACCTGTAGTTTATAACTGGCCACTTAACTTACCAACACTAAGTGGTGGGAAAAATAATGCCTGTTGCCTAGGGCTGTAGGTGTAGCAGCAGTGTGTCTATGGACTCACAATCCCTCAATGCTGACAGTTGCTCAGACACTCAAGCGCTGGAGTAAGTTTCTGATTTCGAGATCACAAATTACATTGGCCCCCCTCGCTGATCTGTACCAGTCCGAAGGCAGCTCAGTTGGCAGGCTGGCATAGATGATGCTGGTCTGTCAGACTACACTTAGACGTCGCAGTGAGAGAGGTCCATGGCATATGCCTTTTAAAGATACTGTCTCAGTGCCTGCTCTCTTGACCTTACACAAACAAAGCTAACCCCCGGCCCACTACCCCCTTTTCTCCCCAAACACACACACATATAAGCAGGGCAGCACACATGAGAGGACAAGACTTGTGTTTACAGAGAGTGATCAGAGTTCAATAGTTATCCTTTTCTGGTGGGCCATGCCATCCAGGCAGAGGTGGAGCTGCTATCCTATTGGATAACAAATTAAAAAAAAATAATGCTGCCTGCACTGAAAGGACCTTTTCATTCAAGCCTGAAAACTATCAGCTGGCTACACTGTTCAGAATTGTGCACTGGCTGCCATATGAGAGAGAACTGATGCACCATATGGACCTCAGAGAAGTGCCAGCCCCATGCACCATGTGGACCTCAGAGAAGTGTCATCCTCATTCCCTGACAGTGGGTGGTGGTGCTTTGAAACAAATTTTTGCTGATGACCACCAATGCCTTTCAGATAGGTCAGTGATACACTGGTGGGGTGGCGCCAGTTGCCAGAAAAATAGCACGAGTCAACTAGGTGCTGCCCTTGGATTCATATAAGGCCTGTAACTGCTGGGGTTATAACTAACCCTGGGCGTAGTTCGCGAAGTTGCACTACGCGAAGCTACGCAAAGTGCACTTCGCACTATGCGAGCTACGTGTAGCACTTCGCGAACTGCGTAGTACCCTGTTCGCGCTGTGCAAGATGTCGTTTTCAATGATTGCACAGTGCAATCATTGAAAACTGCATCTTGCACAGTGCGAGCTGTAGTTTTCTGCTGCTCGAGTATATTTTGACTCGAGCTGCAGATTTCTCAACGCGGACTGGTAGTTTCTCATCGCGAGCGGTCGCGAGCATACGCGACCACTCGCAATGAGAAACCTGACCTCCTCGCGTTGAGAATCTCGCCGGGATGTTCATTTTACATGCTCACGATCGGCAACTTGATGTTGCTGATCGCGAACAAGGAAAAAGTCTCGCCGGGATGTCATTTTGCTTGCTCGCGGTCGCCAACTTGATGTTGAGGACCGCGAGCAAGCAAAAAATGACCGCTGCACTACGCAATGCTACGCTACGCATGTTTGCACTGTGCTACGTGCAATTCGCGTAGTGCGAAGTAGCGCAAACTTCACAAACTACGCGAGCGTAGCGTAGTGCTTTGACCAGGCTTAGTTATAACACTCACAGACTTTGGATAGGGTGATCTTGTCGTGACACGCAATTCACATGACATGATGATACGGCCTCTGGAGCTGTGGTAGGGTCGGAATAATTCAATGCATTCAGTTGCTGAGCAGACTACAGAGGCAGGCTGTTTAATCATGTATTGATAGCCTGACAAATTAAACTTACAAAGGCTAGTAAGCAGAGTGTGTTTCTCATCACTGCAGCACAGTAACACTCGCTGCGCTGCTTTCTTAATCCAACTCCTGCGTCCTGTTGTCTGTCCTGGTCACTCTTCCTCGGCCACCTAGTGCATCGCAGCGCATTGCGCAGGAGGTGTCAAGGTGCTAATGCGTGACTATGCTTTTCAATGCGGTGATGCCGACCACAACATTAAAATGCGCTAGTCTAACCCCTGGTGCATGGTACTTGGCAGGGCTGCAAAACATGTGATGGTTGAAGCAGCGTGTGCTGTCTTTCCTATAAAGCTACCAGCAGCTTTGTAGAGGATGATCTCACCAGAAGGGTGCACCTGCCACTTCCTAAACCGCTTCTCCACACACCCAACCCCATTCCTGAGAAAGAACGTAGCAAATTCAAGGAGGCCAGGGACAACATGGTGTCAGTCTTGTGCATGCTGCACAGAGCACGTGCTGAGTCTGAGGTAAAACCAAGTGGCAGAAAAGCTGCTGGGATGTTAATTATGCTGCTGAGGTTAAACAGAAGTGCAAACTGCAGAAAATAAACATAGATATTTAGAGCGCCTTGTTTCTTTTCTATCACTTTTCTTACCTGTGCTTAGGGGTCACAAATACAAAGCCAGGGATAGCAAACGGACAGCCACGGGTTGCAGTGCGACCCCTGGTGAACCCTAAATTACCTCCATATAATCCCCTAAAAATGTGCTTAACAATTAGAGCTAGATAACACTATATCCAGTCGTAAACCTCAAAAAACCTTTTCAGGCACATTTAAAGCCACCCATGCCAAAGAACCCCTAGCCTGATTCAGAAAGAAAATGTTCTGCCTTAGACATACCTATAAATATAGGAGTAACTGATGCTTTTGTAAGTTTTAGCATATTTATAAAAGTTGAGAAACGAGTGTATTTAATTGAATTGAGAGTGCCTGTTTTAGGTATTTTTTAAAACCTAAGCATTCTTATGTTTCCTTTTAGTTTTGACTTCTGTCTATCAGCATGGTTGTGTCAGAGGGATTGGTAGGGAAATTCCATACTAATAAGGTTCACTTGTGTATCTTTTTTGACATTCACAAACATTTTACAGTCAATTTCCCACAGGCACACCGAAGTTCCAAAAGGAATGCCCAGTCTTTATTGCTACTGAAAGACAGACCCTTTATGGTTTTGGACTGATTTACAGCTGTAAATAGGCATAACCTACGCTTTTTTAAGTCGCATCATACTCTCAAAGGTTAAGAAAGTGGTGTTAGTCAATGAATGAAGGGTGGCTAACTTAAGAACGCAGCATGATTGTGTCAGAGAATTGGGTAAGGAAATTCCATGCAAATGTGGTACTCTCATGTCTATCATTTCGATGTTGACAAACATATTTAAGGGCCATATTACGAGTTTGGCAGTCCAATGGACAGCCGTATCAGTGGTCCGAGCATGGAGAACTTGGCACTCTGACTGGCGTATTATGAGCTGGGTGGATTGGCTTTGGGAAGACCGTCGAGACTGCCAGCAGACCACTGACTGCAGGGTTCATGATTGGAGAAATGTATCCACCATAGGGTGGTAAGGGGGAGCTGCACCTCCATGCGTATTACAAATTGCCTGCTTCATGAGCAGACCACTTAGGTTAGAACGACTGCTTCAAGGCGGTGGTGATGAAGAATTTGAGGTGTGTACTCACCCCTTTCTTCTTCTTTCAAACAGAGCCCAACGTGGATTCCTGTCTCCAGGTACCCCCTTCACAGCAGGATCTTGACCCTGAGGATTATGACCCTGTGTGCAGCGATATACAGGTGAGCCTTTTTCATACCATATACCCATTACTAGGACTGCCCACAAATGGGCTGAATCCCTCTAATGGATATTTGGTATTTTTCCACTTATATCACTTATATCATGCATATTTGTGCATGTGACATATATGCAGTTGAAGTGCACACAAAGGAATCAATATATTTGAAAAAAGTACTTACCACCGGTGCAAGATCCCCGCCTTCACACCGCCAGTGCCATGGTCAACTGGTAATACGAAGGTCTTTGGGATGCCAGCACTGTGAGCTGCAGTCAGGGGCAAAGGCATGTAATAATGCTCTAAGTTCCAGGCAGGTCGCTCCCCACGCCGCACAGCACCACCTGTTGTGCCCGTGTCCCTGAGCTCGCTGCTGCCGCTGCTACCGTGAGTTCGAGGCCCTCCTCCACCCACAGGCTACCACCTGTGCCTCATCCCTGGTGGCCCAGTGGCGAGCCGTAGGTATCTGTGTGCTCGCTCTGCCCCTTTCTCCTGTCTGCCTTCTGTTGTGATTTACTGCATTCTGTTTTCACTGTAGTCTGTTTTATTCAATTTTGATTCCTTTTGTACTGTTTTATTGTGCCCTTCTGCCTTCTGTAAATTCCGCCTGTTCTGCTCTCCCGTTTCCTGCCACTGCATCCCCTGTGGCCCTGCCCCCCACTCGCCCATTTGTCCCGCCTCCCAGCTGCTCCTCCCTCCCACCTCCCTTTCCTATGGTGGCCGCTGTGCGGCTGCGCCACAGGCGCGCCGATGGCGCGCCAAAGGCAAGCCCACCTAAGCCCGTCCGCACCTGGACTGCGCCCAGTGCCAGACCCCCTGGCCCTCGCGAACACCACGACGACCGCTGCCATTATGACACCAGCACCCTCCACGCACTCAACGCCGGCCAATCACACACCTGCTTTCTGGCCACCCCGAAGCGCACCCAAGGACCCTTCTTCTGCCGGAACTGCAGCTTCACCAGCCTCCGAGCCGCAACCTCACCCACCAGGGTAGGACGCAACCACCTCAGATGCATACTACTCATCACCCGATCCACCCGCAAATACGCCATCGAACTCTTGGACCTACTCAACACCTCCTCCCTGAACGTAGCCTTACTGACGGAGACCTGGTTGAATGCCTCCACGGCACCCGACATTGCCATAGCCATCCCAGATGGCTACAAGATCTCCCGCAGAGACCGCACCAACGGAGCAGGAGGAGGAAACACCATCATCCACAGGAACACCCTCAGGATCTCAACCAGCACCAACGGCACCCTCAGCACCGCCGAACACCTGCACTTCCAGATCCACATCGACCCCCAACACCACCCTCAGAGGAACTCTTGTCTACAGACCCCCCGGACCCTGGCCTCAGTTCAGCGACTCCATCGCTGACTTCATCAGCACGCATGTCCTCGCCTCCAGAGACTACATCCTCCTCGGAGACCTGAACTTCCACCTCGAGAACAACAACAGCAACTCCACCACCCTGATCGACAACCATGCCAACTTCGGACTCAGACAGATTGTCACAACACCCACCCACTCCGCCGGCCACACGCTCGTCCCCATCTTCTCCGCAAGTAACCACGTCACCTTCAGCCACACCACCGAACTCCACTAGACCGACCATCACTGCATCCACTTCACCTTCCAGAAACCCACCACGCACCACCACACTCAATGGACCCCCCGCCGCAGCTGGGGCAAAGTCACCGAACAACAGCTAATCACCGCCCTTGCATGAAGCCCACCAACCGACCCCACTGACACCGACACTGCCGCCCGCAACCTCAGACAATGGATCGATGACTGCGCCAACACGCTTGCCCCGGTCAAGAAACCCTCCAACAGACGCACAGGCAGAAAGGCCATCTGGTTCACCGCTGACCTCCAGGCATCCAAGCAGACCTGCCGAAAGCTCGAGAAGAAGCGGAACCACGACCAGCCACCGGACAGCTATTCAGCCCACAAGAGCGCCATTCACAGACACCATCACCTCATCCAAACCGCCAAAAGGACCACCTTCAAGGAACGCCTCGACAACAACAGCAAACATCGTGAAGGAACTCTCCAACCCCAGCTTCAACACCAACGGCATTCCGCCATCGCAAGACCTCTGTGACTCCTTAGCCACCTTCTTCCATCGAATGATCGTAGACATCCATGACAGCTTCAACAATCAGACCCCCCCGACAACCACTGACACCTCAGACTCACCGCCCAACACCCACACCAACCCCCTGCTCTCCTGAACCCACGTGAACAACAATAACACCACCAAATTCATGAACACCATCCACTCCGGATCTCCGTCAGACCCCTGCCCGCACCACATCTTCAACAAAGCAAGCTCCATCATCGCACCCCACCTCCGTAAGATCATCAACATCTCCTTCGAGTCTGCCACCTTCCCGGAGAGCTGGAAGCACACCAAGATCAACGCTTGACTCAAGAAATCCAAGGCGGACCCAAGAGACCTCAAGAACTTCCTGCCCATCTACCTACTCCTGTTCCCGGCGAAGGTCATTGAGAAGATCGTCAACGGGCAACTAACCCACTACCTCGAGGAGAACAACTTCCTGGACCCGTCCCAGTCCGGGTTTCACAGCAACCACAGCACCGAAACTGCCCTCATCACCGCCACCGACGACATCAGGTCCCTGCTGGACAATGGAGAAAACGCGACCCTCATCCTCTTGGACCTATCAGCCACCTTCGATACCGTCTGTCACCTCACCCTATGAATATGCCTCCACAATGCAGGGATCCGTGACAAGGCCCTGGAATGGACCACCTCCTTCCTCTCCTGCAGAACCCAGAGTGTCCGACTCCTGGCCTTTCTGATCCAAAGCCTCCAAGATCATCTGCGGCGTACCCCAAGGATCATCCCTCAGCCCGACACTCTTCAACGTCTACATGGCACCGCTCACCCACGTAGCCCAATTGCACGACCACAACATTATCTCCTACACCAACGACACCCAGCTGATCCTCTCCCTCACCAATGACCCCTCCATCGTCAAAACTAACCTCCACGAAGGAATGAAGGCCGTCGCCAAATGGATGAAGAACAGCCAACTGAAACTAAAGTCAGACAAGATGGAGGTCCTCATCCTCGGCTCCACCCCCTCCACCTGGGATGACTCCTGGTGGCCGGCCGCATTGGGATCTGCACCGACGCCCACCGACCACGCACGCAACCTGGGGTTCATCCTCAACTCATCGCTATCCATGACCAAGCAAGTCAACGCCGTCTCATCCTCCTGCTTCAACACCCTCCGCATGCTCAGCAAAATCTACAGATGGATCCCCACCGAAACCAGAAGGATGGTCACCCAGACCCTCGTCAGCCGCAGGCTTCACTACGGCAACACCCTCTACGCAGGAGTATCAACCAAACTCCTGAAACGACTACAACGCATACAGAACACCTCTGCACGCCTCATCCCCGACATCCCCCGCCACAGCCACATCACACCCCACCTGATAGACCTACACTGGCTCCCCGTCAACAAGAGGATCACCTTCAAACTCCTCACCCACGCTCACAAGGCACTTCACAACACCGGACAGGCATACCTCAACAGACGACTCACCTTCTACACCTCGAACCGCCAGCTCCGCTCCACTGACCTCGCCCTCACCACCATCCCCCGCATCCGAAGAGTGATTACCAGTGGCAGATCGTTCTCCCACCTCGCCGCCAAGACTTGGAACACCCTCCCCATCCACCTATGGCAAACCCAGGACCTGCTGACCTTCAGAACACTTCTCAAAACCTGGTTGTTCGAGCAGTAGCAGCACCCCCACCCCCAGCGCCTTGAGTCTCTCTCGGGTGAGTAGTGCGCTTTACAAATGTTTGATTGATTGATTGATTGATTGATTGATTAAGTGTATTTACCACATGTGCAACTGGATTTTCAGGTGTTATTACTTGAGAAAGCATCCTGATATCTACAGGGGGCATTGAGGAAGAAAGGATATGTTAGAGAAAATATTTTAAGTGAGAGTAGAAATTAATTCTAAAGAAAAAGGTATGGATTTTATTCCTAAAGGTGTGTATTTTCTCATAGTTTACCACTCACATAAACTTATTAATTTAAAACGAATTATTGGTGTCTTGATTTAGTAAATCCCATAACATTATGCTACTTTGTAAGACTGCTGTATGTTCAGCTTGCTTTGAAAGGAAAGGCCAGTCAAGTCCCTCTAAACGCAAAACCTGAGCAGAAGCATACTACAAATTAAAAGTGTCTATGCCTGGGCAAGCGTAATTAACTTTTCTCTATCCACAAGCATATTTTATTACTGCCTGAAAAAGGTCTAGTATCACCACTAATAAAAAAACACTCTTTTGATCCCAAGAACCTTAGCATCTGTTTCTGGGTTCCTGGTCTCTTTTTCGTTCCATATTACTAGTGACATGTGTTGGTAGACAGCTGAATAAAAAAGAATATCCACTTTTGGATTGCTTGGATCAAGTATTAGAACAGGTTATGTCTCTTAAATTGCCGTTTTGCCAATTGTAAATCATGGATTGCATGTCCTTGATAACGGAAATATTTGCAAGCTAATTTTACTAACATTTCCTTGCCATTCAGGACCATTGAACGGGATCTGCTATTATCCATCCTAAGAGATTCAAGAGTGTAGAATACACAGTTGTGAGATAGTTTGAATAAAACCTCACTTACCGTCCCAAATGGATCAAAATAGGTGACTTACTCCCTTTCCCCATTTATCTTCATCAGTGTGTACCAAATGGCCAATTTCTATCATCTGTTCCCTTTCAGCTTTATCTAGACCCACATTTGATATGCTTATAATCTTCAACATCCTGTATTAGTAATTTGTGGTTGCCACACATCTGGAATTGAAGGTTTCTTCCACTTAAGATAAATTCTGCTCAAACTTATTAGATGAGAGTCTGTCATGGAATGCTGTTTGTCACATCAAACAGAGCCATCTTACATCTAAATTTCTCCATATATATTCTCCCAGTTATTCTATTTTAAGCCAGGCATGGGTCGTTTCTAACAATAACGTGATTGCAACCCAAGCATAATTTACTGTTTCAAATTACTTTGATCATATTTATCAATTTTCCTAAACACATCCATATTGGGGCCAAAATCACTAAGGGTCTCATTACAATGTCGGTCGGAAACTAATCCACCTGACTCCTTATCAGATCCAGTTCTAGTCGACTCGCAGTCGGCGGTTCCGCCCGACCAATTATAATGCTTCTGAACACCCTTCGGAAGGACTCCCATGGACTTCAATGGGAACCTGTGTGCCTACCGACATCACTAGATCCTATGGGGAAAATGGGTGTCTGAGGAAAACCTTGCACCCTGTTGCGGGCACACCATGGTGCCTACCACACTTTGCACGGTTTTACAAGGGGGTGACTTGGGTACCCCCACTACCCCAAACAGGAGGATGCAGTATGAAGGGGGGCCTGCGAGGGTCCCCCAAAGTCAGTTTCTGACAGTCTTTCCGTGTCGGACAGACCGAGTCGTAAAGGCTGTTGGAATCTGACATTGTAATTGGTCGGTCCGAAACACTATCCATTGAGCTGTACGAATTGGCTCCAACTGACTTGGATTCTCCGATTGCCAGTCGGACCCAATTCGGAATAA
The DNA here is from genome assembly GCF_964204655.1 of Triturus cristatus. Taxonomy (NCBI): domain Eukaryota; kingdom Metazoa; phylum Chordata; class Amphibia; order Caudata; family Salamandridae; genus Triturus; species Triturus cristatus. The sequence continues at coordinate 714,713,370 of NC_140584.1, read as the reverse complement.
CTGAACAGTTACCTTCCAACTGCCAGCATCGTAAACGGTCGGTCAGAGATTTTTTCAACCGAGTCAGGTGGATGGGTTCTAACACGGTCTAGGGGAATCAGGCTGCCGGTTGGAGGCATTCCGACCGACATTGTAATCAGGCCCTAAGTACGCCTTAAGGTTTGGGTTAAGATACTAGAGGCCAAATGTACGAAGACTTTTCCGGTTGCAAACAGACCTTTTATGGATGTACAGAGCACAAATCATAATACAATAACTTGCTTCCAAATTGCAATTTAGATTTTGCAATCCAGTATTTGGAAGGGGTGTGTTTAGGGTGTCCCAGCCAAAACACCGATTCACATTGCTATGTATGAAAGTTTTGCGAAAATGTGGTCACAAAATATTCTCAATTTACTACCAACTCAAAGTTGATGGTAACCCATTCGCAAATGAGAAGGGATCCTAAAGGGACCCCTTAACCTTTGAGAACGGCTGGTATAATATTATTTTAGAGCAAGCAGTGGTCCCGCGGACTACTGCATGCTCTTAAAAAGTTAAACTTCACATTTTCCTTTTTTCTTTTCAAATGCATCCCATTTTCCTTTCAAAGGAAAACAGTCTGCGTTAAAAAAAAAGATTGTTTTATTTAAATGAAATTACAGACATGGTGGTCTGCTGACCCCAGCAGGCCACCATCCCTGTGATGGCAGCAAATCGTAGTGTGTCACAGAATGTGATCTACATAATTAATATTCATGAGGTAGATCTATTGCCAACCTACTGCAAATCACTAATAAAACTTAAACAAGTTTCATACGTTAGGAATAGTGATTTCCAAATTGCGATTTGCAAATAAATGCAATTTGGAAATCGCTATTCCTATTTTTCAAGTCAAGTCAAAGAATTCTTTATTTCGGCCATTAAGGCCATAAAAGCACAAATAAGAAGTATGGCACAATTCATACATTTAAATTTTCCAGAAATAACGTGCATGTGCATTACAATGTCAGAAATTCCGAATAAAAGTTTTAAAATGTAGTAAATATATAAAAATATACATTTGTAACATTAAAATGTGAGAAAAAAAAAGAGGTTGGAAGAAATTAGTAATCACAGAATCGGGATGAAATGATCAGATTGGGCAAGGTCTAACTTTAAAATGGCTCGACGTACACACCACATAGAAAATAAATATTGAGAGACTGAGTACACAATAGGCATGCTAGTATCATATTTTAGTATCCTATAGGCCTCCGCACAGTGATTTGTTCTGAGGTTTCTACATAGCTGTAGTAACCATCGGTGTCTTGCCTTCTTGTATGCCGGGCAAAAAAATATTACATGTTGGTCCGTCTCCGATATATAATTGCAGACCGGTCAACCCTGAGTCAGAGTGCCCCCCCAGTTGTTTGTAAAGGCATGTAATGGCAATACTCCGTGCCTAAATTGTAGATAGAGCTTCTTGGCAAGGGCAGGCTGGATGACATCAAGTGCAGGTTCTAACCTGTATTGCTCTTTAACCTCTAGGAAGGTTGCAGTCAATATACCCGTCGCAGGGTTCCTCTTTCCCTAAAGATCTTTGACAGGGCCTTCCTGGATATTGACAGGCAACTTCCTTCGGCATTAGCCCATCGGACGCCCAACCCCATTGCTTCTAGAGAATTTTTGATATAGACCAGCCATGGGATTTTACTAGTTCCCTGTAAATTTAGCACTTCCTTCAGCACTTCTCTAAAAACTGCTAATTGTGGAGTACTCCATAAACGTTGCCAATGTAAGAGGGGTCTGAGGGCAACTTCCTCTGCAATTTGACCGACCCCAAGATCAATTTGGTGCGGCCTAAGTGGTGTACATTTGGAAAGATCTAAGAGTTGCCTGGCAAAGGAATTCTCATTCTTGGATAGAGGGTCGGATGGATGATGGCCCCTAGTTTCTGCCCCGTACAAAGCCGTCCCCTAGCTTGAACTTTATAAATTTCCATCACCGGCCCAACCATTTTGTGAGTGCACTTCCTGAGCATCTTTGCTAGACCCCCTGTTGTCTGTGCCAACTTTAGACTGGCCTTTTTTAATTATGCACCCCACTCCATTTTCAAAGTGAGTGTTATTCCCAAGTATTGGAAGACGGTCACTTTCTGTGGTTTCCCATCTAGCTGAGGATTTGGTTGTGTGTTATTTCCTGCATTAAAAGCCATGTATTTGGTTTCCTGTGAATTTATTTCTAAACCCCTACTTTTACAGAATGAATAAACAATATCTAGAGCCCTCTGTATTCCCGTAGAGGACTTAGATAGTAGGAGGGTATCGTCAGCGAACATCAAGGCAGGTACCTTGAGGTTTGTCAACCTAGGAGTATCTATGTCCCTCCCTGCAATCAAGGCCTCCACAAGGCCATTAATAAATAAGCAGAAAAAGGTAGGGCCAACGCACACCCTTGTCGTACCCCTCTGTCTATAGATATGGGATCAGTGAGCTCACCGTATTTTCCCATGCCTGATTTGGGCAAAATTACATTCATGGAGCCGTTTCATCTGGTGGCGATACGGAGGGGCCCCCAGATATAGAAGAATGGCCCACAATTTGGCCCTGGGGACCAGATCAAATGCTGATTTTAAGTCCACAAAGATTAAATAAAGGCTGCCACCCTCCAAAAACACTGTCTTCTAATTTGATCTATTGGGGACATTCTGGCTCTAAAACCAGCCTGGTAGGGGCTAAGTATAGTATACTCCTCCATCCAGCTCTCTAATCAACCCAACAGCACTCGTGCATATATCTTCTAGGTGACATCTATAAGGTTGATTGAGCGATGGTTAGCAGGAAGGAGTGGTGAGCCCTTTTTAAAAATTGGGATAACTTCTGCCCCCAACCAGGTCATAGGAATTGGCATTCCCTGCATGATGGCATTAAACAGGGTCCATAAGAGCGGGGCTGAAATATTAGGCTCATTAAGGAAGAGGTCACCTGGGATATTGTCTAGGCCCGGTGCCTTAGAGGGGATTACCCTACTTAGGGCATCCATTATCTCTTTTAAAGAGATTACTGGAACATCAAAAAGGGGTGACTGCAAGTGTAGGCACTCATTTGTGGTCTGCCCTGCTTCACCCTCTACCCTTGCATATAAGGACTCAAAGTGGGACTTCCAGACCTCTGCCCCCAAGTTTGGTCCTATTGCCAATTTACCCTCTGTGCTGCCACTATTTACTAAATTCCAAAATGTCCTCATGTCCCTGTACATATGGCGCTTTTCAGGCTCTCTCATTTTTTATCTCCATTGTTTCTTTTCCACATTGATTACATTTTTGTGGGCAATTCACTTGTCTTTTATTAGAAGTCTGTCTTTGGATGTAATAGCTAGTACTAGTGCTTGCTTCGCCTTACGGCAATCACTATTATACCAAGGGTGACCCGGTGACTCCTTTTCCCTAGATCCTGTGTTGGGGAAAAGAGTATTAGCCAAATCAGATACTAGACCCTGATGGATGTTCGCAATTTCAAGTAAGGCAGTGGAGGAGTCAACGGTTCCATTAAGTTGATATGCAGCCTCAAGATATGGGATGACAGTTTGGTAGAGGGAGGCAAACTCTTCCTGAGATTTGCAAAATACCCCCCATTTAACTCTTCTCCTACAACCAGTTAAAATTAATCTAGGCCCGGTAGGTTGACCTTTATGTGCATCTTGGGGCAGGGCGGTACCATTGCAAGAATCAAGGCATTGTGGTCACTGTCATATTGGGGCACGATCTTAAAATCAGTTACCCGGTGCCAAGATTTAGTGTCCACCAAGATATAAATGGAAGAACTTCCGGGTCTGTTGTAAGGGAATCAAATTATGTGCACCCATTACATGCCCCATGGGAGTGATTCAATGCGAGGGTGTTCATTTGGAGAGCCAATGGGGTCCAGGCCCTAATTGCCGGGGCATTCGACTCTGGAATGGCCCAATGCAGGTCCTCCCCACTGGGGTCACACGCAATCAGGTCTTTCAGAGGTTCAAACTGACATTTAAAGTCACCGGCAAGGATCACCAGAGTGTTATCAGGAATGGTCTGCAAATACGTTGTCAAATGATCGAGCGTTGTAGACTCCTGGCCATGACTAACTGGGCGGGAATAGACATAAATTGCAGCTATTCTAGTCTTAGCGGGAAAGCTCAAAATAACGCAAAGTATATGTTGAGAGGAAGTCTCAACCTGTTTTACCGTGCATCCCAGGTGCACGGCAATCCAGTTACAAAGTCCCCCTGCGGGTCTTCCCCTTCCTCCACTTGTAACTGCTAGGAAAAAGGTCGCATAGCCTAGTCTGTGGGTATCCTCCCTAGCCGAGGTTTCCTGGAACATACAAATGTCATTTTCTTGGATAACATTTTTCATACATGAAGTCCTTAATTCTTGAGCAGGACAACAAGGAAGTGTTACAAACATTTTTCTTTTTTTTACTGAGTTTTATATAGTGCAAACTTGACCCGAATTGGGTATCAGAGCGCTTTACATAGTCATTTCGATAATCGAAGATACCAAATCCATCCTGACATGAATCTCTAAAATACACATTGCCCCCTGCTCAGTTTGCCCTCAATGCTGCTTCAAGTTTTCTCTGTGAGGAAAAGGTCCATATCACATAATGCCAATGCTTTCTTTTTTGAGATTCTTAAAATAATAGGATGTTGTACCTTCACACTACCCTATCCTGTGCACATATTGCTTCATGATGACACTTCTCATTACTCGGCTGGGAAACTGAATATCTCAGGTGGTTGCCAAGCCTTAATTAGCTAGGACATCCTTCTCTGAGAAGCATCACTTTCAAGAAAAAACACACTAGATCAATCATTCTCTGCATGTCCACAGAAAGTCTGAAATTTCATCCTACCCTGTACCCTTACTCTCCCCACCTTTCACTTTTCTCATCAAATGTAATGCTTATAACTGCACAATTATTTAAACCAAAAAGTAACAATTCCTAGAAGCACACACGGTATCATTAACAAACAAAATATACCCAACCCAAAATGTAAACTATAGTCATACTTGTTTCAATAATAATATCGAGTTATAGTTTGCATGACTCTTCTGCAAGATATGAATTGCGGAGTTCATCATAACTGATGAATTTCAGTGCAATTTAATTCACACCCATAAATGTCTTTTAACTGTGAAGTTTGCACTCCAACACACATAATACGGCTGAAACGAGTTATGCCAAACCTGCCATAAAGTACTTAAGCACTGTGCATCAGTTGGTTTTGTGTAAATCCATTCATTATTTTTTCCACAAATTAGCATTTAAATAGAGGCTCACGTTGGGCAGAAGGTATTCAATTTAAGAAAATAACAGTGATCTCTGGATGAGGGAGGTTCTGCGAATATCCTAAAATACAAGATTAAGAAAAAATAAACAAAATCTTTTGGCCAAAGGAGCTTTTTCTTCTGTCTACTTTTTCATATTCTCGGATAAAAAGATGGGTCTGAGGATCTAAAAGAAACTGATCGTCTGCTATGGCCACCTTAACAGGACTCAGGGAATTGTCCCCAATTGATGGCAAAACGATTAAATGAGCACATAAGGGGTACGCTCAACACACACTGACATTGTTGTCAATGCAGGGGTCTAAGGAGAAACTCTTTGCAATAGAATAAAACAAAAATGCATTTTTTTGTGGATTTGCGGATCCTCGGAGGCATCTAGAGATGCCCCCTTATACTGTGGAGCCAGATATTGTTCTGAAGTCACTAAAAGCTTTCCCCACCTGGTACACGAATACCAAGGCAAACTTTATGAATTAAAGAGCTAGGCTTTCCATGGGCAAAGGTGATTACTATCAAGCTACCGACCATACATTAAACCCACACCAAGGTGGTTACGACCAAGATACCGCTCACCTCGTAGACAAGCACCAGGGCATGCTTTGCAGACTGGAGGGGCCTAGCTGTTCATAGGATAAAGGCTGTCAGAGCCCAGCTACCACACATCCTTTACACCTGCACAAAGGCCATCTTACTGACTGGAAGTACCTGGCTGCATATGGGCAAAGGTAATTAGGGGGTGATTAGGATGGCAGGCGGACCGCCACCGCTGGGCCGGCGGTGGCGATCCACCCACCATCGTACAGTGATTTACCCCACGCCATATTATAATGGTGGGGGTATCGCGGCGGATGCAAAGTCTGTCTGATGCTTTTCTGCCGGTCGGCAATCATTCCGGTTGCCAGCCGGGTGGACTTGGGCCACAATATGGTGGCGTTGGCTAGCAGGCACCGCCATCCATATGATGATGAGCCATGGAAAGGCTGGTGGGGATGTGCTTTGGTACCCTCCTCCATTTCCATGTACAAGGTGGCAGGCACCGCGCGGTGCCTGCCACGTTGTGCATGGAAGTTCACACCATGGCACTTTAGCATTGCGACGGGTGCTGCTTACAGCAGCACCCGCCACAATGTCAACAATGCAGAATGTGACCACCAGGGTGGCAGTCGCATCCTAATTAGCGGTGCGGGACCACCGCACGTCTTGCGGCTGGTCTCAGCACCGCGAGGATGGCAGGTAGACTAAAGTCCGCCCGCCATCCTGATCACCACCTTAGTGTCAACCAACCTACAAACCATTACACCAACACCAGGGCAAGCTTCCTAGGCTGGAGGGGCCTGGCTGCACATTTTCAAAGATGGTTAGTGTCAACCTACCACCCACTTGTTACACCCACAGCAATGCAACTTTCGTGGACTGTAGGGGCCCCACGGTGCATGGACAGAGCACGTTAGCAAGAAGCTAATGCCTACTGTGAAAATCCACCACAGGACAAGGTTTACAGACATAAGGGCACAGCTGCAAAAATTCCAAAGTCAAAAGCTCCCCTCATCTAACCAGGGCAGTCTTCACAGACTGAAGGGTGCAGTTACAAAACAAATGAAAAAGCAGAAACACCAATCTGCCCCTCCAGCCCATAACATCAGAGGCTGGTTAAGCCCCCAAATTCTCCTTTGCTCAGGGACACCGAGGCCAGGGCAAGTTTATGGACCGAAGGGCCCAGCAGTGAAACCACCACAAGGCATATCTGCCAAGCCCGTCCACAACTGGGCCAAGATTTATGGCCTGCAGGGTCGAGCTGCAAAATCGCCTTAAGTCAGACACACCAGCCTCCTTCCCAAAAGTTATAAAACTAAAGCCATGGCTAGCCACGTGGACTGAAAGGCGCAAAAGACTCTCCAAGCTCCAACAAAACTCCAGAACACCACCACCGGGACAAGCTTCACAGACTAAAGGGCCCAGCTGTGAAGCTTCCAAAAGGCGGAACTATCAGGCTCTCCCTATCCCCTCATTCCACCATAACTAGGGTAAGCTTCATGGACTGAGAGGCCCAGAGGTAAAATAACAACGGAAGAACCAACTAGCTCTCACATTCACCCTAATAAACCAACACCAGGGCAAGCATCACAGACTGAAGAGCCCAGCTGTGGAAAGAGGAAACCAACACGCTCGGCCTGTCAAATCAGAACACCAATGTCAGGACAAGCATCATGGACTGAAAGACCGAGCTGTGAAACTTACAAAAGGTGGAGTCACCAAGCTCTACCTATTGCCCCAGACACCAATGCCAGTGCAACCGGGGAACAACCTTTACAACGCAACTTTTACAACGCACTACCTTTACAACGCATTTTTTTCAACGCATAATCCATTACAACGCATGACATTACAACGCATGACACTACAACGCATTTTTAAAAACTACCTTTACAACGCATTCCATTACAACGCATACTACCATTACAACGCATACCATTACAACGCATAATATTACACTACACTATCCAACACTTACCCTACTGTTGCACCCCCTGGAGTTAGAATAGTAATTTTTACCCCTATACTATCCAACACTTACCCTACTGTTGCACCCCCTGGAGTTAGAATAGTAATTTTTACCCCTATACTATCCAACACTTACCTTACTGTTGCACCCCCTGGAGTTAGAATAGTAATTTTTACCCCTATACTATCCAACACTTACCCTACTGTTGCACCCCCTGGAGTTAGAATAGTAATTTTTACCCCTATACTATCCAACACTTACCCTACTGTTGCACCCCCTGGAGTTAGAATAGTAATTTTTACCCCTATACTATCCAACACTTACCCTACTGTTGCACCCCCTGGAGTTAGAATAGTAATTTTTACCCCTATACTATCCAACACTTACCTTACTGTTGCACCCCCTGGAGTTAGAATAGTAATTTTTACCCCTATACTATCCAACACTTACCCTACTGTTGCACCCCCTGGAGTTAGAATAGTAATTTTTACCCCTATACTATCCAACACTTACCCTACTGTTGCACCCCCTGGAGTTAGAATAGTAATTTTTACCCCTATACTATCCAACACTTACCCTACTGTTGCACCCCCTGGAGTTAGAATAGTAATTTTTACCCCTATACTATCCAACACTTACCCTACTGTTGCACCCCCTGGAGTTAGAATAGTAATTTTTACCCCTATACTATCCAACACTTACCCCACTGTTGCACCCCCTGGAGTTAGAATAGTAATTTTTACCCCTATACTATCCAACACTTACCCTACTGTTGCACCCCCTGGAGTTAGAAAAGTAACTTATACCCCTATACTATCTAATACTTACCTTAAATGTAATTTAATATTATGCGTTGTAATGGTATGCGTTGTAAAGGTAGTATGCGTTGTAATGGAAATGCGTTGTAAAGGTATTTTTTTTAAATGCGTTGTAGTGTCATGCGTTGTAATGTCATGCGTTGTAATGGATTATGCGTTGTAAAAAATGCGTTGTAAGTGCATGCGTTGTAAAAGTGTGCGTTGTAACGTCATACATCCGTGCAACCTCATACACTGAAGGGCCCAGCTTTGAAACTGTCAAAATGTGGAACTGCCACCTCTGTCCATCGCTCTAGAACACCAATGTCAGGGTAAGTCTCACGGATGGAAGGGCCATGCTGTGCATGGGCAATTGTGGTTTCTGCCAATCTATCACCCACCTGGTAGATCAACTCAAGGGGAAGCTTCCTGTAATAGCCAAGCTAGCAGCCATTCAATAGCCCAAGGATTGGACAAGCTTCCCAGGCAGGAGGGACCCTTGCAAGTGGACCAAGTCATTGTCGACCAATTTACCACCCACCTGATAGACCAATGCCAGGCCAGTCTTCCCAGAACACAGGTACTCAAATGCACAGGGTAGGTGACTGTGCAGTAGGGTCAAGGTCACAGTGTACTTCTTTGAGTCTATTGATCTCACCCCCACTACAGATAACCAAAGGCCATCTACTGTGCACATGAAATGCCCATGAAGGATTTGCACACAGCCAAATGTTACATTTTGAAGTTGGGCCTCAGGGCCTGGCCTGCTTGTCTCTGCTCTCTACCCCTGTTGTGCAAAGTCAAAGGAAGCAAGAAGTGCAGATTAGCTACTGGTGTAGGTCTGAGAATACACAAAACATGTATATGTAGTCAACCCTTTCTACGTATATCTACTTTCCCTGTGCTATAATGGTTACATCTTATAGAAGCATTTTCCAACAAAGACTGCATCTATTGTCTATAAGTCACAGCCAAAATCTGTGCACTGATTATATTTAAACATAGGTTGTGGTACAAAAAATACTTCCACATTGAATACAATCAAACAAACACAGTCATTCATAGGCAAAAACAAAGGTCTGAAGGCAACTTCCTCTGCAATTTGACCGACCCCAAGATCAATTTGGTGCGGCCTAAGTGGTGTACATTTGGAAAGATCTAAGAGTTGCCTGGCAAAGGAATCCTCATTCTTAGATAGAGGGTCGGATGGCTGATGGCCCCTAATTTCTGCACCGTACAAAGCCGTCCCCTAGCTTGAAATTTATAAATTTCCATCACTGGCCCAACCATTTTGTAAGTGCATTTCCTGAGCATCTTTGCTAGCCCCCCCCGTTGTCTGTGCCAACTTTAGACTGGCCTTTTTTATTTGTGCACCCCACTCCATTTTCAAAGTGAGTGGTATTCCCAAGTATTGGAAGACGGTCACTTTCTGTGGTTTCCCATCTAGCTGAGGATTTGGTTATGTGGTATTTCTTGCATTAAACGCCATGTATTTGGTTTTCTGTGAATTTATTTCTAAACCCATACTTTTACAGAATGAATAAAAAATATCTAGAGCCCTCTGTATTCCCGTAGGGGACTTAGATAGTAGGAGGGTATCGTCAGCGAACATCAAGGCAGGTACCTTGAGGTTTGTCAACCTAGGAGTATCTATGTCCCTCCCTGCAATCAAGGCCTCCACAAGGTCATTAATAAATAAGCAGAAAAAGGTAGGGCCAACACACACCCTTGTCGTACCCCTCTAGCTATAGCTATGGGATCAGTGAGCTCACCGTATTTTCCCATGCCTGATTTGGGCAAAATTACATTCATGGAGCCGTTTCATCTGGTGGCGATATGGAGAGACTCCAGATATAGAAGAATGGCCCACAATTTGTCCCTGGGGACCAGATCAAATGCTGATTTTAAGTCCACAAAGATTAAATAAAGGCTGCCACCCTCCAAAAACACTGTCTTCTTATTTGATCTATTGTGGACATTCTGGCTCTAAAACCAGCCTGGTAGGGGCTAAGTATAGTATACTCCTCCATCCAGCTCTCTAATCAACCCAACAGCACTCGTGCATATATCTTCTAGGTGACATCTATAAGGTTGCTTGAGCGATAGTTAGCAGGAAGAGTGGTGAGCCCTTTGTAAAAATTGGGATAGTTTCTGCCCCCAACCAGGTGATAGGAATTGGCATTCCCTGCATGATGGCATTAAACAGGGTCCATAAGAACGGGGCCCAAATATTAGGCTCATTAAGGAAGAGGTCACCTGGGATATTGTCTAGGCCCAGTGCCTTAGAGGGGATTACCCTACTTAGGGCATCCATTATCTCTTTTAAAGAGATTACTGGAACATCAAAAAGGGGTGACTGCAAGTGTAGGCACTCATTTGTGGTCTGCCCTGCTTCACCCTCTCCCCTTGCATATAAGGACTCAAAGTGGGACTTTCAGACCTCTGCCCCCAAGTTTGGTCCTATTGCCAATTTACCCTCTGTGCTGCCACTATTTACTAAATTCCAAAATGTCCTCTTGTCCCTGTACATATGGGGCTTTTCAGGCTCTCCCATTTATCTCCATTGTTTCTTTTTCACATTGATTATATTTTTGTGGGCAATCCACTTGTCTTTTATTAGAAGTCTGTCTTTGGATTTATTAGCTAGTACTAGTGCTTGCTTGGCCTTACGGCAATCGCTATTATGCCAAGGGTGACCCGGTGACTCCTTTTCCCTTGATCCTGTGTTGGGGAAAAGAGTATTAGCCAAATCAGATACTAGACCCTGATGGTTGTTCGCAATTTCAAGTAAGGCAGTGGAGGAGTCAACGGTTCCATTAACTTGATATGCAGACTCAAGATATGGGATGACAGTTTGGTAGAGGGAGGCAAACTTTTCCTGAGATTTGCAAAATACCCCCCATTTAACTCTTCTCCTACAACTAGTTAAAATTAATCTAGGCCCGGTAGGTTGACCTTTATGTGCATCTTGGGGCACGGCGGTACCATTGCAAGAATCAAGGCATTGTGGTCACTGTCATATTGGGGCACGATCTTAAAATCAGTTACCCGGTGCCAAGATTTAGTGTCCACCAAGATATAAATGGAAGAACTTCCGGGTCTGTTGTAAGGGAATCAAATTATGTGCACCCATTACATGCCCCATGTGAGTGATTCAATGCGAGGGTGTTCATTTGGAGAGCCAATGGGGTCCAGGCCCTAATTGCCGGGGCATTCGACTCTGGAATGGCCCAATGCAGGTCCTCCCCACTGGGGTCACCCGCAATCAGGTCTTTCAGAGGTTCAAACTGACAATTAAAGTCACCGGCAAGGATCACCAGAGTGTTATCAGGAATGGTATGCAAAAACGTTGTCAAATGATCGAGCGTTGTAGACTCCTGGCCATGACTAACTGGGCGGGAATAGACATAAATTGCAGCTATTCTAGTCTTAGCGGGAAAGCTCAAAATAATGCAAAGTATATGTTGAGAGGAAGTCTCAACCTGTTTTACCGTGCATCCCAGGTGCACGGCCATCCAGTTACAAAGTTCCCCTGCGGGTCTTCCCCTTCCTCCACTTGTAACTGCTAGGAAAAAGGTCGCATAGCCTAGTCTGTGGGTATCCTCCCTAGCCGAGGTTTCCTGGAACATACAAATGTCATTTTCTTGGATAACATTTTTCATACATGAAGTCCTTAATTCTTGAGCAGGACAACAAGGAAGTGTTACAAACATTTTTCTTTTTTTTTACTGAGTTTTATATAGTGCAAACTTGACCCGAATTGGGTATCAGAGCGCTTTACATAGTCATTTCGATAATCGAAGATACCAAATCCATCCTGACATGAATCTCTAAAATACACATTGCCCCCTGCTCAGTTTGCCCTCAATGCTGCTTCAAGTTTTCTCTGTGAGGAAAAGGTCCATATCACATAATGCCAATGCTTTCTTTTTTGAGATTCTTAAAATAATAGGATGTTGTACCTTCACACTACCCTTCCCTGTGCACATATTGCTTCATGATGACACTTCTCATTACTCGGCTGGGAAACTGAATATCTCAGGTGGTTGCCAAGCCTTAATTAGCTAGGACATCCTTCTCTTAGAAGCATCACTTTCAAGAAAAAACACACTAGATCAATCATTCTCTGCATGTCCACAGAAAGTCTGAAATTTCATCCTACCCTGTACCCTTACTCTCCCCACCTTTCACTTTTCTCATCAAATGTAATGCTTATAACTGCACAATTATTTAAACCAAAAAGTAACAATTCCTAGAAGCACAAACGGTATCATTAACAAACAAAATATACCCAACCCAAAATGTAAACTATAGTCATACTTGTTTCAATAATAATATCGAGTTATAGTTTGCATGACTCTTCTGCAAGATATGAATTGCGGAGTTCATCATAACTGATGAATTTCAGTGCAATTTAATTCACACCCATAAATGTCTTTTAACTGTGAAGTTTGTACTCCAACACACATAAAACGGCTGAAACGAGTTATGCCAAACCTGCCATAAAGTACTTAAGCACTGTGCATCAGTTGGTTTTGTGTAAATCCATTCATTATTTTTTCCACAAATTAGCATTTAAATAGAGGCTCACATTGGGCAGAAGGTATTCAATTTAAGAAAATAACAGTGATCTCTGGATGAGGGAGGTTCTGCGAATATCCTAAAATACAAGATTAAGAAAAAATAACAAAATCTTTTGGCCAAAGGAGATTTTTCTTCTGTCTACTTTTTCATATTCTCGGATAAAAAGATGGGTCTGAGGATCTAAAAGAATCTGATCGTCTGCTATGGCCACCTTAACAGGACTCAGGGAATTGTCCCCAATTGATGGCAAAACGATTAAATGAGCACATAAGGGGCACGCTCAACACACACTGACATAGTTGTCAATGCAGGGGTCTAAGGAGAAACTCTTTGCAATAGAATAAAACAAAAATGCATTTTTTTGTGGATTTGCGGATCCTCGGAGGCATCTAGAGATGCCCCCTTATACTGTGGAGCCAGATATTGTTCTGAAGTCACTAAAAGCTTTCCCCACCTGGTACACTAATACCAAGGCAAACTTTATGAAGTAAAGAGCTAGGCTTTCCATGGGCAAAGGTGATTACTATCAAGCTACCGACCATACATTAAACCCACACCAAGGTGGTTACGACCAAGATACCGCTCACCTCGTAGACAAGCACCAGGGCATGCTTTGCAGACTGGAGGGGCCTAGCTGTTCATAGGATAAAGGCTGTCAGAGCCCAGCTACCACACATCCTTTACACCTGCACAAAGGCCATCTTACTGACTGGAAGTACCTGGCTGCATATGGGCAAAGGTAATTAGGGGGTGATTAGGATGGCGGGCGGATCGCCACCGCTGGGCCGGCGGTGGCGATCCACCCACCATCGTACAGTGATTTACCCCACGCCATATTATAATGGTGGGGGTATCGCGGCGGATGCAAAGTCTGTCTGATGCTTTTCTGCCGGTCGGCAATCATTCCGGTTGCCAGCCGGGTGGACTTGGGCCACAATATGGTGGCGTTGGCTTGCAGGCACCGCCATCCATATGATGATGAGCCATGGAAAGGCTGGTGGGGATGTGCTTTGGGGGCCCGTTGCAGGCCCCCGGGGAGGGGTTGGGGTGTGGGGGCTTGAGGGTTTGCACATGGGGGGTACCCATGGTACCCTCCTCCATTTCCATGTACAAGGTGGCAGGCACCGCGCGGTGCCTGCCACGTTGTGCATGGAAATTCACACCATGGCACTTTAGCATTGCGACGGGTGCTGCTTACAGCAGCACCCACCACAATGTCAACAATTCAGAATGCGACCACCAGGGTGGCAGTCGCATCCTAATTAGCGGTGCGGGACCACCGCACGTCTTGCGGCTGGTCTCAGCACCGCGAGGATGGCAGGTAGACTAAAGTCCGCCCGCCATCCTGATCACCACCTTAGTGTCAACCAACCTACAAACCATTACACCAACACCATGGCAAGCTTCCTAGGCTGGAGGGGCCTGGCTGCACATTTTCAAAGATGGTTAGTGTCAACCTACCACCCACTTGTTACACCCACAGCAATGCAACTTTCGTGGACTGTAGGGGCCCCACGGTGCATGGACAGAGGACGTTAGCAAGAAGCTAATGCCTACTGTGAAAATCCACCACAGGACAAGATTTACAGACATAAGGGCACAGCTGCAAAAATTCCAAAGTCAAAAGCTCCCCTCATCTAACCAGGGCAGTCTTCACAGACTGAAGGGTGCAGTTACAAAACAAATGAAAAAGCAGAAACACCAATCTGCCCCTCCAGCCCATAACATCAGAGGCTGGTTAAGCCCCCAAATTCTCCTTTGCTCAGGGACACCGAGGCCAGGGCAAGTTTATGGACCGAAGGGCCCAGCAGTGAAACCACCACAAGGCATTTCTGCCAAGCCCGTCCACAACTGGGCCAAGATTTATGGCCTGCAGGGTCCAGCTGCAAAATCGCCTTAAGTCAGACACACCAGCCTCCTTCCTAAAAGTTATAAAACTAAAGCCATGGCTAGCCACATGGACTGAAAGGCGCAAAAGACTCTCCAAGCTCCAACAAAACTCCAGAACACCACCACCGGGACAAGCTTCACAGACTAAAGGGCCCAGCTGTGAAGCTTCCAAAAGGCGGAACTATCAGGCTCTCCCTATCCCCTCATTACACCATCACTAGGGTAAGCTTCATGGACTGAGAGGCCCAGAGGTAAAATAACAACAGAAGAACCAACTAGCTCTCACATTCACCCTAATAAACCAACATCAGGGCAAGCATCACAGACTGAAGAGCCCAGCTGTGGAAAGAGGAAACCAACAAGCTCGGCCTGTCAAATCAGAACACCAATGTCAGGACAAGCATCATGGACTGAAAGACCGAGCTGTGAAACTTACAAAAGGTGGAGTCACCAAGCTCTACCTATTGCCCCAGACACCAATGCCAGTGCAACCTCATACACTGAAGGGCCCAGCTTTGAAACTGTCAAAATGTGGAACTGCCACCTCTGTCCATCGCTCTAGAACACCAATGTCAGGGTAAGTCTCACGGATGGAAGGGCCATGCTGTGCATGGGCAATTGTGGTTTCTGCCAATCTATCACCCACCTGGTAGATCAACACAAGGGGAAGCTTCCTGTAATAGCCAAGCTAGCAGCCATTCAATAGCCCAAGGATTGGACAAGCTTCCCAGGCAGGAGGGACCCTTGCAAGTGGACCAAGTCATTGTCGACCAATTTACCACCCACCTGATAGACCAATGCCAGGCCAGTCTTCCCAGAACACAGGTACTCAAATGCACAGGGTAGGTGACTGTGCAGTAGGGTCAAGGTCACAGTGTACTTCTTTGAGACTATTGATCTCACCCCCACTACAGATAACCAAAAGCCATCTACTGTGCACATGAAATGCCCATGAAGGATTTGCACACAACCAAATGTTACATTTTGAAGTTGGGCCTCAGGGCCTGGCCTGCTTGTCTCTGCTCTCTACCCCTGTTGTGCAAAGTCAAAGGAAGCAAGAAGTGCAGATTAGCTACTGGTGTAGGTCTGAGAATACACAAAACATGTATATGTAGTCAACCCTTTCTACGTATATCTACTTTCCCTGTGCTATAATGGTTACATCTTATAGAAGCATTTTCCAACAAAGACTGCATCTATTGTCTATAAGTCACAGCCAAAATCTGTGCACTGATTATATTTAAACATAGGTTGTGGTACAAAAAATACTTCCACATTGAATACAATCAAACAAACACAGTCATTCATAGGCAAAAACAAAGGTCTGAAGGCAACTTCCTATGCAATTTGACCGACCCCAAGATCAATTTGGTGCGGCCTAAGTGGTGTACATTTGGAAAGATCTAAGAGTTGCCTGGCAAAGGAATTCTCATTCTTGGATAGAGGGTCGGATGGCTGATGGCCCCTAATTTCTGCACCGTACAAAGCCGTCCCCTAGCTTGAACTTTATAAATTTCCATCACTGGCCCAACCATTTTGTAAGTGCATTTCCTGAGCATCTTTGCTAGCCCCCCCACCCCCCGTTGTCTGTGCCAACTTTAGACTGGCCTTTTTTATTTGTGCACCCCACTCCATTTTCAAAGTGAGTGGTATTCCCAAGTATTGGAAGACGGTCACTTTCTGTGGTTTCCCATCTAGCTGAGGATTTGGTTATGTGGTATTTCCTGCATTAAAAGCCATGTATTTGGTTTTCTGTGAATTTATTTCTAAACCCCTACTTTTACAGAATGAATAATAAATATCTAGAGCCCTCTGTATTCCCGTAGGGGACTTAGATAGTAGGAGGGTATCGTCAGCGAACATCAAGGCAGGTACCTTGAGGTTTGTCAACCTAGGAGTATCTATGTCCCTCCCTGCAATCAAGGCCTCCACAAGGTCATTAATAAATAAGCAGAAAAAGGTAGGGCCAACACACACCCTTGTCGTACCCCTCTAGCTATAGATATGGGATCAGTGAGCTCACCGTATTTTCCCATGCCTGATTTGGGCAAAATTACATTCATGGAGCTGTTTCATCTGGTGGCGATACGGAGAGCCCCCAGATATAGAAGAATGGCCCACAATTTGTCCCTGGGGACCAGATCAAATGCTGATTTTAAGTCCACAAAGATTAAATAAAGGCTGCCACCCTCCAAAAACACTGTCTTCTTATTTGATCTATTGTGGACATTCTGGCTCTAAAACCAGCCTGGTAGGGGCTAAGTATAGTATACTCCTCCATCCAGCTCTTTAATCAACCCAACAGCACTCGTGCATATATCTTCTAGGTGACATCTATAAGGTTGATTGGGCGATAGTTAGCAGGAAGGAGTGGTGAGCCCTTTGTAAAAATTGGGATAGTTTCTGCCCCCAACCAGGTCATAGGAATTGGCATTCCCTGCATGATGGCATTAAACAGGGTCCATAAGAACGGGGCCCAAATATTAGGCTCATTAAGGAAGAGGTCACCTGGGATATTGTCTAGGCCCAGTGCCTTAGAGGGGATTACCCTACTTAGGGCATCCATTATCTCTTTTAAAGAGGTTACTGGAACATCAAAAAGGGGTGACTGCAAGTGTAGGCACTCATTTGTGGTCTGCCCTGCTTCACCCTCTACCCTTGCATATAAGGACTCAAAGTGGGACTTCCAGACCTCTGCCCCCAAGTTTGGTCCTATTGCCAATTTACCCTATGTGCTGCCACTATTTACTAAATTCCAAAATGTCCTCTTGTCCCTGTACATATGGCGCTTTTCAGGCGCATTTATCTCCATTGTTTCTTTTCCACATTGATTATATTTTTGTGGGCAATCCACTTGTCTTTTATTAGAAGTCTGTCTTTGGATTTATTAGCTAGTACTAGTGCTTGCTTGGCCTTACGGCAATCGCTATTATACCAAGGGTGACCCGGTGACTCCTCATCCCTTGATCCTGTGTTGGGGAAAAGAGTATTAGCCAAATCAGATACTAGACCCTGATGGTTGTTCGCAATTTCAAGTAAGGAAGTGGAGGAGTCAACGGTTCCATTAACTTGATATGCAGACTCAAGATATGGGATGACCGTTTGGTAGAGGGAGGCAAACTTTTCCTGAGATTTGCAAAATACCCCCCATTTAACTCTTCTCCTACAACTAGTTAAAATTAACCTAGGGCCGGTAGGTTGACCTTTATGTGCATCTTGGGGCACGGCAGTACCATTGCAAGAATCAAGGCATTGTGGTCACTGTCATATTGGGGCACGATCTTAAAATCAGTTACCCGGTGCCAAGATTTAGTGTCCACCAAGATATAAATGGAAGAACTTCCCGGTCTGTTGTAATGGAATCAAATTATGTGCACCCATTACATGCCCCATGGGAGTGATTCAATGCGAGGGTGTTCATTTGGAGAGCCAATGGGGTCCAGGCCCTAATTGCCGGGGCATTCGACTCTGGAATGGCCCAATGCAGGTCCTCCCCACTGGGGTCACCCGCAATCAGGTCTTTCAGAGGTTCAAACTGACAATTAAAGTCACCGGCAAGGATCACCAGAGTGTTATCAGGAATGGTATGCAAAAACGTTGTCAAATGATCGAGCGTTGTAGACTCCTGGCCATGACTAACTGGGCGGGAATAGACATAAATTGCAGCTATTCTAGTCTTAGCGGGAAAGCTCAAAATAACGCAAAGTATATGTTGAGAGGAAGTCTCAACCTGTTTTACCGTGCATCCCAGGTGCACGGCCATCCAGTTACAAAGTTCCCCTGCGGGTCTTCCCCTTCCTCCACTTGCAACTGCTAGGAAAAAGGTCGCATAGCCTAGTCTGTGGGTATCCTCCCTAGCCGAGGTTTCCTGGAACATACAAATGTCATTTTCTTGGATAACATTTTTCATACATGAAGTCCTTAATTCTTGAGCAGGACAACAAGGAAGTGTTACAAACATTTTTCTTTTTTTTTACTGAGTTTTATATAGTGCAAACTTGACCCGAATTGGGTATCAGAGCGCTTTACATAGTCATTTCGATAATCGAAGATACCAAATCCATCCTGACATGAATCTCTAAAATACACATTGCCCCCTGCTCAGTTTGCCCTCAATGCTGCTTCAAGTTTTCTCTGTGAGGAAAAGGTCCATATCACAAAAATGCCAATGCTTTCTTTTTTGAGATTCTTAAAATAATAGGATGTTGTACCTTCACACTACCCTACCCTGTGCACATATTGCTTCATGATGACACTTCTCATTACTCGGCTGGGAAACTGAATATCTCAGGTGGTTGCCAAGCCTTAATTAGCTAGGACATCCTTCTCTTAGAAGCATCACTTTCAAGAAAAAACACACTAGATCAATCATTCTCTGCATGTCCACAGAAAGTCTGAAATTTCATCCTACCCTGTACCCTTACTCTCCCCACCTTTCACTTTTCTCATCAAATGTAATGCTTATAACTGCACAATTATTTAAACCAAAAAGTAACAATTCCTAGAAGCACACACGGTATCATTAACAAACAAAATATACCCAACCCAAAATGTAAACTATAGTCATACTTGTTTCAATAATAATATCGAGTTATAGTTTGCATGACTCTTCTGCAAGATATGAATTGCGGAGTTCATCATAACTGATGAATTTCAGTGCAATTTAATTCACACCCATAAATGTCTTTTAACTGTGAAGTTTGCACTCCAACACACATAAAACGGCTGAAACGGGTTATGCCAAACCTGCCATAAAGTACTTAAGCACTGTGCATCAGTTGGTTTTGTGTAAATCCATTCATTATTTTTTCCACAAATTAGCATTTAAATAGAGGCTCACATTGGGCAGAAGGTATTCAATTTAAGAAAATAACAGTGATCTCTGGATGAGGGAGGTTCTGCGAATATCCTAAAATACAAGATTAAGACAAAATAACAAAATCTTTTGGCCAAAGGAGATTTTTCTTCTGTCTACTTTTTCATATTCTCGGATAAAAAGATGGGTCTGAGGATCTAAAAGAATCTGATCGTCTGCTATGGCCACCTTAACAGGACTCAGGGAATTGTCCCCAATTGATGGCAAAACGATTAAATGAGCACATAAGGGGCACGCTCAACACACACTGACATTGTTGTCAATGCAGGGGTCTAAGGAGAAACTCTTTGCAATAGAATAAAACAAAAATGCATTTTTTTGTGGATTTGCGGATCCTCGGAGGCATCTAGAGATGCCCCCTTATACTGTGGAGCCAGATATTGTTCTGAAGTCACTAAAAGCTTTCCCCACCTGGTACACTAATACCAAGGCAAACTTTATGAATTAAAGAGCTAGGCTTTCCATGGGCAAAGGTGATTACTATCAAGCTACCGACCATACATTAAACCCACACCAAGGTGGTTACGACCAAGATACCGCTCACCTCGTAGACAAGCACCAGGGCATGCTTTGCAGACTGGAGGGGCCTAGCTGTTCATAGGATAAAGGCTGTCAGAGCCCAGCTACCACACATCCTTTACACCTGCACAAAGGCCATCTTACTGACTGTAAGTACCTGGCTGCATATGGGCAAAGGTAATTAGGGGGTGATTAGGATGGCGGGCGGATCGCCACCGCTGGGCCGGAGGTGGCGATCCACCCACCATCGTACAGTGATTTACCCCACGCCATATTATAATGGTGGGGGTATCGCGGCGGATGCTAAGTCTGTCTGATGCTTTTCTGCCGGTCGACAATCATTCCGGTTGCCAGCCGGGTGGACTTGGGCCACAATATGGTGGCGTTGGCTTGCAGGCACCGCCATCCATATGATGATGAGCCATGGAAAGGCTGGTGGGGATGTGCTTTGGGGGCCCGTTGCAGGCCCCCGGGGAGGGGTTGGGGTGTGGGGGCTTGAGGGTTTGCACATGGGGGGTACCCATGGTACCCTCCTCCATTTCCATGTACAAGGTGGCAGGCACCGCGCGGTGCCTGCCACGTTGTGCATGGAAATTCACACCATGGCACTTTAGCATTGCGACGGGTGCTGCTTACAGCAGCACCCGCCACAATGTCAACAATGCAGAATGCGACCACCAGGGTGGCAGTCGCATCCTAATTAGCGGTGCGGGACCACCGCACGTCTTGCGGCTGGTCTCAGCACCGCGAGGATGGCAGGTAGACTAAAGTCCGCCCGCCATCCTGATCACCACCTTAGAGTCAACCAACCTACAAACCATTACACCAACACCAGGGCAAGCTTCCTAGGCTGGAGGGGCCTGGCTGCACATTTTCAAAGATGGTTAGTGTCAACCTACCACCCACTTGTTACACCCACAGCAATGCAACTTTCGTGGACTGTAGGGGCCCCACGGTGCATGGACAGAGGACGTTAGCAAGAAGCTAATGCCTACTGTGAAAATCCACCACAGGACAAGATTTACAGACATAAGGGCACAGCTGCAAAAATTCCAAAGTCAAAAGCTCCGCTCATCTAACCAGGGCAGTCTTCACAGACTGAAGGGTGCAGTTACAAAACAAATGAAAAAGCAGAAACACCAATCTGCCCCTCCAGCCCATAACATCAGAGGCTGGTTAAGCCCCCAAATTCTCCTTTGCTCAGGGACACCGAGGCCAGGGCAATTTTATGGACCGAAGGGCCCAGCAGTGAAACCACCACAAGGCATATCTGCCAAGCCCGTCCACAACTGGGCCAAGATTTATGGCCTGCAGGGTCCAGCTGCAAAATCGCCTTAAGTCAGACACACCAGCCTCCTTCCTAAAAGTTATAAAACTAAAGCCATGGCTAGCCACATGGACTGAAAGGCGCAAAAGACTCTCCAAGCTCCAACAAAACTCCAGAACACCACCACCGGGACAAGCTTCACAGACTAAAGGGCCCAGCTGTGAAGCTTCCAAAAGGCGGAACTATCAGGCTCTCCCTATCCCCTCATTACACCATCACTAGGGTAAGCTTCATGGACTGAGAGGCCCAGAGGTAAAATAACAACAGAAGAACCAACTAGCTCTCACATTCACCCTAATAAACCAACATCAGGGCAAGCATCACAGACTGAAGAGCCCAGCTGTGGAAAGAGGAAACCAACAAGCTCGGCCTGTCAAATCAGAACACCAATGTCAGGACAAGCATCATGGACTGAAAGACCGAACTGTGAAACTTACAAAAGGTGGAGTCACCAAGCTCTACCTATTGCCCCAGACACCAATGCCAGTGCAACCTCATACACTGAAGGGCCCAGCTTTGAAACTGTCAAAATGTGGAACTGCCACCTCTGTCCATCGCTCTAGAACACCAATGTCAGGGTAAGTCTCACGGATGGAAGGGCCATGCTGTGCATGGGCAATTGTGGTTTCTGCCAATCTATCACCCACCTGGTAGATCAACACAAGGGGAAGCTTCCTGTAATAGCCAAGCTAGCAGCCATTCAATAGCCCAAGGATTGGACAAGCTTCCCAGGCAGGAGGGACCCTTGCAAGTGGACCAAGTCATTGTCGACCAATTTACCACCCACCTGATAGACCAATGCCAGGCCAGTCTTCCCAGAACACAGGTACTCAAATGCACAGGGTAGGTGACTGTGCAGTAGGGTCAAGGTCACAGTGTACTTCTTTGAGACTATTGATCTCACCCCCACTACAGATAACCAAAAGCCATCTACTGTGCACATGAAATGCCCATGAAGGATTTGCACACAGCCAAATGTTACATTTTGAAGTTGGGCCTCAGGGCCTGGCCTGCTTGTCTCTGCTCTCTACCCCTGTTGTGCAAAGTCAAAGGAAGCAAGAAGTGCAGATTAGCTACTGGTGTAGGTCTGAGAATACACAAAACATGTATATGTAGTCAACCCTTTCTACGTATATCTACTTTCCCTGTGCTATAATGGTTACATCTTATAGAAGCATTTTCCAACAAAGACTGCATCTATTGTCTATAAGTCACAGCCAAAATCTGTGCACTGATTATATTTAAACATAGGTTGTGGTACAAAAAATACTTCCACATTGAATACAATCAAACAAACACAGTCATTCATAGGCAAAAACAAAGGTCTGAAGGCAACTTCCTATGCAATTTGACCGACCCCAAGATCAATTTGGTGCGGCCTAAGTGGTGTACATTTGGAAAGATCTAAGAGTTGCCTGGCAAAGGAATTCTCATTCTTGGATAGAGGGTCGGATGGCTGATGGCCCCTAATTTCTGCACCGTACAAAGCCGTCCCCTAGCTTGAACTTTATAAATTTCCATCACTGGCCCAACCATTTTGTAAGTGCATTTCCTGAGCATCTTTGCTAGCCCCCCCACCCCCCGTTGTCTGTGCCAACTTTAGACTGGCCTTTTTTATTTGTGCACCCCACTCCATTTTCAAAGTGAGTGGTATTCCCAAGTATTGGAAGACGGTCACTTTCTGTGGTTTCCCATCTAGCTGAGGATTTGGTTATGTGGTATTTCCTGCATTAAAAGCCATGTATTTGGTTTTCTGTGAATTTATTTCTAAACCCCTACTTTTACAGAATGAATAATAAATATCTAGAGCCCGCTGTATTCCCGTAGGGGACTTAGATAGTTGGAGGGTATCGTCAGCGAACATCAAGGCAGGTACCTTGAGGTTTGTCAACCTAGGAGTATCTATGTCCCTCCCTGCAATCAAGGCCTCCACAAGGTCATTAATAAATAAGCAGAAAAAGTTAGGGCCAACACACACCCTTGTCGTACCCCTCTAGCTATAGATATGGGATCAGTGAGCTCACCGTATTTTCCCATGCCTGATTTGGGCAAAATTACATTCATGGAGCCGTTTCATCTGGTGGCGATACGGAGAGCCCCCAGATATAGAAGAATGGCCCACAATTTGTCCCTGGGGACCAGATCAAATGCTGATTTTAAGTCCACAAAGATTAAATAAAGGCTGCCACCCTCCAAAAACACTGTCTTCTTATTTGATCTATTGTGGACATTCTGGCTCTAAAACCAGCCTGGTAGGGGCTAAGTATAGTATACTCCTCCATCCAGCTCTCTAATCAACCCAACAGCACTCGTGCATATATCTTCTAGGTGACATCTATAAGGTTGATTGGGCGATAGTTAGCAGGAAGGAGTGGTGAGCCCTTTGTAAAAATTGGGATAGTTTCTGCCCCCAACCAGGTCATAGGAATTGGCATTCCCTGCATGATGGCATTAAACAGGGTCCATAAGAACGGGGCCCAAATATTAGGCTCATTAAGGAAGAGGTCACCTGGGATATTGTCTAGGCCCAGTGCCTTAGAGGGGATTACCCTACTTAGGGCATCCATTATCTCTTTTAAAGAGGTTACTGGAACATCAAAAAGGGGTGACTGCAAGTGTAGGCACTCATTTGTGGTCTGCCCTGCTTCACCCTCTACCCTTGCATATAAGGACTCAAAGTGGGACTTCCAGACCTCTGCCCCCAAGTTTGGTCCTATTGCCAATTTACCCTCTGTGCTGCCACTATTTACTAAATTCCAAAATGTCCTCTTGTCCCTGTACATATGGCGCTTTTCAGGCGCATTTATCACCATTGTTTCTTTTCCACATTGATTATATTTTTGTGGGCAATCCACTTGTCTTTTATTAGAAGTCTGTCTTTGGATTTATTAGCTAGTACTAGTGCTTGCTTGGCCTTACGGCAATCGCTATTATACCAAGGGTGACCCGGTGACTCCTCATCCCTTGATCCTGTGTTGGGGAAAAGAGTATTAGCCAAATCAGATACTAGACCCTGATGGTTGTTCGCAATTTCAAGTAAGGCAGTGGAGGAATCAACGGTTCCATTAACTTGATATGCAGACTCAAGATATGGGATGACAGTTTGGTAGAGGGAGGCAAACTTTTCCTGAGATTTGCAAAATACCCCCCATTTAACTCTTCTCCTACAACTAGTTAAAATTAACCTAGGGCCGGTAGGTTGACCTTTATGTGCATCTTGGGGCACGGCAGTACCATTGCAAGAATCAAGGCATTGTGGTCACTGTCATATTGGGGCACGATCTTAAAATCAGTTACCCGGTGCCAAGATTTAGTGTCCACCAAGATATAAATGGAAGAACTTCCCGGTCTGTTGTAAGGGAATCAAATTATGTGCACCCATTACATGCCCCATGGGAGTGATTCAATGCGAGGGTGTTCATTTGGAGAGCCAATGGGGTCCAGGCCCTAATTGCCGGGGCATTCGACTCTGGAATGGCCCAATGCAGGTCCTCCCCACTGGGGTCACCCGCAATCAGGTCTTTCAGAGGTTCAAACTGACAATTAAAGTCACCGGCAAGGATCACCAGAGTGTTATCAGGAATGGTATGCAAAAACGTTGTCAAATGATCGAGCGTTGTAGACTCCTGGCCATGACTAACTGGGCGGGAATAGACATAAATTGCAGCTATTCTAGTCTTAGCGGGAAAGCTCAAAATAACGCAAAGTATATGTTGAGAGGAAGTCTCAACCTGTTTTACCGTGCATCCCAGGTGCACGGCCATCCAGTTACAAAGTTCCCCTGCGGGTCTTCCCCTTCCTCCACTTGTAACTGCTAGGAAAAAGGTCGCATAGCCTAGTCTGTGGGTATCCTCCCTAGCCGAGGTTTCCTGGAACATACAAATGTCATTTTCTTGGATAACATTTTTCATACATGAAGTCCTTAATTCTTGAGCAGGACAACAAGGAAGTGTTACAAACATTTTTCTTTTTTTTTACTGAGTTTTATATAGTGCAAACTTGACCCGAATTGGGTATCAGAGCGCTTTACATAGTCATTTCGATAATCGAAGACCCCAAATCCATCCTGACATGAATCTCTAAAATACACATTGCCCCCTGCTCAGTTTGCCCTCAATGCTGCTTCAAGTTTTCTCTGTGAGGAAAAGGTCCATATCACATAATGCCAATGCTTTCTTTTTTGAGATTCTTAAAATAATAGGATGTTGTACCTTCACACTACCCTATCCTGTGCACATATTGCTTCATGATGACACTTCTCATTACTCGGCTGGGAAACTGAATATCTCAGGTGGTTGCCAAGCCTTAATTAGCTAGGACATCCTTCTCTTAGAAGCATCACTTTCAAGAAAAAACACACTAGATCAATCATTCTCTGCATGTCCACAGAAAGTCTGAAATTTCATCCTACCCTGTATCCTTACTCTCCCCACCTTTCACTTTTCTCATCAAATGTAATGCTTATAACTGCACAATTATTTAAACCAAAAAGTAACAATTCCTAGAAGCACACACGGTATCATTAACAAACAAAATATACCCAACCCAAAATGTAAACTATAGTCATACTTGTTTCAATAATAATATCGAGTTATAGTTTGCATGACTCTTCTGCAAGATATGAATTGCGGAGTTCATCATAACTGATGAATTTCAGTGCAATTTAATTCACACCCATAAATGTCTTTTAACTGTGAAGTTTGTACTCCAACACACATAAAACTGCTGAAACGAGTTATGCCAAATCTGCCATAAAGTACTTAAGCACTGTGCATCAGTTGGTTTTGTGTAAATCCATTCATTATTTTTTCCACAAATTAGCATTTAAATAGAGGCTCACGTTGGGCAGAAGGTATTCAATTTAAGAAAATAACAGTGATCTCTGGATGAGGGAGGTTCTGCGAATATCCTAGAATACAAGATTAAGAAAAAATAAACAAAATCTTTTGGCCAAAGGAGCTTTTTCTTCTGTCAACTTTTTCATATTCTCGGATAAAAAGATGGGTCTGAGGATCTAAAAGAATCTGATTGTCTGCTATGGCCACCTTAACAAGACTCAGGGAATTGTCCCCAATTGATGGCAAAACGATTAAATGAGCACATAAGGGGCACGCTCAACACACACTGACATTGTGGTCAATGCAGGGGTCTAACGAGAAACTCTTTGCAATAGAATAAAACAAAAATGCATTTTTTTTTGGATTTGCAGATCCTCGGAGGCATCTAGAGATGCCCCCTTATACTGAGGAGCCAGAGATTGTTCTGAAGTCACTAAAAGCATTCCCCACCTGGTACACTAATACCAAGGCAAACTTTATGAAATAAAGAGCTAGGCTTTCCATGGGCAAAGGTGATTACTATCAAGCTACCGACCATACATTAAACCCACACCAAGGTGGTTACGACCAAGATACCGCTCACCTCGTAGACAAGCACCAGGGCATGCTTTGCAGATTGGAGGGGCCTAGCTGTTCATAGGATAAAGGCTGTCAGAGCCCAGCTACCACACATCCTTTACACCTACACAAAGGCAAGCTTACTGACTGGTAGTACCTGGCTGCATATGGGCAAAGGTAATTAGGGGTGATTAGGATGGCGGGCGGATCGCCACCGCTGGCCCGGCGGTGGCGATCCACCCACCATCATACAGTAATTTACCCCACGCCATGTTATAATGGTGGGTGGTATCGCGGCGGATGCAAAGTCTGTCTGACGCTTTTCTGCCCGTCGGCAGTCATTCTGATTGCCAGCCGGGCGGACTTGGGCCACAATATGGTGGCGTTGGCTAGCAGGCATCGCCATCCATATGATGATGAGCCATGGAAAGGCTGGTGGGGATGTGCTTTGGGGGCCCGTTGCAGCCCCCCGGGGAGGGGTTGGGGTGTGGGAGCTTGAGGGTTTGCACATCTGGGGTACCCATGGTACACTCCTCCATTTCCATGCACAAGGTGGCAGGCACCGCGCGGTGCCTGCCACGTTGTGCATGGAAATGCACACCATGGCACTTTAGCATTGCGACGGGTGCTGCTTACAGCAGCACCCGCCGCAATGACAACAATGCGGAATGCGACCACCAGGGTGGCTGTCACATCCTAATTAGCGGTGCCGGACCACCGCACGTCTTGCGGCCGGTCTCAGCACCGCGAGGATGGCAGGTGGACTATAGTCCGCCCGCCATCCTAATCACCACCTTAGTGTCAACCAACCTAAAAACCATTACACCAACACCAGGGCAAGCTTCCTAGGCTGGAGGGGCCTGGCTGCACATTTTCAAAGATGGTTAGTGTCAACCTACCACCCACTTGTTACACCCACAGCAATGCAACTTTAGTGGACTGTAGGGGCCCTGCGGTGCATGGACAGAGGAAGTTAGCAAGAAGCTAATGCCTACTGTGAAAATCCACCCCAGGACAAGATTCACAGACATAAGGGCACAGCTGCAAAAATTCCAAAGTCAGAAGCTCCCCTCATCTAACCAGTGCAGTCTTCACAGACTGAAGGGTGTAGTTACAAAACAAATGAAAAAACAGAAACACCAATCTGCCCCTCCACCCCATAACATCAGAGGCTGGTTAAGCCCCCAAATTCTCCTTTGCTCAGGGACACCGAGGCCAGGGCAAGTTTATGGACCAAAGGGCCCAGCTGTGAAACCACCACAAGGCATATCTGCCAAGCCCGTCCACAACTGGGCCAAGATTTATGGCCTGCAGGGTCCAGCTGCAAAACCGCCTTAAGTCAGACACACCAGCCTCCTTCCCAAAAGTTATAAAACTAAAGCCATGGCTAGCCTCATGAACTGAAAGGCACAAAAGACTCTCCAAGCTCCAACAAAACTCCAGAACTCCACCACCGGGACAAGCTTCACAGACTAAAGGGCCCAGCTGTGAAGCTTCCAAAAGGCGGAACTATCAGGCTCTCCCTATCCCCTCATTACACCATCACTAGGGTAAGCTTCATGGACTGAAAGGCCCAGCTGTGGAAAGAGGAAACCAACAAGCTCGGCCTGTCAAATCAGAACACCAATGTCAGGACAAGCATCATGGACTGAAAGACCGGGCTGTGAAACTTACAAAAGGTGGAGTCACCAAGCTCTACCTATTGCCCCAGACACCAATGCCAGTGCAACCTCATACACTGAAGGGCCCAGCTTTGAAACTTTCAAAATGTGGAACTGCCACCTCTGTCCATCGCTCTAGAACACCAATGTCAGGGTAAGTCTCATGGATGGAAGGGTCATGCTGTGCATGGGCAATTGTGGTTTCTGCCAATCTATCACCCACCTGGTAGATCAACACAAGGGGATGCTTCCTGTAATAGCCAAGCTAGCAGCCATTCAATAGCCCAAGGATAGAACAAGCTTCCCAAGCAGGAGGGACCCTTGCAAGTGGACCAAGTCATTGTCGACCAATTTACCACCCACCTGATAGACCAATGCGAGGCCAGTCTTCCCAGAACACAGGTACTCAACTGCACAGGGTAGGTGACTGTGCAGTAGGGTCTAGGTCACAGTGTACTTCTTTGAGACTATTGATCTCACCCCCACTACAGATAACCAAAGGCCATCTACTGTGCACATGAAATGCCCATGAAGGATTTGCACACAGCCAAAGGTTACATTTTGAAGTTGGGCCTCAGGGCCTGGCCTGCTTGTCTCTGCTCTCTACCCCTGTTGTGCAAAGTCAAAGGAAGCAAGAAGTGCAGATTAGCTACTGGTGTAGGTCTGAGAATACACAAAACATGTATATGTAGTCAACCCTTTCTACGTATGTCTACTTTCTCTGTGCTATAATGGTTACATCTTATAGAAGCATTTTCCAACAAAGACTGCATCTAATGTCTAGAAGTCACAGCCAAAATCTGTGCACAGCAATGATTATATTTAAACATAGGTTGTGGTACAAAAAATACTTCCACATTGAATACAATCAAACGAACACAGTCATTCATAGGCAAAAACAAAGGTTATAGTGAAGATATACCATATGTTTAAAAAATCTCCAGAATAAACTGAAAAAAACCCAGCTAAAGAGCAGTTATGGTAACAAAACAATACATAACTGCCATTGAAATTCACCAGTAAGAGTTGAATAAACTTAACGTGACTTGCTCACTATCATGTACTGCAGATGATATCAAATATTATGTTATTCGTGATAGGCGAAATTACATAATTGATATCACTGATAACATCTAAAATGCATAGTCTTTTTCAGATTCCATGGACACTTATGAAGTGTCCTTTATACATTTTTACCACAGGCATATTGGCAATTGTAATTTGAATATTGTTTACCACATCTTTTTAATAGACAATTTTTGATATATCTATATAATTATTGTTTTCTGGGTCATTTTAGGCCTGGGAGAAATTTAAATTATTTCGGAGTAATACGAGTAATTTCAGCAAATACTCATTACTTTAGTGATGCAAAATTACCAAAATTATGTGATTACACCAGCTTGAGTAATTAAGAGCAATTATAGCAAAAATGAATCCAACACCAGGAGCACAGGAACAACAAACTAAGAAAGAGTGAGTGGATGCTGGCTACTGCTGTTTGTGCCCTGCAGCTTTTAGTTCTATTTTCTTAGTGCTAAATCGATCCTCTGGTACATTTTGACCAAAAGGGCTCATTTTGTACTAAATGCTGGATGACACTTCTCACACAATTTCACGTAATTATGAGTATATTTGCCATAATTGCACTAGAG
Source organism: Triturus cristatus (assembly GCF_964204655.1). Taxonomy (NCBI): domain Eukaryota; kingdom Metazoa; phylum Chordata; class Amphibia; order Caudata; family Salamandridae; genus Triturus; species Triturus cristatus. The sequence continues at coordinate 714,682,872 of NC_140584.1, read as the reverse complement.
AGAATTACACCCGATACGCTGACACCCAGTGAATATTACAAGTTAATTAGTGTAAAACATTAAACCCAAGCTCTTTAGCTCATATAATAAATGGAACATATTTGTATTCAGAAACAATATTGAAAAAATATGCAAAAATATCAAGTTGTAAATATCATGATGAACAAATATTATGGTGCCGATTCCAATCCTGTAAAACCCGGGTACGAATGGTCGTACGGAGCGTATTCTCCATACGACTCGTACCCGTGAAATCCTCCTTACAAACCAGCAAGTACGAATCGTACAGAAATATCATTTCCGTACGATTCGTAAAAATCTACGTGCGGCTACAAAATATCCACAATTCTGATCCGGCACATCGTGTATGTGACGTCCGGACGGAGTCAGGCAGCGTTTTACGGACCAGCAAGTACGATTCGTGCCTACGTCACTCCGCACGGCTCATTTTTTACGGTAGCCAAAAACTCCCAGGACATTGAGGACGACGCGAAGAAGGAGCACCGGTACGCGACGGACAGCCATGGACCCCATCCTACGTGTCATCCCGGCCCTCCTAGCCTACGACCTGGTGCACCGAAACCGCCGTGCACGCCGCAGAAGGTCAGAACAACACCCAGGGGCAAAGGGGGGGTAAGGGGCAGGAAACAAAACCTCTACCTAATTTTAAAAACTACCATATTCTGTACATACATTACCTCCAGGGTCTGGTCACTTCGTGGGGCATGTCCACCAATCCCTGCGTCCTGCTACAACGGCAGTGGGCGTGTACGCATACCCGTCCCCACTACAATGGTGGTATGGGCCGTACCCACGCTCTGAGGGCGTGGGTATGGCCCGTACCACCATTGCAGTGGTGATGTAGGGGTACGCGTGGTACGGGCCATACCCACGCTCTGAGGGCGTGGGTACGGCCCGTACAACCATTGTAGTGGTGATGTAGGGGTACGCGTGGTACGCGCCGTACCCATGCCCTCCGAGCATGGGTACAGCCCGTACCACGCGTACCCCTACATTACCACTACAATGGTGGTACGGGCCGTACTGCCGCTCTGAGGGTGTGGGTACGGCGCGTACCACCATTGTAGTGGTGATGTAGGGGTACGCGTGGTATAGGCCGTGCCCACGCTCTGAGGGCATGGGTACGGTGCGTACACCTACATCACCACTACAATGGTGGTACTGGCCGTACCCACGCTCCGAGGGCGTGGGTACAGCATGTACCCCTACATCACCACTACAATGGTGGTACGGGCCATACCCACACCCTCAGAGCGTGGGTACGGCCCGTACCACGCGTACCCCTACATCACCACTACGATAGTGGTACAGGCCGTACCCAAGCCCTCAGAGCGTGGGCACGGCCCATACCACGCGTACCCCTACTTCACCACTACAATGGTGGTGCAGGCCGTACCCACGCTCTGAGGGTGTGGGTACGGCGCGGCGTACCCCTACATCACCAATACAATGGTGGTATGGGCCGTACCCACGCTCTGAGGGCGTGGGTACGGCGCGTAACACCATTGCATTAGTGATGTAGGGGTACGCGCCGTACCCACACCCTCAGAGCGTTGGTACGGCCCGTACCACCATTGTAGTGGTGATGTAGGGGTACGCGTAGTACGGACCGTACCCAACCTATGAATGCGGGGGTTCGGAACGCATCACCCGTACCCCTAGGGCACCAGTACATTTGTGATACAAGGCGTACACACGCCACGAATGTTGGCTTAGGGCCTGGTGCAGCATATAACCAGTATTGTTGCAGGGATTCTGCTGATACACAGAACTATGCGAAGAACCCCAGGACCTCAGTGAATTGTGGTGTACCAGAAACTCACCTCAGAACCCAGAACCCAGTATCCGGCTAGCATAAGTGTCCCATTCGTTATCCGAGATTTAGCTCGGCGGTCCCAATGTGTAGACAACCCAGAACAAGCGACTCAGTACATACTCAGGAATGGTGGGAATCGGAAATACCTGTTCGTATATTATTCTCACATCAGTCCACAACAATAATCAACAGAGACACGTTGTAAATAAAAGGGATTTATTTTTATAGACCACGTGTCCTAAGATGCAGTACTTTGGCTAATACAAGCAGACAAATGATTAATATCAAAACCAGCAACATAGTTACAATACCATAGAATATAAAAGGGGTGATCATATTATAATGACAGTGGATACTACCACCTTCCCTTTACTAAGAAGCTAATATTATTATTATGCTAATAGAAGGTCTCTTAGGCTTGAATAGGGGACCCCATACCTCAAAGATCAGCTTAGTGAAATCACATCACAGGAGCATCAGGAGTCTTCTCGCAGGAAGGCTCGTCTTCGGTCTGAATAATAAACATGATGTCTGTGATATTAAAAGCACTAATTTTCAGGCATTTGCAGCTGCGCGTGTGTTATGGCTAAATAGTGGGCCGATCAACCTAGAGTGAAAAACATGCATTGTGTAATAACCCAGACTGTTTGTCACACCATGTACAGACCAAGGTCGCTGCGCAGAGCTTGGGATAGTAACAACAGATCGCGCTTGTGTGAAGCAAGTCTCGAGTCAGCAGTTTGTTTTAAGAAATAACATGTAAACGCAGTGCCGTGTGCAAAAGCAAAAAGATGGCTTTCTAACATCTAACGTGGTTATGCTAACTTAACAATGCTTGTACGTATTCAGAGAGAACTCACTACACGCCCCCTTGATCGAAGCACTATTTAGTAGGCAAGAAAAGAGAGAACGCAGAGTTCAGTTTCGTCAGAGCAGAACAGGGCGTAACCAATCCAAAGGTTCAGAAGGAGTTAAAGTCCGAACCGAAAAAATTGAAAAGCAAAAAGGGGAAACTGTGGTGTCCGGAAAAAAAAAATATAATCAATAAAAAAAAAAAAACTCAAAACAACCATCAGGGAGAGAGCAAAAAGAAAAATGTAAATGCCTCGGCAGGGTGCTGTCCAGGAGCGACAGGCGCCAAGGACGATAGTGCAGTCAATCCATGAATGTATAGGCAGCATATGTGGCAACCGCTTCCAACAAAAAATCATTCGCAGGGCCAGCGAAAGTCTCAGCCATCCAATCCATCAACGAGAAGGAACACACGTGTTCGTCAAACAGCGGAGCTTCCAGCACGACCAGAGGGCATCCGGAATGTTCCTCCAAATAGCTCATAGCCAAGAAGTTGTAGGCAGCTGTAGAGATGTCCCAATTACCCAGGATCCCATGTGCCGCTCCGCAAGCCATTATCCGGACACCAGAACAGGTCAACTCGTGAGACACTAAGGGCCTCATTAGTCGATCGAAATCCGGCACCGGAGACACCAGGCTGGTCAAGCACAAATCCAAAGGCCATTCAAAGGGACAATCCAGGCAGTGAAGCACAGGCTGCACGCAGGTGAAGTAGCAATACCGGAAAGATAATCCATATGCCAGGCTTAACGTCGCCAATGGCAGAGTTCCATAAAAGTCAAGCATCCTATCCCGAAGAAGATGCAGGCGGGACAGGTGCACGTGTGGCACAGAAGGAGCAGCCATTCCGTAGTATGAAAAGGAAAAGCAGCACACCCGCCACTAGTGCCAGAAGCAGCGGAACACCTCCAAAGATGCTCGAGAAAAGTGAATGAAAAAAGCCCGGAACCACACCAAAAATAGTTTGGAAAGAGGTCACGAGACCCGAGCCCACAAGTTTAAAAAAATGAGCCAGGCCGGTCGTGGACGAGGCATTGAAAATAGTTTGGATCAAAGAGCCGAAATGCAGGGGGAGGTCAGTATTCAGAAGCGCCTGTACCTCAGTGCGCGTATTAGCAACGTGAAGGTCGAATGTTTCACGTGATGAAGTCAAAGACACCTCTTTTTGGGACAATAGGGCTCTTATTCTGCTCAACTTGTTGAACTCTGCTTTCAAGGTTGGAATCGAAGGCCAGATGGAAGCATCCAGCCGCCCATGCGGGGGTGGAAAGAGAACATTATTGCAGCAGACCACTTTCTGCGAGACAGTTACAATATACGGGATTCCCACTAACATCCCACAGCAAGCTTCACTATTCAAAATCAAATAACTACCGTTAGCAAGCAGTGTGAAAGAAGGCGTAATCACAGGCACTGGGACACCCCGTAAGATGCATGCTAAGTTCGGTGCTTGTACATTGCATGCGCCGTGTAATTGAATGTGCCTACATACCAAGGAATGGTCAGGTGACGTGGTACATTCCTCGCCCTTCAAATAAACCTCAGTCCCGTCCCTAGTACATCTATACGTAAAGGGGAGGGACCAAACCTCATGTATGAAAGCGGTGCCCAGCGGTTCATATCTACCCAAAGCATAATGTTTCATACAAGACGTAAACTTAAAAAGTGCAAACGGGAGAGTTATCAATCCGTGGATTAACCACGTAGCCGAATTGATCTCCGCTACAGAAAAAGGCAATGGTTCTAATTTTTCAATATGTAACAATGAAAATGTAGCATCCTTCATGGACATAAATCGCTGCTTGTCAGTAAGGTTAAAGGGAAGGAATAACGATGTAGTGTTAAGATAGTCCCAAGGGACTCTCCCTGCCTTTAAAGTCTGCAATGTCCATGCAAACTGCATAACAGAACGCAACTGGTTTTGACCATGATATAACACAGACATATCATCATGCACAATATCAACAACTGATGAAACAATATTATCTAATGTATAAATCCTAGAAGAGAGAGTGCTAATGCTATTATCTATAACGGCCAAAACCTTCTCCATGTTTGCTTGGTCAATAGCTCGCAATCTGGAAGCCGCCTCAATCTGTGACAACTTCCAGACTTCGTTGTAAATAGCATACGCCCACCTCTTGGTTCTGCCACCCACAGGACCCTTAACAAAATCATTCAAATCTATTTTGTCATGTAATTGTGATAAATGAACTTTGACAGACGCCAAAGTGGAATGTTGCAGCCAAGATTGACATAACTTGCCCACAGAGTATGTAGTTACAGTATGTGACGACTCAAACCGAGGGTCTACGCGTTCCAGAGTATACCCCGGTTTCAGCCCCAGAAAACGTCGTTGACAGATATCTGAACTGCTTTGCCAAATTAACCAACCCTCACTATTAACTTTCGAAATATTGAAAGATGTATTTGAAACTAAGGATTGCAAAGCAGCAAGGGACAGATCTGTGTGGTTATCCCAATTTGGATAAGCGCCCAGATCTGGCACAGAAGGTGACTTTAATTGTTTAGAAGTAGCCAATCCAAAACAGGTGGTTTGGAAGATGGATGAATTTAAAAATAAAATATGATTTGGTATAAGACAGGCACGATGTAAAGCCTCTGTACCCTGTACCTGCCACGGCTTGGAACCCCAAACCGACTTTAGATCAATAGTAGCCTTCCATACATCATAACCTTTGATTGACAACTCGTCCATAAAGGACTTAGAATAAAGTAGCTTCGTGTGTGTCAGTCTAACCTTTGCGGCAGACTCAGGCAGCACCTTAAAATAAAACGCTGCCGGGTTGGAAACACTGAAATCGGTAAAATATGAATACTTGTTAATTAGTGTTTGTGAACTTCCGAATTCGGGAGTAGGACAGTGTTCCCATTGGGTATAATTTACAAAATTTCTAAATGTATTAGCTTTATGCAGGAAATGATTGCCATAATGTTGAAAACAATACTGTTCCGCATAATTAGCCGCATTTTCATATAAATCTTCAGCGTCAAAAGCGGCATAATATTTTAAATCAGAAAACAGTGATTCAATGGCGTGTACATCCCAATCATCAGAACGTATGTTCTGCCTAACCACATCACCCATAGAAACACGAAATACATTAGGTACATTAATGACCTCTGTAGGCCCATGAATTTGGAATTTAACAGCATCCCATGCGATTCCATCCAAGACGGGCCAGGCAGTAATATTCACAAAAGTCTGGTCCCTCTTCATGATGTGGGACGAGGAGTGGGGGGCCAAAGTTCCATTGATAAGTCTAATTGTCGATCTCTCACTCAGATAGTGGCCATCCACAAGACGGAAAAAAACTATCACAAATCCAATGGACATAAACAAAAAAACACTGAAAAGCAACAGCCAAATGTATGTCCAAGGGGCAATCAAAAAATGTCTCTTAAACCAGCTGAAAAAAACTGTAATGTTCGATGGGGGGCTTGAGGGCAATGAGTTAGTGTCAAAGGAGAAACGGGACTGGCCAAGTGCCGTAGATTGTAAAACAGGCGAGGGACCACGTGTAGGATAAGCATACTCAGTTTCTTCGGGCAAACCACCTGCCGATGGCATCAACAAGGGATCAGTAACCGTTTGCATCTCGATGGCAACATCAGGCAAGATGTTAGAAGCAAGAGTCAACATTGAATTTCTTTGCATCGTCTGGCATGAAACTGCTGGAGTCATGCTAAGAAGTATCGGCCACTCGCTGAAGTTTGACATTGTCAATAGAGATGTACCTGTTTTCTTTGCGACCAGGAAGTGGAGGTAAAATGACTGTTCTTGTACCCTGCACTCCAAGCACTGGAACTGGTGCACGATAAGAGGGGCCGAACTCCTTCTTGTTCTCCACCTTCTCACGGACCAGATCTCCAACTCGGGGTAGCCAGCCGACTACCGGAACCTGAACTTCAACTTCAGATGTGGAGGGCAAGTGTTCCTTCGATAGAGTGTCTCTGGCTTCTTGTAGAGTCTGTAAAACAGCACAGTGATCATCTACGTCAAAGGGTGCGGTCGACGCCGCCATGTCTAGACCATCAAGGTCTGGTACAAACATTCTGATTCCGAAGAGCATCATGTACGGGGTCCGCCCACCCAGAGACCTTCTAGGGAGATTATTAAGTGCACGTTGAACGTTATACAAATGGGCTAGCCAGTTCCGGCCTGTGCCCAAAACACGGGCTGTCAATGATTGCTTTAAGTCACGGTTCATTCGCTCCACCACACTATTACCCTCAGGTCGGTAGGGGGACGAAAATTTGACTAGGACCCCCAAATTTCTCATAGCCTCCTTGTAAGCCTTAGAGGCGAACGCAGGGCCCTGATCAGAATGGAAGGTACCACACGCAAAAGTTCCCACAAAGACACGCAAATCTCTGATGACAGTCCGCGAGTCAGCACTCCTTTGTGGCCATACCCACAGAAAACGTGTGCACGAATCCACTGCAACCAAGATGTACTTGTACGCAGTATCAGAAGAAAAAGGACCGCAGTGATCCAAATAAACACAACCAAATGGTTTATTGGATATGTACAACTGTGTTTGTGATGGGCGCGCAACAGTAGAAGGTTTAATCTGTTGGCAAATGTCACAATCAAGAACATAAGCGCGCGCTTGTTTATATAAACCAAACCACCAGTAACGTTGTTGTAGCAGAGAGATAGTGGCCGACACTCCGGCGTGGGCTGACGCCAACCCCTCATGAGCAGCCAGAATCAGTGCGGGTCTGCAGTCCGCGTTGGGAATAATTCTGTCACCAACGTCGTTAATCCTCACTAATGGGACATTATCAGGACTTAAATGGTAAACATAACGAGAAGGAAAACCCTTCGGGTAATCGCCTCCCTTTTCTGTAGCAGCAATAGCTGCCAAGATGTCATCATCAATCTTACTTTTTGATCTGGTAACTGCTGCCACTAAGTATGTAGCCACTGCTGTTTTTGCTGCCTCGTCAGCCAAGCTGTTGCCGACAGCATGGACACCAAGTCGTTGGTGACCAAGAGTGTGAATTACATTCACGAGTGGGAGACGTTCTTTAAAGTCCGCCACTCGAACCCAAAGCGTTTTATGCTTAATTGTGCCACCTTTTGTGTCTCGATAATCATTCTGAGACCAGAAGTGTAAATTGTCATTATAGGATTGGACACAGTAAAAAGAATCACTCACTATTAGAGTAGTGACTCGGGGATCAGCAAACTCCAGTGCAAGCACTAGAGCCCGAAGCTCCGCCAATTGCGCGGTACAATCGCCCAATGACTGCGTATGCACCGCATCAGATTGGAATTCACCATTTACGAAAGTACCTACGACAATTGCGCAAGCCGCTGAGTAGGCGTGCTTTGATCCAATTGCGGGCTGCGCAGACCCGTCAGTGTATATGACACAATGGTATTCTTCGAGCGGGCGCAAAGACAGAGGAGCCGGATGAACGAATTCATACTGCAAGAACTCTTGAGTCTGTAATGAGGCATCAAAGATGTAGGTGACGTCTGGCGACGTCAGTGTTGTGGCCCATTGTATCCACCGGGGATGCAAAGCTTTAGAATTTGGTACACTTGCCTTTGTCACCGCTTCTAAGGCGGGATAGGGTGTTACAACCAGAATCTGTTTCCCATGTGACAGTGCGCGTTCTTTAAGGATCGCCATCTGTACAGCAGTCAGAACTTTTTCGACCGCGGAAAAACGTAATTCAGCAGAGGTGTACAAGTGGGATTTGTACGCAATGGGGACTGTATCGCCCTCATTAAACGTCAAATACGTGAAACCCACGGCGCCTGGCACTATTCTTATTACCAGGTTGGTGCGGTTATCACGTGTCAGCAAATATTGTGAAGCAAGAAGGTCAGCCTGTAAAGACTGCAAAATTTTAGAATGTTCCAGCTGCCAGCTAGACTTCGAAAATGTGGGTTGTACCAAGGCGTAAAGCGGCTTGATACGCTGGGCATAATCAGGAATGTAGGTACGGCCGAAATTCAGAAAGCCCAGCAGAGATTGTAATTTCTTTAGTGTCGTTGGCGCACTCAAGCATGCGCACTTCTCCAGAAAGTGGGGAGCTAACCCCTTTCCTTCATTATTGAGCTCGTAGCCCAAAAACAACACTGTATATTCCGCGATGTGAGACTTCGCAAAATTGAATTTGTAGCCATAGTCAGCAAAACTCACTACAATATTGTCGACTCGAGACAGATGCGGCAACAGCTCGTCATCCGTGAGATAGATATCGTCAACATAGGAGTATGCCTCGGGGTCTATTCTTTCTAAGAGAGAAACCACGCGAGCGGAAAAGACGCCAGGGCTATTTTTGTAGCCCATGGCTAATCTCGTAAACTGTTTTTGTTTACCGCCCGAAGTAAACGCTGTCCACTGGCTACTCAGTGTGGACAGGTTATGGCTAAAAAAGCCATTGGAAATGTCAAGTGTCGTTTTAAACCGTTTACGCACGAGACTGTCGACTAGAGCCGAGCTATGTGTATTTTGTACCGCGCAGGTCCGGCAATGAGAGTTTAGGTGCCGGTAATCCAAAACTAAACGGTACGAGCCGTCAGGCTTCGTTACAGTGAATAAAGGGTTATTCATAGGGGACACACATGTTTCAATTACACCCTGATATTCCAATTGTTCAAGGATCGCCGCGACGTGAGGTCTAGCTTCACGACGCATGGGATATTGGGGCTGTGGCTGGGGCATAGACCGCAATGGAATCTCATGGCAGGGGGACAATCGGTCCCAACCCACCTGAGTACGATACACCGCTGGCGCAAGTGCCAGCGCCCACTCACCAGCGTACATTTCAGCTTGGTCCTTAGGCACCGTGTGCGCAAAGGACGGGAGGATTTTCTCCTCCCCTCTAGGAGCTTCCAAAATGAAGGCCGGGGGCCAATCTGCCTCCGCTAGGAGGATATCATAGGTGGTGGTCAGATTATCCCAAAAAATCCCTTTTATAGTACGTTGTATGTCACCCTCTATTAATAAGACTATTTCAAAAAGTCTATCAGGGGGAGCCACTCTGGTGTCAGCTGTTTCAACAGTAACCAACACATCAGTTGCTGTCGCCGCCAGAAATGGACGCAGTGCTTGACGGACTATGGTAATTTCTGCCGCGCTGTCCAGTAGCGTCAGCGCCCATGTCCGGTTCTGAAGCTGTGTCCGCACTATCTGAGGCATATTTTGCCGTCAGAGCCGCCACTTTCTTCTTCTGAAACGGGGGTCTTTGTCGAGCAAACTCGTCCTGCTTGCCTTTACCCTCAGTCTGTCGGGGTTGGTCACGCTGTTGTGGAGCACCCCGACCTTTGCCACCGCCTCCGCCACCAGACTGTGTAGCCGATGTGTCCTGTGAAGAACGAGGAGAGCGCGGTTCAGAAACCTGAAATCTATCAGGAGACTTAATAGTTGCACGATCTCGCAGATCATAAGTGCGTTCACTACTTGACTGAACGGGAGAGGCAGGCCGAGAGCCCTGTTTCTGCTGCTGCTTCCCCTGTTGTTTAGTCCGCCAAGGTTGTTTTGGAAAAATTGGCCGACCATCCTTACCAAAAGTTTCTGCCTTACCCTGCTGCTTAGAATCGGGATTTTTGATCACAGGCTTAACTCCTAAAGAGCTACGACCCAAATCACGATATGCTTCTGCAATTATTTTAGCAAATTCCTGCGGCTTGTCCTCTTCAGCAACTTTCTTCAGTTCATTACGAACCTGAAAGTGCAACGCATCACCCTTAAGGTTTCCCATTATCATGGTAGCCACCAGGCCAAAATCTCCGAGGAGCCGCATCCCCAATTCTATCGCAGACTCCGCTCCATGGTCCTCTTGAACCTGTTTAATGATGGAGGGCAGCTGTAACATAGACGGAGTGCCGAAGCACTGCGCGTACGTCGCAGCAAAAATCTTACCCCAGGATACACAGTCATCTATATGGGGAACTAAGTCTTTAGGCAAACTAATGGTGAGGATCCTGTGTTTTTCCACAGGAGTTGTATGCGGATAAACCGCCTCTATTTGGTCAAATTTTTCAGCAAGCCAAAAAGGATAATCATCCCTTGTGAGGGGGCGCTTGCCCACAACAGAATTGACCATAACAGGACTAATGACCACCGCGTGACGATCACTAGGTTGTCCCGCACTAACAGGCGCCCCCGCCTGTACAGTGCGCGACACATACTGCACTAACGCCCTATATACCGTTATAAGGGCAGTGTGTAGTACACGCAATTCATCCACCGTCACCGTGAGGTAACGGGGATGAGGCGTAAATCCGGCTAGTACCGGCCAAGTGGCCCCCGCAATTGATAAAGGGCCCATTCTCGGCGGTATAACCACATGGGGGAGGGCGCCATTAAACCAAATCTGATGTTGCCAAGCAGATATTGGTATCTCCTGTGTCCTATAAGGCGCATAGGCGGCAGGCACGGCAGTGGCAGTGTAAGAATGAAATGTATCATCATTACCACTGACTGCCGGAATCGTCACCCAAGAGTAGAACAACTCAAAGGGGTGAGCCGCATCGGCTCCCACCACAAAGATGACGTCCATGCCCGCGTCCGGCACCCCATACTGCGTCAAGTGACGTTTCAGGGCCGCACGGCTATGCGCCGCAATATTAATTGCCATAAGGACAAGCTATACTTCAAGTATTCAGTAGCACAAGGGTTCAATAACCTTTTTAATGATCAAGCTTGAAGGAACCTATATCAATAGAACTAGGTAGGTTTAAATCCGTCAGACTTGTTATCCGGAAACAAGAATGATGGTGCTGTGGACTAAATGTAAGCACTACTAAGGCGTTTCAACTCATAGACCAAACGTTAGGTGCGCCATGTTGCAGGGATTCTGCTGATACACAGAACTATGCGAAGAACCCCAGGACCTCAGTGAATTGTGGTGTACCAGAAACTCACCTCAGAACCCAGAACCCAGTATCCGGCTAGCATAAGTGTCCCATTCGTTATCCGAGATTTAGCTCGGCGGTCCCAATGTGTAGACAACCCAGAACAAGCGACTCAGTACATACTCAGGAATGGTGGGAATCGGAAATACCTGTTCGTATATTATTCTCACATCAGTCCACAACAATAATCAACAGAGACACGTTGTAAATAAAAGGGATTTATTTTTATAGACCACGTGTCCTAAGATGCAGTACTTTGGCTAATACAAGCAGACAAATGATTAATATCAAAACCAGCAACATAGTTACAATACCATAGAATATAAAAGGGGTGATCATATTATAATGACAGTGGATACTACCACCTTCCCTTTACTAAGAAGCTAATATTATTATTATGCTAATAGAAGGTCTCTTAGGCTTGAATAGGGGACCCCATACCTCAAAGATCAGCTTAGTGAAATCACATCACAGGAGCATCAGGAGTCTTCTCGCAGGAAGGCTCGTCTTCGGTCTGAATAATAAACATGATGTCTGTGATATTAAAAGCACTAATTTTCAGGCATTTGCAGCTGCGCGTGTGTTATGGCTAAATAGTGGGCCGATCAACCTAGAGTGAAAAACATGCATTGTGTAATAACCCAGACTGTTTGTCACACCATGTACAGACCAAGGTCGCTGCGCAGAGCTTGGGATAGTAACAACAGATCGCGCTTGTGTGAAGCAAGTCTCGAGTCAGCAGTTTGTTTTAAGAAATAACATGTAAATGCAGTGCCGTGTGCAAAAGCAAAAAGATGGCTTTCTAACATCTAACGTGGTTATGCTAACTTAACAATGCCTGTACGTATTCAGAGAGAACTCACTACAGTATATTGGGGTGTGTTCATGGCCAGGACAGCAGTGTACTGCTCCAAGGGAGCGGGTGGGTGGGTGGGTGTCTGCCTAGGATTCCCAGCAGTGGACAAAGACATGTGAGGCGTGGGTGCAGAGGAATACCAGCAGTGGACAGAGACATGTGAGCGATGGGTGCAGAGGAATACCAGCAGTCGACAGAGGCATGGGGGTGGGTGCCTATCACTCCCAGCATTGGACAGAGACATGTGAGCGGTGGGTGACTATCACTCCCAGCAGTGGACAGAGACATGTGAGGGGTGGGTGCAGAGGACTCCCAACAGTCGACAGAGACATGGGGGTGGGTGCCTATCACTCCCAGCAGTGGACAGAGACATGTGAGGGGTGGGTGCCTATCACTCCCAGCAGTGGACAGAGATATGTGAGGGGTGGGTGCAGAGGACTCCCAGCAGTGGACAGAGACATGTTAGGGGTGGGTGCCCATCACTCCCAGCAGTGGACAGAGACATATGAGGGGTGGGTACAGAGGATTCCCAGCAGTGGACAGAGACATGGGAGTGGATGCCTATCACTCCCAGCAGTGGACAGAGACATGTGAGGGGTGGGTGCCTATCACTCCCAGCAGTGGACAGAGACATGTGACGGGTGGGTGCAGAGGACTCCCAGCAGTCAACAGAGACATGGGGGTGGGTGCCTATCACTCCCAGCAGTGGACAGAGACATGTGAGGGGTGGGTGCAGAGGACTCCCAGCAGTCGACAGAGACATGGGGGTGGGTGCCTATCACTCCCAGCAGTGGACAGAGACATGTGAGGGGTGGGTGCAGAGGAGTCCCAGCAGTGGAGAGAGACATGGGGGTGGGTACCTATCACTCCCAGCAGTGGACAGAGACATGTGAGGGGTGGGTGCCTATCACTCTCAGCAGTGGACAGAGATATGTGAGGGGTGGGTGCAGAGGACTCCCAGCAGTGGACAGAGACATGTGAGGGGTGGGTGCAGAGGACTCCCAGCAGTCGATAGAGACATGGGGGTGGGTGCCTATCACTCCCATCAGTAGACAGAGATATGTGAGGGGTGGGTGCAGAGGACTCCCAGCAGTCGATAGAGACATGGGGGTGGGTGCCTATCACTCCCAGCAGTGGACAGAGATATGTGAGGGGTGGGTACAGAGGACTCCCAGCAGTGGACAGAGACATGTGAGGGGTGGGTGCAGAGGACTCCCAGCAGTGGACAGAGACATAGGGGTGTGTACATCATTAGCAGATGACCACAGCTCCATGGGTGTATGTAGGCATCCCTAATTTTCGACTATGTTGATAGTGCCATAACAACACATCACTGACAGCAGTGTCCCACTCCCATGAGGATGGATGTCTTTCCCCCACTGCATGACACACCACATGTGGGTGTGAGGACAAATGACACATGCATACCCACCCCTGGCGGATGCAGCACAATACACACACAGATATCATGCCACAAGACTGTATAGTCATGTTAATGTCTACTAAACTAAGAGAGCCAAAGGGAACACACACTGTCACGCACATCCCAGGACTGATAGGAATGTACAGGTGCTGGGACAGCCACCAAGATGTTGTCTGTCATGGAAGGAATAGGGTGGAGTTCCTACAGATACAAAGCCCACAATTGTGAGTCAGGTGCCCAAATACCCTGCAGAACAAGTACCATATGTGTGCTAGGCTGGGATTACACACATGCATAGTGTGGAAGAGGGACAATTTCTCCATGAAGGCATGGCAACATACTCAATACACAAGTACAGTGACTAGCAAGGATGGCACAGACGATGCAGCCGGAGACATTGCTGAGCAGGCATGGCCATAGTTGAAGGGATCCGTCACCAACAAAGGACATGTAGACACATGTCAGCACAACAATTGTGCAACTCCCTGCAGGGAAGATGTCAGGTGCCACAGAGGAAGGAGCACTCCTTGGGACAATGTCTCCAAACACAAATAGCACACACGACCAAAGATTCTTTGCAGAGACCTTGTGATGGCACGCAGATACCATGGTCCACCCCATTAGCATCAGACTACAACATTTCCCTGAAACATAACACATTACCACAACCACAACTCCTGGAGCATCAGCACCAACATCAATACCTAAAATGCAATAGTAAAAAGAAAATGCTTTATTCAGCATTCAATGAAAAATAATTGAAGGACACTATTTACAAAGGCCAATGGCCAGTCCAGATCAGAAGTCCTTGGGGGGGGACACATGGCCACGCGTCTCCCCTAGCTTGCCTGCACATTAGAACCCTCAGGTTCGTCGACTGGGGGGGGGGGGCATCATGGTTTGGAAGGACCAGGCACCGCAGGGACAGGAGGGGGAAGAGTAGGTGTGGTGGGTGCAGGGCTGGATGCCCACAGGGGGTGGGGCAGTGCCAAAGGTGGAGGTGAGCTCGGCGCTGCACACTTCTGCCAGGGCATCCAGAGTATCCCCTGCACCCAAAGAAACCACAGACACAAAGGGGGGGGGGGGGTCGGAGGGATGGGGTGCAGCGCTACTGGGGGAGGGGGTGGACAGGGGGGCTCAACTCCCCTACCCGTGGAGTGCCTTGCCCATTTGCAGGCTGGTGAGCCAGTGGGGCTGAGGCCCAGCACAGCCAAGTAGCTCTCTTTGTCAGACTGTGTGGCAGGGGAGCCGAGAGGAGTGCCTTTGGAGGGACTGGGTAGTGAGGCATGCGGACTCAGACTGTGGCTGCGTGTATGCCTGCGTGCCCCAGACCCAGTGGGTGTACCTTTATCCCCCTGAGTGAGCGTGCCAGGAGGTGTGTGCCTGCCCTTACGTGTTTGTCTGCTGCCTGTGTCTGGTGGGGTGCGTGCTTGGGAATGGCTGGGTGTGCATTAGACAGGCATGGGAGTTGGAAGTGGGGATGGTGCAGGGGTAGGGGAGGACGAAGCGCTGCAGGAGACTCATTGCTGCGGTCAGTGAAGAGTCCATGGACCTCAGCAACATCTGTTGGTCAGACATCGCTGCTGACATGCCCTCCATGAACGACACCATCTGTGTCAGCAGTCTGGTGTGGCCATGGAGGACATTCAGCATCGATGTCTGGCCAACCTGCAACTGCCGCTGAATGTCCACAGACTCTGCAGTGAGGGCAGCAGGGGGGACAGGGGCAGGGGGTGCGGTGCCTGGCACGAAGGAGACACAGTGGTGCCCTGCATGGACAGAAGGGACCAGAGCAACTGGGAGGGCGGTGATGAGAATGGAGGGGGTGGGGACAGATGTTGTGCTGCTGCCAGGTGTTGTAGCAGCCTCCGCCCCCTCGAGGAGTTCAGCCTCTGACCCGTCAGCGTCGTAGTTGGTGTCGCCACCAGACAGGTCCTCTGCCTGACTCCCCTCACCCTCCGTGCCACTTGCTGCCGCAGACTCGCCAGCAGTGGTGGCACCGATGCTGGATCCCTCCTCCAGGTCCATGCAGGTGTCTCTCTCGGTGTCCTCCGATGATGCTGTGGGCAAGGTGAAGATACAGAAAATATTCAGTCACCGGTATACATCTGACATCTGAGTCCAAACAAAATATGTCACAGTGCATATCAGGAAATGCATCATGAGTAACATCTAGAATAATCCGCACATATGTAAGCCCTGCACTCCCCAGTTGGTTGACCCACCATGCCACTTGGAAACAAGGAAAATTAGGACACAACAGCAAATAATTTGATATTGAATTAAACTGAGAAGCTAGTGTCTGGGAACAGTTGAGCACAGCAAGACTATGAAGGTATGCCACCTCATGTTCACTATGAACGAAACAGTATTGGTGCACCCAAGGCCAAATAACAGACCTCAATGCTGAAGGTGTCCCCAAACTCAGAGACCTGTGAGTACTTTGGAAACCCAAACGAAATACATTGTGATCCCTTGGGAATAACAACACTTTACACAATCTCCATGTTTAGAATGTGTGAGCGTGCCACTTTGTGAACAGAACACACATGTACCTGTATAAAAGAAGTCACACAATGAGGTGCACGCAAAACTACATTTACACAGTCATTGTATGAGCTGCCAGCCTTATTCAAATAAGCCACTGTTAGGAAGAAATGGGGTTTCAGTTAGTACATATACATGGCACCACGGCGGTCTGGATGACTTGACACTCGTAAGTTGGTATCAGCAACAACCAAGGACTTACCCAAATGCAACCACACTGTGGGAACATGTATATCTATAATCTGAAAACAAGTGTTATTCGAACTGTGCCTTCCTTTAAAATGTGCCAGCGTGTCCCCGGAAAGTGTAAAGGTGGTTTCTTGTGCACTTCCTTGGGAGACATCTGTTATGCAGGCACATTATTGTCCTTCACAACAAAACATCAAAGTCAAGCAGAGAAAAAATCGAGACATGTTGACAAGTGTAGTGAGTGCCAAGGTACAAGACTTCTTGAATAACAACTTGAATCATGCCACCTGTCACATGGACATCCGTACCATGATGACATAGTAGGCAACAAAACTGACCCACTGCCTGTCATGTGGAGTGGCACACATGTCCAAACACAGGACAATGCATAAGCTAATGGGCCTGCAATTGTGTCGGAATAAGGAGCACCTGCACTGAGGAGACACCCACATGGGAACCAAGAATGTCCACATAGATGTCAGCACACAAAGACCAAACTACCTAGCATCTGGACCACACAATGGTGCCAAAAATGGATGAGCAGGAACCATGTATTTCAACTTTTGACACATGCTGCAAAGCACAAACATTAAACCGTGCACAACATGACTGGGTCACTGCATGTTGAGTGTCTGTCCAGACAATTATCACACACAGGTCAGACCTGGCAAGGAGACATAAGGTTTGGACATGTAGGCCTTGCCCGCACAAACCCCCCATACCTGAGACAATGTTATTGAGACAGATCAAGAAGTGACATCTCTTAATCTGGGTTTACTAAAATGTGCATCAAGATCTCCTAAATGTACTCCACATCACATTGTGAGGCTGCCAACACATATTTGTGACAAACAACCATCAACAGATAGTTGTACATAGACACACAGGCACTGCCCAGTGTGAGGATGCACAGGCCAAATGGGTTCACCCTGTACAGTGGCCACATGTAGCACACATTACATAAATACAAATGAGGCCAGGGAACAATGCCACAGAGGCCAACCTATGCTGAACTCACAGAGAATGGGCACAGTGTTGGATGACACACATGATTCCGGGGCAAGGGTGTCTCAGGGGACTGTAGTGGGCACACTGCTCCATGGCCCTGGAATGATCTGACTGTAACATGACCAACCCTCCCGGCACTATGCATATCTCCCACTCATGCACATCATGTCTGAGGCCAGAACATCGGTCATGCATGCTGCAAGTCTGTTAATTTGAATCCTCACACTACTATGTTGAGACTCAGCATCAGTGCCAACAAATATGGACCCCCAAATGACTGAACATGACAGGGCACAGGCAAGGTACCAACCCATGTCACAGACCACCCCCACACATGATGCAGAAAGCAATGTGCACGTGGATTAACTGGCAGCCTAGATTACCATGTGCAATAGTGTTTACACACAGACCAGGGAACACATGTCAAGGAAGGGAAGAGAGGAAGAACAGCACCGGTTGACTTGGGGGAAAAGGATATGCACTGCACATATAAACCCTGGCAGTGTATCCAGGCGACTGAGCACTTCAAAAAGCTGGTGACACACAACAAACACACATGTACCTACCCCCTTCCTGCTGCTGCATCTCCTGTAACCGCCTATCCATGTCAGGGAAGACCACCACCAGGACACACTTCATCTGGTGGGTCAGGCGTCGGCGCCTGCCGTGGCGGCGTGGAGGTGAGTCCTTCAGCAGGACCCGGGCGATCCTCTGGGTCCAGCACCGGATGTCCTGCCACTGTTTTCTCACTTGTGCTAGGTGCCGACTGCGACCCCCCCCCAATCTCACGGCCCTGACGGCCTGCTTCCAGATCTCCCCCTTGGCGTAGGCAGTTACCTGTGAGGATGACAAAGTGAGACAACATCACTACACCTGCTCCATGTCAGAGAGACACACATTTGAACATCTTTGAAATGTTGAACAGGGCATAGGATGCTGCCAAGAAATTGCATCTTAGTCATATGGACATTGGCCTCTGTGGAAGCCCCAATGCACTACATGGCATGTAAAGTAAAGAGGTGGCATGCGGGGTGCGACACACTCCATGAACATGGCACACACTGTGCATCACAAGAGACACCAGGCTGATGGACAGCACCTCCAAGCAGTTACATGCCCCAGGCCACTGACACAAACACAGCAGAGTACACAGACACACACAGGCACAGATCAATCACATGCCATTGGCAACAGCGGATACAAACCTCACTCTGCACATGTGCCACTTGCCTGTGGGGGGTGACAGGTGTGGGGCTAGCTCAGCAAGTCAGACACACAGCACGGCTTACTTCTCACATCAGATGGGTAGAGCTGCTGCCTCCTCCATGCAGCTGTGATGCAACACTTCACATAGACACTCACCAACATGACAAGGAACATTCACACACATCAATGTCCAGGGGGTGTACACATCACATGGACACCCTCACCACAGCTCCACTCAACTCAGACACATCTGTGGGAACAGTCACCTGTCACACCACGGGGACCACTGAATCACCTCAGGACAATAGGAAAAACAATGGTCCTCAAACGTATGGAATAAAGGTTAAATAAATATAGTTCGGAATCGACACTATATTCTGGATGTCCAGCCGGACAACAGGTTTAATATTGTGGTAAAACAATGCAAACATATAGGAACAAAATTCATGTGGGACACAGTCCTGTATCCAGTGAGAACAGTAACATTCCAAAAACACAAGGGCATTTCAGGCAAGACAGTAGGAGCTTTGTACATTATCCAATGTTTTAAGCTTTTGCAAAAACAGTTAATGCACTTTTTTACACAATGGGTTAAAGTGCATGCTGTTTTGTTGGGGTCGACGACGTTTTGATCCTGTTACGAGGGTAGTAGGATCATCATCAGGACTTGAATGAGTGCATGCCTGATTATAACAGAAATTGCCTGTGGGAAAACAAACAGGCGTGGTCAGTATTGTTTGAATTTGTTCATTGTAAACCTTTTTCCCTCCACTTCCAAACACCTAAGTCTATCTTCCCTTTCCGTCTAACTCTCCCAAGACGGCGCCGCTCTCACATGCTCTAGCCTTCACCACACAGTGTTTGCATTTATACGCGCAGAGTGCACCTTCACTTAGTCACTTGGCTCACCACATACAGAGGACCTGGCTTGATTCCGGTAAGCGCAGACCACACTCACTCCTTTTCCTCACCTCATACGGCACAGTTCATCGTACTAATGCCTAGCTTTTCCTCTCGAGTGCATTGTCATGCCGCCTTTACTCCCTGCAATCGTTGGATCGTCAACTTTTGGATTCCTCCCTTGATTCCTAAACACAATAGGTAATATGGTTCCCGATTAGTGTTGCTTCACTCTCATGCCGACCCTTGACTCACGTAACGCATAACTCTTTCACTTCTAGTTAACCAACGTTGATCCTCCGCACACCCGCTGAACCGATCATTGCCACGGTTCTAGCGCTTAATTTTCCCTTACTAAGGTGAGAAGGCTTTCTCTACTCTTAGCAACATCCACCTCTTATTGTAGCCGCGCTTTGCTCGCTCTTCTTACTCCCATTGCCACCCATTATTGATCATTGCCACGGGTCCCGCCTGTTCGTTCAGTTGGACGCGGGGCCACTCCCCTTGTCTTCCCGTGTCATCTACTCCTGAATTTTTGCCATGCGTTTTGCTTGTTCTTCCAGTCCCGAGATGACACCTTGTCCTCCTTTTGTCAGTTTTCTCTGACCTCCGGGACATCTTTCCCTCCGTGGACGCGATATCCTTCCCACCTCCCCACCAAGATGAGCGCCGCCCCCGTTACTGGCACCTTGCATGTTACCTCAGTACACGCGTTTTCTCGCTCCCTGCTACTATTTTGTCCACTACTATCTATTTATCTTGAACGTAATTGACACCTTCCAATTGTTAACAGTATCAAGACCACGAGCATGCCCTCCAAGGGGAGCGCCGCCCCGTTACTGGCACCACGCATGTTACCTCAGTACGCGCGCTCTCTCGCTCCTTGCTACTATTTTGTTCACTACTATCTTTTTATCTTGAGCTTAATTGACACCTTCCAATTGTTAACAGTATCAAGACCACGAGCATGCCCTTGGTTCTTCCCGCCATCCTCTTTGTCCCATTTTACCATTTCTCTTATTTTATAAGCCCTACGCATGCCCACACACCAGCATGCTTCCTGGTTACCACACCTGCACCTCTTTTGCGCCATTGTTGTTACAAGTCTAATACGCCATCAGTAGCCTCGCCTTAAACTTCTCCCTCTATACCCTCTTTACTCACCGCTTATCCCTCCCCTTCTCTATATCACCCCTGTTTGTTTTCCCACAGGCAATTTCTGTTATAATCAGGCATGCACTCATTCAAGTCCTGATGATGATCCTACTACCCTCGTAACAGGATCGAAACGTCGTCGACCCCAACAAAACAGCATACACATTAACCCATTGTGTAAAAACGTGCATTAACTGTTTTTGCAAAAGCTTAAAACATTGGATAATGTACAAAGCTCCTACTGTCTTGCCTGAAATGCCCTTCTGTGTTTTGTAATGTTACTGTTCTCACTGGATACAGGACTGTGTCCCACATGAATTTTGTTCCTATATGTTTGCATTGTTTTACCACAATATTAAACCTGTTGTCCGGCTGGACATCCAGAATATAGTGTCGATTCCGAACTATATTTATTTAACCTTTATTCCATACGTTTGAGGACCATTGTTTTTCCTACTTAACTATTACCCAAGGTCCTTTACTACCCTCTGGGTCCCCTTGTCTCTTAAAAACACACAAAGGATTAGCCAGGCTGAATGTGCCATGCACTATGCAGTGAATGTCACAGTAAGCACAATTCAAGTGAGGAGTGCACACATGAACTACATCATGCTCTGCATGGGAGACATAAGCCATTCCCCCCCGGGACCCACTCTAAACAACATTACATGTCTGTCACACTTGGACACACTGCCAGAAGTGACAGTCACAAAAAAGGTGCACAGTCAAAGCTAGTGGAGTCAGCACTCACCTGCTCCCCTGGTCTCCCATACAGGCTGGGGTACTGTGGGAGGATGACATCAAGCAAAGCCTCATTCTCATTCCTGTGTGAAAGGCTGGGCCCTCTCCACAGACCTTTACATGGTGCCAGAGGAAGCACAGGCAGCAGCAGTGGTGTCGACGGAAAGGTTGTGCAGGCAAGTGCCCTCTCATGGGTTCTGCCTGACTTATATCTGCCTTGCTGGGTTCTTTCATTTACAGGAATACAGAGTGATTGGTCAGACTCATTTGCATCCTACGTTTCCTCCAATCCCTTTAAACATACACCAGGGACAGCATTTGCATGGTTCAAATTAGCAGCATCATGTCAAGTCAACAACCACTTTGCAACAATGTAATTTTGTGGCCAACTGACTTTTCAAGGCCACCTGATGGAAACATTTGAACAGAAAACTCGGTGTCCATGACAACCAGCATGCATTTATGGCCTAAAACTTGTCCTTATTTGTCCCCTATGTAAATTTCAAATCCCCACATAGGTACGGTGCGTTTCACACATACGCGTCGGCACTGGGAGTACACATACGTGTACTACCTCAGTACACGTACGTGTACAACTTGTGTGTACACGTACGTGTACTCCCAGTGCCTACGCGTACGTGTACTGAGGTAGTACACGTATGTGTACTACCTCAGTACACGTACGTGTACAACTAGTGCGTACACGTACGTGTACTTCCGGTGCCTACGCGTACGTGTACACGTATGTGTAGGCACTGGTAGTACACGTACGTGTTCTACCTCAGTACACGTATGTGTACAACTAGTGCGTACACGTACGTGTACTCCCAGTGCCTACGCGTACGTGTACACGTATGTGTTGGCACTGGTAGTGCACGTACGTGTACTACCTCAGTACATGTACATGTACAACTAGTGCGTACAAGTACGTGTACTCTCAGTGCCTACGCGTATGTGTACACATACGTGTAGGACTACCTCAGTACACGTACGTGTACAACTAGTGCATACACGTACATGTACTCCCAGTGCCTACGCCTACGTGTACTGAGGTAGTACACGTACGTGTACAACTAGTGCACACATGTACGTGTACTCCCAGTGCCTATGCGTACGTGTACTGAGGTAGTACACGTACTTGTACTACTAGTGCCTACAAGTATGTGGACACGTACGTGTAGGCACTGGTAGTACACATACGTGTACTACCTCAGGACACGTACGTGTAAAACTAGTGCATACACGTACGTGTACTTCCTGTGCCTACGTGTACGTGTACACGTACGTGAAGGCACTGGCAGTAAACATATGTGTACTACCTCAGTACATGTATGTGTATGCACTAGTTGTACACGTATGTGTACTGAGGTAGTACACGTACGTGTACTCCCAGTGCCTACGCGTAAGTATACTGAGGTAGTACATGAACGTGTACTACCAGTGCCTACAACAGTACGTGTACATGTACATGTAGGCAGTGGTAGTACACGTACGTGTACTACCTCAGTTCACGAACGTGTAGGCACTGGGAGTACACGTACGTGTACTACCTCAGTACACGTACGTGTGTACGACCCGTAACACGCGTGCTCCTACAGCAACACTACTATAGAGATACGAACCGTACACACGCCCTCAGAGCGTGTGTACGGTGCGTTTCACATGCTTACACTGGTGATAGGGGGCGCACACGAAATCCATGGAGGTCTCAGACTCCCACAAGGCTGTACATCAAGTCATTGTCATTAATGTCCTTCATGTGCAGGGCCTATGTGTGTCACGCAGTGATATTGCACGTCTCCTCATGTTTGAGCACAATGGATGTGTGATGACCTGTGTACACATGTCATGTGTGATGTGGCACTATGTGGCACACTTCCCCTTCACACATTGCACATGTGTGCATGTAGTCCAAACGTGTCAAGCACAGCATCACAGGTATGGCACAGTCACCAGCACCCGCAACTGTCGCCAGATGCCAGGGACAGGGACACTAATAACTGACATTGAACGACCAGCGTGCCACGATGTGACTATGTCATGTGTGTGTCATGTGTTCCCATGAGCTGGCAGTTGGTGTCTCGTCAACTGCATCTGCTGTTTACTGCATCCAACATGTGACGGTGTGTAGATGGGCATGGCACACATCTACACACACCATGCTCCATGTGGAATCCCATGTAACGTGTATCTGTAAGCATTGAACATGGGATTTTGACATGAGGACATATCTGCGTTGTCTCAATGTCTGTGGTTTCAGTTTTCCCGTGTACCCCTTCATCGCAATGTGTGTGATCTGTACATTTGACCATCCATGTGACCTGTGCGTCTAGCTTGCCGTCAGCTGTCTGTATGAGATGACATCCTTCAAATGCAGATTTGTGGATGTATGTCACTCCTGTGATGTGTATGGCTGTTCACTTACACTGGCCCACAGCTTGTTTCAGGGCATGTCATGTAGACTTGCCAATCAACGGTTGTATCTGGCTTTTCGTAGGAGTATCACCTGGCTGGCATACGTGTCCTGGATGTATTGCACAGACCAGCCTCTGTATTAAGCAGATGTGTAGTAGCAGTTGAGCATGTGCTCACTTCATTGACATTGATGTTGTTATGTTCTCACTCTTCGTTATTCATTCCATTTTTCTGCAGGGCACCGCCTCTCCCCTGACTTGGCTGCCATGAGGGAACGTGACTGCATAAGACGTTACCGATTCTCTCAACAGTTGATTGAGGACTTGACCGCCAGGCTGGCACCACACCTCCAACCGCGACACAGGTATCCTACAGCGATGACCCACAAGATGAAGGTGATGGCAGCCCTACATTTTTTTGCCACCGGTACGTTTCAATCCACCATAGCTGATGTCGGTGGCATGTCTCAGACGATGTTCAACCGTGTCCTGCATGATGTTTTAGAAGCCATGTTGGAGCACCTGGATGAATTCATCCATTTTCCGACTCCTGAGCAGTTGACAGGTGTCAAAGGTGATTTCTATGCCCTGGGAGGGATGCCCCATGTAATTGGGTCCATTGATGGGACACATGTGGCTTTGGTACCACCACAGGCACAGGAGGTAGCCTATTGCAACCGTAAACATTACCACTCTATTAATGCCCTTGTGGTGTGTCTTGCTAACATGCTCATTTCCCATGTCTGTGCACGTTTTCCAGGATCATCACACGATGCCTACATCATGAGGCGTAGCAGGGTGCCAGAAATTATGCTGCGGCTGCACAACGAACGAGCATGTCTTGTTGGTGGGAATACTCTGTTTGTCCTGTGTGTTGTGGTATCTTTGTATCTTACAGCATCTCCGGACCCACTTCTTCACATGATGTTTCCATGTAGGGGACTCTGGCTATCCCAACATGCCATGGCTGATGACGCCTCTCCGCAACCCAAGATCAGCTGCAGATCACCGTTATAATAATGCACACGGGCAGACAAGGCGAGTGATTGAGAGGACGTTTGGCCTCCTGAAGAGCTGATTCCGGTGCCTTCACAAGACAGGCGGGTCCCTCCCATATGCACCGGCAAAGGTCTGCAACATCTTCCTCGTGTGCTGCATGCTACACAACATGGCAGTGGAGAAGGCAGTGCCACTCATCCTGGATCCGGATGAGCTGGAACATCCAACCTTGGAGGATGAAGGGCTTGGTCACGAGGCGAGTAAGGAGGAGGAGGAGGAGGAGGAGGAGAATATCTGGAGTCAGCTAATACGCAACTTCTTCTCATGATGGTGAGTCACTGGGTCTCAGTGTGCACGCTTGGAGCCTTGTGTGGTAGGTGTTGCAATGTGAGTGTCCAGCTGACTGTAGGCAAAGTAGGCCTGGGCCAAAATTCAGTTCGCGGAAATTGCGATAATTTGGCATTTTTCGCGTTCCGGGGAAAGGGTGAAAATGGCAAAATTTCCGCATTCCGCAGCTTAGCGATAATTTGTTTCTTGCTCACGCTGTAAAATAATACATTCTCGCGTGCGCGCGATCACCTTACCTGAATCCCCGCGTTCGCCGACAAGTTTTCCAGATCTGGTCGCGTTCTCCACGAGATGTTGGATTGTTGGTAGCCATTTGCGCTGTCTCGCGACAGTTGGCACCCGCAGTAACGTCATGTGTCGCGCGATCACGTCTTTCTTCTCGCGTTCATGCACTGCGAGACAAGTGAAAACAAGATGGCCGCGCCCGCAAGCAACCGCATGGGTAAGTTGGCGAGCCACGACCACGCAGAAAATACCGCGAACGGGCGGGAAAAAAACTTCTGCATCTTCGCGATATTTCCGCGTGTTTGTGGAGATTTTTTACATTTTCGCGATAATTTGCGAAACTGAATTTCCCAAATTCCGCCCACCCCTAATGCTGAGGGACTTAGAGGTGTCTTCTGATGTGTCACTCGAGTGATGATGTAATGCCACACATTTTAGCAGAGACACTAAATTTTAAATTAGCATGGTGACAACATTATTCATGTAGAGTAAATGACCATGCATGCGGATAACAATATTTTCGCTGTCTCCTTGTGTGTCTGTCATCCCCAGGGACTTGTGCATGTTGCCTGCTCGTGTAATCGTTGGCCTCCTGATATTCCTCATGAGTATTGCAACATGTGATGAATCAGCGTTTCATGCACGGACATGTTGAAAAGACATTTTGGGTAAGGATTGCAGCAAGGCATTTTGGGGGTGTTACGTGTTTTGCATGTGTGGGGACTGCTCCTGTGCATGTTGTGTTACCATGCATACATGTCGACTCACCATGGGGCACATGACATGTAGCATGACTCCCATGAATTGATAGTCACCCTTCGTGACAGTCATCTGTAATGGTTTGTGGATTCTGAAGAAGGCATCAATGTGTGTAAAACTTCACTCAGACACATACAGGATGCTATGGGTGGACATAGTGTGGGGCATCCCCATAAGAGGCTCACTGGGGAATTGCAGCCTCTCCGTGTGCAGCAGGGGGTGTTTGGCCCCCCTCCTTCACTTGTGTGCCAGTTCATTTGGATTTACAACATCTGTGTTGTGAAGGGGGTGTCCAGTGTAGGTCCCACATGTTCAGCCAAGTGACCTGTGAGTCTGTTCATATTGATGCATTTCCCTTAGTGTGAGCATGAGTAATAAAGGTGTTCCTCACACTCCAAGGTGCCTCATCTCTGTCAATGCAGGTCTCTTGCCACTTTGCATGCGGCATCTCTGGCATAGTTGTCAAAGATAGTGCATATGAGTCTATGTTTAGTTTAGCAACATGCATGCAGTTCTTCATGGATTCGAATCTGTATTGTGCATGAAGTCCATGGTTGTGTATGTATTTGGGCATGTTGGTCCCCACAACGGGCCGTCAACACCGGCTGAGGGTGTGTCTCCTGTGCGCAGCTCGGCCTTCTGTTTCCTCATCCTGTGTCAGTCATCTTTGGTGATTGTGCATCCATTCTCTCGGGGTGTGCCATGGGTGACCAGACACTCCTTCCTTTACATACGCCTGTTGCAGTTGTCCTTTCTGACATCCTTGTCTTTGTGTGCAACTCTTGGCATACTTTCTAGGGCATGGCGCCTGCTGCTGCAGCCCCTGCAGCAAGGGCCCACAAAGTAGCAGGAGTCGGCAACACACACGCCTCAAAGATGCTCCTCCCTGCCTCCCTCCACCCATTCATTTGGCTGTCATCATCTTGTCTGTGCCACTGTTGCGGCCACGCGGTGCCAAAGGCTGGACCGTCAGCATATGCACCGTGCACATTGCACAACCTTCATTTTCTTACATGACCCACATCACACTACAGTCTGATTTTGTAGCCACCATCCAAGCAATGTCTATCCAAAACTCAACCGCCTGCAATCAGGCATACCCTAACCGCACACACAACACCTTTGCATGCTGAGTGTGCAACTCCAACCGGCTACACAGCGCTGCCCCGCCTTCTAGGCCCTGTCCCTCCTGCTCCACACAGGCTCCCTCCACCAGCAAGGCCATGGGAGTGGAACTCAAGCCTTCAGCATGTGGTATAGTGGTGTCATCTGGCACATGGCCCAGGGATCATCTCTCAGCGTGTCAATCTTCAATGTGTCCAGAACCCCCTCTCCACCGTCACATGTGCACACAACCTCCACATCATGTCGTATGCCATTGACACCCAGGTGCTCCTCAGCTTCACCAAAGACGCAGCCATTGCCAGTTCCAATATTCAAGAAGGCATGAGGTCCGTTGATGAATGGCTAAACATCAGCCACCTGAGGCTGGACTTGTACAGGCTTGAGGTAATCATCTGAGGATTGTCCCCTTACAGCTGGCTCAACTCCTTGTGTCCCACCCGCAGGGGCCCTACACAAGCACCCAGTGGGCACGCACACAAGATGGTGTGCATCATGGATTTGTCACTCACATTTGCCATGCAAATCACCAGCATCTGTACCACATGCTGCAACACCCTCTGCATGATGCACATGATCCTCAGATAGATCCACTCCAAGGAAAGACAGACCATCCCCAGGTCCACGACACCAGCCGTGTCAACTACTGCCCCGCCCTCTACGGAGCAAGTACATCCAAACTCATGGGAAACTTGTCCACATCCAGGGTGCATCTGCACAACTCAGCTTCAACATCCCGCACCCCATCAACATTACCGTCCACCTGAGATAGCTGCAAGGGATCACTGTGTGCTGCAGGATGACCTTCACACTCCTCACACACACTCAGGAGGCAGTCAACAACCCCATATCCCAAAATCAACCTTGTACGGTTGTCATCCAAGACCCCGTTGGCCCAACTCTATGCATCCAAACTTGGCCTGGACAACATTCTTCACATCCACAACACTCCAGCATGAAGGAGATGTTTCTCACGCCTGGACAAACATACCTGGGACTCCTTCCCCGGGAACCTCCACATGAGCCATGACCTCTAAGCCTTCATCATCCTCTTCCTGATTGGTGTGTCCGCACAGTATTTCAAGACCCCCTCAGCATCTTGAGTCCAACACGGGTGAGTATTGGGATCCCAGGCTGTATCGGATGATACATTGTGACCCATGTGTGTCCTGTACCGGACTCAGATCCCAGGGTATGGATGGCTGGAGTTAGTTCAACACTCATGCATAGTTTGACATTTACACACACATAAGTTGTGGACTAATGCAGAATGACAGCAACATCTCATGACAAATAAATAATTTTATTGTCGGTGGGGTGCGTGTTTTGGTAGAAAAAATAAGGTGCTCTACCGGGTGCATAGAATCCAAAGTTCACAGGGGGAGATGGGATCCTTGGCATTTGAAGTCATTAGAGTCCAGACCACAGTGTTAGTCATCATTGGCCAGACTGTAACCAGCAAGTCCATGTGGCAGAGAATGTCAGTGAATGATGTGCTGCTGCTGCGCATGAAGGCCAGGTGCCAGGCCAGGTGACCTGGGAGAAGTGGATGGTCCGCTGCCTCTCACGGTCTTTTCCGTGGACGACCCACCTTCCTTCGGGAACCCTCAGATGCAGGCCTTGACGATGTTTGGGAGGCTCCGTCAGACGAATCCTCCTCCTCCTCCTCCCTACCTGTGGCTGGTGCTGGTCTGCGCCTGGTGTCACAGGGAGGGTTGCCTATGTTGTCGGCGATCCGACGGAGTGAATGGCTCATGTCTATTTGCACCGCCAGGAACTCAGCCAGTCTTGCCTCCATCCATCCTTGGTGTTGTTGTTGACTGGCGTGTTGCTCGGCCTGCTGATTCTTTAGGTCTGTGAGGGTCGCCACTATTTGACTGATGGCCCTGGTGTCACGCCGGTATGCCTCCATGATGTTGCATACGTGTGACATACCGGTCCCTTCAGCTGTCTGGTCAGGTTCTCGCCTCCGCCTGCCTCCACTCCCACCACCCCTGCCCACATGAGCCTGGCCTGCCGTTGTGGGCACATTGGGTCTACGGGACCCCTGAGGGATGGCAGTGTCGGTGTTGGCTGCCTCCTCCTGGGTGCGCGGCGAACCTTGTCCCTCCAGGTCAGACTGGCTCAGTTGTTCAGTGTGGGCAGGGCTCCTGGGTGTCTCCTGGGATGTGGCAGTAATGGGGGTGGTGGTTGGCACAGATGTACCTGAAGCAGGTGCTGCAGGGGCTTGGACACCAGAGGGGCCAGGTGGGTTGGGGTCATCCACGGAGTGTTGTGAGGTGTCGCTGCCGGTGGGATCAGGTTCCTCCCGAGCCTGGGACTGTGGTACTTCCCCCCCATTGTTGTCGGGCGATCCGTGATGTTGCCCTGTGTGTGAGAGAGAGACAATGTTAATGCTGTTTAATGTGACATCCATGTTTCATACATATTCTAGTTGCCACAGTTCCTCCAGGTAGTTATATGTGCCTAGCATTCACATCAATGTTCACTTGTGGATGGGTATGTTGCAGGGGACTGATTGAAATTGTCTCCAGGGTGTTTGACATGTCGAATTTGGGCTTAGAAGCTTTTTTGGCTGTGGCTTGATCTTGTGGGTGACTCCATTGGCTGCCCCAGGGGTGTGTGGTTGTGTAAGGGGTGAGTGATCATCCCTCAGCCCGACGCTGTTCAACATCCACATGGCCCCCCTCACACAAGTGGCCCGCCACCACAACCTCTAACACATCTCCTGCGCCGACGACACCCAGCTCATCCTCTCCCTCATCAAGGACCCTCACACTGCCAAAACCAACATCCACGAGGGTCGCCGACTGGATGCGGAGCGGCCATCTGAAACAGACCAACGGAGATCCTCATCCTGGGACCCACACCCTCAGCCTGGGATGGCTCCTGGTGGCCGATCGCTCTGGGGACATTACCGACACCCACCAAACACGCACACAACCTAGGATTGATCCTCGCATCCTCCCTCTCCATGTCCAAGCAGGTCAATGCCGTCTCCTCCTCCTGCTACGACACCCTACGCACGCTCCGCCGGATCTACTGGTGGATTCCGACCTAAACAAGTAGAACAGTGACACAGGCCCTCGTCAGCAGCTGACTGGACTACGCCAATGCACTCTACGCAGGACTCCCATCCAAACACCAACGGCGGCTAAAACGCTTCCGAAACGCCTCCGCACAACTGATCGTCAACGCCCCCCCACCACAGACACATCACCCCCCTCCTGAGTGACCTGCACTGGCTCCACATCGACAAGAGGATCACCTTTAAGCTCCTCACCCACGCACACAAGGCACTCCACACCACAGGACAAGCCTACCTGCACATCAGACTCAGCTTCTACACCCCCACCCGCCAGCTCCGCTCCGGCATCCTCGCCCTCGCAGCTGCCCCCCGCATCCAACGTACGCCCGCCTGCAGCAGATCCTTCTCCTACCTCACCGCAAAGACCTAGAACACCCTCCCAACCCACCTACGACTGACCCAAGACCTACTTGCCTTCAGAAGACTCCTCAAGATCTGGCTCTTCGAGCAGTGGTGGAACTCCCCCTCAGCACCTTGAGACCCTGACAGGTAAGTAGTGTGCCTTACAAGTACCCTGATCAATTGTTGATTGATTGACGGTGTCTGCTGGTGGGTGTGGTGTGATTTGGCAGTGGGTCTCCCAGGTGATGTATCGGTCCCCCCATGGCGCATGCTGCCATGTCAGTGAGTGTGAGTTCCTGTCCTGGATATCTGAGCTTGTTGTGTTTGTGTTCGAGTTTGCAGTTGTCACAGGATGGCCTTGTGCTGCCTACAGCAGGGCCAAGTGTCAGCTACCTTGTCAGTACTTTGCCAGTCCCTGCGCATTGCGCATGGTGCATGGGTATGTACCTGGGCCATATGGGCTGAGGGCAATGGTGTCTGTTTCTGAGTTGTACAATATGTTTAGTGATCCCCACCCTCCCAGCATCCCGGACATCCTGTCTTGGATTTGTGTAGGCTGGGACATGGCATGACCTTGCTTTGTGAATGGGGCATACTCATGTTAGTGGCATGAGCGTTGTTTTTGAGTGTGGTTGTGTCCGGTGAGGGCTTGGGGGTAGGTGAGTGCATTTGTTGTAGTTGGGGTGTGGATGCCATGCCCCCCATGTTACGTAAGTTGTTTGTGTACTCACCAGGCTCTCGAAGTCCTTGTACTCCCACCGGCGGAAGCAGGGCCATCACCTTCTTCTCCCAGGGATGGTAATGTACAAGTCTGCGGGGCAGCCCACCTCCTGTGATGTTACTCTGGGCGTAGTCCTTGGTCAGTTTGCGCTTGACTGCCCTCCGCAGATCATACCACCTGGCTTGGCATTCATTCCTGGTCCTTCTGATGGGCGCAACAGCATTCACCCGATCGACGATCCTCTGCCACAGGCGTGTTTTTTTGGCTATGCTGGTCTGTCTGACCAATGTTCCCAAGAGCTGTGGCTCGACTCTGATGACTTAGTTGACAAGGATGTCCAGCTCCTCCCTTGTGAACTCTGGATTCTTGTCTGTGGGCATGGTGTGGGGTGTGGGTGTGGATGGTTGTGGGTGTGTGGGTGTGAATGTGTAGGTGTGTGTGTATGTGTAGAGGCGGTATGTGTGAAGGAGGTTGTGTGAAGGTGTGTAAGTTAAGGTGTATGGGTGCAGTTGTTTGTGTGTGATGTCTGTCAGCAGTGGGTCTGTTGCAAAGGCTCATGGTTTTTGAGTGTGGGCCCTTTTTATTGGTCTATTTGTGGGTGTGACTGGGTTTGAACTTTTGGTGGGTGTGTTATAAGAGGTGGTTGTGAGTTTGGGCCTCTGTTTGCCTGTTTGGATGTGCCAGGTCAATCTATTAGATGTTTTTTGTCCTGTAGATGTGTTTTGTGGTATTGTGCGAGTCGAATTGATGGTCCTTGTGCTGTTTTACAGTGTCCTGGTTCAGTATTAGTCGTTTTCGCATATGTAAGGTGCGTACATACGCTATGTTGTTGTACAGTGATCACATATGCAATGGTGTTGTACGATTTGTACATACGCGATGCTGGGGTACGGTGTTGGGGTACGGTGCGTCCGAGTACGGGGCTGGGGTGGGGGGTACGGGGCATACATACGCGGGTGCTGGGGTGGGGGGCACGGCGCGTGCATACGCGGGTGCTGGGGTGGGGGGTACGGTGCGTACATACACTGGTGCTGGGGTACGGCGCGTACATACGTGGGTGCTGGGGTGGGGGGTACGGCACATACATACACCGGTGCTGGGGTACGGCGCGTACATACGTGGGTGCTGTGGTGGGGGTTTAGCGCGAACATGCGCGGGTGCTGGGGTGGGGGGTACGGCGCGGACATGCGTGGGTGGTGTGGGGGGGCCATACGACTTGTACCCCGGGCCCAAGTGTACCCGGGGAAGGGGTTGTACAAAGTTCACTCCGTACGGGACGTTTTCCATACGCTTGTGTATTCAGGACGCCGGTACGGATCGGACTTGTGCGCTCGGACTTCAGTTTTACGACTCGGACGTAAAACTGTCTGGGGACGTCTCGTAGACTTTTCCAGATACGATTCGTATGTATTTTTACTGTACGAATCGTACTTCGCAGTTTGTACAGGTCTTGTACGATGCGTACGTAAAAAAATACGGATACGAGTCGTACGGTAATTTTTTTTCCCGGATCGGAATCAGCACCTATGTGTAAAAATATCGTTGACAAGAATATCAATTTTAAGGTAAGTAATATTGATGTTAAAAATATACCTGTGTAGCTAATATTAAGTTAAAAATATATATGTTGATCTTATCATTTACAAAGATTATGTTGTTAATAATATAATTTTTAAATTATTTGTTTGTATTTTAGTATATATTTTAACAGTTTTTGTTATAAATTGTTTGTATAACTATTGTTAATATCTTTTAATATATTTTGTAAATTTATAATTGTTTTTACATTTAGGGGTCGATTCCAATCCTGGATTTTTTTTTCCCGTACTACTCGTATCCGTATTTTTTTACGTACCAATCGTACAAGTCCCGTACAAACGTCAAAATACGATTCGTACGTGAAAAACACATACGAATCGCCTCGGGAAAAGTCTATGAGACGTCCCCGGACAGTTTTACATACAAATCGTAAAACTGAAGTCCGATCCGTACCGCCCATCCGAAAACACAAGCGCATGGAAAAGGCCCCGTACGGAGCGAACTTTGCACGACCCTACCCCGAGTACACTTGTGCCCGGGGTACAAGTCGTACGGCCCCCCCAGCCTCCCACACCTCCCGTGTACGTCCGCACTGTACCCCCCACCCTGTATGTCCACACCATACCCCCCACCCCCGTACATCTGCACCATACACCCACCCACCTTATGTATGGACCATACCCCCCACCCATGTATGTCCGCACCGTACCCCAGGCATACCCCCCACCCGCGTATGTCCACACCATACCCCAGGCGTACCCCCCCACCCGTTTATGTCCGCACCGTACCCCAGGCATACCCACAATCCTCGCGTATGTATGGTCCGTACATACGCAAGGATGGGGGTACGCCTGGGGTACGGTGTGGACATATGTGGGTGAGGGGTACGCCTGGGGTACGGTGTGGACATATGTGGGTGGGGGTATGCCTGGGGTAGGGAGCGGACATACGCGGGTGGGGGGGTACGCCTGGGGTACGGTGCGGACATACGCAGGTGGGGGTACGGTCCGTACAAACGAGGGCGTGGGGGGGTACAGTGCAGACGTACGGGGGTGGGGGGTATGGTCCATACATACGGGGGAGTGGGGGGTACGGTCCATACATATGCAATGTTGGGGTACAAACCGTACGATGTGGGTGATGGCATGTACGTCGCGTAGCAGGCCCCCTTTTCGTCGTGCATCGCAGAGTACTTAGCTTTTCTGGCACTTTTTGGCTCTCGTAAAAATCTAGCCATGCGGAGTGCTGTAGGTACGAATCGTACTTGCTGGTCCGTAAAACGCTGCCTGATTCCGTGCGGACGTCGCGTACGCGCTGTCCAGGATCAGAATTGTATATATTTTTTAGCCGTACAGTGTTTTATACGATTCGTACGGAAATGGTATTTCTGTACGAATCGTACTTGCTGGTTTGTAAGGTGGAATTTCCGGGTACGAGTCGTACGGAGAAAACGCTCCGTACGACCATTCGTACCCGGGTTTTACAGGATCGGAATCGGCACCTTAATGTAATACTTTATTGTTATTTTTGGTGCCACAGATGGTTGCAGGGTTTATAGGGGTACAGGGTAGGAGGTAATTTAATTATTATGAATAAATAATTAATTTTTAATTAACATTATTTATTTAATTGATAATTATGTAAATGGTGTCATTAATTTAATTTTGTATTTGTTTGTTTGTTTGGTTTGAGTTGTGGTTTTTGTAGGGGTGAATGAAATGAAGAAAATTATTTAGAATAATGAATAATGAATATGATTTATTAATATTTCTTAAATTGGAATTTAATTATGTAAAATGTGTAATTTAGATTTTTTTAAAGTTATAAATCAGGGGCAGGTTGTTGAGTTTGTAGGGGTAAATGGAGGGAAGTTAAATACATATAATTTATTTATCATGAGTTAATTGTTATTAATGGTTTAACTGATAATTAATTATGTAAACCATGTACTTAAGATTTTTTTATTTCTAAATTAGGTGCGCATTGTTGGGTTTGTTGGGATAAAGGTTAGGAATTTAATTAAATACAACTATTGTACTAGTTACTATTAATTGTTTAAATGCTATTTAATTATGTAAAATGTGCAACTATTATCATTTTGAAGATATAGTTTAGGTGTGTAGAGTTATAGGGTAGGACTTAATTCAAGTAATAATACACTTAAAAATAGTTATTTATTCTTTAACAAATGTGTTATTTATTATGTAATGTGTTCATTGTGATATGCTTTTAAATTGTTAATGACAATATATTTATTGGTTGTGATGATTGTGATAATATAGTGTAATAATTAAATTATATTAACATTATTTGTTTTAATTTAAAATATTTATTAAACATTGTAATAAATATGTATTTTGTGTTCTGTTTAAGATGTATATATACATATATGTAGTTGTTAATTTTTATTTGTTAGAAGTAAACTCCATTCTTTAGTGTTGCCCAGACTGGAGTGCAAATAGTTACTTTTACCCCTCCTGAGTACAACTCTTTCCCTACCATTGCACAGACTGGAGTGGGAATAGTAAATGTTACCCCTCCACAATCATACCCTTTCCCTACTGTTGCACTGACTGGAGTGGGAGTAGTACTCATCTGGAGTTGGTGATCTGTAATATATTTGTCTCAAAAAGTTTTTTTTTTTTTCTGTTTTATCTGTAATTAAATTGGTATGTTTTTTGTATTTCTTCCAGTTTATTTGTTACTGTTTTGAATTTCTTGTTTGTGTGTGTGTGTGTGTGTGTGTATATATATATATATACTCTTTTAAATTGTATATATATATATATAATATATTGGAATCCAATCCTAAATGAGATGAAGCGGCACACCACGTCTGTCCATGAGTAATTTACAAAGTGCAAAACTAAGTGTTGCACTTAATAAATTACTCGTGGACAGATGTGGTGTGCCGCTTCCTCTCATTTAGGATTGGATTCCTTGTAAATAGATATATGTGTTATATTAAACCATTGTAAAAAATGTATTATAATATAAATGAAAATTATTATTTTATTAATAGCTTTAAATTATAAATGTTTAAATAAACATACACATATATGAATTTTTGTTAAAATGAGGTTAACATTTGTATATATGTAATTTACATGATATTACTGTTGAATGTTAATATATTCAATGTTTACTATTTTTAACTATACATATATATATATATGTTAAAAATGATATTTCTGTTTTCGATATTAGTGTACAATGATATTTTCTTCTCAAAATTTTTATTTACGTTATAAGTATAGGATAACAATATTTTTCTCACAATATTTATATACCACAATATATATTTTTCGATACTTTGTCACTGATATGTGCTTTTTGGTGTGATCCATATTGCCTAATCACATTATTAGTAACAATTTTCAGTTGACTCCCTTCTCTCTCCATATTTATCAATCACGACAAATATTAATTATTATCCATATTCAAGTCTTTTTATGGGCAATTATGGGATTAGCATCTCTTGCAATCTCGTTCTTTTATTGACCAAAGTATGAGCAATAATAGTACTACGTGCAATTAATTATTACAGTTCTTATACATATCATTGTTTATGCATATCTCTATTTCCATATTTATTTTTATGAACAGTCAATAGCTCTAGTGGGCAAATGCTAAATTCTTATGTCTTCCCATTATAATGGTTATATTTTTTAATCATTCAAAATCAAGATTAACAAATTCATATTCTGGGACATTGCCTAGAAATATGTCCAACAGGGCATGAGTTCCTGAGCTTCCAATGAGCCACGACTAAAAATCTTGGAAAATTCTGATGAAATACAGATTACCACAGTCTCTTAATGCCTGGCCTGTGGCGGCCGGTCCCAGGAGCTCTCCGGTACCTGGTTGGAGCCATGGGCTCTGTTTGCAGGGTCCCGAGACAAGGGGTCGGCATTGAGGTACTGGGGCTTCCGACAGTGAGTCTACAGGCTAGAGAGGGTTGCTGCAACTTACCGAAGGAAGTCCACACTCCAAAACTGATGGGCATGAAGCTGGATAATAGTGGCTGCTGCTGTTGATGTGAGACTTGACCTCAGAGTGCTTGAGTGTCCAGGCAACTCGTGTGCCTGAGGCCCTGTGGTGATGCAGCAGCATACCGACTGTCTGAGAGAGTTGAACAAGCCCTCACCTCGGGTGTG
Source organism: Triturus cristatus (assembly GCF_964204655.1). Classification (NCBI taxonomy): domain Eukaryota; kingdom Metazoa; phylum Chordata; class Amphibia; order Caudata; family Salamandridae; genus Triturus; species Triturus cristatus. The sequence continues at coordinate 714,645,542 of NC_140584.1, read as the reverse complement.
CTACTGCGCACCCCCAGTCCACCATTGCTGTTCTGGACATACCTGGTGAAGCTGGGTGCAGTGACGGAGAAAGCGTGGGCCCTATCCGAACGAGGCATGTGATGGACCACCTCAGAGATGAGAGACACCTTTACTAATTGCTGGCATGGCTGAAATACGGCTGTGTACCTTCCTCATGTGAACACAATATCGCAGCACTTGATCACCCATACCAGAATCAGGTGGCAGCACTGTGAACTTTGGGCATAAACAGACAGCACACCTGATGGCCAAGGCAAGCCCTGCCAGTAAGGAGGAACCACTTGGAGGTCAGGTGTGTGCGTTTTGCGGAGGCACTCAGCAATGCAAGGAAACCACTGAAATCCTGCCACCAGAATCTATTTACTCCCAGACCTTCTTGCCTTCTGTGAGAGGCCACAGGTTCTTGGTTCTGACATGTACAAATGTCAATGGGGGGTCACCAGCAATGTGAGAGGTTGGGACATGCCTTAAAAGTTCGGTCTTGGGATACCGGGGAGGTCGATTGCTCCCAACCAACCTAATAAAAAGGTGGCTGTCTCCGGGACCAGAATTTGATGCTACTGAGTGGCTCCCCCACATAGCCCTGGATAGGCCTCATAGCCTCCTTAAATAAATAGAGCCACCTGTGAGGGACTGAAATGGGGCTGCTTTGACTGTGAGCACAACTTAAGTAATAGCCCCCAGCGGCACAGGTTGGACTGGACTGCAGAGGCACCACTTAATAGACAGCCCTGGTGGAACTCAACATGGAGCAGAAATGTGTACTGTTGTGAAGCCCATCCTTATCTAATAGTCTGGCAGCACTCCCTCCAATGCTCTGTAGCTCACACACAACCACAGGTTAGAACAGGCGATCAAAGGACTGACCCTTTGACTAGAATAGGGATACTGCTGCTAACGGGTGGCATGCGACGGCTGACCCAGACATCTGGGGTCAGCAATATAGACAGGAAGACCTGACATTGAAATAACCAGTGATACCTAACTCAGGTGGTGGAGGCCCCACAATGCAGTGCCCAACACATTGATATCCATATCGCTGCCTTAGACACGGCCTAATGGATTTCAGGCAGAGCAATCAGATGCACAGGTCAACAAGTGCTATCCTGTACCTGGAATCACCTGCTAGTGGTATTTTCAGATCTATGGACAAGGACAATTTGGCCTGGCCCATGTGGTAAACATCATAACATAATACACCACATCGCGCCAACCCACCCAGAGGACAATGCAGCAAATAGGCGAACATGACTATGAGGATATACCAGACGATGATGCTGAGCCTTCCCAATCTCACTTGTTAGCAGCTATACAGGGGTCCCGCACCGCCCTCGATCAAAAGAATCAAAGCTGTGTCCATCGATGTCAGCCTCATCAGAGTTGAGTTGAGGAAAGTCACAGAGTGACAGCTGCAGAAGGCAACACCACCGAGCTGCAGGAGGAGGTTGTGGTACTAAGACGCCAAATGGCCCACATGACCACCACCATGGCGGGCTGAAGATGTGGAAGGCTGCTCCCCACAGAATAATGTACGAGTCCTGGGGTTTCCTGAGAGAGCAGAAGGGTCATCAACAGAACAATATCTTGAAAATTGGGCTTGAACTGAACTGGAGCTGCAGGGCTTATCAGAATTCTTTGTGGTAGAAAGGGGCACATGGCCCTGGTTCTGACACCAGGCCCTGGAGCTCCTCCTCGGGCAATCATAGCCAAGATCCTAAACTGTCAGGACAGGGACTGCATCCTCTTTGCAGCCCTGGAGCAATTAGTCACTCTCTTCGAAAATTGAAAATTGAAAAATCACCATTTACCTGGACTATACAAAACAGGTTCAGGATAGATGTAAAACCTATCTCAGTGTCAAACAGAAATGGAGGACTTTAGTCTTAAAGTAGATGCCCTGTACCCTGCAAAGCTCAAAGTCTTGTATCAGAGGAAAATATTTTTTTCGATTACCCAGAGGATGTATGTGAATAGTTCAAACTCAGAGGTGAAACCACAGACACTCTGCTAGGGCCCAGCCAATGCCAAATTTGGAGGACTTACCTTCATAGTTATGCCAGTCAGAATCAAACAACCATGACTAGTCTGAATGCTCAGCTCCTGGGTTCCTGAAAAATGACAATCAGCGATAATGGCACCATACACTTGAATCATCTGATGCTGAGTGGTGGTTTGATCTGCAAAGGCAAACAGAAGGAACTGAAAATGGGGCCTCTTGTGTAGCAATGGACTTTGTGCCCGACACCATGGTTGCCCCGGAGGTTAAAGGTGATGTGGTCTGAATATTGCTGCCTGCAGTATGTCATGCTGAGGTGCTCTGATGGAGGGGTGTTTGGATTACTGCCTAATTGATGTATGACAGGAACTTGTGCCGAAGGGAAGCATATGGTATGAATGCTCTGAGTATGGGGACGGATGGCAAGAAAAGAACATTAATTACCAGCGGTGAGACTGACTCTGCCTGGTGATGTAGGAATGGGCAAGGAGGCTTGCCAGTTGAATGTGCAGGACCATACATCGCGTGTTGGAAGTCATTAGATCAGTGTGACTGGCCGGATGATTGTTTGAACTTTAGTACTAGCCGGTCCCGGTTGGATAGGTCGGAATGCTGTGCAGGTCATGGCACAAGTATTGGGTTGGCATTAGTAGTAATTTGTTTGTACTATATTTGCCCACTGGTGGGTGGAGGGTATAGTTTGTATTGCTTGTTTGAGTAATCAGTTTATCAGCAGCAGGTGGGGATCGTATGGGTAGGCATGAGGTGGACACATCCATGACAGTGATGCCATAGAGCACTCACCTTCCTCAAAAGTCATACCGTTTGCATAGCTTGCCTTCAAGAAACAAATCTAGATGATGCAGGAGCTGCTAGGTTGGCCAAGAAATGGCAGGCCAGGTCTATCATTCTTATTTCTCCAGATATGCTAGAGGCATGCTGATATGGATAGTCCTGGGGATCCCCTTCTTGCTCACATACGTCGAGATGGATGTGAACGGCATATTCGTCTTGATACAGGGCACCCTGTCTGGACAAAATCCTGGTTCCTTTTTACAGTTCAGGACCTAATTGCGCAGGAGCTCCATACGCCCCTGTGGCTGCTGTGGCTGGGAGACTTTAATTGTATATTGAAGCCTGACTTAGACAGAACTCCCGACAGAGTATGTATGAAGCCCAAATGACGGTTGTTCTCTGAGAGGCCATGGCAAACATATGACTGGTGAATGTTTAGTGTCAAATGCATACCACGCAGGGAGTATATACATGTCTCTCTGACACCCATAATATATACAGTAGGCTGGATAGAGTATTAGTGACCACGTTTCCCAGGCTGGAGGACATTAGGATAACACACCTGGCACTTTTTCTATCTGATCATTCCACTGTCAGCTGTGAAGTGATGATGGGAGCTGCAGTACAGGGCCCAAGCTCCTGGCAGATGCCCGTGGATATTCTCTAGGACTGGGAGGAACAAGACTCCCTAATGCAGTCCTTGATAGGTTACTTCAAGATGAACCGGGGCTCCACTGGTAGTATATCTACAGAATTGGAGACCCTAAAGGCAGTATTGTGGGGCACTTGCATGGAGTTGACATGTGGGGCACAACAACAACTGCAGGCCAAATTGACCAGGAAAGAATCAGCACTAAATAAGGTGCAGGCGGCACAGCCACCCACTGCCAGCACACTCAGGGAAGAAGACACAATTTGTGGGCGCAAAACAGACGGACTGGATAGGTACACATTAAAACAATACAGGCAGCAACTGCATTGGGAGGGCTATAATTCTGGCTGACTCTTGGCCTGGATCCTCCGAAGAGAACACACCCCAACATATATGATGAACTTGATCATCTCAGGCAGTGACAGTATCACCTCCAGAGCGGGTATCGTTTATACGTTTCTAATACACCTTCAAAAAGTTTATACAGCAGAGCCGACAATTGACACCCATGCTTACGTAACATTTTGGGGAGGTCTATACATTCTCAAGCTTGGGTCAGCTGCAACAGCAGCCCATGCAGGTAAGAGCAGTGGGCCGTGGGGCCGGGTGGGGGTCTATTTCTACGGATGATGACGAGGGAAAATTAATAAATAATACATTTTCCCTCATCATCGTCCATCGAAATAATCGCTCCTACCTGCATGTGTCGCTGCTGGTCAGCTGCAGCAGTGCCTTTGTGCAAGCAAATATCTCTAGAGGAAACCAGAACAGCCTTGAAAATGCTTCTGAGGTCTAAGGCGCCCGAGAGCGATTGCTTTCTGTTGGAATTCTATAAGGGGTACTCAGCCTCCTTAATGTAAGGTCTCTTGAAAGTCTTTTTAGAGGCCTTGGATGAAGGTATACTGCCTCCAACGATGTGGTAGGGCAAAATATGCATACTCCTTACACCGGGGGGTGCCGCTGGTGACTCTGATGCCTTTAGGCATCTCGCGATGAATAATCCATACATGAAGGTACTTTGAAAATCACCGGCCATTGGCTTAACACCCTTCATGAAGCAATTGGTCCATTAGGACAAATGTGGCTTCATACCAGGCAGATGGTAAGGCATGAACCTTAGACGGCAGACTCATGTTCTACATAAAGTTGAGCAACATGTGGCGGGACAGGCCCTGGTCAAAGCAGATTAGGAAAAAGCCTTTGACATGGTGGACAGGGACTATCTGCTATTCTGGGCTTTGGCTCCTAGTTCTGTGGGTCGATTTGGCTACTCTACAGTGGGCCCTGTGGAAGGATGCATGTGGAGTGACGTCGCTTAGATCCTGAAAAATGGGCCACGGAACATAGCAGGGCTGCCCACTATCACCACTTTTGTTTGTGCTTGCAATTGAGCCCTTGGCAATTTGGGTATACAGGGAGCTGCAGGACTGCGGCATAGTCCTTGACAACCAGGCATGTCATTTTGCTCTATGCTGATGATGCCCTCTTGGTAATTTGGGTATGCAGGGAGCTGCAGGACTGGGGTATTCTCATTGGCATTTGGCAACACCAGGCATGTTGTTTTGCTCTGTGCCGATAATGCCCTGTTTTATCTATGCTTCCCACGAACTGGTCTTCCACAATTGTTACAGCTGCTGGGATCTTTTAGGTCTCCAGCATAATTGCAACAAGTCCCTGCTGTTCCCCCTTGCCTCATTAGTCAGGACTCGGGAGTACTTATTGCCTGTCCTGGACCTGTGCTAGGAGCTGACACAAATTAGGTACCTTGGAATTAAGGTAGTACACACCCATAAATTACAACTACATTTAACAGGCTCCTAGATGCGCTGAGATCTTAAGTATCCTTCTGGAACATGTTTCCTTTCTCCTTGATTGGGAGGATAGCCATAGCCACAATGATATTGCTGCCAAGATGTCTGTATGGGCTGCAAAACTCATTGTGTCCCCTGCCATCTTGGGTCTTCAAGCAACTATACTCCACTCTCATCTCATTGATGTGTGCAGGCTGCCCCAGCAGAGCAGCTCTGTTGACTCTGACCAAACAATATGAAGATGAGGGCCTGGAAGCTCCGCGTCTAGATTTATATTATTATGCTACACATCTCCAACTCACGGCATGCTGGCTGGACCTGGGTGATAAATGGAAAAAAGGTTTACTGACTGGTGGGCTGGCAGTAGGGCAACTGCCGGAGTTGCTGATGGAGGTTGACGGACTCCCATTGCACTTCCTGTACATAATCCAGCAAACAGCTGCAGTATGGCAGCAATTTGCTCAGACAATCTTGAAGTGAGCTCCAATCCACAGGGAGCTCCCAGTCTGAATATTGAGACCGGTCAGACAGATGCTGGACAACATGCAATTTAGGGCTTGGCAGGAAGGAGGATGTACCTACCTAGCGGACATATAATCCAGTGAGAACATTGTCTCCTTTGAGGACCTATGCCAAGAATTTGCTCTAGGGCCTGGTCACTACATGTGTCATTCCAGCCTGGACAAAATAGCCAGAGAGTCTTGGTCATGCTACCCTGAAGCGCCAAACCCATGCAAACCCTGGGGGGCAGGTCGTCACCTGAAAGTATACTTGTACAGAGCTATGTGGGTAGATGTGGCAAGCACCCTCCCCCGGACCTGTACAGCTTGCGACTTGGAACTAGAAAGCCCCCTTGGATGATGGCAACTGAACACAAGTCAATGAGCTCAGCACATTAAAATGTATATATTATAGTTTTCTTCACAGGAGTTATCTTATCCCTAGGAACGCAGACTTTATAGATTTAGCCTGGAAGTGTCGACTGGTACAGGACTTCTGGGCTCCAGAAGCCACTGACATAAATAGGGTTACAAACCTACACTTGGAAATCACCCACAGAGTTGGGCAATGTTAAGCTCCTAAAAGGTAGGAATGTACAGTTTCTACAATATTCGTTAGTTTTAGCCAGACAGAGGGTTGCCTTTTCGTGAATGGGTCAAAGGGCTCCTGAGATCGCACAAAGACACAAAGATGTGCTGGAGTGGGCTCTGGTAGAAGAGAACCAGACACAGCTCAATAAGCATGATGAAGGGGAGATGGAACACTGCGCTGAATGGAGAGGACTATGCTACTGGGCCCGAACCCTGATATGGTGGTGACAGACAGTGATAACAGACGAATGAGAGTGGAGTTACACAAGAATTGGTGGGAAGAAAGACTTGTATGCATAAATACTGTGGAATGTAGAATGTATGTACGGTAAACTTTGCCACCCATGTTACAGTACTAGAGATGTGGTTATTAAAATGTTATAGGGATTAATGTGAGTATACTTTTACCTCATGTGCACTACTGACTGCTGATTTCTTTGTATGCTGTTTTAAACAAAAATCACATTGTAAACTTTTCCAGATCGTTTATTTTATTTTATCAATTTACCCTATAGGCATATTCGTCCCTCAGACTTTTAGATCACCTAGTAATGATCTAAATCCAATAAGAATGAAGTTTTCTAAAATGCACATGTAACTCTTTGTATTGATTATCAGTCTATTTTCACTATCCCCTTCACCTAATTGTTTCACCACCAAGAAAATGCTCCAGAATGTTAAGTATTCTCCATTTGAATCATGTTTCTTGAGATACGTGTGATATTCCTGTGTTATTAGGTAATGGGAGCAACTGTTATTTACAGCTCGGATATTCTTATATTCTTTTATGTAGTTGACAAGTTGTCTTCATTGTGAAGGACGTACTACAAAAGTACAGGTCACATTTCATTAAACATATAATTTTTTATTCTTAATCTCATATACTTGACATTGTGTTTCATCCTTACAAGGTTTGCATTTTTCATATTACCAGACACCCTTATGAAGATCGTACAGCTAATTGTTTTGATACTAGTTGTGAGACCGGCCTCACGGCGTTGCCCTCTCCATCATCCAGCCAACCTGCGACCACCCTCAAGACACGACATCTCCGACTCCGGCCGCCCCAGCCACCCCCGATCCACGGGCCGGCCAGAGGCCTGACAGACTCAACACCCTACCACGCATGCCCAACCGAGGGAGCGGGAACCCTCGAGCCAGACCCAGAGGCGCCAGCCCAGTCACACCTCGGGTCGCCTTCCCCGGGAGGACTCAATCGGCCACCAGGCCCCTGGGGAGCAGGCGCCTCCCCTACCGAGTGTCTGGGGTCCCTCCCAGACCCACCTGAAAAGACCAAAGAAGTGAGCGGCAGGAAATCCCGCCGAACCCCCTCCGTCACCCCAGTCCCCCCTCTGCGAGCACTCCGGACTTCAAAAAACCAGCGGAGTATAACAAGGGGTGCCGGAGAAACAAGGACAGAGAAGACCTGGAACCATCTGAGCCTGCTGACGCTGTTGCGGCTCCTGAACGCTGAAGTCACCTGGGCCTGCTGAGTGACTCGCGGCCTCTTGCTATTGAACCATCTGAGCCCTGCGGATGAGGTCGCGGCTCCCGAACACTGAACCACCTAGGCCTGCTGAGCGACTCGCGGCCCCCAGCTATTGAACCATCTGAGCCCTGCTGACGAGGTCGCGGCTCCCGACCACTGAACCACCTAGGCCTGCTGAGTGACTCGCGGCCCCCAGCTATTGAACCATCTGGGCCCTGCTGACGGAATCGCGGCTCCCGAACTCCGACCACCTGTGCCTGCTGATAGACTCGCGACGCTCCCCTTGAGGACGACTCGGTAAGAGATCGCCCAGAGATACGACACCCCCCGGCTCAAGGATTGTGAGCTTCCGCAGGGTATTTCGCAGAGACACTATCTTGAAAGACTGTCCCGCTACCCCCATTCCCCACGACTGATTTGTGGTACGTCGTGCCACTGCTGTACTACTTGCCTTTTGGATCATAAAGATCCCCTTGAAATCATCGATAAAAGAACCTATCGTCCTACAAAGAATACGTGTGGTGTCACTCTGTTCGTAGTGCATCTCAGGATGTGCGCGCCTGGTTCGGCTTACTTGGGAGAGGTGGGTCAAAGGGGTGGGCAAGACGTGTATCGAACCCCCCTCCGGCGAACGCCTTTCCAACATTTGGTGGCAGACGACGGGATCCGAGCCGACACCGAAAGAGAGCGTGCAGTGAACGACTGACGCACTACCAAACAGAAATGGAAGGAGAAACCTCCCTGGGTGCCGCAGGTACCGAAGTAAGCTCACCATTCCGAGAGGATCAATTGGACTATTACACGCATAGAGAATTAAAACAGTTTTGCAAAGACCTTGGCATCGCTACCACCGGACTAAGCACAAAGGAAGACTTCCAGAAAGTACTGAAAGCCTGGGTCGAGACGGGGGCGCCCCCGACCCAAACGGAAGGGGATTCTACCCATGAACCACCAAGCATCCCGGCAAGAAACAACGGGCCAGAGGGGAACCTGTCCCCCGAGGAACTAGCGGACCGAGAGAGAAGCCGAAACCACGAACTTGAACTGGCAAAACTAAAAATCGAGGGAGAGATAAAACTGGCAGAGAAGAAGTTAGCCGTCGAGCAGTTACGGCTACAAGGGGAACTCGAAGAGAAGAGACTCCAAAGGGAGCACGACGAAAAGAAACTCCAGCTAGAACATGAACGCGGCCTGAAGGAGATTGAGTGGCGGGCTAGAAGCGAAAAGTCACAGCCACCCGGGAATCCACCGTCCGCTCCCACCGGGGAAACCAAAGTTCACATCCCCAAGGATGTGGTAAAGGAGTATTATAAGAACGATGATATCCAGCAGTGGTTTAAGGCCTACGAAGTCGCCATGACCTCTCACCGAGTCCCGCAAAAGGATTGGGGGCTGGCCTATGGGGCCGGTTCTTAAGCGAAGGAAGAGACACTCTGCTAGATCTGCCCTCCACGGTCATGAACTCCTACAGCCACATGAAGGAAGCCCTCGTGGGCCGGTACGGACTCACCCCCGAAATGTACCGACAACGGTTCCGAGATTGCAAGAAGATACCGGGCACCACGTGGGTAGAATACGTGAACTTTTACAGCCGAGCCTTGGACGGGTGGATCAAGGGCAGCAAGGTCTCCACCTTCGAAGAACTGTTCGATCTGATTGCCTGGGAACATTTAGCGGCCAATTGCTTTATAGAACTGCGCCAGCATCTCCTGGACAGTAAACTCACCGACCCTCGGAAGCTGGCCGCAGAGGCTGATCGTTGGGTGAACACCCGGGCCACCCGGGGCCCCGTGGGGGACTACGGCCGCCACAGTCAGGGCCCCCCCCGCCAGAGGGGCGGAGGGAACCACGGCCGACCCAGAGACTTCCCCGGGGGTCCTCAACCAGCCCCCCCAGCAGCCCACCAGCGGCGGGTTCGGCACAGTCCCCAGCAAGCACCGGAGCCCCAGGACGACCAGGTCCACGAGCTAGGATCCCCTGCTTCCGCTGCCAGCAGCCCGGACACTACGCCAATGACCCACAGTGTCCCCAGTATCAGCGAACCACAACGACCAACCCCACGGCCCGGCAGATGGCCTCCGTGGCTCTGGGGGAAGAGATGGAAGACTCCGAGGAATGGGAACCGGCGGCCATGGCCCTGGTCTCCCTTGGTGATCGAGAAATGGTCCCCGGGACACCCTTGCCCGCCAACACAGAAAAATACCGACAGCGGGTGACCATCAACGGCCACCGAGTCGAGGGCCTTCGCGACACCGGGGCGAGTGTCACCACGGTCCACCGCAGCCTAGTTTCAGAAGACCAGATCTTAACCGGGGCCCTCTGTCCGGTCGTATCCTCCGACAATTCTGAGAGCCTCTGCCAGATGGCGCTGGTGCCCTTCGAGTGGGGAGGGGTCTCCGGAGAACTGAAGGTAGCGGTCCGGACATCGCAGCCCGTAGACTGCCTCCTGGGCAACGACCTGGAGAGTTCCCCGTGGGGGCAAGTAGAACGAAAAGCCCACCTGGAGATGATGGGCCTACCAGAATGGGTCTGCGCCACCACGCGCTCCATGACCGCCCGAGTGCCTCCCTCCAAGGGCGGCGAAGCCCTCTTACCGAACACTATCCCCGAGAGCCGGGACCCCCTCCCAGAAGCAGACAACCCTCCTTCCGAGGGAGAAGGAGACAGTAACCCAGGGGAAGGATCGGAACCTTCCGCCCCAGAGGCCCCGACGGAACTCGAAGAACTGCCCGAGTTGGCCCAGTGGCGCTGCGAAGGGGGCCCTCCCGCGAAGAGTTCTGCCAGGAACAGACCACCTGCCCCTCCCTCGAGGGACTTAGACAACAAGCCGAAGCCCAGGCCGCCGGTGACCGAACCGGAACCCATTGGGTCTATTGGGACAATGGCCTCCTATACAGCGAGCAAAAGTCCGCCGAGCTAGGCGCAGCACGAGTACTGGTGGTACCCCTGCGGTTCCGGAGCCTCCTCCTGGGCCTGGCCCACGATGTACCCTTGGCAGGACACTTGGGCCAAGACAAGACATACCAGCGATTGGTGACCCACTTCTATTGGCCCAAGATGCGAGCGAATGTAGAGGCACACTGCAAGTCCTGCCTCACGTGCCAGGGCAGTGGGAAGAGTGGCGGAAAACGCAAAGCTCCCTTACAACCGTTCCCCGTTGTGAGTACCCCGTTCGAGCGGGTCGGCATCGATATCGTGGGACCCCTGGATCCGAAGACCGCCCAGGGCCACAGATTCATCCTTGTCCTGGTGGACCATGCCACCCGCTACCCCGCGGCCATCCCCCTCCGCACCGTGACAGCTCCCGTGGTGGGCCGGGCTCTCATGGGGATCTTCTCCCGTGTCGGATTTCCCCGCGAGGTTGTGAGTGATCGCGGCACTAACTTTATATCCCGCTACATGAAGTCCCTGTGGCAGCAGTGCGGAGTCACGTATAAGTTCACGACCCCCTACCACCCCCAGGGCAACGGCCTAGTGGAACGCTTCAACCGAACCCTGAAGGGAATGATCCTGGGCCTCGAAGAGCCCCTGCGCCGGAAATGGGACGTCCTCCTCCCTTGCCTCCTGTTCGCATACCGAGAAGTCCCCCAAAAGTCTCTGGGGTTCAGCCCCTTCGAACTGCTGTACGGACATCCCGTCCGAGGGCCCCTGAGCCTGGTCAAGGAGGGCTGGGAGACGAGCCCCCGGGGGACACCCACTGATGTGTTCCGCTACATCCTGGCGCTCCGCAACCAGACGAGGAATTTTAGAGACCTTGCAGAGGCTAACCTCGAGGCCAGCCAAGAAGAAATGAAGTGCTGGTATGACCTGAACGCAACCCTGGTCGAGTTCCAGCCGGGCCAGCAGGTTTGGGTCATGGCTCCGGTGAAACCCTGCGCCCTACAAGACAAATGGAGTGGTCCCTTCAAGGTGGTCGAGCGGAAGAGCCAGGTCACGTATCTGGTCGACGTGCAGTCCCCACGGAACCCCCTCCGGGTCCTCCACGTGAACCGTCTCAAGCCCCACTTTGTAAGGACGGAATTAAGTTTGCTACTGGCCACTGATGATGGGGCGGAAGAAGACACCGAGCCCCTGCCCGATCTCCTGTGCACGAAAGACCTGGACGGTTCCGTGGAGGGAGTGAAACTGTCGACCACCCTCACTCCCCAGCAGGCCGACGACTGCCGCCAGCTGCTCAGACAATTCACAGACCTCTTCTCTCTCATTCCAAGGGTTACCGACTGGTGTGTCCACGACGTGGACACCGGCGACAGCCCGCCTGTGAGACACCGAGCCTACCGGGTGCCTGACCGGGTCCGCACCTGCATCAAGACCGAGGTACAGAAGATGCTCACCCTGGGAGTAATCGAACCCTCCGACAGCCCCTGGGCCAGCCCGGTGGTTCTGGTCCCGAAGGCGGCTTCCCCGGGGGTCGCCCCCGAACTAAGATTCTGCGTGGACTATCGGGGCTCAATGCGGTCACCCGCGCAGACGCTCACCCTATTCCCCGAGCCGACGAGCTCATCGACCGCCTGGGGGCCGCCCGGTTCCTCAGCACTTTCGACCTGACCTGCGGATACTGGCAGATTGCTCTCACGGAAGGAGCGAAAGAGCGCTCTGCCTTCTCTACGCCAGATGGCCACTACAGCTTCAGGGTCATGCCGTTCGGGATGAGAAACGCCCCAGCCACGTTCCAGCGGTTGGTGAACAAGGTCCTGGCCGGACTCGAGGAGTTCAGCGCAGCGTACCTTGACGACATCGCTGTATTCAGCTCTCAATGGCACGAGCATCTCCAGCACCTCCGACAAGTACTAATGGCCCTGCGCCAAGCCGGACTAACCGTGAAGGCCAGCAAATGCCAGCTCGGGCAAGGCTCCGTGGTCTACCTGGGGCATCAGGTGGGCAGCGGCCAGGTCGCCCCTCTCCAGCCGAAGATCGACGCCATCAAGTCCTGGGAGCCCCCCACCACGCAGACAGAGGTTCGGGCCTTCCTGGGCCTTACGGGGTACTACCGGAGGTTCATTAAAAATGATGGTAGTATCGCAGGGCCCCTCACAGAGATGACCTCCAAAAAGCTTCCGCAGAAGGTGCAGTGGACCACCCCGTGCCAGCAGGCGTTTGACGCCTTGAAAACCACCATGTGCACCGCTCCCGTACTCAAGGCCCCCGACTACTCCCAAGAGTTTGTGGTCCAGACCGACGCATCCGAACACGGCATCGGGGCCGTGCTCTCGCAGTTCGACGACAAGGGCATTGATCAGCCCATAGCCTTCATCAGCCGAAGGCTACTGCCGAGAGAGCAGCGTTGGAGTACTATAGAGCGAGAGACCTTTGCCGTAGTCTGGGCCCTCAAGAAACTGCAGCCCTACTTGTTCGGAACCCATTTTCGAGTACAGACGGACCACCGGCCCTTGCAGTGGCTAATGCGGATGAGGGGAGAGAACCCCAAGCTACTACGATGGTCCATCTCTCTCCAAGGGATGGATTTCACTGTCGAACATCGCCCCGGGACGGATCATGCCAATGCCGACGGCCTGTCCCGGTTCTTCCGCTTCGGCGAGGAGAACCCCCCAGTGGATGGGTAGTTCTCCACGCCTTTCAGCTGGGGGGGACGCGTGTGAGACCGGCCTCACGGCGTTGCCCTCTCCATCATCCAGCCAACCTGCGACCACCCTCAAGACACGACATCTCCGACTCCGGCCACACCAGCCACCCCCGATCCACGGGCCGGCCAGAGGCCTGACAGACTCAACACCCTATCACGCATGCCCAACCGAGGGAGCGGGAACCCTTGAGCCAGACCCAGAGGCGCCAGCCCAGTCACACCTCGGGTCGCCTTCCCCGGGAGGACTCAATCGGCCACCAGGCCCCTGGGGAGCAGGCGCCTCCCCTACCGAGTGTCTGGGGTCCCTCCCAGACCCACCTGAAAAGACCAAAGAAGTGAGCGGCAGGAAATCCCGCCGAACCCCCTCCGTCACCCCAGTCCCCCCTCTGCGAGCACTCCGGACTTCAAAGAACCAGCGGAGTATAACAAGGGGTGCCGGAGAAACAAGGACAGAGAAGACCTGGAACCATCTGAGCCTGCTGACGCTGTCGCGGCTCCTGAACGCTGAAGTCACCTGGGCCTGCTGTGTGACTCGCGGCCTCTTGCTATTGAACCATCTGAGCCCTGCGGACGAGGTCGCGGCTCCCGAACACTGAACCACCTAGGCCTGCTGAGCGACTCGCGGCCCCCAGCTATTGAACCATCTGAGCCCTGCTGACGAGGTTGCGGCTCCCGACCACTGAACCACCTAGGCCTGCTGAGTGACTCGCGGCCCCCAGCTATTGAACCATCTGAGCCCTGCTGACGGAATCGCGGCTCCCGAACTCCGACCACCTGTGCCTGCTGAGAGACTCGCGGCGCTCCCCTTGAGGACGACTCGGTAAGAGATCGCCCAGAGATACGACACCCCCCGGCTCGAGGATTGTGAGCTTCCGCAGGGTATTTCGCAGAGACACTATCTTGAAAGACTGTCCCGCTACCCCCATTCCCCACGACTGATTTGTGGTACGTCGTGCCACTGCTGTACTACTTGCCTTTTGGATCATAAAGATACCCTTGAAATCATCGATAAAAGAACCTATCGTCCTACAAAGAATACGTGTGGTGTCACTCTGTTCGTAGTGCATCTCAGGGTGTGCGCGCCTGGTTCGGCTTACTTGGGAGAGGTGGGTCAAAGGGGTGGGCAAGACGTGTATCGAACCCCCCTCCGGCGAACGCCTTTCCAACACTAGTGCCTCTAGAATTCTGTTTTTATCTGTGAGACTTCTGACGATGTCTTTGGCCATGCATAGTAGAGGTGGGTCACAGGGCATGGCTTCCAGCCAGGGCCTGCACTCCATCATTTGTGGGCATCCAACTGCATTTGTGCACAGCCTTTGGCCATCTACAGCAAGGGTGAGCTGCAGGGACTGGCCTCTGGCTGGCCCTGTGCCCTGCCTTCTACAGGTGGTGTACCCTACTGTGTATGGCTTTCAAATATGTGCAGGGGAGGGTGGGGCACAGTTCTTGCACTGTGGCTCAGCACTGTGCTGCACATTCCTCAGGCAGACAACCCTCTTGTTGCAAAGCCTTCAGCTATATGCAGGAGGGTGGGCTGCAGAGTGCTGACTCTGAACTGGTCCTTCAATCATACTAATGCATAGACATAACCTTGGTTCACAGTGGAGTTAGGATAAAAGGCCCAGATTGTAGGTCAGTTCTGCAGACAACCGACTAGGGGATGACATTGTTGTTGCATTTTTTAATAAAGTTCCTATTTTGGAACATATTGTGCTTTTTTTGGTAAACCTCTTTTGAAACTATACTATTGATGCTTGAGCATGAACTGCTTTGAAAAAAACTAGAGGTGTTTGGTACATCAGGAACAGTTTGTTTAATTAAAGAGTGTGGCCGGGAAATCAGTCACAGCCATAGGGTCTGAGGACTGTTTCAACTTACAATCAGTCTGAAATGTGTTTTTATACAGTTCACCGAATGTCATAAACATTTCTGTTGATCCTTTATTGGAAAGAAATGTTAACTGCTGTCTGTGGAGTAATACATTATTGTATCCAATAGGAAATCCAGGTGGGTCTCAACCTTGCAAGAACATAATGTGGCCAGTGGGTAATATTTTCAGATGTTCAGCATAGGGAGCGTGTGATAACATAACATGTGTATTTGAATAACAGATGTTTATTGTTACCCAACTCAATTATACTCATTTTATCGACCTCAGAATGGATGAAAGGCTGAGTGGACCTGCCAGGAATTGAACCTGTGAATATTAGGTAAAATACAGGCTCCTGCTTTGGATGTATTAGTCCACTAAGCCATTGGACCCTATGTGATCACTGTGTGTACTGTGTGTGCTGTGTTCCAGTTGGCTGTATGTTTCTAACTTAGTGTGGCTTCTGACTTTATAATGTTTTTGGAGTGCTCCTACACCTAAGGCCATGTGTGCGTAATTGAGGTCAATCTCCCTGGACCATTGTGGTGCCACTGTGCCTATCTGTGAGAATGATCTGGGATTTACTGTTCGTGTGTTTGTTTGCCAGCTACCTGACACCCCACCTGTGACCTGTCAATTAGTGATCTCAGGCCTGGGTCTCAGAGCATGCCTAACTATGTTTTTCTGAGTCTGGGTTGACATGGAGTTCATGACAGGGAAATTTGTTACTAAAGATGCGGTTCATTTTTACACACAAATGTATCATTAGTCATATTGACTTTCTTCATATTAACATTCCCTAACACATACTTCATGATAGTTACTTTATAGGGGGTCTATTTTTCTTTAAGTTCACTGTTTGACAACTACGATTTTCCTAGTTTCTGGCATTCTGACAAATTTGTGACCTGCATTTTTACAGCAAAAAAACCCCAATGTTCCAACACATAAACAAGTAAAAAATGAAAAACCGGCAACAACAACATGCAAAATCGTGAGATCCACTAGGGGAGCAAGGAGAACCAATTCAAGATCACCTCCTGCTCAGGGGCATGTCCCTCCTCACACATGTCTCTTTGTAAGCTGTGCAGTGCTTGGATGGCAAGAGTCAATGTCCTATTTTCCATGTTGTTCCCTGAGAAACATGAGTAGCAGGATGCACTAAATTAGGCAAACTCTGCCTAAACATGGAACTTCGCATAGCGAGGCAGAGCTTTTTGGGAATCCACGGATTCTACTTAGTGGGACTCCACAAATTCCACCCACCCCTACTGGATACCTTCTTCACAACATCCTCCTTTAACTGATGTGCTGCTGAGATGGATGCATTTTTATTGTTTCAAATTATTTAAAACCATCACAATGTAAAAAAGCCTGTAGGAAAACAATTAAAACAGCATGAAGTAGATGATATCTTGTTTAGCCAAGTCATGCTTACTTCAAGCAATTTAGTACATACTAAAAGTATGTGTGCCTTGTGTCTTTATACTCAGATTCTGCAAATAAAATTCCCAATTCTTGAAATGGGCTGCCACTAACATGAGCATCCTTGGATAGCTGGAGCCAATAGTAACCCCCTCAAGTCATATGGGAACATGGGCCAGAGAATAAAGCAGTGGCTACAATCAACAAGCATTTGTTTGCAATGCGATAGGTCTTGCATTACTGAAAGTTGGAGCTCTCCCATCCGTAACTGCAGCTTCTTTCGGCAGTTTCTTTTCTGTTGGTAGCACTATGATGCTTATGAGTGTAATGTGCTTTATAAATTTAAATACAAATTGTCTAAATATCCCAGACTCATCGCTCCAGAGTATAGGTGTGGAACTGCAGTGTTCGGAATGGCTCAGATAAATGGAAGTTTCTGAGAGGGAGTCAGGTGCGGCTTTAGCATGTTGATCGTGAACCCTCGCGAATGGAGAAAGGTTCGCCATAGCCTGGAGGTGCACGGCGATGCCTGGGGAGAGCCTGCCTTCAACAGCCAGTCCATGGTAGAGGTAGAATGACTGTTGCTACAGCTGGGTAGAGAGGGAGAGTCCAAGAGACCTGGCAGTGACCCTGCTCTCATATAAGAGCTTGGATGCCACATCAGCCTTGTCACTAAATAGGTGGGAGCCATCGAAGGGCATGTCAGTCAGTGGAGACTGGACATTCCCTGAGAACCCAGTGGACCATACCCAGGTGTAGTAACGCAGCACCTCCACAGAAGCAATGGTTCTTCCCATAGAACCTGTGGTGTCCAGTCCACATCGGATGGCGAAATTCACTGCAGCACTGCCACCTACTCTTCAATATACAAAAAGGCTATCATTGCCCGAAAAAGTGCATTTTTCTCGGCTCAAATCGAGAATGCCAGCAACTCTGTTAGAGAGCTGTTTTCAGTGGTCACCACTCTGTCCAGCCCCTCTACGGGACCTGGGGTCGAACCCTCTCAGTCCCTCTGTAATGCTCTGTCCAGCTTTTTCACCACTAAGGTAGCAGATATATATTCATCCTTTGCAGGGAACTCAGAGACAAGATCCAGAGTCTGCAGTGGTGTAGAACCTGCCACCGATCATGATCCCTTCTCTTCCTTTGCTCCCATTACGCAAGATCAAATCAGCAGACTTATCCTTACTACCAAGTCTGGCTACCCCTTAGACCCCTGCCCTCCTTCAGTGATGGCTAACCTTAGCGAGGTGATCTCTTATCCACTTATGAAAATCTGTGACACCGCATTTCAAACTGGTCACTATCCAGATCTTTGGAAGAAGGCCATGATCAAACCTCTCCTGAAGAAACCCTCCCTGGACCCCACAGCTCTGGCCAGCTATAGACCAATAGCGTGTCTCCCCTTTCTTGCCAAAATATGCGAATCTCTGATGAATAAACAACTCTCAGAGTTCATCGATACTCACCAACTTCTCGACGAAATGCAGTTTGGCTTTAGGAAAGGTCATGGAACTGAGACCGCTTTAATAAAAGCTTCAGATGAGATTAGAGCCATTATGGACCAGGGAGGTGCGGCTGTCCTGATTCTGCTGGATTTGTCCGCAGCCTTTGACACGGTCGACCATGATATTCTGGTCGACCGTGTCACAGCCCTGGGGATAAACGGTATGGCTAGAAATCTCATTTCATCTTTTCTTGCCTACCGTACACAGACAGTGAAGTTGGGTAACTTCTATTCTCCTGTCTCTGCACTCCCCTGTGGAGTCCCACAGGGCTCCTCGCTTAGTCAAACGCTATTTAATATCCATGTAGCAGACTTAGCGAGGGTAATAAAGGCCCATGGGCTGCGACTTACATCCTACGCAGATGACACCCAACTGGTTCTGGCAATACACAAGGACGGCCCAGCGGTGGCAGCTAACTTCCAAAGCGCCATGCTTGCTGTCAGTACCTGGATGTCCTCCAACTGTCTGAGGCTTAACTCGGACAAAACCGAGGTCATGACCTTTGGTAATCTCTCCCTGGTTTGGTCTTCTGCCTGGTGGCCTGACCAGCTGGGCTCTCCTCCTGTCCCAGTTGATAAGGCCAGAAACCTGGGAGTCATTTTTGACAGCAAGCTGTCATTCAACCTTCATGTCAACAAGGTTGTGTCATCTGCGTTCTTTATTTTAAAGAAAATTAGGAAAATACTGCCTTACCTTCCCACCTCAGCTGGGAAGACCCTGACTCTACCCTAGTGTTTTCTAAAATTGATTATGGGAATGCCCTCTTCCTTAATACTCAGAAACTCGTTCTATCTAAGTTGCAGTCCATACAAAATGCTGCTGCAAGAATTCTTCTTGACATCCCCCGCCGCCAGCCAACTACTCCAGCCATTCGTCACCTGCATTGGCTAAGAGTAGAGGGCCGCATTAAATTCAAGGCCTTCTGCATTGCCTATAAGGCAGTGCATGGCGTCGGTCCAGTTTCTGATTGAAGCATTCCAGTTGTATAGCCCCAAGAGACAGCTGAGATCCGCCAACTCCTGCCTGCTTCCGTTACCTCGCACCAGAACGGCAACCTGGGGAGACAGGCGCTTCCTGGTTGCCACACCTAAACTCTGGAACCTTTTGCCACTCACCATAAAAACTGCCCCCAATTTGATAAGCTTTTGTAGGCTCTTAAAGACATGGCTGTTCAATCAGTAATCCTGCAGCTTGGTCTCTCGTTTTTTTGTCACATGCGCCGAGACACCTTCGGGTATTTGTTTGCGCAATAAAAATCGCGAAATAATAATAATAATAATAATAATTCATCTCCCCTGGAAGTTAGGGCCTGTCAAGAGTTGGAAAGTCCAGGGGATGGTGAGTTCTAGATGGGGCAGGAATTGACATAGCGTGGGGACGATAATTGGCTCACCGTTGAGTGGCACCAGCAGATCTGAAAGGGATTTAGCCGGGGTGGGTGGATGTACCTATGGTGCTCTAGGCCAGATCAGAGGCGGATCCAGAGTGCCCAGCTGGTGTCGAGGATTAACCCACTGCTGGT
This sequence comes from Triturus cristatus, assembly GCF_964204655.1. Classification (NCBI taxonomy): domain Eukaryota; kingdom Metazoa; phylum Chordata; class Amphibia; order Caudata; family Salamandridae; genus Triturus; species Triturus cristatus. The sequence goes on along the minus strand of NC_140584.1, from coordinate 714,625,778 downwards.
AACCCAGCAGGGGCACCTCTGGGCACTGTGAGACCCACAAGTTCTCCAGCACCAGGAAACTCAGGATAGTACGGAGCAGACCATAGCACTGACTCCGCAGGTGGAGTGTGGGGGCTGGGCCTGGAAGTCCGATGCCAAGAAGGTGAAGTCGAAGAGCACTTAGACTTTTTCTTCTTGTGCTTTTTTGACTTACCTGACTTTGACAAGGAGGTGCTGGAGCAGGAAGATGATCGACCATGGGACTGGCTCCAGTAATGTCATGAGTGATGTCACTGACCATGTCATGAGTGATGTAATATGTGACATCATCAGCAGTGCATTGCGGGCGCGTGAGTTATAGTTAGCTGAACTAACTATAATGGGGGAATTTCAATGGTTTTGTACGAGTAAAAAGTCCAGCTAACTATAACGCCCCTGAAACCTATGGTTTTTTCAGTGAATTTCTAAGGTTTTTTAAATGCTAATTCCTAACTATAACGTGCCTGAAACCTATGGTTTTTTCAGTGAATTTCAAAGGTTTTTTAAATGCTAATTTCTAACTATGCCTACAGAGATAGGACATGTGAAGAAAGAAGAAAAAACGCACAGAAAGAAAAAAAAGAAATGCAGAAAGAAGCAACAGAAGTCCTCAAAGACGAAGAAAAGTGCAGGAAGAAGGATAACATGCAGAAAGAACAAACAGAAGAGCAGAAAGAAGCCTTGTTGCAAAATCATCCTGTACCCTCAACTTTTTCAGACGGATACTGGTGGTAACTGAGTCTAACTAACCAGTCCTAGAGCCAGTGCTATGTTAAAAGACACTCAGAATACAGTGAAAACACCTACATACACTAGGGAACACTATGCGTTGGGGTCCCCCTGTGATCAGCATGACCTCCTCTGTAAGCCCCAAGTATATAATAGGGCAGGGGATTAAAACTACCTCTTAAAACGCGCCACAGGGCGTGTTTGCACACGTCACCTCAGGCCCCGTCCCCTCACTTCCCCACTGTGTAAACACGCCCTGTGGCCGTTTTAAGTTAGGAGATTAAGTCCCCTTGAATCCTGAGGGTCCCTAGGGCCCAACTAGACCACTAGGTACCTCCAGTAAGCACCACAGAGCTGCGTTGCAGAGAGATGTAAAAAGGGGCACGGCCTGGACCACCTCTCTGCAACGCAGCGGAGTGGTGCTTACTGGAAGCACCTGGTGGGCTAGTTGGCCCCCAGGGTCCCTCAGGATTGAAGGGGAATTATTTCCCCAACTTAAAACGCGCTACAGGGCTTGTTTGCACACGTTAACTCAGGCCCCGTCCCCTCCCTTTACCACTGTGTAAACACGCCATGTGGCCCTTTTTAGTTGGGAGATTAAGTTCATTTGAATCCTGAGGGTCCCTAGGGTCCAACTAGCCCACTAGGTACCTCTAGTATGCGCCACAGAGCTGCGTTGGAGAGAGGTGTAAAAAGTGGCACTGCCTGGACCACCTCTCTGCAACGCAGCTCAGTGGCGCTTACTGGAAGCACCTGGTGGGCTAGTTAGCCCCCAGGGGCCCTCAGGATTGAAGGAGAATTATTTCCCCAACTTAAAATGCGCCACAGGGCTTGTTTGCACAAGTTAACTCAGGCCCCGTCCCCTCCCTTCACCACTGTGTAAACACGCCTTATGGCCGTTTTTAGTTGGGAGATTAAGTTAATTTGAATCCTGAGGGTCCCTAGGGTCCAACTAACCCACTAGGTACCTCCAGTATGCGCCACAGAGCTGCGTTGCAGAGAGGTGTAAAACGTGGCACGGCCTGGACCACCTCTCTGCAACGCAGCTCAGTGATGCTCACTGGAAGCACTTGGTGGGCTAGTTAGCCCCCAGGGGCCCTCAGGATTGAAGGGGAATTATTTTCCTAACTTAAAACGCGCCATAGGGCGTGTTTGCACACGTCACCTCAGGCCCCGTCCCCTTCCTTCCCCACTGTGTAAACATGCCCTGTGGCTGTTTTTTAAGTTGGGAGATTAAGTTCCCTTGAATCCTGAGGATCCCTAGGGGCAAATTAGCCCACTAGGTATGTCCAGTAAGCGCCATTGCAGAGAGGTGTAAAAAGGGGCACGGCCTGCACCACCTCTCTGCAACGCAGGGCAGTGGCACTTACTGGAAGCACCTGGTGGGCTAGTTGGCCCCCAGGGTCCCTCAGGATTGAAAGGGAATTATTTCCCCAACTTAAAACGCGCCACAGGGCGTGTTTGCACACGTCACCTCAGGCCCCGTCCCCTCCCTTCACCACTGTGTAAACGCGCCCTGTGGCCATTCTAAGTTGAGAGATTAAGTCCCCTTGAATCCTAAGGGTCCCTAGGGTCAAACTAGCCCACTAGGTACCTCCAGTAAGCGCCACAGAGCTGCGTTGCATAGATGTGTAAAAATGGGCGTGGCCTCAGAACACCTGTCTGCAACGCAGCTCCCTGGCGCACACTGAGATACCTGTTGGGCTAGTTGGCCCTCAGGGACCCTCAGTATTGAAGGGGAATTAATTCCCCAACTTACAACTGGCCAGGGGGCGCGTTTGCAGAGTGCTGCAAGGAGGGGGCGTGGCCTCCAGCGCGATGCCGGTCTTTTATTTATTTTATTTTTTTAAGAAGGAGGGCTGTGTGTCCCCCCTTCTTTTTCTAATTTACTGGCCCTGGGACCCCATCCCCCAGGGCCTGCACCCTAATTTCTTTTGTAGAAAAAAATTAATTTGGCCCTCCCAAGGCCTTAATCGGCCCCGGGGACCCCAACCCCCGGGTCATGGCCTTTTTTTAATTTAAATTCTTTAGGAGGGGTCTGCGTTGCCCCCCTCCTCAGGCCACTTATGGTTCCGGGGACCCCATCCCCCGGGGCCGGCCTTTGTTTTTTATTATTTTAAAAATATATATATTTATAGAAACACCTAGGACATGCCGGACAAACCGTTTGTACCTATCACCATGACGATTTGCGTGAAATTCATTAAAAGGCGACTATGCATAGAATGAATCAACATGGAATGTATTTACACCGCTAGTGAAGCTCTGACGTGTCTAATGCACTACCGTGCCTAATCCCGGCGCCCCCGCCAGTGGGTACTCTCCAAGTAGACACCCTTGTCGTTGATTTATACAAACATGGGTAGCTATTGACGGGCACATTTAATATACACGCATACCAAGCCATTCAAAGGGGATTCGACAAAAATTCGACCAAACTATGCAAGAAACCCCCCTCACGGTTAATAAAAAACACATCCTCCGCCGGATGTGTAATACTTTTTATTTTACTCTCTGGAAAGGAGACGAACCTCACTCGAGAGTCACAGCGTTCTCCTGGCTGAGCCCAATGCTGTGTTACACCCACCAGTGCCCGCCGATTGCCTCACACCTCTGTGTTGTATTCTACCAGCTAGTACGTATGCTATGACACTCTCTAGCCCATGTGCACTGTAACACCACCCCGTGAATATGTCATGCCACACTTGCCTTCGCACGGGTTATATTGCCCCATCTAACGTGCCTTCCTCGATGTGTATGTTATAACGCACAGCGCTATGCCATACATATTACAATCTGGGATCCATATCTTTGTCACAGTGCATATGCAACGTTACACTCCCCAGCGCATATTTTATATTACAACTTTAGAGACTAGTTATGTTACACAACACTGCCCTGTGCATATTACACTCCAAGGCGCATATCGCATAGCACGCGCTAGTGCCTGTGCTATCTCGCGCTCTTCATTGAATCTGTCATTGCGCACAATGTATTGCATATTATATTTCACACCCGGTTCATCTTATATCACACTTTTTGGTGCATAGTTTATACCATATACTACATCTAGTTTTCATTTTCAATCGTGCTCTCAGGACTATGTTCTATATAACACTGCGTCCACCTACCCTTTTCACGGGCATTCCATTTTGCGATGGGGTGGAGGGTCAGGGGGTGTTTCTGCCAAGTGAGCCCGGAGTCACAGTCACAAACGTCCTCTTCTTCCTCAATAAAAGTGAGATTATGCTGCATACTTGTTCATATTTTAAGTAGTTCGCACAGACACACATTTTAAAATCAATAAAGTTCCTAATACCCACCTTCTCTGAACAGTTAGCTTGCTGCCCCATCCACCTCCTCCCTATCCTCTGTGGTCTGAATCCATGGACTAGCCTCCTCCCTCCTGCCATGCATGGTCTGATGTTCTGCCACTGCCCTCCATTTAGCATGATGTACCAGTCCACTCCTCCTGCCCTCCATTGCCCAATTCTATGGCCCATCATTGACCTCCTGCTTAGCCTCTGTGCTTAGCTTGCTGCCCCTATTCTCCTTCCCCCTGCCCTCCGATGTCTTTGTGCATGCCCCTGCTCCATCCTTTTTGCCCACTATGTTCCATGGACCTGCCAATCCTATCTACTCTGAGTGTTCTGTTGAGCTGGCACTCCCCTCCCACCTGCCTAGCATTGTCAGATGACTGTAACCTGTCCCTGCCACCTCCACCCTGCCTGTCCACATGCCATGCCCCTATCCCCTTCCTCCTGTCCTCCATGGTCCATTTTACTGTCACACCCTTCTGCCCTCCCTGATTTGTTGTGCTGCAACTGCTCCTCCTGCCTGCCCCATGCGGTCTGTTGTGAGGGCCCTTCCCCTGAACTCCCTTGTCTGTGCCCAGGTCCTGACCCTCCCTTCTATCCTCCATGGTCCTTTGTGCATGCCCCTGCACCCTTCTTCTTGCCCATCATAGCCATTGTGCTGCCACTAACCCTCCAGCTTGCCATGCATGGTCTTCTGTGCTGCCACGGCCCCTCCTACCTTCCCTGTGTGGTCAGCTAGCTGCCCCTGACCCCCTCCCACCTTCCCTCCATGGTCTGTGTGTATGCCATCATAGTCTCAATGCTGCTCTCCATTGTGTGTCTTGCTTCTAGTGCCCATCCTGCCTGACCTCCATGGTCATCTTGCTGATCCTGTCTTTCCTACTTGCCCCCAGCCCTCTGTTTCAATGTGCAGACCCCCTTTTCCCTCCCTCCTGGCTTGTCTGTTCCAATGAAATGCCTCTGATCCGTCCCTCCTGCCCTTTATGGTCTGTTATGCTGCAGTTTTTTCTCCTGTCTGTCCATTATGGTCAGCTAGCTACCATTGCCTCTTTCCCATCTGTTCTCTGTTGTCCATGTGCATGGTCCAGTCCCCTCCCTATTGCGTTCTATGGATTGTTGTGCTGTACTCCCATCCCGCATGCGCTGTGTGGTGTATTGTGCTGTTGCAAACCCTGATGCCTGCCCTGTAGGGTCAGTTTGGTGCACCTCTCCATGTCCCTCCTGTCCTCTGTTATCCGAGTCCATGTCCCTACCCCAATTCCTCCTGCCTACCATGATTCAATGTACCATACTTGTGAACATTTTGAACTTGGTAAGAGGGAGATTTTGAAAACAAACTGGGGTATTGATTTTCCCCTTTGAGTTACATTGAAAAAGAGGAGATTGCAGACAGGAGACAGATCAAATAAAGCTCATTTGAGCTTAAAAACATTGGACGTTTCCTGGCTGAAATGGGTCTGTTGGCATGTATGGTTGTACTACCACTGCCTCTTCCTTCTGCCCACAATGGTAATTATATTGCCACAGCCTCTCTTCCCAGTCCTGTATTGTTGGTTTGTTGCCCCTTCCCCCCTTTCCACTGCCCTCCATAGTCTGTTGTGCTGCCACTGCCCTTCCTGCCTGCCCAGTGTGGACCAATTGTTGCCTCTGCACTCTCCTACCTGCCTTCAATTTTCAGAGTCCGTGCCCCTGGCCTCTGCCTCTCAACAGTATCCCAATGAACAACTAGTTTGCTAACATTCTATATTTATTACAAAAGTGTGGAACGCCTGACGTCATCTTGATGTAATCTAAACTGTAATACCTAGAGTATTTCCTTTAGAAATTACATATATGAGAGGGTATTATTTGCATCAAAATTATGGTTAGTGCCCTAAAAAACTAAAATGAGGACATATTTTCTGAGTTTTCAAATAGCGACAAAGAACTTTTAAATTATTTGTAATCTTTGTTTTTTTATCCAGTTGACCACTTGATTAAATGTTGCACCTTGGCGAGAGGATGTGGTGTTACTTCCAGAGCTGCAGACTTTGCAACTGGGGAACCAGGTTGGAGTTTCTGCTTCAGCTCAACATTCTGTGATTGTGGTCAAATCACTTAATCTCCCCATGTCTACAACCAAAATGAATTTGATCTTGTGTGATGTAACCAATGCTCATGTAAAGCATTCCAATACCTGACAAGTCTGCACTATATAAAACTGCAAATACACAAAAAATAAGTGTTTTGCACACTTCTGTCATTGGGCTACATGTGGGCTACATCTGGGTGATATTTGTGCTGCATTTAGGCTCTTTCGTGTCTGGTGGCCATCTTGAGAGATTTATTTGTTATGAAGTTTCCTAATTTCCTCATTTACTGCAGTCTCCTCAGTAGGAAATGCTTTCAGTTGTTTACTTTGATTCCATCAAGAAGGTATTCAGATATGTCACACATTTGCCATAAATTCTGAATGTTACCACTCTAGTTGCTCATTAGATCACTGTAGTAAAGCTACTGCTCACCACGGAAGTCTGCTGCTGGTATTAAAAGTGCATGTTTCAGTCTGCATATCAGAATTTTTTAATGAAATAGAAGAGGATTTGAGAAGTCACTCAAAATGTGTCCTAATTTTTCTTTCTTCAGCACTAATCATAATTTCTATGGCAAAATGAACCCCCTCATTGTGTTCCTTTTTTAAATTAAATGTTTTAAGTGTTACCAGTTTATTCCAATCAAGATGGCTTCAGGTGTGCCACACTTTTGTCATAAGTAAGACAGTAAGCGCTCTAGTTGTTCTTAAGAACACTGGGACATTCTGTCATTAGGCTATACTTGGGCTACATCTGGGTGATATTTGGGCTACATTTGGGCTCTTTTGTCTCTGGTGGCCATCTTGGGAGATTTATTTGTTATGAAGTTTCCTAATTTCCTCATTTACTGCAGTCTCCTCAGTGGGAATACTTTCAGTTTTTTATTTTGGTTCCATCAAGAAGGCATTCAGATGTGTCACACATTTGCCATAAATTCTGAATATTAGCACTCTAGTTGCTCATTAGATCACTGTAGTAAAACTACTGCTCACCAGGGAAGTCTGCTGCTGGTATTCGAAGTGCATGTTTCAGTCTGCATGTCAGAATTTGTTTATGAAATAGAAGAGGATTTGAGAAGTCAAAATGTGCCCTAGTTTTTTTTTCTGCAGAATTATTCATAATTTCTATGGCAAAATGAACCCCCTCATTTTGTTCCTTTGTAAATTAAATGTTTTAAGTGTTACCACTTTATTCCAATCAAGATGGCTTCAGGTGTGCCATACTTTTGTCATAAGTAAGACTGTTAGTGTCTCTAGTTGTTCGTTAGAACACTCTGGGACATTCTGTCATTGGGCTATACTTGGGCTACATCTGGGTGATATTTGGGCTACATTTGGGCTCTTTTGTCTCTGGTGGCCATTTTGGGAGACTTATTTGTTATGATGTTTCCTAATTTCCTTATTTACTACAGTCTCCTCAGTAGGAAATACTTTCAGTTTTTTACTTTGATTCCATCAAGAAGGCATTCAGATGTGTCACAAATTTGCCAGAAATTCAGAATGTTAGCACTCTAATTGCTTATTAGATCACTGTAGTAAAGCTACTGGTCACCAGGGAAGTCTGCTGCTGGTATTGAAAGTGCATGTTTCAGTCTGCATGTCAGAATTTTTTAATGTCTCTGCATGCCTTTAATTACTTCTATTGGCCTCCGGTGTGCCCTTGTAATCAAGTTCGTTTTTCACAGTGCATGCTGGGGTATGTAGTAAATGTAGCATTTTTGTCTGCCCTCCAGTGGGTTTCTTTCTCCCATGCTCAATTCGAAATAAGTTTCACAGCCCTCCAGTGGGCTCTAGATGAAACTCTGCATGCTTTTTAATTTTGGTACCTGCAGCGCTGATACCGAGGGGATGGTGGAAATGAACTCTTTCCTGATGCTGGCCTCTGATGAAAAGCACGAAGGCTTTGAAACGCGTAAGGCCGGGAGATTACGCAACGTCAAGGAGCCAACCAGCTTTATTGATCTGCTCACTGCAACGTCTGGAGAAACAAACACTCCCACCCTCTCCCTCATCTCAATCCACCAAACTATTACTGAACAAACAAAATATTTCAACGAGGAGGTCAGACAGTGCTCCTAGGAAAGAGAGACATGCGGGGTGGACAGACACTGGAGAAGGAATGGCAACACCAGCTAAAACACGCAGTGTGCCCGTCCCTGCTTTCTCCGGCAGCATTACTCCATGGGAGTGAACTTGCCAGAAAAGTTGGGACATGAACCCACCATTATCCATTTGCAGGCTACAATTTTTAAAGGACACAGTAAAATGCCAATCCAAAGCATGGGAGGAGTCAGACCCCACAAAGTACAGACAACAGATCTCCTAACAGTGCAAGCACTGTAGGCGCAACATAAAAACGAGTTTGACAAAGTGCAGATTGCAGTATCCTGCATACTTTTGTTCTTTTTTTTATATAGCGCAAACTCAACCTGAAGGTGTCAGAGTGCTTTACATGAGCACCATTTGTGTTACAGACAAACACAGTCATTTTGTTAGGGATGGTGAGATTAAGGTGCCGATCACGATCCGGTAAAAAATTCCCCCGTGCGACTCGTATCCGGTCTTTTTACCCTACGAATTGTACAAGTGCCGTACGAACTGGCAATCACGATTCGCATGGTAAAAAGTCCATACGAACCGCATTGGGAATATTTCCCCACACGTCCTCGGGTCGGAAAATGTGTCCGATACGTCCTCGGACGATTTACCGTACAAACGTGAAAAGTCAAGTCCGACCGAGGAATCACGATCCATCCCGTGCGTCCGAACTCACAACCGTATGGAAAAAACACCGTCCGCACCGAACTCCTACAGCAACCATGGAGACATGTGCCTGCATACGCGCCCAACACTCCCCCCAGCCCCCGTACGTCCGACACGTACCCCCCCGTGTATGTACACCCCCACCCGTCTAGGTACACCCCAGTACGTCCGAGTCCTACCCCCACACCTGTACGTGTCATACCCCCGTGTACCCACACCCCAGTACGTGTCGTCCCACCGTCTATGTACACCCCAGTACGTTCCAGTCGTACCCCCACCCCAGTACGTGTCGTACCCCCATGTACCCCCACCCCAGTACGTGTCGTACCACCGTCAATGTACACCCCAGTACGTTCCAGTCCTACCCCCACCCCAGTACGTGTCGTACCACCGTCAATGTACACCCCAGTACGTTCCAGTCCTACCCCCACCCCAGTACGTGTCGTACCATCGTCAATGTACACCCCAGTACGTTCCAGTCCTACCCCCACCCCAGTACGTGTCGTACCATCGTCAATGTACACCCCAGTACGTTCCAGTCCTACCCCCACCCCAGTACGTGTCATACCCCCATGTACCTACACCCCAGTACGTTCCAGTCGTACCCCCACCCCAGTACGTGTCGTACCACCGTCTATGTACACCCCAGTACGTTCGAGCCCCACCCCCACCCCAGTACGTGTCATACCCCCGTGTACCTACACCCCAGTACGTTCCAGTCGTACCCCCACCCCAGTACGTGTCGTACCACCGTCTATGTACACCCCAGTACGTTCGAGCCCCACCCCCACCCCAGTACGTGTCATACCCCCGTGTACCTACACCCCAGTACGTTCCAGTCGTACCCCCACCCCAGTACGTGTCATACCCCCGTGTACCTACACCCCAGTACGTTCCAGTCGTACCCCCACCCCAGTACGTGTCATACCCCCGTGTACCTACACCCCAGTACGTTCCAGTCATACCCCCACCCCAGTACGTGTCGTACCACCGTCTATGTACACCCCAGTACGTTCGAGCCCCACCCCCACCCCAGTACGTGTCATACCCCTGTGTACCTACACCCCAGTACGTTCCAGTCGTACCCCCACCCCAGTACGTGTCATACCCCCCGTGTACCTACACCCCAGTACGTTCCAGTCGTACCCCCACCCCAGTACGTGTCATACCCCCGTGTACCTACACCCCAGTACGTTCCAGTCGTACCCCCACCCCAGTACGTGTCATACCCCCCGTGTACCTACACCCCAGTACGTTCCAGTCGTACCCCCACCCCAGTACGTGTCATACCCCCGTGTACCCACACCCCAGTACGTTCCAGTCGTACCCCCACCCCAGTACGTGTCATACCCCCGTGTACCTACACCTCAGTACGTTCCAGTCGTACCCCCACCCCAGTACGTGTCGTACCACCGTCTATGTACACCCCAGTATGTTCGAGCCCCACCCCCACCCCAGTACGTGTCATACCCCCCGTGTACCTACACCCCAGTACATTCCAGTCGTACCCCCACCCCAGTACGTGTCATACCCCCCGTGTACCTACACCCCAGTACGTTCCAGTCGTACCCCCACCCCAGTACGTGTCATTATACCCCTGTGTACCTACACCCCAGTACGTTCCAGTCGTACCCCCACCCCAGTACGTGTCGTACCACCGTCTATGTACACCCCAGTACGTTCGAGCCCCACCCCCACCCCAGTACGTGTCATACCCCCCGTGTACATACACCCCAGTACGTTCCAGTCGTACCCCCACCCCAGTACGTGTCGTACCACCGTCTATGTACACCCCAGTACGTTCGAGCCCCACCCCCACCCCAGTACGTGTCATACCCCCCGTGTACCTACACCCCAGTACGTTCCAGTCGTACCCCCACCCCAGTACGTGTCGTACCACCGTCTATGTACACCCCAGTACGTTCGAGCCCCACCCCCACCCCAGTACGTGTCATACCCCCCGTGTACCTACACCCCAGTACGTTCCAGTCATACCCCCACCCCAGTACGTTCCGGTCCTACCCCCAACACAACCTCCTAAGTACGGAGCGAACCCCAGGCCCCAACATCACCACCGCATGTACGAGTCGTACCAACCCACACACAAGGACAGCACCGTACAACCAAATGGCCCATGTACACACCGTACACACGCTCAAAACGCACGTACACAACCAGGACAAAACAAAACAACACAAGAATACACCATTCGAATGGCACAAAGCCACTAAACATGTCCAACAACCACTAAAACAACACATTCTCTGACCTGCAACTGCCAAAAACAAACAGAGGCCAAATACACCACCACTCCTTATAACCAACCCACCCAAGATTCAAACACAGCCACACCCACCAATGGACCAATAAAAATGGCCCACACACACAAACCATGAGCCTTTGCAACAGACTCACTGCTGCCAGACACCACAGAACCACACTACAAGCTACACCACATCTTACACTTGCACACCTTCACACAACCACCCTCACAAACACCCCCTCATCACATTCACACACACACACACACAACCATCCACACACCCCCCAACATCCACACACCCCCCCCACCATCCCCACCCACACCCCTCACCATGCCCACCACCAAGAATCCAAAGTTCAGTAACCGAGAATTGGAGGTCCTTGTTGATCAAATCCTCAGAGTCGAGCCACAGATCTTTGGAACATTGGTCAGAAGCACCAGCCTGGCAGCAAAAACTGCCATGTGGCAGACCATCGTCGATGCTGTGAATGCTGTTGCGGACACCAGACGGACCAAGCAGGAATGCCAGAACAGGTGGTACGATCTGCGGAGGAGGGTCCGAGCCAAGAGGCAGGATGAACACGACCAGGCCAACGCCACCGGAGGAGGGCCCTCCCGCAGACCCGTTCACTACCATCCCTGGGAGGAGAGGGTGATGGCCATACTGCCGGTGGAGGCAGTCGAAGGATTAGAAGGACTCCGAGACCCGGGTGAGTACACAAACAACGCACCTCACAAGGGGGGAACGGCATCCACAACCAAAATCACCAACAGGCACGCAACCACCACAAGCCATCGCATGACTCAACCACACTCCATGAGCACGCACATGCCACTGCTGCCACCATGCCCCATGCACCCAGCTGGACAATGGCAAGTCACAGGCCACAGAAGACAACAACACATGACACGGTAACCCGGATGGCGGCAGGCTGGGCCCAAAAAAGCACATAGTGCAACTCAGAAGCAGACAACAATTCACTCTACCCATATGGCCTAGGTCACAGCCAGACAAACAGTGTGTCCCAACACAGGAATGACTTGCCAGCAAATGGCGGACGCCTTGCATCAACACATGGGGGTGAAGGCACTGTTTTGCACATGACAGCAGCTAATGAACAGCCAACATTGTGAACGAGTGGCAGCACACACCACCACAGCAGCAGCGCACAGACACAGACACTACACCCAATGGGTGCCTGGAGATCAGAAACAAACTCACATCAACAATCCAAGGGCCACTCAAAGATCTGCTAACAGTGTGTGCCCAGGAAGCTGGGCAGAGGTGACAGAGGGTGACACACGGAGGGAGGGAGAGGGGGACAGAGAGGGAGGGAGACGGACAGAGGGAGGAGGCTGACACACGGAGGGAGGGAGAGGGGGACTGAGAGGGAGGGAGAGGGGGACAGAGAGGGAGGGAGAGGGGGACAGAGATGGAGGGAGACGGACAGAGGGAGGAGGCTGACACACGGAGGGAGGGAGAGGGGGACAGAGATGGAGGGAGAGGGGGACAGAGATGGAGGGAGAGGGGGACAGAGAGGGAGGGAGACGGACAGAGGGAGGAGGCTGACACACGGAGGGAGGGAGAGGGGGACTGAGAGGGAGGGAGAGGGGGACAGAGAGGGAGGGAGAGGGGGACAGAGATGGAGGGAGAGGGGGACGAGATGGAGGGAGAGGGGGACAGAGATGGAGGGAGAGGGGGACAGAGATGGAGGGAGAGGGGGACAGAGAGGGAGGGAGACGGACAGAGGGAGGAGGCTGACACACGGAGGGAGGGAGAGGGGGACTGAGAGGGAGGGAGAGGGGGACAGAGAGGGAGGGAGAGGGGGACAGAGATGGAGGGAGAGGGGGACAGAGAGGGAGGGAGAGGGGGACAGAGATGGAGGGAGAGGGGGACAGAGATGGAGGGAGAGGGGGACAGAGATGGAGGGAGAGGGGGACAGAGAGGGAGGGAGAGGGGGACAGAGATGGAGGCAGAGGGGGACAGAGAGGGAGGGAGACGGACAGAGGGAGGAGGCTGACACACGGAGGGAGGGAGAGGGGGACAGAGAGGGAGGGAGAGGGGGACAGAGATGGAGGGAGAGGGGGACAGAGATGGAGGGAGAGGGGGACAGAGAGGGAGGGAGAGGGGGACAGAGATGGAGGGAGAGGGGGACAGAGAGGGAGGGAGAGGGGGACAGAGATGGAGGGAGAGGGGGACAGAGAGGGAGGGAGACGGACAGAGGGAGGAGGCTGACACACGGAGGGAGGGAGAGGGGGACTGAGAGGGAGGGAGAGGGGGACAGAGAGGGAGGGAGAGGGGGACAGAGATGGAGGGAGAGGGGGACAGAGAGGGAGGGAGAGGGGGACACAGAGGGAGCGAGACACAGGGAGAGCCAATCAGCCGTGTTGCGTGTGTGAATGTCTGCTCGTCAGCAGGTAGACTGCGTGCATGTAGACAAGGGTGGCCAGTGCCAGAAGCCCCCCTCTTCACCATGGCAAAACACATGGCCATGTGATGTCACAACCTGTTCACGAGCACAAGGACAGCTACCTGGATCATATAAGTGTGTGGATCCACTCCATGTGCACATGTACAGTGCATGGCTCGCCACACCTGCCCACTCCACTGCTGACTGCAGTCACACTTGACGCAGCAAGTAAGACTGTGCCACACATAGTTAAAGGGGCCAAAGTGGTGCCCAAGGGACACACCCATGCACAAGTGCACTGTGAGTGGAATGCAAGACCAATCCTAATTCCAAGAGGAAATGTGCCAACTGTGAAAATGATGAAACATGGATGTTGCATGGACAAAAATTAACATTGTCTCTCTCACACACAGGTCAACGTCGTGGTGCACCCCCCAACACTGGGGGGGAACACTCACAGGACCTGGATCTGCAGGAGCCCAATCCCACCGGCAGCGACCACTCTCACCACTCTGCGGACGACCCCGACCAACCTGGCCCCTCTGGTGTCCAACCACCTGCAGCACCTGCGTCAGGTACAACTGTGCCAACCACCACCCCCACTCCTGCCACATCCCAGGAGACACCCAGGATCCCTGCCCCAACACCACAATGCAGCCAGGCTCGCCAGGAGGGACACGGTGTCCCGGGCACCCAGGAGGAGGCAGGCGACAACGCCAATGCCACCCCTCAGGGGTCCCGGAGACCCCATGTGCCCACAAGTGCAGGCCAGGTGCAAGTGGGCAGGGGTGGTGGGAGTGGAGGACGGCGGAGGCGCGAGCCTGACCAGTTGGCTGGGGATCCGGTATTTTCCCATGTCCGTAACATCCTGGACTCATACCGGCAGGACACCACGGGCATGGCCCAGGTTGTGTCCGTCCTCGAGGGGATCAAGGCCCAGCAGGCCCAGCAACATGCGGAGCTAATTGCCTGTCTACTGGTACACCAATGGAGGATGGAGGACAGACAGGCTGAGCAAGTGACGGCATTCCAGGGGATTCACGCTACACTCCGTCGGATGGCCGACACCATGGCCGACCCTCCCTGTGCCAGAAAGGGGAAAATACATCACCACCCACGGGGAGGGATCAGGAGGAGGAGGAGGAAACATCCGACGGAGCATCCCAGACATCGTCACGGCCTGCTGGTGAGGTTCCCCGCAGGAGGCCGGGTCGTCCACGGAAAGGACCGTGAGGGTGGCTGCTACATCACCATCTCCCAGGACACCTGGCCTAGCACCTGGCCCACTGGAGCAACAGCATCACAGCATCAAGAGACATTCTCTGCCACATGGCCCTGCTGGTCACTGGCTGACCAATGTTGACAAAGACTGTGGCATGGACTCTGAGGATTTCCAATGGCAAGGACCCCAACTCCCCTACTGAACTTTGGATTCAAACATCCCGGAAAGACCCTTACTTTGCCCCCCCCCCCCACTAATAAATCACACTATGATGAGTAGATGCCTGCTGGTAGCATTATTAACTAACATGTGTCTTGTAAAGTCAAAACATGCCTGAGTCATCTTTTGTCTTCAACCATCCACACCCTGGGGCCTGAGTCTGGCACAGGACACATGGGTCACAGTGTATTAGGCAAGACAGACATGGAGCACCATACACACCCGTGATGGGCCCAACCAGCTGAGGGGGTGGCCGAACAACCGTGCTGACACACACATTGAGTACAGCAACTGTCATGCGCAGTGGTCAGGGATCCAGTCCAGTGTCCTGGGGGGCACCCAGGCATGTGTACACAGGTGGCAGAACCATGTCCTGCAAGCCGGAGTCCGGTGGATGCCGAGAATGGGGGCCTGGCCAACGTTGGATGCATGGGGATGGCACATGTCACAATACCAACACAGTCATGGACATCATGCCCAATACACAGTCTCAGCCCACACACACAGCTTGCATCTTGCAACTCGACACATTGACACATAGCAACAATCAGGGAATACCATGCCAGACATGCAGGATGCACCGTGGCAACACACCAGCATTGACTGAGAAGAGGCACCTTGGAGGCATAGGGACACCTTTATTAGACATGTATTCGGGATTGCAGAGGCCACTCGAAGTACACATGAACACATCATGTGGAGTAACATGTGGGTCCAACACTGGCACCCCCCTTCTGCAGCACACATGCGTGTTTGCCATGGAAGTGGCACACAAGCGTCGGGTAACAGCTAAATACCCACAGCTGCACACGGAGAGCCTGCCATACACCATAGATCCGCTGATGTCGAAGTCCCACACCATGTCCAGCCAATGCTAACCGTATGTGGCCAAGGGCAGTGTCACACACATTGATGCCATCATCACAATCCCCTATCCCATCACTGATGCCTGTCAACCAGGCAGACCATCTATTCAGGTGTACACAGCTGCATGTCGTGTCCCAAGGGGATGCGACATGGCTGCAGAGGAACAACACATCGACAGGGGCAGTGTGCATACATCGTGAACAACTGCCACACCCAATACACCCCAGATGCATCCCTTACCCCATGGAGACTTCCAAACGTGTCCGTGCCTGTAACGCTGAGTCAGCCCACGATGTCATGTCCATGATGAATAGCAGTGCCACAACAATGCAACCAGCAGACGGCATGTGCAGGTACCTGGGGAAGAGAGACACACAAGAAGTCAGCCACAAAAATGCACAGCCACTTGCATGTGCATTTACTCGACACATGTATGGATGACAACATGCTAGGTCATTATAATGACTGGGGAAATACTACCATCACTGGCACCATCACTCCAGTGACACACCCACACACACCTCTGAGTCACGTGCCATACATGCAGGTGGAGACACACATCACAACGCATGCCACACGGGGACCAATGCGTGCACACTCAGACACTGGTACTCACCACTAAGCAAAGAAGTCGCGTATGAGCCGAGTCCGGATGTCCTCTTGCGGCTCCACATCCTCCACATCACTAGCCCCATTGCCAAGCCCTTCGTCCTCCACGGGTGGATGGTCCTCGTCATGTTGATTCAGGATGAGTGGCACAGCTCTTTCAACTGCCATGTTGTGCAGCATGCAGCAGACCATGAAGATCTTGCAGACCTTTGCCGGGGCATAAGGGAGTGCACCGCCGGTCTTGTGGAGGCACCGGAATCGGCTCTTCAGCATGCCAAACGTCCTCTCTATCACTCGCCTTGTCCGGCCATGGGCGGTGTTGTAGCGGAGCTGTGCCGGCGTGATGGGGTTGCGAAGAGGTGTGATCAGCCATGGCATGTTGGGATAGCCAGCGTCCCCTACATGGGAAGCACATGGTCATCGTTAGAAGTGGTGAAGCGGTCGTGCTGGTAGGCGATACAGAATAGAAGACAGACAGACTGTACCCACCTACAACACATGCCCGTTCATTGCGCAGCTGCATCATCATATCAGGCATCCCGCTATGCCTCATGATGTAGGCATCGTGTGCTGATCCTGGAAAACGAGCACAGACATGTGAAATCACCATGTTGGAGAGACACACCACAAGGGCATTGATGGAGTGGTAGTGCTTCCGATTGCGGTACGCCACCTCCCGTGCGTGTGGTGGTACCAAAGCTACATGTGTCCCATCTATGGACCCTATGACATGGGGCATCCCTCCCAGGGCATAGAATCCACGCTTGACCTCAGTCATCTGTTCAGGGGTTGGGAACTTGATGAAGTCATCCAGGTGAATCAACATGGCCTCCAAGAAATCATGCAGCACACCGCTGAACATGCTCTGGGACATGCCACCAACATGAGCTATGGTATTTTGAAAGGTACCCGTGGCAAGAAAATGTAGGGCAGCCATTACCTTCAGCTGGGGTGTCAGTGCCGTAGGATACCTGTGCAGCGGTTGCAGGTGTGGTGCCAGTCTCGCCGTCAACTCCAGAATCAACGGTTGGGTGAAGCGGTAGAGCCGGATGCTGTCATTCTCCTGCATGGCAGCCAAGTCTGGAATTATTCGGGCAAGAGGCGGCGCTCTGCAGTAATTTGGAAGTGACAAGGAAGAGTGAGTGCACCACGACAACAACTCATGTCTACTGAGCACATGTTAATCTGGCAATACACACATGCTACATAGGGAGTCAGGTATGTGCTACATGGCCAGCACACGTATGGATGCAAGGTGGCACTCCTTCCAAGACCCAGCTACACACGGATATTGAGAACCTCCCCATGCCACGCCATGGGAATAGCTGTGTCCCAGTGCAAGTGAACAGCCAGACGCAAGACAGGAGTGACATACACCCACACATCAGCAGAAGTAGGATGCCGATTGCAGAGACTGGTCGCGGAACACTGGAGCCACAGGTCACATGACATTACACTAGGACAGCCCACACACCTTGCCATGAAGGTGCACATGTCATGACTCACCACACATTCCTTGTGAGGATGCAGACATGGCCTTGTCACGCTACTCCGTGTCCCATGCATACATGTGCACCTCACATCCGATACCACATGTGGCATGGTGTGCGGAACAGTGTGCAATGACAATCTACACACAGACACATGTTGGTTGCTGCTACGGCTGCAGCTTATGAGGGTGCTACAACATCAACCTGATGTAAATCCCCCACACATAAATGACATAGTCACATTGTGCACTGTGGGTAGTGACAAGTCAGGTGTCATAACCCCTGTACCGGGCATCATGGGACACTTCCGTGTGTTGGTGTCCGTGCCATGCCAGTGACGCTTACCCCAAGTGTGCAGTCCGACATGCACACATGTCAAAGGAGTCAAGGGCATGGCTGGCACACATTGCACCGTCACACAGTACACCTATACACATCTCATCATACATCTGGTGCCTTCTCCACTCAGGAGTCATGTTCCACATCACAGCCTGTCACACCTGTGCCCCACACATGTAGTAATGCACAGACGATGCCTTGATGTCCATTCCTGGACAAGTATGTCCATCCATGGACAAGTATGTCCATCCATGGACAAGTATGTCCGCCCTATTCCTACCTGTGTGTCGCCTATCACCACTGTGATGTGTAAAAACCGCCGTACTGCTGCTAAGAGGGCCTGTGCACGTTCCCAAATCACTGTGGGAGTGCTGCCGTATGTGTACCCATCGTGATGGCGAGCGTACAGGCATTTGTACGGTCCGTACCACTACGAGTAAACATACGCGTGCAGACCCATAGTGATAGTGAGCGTAGATGCGTGTGTACGGCCCTGTCACAATGTGTGTCCTCGCGTATGCGTACTCGTAGTGGTACGGGCCGTACACACGCATCTACGCTCACTGTCACTATGGGTCTGCACGCGTATGCGTACTCGTAGTGGTACGGACCGTACACACGCATCTACGCTCACTATCACTATGGGTCTGCACGCGTATGCGTACTCGTAGTGGTACGGACCGTACACACGCATCTACGTTCACTATCACTATGGGTCTGCACGCGTATGCGTACTCGTAGTGGTACGGACCGTACACACGCATCTACGCTCACTATCACTATGGGTCTGAACGCGTATGCGTACTCGTAGTGGTACGGACCGTACACACGCATCTACGTTCACTATCACTATGGGTCTGCACGCGTATGCGTACTCGTAGTGGTACGGACCGTACACACGCATCTACGCTCACTATCACTATGGGTCTGCACGCGTATGGGTACTCGTAGTGATAGTGAGCGGACATGCGTGTGTACGGGCCGTACCACTACGAGTACGCATACGCGTGCAGACCCATAGTGATAGTGAGCGTAGATGCGTGTGTACGGTCCGTACCACTACGAGTACGCATACGCGTGCAGACCCATAGTGATAGTGAGCGTAGATGCGTGTGTACGGGCCGTACCACTACGAATACGCATACGCGAGGACACCCATACTGATAGTGAACGTAGGCATGCGTGTACGGGCCGTTGCAACGCATTTGGGGTGCCCTAGGGCCCCGAAATGCACCGTACCTGTGTGTGATGCTCCAAATTACATAGGGGACAAGTATTGAGGCCTACATGCATGCTGGTTGTCATGGAGACCAAGTTCAAAATCCGAAATTGTTCTGGAAGGTGCACAGCAGAAGTCAGTTGGAATTCTTCTACATTGTTGCAATGTGTTTGTGGGTCTGACATCATGCAGGAGAATGAAACCGATAGAGAACCCACAGACTTCTAGGTTTGAAGGGATTGGTGGAAACATAGGATGCAAATGTGAGTGACCAATCACTCTGTACTCCTGTGCATGAGACAGGGCAGAAAGGCAGATATAAGGCAGCCAGGTCCCATGAGGGAGTACTTGCCTGCACATCTTTGCATTCGTCGACCCAGCTGCTGCTACTGATTCCCTGGAACCATGTCAAGGGCTGTGGAGAGGACACAGCCATTCACCCTGGAGGAGAACATGGCTCTGCTGGATGTGATCCTCCCACAGTACTCCATGCTGTATGGGCAACCAGGGTATCAGGTGAGTGCATAGGCCACTGGCACAGACTGTCCCTATGTTGTGACTGTGACTTCTGGCATTGTGTCCTGGTGTGACACACATGCCATGTACTGTAGGGGGGGTCCCAGGGGGGGGAAGCCTGATGTCTCCCAGCAGTGCCCTGAGACAGGAGGGGTGGGTGTGGAGTCCTCCCAGCAGTGCCCTGAGACAGGAGGGGTGGGTGTGGAGTCCTCCCAGCAGTGCCCTGAGACAGGAGGGGTGGGTGTGGAGTCCTCCCAGCAGTGCCCTGAGACAGGAGGGGTGTGTGCCTATCACTCCCAGCAGTGCCCTGAGACAGGAGGGGTGGGTGCCTATCACTCCCAGCAGTGCCCTGAGACAGGAGGGGTGGGTGCCTATCACTCCCAGCAGTGCCCTGAGACAGGAGGGGTGGGTGTGGAGTCCTCCCAGCAGTGCCCTGAGACAGGAGGGGTGGGTGTGGAGTCCTCCCAGCAGTGCCCTGAGACAGGAGGGGTGGGTGCCTATCACTCCCAGCAGTGCCCTGAGACAGGAGGGGTGGGTGTGATGCACAGTGTGAGCCTTGATCACTGATTGTGACATTGCCATCATTCCACCTGTGTACCCACTATGGCACGTACAGCTTTTTCCCTCACCAGGGATGATGTCCCTATGACAAAGGTGCAATGCGTTGTCTGCATGACATGCCTTGTTGTAAACAGCTAATTTGTTCTCATATGTCTCTCTGTGACATGTGGCTGGTGTATTGATGTGGTGTCACTTGTTCTTCCTCACAGGTAGGCGCCACTGCCAAGGAGCAGATCTGGCTGACCGCCGTCAGTGCCGTGAGGGGTGTGGATGGTCGGAGGCGGAGCCTGCCCCAGGTGAGGAAACGCTGGCAGGATATCCGGTGCTGGACGCGGAGGATTGCACGGCTCCTGCTGGGGGACTCACCTGAGAGCCACAAGAACCGCGGCCGCCGCCGTCTGAGCCACCTCCACAGGCGTGTGCTGCCGGTGGTCTTTCCAGACCTGGAGAGGCGCTTACAGGCGATGCAGCAGCCGGAAGGGGGTAGGTACATGTGCGTTTGTTGTGTGTCACCGGCATTTGTAAGGGCACGGTAGCATTAATTCACTGGCAGGGTTTAAAGGTGCTGTGCAGATCCTGTTTGCCCCAGTATAGCGCTGCGCCCCTGCCACCCTTCCCCTCCTTGCAATGTGTTCCCTGGTCTGTGTGTGGTCACTCCTTCACAAGGTAATGTAGGCTGGTGCTTTGTCCACGAGAACAATGCCTGTAGCATCATGTGTGGGGGTGGTGTGTAACAGCTTTTTGGACCTTGGCTGTGCCCTGTCAAGTGCACTGCATGTGGGTTCCATGTCAGTTGGCACTGATGCTGACTCCAGACATGGGAGTTGGTCTCTCATGTGTCATGCCTTACAGCGCGCATGTCCTATGTAGTGGCCTGTGACATGATGTGCATGAGTGTGCGATACGCATAGTGCAGGGATGGTGGCGTGTGTTGCAGTCATTACCATTCAGTAGCATGTGGTTGCGTGGCCACTACTGTCCCCTGGAGCACCTTTTCCTCAGTGGTGTGTGTCATCATAAACGTGGACACTCTCAGTGTCTACAGCGTAGGTTGTGCTCTGTGCCATTGTCCCCTGGCACCATGTATATAGACGTGCTATTTTGTACAGGTGTCCACTGTGCAGCCTGACCTGATTGTCCTTCTTCATACTCACAGTTGGCAGTGCCTGTGTGTCTTGTTATACTCATCTGAGGATGGGCACTGGTACCTCATTATTTGTGCAGGTGCACCTTGGCTGTTTGGCGTCCAATCTTGCATTTTGCCTGCCCCTGTGTTTATCACCCAGACTATGAGATGTTGGTGCCACCTGTGTCTCAACAATTTGCCTCGTGTAGGGGTTGGTTGGGGCGGGCAATGCCTATATGTAAAATCCTGATTTCTACTTGCTGGGTCTGGGCAGTGTGTGATGTTTGTCTGGACACACACGCAAGGTGCAGTGACCGAGTCATGTTGGGCATGTTTCCAGCATTACCTATGCAGCATGTGTCTCAAGTTCGTGGATATGGTCCCTGGTCATCGGTATTTTCACCGACGCTGTGTGGTGCAGATGCAGTGCTGGATTGTCCCCAGGGCCTGGGTGCTATGTCAGACTACGTTTCCTGTCTTGAGCTATTGTCTCATGCTCTCCATGGTGTTGCAGTGGCATGGTGGCTCAACCAACTGTGTGTTTCATGCCCTACATCGGTACCTTGTTTAGTAGATGTCAGGGATCTTCCTTTTCAGGCTATGCAATGTTACCTATGTAGATTGGACTCATGTGACTGATGTGTACAGCTGTCTGATTAATTTCTGTCTCTCCACCCTGCCCACAGCATCGTCGGGGGACACAGAGGAAGACATGGACACAGGCAAGGCGGAGGGACCGAGCACCAGTGCCAGCCGTGACATCGGGGCTGGCACATCGAGTGGGACAGAGGTGGAGGATAGTGCGGCCGAGGACCTGTCGACTGGCACGTCAGAATACGAAGCTAACAGGTCCGAGGAGGATGTCTCCGAGTGGGCGGTGGCTGCACCAGCAGCTGACAGCGGAACAACACCTCGCACCGCCCCCTCAGTTCCCATCAGCCGCCTCCCACTTGCTCGTGTCCCATCCCAGCGTGCCCGGTCACAGCATGTCTCCTTCCTGCCAGGCACCGCACCCCCTGCCCCTGTCTCCACTGCTGCCGCCAATGCAGAGTCTGTGGACATCCAGCGGCAACTGCAGGTTGGTCAGGCTGCGATCCTTAATGTCCTCCATGCCCACGGCAAAACCCTCACCAACATCGAGGCATTCTTGGAGGGCATTCATTCATCGCAGGCTGACCAACGCAACTTGCTGAGGTCCATAGACTCCACACTGACTGCAGCAGTGGGTCTCCTGCAGCGCGACCTCCCCCCACCTACCCCTGCCCCATCAACACTTCCCACTCCCATGCCTGTCCCACGTACACCCAGACGTCGGCATGCACCCACATCAACAGACACGGGCACCACACCAGCAGGGAAGGTCCACCGCACTCCTCCTGACACGCACACACAGGGTGAGGTAGGCACACCCACTGGGTCGGGGGGCAAACGTGTGACACGCAGCCATAGTGGGAGTCCGCATTCCACCCAGTCCACTCCCTCCTAATCCCCTCCCCTCAGCTCTCCTGGCCACATCTCCCCCAAGGACTCATTCATGGCCGCTCTGTCCCTGAGCCCCACAGTTACACCACCACGCAAGCGGTCAAGGAAGTCCTCGGTCAGGGTGGTTGAGTCTCCCCCCCTGTCTCCACCCTCCCCCGGTGGCGCTGCGACCCATCCCTCTGCCCCCCCCCCTCCTTGGGGCCTGAGGTCCCTTCGGGTGCAGGGGACTCCCTGGAGGACCTTGCAAAGGTGTGTAGTGCCATCCTGGCCTCCGCCTTCGGCACTGACCCACCCCCTGTGGTGGAGTCCTCCATCCCTGCACCCACAACGCCGCCCCTTTGCCCTGATGTCCCTGCGGTGCCTGTTGCTTCCCCCCCCCTGATGCCCTCACCAGTGTGGAAGACAATGCCATTTGACTGTGCAGGCAAGGTAGGGGACACGCATCCCACTGTGTCCCCCATCCAGCTGAGAATCATTGACTGCCCTATGGGCTTTGTGAATATTGAACTGCCTGCGATCCACGGACATTGTGCTCATGCTGAATAAAGCATAATTTTGTTTTCATTATCACACTACTGCTATGCTGGTATTGGTGTTGGTGGGGCTGCTACATGGTTTTGGGTGGTGTTTAAGGGTTTGGGTGTGTGGGATATGTAGTAGTGTGCTGCTCATTGGTGGGACCCTGGGATCTGTGTGCCATCACAAGGTGTTGGCTAACTTTCTTTGTTCATGTAAGCAGTTACTGCATGGTGCACTTGTCCCAGGGTGTATTCCTTCCTCTGTGTACCCAGCTTTCTTCCCTGCAGGGTGTTCCCAATGTTTAGCGCAGAGCTGTGTCTACATGAGCTGTGTGTGTGACGGAGCCCTTCTACTTTGGCCATGCATGCAGGGCCATGTCTCCACCTGCAACAATCGTGGCATCCTTGGTGATCACTGTACTTGTGTGTGGAGTCTGTTGACATGAGTTCATGGGGACATGTTCCCTTGTAGGCAGTATGCATGTGGATAATTCTGGCCTCACACACATGTGTTACACCCCTCCTGTCTCAGGGCACTGCTGGGAGTGATAGGCACCCACCCCTCCTGTCTCAGGGCACTGCTGGGAGGACTCCACACCCACCCCTCCTGGCTCAGGGCACTGCTGGGAGGACTCCACACCCACCCCTCCTGTCTCAGGGCACTGCTGGGAGGACTCCACACCCACCCCTCCTGGCTCAGGGCACTGCTGGGAGTGATAGGCACACACCCCTCCTGTCTCAGGGCACTGCTGTTAGTGATAGGCACCCACCCCTCCTGTCTCAGGGCACTGCTGGGAGTGATAGGCACACACCCCTCCTGTCTCAGGGCACTGCTGGGAGGACTCCACACCCACCCCTCCTGTCTCTGGGCACTGCTGAGAGGACTCCACACCCACCCCTCCTGTCTCAGGGCACTGCTGGGTGGACTCTGCACACAGCCCTCCTGGCTCAGGGCACTCCTGGGAGGACTCCACACCCACCCCTCCTGTCTCAGGGCACTGCTGGGAGGACTCCACACCCACCCCTCCTGGCTCAGGGCACTGCTGGGAGTGATAGGCACCCACCCCTCCTGTCTCTGGGCACTGCTGGGAGGACTCTGCACACACCCCTCCTGTCTCAGGGCACTGCTGGGAGTGATAGGCACCCACCCCTCCTGTCTCAGGGCACTGCTGTTAGTGATAGGCACCCACCCCTCCTGGCTCAGGGCACTGCTGGGAGTGATAGGCACACACCCCTCCTGTCTCAGGGCACTGCTGGGAGTGATAGGCACACACCCCTCCTGTCTCTGGGCACTGCTGGGAGGACTCCACACCCACCCCTCCTGTCTCAGGGCACTGCTGGGTGGACTCTGCACACACCCCTCCTGGCTCAGGGCACTGCTGGGAGGACTCCACACCCACCCCTCCTGTCTCAGGGCACTGCTGGGAGGACTCCACACCCACCCCTCCTGTCTCAGGGCACTGCTGGGTGGACTCTGCACACACACCTCCGATTTCAGGATATGTACGCTTGGAACATACACGGTGGGGGTACGCTCAATGCATTCGAGGTGAGGGTACGAGTCTACTTACACTGTTGGGGTGTGGGGCACGCTCCTTGCATACGCGGGTGAGGGTACGGGTCGTACTTACACTGTTGGGGTGGGGGGTATGCTCCTTGCATACGCGGGTGAGGGTACGGGTCATACTTACACTGTTGGGGTGGGGGTACGGTCCGTGAGTCCGCGGGTGGGGGTAGGAGTCGTACTTACACTGGTGGTGGTGGGGGTACGGTCCGTACATCCGCGGGTGAGGGTTCCAGTCGTACTTACACTGTTGGCATGGGGGTACGCTCCATGCATACGTGGGTGGGGGTACGGGTCGTACTTACACTGTTGGCATGGGGGGTACGCTCCATGCATACGCGGGTGGGGGTACGGGTCGTACCTACACTGTTGGCATGGGGGGTACGCTCCATGCATACGCGGGTGGGTGTACGGGTCGTACTTACACTGTTGGGGTGGGGGGTATGCTCCATGCATACGCGGGTGGGGGTACGGGTCGTACTTACACTGTTGGGGTGGGGGGTACGCTCCTTGCATACGCGGGTGAGGGTACGGGTCGTACTTACTCTGTTGGGGTGGGGGTACGCTCCATGCATACGCGGGTGGGGGTAGGAGTCGTACTTACACCGGTGGGGGTGGGGGTACGGTCTGTACGTCCGCGGGTGAGGGTTCGAGTCGTACTTACACTGTTGGCATGGGGGGTACGCTCCATGCATACGCGCGTGGGGGTACGGGTCGTACTTACACTGTTGGCATGGGGGGTATGCTCCATGCATACGCGCGTGGGGGTACGGGTCGTACTTACACTGTTGGCATGGGGGGTACGCTCCATGCATACGCGGGTGGGGGTACGGGTCGTACTCACACTGTTGGGGTGGGGGGTACGCTCCATGCATACGCGGGTGGGGGTACCGGTCGTACTTACACTGTTGGGGTGGGGGGTACGCTCCTTGCATACGCGGGTGAGGGTACGGGTCGTACTTACACTGTTGGGGTGGGGGTACGCTCCATGCATACGCGGGTGGGGGTACGGGTCGTACTTTCACTGTTGGGGTGGGGGGTACGCTCCTTGCATACGGGGTGGGGGTAGGGTCCGTACATATACGTCCCCACGCTATGTGATGCTTGTGCGGCCCGTACCCAGGCCTTTGCCACGTGGGTGCGATCCGTCCCGCCATTGTTGGGGTGACGTGTGTGGGCGTGGTACGACTCGTACCCATGCTCTTCAGGCGTGGGTACGGGACGTACCTGTCTGGTTGCGTTGCCGGTTCGCGTGGTGACGGACTTCCGTTGTGGCGGTCGCTGGCTTATCAGGACACGCCCCCACCCCCTCGTGGTGACCAGGGCATGGGAGTCAGGTATGTCCAGGCCATGTGTGGTGTGTGACTTATGTGGTTGTTTTGTGGCCTGCCCTGGTCCTGCCACCCCCACCCCACCCCACTTTCCCCCCTCCCTTAGTTATTCTGACCTTCTGCGGCGTCTGCGTTGTAACCTGTAGAGGAGGTGGACTGCTATGAGGGCAGGGATGACTCGTAGGTTCGGGTCCATGTCTGTCCGTCGCGTACTGGTACTCCTTGATCGCGTCGTCCTGTCGCGTACGGGTCCTCCTTGATCGCGTCGTCCTGTCGCGTACGGGTCCTCCTTGGTCGCGTCGTCCTGTGTGTCCGTCGCGTACTGGTCCTCCTTGTTCGCGTCGTCCTGTCTGTCCGTCGCGTACTGGTGGTCCTTGTTCGCATCGTCCTGATTTCCCGGCAGTTTTTGGGTGCCGGAAAAAATTCACTGTGCGGGATGACGTCGGTGCGAATCGTAATTCCTGGGTCGTGAATGGCTGGCTGCGAGCGTCCCGACGTCAGGTCGGCGCTTTCCCGGATGGCATTGGTAGGGTTTTTTTGTTCGGTGGCTTTTTTACGAATCGTACGGTGATGGTGTACCCGTGCGAATCGTAATTCCTTGTTTGTATGAATTGACGACCGGGTACGCGTCGGACGGAGATTATGCTCCGTCCGACGGTTCGTACCCGGTTTTTACCGGATCGTGATCGGCACCTAAGTGTTTTGGCCAGAATCACAGTATGTTGAGCATTCCTGTCGAGTCTCGAACTCGGTTCCCCAGCTTTAAGGTTGACCGCTCTAATCTACTCACTCTGGTCCTTGCAAAAAAGTTATCACTTTCTCTGATTCCTCTGATTCTGATAATGAAGGACAATACACAGGAAATGGATATCAGGGCTACAGAAGCGCCTGCAGGCAGCGGGGTACGCAGCCTTTTTTAGGGAGGCGTTTCACCAGACGGGTGAACTGGAGACCACAGTACCAACCGAGGTTCCAAACCAACCCACAAATGGACTTCAATCAATTCCAGGCCAAACCACCGATGGGCTTCAACCAATATCTAGAAACACGGAACAAAAGATATTGGAGGGAGTAGAGACTATACCCATTTTTAATCTCAGTGGATCCCAGTTATCCCCATCAATGATGAAAGTCTTATCTAAGGGCCTTACCTTTACCCCACATTCGGGTCTTAATAAGTTTGAATTATTTAGAGACCTTCAAGCATTTTTAAGAAAAATCAGGCTAAAATTGTTTTTTTTCAGAGCATAAAGATCAAAATGACAATATAAGCCTATCAGGTCTTGCACCCAAGTCGGTTTTTACACCTACTCTAGATCAGTTACCACCCGAGGTGGCTATATTCGAACGCGTATTGTACAATAAATTTACCAACATTACTAAGTACGTACAGAAAACTCCCTTTAATTTGAGCAGAGATGAATATCAAGCCTTAGAGGATCTAAAAGGAAGTACTGATAATATCATTAAAGCATGTGACAAGGGGAAAGGGATTGTTGTATATGACACCCCCACATATGGAACAAAAATGGAGAGCATGTTGAGCGATACACACTTTTATACATTGATTAAGAGGGATCCCACAATCCATACAGTTAGCAAGATACGTAAACTTACTACTCATGCATTGAAAAATTGAGAAATTTGTGAAAAAGAATGGGCTTTTTTAGATGTAGACAAACCTCGGATGGCTGCTATATATGGTATCCCTAAGGTACACAAAAATGTACTACACCCACCATTAAGACCGATTGTGACCACGATAGATTCAGCTACGTAACCTCTAGCCAAGTATATTGATGCCATCTTATGTCCCTATATATCTCGGACACCAGCTTTCGTGCAAGACACAAGACATATTATTAATCTTGTGGAAAATATTACATTATGCCCAGATACTCAATTTTTGGTAACAATGGATATAGAGGCTCTCTATAGCAATATCCCCATCGAGGGAGCAATAGCAGCAGTACACTGGTTTATTCAAAACTTTAATATCAAATGTCCATCATTGTTTCTTTTAGAATGCTTAAAAGTAGTATTGGGAGATAACGTCTTTGAATTTAACAATCAATTATACAAGCAAAAACAAGGTGTTAGTATGGGGGCATCATGTGCACCAACTATAGCGAATATCTATATGTCACAATTTGAGCAAAAATATGTCTTCAATGAGATAGCCCCATTCTAGGAATCTGTGACCAAATGGTCGCGGTTCATAGATGATATCTTCTTTATTTGGAATGATATCAGGAAAATTTACAACAATTCCTTGAGTGGATAAATTTATGTGATGTGAATATACACTTCACGAATCACATTAGTACAGAACAGGTAGAATATTTAGATGTATGGATAAAACATCAGGTAGGTATTCTGGTGGTGGATTTATTTGTCAAGCCCAATGCTAGAAATACCTTACTACACTATGATAGTTACCACCCAACCATGCAGAAAAATAGCATTCCGTTTGGTGAATTTTACGTCTCCAACGTAACTGCACCAACATACAGGATTTTGACATCAAGGCAGAGACTATGAAAAGGAAGTTCCTGGCCAGGGGCTATCCTAAGAAGATAATAAGAGACTCTTATAAAAGAGCTCATTTTTATGATCAACAGCACTTGCTGATAACTGCTAAACAGAAAAAGGATCCAAATTTAGTCTTTGTTACTAGACATTCCATGCTAAATGAGAGAATTAGGCAGGCGGTATGTGCCAGTTGGCACATACTAAATGTGAATACATCTATAGAAGAAAGAGTTTCCAAGCCTATGTTTGCATATAGACGAAACAAATCTATAAAAGATCATGTGGTACATTCACGTATGAAGAAAACGAATGTGAGTCAACAAATGGGTATCACAAATGATAAACCAATAGTAGGGACATATAAATGCATGAGTTGCAAATCTTGTGCCACTGCAATAGAAGCACCAACATTAAGTTTCAATGATCAAATAATCTCTCCTACAAATCTCAATAATTGTAAAACCTCAAATGTAATTTATTTGATTATATGCCCCTGTAGATTGGGCTATGTAGGAGAGACAGGTAGGGCGTTAAATGTAAGATTAACGGAACATAGGTCCGCAATTAGGACCAGGAAAACGGCAGCACCCATGGTCAACCACTACATTGATAAGAACCACGCCCCCGAGGACATGCAGTGGTATATTTTAGAAAGAATCAGTCAAAGAGAAGGACTAAACTTGGAAAAAAACAGAAAACTCAGAGAAGTTTATTGGATTTTTGTTTTGGGAACATCCATTAAAGGTCTAAATTTAGAGATACCCTGGGATCAGGCAATCAAATAATGATAGATGCGAGAGGATTTCCCCAACTAATGAACATCCAAATATAGGCCAGTCTCCGTAATACATTTTACATCATATTATGGCTAGATGGAAGATGTGACCCAAGAGCTTTCCATTGCAAACTTTACAAACTATGGACGAGAAACAATATGGGGTTATGGGGCACGTGATATCAGCGTGTAAGGTAACCTTAATGTCATTCTACGCCACACACAGGAAAATAAAAAACTGGTGGAGAACAAATTATATGTAACATTTTGAATATAAAGAGATGTTGATCGATTATGGGCTCAAAAAATACATTATATTGGATAATAACGGTTGACAAAATTAATCAAAGCAAATAGTGATTGTAATATTATTATAAAAGGAATTAGTAATTGTGTCAGATATACATCAATAAACGCGACTTATTATAATGTATTTGTAATAATAACAATCTTAGAGTGGAGAGTAACATACACTCTAATATGGCAGCCATAGACGACAGTCAAGTGCTTGATTGCAGTGCGTTTGATTGCAGTGCGTTATCACGTGATGACAGCACGTTGAAAGAGAAAATATATTTAAGTAGGAAGAGATAACATAAAGCCTGGTCTGACGAACAAGCAGGATGCAGGTAGCTGAAAGATACGCCATAACCAAGGTGAGCTGCTAGCATACACATTATGTCGGCAAAAATAGCGCAGTGTAGTAGACAGCACTACGCGGTTAGCTAGTTTATTTCAACGTACTAGCAATAACAAACAAATTGAAAGAGGAGGATAATATACACTCCAATATAGCAGCCATAAACGTTAGTTGAGCACGTGACGGCATTGCGTCAGAACGCGAGACCGGCATGCAAAGAGAATAGTTAAACAAGTAATGAGATTAGTATGTCTTGTTTGGCGAGAAAGGAGGTTGTAGGTAGCTGAAACAGAACGCCGCATCCAAGGTGAGCTTATATCACAGCGAATTTGCCAACATTAATAGCGGTGTGTTGCGGTCAATTTAATTAGGTTAGTTAGAGTGACTATGCAGTGTTAAAATCCGAACCTTTAGATGAAAGTATATCAATTGCAAGTATCGAAGTGTAATTAATATGGAGTAAATGCAACCCAGATATTAAATACTCTGAAGGACAGTTTTATGAGAATCAGTTTAGCTTAAACCATTCCATTTTCATTGAGAAAAGCATGCGTCTATATATTCCGACATATGTAATGAACGAGGAGAAAGGGCATTTTTCTAACAAATAGTAGTATGTGAGAATAGAAGTGAGAATAGTTGTACTGCAGTAGTAACAGTTTAGTTGACTCTACATATTTGGTGAAGTAGAGTAATAATAACAAAATAAGTTTTAGTTTGTAGCCATATGACTATCAGGGGATACATTGCAGGAGTATCTATATTTAAAAACAATTCAGATTTGGGAATGATATTAGATACATATAGAGTAAACTTAATTCATGTGTAAGGACATAGGATTGCCATATAATGGTTTGTTGATAAAAATGTGGTAGTATTACAATTGGTAAAGGCTCACGAGTAGAGCTAATTATTATTATTTGTTCACCCCCCTTCCCCTTCTTTCATCTTTTCCTGTATAACTTTGTGCTAGTAGTGGCAATGAATAAAATATAAAATCAGAGTTATGGAAAAAGAGTATGCGGATTAATAATCAAAAAGCAGATACCAGAAGAAGACAAGTAAAACGGCTACATATGAAATTTTAGGTAAATGCATACCACTTATTCAGCATATAGACATTGTAATGAAAGCTATGTCAAGTTATACATATTAATATCTAGGTGTAAAAATAGGTCTCTATATATGTTCCCTATTCTGCACATACAGGAATCTACAATCTTTGCTAACCGGATTGACACCTTTGGGGGATATTAGGACAAATAATTACAATATAAGCAATACGGTCCTGTGCAAGTGAGGTTGGTACGATTGAATTAATTTAATATCGATAACATTTAATCATAAAGATTAGAAATGAGTAAATAAACTACTTATATATTAACATTCCACGATAAAAATATATATATAGACACTGCATGTTGGTGATATCTACAATTAGACAAGATAATTCAACGGAAGGCACATAAAGTATTCTAAAGTAAGTAATAAAATATAATAGTGTCAGTACTTAGAAGTAGAGTGATAGTGTGACTGCTATATAAAACAACAACTATATACGTTGTATCCTATGCCTTTCAGATAAATAAATACGTTGGACTCATTCACATATCCTGAAGAACAGTGGAAACATAGAAGAAATATCGACTTTTAGCTAAAGGTACCCAATCATATGTGACCATAATAAAATATAGAGATTCAAATCTTAATACAGTAAATAGCATTAGCTCATAATGAAATATGGACAATACAATGTTGATATGTTTTATATACTAAAAGTAAAAAGAATTGGGAGGTTGTAGACCATAATCGGAGGGACAATTGAAATAAACTTTCAATGAAATTGGGGTGAATTAATACAAGAATTGAGCTACCTATTCACCTTTACCTTTCTGACTGTTTCTTCGTATTGGAAGATAAAAGGTGCAATAATGAATGCACAATATTAGACATCGCTCTAAGGAATAATGGTTTGCTTTGTGGATCGCAGTGACTGTACGCGGTGTTGTTTGATTTTGATTATCCAAGACCTTAGTTTCAGGAGCATCATTTGATTGTTTCTATGTATTTATATATCATAAGTATCTAGTTTTGGCGCACTTATAGCTCTGGATGATCATCGTTATTTAAGTTTATATACAATTTTTGAATTTTTATTTTAGAATACTCACTGGTAAAAGAATATCCTGAAGAAGGCATTTGCCGAAATGCGTTGGTGGTATTCCTCAAATCACTGCCAGTGTTTTTATTCATATTGGTTTGATTTTATTGTAAATTGTAGTTGATTACAACATATATAAAAAATATAATGTGCTGCTAGAACTTGTTGTCTCCACATTGTATTGTGATCAAATGAATGTAACACAAAATATGATGCTAATTTATCTATGCATTGAAAAAGATTATGTTTGAATTGAATTTGCACAAATATTTAATCGTTTATAGATAAAGAAAAAGGGTGATGAAATTATAAAAAGATTGCCATAAAAGAAAAAAAGTATATTCTTTTAAAAAATAAGAAATAAAAAAGATTATAATCAATTCACGTTGTATGTTATATTATATAGATGTGAGTCCTGTGCTGCGTCATTTCCATGTTATTGTAAAACGGCACTTTACCCGGTGCAACCATTCTTTTTCCAATATACCTTGCTGTCCTTAAGCCAGTTGACACAATGCGCTGGGCATTTGCAGTGGCTTCACTCTCCCAGGACAAAAGCTAATGAATAAAGTGCAGACTGCAGTCAAATTGGCTTTAATAAAGTGCCTATTGCAATGTTGTGTGACATGTTAATTTTGGCTTACTCTAGTCCCAGCTGTCCTGGTTCAGCATGTTCCTGGTTGCCAGATGGTGGCATGTGCCGGATGATGTTATTTAGCTTAGCAAGCCCAGATGATTCAAATTTAGTCAACAAGATTCTTTTATACGGAAGAGATCAGTGAATAAAGCAAACAGCAATCAGATTGAGTTGGATAAAGTGCAAGCTGCAATGTCATGTGACAAGTTGATTTAGAATAGCTCTATAGATGAGAGGCCAGTGGCTAAAGTGCAGACTGTGCTCAGCTTGATTTTGATAGAGTGCATATGCGATGACATGTGGCGGGCTGGTTTTCGCTTGCTCTAACGGTACCAATCTTTTGAGATTGAAGAGGTCCGACCGTGCCTTAACATGACTGGTCTAGGCCTGAACTGTCCCAGCTGCTGAGTGCCACAAATGAAGATACATCATAGGATTGACTTGGGTGGTGCTGCTTCAGTATGATGGGAAGCAAAGTAAATTCCCACTTTTAGGAGCCCATAGTGCACAAGTTCATTAGCTTGAGTGCATCTCTGAGGAATTTCTCTCATTTGGCTGAAAACTGTGCATCAGCTCCACTCAGAGATGCAATAAATGCAATGCTGCATTATGTTATTCCCAGGTGTCAGAATATCGGTTTCAACCAGTAGCATCCTAATTTCTTTAAGCCGGGGCAACTGCAACCCACATGCGTCGATGATTCATTCTTATAGTTACACAATCTGCATTTGTGTTCCCATAAGCTTTTTAAACGCCCAAATGTGTGTACTTTTAAGGAAATCAGCTGTTGAGGAAAAGCTCTGAGGTGGAGCAACCTGAATGTTTGTCCCAGTACCTTCATCAGATTGACTTGGCCAGTTTGTCCCAGTCTTCTGTTGGTTCTCCAGGAGGAGTATACTCTGACACCAGCCAAGGGTCTCAGGATTTTAGAGACAGCACTTGGGAATCAGGACTCACATTAACAGAAGCCACCTGTATGGTCCAGTGAGGATCCAGTTGGAAGTGGTCAGCTAAGCTCTTCCCAAAAGGTGGGTTTCTTGCAGCTTTTGTGTTCCTGTAGCTTAACAGGGAGTTATCCCACTGGCCATTGGAGTCCACTTCTCAGTCAAGGGTAAAACTGGTTTATTCATGAAGCCAGACTGACTATCAGAACAAACGGGAGGCAGGCCAGTTGACAATATGCAAGGGTTTGGGCACATCCCCAGGCCATCCTATCAAGGGAAAGTCAACCTCTCCCCACACTGAAGGCCTTTGTCTCAGCTCTGGGAGCCAATTCACACTTTTTCAAAGAGCTATTCAGCTCCTGGGTAACAGTTAGAAGCTCCAGCAAATGGGATTCTAGAGGCTTTAGGCAGGTTAAAGGTGACTTTTTAAAAGTAACTTTCTTAAACTATTCAGTGTAAAATCCAATTTTAAAAATGTTCTGGATTTGTGGTGTAAGGGTGCCTGCGTTGGTGCTAGGCAACCCATTGTTCACCAGCAAAGGGGACAGGACAAGAATTTGTCATATTCTGTTGAATACGGTGCATTGCTGCCCTTTCCCTGTCGCGCAGCAAAGTGACTGTCTGATCTGCGTGACTTTTTTGTAAATATGCCCCTCAGAGTTTACCCCTCCTGCAGAATGTACGATACTATTAGCGACTTTAGATCTTGCATTTAGATTGTGGCGGTGGTGATTTACACAGTGCATTGTTGAGTTTAGATACATGTGAACTACTTTAAAATGCGAAAGTACTTGTTAGGATTTAGACTTCACGTTATTCAAAAATGTTTGAAAACACCACAAGGTTTTCCCTTGCAAAATTGATATGCAAGCTAAATGCAGATGGTAATTGCCGGAAGCCACATCCTTTGTTAGCTTGATGTTGCTCGCCTTGGTATTAGGCAGAGAAAGCTAAATCAAAGCAAAGCTCGTCGCCGAAATGTGCTTTGGTAGTTTCCTGACTGCCGGTATGAAGCAGGAACGCATTTCTTCTGAGTAACACTCTTTGTATAAATGGAAACAGGCAAATCATATAAAGTTAACATCTGCAGAAGTATGTCACTGGAGACACTATCAGTAGAAAAGCAATTTTGTAGGTAGGTTTCAAATTATGTGTCTGTGTTTTGTAAATGAAAATCGAAGATACCAGCCTTTACAGTGCAACGAACTGCGAAATATGAAAGTGTGGAATAATGTATCATATTGAGCTGTATTTTATTGTCATTTGATATAAAGAAAATGAGAAGTGGAGAATACCAGTGTATTTAGCTTCACCGCGTGTATCTATGCTAACTATTAAATCATTACACTATGACATTGAAGATATCATAGGAGCAGAGATATCTGCAGATCCTTCTAAGGCAATGACATATTTTCTAGGTATGGGCAAAATAGTTTTGTTCTTCCTTGATGGACATCAAGGTCTTTTGACTCAAAACCAGGTGGTTATGTTGCTACAGTTTTTCTTCTTTTTGTCATCAAAATACCTAAAGACAAAACATGCATTGGTTTGGGTGTCATTATCTTATTTACCAGATGCAAGTTGTGAGACCTTGAGCAGAAACAATGTCTTTGCTGCTTCGTGGCTCATTGATCAACCCTAATACATCAACGATGTTACTAACCTTCCCACTTTTTAACAATAAAAACTAAAATAAGTATCATTAGTAAAATGTGAAATATTTATTTTGCTCATTGACCATCCTCTTGAACTTGCATTGCCGTCTAATTCCACAATAAATTACTGCCTTGGGGGCTGTCTGAAGTACAATCACATGAATGATATATTTTAACGTACACGTTATACCCAATATAAAATGTGAGTTGATAGCTATGCATATTTTTAAGTTTCACATTTCGGAAAAGATGACGATATACATTTACTTGGCAAGTGAATCAGATAAATGCAGTGACAGCTGACATCTATGGGGAGGGGGGTGGGGTGGGACGGGGGTGCGTGACCGTGTAAAATAATACAAAAAAATGAAATATATCTTACCGAACTCGGCGACATCCTCGGGGGAATTTTTAAGTTGGACAATGCTCCTCTGCTCAAACGGAGGAACCGCTCCTGGCATATATTTCATAAAAGAATATGGGTACTGTGTAACATATTTACCACATGATTCTGAAATAGACATCCCAGGTTTTATACTTGCATCCAGAAGTAAATGCTGCAGATCAGCAAAACCTGTAATCAGGGGTTTAGAGACTTTGGTCACTTCCCAATAAGTGACAAATGCTATAGTAAAGGTGTACATTACTTGTGTAATTCCATGCAGTGTTAGAAGAAGAATTCTGCATTTGGCACCATAAAATGCTGCTCATGTCTAAAATGGATGAAAGAATGCATTTTGCGCTCAAAAAAAGCACTAAAAGAAACAGGACATGAATAGCGGGTGGCTGTTAAATGCACACTTGAGGTAGTATTTACTCCGAATGTAATGGCGGTATTAGGATGCAAAATGGAACATGACAGAAACAGCAGCGTGAGCAGCCACTCAGAGTCACTAAATGTGCTCTTTTGGAAGGATTGTTTTTGCCCTAAATTACGCTTCATTACGCAAGCTATTTTTGGTAACTACGCATCAGAGTAACACAGAATTAGTGAATCACTCTGACTACTCTAGCGTAATTAAAGTTAGAAGCACCCTCTAACACAAATAGGTTGGTTCCTACAATGTCCTAACAGTTTCTGTCGAGTGCCCCCTGTTCAATCAATCAGGATTTATGGAAAACCTCTGGAAGAGTGGAAGAATTCAGTCACTTTTGTATAGCCATATTCCAGATAGGCAATGTTGATTCCACTGTCATTGTTATGGAACCTGTTTGAAGTGGCTCACATCTTCTTTGTTCACAGGTGATGGCTGCACAGTAGTGAAGGATGTGAGGTGTCTCCAAGTGGAACACACAAAACAAAAGAAAATAAGGCCTGGAAGGCCTTGCACCAGGCAGGCATCCACCTTTAGGGAGTAGAACCTCCTGGAGAGACTAAAGTCACACCCTGACAGAATGGTTCTTCTGCACCAAAAAACAATGTGAAACCCTGAGGTCTAAACAAACAAAGTTGATAAGGTGATGTATAAAACACGGACTAGGCCCAGTTGAGTAAGTCAAAGGGCAATCCCTTTTAAGGATGTAATCCCTCACTCACCCTAGGTGACATGCTTCATCATATGGGATTCTCCTCCCAGAGAAAAATCCTAGTTTCTCTGGGAGCTACAACCCCCTCTCTGAGAGGGAGGAGCTCAGGGATGTTTTAGT
Organism: Triturus cristatus; assembly: GCF_964204655.1. Taxonomy (NCBI): domain Eukaryota; kingdom Metazoa; phylum Chordata; class Amphibia; order Caudata; family Salamandridae; genus Triturus; species Triturus cristatus. The sequence goes on along the minus strand of NC_140584.1, from coordinate 714,588,152 downwards.
AATACACTAGAGGATGAACTAAATCCACATATGATGAGCTAATTTGTATGAGTGAGGGGTGCAGTGCTGTTAAACAAATGATGCAGTGAGGAAAGTGTATTAAAACTAGTTCAGGGACGGCAGACGAAATATAACGAAAATTACTGGAAGTATTCCACAGCCGTACATGACCAGGATTAAAATAGTGTACACCAACAGTCAACAATGTAGACTATGGTGAATAAACAAAAAATGATGGTCGACATGTTTCAGCCACAGCGCCTAACAAGGCTAGGCTTTCATCAGGACCACTCGAGCTACTGCACAAAACAAAAACTGTGTGACTCCTACACAGAAAAAAGGATACAGCGAACACACACGAGATGCTTGATAGGTGTGCGTCAGCATAGCGTCTCAACTTCACCTAAACAAAGAAATTCAAAATCTGAATGTAAGTACATCAGAATATAGTGGTGCACTGTGAAACGTACTACAGAAGCACACAGTATAGTTAAATGTCAACTACAGAGCCACTCACCCATAAAAACTGGGTTGGACCATAACCTCCACCTGGCAGCCGCTCAGGAAGGGAACACCGCTCTGAAAAAATACGATGCAAGAAACTCAAAATGTAGATCCTGCATATCATGAACGTGTGTTTAATGCTAGTGATATTAAATAATCAACTTTCAGTGAGACATAAAAACCCTCTCAAAGGGAGACTGACAACTCAACAAGCTAGAAAAAGAATCCAAAGGACTTGATCAGAATGGACTCTTACAACGAGACACACCAATGTGTGTCCATGTACAATAATTGACATAACCCAGTGAAAAAATAAAGCCAATATATGATCCGCTAGGGATCCACATTCTTCTAGATTTAGTTAAAGTCAATACTAAACTAGATTCGCAGCACCACGATAGTTAGTTAACAGGGCATAAAACCGCCCAACACGTAACTGCCCAAGCTGCAAGGAAACTGAAAAAGTTAATTAGTGAACCAAACCGTTCACAGACCAAAACAAAACGTCTACCTTTCCGTCGGGGAACCAAGGCTTGTATGAGCCTGAAGCCGGAGGTCCCGCGGAGCTGTTGGCGTGTGAAATATAAGCCGCCCATTACTGGAAGGATCGGCCAATCAAAAGGCTCATAGTAAATAGACCAATCCGAGTGGCTCTATTTCCCGGACCACTGTTACCCTTGACAACGGGTAATGTGTCGCTCGGATTGATAAAGTTAAATTTTCGCAGGTAATGAAAATAAAAATAAAAACAACGTGCTTAATGGCGAGGGGAGCTCAAAAACAAAGCTAGTGAATTACTCGCGAAACATTCAGATGGAGTAATTAAGTATGTAAGCAAGCGCCGGCCCAAATGTTGATGCGCATGCGTTATTTAAACAAAAAACATAACAAAAGAAACCTCCTTATAAAATGTGTATTCAGTCATCACATTGGAGAAAAACAATAAAATGTGTATTATAGAAAACGTGATGGGCTAGTTACATGGAAAAATGAACACCTAATAACACAACTGTGCCAAACCAAAACAACTAATGATTATGTAGACACATGGGAAGATGTCTAGTTAAGGCATACACTGGTATAGGGATACGTGAGTGAACTAAGAACCACACCCAGAGTGGTATGCCACTATTTGCAGAGAATAATAATCCTGACGCTCAGATATAGCAGACAAGTTAAGGTAATGTACAGACAAAGTCCGATAGGGTATGAACACAGCCTGTCTCTAGGGGAAACATAATAGGAGCCACGGTATTTCATCATTCAACCCTCTAATATGCGTCTTGAGTTTATAAACCCACCATTGCTCACGTTTAAACAGAAAAGAAGAGCAATCAGTGAGATGGGGAGGTATGAAAGGTTTTTCAAGAACTGTTCATTGCAGGTCATTCGGGGCATGATTAGCTGATAGAAAATGATTGGTCAGTTTGGTTGAAGAATGACCACACCGAATTGTGCTTTTGTGTTCCAAAATACGGGTTTTAACCCGACGGGTGGTCATTCCAACGTACCGCAACTGGCACGGACAGGTTATTAGATACATCAAATTGGAACTATTTTAGTTGGTGTGACTTCTAAGCGTCCAAGGTTTGACGGACCCTATGTCGATCTCTTTAGTCACAGATGTATGTCCACAAGCTGCTCAAGAACCGCAAGGGTAATGTCCCAACACTGGCATCAAACCCCAAAGGGTGTGTTGTGTGTCTGTTTTGTGAATCCGAGGTCGGGTATGTACCAGCTGGTCTCTGATATTGCTGCTACGTTTGAAGGCAAAGAGAGGTTTCGGTAACTTAACTTCACCTATATTCAGAATTTTCCAGTTGGTCAAAATAGTTTTTTTGATTTGGTTAGAAAACTTACAGAAGGTGTGTACACAGGTCAACCTGTTTTCAGTGGTTTTGGAAAACTACAGAGCCACTCACCTGTAAAAACTGTGTTGGACCATAACCTCCACCTGGCAGCCGCTCAGGAAGGGAACACCACTCTGAAAAAATACGATGCAAGAAACTCAAAATGTAGATCCTGCATATCATGAACGTGTGTTTAATGCTAGTGATATTAAATAATCAGCTTTCAGTGAGACATAAAAACCCTCTCAAAGTGAGACTGACAACTTAACAAGCTAGAAAAAGAATCCAAAGGACTTGATCAGAATGGACTCTTACAACGAGACACACCAATGTGTGTCCATGTACAATAATTGACATAACCCAGTGAAAAAATAAAGCCAATATATGATTCGCTAGGGATCCACATTCCTCGCCGATAGGACGTGGAAAAAATGCTTGCCTCTAGATTTAGTTAAAGTCAATACTAAACTAGATTCGCAGCACCACGATAGTGAGTTAACAGGGCATAAAACTGCCCAACATGTAACTGTCCAAGCTGCAAGGAAACTGAAAAAGTTAATTAGTGAACCAAACCGTTCACAGACCAAAACAAAACGCCTACCTTTCCGTCGGGGAACCAAGGCTTGTATGAGCCTGAAGCCGGAAAAAAAAAATTGATCAGAAGAGCTTTCCTGTTGGTCAAAATAGTTTTCTTGATTTGGTTAGAAAACTTACAGAAGGTGTGTACACAGGTCAACCTGTTTTCAGTGGTTTTGGAAAACTTGGGTTCAAGCAGAGCCTCCCGATTATTGTTAGAGGCACGTTTCAAAGCTCTTCTGATCAATTTTTTTTTTCCGGCTTCAGGCTCATACAAGCCTTGGTTCCCCGACGGAAAGGTAGGAGTTTTGTTTTGGTCTGTGAACGGTTTGGTTCACTAATTAACTTTTTCAGTTTCCTTGCAGCTTGGGCAGTTACGTGTTGGGCGGTTTTATGCCCTGTTAACTCACTATCGTGGTGCTGCGAATCTAGTTTAGTATTGACTTTAACTAAATCTAGAGGCAAGCATTTTTTCTACCAATGTATGTGAGATTGCAAGGACATTGGATGGCATAGACTACGTTCTGGGAACGGCAGTTTGTGAAGGTTTTCAAGACGTAGGATTTGTTGTTGTAGCTGAATTCTTTGGTGTTTGCAGGTCAGTTCATAGACCCTGCATGTTTGGCATCTGTAGTGGCCAATTACCGGAGGCAGGCCCCAGGCTGCGGTGATTGAATGAGGTTGGGTTGGTTTGGTTGGCCAAGTAATGGTGTGAACTAGGTGGTTAGACAAGTTGTCACCTCGTTGAAAGGAGAAGAGAGGTGGTTCCTGAAAAGATGTGTTGGTTCTCAATATAGTCCAGTTGCGTTTGATGATTTTTTTCACGTGTTTACTACAAGGGCTGAATTTGATCATTAGACGGATTCTGGAGTTAGTCTTTTTCGGTTGAGGTGTGAGGAGGAGATCTCGATGACAGTACCATGCTCTTTTACGGGCTCGTGAGATTAGTCTTGCTGGGTAGCCCCTGGAAATAAATTTATCGCGGAGGATATCAGACTCCCAGAAGTAGTCCTTGCGCCATTTACAATTTCTTCGTATGCGCAAAAAATAACCATTTGGTAGGCCATCTCTCAAACCGCGTGGGTGGTAACTAGAGTAATGTAGTAGGGTGTTTCGTTCCATAGGTTTTCGGTACAGCATGGTTCCAATTTTTCCTTCCTCCGCATGGATCGTTATGTCCAAGAATGGTAAATCATTTGGTCTGGAGTCATGGGTAAATTTGAGATGAGGTTGAGATTGATTCAGCCAGAGGACAAAGGTATTCAGTGTGTTAGGGTTTGCCTTTCCAAAGCAGGAGGACATCATCTATGTAGTGCCGCCACAAGGAAATGTGTAACCTGAATGGGTTGGTCGGGGCAAGTATATGAGTTTTTTCGAGGTGTGCACAAAAAAAAATGGCAAAATTTGGGGCAAAGCAAGCCCCCATGGAGACACCCTTGATTTGTAGGTCGAATGTGTCTTGTTAGAGAAAGTAATTGTTCTTAAGGGTAATGGGTGATAGGTCCATGATGAAATCAGTGGGGATCAGGGTGGGTCTAGGTCTGTACACAGGGCACAACTCATGGTGGAAACCCATGCATCTATATGATTTAAAATACACCAGTTTATGCTCAGTATTCCACAGAATAAAATAGTTTACAGGTAACAGCTTGTTTCCTGTGGTATTGCCACCACATCATAATAGATTAACTCAATCAAAATAGAAAGTGAAATAGAAAAAGTGTGATTTGACGACCAGTAGTATAAACTAAGTCTTCACCCACAGCAGGCATTCCCAGTGTCAAAACTAAAGAACTCATGTGGAACCAAAGTGCACAACCATTCATGCTTATCCATCAACCATGAATACATCACCTGATACACATAATTCACTAGGTACCTGTTATGCATGAGTCAAATCTGCAAGAAAACAAAGTCAGTAATCAGAGCTGATCCAGCTACCACTCTCTATATAAGCGCTAGGTATCCATGCTTGTATACGCTTCCAAAGATTCACAAAGAGGCCAATTGTATTAGGTATCGGTGGGGCAATTGAGATGCTTTCTGAATATGCAGATGTATTCCTACACCTGTTTGTTACTAATCTACCTTCACACATTTGTGATACCAAACATATTTCAAATATGCTTAATGATATAGTGTGGGAACCAGAAATGTGGATGGCAACACTGGATATGGTATCTCTTTATACCAGTATCACAGATGATAAGGGTATTCTTTCACTAAGATGCACACTGAATACAGACCTGTGGCACTTTTGGAACACACACATATGCTGTTATCAATGACAGAATTGATTCTGGTGAATAATGTGTTCCTGTTTTATGACTCATGGTATAGACAACAACAGGGCAATGGAATTGGTTCCAGGGTTGCCATTTCTTATGCCAACCTCTTTATTGTGGGGTTTGAGGAGGGGCACATCTGTGGCCAGAGCAGTGTGCAGTGGAATGAACATATTTTATTCTCTGGAAGCTACATTGGCAGCTGTTTTATGATATGGATGGGGAGTGGGACACAATTGAAGCAGTTTGTTGTGTATTTGAATCATAATGATGTCAATATAAGGTTTACGTCAGAGTATAGTGAGAAAATAATAAAATTTTTGCATGTAGAACTATAAGATAAAGGAAATAAGATACACAGTATGCTTTTCTGCAAACCACCATCATTTAGGACAACCTTGCATGCTTCTAGTACACATCCTAGTTGTCAAATCAATGCCATACCCTTTGAGGAGATGATGAGGTCAAGGCATAACTGTATAGAGGAATTCAAGTTTCAAAAGTGCATACAAGATATGGAGATAAGATTCCTGAAAATGAGTAACAGTTTACAGGTGGTTAGATCAGTGAGGAACAGGATGGCAGGAATAAACAGAAAATATACATTAGACAGCGGTTACTAACGTGGGAAACAAATCAACACAGGTTTGCCTCAACACGGATTACAATGAGCTGTCGTATAACTATCAAAAATGCCTGAGGAGGCATTGGCATGTACCATGGGCAGATAAAATGTTGGATGATTTTGTGCCTGTAAAGCCTAATGTTACATTCAGTAGAGGTCAAACACTGAGGATTTTACAGAGCTCCAGTTATCCAGGACAGTATTGGCAGGATAACTGGTTAACACAGCAGATCTTGGGTTTCTACACATGCAGAAACTGTGCAATGTGCAGGGGCGCTAAGGACAAAACTAAAAGCTTCAGGGATAGAGACATGAGAGAATACAGTATTCATATGAAAGTCACATGTTGCACAAAGTTTGTGGTATGTATCATTGTCTGTGAATGTTGCCACGTGTATGTAGGGAGCACAATACAAACTCTCAAGGATTGAGTGAATGAAAATAGGAGAGCGGTAAAAACAGTGACGCTATGTATCCAGTGGCGGTTCACATTAATGAGTGTCAGTTACAAGGACAACATAAAAACTTTACATTTTTGGGGAATAATCATGTGCTTATGAGCCCCAAAGGTGGCAATAGGGAACTGTCGCTGAGAAGACGCAAAGCGATGCAGATCATGAGGTTATAGACTTTAGAATATGGATTAAATATAGATCAGGAACTTCATTATTTCCTGGGAGACTTAATTACTGTTCATGTAATACCTATGGTATGCAATCTATGTTTCATATATCATGACCACCAGGATTTAAGAAGGGTTAGTGACAACTCATTAATAGAGGGGCTACATAATTGTGGATATAGTAAATTATGGATGAAATGTAAAGCACCATCTGCACTAGGTATGGGAGTCTGAGTCACTGTTTGAGATTTAACTATGTCAAATGACTTACGTACGAAATCCTCGCCACCATGATTAGAGATTCCAGTCTGACCCCATTAAATAGAAGGAAACTGCATATTAGTGGGTACTAAAGATAATGAATGAAACATATATCATCATCTTTATAAATTATGTGAGCTAAAATTACTGTCTGAAATCTACTTATGTTATGTGACCTGTGTACAATTGCCTCACCACCAAGTTTAGAGAGAATTTCCCAGCAGATGGCAGTTGTATAATTGAGGATACTTGAGATTGAGGTGGATGGTATGATAATGTGGACACTTCACATCAAGGTAGGTGGTTAAGCAATGGACTGAGAATGACACACCTAGTAACGACTAGTGGAAGTGGAACTAGTGGAACTGCAGCTAGATGTAATAATTTCAATGCTTTTGCATTTTACTCATGAGGTACACCTAGTAACGACCAGTTGAACTGCAGCTCTTTGTAGAATTATTTTGATATTGGATACTATAATATTCACTGCCCACTGCTAATCTTGTCCCATAATGCTTTGCAGGGCCTTTGGTTGGGATTGTATTTTTACCCATAACTGTGCTTGGGGTGGTCCTAAGAGGTTGGGGCCACCACCGAATCGTTCAACAAGATGTGCTCTTTGTTTTCAAGGCATCTGCTTGGTTCTCTTCCTAGGTTAGGGAGGATCACAACATCATCACCTCTCTCACTGCTTGCTAAATTTTCATTTTCACTTTTGTGAAATTACTATATGCATTTAACCATGTAAATACAGAGATACTTGTTACTTTACCAAAAGTATATGAGGTTTCTGTTTTATTAATTGGGAGTCCGACGGAACGGAGCGAAGTTGTAGAGTTCACTGAGTTTTTGTTCAACTTTGTGGAATTCCGCGTAGTAGTTCTCCGCCAATTATGGCCACCCTTAGAAATGGCCACTAGGTCTGCTTTGAATTTAGCAGAGTCTAGGCTAGGATTGTTGGAAAAGATGATCACCAGCTGGGTGCCATCTAGATATGATACCAGAGAGATGCCCTGGGTTTTGGCCATCAGAGCCAGTGGTCTGGCGTAGATGTTAAATAACGTCAGACTTAGTGCTGACCCCTGGGCGACGCCACAGAGTAAAGGGTGAACACCAGAAGAGAAAGGACGGGTACTTAGGATGAGAACCATGCAAGGGCCTTGTTACCAAAACAGATCTTGGCCAATCGGTTTAGCAAGATCTCATGAGAGACCGTGTCAAAGGCCGCACTCAGGTCTAGCAAAAGGTCACTTCTGACCATTGGGCGCAGGGTAACTCCTACAATATAGGACCACATCCTATGGCATTATTTTGTCCCAGAGTGCATCAAATCTTCCAAATCCATAATGGATGATTTTCCAGCAAGGAGGTAAGAGCTGGCTAAACACACCCCTAGGATGGCTAATTTACTTAGACTCTCCCCCCTGCATCTGCTCATACCTTCCTTAATCCTACCATCTGCCTAAATTGGGAAGTTCAGTGCTGTAAATGACAATGGTCTCTACTCTCCTCTTTGAAGAACATATTTTACGGCTCCTCCCCCTGGTCTGGCATTCCTATGGAACAGCACACTGCCCTGCCAGCAGAGCTGGTTAACCCCAGGGGCTCTTTATCACCTCTTCAATGCAGCCTGGCTAATCCACTTAACTGTGACCAATCAGGGCAGACCACTGGAAGGCTGAATTTGGACTTACAAACAAGAAAGTCTTGTAACTTCTTGGATGTACACTTTAGGAGAAATTCAACAATATGATATTGTTGGATTTATTAATACCATTCTGGGAAGTCTTTGAATGGCATTTCTAGCCCTCTCGTATCAAGAGTTATTAATCAATAACTCCCTACCATGTTAACCTATGTAACAGGGGATTTGCAACGGGGAAAATGACTTGGGCCATTTTTCCACCACCAGAAGTTACAAAAACATATTTTATAAGTACTTTGCTTATATCTCCAGGGTCCCCACGCCAAAGTTTGGGGGTGCCCAGGGCACAGGATGACTTTGCAGACAAGATTTAAGTTGTGCAGCAAGCTTTTTCACTGATGACCCCTGATTTTATAATGTGAAGCACAAGTGATTCACCAATTCTGGCTGCTTAGTTCAAACAGTCCTCCCTACCTCCTCACAGCCCCCTCCTCCCACTCTTTGCTGGTCTCCAGTGGTCAGCTATGCAGGCATGTCTGGAGCCTGCCTCCAAACTGCAACACTAACCTTTGTGCTCAGAAGCACCTTTACAGCCACTCCCTTCCTCCTTCGTATACTTTAAAACTACTTAGTGAACGCCATCTCACTCAGTGAGTTATTCACACACATGCATGTTTATTTCTATTCTTCCTGCCAAATGTCTTCCCAGCTCGCTATTTCCCACAGCATGCGGCAAGTGCATTGGACAGAGCCCACCTCTATTTACATGTGTTTACTTTAGTTCCATAATACCTTGTTTAACACCAATTGAACACTAAACACCCCAGGCCTCACCTTCTGTTTTTGACTCAAAGTTGTACACATCATGTTTTTAAGTAGGTAGCTGACATTGTACTGTTGTGGGTTGCATGGAAGGCAGCCTAAATTAATAGTGTAAGTGTAGACACCTGTGCTAAACAAGTAAACAAATTGGAAACCCACGAACCAAGAAGCAATACATCAACATGAAAGGACAGATCTCAACATAAGACAGTAACAGAGGCAAGGATGACTGTTGTGAGATTCCTGTCTTCTATGAGATCGATAACCTCTGACTAGCTCTCAATCAGAGACCATTGCCCCTTTCAGAATCTTGCCTCTTGTGGGCCTCATTCACAGTGTTTTCTTTCTTTCTGACAACAAATGTTGTTTACTGCATACAGATGTTATTTTATGCTTAAATGACTACCAATTTCACTGAACCTGCTCTAGGGAAAAAATCTTAGAGTAATGTTCAGCCTCTATCCTAACATTGCCTTTAGGAAGCCACCATTAGTATAGACACCTTCTTCAAATATTATGAACTCAAGAGCTACTTCCTTGTTATAGGGTTACCCAGCCCATTCATTTACTGTAGCACACTCACCAGGTACATAGCAAGGGGCATTAAGGCAAATGCTAAAATTGGGTTGGGGCATAAACTTTGGGCAAAGCAAATGAACCTCAGTAGTAGTAGCCTGACCACCGGCCGTCGCAAATTTTCCTTGCAATCTCCTGATAAAAAGAGGAAAGTTTATTAATGTGGCTGAGGTTTTCAATTGCTAATCAGGGAGCCAGTTCAAGCAGGGGCTGGCAGGAGGCGCAATTTTTCAGTAAAAGTAACAGCAACAGGTCCCCGGTGCCTTCCTTCATCCTCTGGTAACCTGTCCATGAACTGCAGCAACCTGTATCAAAGGGGTAGTTACTGAGGGAGGCGGAGACAACAGCTCTTTACCGGCAGCCAGGACCACACTACAAGAAGTCTTCCGACACCACATGAGAACAGGTAAGCAAAACAAATGTAGGAGTTTATTTTTGCATATGTTCTCACTACCTCTTGGTAGGAAAGGAATAGTCACTTTTTGTGGAGAAAATAAATGGCAAAATTGTATTTACCTTTGGTGAAGTTGATCAGTTTTGCGATGTTATTTGTTTCTTGCATAGCGGACTTCCACCACTGTGGTAGCCTCACATTTTTATCCTCATGTTGTGTCGTCATTTTGTTTGTGTAGCTCTAAAAATGATAATAGTACTAAGGGAGGAAAAAAGGGGTAAAAGTGCAGTGCTAGCTATAGTACAGTTTTTGCATAACACATATCTGTGATTGTTATGGCCTGGTAGCACTAGTAAATGCTGCCTCTTGTTTTATACTGATGTTGTAATCTCATATTGGTAGGAAAGTGATTATATAACTCACAACCTTTTTCAAAGCACCAGGTGGAAGACATAAGGCATTAAGTGTAATGGTATTTAATTATCTGTTCCATATTTGAGCCCTTGCTATATCTCCGTAGTACCCTCAAAATCTGTCATCTGTTAATTCTCCCCTAAAAAACACTAAACATTTTTAATATTAATTCTTTTTTTAATAAAGTTGCCCAATTATACATATCTCATCTTAATTATAGACAAGGTAACAAAATGCTTATAACACTTTTGTTATTATAACTTTGCAAATTGCTGCACACAAGGCACACTACTCTACAACATAGCTTAAACACATTAGCAAAGCCAGTAGCTCTGGCTGAACACTTATAAGGTCCCAAAGGTGACACCTATTGGCTTTGCCAATGCTTGATTATTACCTTCTGTCCCTAAGTCCTCCTTACATCATAATCTGATCACAGGTTATACTGCATAAGCTTTCTGTTACCTTGATTCTGAGCTTTGCATTAATGAGAGAGTGGGGTTTGAATGGTGATTCAACAATAAGACTAACAAGCATTTGCAATGCAACAGTCTCGCCTTTAGGATCTTAAAAGTATTTATGCATGCAGCACATTTTCCTTGATGTTATATTAACTCTTCTCATTTAGCTTTACACAACTGCTATAACCAGATGAAAAGAGCATTTGTTCTCAGTGGGGCGCCATGGAAAGGGATTAAGTTAACTGTTAGTCCCAAATAATAACGTTTTTTACAAAAACCAATCTGCATTGACAAAGTTAATGCATTGACAAAGTCAAAAGGCTGGCAGCATAAGTCAGACCAGCTAGCTTTGCAAATGCATGTGTTACTTTGTCAGGGACGTGGAGCAGCAGAGGAATGTGGAGGTGAAGAACTGTGTGGTATGAAACTGAAACTGATCATGAGCAATAGCTAGACTGAAACAGAAGCGTGTTCTGTACTCTAGAAAGACATGAGCCGAACTTGAAATATGATCTGCGAAACAAATGAGATCTGCGAAACTTGTTATGGTTTGAAATCGGGCTAACCTTCGCTGGAATGTCAAGGTTGAACACGCACTGGCAATGACATTAGGTCTGGCTTTAACACCTCCAGAGTTTTTGTATGGATTTAAGTCATCTATATGCATGAACGGCTTGAACTCCAAGCCATACGAGAAATTGCGCAGTTTAAATAATGTTCTAACCTGTAAACGCCCTTACATTTTGCACAGCGGGGTCATGGAACCCATTCTACAAACTTCAGAATTAAAACATGCACTGGTAGCTCTGTACAGTACAGCACCCCAAGCATTCTGAAATCTAAGCTCGTTATGAGTGAGGCAGTAATTGCGAGCTTATACTGCTAAATATTGCACGTGGAGTTCCTTGCTGAGTGTGTTATGAAGTCACAGAATAAGTGCTAACTCAAATATGCGCTTAAATCTTCTGCCGTCAATTCTGTGTTGGGTGACACCACAGAGGAATAATGTGCGATGAACACAGCATGCATGCTCTTCCAAGTTACACCAATGCGGCAGTGAGGTAACAAAATCTTAGCCTTCACCCCTCCCCCATGGACTGTAAGGGGGCCCTGTACAATCATCTGGCCTCGCGCTGTTTTCAAACACCTTGCCCTTGCAAGGAAGCCAATGTGTTCTGTAGGCAGGGAGACATCACGGCATATGAAAAAACATTTCAGATGTTGTTGATTCACAAAATTGGGGTTCCGGAAGTAAAAATGATTGGTGATATGGAAAGATCCCAGGGCACAGCCATAGCATCATAAGCATCTATCACGTTTCAGATTATTTTATGAAGAATTAGTGTGCACTGAACTATGAAAGGCAAGAAAAGGGTACCAGGTTTGGGTTTGTGTTGCTTTCATGAGAACAGGTTGGAGTACACTGGATTTTGTTGTGATATCAGTATTAATAGATATGCAAATTGGTTTGGTGTGAGGAGAAAGATCAGAGACATAACTGCTGCAAAACACATTCACACTTTAATTAGAGAAATAGATGTGAAAGGTGTAATTCAAATTAGAGTAACTTGAAACCATGTTCAAGGACCTAAATTAGAGGTTAGTGAGTAAGTTGCAGGACCGCTGGAGAAGTCCCAGACTTGCCGCCATAGCTAAAGTTCCATGCAATAAGGGTGGGGAAATATTTCTGAAAGTGTTCCAGCCAACATGGCTGGTTGACTTTCAGCAAAAATGTAGAATCCCGACAGGCCTGCAGTGTCATAGTGTCATGATGTGCTTGACAAACCCACATCACAGGAGGTGGCGCAATAGTATATAAGTAAGTAAATAGACAACCCCTTAAGTACAAGTGAAAATAAGTTTATATTAGGTTGAGACAATTGTGCACTTCATAGTTTTTCAGTATGCGTGCAGCTTTAAGCAAATGTGCGGGTCTTTTTGTGGAAACAAAAACAGCCCTACCCCACCTTTCCAGCTCCCAGGGAAACTCCTGATGCCCAGTCTGGCCAGTCTGGCCTTGCTACCATCCTCCAATGGTAACCCTCCTCTTCACATAGACCCTCTCTCGTGTGTATTTAATTTCTTTTATAGTGCTACTCATCCCAAGTATGGAGGGCAGGGTGTTGGAGTGCATTACAACACACACATATTATATAGAGATAATGACTCATATAAATGTGAAAGTCAATATATAGGAAATGTTGTTTAAGATAATTGGGCTTACATGGTGTAATCATACTTTCATCCATCATTCAGTCTTTCACCATTCATTCTGTCCTTCCATGTGTGTGCCCATCTATGTCCATATTCAACCATTTACAAACCTATCCATCACAAATCCTTCCATCCATCATTTCACTTATCCATTCACCCTTTTACTCATCCACCCTTTCACCCTATCCATCCGTACACTCATCCATCTACTCTTTCACCCATCCATCCATTCACTCATCCATCCAGCCATTTACCTATCCAGCCATCCTTTCACTTACTCATTTATCCACACAGTCACTCATCCTTCCACCCATTCACCCGTTCAGTCATCCATCCACCCATCCTCCTTTTCTCTCTCCATCCCCCTTTCACTTAGCCATCCATCCTTCCATCCACTCACCTCTCCATCTACTCATCCCCTCATGAATCCATCGATTGAGCCGATCACTCATCCATCCTTTCACTCATCCATCCATCCATCCTTTCTCTCATCCATCCACCCTTTCACTCCTTCACTCATCTATCCATCCTTTTGTCCATTTACCCGCCCTTTCACTCACTCATCCACCCTTATGTCCACTTTTCACTCATCCCTCCAGCCTTTCACCCTTTAACTTATAAATTCATCAATCCATCCATCATTTCACTCATCCATCCACCCATTCACTCGCCCATTATCCACCATTTCACTCATACATCCATCATTTCACTCATCCATCCAGCCATCCATCCACCCATCCCTTCACTTACTTACTCACTCACCTTTTCACATTAATTATGAGCTGAAGAGACCCATCAAGAACTCCACCCTCGCTGTAGTTCCTGAAGCAAGCGGTAGGTGGGGGAGGGTTCACTATGCCCCTGCACATAGGCAATCTGAAAAAGTGGAAGGTGTGAGTCATGCATGACGCACAGTGCCTGGACGTGAGGCGACTGACATGATGTTGTTTCCAGAGCTTTAATTGGGATGAAAAAACTAGGGGGGTCTCTCCAAAGGGGGTGTTCAATGTAATTAAGGGTATGGCTTAAAACACCTAAGCTAAAAATCTGTGCTTAATTTAATGTGCTGCCTGACTGGTATATTTGTTGCTTCTGTCATTGCATCCAGATATATAGTGCAACAAGTAATGTTACACCTAGAACAAGTAACGTTACACCTACAACAAGCCAGAACTGCTGGCTTTGTCAATGGTTGTTAGTTACATAAAATAAAAAAGCAGCAACAGCGGCTTCCTTGAATATAATATTAAAAAGGCATCAGTTCTAAAATGATGAGACTCTGAAAGAAGTATAATCCTTTCCTTTTAACTTCTTTCACCTCTTCCTTTGATGTACTGGATTCTTAGGTAGCAGCAGCATGGGCGTTTTTGCACTTCTATGTGACAGAATGCCCTGCCCTAGACTGGGGCTGGAGGAGGCCACCACATGCTGTACCAGCCCAGACTGACCCATTGTCATTCCGTATGTGGCAATCAGCCGGCATACAGAATGACAATGGGTGAGGCGGGGCTGTTCTTGTGCTCCTTTGGGTGCGAGGCGGCCCCATCAGGGAGCTGAGGCCTCTTGCAGGGGAACAGCTCTGCTCCCTGAAAGGCCCAAAATTACGGGCAAAAGGCATCCGTAAAAGGGATCCTCATGGACAATGGACGTGAAGACCAAATTACGGACGGTCCGTGAAATTTACAGACGGTTGGTCACCCTAAAGGCAACTCATGCTGATCTTGAATTTCAGAAGCCGATGGTCCTCAGAAACTAACAATCCAAGCTCAAATAAACTACTTTTATATCAAAAACGGCTAATTAGAAGTAGCACAATAAATTCAAACTTAGGAAAAAATGAAACAATATGGATCACAACCAACAATGCATTAGGTCACAGCAGGTAAAATAAAGGTACAAAGTACAAACGTACTTGCATAATGCACGGCTCCCACTAAACACTTAACACTTCATTCAGTGATGACACTCATGAACACTGCCATATTATAATGCAAATGGGCAGACAAGGAAAAGGAAAAGGAAAAGGAAAAAAGAGTTTTTGAAATAAACATGAAATCTCAACAGAGCTAAAAAGAGCTATTTAGGGAATTGGGATTCACAGCGGAGTTTCTGCACAATCTCCTCAGAGAACATGGCTCTATAATGGTCAGGATACCAAGAAAAGCTACTACATGTGTTTGTTGAGGCTAGGTGGAGCAACTCCATGCAACAGTCCTTTTTGCGAATTGTCTCCTTTCTGGATCTCCACATTAATTTACGTTAAATACCTCCTGGATTGCACGAAATCAAGAGCTTGCTGTATGGCGTTAAAACATTTTCTAACATACTTGGAAATATTAATGTGACACTTTCTAACTTGGTCCCCATCTGCAATTCCACAAAACAAAACTAGGACTGTAAAGACAGCACTCACTCAGTATTTAGAGAGGGTGAAACACGGAGCACAATGTTACCAATAGAGGTGCAGGGTACTTTGAGAGCATGCATGTTCATATACGTCCAGACACCTTGAATTTGGAAACCTCTCCCTTCATATATTAACTGCTTGTCTCCCCTCCTCCAATCTATATCTCCACTCTATCGCTCCATTTGGGGTATTAACAAGGAGCCCCATAGTTGTTCAATATTTCATCAGGCTATCACCAGCCCAAGTTGTAAGGCCAGCACTGATATCTAGTGCCTTTTTGGTCTCCCCATATTGCCAGGAGTCATAGCTCCCATGCAGGGTAAGTGGCAGCCCTTCAACCACCACTCTCCACCGGTATGATTGATAGAGCGCGGGTCACCAGCTCAGGTTAAACACACACATACCTAATACTCCCCTGGGCCCACTCCATTCACACAAATGAGCTAGCCAACCCCGCTAATATCAATTTTGAGTTTTACCTGCAATTTAATTTCACCTTTACCAAGTCTTACCACTTTTATCTCCTTAATAATTACTTTCTCGGTGAATCAGGTTTCTGAGATAGTTTAAGGTAGAAACTGACATTTATCTTCTACTCGAAATAACCACAACCTCAGAAAGTTTGGAAAACCTTTATCTAAATTAATATTTTTAATATTTTGTGACTCAATATCAATCACAGCGTTAAACACATTATTACAAGAGGCAAAATTAAAGTCAAAATAAACATAGTCGTGATAATGATTAATGAAGACAGTACCTGAAAAAGGAAAAAAGAGAGAGCTGGTACAATGACAGTCTTCTCAGATTTATATTTACCTAAGGTGATAGATGAATCCAACTCTTTGAAGATAAGCCAGATAGAATCTGCCAGGCCAGGTTGCAAACAGAGGATTTGGACAGATTCGGATCTGCGAAAGTGACCTCTTCTAAGTGCAGCGCCAGTGTCACACCCCTCTCTGATACTACTCTCCTCAGGTGTTCTCTTCCGAAATTCCCTCTAGATGATTAGATTAGTGATCAGTATCTCAATTTCTCGAGCAGAGTTTCTGGCAGCAGCAGGATCTGAGACAGCGTCTTAGACAGAATAGCAGCATACAGGTTGGGTCGGTGACAAGTCGGAATGGTGGATCTGACAAGTCTGACAAAGTATCTAGGTAACTTACCTCAATTATACTATTCTATATTCATGTACCTCCCCCCAATTTTGCAATTTCTGTGTTTTCCCTTATTCTGATTGGTCAGGGCAAAGAGGAGAGTTCATTGCACCATATTAAAAGTAATAATTTTACTGTGGACTACTGTTCTATGTTTCCGCCCCTTAATTTACTTTCCCATAGCTTTATTCCCATCTGCATTTTTCATTATGATCAATTTGAGTTCATACATTTTATTCAAAATTGTTGCTTTCGTCCGTTTCAGGTTTTTTTTTTCCAGGCGTCTTCGGCCAATGTGGCCTTGGCTGTGTTTCAAGTGTTGCTGTCACAGGGTTTCAGCAGGTTCTTGTGTGCCTGCATGAACATCAAGTGGATAGGGATTTTCAGTCACCCTTCAAGGCCCAAACGTGAACTAATAATAAAGTCAAAAAAAGACGCGTTAGAATGTGACAATAAATGATTTCACTGTATACCACTTATCTCTACTCTATCCCCATTTACATATTTAAATCTTCTGCATTAGTGTTTAGTGGAACTTACAAATTTTAGTTCAAGCAGTAGCATATGTGTTAATGTGTGAGTTTCAAGCGGCCATATTTAAAGCTATTGCGCAGCTTCAAATTTTTCCCACCAAAAGAAAGGAATACGTCATACTACGTAGATGCAGTAGACGCATGCGCAATGAAGATCCCGTGTTTTTGGCGGCCATATTAAGACACTCGGGTCACTTGTTAGTAATACACATAGAAAAGCTTATCCTGGATACTGTATGTCGTGTTTAATGCAATATTAATATTCACAAAACAGGTTGATTATAGTGTTACACGTTATTTGAGAGGATTGCATCCGAGCAAGTCTCTTTTATTAAGAAACCTTGCTCCATTAATCCCCTCTCTGATGGCATTTAATGCCATCACTAATTTCTACTAAATCAGATGCTAACTTTAGCACATCTCAATTTCTTCTTTAACCTTTTCATTCCTTTTGTTTTCCCTCTTACACTGTAATCCTCTCATTCTTTTATAAAAATCTCCTTTTAATTCTTCTGGTTGTATTTCCTCTAATTTTCTTTTCTTACCTCTTCCATTCAATTTTATTTCTTTCTCCCTTTGCAGCATTAATGCCAGAGCATTATAGCTAATACTAAGAGTGTTAATCCCATTATGGGCAATATTATATGGCCTAGAATACCATTACCTCCCACTGAAGGTATCAATGCACCAAAAATGTCACCTACTATTTCTGAAAAACTAGCTCTTTTTACACGTGTTAGTTCATTATTACCTTCATTGCTTCCAGTGATTCTCTTTACATGATAAACTTTAGGGAATACTATTCCAAGATAGCAACTCCCATACCAGTGGTCAGGCAGCCTAAAATAGGCTGTATTACCACACACATAATAGATTCCAGGAAATACTGGATCTGTCTCTCCTTTTAGTCCCCATCCCCCAATTACTAAAAAACTATGTTCACATTCACTGGAGCCAATAAATATATGGTTATATTCAGTCTTTAACCTATGAAGACAGATTTATCCCTTCTTTTCAAGATCCAAAGACATTGCAGCATGAGTCTTGCCATTTACATAATGCTCTTCCTCCTCAGCCCATTTAGGTATCTGAGGTTTAGGTTCAGCAGCTCTCTTTTGAAAATCCTATCTCCTTTCCTCAAATAAATTCAAAAATATTTTCTCTTCTTCATGCAATTTACAAGTTAAATTGTGCTTTTGTGCTTCGGCTATATCCATTGCTTTCATTGTTAGAAAATATTCACCAATAAATTGTGAGTCTTTCATACTAAGGACAGGGTTCATACTTTTTCGCCTAGGAACCTCAGAAAAGATTACATCTACATTAGAATAATACTACTGAAATGTTTCTGTTCTATAAAATAAACTAGCTAAAACGCTACACGATCACGAAATACCATATGTCAATGGTAAATGATGATATGTTACTCCTTCTGCTACAGATGAGGGTAGTTTCATACATACATACGAATCACTAAACTACATGGTTTCTACATATTGTACTAACAAGTTGGTAAAAACATTAAAGTATGTATTATTTATTAACAGTGTGATGTAAATCTAACTCATCTGGTGCTTCTAATTCTACTTTATCTATGTTGATGGTATCTACCTTTCCATGTGTATTAGTGCTCGTTTGTCCATTTGTAACCATCAGATAAGGAATGGCCACAGTTAATACTATCCACATTTTGAGTACTACAAAGTTACTACCTATACATATTCTACAACATTTCTTCATACAATTCGGTTTTCCAGCAGCTCTATTGTCAGCCATTTATCAATTGGGATAAGAAGATTTCTCTTCTTTACTTTGGTATTTAATTTCACGACTGACCATAAAGGGAAATTCTTTTCAGGTTGGTCTCACTTCTTCATCAATTGGTTCTGCATTTAAACTTTCATCATCTTCTCCAAATATCTCCAAATTTTCGAAATTTTCAAGAATAAAATATGTCCATTCAGGTCCCTTGAATTTGTTATTTATTATTTTCAATCTTGGACTTCGTCGTTTTGGCACTTCTGATGACGGTCCAGATTGACTGAATACTTCGTCTAATTCTTCTAGTTCCTCTGTTATGGGTTTAAAATGGTACTTCACTCTCTTGATGACACTAGGCCAATTATCACCTCTCCTGATCCTTTTAGCTTGCACTGTGCTTTCACCTTCTTCAAGTGTTCTTTTATTTTCACTATGTTGTGGCACAGCTTGGTTATTTTCGTTCTCCGAATTCCTCTCTACCTGACCTTGTCCAGGTCTTCTTATTTTGATAACGTTTTCTCTAGGACCTATCTGTCCCTCCTCAGACACTGGAGCTGTATCTTCAACGTTGTCTGTCTGAGTAGATTGCTCTTCCCTTATCTGGTCCTGCTCAGGTTCCCTGACAATCGTGGTTTCACTTACCTGAGCATGTTCTTCTGTTCCTACCTGGTCCTCGCTCTTTTCCTGACTAGCTAATCTAGTTTGGCTCCTTGTCCTTATATTTTCTTCAGGTATCTCAACTATTGGGATCCAATCATCTTGACTGGTGCTTGGTTGTTCTTGCTCAGCTACTTCAGGATTTATTACTCGTGATCCTTCAGCTGTATAACCTTCCGCCTCTTCTCCTGCTTGAGTCTGTTGAGATTCTTCTTCGTCTGGTGCTGGTACTCTTTTTATGTGGCTTGCATGAATCCAATTAGGCAAACCTTCACATTTTACTGCTGTTGTTGTAGGTAATATAACCTGATGTGGTTTATCCCACCTGGGTGCTAGGCACGATTCTCGAGTATGATTCTTCACTACAACCCAGTCACCGGGATTCAGATCATGGACTGGGTTCGGATGCCTGGGGACTGCGTCTTCTCCAACCTGGTAAGATATAGAACGCACTTGGTCAGCCAACTCTTTACAATATTCCAGTACCAAATCATCAGTTATATTTAACACCTTGTATCCTGGTATACATACCTGCCTCATTGTTCTTCCCATGATTATTTCATGGGGACTCAATCCGATATTCTTGTCTGGAATACATCTAAGTCCCATCAGAACAAGAGGTAAAGCATCAGGCCAATCCAGTGGAGTGGATGCACACACCTTTCCCAGCCTTAACTTAAGTGTGCCATTCAATAGTTCTACCACTCCAGATGCCTCTGGGCGGTAAGCGCAGTGCAGCTTTTGTTCAATTTTGAAGGCTTCAAAAATTAATCAAATTATTTCATTATTAAAATGAGACCCTCGGTCTGATTCAATAGTTACTGGAAAACCGAAACGCGGTATGAACTCTCTTACTAGCAGTTTGGCCACTGTCAAGCTGTCATTTCTTCGGTGGGGTATGCCTCCACCCACTTTGAAAATAGACAAACAATGACAAGTACATATTTTAATCCTCGAGAAACAGGCAACTGAATTAAATCAATTTGATGTCTAATAAAAGGACCTTCAGCTTTTCTAAAATTCCCTGTATAGACTATTGTTCTTTTGCCAGGATTCATTTTCTGACATGTTAAGCATCTTTGGCAAAGGCTCTCTGCAATGTTCCTGAACCTTGGATTAAACCAATCCCGTCTAAAGTGTCTAATCATTGCATCTCTACCTATGTGGGTGTCTCCATGATACATCCTAGCCATGGGTGCAAGCACACAGTCTTGGCAATACAGGTCTGTCATCTAAGTAAACCCATACATCATCTTCTGCCCTTCTCTGACAACCAATTTACTCCCACTCTTCTCTTTCTTTTGTCTCTGCTTCATCTTGGACTTCTCTTATTTCTCTCCATGTTTGTAATCCTGAAAATAGCATAAGTTGGCAGCTGTTTCCACAATTTTCAATTTTGTTTACTGCCATTTGAAATTTAGCACAGTGTTGGGCAACCTGGTCAGCATATCGATTGCCTGAAGTCACACGGTCATTTCTTGACTTGTGTGCAGCACATTTTACCACAGCCACCTCTTTTGGTAATTGCATTGCTTCAAGCAACTCTTTAACAAAAATTCCGTTTTTAATGGAAGACCCTGAGGAAGTCCCGCTGCATCCAAACCTGGCCAAAGTCATGCACAACCCTGTAACCATACTGACTATCAGTGTAATTGGTTACTCTCCAATTTTTCCAATTTTTGCAGGCTTTAATAAAAGCTATCAATTCGGCTACTTGTGCAGATTTGACTCCTGGTAAATAGGATGCTTCGACTATTCCAGCCAATGTACATACAACATCCTTCCTCATGGCACATACATGAGCCATCACTGTGTACAAAGTTACCCTCTAGACCTATATTTCTTTAATTCCTGGCTTATCAAAACTCTATTTTGGGGCACAGCAAAACATGATTTTCCACACAGACCAAGTAATCCTTCTTACAGTTTTTATTTAATTTATTACATTTTATAAATATTTACTTTTTTATCAAGACTTTCACATTATACAAAATATACAAATTATTACACATGATAATACATTGATTTGTCTTCATGATTCAACTAATGTTATACATGTGACAATAGCTACAAATCCTAACTGTCAGCAATGATTGAATCCAATACACCCCCACTCATACACTCACCTCTTGCTATTCCACAACCATACCCTTGCACACTGGACTCATTCACTCTACACACCAGAACAACACTGCAAGCACAGATGAAAACAATCCGGGTGAGTACATCAACCCTCGGTTGCTGTGCTGATAACTGGGGTGTCACACTTGCTGGTCAACGCACGTTTCGATGGCATCAATTAATTTCTACACCATCTTCTTCAGGACCTCTTATTTTACACTTTGTAACAGGTGGAAGGGGGGAAGGGGAAAGGGGTCTGTAGTCCCTCGGTGTGACGATTTTCTGAAGCACAATAATCCTCTGTACAGGCATACAGTTGAGCCTATCTGTCTGAGGGATTTATTTTCACAAGAAGGTGATATCCTAGTTATCTTTAAAGCAGGTCTGCCAATGCAATCGGTAATCTTAATGATGGGAACTCCTCCCAATAATTAGTAGTTCTTCAGTTGTATACTCGGTAACGTTGTGGGTTTTATTCCAGCTGGTCTCTTCTCAGTTACTCGTTTTGTTGCCAATGTCGTAGTCCTGTTTTTTGGGTATTCTGTTCCTGACCCCTTCTTGTGGTTAAATCCTCGGAGTTCTGTCACTACTGTGCCAGCATTGTTGACTCCATAATCATTGCTTCAAAAAGGTTTTGTCTCCAACATCATTTATATAATGAATAGTTAGCGGGCGTCAGGATTCCTAGGTTTAACTATGTTCTAAGGGACGACTCTGTGCATACTGTGGCATAGTCTCCCAGCGCTGTCATCATTTACCGGCGTCTGAGCCATCAACAAAAAGTTTGTGCTCAGCATCTTTCAAAGGTTCATCCTGTATGTCTGGTCGGGGTTTGGTACTGAGTTCTGTTACATCAAGACATTTGTGTTCAGCTTCATCTTTCACTTCCTCCTTGTATGGGTCTGGCAACAAGGTAGCAGGGTTAAGTATTGACATCTGATTACGGTCACATTTTCTGCCCCCAATATGATCCTTTCATATTTGGTTAATCTGCTCGGGGTGAGATACTGAGTACGTGTTCTTGTTAGCGGAATTTCAACTGCATGAGGGACGTATACCTTAACAGGATGTCCCATTACAATGAACTCACTTTTCTCTATACTTTCACATGTTGCAGCCACAGCTTTTAAGCATCCCGGCAATGCAGATACTACGTGATCTAGGGTAGCAGAAAAATACGCCACTGGACGTCGCATTAGACCATGTGTCTGTGTTAAAACTGAGAGGGCACAGTTTTCTCTCTCACAACAGAACAATGCGAATTATTTCAAATAATTTGGCATACCTAGAGCAGGTGCTTCACATAAACAATTTCGCAATTTTACAAATGGATTGCATGCACAGATCATCCCACTCTACTGGGTCTTTTGCTCGTTTCTTTGTCATTTGTATCAAGGGTTTTGCCAGTAGAGAAAACCCTACAATCCATTGCCTGCAATATCCCACAACACCAAGAAACATTCTTATTTCTTTTTGTGACTGTGGTAGCTTCATTTGCTTTATCATTTGTCACTCTTCTAGATCCTCATTCTACTTGATGTCCTAAATATTTTACTTAGCTTCTGCAGAATTGCAATTTTTCAGGGGATACTTCATGTCCACCCTTTACTAGATGGTACAATAAGGCAATGGAATCATTTACACAATCACTTCTTGTTTTAGACGCGACCAATAGGTCATCAATATACTGCACCAAAACTGATTCCCGAGGCAACACCAATGTCGCAAGGTATTTTTTCAAAAATTGGTTAAAAATTGAAGGACTTTCTGTGTACCCTTGAGGAATGCGATTCCAAACATAGATACGATCCTCAAATTTAAAGGAGAATAAAAACTGACTATCAGGATGTAATGGGATGGAGAAAAACGCATGGCATAAATCAATTACAGTGAACCACCTTGCGTTCCATGGAATTTGGTACAAAATCACTGCAGGGTTGGGTACTATAGAGCAACATGGCACAGCAATCTTGTTGATCTTTCTTAAATCTTGAACTACCCTATATTTTCTGCTTGGATTCTTAATGCCAATTATAGGGGAATTACAGGGACTACTCATGATTTTCCTTAAAATTCCCTGTTCGACCCTTCGATCAATTTCTGCAGCAACACCTACCTTTACTTCGGGACTCATCTTGTATTGTCGAGTATTTGGAAAGACTGCACCTTCTTTCACAGTCACTTTAACAGGGTCTACTTCTTTTCCTGTAAAATCCGATACTTCAGGATTCACTGTTGTTTTGACTTCATCGGGTAAGTCGTCTTTGGTCATTGCTGAATATAATTCATCTACCCCTGTTCCTTGCTTGGCTAACATAATTTTATATATTCCATCTTCATCAGGGGTCTGAATGGCAACACCATCCGGTGTGCAAAATATCGTGCAATTCATTTTGCACAAGTCTCTTCCCAATAAATTTACAGGACTAGAATCGCACACTACAAATTTGTGCATTTCTTTAAAGTTTCCAATCACACTTCCATTGGTTTTGTAATAGGGGTCATAATTTGTTTATTAGCAACCCCCACTACTTGGATCGCTTCTCCCGAGAGGGGTAGGTTTGGGATGTCTGCTGTTCTCACAGTAGACCGGAAGCACAAGTATCCAACAAAAAGGTAATGTCATGTCCTTCTACCTTTCCGTCAATGTACGGACCTGACTGATCTACTGGTAAGGATGTGCCAAGTACGCATTCCTCTTCCCCCCCTCTCAGGCACCGTCATTGATCTTGATCTCCAAAATATGTATCCTGCTAAAGAAACTGCGATGTTACATCGTTTTTCTTATCACTTCCTTCTTGAAATCCTGTGTCCGCACTGTACTTGGCTTCACTCACAAAATTTGGCAAAGGGGCAGGTGGCAATTGACTCTGTAGGTTTACAACCTGCTGGGGTTGATTAATTAGCACTTCATTCTGCATCTGTGGATTTAAATTTTGATTTGGGCCATTATTATTTTGTATGCTTTTACACTCGTTCTTCCAATACCCCAATTTTCCACACCCATGACAGGATAACCTCTTTTTGGCCTCTTCCCTACTTAACCATCCTTTCGGTTTATCCCCATTATTTTACCCCTGACCTTGCCCTCTTCCTGCATTTCCTGCCTGATTTTGTAACTGGAGCTCTTGCTGTCCTGCCAATTTCACTTGAGCCCACATCACTTTTTCTTCTATTGCCAATTTCATCCACACAATATTTTGCATATTTTAAAATCTCATCTATTGGCTTTGCTTGCCAGCACAAATTATGCTTCTTAATCATTTCAGATATTTTTTTTCTTAACCCATACACAAATCGAAACACAAAATGTGTCATATCCTTGTCCCCAATACTCACAAATCCACTATACTGTTTGAACACCTGTAGAAGGTGCTCATAATACGCATGTACAGACTCATCTTTGGTTATATTTCTTCATGACTTCCTCTGAGGGAGCTCCTGTTTTCTCGTTTCTCGGGTACTCATCATTAGGCCAATCAACTGCAATTTTACATTCAGTCCACAAATCAGCAGGCACTACTATATCAAAGAGACCATCTAAATCTTTCAACAAAACTTCTGATACCTTCACAAACCTTTCAACTTGCCTGGACCATTCCACTGGTTTTTCTCTCAACTTTGGGAAATCATTTGTAAATGATAATATATCTTGTTGGGTCCATGGGACATGTACATATCCCCCTCCTGGAACCTCTCATTGGGACACAACTTTTCTGTCTTTTCTGTTTTTTTTACTAAATATTCAGATGTGACCCGATTTGCCTGGGCTTCCTCTTTCTTCTTCGACCACCGAATTCTCCACCTGTCCAAATCTCTCCATTTCTGCAATATTGTCATTAATTCTTTAACCCGTAATTTTCTTCCGGACACATTCATGTTTTCTAAATCCTTATCAGAAAATTCAGCTCTATAAGGTTTTTGCAATACTTTGGATCGCCCTATTTCTATTCCCATTTCAGAGGCCAAATTTACCAGTTTTTCATGAAATGTTTTTGTGTTTCGTGTTATGCTTCTGCAAATGAATAGCAATTCTTCCTCGTTATAGGTATTTAACCTATCTAGTCCTACATTCCCAGCTAACATTTCTTCTAATTCAACTTTCAATTTGAATATGCCTAATATTTTCGGTGGTGAATTTGGTTTTTCTATTTCTTGTGCCCATCTTTCTATTTCTTCTGGGGTTACAATGGTGTGATTTTTCGATCCGGTGGCTGTCTCAATTTATATTTCTTTTGAACAACTTGGGGTGACTCTTCTGGGTGTGTCATTTATTTGCCCTCTTATCGTTAAGTCCATTAAAGAAATTACAGACTCGCAATCACTGACTTGGTCATCAACCACTAACTTTTCTTTTCTTGGCTCAATAATAGGTGTTGTCATGACAGGTGTTTTAGGACAGTTTGTTTTATCCCCATACAGTGGGACAACAGGACCTATAGTCACTGGTATAGTCAGAGCTTTGGGATGTGCGTTTAACTGTGTTATCTTCTGTATTAATTTGTCTCTATTCTTATTTATCGCTTCCTTTTCTTTTTCCTGAAGTACCCTTTCCATTGCTCTTTCATGTACTATTGGTGGCACTAAGGGTATGTCTAAAATCAGAGCACTCGGGGTAGTTCTATTAGGTCTTTCTTGATAAGGCAGAGGATTTTTCATTAAAATATCTTCTAAATAATCACCTTCTGATTCCCCGCAACCAGTTAACGTTAAATGCTTTTTCTTTTCTGTGCACTTGCCTCCTGTTTGTTCTTCTGTCACCAATACAGGATATAACCCTTCAGTTAACATGGCCTATCTCCACTGTTTCATCTGCTTATCTCGAGTTTCAAGTGGAAACTTTGAATAATATCTGCTCAAATTTCTGTCACTTCTAAGTCTATCTCGCTCAAATGCCTCAGTTTCCCATTCATACTGAATTAATCTGGGTCTTGGTTCCAACTCATTCATTCTAGTGCATAAGTTATGCAAAATTCTTCCATCAAATGTCCCGTTCTCTGGGAACACCAATATTCCATCATCTTTTGTATATTCTATCCAATTTTCTATCCATACACAAGTATGATACCCTCCTTCTACCATCATATTAGATGCAGGAGTTTTCAGAGGAGGAATGGAGGAATGAGAATTCCCTCTCTAGTCTTAATGGGTGTATCCTTTTAAAAATAATTCTTAATTCTCTATATAAATGACATTTTTCTTTTCTCTCCATACATTTTGCGTGATCTTCCTTTTATGTACTGTTCATAGGCAAAACCTAAATACTTTCTGTCTGGGCGATTCCCTATTAATGTAGGATCGTGTCTCCACATGCAAGGCCCACTATCAATTATTATTATGGCTTTTATTTTCAGCTAATCAAATGTTTGCTTTTACTTTAAAAACTTTAATAATGTTTTGGAGATAGAGCAGATGTAATATTGTGTAAGATTTAATCAAAAATGAATGCTTCAGGAAATTATGCCTCCTGGAATGAAAAGGTTAAACCAATTACCACATGTAATTACCATTAGTAATCAATTTCTGAATACAGATGATTCTACAAAAAGACAGGAGCTCACGAGGTATAGCTGAATTAGCTTGAGATTTCAGTTGAAGAGAGAGGTCAATATGTTTCCACCACTTCGCCTTTTTTATTTGTTGATCCTTCCTGGACTTTATGACTTGTGATGTTCCATGTTGATGGTATTTCTCAGAGGTGCTGTAACTTGTGCAGTGCTTCTTTCCCTCTCCCACTACTGGTGATGCAACAGTGTAATCGCAGTACCACGTTCATCGTAGCATCTCACGATTTGAAGCACTCCCTAGTCAATTGTGCAGCAAATCTAAGCATAGCATAATTTAGATTACATTGCTATTGAAATTAATAAGAACATATTCTGTTGTGTTTATACTGTTTTATATACTCTCAGCATCCCTAATTGTCCATTGGTAAATCTCTTAAAGTGAGGTAACTATTATCAGGTCATGCAGTTTATGCAGGGCCCCATAATAGATTCCCTCGCATTGACTACATCTTCACTCCTTCCGAATGGTCAAATGGTCAATGGGGGGGCGCTGTTTCGATGCCGAGGACGATGGCCGCTCTGCCTTAAGGCTCTGTGCATCCCCGGGTTTTGGCCCCAAATGAATCCGCCAAATTATCCGAACTGTTGACGGATCGGAGACGTTTAATCACAGCATATACGAAGCCAAAACCACTATGTAAGAGAGGACCGCGCATTCTGGGAAGTGCGGCCTGTATCGGCGGAGGAGCATTTGATTTAAGGGTGCGGCCCACCGGAAGGAGAGAAGGCAGCACAGATAGGTGACCCAGCGGAGCAGCAGGCTTGAATAATGTTGCGCCGTCGGAAGTGCACACCATCGCGAGGTACCCCTGAGTGCGTGGAAGGCTGGGAGCATATGACCGAGGTGGCTGTCGGCGCAAGTAAATCTTCCCTCGATGGACTGCCACAGCGAGACAAGAGAGGTGAGGGGGGAGCGCGGCAGGAGCGGTGAGAGGAGGTCTTTTCCCTGCGGGCCTCCCAGTAAAATTTGAAAATAAGCAGGTGTGTCACCACCAGCGGTGATAGCAAAATTAAAAGAGGCAAAGGCCCCAGGTGCAATGCAGGAAGAGACCCTCCGGGAGCCAAGATGGCACCGCATCTATAACAAACCTCGAAGGATCTCGTGAGATAAGTGGCTAAGAAGCGCGATTGGAACTGCGCTGGACAGGGGCATATCTGCTGCACCCATAAAGCGTCTGGGGAGCAGGAACAACTCAAATTTGGTGAGAGATCCCATTGAGATGGGGAGAGTGCTATTGCTCAGGGTACAGGAATGAGGAGGACGCTGGGATAACTCCCGAGGTGGGCCGTGTAACAATTGGCCTGCATAGATATGGCAGCCCCCTGGGTAAATGAATAATCAGTCACACTCACCCTGATTGCACTCCTGCTGCCGATTACCTTTTTGTAATGAGTTTTGTGGCCTCATGAGGTTTGGTGAGGTGAGGTGGCAGATATAAACCACAGCTACATGAACTTTGTGGAAATGAGTCACCAGAAGAGAACGATTGGCAGGGCGAGGCATTAGAGTTCTACAGGAGCAAAACACAGAGAGCGCAATCTGTGACTAGAACTGCCAAGACAATATCCACAACAAGCATTTCACAATGTCTGGAGGTAAAGGAGTAACTAAACTTTATAAATATGCGACACAGAAGTGATCTGAGCAAGAAGACCCAGGCAAAGGAGTGAATGAAGTAACACGAAGTGTGGAGAATGAAGACCCATCCCTAAAAGATATTATGGAAGCCCTGGTCGGAACTCGTGCATCATTGGAAACGATGATGAATGCAATCACGACTGAAATGACGCTGATGAGAGTGGGCATGCATACCATTAGCAAAAAAGTAAGGAACGTGGAGTCGGCCACGGTGGAACTCAGTGGCAACAGCAAAAAGATGCAAAAAGAAATTAAAGAACTTCAAGATACAAGTCAGAGGCTGGAGAGGCTCCTGGATGACTACAAAGGGCGGTCCAGAAGGAACAATGCGCAAATTCTTGGGGTTCCAGAGAATGCGGAAAGACGGGCTGCTAATCTCTTTGTTGAATCGCTGATCTGCAACTACCTCAAGCCAAAGAAATTGTTAAAAGATTTTTACCATTGAATGGGTGCACAGAGTCCCCGGAGGCAGAACCAGGTGCCCCGCCTAGGCCTCTTTTGGCCAGACTGTTGAACTTTAGAGTTCGCGACAACATTCTTCAAACTGCCCGCAAGACTCCACCGATATGATATGAAAACTGGGAAATCACTTTTTACCCAGACTTTACCATAGCGGTGCAAATAAAAAAGAATGAACCTTTTTTGAAATTGAGGGTCGAGATTGATGGAAAATCATGGTTCTTCTACACCCCAGAATCGGCAGTGGACTGGCTGGAGTGGTGGCATCCTGTGAAGGACCACAGCGCTGGGAAAGTGAGAGGTCGCACCGACACGACCAAACCTTTGCACCAGGGAAGATGACAGGATACATCGAGAACAGAGATCGAGGGTGCTGGAGTATATGAAAAATGCTTGACGGAGCCATGAACCTGAGATGTCCGCTGAGGGATAAGTGACTTAATTTGTGCTGCCAAGATACATGTGTGAATATTGATATAGTCTCTGATGGGGGTCGGAGCCTGGGGAACCGGCGACAGGCCTACCCCCCAATTGACTTCTAGTTAGTTAACGTAGGGCGACAGGCACTCTGCATGGTTGGGGAATCAGGCAGTTCGAAGCCAAGATTGCAGGGGAGCATGACGATTGATCAGGTGCAAACAGATAGCTTGGGGCGCTATGTCGCAATAACTGGGAATTGGGAAGGGGAAGCACTTAATAAGGTATTGGTGTACTACAACATGTGGCCTTAAGGGACATGGGGAAGGTACTTATGGCACTCCGTACAGGAAAGCTGGTGTTGGGGTGAGACTTCAACTCAGTAATTTCAGGCAGTTTAGACCGCTACCCTCCCAGAATAATCAACACGTCAAAGGCAGGATTCACCCATTTTCTAGATGCCATG
Organism: Triturus cristatus; assembly: GCF_964204655.1. Lineage (NCBI taxonomy): Eukaryota > Metazoa > Chordata > Amphibia > Caudata > Salamandridae > Triturus > Triturus cristatus. The sequence goes on along the minus strand of NC_140584.1, from coordinate 714,557,719 downwards.
GGACTAGTGGATTGTTGGAGAATACATCATCCTAATGAAGTAAATTTCACCTTTGATGCTGGGCCCCATAATAGATTCCCTCGCATTGACTACCTCTTCACTCCTTCCGCCTAGATCCAATATATTTTTCAGATCAAACACCTGGCGAGAGTTATATCAGATCATTCCCCACTATGGGTGCAGTTTGCAATGAGGCACAGTAGCAGGTGTAGCGCCTATAAACCCGTGGCACCTGCACAATCCTGTAATTAAACAAAAGGTCGCTCAAGAAATTGATTATTACTTAAAAAAAATAATGAGTGAACAGTAGTCTCGACAGGGACTCTTTGGAAGGCCTTCAAGACGGTAATATGAGGGCAGGCAGTGGCACAAATAGCAGGAGCTAGGAAGGAAAAGAACGTAAGACTGCTCAGCTTAGAACAGGAGATATTGCAGCTGGAGAGTGAGCTCATCAGTAGAGGGGACAGAAAACCACACATCAACTTAAACAAATCGAATACAGGGATGAAGCAAGAGGAATTGCACAAACGTTAGAAAGATACAAACTTGGGCGCATCTATGAATTGGGAGATAGAGCTGGTAAAATATTGGCATGGCTCGATAAGAGGGAAATGGCAAGCCGGCTGGTGGTGGAGTTGGAGGGCAGTGCTGGTGACACTCTTAGAGATCTGCAGGAAATCACTACTGAGTTTGCGAAATACTATAAGCGGCTTTATATGTCCAAAGTGACCAAACAAAATAGCGAGGTGACAGACTTGTTGACAGGAATGCAACTACCACAGTTGAGAGAAGATGACAAAGTCTCTCTAGATAGTGACCTCTTTCAGGAGGAAATAGCCCAAGTCATCCAAACTCTCCAATCGGGAAAGGCAATGTGTTTCAATGGGTTTCCCATTGAACTCTACAAAGTGAAACCCGACAGAATAGCCCCATACCTTAGATCAAGACTTAGAGAGTCTAGAGAATGGACGTCTCCCACAGGATCAGAGAATAGCCACGTTGGTGGTCATTCACAAAGAAGGGAAACCCAGATAGGCCTATCTCCTTGCTAAATGCAGAAGTTAAAATACTGGCGAAACGTTTGGCAATCAGATTGGTATGTGTGATTTCTGGACTGGTCCATCCAGACCAATCTGGATTTATGCCAGTTGGAACAAATCACTGAACCTCTGACGTATACACGGGGTCAAGGGTAGGGTTGAAACACTGAGAGAAGATGGAGTGGTTTGACACTATAGAATGGCCGTACTTGTTTGCAGTTTTGAAGAGGATGGGCTTTGGCCCTAGATTTATGGGCTGGGTGCAGCTCCTGTACACGGAACCGCTCACCAAAGTTGTGGTTAATTATAAAATATCTACTGTTTTCCAACTTCATAGAGGTACGCATCAGGGATGGCCCCTATCCCTGTTGTTCTTTGTGTTAACGCTGGAGCCTTTAGCCTGTTGGATCCATAAGGGTCCCATAATTCAAGGGCTGCGGTGGGCAGAAGGTTGGGAGGACCTCATATCCCTCTATGCGGACGTTATTTTGCTGTACTTGGCTTCACCAACAAGGTCGGTGCACCCGGTCCTCAATATCTTTACAAATTTTGGCACCTATTCAGGGTATGCATTGATCTGGGGTAACACCCCCCCTCTCCCCCCCCCGAATTGCAATTCTAAAATTGGTACAAAGCTGGTACGACAGGGGTATTGAGCTACCTAATATTAAAAAATATTATTGGGCGTCTCAATTATCCTCCATTAGTCATTGGATCTATAAACCCCATGAAGATCTGGGATATGTGATGGACAGGTGGCTATTGCCATGTAGTAACTACACGAGGGCATTATATTCTAATCCAACCAAGATGGGGTTGACAGAACCTACTTACCACGCAGTCCAGATATGGCACATGGTGCAGAAATGTATGGGATGGGCAAAGACTTTCACACTGGCCACTCCACTATGGGACGCTGAGAAGCTAGGGTCCCTTTGGGAAACAAAAGGATTTGCTGAGTGGAACACTATGGGTATATTGCGGGTTGGAGATCTGTGGAAAAGGGGAGAGATGGTTATCTTTGAGAGGTTGCAACAAGAGTATGAGCTAGCGGGGAGTGAGAGATTTAGATACTTGCAGGTGCGACATGCATTGAAAACAGCGACACCTCGAGAGGAATCGTTTCCAGAGGCCTCGCCCCTTGAAGATCGCCTTTTCGATGTATACAAGGCGATCTTGCTAACGTATTCCAAATTGATGAACAACTCCCCGGATCCACTTCAACAGCTCTGGACAAAATGGGAACGAGAGTTACAGAAATTAGATGAAGAGGAATGGTGGCCAGAGAAGTGGCGAGCTCGTCCAAGCTGAAATTAGTGCAACTGAAAGAACTGCATAGAATATACTATACAGGCCACACATTAGTTAAGATAGGCTATAAGGAAGGCGCTAGTCGTAGGTCAAATTGCAGACAAGAGGGTACGTTCCTCCGCATAATATTGGAATGCCCATGGATAGTGACGTATTGGGAGGCTGCCCTCCTAGTAGGCTTGCAGCACTGATTGCACCACCCACTTCAGTAGCCCTTTAAACATGTCTCAAGCCTGCCATTGCAGAGCCTGTATGGGCAGTTTTTATTTGACATGTTGTCCTGGCAAGTTAGCCCTCTTGCCATGCCCAAACTTTCCTAACACATCCAAGTCACCCCTAAGGTAGGCCCTAGACAGGCCAAAGGACAGGGTGCAGTGTAATTAAAGAGTTGAACATGTACTTTTAAGTTTTACTTGTCCCGGGAGTGAAAAGCTCTTAAATTTGTTTTTCACTACTGCAAGGTTTATCTCTTTCATGGGTTAGCATTGGGATTGCCTTATTACCTTTTACAAGAGTAATTTTCAATAGGGAAAAGCTAGGTATTTTTTTAGTTGGTGTCTCTGGACATTTTAAACTCACAACAAAAAAGTGGGATTTTAAGTTGCAAGGTTAAAAATGCCACTTTTGGAGAGATAAATGCAAAAACAACAGTTGATGGACAGAATGCAGAACAATGTCATACATTCACCCCAGTACAGAGATCTGAGCCTAAATCCATCGTTTTTTTACTCACCATGCTGTTCCAGTTTGAACCCAGCCATATGCAAATCAGTCTTGACCCTGTGCCTCATGGGTACAGTCTAGCCCGAACTTCCAAGCCAGGTCCTCCCTGGACTGGAAACAAGCATCCTAGGACCGGTTTCGGGGTTTCACCCCTCTTCAGCCAGGATAGCTTGATTCCAGTGGCATGGAGAGCACAGGACCCATGTCTGGGCATACCCTTCCCACTCAGGGTGACAAATGCAAAAACAACAGTTGATGGACAGAATGAAGAACAATGTCATACATTCACCCCAGTACAGAGATCTGGGCCTAAATCCATTGTTTTTTTGCTCACCATGCCGTTCCAGTTTGAACCCAGCCATATGCAAATCAGTCTTGACCCTGTGCCTCATGGGTACAGTCCAGCCCGAACTGCCAAGCCAGGTCCTCCCTGGACTGGAAACAAGCATCCTAGGACGGGTTTCGGGGTTTCACCCCTCTTCAGCCAGGATAGCTTGATTCCAGTGGCATGGAGAGCACGGGACTCACGTCTGGGCATACCCTTCCCACTCAGGGTGACAAATGCAAAAACAATTATTGTTCACCCTTTACTTTTGGAGAGATGGCATTTTCTCACTTTAACCATTCTATACATCTACTTGTCTCTGAATACATGTCTGAGGTGGGTGACATCTGGACTTTTTGCATTCCCTGTAGACAGCCACACACAAAGAGCTTAACTGTTCCCAATGGGCCATCCACATCCTGATGGGCCATTAACATCCTGATAAGTCATCCTGAGCAGGATGGGAGGGAGGAGCTGCCACTTACACCTGAATGGGCTCTGCCTCACCCCACACAGTGGGCTGCATAACCCCCTGCATTGAGTTCGGAGCCAAGGCAGATGGAGCAGGTACTTTGTGCACTCCAAATGTCTCTCTTTAAAGTCTCACTCACTTCAAAGGCACAGCTGTGTATACATACTAGACCCCTGACACCACCAATTCTGTACACTACTGGACCTCAGAACATTCTGCCAGGAAGAAGGACTGCTGTGCGGCTGAAGGGACTGTCACTGCTAGAATCTGCTGGATTTTTCAGCTGGATAACAGTGGTCCCTGTACCCATCCCGCACTATGTTGAGGTCGGCCTGAACGTTTGGATTTACCCTGGTCAAGGGCAACCAGATGTCCCCCGTTGACAGTTTATGCTTGTAAGAACTATGGGGCACATGCATGAATGTTTTATTTTGCGATTACCAAAAAGTGATTGTTAAGAAATCTCTATTTGGTAAGCGCAAAATGCAATGCATCAACACATATAGCAAATAGTGATTCTCTATTAGCGATTCCTTAAGAATCACAAATCAATTAGGGAATCGCCATTTGAAATTACAACTCAATTTTTTCCTATTGGCCACAAGACCCATTGGTGAGAATGGTCTTGCATTACCTAAATTGCGATTGCCTAAATGGTAACCACAAATTAGGTAATGCAAAGGCAAGGGTGCCCAGAGGCCTAAGGCCCCCCTGAGGAGCCTCTAACAAAAAAAGATGCACATGAAAGGCACACACATGCCTTAGGCTTACGCATGCCCCATGCAGTTTGGGTCATTTTTTAAAGAATGCAATTGTTTACCATGAATTTGAAGTTGATGCAATTAGTGTTTCCTAAATACAGTTTGCATTTAAGAAATGCTTCTTGCATATGCGTTAGGGAATCACAAATCGTGATTCCATATTTGTATTTGCAATTTAGGGAATCATGATTAATTGCAAATGCAAAAAACGTTCATGCGTTAGAAAAGGTCAATTTTTGCAAATCACACTGTTTGCGATTGCAAAATAGCTTAATGCATGTGCCCCTAAATTTGCAAATATTCTTAACATATTTATAACTCTGGTTTTATAACTCGGGTTCTATTCATTGGATTTTTGTCGTTTTGGACTTGTTTTTTTCATTAAATTAAGTTCTATTCATCTCACTTGGAGTACATTATGTTTGTTTAGTGTTGTCACTGGTTTACTGTTTTAAGTATTGCACAAATACGTTACATATTGCCTCTCAAGTTAAGCCTGCCTCTGCTGTGCCAAGCTACTAGAGGAAGGGCACAGGTTTATTTATGGGTTATAACTGACTTACCCAGACTAGGACTGTGGACCCTACTCGGACAGGGTGCATACTTCTGCCAACTAGTGACCCCATTTTTAATATAAGTCAATCCTGATTGGTTGATCCCATCCTGAACAGTATGGTGCGGCTGCAAGTTCAGGAATCAGGGGCATTGTGTCTATGTCCTGAAAATGAACTAAAGGGGACAGGTGAGCGCATACTGACACCAAAGAAGTTGGGGGGATTCCCAAAGCACCCTCCCTTTATTGTCTTTCCACAACTCTGACAGCATGTTTTGATTGCCATTGCAGGAACCTGGGACATGATACCCTAAGATGGCCACCGCTACCGAGTTGTAGCCTCCCGAAGAGCCCCCGGTTTGGGGATTACCGCATCAGTACTTATCCCTGTTAAACTTCACCATCGGGCCGCCACCTTCCTGCCCTAGGACCTTGCTGCTCACCCTCACTGAAACTCACACACTTTTGACCTCCTACTTACCCATTGGCTCGACTACTGCGACTCCCTCAGACCGGTCCTGCACTCTTTGGATCCAGCACCATTCTGTTGGTCCCCTGCTCCACTGCCTGCCTGCAGATGGAAAATCGACATCTCATGGACCAATGGCGAGCCCTCAGATCTGGCACCTATTGTTGGGTCCCCTGCTCCAGTGCCTGTCTAGCGCTGGAAGATCATCATCTCCTGGTGCTAGCGGGGAGTCCACAGATCCATCACCATCTGCTGCCTACTGCTGTAAGATCAACATTGCCTGGGAACAGTGTGGAGCCCGCCGGATTGCACATTCAGCATTGGACGATGAGTCCTTCCCCCCACTCACCCTTACCCGGTTGCTTGCTCTGAGAGCCTGGTGGCCCCAAACATGGCCCTTCAGATTGGCTGCTATCGGCCCGGGAGCAAGGCCTCGTCATCCTGGTGTTTACTTGGCCGAGTCTGCTGGATACCCTGCTGCAAGGGCAGTCCGGGGTCCCCAGGTGCTAACTGCTCAGCCCAGAATGACGTTCCCTCTGCAGTCTCACCCCCGCAGCCTGTTACCTCTGCAATCTCCAGCCTGCTGCTCTGTTTTCGCTCCTGAGGTCATCTCCACCTGACATGTTTCGCCTGCCCTGGGGCGGCCACAGCCCTACTCTGGCCATGCTACTTGCTGCCTCAGCCTGCCATGGGGGCAGCCCTGGGGCCCGAGGCACTGGTTACTCGCTCGCTATTACCTTCTTATTACCTGGCACCCACAAGACAACGCCAGCACAAACTGTGAAACGAAAACGCTGGCTTAGAGACACAAAGAGCCTAGATCTCGTGGAACTGGCTGCTCGCTGCGAGAATTACCTCCTCCCCCCACCATATTTCAATGGTCATCGACCTCACAGAACACTATACCTTGACTATGTCTGACATACTTGATGGTCTTGCCCCGCTAAAACTGAAAAGAACCCAACTCAAAGACAGAAACCCATGGTTCAATCGATCCCTCAACAATGAAAGGAGAACCCTCCGGCTTACAGAGAGAAACTGGAGACTGTACCCATCAGCCTCCCATTTAAGACTTCTCCGTCAGACCAGAAATGCCTATAACAGGAACATCCTCAAATAAAAAAAAGAATTCTTCAGATCAAAACTGTAGAATGCCAAGACGCCGCAAGGTCTTTGAAATGGACAAACATCAATCTAATAAACTGGCTAAAACCTCTAAAGAAACCCCAAAATCTCAAATAGCATGTGAGGAATTCTCCACCTTCTTCTCTGACAAAATGACTTCCCTAGGAAACAAACTTAGTTCTGCTACCTACTTCCGACCCCCTCTGGACAGGCCCATCTCTCCTCGTTTCCCCCTCCGATGTCACCCAACAACCAAGCGTCTGGTCCAACGTCAAGTCATATGACGACCGTTCATTTTCGGAAATTCTATCCTCCTTAAATCCAAATAACCACTTTAATGACCCACTCCCCTCCAACTATTTGGCTGCTGCCTTCCAATCTATCATCCCTATTTGGACTGTAATAATCAATGCCTCCCTCCTACAAGGGTCGATACCTGACTCTCTAAAAGCCGGTCAAATCATCCCCATTTTAAAAAAACCTATGCTGAATCCTGCCTCTCCAGACAACTTTAGACCTATATCCAATATCCCACTCCTAGCGAAAGTTCTGGAGGAATGTGTACAACTTCAACAGAGCCAACACATCACCAACTTCAATCTACTAGACAATTTCCAATCGGGGTTTAGGCCAGTGCCTGCAACTCACTTTTGGAGTATACCAGATTCTGTTCCCACTTGTTAAGGAACAACTTACCAGTGGGTCAACTTTTGAGACTACGACCAAATTGTACTGAGCTGAGTATATGTAAGGAGCATGCATTAACACCGAGTCTCCATCTGCAACAACGTACCTACCCTTCTAGAGCTATACGGGGAGCACAGAAACGAGCCAGGAATAACAACCGAGATGCCCTATTGGACACTGTGTCCAAGGACCCCTCTAATCGGCTGGTCTGTGTTAGTATGTTTAGTCACCTTACCAACACTGTAAAAAAGTCCATCAATAAGAATTGGAATATTCTTTTTTTAATAAATTATTTTTATTGAACTATCAAGGAAATGGTCATTACACACAAGAGATCATTACGAATATCTCTGTTACATTGTCGTCGTCAGGCAGAAATGTCATACATTATGATAGTGGACATTACTAAGATGGTCACATTCTATGTACATCAGGGCGTTGTTGGTTTGTCAAGGGAGGGGACACATGGGGGCTCACACACATTCCCACGATACTCATTCCATTTCGTCCAATGTGCTATCCATTTGCAGGGACAGCCACGAGCTACATACATTGTTTTCTCCCGTATCATACACCAATCCATGTCGTCTTTCCAGGCGTTGAGTGTTGGTGGCATTGCCGCATCCCCAGAGGCGGGCGATATTTCGCTTAGCTACCATCTGCCCAATCGTTGCCCAGGTTTTGCCCTTTGCGTTCAAGTCCGTGGGTTCCCAAATGTTCGGGAGACATCTTTTGACCTCAAGTCTAAGTTCCACCCCCATACTATACTCATACATCCATGGACTTTTTTCCAGTAGTGTTAGATTAGTGGACACTCCCAGAGTATGTGTAGAAAAGTCCCCTCCAGACCACATTGCCTCTTCCACATCCCATCTGTGCTCCTGCCCATCAACACCAATCTGTGTCCAGAGAGGTACACCTGATATTTCGCTGAAATGGCAACTTCCTTAGGGGAAGAGAGTGCTTCCTGCCATTCCTCATCGTCTATTTCTAGACCGTCCCTTACCCATTTCTCTCTCATTGTCAGTAGGGGATCAGGAGTGTGTTGTATGAGCTTTTTATATGTAAGGGATATAGCTTTCTCTGGCAGGTATCCGTCTAGTAATCTATCTTCGAGGGGAGAGGACTCCGGAAGTACTGAACCTGCTGGGATGTTGGCCTGAAGGGAGTGCCGAATTTGTGCATATCGAAAGTACTCCGAATCAGTCATCTCATGTGTCTGCTGTAGTGAGGCAAATGGCACCACTCTGTGCGGTCCCCAGAGGTCTCATATGCGGCGAGCCCTATTAGATCCCACTTGTCAAACCCCTTAGTACGACCCAATGTACCCAGGCACTCGGAATCCCAGAGTGTAGTTTATTGGCCCACCCCAAGCTGTGGTTTACCCTGTGCCAAAGTTGGACCAAGTGTCTTGTAGACCCTGTAAGGGAATATTTGCTTGGCTTGGAGTACAGCGCCCTCACAAGTCACCACCCGGGAGAATCCACCAGTCCTTGCAATAGGCGGGATCATCACCACTGCTGTATGTACATAGTGGAGCAGCGCCCCAGTTCCGTGAAGTCGGCGCAGGTTAAGAGTAAGCCTGGGCTAAAATTCCGTTCCGCTCGCGGAAATTGCGATAATTTGACATTTTCGCGTTCCGCGGAGAGCGCGAAAATGTCAAAATTTCCGCAATCTGCATTTTACCAGAAATTTTTTGCTTGCTTGCGCTGTAAAATAATACATTCTCGCATGCACGCGATCGCCTTACCTGAATCCCCGCGTTCGCCGACAAGTTTTCCCGGTCCAGTCGCGTTCTCCACAAGATGTTGGATTGTTGGTAGCCATTTGTGCTGTCTCACGACAGTTCGCGCCCGCAGTAACGTCATTCGTTGCACGATCACGTCTTTCTTCTCGCGATCATGCACCATGAGACAAGTGAAAACAAGATGGCCGCACCCGCGAGCAACCACATGGGTAAGTTGGCGAGCCGCGACCATGCAGAAAATACCAAGAACAGGCGGGAAAAAAACTTCCGCATGTTCGCGATATTTCCACGTGTTTGCGGAGATTTTTAACATTTTCGCGATAATTTGCGAAAGTGAATTTCGCAAATTCCGCCCACCCCTAGTTAAGAGCAGTGTTGCGGTGTGGCACGAATCCTGAATGATCTGGGTGGACTAATTTGTCTATTACTGGCCTGAGTCCGTTTGCTAAGAGCTTCGCAAGTATATTGGGCTCTGCGTTCAGTAAAGAAATCGGTCTATACGAGGCACAATCGTCTTTAGGTTTCCCCGCCTTAGGAATGGCAACTAGTGTAGTGATACGCTGGTCTCGTGGCAGCACTCCCACCTCTCTGCTGTCTTCAAACATAGGTTTCAAATAAGATGCCAATCTGTCAGGTTTGAGCTTGTACAGCTCAAAAGGTAGACCATTTGGGCCCAAGGCTTTACCTGGCCGGAGGTCCCTGATTGCCGTAGCCAGCTCGCCGTTGGTGAGTGTGCTCTCCAATGCCTTCCAATCGGGGTCAGAAAGGGTGGGTAATTGGATATCTGAAAGTAAGTTGGAGGAGTCTTCCTCTGGGAGTTCCGAGCCCCTTCAATACACCCGCTCGAAATGCTCAACGAACACGCAAACTATGTCATGAGGTCCCTTAAGAGCAGCACCGGAACTGCTATTTAACTCTGATACTAGTCTCTGTGCCTTTTCAATTTTGTCTAGCCAGGCTATCAGTTTGCCCACTTTGTCCCCTTGGTCGTATAAGCGTCTGTCCCTGTCTATTGCGAGGCTTTTAGCAGCGACGGTGGCTATTGCTTTGTATTCGGCTGCTTTTATTTGCATTTGGTGAAGAGCAGCTTGATCTTTGCCATCTCTTGCTACCTCCTCGAGACGAAGGAGGTCACCTTCAATAGTGACCAGTTGTTTTTCTCTTTCCTTACGCAGCCCTGCTATTTCCGAAAGGGTGTGCCCCCTAATTGCCATTTTAAACGCTACCCACAGGGTGGTAGGGGAATCTACAGTACCTTTGTTTTCTCGGAAATAGTGGTCAATGGCCCGGGTGATGGAAGTTCTGGCATCCGGATTGTGTAGATACCAAGGATTTATAGGTGCTATACAGCCTACCCTCGTCTCCCCAATCGTGACATGGACCCGCAGGGGGGAGTGATCAGAATTACCCCATGCCAGGTGTTTGATGTCCTGAGTGATCGTGTTCAAGTGAAGGAGCATGAAAATATAGTCTATCCTGGAGAGAGTGTAGTGTGATCCCGAGAAAAATGTGTATTGCTGGAGGTTTGGGTAGCACCGCCTCCAGAGGTCTATGAGGCCAAATGCCTCGATGAAATTAGACAGCCAGTTTTGCCCAGCACTGATGTCTCGTGGCGGGTGGCGGTCTAGCAGGCCCGATACAAGAGAGTTGAAGTCCCCCCCAATTATGAGTTGCCCCTCCGGAAAGGAGAGTAGGAGCATCCCAAGATCCTTTTATGATTGTGTTTGGAGACCTGGTGGTATATAAACCGTTAACAATGTGAGTGTGAGCCCTTCCCATTGTCCCGAGACTGCCGCGAAGCATCCCAGCGGATCGGTCCAGGTGTGTTTGATACTTAGTGGGAGGGTATGCCTGAGTAGGATGCCCACCCCTCGGGACCCAGATGTAAAGCGGGAAATCGATTGTAGGATATCACGGACTTTCTTCATCAATCGGAGCCATATTTACGAGCGCTTAAAGACAGAATAAGGCGCAAGTGGGAATGCCTAAATGATTCTTTACACTCAAGATTCCTACTTCAGTTATCTTTTCTTCTTTTTTCGTCACGTTCCTTTTCATTTACATTGAGGAACTATAACAGTTATTAATGCCTATCTCTAATCATATTGGCATCCAACTCTGAAGGTTCGTTCGGGCACATTATAAAATATATATATATACATGCTTGTTGGCTAATCGTCATTAACCATCAGTTTGTTAACTCAAATACAAAAGAACTCTGTGATTCTGGTCTGCCCCACTATTTCTTCAGATTTATTACCGGTTCTCAGTTCATCATAGGATTGTTCAGCCTAAGAATCTCGTAATTCATAGAGATTAATTTCAGTGCATTAGATGGTCTCCTGATGAAGGCAGTATTGCCGAAACGCGAGTAGCTCCCATCTACCGCATTGCTTCTATCAACTATATATTTATAAATTGTCTGCGTCATCTGTTTTGAATACATAACAGTTATTGTGTTTGATGAAATATTCTATTGTAATCTTAGTCCACTGATCCGTGATTTCTATAGGGTGTCAAGTTGATACGCATAATGCTAAATAATGATATATAAAAGAACAAACAACAATATAAAAAATATCAAATGAAAAAATAAATACCATATATTTTTCTAAATTATATTTGTGTATGAAGGCTTTATTTATAAGTTCGGTATTATTAGTGGTTACTTTCATGGTTTACACCTAGCATTTGTCCTGCCATATGTTTACCTACTTGCTATAGTACTTTACCTAAATAGTAAAGCGGGAGTGTGCCAGCATTGTGTATCCCCATCTGTTTAGTGCCTTACAGTTGTTTCCGATTAAGTGTGTCTCCTGGAGTAGAGTGACATCTGGGAGGTGACGCTTTATATGTTGGAGTACAATACTTTTTTTTATCTTGTCTCCCAACCCGTTGACGTTCCAACTCAAGAGTTTTAAGCTTTCATCCCACTTTGTACTGATTGTGACAATATACAGTTCTGTACAACCTGCGAGGTTTGCAACACCACCAAATCACAATACTTTGTTTCTTGCATGACCAATGCGCCTCCCCCGTTCCCTCCCCCAACACCAACAATAAGAATAGTGAACACAATCGACCCTCAAACCTCCCCAACACCAGCCCCTCCTGCCTGCTACCCTGCCATGTAGGTTTGAAACTACCCACATCCCCAGCTAGCAGAGTGCCTATCACCCTAGAAACTAGTCAACAGTGATGTGGGGAAGTGAGCTAGTACCAACTCCGACCGCCAGAGGCCCACCCACATACTTTGCGAGGCTTGTCAGGTTTGAAACCCCAAAATAGTTTGGGACCCATCCCACAAAACATATCTCCCGCTCCCCTTCCTGCGAGGAACATATTCTACCATTTGTGATGTAACTTTAATTTTAATTTTAAATTTAAGCTTAATTGTGAGGCCAGTTTAATAATCCAGAATAAAGAGTCTATTCCGTTTAATGTTTCTACCCCCATCTGTGCCAAGAGATGCCAAGTTTTGAGGCTCCACAGTCTTACCGGCCAACGCCTCATAGGACACCCCCCACTAACTTTATCAGCAAGAAAGATTATACATTACAGTTTGTCGAGGTAGTCAGTTCCACATCAGGAAACCAGGATCAGTCAGTCTCTCTGGGTTACCAACGTTCTCGGGCTGCTGGATCTCGATCTCCAGGAACGCTGGCTTCGTCTATCTGTGTCCGATCTTCCATCTGTTGATCCCGGCGATCGTGCATGGGTCTCTCTCCAGCTGCCCCCTGTTGCTGCTGCCGTTCTCTGTGTGGCTTTCCCATCCAGCCAGTTCTGCACCTCCGGTGGAGTTGTGACGAAGAGCGATTTGCCGTCCGCTATGACTTTGAGCTTCGCCGGGAAGAACATCATATATTTGATCCCTCTTTGTCTAAGGACCGCATTTACCCCGTCGAAGAGCGTCGGTCCTGCTGGACTTTAAGCGTAAAATCCCGGAAGAATCGTATCGTAGAATTTTCGTATTGGAGGTCTCCCTGGACTCGAGCTGCCTGCAATATTGCGTCGAGGTCCCTATAGTTGAGGATTTTGACGATTATAGTCCTAGGGGTCGCCCACGGTTTGGGTTTGGGGATCGGCACCCGGTGCGCCCTCTCAATGGTGAATAGCGAGGAGAGCCACTTCGGTTTTAAGTGGTTGAGAATTCAATCTTCAAGGAAAAGTTCCGCACTCGGCCCTTCCGCGCCCTCTGGGACTCCAACCACTATGATGTTGCTTCGATGGGCCCTCCCTTCTTGATCTTCGAGTTTCAGAGCCATTTGATGGTGTTGGTGAACCAGTGTGTTGACCCGTTCTTCAAGCTTTTTCATGGAGGTTTGGAGTTCCAGGACATTAGCTTCATTAGTTTTGACTTTGTCTGCCATTTTGTTCATATCAGCTCTCATCAAGTTCATTTTGATGGATACTTTGTCGATTTTTTTTCAAGAGTGGCCCCAGCCCCTGGATAGCCGCCATTTTGGATGTGAGAGATGGTTTGGTGGTGTGAGACTGGTCACCTTGAGCTCCCTCGTCTTGTGGGGTTGACTTCGGGACAGCATATTTATCTAGTTTGTTGGTTTGCACTGTTGTGATACCCTTGGGCTTCATTGTGTGCATTCACTTATGCAGGCCACACCACAAAAGGATTACGCCTCTCCCCGTGGTGTTGCGCCCTCCTTCCAAAAAACTGCAAAGTCGTTGGAGCAGTAGCCCCCTGTGACCGCCGTGCGCTGCAGGTACGCCAATGCGTGCGAGTGGCCAGGTCTCCAGGGGTTTCCTCACCTCTGCGCTAGGTGATGATTTCTGCTTCCCGTCTGTTTTTGTCGATGTCCCCACTTTTAAGCAGGCAATAGGGTCCAGGGTGCCTTGGATGAGTTCAGCCGCCACAGCGCGTGCCCCACCTGCAGGCCCTGACGGAGGTGCACTGTGGCTGGTGTTTAACTTACGGGCCTACTTCGCCCAGTTCCAGGAAAGAGGGCGACCCCCCGTCTCCAGCACGCCGCCCCCTCCACACACGTTCACACCAGGTGCGGGCCACACGGTCGCCCCAGGGTACGCCCAGTAATATCACAGGCCCTGACTCCGGGCAGGCCGCCTCCACCACGAGAGGAGAAGGGTGCCCTTCGCTGCATCTTTCCAAGTTCGTTGCGCGTCTCAATGAGGCTGCCCCCCCGCTCCACTGCTGCAGTGAGATAGCACAGGGGCAGCAGCACAGCGGAGCCACAGGTGCTCGCCCCTGCCCAGCATCCACAGTCATAGGAGCGGCCTCCCAGAGGCCCGGGGTCCGCTAGCTCCACACCTCACCCAGTCTGCCGGTAGTCAATCGGGTCCCCCAGGCCGGTGGCGGATGCCCGCTGAGTGCCACAGAATGAATCGGGGAGGGGGGCCTCCATGGGGGCAGCACAGGACCTCCAGCAGCCAACCGAGCCACAGCGCAGGGCGCGCACACCAGCGGCCGAGGGCATCTCTCCTAGGCCACTTTCGATTACTCTGGGCTTCCGCAGCGTTGTCTCCGAGTCGCAGGGCGGTCCCAGAGTAGTATTTCAGGGCCAGATTTTGCAGAGATCCGGTCCCAGCGTACTTTACTATCACTAGGAATGCTTTGGGTCCCCTCCTGCCGGATCGTAGATTGATTTATATGGGGTTTTAGCTCCGGCGGAGCTCGGCCGTCAGGCGCCCATCGTCGTTGGTGCCAAGCCACGCCCCCAAATTGGAATAATCTTAACACTGAGTTGCATCACTCTCTAAACCATTGCTTGCACTGAAACGCATTCAGAACATCAAGTACATGATTGTACATATAGGTCCACGTAGTGCCACACTCAACATTAGGTAACACATCTTATGGTCAACTACACATGCCAAGGTACATTATCCTTGTGGCTCCTGTTCAGTCTGCCCCTTTATATCCAAGACACTCATGATAGACTTAGGCCTGTCGCACTCATAGCAATTGAATTCCTTGACCAATTGCAACTCAGATGGGGTCATTTATTGTTTACAGTGTCCATGCAATCTCTTGTATATTGGAATGACAACACGTAAACTTAAGGTGAGGATAGGAGAACACTGCAGCTCCAGTCGTTGCAGGAAAGATAACATGAAACTCACAAGGTACTTCTTCAATTTGGGCCATACAGAGAACAATATCCATTGGACGGTCATTGACAGACCAAAATATGTCAAAGAGATGGGTCCTCATGAATCGGTCTTGTTCCGCAGGGAACAAAGATAGATTTATAGGCTCAGATGTGACACCCAAGGTTTGAATGATGAGATTCCGTGCAACACATTGGAGAGATGAACCTTGAATTACCATCTCCATATTTTGCTCATTTACTCTTTCATGAGTGGTTTGTTTGGGTTTGTTGGTTTGGCCCCGTGATGGGCCTTCCTTTTGTCTTCCTATTTGCATGGTTTAGAATCCTTGAAATGTCCATGTGCACATTTTAAGATTGTTTCCTGTCTACATTTTAATTCTTTATCTTTAGATATGATCGCTTTGATCTTGATTTAGATCCATGTTCTACCCAGGCGCGTTCGATACTGAACACTGGGTAGTTCTACTAATCTTGACTTCGATTCATGTTCTTTCCTTTTGTGCTCGATATTGAACACTGTTCTATTTCGGGTGGAGCTTTCTTTTTTTCAACATTTTCTTAATTGTACGTCCCATTTTATGCGATCTGTTTTCCTCCTCCCCTTCGTCCTGCCACTGGGAAATTTGCAATCTCTATTATAATCAAGTAGAGTTATCCTTATTTTACTTTAACGAGTGGATACATCTCCACTAGAGACCAAATGGTATTTAACTGACTGAGTGACTGGCACCCCCTCCTGTTTCACAGTTTACTTTTACTTCTTTACCAAGTCTGTGACTTTGATTTTTCATAGACATGACTACGTCATGCCACTCGTACTGCGAACACATTTTATGTGTGTAAACTCCATTTCCGAGTATCCTTTCCCGTA
The DNA here is from genome assembly GCF_964204655.1 of Triturus cristatus. NCBI lineage: Eukaryota > Metazoa > Chordata > Amphibia > Caudata > Salamandridae > Triturus > Triturus cristatus. The sequence continues at coordinate 714,541,549 of NC_140584.1, read as the reverse complement.
TGCGGACCGGAAATGATACCATCATAACGTCCGTCAGACGCACGGCAGTTGCGTTTGATATACAGCATTTTTCATGGGGATTACCACTCTCGCCAGGACCCTGACTTCACAGTATACTCAACCGAGGACTGTGGTAAGTACACTGGTACGTTTTTCGTCCTGCAGTAATACAGCAAACTAGACACAAGACCGCTTAATGGGACCCGTATTTTGAGAAAGGTCCCTCCGATTCTAGTATCTGCAGTCCAAAGCTCCGAGGAGTGGCTACAAACATTGTTGGCCTACTTGTTATCCTCTTGTGACATGAGGTTGTGGATCTGTTGTATATGTTTGGACACCGAATTGTCTCCATAGTCTTATGGTTTCTAATGGTGTGTCCTGATGTCCCCGATCTATTTGTTCTGCACGATCGTCTTGGGTCCTTAGATTGTGCACGCAGATCTTGGACTTCACCTTTTTTCCAAGATGATTTAGAGACATCATGGGCTGCATTTCTTTTGCTTGACGTGGCTGCTTTTTGTTTATCTGTCATGTAATCTAATCAAGATACTGCTCTGAGACGTTGTTCTCAGATATTTTATAGAGACCCATCTCTTTTTATTTTATTTTTTTGGTACATGATGGTCTGTGGATGATAGTCTTTTGGATCGCTGCCTCAATTCACTTAGTAACTTGGATTGATTCCAAGTACATAATGAATGAAGCCGTCTAGTCTTTTCCCACCTCTACCATTGTGTCTATTTCTTTTTGATTTTAGTTGAGTGAGCCGGAGCAGCTGAAGGATACCTTGTGGCTATGGAGAGTATACGTCTATCTCCTCCCACAGGTAACCCAACCCTATTTACGATATTACTCATTTATTTGTTTCTTTTAATTTTGGCAAGATGATCTATGTAGGGCTGTAATAGTGCTTGTGGGTAATGATTTGTTTCACATGATTCAAAAAGGTGAAATGTACCATGCTCTTCCTTGTGTTACAGATGGAGATGGCGGATTAATGACCAATACTTTTGGAAAGAGCCAGTATAGCCATCTTATTATATCAAATATGAGTGTGGTATATATCCGTACAGAGTGACTTGCATTTAAATATGGTCCTGACAAATGCCTAAGAACTTCTTTTGGAGTTCATTAAAGGCAGAAACATGTTGACCTCTGAGGGGGGATATTTGTTCTGAAACCTTTGTCCTCTGTTGTTTTAACTCTATCCAAGGACACTACCTAATAAAAATATTTGAACCCTTGAGATAGTTTCATTTTTCCCTTCACTATTCACTGCACTCTGTCCCTTACTCACTAGGAACACTTTGTGGCATCCCTTTGCCTTAAAACACCTCAGCTCCTCCCCACACCTCTACACTAGGTGGGGAGTCGTAGCCCACATCAGGGATCATTTGTCCTCGATGTGCATAGGGAGCCCAATGATGAAGCATGTCACCCTTGGGTAGGTGAGGGTTGTTGTCTGTTAAGGACATCTCTTTCCCACTTACACAGTACACCAACCATATTTCTAGTTTTTTGAACATATGTTTAGTAGGTCTCCACACCATGGAAACCCCCATTCGCCATATCGTGGATGATGCTCTCCAAGCCCTTGACCAAAGCAAAACCTGTCTCCTAATCCTTTTAGATCAAGCCTCAGCTTTTGATACAGTCAACCATGAGTAACTTCTCAAGCACCTCAAACTCAGGATGGGACTGGGGGTTCCGTGCTTGAATGGTTTATATCTTTCCTCCAGAGCCGCTCGTGGAGATTCTTAGTCAACGGTAACCTATCCGCGCCTTTCCCACTTACGGTTGGAGTCTCCGAAGGATCAACCCTCTCCCCTACCCTCTTCAAACTCCTCGAACCACTAGCTGAAATACTACGTACCCCCAATATCTCCTACCACATGTATGCCAATCATGCCCAGATCTACATCAAAACCCCTTCTCCGGAGGAGATCTAATTCCTGAATGAGGCTCTGAAGTTGACTGTTCAATGGCTCACCTCCAACCATCTCAACCTAAATGCAGAAAAACAGAATTCCTTCTAATCTCCACCCCCAAAACGAACCCCGACATTCGGGAATGGACTAAGTTTATCACAGCTCTAAACAGCCCACCGACCATAGTGGACTCTGCCAAATCCCTCGGAATAACCCTGGACAGTAGCTTGAATGTGCGTGACCACATCAACTCGATGGCTAAAACAGCCTGGTTTCACTTGACTCGCATATGGATGCTCTAAACACTCTGGCTTACCCAACATCTCCACGGCTCCCCTAAAAGCTTGCCTTAACGCCGCCGCCAGACTCCTAACTGGTTCAAAGAAATTAGACCACATCTCACAGCATCTGAAAGCTCTGAACTGGCTTCCTCTTGAAGCCAGAATCTAACTCAAACTGACATGTATCACTCACAAGGCTCTTCACACTAAATCCCTTGCATTTCTTGCCCAGAAACTCTTGGTGTCGGGAGGAGCCAGAAACTCCTGGTCCTCCAGAGACCTCGGTCTCCAGCCTCCCTGCTTTCAAAAGAAACAAATCTATAATCGTGCTTTTTCTGGGGCTGCACCAAGAATCTGGAACTCACTCACACCCGCCATCAGAAGAATTCCATCTCTGGTATGTTTTAAAAAGGAAGCCAAAATCTTCCTAATGGGCAAGTTCCTCTCATAATTCTTGCATTGCACACACCGTTCAGCAACCTTGTGTTATTCTGTTAATATTACACCTTGGTCTGACCGGCTGCTATCTACCTTACACCTCCCGGTACTCCACACCTGCTATCTTGGACCTTCTCTACATTTTTGCTTGAAATAGTTTCCACTTGTTTTGATCCCAAATGTTACATCCCCCTGCCTACATCTTATTTGTATACTACTTGTTATCCCTGCAAAGTGCTCTGAATCCCTAACTGGTCCTGTTTGTGCTCTATAAAACACAAATAAATAAATAAAATACCCATTGAATGCATTGTAGTGAATGGCAGGTTTTGAGGGTCACAAAAAGGAGCACATATAAAGTTTGATAACAGACTTTAATCAGAATTTAAATTATTTGTTTTTAGGAATTTTGGTGCATTACTGTGCTGATTCAACCCTTTATGAAATGCCTGTCCACTGCTGGGAATTGATGAACCATGTTTCTCATAGAGGTTATGGAAGGTACTACATAACCTAAAAACAGAGCATATTTTCTGAAATTCATACAGTCTTCCTCAACTGTGTGAGCAAAATATGTACTTCCAACAGCAGCAGCAGCATGTTGATTTGATTTCCCAGTGTTTGACTGCAAACTTCCATAGTGTTCTGATGATTAACTAGAGTAGAGTAGTGGAGAATTGTGGCTCAATGGTTAGCGCGGCAGACCTCGATGCAGAGCACTGGTCCGGGACCAGGGTTCGATTCCCGTCGCGGCAGGGTCTCGGGCTATAAATTCTGCAGACCGGAAATTCTCGCCTCAGTGCCTATTCTAATCATGGGTCCCACGCTGCAACTCTGGGCAATAGCTTGCATAATCTCCACAATGGCCCCAACAGCGCTGGGATGCCTGGCCTTCACCATGGGGGTGCCCAGGAGTGGACACCTCACATGGAAAGCCAGGAAGGGTTCCTTCAACGGTATGAATACAGCGCTGAGATACCCGTAGTGGTGATCAGGGCTATATAAAAAACCATACATTTACATTTACAGTAGTAGCATTCTTACATACATAAAAGTGTGGCAGACCTGAAGCCATATTGATAGAATCAAAGCTGTAAAACCTAAAACAGTGCGTCACTAGATTGGTGCTAGCGAAAAAGGGCAAAATGTAACCCAAATGCTGCCCAACTGCAGCCTAAATGTAGTCCAATGATAGAAGTGTGCACAACTCCTCTGTAACTCGCGCAACAAATAATCATGTGTTCAATTAGTTAAAAAAACATAAATACAGCATCTAGTTTGAAAGCACTTAGTCACTATTTGAGAACACAGAAAATGTGTCCTCATTTTCGCTTTCTAGAGCATTAATCATAATTTCCATGAGGATAGGACCCCCCTTATCAAGATGATTTCAGGTGTGCCACTCGTTCGTAATAAATACAGAAAGTTAGTGTTTCCTTGTTCATTAGAACACTGTGCGGAGGGAGGTGGCAGTGGCATTTACTTGACAGTTGAGGCCAGCGGGGCGGGAGTGGTGCAGAGGCATCAAACTAGCTGTGCAGGAGGGGCAGTTGCAGCACACTGGATCACACAGTGTAGACAGAAGGGACAATGGCAGAATAATGGGAAAGCGGGGGTGGACAAGTGCAGCAACCCAACCATGCAGGACAGACGAGAGAGGTTGTGGTAGCACAACGGATCATAGATGGCAGTGGGGAGGGGCTGAGTCAGCACAATGGACCAGGGAGGAGGCAGGAGCAAGCATGCTGACAATGGAGGGCATTATGAGGTGGCAGGGGCAGCAAGCTGACCCAGCAAGACAGGTGCTAGGGGTAGTGGCAGCACAACAGACAATGGAGAGCAATGGGAAGGGAACATGGGCTTGATTATGGACCACAAGGGCAAGAGGGAGGAAGGCAAGAGCAGCAAGCTGACCATTCATGGAAGCAAATGGGGGAGTGGCAGAACAACAAAAGCATGGGAGACAGGAGGGGTGGTAGGTCACGTGCCAACAGCAGTTGAAAGGCAAGAGGGAGAGTTGATGCCATCAGTGATGTCATTTAATGTCATGAGTGATTTAATATGTGAGGTCATAAGTGCTGACGGGTAAAAAAATTATATATATATATATATATATATATATATATATATATATATATATATATATATATATATATATATATATTCACTGAGAAAACCATAGGTTTCAGGCATGTTGTAGTTAGAAATTAGCATTTAAAAAACATTTGAAATTCACTGAAAAAACCACAGGTTTCAAGCACGTTATAGTTAGAAATTAGCATTTAAAAACCTTAGAAATTCACTGAAAAAAACATAGGTTTCAGGGACCTTATAGTTACTTGGACATTTGACTGAGATAAAACCAGAGAAATTTGCCCGTTATAGTTAGTTGAGCTAACTTTTACTCGCGCGCCCGACGTCACATGTTACATCACTCATGACATGGTCAGTGACATCACTCATGACATCACTGATGATATCTCAAATGACATCACTGATGACATCACTGATGACATCATCCACGTGATAGTCTGACACACCTCCTCACACTCTAATATAACCTTTGAAACACGTACTCTAAAATACAGACTACCAGTTTGGAAACCATAGACACACCAATAGCAGATACTAAATACCCATCCACTGATTCCTATCTATATATTGTGAGCTAGACATACACTCATACAGTCACTCATACATGCTGTCATTCATCATTATATCAGTATAATATCCACTCATACACCTATACATACATTCACACAGTGCTACTGATCCATAGAGTTACTCTACTCAGTCATGCCAAAAATCAATCACACACCCATGTACTCACCTTTGCAGATATATACACCAAAACCTGACTTATTTATACACACACCACCTCCCTTATTTAAATAGATGCTAACACATACTTAATCTCTTATACAATCACTAATACAAGTACACATTCATGTATGTAGACACTCTTGCAATGACTGTCTCTCACGTATAGTCAATTATACACCCCAACACTCACATATACTGTCTAAAACATATATAGTTGCTCACATATATACAACTGAGACATCAATTCACTAATCAACACACCTGTACACACCGTCAGCTACCCATACTGCCCTTCCGAGATGCAGTTCTGAATCTATACAACCAGTAAATCAGCCATTCAGACATGTATACACAGTCAGACACCCCCAACCCACCCACATAGACACTCAGACACCCATACAGATACTCATTCAATCAATCAATAACCCATATAGACACTGATGTAGCTACTCACCAACCCATGCACCTGCTTACACACCAACTGAGTGACTAATATAGACATTCACACAGTTTAGTCACAAACCCATGCATTCAGTAACATACGTTCAATCAGTGACTTATACTGTCAGTCATGCATCTACTAAATAATCTATTCAGGCACTTCTACATCCACTCATTCTTCAATAAACCTTGGCATAGATATATATATGAAAAATATTTAAACTGTACAGAAACACACATTCACTGGATGATGTCATCAGTGATGTCATTTGAAATGTCATTAGTGATGTCATGAGTGATGTCACTGACCATGTCATGAGTGATATAATATGTGACATCTTCACCAGTGCATTGCGGGCGCGCGAGTTATAGTTAGCTCAACTAACTATAACGGGCGAATTTCTCTGGTTTTATATGAGTCAAATGTCCAAGTAACTATAACGTCCCTGAAACCTATGGTTTTTTCAGTGAATTTCTAAGGTTTTTTAAATGCTAACTTCTAACTATAACGTGCTTGAAACCTACGTTTTTTTCAGTGAACTTCAAAGGTTTTTTACATGCTAATTTCTAACTATAACATGCCTGAAATCTAAGGTTTTTTCAATGAAAAAAATATATATATATATATATTACCTACTGGCGGTCGCAAGTAGGTATTTATAGTTAGGACCTATTATCCCTAGGAAATCAGCAACATTCCATTTGGAATAACTTTGGTGCCGATTAACGAATCTTTGTGAAATTTTCAAAACTGGTGGGACACTCCGGTCCGCTCCTATCCTGAAAGTCTCGGGGTGATTCGTCAAGCGGGGGCCAAGAAAAAAGGGGGGGTCCCAACACGTGTTTTGTCCATGCAATTTTCCTTAGGAACCTTTAATCGCAGCTACAGTTCGAACTGCTGAACGGAATTTCACCAAATCTGGCAAAAAGGTAGCCCTTGGTTCAGAGTCATGCCTTTTGTTTAAATGGTGTAAATCCATTCAGTAGTTCCTGAGAAAATCAAACGTAAAATCACATATATATCTGGGTGGAGCCTAACCACACATCTCATCGTGAGATCTGATTGGCTGTCAGCACTTCATCCAAGAAGTGTTGGCAGCCATCTTGGGAACAATATACATGATAGTTCCTCATTAAAAAGCATTGCAGTTAATAGAAGGTTTTAAGACTTTAGTTACATTATAAATCATTTGTTGATGGTACCATACTCATTTTAGGAATTGTGGTGTGTTCAAGGTGATTTTACCATGTGAAAAAGCCTTCTGATGGGATATCATGAATCATGTTTGAGAGAAAACTATTTTCTCATGCTTTTCCCACAGAGGTTTGGAAGGTGATCTATAAGCTAAACTGAGAGCATATTTTCTGTAAATTCACATTATCTTTCTCAGTCATGTGAGAATGAAGTCTGACATTCTCAGTAAAACATGCACATCCAACAAGGGCAGAGACTGTAAGTTGATTCCTTTGTGTTCTACTGCAGCTTCCCAGAGTGTTCTAAAGAACAACTAGAGTGCTAACAGTCCTACTTATGACAAACGTATTGAACACCTGAAGCCATCTTGATTGGAATAAAGTGGTAACTCTTAAAACATTTAATTTAAAAAGGAACAACATTAGGGGGTTAATTTTGCCATAGAAATTATGATTAGTGCTGCAGAAAGAAAAATTAGGGCACATTTTGACTTCTCAAATCCCTTCTATTTCATTAAAAAATTCTGACATGAAGACTGAAACATGCACTTTGAATACCAGCAGCAGACTTCCCTGGTGAGCAGTAGCTTTAGTGGAGAAAGTGTGGCTCAATGATTAGAGCGTCAGACCCTGATGCAGAGATCTAGCCCGGGACCAGGGTTCAATTCCCCGCCTCGGCAGGTGTTGGGCTCAAAAATTCCACGGACCTGATAATTCTCGCCTCGGTGCCTATTCCAATCATGGAGTCCCATTCTGCAACTCTGGGCAATAGCTTGCTTAATCTCCACAATGGCCCCCACAATGCTAAGGATGCCTGGCCTCCACCTTGGGGGTGCACAGGAGTGGACGCCTCACAGGGAAAGCCAGGATGGGTTCCACAGCGGTATTTGTACAAGCGCCTTGAGACCCTTGCGGGTGAGTAGTGTGCTATACAAGTATCAATTTACATTTTACATTTTTAGCTTTACTACAGTGATCTAATGAGCAACTAGGTTGCTAACATTCAGAATTTATGGCAAATGTGTGACATATCTGAATGCCTTCTTGATGGAACCAAAGTAAAAAACTGAAAGTATTTCCTACTGAGGAGACTGCAGAAAATGAGGAAATTCGACCACTTCATAACAAATAAGTCTCCCAAGATGGCCAGCAGAGATAAAAGAGCCCACATGAAGCACAAATATCACCCAGATGAAGCCCAAGTATAGCCCAATGACAGAATGTCCCAGAGTGTTCTTAAGAACAACTAGAGCGCTTACTGTCTTACATATGACAAAAGTATGTCACACCTGAAGCCATCTTGATTGGAATAAACTAGTAACACTTAAAACATTTAATTTAAAAAGGAACACAATGAGGGGGTTCACTTTGCCATAGAAATTATGATTAGTGCTGAAGAAAGAAAAATTATGGCACATTTTGAGTGACCTCTCAAATCTTCTTCTATTTCACTAAAAAATTCTGATATGCAGAATGAAACATGCACTTTTACAACCAGCAGAAGACTTCCATGGGGAGCAGTAGCTTTACTACAGTGATCTAATGAGCAACTAGGTTGCTAACATTCAGAATTTATGGCAAATGTGTGACATATCTGAATACCTTCTTGATGGAATCAAAGTAAAAAACTGAAAGCATTTTGTACTGAGGAGACTGCAGTAAATGAGGAAATTAGGACACTTCATAACAAATACATCTCCCAAGATGACCACCAGAGACAAAAGAGCCCAAATTCAGCACAAATATCACCCAGATGTAGCCCACATGTAGCCCAATGACAGAAGTGTGCAAAACACTTTTTATTTTTTGTGTTTTGCAGTTTTATATAGTGCAGACTTGTCAGGTATTGGAGTGCTTTACATGAGCATTGGTTACATCACACAAGACCAAATTCATTTTGGTTGTAGACATGGGGAGATTATGTGATTTGACCAGAATCACAGAATGTCGAGCTGAAGCAGAAACTCCAACCTGGTTCCCCAGTTGCAAAGTCTGCAGCTTTGGAAGTAACACCACGTCCTCTCCCCTAAGTGCAACATTAAATCAAGTGGTCAACTGGATAAAAAAACATAAAGATAACAAATAATTTAAAAGTGCGTTGTCGCTATTTCAAAACTCAGCAAATATGTCCTCATTTTATTTTTTTAGAGCACTAACCATAATTTGGATGCAAATAAGACCCTTTCATATATGTAATTTCTAAAGGAAATGCTCTAGGTATTACAGTTTTGATTACATCAAGATGACGTCAGGCGTTTCACACTTTTGTAATAAATATAGAATGTTAGCAATCTAGTTGTTCATTAGGATACTGTTAAGAAGCAGAGGTCAGGGGCACGGACTCTGAAAATTGAAGGCAGGTAGGAGGGTGCAGCGGCAACAATTTGACCACACTGGGCAAGCAGGAAGGGCAGAGGCAGCACAACACACTATGGAGGGCAGTGGAAAGGGGGGCCGGGGCAACAAACCAACAATACAGGACTGGCAAAAGAGGCTGTGGCAATATAATAGACCATTGTGGGCAGAAGGAAGAGGCAGTGGTAGTACAACCATACATGGCAACAGACCTGATTCAGCCAGGAAACTTCCAATGTTTTTAAGCTCAATTGGGGTTTATTTGATCTGTCTCCTGTCTACAATCTCCTCTTTTTCAATGTAACTCAAAGGGGAAAATCAATACACCAGTTCTTTTTCAAAATCTCCCTTTTACCAAGTTCAAAATATTTGCAAGTATGGTATATTGGATCATGGAAGGCAGGAGGAATTGGGGTAGGGACATGGACTCGGATAACAGAGGACAGGAGGGACATGGAGAGGTGCACCAAACTGACCCTACAGGGCAGGCATCAGGGTTTGCAGCAGCACAATACACCACACAGGGCATGTGGGACAGGAGTGCAGCAAAACAATCCATAGAAAGCAATAAAGAGGGGACAGTACCATGCACATGGACAACAGAGAACAGAGGGGAAAGAAGCAATGGTAGCTAGCTGACCATAATGAACAGACAGGAGAGAAAGCTGCATCATAACAGACCATAAAGGGCAGGAGGGACGGATCAGAGGCATTACAATGGAACAGACAAGCCAGGAGGGAGGGAATAGGGGGTCTGCACATGGAAACAGAGGGCTGGGGGCAAGGGGGCAAGACAGGATCAGCAAGATGACCATGGAGGTCAGGCAGGATGGGCACTAAAAGCAAGACACACCATGGAGAGCAGCAGTGAGACTATGATGGCATACACACAGACCATGGAGGGAAGGTGGGAGGGGGTCAGGGGCAGCTAGCTGACCACACAGAGAAGGTAGGAGGGGCCGCGGCAGCACAGAAGACCATGCATGGCAAGCGGGAGGGATAGCGGCAGCACAATGGCTATGATGGGCAAGAAGGAGGTTACAGGAGCATGCACAAAGGATCATGGAGGATAGAAGGGAGGTTCAGGACCTGGGCACAGACAAGAGAGTTAAGGGGAACGGGCCTCACAACAGACCACGTGGGGCAGGCAGGAGGAGCAGTTGCAGCACAACAGACCAGGGCGGGCAGATGGGTGTGGCAGTAAAATGGACCATGGAGGAAAGGAGGAAGGGGACAGGGGCATGGAATGTTGGCAGACAGGGTGGAGGTGGCAGGGACATGTTACAGTCATCTGACAATACTAGGCAGGTGGGAGGGGCATGGCAGCTCAACAGAACACTCAGAGTAGATAGGAGTGGCAGGTCCATGGAACATGGTGGGCAAAAAGGATGGAGCAGGGGCATGCATAAAGACATCGGAGGGCAGGGGGGAGGAGAATAGGGGCAGCAAGCTAAGCACAGAGGCTAAGCAGGAGGTCAATGATGGGGCATAGAACTGGGCAATAGAGGGCAGGAGGAGTGGACTGGTACATCATGCTAAATGGAGGGCAGTGGTAGCACATCAGACCATGCATGGCAGGAGGGAGGAGGCTAGTCCATGGATTCAGACAACAGAGGATAGGGAGGAGGTGGATGGGGCAGCAAGCTAACTGTTTAGAGAAGGCGGGTGTTGGACTTGGCCCTTTTTGCAGGGTCATCCCTAAACTTTTTGCCTTCCTCCTGTATTTTTTCTGACCTGGTGTTGGCTGTTTTATGACTCTGGGCACCTTACCACTGCTGACCAGTGCTAAGGTGCATATGCTCTCCCTATGGTAAAATGTATTATGTGAATTGACTTCCACGTTTGGCATATTTGGTTTACTGTCAGTCCCTAGTAGAGCGCACCAGGGGTGCCAGGGCTTGTAGATACAAATGCCGCTAGTGGGCTGCAGCACTGGTTGTGCCACCCACAGAAGCGGCCTAGTAAAATGCGTCTAGGATCTGCCACCACAGAACCTGCGCGCGGTCTGGTACTGTCGCACTGACTGAGCAAGTGTTCCCACTTGCCAGTCCCTAAACCTTCCCTTAACTACATGTTAGTCACCCCTCTGGTAGGCCCAAGCGCAGGGTGCATTGTAGGCATAAGGTAGGACGTGCCCTGATGTGTGTGGCATGTCTTAATAGTGAATTACAGCCATTTTCGTTTTTCACTATTGGAGGCTACCTGCTCTCCATAGGCCAGAATGGGCTGCTGGGATCACTACACGCTGTGACCCCAGTGGACTCAGAGAGCATGGTAGAAAGTCATGTTTAGTATGCCTGAACTCAGAATAATAAAATACTTCTTTTAGCAAAGTTTATCTTAATATCCTATGTTTGTAAATACTGCTTTTAGAAAGTTAGTATTTACTGATCTGACCATCCAGTCCGCCTCTGCGTGTGTGTGTGTTCTGCCTAGCAACAGTAAAGGAGCAGGGCTGGGGGATTCCAAGAGACAGGTTGGCTGCCAGGTGGTGGGTAGAGAGATTACACCAGGATGGGTGGGAGGAGTGCACCTTGACTCTTGAATAGGCCTGTGATCTGCCCCCACAATGCCGGCTCCGCCCCCTGTGGAGCGTCTGATGTCTCTGCCCTGCTGCTGAAAAGAAAAAGCCGAGTCACCACAACAAAGTGCTCCAAGACTGGACTGAGCCAGACCCAGGCCCCCTGGCGACAAAGAACAAAAGAATTGTGCTATAAAAGCAGGAGCCCTGCTTCTAAGAAATCAGATCCAGATTGAACCACGAAGGAACTCTGCCCGACTAGAAGGACCTGGAAGAAGCTGAAGGAGGAGTAACTTTCCCTGACCTGAGGGATTGGCCTGCAGTAGGTGCCTTGCTGAGGAAGGAGAGGAAAAAGACTGAAAGAGACTTTTGCACTTTGTTCTTCAACTATCTCCAAGGGCTTGGATGAAGAGCTTGCCCCCTGAACTGAACCCCAGGACCAGTGGGTTCACCGTGTCTCCGCTCGTCTGAGAATTCGAGCCGTGTGCTTTCTCCCGCCGGAGTGCTCTGCGCACCTTGCCACCCCTCCTAGGGCCGTGACACCCAGAAGCCTGGCCGCTTCCCCTCGCCGAGAGCCCCGCTCTGCCTGAGTCGCTCTGGACCCATCGAGGCTGGCCGCCCCGCTTCCCTGTCACCTGCCTGCCACTGGAGCGTGCCTGGTGCCCTCTCGCCCTCCCGCCGGATTTCTACTTGGGAAGTGAAATCAAGCCTCGGACGGCCGCCCGTACGTCGTAACGTATCCGGCCGCCCCGCTTCACCTTCCAGCCTGAGTCTGACCGTGCCGCCCTCCGCCGTGACCTCCAGCACAGTCCGTGTCGGAGGCCCTGGGCCGCACCTGTCTACCAAGAGCCGCCCGCTGAATTCTTGATCCAAAGACCCGCGAGGTGCAGAACCTGCATCTCCCCCAAGACTCGTCCAAACACATCGCACGTTCCCAGGTACAGTGAACTCTCTATCGGACTCGGGGTCCGCAACGTTCTGATTTCCCCGTATCACTGTACCCCGGGTGCACTGCGCATCATTGTGACTGGACCGACTCAACCGAGCCCTGTGAAGCGCTCGTGATCAAATAAGTTACCAAAGAAAAGAACAGTGCCTAATTACCATCTTGTGGCTCCCATTTCGCAACCGTTATTTATGGTCTTGTACATGCCTGCGTAACCAAGAATCCTTTATATAAAGTATACGTATTTTTGATACAACTTACGCCTGGTGTCCGTTTGTGGGGGATCGTTGTGATTTACTGTGTGTTATTATATCTGCTTAACCGACAGCGCCCTGAAGTTTAGCCCTGACTGCTCGCGCCACACTACCTATAGGGTGAGCAGGGGTTGTTCTGCACGGGTAATTCTCTCGCCCTGAATAGAAGAAGGGACCACTGATTGTCACAAGTACCTACCTGTGCCAACCAGAGGTTCCCCATTCTAACAGCGGGTATTAGGAACTTTATTTTTTTTTAATGTGTTTCTGTGCGAACTACTTAAAATATGAACAAGTATGCAGAATAATCTCACTTTTATTCAGGAAGAAGAGGACATTTGTGACTGTTACTCTGGGCTCATTTGGCAGAAACACCCCCTGACCCTCCACCCTCATCGCAAAATGTAATACCCGTGAAAAGGGTAGGTGAACGCAGTGTTATTTAGAATACAGTCCTGAGAGCACAATTGAAAATGAAAACTAGATATAGTGTATGGTATAAACTATGTACCAAAAAGTGTGATATAAGATGAACCGGGCATGAAATATAATATGCAATACATTGTGCGCAATGACAGGTTCATTGGAAAGCGCGAGATAGGCCAGGCACTAGCGAGTGCTATGCGATATGCAACTTGGAGTGTAATATGCACAGGGCAGTGTTGTGTAATCTAACTAATCTCTAAAGTTGTAATATAAAATATGTGCTGGGGAGTGTAATGTTGCATATGGACTGTGACAAAGATATGGATCGCAGATTGTAATATGTATGGCATAGCGCTGTGCGTTATAACATAGGCATCGAGGAAGTTACGTTAAATGGGGCAATATAACCTGTTTATTAACCGTGAGGGGGTTTTTCTGCATAGGTTTGGTCTAATTTTTGGCGAATCCCCTTTGAATGGCTTGGTGTGCGTGTGTATTAAATGTGCCTGTCAATAGCTACCCATGTTTGTATAAATAAAAGACAAGGGTGTCTACTTGGAGAGCACCCACCGGCGGGGGCGCCGGGATTAGGCACGTTAGGGCGTCAGACATGTCAGAGCTTCACTAGCGGTGTAAATACATCCCACGTGGATTCATTGTATGCATAGTCGCCTTTTAATGAATATCAAGCAAATCATCATGGTGATAGGTACGTATGGTTTGTCCAGCATGTCCTAGGTGTTTCTATAAATATATATTTTTTAAAATATTAAAAAATAAAAGCCGACCCCGGGGGATGGGGTCTCCGGGGACATAAGTGGCCTGAGGAGGGGGGCAACAGAGCCCCATCCTAAAGATTTTTTTTTAAAAAAGGCCATGCCCCGGGGTTGGGGTCCCTGGGCCCAATTAAGGCCTCGGGAGGGCGGCCACGCGGCCCACTTAAAAAAAAAAAAATTCTAAATAATTAATAATGGGGCAGGCCCTGGGGGATGGGGCCCCAGGGTCAATAAATTAGAAAAAGAAGGGTGCCACTCAGCCCCCCTTCTTAAAATAAATAATAGACCGGCATCGCACCGAAGGCCACGTCCCATCCTTGCAGCACTCTGCAAATGCGCCCCCGGCAAGTTGTAAGTTGGGGAATTTATTCCCCTTCAATCCTGAGGGTCCCTGAGGGCCAACTAGCCCAACAGGTATCTCCAGGGAGCTGCGTTGCAGACAGGTGTTCTGAGGCCACGACCCTTTTTACACCTCTCTGCAACGCAACTCTGTGGCGCTTACTGGAGATATCTAGTGGGCTAGTTTGACCCTAGGGCCCATTAGGATTCAAGGGGACTTAATCTCTCAACTTAGAATGGCCACAGGGCACGTTTACACAGTGGTGAACGGAGGAGACGGGGCCTGAGGTGACATGTGCAAGCACGCCCTGTGACACATTTTTAGTTGGGGAAATAATTCTCTTTCAATCCTGAGGGACCCTGGGGGCCAACTAGCCCACCAGGCGCTTCCAGTAAGCGCCACTGTGCTGCGTTGCAGAGAGGTGGTGCAGGCCATGACCCTTTTCACACCTCTCTGCAATGACGCTTACTGGACGTACCTAGTGGGCTATTTTGCCCCTAGGGACCCTCAGGATTCAAGAGGACTTAATCTCCCAACTTAAAACGACCACAGGGCATGTTTACACAGTGGGGCAGGGAGGGGATGGGGCCTGAGGTGACGTGTGCAAACATGCCCTGTGGCATGTTTTAAGCTGGGGAAATAATTCACCTTCAATCCTGAGGGACCCTGGGGGTCAACTAGCCCACCAGCTACTTCCAGTACGCGCCACTACGCTGCGTTGCAGAGAGGTGGTCTAGGCCGTGCCCCTTTTTACATCTCTCTGCAATGCAGCTCTGTGGTGCTTACTGGAGGTACCTGGTGGGCTAGTTGGACCCTAGGGACCCTCAGGATTCAAGGGGACTTAACACCATAGGTTTCAGGCACGTTATAGTTAGGAATTAGCATTTAAAAAACCTTAGAAATTCACTGAAAAAAACATAGGTTTCAGGGGCGTTATAGTTAGCTGGACTTTTCACTCGTACAAAACCATTGAGATTCCCCTGTTATAGTTAGTTCAGCTAACTATAACTCGCGCGCCCGCAATGCACTGCTGATGACGTCACATATTACATCACTCATGCCATGGTCAGTGACATCCATAAAATAAACAAATAAAAGACCGGCATCGCGCCGGAGGCCACGCCCCCTCCATACAGCACTCTGGCGAGTTGTAAGTTGGGGAATTAATTCCACTTCAATACTGAGGGTCCCTGAGGGCCAACTAGCCAAACAGGTATCTCCAGTATGAGCCAGGGAACTGCGTTGCAGACAGGTGTTCTGAGGCCATGCCCCTTTTTACACCTCTCTGCAACGCAGCTCTGTGGCGCTTACTGGAGGTGCCCCCCTCCTCAGGCCACTTATGGCCCCGGGGACCCCATCCCCCGGGGACAGCCTTTGTTTTTTATTTTTATTTTTTAAATATATTTATTGAAACACCTAGGACATGCTGGACAAACCGTACGTACCTATCAGCATGACGATTTGCGTGATATTCATTAAAAGGCGACTATGCATACAATGAATCCACGTTGAATGTATTTACACTGCTAGTGAAGCTCTGACGTGTGACACCCTACCGTGCCTAATCCCGGTGCCCCCGCCGGTGGGTACTCTCCAAGTAGACACCCTTGTCGTTTATTTATACAAACGTGGGTAGCTATTGATGGGCACATTTAATACACACGCACACCAAGCCATTGAAAGGGGATTCGAGAAAAATTTGACCAAAACTATGCAAGAAACCTCCCTCACGGTTAATAAAACACACATCCACCGCTGGATGTGTAATACTTTTTATTTTACTCTCTGGAAAGGAGACGAACCTCACTTGAGAGTCACAGCGCACTCCTGGCTGAGCCCAATGCTGTGTTACACCCCCCAGTGCCCGCAGAGTGCCACACACCTCTGTGTTGTATTCCACCAGCTAGTGCGTATGCTATGACACTCTCTAGCCCATGTGCACTGTAACACCACCCGTGAATATGTCATGGTCATGCCACACTTGCTCTAGCACTGGTTATATTGCCCCATCTAACGTGCCTTCCTCGATGCCTATGTTATAACGCACAGCGCTATGCCATACATATTACAATCTGGGATCCATATCTTTGTCACAGTGCATATGCAACGCTACACTCCTCAGCACATATTTTATATTACAACTTTAGAGCCTAGTTAGGTTACACAACACTGCCCTGTGCATATTACACTCCAAGGTGCATATCGCATAGCACGCGCTAGTGCCTGTGCTATCTCGTGCTTTCCAATGAATCTGTCATTGCGCACAATGTATTGCATATTATATTTCATGCCCCAGTTCATCTTATATCACACTTTTGGTGCATAGTTTATACCATACACTATATCTAGTTTTCATTTTCAATCGGGCTCTCAGGACTATATTCTATATAATACTGCATTCACCTACCCTTTTCACGGGCATTACATTTTGCGATGGGGGGGGAGGGTCAGGGGGTGTTTCTGCCAAGTGAGCCCGGAGTCACAGTCACAAACGTCCTCTTCTTCCTGAATAAAAGGGAGATTATGCTGCATACTTGTTCATATTTTAAGTAGTACGCACAGACACACATTTTAAAAACAATAAAGTTCCTAATACCCACCTTCTCTGAACAGTTAGCTTGCTGCCCCATCCACCTCCACCCTATCCTCTGTTGTCAGAATCCATGGACTAGCCACCTCCCTCCTGCCATGCATGGTCTGATGTGCTGCCACTGCCCTCCATTTAGCATGATGTACCTGTCCACTCCTCCTGCCCTCCATTGCCCAATTCTATGCCCTATCATTAACCTCCTACTTAGTCTCTGTGCTTATCTTGCTGCCCCTGCTCCATCCTTTTTGCCCACCATGTTCCATGGACCAGGCACTCCTATCTACTCTGAGTGCTCTGTAGAGTTGCCACTCCCCTCCCACCTGCCTAGCATTGTCAGGTGACTGTAACCTGTCCCTGCCACCTCCACCCTGCCTGTCCACATTCATGCATCTATCCCCTTCCTCCTGTCCTCCATGGTCCATTTTACTGCCACACCATTCTGCCCTCCCTGGTCTGTTGTGCTGCAACTGCTCCTCCTGCCTGCCCCACGTGGTCTGTTGTGAGGCCCCTTCCCCTGAACTCTCTTGTCTGTGCCCAGGGCATGAGCCTCCCTTCTATCCTCCATGATCCTTTGTGCATGCCCCTGCACCCTCCTTCTTTCCCATCATAGCCATTGTGCTGCCACTAACCCTCCCGCTTGCCATGCATGGTCTTCTTTGCTGCCACGGCCCCTCCCACCTTCCCTGTGTGGTCAGCTAGCTGCCCCTGACCCCCTCCCACCTTCCCTCCATGATCTGTGTGTATGCCATCATAGTCTCACTGTTGCTCTCCATGGTGTGTCTTGCTTCTAGTGCCCATCCTGCCTAACCTCCATGGTCATCTTGCTGCTCCTGCCCTGCCCCCTTGCCCCCAGCCCTCTGTTTCCATGTGCAGACCCCTATTCCCTCCCTCCTGGCTTGTCTGCTCCATTGTAATGCCCCTGATCCGTCCCTCCTGCCCTTTATGGTCTGTTATGCTGCAGCTTTCTCTCCTGTCTGTCCATTATGGTCAGCTAGCTACCATTGCCTCTTTCCCCTCTGTTCTCTGTTGTCCATGTGCATGGTCCTGTCCCCTCCCTATTGCTTTCTATGGATTGTTGTGCTGCACTCCCATCCCGCATGCCCTGTGTGGTGTATTGTGCTGCTGCAAACCCTGATGCCTGCCCTGTAGGGTCAGTTTGGTGCACCTCTCCATGTCCCTCATTTCCTCTGTTATCCGAGTCCATGTCCCTATCTCAATTCCTCCTGCCTTCCATGATCCAATGTACCATACTTGCGAACATTTTGAACTTGGTAAGAGGGAGATTTTGAAAAAAAACTGAGGTATTGAGTTACATTGAAAAAGAGGAGATTGTAGACAGGAGACAGATCAAATTAAGCGCATTTGAGCTTAAAAGCATTGGACGTTTCCTGGCTGAATCGGGTCTGTTGGCCTGTATGGTTGTACTATCACTACCTCTTCCTTCTGCCCACAATGGTCTATTATATTGCCACTGCCTTTCTTTCCAGTCCTGTATTGTTGGTTTGTTGCCCCTGCCCCCCTTTCCACTGCCCTCCATAGTCTGTTGTGCTGCCACTGCCCTACCTGCCTGCCCGGTGTGGTCAAATTGTCGCCTCTGCACCCTCCTACCTGCCTTCTATTTTCAGAGTCTGTGCCCCTGGCCTCTGCCTCTCAACAGTATCCTAATGAACAACTAGATTGCTAACATTCTATATTTAATTACAAAAGTGTGGAATGCCTGAAGTCATCTTGATGTCATCAAATCTGTAATACCTAGAGCATTTCCTTTAGAAGTTACATATATGAGAGGGTCTTATTTGCATCAAAATTATGGTTAGTGCTCTAAAAAACTAGAATGAGGACATATTTTCTGAGTTTTCAAATAGCGACAAAGCACTTTTAAATTATTTGTTATCTTTATGTTTTTTTATCCAGTTGACCACTTGATTAAATGTTGCACTTAGGGAAGAGGATGTGGTGTTACTTCCAGAGCTGCAGACTTTGCAACTGGGGAACCAGGTTGGAGTTTCTGCTTCAGCTCGACATTCTGTGATTCTGGTCAAATCACTTAACCTCCCCATGTCTACAACCAAAATGAATTTGTTCTTGTGTGGTGTAACCAATGCTCATGTAAAGCACTCCAATACCTGACAAGTCTGCACTATATGAAACTGCAAAAACACAAAAAATAAAAAGTGTTTTGCACACTTCTGTCATTGGGCTACATGTGGGCTACATCTGGGTGATATTTGTGCTGCATTTGGGCTCTTTTGTCTCTGGTGGCCATCTTGGGAGATTTATTTGTTATGAAGTTTCCTAATTTCCTCATTTACTGCTGTCTCCTCAGTAGGAAATGCTTTCAGTTTTTTATTTGATTCCATCAAGAAGGTATTCAGATATGTCACACATTTGCCATAAATTCTGAATGTTAGCACTCTAGTTGCTCATTAGATCACTGTAGTAAAGCTACTGCTCACCACGGAAGACTGCTGCTGGTATTAAAAGTGCATGTTTCAGTCTGCATGTCAGAAGTTTTTAATGAAATAGAAGAGGATTTGAGAAGTCACTCAAAATGTGCCCTAATTTTGCTTTCTTCAGCAATAATCATAATTTATTTGGCAAAATGAACCCCCTAATTATGTTCCTTTTTAAATTAAATGTTTTAAGTGTTACCAGTTTGTTCCAATCAAGATTTCTTCAGGTGTGCCATACTTTTGTCATAAGTAAGACAGTAAGTGCTCTAGTTGTTCTTAAGAATACTCTGGCACATTCTGTCATTGGGCTATACTTGGGCTACATCTGGCTGATATTTGGGCTACATTTGGGCTCTTTTGTCTCTGGTGGCCATCTTGGGAGACTTATTTGTTAAGAATTTTCAAATTTCCTCATTTACTGCAGTCTCCTCAGTAGGAAATACTTTCAGTTTTTTACTTTGGTTCCATCAAGAAGGCATTCAGATGTGTCACACATTTGCCATAAATTCTGAATGGTAGCACTCTAGTTCCTCATTAGATCACTGTAGTAAAGCTACTGCTCACCAGGGAAGTCTGCTGCTGGTATTCAAACTGCATGTTTCAGTCTGCATGTCAGAATTATTTTATGAAATAGAAGAGGATTTGAGAAGGCACTCAAAATGTGCCCTAATTTTTCTTTCTGCAGCACTAAACATACTTTCTATGGCAAAATGAACACCCTCATTTTGTTCCGTTGCAAATTGAATGTTTTAAGTGTTACCACTTTATTCCAATCAAGGTGGCTTCAGGTGTGCCATACGTTTGTCATAAGTAAGACTGTTAGCACTCTAGTTCTTCTTTAAAACACTCTGGGACATTCTGTCATTGGGCTATACTTGGGCTACATCTGGGTGATATTTGTGCTACATTTGGGCTCTTTTGTCTCTGGTGGCCATCTTGGGAGACTTATTTGTTATGAAGTTTCCTAATTTCCTCATTTACTACAGTCTCCTCAGTGGGAAATACTTTCAGTTTTTTACTTTGATTCCATCAAGAAGGCATTCAGATGTGTCACACATTTGCCATAAATTCAGAATTTTAGCACTCTAGTTGCTCATTAGATCACTGTCGTAAAGCTACTGCTCACCAGGGAAGTCTGCTGCTGGTATTGAAAGTGCATGTTTCAGTCTGCATGTCATAATTTTTTAATGAAGTAGTAGAGGATTTGAGAAGTCACTCAAAATGTGCCCTAATTTTTCTTTCTGCAGCGCTAAACATACTTTCTATGGCAAAATGAACCCCCTCATTTTGTTCCTTTTTAAATGAAATGTTTTAAGAGTTACCACTTTATTCCAATCAAGATGGCTTCAGGTGTGCAATATGTTTGTCAAAAGTAGGCTGCAGTAGAACACAAAGGAATCAAGTGACAGTTTTTGCCCTTGTTGGATGTACATCTTTTACTGAGAATGTCAGACTTCATTCTCACATGACTGAGAAAGATAATGTGAATTTACAGAAAATATGCTCTCAGTTTAGCTTAAAGATCACCTTCCTCTGTGGGAAAAGCATGAGAAAATAGTAATCCCCCAACTTAAAACGTGCCACAGGGCGCCTTTGCACAGTGGTAAAGGGAGGGGGCCGGGCCAGAGCAGACATGTGCAAATGCGCCCTGTGGCGCGTTTTAAGTTGGGGAATTAAGTCCCCTTTAATCCTGAGGGCCCATGTGGGCCAACTTGGCCACCAGTAAGCGCCACAGGCCTGCGAAGAAGAGAGGTGGTCCAGGCCACGCCCCTTTTTACACCTCTGTGCAGCGCAGCTCTGTGGTGCTTACTGGAGGTACCTAGTTGGCTAGTTGGACCCAGGGACCCTCAGGATTCAAGGGGACTTAATCTCCCAACTTAAAACGGCCACAGGGCATGTTTACACAGTGGTGAAGGGAGGGGACGGGGCCTGAGGTGACGTGTGCAAACATGCCCTGTGGCATGTTTTAAGTTGGGCAATTAATTCCCCTTCAATACTGAGGGTCCCTGGGGGCCAACTAGCCCACCAGGTGCTTCCAGTAAGCGCCACTGTGCTGCGTTGCAGAGAGGTGGTCCAGGCCATGCCCCTTTTTACACCTCTCTGCAATGCAGCTCTGTGGCGCTAACTGGAGGTACCTGGTGGGCTAGTTGGACCCCAGGGACCCTCAGGATTCAAGGGGACATTATCGCCCAAGTTAAAATGGCCACAGGGCATGTTTGCACACGTTACCTCAGGCCCCCCTCCCTTCACCAGTGTGCAAATGCGCCCCGTGGTGTGTTTTAAAAGGTAGTTTTAATCCCCCTGCCCTATTATGTCCTAGGGTCTTACAGAGGAGGTCTTGTTAATCACAGGGATACCCCAACGCTTAGTGTTTCCTTGTGTATGTAGGTGTTTTCACTGTATTCTAAGTGTCTTTTAGCATAGCACTGGCTCTAGGCCTGGTTAGTCAGAGTCAGTTACCACCAGTACCCGTCTGAAAAAGGTGTGAGCACAGGATGATTTTGCAACAAGGCCTCTTTCTGCTCCTCTGTTGGTCTTTCTGCACAGGTCTTGCTTCTTCCTGCAATTTTCTTCGTCTTTGTGGACTTCTTTTGCCTCTTTCTGCATTTCTTTTGCTTCTTTCTGTGCATTTTTTCTTCTTTCTTCACATGTCCTACCTCTGTAGGCATAGTTAGAAACTAGCATTTAAAAAACCTTTGAAATTCTCTGAAAAAAACATAGGTTTCAGGCACGTTATAGTTAGAAATTAGCATTTAAAAAACCTCTTGTACAGAACCATAGAAATTCCCTAGTTATAGTTAGTTCAGCTAACTATAACTCCCGCCCCCGCAATGCACTGCTGATGATGTCACATATTACATCACTCATGACATGGTCAGTGACATCACTGATGACATCATTGATGACATCTCAAATGACATCACTGATTACATCATTCATGTGAAAAATTGATGCATCTTCTCACACCCTAATATAACCTTTGATACACCCACTCTAAATTACAGACTGCCAGTCTCAAAACCATAGACACTCCAACACCAATAACTACATACCCACTCACTGATTCTTAGCTTTACACACACACCCACTCACTCACCCGTACAGTCACTCATACTTATGGTCACTCAGTACATGACTATAATATGCACTCATACACCTATAGAGACACTCACACACCACCACTCATCCCTAGAGGTACTCACACACCTAGTCAGTCATTCAAATAATTAATCACACTGCCATTTACTCACTTATACAGTTATACACACACCAGCTCACTTACTCATACAAATACTAGCACATTCTGACGCTCTTATACAATAACTGATACAAGCACAGACTCATCCATACAGCCACTCTCACAATCACACACTCTCACTTATAGCCATTTATATACTCCAACACACATATATACTGCCTTTCACATATGTAGTTACTAACACACATGCAACAGAGATATACATTCACTCACTAACCCACCTATACACACACTCACCCACCCATACAGTCCATCACAGATGCACTCTTGAAACATGCACACAGTGAATCACCCACTCAGACATCTATGTACAGAGTCACATATACCCCACCCACACAAACACTCAGACACCCATACAGATAATCAGACAACCAATCAATAAGCCATATAGACACTCATGTAGCTATTTACAAACCCATGCAGCCGCTTACGCACCAACAGACAGATGGATACAGACATTCACACAGTTTACTCACTAACCTATGCATTCAGTAAGATAAGTTAATTCACTCACTTATAGAGTCAGTCACGCAACTACTAAATCATCCATTCAGACACTTATATACCCACTCATTCTTCAATACGCCTTTCCCTATATATATTAAACATATTTAAACTTAACAGAAACATACAGTCACTGGATGATGTCATCAGTAATGTCATCAGTGATATCATTTGAGATGTCATCAGTGATGTCACTGACCATGTCATGAGTGATATAATATGCGACGTCATCAGCAGTACATTGCGGGGGCGAAGGATATAGTTAGCTGAACTAACTATAACGGGGGAATTTCTATGGTTTTGTGTGAGTAAAATGTCCAACTAACTATAACTTTCCTTAAAACCTATGTTTTTTTCAGTGAATTTCTAAGGTTTTTTAAATGCTAATTTCTAACTATAACGTGCCTGAAACCTATGGCACGGACAAGAAACTTTTGACCGTGCCAAAGATACGCAGCACCTGGCACTGATTTGCCTAACCCAACAGACTCTAGTGAAATGGACTGCTGTGGGAGTGCCTGTACGTATGCCAGCCACTGACCCAGAGGTACCCCACCCTCATCATTGCCCTGGAGGCTGCCCTGCGCACATCACCTACAGTCTCATTGTGGGACTGTTTTGGACAAAGCATTGAGGAGAACAACCGGGGTTGGTCCCAAAACATCACGCTTATTAGGTGCCACTGTTTTCTGCACACTGCTACTGCAACACTGGCTGTCCTGAGACCCATGGTGGGAGACTCTGAAAAGCACCTCCGGGCTATGCAGGAGGAAATAGAATATCTGCAAGGGAGAGTAGATGATCAAGAGGGCAGGTCAAGATGGAACAAGATAAGAATTGTGGGCCTCCCAGAACAGTTCAGAGGGCCAAATATGGAATTGTGTCTTGAATATTGGTTCATGAATAAGATTCTCCAAGGTAAACAATCTTCCTTCTTTTCTGTTGAGAGGGCCAACAGGGTACCTGTGAGACAGACCTCCCCACCCGGATGCCCTTTCGTGGCAGTAGTCACCCGTCTTTTCAGTTATAGGGACAGAGACCATATCCTGTAGATGGCACAGGCCAGGGGCTCCAGGACTATCAAGAATGCCCATGTGCATGTTTACCATGATTATACTTTGGATGTGGTCCTCTTTCATGATGGTGAAGAAATGCCTTCATGAGCATAGCATCACAAATATAGTTAGTTCGCTGAACTATAACTGGCGATTTTTAATATATTGTATTTATATAGAGCCTACTACAACTGGTGAGGCATCGAAGAGCTTTGTGGCTTCTTTGGAACCCAAGGTTAGATTAAAAAAGTTAGTAGATTAGTAATAAGTGCTTCCTTTTTTCTTGTGGATTAATTGTGGTAAGTTTGAGCTTTTGAGGTCCCATTTGTTTAATAATATATTGAGTAAGAAAAGAATATTAGAATAATGGAAGTGATTAGAAAAGGGAAGTATTGAGTTAATTTTAAGGGTGGGCAGAATTTGCGAAATTGACTTTTGCAAATTATCGCAAAATTACACAAAATCTCCGCGAGCATGCGAAACTTTCACGAAGATGCGGAGATTGCTTTTCCCGCCCATTCGCGATGTGTTTTTGCATGCTCGAGGGGAAATATATCTCCAACGTGCCCATGCGGTCACTAATGGGCGTGGCCATCTTGCTCGTGATGCTTATTTCCTGTTCGCGATTGCAATGACGTGTTCGCGATCGCAAACTCTCGCGGGATAGCACGACCAGCTACCAACAATCCAACATGTTGTGGTGCGCGCGAACGGATAGGAAAACTCGTTGGCGAACGCAGGGACCCGGTATGTCGCCACCGCGCGTGCGAGAATGCATTTTTAAAGCGCAAACAAGATAAAATACTTCCGTTTCACGACAGGTTGCAAAAGTTTTGACATTTTCGCGCTCTCCGTGGAACGCGAAAATGACAAAATATCGCAAATTCCGCGAACGGAATGAAATTTACCGCCCAGGCCTAGTTAATATTGGGAAAAGTGGATATGTGCACCTGTTATTTGAGTTATGGGGTCACTTGTCCAAAATTGAGGGTTCCAAGCAGTCCCATTTCTCAATTTTCAGTGTGCCGCATCTGCAGCATCAATTACTCGTATAGTTTCTGACACACTGAAGGACAGCACAGTACAGTTGCTGGCGCACCGGGTTCCGCTCATCACTTACTCCTTACCCAGAACCCTCGTGCATCCGGTCTATGAACCTTTGCTGTTAGCTGAGACATCAGAGTTAAATCTCAACATAAATCGTTATCAATGATCATTTATCATTACTTTAGTTCAGCCAATAAAGAGAGTTATGTTGAGTTAAAGCGTTTTATTTTAAATCTTTTTCTTATTCATTCTTTTTATTAAAGTATTATTCTACAAAATTCATCTGTAAAAGTTAAGAATCAATCAATCATTATTTAATAAGAAGATGAATCGATTCAGTAAATCAAAATAAAGTATTAACGCAATAAATGTAACAAGTGTGTTCCATCAAGTAACAACCCTTTTCTAAGCTAAGTCAAGATAAATGTGGAAAAGGCAAAAGCTGTCAGTTCAAAAATCCATCAAAATTTCTTATGATAGAATCGAGCATAAGCATAAAGTGTTAGCAGAATAAGCTGGAACGAATTCCAATGTCAAATTATAGCAGATCGAGGAATTGACTAAGAATTCTTATAAAAAGATACAGAGTCTCCTCTTAGTGAGTTAGGAAAAGGAAACAGAAACGGATGTTGACCTCAGTCAATCAGTCTGCTTAGCTTTGAAAGGGTAGAAGATTCTACCGTAATCGAATCTCCCTAACTTTTCATGTTGCAATATTAATATTCTTTCTTCTTCATGTTGACCAATAAGATTTCAGCACACTGCTGGGAACAGATCTACTCCCCATCTTCTCACCAGAGTACAACTACCTTTCAAACATGTGTTATTGAATGTTGCAGGCACATGCTTTCTTGTTTGTAATAACATCTTCCCTGTCATCTACATGTTGTATGGTGTGAACCTTACTATCAGTTGTCTAATACAATATGTGTTTATTAATTAAGTAATAAACAGTAGCTTCCAAAATTGCAACATCTGTAGCAAATAGAAGAAAAACAACTTGGATAATTGTCGTTTAAAGTAATCAAAACAAGCATTTCAGTATTAATGGGTCTTTACACTAAAAATATGGCGTCTTCACATATGCCAATATTAGAATTCAAACTGCATTACTAGGTTACAGGACTATAGGTTTTAATTATGGTTTCCTACAACATTTTGTGCATTAAATATTCTTTATATTTAAATGTAAATTCTGCCTATTTTTATTTTCAATATAACATTTGGTAAATAATTACATACATGTTAGCACAGAATTATAGCTCTATGGACCACTTGGCAAGCTGCAAACTGTATGCACATCACTGCACACTGTGTCTCCTTCAAGTGGGTTAAGTAAAGGACATCCATGCGTGCCACCAGTACTAATGCTTTTTGAGGCAGATGCAATATTTTTCAGGGAGGAAGGAAACACAGTTGTCAACATCCCGGGTTTATTTTACAACCAAAGTTTATGAATGGCTTCAACACAGGGTACTCAAGATTGGGTTCATTGTGAATGACAATGACAGTAACATTAAAAAAACTCATAGGAGATGGAGGATATTTCTGAGTATTTTATTGTAAGAAATTAGGTTATTGGCTGGGTGGGATTAAAACTCTACTCAAGCAGCAGCCACAGTCCTTGTTAGGATGAAGGCACAAGCAGACACCAAATTTACCTTTGATCTGGTAGCTTCGGACAGAACAGACAGACTTAATTTAGAGACAATGTGTAAAGTATTTATGCAGCACTTCAAACAATAAGAAGGTGAAAACACAAAACAAGAAAAATGGCACAATAATTTAGGATAATAGAGTAAATTATAATGAATAATTCAAAACCAAGACTGCAGAAATCCAATCGGTAGAACCGAAGATATGCAATTTAAAAAATGTAAGTGAAAATAGTGCCAAAAATCACAAAGCGCCAACTGTGGATATCTGATCATGGTACACCGAGACAATGTCACAAGTTCAGGCCTGTGGCGATGGAGCATGTGGTGGCTGCAGGGACCCAGTTAAGCCCTCTGCACAAGAGTACCTTAAATCCTGGTTGTGAAGAATTCTGGATTCCCAAGTAGAGGATGCATTGCACAGCCCAGGAAAAAAGCAGAAATGTGCATCTTTGGTTCTGAGGAGCTGCGAGGCTGTTATGTGAGGTCCTGCATTGTCAAGGATGCCATGGGCGATGGGGCTTGCAATGAAAAGTCATGCGACGAGGAAGCGCTGTGCATTGGTTGGTTCCGAAGAAGCTTCCAGTCAATTGATGAGAGGCTTGCGATGCAAGGGCCTACATTAGGCATGCATTGCGCAATGAAGCTACGGGAAATGGGGATGATGTGAAGTCCTAGCACCAGGAAAGTCCAAGCAGCAGAAGGGATGAGTCGGAATTTCTTGGGGTTACACCGCACAACAGAGGAGATGTGTTGGTTCTGTTGGGTCTACCGATGGGCTGGCAGAGCACCTTCAGGCCCAACTCCAAGGGTCCAGGACTGGAGTGGCACCACGTGGCAGGGTTTGACTCAAACATGGTAGAGCCTAGGTGCTTTGGTTCAAGGTTATTGGAAGCTATTATGTCTCCGAGGCTTCTGATAAGGAGGCCAGCCAACTAGCCCTTGGAATCACTCTGGAGTCCTGAGTTAAGAGATGCAGGTTCAGCCCATCTCACCCAGGCAAGAGGGGAACAGCTAAGCATAGCAGGGCAGAAGTCTTTAAGTGTGGCAGTCCAGTAGAGTGGCATTCCTTTCAGCAGTAAAGCAATCCTTCTTCCTGGCAGCAACCACAGGGCCAGACGTGTACTAAAGAGTTGATGTCTGTGGGCCAACAGTTACACCTGGTGCCCACCTTGAAGTGGAAGAAGCTTCTAGAGTTTCCAACTCCCCTGAGATGTTAGACATCCCTTTCCTCCCTGCCCTGCTCCCGGCTGGTCTGGGGCCACAAAAGACTAGTGCCGAACCCTTTGTGAGAGTAGTCAGGCAGAGCCTTTATGTTGTGCAGGTGACACCTTCTACCCCTTGTTAACTCAGAGTGGTCCATCCTGCCAACACCTATCTTCCCTTTGTCTCACTGTCTGGGAGCAATGCATAAAGACCATCTGCCAGATACTCTAGGTCAAGTGACCCAGGATCAGGGGAACCGAATGGTTAGGTACGAAAATGCCACACTACATCTTGCCTTCTGGGCTGTTATTGGCCTACCCCAGTGGTGAGTTATAAGTGTTTAAAAGGAAGATTTGGGCATTGCAAGAGGTTTGTTTTGTCAGGTCAAAATGGAAGGTTACACCTGCAGATACCTGCAGCAATGGCAGACTGTGGAAATGTTTAGGCGACTACTTTTATGGATAGCGCAATCAGTGCTGCACTCCCACTACTGCACTTCCACTACTGCAACACAAAAAAATGATGGGCTGAATGCAGAACATTCTCAAACATTCAACCGCAGTCACAGATTGGGGTCTAAATCCATTGTTTTTTTCACGCTATTCCAGTTTGGATCCAACCACATATAAATTAGTATTGATCCTGCTCACCTTGAGAAATGGCCAGCTCACTAGTAGCATTTAATTCACAGGCCCTGGTCACATGTAGTACCACTTTACTAGGGACTTAAAAGTAAATTAAATAGGCCAATTGGGTGTAAGCCATTTCTACCATGTTTTAAGGAGAGAGCACACACACTTTTACACTAGCTAGCAGTGGTACAGTCTGCAAGCCCTAAAGCCAGCAAGTGCAAAGTCAGCAAAACAGAAGGGTTGAAGGCAAAACATTATGGGAGAGCCAAGCCATGGCTGCCAGGTCTATTATTTATTTAACCATTTGCATAGCCCAGAACTTACTGGTCAACTGTAGAAGGATTGTCATACAAGCAAGACATTCATTTAAAGCACGGAAGTGCATGATGATCATTTAGTGAGTAAGTATTGTCTCTGTAAAAGCCCTCCTTCATGAGGTTCCAAACTGTTGGTATTCAGCCTCATATATGCTACAATGCCTGTTTGAGCAGTACAAGTCAATAATGGAGTATGTGCTACGAAGGGAATGACATGCTTTTGCAAAAGCCATAACAATAGATATTCAATAGTGGAGGCTAATAGAGAGCCTTACGAGAATGTTTACACTCTTTGAAATTTTGATTCAAGAAGTCAGTAAGGAGCATTTTACCATGAGCCATGCCATCTTGTCGTTGCATTTGCTACAGACCCATTCACGCAAGGTGGAAGAATCTTTTACTAATGTCAACTTGAATTAAATAGCCGGCTGTAAAAAGAGATTCAGAGTATAAATATGCCACTATACGGGATCCACAGATTTGTAAAATGATCCTTTGTTACATGGTCAACCCCTTGTTTCTGAATCTTATTGCTGGTTTTTAGACCACCATCCACAGTCCAGTAGATGTAGTATGACCCTTAAAGCTTAGCTAATCCCTGACTGGCATATTTATCTTTTTTAAATGGCCTTAGTATATGGTGTGAAAATACACCCATGGAATGAAAAGTTAAATGTCACCTTTAAACTGCAGCACGCCTTATCTCGTCCTCTTGTGTGACTAGAGAAAATACGGCTTCAGGGTTTCCGCTATAACCTGACTGCTGCAGTGTAAAACCTGCAGGACAACCTGTCAAAATAACTGTTTTTTAGACCTCATTTTTAAAAAATAGTCACCCTTTGTAGGACTCGTAGGATGCAAGACTATGTGTGTGGTATTTAAAAGTGGGACATGTTGAAACTTAATGTTGCCTTGTCTCGACAGTGTCAAGGACCTAAAAGCAATTTTCACAGTGTAAGGCCTAGCTGTCCTTTGTAGACAATCGGTGTATAGATTACTAATTTGTTATCTTTGGAATGAGACCAGCCCAAAAACTACTATTTGTAATCATAGTTAAAAAATCCAAATAACATTTGAAGCCAAATGTTTTATAACTATTAAAGAAAGGTAAATGTTTAGGAAAACAACGCTTTTTAAAACTGAACCTTCAGGAGGCTACACAGCATTAGCTTCTGAAAACTGGTTAGCTTGCTTGCATTTTGTCAGAATTAGGCAATACAGAGAAAATAAATTAATTGCGTGAGCTACACCATAATTGACCTGATTGGGAAGAGATAACTCCTTGGAGCTCACCAGAATATGCAGTGGGTGGGACTGAGGGCATATTTTTGACACCACAGTGGCTGTTTCTAATAGTGGGTGTAGACGCTAGCCCTACTAATTACAAGTGTTATCATAATAGATGTGTAATGATGAAGTCCATTAGCCGAGGTGTAGTTAAAGATAATTTATTTAGTCTTAGTTACAGGTTGGAAAGTTCATGTAAAGCAATCCCACCAGGAACAGCCTTCCTGCTGCTCAGCTCACACTCCAACTTTCACACCTCACCTCACAGGCACCCAAACATTTCATTCATCATCACCACACCAACATTTCACACTGGCTGAGCAGCAAGACAGAAAGCAACAGGAAAAACGGATAAATACCTATACAGGATACTACATATCCTACCCTTTATAAAACACTCAAAAATGAAGGCAAAACGGATAAAAGATTGACAATCAGATCCATGAAAAGAGATAAAATGCCTCTCTACAAAAATGCAGGAAGGAATAAAGCTTTAACCAGAAAAACCATACTAAA
Organism: Triturus cristatus; assembly: GCF_964204655.1. Classification (NCBI taxonomy): domain Eukaryota; kingdom Metazoa; phylum Chordata; class Amphibia; order Caudata; family Salamandridae; genus Triturus; species Triturus cristatus. The sequence continues at coordinate 714,510,305 of NC_140584.1, read as the reverse complement.
ATGTTGAGAAAAACACTAATTATAGAAAAATATACTATGAAGAACAACAATATAGCATTGAAAACTAAAAAGATGCATAATTAAATATACAGGAAAAAATATCACACATCCTCCCCCTATAGCAGAAGAAACAACATATTGCATAACAAGCACAATCGCACCTATGACCACCACCAACCACCCCCACTGGCCGACAGACATGAGAGGAGGCACGACACAGCACAACTTGAACTAGCCATTTGAACGACTGACACACACATATGTAACATAAATCTAATGCGTGTAGTACACACGACCAAACAAGAGCAAGTAGCATAAGTTGAACGTCATCCCTCAGGTACAGATATGAAACATAAAATCTAGTGATGGGTGAAAAACAACCCATCCAGACATCTCAAGAAAGAACATACACAAACAATGAAGTTAAGGGTGACGTCCACCCATAAAACCATCCCTCCTGTAAGGGCAGTATCATGCAATGTATATATGGGTTAAATCTACCCATATAGCTCTCCCTCATGTAAGGGGCATGAAGTATACAATGTTGAAATTGGTGACAACCACGCATACAACAATCCCTCATGTAAGGGCAGTAAATGAAACGTGTAGCACAGGGTGAATTACACACCATGCATTCATCCCTAATGTAAGGATCTGTAACTTAAAAGGTAGAAATGGGTGACTTCCACCCATAAAGCCATCTTTCATGTAAGGGCATGTAACGACTAACTTAGAAATGGGTGACTACGACCCACTCAGTCATCCCTAATGAAAGGGCATGTAACAAAAGATATGAAAACGAAGTCATCCCACATGACATGCGACAGTCACTAAAAAAGATTTGCCCACCAGAAATCTATTCCACAACGAAAGTAAATGTCACCACAGTAGTGACACCACACAAAGAATGTATGCACTGAGAATAAGACTGCAAAAGAAAATGGTGTGTAATTTCTTGAACAGTGAATCACACACAAGTTAGAAAAGAAACACAGCAAACAAATCTCAAAAGGCACTGGTGACATCTCACCCACACTGCATGTAACGTTACTGATCAACACAATGGTATAAATACCCAATAAGCCTGCAAGAAGGTAAGATATGCAGCCGAATATATCAAAATGCAAATAACGCTTAGGCAGATAAGATTCATAAGGCATGGCAAACTAGTGGGAAATAAATTTGACACGTGCCAACTTCAATAGATCCATCCATCATGTCAATTTGCGCACTCACAACGCATATGGTAAAATATTGCAGCATCCATGCACTCATACATAGGCACTGAATACATCATGACATAAAAAACACTGTAACAGTAATTATGTCCAAGAAACGATATCCAGATAGGACCCACAAAAAACCACAGTGAGAGATATCTCACTGGCATTGGTATGAACCAACATCCCCATGTAGAAAGAAATACCCACAGCAGCTTGTAGACAGGAGAATACCAGGGAAGAAAAGTTATCATCCCACATTACATCCGGGTCCAAGGTGTATTCAAGACTGCTTAGGGCTATGTGCCACCTCAGCCGCCGAACGTAAGACTCCTGAATGAAGGAGACAGTTCTCAGACATTAAATTTACCTTCTCTGCATGCCTTTCATTTGAAGTTTGGGCATGTAAGCATTCACTTGATGTAAGACCAATCTGACCATGCAGCTCATGGGCTGGCCGAATGAGCTACATAAGAGGATGGACAATATGGGATACAGCATAGCCCTGGGTCTTGCGTGCTGCATCCAAAACTAAGATGGTGGCATGCAGTGGTGAAGGATACCATTTGACTTCAGGCACGTGTGTGTGTCACACGCTGCTGTGCAGCACTTGCTGATGGATAGCAACAGGGAGTCACCACTGCTAGTTACACAGCACCATTGCTCACACAGACGGCAACAGCAAGGAGTCGCGTTCACCTGAGTACCCATTTTCGCAAAAGAAAAGCTGGAGCCTCGCGCACCCAATTCTAATGAATACACCGCATGCACATAGGTAACGTTTTTTAAATGTTTTTTGTCTAGAGTTCGCTTCAGGCCGGGCAATGACAATTTTACCAAAGTAAATTAAAAACATACGCCCACGTCTGCTTACCGGCACCACTACCAATCCAAAGTACACGCAATGACGATGACCATACAGCCTGTTACATCTCAGGAACAAGTCATTGGGACTGTAATTCTTTTGCAAGGGCAACCAGCTCCTGAAAAATTATACAGGCATTTTCCATATGAATGGTCCAACAAAAGGACAAACACTGTTTGCTGTTAATGTTTCACACAAACGCTGAAAGTAATGTAATGTAATGTAAATTGACATTTGTAAAGTGCTGACTGTCACTCCGCGAGGAGTATCCTGGCGCTGGTGGATTGGAGATAAGAGGGGGTCCTAAACCTGCTAACTCCTGGACATGTTAAATCAGCACAAGACAGCATGTATTTGAGGTGTTATATATCCATGTCTTCAAAGCCTTCCTGAATTGAGTTTCTGTTTTATGTAAACTTAGATAAATTGGCAGTGCGTTCCAGGCTTTGGTTTCCAGAACGGCCACAGTTTTTCCTCCTTTTGTTATCCGTCTAAAAGTGGGTGGTTTGAGGAGGTTAGCTGTCCTGAGAGTCCTAGTGGTGATGTAGAGGTAGAACCGTGCTGAGAGATACTTAGAACATAATTTAAGCGTGGCTCTATAGGCAATTAGAAAAATTTTAAACAGATTCCCTTGTGAATCGGAAGCCAATGAAGAGCTTAAACTGAAGCTGATGCTGAAGCTCTACGTGGGAGCTTCAGGACAAAGCGTGCCGCGGCGTTTTGGACCACTTGCAATTTTTTTATCGTAGATTTGTTGGTGCCTGCAAAAAGACTATTGTAGTAAGCGTGAGAGAATCAGGGCCACTGCTACTGATTTCTTTGCGGGGAGTGGAATCAGATCAAAGAATTTCTTTAATGATCTGATAAGACTGAAAGCAAGTCCCGGCCATGGCCGACGTGTGCGGGAGAAAAGAGAGCGCAGTATCAAACTGTACCCCTGAATTTTTAGCTACCTTGACCATGTCTGGTGGGGGGGTAGTTCCCTCTGGCCACCACATGTCCGGCTGCAAAGTTACACCTTTCCCAATGGGAAGGATTTCCGTTTTGTCAGTGTTACATCTAAGGTGGTTATCCCTTATCCACTGGATGATTTTCGATAGGCAGTATTTGAAATTCCGTTCGGCATCTGTGTTATTGTTATCGAGAGATACAATCATTTGAGTATCATCTGCATAGGACGTTACTTCAATCCCAATGGAGCTTATGAGGGAGATGAGCGGGGTCATATAAATGTCAAACAACAGTGGGCTCAATGATGAACCTTGTGGGACTCCTGTTGTTATAATTTTCTCAGTCGAGAGGAAGGTACCAAGGGTCACCACTTGTCTGCGGTTAGTAAGAATTGCTTTAATCCATTCCAGAGCAGTACCTGAAATGCCGCCGCATTCGAGTCTCTTTAGAAGAATGCCCTGCGAGATGGTATCGAACGCAGCCGACAGATCGGGTAGGGTCAGGACTGCTTTCCAGCCTTTGTCTGCTAGAATTTTAAAGCTTTGGTAACTTCCAAGAGGGTGGATTCTGTTGAATGCTTTGGGCAGAAGCCTGAGTGTTGTGGGTGAAGAATATTAGCAACTTCAATGAACTTGGTTAGTTCCTTATGTACACATTTCTCTGTAATGTTGCCTAGCAGGGCGAGCAATGAGATGGGCCGGAGATTAAAAAGCTCGGAGGGGTTGATGTTTAGTTTCTATTTAAGAGGTTTTACCAGATCCAGTTTCCATTCATCTGGTACTATGCCCGTGCTTAGTGAAGAATTGACTATTTGATTTATGACAGGGTTGACTATGTCAATGATTTTATGGAGAATCTTAGGGGGGTGGCAGGCATCTAATGGGGAACCTGATTTGCAGGCTCTGATAGCCTCGTAAGTCTGTTAGAAAGATACCGGTTCGAAAGTTTTGATGCAGTGGGCATTGGAGATGAGAACTGATTCAGTGGTATCATCCCAGTTGTGGCTGGGAATGGTTAAAAAGTTCTTTTGGATATTAAGAATCTTTTCTTCAAAGTAAGTAGAGATGTAATCGCACAGAGTTTGTGAGGGAGGTAATTCTTTCGGCAATGCTTCAGGGTTGGTGAACGACTTTTTGATCTAAGTTGGCCTCCATTATTTTCTTTGAGTAGTACTCTTTTTTGGGCGGTTTTGATCTGGTGGTGATAGAGTTTCCGCTCTTTCTATAAGATATTCTGTCTGCAGTATTATAAGATCTTCTCCACTTTCGCTCCTGCTGCTTACAATTTAGGTCATTTAGTGCTAGCTCGGGCGTGAACCATGGTACCTTCTGTATTTTTGATTTCTTATTCTTATCGTGTTTCTCTGGTGGCATTAGATCATTGCAAACAGTTGTAAGCCAGGAGTGGAGGAGACAAGAGTCCCACCCTGGATTTCCTATCAGGGCGGGCATGAGTGCTTGTGCGTGGGCAGCCAGCTTCGGGTTATCAGCTAGTTGAACCCATTTACGTCTGGGTTGGGGGTCAGGGGATAGTATATCACGTTACTGAGAATGTCAAGTTGACATCATGGTAGAAAATGTAAACATGAAATGACAATGAAGCAAGCACTGGCAGGGCTGTCCGATGTGAACAGGACACTGGTAGGGCATGCAGGCATGGTGCTTTAGTCTACAGGCATGTTTCTCAGTTTCAGAAAGTTTCTTGATATTTCCCTCTTCTTTTGAGCGGAGGATTCAGTAATAGAAGTAGTAACGTATAGATTTGTCTCCAGATCGTCACCACAATGCAATGATGAAGTCCATTAGCCAAAGTGTAGTTAAAGATGATTTATTTAGTCTTAGTTACAGGTTGGAAAGTTCATGTAGAGCAGTCTCACCAGAAGCAGCCTGACCATCCTCGAACTGTCACACCTCACCCTAGAGGCCCCCAAACATTCCATTCACCATCACCACACCAACATTCCACATAGCACATTCACACTGGCTGAGCAGCTAGGGATTAAAGCAACAGGAGAAAATGATAAATACATATACAGGATACTACAGGACGGTAATTGCAAAAAAGCTATTGCCATGCAATTTCCATTATATTAAATAGATACAGTATCTTAGCTTGCCTAGTCCTCCCACCGAAACAGACTTCAGGCAGTCAGGTAATTTCCCTCAGGCAGACGTGCTAGTGTGCATGTCCCAGTTCCATCATGGTCTTTGCAGGTGGATGGTGGGAGTGAATTTTAAGCAGCCTGCAAGGCTGACATGGTGCCAGACCAGGTCTGCAATAATTGCAGCTCCTCTGTGACCGCCCATTTATGATGTAATGAAGCATCACACTTTCAAGCAGCTACAGGCATGTAAAGTTTCTGCCCTGCACTACTGGGACTGCTTGTCAAATATTTATAGCTGCCTTTCACCACCCCTCCATTGGTTCCCATAGGGTGAGGAGTTGGGAAAGGGAGGTCTCTCATGGCCTTTGGTAGAGAGCAGGCAGGCCATGAGAGACCTGACGTCACACTGTCATGAAACTCAAATCATAGCTCTGTGAGGTCGGGTTGAGTGCTTAATACCCTAAACAGATACACTGTGCATGTTTCTACACCTTGTATATCTCTTCAGAGCATTCCAGCCAGAGAGCATTTAACCAGCAGAGCAGTGGATGACACAGTTAAAAGTCTGCACTGTAAAGCAGCAACCTCTGTGTGGTTTTGGAAGCTATGAAACATATCAAAGAATACAATAATGAAATGTATTCTGCTTTGCACTTTTCCTTCTATTTTCTCCTTTTTCAGTTGTCGCACTTTATTAAGTATTAGGGGCATATTATCAAGAACGGCGTTAAAATTATCGCCGCTTTAGCGGCAGGAAATAAGCGGCGATAATGGGCTTGATAATATGCCCTTGAGAATTCCAATAGAAGCCAATGTTCTGGTGTGAACCTGGGTTTCTATTGGAATTCTCAAGGGCATATTATCAAGCCCATTATGGCCGCTTTAGCGGCAGTTTCCTGCCGCTAAAGCGGCAATAATTTTAACGCCGTTCTTGATAATATGTCCCTTAGACTTTGTGTTATTGTAACTCCTGTAAAGCTGTTCCCGCGGATTGTTGGCCTCTTTGACATATGCATCAACAGATAGCAGCACTTTCACTACTTTCCTTCCCGTCTGTCTATCATTTCAGGCTGGGCTCCTTTCTGCTTTGAATGACTCCAGCCTTGAGATGTTAGTAGTGGCATCTATAATTCACAGTTCTTAGAAACTGCAGAAGTGTTTTTTTAAAAAGAAAGTATTTTACAGAGGAACACATATGGTGATGTGGCTACAGAAAGCATGCGTCTCGCAGATACAGAAACTGTTTATGCCTCTTCAGCTAGATCAAAGCAAAGCATTGAAAAATACCTCCTTCTCAAGTCCTGCACATTTATTAGAAAGAGGAGCGTTAAGTGAAATACTCCATTAATTCAGGTAAACCCTTTATTAACCTGGGAGTGGTCATAGATGTTCTATTAACTTTCACAATAACGTGCAACCACAGGCATAGAACAATTGCAAGATTTATTGCATGATGTAATATTTTAGAGTAAATTACATTTCTTGATATTGGTTAATAGTTACTGCTGCAAAGAATCTTCTGAAGGCGTCATGTTGAGTATTTGGATATTCCAGAGTATCCCTTCAGAATAAGCTTTTACATCTACAGCTTTTTCTTTAATTTATATTGAAAAATTGGTTTAAAAAGCATCTCTTTACCTCTATTATATAAAAACATTTTAAGCAGACATATTCATGGACTGGTCCTTGCTTTTTATGGGCTTTTCCCTTGCTGCAGTTCAGGCCAAACATTTATGCCCCTCCACTTTCAAATTTCACCTGCCTGACAGGTACGTTTGAGCCACATGTAACACATTGGCACACTTGAAAGAGAGAGAACAGGATGCCAGAATAATTATTGTGTATCCCCTTTCAGGGTACTGTATAGGCCTGGGCGTAAAATTCTGTACTGCTAGCAGAGATTGTGGAATTAGAGAACTCTGCATTCCAGGAACTATGCAAAGTTCCTGATAAGCTCTGCACTCAACCTTGTGACGGAAATTTTCTTCACTTGGCACGCTCAAGCCAGGTTTTTGCACACACTGGAGAGTGCAATAAGGCTTGCAGAGCACTCGTGAGTGAGGGCAAGATTTGCCGATGCGCGCAAGCAACAGCAAGAATTGCCAGCTGTCCGCACGAGCCAACAAGACTTGCTGGCTGGCCAGCTGCCCATAAGTTTTCGCAAGACTTTCCGGCTGCTGACATGGCCTTACGCTACACCCGTGACATCCGAACAGCTGGCGTGAGAGAGCGGTTGCATCCTCAACCAGATTTTCTACTCAAGTAGCCTGTGAACCTTCTCAAAAAGAAATTTTCAGGTTAATATTCTTCTCTAACAGATCATTAGAGGTTTTGTTTTAGTGCCAGAAGCCTTTTTGTTTCTTTTACAATAAAATTCCATCTGGAACGAAGTGCCCAAGGGACACCAACTTCCTGGTCCTGTCCAGCAGGCTCCTCTCAGTGCTTTGTCTATATCCTGTTAATTGGATATAACCTGAAGCACACCCTTCGTTTTTCCTTTGTTTGAAAACCTTCAACTTTATCTCTCATTTTTTTCTTTTTTAGCGTGCAGAACTCCAATGCGCTCCGTCCCAAACAAGCGCCAACATTCTCATGAGTTCATAGAGTGGCACTGCAAGTCCGTGTCACTAAGGAGTTGCACAGCAGTATGCACATCAGTGAACTAGTATTCACAAGTATACCACGATTTACACAAGTTTGTCCAGATTTATGCGTTTTTTATTCCAAAGTTAGTCAGTTTTTTTCAACCATCACGTCAAAGACTTGAAGTTTCTATGTTTTATGCATATTTATACTCTGAGATCGCCAATCCAGGCTTATTCACAGGCAAATTTTGAAACTTCATGATTTCCAGCCGTTTAATTCTACCCAATGCATTTCGGTCCTCACGACCTTCTTCGGGGGTATCTATGGTGTTGAAAAATATTTCAATGAGTTTACCCACTAACAGTTCCTATGCACATTGATTTTACATTGAACATTTGACCCATCCACCCCTTTGTGCCCACCAAAAAATATAATTTATGTGACTCTTAAACGTTATGTTCACCACCCCTTGTTGCACATTGTTACACTTCCCTCCCCAGTTCTCTCTACTCATCATTCAATATGCCCCTCTGGTAAACAACACGCTTGATACCCTTTACAAAACAATGCTAAGCTTAATAATATTCTTATTGTAACCAGTGTTGATTGTTACCCCCTTCTCCTCAACAAAAATTCTCTTTAAACTGCACCCGTATACAAAAACATCATGTCTCCGTGCATACCTGCTAAAACGTCCTGATTTTAACCTCACGTAACACCCTTGCCTTCCTCCTTCATGTTTTCCAATCAAAATGTTTCTAACGGAACGGTTTTTAAACCCAGTACTCCCACCTGTGTTCCAAAGCTATCACGTGCTATCTGCATCTCGCCTTTCTTCTTAAAGTGCACCCAACCGCTAAATCCCTCAGTCGGTGAAAACAAACCCGTTATGCCATGAACATCTCACCCCCTTCATTGAACACAAAAGGAACAGTGTAAATAATCGCATCTCCCCATCATCCATGAAAAATTGTTATTCAACAGACCCTACTGCTGAAACGTGATGCGAACAAAAGTAAATGTGAATTGAATATAAAAGGTCATAGTTCATTGCGAAATCCTCCGTGGTTAGTGCTCCTTCAAATTTGGTGAAAAAGTCTCTGACGTGAAGACATCATAGTAACGATATTCTTTTGTATCCAATTTTGGAGCGGGGTGCTCTAACAGGGTTTGGAACAGAGTTAATATAGGTTAATTGGATATAACCTGAAGCACACCCTTCGTTTTTCCTTTGTTTGAAAACCTTCAACTTTATCTCTCATTTTTTTCTTTTTTAGCGTGCAGAACTCCAATGCGCTCCGTCCCAAACAAGCGCCAACATTCTCATGAGTTCATAGAGTGGCACTGCAAGTCCGTGTCACTAAGGAGTTGCACAGCAGTATGCACATCAGTGAACTAGTATTCACAAGTATACCACGATTTACACAAGTTTGTCCAGATTTATGCGTTTTTTATTCCAAAGTTAGTCAGTTTTTTTCAACCATCACGTCAAAGACTTGAAGTTTCTATGTTTTATGCATATTTATACTCTGAGATCGCCAATCCAGGCTTATTCACAGGCAAATTTTGAAACTTCATGATTTCCAGCCGTTTAATTCTACCCAATGCATTTCGGTCCTCACGACCTTCTTCGGGGGTATCTATGGTGTTGAAAAATATTTCAATGAGTTTACCCACTAACAGTTCCTATGCACATTGATTTTACATTGAACATTTGACCCATCCACCCCTTTGTGCCCACCAAAAAATATAATTTATGTGACTCTTAAACGTTATGTTCACCACCCCTTGTTGCACATTGTTACACTTCCCTCCCCAGTTCTCTCTACTCATCATTCAATATGCCCCTCTGGTAAACAACACGCTTGATACCCTTTACAAAACAATGCTAAGCTTAATAATATTCTTATTGTAACCAGTGTTGATTGTTACCCCTTCTCCTCAACAAAAATTCTCTTTAAACTGCACCCGTATACAAAAACATCATGTCTCCGTGCATACCTGCTAAAACGTCCTGATTTTAACCTCACGTAACACCCTTGCCTTCCTCCTTCATGTTTTCCAATCAAAATGTTTCTAACGGAACGGTTTTTAAACCCAGTACTCCCACCTGTGTTCCAAAGCTATCACGTGCTATCTGCATCTCGCCTTTCTTCTTAAAGTGCACCCAACCGCTAAATCCCTCAGTCGGTGAAAACAAACCCGTTATGCCATGAACATCTCACCCCCTTCATTGAACACAAAAGGAACAGTGTATATAATCGCATCTCCCCATCATCCATGAAAAATTGTTATTCAACAGACCCTACTGCTGAAACGTGATGCGAACAAAAGTAAATGTGAATTGAATATAAAAGGTCATAGTTCATTGCGAAATCCTCCGTGGTTAGTGCTCCTTCAAATTTGGTGAAAAAGTCTCTGACGTGAAGACATCATAGTAACGATATTCTTTTGTATCCAATTTTGGAGCGGGGTGCTCTAACAGGGTTTGGAACAGAGTTAATATAGGTTAATTGGATATAACCTGAAGCACACCCTTCGTTTTTCCTTTGTTTGAAAACCTTCAACTTTATCTCTCATTTTTTTCTTTTTTAGCGTGCAGAACTCCAATGCGCTCCGTCCCAAACAAGCGCCAACATTCTCATGAGTTCATAGAGTGGCACTGCAAGTCCGTGTCACTAAGGAGTTGCACAGCAGTATGCACATCAGTGAACTAGTATTCACAAGTATACCACGATTTACACAAGTTTGTCCAGATTTATGCGTTTTTTATTCCAAAGTTAGTCAGTTTTTTTCAACCATCACGTCAAAGACTTGAAGTTTCTATGTTTTATGCATATTTATACTCTGAGATCGCCAATCCAGGCTTATTCACAGGCAAATTTTGAAACTTCATGATTTCCAGCCGTTTAATTCTACCCAATGCATTTCGGTCCTCACGACCTTCTTCGGGGGTATCTATGGTGTTGAAAAATATTTCAATGAGTTTACCCACTAACAGTTCCTATGCACATTGATTTTACATTGAACATTTGACCCATCCACCCCTTTGTGCCCACCAAAAAATATAATTTATGTGACTCTTAAACGTTATGTTCACCACCCCTTGTTGCACATTGTTACACTTCCCTCCCCAGTTCTCTCTACTCATCATTCAATATGCCCCTCTGGTAAACAACACGCTTGATACCCTTTACAAAACAATGCTAAGCTTAATAATATTCTTATTGTAACCAGTGTTGATTGTTACCCCCTTCTCCTCAACAAAAATTCTCTTTAAACTGCACCCGTATACAAAAACATCATGTCTCCGTGCATACCTGCTAAAACGTCCTGATTTTAACCTCACGTAACACCCTTGCCTTCCTCCTTCATGTTTTCCAATCAAAATGTTTCTAACGGAACGGTTTTTAAACCCAGTACTCCCACCTGTGTTCCAAAGCTATCACGTGCTATCTGCATCTCGCCTTTCTTCTTAAAGTGCACCCAACCGCTAAATCCCTCAGTCGGTGAAAACAAACCCGTTATGCCATGAACATCTCACCCCCTTCATTGAACACAAAAGGAACAGTGTAAATAATCGCATCTCCCCATCATCCCATCACGTGATAGCTTTGGAACACAGGTGGGAGTACTGGGTTTAAAAACCGTTCCGTTAGAAACATTTTGATTGGAAAACATGAAGGAGGAAGGCAAGGGTGTTACGTGAGGTTAAAATCAGGACGTTTTAGCAGGTATGCACGGAGACATGATGTTTTTGTATACGGGTGCAGTTTAAAGAGAATTTTTGTTGAGGAGAAGGGGGTAACAATCAACACTGGTTACAATAAGAATATTATTAAGCTTAGCATTGTTTTGTAAAGGGTATCAAGCGTGTTGTTTACCAGAGGGGCATATTGAATGATGAGTAGAGAGAACTGGGGATGGAAGTGTAACAATGTGCAACAAGGGGTGGTGAACATAACGTTTAAGAGTCACATAAATTATATTTTTTGGTGGGCACAAAGGGGTGGATGGGTCAAATGTTCAATGTAAAATCAATGTGCATAGGAACTGTTAGTGGGTAAACTCATTGAAATATTTTTCAACACCATAGATACCCCCGAAGAAGGTCGTGAGGACCGAAATGCATTGGGTAGAATTAAACGGCTGGAAATCATGAAGTTTCAAAATTTGCCTGTGAATAAGCCTGGATTGGCGATCTCAGAGTATAAATATGCATAAAACATAGAAACTTCAAGTCTTTGACGTGATGGTTGAAAAAAACTGACTAACTTTGGAATAAAAAACGCATAAATCTGGACAAACTTGTGTAAATCGTGGTATACTTGTGAATACTAGTTCACTGATGTGCATACTGCTGTGCAACTCCTTAGTGACACGGACTTGCAGTGCCACTCTATGAACTCATGAGAATGTTGGCGCTTGTTTGGGACGGAGCGCATTAGAGTTCTGCACGCTAAAAAAGAAAAAAATGAGAGATAAAGTTGAAGGTTTTCAAACAAAGGAAAAACGAAGGGTGTGCTTCAGGTTATATCCAATTAACCTATATTAACTCTGTTCCAAACCCTGTTAGAGCACCCCGCTCCAAAATTGGATACAAAAGAATATCGTTACTATGATGTCTTCACGTCAGAGACTTTTTCACCAAATTTGAAGGAGCACTAACCACGGAGGATTTCGCAATGAACTATGACCTTTTATATTCAATTCACATTTACTTTTGTTCGCATCACGTTTCAGCAGTAGGGTCTGTTGAATAACAATTTTTCATGGATGATGGGGAGATGCGATTATTTACACTGTTCCTTTTGTGTTCAATGAAGGGGGTGAGATGTTCATGGCATAACGGGTTTGTTTTCACCGACTGAGGGATTTAGCGGTTGGGTGCACTTTAAGAAGAAAGGCGAGATGCAGATAGCACGTGATAGCTTTGGAACACAGGTGGGAGTACTGGGTTTAAAAACCGTTCCGTTAGAAACATTTTGATTGGAAAACATGAAGGAGGAAGGCAAGGGTGTTACGTGAGGTTAAAATCAGGACGTTTTAGCAGGTATGCACGGAGACATGATGTTTTTGTATACGGGTGCAGTTTAAAGAGAATTTTTGTTGAGGAGAAGGGGGTAACAATCAACACTGGTTACAATAAGAATATTATTAAGCTTAGCATTGTTTTGTAAAGGGTATCAAGCGTGTTGTTTACCAGAGGGGCATATTGAATGATGAGTAGAGAGAACTGGGGAGGGAAGTGTAACAATGTGCAACAAGGGGTGGTGAACATAACGTTTAAGAGTCACATAAATTATATTTTTTGGTGGGCACAAAGGGGTGGATGGGTCAAATGTTCAATGTAAAATCAATGTGCATAGGAACTGTTAGTGGGTAAACTCATTGAAATATTTTTCAACACCATAGATACCCCCGAAGAAGGTCGTGAGGACCGAAATGCATTGGGTAGAATTAAACGGCTGGAAATCATGAAGTTTCAAAATTTGCCTGTGAATAAGCCTGGATTGGCGATCTCAGAGTATAAATATGCATAAAACATAGAAACTTCAAGTCTTTGACGTGATGGTTGAAAATAACTGACTAACTTTGGAATAAAAAACGCATAAATCTGGACAAACTTGTGTAAATCGTGGTATACTTGTGAATACTAGTTCACTGATGTGCATACTGCTGTGCAACTCCTTAGTGACACGGACTTGCAGTGCCACTCTATGAACTCATGAGAATGTTGGCGCTTGTTTGGGACGGAGCGCATTGGAGTTCTGCACGCTAAAAAAGAAAAAAATGAGAGATAAAGTTGAAGGTTTTCAAACAAAGGAAAAACGAAGGGTGTGCTTCAGGTTATATCCAATTAACCTATATTAACTCTGTTCCAAACCCTGTTAGAGCACCCCGCTCCAAAATTGGATACAAAAGAATATCGTTACTATGATGTCTTCACGTCAGAGACTTTTTCACCAAATTTGAAGGAGCACTAACCACGGAGGATTTCGCAATGAACTATGACCTTTTATATTCAATTCACATTTACTTTTGTTCGCATCACGTTTCAGCAGTAGGGTCTGTTGAATAACAATTTTTCATGGATGATGGGGAGATGCGATTATTTACACTGTTCCTTTTGTGTTCAATGAAGGGGGTGAGATGTTCATGGCATAACGGGTTTGTTTTCACCGACTGAGGGATTTAGCGGTTGGGTGCACTTTAAGAAGAAAGGCGAGATGCAGATAGCACGTGATAGCTTTGGAACACAGGTGGGAGTACTGGGTTTAAAAACCGTTCCGTTAGAAACATTTTGATTGGAAAACATGAAGGAGGAAGGCAAGGGTGTTACGTGAGGTTAAAATCAGGACGTTTTAGCAGGTATGCACGGAGACATGATGTTTTTGTATACGGGTGCAGTTTAAAGAGAATTTTTGTTGAGGAGAAGGGGGTAACAATCAACACTGGTTACAATAAGAATATTATTAAGCTTAGCATTGTTTTGTAAAGGGTATCAAGCGTGTTGTTTACCAGAGGGGCATATTGAATGATGAGTAGAGAGAACTGGGGAGGGAAGTGTAACAATGTGCAACAAGGGGTGGTGAACATAACGTTTAAGAGTCACATAAATTATATTTTTTGGTGGGCACAAAGGGGTGGATGGGTCAAATGTTCAATGTAAAATCAATGTGCATAGGAACTGTTAGTGGGTAAACTCATTGAAATATTTTTCAACACCATAGATACCCCCGAAGAAGGTCGTGAGGACCGAAATGCATTGGGTAGAATTAAACGGCTGGAAATCATGAAGTTTCAAAATTTGCCTGTGAATAAGCCTGGATTGGCGATCTCAGAGTATAAATATGCATAAAACATAGAAACTTCAAGTCTTTGACGTGATGGTTGAAAAAAACTGACTAACTTTGGAATAAAAAACGCATAAATCTGGACAAACTTGTGTAAATCGTGGTATACTTGTGAATACTAGTTCACTGATGTGCATACTGCTGTGCAACTCCTTAGTGACACGGACTTGCAGTGCCACTCTATGAACTCTTGTCTATATCCTGGTCACTTTTCATTTTGATTTGGAGCTGGAAGGATCAGTCTCTTTGTCTGCTGCATTTATATGGATTTAAGGACTTTTTATTTGAAATTTCACAAGATCAAAATCTCTTGTATAAGGGTGTTGTTTGTTTGATAGAGGGCACGCACATGCATTTATTTGCACTTTTATACAAATCTTCAAATTTATTGTGGTGTGTGGCCTGCAGTTTCAGTAGGGGCCTAGTTATATTTTTGCATTTAATTTTTCCTCTTTTGAAAAGGAAGAATGTTGCACAGTTCAGTCTAATTTGCAATATTGATTTATTTTACTATGTAAGGCCTAGTCTTCCAATGGGCCTTCTAGTCAGTAGGTCCAGGCCAGCAGTTGCATGAATTATGATTTTCTGTGGTATATGCTGTTTTAAAACATAATATAGGGCTGGGATGGCATTGACTTACATCAAAAAAGTTTTTTTGGGGGGTATTTAGTGTTTTTTGTGTACAAAAAAGTGTATATGTGGGGAAATATTCGATGCCTTGATGGCTTGATGGGATGTGTAGCTCAGTTTGCTTAGTTCATTTTTGTTTTTGGCATTTCTGAATTCATGGTAGTGTTTTCTTCAGTGTTACATGACTCCTTTGTCTGGCCAGTGGATGTGCTTGCCATAGGTCACCATTTATCTTTGTTCTACATGCCATGTGAGGATCATTGTAGTACTGGTGAATATTAAAAATGTTATTTTGATGAACAGTGCATTTTCTTTCATTTTGTTTGCACCTCCTTGCATCACAATAGGTTTCTTCTCATCCTCCCATACAAGCTCAGACAATTATTGATTGTTTTCTTATTTACATTTTTTTGAATATATATATATTTATATTTTCATACATTTTTAAATTACAATTACTACATGTTTTATGTAGCCTTTTATATTTTCTAATTTTTTTAAATTAATATTTTCAAATTTGTATTTGTATTTTGCCTCGGTCTTTATATCAATCCATCTATCCATAGGCACAAAGCCACGCAACTGCATTCAGTTTTTTTAAAATATAACTCCATTTCCTCATCGACACCCTGGCTGCAGTGCACAGAAGACACAGCATCATTCATTTGTTTAATGATTATTCCATTTCCCTGGACCACATTGTCTGCCATAGGTACAATCTTGAAAGCAACAAAAAGAGATGACTGGGCTGTTCCTTAGGACAGGAAAGAGGAAAAGATCACTAGGGAAAAAGGGTTAGTGCTCAATGGAGGACAACCCCTGGGTATCCAATTAGTTGGATATAATGGCCTCACACACCCTTGCGAGTGTCATGCTTCATCATCGGCAATGCTCCTCGTCAGGCAGGCGGTGCAATCCCCAACGGGCTCACCTCTAAGAGGGGCTCTTTATCAGAGATCTTTTATCCAACTGCCTATGAGTGAAGTGGGGGTGAGGGGCCAGGACAGAGTAGATAGTGTGGGTGAGGATAAAATGTGGCCTAAGGTACCGGAAAGCAATTTTTATTCTGGTGGTCCCCTGCCACAAATAAAATCAAGGATAGCCGGTACTCAGGGGGACTATGGTTTCCCGGAATGGACCAGGGCTAGAGTGCAAATGGTGTGGTCAACATGTTTCTCGCTTCTAGTACAATGACTGCGATTCTTCAGGACCTAGTAAAAAACTACAATCTACAAAACATGACCTAATGATTAGTATCAGTTTAAATACAGCACATAAGTTGTACTACCTGTATGACACTGCTCCTACCTAAAAAGTGAAGACAAAGGAGAACATTACCACAGGTAAGTAACAACATGTGACCCTGTAGTGACCGTGAACACACTGTGAAGAAGTGACATACTAGTGCAAATAGTGACTAGTATGTGATTAAAACCAAGTTAAAAAGCTGGTAGCATCAGTATCCATTAGAACTACTACACGCACCTATGGAAACGGTGATACTGTTACTCACCTAAGGGTTAGAGTTATAGGGTGTCAACAGTACCCGGTGGAACTGACATCAAGGGAGAAGCCATAACCTTTCAGGCTGGGAAGAATAGGACAAAAGTGGGATGGTATTGAGAGGTAAACTCAAATGTAGGGCGCATATGTATCCTGCTGCCTCGGTGCAGGCGTTCTGTCTAGGGGTAGAAAGCCAAATGGTGGAAAATTGGCCAAGTAGTATGTGTTTGAGGCACTACACGGCACTACGTGAGAGTAATCTAAATATCCTCTATCCAGCCAGTGGTAACCAGTTGGTAGATAGTGGACTGGGCTGGGTTGGTATCTAACAATGGGGAGACGCTCCCATTGTAGTTGTATTATAAAGATATTGCAAAGATAGCGTCACAGTGAGTACTGGTCAAAAACGGATATTAATTCCTGGTAGCTGTAAAAGCGCACAATGCAAAACTGCTGTTTATTCCTCCCAGGGCCGCTATTAGAATAAGAGGAAAATAGTTAGAAAATAGTCAGGCAATAGGACCCTGCAGTGCGGTAAAGAGGTTTTAGTCATAAGGGTTGGAAATCTCTGTTGGTTTAGAAGGCGGTACACTTACTTTCTACTGCTCGTGTCAGGGCCAGTCAAGCCTACCCATCTCACCGGGTCCGGATAGTGGAAAGTCGGTCGTGTTCCTCTTCATTAAATAGCACCCAGGGTGTGTTCCACAGGATCCCAAACAGGAAGTAGAACCCGCCCGTAGATCATGTGGTTTCCCTCGCGAATCGGGCGGCCATGATGGAGTGGAGGGTAGTGTATAAAAATTAGTGAACACATTCAGGGTAATGTCACTAAAATGGCGGTGTCGCTCAGTGATAGGTGGGTAGTGATTAGCCTTATAAAGTGTGGTACGCCAAGGTAAGTATAATGGCCATGATAACTGTTGTACGACCAAGACAGCAGGTATACACTGATCCCAAACAGGAAGTAGGATCCGCCCGTAGATCATGTGGTTTCCCTCGCGAATCGGGCGGCCATGATGGAGTGGAGGGTAGTGTATAAAAATTAGTGAACACATTCAGGGTAATGTCACTAAAATGGCGGTGTCGCTCAGTGATAGGTGGGTAGTGATTAGCCTTATAAAGTGTGGTACGCCAAGGTATGTGTAATAGCCATGATAACTGTTGTACGACCAAGACAGCGGGTATACACTGAACTTAGCATAGTTCGCTGGGTGGATCAGGGATGTTTTGGAAGAGATGTGTTCACAGAGCACTCCACGGTATATCCTCATTCAATCCCTGGCTGTCGGTGGATAAGCGATGTATCCACCTCTGTTCCTTAAGAAAAAGACTGTGCTTGGATTTGTCTTGGGAGGATTCAAGAACTAACCAGGACAATGAGTCAGCCGTGTGGTTCTGTTCTAGGTAGTGCCTGCACATCTTGGTGTTTGTTTTCTTACAACGGAAGTTGCTTCTATGTTCAGAGATGCGGATTTTCACAGGGCGGGAGGTCATGCCTACGTACTGCAGACCGCATGGGCATCTCAACAAGTAGATACAGTTAGAAGTGTTGCAATTGGTATGGCCATGCAGTTCCCAGCGGAAAGTGTCCGTCAGGGGGATAGTTTTGTATGTGCTGGTGAAGGGGCACACACTGCAGGAGCCGCACTGATAATGCCCACGTAGAGGCGTTAATTGCCACAGGGTGGTTTGTTTAGGTGGCTCTGCCTTCCTCGGTCTGGTATGCACCAGAATATCCTTAATATTCCTTGACCTTTTGAAAGCAAATCTGGGCGGTGTAAAACTGAGATTGCCCGTGTTCAGAATTTGCCAGTGTCGTTTGATTATCTTTTTGATTTCGTTGGAAACTGGCGAAAAGGTGGTGACACAAGTAAGAAGATCTGACTCCTGTGTCGTCCGGGTCTTGTATTCAAGTAGGGCTCCCCTATGGTTATTTTTTGCACGTTTGCGTGCCCTAGAAATCTCTCTAGTGGGGTACCCTCTATCCCTCAGGTTTCTGGATAGTAAGGAAGACTCAGTTTTGTAATCTGACAGGTGGGAGCAATTGCGCCTGACCCGCAGAAATTGTCCGAAAGGCAGGTTCAGTCTCAAGGCCTTAGGGTGGTGGCTGGTAAAGTAGAGCAAACTGTTGCGGTCTGTTGGTTTGCGATACATAGTTGTATCAATTTTGCCCCCCTCCAGTCTAACGGTGAGATCCAAGAAGGCAATTTTGGATGCAGACGCCGTTATGGTGAAGTGGAGGTATTCGTTCAGCTGAAGAACTCCTTGTATAGGGTTTCAGTGCCTGTCCAGAGTACCAGGATATCATCAATGAACCTCCTCCATAGTTTGATGTTCAGATGGTAGGGGTTCTCTGGTCCATTGATGTGTCTTTCTTCGAAGTCTGACATGTAGAGGCAAGCTACCGAAGGGGCAAAAGTACTGCCCATAGAAGTGCCCTGGGTCTGGTGGTAGTATTGCCCTTTAAACTCAAAGTAGTTCTCCGTAAGGGCAAGGGTAGCACATTCCATAATAAAGGAAGGCGGCGTGGGGGAGCTCCATTCTTCTGCACTGAGGATTCTCTCAATCACTCCTAGTGTGGCCCTCTGGGGGATGTTAGTATAGAAGGCCTCCACGTCTAGGTTGATGAGAAAATCGATCTGGATATCCTCCTGTAGATTATCCAAGAGGCGTAGGACATCAGTGGTGTCCTGAACATATGAAGGTATTCGTTTGACCAGCGGCTGTAGAAAGTGGTCACAGAACTTTGATAAAGGCTCTAAGACAGAGTCGATGCCTGATACAATAGGGCGTCCTGGTACAGGGGTGGTCCCCTATGTATTTTCGGAAGGATGTAAAAATAGGGGACCTTGGGTTCTTTTTTTGATAGAAAGTCAGCCTCCTTCTTGGAGATCCACTCATGACATTCAGCAGTCTCGACCAGCCCAGTGATAGCTGTTTTCAGACGTTCAGTGGGGTTGGAAGGGATGGGGGTGTAGTATCGCCTATCCCCTAGTTGTCTAAGACATTCAGTGTCATAGTCAGTGGTATTCATTAGAACTGTCGCCCGCCTTTATCTGCCTGCTTAATGGTGATGGTCTGATCGTTGGCTAAGGAATCTAGCATCTGTCTCTCAGAATTAGAGAGGTTGTGATGTTTCTTGCCTGGTCTCATAGACCCAATGTCTTTGAGCACAGCCTGCTCATACGTTAGAATTTCATTGGGGACCATCCCGCTCCGATAAAGAGCCTCTCTTAGAGGTGAGCCCGTTGGGCATTGCACCGCCTGCCCGACGAGGAGCATTGCCGATGATGAAGCATGACACTCGCAAGGGTGTGTGAGGCCATTATATCCAACTAATTGGATACCCAGGGGTTGTCCTCCATTGAGCACTAACCCTTTTTCCCTAGTGATCTTTTCCTCTTTCCTGTCCTAAGGAACAGCCCAGTCATCTCTTTTTGTTGCTTTCATATCTGGGGCTACGACTGTGGCCGGACCTTCCATTCTCTTGTGAATGGTAATTAATGCCCTACTGGATCACAATTGATCCTTGTCTTCCCCTACCTTTTGTCATATTCTCTGTACGGCTAACCACCATGGGGACTCACTCTCAGGCGGGTAAGATTAGTTCATTCCCCCAACTTTTTATCCTCAGCCAATAACTGAGTGACTCAAGGGCCCGTTAAAATATTTTAAATTCTAAATAAAAAAAAATTTCGGGGCACCCCTATTTCTCCTTCTTTAACTTACATCTCCATCTCACCTCTCTATACCTGTACCACCACAAGATGGATGGACAAGGACTGAGTTTCGGTGACGATGATGCGGCAGCTATCCATAGACTACCATCCATTCTTGGCATCAATACAGAAACAGCCACTGGGAGTAGCTCAGCGGATTGGAAATCACTCTCCGATATGAAGAGAGAGTGGGTTAGAATTACCCTACATGGAGCACTCATGGCTGAGTATTTTAAGGCTAAAATAGCACCAAATGACCTTATCGTTAAGAACTTCCCCAGGATATTCTGGGAGGATGGCCATTTTAAGATCGAATGGTCACTAATCTCATGGAAGTGTACACACGACCTCCTTATTTTACTGGTCAATACCGCAAAACGATTAGCGGATGAGCTGCTCACCAAGATTCAGGCCGCGGAAAGTGCACTAAAGAGTGCCGGGCAGAATCTAGGCTTTAAAACCAAGCTGGCTGAATTGAACAAAGAAATATCTGAACATAAAGAATTTCTGATGAAACAGAAGGTAACTAAGTTACAGAAAGATATCCAGCGTTTCTCTAAAGAAAAGGTATATCCGTATCTCAAAGACGACTACGTCCCCCCTGGGACGGGATACCTTTCAGACTCCAGTGCCAATTCCTCCAGGAGAGGATCAAATAGTGACAGCAACTCGAGCGGTGACGATTGGCAATCACAACCCCGGAGGGGTAAGAGAGGTGGGAGACGTGGACAATCATTTTATCCACACCCTCCGCTCCAGGGCCCACCGTTTTGGCAATACCCCCATTTTCCACCCCTATGCCACCGTATGCACCCCAATAGCCACCTCAATTTGCCCCCCATGGCACTAACCAGCATCCTTTTTTAGACAAAGGCTGGGGCAGAGGGCGCGGGCGCAAGCGAGGAAACGGGCCAGACAAGAGGGTGCAATGGGAGGACACTCAGGGTCAAGGGATGGACACCCAGAGCAAGACAGCACGAAAATAAGCTTAGTAGTGAATCTCTCTTCACGCCAACTTACTGCAGGCGAAGAAGAAGTGCTTCAAAAGGGACTTGGGTTCGTCCCCACACCCAAGATTGACAATTTCCAACAGAGCTGTGAAATCCAAAACTTTTTTCGGAAGATCAGGTTGAGAGCCTTCTTTGATGGTAAACCACAAGAGACCCCAACTGACTCAGGTCTCCACAACCCTTCGAACTTCACCCCTCATAGCGGGATGGTCCCCAATGAAATTCTAACGTATGAGCAGGCTGTGCTCAAAGACATTGGGTCTATGAGACAAGGCAAGAAACATCACAACCTCTCTAATTCTGAGAGACAGATGCTAGATTCCTTAGCCAACGATCAGACCATCACCATTAAGCAGGCAGATAAAGACGGGGCGACAGTTCTAATGAATACCACTGACTATGACACTGAATGTCTTAGACAACTAGGGGATAGGCGATACTACACCCCCATCCCTTCCAACCCCACTGAACGTCTGAAAACAGCTATCACTGGGCTGGTCGAGACTGCTGAATGTCATGAGTGGATCTCCAAGAAGGAGGCTGACTTTCTATCAAAAAAAGAACCCAAGGTCCCCTATTTTTACATCCTTCCGAAAATACATAAGGGGACCACCCCTGTACCAGGACGCCCTATTGTATCAGGCATCGACTCTGTCTTAGAGCCTTTATCAAAGTTCTGTGACCACTTTCTACAGCCGCTGGTCAAACGAATACCTTCATATGTTCAGGACACCACTGATGTCCTACGCCTCTTGGATAATCTACAGGAGGATATCCAGATCGATTTTCTCATCACCCTAGACGTGGAGGCCCTCTATACTAACATCCCCCAGAGGGCCACACTAGGAGTGATTGAGAGAATCCTCAGTGCAGAAGAATGGAGCTCCCCCACGCCGCCTTCCTTTATTATGGAATGTGCTACCCTTGCCCTTACGGAGAACTACTTTGAGTTTAAAGGGCAATACTACCACCAGACCCAGGGCACTTCTATGGGCAGTACTTTTGCCCCTTCGGTAGCTTGCCTCTACATGTCAGACTTCGAAGAAAGACACATCAATGGACCAGAGAACCCCTACCATCTGAACATCAAACTATGGAGGAGGTTCATTGATGATATCCTGGTACTCTGGACAGGCACTGAAACCCTATACAAGGAGTTCTTCAGCTGGCTAAACACGCTGAACGAATACCTCCACTTCACCATAACGGCGTCTGCATCCAAAATTGCCTTCTTGGATCTCACCGTTAGACTGGAGGGGGGCAAAATTGATACAACTATGTATCGCAAACCAACAGACCGCAACAGTTTGCTCTACTTTACCAGCCACCACCCTAAGGCCTTGAGACTGAACCTGCCTTTCGGACAATTTCTGCGGGTCAGGCGCAATTGCTCCCACCTGTCAGATTACAAAACCGAGTCTTCCTTACTATCCAGAAACCTGAGGGATAGAGGGTACCCCACTAGAGAGATTTCTAGGGCACGCAAACGTGCAAAAAATAACCATAGGGGAGCCCTACTTGAATACAAGACCCGGACGACACAGGAGTCAGATCTTCTTACTTGTGTCACCACCTTTTCGCCAGTTTCCAACGAAATCAAAAAGATAATCAAACGACACTGGCAAATTCTGAACACGGGCAATCTCAGTTTTACACCGCCCAGATTTGCCTTCAAAAGGTCAAGGAATATTAAGGATATTCTGGTGCATACCAGACCGAGGAAGGCAGAGCCACCTAAACAAACCACCCTGTGGCAATTACCGCCTGTACGTGGGCATTATCAGTGCGGCTCCTGCAGTGTGTGCCCCTTCACCAGCACATACAAAACTATCCCCCTGACGGACACTTTCCGCTGGGAACTGCGTGGCCATACCAATTGCAACACTTCTAACTGTATCTACTTGTTGAGATGCCCATGCGGTCTGCAGTACGTAGGCATGACCTCCCGCCCTGTGAAAATCCGCATCTCTGAACATAGAAGCAACTTCCGTTGTAAGAAAACAAACACCAAGATGTGCAGGCACTACCTAGAACAGAACCACACGGCTGACTCATTGTCCTGGTTAGTTCTTGAATCCTCCAAAGACAAATCCAAGCACAGTCTTTTTCTTAAGGAACAGAGGTGGATACATCGCTTATCCACCGACAGCCAGGGATTGAATGAGGATATACCGTGGAGTGCTCTGTGAACACATCTCTTCCAAAACATCCCTGATCCACCCAGCGAACTATGCTAAGTTCAGTGTATACCCGCTGTCTTGGTCGTACAACAGTTATCATGGCCATTACACATACCTTGGCGTACCACACTTTATAAGGCTAATCACTACCCACCTATCACTGAGCGACACCGCCATTTTAGTGACATTACCCTGAATGTGTTCACTAATTTTTATACACTACCCTCCACTCCATCATGGCCGCCCGATTCGCGAGGGAAACCACATGATCTACGGGCGGATCCTACTTCCTGTTTGGGATCAGTGTATACCTGCTGTCTTGGTCGTACAACAGTTATCATGGCCATTATACTTACCTTGGCGTACCACACTTTATAAGGCTAATCACTACCCACCTATCACTGAGCGACACCGCCATTTTAGTGACATTACCCTGAATGTGTTCACTAATTTTTATACACTACCCTCCACTCCATCATGGCTGCCCGATTCGCGAGGGAAACCACATGATCTACGGGCGGATCCTACTTCCTGTTTGGGATCAGTGTATACCTGCTGTCTTGGTCGTACAACAGTTATCATGGCCATTATACTTACCTTGGCGTACCACACTTTATAAGGCTAATCACTACCCACCTATCACTGAGCGACACCGCCATTTTAGTGACATTACCCTGAATGTGTTCACTAATTTTTATACACTACCCTCCACTCCATCATGGCTGCCCGATTCGCGAGGGAAACCACATGATCTACGGGCGGGTTCTACTTCCTGTTTGGGATCCTGTGGAACACACCCTGGGTGCTATTTAATGAGGAGGAACACGACCGGCTTTCCACTATCCGGACCCGGTGAGGTGGGTAGGCTTGACTGGCCCTGACACGAGCAGTAGAAAGTAAGTGTACCGCCTTCTAAACCAACAGAGATTTCCAACCCTTATGACTAAAACCTCTTTACCGCACTGCAGGGTCCTATTGCCTGACTATTTTCTAACTATTTTCCTCTTATTCTAATAGCGGCCCTGGGAGGAATAAACAGCAGTTTTGCATTGTGCGCTTTTACAGCTACCAGGAATTTATATCCGTTTTTGACCAGTACTCACTGTGACGCTATCTTTGCAATATCTTTATAATACAACTACAATGGGAGCGTCTCCCCATTGTTAGATACCAACCCAGCCCAGTCCACTATCTACCAACTGGTTACCACTGGCTGGATAGAGGATATTTAGATTACTCTCACGTAGTGCCGTGTAGTGCCTCAAACACATACTACTTGGCCAATTTTCCACCATTTGGCTTTCTACCCCTAGACAGAACGCCTGCACCGAGGCAGCAGGATACATATGCGCCCTACATTTGAGTTTACCTCTCAATACCATCCCACTTTTGTCCTTTTCTTCCCAGCCTGAAAGGTTATGGCTTCTCCCTTGATGTCAGTTCCACCGGGTACTGTTGACACCCTATAACTCTAACCCTTAGGTGAGTAACAGTATCACCGTTTCCATAGGTGCGTGTAGTAGTTCTAATGGATACTGATGCTACCAGCTTTTTAACTTGGTTTTAATCACATACTAGTCACTATTTGCACTAGTATGTCACTTCTTCACAGTGTGTTCACGGTCACTACAGGGTCACATGTTGTTACTTACCTGTGGTAATGTTCTCCTTTGTCTTCACTTTTTAGGTAGGAGCAGTGTCATACAGGTAGTACAACTTATGTGCTGTATTTAAACTGATACTAATCATTAGGTCATGTTTTGTAGATTGTAGTTTTTTACTAGGTCCTGAAGAATCGCAGTCATTGTACTAGAAGCGAGAAACATGTTGACCACACCATTTGCACTCTAGCCCTGGTCCATTCCGGGAAACCATAGTCCCCCTGAGTACCGGCTATCCTTGATTTTATTTGTGGCAGAGGACCACCAGAATAAAAATTGCTTTCCGGTACCTTAGGCCACATTTTATCCTCACCCACACTATCTACTCTGTCCTGGCCCCTCACCCCCACTTCACTCATAGGCAGTTGGATAAAAGATCTCCGATAAAGAGCCCCTCTTAGAGGTGAGCCCGTTGGGCATTGCACCGCCTGCCCGACGAGGAGCATTGCCGATGATGAAGCATGACACTCGCAAGGGTGTGTGAGGCCATTATATCCAACTAATTGGATACCCAGGGGTTGTCCTCCATTGAGCACTAACCCTTTTTCCCTAGTGATCTTTTCCTCTTTCCTGTCCTAAGGAACAGCCCAGTCATCTCTTTTTGTTGCTTTCATATCTGGGGCTACGACTGTGGCCGGACCTTCCATTCTCTTGTGAATGGTAATTAATGCCCTACTGGATCACAATTGATCCTTGTCTTCCCCTACCTTTTGTCATATAGGTACAATCTTACCTTCAATTTTTAAAGAATGTATTATCCCATTTACCCATGCAGTTCCCTGACTGCCACAGGTATCTCCTTTAGAATATATGGACATAAAGCAAAGAGCTATATCTATATGTTGTGTTATCCTGATGGGAAATTACATTTTATAGTATGATTTAAAGTGGTTGATTTAATATTACCTAAACCAATCACACTAATATTGCCTATGTCCACTAATTAAAACAGCAACAATGCCACATTTCACTAAATGTTTTTCTTGGTTATTTGCTTTTAGGGGCACAAGAGAAGAAGAGACATCACCCCTCAGTACTGCACAACAGAAGGCGTGTACTGTGATGTCAGTCCTCTAAACTCTTCCCCTTGTGCAGCTTAGTGCCCCTGCCAACCGAGAGCTTTAAGATGGCCTCAAAGAATGTTGCTATCAAGAAATTGGTCAGTGAGAAGAAGCAGCTTTCCACCAGTGGCATGTCTGCATAAACCTTTTTTAGACAACGTATTGTTTGCATGCTGTACGAGCTTGCAGGGAGCAAGCTGCGAGCAGCACTCCCGCAACAAGTGCACCACCCTAATCTGAGCCCAAGATCATGTCTGTCAGTAAGGCAGCCACTGCAATCATGGTGATGCCAATGAGCAGTAACATTGAATTGGATTTGTCCCTTTTACAAAGTGGTACCCAATCATTTCAGGAAACAGAGCAAACCGGACAGCAGCCACAACCAGCAATAGCACATATTACTGATATTGGAGCAGAACAGGAGGTCGAGCTTCCTGCTGCGCAAGAACCTCCTCTTTTAGATCATTGGCTCCCACATCCCCAGCAAAGAAAAAGAAGGATACTACTCCACCATCTTCTCCAGGCAGCACTATTGATGATGAAGATAGGGACATGGAGTGGTGTGGAGTGACAGAGTCCAAAAGATGCCAGGAGAGGCAAGGGAAAAGAAAAGTTCCTGAAATTCTTAGAAGTATGGAAGGAGAAGACAAGGAGGATGACAACGATAAGCTAGTAATTGTGGAAGGTGACACAGAGGAGTCTGGCATTGCTATTCACCCTGCTCAAAGGGATGTGGCACAGGTAGCACCGCTAGCTCCCATATGTGGAAAGCCACAAATGAGACCTGCACCAACATCTACCTCTGTAGAAGTATTCACTGCAGAGAGGTAAGTGATGACACACCCACCAACCTCCAGTTCTCCTTCAGGCATTGGCAGTGGCTCTCCTTAGTTTGGGACTTTTTTACAGTTAGCAAAGAGGGGTACCACATTGCAGAATGCACCATTTGCCACATAAATGTTGTACAGTTATGCCTGGTTCATGGTATGCTACTGGAGGCCAAACCACCCATTTGAAAAAACATCATGCAACCCGATGAGAGGAGCCCCTTAAACAAATTGCTGAATGTGGGTGTGGTGGGAAAGGTGAAGGTAAGGAGAGCCCAGGGAAAATCATCTACAAGTCCAATCAGAGTCGGAAGTGATGATGAAAAAGAAGAGGGTGACATCCTCACACAAAGCAGCCATGTCCCCAAGCAGAGTGCCAGCAGATTTCAACCCACCATAATGACTTCACAATGGCACAAGAAGACTCAGTGACATTGAGTGAGATGGACACACCACACCATATAGTAACTGCCCACCTTGATGC
This sequence comes from Triturus cristatus, assembly GCF_964204655.1. NCBI lineage: Eukaryota > Metazoa > Chordata > Amphibia > Caudata > Salamandridae > Triturus > Triturus cristatus. The sequence continues at coordinate 714,482,647 of NC_140584.1, read as the reverse complement.
GCACTAGGTCTATCACCACCTACTTCTCAAAAGTGACCAGCATCAGTGGCCCGAGAAGATAAGAAAAAACAGGCTACTTTGTGGACATGTTTATGCAGGAGGGGCCTTCCAAACACAACCACCCAACGGCACGTTTGTACAATGGGTAGCTGGCAAAAAGTTTAGCGCTGGACCCCCTCCCATTTTCTTTTGTGGAAGGAGTGGGAATCTTAAAATTTGTGGCAACTATCTGCTCTAAAAGAATGGTTCCAAGTTGAGCCAATTTTGCCAGCCTTGCTGTTCCAGCACTGCATCACAATGTGCTGCAATTGGTTGGACAAGCTTTGCATCAAAGTTTTGCTCCCACTATCCACCTGATGACAGACATGGGGACCAGTTGTCAAGCGACTGATTACATATGCATCGCTGCACACTGGATCTCTTTGGCAGGGGTTTTGAGAGCATTCAGTGTCATGCAACAGAACCCATGTTCATCATGGAGAAATCACATGCAGCTGCAAACATCATGAACAAATGTAACAGCAAGGTGTATGAATGGTTACAACCCTGAAGTCTGATTTTTTTGCCAGGGACAACAGCAGTAAGATAGTCAAGGCCAAGGCAGATGGTGGCTGTGAGAAGGTGGCCTGATATATGATGTCCACTAATGTAAGTGGGCACGTTGCACCAGTCCAGACAATCCTTATGGCAATTTAAGAGGTCTCAGACAACCTTAGAAAGCTATCCAAGTGGTAGTTGTGGAGAGCAGCCTTCAGGTTTAGTCTTAAAGGAGTGTAAAGCAGCTTGTTTTACTAGTATGCAATCGTATAGCATAAATTAAATGAAAACAAACCTCAAAAGGTATTTCCAAAAATATGTTATTTTTTATATAATACACTCTAGTATGGTATCTCCCACTCGGAGATATATACAAAGCACACAATACTAGGGGTGGGCGGAATTTGCGAAAGTGACTTTCGCAAATTATCGCGAAAATGTTAAAAAGCTCCGCAAACACGCGGAAATATCGCGAAGATGCGGAAGTTTTTTTCCCGCCCATTCGCGGTATTTTCTGCATGGTCGCGGCTCACCAACTTACCCATGCGGTTGCTCGTGGGCGCGGCCATCTTGTTTTCACTCTTCTTGCGGTGCATGATCGCGAGGAGAAAGACGTGATCGTGCGACCAATGACATTACTGCGGGCGCGAACTGTCGCGAGACAGCGCAAATGGCTACCAACAATCCAACATCTCGTGGAGAACGCGACCGGATCGGGAAAACTTGTCGGCGAACTCGGGGATTCAGGTAAGGCGATCGCGCGCGAGAATGTATTATTTTACAGCGCGAGCAAGAAACAAATTATCACTAAGCTGCGGAATGCGGAAATTTTGACATTTTCGCCCTCTCCGCGGAACGCGAAAATGTCAAATTATCGCAATTTCCGCAAGCGGAACGGAAATTTAGCCCAGGCCTACACAATACTAGAGCAAAGAAATCACAGTAAATAGCACTAATACACAGTGGGCTCCAGGGGAGGACCAAACCATATACTAAGAAAGTGGTATAAGAACCACTACTCGAGTCAGGACAATGTCGAGAGGTTGTAGAATTGCTGGAGACCCAAGGAACCACCCAGGGTAAGTAGACAGGGACCCCACAGAGGGCGCATGCAGTGTGAGAATACGACAGAGGGATCCTTACTACCCTACGTGTAAGTCGCAGTTGGATTTTTAAAGATGAGCAACCCTTCCCAGTGGACCCTGAGGAAACACTGTGGAAGACACAAGGTAGGAGAGCCACTCCACCCATGGATACCATGGTACCCAAGTTACCTTTCCCAGGAAAGCCGAGTGCATATGTGTGAAGTGGCATCGATAACCACCGTCGAACCCAATGGTGGACTTCAGGAAATTGCCACTGCTGGAAGAGGAGAAAGTGTCCGTAAGAATACAAACATAGATTCTTGATGAAGAGTACCTGAAAGCAGAGGAGACAGAGTCTGGGTCACTTGAGAATGACTAGGGGCTCAGTAGACGAATGCCCACCGATGTTGGGTGCTTCAGGTACATGTTGATGACCTTGACTCTGCAGCAGTGGGGACAGGGCAATGCTGAGGACAACCAGGAGCCGTATATGAGCTGTCCCACAAAGGATTTAGAGTGCTGAGGGGTCGGTGTCCTGCAGGAGCACCAACAAGCCTTGGCAAAAGCAACCCATGCAGGAGGTCAAGAAGTTGCAGGAAGATGACCAGCAAGGTCCAGGAGACTAACCCTAAGAAGGGGAGTCAGGGCAAGCCCAAAGCAATCAGGGGAGCCCAAAGAAGATGTAGTTGACCCTCCACAGGACCCACAGGTCGAAGGCACTGAAGTCGCAGGAGGACCTCATGCAGCTTTACAAAACAAACTATGGAGCACACGGTGTGATGTGGGTGAAGATCTTTGCAGGAGAAGTTGCCAGAGGTTGGGGCTACTTGGACCCCAATGCACTTGCTGCAGAATTGCCCGCAGGCATTTGCACTTGCAAAAGTACGCAGATTGCAGGGTTTAAGGTATTGCAGCCCCCATGAGGGATTCTGGCCTCAAACTGGGTGAGAGGGCAGCTCAGGCCTCATGGGACGTGAAAATCTACCTCCTATGTTGTTTAACCCTTTGGAGTATGTAGGAGCTCAGGATCAGCAGACCAGTCAGCAGTGTTGCGGTGCCTGCGGATGCTCCACAGGCCCTACAAAGATCCTGTATGGTGCATAGGCACAGATGAGGCAGCAGACTGAAAGGAAGATGAATTCAGGCCTTAACGAAGTCCAGAGTGCCCAGACAGGGGAAGTGAAGTGCTTTCAGTTCTGAATCTTGTCCACGATGAATCTAGGGACCTACACCAAGGTAAGCCCTAAAGTACCCCAAGGACAGGGTTGGGAAGATTCAGGTGATACTCCCAGGGAAGGGTCTGCACAGGGGGGAGGTTACTCCCATGTCCTTTGTCCAGTTTCGCACCAGAGCGGGAGCCAACAGCTTACAGGGCTGGTTTGAACTGGACTATGCAAAGGGATACCAAATGTACCCCTCATACTGACTTTCATGCACAGTCAAGCGCACCCACCCAGCACTAATATACTAAATTCTGTCTGGGAGGTGGTCACAGCTCCCTGTGACAGGATGCCTATTGTTTTGCCTTCACTTGCTCAGGCTTGGCTCAGAAGCAGGAGGGCAGAAATGGGTCTCTGGTCAGCAGCAACCATTTTGTGCTGTCCGGGACAAGAAGGCTGGTACCGGGAAAACTGAGAGCCAAACGGAGGGCTCTGCCAGTGCTTAGAATCATACTTCCCACACAGTTTATGGTGTGAGAGTATGACTCCAACACGTTTGATACCAAACATGATAGGATTAATTACAGCCGTTTTCAAGATGGTCATCACGTGGTTACGCGGTGCTCCTCTATATAGTATATGGCTGCTTCAGTGGCACCCTCTCACTTAGAACCAAGCACCCTGAACTCAGGATTGTAAAGGCCTGATATAGGGGTGATTTATAGGATTTAAGTGCAGTGACCCTTAGATGTAGTAAACCTATATCTTAAGTAAGTGGTGCATGCACCAACTTACACAGGCTGAAATGGCAGGCAAGTAGTTCCATTTTTAATGGTCTCTCAAGGGTGGAATAATGCATGCTTCAGCCCATGGGAGACCTCTGGGGTACCTATGCCCTGGATACATGGGGACCATATACTAGGGACTGACAAGGGTACCCCAGTATCCAATCTGGGATCTACCTAGGTACTGAACGCAATGGTTTAGGGAGAAAGCAGATAGACTGGGGTCCTGATTAGCAGGTTCCCAGTCAGACTAGTCAAAACCTGCTTTGCACCAGGCAAAAAAGGATCCTACCTTCCTACATAACCCCCAAACAAAAGGAGATAAGGCTAACCATGCCCAGTTGAGAATTTATTTCCTAAGTGGCCATAGAGGGAAGGTCCTGCATTTGCATGGATACTCCTCATCCTATGGTCCCCTGAGAAGTACCTCCCAGGTAGGGCCTTGGATCCTCTCAAAACTTTGGGGTGACTACCTGTAATCTGTTTGATCCAAAAAAGAGGCTGATGGGGTGTCTGAGTTGGGAAGTGAGGCCCTAACAGGGTCGGTCTCAGCTTCCTCAAAGCACTGGTCATCATGTAGGCCTTTCTTTCTAGGAGTGACTGTTATCTATCCCTAGGGTCAACCTCTGGCTGCCTACAGCTTTTGGTTTATCCCTTCTGGTTGGAACAATGGAGGGCCAGTGAAGGTTTGGGACAGCCTGGTGCTATGTTTTTCTTTGCCCAACAAAGTCTATCTGGGGATGTCATTGCCTAAGGGCAAGACAGATCCCTCAGATTGCTGAGGATTATCCAGCTGCCAGGTACTACTAGACTGGGGGTTCTTCATCTGTGGACGAGGGGAGTCCTTCTGGCAGTGGGCCCTTAAGGGTCCACTGACATCCCTGACCTCTGCAGCCCTAGGCTGACTGAGTCTGGGCGAGAGGGGCAGAATACCTTCTCCAGACTGGGTACCTTCTTAGAAGGTTCTCCTTCCCTCAGTGGGTCCTACAGGACAGTCCTTACCACCTCTGGAGATGTTCCTTCACAAGGGGTAGGATCAGTTTCTTGAGGAGGCTGATCCTAACCAATAGTCTGGGGGGGAAATACTTTTCTTCATCCCCTTTGCTCTTTGGTGGAGCAGAGTGGGTCCTTCTTTCAGGTTTCACTGCTCCTGAACTTCCCTGTGGTTGGACTGGGGCCCTAGGGTCACACCACCTTTGGCAGAGAGGCCTATCATTTCTAGATGTGCCTTCAGTTCCACTTCAACCCAGTCTGAGGTTTTCAGATCATTGCCCAAGAGGCAATCTGCAGGCAATTTTGGGGACACTGCAACTCTTTTGGGACCAGTGAGCCCTCCCTAGCTGAGATTGACTACGGCCATGGGATGGTCTGTTCTAACACCATCAGTGTTGGTCACCTGGTACTTGTACTCAGGTAAAAGTTGAAGTTGGGGCACTTGATTTCCTGTAACCATGGTGACACTAGCTCATGTGTCCCTATAGGCTACAGCTTTCTGACCATTGATAAGAGGTTCCCGTCTGTACTTTCCCAAAGTTTTGGGACATTCAGTAAAAGTGGCAAACCCCATTCCATCATCACAGACTAAGGTGGCCTGTGAGGGAGATCTGCCTAGGCCAGTATCCATCTCAGTACCCCACGAGAACCCATCTGAATTTTTCGGTGTGCTACTACTACCTGGGGGAGTACTGCCAGGAGCACTAATGGGTACTGTAGTAGTAGGACGAATATTATCCTTGTTGCTGGCCTTGGGGCAATCAGTATCATATTTCTTGTGGCCTTGCTTTTTACAAACAAAGCAATAAGGTTTCTTCTCAGGGGAAGCAGGAGTTTGGGACCTCACAGAGAGGAGGACTTTTGAGGACCTTCAGAGGACCTCTCTTTAGACTTATCCCCACCTTTCTTCTGGGTTTTAGAAGTATCTTTCTTCTGGTCAACACCACCTTTGTTCTTCTGCTTAAACCTGGTTCTGACCCATTTATCTGCCTTCTTTCCCAATTCTTGGGGAGAAGTCAAATCTGAGTCCACCAGGTACTGGTGCAAAAGGTGGTTTTGACAATTATTAAGGATCTGCTCCCTCATAATCAAATTGTCCAATCCTAAGTATTAATGCACTTTGCCTCCAAGCAACCAACCTTCCAGGGCCTTTATAGCACTATCCACAAAGTCTACCCAGTCCAACTTACCCATGTGGTTGCTTGCGAGTGTGGCCATCTTGTTTTGAGTTGTCTCGCGGTGCATGATCGCGAGAAGAAAGACATGGTCGCAAATGGCTAAAAACAATACAACATCTCATGGAGAACGCGACCGGATCAAGAAAACTTGTCGGCGAACGCAGGGATTCAGGTAAGGCGATCGCGCGCGCGCGAAAATGTATTATTTTACAGCGCGAGCAAGAAACAAATTATCGCCAAGCTGCGGAAACCGGAAATTTTGCCATTTTCGCGCTCTCCGCGGAACGCGAAAATGTCAAATTATCGCAATTTCCGCGAACGGAACAAAATTTTCACCCAGGCCTAGTTTTGACCCAGATTTAAAACTACCTGCTCTTTTTTTTTTGGCCACTTCAACAACCAAATCCAGCCAAGTCTGCAAGACTCCTGTTGGTTGTACTCCTTACGTTCTTTGGGTTCTTTTCTCTTTGCGCAGTGCTCTTGCACTGTCCAACCGGGAAAAACATACACTCCCCCACACTCCTCATACAATAGTTTATCAGAACCTACGCACCTGTGGCCCCCCTCAAAACCACTGCCTCAGGTTTAACGTGCTGCCAGCTATGGTGCAAAAGAATTTGCCGATTTGCGAGTCAAGGTTCGAGGGCTAAGAGAGACTCCACTCCAGCTCAAGACCCGGAGGATCAGGAGAGTCACAAACACCGCAGCTCACTCAGCTCCCCTGCCGCCCACTCATGGAGGCGGGGGAGCCAAGTCGACAATGTCTGCGCTGGGTCAGGGGCTTAATGCGTCCTTCTCAGCCCAGAGACTCAGGGCTGAAACTTAGTTCGACGTTTTCATCCCTACTTCATTAGGGGGGGGAAACTTCCTGAGCCACTCACCGCTGGTCATGGAACCAAAACTGCAGTCGCAGCCACAGCAATCAGATATCCGTGAGCAATACGCAGTGAGAAACCACCTCTATCCGCCGGCTGCCAGGTCCCTCAGGAGCATGGTCGGTTATACTCGCTCTCACTTGGCTTTGCTTGCTTGACCCCTGCTCAACCCCCGCAGCCACCTACTGCTTGCCGCTTGCTGATGGCAGCTTGCAGGCGGAGCAGGGGGACCGAGGGGAGAACTGAAATTCCGTAGGCTGACCTCCCAAAATTGAGGCGGTTTTGGCGGCGGTTCTCTCAGAGCGCCGTTCTCTGTTACTGCTCCTCCTCGGATACTGCCAGCTGTGTGCAAAAGCCGGACTGGCTCAGGAGTCACTGTGGAGGTGGGGAGTCAAAAGTTACTAGAAATGGAGGTCCCTACTTACCGTTTAGAATTATTGGATTCTGCAGAGGAGGATTTAGACCTCCTTGGTCTACTCTGCACCTTCCCAGGAGGATCAAAGAGGACATCCTCTTGTCCTCTGTGTTCACCGATCTGGGAGGTCTGAATTGTCCTGGTAGGATCCATCAGCCACACCTCCGTATGAAAAGGATGCCTATTGTTCTGCCTTGCTCATGCTTGGCTCAGAAGCTGGGGGGCAGAAAAAGGTCTCTGGTTGACAGCAACCATTTTGTGCTATCAGGGACTAGAACGCTGATACCAGGAACACTGAGAGACTAACAGAGGGCTCTTCAGGTGGGTGGAATCATACCTCGCACACCGGTAACAGTGTGGTGGGTATGATTCCAACATGTTTGACATCAAACACAATAGGGTTTGTTGCAGCCATTTTCGAGATGGTCATTGCGCTGTCACGTAATGCTCCTCTGTATCAGTATATGGCTGCTTCACTGGTAACCCAGGAGAATGGACTCCGTAGGCTGCAGGGGTGTCCTGCCCATGCAGGGGCACCCTCTCACTTAGAACTAAGCACCCTGCCTTCAGGATTGTAAAGGCCTTCTAGACAGGTGACATAGTTTTCATAGGTTTTAAGTGCAGTAACCCTTAGATATAGTAAACCTATATCTTCAGTAAGTGGTGCATGCACCAACTTACACAGGCTGCAATGGCAGGCCTGTAGTTCCATTTTGAATGATCTCTCATGGGTGGCATAATGCATGCTTCAGCCAATGGGAGACCTCTGGGGTACCTATGCCCTGGGTACATGAGACCATATACTAGGGACTGACAGGGGTACCCCAGTATCTAATCTGGAATGTACCTAGGCACTGAACACAACAGTTTAGGGAGAAAGCAGATAGACTGGGGTCCTGATTAGCAGGATCCCAGTCAGACTAGTCAAAAACTAGCTTAGCACCAGGCAAAAAGTAGGGGTACACATGCAGAAGGATCACACCTTCCTACAGTGACTATTTCAAGGTCCTGTGTTAAGTGCATTGCATCAACCTGGTGGTGCAAGAAAGAAGACAGATTGGGAAAGCTATGACTATGGATGTGGACAAAAGTTGCCAATTAAAATGCCAGACACCCATGCTACTCCCTTTTAAGGGTTTGCACATGAGAAGTTAGCAAAAAGGACAGCACGATGGTCAAAGCTATCCCATTGCAGCATCTGCTACAGGACTAGCTAAAGAAAGGTGTCTGAAAGGTTCCAACTCTCAGATGTGAAGAAAAACACAGAAGCGCATGCCCTGGTTGAGAGCTGAATCGTTTGCTTGGCTCTTAAATCACCTCATCCAAACAGTATATCTGTGCCACGCTACTTGATCTACATTACAAAATAATTCTGCCCAATTTCATTCCTTTTTCTTAAGGGGATGTTTCAAAATGCAAGAGGTGGATTGTGGAGCAAAACAAAGACCTAGAAGAAGAACACCTGGAAATTAGAGTCCCACTCTGCTGTTCTAGGGTGCTACCTTCAGCTTCAAGGTAAGGTGGTCCTGTCTCACAGCAGCCAACATCAGAAAACAAAGCACCGGCAACAAAAGCAACAGAATGATCAGACCCAACCTCTGCATTGGATTGATATCAAATGGTAGGGCATAAGTCCAGTGCAGAGGCAATAGCAAATGAGGTCGAGCAATTGGCAGTAGCAGTGATCCTTCAGAGGATGCTCCGGGAATTTCTGGATGATCCAAAATAGATCTATGTGGATAACATCCCATTTATGTATTGGCATTGGAAGATTAGCCAATGGCCTGAGCTCAGCAGGCTGGCAATAACGTATCTGGCATGAAATGTAGTCAGTGTGCCTGCTGACTGTAATAAAGTAAATCCACACCAGATGAAGATATGTGGTAAGAGGTATTTATTACAGCCTCAACCAACAGCCAGCACATCAACTGTCATCATAGAACCCTCACATGACAGAACCTCAGAACAAGCTGGTTCCATGCCTAGTGTTCTGGCATGGAGCCATGTTACATCATTACACTTCTTCCTCTTTACATTAGAACAAAAGTAACATGAGAGCAATAAACACATTTGAACAACAAGAAAAAGAAGGTAGAAAGAACTACACAAAATCACGTAAATGCAAAGGAAACCTGCGTGTTCTGACACCCCTACAAGTACTATCAGACCTTACATCAATGTCTGAGGGAAAACGATAAGAAGTATCATCCCTCCTGTCGGCCACACCACACCCCCGAAAATGTGCTACACGACTATGATTCCAGATGCGACCATCATCCGTCTTGACAGCATTTTTAAACAGCTTAATGATAGTTTTTGGAGAGGTATATTTTGACCAATTTTGACACCCAACAGGAGCTCTGACCTTTACTTTATCTCCAACCTCAAAATTTGTAACTTTCGCATTATTCCTTCTATCAACATAAATCTTCCTTTTGTTTTGCAGAGACACTTCTTTGTCTCTCCATTCCCCAATACCATTGTCTTTCAAACCCTTCCCAGCAACCATCCAGCCAGGACACAAACAAGTATTTGGAGACCTTCCCCTGAGCAGTTCAAAAGGAGTCTTCCCCGTTGATGCATGAGGAGTGTACCTGTAGGCTGTTATACGACACTGCAGTTCTTTTCTCCAATCTAAACAGTTTACCTTTGCTAATTGTATACTCTCCTTTAAAGTCCTGTTAAATCTCTCCAAAGCACCATTTGCCTCTGGATGATATAATGCAATTTTTTTATGTTCAATTCCACATTTTACAAAATACTCCTCCATCTGAGCAGAACAGAACTGCGGACCATTGTCAGAAAGAATAGAGTTAGGAAAACTCTCTCGTTTGAACACAGATTCTAAAAAACTGATCACAGAAAGAGAAGTGATCTCTCTCACCAAACTCACCTCCACCCATCGTGAATACAAATCCAGCAACACCAACAGGTAAGGTGTCTGATGTTCTCCATGCAATGGTCCCACAATATCGATAGCTAATTCATCCCATGGACTTTTTGGTAAACTTCTACAAACCATAGGTGAATATCTTGGTTTGAGCACCTTATCACTAGCTTGACAAGGCGTACACTCCCTAACAGTACGTTCCACCATCAAATCTAATCCAGGCCACCATAAATCCTGTCGGATGCTCTCTTTGGTTTTAGAAATGCCCATATGCCCCTCATGAGCCATGTTCACGATGACTTCTCTCAAACTCAATGGGGGAATCATTCTTGTGCCCCTCATTGGAACCCCATCAACAACAGCTAACTCATTCGCAACTAAGGACCAAGGTTTAACCAGACTTCGAGACTTATGCTGTTCCAAAAGAGACATCACAGAACACAATTCACTATCCTTTTGCAACTCATCCCTCCATTCATCTTCCTTTACAGCCCCCAGCGTAACGTCACAAACTCTTATGCCACACTCAGCATCACACTGATCATTTTCATCCTGAGATTTATCATTCTCTACCACCTCCACCAATCTCGACAGACAGTCTGACGTTACATTTGCCTTTCCTGGAATGTATTCAAACATGAAGTTATACTCCTGTAAGGAAATGACCCATCTCCTGATCCTCGAGGAAATTGAGTCCAAACCCTTCTTCTCAAAAATTTCTTTCAGGGGTTTATGATCAGACCTGACAACGAAAGAAGATCCCCACACGAACTTTCTGAACTTGTTTATGGCCCAGAAAATTGCCAACGCTTCCTTCTCTATAACAGAATAACCTATCTCCGCACCTTTCAAACATCTGATCCTCAGTACCTGCTCAAACAGCTTTCTACAAGGCTCTTTCAACCGCAATTTCCCACTTTTCACTGCTTGAACATGCTTCAAAACGCTGGATCCTCATCCAGCACGTCTCTGTAAGTTATCACCTTTTTTTTTCTGAAATAATCCAAGCTCTTCCTTCTTTGTTGCTGTTGAGGCTGTCCCTTCCTCTGGGTTCTTTTCTCCGCCCAAACGTCGCCAGTGTAATAAAGTAAATCCACACCAGATGAAGATATGTGGTAAGAGGTATTTATTACAGCCTCAACCAACAGCCAGCACATCAACTGTCATCATAGAACCCTCACTTGACAGAACCTCAGAACAAGCTGGTTCCATGCCTAGTGTTCTGGCATGGAGCCATGTTACATCATTACACTGACCATGTGTTCAGTGCAGTTGGTATAATTGTTACAGTGAGAAGGACCAGTCTCTGACTTCAAAATGTGGAGAGATTGACCAGGATTAAAATTAACCAATATTTCATACTGCAAAATTACACCATTACTGAAACACCACAGGAGGAGGAGGATTGGTCAGAATCAAGTGAGTTAGCTGACCAACTTCTGGGTGAGCCACCTGAGTTTGAGGATGAACTCTACTTCCTGGACTGAGTATGCCAGTGCCACCAAAGAACTTTTCACTTCTTTCTCGGTGAACTTCTTTCTTTGTCAAAAACCACCAAAAAGTAGCTAGTGGAACATTATGTTTGTGTCAGATTTATGCTATCCCACCATTTTTTAGTCACACATATGGGCAGATTGCAGTTCGACCAGTGTACAGTAAAGACGCCTCCACACTTCCTTAATGAAATTGGAGACATTGCCTGCCTCCCTCGCACACTTATCCTTTTTTGCATCACTTAGCAGGCCTGCCCTAGTAGATCGTTCGTTAATTTACAAGAGTGCCAATACCAAATTCAAATGTGTTACCTTCATCAAGGAAACAATTGTGTACCTGCTACCTAACCTACCTGTGCTTGGATTGGGAGAGGTAACTACAACTATTGCAACAATGAGTTAGTGATTGTGAGTAAAGATTGATGATTTATGTGGTGGCAGACAGTGAGGAAGGGTGTTCAACTGTAATTTTTAAACTTTAAACTTCCTGAATAACAGGTCAACATTTTTCCTGAAGGTGACTGGCCTTCACACGCTTACTTAGTGAAAATTAACCGGTATGGTTCACTCCTATCTTGCTCTTTTTCATTAGCTAGCAGGGCTGCACCAAAAGATCATTTGATTTCCAACACTACCAAATTCTAATTTGTTTCTTGCATCAAAGCAGAGATACACGTGTGTACCTACCACCGTGCTTGGATTGGAACAGGTAGCTATTGCACCAATGAGTCATATATTATTGAATAATTGTGAGTGATGATTGATGAGTCATGTGGTGGAAGACAGTGAGGGAGGATGGTCAACTAATTTGTGAACTTGATTTAGATGGTTTGCAATACTTGGGGCATGAATAATTGATGATAATCTTTTCCTGAAGGTGAATTTGCCCTTTCACACTTAGCAAGATTTAGCTGCAGGGCCCACTCCTTTTTTCTTGTTCTTCAGAGACCACACCAGTGCCTTTTACTTAACAAACAAAAGCCTATACAAAATGCTATAATTCTGTTTCTCTACTTGTTCTTCAACAGCAATGCACTACATGTCTATATTCGGTCAGGACTGGGACGGATTTACTCAGAGTCAGGAGGAGGATGGAAGAATTCAGGGTGGGACTACCTCATCAACAGCTAGAAGAAAGAAGTTATCAACTTCATTGGGAAACCATGACTCTGAGGCCTAGTACTCAGCTATGTGGAATGGAGAGAGGTGCGTTGATTTGGGAAATGCTGCTGAGTGTGTGTTGTACTGGTGGCAAAAGTGAAACTCCGAGTCCTCTTGTTTTTTGCTCTGCCTCAGAGTCTTCTTGGTACACTTCTCATGAAACTTGCCTTCCTTCTGTCTTATTCCTTGATTCTACAATACAGTTTCCATTTTACAATCAGCAGGCCTTCTCATCTCCTGCGTAAATAAAAGGTAAAAGCTGAGTTCAACACTCCCTGCTTACCTACAGGACCGGTCCAGACAGGCACCCAAGAGGAATGAATATTCCTGAGGAGAATGCAGATGCACCACTCAATTTTGCAATACAGTATCATTTGTTTTATAACAATTGTATTTTTAGAACAGGGTGGGTTAGCTCCTCCATAATTAGATTTTTCCAAACCTAGAGGACAGAAGATCTAGATATCTGATAACTTGGGTCTCTGGGCAGAAGGGCTGCTTGTGATGCATTTAGGTGAACTGTGTCATACTCATTTCTTTATTTCCTTCGATAACAGATTGTGCTTCTAATTGCTCAGATGAATATTGTCCTTGTGTCACACATAAAAGTGATCCATATTTTAGATATAGAAGAACATCAGTCATCAGCTTCATCATTCAGGCTGTGTGTTGTGTAAACGATTAACCTTGTCCACTCCAGACTTTGAGTCCACTTTATATGACTCAAGAATTTTTAAACTTTAGTATTAATTAAATACTAGCTCCCCATTCCTCAGAAGAAGTTACTATTTCTAAATGTTGTTAATTTATCAGTATCAGGTATTCTTTTTTGTCTCATGTAGTTGTCTGGTCTCAATTCTTTGTAAAGCTATGATATAATTTATTACCCACTAACTCAGTGTTTTATATCCATTTAGTTGCCTGCGATGGATAATCCTTAGGATTAGTCCCACAGTTGGAGCTCACCTGGGTGGGAGTGGTATCTCGCTTGTGAATTTGTGTTGCATTCCCTATACATAGTTCATCTACATTCAGGTAAGAGAACTATGAAGTGAAGTGAACTAGTTAAGTTAGTAAGTGAGCAACTAACTCCTATTACAGATAAGTAACCGTTTATCTAGAATGTTGTTGGGAATGTAGATCATGACAGCCTTCTTCTTGATGGTCAAGATAGTTGCAGAGGTTTATAAGAGAAGGGTACATAACTAACTACAACTAACCGATATACACTGTTATAAACACATTTTGAAAACAGGCTGCATAAAAAACAGCATTGCAAAGTAGAAGTAAAACAAAAATAAACTATTTCAGGCAGAAAGTGTGAAAAACATGTTTTCCCCTTTAATATTTTACAAGAAAAACACCCGTTCTACCCACAACAGGCCCACCCCTCTCCTCAAATAAATGTACCCATCTCCAACCAATGTCCAAGCAAAAGTCTAAGAAACAAAAACACCCAGTCCCAACTCCCTTCCCACCCTCCCCACCCACAACAAGTCCCTTCCACCAAATACAATTCATTAAAAAAGGGCTTAGGAGAGGGCATTTCTCAATACACGACTGTAGCTGGCCCAGGTTCTGCTTTGTGCTCCCTAGTTGGCTTTCAATGCGGTTGAACAGATACAGGATGCAAAGCTAAAATTGCCTGTCCCAGCGTAAGGGAGGGACCTTTAGTAGCAGTCAGGCCCCATGATAGCTGTCAATGAAATGGCTGGGTGGCTGGAGACTGGGGCTGGCTTGCTGATCTAGTGCCCTGGTCAGGGGCAGCTACTTCTGGCTCTTCATCACCCAGGGCCTCCAGCAACTGGTATTCAGAGTGGATGGGCTACAGCTTCTGCTGTCACAGCCAGGCAGATATCTCCAGCCTGGTGGGTGGTGCTGGTGGACCAGCAGGAATAGCTATATCAAGAAAAACTAAAGGAAAAAAGAGAAATTGTAAGCAATACTCAATGAAAATACTTGTTTTCATTTAAGTAGTGGGTGGTAGAGTAGCAATACATTGCTGGCCCCCTACGGCAACTGGAATTTTATGTGATTATGATTGGGCCAATTTTTATTTGTACTCACACATGCTTCGCATAAAAAGTATTAACTGTCTGGAAGTAAAGAATTAAGGCAGAGTAACAGCAGTTTAAAAAAAACGTGATGTGATTTTTTCTTTTAAAGGTTTTTCTAATAACTAAACAGACACTCTGAGTAGAAAAAAATAAAATAAATTGCCACTCATTAATGAGTAAGGTATTATGCACAATGGGATACAAGTTGTTGTGCTAAATGAATGGAGGCATGTTAGCCAGTGCATCAGGTACATTGGTACAGTCTGTAGCTGGAGCAGCTGTAGTTGACAATTATCTATCTTCAATTGCAATGTCCCTGCTCTTCTCCAAATGCCTTTCACTTTCTACCCTGACTCCAAAGAGGTAGATGAATAAAAAATAAGATAATACATCACATCCTTCACGTATAAAATGTGCATGTGAATATTAGGCATGGGCGGTAAATTCCGTTCCGCTCGTGGAATTTGCGGAATTTGGGTAATTTCGCGTTTCACAGAGAACGTGTAATTGCCCAAAATTCTGCGTTCCGAGGCGTCGCGGAATTTTTTCCTTATTCTTGTTCTCAAAATGCATGTTTGCGCGATATTTACCCCCTGAGCATGCAAACAGCGTTTGCAAACAGGAAAAAAGCATCGCCAACAAGCGATTCCGCGTGTTCGCGGAATTTCTGCGTGCTCGCGGAGATTTTTTACCATTTCGTGGTGCTTTGAATAGCGCATCTACGCAAATTCCGCCCACCCCTAAAGATTATCCTGTCTGCTGCAAGTAGATGGTGGGGTATATGATGCACTTCATTACAGGAAAAGAAGTGGGCTATATATATTGTATTTGGCATCTTCGTCTCAGTGTAACCCTTATTCAAAACTTTCTAAATGATGCAGTAACTGAAACAGTTGCGCATTGCACAGCCAACACTGCAGTTGCAAACTGAACCATACTGCACTTTGGTCATGGGTGGTGACATGCAATGGGCAGGAAGGGTGGCATGCATATCTATCTCCCTTAGCAAATACACTGAGTAAAGGGATTAAAACAAAAATTAAGATACCTCCATTTTGAACCACAGCTTTGATTGCCATTAAAACAAAGTAAACTGAGTAGGTGTGCAGCATACCCCTCTCAATAAGAGCTCCCATATTTATTAATCCAAGCAATTATTCAGTCATCCTTTTCATTTTTTTATATTCACCCATAGCCACCATGTTTTAAGCTTTACTTTCTCTCATCCAGCCTTTCACCAAAATTTCCAATCCATTACCTATCCATTCAGTATCCTTTATTTCAACCATCCTTTCATCTATCCATCCATTTACCCATAACACCCCATGCATCTTTTCACTCACCCATGCATCTTTTCCTTTCACTCAAATACCATTTCACCCATCCTTTTTTTAACCTTCCATTCTTTCCCTTTTCCATTGATGTAGCGCAAAATTCCTTTTTTTATTTGTAGGGGTGCTTCATAATCGCGAATAGTTCACCCCCACTAATTTTGCTTTGTTTTATTAACCTCAGACAGTAGAACGTGAACTATAATAAAATGAATTGTGGTGTCTTAGGGACATTCCAACATAAACGTGTAGAGATTAACGTTGAAACTAGATGTGATTAGCTGATTACATTAACGTGCAGAATTTTTGTAGGCCTCTGACAATTAATCACTCATTTGACGTGCCTATGTAACATGTAAATATAGAAATGGTAATTAAAGAGTGTTCATTTTTATATGCAATTTCATAACACCTGTGTGCCATTTTCTTATGTTGCCCAGTTTCTGTGGAAGCTCTTGTATTATTAATAGTTGAAATTTATGTGCATGTTGAATTTGTTCTTTCTCACATTTCTGTTGCTGATGAAAGAATCATCCTTGTTAATTAAAATAATGTCTTTGTATTACGAGTTAGGCTTAGGGAAAAGAGGATACATTGGGCGTTGATGCTGATAGTGGAGACCTGTTGTTCTTTCTCATCTGAGTGAGCCTTGGAATCAAGGTCATCCAGCGAAGCTTGGGAGCATTGTTGCCTACTGGAAAGTTACCTATGAGGAGGTGACCTGAATGGATGGCATGGTCTGCAAAGGACCGTGGGATACTACCTGTGTTATTGATGTATCTTAACTAAGTAAAGTGTCTGGCGACTTCTGTCTTGCTTTGAGAGAAAGAGCATCTTAGAGCAAGCTCTGACTTTGTAGCTTTATGCTGCTTGACCCAATCAATGTGAGGAGACATCTTATGAAGGCTTCACAAGCTTACAACTTAACTGATCTTGCCTGGGAAATGCTATCTAGGGATGTCACATTAGTGCTAGTGTAGGTACAGATTAATGCTTTATATTCACAAACTTCTGATGAAGGGAAGCCTGGACGTCTGTTCCATAATCTTTTGTATCCTGATTCCTGAATTAATCATTTTTGTGCATGTTGCACTGGCTTAACTTCATCCGTAGATTTGGCTTTGTATTAGTTTGAATGCATCTCTACACCCTCACTTTGAAGTGCCTATATGTCCAGTTATTCTTAGCTTTGTAATAAACCAACTAATCTTAATTGGTAGCCTGTGATTCTGAAGAGTCATAGTAAATTGGGAACAGAAATGATTGATCTGCTAATGATTTCTCTCCCTCCCACGCTTTCATGCTGAGAAAAAGTACTCTCAACAAGAGGTTCTAGTGCGAATCTAGAAAATGGAACTCGGCTTCTTCACCGACAAGCCATCATTTTTAGCATTTATTATGTGAGCTTATGCTGAGTTGCAGATAGAAGAGACCATAACTCAGCCACCACTGTAGCTCGTAAAGCGAGGGTTCATGATTCCAAGGACGCCCTTATAGCTAGTGAGTAGAATAATATTTGTCATTAAACAAGCAATGTGACTTACCACCGTCAATCCCTGCTGCTTCTTCTCCCCTCCAAACAAATCTCCTCCTGCAGTGGCACTTAACTCGGAGGCACTCTTTGTGGCTAGTAAGAAACATTTCAGATGTTTCATATGCCAGATACCCCTCCCCTTAATTTCTTAATACAAAAAATAATACATAAAATACAACTGCAATACATCACTACAGTTCGGTTGGACTGAAGTATCTTCTATTAAAACTATCACTCTGGGCATTTTGTTGGTTCACAGTGTTAGAAAAGCCAGGTAGTCAAGCCAATCATAAACCTTTTGTAATGGAGGGTCAGAGCTATAGCCTATGATGATGACGATGAAGACTCTGAGTCATTGAAGGGCAATGAAGGGATGGAATAATATTAGTCAATAAAAGACATGTGGTGTTAGTTGGCAAATTCTCTTGACTTGTTTTTGCCATGTTTTGCACCATTGTACCATTCTATTTATTTTTTACATGAAGCAAATGGTGTGCTGCACTATATTTTGTGCATCTGTGCAATACATGTTGTCATTGCCTTACGATGAGAATTAAATTTTGTGCTGTACGCATTTTTCCTATTCCAACAGAGCTGCAGATTTCTGTGCACAATGTGTTGTTCATACTGTAGTGACTGTTTGTATTAGAGCAATTCAGAACACTTATATGTGTATTGAGCAATAGCATACTTTGGAACTTGCATGTTAGGGTACACAAAGTGGCTAGAGAAGAGTGGCTCCCTAACACACAATGTAAATTACTACTCCTATCTCAATGTACATTAAAACAGGTCAATATGACTAGTGTCTGCAAATACTGGTGTGCACTGTTTTGATTTTAATATTTTTGTACAAGAGAACTAAGTATAGATTTGCAAGTGTTTGAATGGTTTCAGATGACAGTAGCAGATATTCTCCTGAGTAAGGCTTTGTCAAAGTGCTTTAGGTTAATTAGAATTCTAGGAACAAAATTGCTACTCCAGAACTGTCGGCTACCTACAAGAAGGTTTTAAATGCTTTTAACAAGTCGTTAGGTATTAAAACACATTGACTGCTAAAGTATCAAAAGCCATCCATCCCCCATGCATCTTTCTTTAGTTGCTCCACACAACAGATGGAATTTTATGTCACGCAGCATTAGCCTGCTTTTAAATTTTAATTTCAATTAATGATCTTTAAACTCCTTTCCTGTGCACACCAGGGATATTCCGATATTTTACCATCTAATTAGATTTGATTGGTAGGTTCATTTGATTAATTGAAGGCTTCTTACTTTCATACATTCTTAGACATATATTTTTCACTCCTACATTAATTACAGGAGAGGCATAGTCTCTTTAGTTTTTAGTGCTTGGAACCATATTAAAGGTATTGGTGAGAAACAGAGTAGTGTTAAAGACATGTGCTTTATTTATAGCTTGCATTGTGCTGTGGAGCCGTGGAAGAGTTGATTTTTTGGGTTTCAATGCATATTGAGTATACGGCAGAGGTAGTGGGACTGTTTTGCAAAGATACTTTCTAGCTGAAATTCTACGATGAAAACTAATTATTCATAGTGCTTGATTCACAAAGATAAATAGTTATGTTTGTATCTATTAACAAAGTTTAATTTACTTTTGCAAATGGCTTCATTTAAGAGTCCAAAATCTGCTTTGTAGTTTACACAAAAAGACAATAGGGTTTCATTTTGCATGTAACGGACGAAAATGTGATCACCCCAGGCTACATTCTCTAGCCTTGTCACATGTGTAGGTGCTGGGTTCAACAGTTTTTCTGCTAGGATTTTAGTCTCTGGCAGAGATCTGTTAAAGTTTCTTCTGCATTACCCTCATTAAGAATTTCCTCCTCTACAAGTAGAAATTCACTGAACCCTGGGTTCTATTGAATCAATGTAGTCCCTTCACTTAAGCTTGGGATTGCCAGGGGCTCTTTTTGCTTCTCTAGGTACTTATTCATTTGCAACAAAACATACATATCTAATGAAAATGGAAAATGTTATGTGTTGCCGCTAGTCTGACTTACCACAGTGAACTCATAAAGAACATTCCAGGGATCTTCTCTGTCTGATCCTCGAACAACTCATCTTGGATCCACCTATTTATTCTCCTTAGTTTTGAAAGACTTGAACATTTGTTCTGTTAAAGTGTTGGTGTTGCTTTCTACTCTCACTTTTGTTTACCTTAATGTGAATTTCTTGTGCTGACTCACCCCATCCTTCCACTCTCACCATTTCATGGTGACCCCTTATTATGTCTATTCACAGTGTTTTCCTGTCAGTGACAGGCCCTGAAAACTGACCTTTAGTTCCATCTAAATCGGGTACACGGTATTAGAGGTCGCCTCTGATGGTCCTTACTCCGCAGGACAATCGGAGGGGTGTAATTATGGCACTACAATGAAAGACACATGTAATGAGGGGAACTGGAGATCTGCATATCTGAAGTTTTAAAATGAATAGATCTAAGAAGCATAAAGGCCAATGATAACTAATGGTAGCAGTAAACCAGGACTTAGGCTCAATTTGTCGCTGATGGAGCATGGGTCGTATACACCAACCAGGTTCATCATAGTCAAAGATTTTATTTTCTGACTTTATTCCTTTAAGGAACCAATCTTTGTATTAGTATTATAAAGAATCATAACAAAAAGAGCACAGCTTCCTGCCTACATCTAGAGGCCAGCAGAGCGTACATTTTGCAAAGCTACACAGCTGAGTGCTAACAACCCTGGGGCCAGCAGCATCTGAATAAGAGTGTCAATTCGTAGCCAGCCTTGAAACTTTTGCTAAAACCAGAAGCAAACTAATAGAAGAACTCTCCCAACAAAACCCACCCTCCTCCACCCCCACACACTTTCCGCACCAGTCTGTCCTCCCTGTATATCCTCCAACCTTAGAGTCACAAAGCACCTGTTAGTAATCCCCACCTTGACAAAAATAGAGTGGTATTTAGGGGTACCCTGCGGCAATAGTTTAAGGATTTAGAGATATTTAGGGCATGCGACCTCACGCAGTTCCTTGGATAATAGATGCAGAAAAGGAGCCCATAGTTCAGCATAAGAGTCCCCCTTCTGATCCACCACAAGGGACATTTGTTCCATAGCAAGGATTAGCCAGAGCCGATGCAGCCAGGCAGTAAAGTCTGGGACAGTAGCTGATCCCCAATGGACTAAGATGGCTTGTTGTGCAGCTAATAGGGCTAAGGAGATATGTCTGCCTTTCAAGGAGTGCAGGGTAAAGGTAAGGGGATTCGAAAGCCCCAGAATGGTATACGCTGGGAATCTAGGTATAGAAGTGTCAAAAGCCTCATCAATGTTATTTAGGTCCTCTGTCCAATAGCGCTGCAATTTGGGACAGTGCCATAGCAGAAGCACTAAGGAACCCGTCAGCCCGCACCCCCTCCAGCAGAGATCAGATTTGCTTTTATCCCAGCTATGGAAGCACGCCAGTGTGTAATACCAGTATTAAAGAACCTTGAATGCGGATTCCGCCCCAGCCGTATTGTGTGCTGTGTGATGTGCGCAATATATAATATTATCCCATTCTTTAACAGAAAGTGGCCTCTCCAACTCCGCATCCAAACTACTTTGAGGCTTTGTGCATTGCCCTACGTGAGCAGAGTAAAGTTCAGAAATGAGGCGTCAATCGTCTTTTTAACAGACTAGCCATTTTTCAAAGGTCGTGAGTGGCCGAAAGCCCCACTATAGCAGGAGGACGCTGTCACCCAGTGATGGTATGCAAATTCATCAGATGCTAAGAGGCCATAATCTCACTTAAGCTGATCGAATGGAACCAGCCCTTTCATGTCAAAAAGAGATCTGAGTCTCTTGCATCCTTCTTCTCTCCATCTTTGGAACACTGCCGAATCCCGACCCGGTGGAAAGTCTGGTTGTCCAGGATTGGTGTCATCGGTGAGGAAAAAGTAGTCCAGCCACTTTTTCTATCCTTGCATCCCAAGTCTTTAGCGTTGGGGAGGTAACCGGTGAGGAGTAAAGTCCCCAGCTCTGTGTTTACGGGTCAGACAGTCCTCAAGCCATGTGTTCCCTCCAGCCACCGCCTGGTCCATACATTTCCAATGCTTACCCAACAGTGGGCTGTTCCCTTCGATGATATATCGAAGACATGATGCTTGATAATACCGTTTAATCAAAGAAAGCCTGACTCCTCCCTCTTTTTTCTGGAGTGCCATTTGGGATAGCGATAGGCGCTGTTTCTTCCCCCCATACAAATTTGTTGATGAGGGACTGAAGCTGGCCGAGCACCTCGGTGGCGGAGCTATTGTGATGGCTTGAAATAGATAAAGAATACGGGGAAGTACTGTCATCTTGACAGCCGTGATTCTTCTAAACCATGCCAATCGTAGACGCGCCCAGGAATCCAAAGCCTTAGTCATCTGTTCAAGCAAGGACACATAATTGAGGGTTACAGTTAGGCCTGGGCGTAGTTCGCGAAGTAGCACTTCGCAAAGCTACGCAAAGTGAAGTTCGCACTACGCGAGCTACGCGTAGCACTTCGCGAACTGCGTAGTACCTTGTTCGCACTGTGCCAGATGTCGTTTTCAATGATTGCACAGTGCGGACAAGCAACCGGCACTGTGCAATCATTGAAAATGGCATCTTGCACAGTGCGAGCTGTAGTTTTCTGCTGCTCGAGTAGATTTTTACTCGAGCTTCAGCTTTCTCAACGCGAACTGGTAGTTTCTCATCGCGAGCGGTCGCGAGCATACGCGACCACTCGCAATGAGAAACCTGACCTCCTCGCGTTGGGAATCTCGACGGGAGATTTATTTTCCATGCTCGCGATCGCCAACTTGAAGTTGCTGATCGTGAACAAGGAAAAAGTCTCGCCGGGATGTCATTTTGCTTGCTCGCGGTCGCCAACTTGACGTTGAGGACCGCGAGCAAGCACAAAATGACCGCAGCACTACTCAACACTACGCTACGCGTGTTCGCACTGTGCTACGTGCAGTTCGTGTAGTGTGAAGTAGCGCGAACTTCGCAAACTACGCGAGCGTAGCGTAGTGCTTCGCCCAGGCTTAGTTACAGTATGAACAATGGTTGGCACAAGGCGGATGCCCAGGTACAATATGTTTTGCTGGGTCCATTGGAAAGGGTAGTGGTGTTGTAGGTTGTCCGCCACCTCTTGAGGGATCAACAGGTTTAATATATGTGATTTAGTCAAGTTGACTTTGAACCCCAGCGCATTTCCGCAGTTATCGAGTTCTAGGAGAAAAGCAGGTAGGTTGGTGAGTGACAGAACCACATCATCAGTGTAAAGGCTGACTTTGTGAGTATCTGCCCCAAATTTCAGGCCTTCAATTTGTGGTTGTCCCGTAAGCGTGTGCCAACTGCTCCATATATAAGGTGAATAAGAGGGGGAACAGAGGGCAGCCTTGCTGTGTCCCCTGGAAAATCAGAAACGTGGCAGACTTAACTGCGTTCACCCGCACAAACTCCCTGGGCATCCTGTGGATGCATTTGATCCATTTAATATAGTTCTCCCCGAACCCAAAGCTTCATAGCGTGCCAAACAGGTATGCCCAGCTCACCCTATCGAATGCCCTGATCAGCGTAAATAGATAAAAATAGTGCTTGTCTACCTGATCTATGCACACTATCCATAAGGTGAAATAGGCACTTTGTATTGTCCCCCCCCCCCATCTGATAGGAATAAAACCCGCTTGATCGGGATCAATTAAGTCTGCCATTAGGCGAATTAAGTTGCGCCGCTAGGATACTTGCGAAGATTTTCACATCGATGTTTAATAAGGAAATGGGCCTGTAGGACCCGCATTCCATAGGATTCTTGGAGGGCTTTAGAATAACAGAAATAGCTGCTTCTGACATAGAGTCTGTCACCTCACCCAACTCCAAGAAGGAATTGAATAACTTAGTTAAAAAGGGAGCTAGCTCATGACAGAAGGATTTGTAGAACAGGGCTGAAAAGCCATCCGGGCCCAGTGACTTTCCGAGTTTTAAGCCGGATATAGCTGAGATCACCTCTTCTATGCAAATAGGACAATCGAGTTGGTCTGCTGTGGCTTTTGGCTAAGGAGACACCGCACAGTTCTCCAACTAAAGGAGGGGATCCAGCACTGGTGGGTCCTGCCCTTTGTAAAGAGTGTGGTAAAAGGATCTAAAATCTTCCACGCAAATCCACGCTAAGTTTCCCCCCATTTGGCTCCCTGATCATCTGGATCATTGATGCCTGTGTCTTAGCCTACAGACATTGTGCCAGAAGTTTGCCAAATTTAGGGCTACGAAGATAACATTTATGGCCTAAGCGGAGAAGAGCGTATTCCGCCCTATCTAGATCCAAACATTTCAAGAGAAGTCGCTTCTTCTCCAGCTCTCTCCACACCCTCGGTGCCCCTGTTCTTTTATGAATAGACTCCATCTCCGCTACTCCCTGTTCTAATTCTCGGCGCTTTTCTTTATGGGCCTTGTTCTCTGCCGCCGAGATTGCAAAAAGTTTGCTGCGTATTACCAGTTTCAGGGCTTCCCAGACAGCGGACAGAGATGCAGAACCCACATCATTAAGCTGCAGATAATCAATTAATTTCTGTCTAATGCCAGTTATCATCGCTGGTGAGGGTAGGAGACCCTCCCGCAGGCACCAACCAGGAGGGGTGGTCTGGACAAAGTGTGCGGAGATACTGACCGTAATTACTGCATGGTCAGATAAAATCAGGGGCTCAATGGTAGTGTCTATTAGCCGGCGCGCTAAAGAGGTGGAGGCAAGAAAATGGTCAATCTGTGCGTAAGATTTATGGGCCGCAGAATAGTAGGTGTAATCTTTCACCCTGGGGTGTAGAGTTTGCCACACATCTTGCAACTCGTTATCCACTTGCCATCCCACTTCCCGGAAGAAGAAGGCCCCAGCCTAAACCAACCTTTGTCCCAACCGGTCCAGGACTGCATCCATCACCAAATTAAAAACTCCCCCGACCAGTATAGCTGCATCTGGGGATGCGGGCACTTCAGTTAAAGCATTGATGATAAATGGCTCTTGTTGAGTGTTAGGTGAGTAAAGAGAAGTCAGTGTGATACAAGTGCCTTCCCATTGTATCCGAATTGCTAACAAGCGGCCCTTTATTTCTGCAAAAGTAGTAAGAACCTTGGCAGGGAAATGAGCTCTGATTAGGGATAGCCACCCCATTTTTCTTGGACGTGCCTGAGGACCAGAATTGTTGCAGGAAGCATCTGGAGCGCATGTGTGTGGTGTCCCTAGAGAGGAGGTGGGTCTCCTGTAGAAGACAAATATCACCATCTGAGTTTTTATGCAAAGAAAGGATGGGCGTTCTTTTCACAGGGTTGTTCAATACCCAAACATTAGGGATTACAATCAATTAAAAAACAACATTCAAGGACCACAAAAAAACATTCATTAACACAACCTTTTGAACCATAGAAGGAAAACAGTTTGTCCGTAGTGAAAAACCCATGGGGCCAATGTTCGATCGAGGAATCGTGTGATGGATAATCTGTTCTTCAATGAATAGCAAGATAACATTTCCTAGTGGGGATCGTAAAATGTCCTCGTGTGCCCCCCGGCACAACTCCAAGAGACCCATTCCGGGGCGATCTGATTGTCTAAGTCAAAGGGAGATGGGTCGCTCCAAAGGCTGAGACAGTGAAGTGAAAGCCGCCTCTCTTTCTCTGGCCATTGCCTCTGGATCCGGCTTCAACTTAGAGGCAGGTCTACCGACCAACTGCCAGCGTGAAGACCTCCGGACAGCATGATCTCTAGGCCCCTCTGTTTGCCCTGCCACAGGAGGGCTCTCCAAACCCAGCACTCTAAGCGCCTCTTTGGGAGAGTGAAGTTGTCTCAGTTTCCCTTGCTGCTTAAAAATAATACGAATGGGATCGCTCCAGAAATACGAAATCCCTTGGTCATGAAGGTGGGAGGTAACAACCTTAAATTCTCTCCTCTTAACCAGGGTGAAGGCTGCCAGGTTCTGAAAGAGTGCCGGGGTATGGCCTCGGAACTGAACGGGCTGGGACTCTCGAGCTTTGCGTATCAGCTGCTCCTTGAGCTGAAAATCGTGAACACTGACTACAATATTCAGTGGAGGGGCCCTATCCCCCCTAGGTAGGCCCACTCTATACACCGGGTCATTTGTATGTCTTTAGTGTCATCCTCACCCAGGACATGTCAAAAGACGGCCAAGACATATGACCTGAGATCGTCTTCTTCCGCCCGCAAAGGCACTCCTCGAATCCTTAAATTTTTTCTCCGAGAGCAATTCTCGAGATCTTCTGCGTGTGCTTGCAGGTCCAGGTGTTGCTCTTGCAGGCGGATCAGGTCTTGTTGCATCATGTGGAGCTCCTCCTCCCTACTCACTTCATGCTTCTCCAGAGTGGCCACTCGTTTGCCTACTTCATCTATATCACGCTTGACCTCTTTCAAATCAGCAGAAAGCTGACCCTTCAGGTCCTGAATGTCCTCTTTGAGGGCGGAGAAGAGCTCCATCATAAAGGTCTTAGTGGCCGGTCCATCACCCCCTCCAGTCTATCTGCAAGCCTGTCATCCACAGGTGAGGCGCTTGATGAGCCAGACCACCCAGGTTGCTTTAGAAGCATGTCTTTGAGGGTCCTGTCCTTCTTTGAATGGGCCGCCGCCATTTTGTTGCCCCCGGCCAATAAGAGCTCCTTCATTGGTGGCAGGCTCGCAGTCCCCTGGGCCCTCTGCTTGGGTCGTGGAAGAGCCGTAAATAGTGCCAGCGAAGGGGCTAACTCTGTGTATATTAGGCCACTGTTGTGTATATCAGAGCGAGTGTGTGCCGGACTCCCCTTGTGCTCCACCAGAAATGTCCATCAAGTTCTGGGGCTCTATGGCCCCCACCACCGGTAGTGCTCCAGATGAGGTCCGCTGCCGTGAGGGAAAATCTGTATCATGTGGTGACTGCAATCAGATGCGATGCCTGTCCCCCCAGAGTTATTGGATCTTATGCGCGCCGATTAGCCACGCCACTCTTCAGCCTATCTCACTTCTGGGCAGCTCCTACTGGGCAGGACAAATCTAAGCCCGCCCCAGGCCAAGGGGAATCCGCTCATCAGGCTTGCACCACGCTGCTAGGCCTCCCAGCTGTACTCACGATAGCCCATCAGACTGCAGATTGGCCTTTCCACGTTGGCTACTTGGGCCTCCAGTGCTCTCCAGTTTTGGTGCCGATCAGGCGCGTGCTCCCGGGCTGATGGCAGGTAGACGGCAGTGTCAGTGCTGACCGGCCGCAGTTCAGCGCTCCGCCGAAGTCCCAGCTGGGCCAGGATCTATGCGACCATCAGCAAGGACAAGATAGCCTCCCACCACCTCTGCAGTGATCCGCTGATCTTGGCACCTGAATCTCCCGCACCACAGTGGGCACTATGCCGGAACCGCTCCGCTTTCGTGTCTGACCTGCCAGTTACTCGGGTCCAGTCTCTAGGCTCAGTAGAGTGTGATCTCACCTTGTAGCGGCAGATGACCCTGCACCCCCCAGCAGACGAGAAGGCGAGCGCCAGGCCTCCGCAGTCTAAGACGATCAGTGTGTTCCTAATTCACCTCCCGTTAGGGTCGTCGCCAGCCAGGACTGGATACTCTTAGTGTTTAAGCTTGAGGGTCAGTCGCCAGTCCACCCCACTCCTGAGCAGCACCTCTTGGCAAGCACCGCACCGGCCGCTCTTCAGCTAGAGGGAATTTGCTGATTGGGCTCGCGCCACGCCACCAGGTCTCAAGGCCATACTCACAAATGTCAGCTGTCAATGAAGATCATGTGCCCCACGCTGGTTTAGTGGATCTCAACTGCACCTGGGCTGGTGACACGCAGTGGGCAGCATATGCGCAAGCCGCTCAGGGGATCACTGTGTCTCCAGAGGGTTTGCTGCGCCCAGCGCTAGACCTGCCACCAGAGGAGCGAAGTCAGCTGTTCGGGTCTTCCACAACGTTCTACTGTTTGCAGCGCCTGGGACACTGGCCTTACAGAGTTCACTATGCCGTGCTCTCGCAGCTGAGTTATCGGCTTCCACAAGAGCATGGGGCC
This sequence comes from Triturus cristatus, assembly GCF_964204655.1. Classification (NCBI taxonomy): domain Eukaryota; kingdom Metazoa; phylum Chordata; class Amphibia; order Caudata; family Salamandridae; genus Triturus; species Triturus cristatus. Next base: position 714,455,133 of record NC_140584.1, on the reverse strand, counting down.
AGACTCTCATGTCTATCGAGCAGCGCCACTTTTCGCTGGAGATGCCGCAGCGGTGCCGCAGATAGGCAAGATGGTGGCTGCTGCACCAATGCCATTCAAGGCGGCCGTCGGGCGACTAGGTCACTTTCTTTTAGTGCCGCCCCCAGTCAAACGCAGTACACCAAGGTTCCAGCGCACCTCTCGCCGCCAGCGGGTAGCAGGCGTACACAGCTCTGCTGCTCCGGAGTCTGCCAGCCATCAGCTCCGCCCGCCGGGCGCCCACCCCTGTCTCTGCTCCCGCTGAGTTGCGGATCGTGCTAATGGGGTAGGATTAGCTGCCAAAAAGGAACCGGGAATGGGCCACGATTCAAAGCTAGAGAATGGTGATGCCGGAAGGACACAATTGTGCGTCCTATCCAGTCTCCATCTTGGTCATGCTCCCCCAACTTTATTCCTTTAAATCCCAATTTACCACTTGAGTACACTTCTAAAGCCCCCAGGTCCACAGAGGAGGCATGTAGAGACTCACAAGGTGTCAGTCGGAGGCCAACAGCATGGTCAGTCCAGGTCTAGCTGTCACTGGTCAGCTAGACAGCTGAGGGAAAGGCTTCTTGTAACTTATTGTATCCCTGTAATCTTAGTAGAAGTTCAGTCTTATGAACCATGAACTCCACTTTGTCCTGGGTTCACGAGGGACTATGTCCTGTCCTTTAGGGCTCTTCTTAGGTTATAGACAGCAGGCCCAGTCCTCTTCTGTTCTTCCTCAGGTTTGGTAGGGTTCTTAAGTGGGTGTCCAGAGATCCCACATGTATTTCTGGCATGAGCCAGAGGGGGGAAATGATGCCTTGCTCTGCCGTAACCAATGGGGTAAAGGTTGCTGGGCCCTACTCTTCCCACTTTGAGCATTTACAAGATAGCAAATTTATTTGGCCACACTAAATTTGGACGTTGTGGGTGTCTATGGGCAGGGTACTATAGACATCCTAGTTTTTGCCCACATCTAAAAGTAAAATCCATTTTGGGGCAGCCAATGTACCCACAATAAACCCAGAGACAGAAGTCTGTTAGACCAAAAGTAGGTGAACACAAGGCCCACACTTTATTTCTTTTTGTTTGCCAGTGTAGACATGGCCTGCTGTATCAACACTATTTAAGGCGCTCTAAACACCCTCTGTGCGTGACATGCTTCTAGTCTATTGGAGGGGACAGGATGACCACAAGGCCCACACTCCTGTTCTACTGTGCTTGCTGGTGGAGGCAGGCCTGGATGAACTGGTCTAGTTAAATTTCTCTAAGACCTGCTGCACAGGACATTGGCACGGCATGTGGACACCGCTGAGCTGAAGACCGGGTCAAGACCTGGACCGTCTGCATCAATTAGAGCCCACAGAAGGCTGGGCTTGGCCACCCCCTTCGATTCGTAAAACTCTGCATCAACCTAACTATCTGAAATGGACAAGATAAAGTCTGCAATGGCCAACGGTAAGGAAGACACACAAGTCAAGTCAAGTCAAAATGTTATTTGATTCAGACCTTGACTGAGGTCAACAAATTCAAGTACATGATATAAAATAATTACCTTTAAACCGTTAAGATTACTTTAAAACTCAAATATAGTGAGTTAAAATTGACGAATAAATGCACATAAGTTTATAACTAATCGAAATCCATACTTTTAGAACAATTCTAAGAAGCTTTTTAAAAACCTGAACAGGCTATGGAAAACAAATTTGTTAGGAGGAGATTTGCACAGCGTAATTAAGTCTTGTGTTAAAATGACATTGTATTTAAGATGTATGGGGTTTATAAAATGTTGGTTTGCCTCTACCAAAGTCTAATTTGGAAATATATGTGGAAAAGGTCTTGTACTCTTCCGTTACACAAGTCACAAATGCCTGAGGACTATTCATGGGACTTCCATCTAGAGGAATAAAGATTTAATGGAAGAATTTCTAGTCGTAAAAAAATAACACATCGCCTTACTCTATGTTCTAGTTGGAATTGTATATAATGCTCGGGGTATTGTATACTATAGGTTCTGCAAACTTTTTAAAGTGCTATAATTGAATACGGTGCTCCCTGTCTAGCGCAAAGCTTATTCTTGGTGTTGTATATTCTAAAAAGATCTTCAAGTGGGCTGGAGACCAATCCTTCAAAAGTGCGACGGTGCATTGAGATACCTCAAAGGCTATTATGAGATTCCTGTTAAAGGTGTGCAATGCCGCGTCTTCTCCAAAAGTCTCTTGTTTTAATATATGTCTTAAAGAGCCCGGAGTTGCCTGTAAAAGATTAATGGCCCACCGTAAAATATTAGAGATAGCTCGAGCATATGAACTTGTTAAAGAGTGTTCGAGGCGTAAGGCTTCTACGGGGACTGATTGAGTGACTTTCAGCAGTTTTCGTAGAATAGTCCCTTCTTTTAATTTTTTTGGTCGCCAGGTTTTAATGTGCATATATTCCAAGGCATAAGACAAAATGGGCGGAATTTTCATACTATAAACCTCCAGCATAGATTTAAAATGCCTATTCTCAGTTGAGCAATAAAATCTCTGTAATACACCAACATGGGAGTCTGCCTTTCGCCCGAGATGCTGAAAATGAAAGACATTTTGGATATTGTATGAAAAAATTTGACCCAAAAAAATATTTTTTTTCACTATGTCTATAGGTTTACTTCCCAGGGACCAAGTAAAAGGTAGTAGTTTCCATCTTCCTCTGAAAGGTAAAATTTTAGTTTTGGAGATCTTGCAGTTTTGATGAAGGTAGCGATCCACGTTGTCGAAATAGCTAATATGTTCTGTTCTAGTTGGCCCTTTTGTCCTTGGTCATGACTAGGCGAGGCTTCTATTTGGTTACTGTGTTTATATAAGGTTAAAATATGTTTTTCCAATTCAGATGAAGTGATAGGCAACGCTTGGATTGACTTTCTTGTTCCCATTTGTATGGTTACTATGTTACAGAATGCCTTACTATTTCCGCATTTTACTGCGTTGTGGATCTCAACCCAGATTTTATCCTTTTGGGCTTGCTTTGTTTTCTTTGTTTTGTTAACAGTGTTTTTTTCAGCTTTCTTAACTCTCTTTGTCTTGAGGCACAGAAAGCTAAAAGGTTATTTATGTTGACTGACAAATTGTCTGATCGCTTTCCATAGTGGTGGATTTTCTTTTATCCTTACTGAGTATATTTGCATGGAGAGACGCCACAACCGATTGTGCTATGTCTTTATATCTGGTTATAGGGTCTCCTTCTTCACTTACAGGATTTACAGAAAAAGAAGAAATGACCATGTTCATTTTATTTATTGCTTTTGTATTACAATAAATCCTACCTGTTTTTTGGTTTATGTTTTCCTGTCCCTAAAAGCGCTTATGGACCATGAGGAGGATGGTTGAATTGAAGTTTCAATTTCCAAGGTCAGGTATGCATGATCACTTTTGTGTGTGTATTGGATGTTTAATGTCCTAACTTTCATGTAAAGATCTACGCTACAGACGACATAGTCTAGGATAGATGCGTTGTGGTTGCCTGTTCTGGTAAATGCTGCCGGGTTGTCTCCGACTACTATTCCAATGAGGATAACACTGTGTATTTCCGAGATGTGACCTAGAAACAATTTCCCTCGTTTATCTGCCCTTATCATGGCTGGAAATATAGGGATTGGAATTAGACATGATTCCTCTTGTGCAAATGTCCCCCCACTGTTCAGTAATTTGTTTGAGGTTTTTCCATTAGAATCCCCTGCTATGATTGTAGGTGGAAACTTCCTGGACACCAGAATTTGATTGATTTTCACAAAAGATGTTTCTATTCAGGAGTTTTTTGAGGGGCCAGGTGGAATGTATACATTCAAGAGTAGTAATTCTAGGGCAGACTCCGTGCTTTTGTTTCGGGACCTAATGTTAACACATTGTACATTCGACAAGAAGAAATCTATTTCCTCTCTGTACCAGTCAAATTCTTCTTTCAGCAGGATCGCTAGGCCTCCTCTAGCATGACCCTTTCTTGCAGCCTCTGCTATGTTGAAATACACAAAGTAGTCTTTTTGACAGAAAGGAGCTAGAGGACATGTTCCCTGATATTAGTTCTAGGTTGCTGTTAAAAGGGAAGTTTTGGGTTTTTGCACAATTTATTGCTGTTTAAGATTCCCGCAATCCACGCCCAGGTTTTTCTTCAGGTTGTGGCGTCTTTATTGTGTCTGAGCAGGTCAAAATTCTGCGCACTCAAGCTTTAGAGATCATTAAAGGGCCATCCGTTATATCATTTCCTCTAGGTTGCTGAATCTGGTTATATAGGCAAGTCTCATCTCTTACTGTCCCTTTTGAGTATATATTAAAATAATCAGTTTCTTTGACTTCAATAATGTCGATGCCATTTTTATGAAGAATGTCGCTTTCTTTTATTATTATGGAAGGTATTATGTTAGACCAGAACTCTACAATTGCCACAGATGAGAAAAGTTTATTTGGGAAAGAAACTAATGTTATTTCTGCAGAGTGAAGAGAATGTATTTTTTGTAATAGGTCGACTATTCTCCTGCGATTTAGTGGAACATTATTGCTCGGAAATAAGTCTGATAATTCCAGGACACTTGATACTGTTTGTTCCCTGGTGTCCTGTAGTTTCAGATTCTGTGAATGTTTTACAGTATCCGGATAGACTTGTTTTACAGTTTTTGTGGTAAAGCTTGGTGCAAGAGGATTCAATGTGTTATTATTATTTTGGTAGCATTTATAGCTTTCGAGTTGCAGCTATTATCTTCTTTACTCAACGACCTTTTCAAGATTCGATGCTTAACTTTTTTCTTCTTGATATTATTTTTGTTGGTTTTCGCCTGCATTTTTTTCCTTTTTCAGTTTGCGGTGTTATTAACTCTATTTGATTAATTCAAATTTGATTTAAGTTAGTTGTCTTCACTAGCACCTTATCTTCTTTTGAGGATGGGGGTTTGAATTTCCTTTTTGTACCTTTTGAGCAAAATTTGGGAACATAGGAGAGCTAATATGAGGAGTCCTCCGGAGGGTGTTCTTTAGCGTGGGTTCCTCAAGCAGCTTATATAGAGAATACATTTTTTCACTTTTATGATTATTGTTTTTTTGTGTAATAGGTAAACCCTCCATCTGAGTCACTCTCTGCTTTTATTGAGTAGGATAAATACTGGGTGCAGGAGAAATGTGGAGACACTTGTCTTCTACGCCCTTATCAGTCTTAGGGACAGGTAAGGTTTGGGCTTCGTAGAGGAGTTATTTTTTCCTTTATTTTCCCACAAGGTATTGTAGTATTCCTGTTTGGGTCTCCAGAATTTGGTCTGTATTTTCCATGTTCTTTTCCAAGATTTGTAATATAGATTTCTAAATTCTCTCCAAGTCAAGATGGTGCTTGAAATGAGATCTTGTCTATTTGCTGATTGTCGCAAGATAAATGATGGAAATTCAGAAGATTGTGAGGCGTTTTTTGTTGCATCAATGAGATTGCTTGGTGTGCTAGAAAGCAAGTGCACTTACTTTTTTGGTGATTCTCTAGAGACGGAGTAGTGATGTAGCTGATGATAGATACCTGAAAGGGTGAAGTCAGTATCTAAAATGTGTGGGGCCAGGATTTTTGAGGTGGCCTCCAGTTGACCTAATATAGAGGTCTGGGGGTTATGATCCTGGACTTTCATTGATTCCAAAGCGGCCAGTGGAGACATAGGCACTGTACCATTTACCTGATCTGCAACCTGCTTTCTCTTAGAGGCTGCATCCTCGTCTGATTCTAAGTCGCCGTACACTTTCATGTGCTCCATGCCTGGGACTGATTTGTTTGGGTCTGTGGCAAACTCTTGATGGCTTTCCTGCACAGCTGGGACGAGTTTTGGTGTTATTGGGAAGAAGCTTGTATTTGAAGGTTCCGCTACTCTTGTAAGTGCTGCCTTACAAATTATTTTTATTGATACTTGTGTTGTGCCCAGTATTTTCATGTGTACTGTTTGAATGCGTAGCTTTTTATAAGCCATGCCGTGGCTTTCTTGTGTTGGTCACTATCCACTTCTTTATCTGTTTTTTCTGTATTCTAGAATCCTGCTTCACTATTTGAAATTCAAAAAGATCTTGATTCCTGGTCGCCCTAGTGAAACAATAACATTTATAAGACTGAAGTGGTGACTAAAGTCCAGTCTATGTGTGAAGTTAGGAATGGTGATTGAAGATCTTAGGAAAGCCGGTTTTAGAGACAAGCGGTCCGGGGGAAAGGCTGAGGTAAAGGCTGTCCAAATCGAGTAGCGCCAATGCCTGACAGAAAGATGAAAAAAGTAACTATTACGTTCCCCAGCCCGCGACCATATACCAGTTTACTGCCTCAGAGAGTTATGCCTGAGTTTTAGGCTGCTGCAGCTGCTAAAGTGCGCTGTACGTTTTGTTTTCCCCTCACAACTGCACTTACCCCTGGTACAAGCTCTTACTTCTATCCCTTTCCCCAAACGGGGGATGGTGCAAAGCAGTGGCTGACCGGAGACCATGGACCGTGGGCTCTGTTTCTGATTGGGTAAAGCCACCTTCTCGCCTTTCTTAGGGGCCAATGGGTTTCACCAGTATCAAAACACTGGAGATTAACAAGGATTCTCCACTTTCCCCAGCAGGAATTAGCTGTCTCCTGGGGCTCCTTTTCCCCCTTTGCTTCTCCGAGGTCACCTCTGTGGACCGAGATGCTCTTTGAAGGGCTACCTGAGCGCCGCCGCGATACTCCTATGGCACGCACTTAGCGGCTGCTGACTGTCAGCGGCTGCACTCAGCGTGCTGGCTTCACCGGGGGAGAAGTGAGGCTGTGAGTGGGACTGGAGAACTGAGGGCCTTGTCTGTCTGTTTCCAGTTCCCAGTTCCCAATTCTTAGTTACCAGTCTTTCTGCCCGATGCTGTCCAGTGCTTCCCAGTGCTTCCCGGTCCTCAGAGGATTGGGCACAGACTCAGGAGTTTTTTTTTAGGGGAGTACTCAATGATGAGAAAAGTGAAGAGTGAAGGATGTGAAAACAGAGCTCCACTCGCTCCTCTCTGCACCTCGCTCGCTCCCTGCTTCGGCGTTCTCCATGGCGTTATCCACAGCGTTATCCACTCCACTCCATGTTTTCCTCCAGATTCCTTCAGTACTGGTACAGTCTGGTGCAAGAACACACACACACTGGGTCAATTGATTCTTTTCTTATTACTGCTATGTAGGAAATTAGTCAGGAGATTGACACTGTTAAAGAAAAGATTAATTTTGCTATGATTTCGTCTACAGCAATCTCTTGGTTGAAGAACACCCTGTCCGCCTGACATTGTCTCTACTTCTAACACAGGGGACATGGTACAGCCCGTTCCCCCAGGGATAAGCCTGAAGTGGAAGAGGGAAAATCTCTGCTTCTCTAATGAAGTATCAACTCTAGATTCATTGGAAGGCTGATAATACTAGGAACCAGTTTGGATCAGTCCCAGCTAAAAAACAAATATACCTTGTGATCCCTATGTGAGAAACCCCCTGTTATGTTTCATATAAGTACCCCAATATAGGCTCAGGTAGCAACCAAACCTTTTACCTATATTTCCCTTTCCATTCCACTACATAATGGCTATTGGGACTGACCTTTTACCTAGTTAAGGTACTACTTACAAGGCATGAGGGTTTCTCTGAAAACTAGCCTCATTCATTATGCATGAGGATTCTTGAAAACTCAGCAGGACTACTATCTCCTGCATAATAAGTATGTATACGGGTCATTCCTTCCGTCATCTTAAGTTCGACATGACACAGCAAGGTAGATCCCCTGAGGGTTCCACTTTGGGTATATAAACACCATATCTTTGCTGAGGCAGGAAGAGGAGAAAAAGGACTTCCATGCTGACACACTCACGCAAGACACTGAGGTTCCTGCATGCAGACACTCCAACTCGCAGTGGTCTGACATCCCTTGCAGGGTGTCCATCTCGAGACCAAGATGGGGTCCCACAGTCTCTCACTTCAGGTAATGTGGTCAACTTTATCCTAGAGTGATTCTTGGCTCTACACCTACATACATGCTAGGTACACTAAGGTACATCTAGTTAGGGTCGCATTATAGGAGTACACGTTATTAATGTCATGTATTTTTGTACCTGCCTGTATTCATTGTTTTAGCACTATGGTAGAAATCTATCATCATTTTACTATGTTGGTGCTTACTATCATTTATATTGGTTACTCTCATATGGTTGTTTCAGCACACCTATTTTACACTAGAATGAGGCTGGTTCAATAAATACTTATTGAAAACGTCCTCACCGTTTATTCTGTGTATTTCTCTGAGAAAAAGTGAGTATGAGTGACAGAGCGAACAGTATTGCACTGTTTCCATGATCCCTGATGGGACATAGTTGTCATGTTCGATAGTTGCCAAGAATTATTCTCTCCTTGGTAAGAGGGGTTTCTAGTGGTGCTGTGAGCTAGCTGGTAGACAGGCAAACATACCCGGTGGGGGTGTCTGGAATCCGTATGGACACCAATCCTAGACTCTATGTTTTCTAAACGTGCAGATCCTATATAGATTTATAGGAACTTCACGACACCCCACTGCACCCAGTTCCCACTTTGATGTTCATCATGTAGACAGGGATGATTTTGGAGGTTGTGTGATTCTACTTTGCCTTATGATCAAATCACCAGGCTTGAGGGTATAACTACCAAGTTCTTTCATTCTTCTTGAAATATAGGTAAAATAACATTGTGGTTTTTGTTAACTCCTCCTGTGCCCCCAAAAACATATTGTTACTGCCACTTACACTTTTAGGTCCACATCTTGTGAATAGCAGCCATTTTGCTCAGCAAATGGTATGTATGAACCCCATGATGTACGTTTTCTCAACAACCTCAGATAGCACTTGGTTTTGCCTCCCTGTTTGTTACATCCATCTCCTTGGCTCCAACACGCTATGCTCAACTCTCTTCTGCTGGTTGTAAAACTCCCTCCCTTCAATTTTCACTTGAAGTTATGACCTTTGTTCTTGTGCTTAGAAGGGTTCTACCACTATGTCCTCCCAAGAAAGAAGACTGCAACCAATTTAGTAATACAGTTGTACACTGGTTATATGGAATGACTCGGTGTATTGAGATATTTGTATAATGAACTTTGTAATAGTTTGTAGGGCTTCATGGACTGGGAATGGGATGCCTATGTTGTAATCAACTTTAGGCAACCTAATGTTGTGGTCTCCCTTATGAGGTGGATTAAGTCTTTTATTCTCTCTAACAGTTCAATCAAGGCTGCTCCCCTAGGGCTTTTCTTTTACAATCCTATCACTATTCAACCCCAGGGGCAAGATAATTGTGCCACTCCTCTTTTTCATTTGCCAGCTGCCAATCAATGTTGTTGATTGACTTATTGGTATGCCATTATTGGGCCTTCATCTTGTTTGAAGCCTACTAAATGATTTAGAACTATTGATCTAACTCTGACAACAGTCAATTAATGCATTAATGCCACAGATGACCACAATGGTAAGTTTTATTGATATCTGCTTTACCTCTATTGCACACAAGGGATAATTTGGCCACTAGGGATATTGCTGGGTTAAGTGTTAAGTTAAATAATACCAACTGGGTACAACTTATCAGAGGGTGTGACAAGATTTGTGTCCAAAAGACCTGGCCTTTGTGTCCTCATCACTTCAATGGCTATCCTTTCTATCATACTGGAGCCATTGCTTCAAATTTGGGCATTATAAAAGGGAGTCCCTTTACCTTAGTGTCAGATGCCTTTTGCTCTGGATTGAGAATAAAAACAAAACATTTTTGTTGATAAATGACTATATTAATAATTTTGATCCTTTAAATTGTGATATTGTTTTCTCATTGTCCAGGGCTTATGACATATTATGTGGGGAAATCAAGGGCCTTTGACTGCCCAAATGCACCCCCAGGAAATTGCTATGCCCCCTGTGGAAGGTTAGAGTTCCTCTAGGCAGGGAACAATGTAAAGTGTACAGACCTAGGGTAACTCACATATGTTCATATTTGACATAATATGACCTACATAGACATATGAGGAAAACAACCTTAAACTGAGAATCTAATACAAAAATGTATCCAAATTGTACATAAAATCCAAATAAATACAACAATTTATGACAATTTATTTCAAATCTGCACACCAATCATGTCAACATCCACACTACAAACTAACACACTATAAGAATAAGGTACACAGACAAGGACAGGAACAGGAATATTTCATGCATCAAATGAAACAGTATACTTGTGATCAATTTAAACTGATAATATGTAGCATAGAAAAATGTTGGATCATGAAAACAATCATTGGCTTAATAAATCAAATGTATTTCGATGCGTGTTTCGGCACAGAGTGCCTTCTTCAGGAAAGCCAGTGAGGATCCTTGTGTGGTATATGTAAATATGTACATACTTGTTGTCCTGTACAGCAATTTTTACACAAGCGTTTGTGTCTGTAAGCTCACTTAGATAAAACCGTGAAAGAAAATAGAGGAAAAAAGGAAAGAAAAATACGACTTTTGACCAGAATACACCAGAAAATGTGATGAAGTAAAAAATGCATGTGACATGAGATTATACACATTGCTGCACCCCCAATACCATATATCACACGATACACATGTGCTGCCTCAGAACGGAAGATGACGTAACCAAGTATGAACCTGTACCATGGTATGATCTCCAAATAACCTTAGGAGGGATGCACTGAAAATGCTGGATGGGAAGATGAAGGTGCCTGTAATAGACAAGTGCAAGGCAAACGATTAAGCATGAATAAAGTACTAAGAGAGCATCTGATAAAAAGCCCCCTTTTACTATTAATGATGAAGAGAGAAAAACTCCCCCTAATGACTATAAGGTCCCTTGCGCCCTGAGTATACTGCTCTGGTGGCAACATAGGTTCTTTACAATGAATGAATTACCTATATAGGCCTAGCCCCCATCGTAAGGTCACTGGATATGGCTATAAACTCCATAGTTCAATGGACTGTAAAATCAAGTGATAACACAGCAGCTAGAAGTTTGTATTGATAAACACATGTGCCAAGGGATGGTACAGAGAGGATGCCAGGTGAGTAAAAAGATTTTATATTACAAAAATTTCAATATCAAAAAGCAAGTTGATACACAGAATAATCTGACTCACCCGACTCACCTGACGAGCATTAATAGATATGTATAAAGATATGTATGGTGCCGCAAGCAATTGACAGTAACCAGTAAAAAAGCCTTAAAGAGCATCGCTCTGTGATCCGTACTCTGAAAACTTCTGCTCCCCTGGTCAGGTACTATCTTGAGATGGGGCACAAACCTAAAGAGATTGATTGGCTCTTTCCAGAGAAAATTTATATTATATCGGGCTACAATCTAGATGAAGTGCTCAAATGGCGAGAAGTATATTGGATTTTCACCTTGGATACCTTCACACATGGATTGAATCAGACAATTCATTGGGAACAAGCTATACACTACAACACAGGTTAATCTACATATGTTTTCATTATACATTTTTTATTTACTTATTCACTATTTAGATCATCATTACTGGTGCTGAATCCAGTGGCTGTATCCCTCATCGCCCTCTGGGATTCTCCATTAGATCAGCTCATAACACTTCATACTTTTTATTTAAATAATATGTTTATTGTCAGGCTTTTCACTTGCCCTTCATAACCACTGCAATATCCATTTTTCATGCCTTCTCATTCTTTCTCCTTACAGAATATTTCATGGCCACTGATGCGGAATTATGGTGGCATTAAAATCATCACCCAGGAATGTTGATGTTGTCCGCAATGCAGATACGCCTATAAGAAGGCCCTTTTTATTAGGAAAAGAGAAATCAGAGAGGATGCTTGGAACTCTTTGTGAATAGCTACTTCAGTTAAGGATAGCCACATGTTTTGTCAGGTGATCTATCTCCTTTGTTTCAGGGATTCAACTGACTGCCTCTGCCACCCTAATTCCTCCTGACAAATGGGTGACCCACTTCACTGAGATGTATGCATGTTTACCACCTAACCCAGAGCCAATTAGTGGCACAGGGAGATTTGTTTTTGAGATGGCTGCTATCCTTGAATTTGAGATGTCTGAAGTGGTGGAAGCTTTCAATTAATGTCCGAATGGCAAGGCACCCATTTTTGATGGGGTACCAGTAGATCTTTTCAAGGACAACTTGACACTTTAGGGCCCACGTTTAACCAATGTGATAAGAAGTGGCCACTGTGCAGCCCACGGCGGTCTTGGTCCCATTCAGTCATGGTACTAATCTTCAAGAAGGAAGATAAAGGCCAACCCAGGTGCAACATCTCACTTATTCATTTCACCACAATAATTTCGGTAGATTCCTTTGGGAAACGAGCAGAAGAAACATAGTATATTGTCTAACTTGCAGTACAGCTTTAATGCTGCATTTAGCACAGTTGAGCAATCAGTTAACAGGTTCCTTCTTCTTGCCATTTGCCCTAAACCAAGTCGGGAAATCATTTCTTAGCATTCACAGACTTCATTTCTGCTTTTGATCTTGTCAATAGGTCAAAATTCTGGGGTATCATGAATGAAATAGGGGTTGATAAGCACATTGTGGACTATTTAGGACAGTAACATACTAACGTCACTGCGAGAGTCAGATATGGCCCAAATGGGAAACCACACTGCTTACCAAGATGGATAAGGGACCGCATCAGGGCTGCATGCTCACCCCTTTCCTATGTACACTATATATCAATGGACTGTATTAACATTCTCAAGGAAGGCGTACAACAGATTACCAGCACTACTGTGTCCGACTGATGCTGTCTTGATGGCCAGGACTCCCATCGGCTTATCGATATTGCTAGGCCTGTTCACTTAATTTATGTCCCAGCTTAATTTAACCATCAATTATATTGAAACCCTTAGGATGTTAGATGAACCCATGCAAGAAAACTCAAGATCGTTTACTGTTTAAGTCATGTGGATTTAATCAACCTCCTGTATTCCATATTTGCGGGGTCCTTTTTGATTATGCCATCAGCTGGAACCTGAGAGAATTACTATCAATGATGAATTTGCCGGGAATGTTGAATGTATTTTCAGATTCTCAGTCAAACTAAGAGTTAAACTCTTAAAGGAAATGATCACTGTATACAGTGTGAGATGTGTTTCGATAGCGACCAATTAAGGGGGACCCTGAGGTTACAGTGATTAACCAGGTATTCAAGGAACTGAGAATGCATGCCTTCCAAGGCTTTTGGCACTTCGTCCTAGCACCTCAACATATATATGTCATGCCGATTTAGGCTTAGATTGAATCTAGAACTTGATTAGCATGATCCCTCTTTTGGTTTTGAATTTCAATTGTACTAAATGTGAAACCCAAATGTTTGTTCATTTCGGCTTGCGTGATGTTTGAGAAAGCCACTAAGATCAGATGGCTCAGTTAAATTAGAACCCAGTGCTACGGTATGGGCCTCTTTGAATTGTACACTAACCCTGAAAGCATGTCTACTCTAAATATATCAAGGTTTTGGTAAAAGCTCCCTTTCTTAATGTGCTGAGAAGGAAGAAAGTGTAGCAAATCACTTAAATTAACTGTAGGGGTTCATTTCTATGTTATGACAACTGTAGTAATTGAATTTTACTTAACTTGGGTTACCAACTCACAACCCACGTTAATTTTGTATCTGCTTTAGGCTTAACAAAACACATGCACATGGTGGCTCCTCCTGTGCCAGGTTCTCACAAGGGCATGCTTTTGCATCATATTGCCCAAGTCTGCTTTGATTTTCATGTTTTTTTTGTATTTTTTTTATGTACCTAGAAAGTGTTTTTTAAAACCCATTTTAAGATCTGCACAGTTAAGAGAATCCAAGCCTGAGTGATTATATCTGGAAATATTGTCATTTATATTAATTTGTTGATGTGTATCAAATTCATCTACAGCAAGCCATTAGGCCAAGGAGTATATTTCATGATAAAGGGTGGGAGGCTAAGTGGTATTGCCCTACCTGTTAAGAATGGGTCATGTTTTTATTTTGAACTATTGTTTGTAATATGTATTTCGGTCATGCTCTATGAGTATGTTTTCACTTTAAAAGTTTTTACTTTCTTATATTTTAAACTGGTATATAGTTAGTAAACTAAGTACCCAAAGCCTGCTGTGCACAGCGACAGACTGTTTGTTCTGGCCAGGCTATGCACCCAATCGATAGTAGGCACCCAACAGTTCAAACGGTTGTAAGATGTCCCCAACCTGCAATTCTCTTGCCCTGGGCGTCTATTTCCTGCTGCTTACATCCCTATCTCTCTACCTATTATGCAATCTGATTTTTCTTTCACACTTTTTGAAACTCATGAGTCATGTCTGACTTTAACAAAATGGCAGTTAAACTCAGTCCCTAAAATGGACTCTCATAAGCTTGCAATTTCCATTTGACTCGAGAGTCACATATCATTTATGTTGCTTTCTTCTCCTGTAGGCCTTCGGTTTTCCAAGTCTGTTCTGAGACCTGCTGTTGAGACCTGTGAGGAGAACCCTAAGGGCTTTACTTGTTCCTACTTCTACCCAGAACAAAGAACCGGACTCTAAGGACCAGTTGGCTGATCTCCGGTTAAGCTACAGGAGCACAGGGGCACAAAAGCTGCAAGAAGCCCACTTTCCTGAAGGAGCCTGACTGACCAGTTTCAGCTGGACTTACCCTGGACCATGCTGGTAGCTTCTGTTGGCGTGAGTACAGACCAAGTGCTATTCCTGTGATCCTGGTGCCTTTGGCTGGTATCAGAGTGTACTCTCCCTGCCCACACTACTAAAGCTAGGATTTTGAAATGTTTTGCAACTTTCTGCCTGAAGAAACGAGGGAGACTGAGCTCACTGTCAAAACAGCAGCCATGAAGGCGATCCGACTTCCACAAAAGTTTCAAAATCATAACAGAGAGGGCTTCACCATGACTAATGCTGAGCATCACCTGATCGACCTGTGGTTGGCACTTTGTGCTTTTTGGAGCTATTTTCATTTTTCTTTTTTTATTCATTACTTTGGTTACCTTTATTTGAGTTTTGTCACTTTGGTGTCATTTTGTTCATCACAATATTCTTGAATTGCATAAATTGAAATGGAATTTTATTGTGTTTTCAAGTTTTTAACTGTTTTGCTACTTCTGAATGTTTTACACATTTTCTTAAGTTAAACCTTTCTGCTACATGCCATACCTATTAGCGGTTGAGCTCAGGTTTAAAATGCTATAACCTTTACTGGACCTAACATGAATAGTTACATTATTACCTGTGGTGGATGTAGGAAGCTGGCTCTGTATATACTGTACCAAAGTAAGGTGGCACAGAGTCTAGGCGAACCACAAAGGTAAGCAGAGGTAAAAGTAGACAATACCTTACTCTCCATTTCTGGTAGTGTGGGCAAGCAGTAAGGCTTAAACAGAGGGTGATTCTAAGCATTTATTGTACACTCTCATGCAAGAAATGATGCCACACACTCAAAGAACTAACTCAGGCCAATTTTCTTTGTATACAAATATTATTTAGTTATATTTTTTTTCTAGAACCAATCCAACCCTGGTTCTGGTAAGTAGATTGATACTTTGCAAGCAGAGTGCAGTTTGAATACAGTGGAAATGCACTAGAATCCAATGGTTTGGTTTCAGAATAATTACTTTGTACTTGGAAATAGTCAGAAATAATTTTCAGTTACTTTTCTCAGACAGCCAGGTATGCCTAGATACTAGGCTGCTGAATTTCCTAAGAGAAGAAAATAGAGATAATGCGTTTTGTAAGCTCAGTACAGGTTTACAATATTACTCACTATACACACTTAGTCCTGGGATACCAGAACTGGATTTATGGGTCAGTGGGTAGGATTCAGTCATATGGGCACTCGAGTTGCACTGCCAACGGTATAGAGGCGGCCAGGTGCAGAGTGCCGGGACCACACGTTAGCCAACCAGCTAAGCCCGGTCGCGGACTTGGGGACAGCTGTGAGCAGACCACCAGTTTGGAAAAACAAAAGCTCTTGGGGTTGGGATCAGCACGGTCGGGCCCAATGGCCAACACAAGAACTACACCAACAGCAGCACAGTCTTGGCTGATGCTTCAGATTCGGTCGAGGATCCCTCGGAGTCGGTCAGCAGTCGGCGCGGCAAATGGGGTCTTTAGGAGTCATCGTCTTGTGACCACCATCATTAGGGGATGGAGTCGGACGGATGGTTGCGGTTGGTTCATCTGGATCGCTTTGGTCAAGGAGTCGGTCAGGGTGTCACCTTCAGTTGCGGTTGAGGGACGTTCCAGTTATTGGTTGTAGATTTGGTTTAGGAGCCTATAGAGGTTCAGGGGTCACCAGTATACAGACTAGGATCGCCGCGGAAACCTCCTTAGAGTATGGTGTCATGCAGGCTCAAGTGCCAGGAGCGGATTAGTGGAGACTCACAGAATCAGCCAGCATCAGATTTGGTTGGTTTTTAGAGCAAGTCCGGTGCTCACAGGAGGCAGAGTCTGTTGGGTTGAGAAGGCAGTGCAGGTTCTCCGGGTCATTGAGGTCTGCTTTCTGCAGGATACACCAAGACTCTGTTGGATAATTCTGTGGTCTGGAAAGGCTGGTAAGGTTTGGATCAAGTCAGTGGGAGTCCTCTTCTTCTTCTCTCAGCACGGCTGTTCGGTTCTTCTTCTACTTGGCGGCTCTTTTCTGAGGAGGCAAGGTTTGGGGTTGTCCCTAAATACACATTTTTGGGGTGTTACAGGCAAGTAAAGGTCAGACTAATGGGTCCCTTCCTTGGGGTGGGTACACCCCCTAATATGCAACCCTCCAGTGGGAGGGGGGCATACGCCTCAGCCTCACTCTGGTTGGTTGGGTCCCCCATCTTTAAGATGGCAGGGACTGAGAGCTGTGCTTCACCTCGCCTCCCCACCTGAGGGGTAGGGTTGGCAGAGGTGGGAACGCCTCTCCTCCTAATTTGTTTTTTCTGCTGAATCTCTTATCCAAAGTGGGGGTCAGAACCAGTGGGGCCCAGTTGCTGGGAGCAGGAAATGGCTGGGGTAGCTCACAAAGTTGGCAGGCTTTTGAAGCTTCCCCTTCGTGGTCCCAGCCCATCCTGGGGAAGGAGGCTTGGCACCTCTTCCCAGGATGTGCTTTGTTTCAGGACCCCAATAGCGGCAGGCTCTCAACCCAGGGGTTCAGAAACATGTCTGGTGGTGGCAGCTGGCGAGCAGCCACTCAGCCAGTACACTAGAGTTAGGTTGTTTTTCAGGGGGCATCTTTAAGTGAGTGCATTTTTCATTAAATGCCACAATGGCATCAGTGTTAATGTGCTGGGAAGTTTTATACCAATCTTCCCAGTTTTCAGTAAAGCCATTATGGATCTGTTAAGTACGTAATGACAAACTCCCAGACCATTTACTCTTTATGGCATTACTGCACCTACAATGCCTAAGAATTGACTTAGACACTGTAGGGTTACAGGGCTCATGTACCTGTACCCTCACCACTGCTATGGTGTACCCAGATGAGGGGTGGCTTACCTATGCCAGGGCAGTGTGCCATGTTGACTCTTCAATTTGTTCTGCACCAAAACACACATCCTGCAATGGCAGTGTGTGGATGTAAAGGGTTGCACAATAAGTGCTGCAACCCTTAGAGGTCTTCCCTGTTGCCAATTGGGTTATGCAATTCAGCATTTTAGGTAAATAACATAGGCCCTGGGTACCTGGTTGGCAGGAACCCAGGACACACTTTCTCAAAGTACATCAACATTAGGAAAACAGTGGGGGGCAACCATGCAAAAAGGGGCACTTTCCTACAGTGGACCACCATTCACCCCAACTAATAATCTACTTTCTCACAAAGACAAAGTTGTCATCAATGATGTAATTTCACATGCTATCAGTGACGTTGTTGATGAGGGAATACAGCATGTCAGGAATTATGAAATATGTAAGGTCATAAGTGTTTCAGTGCAAGCCTGTTAACATGGTATTATCCACATACACTCCTCATTACTCTAATCTCACTGGGTCCTTTACGATCAAACAAGCTACAGCAGTTCCATTTACCACAGAGACAATAATCCTCTAATGAATCTTTCTCTGTTGATAAGAGTGGTGGATATTAGGGTAGCCAAAACTCCATGTTAGCTGACCAATCAGAACCATTAATTGACAGCTAGCTAACAAACTTGGAATCAGATTGAAATAAATGCTGTAATAAAGAATAGCAACAGGAAGACTCAATCTCCTGAAGAAGGTAAGTCGAGTTATAATTATACAAACCAAAAGCGCTACAATAGCAACACAGAAGAAAAAGAAGGAAAACTTGATGTTCTGACAGCGCTCGCTGATTCTCCCTACAATGCATTTAAATCATTAGTAGAATAGCACAGTTTAAATGGAAGAGCCAACAGGACTCAATAACAGACTCAGGCAAGTAATAGGTTATGTTGGCTATTGTATTATAGATTCGAAGTTCATTGCAATAAGAGGTCTTTTAAGAATTTCAGTTAAGAATAGGACTGCTTGCATTAAAGCACCAAGGGGCACATGCATCAAGGTATGCTTTTGCGATTCCTTAAATGCGAATATTAAGGAATCGCAATTATGGAATCACAAAAGCCTATGCATGTAGGAATCGCTAAAAAAATGTGCGATTCTTACACATTTTTTAATTGCGACTCACAAATTGCGAGTCGCAATTAAGGAATGGCTTCCCTTACATTCCACTGGGCCTGCAGGCCCACAGTGATGAATGGGAATTGCATGCGCAATTTGAAAGTACCCAATTGGTACTCGCAAATTGAGCATGCTATTTCAAGGGTGCAAGGGTACCAAAGAGACACCCTGTTGCACCCCTGAAATATGCATGTGTGCAGATGTTGCACACACACATGCCCAAAGGGCATGTGCGTGTGTAACATGGAACTTTGAAAAATGCACTTTAGTGCTTTTTTAAAAGTTTTTGCAAATTGCCATCAAGTTCAAATTGATGGTAATTTGTGACCCTTAATAGCGAAATCACTATTTGCAATTGCATCATGCATTGCAAATTGCGATTCCCTAAATTCAATCACAATTTGAGTAATCGCTATTTTAGCGATTACTTGAGTTGCGATTTTTGCATTTGGGAGGATGCATCCCAAATGCAAAAAAAAATTTCGCAAAGGGGCAGATTTTGCTAATCTGCCAGTTCAGGACAGGTTTTTCGGGTTGATACTTGGGGCCCCAAATATTTAGACAAGGCTTTTTCAGATTGTTGTTAATAGAAATTGAGAGCCGAGAGTTACGGCATCCCACTAGCATCAAGGCTGAAGGACAGTCATTTGTCTAACAGCTCAGTCCCTGCAAAGAAGCGGAAAAGGTTCAGATTTGAAAGTCCATTAAAGGCGAGTCCATTAGCATAGAGCTATAGAAAAAAATTTGGAATGAAATGAAATGTTTCAAAATGGAAGGTCTCAGTTCAACTGCTACCAACTGTAGCATCGACAAAGTAGCTCAAAAGGAAAAGATCGATCTTCATAGCATCTGGGTTACTAGTAGGAAAAATCAGAATGGGGTTCAATGCCCCTTCTTAGGGGTTCCTTCATTCACAAAGTCTCTAACCATGTCTCGGTGATGTAGCTTCACACCACCATTGAAAGTCCATCGTATGGTCAGAATCGCGTAATGTCACAGAGACACTTACAACAGTGAGATGTTTTCTCATGCTAATCATGAGAAACTAGAGATTCGAATGTCCACAGAGGTCTAACATGGGTGGAAAAAAAATACAAAGTTTCATTTTATAGTAAAAGCTGCAATCCTGTTCCCACAGAAATATCTCACTGTGAACATTGAAGAAACATTTTTAAAAAATCAGGAATTACACATGTACAGAACAAATAAAGCATCATTTGACTAGCACAAAATGAACTATCATATTACATTGGTGGAAAGGTCACCATTAGAGAAAAATCATTTTCGAAAAGACCTTAAAGTTGGCATTACACGTTGATAGGAAATAAACTCTAAACCAATATCACATATAGTGTCAATAAATCAAGTCATATAAGGATTATGTGTAATATTCACCAGTCATTATTACAAGAAATAGCTAACATTAGGAATACCTTAGTAATACCATTTTTCACAATATTCATATAAGTGTATGTTCTACTCAATTCATGCTACAAAATGTGTTTACATATTTTCCTAAACTATAAGAACTTTAGTATTACTATGCAAGTTCTCAAGTTCTAATCTATTTTCTACACGATTTTGCACCGACTTTTCAAAATGGTGCATTCAATAGAAAGGAACTAGAAAGACCAGGCCATTTTATTAATAGCATAGCTTCAGCAGTAAGCATTAATAAGCATCATATTCCTAATGAATTCCTTAATGCAAATCATGTATATGTATTTGTATTATTTAGTGTATTTGTTTTCTTGATCCTATATTTGAAAACACGCTTTTATGGTGCTTCAACTACACTTGTCCCAGTTTCATGTGTCACTGTGTCAAAGATGTGAAAAGTCCACTTTCAGCTTTTCATGTGTTTGATCAGTAAATGTGTCAGGTATTATGATTTTAAAAATTGTGTTTCATCATAAGGATTACAAGGCGAGGGTGTGAGTTACAATTACTTCACTTAAATATAACTGTCAAATGTTTGTGGTTTTTGAAGTTCAAAATGTTGAGTTTTAACTGAGATTTTCACATAATTATAAATCCCCAGAAATCTTTGATTTTTTCCAGTTACTGCTTGAGGTTTGGTTTAAATGTAAAGTAAGATATTATTACCATGTCAATATATAAAGTCACTTTGATTTTGCCTCTTTCAATTAGTTTAGTTTTTTTTTTTAAAGTGAAGTAATTATAAAAAGGGATGTTCATTAAGTAAGGCAGTCCTACTGGCTCTCTCAGAACATCACAATATGAAGGACAGGTGTATTAGCTTTATTGGGGGAACAATCGACATATCACTGTATGTAAAGCAGGCATGTTTGCTTTGATAAGAACTCACCACAATGATTCATTAATAACCATAATTCATATTATGTCTTAATAATAAACACATGCCAATGCTCAATAATAATATGTGTCACAATAATATTTAAAATAATGCATTTATTTTCTAAACGACCATAAACATCTGTTTGAGTCTTTCTTTAGGAGTTTTCAGGCCACTAAATGGAGACATAGAACTAGCCAGATTGTGGCTGAACAGCATACTGCTCCATTTCAGGGTAGTTTATATATAATGGCAAGCCTTCTTGGGGGTCTATTCTATTTTTTTTCCTCTTCAAGACAAATATTCCATGAGTGGTAAAATGGTTGCCAAATGTCTTTGTTAGTGTTAGACAGCCAATCAGCTTTTATCTGTTTATCGGCTTGTGCAGGGGTACTAAAGAGGCCTGAAATATGTATAGATGTTGAACATGCATTTCCCAAAAACTACTGAACGGATTTACCCCAAATCACAAAAAGAAAACTGTCTTGGTAAAAATATGGCTTTCTGCAGAATATATTGTAATTTTGTTCAGCTGTTTTCCTGTCACATTGTTCAAAAACCCGTAAGAAATTTAATGGGGGAATTTCATTTTGGGGCTTCCCTTTTTACTTTACCGCTGCTTAAAAGAAAGCAATGAAATGTTCCAGAATTGAGTTGAAGTGGAAGAACCTTTTTTTTATAAAGTTTTGTGATGATTTGTCAAATGGTGCCAAAGTAATTAGTAAACCAACAAATTAATTTCCTATGGATATACAGCCCGAACAATATATATCTGTAGTCATATAATGTTATTTCTGACTATGCATGTCACTCCTGACTCTTCATTCTACATGGTATTGGAATTTTACCCACCCACCAGCTTCTACTCAGCTCTCATACCAAAATAAGAATCTATTCTGTCTTGTCTCTCACATTGAAAATTTCACTTTCTATCTTTTATATACATTAAAGATACAAAGCAAACAATGCAAAGCTAATAATACTTTCCAAAATGGCACCCTACCATATTTAACCACTATATTTAGAGTGCTTTGATTATTCTATACCTCTTACTCCATTTTCTAAACCTTACTAAAAATCATTTAAGCAATGAGCTCGGCGACCCTCTTTCTCATTACCACAGCACAGCTCCTAACTTTGTGAAATTCATTGAGAAACCAACAATTTCATCTTTAAACTCAAAAGTTGCAAGCTTTTCCTATTGTGCCTTGTACAGAACAATAAATCTTCTGTTAACCATTGATTTTAAATTACAGTATGATTTTCTTGACTAAATTAATGCTCGATGATACCACTAAACTAATTAAGGTTTAAGTCCTCTCCTTTGACTACTCATTTATTTGCCACGGATGTGAAGGTAAAGCCATTAGAGGTGTTGTAGTTATACATTCAGATTCTGTAAGGTGTAGACAACTGAAATCATCACCCATTACAATCTACGTCCACTGACATCTGCCCTACAAAAATTAACTTTTGCTTTCAACCTCTGGTAGACATTCTTTCCTTTGTTGAATGACTAATATAGCTTATCAAAGAAAAACAGCTATCTGCCTTCAATATTAACGCTTGTGATCTCAAATTACTCTAGGGTGTGTCAAATAATACAGATGTTTCGCAACTCTGCTCCTTCTCCTCATCAATCCTGCTCTGAGGCAATGCTGTGAAGGGCAATTTTCTGAAAATGAATAGATTGAACCTACCTAATTGTCGAAATCATGTTCAAGTTCTTTTCTCCTTTACACTATATAAAGTGAAGATCAATGGCCAACCCAGATGATCATAGACCTTGGACTGGGATTCTAAACACATTTATACTTCAATACCTGAGTCTAGTGTTTATGCTGATTATTCAACTGGTATCCATGAGACTGAAGTCAATTTGCTCACATTACTACACTATTGTTAGACTTGACAGCCTTTGGGTCGTCTTTTCCCCAACTTCCTGCCTACTTCATCCACAGTTGTGACCTCCTTTTTGCTTGCTATAGGACTCTGTGGACTTTACCACTTCCTAAAGAGCTTGTGCCCTCTTTCCTAAGCAATGCTAACATTGATTTATCCCCAATTGGCATATTTAATTTACTTATAGGTCCCTAGTAAAGTGGTATCCCCTGTAGCCAGGTCTACTAGTGGGCCTGCAGCACTGATTGTGTCACACAATGAAGTAGTCCTTTAACCATGTCTCAGGCCTGCCACTATAGAACGTGTGTGTGCGGTTTACACTGTACTGTTAACCTGGCAAAATAAACCTTTTGACAGGCCCAAACATTCCCATGTTATACACATAAATCACACCTAAGGTAGACCCTGAAAAACCCAGAGGGAGGGAAGGGTGCAATGTATTTAAAAGGCAGGACATGCACTTAAGTTTTACATGTACTGGTAGAGATGTTGCTCGAATGTGAATTTACCTTGAAAAAGCAAAAGACAAGAGGTGTTTGGCAAAACAGGAGCAGTTGGTTTAATCAAACTCTTTGGCTGGGAGAACAGTTACAGTCAGAGAACTGTCTCAAAGTCAGTCAATTTGAGTGCTATTATGTACATTTCTTGCAGCATCAGAAAACAATTCAGAGATCCATTTTACGAAGAGAAATGTGGGCCAAGTCATAAATTGCTGCTACCCAATGACAAATGAAGGTGGGTCTCAACCTTGCTCAGACACAATAAGGGCCAGTGGGTAATTTGTTCAGTTGTTCAGCATAGGGAGCGTGTGATCACTGCATGCATGTGCTGTGTCCTGATTGTCTGAGTTTTCCTAACCTCATGTGACATCTCCCCATATGGCGTTTTGGGAAAGTTCACCCATCCAGCCACATGTGTTTTATTGGGGCCAGTCTCCACAGGCTATTGTGCTGTGCCAACCCACCTGTGATCTGTCAAGCAGTTGCCTCAGGCCTAGGTGAAAACGCCTGCCTGACCATATATTTCTGACATGGCACTGATGGAGAGGTCCTATCAGGTGATTTTGACAATAGAGAGTGTTACAAAAGAGATGACGGAGGAGAAGTATGGGAGAATTCTTTATTGCATCTCTTCACCACCACAGGTTCCATTCAGCTGGAGTCAGCTGTAGAATCTTTGGTCCAACAGTCATGGCACATATCAAATGGCACATGGGGTGGGTGGGGGGAGAAAAGCGTGATAAACTAAGATAAAGATTATAACACATCTCCCCTGGAAGTCAGCTGGATAATGAGCAAAGGAGCACAACCAGGGAACAGGAATAAGATGCAACCAAGGATACAAACTTGTGCAGGGGGGCAAACAAAGGAAACATCGTAAAAATACAACAATAAAAGAACTGGTGTCTAAGAGAGGAGGACAGAGAGGGAATTACTTTATACAGTAGTCACTCTGCCAAACAGGAGAAAACTTGGGTCTCTGAGATCACCTGGGAACAGTAGAGTTAATGTTAATGTTAGCATTGTCACGAACAGGGTGTGTGCTGGGTAACTGAGCGTGCATGTGTGGAAGCACTCTGTCCATGCCCCAGGTTTGACCATTATCAAGATGAACAACATTTCTGCCAATTCTGGCTATTCTGAATGGTTCAGAGTACCGGAAACATACTCTCCCTCCAGGTTTAGGAAGGTCAATGTGGACACAATCCCCTTCATGGAAATTGGGGGTTTTCACATACTTGGTGTGATCATATCAGCTTTTATACTTACTTTGGTGATCAGAAATTCTGCTAGTAATGTCACTGCTGTTCACAATACATGAAACTTTTTTAGTTTTCCAAGTGGCAGATAGTTTGGGCTTAGTGACTCTACCGTTAAGTGAAGTGAAAGAGGCAATGCCTGTAACACAATTTGGTGTGGTGTGGTACACCCATAATGTCTCACACAGAGCAGTAGTAGCCAGTATTTGAAGTAATTCTACTCTTTGCAAACATTCTTTAACCATTTGATACATTCTTTCCACTGACCGATTGGCATAAGGGCAGTACAATGCAATCTTGTGGTGTACAATTTGGAGATCAGAAAAACGTTTCATGGATTCTGACGTGAACTGTACTCCGTTGTCTGTCACTTTAATATTAGGAACACATTCTTCAAAAAATTATTCTTTCAGGAACTGGATAAGAGTGTTGGTATTGATATAATGTAAGCATTCAAATACTACCCAATGAGTATAATAGTTCAACATCTTAAGGTTTATGGGGACTATTATATCTAGCTCTAGCTTAGACCAAGGGCTATTAGGGACCTCCACAGGAGAAAGGGAAGGTTTCCTGGCATGGTGGGTTTTGTCACTTATTCTGCACTCTTTACAGTCTCTCACCTTGGCCTCTACCATGGTATCCATGCCAAGCCAACAATGTTCAAGGAGTATTTTGTTTTTTTATATGCTACGCTCTAAGTGTCCCAGTTGAGCTGGTTCTACTATTTTCTCACTTATTTCACTGGAGGAACAGTTTTATTGCCTCTGCACACGGTGCAGCACTGAGTACTAAGTTCTAACCTTTTGTCCCAGTAACTGGACAGGTGTGCAGGAAATTCACCATTAACTGGCTATCCATTCCATATGTATTTCTTCAATGAGACCGTCTCCCTGTTGGACACAACACATTCCTCCCACTCTTCTTCAAACTAGTCAATTTAAGAACTATATCTTTGTCATCATCGACATCTGTGTCTTTGCCCATCATTATGGGAGAGCGGGACAAAAAATTTGCAACTACGTTCTGTGTACCTACCAAATACTTAACTTTTATGTTGTACTCTTCTAGCCCTAGGATCCATCTAGCTATTTTGGGTGTGGTCCTGTCAGATCCCTTATTAGTGAAAGCATAAACCAAAGGCTAATGGTCGATTATTACGGTGAAATGTATCCCCAATTAAAGGAATTTGAAGTGCCTCACTGCCCAAAAGCAAGCAAGAGCCTCCTTTTCAAAAACAGAATACTTCTTCTCAACTCTCTTCGGTGCTCTGGACACAAAAACAACAATTTGTTAATTTCCCTCTACCCACTGCATCAAACTGGCTCCCAAACCCTTGTTACTGACTTCTGTACTCAAAACTGTGTGTTTCATAGGATCAAATCTTCCCAGGGAGGGAGCTGTAAGAATTACAGCCTTCACTGAAGAAAATACATCATTACTTGAAACAAAAGGAACCTTGGCTTTTAACAATCCTCACTATGGTTCCACTATGCTGGCATAGTTCTTTATGAATTTGGAATAATACTCTAATAGACCCAGAAAGGTCCTCTGCGTTGGTTGGGGGTATCTTTCTATAAGGCGAGACCTACCGTCTGTAAATTAGTCTACACCTTCCTCCGCATTATGTCATGTTCTTCCACAACCTTGCCATGGACAAGAATGTCATCTTGGAAATAAAGCGTTCCTGGTATGTCTCTTAAAATATGCTGCATGGTCCTTTGAAAAGCAGTTGCTGGGGATGCTAGCCCAAAGGGCAGGCGTAGATACTGAACTGCACATAGGGGAGTGATAAAGGAACTGACATGGCATGATTATAGATGAATCTTTACTTGGTAATAAGCAGACAAGAGATCAAGAACACTAAAACAGCAAGTGCCCTTACTAAATGTCAGTATCTCATGGATGCGTGGCAGGGGATGTCTGTCCACCAATAGGTTGTCGTTGAGGTCTCTTAGATCTATGCAGAGATGAATATACTTGCTGGAAATCTTGGACGCAAGGACAACAGGGGCCAACAACTGTGAGCTCTCAATGGGCTCAATAACCCCCAAAGCTAACAATCTGTCTAATTGTTTTTTCAAAGGGGCATGCTTCATGTGAGGAATGGGCCTTACTTTGTGCATATTGGGCTTAGCCTTAGCTTTGAGCTTAATACAGCGTTGGTCATTTTTTAGTAATCCCAACTCATCAGTGAAATCATCCGGAAATTCTTTGCAGACCTCACTACCACTCACTGATGGATCAACTAAAAGCACCTGATTGGGACTGTTGGGGTCCAACTTAATTCCCAGGTCCTTTTGATGTGTCCAACCTAGTAAGTTGGATCTCTTCTGTGTGAGAAACACCATACCCTTCGTGTTCCTGCCTTTAAACCCAATGTCCATGATTGTCATGCCTAATAATAGGGGTATAGGTTCACCATTTTACTCACCCGGTTTGATATCTGGTGTTTGTAGACTACAGTGTAAGTCATACATTAACTTGGCAAAAATGGTCACATCCACCAAAGCGTAAGGGGAATATGAGTCTGCTAACACTTCCACAGTTTTGTTGTCTAAGGTGATGCTACAAGAAGGAAAACCAGTAGCCATCTTTCCACCTTCTTGTAACTGAAATCAATTTAGTTTGAAGGGGATGGTTTTGCTCAGTATCTAACACCGGTTTGTCCCGCTGCTCATTGCACACCCTTGCTAAATAGCCTCTCTTGCGAAATATGTGGCATACCACTGATCTGGCCTGAAACAGGATGTTATTAGCAAGGTGATTGGGACTCCCACATCTATAACATTTGAGTTTTTTGCCATGTGAACCTTGATTGGTATCCTTGCCTCTACTGTCCCTCCCTGTAATATGTTTATTAATGACATTTATCTCAGTATGGTTGTCCCTGTCCTCTTTCATTTCTTTCATGCAGTCAGAGGTATGTTCAACTCCTACAGTGATGTCAAGCTCTTCCTTAATTTCTGGGTTGACTACCATAAGTCTCTCTTGATCCTTGGAATTGTTGGTTCATCTAACCACCTGATCTCTGATGAGGGAATCCATTAAACCTTTGAATGCACACATGTTAGCTAGACCCTTCGAAACAGCAATATATGATTTTACTTTCTCCCACTCTCCTTGTGCTCTCGAAAATAATTTGTGTCTGTTTAACACTATGTTTATTTTCTCAACAAAATGTTTACCCAAATTGTCCAATGCCACATTGCAAGCATTCTCATCTCCATCACTACCTTCCCCATCACTCTGATAAGATACTCATATATTGTCGTATGTTTTATGACCCTCAACACCCAAGCATGTGCAGTATGATGTGTAATGTATGTAATGATGAGAACTGTTCTCCTCCAATTGCTATTAGATACAATTAAAAAATACCTCTCTATTGTTTCGGTGGCTGAATGGGTTCTCCTACCTCATTTAGAAAAGAATGCAGTTGCTGAAGCTATTGTGAACAGGAATAGTGGAACACTTAAGGAAGGAAAATTCCGCAGAAAACACATACAAGGAAAAAGAGTACAACCAAACTCCTAGAAATGCCGTTAATGAAACTCACTAGAGTGCCAAGTACTAGAGAATTTACAGCATAAACATTGTACTTGATAGTCTATGAGCAGGAAATGCCTATCAGCGTGAAATAGACTTACAAGTACACAATAACTGAGCTGTAGCACCAGCATGAGGTCTGACCAGGCGTTGAAACAATCTTGTACAGAGAACAAGGAGTTTATTGGACTCCTCCCAAAATCCAAGCTGTTCCCACCAGCGTGAACTAGCTTGAAAAAGCTGAAAGGCAAGAGGGTCCCACAGCCAGAGGAAGAAAGGACAACGTTGACGCTGTTGACTGGAGAGCAAGCTGTGTCAATCAGCATGAGTGAGATGACCGGTGGAATACAAGCTTGAGTTATCACCAATGAGATCGAGTAACCATCAAGACGACAGCTGTGCCAGTCAGCATGAGTGAGCTTGACAGGAATACTTAAACCTTGCAGAAAAATGAAAAGTCGTTTTATTACCAAAACTGTAGCTGTGCCCGTCAGCGTGAGGTTCCTGCAGGGCAGCGAAGTAAAGGAGAAGCCATGCGTATCATGCATCCCACACTAATACTTCTGTGGTTGCCAGTGACGAAAGTGGCGAATCCGAAGAAAGAAATAGAAAACTCGGCCCAGGAACTCCATAGCGGAGTGAAGACAGGTGCACCTGTTAATCTACGGTGAGTCGGGTAAATGTCAGCTGCAAAGCCACTCGCTGAAATGGATTGCACAGAACGGCCAAAACACATTGAATATGACAACAGGGTAATCCGCTGCCGAAACTGGAACAGGATAGAGCTGCTCAAGGTAAGGATGAGTACAGGTCTCATCTTTCCAGCATACGCTGGAGGCAAGATTGTGGCTTTGTGAGCTTTAATTAGGTGTTTATTACGAATCAGGCCAGTCACTTTAAAATATCAGGTGAGACACATACGTACAACAGCGAGTATCCTGAGGTGATTAAAAGGATCTTATATGATTCTTAGAACATGTGGCAAACAACCACATATAACGCAATGTAAGCTGGGACTCAGAGCAGAACAAAATCACTAAAATCTCTCATCGTAGGTAGGTGAAAAGCAAGTAGCGGCTGTCACTGGAGCAGTAGTTGGGGGTGGTGGTGAGCTGTTCCCACACGTTAAACGTCACTAGTGTTACAAAAGAGATGACACCGAAGAAGCACGGGAGAATTCTTTATTGCATCTCTTGCCTACCACAGGTTCCAGTCAGCTGGAGTCAGCTGTAGAACCTTACATCCACCAGTCATGGCACATACCAAAGGGCACAGGGGGTAGAAAGTAAGAAAAGCGGTATGTACAAAGATAAAGATTATAACAGGGATGCATTTTCATTTTTATATACCCATGTATCATTGTGTACATCAACATCGCATTTTTCAGCATCAAAAGTGAAAAACTCCCAACGTCATTGTTCACTACTGCAAGTCCTATCCCTCCCATACATTGGGATTACCTTAATATATGTTATAAGTATAATTTCCAATTTGAAAGAGATACGTTCCCCAAATCTTGTGTCTGTGGAATTGTAATATAAAATCCTGAATGATGGGGGAGTTGGATTTTAAATTACAATTTGGGTAATTACACTTTTATAAAAATAGTTTTTTTTTTACTTTAGCCATTTGGTGCCTGCTGCCTGTCTCTGATCAGTCTGGGGTGGGTGACAGCTGGACTTTGTGTATTACCCCTAGATAGCCACACAAAATGAGAGCTTAGGTGTGACTTGATGGGCCATCCAGG
Organism: Triturus cristatus; assembly: GCF_964204655.1. Lineage (NCBI taxonomy): Eukaryota > Metazoa > Chordata > Amphibia > Caudata > Salamandridae > Triturus > Triturus cristatus. Next base: position 714,425,237 of record NC_140584.1, on the reverse strand, counting down.
GAGGATGGGAGTTAGGAGCTGGACCCAGCCTCATTTACTTCTAAATAGGCAGTGTCCTGTCTGCACACAAAGGGCAGGATACCCCTCTGTCGTCTGGATCCAGTTAGAGAAAAGTGGGCATCTGTGAACTTCAAAGACCTGTCTTTGAAGTCTCCCCCAGTTCAACAGCCCAACTGGGTACACCTACCGGACCTCTGACACCATGACTTAATTACACTTTTGGACCTATGAACACTCTGCCAAGATGAAGGACTGCTCTGCTGCTGAAGGACTGCCACTCTGCTGAACAACTACTTTGCAGAACTCTGGCCTTGCTATACTGACCTGCTGCCTGCTGTTCCCTTGCCTGAGTGAGAAGGTCTGGACCTTTCTTTCTTGAACTGAGAGTGTCCCAGCTAGCTGGCTGGCTTCCTTTTTCTGAAGTCTCAGGAACATAAAATATTTCCAACCACCCTGCTTCTGCACCTAGACTTTGCCATCTCTAAGTCTGCCCTACGAAGTGGTGGCAACCCAGTCCTGGACCCTTGGAACAGGACCTAAGGTGCTTGTTTCAGCAAAACCCATGCATCCTCTGTTGAACCGGTGCATCGCCACTGTTGTGTTGATCAGAACTATTGCGTTGCCCCTGTTGCTTGGACCGGACTGACACATATACGCAACTCCATCAATGGCATACTCAATTACTTTGGCGATTCTTTGCATCGCACCTCTTCGCCGATCAGAGTCACCACATTGTTGCTGTTGCGTTGATTAGGACCGATGCATCAACACAGATACAATGCTTTGGCTGCACCCTGTATCTACGATATTGATGATGCCAGGATCAAGGTATTTTTTTTCAGTAGACCTCACTGGGTTCCTGTATTGCACAATCATGGTCAGCCTGAACTTTTAATGGTGTCCTTGTCGGCACAACCAGATATCCAAAGTAAAAACCTATTGCTTCTAAGTGCTTTTTTACAGTTTTTTCCTTAGGAATTCATATCTCAAGTTCTACTTATTGGAGTATTGTCATTCTGGTCTTGTATTTATTACATTTAAGCACTATTTTATTTAACCTGGTGTGGAAACTTTTTCTGTGGTGTTTTCACTGTTTACTGTTTGAAGGGTGTCAGGGGTTGAGCTTCCTGCACCCTATTTATACGTAAAGCGGAGGATACTGTAGAAAACTCCAACTCCCAGAATACCTTGCTAGAGGAAGTATCTTGTATGCCTTCCCATGCTGCACCTCAGTAGATCACATGACTGCTACCAGCATATAGGCTGCAGTCTTACAACCCCCAATTGCTTGGCCTTGCTTCCTGCTTTTGGACCACGCCCCCTTGTCTGTTTGGATTCTACCCGGACCAGTTCCTCGTATTCTCCCTGTTTCCTGCATCGCAGAAGAATTACAAAACCAACGGTTCATCACGTTTCCAGTCCCCGGTTCCGTGAGTTGGTTTGTGTGTTGAAATTCCTCATTGCAAGTCTTTGTATTGATTCGAGCGCTGGACGCGCACTGTGGAGAACATTCTTTGTAACGTAAGCGCGAGGAAGCGCTGTGAAGGTTTTTTTTTCTTTTTTATGCTGTTGTTTCTTTCAGCGCTGGACGCGCCCTGAGGAGAACATTCCTTGTAACGTGAGCGCGAGGAAGCGCTGTGAAGGTTTTGCCTACTTTCTGTTAATGTCGCGCTGGAAGCTCGTTTTTGGAAAACTGAACCGGTGTAGCTAGCGCGAGTAAGCACTGTTATAACCCTGATTGCTCCTGTTGATTTAGAGCGGTGTCCACGCTCTATTCCTTGCCAGTTGTGCTTTTCCCCACCCCGCGCTGAGACGCGTTTGTACCTCACGATGCCAGTGATCTAGGGATTGAAGGCTCAAAACTTTATTGGGACACGCAGTCTTCTTTTCTTAACCACGTCACCCACTGCATTCAATTTAACTGCCTCAAGAAAGGACTATTGCTGCAAGCATCTACATTGCTCCCTGTGAATGATACTACTCTCTTTTTTCTATGGAGTCTGCTTGCCTTCCACTGGTGTTGTATTGAGACCCCATTCCTGTTTTATGAAGAGGCCTTTAGGCCACGTCCCCAGGTTTACTTACGTGAGTATGAGAAGGCATAGAAAATACTGAACTTAGTGGTGAAGTTTATGTGGTATTACTACTTACAGCTGCCTTGTTGTTTGTGTCTCCTTGTAGGCATCTTTACTTCCCTGCCTGATATCCCCGACAGAAAACCTGGTGGTCCTTTCCGGTCTCTTCGCCCTCTAGGGGGTCCATGTCTCCCTCTAGTGTGTGCACACCTATAGGGGTCTGGACCTTGTGAGAGCGTAGAGACATTATCTTCGCTCCCGTGGATCTTGGATTCTCTGTCGTCGGACCCAGAACTGGACAGAAAGGCCAAGCCCACGTAGTATAACATCCCCTGAGCGAAGATGGAACAGTCGCGCCTTGACAATTCTGACATCACTATGTCGGAGTTAGCGAATACTGTAGTCACATTGCAGACAGAGCTTAGCGAGTTAAGGAGAGAGAATCGGAGGCTGGTTACTGAATTAGGAATATTAAAAACACATACCTCATTAGAGACATCAGGAGTAGGAACACTTCCCAAACAGAAGCGTAATTACATTCAGCCAAGTCATTTTCACATCCCATCCCCTCACCCGTCCGTACCTCTTGTATCCCCATCTGCCCCGGTTACTGTTTCTGTTGTCACACCACCCCACACTCCTCTGGCCATGCCTGAACGGTTCAATGGGGATAGCACTAAATATGCAGTCTTTATGAATCAGTGCCATCTTCAATTCTTATGTCGTGCAGCGGCGTTCCCTGATGATGCCGCAAAAATAGCTTTCATTATATCTTATTTGAGCGGGAACGCAGCCCTGTGGGCAGTCCCGTTGGTGGAGAACGACGATCCAGTACTCTATAATTTACATCAGTTCAAAGAACGGATGCGAGGTTTATTCGCCCGGCATTCCTACATGCAGGCCAGTGACAATGAGTTGCTGAACCTGAAACAAGGGTCAAAGGACCTTCTTACGTATATAACCACATTCAATCGGTTAGTCACTGAGACACAGTGGCCTGACGAGAAAAGAACATCCCTCTTTTATCGGGGGTTAAGAGACGAATTAAAAGACATTCTGTCTCAGATTGTAGATCCTCCTGAAGACTGTGCCGCTTTTATTGATTTAGTGGTCAAATTGGACCATAGGCTGACCAGTCAATAAATCAGGAGCGGTGTCGGTGTCGGAAAACTGAGAGACTTGGTAAATTTGGAGATCGATTTCCCAAGTCCTTCAGTTTCCCAGATCTCCCAGTCTGCCTCTAACACGGTGTCTCCGGTCCCGAAACATTTTATCATTTCGGTGGTCTTTATCCTGCCCTCTCAGCATAGAAAGTCTATGCCTATTCTACTGGATTCTGGGGCTACTGGGAATTTCTTGGATATAACCGTAGCCAAAGCATTGGGGTTACAATTCATCACAAAAGCCTGTCCTGAGAAGGTTCGAGCAGTGGATGGTTCCGAGTTGTCATCAGGGTTAATTAGACACCATACTCCTGATATTATCATGGTGTGTGATAATGGGCACTCAGAAATAATCTCTTTCGATCTCATTGATACACCCACGTTTGGAGCCATATTAGGAGTACCATGGTTGCAACAACACAACCCCCATATAGATTGGGTCTCGAGAACCGTAACATTAAGGTCTTCCTATTGTATTTTACACTGTTACAAAGAAACGGCCTTATGGCAAACACCGGTCTGTTGTGCTACGACATCTGCTCTTTCCTCGAGTTTGCCTGCTGAATATCAAGAGTTTGCTAGTGTATTTGATGAGGTCAAGGCGACCGCTCTACCCCCTCATAGAGCATATGATTGTAGAATAGACCTAATCTCGGGAGCAGAACTACCTATCAGTCGAGTATACGCATTGACTGAACCAGAGACTAAATATCTTTATGACTATCTACAGGAGATGCTGAAGAAAGGATTCATTCGCCATTCTACCTCCCCTGTCTCCTCGCCTCTTTTCTTCATCCCCAAACGTGAAGGAGGATTGAGAGCATGCCTGGATTACAGAGCGTTAAACAAAGCCACGGTAAAGAACAAATATCCTCTTCCGCTCATCTCCACTCTCTTGGATCAAGTACGTAAGGCTACTGTATTCACCAAATTAGATCTCAGAGGCGCGTACCATTTGATTCGGGTAAGAGAGGGAGATGAGTGGAAAACGGCTTTTCGTACCAAATTCGGTTTATACGAATAGTGTGTTATGCCGTTTGGCCTCTGTAATGCTCCAGCAGCATTCCAGTTTTTTGTGAATGAAATCTTGCGAGAATATTTGGATCTCTTTGTTATCGTCTATATTGACGACATCCTAATCTATTCACAGAACGAGCAAGACCATGTAAAGCATGTGAAGCTAATATTGCAACGATTACAAGAACACCATCTGTTTGCCAAATTGGACAAATGTTTGTTTCACACCCAAAAAGTTGATTTCCTGGGTTTCGTTATCTCGCCTGAAGGGATTCATATGGATCCAGCTAAGGTAGCTGCTATCACCAACTGGAAAAGCCCCAAGACCGTGAGAGAAGTACAATCCTTTTTAGGATTTGCAAATTTTTATAGGAGATTTATACACCACTTCTCTGACTTAGTGTCTCCTATTACTAGATTGCTAAAGAAAGGGGTGCAGTTTGACTGGGATAAATCTGCAGAAGCTGCTTTTCAGGCTTTGAAAGATAGTTTTACCTCTGCCCCCATAATCAGGCACGCTGATGAAACTCTACCGTATTTTGTAGAAGCGGATGCTTCACAATATGCAGTGGGGGGAGTTTTGTCGCAACGAGATAGGAATTCAGGTACTCTCCATCCAGTGGCCTATTTCTCTAAAACGCTTTCACAAGCAGAGCAGAACTACACCATCGGGGAAAGAGAATTATTGGCCATAAAACTAGCTTTTCAAGAGTGGAGGCATTATTTATTGGGATCCCCTCACACCATTACGATCTATTCAGACCACAGAAACCTCCAATTCTTCAGATCCGCTAGAGCCCTCACTCCCAGACAGATGAGATGGGTATCTTTCTTTTGTGAATACGACTTCATCATCACATTCAGACCAGGTGCTCGGCATGGAAAAGCAGATACCTTGTCACAAATACTTTACAGATTGCCTCTAAGTTAAGCCTGACTGCTCTATACCAAGGTACCAAAGAGTGAGCACAGGTTAATTTAGGGTTTGCCCGCTTCTTTCCCATACTAGGATTGTGGGTGCTGCTTGACTAGGGCTCATACGCCAGTAAACCTACAACCACATTTCTAACAACTACAAAGCAACCATTGTGAATATCATGAATTCGTCCACACTTTTGAATTTAAAAAGAATGAAATCAACAACATATTTGCCAAAGTTCTCTGAAAATCCGAATGATGAAACAAAATCTTTCAGATCTTTGGATTTTATAAGATACCAAAATGCTCCCTCTACGAATCTTGATGGCATATGTTGGAACAGTAAAACATTAAGAAAGCATAACATTGATTCCAATTCTTCATCTTTCAGACCACAGTTTGATTTAGCCAAGAACTAAACAGAAATCTCCCCATAATTATTATACAGATGAATAATATGTCTCTATATTTCAACAAAGATTGCTAGAAAGAGAAAAACAAGCAATGTGCACAGTCCTCATATATATGAGGAGATAACATCTTATATCCCTGCATTTTAAAGTAGTGGTCCAGTTCCTCGTTTTTTCAAGATGAGCTTATAGAAATTCCTTACTTCTATGTGTACCAAATGTGCAGTTTGCCTCCCTAAAGGTGGCCCTTCATGCTGCAAAGAGCCTAATTTCAGGGGCATTACATTATGGTGTTTTTCTACAGTTGCTCTGTATGGAAGCAGGGGCATATATACATGATGGTCTGTATTGTACAGAAAGCTCTTTACTCAGACACCCCAAATTAACAAAAAATATCAGAGGATGACCTTAGTGTATTTTAGTGGGGAAACATATTACTTGGAACAAAGCCAGTCCTTTTCAGGATGCTTTCTTAAGAGTTGCAATTTCATGCCATTCTCTACCTGTAACTCATGCAACTCATAATGCAACAATCAGGCAGTTCATTATGTAAAAATAATGCAAAGCGTAATGCAACAATCAGGCAGTTTGCAATGCAAAAATATTGCAATTTGTAACGCAACAATCAGGCAGTTAATAATGCAAAAATAATGCAATGAGTAATGCAACAATCAGGCAGTTCGTAATGCAAAAATAATGCAATGCGTAATGCAACAATAATGTACTCTGGCACAGATCACGGTTCTCTGGATGGTCTCTATGCCACTCTTACTGACTCACGGTCAGCTTCTGCCAAAATATGCCCCCCAACATGGGTATGGTGTAAAACAAAGTGCAGCTCCACACTCCGGCACCGATACTGCAACTCCTCAGCAAGTACGGGCCGCGATACGATCTTGAGCGGAGGCTCGCGCTGCGAGAATGGGAAAGGCCGCGACACACGCATGCTCACTGAGCTTTACCTGGGGGGTGTGATCTCACTCTCCGATCCTTGCAACTTGGCCTCCGATGTGACATCGTTGATTTTGGGCAGTGGATCTCGGGCCTGCCCCGACGGGGATGGTTCGAGGTCCCTCCTTGGCAAAGGCAGGCTTGGGCCGGCGGCACAGCTGGTCTGGGGATGCCGGTCCGATGGCAATGACCAAGATCTCAGGCTGCAACAGGGCACTCGCACACAGCATCGCTGAGACTCACTTGAGCTTCGGGTGGTCACGGTCACAGGGCAATCCTAACAAAGGTCTCAGGCTGCACAAAGCACACGCACACAGCATCCCTAAGACTCACTTGAATTCCGGGTGCACAAGAACACTGCGCAATCCTCACCAAGGTCTCAGGCTGCACAAAGCACACGCACACAGCAAAGCTGAGACTCACTTGAACCTCCGGGTGTGCACGGTCACAGGGCAATCCTCACGAAGGTCTCAGGCTACACACAACACACGTACAGAACGTCGCTGAGACTTACTTGGACTCCGGGTGCACACGATCACAGGACTATCCTCACGAAGGTCTCAGGCTGCACAAAGCACACACACACAGCGTCGCTGAGACTCACTTGGACTCCAGGTGCCCATGATCACAGGGCAGTTCTTACAAGGGTCTCAGGCTGCAAAAAGCACATGCACACAGCGTCGCTGAGACACACTTGAATTCTGGGTGTGCACGGTCACAGGGCAATCCTCACGAAGGTCTCAGGCTGCACATAGCACACACACACAGCGTCGCTGAGACTCACTTGGACTCCGGGTGCACACTATCAAGGGACAATTCTTATGAAGGTCTCAGGCTGCAAAAAGCACATGTACACAGCGTCACTGAGACACTTCTGGAAACTTTTATGTTCCTGAGTTTCCACAACAGGGAGCCAGCTCTCCTCGGGCCCTTGGGAATAAGTTACTTCAGGACACAGCACAGAGCAAAGTCCTTTCAAGCAGGGGGACCCAGCACACAGCAAAGTCCCTTTAGCCTCTCCTTGGTTAAATCAGCAAACTGCAGGCCAGCCCCAGAACAAACAGCAAGGTTCAGTCCTTTCCTTCAGTCTCTTCAGCTGTTTCTTCCTTGGCAGAGGTTCCTCTTGACCATGAAGTAGTTTCAATCCTTTTCAGTCTTGATCAGTTCCATTCCAACGTTCAGGGGTTTTAGCTCTCATAGTTATATCACTAAATGTCTTTGAAGTCTTTGTGTTCACGGGGGCACTGACCCCTGTCCAAACCAGTTCTGGGTGTCTCCCTGCCAGTGACACCTTCTTCCTTTGATAGGGGGGTCTGAATCCTCAATCACTCAGCAGGAGATGGAGCCATTGTTTTATGCTGGCAACCCAGGCCTCTTCACCTCCAGGGGCTACTCCTCCACCCTACACTCCAGATGCAGGTCTGCCTATTGCTGTCTCACCTCCTCCCCTGGGTCATGACATTCCCCAGATCCTATACCTTTCAAATCCAGACAGTCAATCCACAACCAGGCAGAGACACATACAATTGTTACAACACAAAAAAACTGCCCCTTCTAAAAGTGTGGTTTCTAAACACAGAATGCAAAAACCATATTCACAAAAATATGTGTTATTAAATTGTGAGTTCAGGCACACTAAACTTCACCTCTCCATCTTAAACCTATGGGAAGATAGGCTGGAAAAATATTATACAGCCTCCCCATTCTGTCCTATGGGCAAGATGGCCCTTCCCAGTGAAAAACAAAATTGAGAGTATTTCACTGTTAGGACATGGTACACACCTTGGTACATGTCCTACCTTTCACATACACTGCACCCCGCCCAGGTGGGTACCTTGGATACCAACCATAGGGGTGTGTAATATGCATACAAAGGGAAGGGTAAGGCCTGGCAAGTGGGTGCACTTGTCAGGACAACATGGCAGTTTAACAAACTGTGTGCAGGCAGTGCAGTGGAGTTCTCTCCTTAGGGCTACTTGTGTGGGTGGCATAATTAGTGCTGCAGACCCACTAGTAGCATTTGCATTACAAGCCCTGGCACACATAGTGCACTTTACTAGGGACTTTAATAGTAAGGCAAACATACCAATCATGGATAACCAGTTACCATTACACTTTACACAGGAAGCACTTGCCCGTTGACACTGAACAGCAGTGGCAAAGTGCCCAAAGCATCTAAGTTGGCAACACCATGTCAGAAAAAAGGTCTAGGGGGAAGGCAAAAAGTTTAGGGAATTTTAGCCAAAAAGGGCCAAGTCCAACACAACCGCCTCCCAGCCTAAAGCCAGGGTAGACCAATCAACTACCTTGATGGAGTTCCCTGCTTGGGGCGATAGAACACAGATGCAGGCCCGCTACTGCAGGGACACCATCCTGTTCTATGCCTTCCTGACCCCAGGGGGTTCTCTTGTTCACTACTCCCTGGGCCAACTATGCTGCTCCATGGGTACTTCCTGGCAGGTGGGGCCCCCCCAGGGGTGCAGGTCCCTTGCCAACTCCTACCTAGAGCGGGACCCCTCGGTCAGGAAACTGTCTCCAGTTATCCTGCCCTCCAGGTTAGAGGTGGGTTTACTCCGGGCACTTCTAGGTGGCCTACCCCTAATGGCGTGGCACTGTCCCACGGGTCTTTCCACCGGGGGACACCTTCCTCCCTTAACCTTCCATTTAGATTTCTGTGCCTGCCATTTAGTAATGGCACCCACAAACTTCAGGACTGCGGGAGCTCCGGTTACAGAAGCCCCAGGCCCTCCTGACGCTAGGTGTTCTTCCTCACACAGCTGGCAAGTAGGAGCTAGGCCTCCAACCAGATGCTCCTCTAAGGAACCCTCCAGTCTCTGGGGTGGGGTGAACCCCTGGGGACGCTGCTCACACTCCCTCCCTCTCCTTTTAGATAGGGCGCTAGCCCGCATGCCCCCCCAGTACTTTAGGACGTCACTACTCTATTTCACTTCTCTTCCCTCTCTAATGCCTCCTCAGACCCTTGGACTCATGACCAGGGGTCGGCCCCTTGTGCAAGCTCCCGGGAATCAAAGAGCTTGCACCCTAACAGGGGTTGGCGCAATCCTGGAAAACAATTACTGGGCCTAAGCTGCCTGGGGGCCAAATTGATCAGCCCCTTCAAATCATTTGCCTTGCTAACCATCACCCAATCATCCAGTGCACGCTTGTACTCATCCACACTTGGCACTGGCCGTGCGCTGCCACCATTCGAACTGGACTTCACCTGTTTAGCCTTAATGTCCAGTTCCCTCTTGCTTAACTCATGGGCTAAGAGAATCTTCTTCTCTTCCAAGGCGGAGAGCGTTCGTGCTCTCCTCTACTCGCTTTTCACTTTCAATGAGCAGCTTTTTCTCTTGTGGTTGAGTTGTATGTTTTAAAACCTCCAACTCCTGCTCTCTGATCCTTTGGTTTTCCTCCAGCTCCTCTGGGGAAAAACTCCTCCCTGAATGGTTATTACCAGACCCTGAGGCTGGTCCTTCCACTGGCAAACACAGTAGACCAAATCCATTCCCTGGGTCATTCTCATCCAGCTCAACATCACCTGTCTCCTGAGCCCTTTTGGTTTCCCATCAGGCCCTCAAGGCCATCTGCAGCTCCTCCTTCTAGGCGTTACTTTTCATGGGACATCCCAAAGCTCTGCAGAATTGCCTCAATTGATTAACTTTGTAGGTAAGCAATGCCTCAATGTTGAATTCTCATTCTGCAGCCTCACTGTCTTCTTGACTGTTTTGAGACATGATGTGTGGCTCAAAGGTCGCTCAAAAATAGATCCAAAAATCAAAACACATTATGTGGTTGCGTCGTGGTCTGCGCTAAACAAGTGATGTACACCAATCACTGTGAGTGAATTTGCATATACACGTGCAAATCTCAAACCGCTGACCCCCAATGTTAGAACTGGGGGTCTCTAGTTGGCTGAGGTAGGTACCTTAGTCCACAGAGAGACCCTTGCTTCTAAGTCAGGGAAAGGAAGGACACCTTCTCAGATAGCCCCTGCTCACCCCCTCGGTAGCTTGGCACGAGCAGCAAGGCTTATCTTCAAGGCAAATGTGTAAAGTATTTGCAACCACGCTCTCAGTAACCCAATGGTAACATCACAAATGGACTCCACACGAGTTTCATAAAACAATTATATGTTTATATGAAAAGATATACGATGAGACCACACGAAAAAAAATCCAACATATGCGTATTTGTAATATTTCACCTTGCGGGTTATTAGGCCAGCAAGCACTGGTAGGTTCTTGCAGTATTAATGAGCAATTCTCTATGATCCAATGCAGTCCTAATGCAATGCTATGCAGTTCGTTATGCAACAATCAGGCAGTTCGTAATGCCAAAATAATGCAACTTGTAATGCAATAATCAGGCAGCTAATTATGCAAAAATAATGCAATGCGTAATGCAACAATCATGCAGTTCGTAATGCAAAAATAATGCAATGCGTAATGCAACAATGATGTCTCCTGCACCGATCACGGTGCTCTGGATGGTCTCTATGCCACTCTTACTGACTTGTGGTCAGCTTCTGCCAAAATATGCCCCCAACATGGGTATGGTTTAAAACAAAGTGCAGCTCCACACTCTGGCCCCGGTACTGCCACTCCTCGGCAAGTATGGGCCACGATACGATCTTGAGCGGAGGCTCATGCTGCGAGAATGGGAAAGGCCCAGAGCATTTCTCTCAGAGCCTGCCCCCCACACAGGCAGCGACACATGCATGCTTGCTGTGTGTTACCTGGGGGATGCTACCTCACTCTCCTCTCCTCGCAACTTGGCCTCCGATGTGACTTTGTTGATTTTGGGCAGTGGAACTCGGGCCCCCCCTGACGGGAACGGTCCGAGGTCCCTCCCTGGCAAAGGCAGGTTCATGCCGGCGGCACAGTTGCTCTGGGTATGCCGGTCTGGGCTAATGGCAATGACCAAGATCCCAGGCTGCAACAGGGCACACGCACACAGCGTCGCTGAGACTCACTTGAGCTCCGGGTGTGCACGGTCACAGGGCAATCCTCACGAAGGTCTCAGGATACACAAAGCACACGCACATAGCGTTGCTGAGACTCACTTGAACTCCGGGTGTGCGCGGTCACAGCGCAATCCTCACGAAGGTCTCAGGCTGCACAAAGCACACGCACACAGCGTCGCTGAGACTCACTTGGGCTCCTGGTGCACACAATCACAGGACAATCCTCACAAAGGTCTCAGGCTGCACAAAGCACACGCACACAGCGTCGCTGAGACTCACTTGGACTCCAGGTGCCCACAATCATAGGGCAATTCTTACGAGGGTCTCAGGCTGCAAAAAGCACATGCACCCAGCGTCGCTGAGACAAACTTGAATTCCGGGTGTGCACGGTCACAGGGCAATCCTCAACAAAGGTCTCAGACTGTACAAAGCACATGCACACAGCGTCGCTGAGACTCTCTTGGACTCCGGGTGCACACAATCATGGAGCAGTGCTTAGGAAGGTCTCAGGCTGCAAAAAGCACACGAACACAGCAGTGCTGAGACCCTCCCAGAAACATTTATGTTCCCGAGTTTCCACAACAGGGAGCTGCTCTCCTCGGGCCCTTGGGGATAATGTACTTCAGGGCACAGCACACAGCAAAGTCCTTTCAAGCAGGGGGACACAGCACACAGCAAAGTCCCTTTAGCCTCTCCTTGGTTAAATCAGCAAACTGTAGGCCAGCCCCAGAACACACAGCAAGGGTCAATCCTTTCCTTCAGTCTCTTCAGCTGTTTCTTCCTTGGCAGAGGTTCCTCTTGCCCACGAAGTAGTTTTAATCCTTTTCAGTCTTGATCAGTTCCATTCCAACGTTCAGGGATTTCAGCTCTCATAGTTATACCACTAAATGTCTTTGAAGTCTTTGTGTTCACGGGGGCATCGACCCCTGTCCAAACCAGTTCTGGGTGTCTCCCTGCCAGTGACACCTTCTTCCTTTGATAGGGGGGGGGTCTGGATCCTCAATCACTCAGCAGGAGATGGAGCTATTGTTTTATTGTGGCAGCCCAGGCCTCTTCACCTCCAGGGGCTACTCCTCCCCCCTACACTCCAGATGCAGGTCAGCCTGTTGCTGTCTCACCTCCTCCCCTGGGTCATACAATTCCCCAGATCCTATCACTTTCAAATCCAGACAGTCAATCCACAACCAGGCAGAGACACACACAATTGTTAGAACACAAAAAACAGCCACTTCTAAAAGTGTGGTTTCTAAACACACAATGCAAAAAACACCTTCACAAAAAGATGTGTTATTAAACTGTGAGTTCAGGCACAGTAAACTTCACCTCTCCATCTTAAGCCTATGGGATGATAGGCAGGAAACATATTACACGGCCTCCCCATTCTGTCCTAAGGGCAAGATGGCCCTTCAACAGTGAAATATGAAATGGAGAGTATTTCACTGTTAGGACAATGTACACACCACAGTACGTGTCTTCCATTTCACATACACTGCACCCTGCCCAGGGGGGTACCTTGGACCTACCATAGGGGTGTCTGATATGCATACAAAGGGAAGGGTAAGGCCTGGCAAGTGGGTGCACTTGTCAGGATAACATGGCAGTTTAACAAACTGTGTGCAGGCACTGAAGTGGCAGGCGTGAGTTCTCTCTTTAGGGCTACTTGCAAGGGTGGCACAGTTAGTGCTGCAGGCCAACTAGTAGCATTTGCATTACCAGGCCTGGCACACATAGTGCACTTTACTAGGGACTTTAATAGTAAGGCAAACATACCAATCAAGGACAACCAATTACCATTACACTTTACACAGGGAGCACTTGCACTCTGACACTGATCAGCAGTGGCAATGTGCCCAAAGAATCTAAGTTGGCAACACCATGTCAGAAAAAAGGTCTATGGGGAAGGCAAAAAGTTTAGGGAACTTCAGCCAAATAGGGCCAAGTCCAACAGGTGGGAACTAATTTAAGGTGGGGATGCCAGGGTTGAAAGCCGAGATAGCTGAAAATCATGGTCAGTGTCTATGTAAGTGGGGTAAAAGGTATTTGGAGAGCCATGTATTGGTGAACTCTGTATTTTTCTTAGAGAAAAGGAAGAAGATCCTGCTTTCATTTTAAATAAAATATGGGATACGGTGGAGAAACATAGGTTAAGCTAGGTGTGTGGTCTGAGACATCAAGATGCAGCCATTGCCATCGGCCAATAATTGTGCAAAATTGTATCATTTTATACTAGGATTCCTGATCCCCCATTCCACCATTGATTAGAATTTTTGTCGTGGCTTAGGATATGTGGATGACTTTGGAATTAATTTGGAAGATGTGGACTGATTTGTTACATAAGTAACTGCAATTATTTTTGCATCTTAATAGGCTAACCAATGCACTCTTGAATAATCTGATGTGTTTGGTGTATGGTATATATGGGCTGACCATCCTAAAATGTCCTTTATCTGTGAAGGTATTTTATATTCTGAGGTACACTGTTTTTAGGTCTGTGTTATGTGCTGGTCATATTAATGCGTATTGAGATTTTATGATTTCAAAATGTACTATTTATGAATTTGAAAATGTGTAGCATTCCTGTAACAATATATTTCTTGGAAATAAAGAATTTGACTTGACTTATTCGATGTAGCCTCAGATGTCTGATACCTCATGAACTCTGAGCTACGTATGCTTTGACATGTGTGCATCTGTCCATTTAATATAATAATGTACTGATATTAAATATTTTATATGAGAATTAACTAGTTGCATACAATATTGGGGCATCATGCTTGTCATGGACAATTGATCAGCTGGTCTTCTTTTTGACTTTTTTTTTTTAAATAATAAAATAGTTTTGATTATAAATATAGAGTTGAATGTTCATAGTATTAACAATTGTCATCTGCAACTATGTTGACCACAATGCTTACATGTTTTGAAGGGAAAAATCATAGGGCCTGATTTAGAGCTGGGCTGATGGAATACTCTATCACAAATGTAACAGATATTCCATCTTCTATATTGCAAGTAACATAGGATAAAATGCAGTAGACATACATTATGTTTGTGACTGAGTATCCCACCTTTCAAACTCTTAAACAGGCCCATAGATTGGTGGCTTAGTTGCTTGATGTCCTGCTCACCAGCTGTCGTAGCAGAGCTCAACGTAGAAGAACTTTGCAGTGGAGAATGCTCAACATTTCTCTGTAGGGCAGGCTGGGGACTGGTACTGCATTGCCCACAATGCCTGCATGGCATTCATTTCGAGTCACATGGGTATGCAAGGGTACAAATCACTGAGTGGTGTGCATATTCTACCTGTAGAAGTTGAGAGTTTTCCCATAATGATTCTCTCGTTGTGTGTTTCTGACCCAGTGGCTCATACATGTGAATAACATCTGGGGAATTTTCCAGACAGAAGATCTGTACAGGAAATTAAATGGCCATTGTGTCTACAAGGCAATCTGCATTCATTCTGACATTGGTTACTAAGTGCAAACATTTGGTGCAGAACTCTCTGATTCAACTGGTTTAGTGATAAGAAATTCTGGAACATTTGCGGATCTTCTGAAATATACCAGGGAGCCTCCTTGGAACTTTCCTCTGGAATTGCTTGCTATTGCTCTACAATGATGTTTGAGAATTTTAGTACTCACTATGATGTGTACTTTGATACTAGAGCAACAGATACATTTACTGACACAGAGAGATTCAATAGCAAATGCTTTTTGGAAATTAGTTTACTTTGGGGGCGTGACTAAGCTGCGGAGCGCGATGGCTGCAAGTTAGCGGAGCTCCAACATCCGTGAATCCCTCCCGATGATCCGCCTTACTGATCCGGCTCCCAAACAACAGTAATACCATGGGAACACTTACTGCCACTGCTGAGTTGCAAAACGGCGATCCAAGCCCCGGCACCAGCAGAATGGTGCCTGCGCTGAATGCCGTGGCCTCCCCCGGCGTCCCGGGCTGGAGGCTGTGGTGTGGCACATTGGGCATGGTGACATGCCGCATTGGGCTGCCTGCAACGGAAGACCGTGTCTGATGCCTGAGATCAGACTGCAACGCAGCGTGACCTAAATTGGTTCCTGGAACACAGCGGTTACCCCACAGGCCAGGGTTAAGGTGCTAGGGTGGCACTGGAACTCCCCTGACAGCAATCATGACGGTGAGGGGGAGAGCACGAGTCTGTGTGGCTGTTCAATACCCTGGATGTTCGAGCCCACGGTGAGAATTTGAGATAGGTTCTGTGGGCGGGCACGACCGGAACAGGTCCTTACCTGTCCGGGCCTCGGGGAGAGCTGAAGGCCGGATTTCCTCCCGTGGCGGCAACACCAATCACCTACTGAGGATGCAGCCACCTCAACCCCTGGAAGACTTGGCCCTTTCCCGGCCTGGGGTCGCCACATATAGCAGCAAGCAGTTATCGGCGAGTGGAGTGGCTGAGACTCCAACGGAGCCGGTACCCACGGGGCTGGGCATAGAAGGTGGCTGGCAGCCTAGTCCCCCGGAGTGATCGCCCACCGCACATTGGCTATACCGGCGGAGTGCTGCCTGAAACCCACTGCCATGGTAGCTGAGATTTCACAGACTAGGACGCACAACATAGATACGGTAGCACACCGGTGCACATTACCTACCGCCTACCAAATTATCCTTGTGCCCCGCTATCGACTTCACATAAGTCCGGACACTCCCCCGCTGGGTTACTACTGGGCGACTGGGCCTCTCGTGGCTTCCGAAACCTCCTCCTCCTCAGTGGAACTGCTGCAGTCGAGCCAGGGGAACACTGGTGCCCGTGGTCTCTTCGGAGGATTTGGGGCGGCGGTCTCAAGGCGAACATGTCGGGAACTAGAGGACAAAAAGCAGTGCAAAATAACAAACTGGACAGGTATGCACTCCCGAAGACGGCACTCCCGGATCCCCACTGGGCGCTTGACACCTCAAAGGGCTTGGAGGGGCCTCTGCAGAACTTACGCTACAAGATGTCCTGGATGCCATTTCTGGAGTTACGGAATCTCTTGAAAAGAGGATGGATGCCATCACGATAGAAGTGAACCTGATTAGGGTAGATCTCGCGAACATTGGAGAAAAAGTAAAACAAATGGAACCTACCACCTCTAGCCCGGTCGATTACACATCCCAGCTACAACATGACGTCAGTGATTTACAAGCGTTCAGGAAACATGCGGAAGACAAGCTGGATGATTATGAAGGGCGTACCCGCCGCAATAACGTGCACATTATTGGAGTCCCTGAAAAAGCAGAATGGCAGGTGACAGACCTCTTTGTGGAAGAACTCATACTTACCCACCTCCAGTCCAAGGGACTGTCTAAAAATGTTGTTGTGGAACTGGCACATAGAGTCCCTGGAAGAAACCCAAAGCCTGGCGTGCTGTCCTGACTGATCTTGGCTAGACTACTGAATTTCCGTGACCGAGATGTAATCCTCCAGAACGCTAGGATCGCCCCAACTCTTCGGTATGAAAACTCGGAAATCTTCTTTTTTCCAGATTTTACCCTTGCAGTGCAGAAGCAGAGATGATCCTTTCTTGCGGTAAAGAAAAAACTGCGGGGAAAAAGGTATCAAATATGCTATGTCATTTCCGGCCTGTCTCCGGGTGGAGGCTGATGGTAGAACCTGGTTCTTTGAACACCTCGAAGAATCGGCCGATTGGCTCGAGGGCTGGAGAAGTGCTGCAGAACATAACGCTCGCTGATGATTGACTGTATCCAGCCCCTGGTCTCTAGACTATTCTGAACTGTAAGATGGGTTTAATGTGATTCCTGTCCAGTGGTCAGGCCTCGGGTTGAAGGGATTGGGCTTGAGGGACTCGGGTGGAGACATGCAATCTGCAGAAGCTAAATATATTGTTGTTTAATCTAATCATCGCTTACGGTCCTAGCACTGGGAGCCTTAACAATTTCCCACATTTGGGAGGGGTCACGCGGAACCAGCCTCTTGCCTCCAAGTTCAACAACTGTGAGTTACCAGTTTGGGTGACAGGCACTCTGTATAGTTTTTGATGGGCAGTTTAAGGCCCAGAGTGTAGGGGAGCAGGGTGGGGGGTTGTTGGGTGGAAACAGGGGTATTTCTTGGTATTTCGGCAGATCTATACTTTGAGCAGACACAATTTATGCATAATCTTTCTTTGTCATGTTGGGTGCACACCGAGATGGACACTTTAGACTACTGAGTTGGAATGACAATGGTCTGGGGGACAAAATGAAGCGCTGCATAGTCCTACAACATTTTAAAGAACATTCCCCGGAGGTGGTGCTCCTTCAGGAGACACACCTTGTAGGTAACAGCTGCAAAGCATTAGATAGATGGGGCTATTGACTGGTAGCGCATTCTGGCTTCACCACTGTCTCTAGGGGTGTGGGTATCATGATCAAAAACTTCTTCCCACTTTACATACAACGCTCGTGGATTGATGACATGGTAAGATATGCAGTGTTCTCGGGGCAATGGGAGGGTTCAATCCTTAACCTTGTTACGGCATATGTCCTGCCGGAACTTCAGAGTCTAACGTTTAAAGATTTGAGCACCTTATTCTTGTCGCTCCCGGAGGGCAGACTGGTGGCAGGGGGAGATTTCAAATCAGTGGTCTTGGGACTACTTGACCGTCAACCCACGCGGAATATCGGGCCCACACAGGGGTGGATTCCTGACTTCTTAGATGCAATGGGATTAGTTGATGTGTGGCGAGCGTTTCACCCAGACTCCATTCAACACACTTTTTACTCTGGCTCTCATAAAAGCCTCTCGTGCCCAGACTACCGACTGGTCCCAGCAGCCCAGATCACCGAAATTCAAGACACTAGACATATGGCTAGGGGCATATCGGACCAGTCTCCTGTCTGGTCTCACATGGTCCCAGGGAGGAGGCAAGTTGGAAGAGTTGCACCCATCTACCCATGGTACCTCCGTAACCCTGCAGTCAGGAAGTCGCTTCTCCAATCTATTGATAACTATTTCCCCGACAATGTGGGCTTGGTCCACTCCCCCCAAGTCAAATGGGAAGCGTTTAAGACAGTGATCAGAGGACAGGCACTATCCTCGATTGCCGGAACCCGATAAGAAAAACTGAAATACCTGACACAGGTAGAGAATGAGATTCTTCGCCTCGAAGAAAATGATAAGGGAGAGCTCACGCAAGAGACCCTTCATACCCTAAAACTCAAAAGAGACGAATATAGAAATATAGCCACCAATATGGCTAAAACAATGGGGAGGGACAAAGCTGGAAGACTCTATGACTTAGGGGACAAAGCCGGAAAATTGCTTGCCTGGCTGGACAAAAAGGAATTGGCAAGCCGGCTAGTCCCGGAACTAATGGACAATGAGGGACAAAATGTAACTGACTCACAAGCTATTGCATGCGAATTTGCGGGCTACTATAGTTCAATATACCGATCAAATTCTAATCACTCAGCAGCGGACTCCCTGGAACTTCTTAGAGACATACAGATGCCTACCCTGTCCGTAGAGGAAAGAGACACACTAGATAGCGCCCTCACTGATGACGAACTGGCACAGGCGATCCGGGGCCTACATTCTGGCAAGGACATGAGCCCTAATGGCCTACCGATTGAGTTGTACAAACTGAAACCCAACACTATTACTCAGCACCTACGTGCCATGTTCAATGAAAGTCAGACAAAGGGACTTTTACCACAGTACTAACCCTGGGCGTAGTACTACGCTACGCTCACAGAGCATGCGTAGTTTGTGCTTCTAGGCACTAAGCAAAATGCACATAGCACAGTGCGAAAACTGTGCTAAAGCACATATCGTACCACCAAAATCTACAACACCCACAAATGCTTTGATTAAGCAATTTTACATGCTAAAAAGCATATAACCAATTCACAAAAGTGAACTTTGAGAAGGAAAATAATAGGCAATGAGAGAGGTGATGATATTGGGGTCCCCCACTAACCTAATAGGAGGACCAAGCAGATGCCTTGAACACAAAGAGCATATCATGCTGGTGAACGATTCAGTGGTGGTCCCTTCCTCCTAGGACCACCCCAAGCACAGTTCTGGGCAAAAATACAATCCCAACCAAAGGCCCTGCAAAGCATTATGGGACGAGATTAGCAGTAGGCAGTGAATATTATAGTGTCCAATATCAAAATAATTCTACAAAGAGCTGTAGTTCAACTAGTCCTTACTAGATGTCCCTCACGAGTCAAATGCAAAAGCATTGAAACCCTTTCATGAAGCTTTTGCATTTGACTCGTGAGGGACTTCTAGTAACGACTAGTGGAACTGCAGCTTGATGTAATAATAATTTCAATGCTTTTGCATTTGACTCGTGAGGAACATCTAGTAACGACTATTTGAACTGCAGCTCTTTGTAGAATTATTTTGATATTGGATACTACAATATTTACTGCCCACTGCTAATCTCGTCCCATAATGCTTTGCAGGGCCTTTGGTTGGGATTGTATTTTTGCCAATAACTGAGCTTGGGGTGGTCCTAAGAGGATGGGACCACCACCGAATCGTTCGAGAAAATGTGCTTTTTGTTTTCATGGCATCTGCTTGGTTCTCTCCCTAGGTTAGGGAGTATCCCAAAATCATCACCTCTCTCACTGCTTGCTAATTTATCATTTTCACTTTTGTGAAATGACTATATGCATTTTAGCATATAAAGACAGAGATATTTATTTTATCATTACTTGCACTGTGCAAGGTGCTGTTTGCAATTATTGTACAGAGCAGACAAGTACACAGTGCCAACAGCTATGCACTATGCAGTTTGCGTAGCTGAGCGTAGTTCAAAGTGCACTTCGCGTAACTACACGTAGTGCTACTATGCAAACTATGCCCAGGGTTACACAGGACCAACGATTAGCTACACTGGCAAGGAGGGAAAACCCTGTAATCAATGCTCCTCATATAGACCTATCTCCCTGCTGAATGCAGAACCCAAAATCTTAGCTAAAGTATTGGCGAATTGCCTCATCCAAGTGATTTGTAAATTAATATGCCCTGACCAATCAGGATTTATGCCCCACCGCAATACGGTATTGAACTTGGGCCGCCTCCAAGGAGTGATGGGGAGACTAAACACAATTCAGGAAGCAGCGGTGGTGGTCTCCTTAGATGCCACAATGGCATTTGACACAATAGAGTGGTTTTACCTCTTTGCTGTCCGCACAAAACTGGGATTTGGACCTGGCTTCATTGGATGGGTCAAACTCCTCTACTTGGAGCCACTAGCACAAGTCGTGGTCAATAATAAGAAGTCTGGGTTCTCTGCGTTGGGTCGGGGACATCGCCAGGGCTGTCTGCTGTTCCCCTTCCTCTTCACCCTCTCCCTAGAACCCTTAGCGGCGTGGATCTGATGGCACCCCTCCATCAGAGGACTTGAATGGACAGAGGGATAGGAGGTCCGCATTTCCCTTTTATGTGGACGATATCCTGCTATACCTGGCCTCCCCTAAACCTTCCCTCCACACGGTCCTTAACATCTTTACGGCCTTTGGGAGGTATTCCGGATACAAGATTAACTGGAGCAAGTCCTTAATATATGTTCTCTAAGATGAGTCTCCCTCTCTACCTCGCGACTGTCCTATGCAATCAGTGAGGGAGGGTTTCTGTTACTTGGGTATCTTTGTCACGGCTGACCCCAAACTCAGATATGTATGTAACCTACTTCCCCACTGCAGAGGCTCAGGCGAGATGTCGCTACCTGGAAGACGCTCCCACTCTTGTTATTAGGGAGAGCGGCATTATTCAAAATTATGTCAATGCCGCGCTTCCTCTATGCATTGCAAAACTCCCCTGATTTAGTTTCAACCAGCTATTTTGATGAGGTGGAGAACCAACAGCGAGCCTTGTTGTGGGATGGTAGACCCCGTATCGCCTTTCAGAAACTGGTCTTAGGTTGGTATGAAGGGGGCATCGGTATGCCTGACATCAAACGATACTTTTGGGCCGCTCATCTGGCGGCGATTAACCATTGCATATATCGCCACGAAAACGACCCGGCATATAGGCTAGACAAATGGCTGTTACCGGGAGGTACATATCACAGAGCTCTCTACGCTAAACCTCAGGGGTTACCCCTTACAGGCCCAAACACTCAGTGATGATTTGGCACACGGCCAATAAAAGCCTCGGGTGGGATAAGATTCTCATGCTGGCCACCCCTCTATGGGACTCGGAAAGATTGGGTACCCTGGGTAACACAAAAGGTTTTGACAAGTGGGACCTGATAGGTATTTAGAAAATTGGGGACCTATGGACAAGGATGAGGTGGTCAGATTCCCCACTCTACAGCAGATCTATGAACTTGCAGACGAGGAATATTTCCGGTATGTACAAATCAGACACGCACTACTATCTCAGATACCCAACGGTACCTCCCTCCCAGATGCTTCGCCGCTAGAGGACAGATTACTAGATGGCTACCTGCCAGATAAAGCAATATCCTTACCTATAAAAAGCTGATAAATAACATTTTGGATCCCTTGACACTTTTGAGACAACGTTGGGAAGGGATGGGCACGAACTGCATGACGAAGAGTGGCAGGAGGCACTAGTGTCCCCAAAAGAGGTGGCAATCTCTTCTAGACTGCGCCTAGTCCAGCTGAAGATCCTCCATAGGAAGTATGTTTCAGGACCAACGCTCGTCAAAATGGGGGGAGTAGACGAGGGAAACTGTAGGCAGAGATGTGGTCTGCTGGGGTCCTTTATGCACATAATATGGGAATGTACGCTTATTCAATTCTACTGGTCATGGATACACGACTGTATGAGTGCGGTGCTGGTGGTTGTATTGCGGCCAGAAGCTAAGAGATGCCTTTTGAATATATGAGACTCCACTGATCTCAATAGCAAATACACAATCTGGGTTACACTGGGCCAGATGGTGGCCAAACGTAATATTGCGCAGCTGTGGAATCTTGGAAGGCAGATATGGATTGGTGCATGTTCAGTGAAAAAATGGTATATGTCACCCGTGGGTGCCCCAAAAAGTTGCTCTCCATATGGAATAAATGGAATGCTTATTTCGGAAATATCTGTACTCCCCCCCTGTTCCCTGGCATGATGTCCCTATTACGCCATAGCCATTGTGATCTACTGTGCAATCTTTGTAACTGTACACATGATAGCTTCTGACTCAAAGTATGTACTCTCTTTCTTGTACTTGTAAAGTCGACTTTTTAAGGTTTAATAAAAAGAATGAAAAAAAAATTAGTTAGTTCTTTGCAACTGCTGAGTTCTGTAATTTTGTATGTTTAAAAAGACAATAATAAGTTCAGTAAGAGTGGCCACAACAACTGTGTGAAAAACATACAGGTCCTGGTTTTGAATCGTTCTGAATATTATGAACACTGCACAAACCCCAATTTGACCAGGGGTCAGAGGTCTGAGTTGGGTGGAACTAATCTCACCCAGTAAGTGCTGTGTGCCAAAAATACCTCACCCTTTGTTAAATTTTGGTCCATTAAACATGCCAGAATTAAGCAAGGGAAATTTGTATGATATTTACCATACAATGTACATTTTGGCGCAATAAGGGCTAACATTTTCATACTCCTCCTCTAAAACGTATAATACGTGTTATATATCACACTTGTTAAATTACTTAAACCAGGGTATCATTATTTATTGGGTGTGATAAATAGCACCTTGATTATGACGAACTCTGCATCTGAGTTCTAATGTTTTAAACAATTACTTAGCCGTCATCTTTTTCTCCACCTAGTGTGTATAACACAAATTACAAACATTTCATTTAGTGTAGCACTAGGTTACATTTGTACATTCCTTTATATTCTGGTTATATTTTATGTTTTTGGAACTACCACCAAAATACTCAGAAAACAATACAAAAATTCCTACTCACTACAGAATCCTTGTCTTTGTCTATGAACATGTAAATATTTTTTCACCTTATTGATGTACTTGATGAGGAGGTTGGGAAAAAAAAGAGCTACTAAATATTGCAGTGAGTGCTATCCAGCATCTCACCCTATTAGATGATGATCAGTTACTACGAATAATCTTCATGATATCAAGTTTACTTCCTCCTCATCACAGTGCTTACAGGTTTCTTAGTGACCTGTTTATTGCTGAATTACCTACACAATAAAGCTTTAAACATCAAAGTTAATTCTTTCCTTAATGAATATAAAACTCACACTACCTTCTGCCTAAAATAGTCCCCTTCTCCCCCTTCACTTCTAATGTAAAGCCCCTTGGGTCAGACTCAATCTTAAGCAGGCGAGGATCCTATTCTCTCTCTTTTTGCTTGATCATCTGGATTTCTGCCTTTGACACAGATGTCATATGTCCTTATCGTCCCAAGAACCTATGAAAGTGTCCAGTCATTCATACAATGACATTGATAGGAGAATTGATGCGATAGCAGTCTGGGACAAGTGCCATGGTATATCTCTTTTAAGGTCAGATAATAATAATAACATAAACAATCTAGTCTGAATTGACAAGTTGTTGCCATAGTTGTTCATAAAAATGTGGCCAGACATGCCTAAGGTTATGTCAGAAATTCTCCATATCAGGAAAGCCATGTTATAAGAGGCCAATCAAGTGACCACTTGGTGGAAGAGGTTCTTTGCTCAATCTTATCATGCAAGATACTGCCAGAATAAACTGCCAGACTACCAGAGTACTGAAAAATCCTGTTCTGTACTGAAAGATGATACTGAGCCAAGTCCAAGAGGAGGTGAGCTGATGAATGTTTTCCTTTTGAGTGAACACTCTCTCCTGGCTACTGATAATTACAGTCTCTTACTGTAAACAGGCATGCAGAGATTTGATTCACCCTAAGAAACTCTATTGGCATTTTACACTACTCCTTGCTCTCATAATATAGCGCATAGAAGTACGTTTTAGGTGTTAGGCTGCTTGATGATATTTCCACTATAGTAGAATGGTTTGCTTTATTTTTATTGTGTGCAATATCCATTTGCATATTTTAATAATATTCAGTGTGGCTATTTTACATGAGCTAAGCAAACGGGTGAGCAAGTTAAAATATACCCGCCTTTACAGCAGAAACTGTCTTTCCTTAGTGCAGAAATTGAGTGTGATATTATAAAGAATGAAATTGAGCTCTCATATAATTACCACTGTGTCCCAAATACCTCTTTAGGAACTGTTAGTAACCTAGAAAGCAGAGACACCACATCAAATAAGCACTGGGTGGGCTTGTGTGGGGCTACAATAACCTGTTATTTCACATCCAATTACTGGTGCATAGAAATAAGTTCACTGGTGGCACCTCTGTGAGTGTGAAAGCAAACCTTGTAGAGTTTAACCAGAGATATAGTTTATGCAACACTTCCTGTATACCAATTATCCAAAAATAAGAAATTGCATAACCTAGGACTCTGTCTAGGAAAGCATAGACTCTGAGTAATTGAGTTTACCTGTAAGTAAGTAATCATTACCTCCTCATCCAATCTCCTTATTCCCAGTCCTCACTGACTGATTTATAACAAGCACTTAAGAAAATTAGTTATAGCCTTTTTTCTCGTTCAACGTTTTCTTCACCCCAAAACCAAATGTTGTTATCATCACAATAGTGCATTATTAAAAGACAAAAAGCATCTCAAAATGCCAATGAAATGCTATTCCTCATGAAGTTTATAATGTTTTTAAAATGTGAGACCGGTCAGCCAAACTGTCCTAGCTCCCACCTGGGAAGTTGCAACTCCTCTAGTTGACCTAGCTTGTATACAAGAAAGTAGAGGAACAATAAAAATGAAGTATGCTTTAGAAGTAGCTTTCCTAATCCATCTGCTGTATGTTTGCTATTACAAGTATAGGCTGAAATTTAAAAATGAAAAAAGAAAAAATGCCATCAAATAAATGTGGTTGATTTATGCTTTCAATACATATTTTGAATGTAAAATATATTTATCCATACTCGATGTCTATTGCCTACTTGAAGCTCTCCCTACCAAGAAAAAAATCCCAGGTATTTGCCAAGGACAACAAATAAGAATGATTCATCCTGGACGTCAACCTCACCCTCAAGGAACATATTGCCAAAAAAACACAAAGACAACCTGGTACTAGCTCTCTCTTCTAAAGTAAGAGAAACCATTTCTTCCAGAAAGGTACTTTAGAACTGCTGTTCATGCCCTTGTACTCTCACATCCGGATGGTGGTAATGTCCTGCCCCATGAAGTACCAGACTTCATATAGTCACCAAATAAGCACATTGTCCATGCTACAACACATCTCCCCGAGGACCTGATGAAACATGATCACCGCACCCCAATTCAGATGGAACTGCAGTGGCTTTCCTTGTAGGCATGCATCATCTTCAAAACCAGCTGCATCATTAACAAATTGTAGTTAAACAAATAATGGGGTTACCCAGTATCCCTCAGAACCTGGGCAGTAAGTTGTAAAGTAAACAGTGGTTCTGTTGGGTGAAAACATTTCTTTATGTATCGAGCATAGTCAAACGTTATCTGAATAATATGCAATATTATGCTGTAAGCAACACACCAAACAATTCGTATGTTAATCAGATTCTTTATATATAAATTACGTCATTCATATATATGCATCTATATTTTATGAGAGGCCGTCAACCAGCAATGTGATAGTAAAATAGTGACACAGTGACAAATAGGTGCTCAGTGACAATGTGCGTGATATGTACAATAGTTTTAAAAGCTAGAGAATTTCAACATGGCCAGAAGGTAAAATATGTCTAGTAAATCTGCGCAACAGAGAATTTCCTTTTTAACGCAGGTTCTATGTACTGGTCCAAATGTAAGTCGACGTTTCAACCCTTGTGCTGCACTATTGTAAGGTCAGTACGGGCCTTCATCAGGACATAGGGCAAGGAGTGACGGCCTGTAAGTAACGAGAAGACTTATTCAGGTGTGTTGGTACGAACGAAAAGGACCTATGTGCTAAAGGTGGCAGACAACTCACCTTAGTCTGAATAGAATTCAAATGTTATCAGGGCCTTTCGGAGTAGAACCCATCCGATGTGATTCTCTGGGAGGGCTTCCAATGGATATTAAATTTGCAGTGGGCCTATAAACAATTCATGTGGCAATTAATATTAAGCTAGGATGCTTCTGATGGAAGTGTATAGAAAATTTAGAAAAAGCGGCAAAGATTGCTCAGCTCAGTGGCATGTGAGATCAGTTCACGTAGAAATCGATGCTCGTCAAATATACCTATAAATAATGCGGGGTATTAGAATAGGTAAGAAAAGACATCCGCTGCATTAGGAATAAATGGCAACGAGTGAGGGCTCACCTCTTTAAGTGGGAAGTGCCGTCTCTATTCTTGGCGCTTCTAATTCATTTGTGCGGGCGGCAGGCAATAAGTCTCTGCTCGATACACCGACGTTAACTGTAGGGAATCAGTAAGTGATTTAAAACCATAAGTGAATTGTAGAACTGAGGGCAAAAAAGTAAGGGGGCGCTAGACAAATATGCACCAGTTACCTCAATTGAAAAATCGGGCGGCAGGCAAAAAAGTCCGGGCTCGTCTGTTGTATGTGGCAGCAGTGCTCTGTGCGAGTCAGCACGAGAAGCCAAAGATAGCGTGCGCGTGTACGCTGCACGTTGTCGGTAACCTAGCAACGAGTAACGCCGACACGAACCTGAGTGCAGTTTCGTCAGGCGTTACCATGGTACTGGTGTGAACCATGAGAAGTTTAGCGTAGTGCGAGTCCTCAACTGCTGTGTGCAGAGGGATGGCGCTTGGGTAATAGTGGAACATTACTGATATGTAGTCTGTGAGTGAAGATAATTACATCCATTCTCAAGTAGATAGACACAATTAATATAGAACCACTGTTTACTTTACAGCATCATTAACAAAGCCATACAAATCAGCACCCAAGCTTATCTTGTCAACAATCTCACCAAATATGGTAGCTCACACACACCCACAACCAAGGTTCCATAAAATTGCAGACTAAGAAGTGTAAAAATAACGAAACAAGGCAGATGGCCTTTTCCATTTATGCATCCAAGATCTGAAATAACATCACTGTATTCATCAGGACAGCCCCAACGCTACTCCTGTAGAGGAAATAGTTGAAGCCCCATCTATTTAAAAACACAGCCTCGTGTAGATTAAGTGTTCATTACCCTCACCTATCACTCATAAACTTTATGACCCTTTATAGAGCTCTCCTGCCTTTTGGCTAGGTTTGTGCTACAGAAATACGGAATCCAAACAGCAATACATACATGCATACCTTCACTGACACTAATGTTTTACTAGTTATGTTTTAAACAACTAGCCTTTCAGTTATGTCATGCATTTTATTGTCATTATTTATATAGCAAACAAAACTCACAAATATTTTACAATATTAATGAATCACAATATGGAAATGTGGTAGTGCTTCAACAAACATTTATAAACAAAGGTTGAAGGAGAAAGTTCAAAAATATACAAAGGCATCTCCACCAAACAGCAATAGTGATCTGTGAAATGAGGTGCTCGCACAGCGCAAGTGAGTGCAGCGAGAACAAAAAGGGATCTTTACAAAGGCAAATAGGAAAAAGGCTGGTCAATTACAGGGTTAGCACATAAGGATAACTATTAATACCGAGATGAGAATCCATTATTTATTCAATGGATCCTGGTTGAGCAGTTTCATGATAAACTGTCTTTGTGTCTCTAATGTCGATGGCGTTTCGTTTTTGGAACTGTATGTGGGTCATCGACAAGAAAATAACAATTTCACAGAGCACGGGTAGATCCAAAAATGTAAGCAAACGTCTATGTTAAAAACCAAATGGGTTACAATGAGAAAAAAAGTTTATTTTATGCAATGTCTCTAACGATATATGAAGATAGACATTCACTTGTTCAGGAATGTCCCTAAAATAAAATAAAAGATGGACAGGTTCATAATAAACCATTTAGAGAGGACATGACAGTGTCTCATGGGTGGGTGTGCAAAAAGGCAAAATTAAAAAAACACAAGACTTACAAAAAATGGCAAGCGCCTATGTGTATTGTAAAACAAAA
This sequence comes from Triturus cristatus, assembly GCF_964204655.1. Taxonomy (NCBI): domain Eukaryota; kingdom Metazoa; phylum Chordata; class Amphibia; order Caudata; family Salamandridae; genus Triturus; species Triturus cristatus. The sequence goes on along the minus strand of NC_140584.1, from coordinate 714,396,744 downwards.
AGCCTTGCTGGATTTCAAGTGGATAATAAAGTGACCACGCCAAGGTGCAACTGGGATAGGACAATGAATGGCTTAAAAAACAAATATATTCCTATTATGGGTTAGGCAATACGCTTACACTGGCTGTTTATTGCTCACAGAATGAACCAAAAACAATTGCTCAAACTATTTGAAATGAGCAATTCAAACAATGTATTCAGTGTCCTTAAATTAATTTGTTTTGCGTGCAGCAGTCAAAGTCGATTGGCCAAAAAGTGAAGAAACAATCTTAAACGAAATCGAATCACAAATTAATGTTATAGTCTTTGTGGAAATATTTTGAGAACACCACCAAGAAAACTTCCCAGTGGAACTTACTCTAATGCACACAAACTGTTAAATAGTTTGGAGTGCGGGAGAACAAATGCCCCAGTCAGCATAACACTTTATGGCATGAGAGTTAGAAAACTTTGCAGGCAAAATAAAAACCCAGTATTTAAATTGAATATCAGAAATAAATAAAATAAAAAAGCACACTTTGAAAAAGCTTTCTGGCTGAAGGGAAAATAACTATTTTTAGGCGGGTGTGAATAATTTGTTCAGACGTTGTGCAGTCAACAAAGTTAGGGGAGTCAATGTTTAAAGTGGACTGACCCTTGTCCCTAGCTTTATGCTGTGGTGGGTGAAAGCGCAATGTGTATGGCAGCTTAAAAGAGCAACGGAGGAAGCTCTTTGGCCAAAAGACCCGCTGTATATGGTTGTCATATTTTTTGGGGGGGATAAACATTAGTCAGTGAGACAACTAAAGATGACTCAAGGGCCAGACCTACTATGTGAAATAGAATTTCTAAACCTGGCTGCTCTCTGTAAACCGACCAAGAAATCTTAACTAATCTCCTCAGGATAATCAGGGAAAATGACAGAAGTACAATATCCTGCTGTAAATGAAACAGAGAGATTACTTATAGGCAGAATTTTGGATCCAATTTTAACACTGCTTGAGCCGGATTTTTTTTTATACATAGATGGTTGCCAAAAGAGCACCTAACTCTCCAATCCAACTAGCTGACATTATAGAAACTAAAAACAAACATTACACATGTGAAAATGCAGCTGATCGTGTTTCAGAGGATTAAATATAGCCTTTAGAATAGCAGAAAGAACTAACTGTAAACCCCATAAAATAACGGATGGGAATATTAGAAGCTTGCACTGATTAAAATCATTTAGCAACTAGGGGGCATATTTACAAGCCAGGCGATAAAATTATCGCCGCTTTAGCGGCAGAAAACTGCAGCTAAAACGGCGATAATGGGCTTGATAATATGCTCTATGGAATTCCAATTGAAGCCCATGTTAGATGTCCTTCACATCTAACATGGGTTTCAATTGGAATTCCATAGAGCATATTATCAAGCCCATTATCGCCGTTTTAGCGGCAGTTTTCTGCTGCTAAAGCGGCGATAATCTTATCGCCTGGCTTGTAAATATGCCCCTAGAATCACCAAATGCACAAAGTGAGATAGTTGAGTCCATGGTGCCCTAAAAGCTTTAATGGCTGCCCACTGACCTCTCATGGAAGAGGTAGGAAATCCCAACAAAAATCCATCTGTTGAAAGATCTAGGATTTTAAAAGCGTAACATGAAATTGGCTGTAAATCATAGCAAACACACCATTTGGAAAAAAAATCCAATGTTTTTATATATTTTCATAGTAGGCGCACAACGTGACATTCACTCTTCCCATTTGCTCAAGAACTCTCAGAAACAGAGCGTGTTGTTCATGGCGTAGCCTTTTTATTCACGAAACAGGTAATTCACCAGTGACCAACACGAGAGTAACAGTATCCCTTTTGGATATAAAATTATCAAAGCATCACTCTTTAGTGGTATTAACTTGACGAAGGCTGCTTTGCAATTAGGCCCAACATTACACTTGAACTTGAGCTTGGCCGTACACTTTAGTGGCCTAGGCCTGTCAAAGGCAGTAAAGAAGATATGCACCACATTTCATTTGAACTCTTGAACTTGGCCATACACTTGAACTTGGCCATCTCGGCCCACCAAGCCCCAACTCTGCTGTGCACATTGTGCCAGCAGGCCCCAACGCGCTACAGCGAACAGTTGTACTACTTGTAAACCAGGGCCCCGCATGGCACACTGGCATGCCCACCGGGGTACCTGCACTCAGGCAGCCTCCCCAGGGTTCACCTCAGTCCATAAGTTGTGGGTTAGGGCAGAAGAGTCAGGGACCACCAGCAGGCCAATCCCCCCTTCCGCCTACCCTCTGCACACGTGGCTCCTACCCCTTTCTGGGGGCCATCCAGTTGTTTAACCGCCATTGTTGTGCTTGCTTGTTGTTAACTGTCACCGTTCTGCCCTTGCTCTCTTGCCGGGTGGGTGGGTGGTCGACGATGTGCCCCTGCAGCTTGGCGGAGGTTCAAAGGGACAAAGAGGCTGAAGATCGCAGGGCGCGGATTTAAATAGCCTTCTAGCGCTCCGATGACGTCACTTCATTCAGCCCCCTTTTCGGCCCTGGGGAAGGTCCTGTCCCGTGGCGCTACTAAGGGCGCCCCTCCTCTAGGCGCGGGGGGCGCCGGTCATAGTAGGCGCACAACGTGACATTCACTCTTCCCATTTGCCCAAGAACTCTCAGAAACAGAGCGTGTTGTTCATGGCGTAGCCTTTTTGTTCACGAAACAGGTAATTCACCAGTGACCAACACGAGAGTAACAGTATCCCTTTTGGATATAAAATTATCAAAGCATCACTCTTTAGTGGTTTTAACTTGATGAAGGCTGCCGGGCAATTAGGCACAACATTACACTTGAACTTGAGCTTGGCCGTACACTTTAGTGGCCTTGGCCTGTCAAAGGCAGTAAAGAAGATATGCACCACATTAAATTTGAACTCTTGAACTTGGCCATACACTTGAACTTGGCCATCTCTGCCCACCAAGCCCCCACTCTGCTGTGCCCATTGTGCCAGCAGGCCCCAACGCGCTACAGCGAACAGTTGCACTACTTGTAAACCAGGGCCCCGCATGGCACACTGGCATGCCCACCGGGGTACCTGCACTCAGGCAGCCTCCCCAGGGTTCACCTCAGTCCATAGGTTGTGGGTTAGGGCAGAAGAGTCAGGGACCACCAGCAGGCCAATCCCCCCTTCCGCCTACCCTCTGCACACGTGGCTCCTACCCCTTTCTGGGGGCCATCCAGTTGTTTAACCGCCACAGGGTAAGAAGCTCCCTGGCGCGCTCGCCCTCCCCCCGCGCTAACTGTGCTCCCAAATGGCCCCTAGATTTGTTTGTATGAGCCACTGCCCGTCTACCAAAATTATGACCTCCATCCTGATTCCACCTCTCCCTTTTGTTATTTGGGCCGTCCTGTGATACATTACCTGCCCCCTTTCAGTGACCATCGAGTTGTGAAGAGCCTAGTTTACACCATCTCCTGTTTCCCCTGAATTAATCCATGACCCCCTGCCAGGAACCTGTCACCAGCTGTATTTCCACCACCGTTATCCTAAAGGGAACTACTACCCCAGGCCCTCCATAAAATTTCCGCCTGTACGGATGCCTAGATGCTAGCGCAACCTAATTAGACTCCCCTGGTCTCCTGGGACAGCGGAGGAAGTGTTGGACCCGCTGCCTTCCTCTTACTGGTCGCCCGTATCACTTTCTTCCCAAGCTTGTCCTTGGCCTTAACCAGAACCCCCTTTAACTTATACTGCCTGCGTTATCCTACCGACCACATATAGAAAACTCCCCTTCAGACCATTGGTCATTGAGCGGTGGCGTAATAACGCACCCTCTTACAGCCTTGTGATAATTTACCAGGCCCAAGAATGCGTTAGATAAAATATCTTGGCAACTATCCTCAGTAGCAGGCACATTGTCCAGAAGCCTCTCTTAATGCCCACCGAGTTGGGAAGGCCCAACACTATCTCCCGTTTTTACTTTATGATATCCACCTCCCTCCCCAAGGAAACTAGTCCCTTAGGGCCTCCAATAGCAAATCTGCCCACCGGGATCACTGCAACCTTAGTGCAACCCTAAGTGTACTCTCCTGAGCCTCTCCGGTATGCCTCTTCGATATGCCCATGAAGTCCAGGACCCCCAGGGGTCCGAACTCTGTCACCAGCCAGGTGACATCCGGGACCACCGGCAGGTCAGTCCCGTTTGTCGCCAGCCAGACAAAGAAGAACTACTGCCCCATACCGTTACCTGCTGACATCAGTCATAGTTAACTTACCAACCAGCCACCTCCTTGTGCCTAGAAACCACTCAGCTATGCTACATATTTTGTGTCCATCAACAGACCTTCTTGAGCCGGACTTGCACTGGGCTGGACTCCTGCACTGCCACCCTCTGAGCTATTGCTCCACCCACTGACAAGGCTGCTCCCTTTGTGAGAGGTGTTGCTTTGCCCCTTACTGGTTAGGACCTGTGGTTATAGGCCGCCACAGGGGTATAAAAGGCTGGTTTTGCTTCGCCCCTTACTGTTAAGACCTGTGGTTGCAGGCTGCCACAGGGGTATAAATGGCTGGGTTACCATGATAATGTAGCACCTGCCGGGTAATTACCCTGTGCCCGAGGTGAAGTTTGTAAATTGTACTCCATAACCACCTTTACCAGGGAGCCTCCGGTTACCGTATCCTCTGCTATGTGCCTCTTTATTATAAATCCTCCCACCCCCGCATGGTCAACACTATGTGAAGATGGCGTTGCCCTTGGTCGAGGGAAGCAGTGGCTGGATGATTTAATTTATTGCCTGGTAACTAGCCAGACCCGGTAGCCCACGCCACAATACTCACCGTTCAGCCCCAAACTGACTACTACCCTAACCGTTATTATGTCCCTCGCAAAAGACCCCCTACGTGAAAGGAATAAATACTGTTCCATATCGGCACAAACTGGTGATTGTAAACTTGGGTTTTGTAAGGGGTCCTCCTGCAACAAGGCCTTGAGAATGTTTTTGCGCTGTCTCCTCACACTTATTGGCATCACCGTGAAAACATAACAAGAAACTACATCCATGCCAGAATTGGTTCCTCCGCACTAGCGGCTCAAGGGTAATTGTAAGCAGACAAAATTTAATCTGTTTCCTGACTTCTTAGCAGCACCATGAGCACTTGATGAGACGTTCTCCTTCAGGCCGAGGCTGATTCCCCCTATACTGTGATTCCCCCTATACTATCACACCAGCCATGTGATTATGTTGACAAGACAGAGTTCATGTCCCTTGTGCTGAACTAACCATAACGTTTCACAGATAACTGGAAGAAGGTAAAAGTTTTGAACTGTTAAACCATTTTTTTTTTTTTTTTTTTTAAAAACCTTTATTCATCAAAAAATAAGGACACAGCTATTCAGCCGACAACCCGGAGGTACGGCAGCTTCAAGAGAGCAATACAAAGAAGCATCCACTATGCATAGAAAGGAGAAACAAAAAGGTTCTATTTTAAATAAACACAAACCAAACCCAAGCAAGGCGAAGTACACTGAATACACCTGGTGATTGCCCCTCAGGGGAGACCGGACCCCCTTCGTCTATCAGTCACAGCGCTGTGATAAGAGGAAAAAGGGGAAAAGCAGAGGCCCAAGAAGTCAATTAACAATTAAAACATATGTACAGAGCTGGAAAGAATGCTAAGGAGAGAGCTGCTCCTCGGGGGGATCCAGATCAGGGGCAAGGCATATGCCCCCCCTATATTGGTTCCACCGCCCCCAAATGGCATGCCACTTCCGAGGGCGCCCTCTAGCGCAATATACCGTCTTTTCCCTGAACATATTCCAGTCCATGTTTTCCTTCCACGCAGCCAATGTGGGGGGTCCCGCGGAGCCCCACAGGCGCGCGATGTCTCGCTTAGCCACCATGTTACCCAGAGTTACTCACTGGGTCTGTGCCTCATCGTGATCAGCAGGCCCCCAAACGTTCAGGAGACAACACCGCGCCTCCGGCTGCATAACAATGCCCGTCACCTCCCCCATTACCGCATGGACTCTCCTCCAGAATTCCATGATGACGCCACATTCCCAAATGATATGCAGGAAGGTACCCACCATACCACAGCCCCTCCTACATAAGCCCTCCTCAGAAAATCCCATATGAACCAGCTTTGGCCCCGTAACATAGACTCTGTGGAGTATTTTGAGCTGCACCAGCCGCAGACGCGACGGGATCGCAACCTCCTTAGGAGAGGAAACCGCAGACTGCCAGTCCTCGTCATCCAGCTCAAGTCCGTCCCTAATCCATTGATCCCGCAGCCCCAATAGCAGGTCAGCCCGAACATTAATCAATTTCTTATAGATAAGAGAGATCGTACTCTCCGGCATATGGCCATCGAGGATCCGGTCCTCCAGTGGAGAGGATTCAGGCACCTTCTCACCTTCTACGAGAACTGACCGCAGGGCATGACGCACCTGAACATAGCGGAAAAACTCAGATTTCCCCAACTCATACTCCTTCTGCAGCTCTTCAAAGGACTTCACCCTCCCCTTGATCAGCAAATCTCCAACCCTGGAGATACCGATCAAGTCCCATTTCTCAAAACCTTTGGTATGCCAAAGCTTCCCTAATTTGTCAGACTCAAACAACGGGGTAGCAAGGGTGAGCCTATCCTTCCAGCCCAGCGAGTCAGTCGCCAACTTCCACACCCGCACCGCCACCCCCGTGGGCCCTGTGAGGGACGAGTCCAGCGATCTCGAGTACAACGCTCGGTGATAATTACCGCCGCGCAACAACCATCGGTCCATGGCGTAGCCGGGGCTTAGAGCCGGACCATAGAAACCATGATTAATCGCGCTCAACTGGGTGGCCCAGTAATAGCGTCGAATGTCCGGAAGCGCAATACCCCGTCGTACCACGGAAGCATCAACTTAGCAATCGCAATGCGCGGCCGCCCATCCCACAACAACGATCGTTGGAGGCTCTCAACCTCCCGAAAGTAACTGGCCGGTACCCAGTCAAGAGTATTCTGCAAGGCGTAGAGGAACCGAGGAAGAGACATCATTTTGAACAAAGCGGCGCGTCCGAGGAGGGAGACCGGCATCCTCCACCAGGCCGCAACATCCCGCCGCAAACACGCCAGGGGAGGGAGCAGGTTCCTCTCGTACCGCAAAGTGGAGTCAGTGGAAATAAAAATCCCCAGGTACACAAAGCCCTGCTGGGCGATCTGAATCGAACAAGTTCGCGGAACAGGTGGGACGTCGCCGCTCAGAACATACAAATATGATTTACTCCAATTGATGACGAGACCAGAGTTCTTACCAAAAGATATCAGAACGTCACAAACCACTATAAGCAAGTTCTTGGGCGAGGCGAGATATAACAGGATGTCATCGGCATAGAGCGAAATACGGTCCTCGTGATCAGGCAACCATCTAAGTCCACGTATATCCGGGTGCCAGCGTATCCACGCCGCCAGCGGCTCGAGGGCAAGGGCGAACAACAAAGGCGACAGGGGGCAACCCTGCCGGGTGCCCCTCCCAAGCTGGAACGGAGTCGACGCTCGCCCATTTACCACAACACTCGCAAGAGGACCCTCATAAAGCAACCTCACCCAGCTCACAAAACCAGGGCCAAAGCCGAACTTGGCAAGCACCGCCCACAGGTATGCCCATTCCACAATATCAAACGCCATCGTGGCATCAAGAGACGCCACAATAGCTGGTTCACGCAGCGTGCTCGCCCTGGCAATTACTCCATGAAGTCGCCTAAGGTTTAACGCAGTGTTACGGTGTGGAATAAGACCCGATTGATCCGGATGGATCAGGTCTCCAAGTACCCTGACCAAGCGGCCCGCCAGGATTTTAGCCAGAATTTTCGGCTCAGCATTAAGGAGTGATATCGGCCGATAGGAGGCACACTTATCCCGGGGTTTACCATCCTTATGGATCACAACAATCGTCGCCAATCGCTGGTCCAACGGAAGGGACCCACTCCCCCGCACCTCCACAAACATGGTGCGCAGGTGAGGAGCGACCCTATCCGGAAACAGCTTATACAAGTCAATTGGCAAACCATTTGGGCCTGAGGCCTTGCCCGAGTGCAGCGCGCGGATAGCACCCGCCACCTCATCAACCGTTATATCTCCATCGAGGTCATCTCTATCTACGTCAGAAAGGCAGGGCAGAGCGATGTCACGCAGGAGGTCATGCGAATCCTCAGTTGGCCTATCCGAAACCGAAGTGTAAACCATACGGAAATAATCCGAAAAACACTGTACTATACCCTCGGGATCAACAACCACCTCTCCCCCCTCTCTCGTCAGCTCCGGCACTACTCTATTAACATGTTCCTTTTTGTCCAGCCACGCTAGGAGTTTCCCGGCCTTATCGCCAACATCGTACAAGCGACCCTGCTGTTCCCTACTGAGGGTCTTGGCAGCATTCGTCACCAGGTCCCTATATTCCGCTTGCTTCAAGCTCAGATCATGCAGGGAGGCCGCTGTAACCTCCCCCTCCAGGGCCACCTCTAAAGCCGCGATCTCATCCTCAACCTGCATAACCTCGCCATCTCTCCGTCGCTTGACGGCCACTAACAGGGAGAGGGCCTCCCCCCTCAACACAGTCTTAAATGCTTCCCACAACGACACAGCCGAGTCAACGGAACCCTGATTGTCCTTAAAATAGTGATCAACTGTCTTCAGAAGCGCACTGCGCATCTTGGGATCGCGGAAGTACCAGGGGTTAATAGGAGCAACCCTGCCCCTCCCTCACGTCCGACATCCAGCCGGACCCACACTGGCGAATGATCAGATTTGCCCCACGCCATATGCCTAGCCTCAGATACCAAAGAGGCGTGCGCAGCCAGAGTGAGCAGATAATCAATCCGGGAGAGACTACCATGCGCCCCGGAGTGGAAGGTATATTGGCTCTGTGTGGGGTGCTGGAGCCTCCAGCAGTCTACCAAACCGAATGTATCTATAAAGTCTGGAAGCCACTTCTGAGCCCCCCCGGTATCCCTGGGCGGGTACCTATCCAGCAACCCAGAGCCGACAGCATTAAAGTCTCCCCCCACCACTAGCATACCCTCCGGGAGGTCCAACAAGGCCCTGCCCAGATCTGCAAACGTGGAGGCCTGCAGGGCAGGAGGGACATAAACCGAAACCAACACCAACGTTCTTCCCTCCCACCTCCCCGCCACCGCCACAAACCTCCCCCTATCATCAACAATGGTGGAGTCCACCTCGAAAGGTAGTGAAGCTCTAACTAGGATACCCACACCCCTGGAGCTTGAGGAGAATCCCGAGTGAGCGATGAATTTGTAACCTTTTCTATTAAGAGCATGGCAAGTATTACCTATAAGGTGTGTCTCCTGCAAAAGGGCCACATCCGGCAAAGACCGTTTCAAGAACTGCAAGACTATCCCCCGCTTAATGCGATCTCCCAAGCCATTAACATTCCAGCTAATAATATTGAAGCCCCTACCCCCCATCCCCACACACAAAGAGGCCCACCCCACACCCGAAGTGCCACCAGTAAACAACCCTGACAACCATTACTACGCCTTGCAAAAACAAACCCCCCAACAACAACCCCAAAATCCCAACTCCACCCCCCACCCTGCACCCCTGCTGCAGCTTACAAACCCCCCCAACTTGCAGTGTGCCTGTCGCCCTACCATAACGCAAAACTACAAAAAGTACCCTGAGGGAGGAAAGAGCTCCCATCTTCCACCCGCAACCCTCCGTATTACTGCAATCAGCTCAAGTCATTGTCCGGAACCAAAGCAAGTCAGACTGGCCCCAAAGGCATCAACCCTGCCCATCCCGGTCACCCTCCATGTCTGTGGCAGCATCCCCGCCAGTCCGTCGTCGGGGCAAAGCGTCCAGCCAGTCTCCGGCCATAGCAGGCGATTCAAAGAAGAAAGTCCGGTCCTCATACACCACACGTAATCTGGCAGGAAAAAGCATAGCATACTTCAGGTCCCGCTCCCAAAGACGTCTCTTCACCCCCAGGAAACTCTGCCTTTGCTTTTGCACCAGCTGGGTGAAGTCCGGATAGAAACTCACTGATGCGTTCTGATAAGGGACCGGGCCCGTTACCCGCGATGCTTGCAGGATAGCGTCCTGATCTCGGAAGTGAAAGAGCCGGGCGACAATCGGTCTCGGAGGGGCTCCCGCTCTGGGCCTCCCGCCAGGAACTCTGTGAGCCCGCTCGACTGCAAAAAAATTTCCAAGGCCCTTAGGCTTCAGATGGTTAAGCACCAAGTCCTCCACGAGCAGATCTGCGGAGATCTCGTCCGAGGATTCCGGGACCCCAGTAATGCGCACGTTGTTGCGCCTGGCCGGGCCCTCAAAGTCCTCCAGCCGGCGGGCGGAGAGGTCGTTCTCGGCCCACAGCTTACGAACTTCGGTCTGAAGTTCCGAGACATCATCAGCGAGGCCTGTGGTCTTGAGATCAAAGGATTTAACCCGCTCATTAGTTTTGCCCAAATCCGCGCGGATCAGGTTGACATCCACCAAGATAGTATCCACTTTATGCGCCAGGGCATCAAACTGTCTCCCAATCGAGGCCTGCATCCCCTCGAGCGCACCCATGACATCCTGCAACGAGAGCTCCGAAGTCGGGGATGAGGCAGCCTTTTGTACGTCCAGCGACTGGCCCGATCCACCAGGCGATCCCTTCTGCTGGGCATAGCGATCCATATTATTGGATTGGGTATAGGCTCCCCGCCTGGTAGCCTTTGGTTTCAGCCTATCCACCTCTGCTTTACCCGACATATCTGGCACCGAGCGACCCGGTGCAAGGAGACGGCCCTCTCTCAGTCAGAGGGAACAGGAGAAACCAGATCTGCAATAACCAGGCAGAGTAGGGCGCAAGGCGTCCAGAGGATAATAAAGCATCTGAAGACACTCCCGGGCCAAGGCAAACAAAGGGCGAGAAAGTGAAAGTGAAAGTACGGCGTTCTCCGTCCGCCAGTTCACACCTCGCCAGGCCGCTGTTGTTCAATTAGAGGCCGGGCATCCTGCCAACGCCAGCCCCTGGCATCCCTCGGAGGTAGGCCTCAATCTTTCGCCATGCACAACTCCGGTTCCCGGTGGGCGATCCGAGCCCGGGCAGCATCAATCGCCTCAGCAATCAGTCATCTGCAAGATGCCGTGCATATACAACAGGATTTAAGACAGGATAATCGACGGAGGGCGCGTGGGTCCCGGGAGCTCAAAGCTCACGCGGCCATCTTGGTCAAGCGCTAGGCTCCTCCCCCTAAACCATTTTTTTAAAAATAAATTATTTTATTTTAATCTATGATCTGGTACGCCCCTAGGGCTACAGCCATATTTGTCCTTAATTTATTGAGAATTGTTGATCTTTGAATGTTTACCTGGCTCTAATCTCATAAAGAGATTAGTAGAGAATATTTAGCAATAAATACATATATATTTGACATAAATACCCGTGTGGTGTTTTTTCATTTGGTAATTCAAGAGATTATAAGGTAAAACAGGCTGCTTTACATTCCTCAGAGACTTAGCCACCCGGACCATTATGGCTGGCATTTTTAACCGTACTGTGTTACCCCCAGGAAACTTGGTTATTGCCACTGACGGGAGTATTGGGACCAAACGTACTAAAAGTGACTGAGACCAATGGCTGATTTCCTTATTGCTGGTAACATAAAACGGAAAAAAGTATGTGCTGCCTTTAAAATAACAGCATTTTCCGGTTTTAGATCTACAGAGTTCCTACTGGACTGCATAACCTTACTGGAATTGGTGTAATGGGAGCTACCCGAATATGCAAAGTTCTGCTCAGCTGTGCCTGCAGGAGCCTATTCCAACGTGTACCTTATCAGTGAAGGAAAGCCAGTCCGCAAATCCTGCTGGTTAGAGAACTTGTATATGCATTGTACCAGGTGACCTATAGCGTGTGGATTCAGGTACACATCCGGCGCCTATTGAAACTGGGCTGGATCAGCTCCCAGTATTTCCACATGCAGCCCCTATCCCACTGTCTCATTGCAATGTACCGAGAATGGTAATAAGCGTACGCCCACACGGAAGCAATGCCCACTACTAGCGTGCAGTTGCTGTGCGCAGCGGTGTGCTTCCGCGCCATTTGGCATGAAATGTACACCCACACAGTAAGAATACCCGCTATTAGCATGCGGCTTCTGTATGCATCGGTGTGTTTCTGCCCCATTTAGCATGAATTATACACCCACCCAGAAAGAATGCCCGCTACTAGCGTGCGGTTGCTGTACGCGACGGAGTGTTTCTGCACCACCTGACATGAATTGTCCACCTTTGTGCAAGAAGTCACAGCATACCTCAGCATAGCCCAGGCCTAAAAAACACACTTGCACGTGGTAGGAATGCAAGTCCCGTCCCATTTACAACCAATGTTGTATTTGAGAAAAAATCCCGCCAACATCGTAACTGGGGATTCCGGGGCAACGACCCCCTATACCTTACAACGCATTCTTATTCGAGAAAATGAAATAATGTTCGTAACTGTCGCCTGGAGGGCAAAGATCACCCCTTATTTAGGATGTGCAAGGCCGCAGCCCTTCCCATAACATGCATTTAAAACAGTGTAGATGAGATAACACATTGAGCTAAAATAGTGCTCCTATGACGCAAGTCTAACAAATTGCTCTTTTTATTATCTCGGCCATAATCTCAACTGCGTTTGCACCAATGCCCTCGATGTTATACAGTAATCTCAACAGTAGATTAAATACGTTCCCCAGAGCCAGTAACCGAAGCTACGAACAGTGTGCCGGGTTCTCTGTGTATGGCTAGCACTTGGAAAAAACAGTGGTTGTCCAGTTTTTGTATCAATGGCTCTGCATTAAAGAGCTCAGGGTGTAATAGGTGACGAAAATTAGTGATTCTCGCAAATTACATATCTGATAACATCAAACTCTGGGTTGATTTGAACCACCCAACCTTTCCGTTAATAGCCGAACGCGCTAACCGATTGCGCCACAGAGATGACTCTTGGACAAAATGTATGCTATGCGCCTCCTGCGGGGACCCCTCTGAGTCCCATGGAGCGCCGACTGTACAGTGAAAAGTACGGGCCTCTTTGAAGACAGGTGAGTAAATAGACATAACAACGGGTATAGTACGAGCAGTTCGGGTTTCCTCCGTAACATGGAGTGCCACCCTGATAGATAAAACCACACTGCTAGATAACACCTGGACAGATTACACCAGCCAAATGTGCCTGCCCGTTATGAAAACCGCTCGCAGCCCCCCCTTTCATCCTCAGCATTCTGCAAAAGATGTGCACAAATGGGTACGCCCTACGAGATCTCCGCAGCCTCCAGCACTATACCGCCTCACGCCCCAAACGCCTATGAGCCCATCCCCACCTACACCGCTACCTACTGCGACAATAAAACGGCTATGCGGGACATATAACACCAACAAAATGTGTAATGAAACCGCTCGCGGCCGAATGTTTCATCTCTGCAGCCTCAAAAGCGATCGCAGGAATCAAACCCATGACACCAGACTTTGGAGACATCGGCACCCACCACTGCGCCATTTCATTGCTCCGATCGGGCCACCAACTGCACAACCACGACCCAGGCCACGCCCCCCACCAACGGGGCAGGCGGGCCCCAGCAAACTGCAGCATCTATCCCGCTGGCCGCCCCCACTGTCTATTGTTGTGAGCCCTGCGCAATCTGTACTTCCAGGTCCGCTGGCACAACAAAACCCCACCAAAAACGGATCTGTGCCCCATCGCGGCGAGAACCAAGCCCCGTACCGTCCCCCATGTGGACAGGCCCCTGCATAACGGGCAGCCCCCATCCCATGAGCCGTCTTAAACTGCACTAAAAGTTGTCGAAAAATGTTTATTATCTGCACCCTTCAGGCAGGGCACGGCCGTGCTCAGCTAGACGACAATGACTTTCATCTACCTTCTTTACCAAAAGCTTCCGGGAATGAGTAGGAGCCCCCCACGCCTAGGGGAGGGGCACCCTTAGTCGCGCCACGGACAGCGCGGCAGCTTCAAAACCCATTCTACTTCCCGCACCAAAAAGCGGCCTCGGTACCTCCCTCATTAAACACCAAAAGACCTATAAAATACATAAAGGCAGTTGCAGGCTGTAGGAGAGTAGGGTCTGCTATCCTATGGTCACCCCAAATTTTTGCTTTTTGCTTCACTGGTTTTTGACATATTGAGGCTGTGGGCCTGCCAATCAGACCCCCAGCCTGCTGTTCTCTCTACTAAATTAAAACTATGCACCCTAGGTGCATAACCAATTGGAAGTGGATCACCCTGTCAGCCCCTGTACCAGTGTACACTAGGTACCCAGGGCATTGGTGTACCCAAGGCCTGCCAAGGGCTGCAGCATGTATTATGCCCCCCAGGCTTGGCCTAACAATCTGACACAACTGGCTGATCACTCAGCTGGGGTAAGTTGGTGTAATCACCTCTTACTTAGGTGTAGTATACCTATACCTAACCTTAAATGGGACACCTGGTAGCCTATAAGTCACTCCTATGGCAGGCCTTAACAATCCTGAAGGCAGAGTGCTTGGTTCCATGTGAGATGGTGCTCTGGCATGAGCTGAGCCTGTCTGCAGTGGTCGGAACAACTTCCTTCTACTGTTTCCAGATATCGTCATACCATATACTCTTAAGTGCATTATGAACCTCGCGGTTAAATGCTATCTTTGGTTTGGCTTTATCAAAACATGTCGAGTAAGGTGTCATACGAATTGGAATACTAACCCCTCGCCAATTCTGGCGACGGGGTTAGCATTCCACCCTTCTAGAGGGACACGACATGTACAGTACCTGAAACCCGGGTAAAATCAGACATAGCCTCAGCTCCACAAAATGGATGCTGCCACCACAGACACAAGTCTGCCCTCCTGCTGCTGGGAGTCCTTCCAGCTTGGGAGGTGTGGACAAAGGGTTTCCTGCCAGGGGAGGTGCGTGCACCACCCCAGACAGGATTTTGTGTATTGGTCAGGTAGGGCTTGAAAGAAACCAGACATGCCTGTGGCTCACAAGGAGCCTCGGGGCATATGCCAGTTCAAACCGGTCCTGGGGCACACCAGTCCCGGGCCTGGGGCGAGCTGGACAAAGGATTGGGGGTGTAACCACCCCCCTTCCTGGTCCCACACTTAGGGAGGGACCTAGCAGGTAGTCCGGCCCCTAGAATCCGCTTAAAGGTAGGAGCTGTGTCCTAAGACTTCAGACATCCTGGAATCAACTTAAAACTAAGAAGAAGACGGGAACTTCGACGCTCTGCCGCACAGAGGACTGAAGCCAATCTCCCCTGTGGTCAGGGAGTGACCACCTTGCTAACGCAAGCACCATCCAGCGAATCAACGTCTGCTTTGCCGCCGCCTCCCGCCGGAGCCCGAGCCCAGAGACTGACAAGACCTGGACCTCCAGACCTCTCACGGCCCGATCCACAGTCCCTGCAAAGAGGAGACCCGTGGAGGCACCGAGACACGTGGAGCCAGCCATCTTGAAACGACTACGACAAGCTGACCAGTGCAACAACCGAGGCTCCCTCCAAGTTGTGCTTTGGGATCTGAGAAGCCCAACCCTCGAGCAGCATCTGCACCAAAGGTGAGCCCTCCAGCATCTCCACGATCTGCGTGGGGCCCTTCTGCATTTTGCCACTCGACGCGCCTAACCGGTTACTGGCCCGCTGGCTAGTGGCCATCTTGGCGACGAAATCTACAACAAACACCGCTGGTCTGGTTGCTCCAGACTGGCCCTTGCTCCCCTCCAAAGGAGCAATTCCTCTGACCTTGCTGGTCAGAGCCATCAGCTTATCTCCTTGCCTACAACAATTGCTTTTGCCAAAGCTTGTTTGCTTCGATCAAGTCGCCGACACCGCCGACAGCGAGAGCCTGCGTGGGACAGCTCGTGACTCGACTCCTGGACGTCGTCGACCTTCAGGGACCACGTGGCTGCAGAGACAAGCTACACCTTTCTTCCTGTTTGCACCCGACATCTCCTGGTACCCACCTGGTGCCACGCTGGTCACTGGCTAGTGACTGTGAACACTGTCCCCTCTGCTTACAGGTCTTCAACATCTCCGATCCACTCTTGGATCCACTGCATCTCTTCCCGACCGACCGCCTGCAGCACTTTTGTCTACAGGCCCCACGGAACAGATAGAAGAAAACCCGACGCACTTCGAGGCCTATGCACCCGCTTCCTGTGGGTGAGGTAAAGCTGGCACTCCTGTGCCCAAGTGTAGTATTACATCTCTAGTGCCTGTGTTCCAAATCTTAAGTTCCTAGGTCATCCGGAAGATTCCTTTTGCAGTAACTTTGTACTTTTTACGCACCCATTGAAACCTATGGGAGCACGCGTGTGACTATCTGCTCTGCACACGCGACCCGTGGACCTCCTGGTCACTAACTGAAGTTAGCTCCTTGTAGGCCCAGCGATTCTAGAGGCCCTAGGCCTTTTCCCTTTTCTGTTCGTGGTACTTATACCACTATTTTAGTATATGGTTCGAGTGGCCACCAGGGCCTATCCATATAAAGTGCAACTTCTGTGTATTCTGTGATAATCTTGTTTGACGATTTGTGCTCCTGTGCTCATAAAGAGACTAGGGGTTACTTTGAGAAATAAATACATATATATTTTGAATATATATCTGTGTGGTGTCCTTTCATTGGTATAAAAGGGGGTTGCATTTGGTAAAACAGCTTGCTTAACACGCATCACGAGTTTAGCCTCAAAGACTGCTTAGCCTACGCTACCACTAGGGCAGCTAGTCCGAAAAGGTTGACTTACAACCACACCATAAGGGTTGCTTGGCATGGTACAAGGTGATCACTTTAACTAGTGAGCATCATATACCAGGCCAACTTCTCACATTGGTGAGCAGCGGTTGGATTTGAGCTTGCTGTGTTTTACCATTGTAATCTCTTGGTTACCAATTGAAAGATCACATAGGTACCTGTAGGTACATATAAAACAAGATTAGATATACTTAAGTTCTACTGAACTTAGTTGTTGTGGAGCAAAGGGAGTAGCACACCCTGACTACAACTACTAGATAGGTTTAGTAGGTAAACCCAAGTGTAGGTAGATTGCAACACATCCACCCACACTTAAGAGCAATGGCTGGGGCAGAGGGGTCCACTGTACCCATCTCTGTTGAGAGTGACCCCCCGAGGGCACCATCCATCTTTGCTACCCTTAATCAGAATGAGCTCAGGCAGTTGGCAACTCTTAGAGGCCTTAAACAGCCCAAGAACCCTACCTCTGCTGTGCTCAGAGCACTCTTGCAAGAGGATGAGAATCAAAGAGAGCTCAAGAGAGCTTCCCAGTTAGCCCCCTTAGGGACAGGAACAGGAGGCCCCCCTTCTGAAGATGCCACTGAGGTACCCCTTTCCAATAGCCATCCCTTAGATGAAAACCATACTACAGAGGAGTAAAGTGAGGGGGATACAGACAGTGGTGAGGATGAAGGGAGAACTAGCCCAGTGCCAAGTGTTATACTTTGCCCAGCTAAACCAAGGCTATTGGGGACTGACAGTGGGTTCACCCCATTGGATCTCCCCAGTGGACTTAACACAGGGCTTGGAAGGCAAAGGAATCGCTCAGGTGACTCCAATGCTTCCCATGGCTCTAGAGGCTCTCAAGGTCACTCCAGGAGAAGGATGACCACCCCTCAGAGGAGGGAACATGAGGCCAAGATGCAAGAAGCCCAGCTGAGGATCAGGAAGCAGGAGCTAGAAGTAGCCCTGATGGAAGAGAAACTGAGCAAGGCCAGACAGCATAAAGAGAGTGGGTCTATACCCACTGGTGGCAGCATTGTCCCTAAGGACAAAGATAGGGTCTTTGACAATAGGAACCTGTCTAAGGTTGTGCCCCCCTACAAAAGTGGGGATGACATCCACAAATGGATAACTGCTCTTGAGAGAGCCTGCAAAGTACAGCAGGTTCCTGAAGACCAGTGGGCAGCAATCCTCTGGCTCTCCTTTGAAGGAAGAGGCAGAGACAGACTCCTCACTGTTAGAGAAGAGGATGTCAGAAACTACAGAGTCCTGAAGAGTGTTCTAGTTGATGGGTTAGGCTTAACCACTGAGCAGTACAGGTTAATGTTCAGAGACACCCAAAAGACACAGACTCAGGACTGGTCTGAATACATTGAATGTGCCACTAAGGCTTTGGAGGGTTGGTTGCTGGGAAGTAAGGTATCTGATTTTACAGGATTGTATAATTTGATGATGAGAGAACAGATTTTAAATAACTGTCAAAACCAGCAACTGCATCAACACTTGGTTGACTCTGATCTGACCTCTCCCCAAGAATTGGGAAAGAAGGCAGACAAATGGGTCAGAACCAGGGTTAAGCAAAAGAACCAGAACCAGGGCCAAGGGGGTGATCAGAAGAAAACAGACCAAAAGGGTGGAGATCAGAAACCTAAAGACCAGAAGTCTTCAACAGGGCCCCAAACTACTGCTAAGGAGGGTGGGTCCCAACAGTCCAAAAAGAAGAAAGAAGGTCAAAAGAAACCCTGGTGCAATCATTGTAAAAATACAACTCACTGGACTAGTGATTGCAAAAAGGGTGGAGCCCCCAACACTGTTGCCCCTAAGGCACCTGCTCCCAGTACTACTGTTAGCAGTGTTGGTCCCCAGACAAAGGGTGTAGTGGGAATCACTATGGGAACTGAAGGAGATTCTGACTTAGACAGAACCCTTACACAGGCAGTCTTGATCTGTGATGGGGACATTGATTTGTCCCTGACTGTGAGCCCCAGTAACCTGGGCAAGTACAGACAGACTCCTTTAATTAATGACAAAGTGTCTCAAGCCTACAGGGACACATGTGCCAGTGTCACTATGGTGACACCAGGCTTTGTGGACCCTGGACAGTACATACCAGGTGAGAACTACCTGGTGACCAATGCCAGCAATGCCACTACTTCACATAGTGTGGCAGTTGTTAACTTCTCATGGGGAGGGGTAACTGGCCTCAAAAGGGTTGTGGTTAGTGCAGACCTCTCAGTAGAATGTTTGTTGGGCAATGACCTAGAGAGTTCTCTATGGTCAGAAGTGGAGTACAGGACTCATGCAGAGATGTTAGGTATATCATCACATGTCCTTGCTGTGACCAGGTCACAGGCCAAAAAGTGCCTCACTGAACCTCAGGTCTTGGATCCTGGAACAATGGACCAAGCACCTACCAAGAAGAAGAACAGGAGGGTCAAGGCTGTGCCTTCCCCCCTGCCTCAGAGTGATGATCAGCCTTCCCAGGAAGCTGATCTAGAGGACCCTGAAGGAACTGTCCCTGAAGAGCTTGAACCTGACCAGGTTGAGTTTCTGGGGACAGGGGGACCTTCAAGGGCTGACTTGAGGCAGGCTCAGTTATCCTGTCCCTCTCTTGAACGCCTCAGACAGCAGGCTGCTGCTGAGGCTGCTGGGAATGCTCAAGGTACCCATAAAGTGTATTGGGATGAAGGGCTCCTTTATTCAGAGGCTAGAGACCCCAAGCCTGGTGCAACCAGGAGGTTGGTTATACCTCTGCAATTTAGGGGCTTCCTTCTTACCTTGGCCCATGATATTCCTTTAGCAGGACACCTAGGCCAGAACAAGACCTGGGACAGACTTGTCCCTCACTTTCACTGGCCTCATATGAATGAAGATACAAAGGAGTTTTGTCGCTCCTGTGTTACCTGCCAAGCCAGTGGCAAATCAGGTGGCACAACAAAGGCCCCCCTGATACCACTACCTGTGGTGGGGGTTCCCTTTGAAAGAGTGGGAATAGACATAGTGGGTCCCATGGATCCTCCCACTGCATCTGGGCACAGATTTATACTGGTGGTAGTGGATCATGCCACCAGGTATCCAGAGGCAATTCCCCTTAGGACCACTACAGCACCTGTTGTGGCCAGGGCCCTGCTGGGAGTATTCTCCAGAGTGGGGTTTCCTAAGGAGGTAGTATCTGACAGAGGTACCAACTTTATGTCAGGATACTTAACAGCTATGTGGAAGGAATGTGGTGTCAACTACAAGTTCACCACCCCTTATCACCCACAATGCAATGGGCTTGTTGAGAGATTCAACAAGACCCTAAAGGGTATGATCAAAGGATTACCTGAAAAGCTCAGGCGAAGATGGGACATCCTTCTACCCTGCCTTCTGTTTGCTTACAGAGAGGTCCCACAAAAAGGAGTTGGCTACAGCCCCTTTGAATTGTTGTTTGGGCACCCTGTGAGAGGCCCACTGTGTTTGGTGAAGGAAGGATGGGAGTTACCTCTCAAAAAGCCTAAGCTAGACATAGTGGACTATGTACTTGGTCTCCGCTCCAGGATGGCTGAGTATATGGAGAAGGCATCCAAAAACCTTGAGGCAAGCCAGGCCCTACAGAAAGCTTGGAATGACCAAAAGGCTGTCTTGGTTGAGTATCAGCCCGGACAGAAGGTATGGGTGTTGGAGCCAGTGGCCCCAGCAGCACTCCAAGACAAATGGTCTGGACCCCATACAATCCTGGAAAAGAAGGGAGAGGTCACCTACTTGGTGGACCTAGGAACTCCCAGGAGTCCCCACCGGGTACTCCATGTTAACAGGCTTAAAGCATATGTTGACAGGGCAGACATGGGCTTGCTCATGGCTACAGATGAGGGACAGGAGGAAGAGAGTGACCCTCTCCCAGACCTGTTGTCTCAGAACCCTGAAGATGGCTCAGTTGAAGGAGTGACCCTTGGAGGCAACCTCACTGCCCATCAGCAGACTGAATGTAGACAGGTTCTACAATCATTTTCACATATGTTTTCCTTGATACCTAGTCAAACTGACTGGTGTACCCATGTGGTGGACACTGGTGACAGTCTGCCTGTAAAGAACAAGCTTTACAGACAACCTGACCACGTCAGGGACTGTATAAAGGCTGAGGTACATAAAATGCTGGAATTAGGTGTCATTGAACCCTCAGAGAGCCCCTGGGCTAGCCCAGTGGTTCTGGTCCCCAAACCTCACACCAAAGATGGCAAGAGAGAGATGAGGTTCTGTGTGGATTACAGAGGACTCAATGCTGTCACCAGGACAGATGCACACCCTATTCCAAGGGCAGATGAGCTCATAGACAAACTAGCTTCTGCAAAGTTTTTGAGCACATTTGACTTAACAGCTGGCTATTGGCAAATCAGATTAGCTGAGGAGTCTAAGGCCAAAACAGCATTCTCAACCCCAGGTGGGCATTATCAGTTTGTGGTGATGCCCTTTGGTCTGAAGAATGCACCTGCCACCTTCCAAAGGCTGGTGAACCAAGTCCTTACTGGGTTGGATGACTTTTGTGCAGCATATCTTGATGACATTGCTGTCTTTAGCTCCACCTGGGAGGATCACCTGATCCACCTGAAGAAGGCTCTTGAGGCCCTGCAGAGGGCAGGCCTCACTATCAAGGCTACTAAGTGCCAGATAGGGCAGAGTAAGGTTGTATATTTGGGCCACCTTGTGGGTGGAGGCCAAGTTCAACCACTGGAGAGTAAGATACAATCCATCAAGGATTGGTCCCCTCCAACCACCCAGACTCAAGTTCGAGCTTTCTTGGGCTTGACTGGGTACTACAGGAAGTTTGTTAAGAACTATGGGTCCATTGTGACTCCTCTTAATGATCTGACATCCAAGAAGATGCCCAAAAAGGTTCAGTGGACAGTAAGCTGTCAAAAGGCATTTGATGACCTGAAGGAGGCCATGTGCTCTGCACCTATCCTGAAAAGTCCTGACTACTCCAAAGAGTTTATTGTCCAAACAGATGCTTCTGAGTTGGGTGTGGGAGCTGTGCTGTCACAACTTAATGTAGATGGTCAAGACCAACCCATTGCTTTTATTAGCAGAAGGTTGACCCCCAGAGAGAAGAATTGGTCAGCTATTGAGAGGGAGGCCTTTGCTGTGGTGTGGGCCCTGAAGAAGCTGAGGCCATACTTGTTTGGCACTCACTTCAAGATTCAGACCGACCATAAGCCCCTCTTGTGGCTAAATCAGATGAAGGGTGAAAACCCCAAACTGCTTAGGTGGTCCATTTCCCTACAGGGGATGGACTTTACAGTGGAGCACCGGCCAGGTACTGACCATGGGAATGCAGATGGTCTCTCCAGGTACTTCCACTTAGGACATGAAGACGAGACTGGTCAAGGCTAGTTTAATGTCCCAGCGTTTGGGGGGGGTTGTGTAGGAGAGTAGGGTCTGCTATCCTATGGTCACCCCAAATTTTTGCTTTTTGCTTCACTGGTTTTTGACATATTGAGGCTGTGGGCCTGCCAATCAGACCCCCAGCCTGCTGTTCTCTCTACTAAATTAAAACTATGCACCCTAGGTGCATAACCAATTGGAAGTGGATCACCCTGTCAGCCCCTGTACCAGTGTACACTAGGTACCCAGGGCATTGGTGTACCCAAGGCCTGCCAAGGGCTGCAGCATGTATTATGCCCCCCAGGCTTGGCCTAACAATCTGACACAACTGGCTGATCACTCAGCTGGGGTAAGTTGGTGTAATCACCTCTTACTTAGGTGTAGTATACCTATACCTAACCTTAAATGGGACACCTGGTAACCTATAAGTCACTCCTATGGCAGGCCTTAACAATCCTGAAGGCAGAGTGCTTGGTTCCATGTGAGATGGTGCTCTGGCATGAGCTGAGCCTGTCTGCAGTGGTCGGAACAACTTCCTTCTACTGTTTCCAGATATCGTCATACCATATACTCTTAAGTGCATTATGAACCTCGCGGTTAAATGCTATCTTTGGTTTGGCTTTATCAAAACATGTCGAGTAAGGTGTCATACGAATTGGAATACTAACCCCTCGCCAATTCTGGCGACGGGGTTAGCATTCCACCCTTCTAGAGGGACAGTACCTGAAACCCGGGTAAAATCAGACATAGCCTCAGCTCCACAAAATGGATGCTGCCACCACAGACACAAGTCTGCCCTCCTGCTGCTGGGAGTCCTTCCAGCTTGGGAGGTGTGGACAAAGGGTTTCCTGCCAGGGGAGGTGCGTGCACCACCCCAGACAGGATTTTGTGTATTGGTCAGGTAGGGCTTGAAAGAAACCAGACATGCCTGTGGCTCACAAGGAGCCTCGGGGCATATGCCAGTTCAAACCGGTCCTGGGGCACACCAGTCCCGGGCCTGGGGCGAGCTGGACAAAGGATTGGGGGTGTAACCACCCCCCTTCCTGGTCCCACCCTTAGGGAGGGACCTAGCAGGTAGTCCGGCCCCTAGAATGCGCTTAAAGGTAGGAGCTGTGTCCTAAGACTTCAGACATCCTGGAATCAACTTAAAACTAAGAAGAAGACGGGAACTTCGACGCTCTGCCGCACAGAGGACTGAAGCCAATCTCCCCTGTGGTCAGGGAGTGACCACCTTGCTAACGCAAGCACCATCCAGCGAATCAACGTCTGCTTTGCCGCCGCCTCCCGCCGGAGCCCGAGCCCAGAGACTGACAAGACCTGGACCTCCAGACCTCTCACGGCCCGATCCACAGTCCCTGCAAAGAGGAGACCCGTGGAGGCACCGAGACACGTGGAGCCAGCCATCTTGAAACGACTACGACAAGCTGACCAGTGCAACAACCGAGGCTCCCTCCAAGTTGTGCTTTGGGATCTGAGAAGCCCAACCCTCGAGCAGCATCTGCACCAAAGGTGAGCCCTCCAGCATCTCCACGATCTGCGTGGGGCCCTTCTGCATTTTGCCACTCGACGCGCCTAACCGGTTACTGGCCCGCTGGCTAGTGGCCATCTTGGCGACGAAATCTACGACAAACACCGCTGGTCTGGTTGCTCCAGACTGGCCCTTGCTCCCCTCCAAAGGAGCAATTCCTCTGACCTTGCTGGTCAGAGCCATCAGCTTATCTCCTTGCCTACAACAATTGCTTTTGCCAAGGCTTGTTTGCTTCGATCAAGTCGCCGACACCGCCGACAGCGAGAGCCTGCGTGGGACAGCTCGTGACTCGACTCCTGGACGTCGTCAACCTTCAGGGACCACGTGGCTGCAGAGACAAGCTACACCTTTCTTCCTGTTTGCACCCGACATCGCCTGGTACCCACCTGGTGCCACGCTGGTCACTGGCTAGTGACTGTGAACACTGTCCCCTCTGCTTACAGGTCTTCAACATCTCCGATCCACTCTTGGATCCACTGCATCTCTTCCCGACCGACCGCCTGCAGCACTTTTGTCTACAGGCCCCACGGAACAGATAGAAGAAAACCCGACGCACTTCGAGGCCTATGCACCCGCTTCCTGTGGGTGAGGTAAAGCTGGCACTCCTGTGCCCAAGTGTAGTATTACATCTCTAGTGCCTGTGTTCCAAATCTTAAGTTCCTAGGTCATCCGGAAGATTCCTTTTGCAGTAACTTTGTACTTTTTACGCACCCATTGAAACCTATGGGAGCACGCGTGTGACTATCTGCTCTGCACACGCGACCCGTGGACCTCCTGGTCACTAACTGAAGTTAGCTCCTTGTAGGCCCAGCGATTCTAGAGGCCCTAGGCCTTTTCCCTTTTCTGTTCGTGGTACTTATACCACTATTTTAGTATATGGTTCGAGTGGCCACCAGGGCCTATCCATATAAAGTGCAACTTCTGTGTATTCTGTGATAATCTTGTTTGACGATTTGTGCTCCTGTGCTCATAAAGAGACTAGGGGTTACTTTGAGAAATAAATACATATATATTTTGAATATATATCTGTGTGGTGTCCTTTCATTGGTATAAAAGGGGGTTGCATTTGGTAAAACAGCTTGCTTAACACGCATCACGAGTTTAGCCTCAAAGACTGCTTAGCCTACGCTACCACTAGGGCAGCTAGTCCGAAAAGGTTGACTTACAACCACACCATAAGGGTTGCTTGGCATGGTACAAGGTGATCACTTTAACTAGTGAGCATCATATACCAGGCCAACTTCTCACACAGGCATTACAATCGGGCAAAATATCACCATCTACCACCGCGCCCCTCGACAGTAAAGGGAGCATCCCCTCGCATATTGTGGCGAAATGCCTTACCCTACAACCGTATCTTTCCTGTAACAGCACGGAAAGGAAATACACAAGAAAACAAAGGCGCGCCCCACCGCATATGGCGCTGAGACGCCTCGCACTCTAAAAGGCAATATTTATTTAAATACATGATCGTCAATCTCTCCTAAAACTACGCCTAGGGCCCCCTCAAACCTCCTGTGCCACACTCGGCACACCGCCGATTCGAACTCTCTCCCCGTCGACGATGTGCCCCTGCAGCTTGCCGGAGGTTCAAAGGGACAAAGAGGCTGAAGATCGCAGGGCGCGGATTTAAATAGCCTTCTAGCGTGCCCCGATGACGTCACTTCATTCAGCCCCCTTTTCGGCCCTGGGGAAGGTCCAGTCCCGTGGCGCTACTAAGGGCGCCCCTCCTCTGGGCGCGGGGGGCGCCGGTCAAGATCGCTGGTAGTCTAGCCTTATGACTATCTAGTACAACGTCCTTCCAGCAACCCTTCCTTCAAGAGATCTGGATGCTCAAATACACACCATTTAGCAGGTGGCTCCTTCGTCAGGGAGACTGAATAATTTAGTCTGTCGCCCTGGCCGCTGGCGGGCCACCCGCCAAATATTGAGTCAGGCTCAGTGTTCTGGCGGACATGAGTCTGAGTCCCAGTAACGCAGGCTTAGCTTTTCCATTCTTCAGTGAGGGGTAATCATCTAAAGGGTATCAGTGCCATCTGTTTTGCGGTGCTCTGAAATGACAGAGGTGTCTTGTTCTGTGCAGGAGCGAAAACATATTTTTTTCAATCCGTCGTAAGCACAGGAAAACGGCACGCAATTCCGGCATTTCTGCTGTTTTTGCATCTGCCAGAAACAGAATCGAAGAAAGGAAAGTTGCAGTGGAAATGCTATAAAGAACAAGAATTCCTAATTTTGTGCAGTGATAAATGCAGGGTCTGAGGAAATCTTGTATGGTCCAGTATCAGACAGTGTTATGTTAATTACACTGGCTAGACCTGACAGTGCATTTCAAAGCAACGTTTTCAGCAGGGACACTTGAATGTGGTGCCTGTCTGCAAGAACGTCAGGACGGTCATGTACCACACACAGAAATTCCTAGTTGGAGAAGCTGCTTTTGAATGCGTTATCAAGGATCCCGGCAACTCTTTTACCGTACTGTAGTTAGCATTAAGTTAGGTACATTGTGTGGCTCCTCACAGTGTTCCTAAAAACAAAAATGCTTTTGACTTTGAGCTGGTTTTTTTATCCTGGTTCAGCGATCAATCCCAATTCTACAACAAGGGTGGAAAAAAAAAACAGGCAAATTCCCCACGTTTTGCTTACCACACAGAATGTTTGCCCACTTCTACAATTATTTAAATATGGCTGGGTCCAAACTGGGGTGGCATAGTGATCAAAAGAATGATGGATTTAACCCAGATCTCTTTATTGAGGGTGAACGTTTGATTCATTCAGCATTCCGTCCATCATTTGTTGCAGCAGCACTTTTTGCCCTAAGTGTGATGGTTATGCCCATACGTGGGGACCTTTCTTGCTGTGTCACTAGATTCAAGCTAGCCTGGCTGGTGAGGGGTGTTACCCCAAAACCAGTCTCAGGATGCTTTTTTCCGGTCCAGGCAGGACCCGGCTTGGCAGTTCGGGCTGGACTATTCCCATGAGGAACTGGGTCAAGACTGATTTGTTGCTGCAGCACACTTAAGCACTATCTAAAAACAAGGTATTAATATTATTGTTTTTGCACTCTGTAGATGACACCTAGGTGTCTCTGACAATTGTCTTAGGGCCAGATGTACTAAGAATTGATTGATTTCCAAAAGTGGTTGCAATTTGAGCATCGACTTTTTGTGAATCAATTCTGATTTTGCAAACCGACGTATGTCCTAATAGGTAGGGTTGTAAAAGTATCATTCACAGTGGTTCACAATTCAAATTATTTCATCAATATTTATGTGGTAGGCTGTACACTGCGAGCCACTCTAGTTTCCATGACAATCACTGGGAAAGTGGTCTGCTAGGGTCAGCATACCACCATGTCTAATATTGCATTTGAATTAAGTACATTTTTCTATTTAAATTGATCATATTTCCCCTAAACGATATGATCTGCATGTAAAAAAAAAATCCTTTAAAAAAAATGTGAGAGAAAGCAGTAGTCCAGCACTGCCAATCAGAATTTAGAAGGGGCGCCCTAAATACAACTCTTCTAAATTGCAATTCGTAATGCATGTCTAAATCCATGTTTAGGTCGAGCCTAGCGTTGTAGCACCTGTGCTGCTAACTTTGCGAGGCATGCAGCATTGAGTATGGCGAAGAAGCTCTGTGTAAACATTGCCCACTCTCCGCCCATCTTTTTTATTGGCTTAGGTCCTCAATGCTGCCTTCCCATTGGTTTTAGCCTTGTTAGTCCCTCCTACTGATGGCCATGTCATCATTTTTAAACTTCCATGGCTACTGGCCCCATTACTTTCAACACTATTTTGTTCCCGTGCCTCCCCCCTCCCCTCCCACAGTCAGTGACTTCTCTGCCCAACTCCAGCCCCCCCCGCACTCCCGTTTCAAATGCAACAGGACTCGGGTAAAAGCGAGTTCTATTGCATTGCAAATGCTTGTTTTTAAAGTAGTGCACAGTCATTAACATTTTACATGCACGCGATGCCTTACATCGTATGCATACGCGCCAAAAGTCTGGCACGAGGAAAAACAGGAAGTGATGTGTATAGGAGGGTGTTTATGCCACCATAATGGTGCCTGCAATATTGGTACATGTAGCGGCAGTGCTACAGTTTGGGAGTTTACAGTTAGCACTTAGTGATGGAGATTAGAGAAGTGCATGACGAATAGTTCCATAGAGATAGAGTTCAGCTTGACTGCCAAGGAGTTCTCGGTTGTTGAAAGCTGTTTTTACAGAGTGTTGTCTGCAGTAAATCGATTTGTTGCAGTGTGTTGAAGAGGTGGGCCCTGCAGTTGCCTCTCAGCGCTCTTTTATTCCTACTTCAGGTACCTCAGCAGAGCTGTGAGCTCAGCGATGCAAGTTAAGGCAGATGTGCATCGGTAGAGCTGGGGGCGGACAACCGCAGGAGTGCAGCGCGACTGACCGGATAAGAGTGTTTACGTTACGGGTGTGATCTGGGTTTACTGCCAGAGTTATGTAGTGACTTGTAGGTAATTCAGCTCAACTCTCTAATTGGACTGACTTCCCAGAACGCACTTTACGTTGAGCTCGACTCAAGCATTGTCTGTAGTGAACTAAATGAACACCTTGGACCTGCAGTAGCGCGTGGAGCTCCAAAAATGCACCTGCTGTGCTGGGAGTAGCGAGTTGACCAAAGCTTCCGATTGGCTGATGCTTGGGCAGGTGTGGATCATCGGCTAATTGCGGGCTCTGATTAGTTGAGCGGGGCCGGGAAGCGCAATCAACCGAGCTGTGTGCAGGTGAGCAGCACAAGGAATCCTTGCGTCCTGATGTAGAAGCATGAAGTGTGGGGACGCAAAAGCAGCATCGGAGCAAAACTTGGGGTAAATAATGTCCGCCAGTGGCGTAGCTAGGGGGGGCGGTGGGGGCGGTCCGCCTCGGGCGGCTCTATTTTGTGGGCGGACAAAGGCATTCAGGCTTGCTTTCGTGGACGTTCGGGGACAGGCAGAGAAGGAATAGGACTCGGGCAATGTCCTCTTCTGTTTTTTGTGCTGGCAGCTATCCCCCCCCTCTCTTCCTATTATTCCCTCTCTTTCTGTCTTGCTCCTCACTTACTGAAAACCGTAACTTGAAGAAACGGTTCACAACCTCTTTCCTTCTTTCATTTAGTTGCTTCCCTGTGAAATGGATCCAAAAAAGAAAAACACTCTTGCGGGAAATGCCCTTTTTCTGACATTTTTCTATTCCAAAGTGCAGCAGGATGGAGAGAAATAGAAGGTTTTAAAAAATAAAAATAAATACATAATTAAATAAAGCAAGACAGAGTGGTTGCAAAGTGGCCAGATTGGTTTTATTCACATCCAAACACATCAGTCTCACTTTACAGACTTTGCTGTGAAGCGCTACTTTTGTTTTCTCGGCTTTCTTTGAACAGCATTGTTGTCCCCAGGTGTGGAAGGGCGCCATTCCTGGAGGTACTGCAATACCTGGTTGATGGGTGGATTGGAAAACAAAATGCGTACCATGGCTCTGTTTATGGATGTGGTCTTTTTAAACCATACTGCTTACGTTTATTAAGGATATAAGCAATGGACATTGAAATGGTTCCCTTCAGGGCCCTGTAGTCATGTCCTTAACTTTTCAGGTAAAACCACTCGCTGATTTCTGAATAGTGAGTGAGAGATCGTTAAGGTAACCATGTTGTTTCTGCTTACATTTCACATGCTTTACTAAATCTTGCATTACCTATGAGTGTTTGCTTTTACTTTTTTTTTTTATGCAGCATATTGCTCTTATCAAGTGCATAATTTGAATTGAGCCACATCCAAGTGTTTATAGCGGGCGCAATTAGGTTGTAGCTGAAGGCAGTGAGAGTTTCTCTCAGTGGGGCAGTATGGTGTTTAGTGGGGGAGAGGATGTGGCACTATGGCCAGAGCTGTCGAATTTGGAACTGGGGAACTGGGTTCAGCCTTCATGACCAGTCCACCAGACCACTCTACTGAGGGAGCATATTCCCATGCTAGACCTTACAAGGCCCCACTATGCCTTTGAAGGCTTGATGTCTTGGCACAAGCAGGTGTACCCTAGTGGTGTCAATTGTGAGTTAACCTTGAAGGCCTGTCCACCACAATCCATACTGAAGTTCATCTCCAGTCTTACGGGCAGGCCTACGAAGCAGCACACCCTAGAGCAACAGTGATCCAGTCACTGTGACTCTGTCACTGAGGTCACATGAACCTTGAGCAGGTTAGGGTGGTGCGAACGGTGTGACCGCACTGGGTACCTATTTCGGGTGGATGCGTAGTGTTTGCAAGTATATTATGGTTTAAAAAAAACTTGCGGCCTCCTTCCTGGCCTCCAGCAATTTTCAGAAACAATAAAAATGTCATGATAACTTTGGTGATTAATGTTCTTCCTAGAGAGAGATCTGAGTTTTGTCTAGTGGAAGGGTTGACTCCTGGAAAGGTAGCACAGAGGGTTAATGTGCCTGCTGCAAAGAACATGTACCATGCAGATCACAAAGTGCACTGCTTTAATGGGGGACCATGATGAATGGTCATTTAATGTCAGCTGTAGATGATGGATCCCTGAACAGTGTCATGTATGTGCATGTTTGCATTGAGCTGAGGGGATTACCAGGTAATTGTTCACGCAGCTCTCTGATGGATGTCACATGCGGCTTTTCTGAGTCCCCAGATAGATTATGCAGTCTTTGTCTTCTCTTTTGTACTGCCAGTCACTGGTGTATTCAACTGTGTAGCCTTGGACCGTGTCATGTATGTGCTTGTAACTTGCATGATCGAGGTAACTATTAGCGGCGATACTACGTGTCTCTCGGTCCTCTTTCAAGTGCTTGCCGTCCATTTTCCCCAGCAACACCCCCCCCCCCCCCCCCCAGAGGCGGCAATCTGAGGGATAGCCCCGGGCGCCACAAGCTCTAGCTATGCCTCTGATGTCCGCTTTTCAATTTTCGACATATGGTTAGAATCGTTGCTGTAGACAGTGGGTAAAAATCTTTGTTTCAATGTTTCACCGAAAGCGGGGCTCGAAGCTTTCCTGGTCCTCTTTCCCGCTCAGTTTACTCACCCTCGCAAGGGTCCGAACTATCTGGTCCCTTCTCACACTCTTCCTTCTTGAGCAGTGCTTGAAGTGGGATTATAGAAGTGCGGCCGGGTGCTCCTATTTTAATGTACCAGTTTGGTCCTGGGGCATGCCGGTACTCTCTCTTTCAAATTAAAGATGTCAGGGAACTGAACACCGCACAAACCCTACCCATTTAAAACCCTACTCTAAAAACATCACTTCACCTGGTTCTTCAGTGGTCTTTGTCCGGTGTGAAACTAGGAACTGCAAAACAAATGCAACTAGAGTTTAACACTAGTTTGCTCAACGGTGTAGTTCAACGAAAAGGGTCCTACAAGCCGCGTTTTACGCAGAGGGAGTAATATACCGGCAGCGAGGCACAGTTTCGTTCGACAATCCAATTCCGGCCTAGAGGTCTCTTGTTAGCGAAATTGTAGATATAGTAACTCAAAGTACTGATGACCAAAGGAAGGATATCGTCGGTCGCACAGTGGCCATCTCGGACCCTGATTCCGGGAGTAGCTCGTAGGTTCAATTGGTGCAGCCGGTGCAGTGACACTGGGGCCCACTGAGCCATGATTATTCTTGTATAGTACTACGAGGCTATGTTGGAGGATCTCTTCTCCTTTTCTTGCACCAGGGCACATGGCCCCCTTACTATGTCACTGTCTCTTAACCTAGGCATCTCAGCTATACTTTTAATCGTATTCGATGTTTAGAGGTACACTGTGACTACAACACCCAGCATGCATTACATTGCCTCCATGGTAAAGAACAGTAGATGTTTCAGCACCCAGGCTAATGTGCTGCATAGCTAAATAAATATATGGTCCCAAAGGCCCTACCGATTGCATTGCAAATGCTTGTTAGATTCTGTAATCGGTCTCCAAATCACAAAATGGGTTAGCACATTTGTAAACGCCATTTAGTGAATCGCAGACTACTATTTTGCTTTGTAGGCCTGGCCCTAAATACGTAAGTAGGTATCAGCTTCTAATAGTCCTTCTCTCACTGCAACCTCTCTGTGGCTTATTGAACTATAGAGTTTGCCTTTATTTTTTCTCTCAGCCTCCAATTGTTAATTAGGCGAAGACCACATTTCTGTAACTTTGATTATAGCTTCCTATAGAATTCGGAATGTTACAGCTGCCTAGAAAGCCAGGCTACATACCCAGAGAATCTCATTGGCACAGGAATCTCAGTCAAATGATCACTGATATTGTTAAACCCCCTTATCCTGGCATAATCCCCCATCCTCCCTCCGGCAGAGCTCATTATATCACTTGTTTGCAAATGACGTTTGAGTCTCTGAGAGTAACATGACATTTCCAAATTAAGTCGCTGATGCCGTTAAGCCTACTTCAACGATTTTGACCAATATTTGTCTAAACATTAAAGGAGCTTTTTTCTTAACCAAATAGTTTTTTGTGCTTTATACCGTGTCTTCAAAAAAAGGTTATTGGACGCGGTTCCTCTACAAGGTTGTGGAAGAATGTTCCAAGAAAAAACAGTGTCTTCGAGTCAGGTCACCTACCACAGCCCTGTTCCAATTTCCAGTGACCCTAAGGCATTCCAATAAATGTCATTTAATTGTCATCCTTTTTTGAGCCCCGCTTAAAAAATGGTTCCTTTTGCATCTTTTGAGAGTA
Source organism: Triturus cristatus (assembly GCF_964204655.1). Lineage (NCBI taxonomy): Eukaryota > Metazoa > Chordata > Amphibia > Caudata > Salamandridae > Triturus > Triturus cristatus. The sequence continues at coordinate 714,364,466 of NC_140584.1, read as the reverse complement.
TTTTTATTTATTACTACTTCAAAATGTACTATGTTATGCTATTAAATATCGTTAGGGTAAATTAATATTAATATAAATGTATGTTAGTGTTTTATGTGGGAAACAAGCGCACAATAAAGTTGGTGGAAATAATGAATCAATGGACTTGTTGTTGACCAAATGTGAAGATGCTAATGGCCGGCCAGCTGTCTGATGTGCAACACCCTGCTCCTAAGGCCACTTTATTTTTCAGATACGTTTTAGCACCATGACAACCGCTGCGTGTTACAAGCTGATTACGAAATTAGTAGGTGTACATCTAATGGCTGAGATTACAACAAATGACAGCCTGATCAAATGCTCAATGAACCCGTCCAAGAAGCAGTTGGAATTGATGCCCCAAATAGCACAGGACGGCTTTGAAGCCTCGCGGATGTGAGGCATCGTATTTAAATTGCCAGAAAAGCAGAAGCCCTACCTGCAAAACGTATAATGTATCCGTGGGTGTCAGGTTGTTTGAAACCTTTGCTCTTCCGTCCTTTTTTTGAGTTTATCAAAAGGCGGAAGGAGGCACAAATGTAATGGAATGCAATCATTCAGTCTTTTGCCTTCCTGCTTTCCGACTCTTAAAATATAACACTCTGGGGCATATTATCAAGGTCGGCGTTAAAATTATCGCCGGTTTAGCGGCAGAAAACTGCCGCTAAAGCGACGATAATGGGCTTGATAATATGCTCTCGAGAATTCCAATAGAAGCTCATGTTCTAGTGTGAACATGGGCTTCTATTGGAATTCTCTAGGGCATATTATGAAGCCCATTATCGCCAATTTTCTGCCGCTAAACCGGCGATAACTTTAAAGCCGACCTTGATAATATGCCCCACTTTTTTGTGCTGTGACCTTCATGTATTTGCAAAACTGCGTTAATGGCCTGTCTTATTAATGTGAAATGAATTATGATTATTAAATAAATTAGACTACTCAAATGACTGTCATCGAATATAATTTGAATTTGCGGTAAATGCGGTTAAGACACGGTGACGTTATTGTGTGTGTGCAATGACAACTCCATAGGTAGGTGGTATATAAAATATATAGTACAGCGTTTTTCCTCTATGGTACCATCGTCACAGGACCCACCCATGCATCTGTTCAAAGCAGGTGCTTATCCCCGGCGTTGATACCATCTTGGTATCAAAGATGGAGTACCTCAGTTAGGAGCATGAGAGAGAGAGAGAGAGGGAGAGAGAAAGGGAGGAAAGGCTGGGGTCCTATCTTGCCATTGAGAGGTTATGGTAACTGTTAGAATCCGGGTTCTCTGGTTGGCACAGGTAGGTACTAGTGACAAGCAGGGAACCTTTCCTCTAGTCAGGATGAGGGGTTACACTACTAAAACAACCCCTTGCTCACCCTCTAGGTAGCTTGGCGCGAGCAGACAAGGCTTATCTCAGAGCATCATAGGTTAAGCATTTGTGAACACATACAGTAACCAAGTGACAACACTACAAATGGACACCACACAGGTAGTTATATTAAAAATAAGGAATCTTTATATAGGATTATCACAAGACCATTAAACAATTAAAAATACACAATACGGTTGCTTAGTTGGTAGAAGATTGCTTAGTTTCTCTTAAGCTCTTAAATGCGACACTTTAAGTCAATGTACCTTAGATGCGACACGCAGGGCACAAAAGTGTTGCAACGATGCAGATGCGTTGAAGTTCTTGGTGCAAAAGAAATAAAGACGGGATCTTCCAGATGCGTACGCTTCTCCGATGTTGCGAGAAGGCTCGACTCGATGCGTCAGCTACAGCGGCGTCAGCTACAGCGGCGTCACCCTTGACGAGATGCGACGACAGCGGCCTTGGCAGCGGCACTCTTCTCCAACGTTGCGAGACGCTTCCGCTCGATGCGATGCTGCAGCGGTGACACCCCTTCTGCGAGATGCGACGACAGCGGCTCCGACGGCGGCATGCTTCTCCGTGGATGCGAGGCGCTTTTCTGGATGCGGTGCAATGCGACAACTACGATGGCTGCGATGGCGACACGCTTCCTCCTCGATGCGAGACTCTCCTCTCGATGCGGTGCAATGCGACAGCTGTGATGGCTGCGATGGCGACACGCTTCTTCGGCGTTGCGAGACACTTCCGGGATGATGCGAGACGCTTCCGCTCGATGCAATGCTGCAGCGGCGACACTCTCTGCGAGATGCGACGACAGCGGCTCCGACGGCGGCACGCTTCTCTCCCTTGCGTTGCACTTCTAGCTCTTTGCGACACGCAGTCCCTCAGAAGGCCCAACAACAGCAGCAGGCACTTCCAAAAGACTTTGGGGGGGGGAACAACCTTTACAACGCAACTTTTACAACGCACAATCCATTACAACGCATGACATTACAACGCATGACACTACAACGCATTTTTAAAAACTACCTTTACAACACATTCCATTACAACGCATACTACCATTACAACGCATACCATTACAACGCATAATATAGTAATTTTTACCCCTATACTATCCAACACTTACCCTACTGTTGCACCCCCTGGAGTTAGAATAGTAATTTTTACCCCTATACTATCCAACACTTACCCTACTGTTGCACCCCCTGGAGTTAGAATAGTAATTTTTACCCCTATACTATCCAACACTTACCCTACTGTTGCACCCCCTGGAGTTAGAATAGTAATGTTTACCCCTATACCATCCAACACTTACCCTACTGTTGCACCCCCTGGAGTTAGAATAGTAATTTTTACCCCTATACTATCCAACACTTACCCTACTGTTGCACCCCCTGGAGTTAGAATAGTATTTTTTACCCCTATACTATCCAACATTTACCCTACTGTTGCACCCCCTGGAGTTAGAATAGTAATTTTTACCCCTATACTATCCAACACTTACCCTACTGTTGCACCCCCTGGAGTTAGAATAGTAATTTTTACCCCTATACTATCCAACACTTACCCTACTGTTGCACCCCCTGGAGTTAGAATAGTAATGTTTACCCCTAAACTATCCAACACTTACCCTACTGTTGCACCCCCTGGAGTTAGAATAGTAATTTGTACCCCTATACTATCCAACACTTACCCTACTGTTGCACCCCCTGGAGTTAGAATAGTAATTTTTACCCCTATACTATCCAACACTTACCCTACTGTTGCACCCCCTGGAGTTAGAATAGTATTTTTTACCCCTATACTATCCAACATTTACCCTACTGTTGCACCCCCTGGAGTTAGAATAGTAATTTTTAACCCTATACTATCCAACACTTACCCTACTGTTGCACCCCCTGGAGTTAGAATAGTAATTTTAACCCTATACTATCTAATACTTACCTTAAATGCAATTTAATATTATGCGTTGTAATGGTATGCGTTGTAAAGGTAGTATGCGTTGTAATGGAAATGCGTTGTAAAGGTAGTTTTTAAAAATGCGTTGTCGTGTCCTGCGTTGTAATGTCATGCGTTGTAATGGATTGTGCGTTGTAAAAAATGCGTTGTAAGTGCATGCGTTGTAAAAGTGTGCGTTGTAACGACATACATCCCTTTGGGGAGCTGGGGATGAAGTCCACTGGTCCTGGGACTTCGTTCAGGGGGCAAGCTCAGTTCAAGCCCTTGGAGATCTTTAAGCACAAGTTGAAATAAAAGTCTTTGTAGTCTTTTCTCCTCTCCTTCAGCAGCAAGGCAACCACTGCAGGCCAATCCCCCAGGTCAGGGACAGTTACTCCTCCTACAGCTTTCCTAGTTCCTTTTCTTCTGGCAGAGGTTCTTCTTGTTTCAGCAGGATCTGATCTAATTTCTTGGGACCAGGGTCCCAATACTTATACCCCTAATTCCTTTGTTCCTCTGGGGTTGAGGGGCCTTTGCCCAGTCCAAACCAGTTCTTGAGCACTCTGTTGACATGACTCTGCCTTTCTATTCTGGGTGCAGGGCAGAGACATCAGCCACTCCGCAGGAGGTGGAGCCAGCATTGTGGTAGCAGAGCACAACCCTATTCAGAGCCCAGGTGTACTCCTCCCACCCATCTGACTGCCAATCTTCCTATTCACCACCAGGCTGCCTAGCCCTGGCCCTCTGGGTTTCCCCAGCCCTGTCACTCACACAACCAGACAGGCAGATACACATCACAGCAGAGGCGGGCTGAAATGGTCAAGCAGGCAAATACCAACTTTCTAAAAGTGGTATTTGCAAACACAGAATATTAAAATAAACTTTACTAAAAGATGTATTTTATTATTCTGAGTTCAGGCATACTAAACTCGAATTTCTACCATGTTCCCTGGGTCTGTTAGGATCATAGGATGTAACAATTCTAAAGGCCCATTCTGGCCTATGGAGAACAGGTAGCCTTACAATAGTGAAAAACGAAAATGGCTGTAATTCACTACTAGGACAAGCCACACACATCAGGGCTTGTCCTACCTTATGCTTACAATGCACCCTACCCTAGGGCCTACCATAGGGGTGACTGATATGAAGTTAAGGGAAGGTTTAGGGATTGGCAAGTGGGTGCACTTGCCCAGTCAGAATGACAGTACCAGCCTGCACGCAGGTTCTGCAATGGCAGACCCTAGATACATTTTACCAGGCCGCTTCTTTGGGTGGCACAACCAGTGCTGCAAGCCCACTAGCAGCATTTGTATTTACAAGTAAGGGTGGGCGTAGTTCGCGAAGTAGCACTTCGCGAAGCTACGCAAAGTGAAGTTCGCACTACGCGAGCTACGCGTAGCACTTCGCGAACTGCGAAGTAACATGTTCGCACTGTGCAAGATGTTGTTTTCAATGATTGCACAGTGCGGACAAGCAACCGGCACTGTGCAATCATTGAAAATGGCATCTTGCACAGTGCGAGCTGTAGTTTTCTGCTGCTCGAGTAGATTTTTACTCGAGCTGCAGCTTTCTCAACGCGAACTGGTAGTTTCTCATCGCAAGCGGTCGCGAGCATACGCGACCCCTCGCAATGAGAAACCTGACCTTCTCGCGTTGGGAATCTCGCCGGGAGGTTTATTTTCCATGCTCGCGATCGCGAACAAGGAAAAAGTCTCGCCAGGATGTCATTTTGCTTGCTCGCGGTCGCCAACTTGACGTTGAGGACCGCGAGCAAGCAAAAAATGACCGCAGCACTACGCAACACTACGCTACGCGTGTTCGCACTGTGCTACGAGCAGTTCGCGTAGCGCGAAGTAGCGCGAACTTCGCAAACTACGCGAGCGTAGCGTAGTGCTTCGCCCAGGCCTATTTACAAGCCCTGGGCACTCCTGGTGCACTTTACTGGGGTCTGACAGTAAACCAAATAAACCAATCATGGAATCCAACCAACATATACATTTTAAATAGGGAGCACTTGCACTGTTGCACAGGTTGGCAGTGGCACAGTGCTCTGAGCGGCCAACACCATAAAAACACATGAGGCACAGCGACAAAAAGTGGAAGGGAGACTCACGCCAAGGTGCCAGGTCTAACACGTGTCCCCTCCAGCTGAAAGGTGGGGAGAACTACCCTAACCCAGGGAGTTCCTCATCACTAAGGTGGAAAAATCTGGACAGACCGTCAGCATTGGCGTGATCTGTACCAGGGCAATGTTCCACCGTGATATCCATACCCTGTAGGGAAATGGACCACCTCAACAGCTTTGGATTCTCACCCCTCATATGCATCAACCATCTGAGGGGCCTGTGGTCTGTCTGAACCCGGAAGTGAGACCCAAACCGGTATGGTCTTAGCTTCTTCAGTGCCCAGACCACAGCAAATGCCTCACTCTCAATAGCACTCCATCTCTGTTCCCGTGGTAGTAACCTCCTGCTAATAAAGTCTACAGATTGATCTAGGCCCTCTTCATTAATCTGTGAAAGAACAGCCCCCACACCATGCTCTGAAGCGTCTGTCTGCACGATAAACTCTTTGGAGAAGTAGGGAGCCAAAAGCACGGGCGCCGTGCACATAGCAGCTTTCAGGGCCTCAAAAGATTTCTGACAGGTGTCAGTCCAGATCACCTTCCTGGGCTGCTTCCTTGAAGTCAGCGCTGTCAAGGGGGCAACAATGTTGCCATACCCCTTGACAAACCTCCTGTGGAACCCGGTGAGACCTAGGAAGCCTCTCACCTCTGTCTGGGTTTTGGGCGACTCCCATTTCAGGATGGTTTCTATCTTGGGTTGAAGGGATGCCACCTGGCCACTCCCAACTTGGTGCCCCAAGTACACCACTGAACCCTGCCCGATCTGGCACTTACTCACCTTGATCGTGAGGCCTGCCCTCCGCAGCGCCATCAACACTTCCCGGAGGTGGCGCAGGTGTTCCTCCCACGTGGAGCTAAACACTGCGATGTCATCCAGGTAGGCTGCACTGAACGAATCCAGCCCAACCAACACCTGGTTGACCAACCTCTGGAAGGTGGCAGGGGCATTCTTCATCCCAAAGGGCATAACCCGGAAATGGTAATGCCCATCAGGGGTGGAAAATGTTGACCTCTCTTTGGCCCCATCGATCAAGGCGATCTGCCAATACCCAGACGTTAGATCAAACGTGCTGAGGTAGTTGGCAGCCCCTAGCCGATCTATGAGCTCATCAGCTCTGGGGATGGGGTGTGCGTCAGTCCTAGTGACTGAATTGAGTCCTCTGTAGTCCACACAGAACCGTAGTTCGGGTGTGGCTCCCGGCGCTGCAGCCTTTGGGACCAAGACCACTGGGCTGTCCCAACGACTGCTTGAAGACTCAATTACCCCAAGGGCAAACATCTTGGAGACCTCCTCCTTGATGCAGGCCCTTACCCTGTCAGTCACCCTGTAGGCCTTGTGCCACACAGGTGTACTATCCCCCATGTCCACATCTTGGACGCACCAATCAGTGACACCGGGAACCAGGGAAAACAGATCAGAAAATTGTCCCAGCAGCTGGCGACAATCATTCTGTTGCTCAGGGGTCAGGGTGGAAGAGAGGATGACACCATCCACTGACCCATCTTGCTCCTTGACTGACAGGAGGTCAGGAAGAGGCTCGATCTCCTCCTCCATCCCAGCATCTGTCGCTAAGAGCATGCCCACTTGGGACCTCTCCAAGTGGGGCTTGAGGAGGTTGACATGTAGGACCCTTAAAGGGTTCCTAGGAGACTTCAGGTCCACCAAGTAGGTAACCGGACTCTTGCGCTCCACAACCTCAAAGGGACCAGTCCACTTATCCTGGAGCGCACACAGCTCCACAGGGGCCAAGACCCATACGTTCTGTCCAGGCTGAAGCTCTACCAGAGTGGCATTCTGGTCGTACCACCGCTTCATCTCCTCCTTGCTGGCTTCCAGGTTTGCCTCAGCAAGTTCCCTGAAACGCCTAGTCTGGTTTCTGAAGGCCAGCATGTAACTATATACATTCTGGGGAGGTATCCTGGGAGATTGCTCCCAGCCTTCCTTTACCAGACTTAAAGGTCCTCTCACTGGGTGTCCGTACAGCAGCTCAAAGGGAATGAACCCCAGAGACTTCTGTGGCACCTCTCTGTGAGCAAAGAGCAGGCATGGTAAGAGGACGTCCCACTTACGCCTCATGGGTTCCTCAAGACCCATTATCATGCCTTTTAGGGTTCGGTTGAATCTCTCAACCAACCCATTTCCTTGGGGGTGGTAAGGTGTGGTGAACTTGTAGGTTACACCACACTCTTGCCAAAGGGATTTCATATATTTAGATATGAAGTTGGTTCCTCGGTCAGACACCACCTCTAGAGGGAATCCCACTCGGGAGAAAATTCCCATCAGCGCACGTCCCACCACGGGGGCCGTCACTGTCCTTAGAGGGATGGCTTCCGGGTACCGGGTGGCATGGTCCACCAGGATGAACCTATTGCCCATTGCTGTCCTGGGGTCCAGTGGCCCTACAATGTCTATCCCCACTCGCTGGAATGGGCTACCGACCACAGGGAATGGTTGGAGTGGAGCCTTCTGCTTCCTTCCACTCTTCCTACTTGCCTGGCAAGTTTGGCATGTTCTGCAGTGAGTATCTGAACTCTTGCGCATTTGGGGCCAAAAGAAGTGGGTGACAAGCCTTTCAAAGGTCTTGTCCTGCCCCAAATGTCCTGCTAATGGCACATCGTGAGCCAGCCCCAGTAGGAAGGCTCTGAAACGCTGGGGTACCACCAGCACACGGGCTGACCCAGGCTCAGCAACCTTAGGCTCAGAATACAGGAGGTCGTTCTCCCAGTAAATGAAGTGTGTTCCAGACTGATCACCGTTGGCCTGGTCTGCAGCCTGCTGCCGCATACCCACAAGAGAAGGGCATTCTTTCTGCTCCCTGCAGAATTCTTCCCTGGAGGGTCCTCCTTCCTTCTGCCAATGGGTCAGCTCAGGCAGGTCCCCCAGTTCAGCTATCTGTTCCCCTGTATGTTCCAGGGCATCCCCCTCAAGGTCTGCTCCCTCCTGGACCGTGGGAACTTCAGGGGCCGGTTTCCCGTGCCCCCTGCTCCTTCTCTTTAAGGCCGGTCCCTGGGCCTCCCTCTCAGGCTCCAGGACCTCTTGAGTACCTCTACTGGCTGCCATGGACCGTGTGGTGACACATGCCCAATCCGGCATACCCAACATCTCCAGGTGAGCACTCCGCTCCACCTTAGCCCACGGTGAGCTCTCCAAGTCGTTCCCTAACAGACAGTCTACAGGCATGGCGGGCCTCACAGCTACCTGAAGAGTACCAGAGACCCCCTCCCCACTGAAAGGGAACCTGAGCCACTGGGCAGTGACTTTCGGTGTTGTCGGCGGCAACAACCGGATAGAATGCTCCTGGGACAACCTGCTCCTGAGACACCAGGTGGCGCTTGACAGCCATCACACTGGCTCCTGTGTCTCTGAGAGCTTCAACACTATGGCCATTTATGGTCACCCACTGCCTGTACTTCTTAGTGTTCTCAGGCAGCTGGGTTTGGGAGACCACTTCAAAGTCTCCTAATGAGACAAGGGACATCTCTGAGGGACCACACCCACCTTGGACATTCATCTCCTCCCCCAGGGCTACACTAGTCACCTGCCGGGATGGAGCACCAGTGGGTGCTGGTTTACCAAATAATGGACACGTCACATCAGATGCAAAATGCCCCATGTTACCACACTTGTAACATCTGATGGGCCCCTTCTGAACAGGTGTACCTGTCGGGGCCCCAGTCGGCTTCTGTGGTGGGGGAGGCTGAGAACCTTTCCCTTGGTTCCCTTGGGGATTACTTTGGGGCCTCTTCTGGAACTCCCTCTGTTTACCCTTGTCCCCCCCACTCTTCTGCTGGGGACCCTGCCCACCTTTGGCAGAATCTCCCACTTGACCCTTATGAACCCTGGTACTGACCCAGCGGTCCGCCTCCTCAGCAAGCTTCCTAGGGTTAGTCAGCCTACTATCAATCAGGTGTTGGCGTAGCTCAGGAAAACAATTACTGGACAAGTGCTCCCATGCCATTAAATCGAGAAGCCCTTGAAAATCATTCACTTTGCTACCCTTCACCCAACCATCCAGTGCTCTGCAAAAAAAAGTCACATACTCAACATACGTACTGTTTGGAATCTTAGTGCAACCCCTGAACCTTTGCCTATACAACTCAGGGGTCAACCCATACCTAGACATCAAAGCAGCCTTCATATGGGGATAGGAATTATAGTGTATCCTGCCCCTCACTAAGGAACCGTCCCCACAACTCCGCTCCCCAATCTTTCTCAGGGACCCGGTGGGAAGACATGGTTTCTCATAGGCTTTAAACCACTGCCCTATGTCATCATTTTAAAAAAATTCCTTCACTACATCTTTGGGTATGTGCACTCTGGACTCTACCTGCACTGGGGGTGTACTGCCACCGGAGGGAGTGCTTCCCAAGCCCTGGGCTTTCAACTCCAGGTCCCTCATTATTCTGTCATGCTCCATTTGGATTTTTATTCTCTTCCATTTGCATTTTTCTCTCTTCCATTTGCATTCTTTTTTGTTCCATTGCCAACTGTCCATTTAGTTTGGCCATCTCTATTTCATGAGCTCTGGTGTCCTTCCTGTCTGCCAACTCCTCTGGAGATAAACTTTTGCTAGAAACATTGCTACCTGTAGGGAAAGGGCTTCTCCCTCCTCTTGAGCCCACTGGCTCATCCAGTTGCTCTTCTGCATTCTCATCATCACTGGCATTCCTTGCTTCTACCCAGGCCCTCAGCGCCTTGTAGAGTTCTGCCTTGTTTTTACATCCAGTTGTAGAAACCTTAAACTTTTTGCAAAAGAATTTCAGCTGTGCTAACGTGTAGCTTCCTAGTTTTTCTTCTTCCCATTCTATGTCAGTAGTCACAGAGACCACGGATGCTGCTTTCTCCACCATGGTTAAGCTTGGCAGTGCTCAAAAATAGACAGTCCAAAAGAAATCTACCAACAAGTATTGGTTGCGTTTAAGGTCTGCACTCACTAAGTAGTGTTCACCAATCACTGTACATGAGTCACAAATACAAATACAGAATCCCACCGCTGCCACCAATGTTAGAATCCGGGTTCTCTGGTTGGCACAGGTAGGTACTTGTGACAAGCAGGGAACCTTTCCTCTAGTCAGGATGAGGGGTTACACTACTAAAACAACCCCTTGCTCACCCTCTAGGTAGCTTGGTGCAAGCAGACAAGGCTTATCTCAGAGCGTCATAGGTTAAGCATTTGTGAACACATACAGTAACCAAGTGACAACACTACAAATGGACACCACACAGGTAGTTATATTAAAAATAAGGAATCTTTATATAGGATTATCACAAGACCATTAAACGATTAAAAATACACAATACGGTTGCTTAGTTGGTAGAAGATTGCTTAGTTTCTCTTAAGTTCTTAAATGCGACACTTTAAGTCAATGTACCTTAGATGCGACACGCAGGGCAACAAAAGTGTTGCAGCGATGCAGATGCGTTGAAGTTCTTGGTGCAAAAGAAATAAAGACGGGATCTTCCAGATGCGTACGCTTCTCCGATGTTGCGAGAAGGCTCGACTCGATGCGTCAGCTACAGCGGCGTCACCCTTGACAAGATGCAACGACAGCGGCCTTGGCAGCGGCACTCTTCTCTGACGTTGCAAGACGCTTCCGCTCGATGCGATGCTGCAGCGGCGACACCCCTTTTGCGAGAAGCGACTACAGCGGCTCCGACTGTGGCACGCTTCTCCGTAGATGCGAGGCACTTTTCTGGATGTGGTGCAATTCGACAACTACGATGGCTGCGATGGCGACACGCTTCCTCCTCAATTCGAGACTCTCCTCTTGATGCGGTGCAATGCGACAGCTGCGATGGCTGCGATGGCGACACGCTTCTTCGGCGTTGCGAGACACTTCCGGGATGATGCGAGACGCTTCCGCTAGATGCGATGCTGCAGCGGCGACACTCTCTGCGAGATGCGATGACAGCGGCTCCGACGGCGGCACGCTTCTCTCCCTTGCGTTGCGCTTCCAGCTCCTTGCAACACGCAGTCCCTCAGAAGGCCCAACAACAGCAGCAAGCACTTCCAAAAGACTTTGGGGAGCTGGGGATGAAGTCCACTGGTCCTGGGACTTCGTTCAGGGGCAAGCTCAGTTCAAGCCCTTGGAGATCTTTAAGCACAAGTTGAAATAAAAGTCTTTGTAGTCTTTTCTCCTCTCCTTCGGCAGCAAGGCAACCACTGCAGGCCAATCCCCCAGGTCAGGGACAGTTACTCCTCCTACAGCTTTCCCAGTTCCTTCTCTTCTGGCAGAGGTTCTTCTTGTTTCAGCAAGATCTGATCTAATTTCTTGGGAGCAGGGTCCCAATACTTATACCCCTAATTCCTTTGTTCCCCTGGGGTTGAGGGGCCTTTGCCCAGTCCAAACCAGTTCTTGAGCACTCTGTTGACATGACTCTGCCTTTCTATTCAGGGTGCAGGGCAGAGACATCAGCCGCTCCGCAGGAGGTGGAGCCAGCATTGTGGTAGCAGAGCACAACCCTATTCAGAGCCCAGGTGTACTCCTCCCACCCATCTGACTGCCAATCTTCCTATTCACCACCAGGCTGCCTAGCCCTGCCCCTCTGGTGCACTTTACTGGGGGTCTAACAGTAAACCAAATAAACCAATCATGGAATCCAACCATATATATTTTAAATAGGGAGCACTTGCACTGGGCACTGGTTGGCAGTGGCACAGTGCTCTGAGCGGCCAACACCATAAAAACACATGAGGCACAGCGACAATAACTGGAAGGGAGACTCACGCCAAGGTGCCAGGTCTAACAGTAACATCATACACCACAAGACCAAGGAGCGAGTTCTTTGTAAATGTCATTTGAACCCCTCCATGGAAACATAAAACCATAGTATGAGTAACTAACATGTATTTAATTAGTTCCTTGTTCATATTTGTGAATCTTGCTAAAAAAGGTTTTATTCTATATATTTATATATTTTTTTAAATCAAAATAGAAATGTTTTTTAAAAAGTTATAGAATTTGGTTGTCTGTTGCAAAAACAAAACTGCATACCTAATTATATAGAAAAAACCTTGCTTATTTCGAAAAACACATTTTGGGCCAAAGGGGCTGCAGCACAGACCACAACCAGCTTGTTAAGTGTGAAAATGGCTGCTTTATTGAAGACAGGTGCACCTTACAACAAATATCCTTGGCCTGTGCCGTACAAAACCAAACTTCACTAAATATTTTCTTCCTGCCTTACCCTCCCACCCCTAAGGTTTCCCCATTTGCAACCATTTATAAACCCCCAACTCTGTCTTCCCTGCTGACTCATTAAACGTGTAACGTCTTATCATTTCCTCAAATAACTATCTATGTAACCTTCCTGTGTTACTTCCCCTTCCTGCGTGTACCCGGAGTGACATTTTCCAACCAATAAACTTAAACTGTGAACAGATCTACCAACTAATACTAACGCCACTCAGAAAATTCTGGCCCCCAGACTTTTCTGACCCCCAACTAGGGACCCTTAGTTTTTTTTATTTTTATTTAATTTTATTTTATTTTATATGCCACATCCAACCTCCTGGATTTGTTTGCAGTCTAACTCCAGTCCAGAAGCGTGACAAGTGTGCCCCCATCTTTCCGATGAAATGAGCCGCAGCATACTTAAGCACCGGAATTTTATTCTACTCTCCCTGTGCCCCCTCATCACCAAGGCCCGTTGAACAACCTCCTGGCCTTATCTAGTGCTGCTGGCCGCTCTACCCCCCTCCGGTGCCTTCGTGATGTGAATTCTGTCCATATTCTGCACGATCTGACCCCTGCTGCCTTATCCCCCAGGAGGTCCGTCTTCCTTCCTTTCACAGTGCTAAGCCTTACACTGACCCAGGTCATGTCCCCCAGCTGAATAAGCAAACATTGGGATGAATAACACCCCGAATCATTCTGTGTACGTATGAAACAATTCGTGCCACTTCCATACCCCCGTACTGTGCCAGGAACAATGAAAGCAACCGTGAGACTAAACCCAAATCCAAACCTTTCCCTTCGAAATTGATAACGCTCTGCCCATATGACAAAGGAATGTTCCACGATTCATATGGAGGAGGCCACCCCGGCAGGCCCTGCCACCGCACCTGAAAAGACACATATATGAGACCTAGAAATGAGCACTATGTTACCCCTTCCCCGGAGCCCCGCAGCTGAATGCATGTTATAACGCAGCACGACTTCCCATGTCCTGCACGCATAAAGTCAACCCACCAAACACCTTTTTTAAAGGCATGCATCGCCCTGTTACTGGCCATACCATCCGTTTTGCCCTGATTTGCAGCGTCTATATTCACCCCAACACGAAAAGGAATGAGGTCCAACATGGCAAAGCCCGTTTTTGCTTGTGCGAGCTGCGCTCCCACCCCCGTCCCTCAGGGCAACCTCTTCCCCCCCCCTTTCCACCCAGCCATTCTGAAACCTGAAATGCCCACAAGTGCATCCCAGACCGCAACGTGACCGGCGACACCCCTTCCTCTGCAACCCGGCATAATCTGCCGCAGGACCCATTAAAGCGGGCCAGCAGCCCAACAGACATATGCCTGGGGCCCGCCTCCCTTTTCACGCGCCCAACCGTCGGTACGCAACTGCCCCATTCTCCCGCCGAAGGCACTGAACTCCAACATAATTTGCCCATGAAGGTTATGCCCGACAGCATACCTGCCATAGATACCGTAGACCATCCGTTGCTACTCATGGACAACATAAACTGCCCCACCTGCTCTTCCCTTTCCCTTGCCCCGCTCGTCGCCTTGGGCCCCCCTCATGAAGTCCCTGCCAAATCTGCTCAGAGGGCCTCCGTGTGCCCGAGGCCAGTGACCCCAACACTAACTGAATAACCCTTTGTCTCCGACATACCCCATCCCCGCAGGGATTGGCGTCCTGCCCTTGCCCACATCCGTGACTAGCATATGCAACCTCCACCACATAGAGAGAGACCAAGAGTCCGCTGTGTACGCACCCACTCCCGGCCCCTGCCTGACCCGAAACCAGATACCATGGTCCAAACCTCGCCACGCAAACCCCCGCAACCTCCGCACCCGGGCCTCCCAAGTTGATGGTCTGTTTACCCCTGTATTGCTGACATGGTATCCACTACTAGAGATCGCTTTCCCGAGCACCAATTCCCTGGCCCATACTGCCACGGCCATCACCAGTGTAACGAGTTCCATAAAGGCAAAAACCCCCTCTTCCCGTTCTTCCAGGGTTGTGGGTGCCAGTAAAACCCAAAGCCTCCCTCCCCAGCCGCGGCTGCAGAGATCGTGATCTTCTCCGTCCTCCGGCATCGCCATGGGAATGCCCTTGACAAGCCCAAGAAATGTGCACCACCTGTGCAAATCCCCTCTTAGTTCCGGCCGACAAGAGCACGTAAGGATGGAGCATCGACACACCTGCCCTCGTCACCCCCAACCGAAAATCTGCCCCCACCCTACAGCCAAAATTGTGGCGTCCTAGCAGAAACCGTACTACCATACACCAACCCAACTGTCACCTCCAGAGTGGCCAGCGACCCATCGATTCACATCAGCATGTGCAGTTGCTTGTCTAGCCGCAAGCGGGCTTGTAGTGCTCCCACCACCAACTCAATACCAATAAATTGACAAAACTGTACTTGGACCTTGTGTCAACTCTGCTGCCAAGTGCACCCCAGGTGACCCGTGGGCTCTAAAAACTTGTCAGCTGCTACCGACAGTCCGCAGAACTGGGCCGGACCCCCAGGAAAAGTCATCCAGGCAATGTGTGACCTTCTGTGTACAGTGCGCCATGACCAACCCACCGAAGCTAGCGAACGCTCAAGTAGTGCACAGGATAAAGCACCTCCCCGCTGTAGTTTTGTCTATAAAGACGGAACCACCCACCGAATGCCCTCCTAGCCAGGAGAGGAGTGGGCCCAACCTGTAATGCCCGCCAAGTGTATAAATGAGCGGTTATCAAAGGGGCACCCGCAAACGGGCCCACCATGCACCCTTCCCGGGGTTCCTGGTTCCCAGCTGCTCGCACCACGTCTGCGTGTGTCGTAGCAATTTCCAGTTGCAAGTCAGTAGCCGTCCCTCCCCCCCAGCGGCCCGGGACCGTCGTAATCGAGCCGAAACCTTCCTCAGGCCCCCGCAAAAGCCCTGCGTCCACGGTCCGTGGAGAAGACGCCCGCAAATGTTCCCCAAGGACCCGGTGCGTGTGCAGACTAGCCTTTCCCAAATACCACAGAGCCCTGCTGCCACCCCCGCCGGTATGCTGCGGGCCCTGTTTGGACCGCTGCCGCCCTATAAAGCCTGTCCCATCACTGCACACCAAGGGTGACTGCCAGAGCACTACGATCCACCATGCATAAACTAGCCATACTGTCTGGCCCACGCACCTTCAGTGGAGTCCCAACATGCTCCCAGTGCCATCCGCCATGTACTGCCCCCACCCCTGCATGCAGGGCAGTTCCGAAAGGAGGCGCCATACCAGTGGCATCCAAGTGCCTTGTGAACTGCCACTGTACCCTCCCCATGGTCGGTGGTATAGGTCGCCCAGCACAGTGGTGTCGGATAAAGGCTCCTATGAGGCGCCTAAAAGTATGCATACATATGTTACAAATTTATAACCGTGTAGGTGATTCCTTCAAAGACATCCTCACTTCCCCGGCCTGTACTGGTTGCAGAAGTAGGAAGCATCCCCCTGTGCTCCCTGGGAGCTTGCCAGCTTGGTCTCGGAGGTAAAGATTGGGGTGCCTATCCCCCCCACTCAGCTACCGGGTCCCAAGCCACCCGCGGCTAGCAACTCCACCATCATAGCGTGGCCACTTGCATCCCTGCACTCTACCGGGGCTCTTTGGACCCTGACCATGAATTTCAAAACGGGGCGGGCCCGTCTGGCTATTGCACAGCATACCCCACCATATATCAATGAAGGCAGCCCACCAATCCGCAATGCCATGGCCACCCCGGCTGCTTGGCCTGCTCCCACTCGTCTTTGGCGGACCCCCCCCATAAGCACCTCGCCAAAGTGCACCTTACCAAAGGCAATAGGGCCCCTCCCCTTCGTGTGGCATGCCACCATCCCCCGCGTGTACACCGGAACCTTACCTGGCACCAAGGTTGGCGTCCTGCTGAAGCGCGCCACCTAACTAGTGGTGAAGGTGGGGGAGGTCGGCACTCCATCTGCCACTGCACGCCATCTGTCCTGACCTTCTGCAAAACTAGACACCGCATTAGTGACCCCCCCCTTCCCTGCAACCCAATCCCAACAGCCAGGGTCCGTCTGCTCCCCCCACATACTCCATCCCGTGATCCCACAGCAATGGGTCGCCCTCCGTGGACTCCAGCCCGTGATTCCCACAGCAATGGGCTATCCACCATGGACTCCAGCCCGTGATTCTACAGCAATGGGCCGCCCTCCGTGGACTCCAGCCCGTGATTTCCACAGCAATGGGCCATCCTCCGCGGACACCAGCCCGGGATCCCCAATTCACAGTACCATATTATGGCTCAGGGATGGGCATTATCATCAGTTATGGTAATATTTGCATCCAGACATAGCGGATCAATCCCCCCTACTATCCCACACTCCCGCAGCGGTACTGCAAGCCCATCCATTGTATCCTGCTGTTGTTCTTGCCCCCCGTGCCCCCAGAGGCTGCAGTGACCCACTGGACCGTATTCCGTCTAGTAGGTCCCTCGCTGGGGCCGGCCGCCCACATAAGGCAGAGACTGCCCATTCGCTCGGTGGGTAGAGCTGCATATAACTCACCTTAGTGCCGCACCTGCTGCCCCTGCAAAGAAAACGAGGAGTCCGACATGCCGGGGTTATTCTCCCTGTCTGTCCCCATCACCCTTGGGTACCCCAACCAGGGCCCCACCGCTCCCCGCCCCAAGTACAAGAAACGACCGATGACCGCCCCCCACCCCCTGGAGATTCCCCCTGGCACCGCGTCCGGCACCCCGAAACCTGACCCCAACCCCCCACTCCCCAAACCCTCCTCCACCCCAGAGCCCCACTCCGATGCCTCCCCCTCCTCGTCTGCGCGCTCCTCCCCTGCCCACCTCCAGGCACGGCATGAATCCCACCGCTCTACCAGCCCTGGCCGGGCCCATCCTCCCACCACGTGTAAGCAAGGATAACACAGTTGCAGACCTGAATATGACAATGTGGACAGCTGGTCAAAGCTTCATGTTGGCACCCGGACAGTATGGGATGTCCATGTAACATGGAAATCCCTGAAAATTACCTTTCCATGGCACCCGGACAGGATGGGATGTCAATGTTAACAGACAAATCTTTGAAATTCTCCATGTATGCCAAGCGCTGTCTAAATGCGGGGTAAAAGACAAGCGTACATGAGAAGGGCTGCGCGAGGGGCTGCTGCCTTTGGAATTACCCCCTCCCCATCCTGACCGATTGCTATAGAGGTGTGGCTTACAGAGGAGGACTTAAGGCCCTACCTGAACAGAGGTGCAAGGCACCTCGAAAGTGAGGGGGTCTCAGCGCTGGAGAGGGCAGCAAAAGGTGTCACGTTCTGCTTCCTGTTTTTTTTTACCCAGCCCTGAGGAGGCTGTGCTGCCAATACGTGCCGCGCCCGAGCTGATCACCCCGGGAGGCGCTTGTGTGTGACCGCATGCATCGGCCCTGCAAAGTACCCCAGGGTGACACAAAAGTGGTCCGCGACATCAACGGTACGCTGGGCTGTGTCCGCCACCCGAGGGCAACGAAAGCAAGTATACTTTAATTTGTTTGGCCAAATTAAATACAAGAGACACGCACACGCACGCACACGCACGCACACGCACGCACACGCACGCACACGCGCGCACACACCCGCCAGCCGGCTGCCGTGTCACCCCACCAAAATGGTGGCTGGTGACCTAAAATGACCGCATACATATCTCCCCCAGCCCAAATGTAGCCCAACAAGCCCAATTGGGCTCTGGGCTGCACAAGCGGCCCAACAAATCCCTGCGGGAGGCAGGCCTCCTATTGGGCCCCATTCACAAAGGTAAATTTACACATGAGTAAATCTGCTCATGTAAATGTACCCTTACAATTTGTTGTAAATGTGCTACTTTTGACTATTCACCATTTCTAAGTGTACATCTACTAGAAAGTGTAGACTTGAAACAGGAGGTAAAGTCAAATTTGTGGTTCAAAGATCTCCTTGTGGTAAAAAATAACATTTTAAAATGTTTATTAACATAAAAAAAATGTGTAAAATGTCTGTATTTTAAATATTGCTGTAAATAAATTGTATACATATTTGAACGTAGAACAAAATGCTAAAATGTTTTGAAACTAATATTTACTTTAAATATATAATTACCTTAAATATATTAAACTCATTTAGCATTTTCTTTAATAGCTAGTAAAAAAAATCTCACCTAAAGTAGTTCACTATTTTCTTTTTTATGCATTATGCTACTAAAATTACTAAAATCCATATAAATTTAATGTAGTCATTTAAATATTAAAAAATATAGCTCTGTATTTTAAAAGGTTATTCAAATATGTTATTATTAAATATGTAATTATTGTTCATATATTGTGTATGTTATAATTATAAGTGTGTGTGTGTATAGTGTATATGTGTGTGTGTGTATATATATATATGTATATATATATATATATATATATATATATATATATATATATATATATATATTTATTACCTACTGGCGGTCGCCAGTAGGTAGTTATAGTTAGGACCACGTTTCCATAGGAAATCCGCAACATTCTATTTTGAATAACTTTGGCGCCGGTTGACGAATCCTCGCAAATTTTTTAAAATAGGTGGGGCGCTACGCTCCGCTCCTACCCTGAAAGTCTCGGGGGCATTCGTCAAGCGGGGGCTGAGATAAAAGGGGGGTCCCAAAACGTGTTTTTCCCATGCATTTTTCCATAGGACCTTTAGACACAGCTACAGCCCGAACGGCTGAACAGAATTACTAGAAATTTGGCAGAGAGGTAGTCCTCAGGTCAAGGAAGTGCCTTTTGTAGGTTTGGTGTAAATCTGTTCAGTAGATTCTGAGAAAATAGCCTTTAAATCAATATATATATCTGAGCCAGCTTACGGTGCGCTTACGGTACGCTTACCGTACGCGTACGGTGGCGTGCGCGAGCGCGATTCTGATTGGCTCTTAGATCTTAGTAAACATTCGAATCGGTCGAAACCAGGAAGCGGCGGCCGCCATTTCGTGTGTTTCACTCAGAAAAAAAAAGAGTGATATCTTGGAAAGGGGGCAAGGAGGAGAGTTACAGACCCCCTAACATTTGTAAGGGGGTCATAGAAGGACAGAAAAGTACAAAGAAAACATTTATTGATTTTAAAAAAAATCGCGGGGTACGCGTACGGTAAGCTTACCGTACGCGTACGGTAGAAAAAAAAAAAAAAATGAAATGAAATGCAGATTTAAGTGTTTAGATATTAGGGGGCTCTAAAAAGAGCCGTTGTGTTTATGAAGTGATTTTTTAGTGGTACCTACAAGTAAGTACCGATGCAGAGTCTAAGGTTCAAGAGGAAGACTCTGTTCCCTTCATCATTGAAGTGCACACCATCTCCTCTATAAATGTCTTGCATGTCGTAACGCAAGTTGTTGTGGTAAATGGAACCCATACCATAGTCACGGAGGAAAGCAGAAACAGATTTGTTGACGTGCTTTCTTGCTTTGTCAATCTGCGGACAGAAATGATTGGACCAGTTCCATTTTTGCCTTTGGCATATGTTAGAAAACACAAAGGCAGTTTTAGGGAAAAGTGAAAACAGTTGTGCAAAGGTGTCCTTCATAAGCATTTCCAGACCTACCCCAGTCACAGTGCCTAGGTCATTGCCACCACAGTGCACTATTATGAGGTCAGGGTGTTGGATTTGCATGAAGGATTTCACCAATGGCATCAATTGGTGCCACTTTAACCCTCTCTGACCAATCCATTTAATGTCTACATTTGGCAAAGCAAGGTCTCTCACCATACCTGTTTTCTCTGCAAACTTTTCACTCCAGAAGACATAACTGTGCCCTACAAGCCACACTGTGAACATCTTCAAAGGAGAACTGGATGCACTCAGGAGGTGTAATTCAGTAGAATGGTAAAAAGAAATGAAAGACAGTTTGGAAATGGAGGCATACATATTTTTTTCATAAAAAAAAAGAACTGATTGGCTGTTTCATACCATTCTAAAATAAAAACTAGGCTGTATGTGTAAATTAATAGAAGCATGCTTTGTATTGGTTTAGAAAAATGTGTTACCAAAGAACAGTACTATGGATTTGCTGTTAGGTTTGAAAAGTCAAGCACTCTTGCTCTGTGGAATTGAAACATTGTTTGGTGAACTTCTGGCCTCACTCCACACAGCAGTGTTCCATGAGCTGTTGCTATGGTAGCAGGCAGAAGTCAAGTTGGGGGAAGGGTACTAGGCAGAAGTCAAGTTGGGGGAAGGGTACTTTTGGAAAAGGGTTGGTTTTCAACCAATAGAAATGTGTGATTACATTTGAAAAAAGGGGGAAGCACTGAGATTTGAAATTTACAAGTATATGTGTGGAAAAAGAGAGGGAAAGTTTGCCATTATCTGGTTCTGCTGAGAGGAGAGAGGTGTAAAGAACAGAGATCCTGGCTCTGATAATCTGCTGTTTGAGTGCCACATTTCTTTCACAGCTAACTAATTTTAAAGGTGAGTTTAGAGTTTGAGAGGGGATGTATATGGTAAATTAAGAAATGAATAATAGAAATGGAATTCCTTTTGTTGAAGTTGTGTTTATTATTTTCTGTTTTGGGAGAAATTTAAATGTGAGGAACATGTAAAATAATATGGACTATGTTTTCACGATAAATTAAGGTGTACTGGTAAAAATAAAGAATACTTTAAGGATTTAAGGTTGGACTCAGTAATGCAAATACATACAGCATCAGTAAGGCTGGTTGCCCTTGCTGGAGTGTAGGCAGTGAACCAGGTTACACATGGTGCTGGTCTGAAAAAGCAGTTTGGACATGTGCTTTTTTAAGAATCTGAAAAGTGGATTCATAATGTGTCAGTCTGTAAAAGTGTTTATCACTTGCCAAAAAAAAGAGTAGTAAGTGTACTTTCAAAATGGCAAAGAAATTTCGTTTTGTGACTAATGTGAAAACATGACTCTGTGTGCATATAGGAATTACAGGCAGAGATTTATTGCGTATTGCTCTGGTGATTTCACAGTTGCATTAGATGGAAAGGGGGAGCCATTTTTTGGTGCAGAAGCAGACTCTTTGCACACACCCAGCTGCTTACCCTGTGGAATCATGCACAGTATTCACAAGCGAGTGGGGTTTGAGGTTTCAGTCAGTAATGCAAATACATTCAGCATCACTAAGGCTGGTTGCCCTTGCTGGAGTGTAGGCAGTCAACCAGGTTACACATGGTGCTGGTCTGAAAAAGCAGTTTGTACATGTGCTTTTTTAAGAATCTGAAAAGTGGATTCATAATGTGTCAGTCTGTAAAAGTGTTTATCACTTGCCAAAAAAAAGAGTAGTAAGTGTACTTTCAAAATGGCAAAGAAATTTCGTTTTGTGACTAATGTGAAAACATGACTCTGTGTGCATATAGGAATTACAGGCAGAGATTTATTGCGTATTGCTCTGGTGATTTCACAGTTGCATTAGATAGAAAGGGGGAGCCATTTTTTGGTCCAGAAGCAGACTCTTAGCACACACCCAGCTGCTTACCCTGTGGAATCATGCACAGTATTCACAAGCGAGTGGGGTTTGAGGTTTGAGTCAGTAATGCAAATACATTCAGCATCACTAAGGCTGGTTGCCCTTGCTGGAGTGTAGGCAGTCAACCAGGTTACACATGGTGCTGGTCTGAAAAAGCAGTTTGGACATGTGCTTTTTTAAGAATCTGAAAAGTGGATTCATAATGTGTCAGTCTGTAAAAGTGTTTATCACTTGCCAAAAAAAGGAGTAGTAAGTGTGCTTTCAAAATGGCAAAGAAATTTCGTTTTGTGACTGTTAGACGGACCGGGAGGGTCGGCCGAGGACAAGGGGAGAGGTCTCCGGGGAGAGCCGTCTCCAGCGATCGTACAGATAAATAACTTCCCCCCCACAGACAGACACCACACAAGGAGAAGATTTTAGCGTTCTTTATAGGCAATTTCTTACGGTACGATGGAAGGTACAAGGAGGTCTGGACTCAGGGGTCCCCTCGATTCAAGTCTCTCAAGCTGGGGAAAGGGGGTAGCGGGACAGTCTGGTTACCAGTCTGGTAGTTGAAGTGGTACGGTGGATAGCTCACAATCCTCGAGCTCGGTGTTCTAGCTGGGACGGGCCGCGGCAGCGCCAGCAGGTCCCGGTGGAGATGGTTGATACACGGTCCGCGGCAGCGCCAGCAGGTCCCGGAGAGATGGTCGATGCACGGTCCGCGGCAGCGCCAGCAGGTCCCGGTGAGGATGGTCGTTACAACGGGCCGCGGCAGCGCCAGCAGGTCCCGACGAGGATGGATGTTGTAGAAGGCCGCGGCAGCGCCAGCAGGCAGGACGATAGTTCACAAGATAGGGCTACGGCAGCGCCAGTAGTCCGTCAAGGCTGAGTTCTCTCGGTGTCTCTCGACTCCAGGATACAACTGGCGTCCTGCTCCGGAGCTGCCCTAGTTATAGGTCTGGCGCCCTTTGATGTCCGGACCCTCGCACTTGGAGGTCGGAGGGTCCGGGATGAAGGTGTCCAGCCACCCAGCAGGGGGTGGAGCCAGCGCCTGGGGGAGCTGGAGGGGATCGGCACCTGGCGGGGGAGAGCCCTTGACGCTTCGTTCTCCCATTGACCTGCCAAGTGGTCCGCTCACCTCCTGGGTGGATGGTGGTGCCGGGATGCCGGGGCCGGCCAGGCCCAGGGTTAGGGTCGGGTGGAGGCCACGCGGCCTCGTGGCGCAGGGCCCAAGATGGCGGCTTGATCCGGCCGGGGGAGCCGGTGGTGGCTCGGTCCCGTGATACATGGAGGTCCGGGGGCAGGAGTTCCGTCGGGAGACGGAGTGCGGGTGATTCGTGTGGGTTACGCCTGGCGGGCCGGGGCTTAGGCCCTGTCATGCGGGGAGGGAGCAAGCCCTTCGTGTGGCCTGTCCAACATGCGTCCCCCCCAGCTGAAGGCGGGGAGAGTCACCCATCTTCCTGGGGACTCTCCTCGTCGAGGCGGAAGAAGCGTGACAGGCCATCTGCGTTGGCGTGGTCTTGGCCCGGTCGGTGTTCCACGGTGAAGTCCATTCCCTGCAGGGAGATGGACCAGCGCAATAGTTTTGGGTTCTCCCCCCGCATCTGCATCAGCCACTGCAGGGGTCGATGGTCGGTTTGTACCCGGAAGTGGGTACCGAAGAGATAGGGCCGGAGCTTTTTGAGGGCCCACACCACTGCGAAGGCCTCCCTCTCGATTGTGCTCCAGCGCTGTTCTCGGGCCAGGAGACGTCTGCTGATGAAGGCCACCGGTTGATCATGGCCCTCGGGGTTCAGTTGGGAAAGAACCGCTCCGATGCCGTGGTCGGAGGCGTCTGTCTGTACAATGAATTCCCGGCTGTAATCGGGGGCCTGGAGCACAGGGGCGGTGCACAGGGCGGCCTTCAGCTTTTCGAAGGCCGCTTGACAGTCGGTGGTCCAGTTAATCCGCTTCGGCTGGTTCTTGGACGTGAGACCCGTGAGGGGCCCCACAATGCTGCCGTAGTCCCTCACGAACCGCTGGTAGTAGCCGGTGAGTCCCAAGAAGGCTCGGACCTCGGTCTGGGTGACGGGGGGTTGCCAGGACTGGATGGCAGCAATTTTAGGTTGCAGCGGGGCCACCAGCCCGCTTCCCACCTGGTGCCCGAGGTAGGTCACGGACCCTTGACCAATTTGGCATTTGCCAGCCTTAATCGTGAGGCCGGCCCGCTGGAGGGCCTGCAGGACCTCTTGGAGGTGGAGGAGGTGGTCGGACCAGTGGCGGCTATACACCGCGATATCGTCCAGGTAGGCAGCGCTGAACTCCTCGAGCCCCGCCAAGACCTGGTTCACTAGACGTTGAAAAGTAGCGGGGGCATTCTTCATGCCGAAGGGCATGACCTTGAAGTGGTAGTGGCCATCGGGGGTAGAGAAGGCAGACCGTTCCTGAGCCCGGGGTGTGAGACCGATCTGCCAGTAGCCCGCTGTTAGGTCGAAGATGCTGAGATAGCGGGCGGCCCCCAGCCGGTCGATCAATTCATCTGCTCGGGGGATAGGATGAGCGTCGGTCCGGGTGACAGCGTTCAAGCCCCGGTAGTCGACGCAGAATCTCAGTTCAGGCGTGGTGCCGGGGGCAGCGGCTTTGGGGACCAGTACAACTGGGCTGGCCCAGGGGCTGTCCGACGGCTCGATGACCCCGATCGTGAGCATCTTGGCCACTTCCTCTTGGATGCAGGCCCGTACCCGATCTGGCACGCGGTAGGCCCGGTGTCGGACAGGGGGACTGTCCCCGGTGTCCACGTCGTGCAAGCACCAAGGGGTGATCCCGGGGGTGAGGGAGAACAGTGTAGCGAACCGCAGTAGGAGGTCCCGGCAGCCCTGGCGTTGCTCTGGGGTGAGGGCATCGGAGAGCCGGACCCCGTCCACGGAACCGTCGTTCTCCTGCGTCTTCAGGAGATCCGGGAGGGGTTCGGAGTCTTCCTCTGCCCCACTGTCCGTAGCCATCAAGAGGCTGAGTTCTGAGCGCACAAAGTGTGGTTTGAGTCTGTTGGTGTGGAGGACCCGAAGGGGGTTCCGAGGGGTCCCCATGTCGATGAGGTAAGTGACGGGGCTTTTGCGCTCGACCACTTTGAAGGGCCCCGTCCACTTATCTTGCAAGGCACATGGTTCGGTGGGGGACATCACCCACACTTGTTGACCAGGTTCGAACTCGACGGAGGAGGCATTGTGATCGTACCATTTTTTCATGTCCTCCTGACTGGCCTTGAGGTTCGCTTTCGCCATCTCCCTGAAGCGTCGGGTCTGATTGCGGAGGGCCAGGAGGTACTTGAAGACGTCTGGAGGGGCTTTTAGGGGGGGCCATCTCCCAACCTTCTTTGACTAGGCTGAGGGGCCCTCGCACAGGGTGCCCGTACAGGAGTTCGAAAGGGCTAAAGCCGAGGGACTTCTGGGGAACTTCTCGATAGGCGAAGAGGAGGCACGGGAGTAGTACATCCCACTGGCGACGGAGGGGCTCTTCCAATCCCCCAATCATCCCCTTGAGGGTGCGGTTGAATCGCTCCACTAGTCCGTTCCCTTGGGGGTGATAGGGGGTCGTGAATCGGTAGGTGACCCCGCACTGTTGCCAGAGAGACTTCATATATTTCGAGATAAAGTTCGTGCCTCTGTCGCTGACGACTTCTCGGGGGAAGCCCACTCGGGAGAAGATCCCCATTAGGGCCCGGCCAACCACCGGGGCTGTTACAGTTCGTAGGGGCACCGCCTCGGGGTAGCGGGTGGCGTGGTCCACCAGTACCAGGATGAACCTATGTCCTTGTGTCGTGCGGGGGTCCAGGGGCCCCACAATGTCTATTCCTACCCTCTCGAACGGGGTGGTGACCACTGGGAAGGGTTGCAGAGGGGCTTTCAGCTTACGGCCGCTCTTCCCACTGGCTTGGCACGTGGGGCAGGACCGGCAGTGGTTAAGGACGTCGTTCCGCATCTTCGGCCAGAAAAAGTGAGTCACTAGGCGACTGTAGGTTTTGTCCTGGCCCAGGTGTCCAGCCAGGGGGACATCGTGGGCCAGAGTTAGTAGGAAGTCTCTGAAGCGGAGAGGCACCACCAGCACTCGACTGGCCCCTAGTTCTGCGATTCTTTGTTCGCTGTATAGCAGGTCGTTATCCCAATAGACCCAATGAGTTCCGGTGGAGTCCCCTGTGCTCTGGGCGCTGGCTTGCTGGTGGAGCCCCTCGAGGGAGGGGCAGGTCTTTTGCTCCTGGCGGAACTGCTCTTGGGTGGGCCCCCCTTCTTGACGCCACTGAGCCAGGCCGGGAAGGTCCTGGGGTTGCGCGACCCCTTCGGCCGTTGGTTCTGGGGGGTTGGTCTCGTCGTGGTCCTCTACTGGGGCGACCGGGGGTGGTGGTGCTGGCCATTCTGGATCTTCTGATCGGGGGACGGCACGGGCGGCCATGGACCGGGTGGTTACGCAGGCCCAGTCTGGGAGCCCAGCATTCCCAGGTGCTCTCTTCTTTCGACGGTGGCCCACGGGGAACTTTCAAGGTCATTCCCCAGGAGGCAGTCCACGGGTGCATCATCCCGGACCGTCACCTTCAACAGGCCGGAGACCCCTCCCCATTCGAAGGGGACGCAGGCCATTTGACACAGACTCTCGGAATTGTCGGCTGAGCGGACGGGGCAGAGAATGTTCGGCAGGATCTGTTCGGGCTTCACCAGGTGACAGCGGACGGCCGTCACACTGGCGCCTGTGTCACGTAAGGCCTCGGCCCGACGTCCATTAATGGTCACCCATTGGCCATATTTCCGGGTGTTGGCGGGTAGGGGGGCCCGCGGAACCATGTCCTTTCCCCCTAGGCATGCTAGAACCATGGCGGCCGGTTCCCACTCTTGCTGGGCCGGCTCATATTCTTCCTGTTCCTCTGATAGTCGTTCTTCCCCCAGGGCGGCGGCCGCTACCTGGCGGGGCTTTGGTGTTTGGTTCTGCGGGCAGCTCGGGTCATTGGCGTAGTGGCCGACTCGCTGGCATCGGTGGCACGTGACGTTGGCTCGGAACCCCGGGCGCATCGGGGGTTGCCCCGCCCGGCCGGGGGCGGGGTGCTGGCCACGGGTGTTGCCGGGGTGGTGTCTCTCCCTCGCCCCTGGCCTCCTCCTCCTCCCCGGGGACGGTGCTGGCCTTGGTTGTTTCAGTTTTGCTCGTGCGGTCCTCTCCGGCCCACTCGGGTGCTTTCCCATCGGTCAGCTTCGGCGGCGAGTTGCCGGGGGTCGGTCAATTTACTGTCGAGGAGGTGTTGCCTGAGCTCGACGAAACAGTTGTTCGACAGGTGCTCCCATACCATAAGGTTAAAGAGTTGCTCGTAGGTCGTTACATGGCTCCCCTTGATCCAACCCTCGAAGGCTCGGCTGAAATAGTTGACGTACTCCACCCAAGTTGTACCCGGGATCCGGGTGCAGTCTCTGAACCTCTGGCGGTACATCTCGGGCGTGAGGCCGTAGCGGGTGAGGAGGGCAGCCTTCATGTGGTCGTAGGACGACATCTGGTGATCTGGGAGCTGTAATAGGGCATCGCGGCCTTCGTTGACGAACCTCCCCCATAGTCCGGCTCCCCAATCACTCCGGTCGATCCGGTGGGAGGTTATGGCGATCTCGTAGGCTTTGAACCACTGTTGTATGTCGTCCTCTCGGACATATTCTCGGACAACATCCTTGGGGATGTGGACTTTTCTCTCGGTTGCTCCCGGGGTGTGCGGTCGCTCCGGCACCCCCGGTTCTTTATTCTGTTTCCGGAGTTCTATTTCCACCAGTTTGCGCTCGTGTTCGAGTGTTATTCTTTTTTCCTCGAGCTCTCTCTGTCTCTGTTTTTCTTCTCGCTCTTCTCGGAGCCGCAGATGTTCTAGATTTAGTTTCTGCTCGGCTAACTTTAGTTCACCGTCCATCTTGAGTCGTGCCATTTCCAACTCATGTAATCTGGTTCTTTCTCTTTCTTGGATCTCCTCCTGCGAGAGGCCCGTTCCCCGCTCCTCGGGAGCCGTGGCGTTCCCCTCTGGTGCGACACTGTTTTGGTCGGGGGATCCGGTGACCCCAGTTTCCGCCCACGACTCAAGGGCGTGCTTTAAATCGTCTTTGGTACTCAGGCCGGTGGTAGCAATGCCTAGTTCCATGCAGAATTGTTTAAGTTCGCGGTGGCTATATTCTTCCAACTTATCCATTTGGAACTTTTCAGTGGAACCGCTATCTTTGGCTGACATCGTGGTTTTGTCGTGGGGTGAGCTACTCTCTGTACGATTACGCGTTGATTCGGATCGCGCCGCTGGCCACCAATGTTAGACGGACCGGGAGGGTCGGCCGAGGACAAGGGGAGAGGTCTCCGGGGAGAGCCGTCTCCAGCGATCGTACAGATAAATAACTTCCCCCCCACAGACAGACACCACACAAGGAGAAGATTTTAGCGTTCTTTATAGGCAATTTCTTACGGTACGATGGAAGGTACAAGGAGGTCTGGACTCAGGGGTCCCCTCGATTCAAGTCTCTCAAGCTGGGGAAAGGGGGTAGCGGGACAGTCTGGTTACCAGTCTGGTAGTTGAAGTGGTACGGTGGATAGCTCATAATCCTCGAGCTCGGTGTTCTAGCTGGGACGGGCCGCGGCAGCGCCAGCAGGTCCCGGTGGAGATGGTTGATACACGGTCCGCGGCAGCGCCAGCAGGTCCCGGAGAGATGGTCGATGCACGGTCCGCGGCAGCGCCAGCAGGTCCCGGTGAGGATGGTCGTTACAACGGGCCGCGGCAGCGCCAGCAGGTCCCGACGAGGATGGATGTTGTAGAAGGCCGCGGCAGCGCCAGCAGGCAGGACGATAGTTCACAAGATAGGGCTACGGCAGCGCCAGTAGTCCGTCAAGGCTGAGTTCTCTCGGTGTCTCTCGACTCCAGGATACAACTGGCGTCCTGCTCCGGAGCTGCCCTAGTTATAGGTCTGGCGCCCTTTGATGTCCGGACCCTCGCACTTGGAGGTCGGAGGGTCCGGGATGAAGGTGTCCAGCCACCCAGCAGGCGCTGGAGCCAGCGCCTGGGGGAGCTGGAGGGGATCGGCACCTGGCGGGGGAGAGCCCTTGACGCTTCATTCTCCCATTGACCTGCCAAGTGGTCCGCTCACCTCCTGGGTGGATGGTGGTGCCGGGATGCCGGGGCCGGCCAGGCCCAGGGTTAGGGTCGGGTGGAGGCCACGCGGCCTCGTGGCGCAGGGCCCAAGATGGCGGCTTGATCCGGCCGGGGGAGCCGGTGGTGGCTCGGTCCCGTGATACATGGAGGTCCGGGGGCAGGAGTTCCGTCGGGAGCCGGAGTGCGGGTGATTCGTGTGGGTTACGCCTGGCGGGCCGGGGCTTAGGCCCTGTCATGCGGGGAGGGAGCAAGCCCTTCGTGTGGCCTGTCCAACAGTGACTAATGTGAAAACATGACTCTGTGTGCAAATAGGAATTACAGGCAGAGATTTATTGCGTATTGCTCTGGTGATTTCACAGTTGCATTAGATGGAAAGGGGGAGCCATTTTGTGGTGCAGAAGCAGACTCTTAGCACACACCCAGCTGTTTACCCTGTGGAATCATGCACAGTATCCACAAGCGAGTGGGGTTTGAGGTTTGAGTCAGTAATGCAAATACATTCAGCATCACTAAGGCTGGTTGCCCTTGCTGGAGTGTAGGCAGTCAACCAGGTTACACATGGTGCTGGTCTGAAAAAGCAGTTTGGACATGTGCTTTTTTAAGAATCTGAAAAGTGGATTCTTAATGTGTCAGTCTGTAAAAGTGTTTTTCACTTGCCAAAAAAAAGAGTAGTAAGTGTGCTTTCAAATTGGCAAAGAAATTTCGTTTTGTGACTAATGTGAAAACATGACTCTGTGTGCAAATAGGAATTACAGGCAGAGATTTATTGCGTATTGCTCTGGTGATTTCACAGTTGCATTGGATGGAAAGGGGGAGCCATTTTTTGGTGCAGAAGCAGACTCTTAGCACACACCCAGCTGCTTACCCTGTGGAATCATGCACAGTATTCACAAGCGAGTGGGGTTTGAGGTTTCAGTCAGTAATGCAAATACATTCAGCATCACTAAGGCTGGTTGCCCTTGCTGGAGTGTAGGCAGTCAACCAGGTTACACATGGTGCTGGTCTGAAAAAGCAGTTTGGACATGTGCTTTTTTAAGAATCTGAAAAGTGGATTCATAATGTGTCAGTCTGTAAAAGTGTTTATTACTTGCCAAAAAAAAGAGTAGTAAGTGTGCTTTCAAAATGGCAAAGAAATTTCGTTTTGTGACTAATGTGAAAACATGACTCTGTGTGCATATAGGAATTACAGGCAGAGATGTCATGATTGAGATAGATATTTTTCGAAAACTAGAACCATTTTTAATGCAATAAAAAAAAAATTTAAATGAATAAATATTTTTTTGAGTGGGTATGGTAAGCCAAAAATATCATGGTCCCTTTTTTCCACTTATCCACAATCACATTTTCAGTTTTTCTTTTTAGTCTCTCAAGGACCTTGTAATGTGATAATTGATTTTTAGTGTTTTTTAAAAAAAAAAAAATAATTACGCGTACCGTACGCGTACGGTAAAAAAAACAACAAAAAAAAGTTTTAAAAACATATATAAAAAAAAGATGAAAGGTAAGGTTGGCTCTTAAAAGAGCCGTTGTGTTCATGCAGGGACAGAGGAAAGAAAGAATGGGAATATTAGATGGTACGACAAGTGTGCTGATCTATTTTATTGTTCACTAGGGAAATACTGGTCTCCCTATAACAAATTAGATCATGACAAGTGGCGCACCGTATTTCAACCCTCAGAAACCGAGGGTTAATTTCCTGAGGAGAAGAAAAAGGAGATGCTCCCCCCACAGATGAAGGGCTCACCTGACCTGCAGAAGAAGGACTCGGCACTGCAGATGATGGTCCAGGCTGAGCTGCTGTGGATGTGCTTGGTTGATTTACTGAAGGGTTACCTTCAGTAAGTCGAGCATGTGTCCTTCTGTGTACATCCTTAAGGTGTCTCATCATGGTGTGATTCCCGAAGGAATACTTCCTGTCGGGATTCCCTCTTGAAAGTACACGGCCACACAGCTTACAAGTCACTAAGGGTGCATTTACCTTTTGCTGGCCCTCTGGAAAAGAAAAATACTCCCATATGTAAGAGGTCTTTTGTTTCCTCGCTCTCTGCCTCAAGGTAGTGCTGCTAGCCTCACTCTCAGAAGAGCTCTGCTGTTCTGCCATCGTATCACAAAGACAACCCAGCTCCTTCTCCTAAGGGATCACAAGCAGAAATGAGGGGAATGGGTGTGGTGTAGGAGAGTTCTAGAACTGAAAGTAGTTTCAACCAATCAAAAGTTGTGTTTCATGATCACATGACCAACCGTACGCTTACGGTGCGCTTACGGTGCGCTTACGGCAAAAGTACGCATGCGCGTAAAAAAGACACGCGCTCGCGCGCATGCGCATAACAGTCACTCCCCGACACTTCCGCGTAACGTGCGCGTGTAGCGTACACGCGTACGCGCCCCACGCGCAGTACGCGCGGCTACGCAAATTGCGTAACTATACGCAAACAGCGTAGAAAAATTACAGACATTGCGTAAACCGTATGCTTACCGTACGCGCACTAAGAAAAAAAAAAATAATAAAAAAAAAAATTATTTTCAAAGTTATACTAATATATCTTACCTGTTTGGTAAAAAAAAAAAATCTTTGCAATATTGCAGATTTTAAAGAAAAAAAACATAGTGTTTTAAGAGAATAAAAAGTTAAAAAAACACATTTAATATAAGAATTTATAAAAAAACAAAAAAAAAAAAAATATGGGAATCACATATGTTATAGCTAAGAATTAGCATTTAAAAAACCATACAAATTCACTGAAAAAAAACATGGGTTTCACACACGTTATAGTTAGAAATTAGCATTTAAAAAACCTTGCAAATTCACTGAAAAAACCATAGGTTTCACACATGTTATAGTTAGGAATTAGCATTTAAAAAACCTTGCAAATTCAGTGAAAAAACCAAAGGTTTCACACATGTTATAGTTAGCTGGACATTTCACTCGTAAAAAACCAATGAAATTCCCCCGTTATAGTTAGTTCAGCTAACTATAACTCGCGCGCCCGCAATGCACTGCTGATGACGTCACATATTACATCACTCATGACATGGTCACTGACATCACTCATGACATCACTGATGACATCTCAAATGACATCACTGATGACATCACTGATGACATCATCCTTGTGATAGAGTGGCAGACCTCCTCTTCCCCTAATATAACCTTTGATACACACATTCAAAAATAGAGACTGAAATTTTCAAAACAATGGACATACCAATACCAGTTACAAGAACCTCTTAAGTAATTCTAAGAACCACATACACATCCACTCATTCACCAACAGTCCTATACAGTCACTCATACATGCACTCACTCATCATATGTACTCATACACCTATACATCCTGTTACACAATGCCACTCATCCATAGAGTTACTCACACATACTCACTCATGCTCACTCATGCTAATAAAGAAACAAACATACATTTATTAGCTTATACAGTTATACACACACCACCACACTTACTTCTACGGAAACTTACACATACTTAGTCTTATAAACAATCACTTATAGAAACACATACTTATTCATACAGGAACTCTTTCAATCTCTCACTCTCACATATACTCACTTATATACACCAATGGTCACATATACTAGTTTAAAACATATGTAGTTACTCATAAAGACACTATTGAGACAGTCATTCACTCACTAACACAACCATTCACACACTCATCCACCCATACAGTCCTGCACACATGCTGTCTTCAACACATACAAAGAGTGAATTACTCATTCATGCACCTATGCACTACATAATACCCCCCACCGAACCATACAGACACTCAGACTGATATTCAAAAAACCAACTAATAACCTATATAGACACCCATGTAGCTACTCACCAACCCATGCAGCCACTTATACACAAAGTGAGAGACTGATACAGATATTTACATATTTAAACATTACTCAGTAAGCCATGTATTCACTATGATACACTTAATCAGTCAGTAACACAATACATTTTTCAAAAACAAAGCATCCATTTAGACACTTATATACCCATTTATTCTTCCATTGACCTTGAGATATACATATATAAAACATATTTAATTTTCAGAAAAACACACATTCACTGGATGATGTCATCAGTGATGTCATCAGTGATGTCATGAGTGATGTCAGTGACCATGTCATGAGTGATGTAATATGTGACGTCATCAGCAGTGCATTGCGGGCGCGCGAGTTATAGTTAGCTGAACTAACTATAACGGGGGAATTTCATTGGTTTTTTACGAGTGAAATGTCCAGCTAACTATAACATGTGTGAAACCTTTGGTTTTTTCACTGAATTTGCAAGGTTTTTTAAATGCTAATTCCTAATATAGTGTTATAGACATGTGTGAAACCTATGGTTTTTTCAGTGAATATATATATATATATATATTTTCCCTACCGATTCCTGCTTTAAACAAGGAAACCAGCACTCATGGGGTCAAATTGCAGCAAGTATCCTTTATTCGGAACGCTCAACAAACAAACAAACAAACGCGTTTCGGAACTTGTCCTTCGTCAGTGTTTGCCATTCTCAATCATCAGCCACATATTTTAAAGCATCATGGTTATGAGCATGAACACAAAGGAGGGGTAATGCTCATAAAATACAAGCGCCATTTTGTAATGGTGTTTCGCTGGTAACGTCAATGCCCAAATTTCATGTTTATATAAACTTTTAACAATTTATGGTATATGTAACGAAATCATTTATCATATTGATATGCACAGACATAAAAAGGGGGGGATAATGCTCGTGCAATACAAGCGCAATTTAATAATGGTATTGCGATGTTAACCTTGATGCCCAAATTTCCTGTTCATGTAAACCTTTGACAATTCATGGTAGACATCACAAAGTCGCTTATCATATTGATATTCAGCATTAATATACCACTGAAATCGATTAATCTCGCCGTGTATCGGCCTAAGGCAATTACTTTGTCGTGATTGCTTGATCCTCCACAAAACATTACGCCGTACATCGGCTTCTTTTTCAAATAACCATGTTGTGGCACAAATAATAAAATGTCATATCATTCAGCTGTATGTTTAAAACTCATGAAATTCATTAAAAAACTGTTGGTCATCCTGCTGTCTAGGTTCCCAGATGTACTGTCAGTTCTTCCCCACTATTTAACCCATATGGGGTCTTTGTTTGAAGGTCGATGATGTAGCGTGACTCTAATCTTCTTAATTTTAACACCCTATCTCCCCCCCTCTGATGTTCAATGGTACACAATCATACTGAAAAACTGTAATAGATCCCTATTACTCTGATGTTTAATAGCAAAGTGCCTAGCAACTGGATAATTTAAATCCTTTTTTGCTATGGCACGCATATGTTCCAATACCCGTACTTTCACACAGTGTATGGTGCTGCCTATATATCTAAGGCCACATGGGCACTTTAGGCAATAGACAGCATGAGTAGTTTGACAGGTCATGAATTTATTAATTTTCTTTCCTGTTTTTAGTCCTTGCACCTCATAAGTGAACACCCGTTTGCTGAAGGCGCAGGCCTTGCATTTACCACATGGGTAAAACCCCTTCAACTCATTTAATGTTCCCTTTCTTGTAGGTAGATTTTCTAGATGTCTATGAACCAGATTGTCTTTTAATGAGTGAGCTCTTTTAAAGTTGATTAATGGATTTTTTGGAATGTCCGCTCCAATTATTATATCAGTTTTTAGTACATGCCAATTCCGTTTCATAATCTTTTTTAGACTGTCTGCATCTTCTGAGTAAGTTGTTACCATGCGAAATTTGCCTTCTACTTGTTTTTTCTGTGTCGGTTTATTACGTAAACCCTCTCTTGGTAGTTGTTTTACTTTATTTAGGGTGTTTTCCAGGAGATCTTTTTGATACCCTCCAACTAAAAACCGACTAAGACTTTCTTCTGCTGCTAAGTTGAAATCGCATTCTCTTGAACAGTTGCGTTTCAACCTGAGGAATTCACCATAAGGGATGCTATTTTTAAGTTTTGGTGGGTGGTTACTTGTAGCATGCAATATACTGTTGCCTGCTGTGGGTTTTCTATAGAGGGCTGTTGTTAATTTGCAATGTTTTGAGGAGGATCAAGCAATCACAGCAAAGTGATTGCCTTAGGCCGATACACGGTGAGATTAATCTATTTCAGTGGTATATTAATGCTGAATATCAATATGATAAGCGACTTCGTGATATCTACCATGAATTGTCAAAGGTTTACATAAACAGGATATTTGGGTATCAAGGTTAACATCGCAATACCATTATTAAATTGCGCTTGTATTGCACGAACATTATCCCCCCCTTTTTATGTCTGTGCATATCAATATGATAAATGATTTCCTTACATACACCATAAATTGTTAAAAGTTTATATAAACATGAAATTTGGGCATTGACGTTACCAGCGAAACACCATTACAAAATGGTGCTTGTATTTAACGAGCATTACCCCTCCATTGTGTTCATGCTCCTAACCATGATGCTTTAAAATATGTGGCTGATGATTGAGAATGGCAAACACTGATGAAGGACAAGTTCCAAAACGCGTTTGTTTGTTTGTTTGTTTGTTGCGCATTCCGAATAAAGGATACTTGCTGCAATTTGACCCCATGAGTGCTGGTTTCCTTGTTTAAAGCAGGAATCGGTAGCGAAAATTTGTATCG
This sequence comes from Triturus cristatus, assembly GCF_964204655.1. Lineage (NCBI taxonomy): Eukaryota > Metazoa > Chordata > Amphibia > Caudata > Salamandridae > Triturus > Triturus cristatus. The sequence continues at coordinate 714,328,621 of NC_140584.1, read as the reverse complement.
CGGAGCATCGCAGCGACGGAGCACCCGCCTGAGGAGTGACGTGCTGTTTAACGGTGCACAGAAGCAATATATATATATATATATATATATCAATCACCAAAGATCCTTCGTCAGCTCGCAGCGTTTCTCAGCGCTTCTTCCGCCACAAAGGATACACGAACCCCCAAAACTGCAGGCAAATCAAATGTTTATTGCTGTTTCCTGATAACGTGTTTCGGGCACCACTTGCCCTTGTTCACACAGCAAGAATGTAATAAACACCATTTTTTATACAATGCTTTCACCGCGTGATAAAACACCATCCATAGAAATCGAAAAAATACATGTGCATGATTTTTGAAACTGTCTTTCTTTTTGTTTCTTGTATCTTTTCTCTTTCAATATATACTATTTTTTTCTTTTTCTATTCCTCCCTTCTTCCAAATTATTTTTTCTTGATCACTGTAGTGTCTGCATTCCAAATGTGCTGTGATCCTCATAAATATTATAGTCCATATGTAGGTGATAGGTCCCAGATCTGTTTTTAACCGTTTAATACATTGTTTCATTCAATGGTTCCATTTGTATCTAAAATACTAAAAAGTATAAATATGATATAAATATACAAATAATTATATAAATATATTAGAAATATTTCAATTAATTCATAGTTGCATGTGCATATTCTACCAAGATAGAAAATTATATATGTTTCCTTTCAAGAACCTACTCCAACCCTCCTTTTAATTAATAGAGGATACCACAGTATAATCCATCAGGATGCACCTGGAATAAAAACCAAAGTGTCAAAGTGCATATCAAAGGGCTAATTCGTTAAAGTGCAAATACCAAAAAAGTGTTCTAACCTTAATCAATCCTAAAAAATGTAAAAAACGTTCTTAATACAAAGGTCACTTAAAAATTTAAATAAATCCAATCCCAACTGCACCTACATACTACAGACCGCTGCTTAAATAGATGCCAATTTACAAACAAGTACAGAAAAAGAAAGTTTATGTGTCTAGAGTGGATATCTTATGATCTTGATTTTCTTCATGATAACATTCATTAATCTATAAAATGTTATGCAGATCCTCTGTTTTATTTAAACCATATGGATATTTAGTGTCGAGCTCTAAAATCATTCTTGATTCCAACTGTCTCAGGTCACCTCCACGTCATAGTTTTGGAATGGCTGCTGCCACAAAATAAGTTAAACAGCTAAGATCGTTATTGTGTGTTTGTTTAAAATGACGTGCTACTGAATACGCGGGGTCGCTGTTGACTATAGCACGTAAGTGTTGCAGTATCCTAACATGCACCTGCAGCTTGGTACTTCCCACATATCTTAGCCCGCAGGTGCATGTTAGGATATATATCGCAAACTCCGTTCTACACGAGAAGTTGCCCCTAATGGCTATTTAATTTGGGCTGAACGGAGAAGAATAATGTGTAGTGTTCTTCCCTAATTTGCACGCTCTATATGAACTGCATTTTCTAAAGCCATTTTCAGGTTGTAGCCCCGTTTTGGCAGCTGCCAATTCTGGGCAAACCTTCCCCATCTGGTGCACATTGAAATGCCCTTTCTATAAGTGACAGTGGGTTGCAATGGTAATCTCGTGGACAGCACACCATCTGTTAGAACAATTGGGCAATGACGTTTAATAATCGTGCGTACTTTTCTTTCTTGCTTACTAAAGGCAGTAATCAATCTTGGGGCAGAGTTATCATTAGCTATATATATATATATATATACATATATCTATATATATATATATATATATATATATTCACTGAAAAAACCATAGGTTTCACACACGTTATAGTTAGGAATTAGCATTTAAAAAACCTTAGAAATTCAATGAAAAAACCAAAGGTTTCACACATGTTATAGTTAGCTGGACATTTCACTCGTAAAAAACCAATGAAATTTCCCCGTTATAGTTAGTTCAGCTAACTATAACTCGCGCGCCCGCAATGCACTACTGATGACGTCACATATTACATCACTCATGACATGGTCACTGACATCACTCATGACATCACTGATGACATCTCAAATGACATCACTGATGACATCACTGATGACATCATCCTTGTGATTGTGTGTTTTTCTGAAAATTAAATATGTTTTATATTTATGTATATCTCAAGGTCAATGGAAGAATAAATTGGTATATAAGTGTCTAAATGGATGCTTTTTTTTGAAAAAAATTTAGTGTGACTGACTGATTAAGTGTATCATAGTGAATACATGGCTTACTGAGTAATCTTTAAATATGAAAATATCTGTATCAGTTTCTTACTTTGTGTATAAGTGGCTGCATGGGTTGGTGAGTAGCTACATGAGTGTCTATATAGGTTATTAGTTGGTTTTTTGTCAGTATGAGTGTCTGAGTGTCTGTATGGTTCGGTGGGGGGTATTACGTAGTGCATAGGTGCATGAATGAGTGACTCACTGTTTGTATGTGTTGAAGACAGCATGTGTGCAGGACTGTATGGGTGGATGAGTGTGTGTATGGGTGTGTTAGTGAGTGAATGACTGTCTCAATAGTGTCTCCATGAGTAACTACATATGTTTTATACTAGTATATGTGACTATTGGTGTATATAAGTGAGTATATGTGAGAGTGAGAGATTGAAAGAGTTCCTGTATGAATAAGTATGTGTTTCTATAAGTGATTGTTTAAAAGAGTAAGTATGTGTAAGTTTCTGTAGAAGTAGGTGTGGTGGTGTGTGTATAACTGTATATGCAAGTAAATGGATGTTTGATTCTTTATTAGCATGAGTGACTATGTGTGTGAGTAACTCTATGGATGAGTGGCGTTGTGTAACAGGATGTATAGGTGTATGAATACATATGATGAGTGAGTACATGTATGAGTGACTGTAGAGGACTGTTGGTGAATGAGTGGATGTGTATGTGGTTCTTAGAATTACTGAATAGGTTGTTGTAACTGATATTGATATGTTCATTATTTTGAACATTTTAGTTTCTATTTTTGAATGTGTGTATTAAAGGTTATATTAGGGGAAGAAGAGGTCTGCTACTCTTTCACAAGGATGATGTCATCAGTGATGTCATCAGTGATGTCATTTGAGATGTCATCAGTGATGTCATGAGTGATGTCAGTGACCATGTCATGAGTGATGTAATATGTGACGTCATCAGTAGTGCATTGCGGGCGCGCGAGTTATAGTTAGCTGAACTAACTATAACGGGGAAATTTCATTGGTTTTTTACGAGTGAAATGTCCAGCTAACTATAACATGTGTGAAACCTTTGGTTTTTTCATTGAATTTCTAAGGTTTTTTAAATGCTAATTCCTAACTATAACGTGTGTGAAACCTATGGTTTTTTCAGTGAATTTGCAAGGTTTTTAAAATGCTAATTTCTAACTATAACGTGTGTGAAACCCATGGTTTTTTCAGTGAATTTGTACGGTTTTTTAAATGCAAATTTTTTTTTGTCATTTTTTGTAAGCCTTTGTATAAAATAATATATGTACTATATCCTGCATTATGGAAAGGTTTTTTTTTTTTTATGCATTTTTTTCCGTGCGCCTACGGTAAGCGCTTCGTACGGCATAAGTACGGTGCGCGTACGTAATAGGATACGCGTACGGTAAGCTGACGCTACGCGCTCTGGACGTCATTAGTACAGCGCGCCTACGCGATACGTGCGTGGCGTACGCGTACACCCGGAAGCAACGTTGCGGTTACGCAGGGGCATGTAATGCGCATGCGCGAGTGTGACGTACGCGCTTCATAAGCGCACCGTAAGCGTCACGTGCGCGCACGGTAGGTCATGTGACTTACAAAGAACACTTTTTATTGGTTGAAATTACTTTCACTTCCAGAAACTTCCCACACCACACCCATTCCCCTCATTACTGCTTGAAAGAACACTTTTCATTGGTTGAAACTACTTTCAGTTCCAGATTCTTCCCACACCACACCCATTCCCCTCATTTCTGCTTGTGATTCTCTAGGGGCAGGAGCTGGATTGACATTGGGATACAATGGCAGAACAGCAGACCTCTTCTGAGAGTGAGGCCAGCAGCATCACCATGATCCAGAGAAGGAGGAAACAAAAGACTTCTTTTGTATGGGAGTATTTTTCTTTTCCAGAGGGGGAGAAAAAGGTGAATGCTCAATTGGTCACTTGCATACTTTGTGGTCGTGTTTTATCAAGAGGAAATCCAAGGAAGAAATATTCCTTTGGAAATCACTCTATGAAGAGACACCTCCAGGATAGACACCCAAGGACCTTTGCTCGACATGCTGGAGAAAACTCTTCAGTAAGTCACCAGAGCCCAGCCTCAGATGCTCAGCCGAGTACATCATCGGCAGCTCAGCTGAGTCCTTCCTCTGATGTGGGAGCATCACCTTCTTCTTTTCCTGTGGACACCAACCCTCGATTTGGGAGGGTTGAAATGAGGTGTACAAGATGTGGTGGTCTTATTGTTTTTGGGGAGATCAGTCTTCCCCTTATTAACAATAAGATAGACCAGCATGTTTGTAGACGCTCATAATACTCCCATTCTTTCTTTCCTCCATCCCTGTATGAACCCAACGGCTCTTATAAGAGCCAACCTTACCTCTCAACTTTGTTTTATTTTTTCTTTGAAACTTTTTTTTTTTTTTTTACCGTACGCCGTATTTTTTTTTTTTTTGTAAAAAAAAAACACTAAAAATCACTTACCACATCTCAAGATCCTTGAGAAAAAAATTAACTAATTTTTAAAAATCTTTTTGAGATAAAGTGGAAGAAAGAGACCTTCTAATTTCTCATGTTTTCACAGTCACAAAACGAAATTTCTTTGCCATTTTGAAAGCACACTTACTACTCTTTTTTTTGGCAAGTGATAAACACTTTTACAGACTGACACATTTTGAATCCACTTTTCAGATTCTTAAAATAGCACATGTCCAAACTGCTTTTTCAGACTAGCACCATGTGTAACCTGGCTGACTGCCTACACTCCAGCAAGGGCAACCAGCCTTACTGATGCTGTATGTATTTGCATTACTGAGTCCAACCTCAAACCCTTAAAGTATTCTTTATTTTTACCAGTACACCTTAATTTATCTTGAAAACATAGTCCATATTATTTTACATGTTCCTCACATTTAAATTTCTCCCAAAACAGAAAATATTAAACACAACTTCAACAAAAGGAATTCCATTTCTATTATTCATTTCTTAATTTATCATATACATCCCCTCTCAAACTCTAAACTCACCTTTAAAATTAGTTAGCTGTGAAAGAAATGTGGCACTCAAACAGCAGATTATCAGAGCCAGGATCTCTGTTCTTTACACCTCTCTCCTCTCAGCAGAACCAGATAATGGCAAACTTTCCCTCTCTTTTTCCACACATATACATGTTAATTTCAAATCTCAGTGCTTCCCCCTTTTTTTCAAAAGTAATCACACATTTCTATTGGTTGAAAACCAACCCTTTTCCAAAAGTACCCTTCCCCCAACTTGACTTCTGCCTGCTACCATAGCAACAGCTCATGGAACACTGCTGTGTGGAGTTAGGTCAGAAGTTCACCAAACAATGTTTCAATTCCACAGAGCAAGAGTGCTTGACTTTTCAAACCTAACAGCAAATCCATAGTACTGTTCTTTGGTAACACATTTTTCTGTACCAATACAAAACATGCTTCTATTAATTTACACATGCAGCCTAGTTTTTATTCTAGAATGGTATGAAACAGCCAATCAGTTCTTTTTTTTAATGAAAAAAATATGTATGCCTCCATTTCCAAACTGTCTTTCATTTCTTTTTACCATTCTACTGAATTACACCTCCTGAGTGCATCCAGATCTCCTTGGAAGATGTTCACAGTGTGGATTGTAGGGCACAGCTATGTTTTCTGGAGTGAAAAGTTTGCAGAGAAAACAGGTATGGTGAGAGACCTTGCTTTGCCAAATGTAGACATTAAATGGATTGGTCAGAGAGGGTTAAAGTGGCACCAATTGATGCCATTGGTGAAATCCTTCATGCAAATCCAACACCCTGACCTCATAATAGTGCACTGTGGTGGCAATGACCTAGGCACTTTGACTGGGGTAGGTCTGGAAATGCTTATGAAGGACACCTTTGCACAACTGTTTTCACTTTTCCCTAAAACTGCCTTTGTGTTTTCTAACATATGCCAAAGGCAAAAATGGAACTGGTCCAATCATTTCTGTCCGCAGATTGACAAAGCAAGAAAGCACGTCAACAAATCTGTTTCTGCTTTCCTCCGTGACTATGGTATGGGTTCCATTTACCACAACAACTTGCGTTACGACATGCAAGACATTTATAGAGGAGATGGTGTGCACTTCAATGATGAAGGGAACAGAGTCTTCCTCTTGAACCTTAGACTCTGCATCGGTACTTACTTGTAGGTACCACTAAAAAATCACTTCATAAACACAACGGCTCTTTTTAGAGCCCCCTAATATCTAAACTCTTAAATCTGAATTTTATTTCTTTTTTTATTTTTTTTTCTACCGTACGCGTACGGTAAGCTTACCGTAAGCTTACCGTACGCGTACCCCGCGATTTTTTTTTAAAAATAATAAATGTTTTCTTTGAACTTTTCTGTCCTTCTTTGACCCTCTTACAAATGTTAGGGGGTCTGTAACTCTCCTCCTTGCCCCCTTTTCAAGATATCACTCTTTTTTTTCTGAGTGAAACACACAAAATGGCGGCTGCCGCTTCCTGGTTTCGACCGATTCGAATGTTTACTAAGATCTAACAGCCAATCAGAATCGCGCTCGCGCACGCCACCGTACGCGCACGGTAAGCGCACCGTAAGCGCACGGTAAGCTGCCACAGATATATATATTGATTTAAAGGCTATTTTCTCAGATTCTACTGAACAGATTTACACCAAACCTACAAAAGGCACTTCCTTGACCTGGGGACTACCTCTCTGCCAAATTTCATTAAATTCTGTTCAGCCGTTCGGGCTGTAGCCCTGTCTAAAGGTCCTATGGAAAATTGCATGGGAAAAACGCGTTTTGGGACCCCCCTTTTATCTCAGCCCCCGCTTGACGAATTCCCCCGAGACTTTCAGGGTAGGAGCGGAGCGTAGTGCCCCACCTATTTTGAAACATTCGCGAGGATTCGTCGACCGGCGCCAAAGTTATTCAAAATAGAATGTTGCGGATTTCCTATGGAAACGTGGTCCTAACTATAACTACCTACTGGCGACCGCCAGTAGGTAATATATATATATATATAGATATATATATAGATATATATATAGATATATGTATATATATATAAACACAGAGCACCAGACTTGGTGAGCCGCACGTCTTGTGTGTGGATTTCTTTCCGCAAGGCAGCACTGTTTACATCAATCACTGCTTAGAACATTCATCTGCCCAATTCAAAGTCCTTACGCGTTTCGAGCGTCCCGCGCTCTTGATCACAGGTGTGGGGAAAAACATGGAGCAGCATACTTCCGCAGAGACTCGGAGCCCCGATTTCTAGTCTCTCCAAGTGGGCGTGTCTGCCAAGTGCATCTTGGAACTCCGAGTTCTTACATCAAGTAAATATTATATCGTAGCGGTTGCCACAAGCATGTTTAAAAATTCAATCACCTTGGTAGGTTTCTTCGTCAGTTAACGGATGTGGCAGTACTGTATTTCTTCCTCTATTGGCAGAAAGCACAAGACTCCGTGTCATGGGTGTAGTACCCCGTTGGACACCACTGCATACGTGGGGGGGCTCACCGCGACCCTGGAAGGACGCAATTAACATAAACACAGAGCACCAGACTTGGTGAGCCGCACGTCTTGTGTGTGGATTTCTTTCCGCAAGGCAGCACTGTCTACATCAATCACTGCTTAGAACATTCATCTGCCCAATTCAAAGTCCTTACGCGTTTCGAGCGTCCCGCGCTCTTGATCACAGGTGTGGGGCAAAACATGGAGCAGCATACTTCCGCAGAGACTCGGAGCCCCGATTTCTAGTCTCTCCAAGTGGGCGTGTCTGCCAAGTGCATCTTGGAACTCCGAGTTCTTACATCAAGTAAATAATATATCATAGCGGTTGCCACAAGCATGTTTAAAAATTCAATCACCTTGGTAGGTTTCTTCATCAGTTAACGGATGTGGCAGTACTGTATTTCTTCCTCTATTGGCAGAAAGCACAAGACTCCGTGTCATGGGTGTAGTACCCCGTTGGACACCACTGCATACGTGGGGGTGCTCACTGCGACCCTGGAAGGCCGCAATTAACATAAACACAGAGCACCAGACTTGGTGAGCCGCACGGCTTGTGTGTGGATTTCTTTCCGCAAGGCAGCACTGTCTACATCAATCACTGCTTAGAACATTCATCTGCCCAATTCAAAGTCCTTACGCGTTTCGAGCATCCTGCGCTCTTGATCACAGGTGTGGGGCAAAACATGGAGCAGCATACTTCTGCAGAGACTCGGAGCCCCGATTTCTAGTCTCTCCAAGTGGGCGTGTCTGCCAAGTGCATCTTGGAACTCCGAGTTCTTACATCAAGTAAATAATATATCGTAGCGGTTGCCACAAGCATGTTTAAAAATTCAATCACCTTGGTAGGTTTCTTCGTCAGTTAACGGATGTGGCAGTACTGTATTTCTTCCTCTGTTGGCAGAAAGCACAAGACTCCGTGTCATGGGTGTAGTACCCCGTTGGACACCACTGCATACATGGGGGGGGCTCACTGCGACCCTGGAAGGACGCAATTAACATAAACACAGAGCACCAGACTTGGTGAGCCGCACGTCTTGTGTGTGGATTTCTTTCCGCAAGGCAGTACTGTCTACATCAATCACTGCTTAGAACATTCATCTGCCCAATTCAAAGTCCTTACGCGTTTCGAGCATCCTGCGCTCTTGATCACAGGTGTGGGGCAAAACATGGAGCAGCATACTTCCGCAGAGACTCGGAGCCCCGATTTCTAGTCTCTCCAAGTGGGCGTGTCTGCCAAGTGCATCTTGGAACTCCGAGTTCTTACATCAAGTAAATAATATATCGTAGCGGTTGCCACAAGCATGTTTAAAAATTCAATCACCTTGGTAGGTTTCTTCGTCAGTTAACGGATGTGGCAGTACTGTATTTCTTCCTCTGTTGGCAGAAAGCACAAGACTCCGTGTCATGGGTGTAGTACCCCGTTGGACACCACTGCATACGTGGGGGGGGCTCACTGCGACCCTGGAAGGACGCAATTAACATAAACACAGAGCACCAGACTTGGTGAGCCGCACGTCTTGTGTGTGGATTTCTTTCCGCAAGGCAGTACTGTCTACATCAATCACTGCTTAGAACATTCATCTGCCCAATTCAAAGTCCTTACGCGTTTCGAGCGTCCCACGCTCTTGATCACAGGTGTGGGGCAAAACATGGAGCAGCATACTTCCGCAGAGACTCGGAGCCCCGATTTCTAGTCTCTCCAAGTGGGCGTGTCTGCCAAGTACATCTTGGAACTCCGAGTTCTTACATCAAGTAAATAATATATCGTAGCGGTTGCCACAAGCATGTTTAAAAATTCAATCACCTTGGTAGGTTTCTTCATCAGTTAACGGATGTGGCAGTACTGTATTTCTTCCTCTATTGGCAGAAAGCACAAGACTCCGTGTCATGGGTGTAGTACCCTGTTGGACACCACTGCATATGTGGGGGGGCTCACACAACCCTGGAAGGCCGCAATTAACATAAACACAGAGCACCAGACTTGGTGAGCCGCACGTCTTGTGTGTGGATTTCTTTCCGCAAGGCAGCACTGTTTACATCAATCACTGCTTAGAACATTCATCTGCCCAATTCAAAGTCCTTACGCGTTTCGAGCGTCCCGCGCTCTTGATCACAGGTGTGGGGCAAAACATGGAGCAGCATACTTCCGCAGAGACCCGGAGCCCCGATTTCTAGTCTCTCCAAGTGGGTGTGTCTGCCAAGTGCATCTTGGAACTCCGAGTTCTTACATCAAGTAAATAATATATCGTAGCGGTTGCCACAAGCATGTTTAAAAATTGAATCACCTCGAAAAAAACATAGGTTTCAGACACGTTATAGTTGGAAATTAGCATTTAAAAAAAATTAGAAATTCACTGAAAAAACATAGGTTTTACAGAAAGTTATAGTTAGTTGGACATTTCACTCGTACAAAACCATAGAAGTTTCCCCGTTATAGTTAGTTCAGCTAACTATAACTCGAGCCCCTGCAATGCACTGCTGATGACATCACATATTACATCACTCATGACATGGTCAATTACATCACTGATGACATCATCCAGTGACTGTGTTTCTGTAAAGATTAAATATGTTAAAAATATATATAGGGAAAGGCGTATTGAAGAATGAGTGGGTGTATAAGTGTCTGAATGGATGATTTAGTAGGTGCGTGAGTCTAAGTGAGTGATTAAACTTATCTTACTGAATGCATGGGTTAGTGAGTAAACTGTGTGAATGTCTGTATCCATCTGTCTGTTGGTGTGTAAGCGGCTGCATGGGTTTGCGAATAGCTACACGAGTGTCTATATGGGTTATTGATTGGTTGTCTGAGTATCTGTATGGGTGCCTGAGTGTTTGTGTGGGTGGGGTGTGTGTGACTCTGTACATAGATGTGTGAGTGGGTGATTCACTGGGTGCATGGTTTCAAGAGTGCATCTGTGATGGACTATATGGGTGCCTGAGTGTGTGTATGGGTGTGTTAGTGAGTGAATGTATATCTCAGTTTCATATGTGTGAGTAACTACATATGTGAAAGGCAGTATATGTGTGTGTTGGAGTATTTAAATGGCTATAACTGAGAATGTGTGATTGTGAGAGTGACTGTATGGATGAGTCTGTGCTTGTATCAGTGATGTATATGAGCGTAAGTATGTGCTAGTATTTGTATGTGTAAGTGAGCTGGTGTGTGTATAACTGTATAGGTGATTAAATTGCAGTGTGATTAATTATTTGCATGACTGACTAGGTGTGTGAGTATCTCTATGGATGAGTGGCAGTGGGTGAGTTTCTATATAGGTGTATGAGTGCATATGATAGTCCTGTACTGAGTGACCATAAGTATGAGTGACTGTACGGATGAGTGAGTGGATGTGTGTGTAAACCTAAGAATCAGTGAGTGGGTATGTAGTTATAGGTGTTGGAGTGTCTATGGTTTTGAGAATAGCAGTCTGTAATTTAGAGTAGTTGTATCAAAGGTTATATTAGGGTGTGAGATGATGCATCAATTTATCACATGGATGATGACATCAGTGATGTCATTTGAGATGTCATCAGTGATGTCAATGACCATGTCATGAGTGATGTAATATGTGATGTCATCAGCAGTGCATTGCGGGAGCGCGAGTTATAGTTAGCTGAACTAACTATAACGGGGGAATTTCTATGGTTTTGTACGTGTGAAATGTTTAACTAACTATAACTTTCCGTAAATCCTATGGTTTTTTTCAGTGAATTTCAAGGGTTTTTTAAATGCTAATTTCTAACTATAACGTGCCCGAAACCTATGTTTTTTCAAGTGAATTTCCAAGGTTTTTTAAATGCTAGTTTCTAACTATGCCTACAGAGGTAGCCATGTGAAGAAAAAAACGCACAGAAAGAAGCAAAGCAGAAAGAAGCAACAGAAGTCCTCAACTACGAAGAAAAGTGCAGGAAGAAGCAAGACGTGCAGAAAGAACCAACAGAGGAGCAGAAACAGGCCTTGTTACAAAATCATCCTGAGCCCACAACTTTTTCAGACAGGTACTGGTGGTAACTAACTCTGACTAACCAGGCCTAGAGCCAGTGGTATTCTAAAAGACACTTAGAATACAGTGAAAACACCTACATGCACTAAGGAACACTATGCGTTGGGGTACCCCTGTGATTAGCATGACATCCTCTGTAAGCCATTAGTACATAATAGGGCAGGGGGATTAAAACTACCTCTTAAAACGTGGCACAGTGTGCGTTTGCACACTGGTGCAGGGAGGGTGGAGCCTGGGGTGACATGTGCAAACACGCCCTGTGGGCGTTTTAAGTTGGGGAATAAAGTCCCCTTGAATCCTGAGGGTCCCTGGGGTTCAACTAGCCCACTAGGTACCTCCAGTAAGCGCCACAGAGCTGCGTTGCAGAGTGGTGTAAAAAGGGCTGTGGCCTCTGAACACCTCTCTGCAACGCAGCTCCCTGGCGCATAATGGAGGTTCCTGGAGGGCTAGTTAGCCCCCAGGGACCCCCAGTATTCAAGGTAAATTAGTTCCCCCATCTGCAAACGCGCCAGGGGGCGCATTTGCAGAGTGCTGCAAGGAGGAGGCGGGGCCTCCAGCGCGATGCCGTGTTTTTTTATTTTTATTTTTTATTTTTATTTATATAAGGGGGCTGTGTGGCCCCCCTTTTTTTCCTATTTTATTGGCCCTCGAACCCCATACCCCAGGGCCTGACCCCCTATTAATTTTTTTAAAATTGGAAGGGGACAGCGCGGCCCCCCCTCCCGTAGCCATAATCGCCCCGGGGACCCCATCCCCCGGGTCATGGCCAGTTTTTATTTTTACATTTATTTCGAGGGGGGGCTGCATTGCCCCCCCTCCTCAGGCAATTTATGACCTCAGGGACCCCGTCCCCTGGGGCCGGCCCTATCAGTTGGGGACCGTGGGTGGGGTCCCCAATCCCGGTCCCACCAGCTCCCCGCGTCCTGCTAGAGCCCTGGGGAGGTGGCGGTCCCTGGGGCATATGGGGGTTTCGAGCCCCCCCCCCACAGGTAGTTCATTTTTTTTAAAACAAGGCCCTGGGGGTGGCAGTCCCCGGGGCTGCGGGGGGCCATGTGCCCCACCAATATTTTATAAAAGCCCCAGGGGTGGCAGTCCCTGGGGCTTGGGGGGGCCTTTGAGCCCCCCCACCCATATACTATCGAAGCCCCGGGGGGGTGGCAGTCCCCTGGGCTGGGGGGCCTGTTTGGGCCCCCCATTATTATGTAAACATTGCCCCCGGGACTTGGCCCACCCGGGGGCTAATTAAAAACAAAGCACGGGAGCCAGCGCTTCCTGTGTTTTTTTTTTTTTAATTTTCGCAGCCGGATCCGCGGATCCTCCACGCATCCCGCGTTTGAAAAAAAAAAATGCTTTTTTGGCCCTGGGGGTCCTTGTGGGACCCCCTGAGCAGGCCTAGGGGTTCAGGGTGTTTCTACCCTGCCCCCTTTTTGTATTTTGCGCGTTTGTTTTTCGCTTTTTTTGGGACTCGGTTCTACCGAGGCACAAGATGGCTGCCAACACTTGCTGGTTTGAAGTGTTAGCAGCCAATTTGTTATGTTATGTTACAGGAATTTATAGAGCGCACGTATACCCGGGGGTGTCTTGGCGCTAAACATAACAGAGATGCAAGACTACTTTGCCCCTAATGCTGGAAAAGCCAAGTTTTCAATTGTTTCCTGAAAATCGTCAGGGAGCTAGCATTTCTGAGGTAGAAGGGAAGAGTGTTCCACAATTTAGACGCTCCATAAAAGAAGCTGCGTCCACCCCAGTGGGCTTTGAAAATTCTGGGGACAGCAAGTAATCGAGCTCCAGTGGATCGCAGCTGTCTGGTGGGACAATACCAAGAAAAATGATCCTGCAAGAATGATGGACCGATACCATGCAAAGCCTTAAAGACAATACACAGGGCTTTGAAATCAATACGCTGAGGTATTGGAAGCCAGTGAAGATAACGGATTTCATTGGAGACAGAGTGATATCTAGGAATATCCAGTATGAGGCGAGCTGCAGAATTCTGGATCATCTGTAGTTTGTGCAGATGTTGCTTCTGGGCGTTCAGGAAAAGACCGTTGCAGTAGTCAAGCCTAGATGAGATTAGCATGAAGCTCGTGATCGGGAGGGTGCGGGAATCCTCCGTGCCTCTAGATATCACTATCTTTATTTCTTAATTTCTCAAAAACTACTGAACGGATTTACACCATTTTTAAAATGGTCTCTTTCTGAGCCAAGTAGTACCTTAGCCAAATTTGGTGCAATTCCGTTCAGCAGTTTTTGCTATAACTGTGTCTAAAGTTTCCTATGGGAATTTGATTTTTTTAAATCTATTTTTTTAATTTGTCTGGAACTACTGAATGGATTTGCACCATTTTTTTTTAAAAAAGGGCGCTTTCTGAACCAAGGGCTACCTTTTTGTAAAATTTGGTGTAATTCTGTTACGCAGTTCGGGTAGTAGCAGTGTCTAAAATTTCCTTTGGGGAAAACGTGTTCTGGGACCCCCTTTTTTCTCGGCCCCCGCTTGACGAATCACCCCCAAACTTTAAGGATAGGAGCTGACCGAAACAGGCCATTAGGTTTGAAAATTTTGCAAAGATTCGTCAACCGGCACCAAGGTTATTAGGAATAGAATGTTACGATTTTCCGGTGGATAATAGGTCCTAACTATAACTACCTACTGGCGACCGCCCGTAGGTAATATTTATCTTGAAAAAGCTGTCTTCATTGTATTAACTTTAACATCATTTGGTATGGGGTTCTATTCTAAGTCTCTGTCTCCATTATTTTTTATGGGAAGGTGTAACAGTACCAATGGTTGGCCATGTGTGTTGCTGTAGTTACTCCAGGTCAGAGTTGGAGCACATTTACTGCTCCTTTAAGTCCTCTTTGGCTGTAGTAACTTTATATGTGCAGTTTGTGAATAGGAATTGGCTTACACTTCAGTGGATGTTTGCCTGTCCCTCTCTAAACCTCTCCTTTTCTGTCTCTAAACTCCTACTTGCTTCTCCATAAACTCCTCCTGTAGGAAAATGGGTTCTGACCTTTTTAGCCTCCTCTATGTTTTGCATTTGAGCTGCCTGGTTTTTGAACTTTTACCTTGAGTGATTCTCATTAACTGAGTCTTTCTCCATGTAAACTCTACTAAAACGGATTGCGAGAGCTTGACGCCAGAGTGCACTGTTTAAAACAAGCTCCATTATTGCTTGCATACAAATGTACAAGCTGATTGAGTGGGACTACCGTCCAGCTCAGCCCAGTATCTTTACACAGCCCTTCTAAGAAGGGACACTTCAGGTATTGGTGCTGACTTGGTGTGGTCCTTATAATGATAGTGGGCATTCATAATGTAGGTTTGAAGTGCTTAACTAAGAAAATAATGTGCTTACTCTATTATACATTATGGGTGAAATCTGCAAATTATTGCACTGTTCTATTTTTATCATAACTCTGATAACAGGATCTCTTATCATGCTCAAATTATATTAAAATTTATATTCGAGCACAGTTCAGATTTTCCCACATTTCAGCAAATCTACACACAGGCTTGAAGTAGGTTGGAAGTGATAGTTCCAGAGTTGGAATTCTCAGTTAATCTCTGCACACCGACTAAATTCCATGGTGAAGGATAGTCGCCAATATCCTCCCACACTAGAAAAGGGGAACGATTTTTTGAGGGAGGGAAAAAGGAGGTGTGAATTTTCAATTGCTCAGCAGATTTTCAAACTTTTTTTGTACCAACCTATGTGTTGTGTAGCCCTGATTTTAGCCTTAGCTGTTTTGCTGGGTGTATAACTCTGTGTCCTTTACTCCTGCTAACCACTTGTAAAGTACTTGTGCGCCTCCTTGCAACATGATGATATTGGCATATCACTAATTCCCATACATAACTTACCTGTAAGTCCCTAGGATATGGTGTTCAAAGTGTGCCCAGCGCCTGTATTTTAATTGTCACCAGTAGGCTGCAATACCCATTGCACCACCCTCTGAAGTGACAAGGCGGACATGAATGTGGGCCTGTCATGTGCAGCACTACTTTGCAGGTTTGCAGATTTCACCTGCCAAAATAACCCATTTTGAAAGGCTTTACCTTCTTTTCAGATATTAATAAGTCACCACTAAGTAGGCCTTGCTGCCTATAAGGCAGGCTTAATAGTATTTACAGGAAAGATATGTAAAAGTTTTGTGCTAAATATGTCCTTGCAGTGAAAAAGTCCCAAACTCTTCTTTCACTGTAGCAGGGTTGGCTGTGTTATATTTAATATTGTTTTCAAAATTCATGTTTGGACTTTTTGAAAAAGTCGGAATTGTAATTCATATTTTAGAAAGGATACTTTTTTTAAATGTATGATTTTCCTGTCTAAAGACTCTTGATGCCCATTTGTATGAACTGCAAATGGGCACCCAGGATCTAAATATCTCCTTTGAGGTGTGAAGATGCCCCCAGAGCTGAGACAAATGAATTTCAAATGGGCCTGCCCTGTCACAGGTAAATATAAATAAAAGCTGGGCCTAACCCTTATTTTTGTCCCACTAGCCAGTCAGGCACCAGGTAGAAAGGGAGAAGAGTTGTTGCCTGAACTGTTTTAGAGTGACCACAGTGGAGGTGTTCCTCCTTTCTCTGTCTATACCTCTGGGATGAGCATAGAAGTTCTGCATAGGGGAAAAAGGTTCTGCCATATTGGTTTTGGGACTAGAGAAACATTGTGGAGTTGTTTGCAGTACGGCACAGAGGAAATGCTGCAAAATAAGAGAGGCTTGCCCATGGGAACTTTTACCCGATTAGTTAGGGAAAGGCCTGTTGGACTTGGCCCTTTCTGCAGGGTCATCCTTGAACGTTGTGCCTTCCTCCTAGTTGTAGGAGAGTAGGATCTGCTTCACATGGGTACCCTCACTGTTTCCAGACCTTATTCTGGCTGTGGCCCTGCTAATCAGGACCCCAGCCTAGCTGCTTCCTCTCTAAAATGGTTTCCATGTACATTCGGTACATATCTAATTGGATTCTGGAGTGCCTTATAAGCCCCTAGTATATGGTATACTATGTACCTTGGGCATAGGTACCTGAGAGGCCTACCAGGGGCTGAAGCATGTATTATGGCACCCCTGGGAAGCACTCCAAAATAGCACCACAGGTCTGCTACTGCAGCCTGGGTAAGGGTGTGCTTGCACCCCTTACAGTGGTATAGGCTACATATATCACTACCATTGCACACACATATAAAACCTATGAGTCACTCCTATGGCAGGCCTTAACAATCCTGAAGGCAGAGTGCTTGGTTTTTATGTAAGAGGGTACCCCTGCATGAGCAGAGCCCCTCTGCAGTGTTCAGAGTACCTCCTCTGATGCTGTTTGTGGTGCAGCCTGACCATATACTCTTAAGTGCATTATAACCTCATGGTAAATGCTAACTTTGGGATGGCTGCACAAAAACATGTTGTGTTTGGTGTCAAACGCTTTGGAATACTACCCCCCACCTCCAGTTCTGTTGGCGGGGGTAGCATTCCACCCTTCTAGAGGGAGAGACATGTTCACACTGGTCTAACCCGGTAGGACTTTCTACAGCCCTGGCATCACAAAATTGATGCCTCTGCCACAGACACGGGTCTGGCCTCCTGCTGCTGACCGAAACTCTGGCAGGGGAGGCCTGGACAATAGGTTTCTTGTCCCAGGGAGGAGTGACAACCTCCCCAGACAGGCAGATGTGTATTGGGGCTGGGCGGGAGCACTCTCTGGTGCTTTGAAGTCCTGCACTGGTCCAGGGAAGATATGGCTTGGCAGTTCGGGCTGGACTGTTCCCATTAGGCACAGGGTCAGACTGATTTGCATATGGCCATGTCTGAACTGGGGTGGCAGAGTGGGCTAAAGAACGGTGATGGATTAAACCCAGATCAGTTGACTGGGGGTGAGTGCTTGCAATGTTCAACACTCCGTCCATCATTTCCTTTGGTTTTTGATCAATTTAGCAAAACATGTTTGTTTTGAGTAGGACTCTTTGTAAATTTTTTGTTTCAAAAGCAAAAAATAAAATTACCAATCCTGCTGTCAGGCTGCTATATAGAATCTGTGATAATTGAGAGCATCATAAGCAGCCTCAAAATGTTATATTTTGCAAACATGTGTACATATACTTGTACTAGAATCACTGTGAATAATGCAAGCTAAGCTCACTCACTTCAACATCCCTGTGAACAGAGGTGCCTGCTTTCTGGAAATTCCCCCACCCCACCCACGGGAAAACCTCTAAACAGGGAAGAGAGACACAGCAAAGATGGATTTCGCAGGACTGTGAAGAAGTCTGGGCCCCTATCTGAGGTGCTGGTGCACCCTTCGTTGAGCATGGAAGATACTCTGCTGATTCAGCTCTCCAGCGCCCCTTACATCCTATGTGCAACAGCAGAGGAATGGCCCTGCTGTGGGGCCCTAGAGGAGAATGATTCTGCTCGAAATTAGAAGGACTGGGCCAGCAAAGGAGTAACTCTTATAAAAGGGCCACCCTCTGACTTCTATTCTCACACAGGTGCCCTTCAAGTGACCACCAAGGCTATGGACTCTCAACAGTGTAGGCAAAGAAGGCATTTTTTTTAGGTCTGCGTGATGCTGCTTCAGGTGACCCCAGGCTGAGGAGAGCACTAGGCACTGGAGATAGGACCAGTCTTGAGTGTGGAGCTAAAGTATACCAAAAGGAAGCTCCACAAGTAAAATATTAATGTAGAGGACATGAAGCCAGTCAAAATTGCTCCTGGTTGGTAGAGTTTGCTACTAGGAGAATAACAACATCATGACTATCACTATCGCTTCAGTCAGGCCCAGGAAAACACTAGAAGCAGTTTGAGGAGGCAGAAATCCCCAAGAGTCGGTGCAAGCAGGAGTTAGAGCAAGCAGGCACTGGGGCAAGGGGTGATCAATTGGAGGGAGCTTCCATTGAACCTACTGGTGTTTTTGTCCCTAGGGGACCCCAGTTTCAGGGGACTGATGCAACTATGGGGAAAAAAAATGTGCAGTTAGTCACTATCTTATTGGGTCTCTATGGTCTCCAATTCCCAGGGACAACCAACGGATAGAGAGCACCACATTGTTCCAGCAGTATCTGCTTCCAGGGAGCATAGGGCTCAGAACTTCATGGTGTGCCTCCCTTGTACCCCATACCCATGTCTTGGGGAGCAGGGAGCACACCATTTTCTGCCCACCTACATGGACATGGGTGAGAAGCAAAAAGCTGCCAGCTCTCACACTGGCATACAGAAAGCTCTGCCAGCCAAGTGGGGAGCCATCTGGGCACTTAGGTGTGGGTCCCTACTTATCCAAGGACTCGCTACATCTATCCTTGATTGCCACAGAGTGCTGAGTGGAAAGATGTGGCATGACACCACAAAAAAGAAACCAAGAACGAGGCCCGCAGCCACATTTAAGGACGCATCACAGGTTGATCTGATGGGGACAAAAGATCACTCAATAAGCCCTGCGGTAGGTCTAAAAATGTGTATGTTTGCCTATTGGTGCCCAGAGAGGGCATTGGCACCACAAGGAGAGCTTATAAATTTCACTGTGGGCTGATAGGAATACCACAGCCCCCTATTGTAGCCCTATGGTACGGATTAAGTGATGTCACCCTAAATCTCCTGGGGAGCCAAATTGATGACCCATGAGAAGCTTAACAGTATTTCAAGTACTCTTAGACCTCGTGCTGTTGAGAAAAGTATTTGCAGTTTAGGGACCCCTGTTGGTGTGATCTAAAGTGGTTCTTGCACTAAATGTGACAGAACACAAATAGCTCATGCTAACAGCTGCTCAAGCTAGCTAATTGTGCTCTTAGAGTAGTATTTTCCACCATTTTACTCATTTAGTGCTATTTTGATAGCGAAAATTCACCCTCATGTCCAAACTGGACACAAGGATGCATTTTGTGCTAAGAAAGAGCACTAAATGCAGGGGAACACGAATAGTGAGTGGGCATTTGTGCTTGCTAAATGTGCTCTTGCATTAGGTTTTTTTCTCTCAAATTACTCTTAATTATGTGAGTAGGATTAACCTCCTAATTATCAGCAATTCTGCATCAAAGAGTCACCCGGAATTGCCAAAACAACTCTTCTTCCTTTGGCATATTCGAAATACTGCCCAGGCCTTGTGGTGACCACCTGACAGTCAGTAGGCATGCCTTTTGATAGCTTCATCCCATTATATAGAGTCTAGTGTATGTGGGTGTATTGTAGTCCCTGATTCAGGGCTTGCTAAAGTTGTTAGGAGGGTGTCACCATAGGTAGATGCACCAATCTTCATTTACTATATAAGTAATTTGATGTGTGGTATTGAGTAGTGTGTGGGCATAAATACGTACTTATATTCTCTGACAAAAATAAGGTTAAAGTGTCATTATTGTTAGTTGTTGAACTAATATAAAAATTCCTTTTATAAGCAAAAAATACTGAAATTCTAAAGTTATAGTTCATTGCGATAACCATCACTACTACTTCCGCGATGCACTGTGTATGACCTCACATATTACATTATTGATGACATGTTAGATTACATAATTGATGACATCACAGACAATACTCTAGGCATATACAACATAGTTACTGAGTATAGACGTGTGGGTCCATAGCATGGAAATATTGTTAGCCCTGGAGTCAAGTGTGATTGTGCATATTAAAATGTATATGATGCACTGTTTTAAAATTACTTGAGTTTGTGATGCAAGTGTTCCTCCATTTAAAAAAAGGTAAAGACTGAGCATGCCTTATGTTGGTTGCAGAAGTATGTTCAAAGTAGGTCATGGGTTAAGACCAAAACCTCTTCCAAACAATCTGTGAGAAAGGCCAAAGTTTCTACTGACAGTATTTTACCCACCAGCGGATAACTGGGCACCTGGGCACATGCCCATTTTAAATATGCTGTTCTATAGACAAACTGTATATTGCATGAACATATATAAGGTGTCGACTTTTATTTCCAGAACGTTGCCGAAGATTTTGAGGCATGGCAGGTTTCTGAATAATGTAAAATGTTAAGGTGTCCCAATTAGAGGTAGTTTATCTCACACCAGCATTGTAAGCATGTATCTCAGGCTGTATTCCATTGTGCGCATTTCTGCAATGTGTGCAAAGTGTTTTACTAAACTATGGAGGATTGTCCGTAGGGCCCGAATGAAGATGTTTTTTCAGCAGCAAATGCATACCTGTCAAATTGACCTAAAATTGTTGTTCATGTGGCATCTTAAGAGTGTAATTCCATTAGGTTGAATAGGAAATTGGCCACATGTGTAGCATATTAAATTACTTGAACCCCACAAATTATATAGGACAGTTTCACAATGATTCAATGATTCAATGATGTCATCAGTGACGTTATCAATCATGTCATTAGTGATGCCAACAATGATGTCATTTATGTCATTTATGTCAGTGATGTAATATGTGGGGTAGTAGGCAGTACATGACTGGCACAAGTTGTAATTAGTTCACTTAGCAATAAATGGGAATTCCAGTGATTTTTGTTTTTTTGTGTGAATTCCTGGGGTTATTTGATATTCTAAATTGGTCCTGTGCCCAAACCTCCACAAGCACCCAACCCCTGGCCTTAGGTCATGCAGAAAGGGTGTTGGCCGCAAAGCTAGGCCTCACAGTGAGGCCCTGTGCCCAACCCTCCTTTGGCACCACACATCTTCTTCACACAGCCTTTGGCTCTGTACAGTGTATTTGGCCACAAGGCCTGGTCCCAAGTCGGGCCATGCACCCAACTCTCAGCAGGCAGCCAACCACTGGTTTAAACAGCCACTGGCTGTGTGCAGTCGGGGATTGAATGTTAGCAATTTAATTGTTCATTAGAACTCTTGGGAATCAGCTGGCAGGCTTCTGTTAAAAGTATGTTTTACTCAGTGTCCAGCTTTGTTCTAACATGGCTCAGGGAGAGTGTGTTAACTTACAGAAAAAAGTTCTTTCTTGAGCCATTCCATAACCTCTATGAGTAAATTATGAGAGAAAACGGTTTTCTATTAAACATTGTCCAGCATATCCCAACAGCGGAGCAGCAATCTTCACAAGATAAAAATCACCTTAGAACCCACCACAGTTCGAAAAATTAGTATGTTACCACCAATTAAGTATTTATATTGTGACAAAAAATCTGTTAACTCCCCTTTTCAGAGTTCCTTTCAATGACCCTCAGAAATAGGTTTTTCACTGCACTGCATTCCAATGGGGACTATGTTTCCAAGTTCCATAATAGCTGCTGCCACAACTGTGGTCTATGTTGCAGCCAGCCTGGTGGGGGATGCTTTGGTGCCTTCACACATGTATCTGGGGGTCAGAGTATACTCACGATGCCCCACTATATTCTTTCTGTCAATCTTTTTTCAGGACAGAGGAACCATGTCCTTAGATCTTGGACTTGGTGCCACAATATATTGTTCATCTACTGGCCATCCAATCGGGATGACGATTTTTCTTTAAATTGGCTAATCAGAGCATACCTGAACATCAACAACCCAGTTCTTACACACATTTTCTGGTGGCTAACCTTTTATGCCCACCCCAAGGACAGTTTTAAATTCAAATTTCTCTGCTACTGAATGGATTAACAACAAATAATGAAAAACATGCATTCTTAATAAAGTTTTAACTTCCTACCATAGTTGGTGTAAACCTGTTCCGCTGTTTTTTCTTTATTCGGGAGGGGATTTTAATCGTATATCAATGTTTTTGGAGCCCTCCTTTTTTTATTTTACCTTCACTTGATGGAGTAGTTCTAAACTTTCAATGAAGGAGTCAAAGGAGATGGTCTGTTTTTAGGAAAGTGGGATGCGTTTGGTGCAGATTCATTAATCAGCATCAGAGTTATTATTAAAACAAAGCATGCCCGCTTTCTTATGTAAAGTCTGATCTAAGTATAACTACCCTGGTGACAAAAGTGCCTGAGTATTTATAGTTAGGTGGGGCTAAATATATAATATATGTTCAATGACAGCAATGATGACATCACTGATGACACCAGAAATTACTTCAAATATGACAACAAAGCTTGCTTGAGAGGTGGAGAGTTACATTTTCTTTTACCCAAGAAAGATGTGTGAAATGCATATTTGCCAGTATCATTGGGGTAAAGTGGTACCAAGAAATTTCACAATAAAAATGTTATTCAAATACCATGTATAATAGTGAAAATTATGCTTGTAAGGGTTAGTGTAGGTGATACAAGAAAATGGTGTCTAAAAGCCCGAGGCAAAGGGCGGGCCTGTCTGATCCCATCAGAGTCCGGAAGAGGCTGGGCTGGGCTACGGTATTGACATTTTGATTTTAATATATTTGTTATTGGCACCCCAGTCAATAATTTGGGGGAGGAGGAGGGTTTCCAACTATGAATCAACAGGAATTCTCGGGAAAACTGGAGGGCACAATGTCTGCTATAATGAGACCCCTGATAAATATGATGTCCCCTATTGAGGAAAGGTTACTTAGTCTGGAAGGAGCCGTAAAGTGCTCACTAGTCCCGTCACAGCCTATAGTGCAGAAAAGAGGTGAAGCTGAAGAGATGGGTTGTAGAAGAGGGCCCACAGATATATTAGATATGACCGGCTATTAGCCGACCAAGAATTGGGGATAAGTGTGGTCCTCCTCATTTTTTTTTCTATCAACCTACATTGGCTTCCCAGCGTACTCCAACAGCAGAAAACACTAGAGATGCCCTACAACAGAGATACGGTGTCCCAATATCTAACTTTTTTAATCCCCTCCGCAGTTTGGATGGGGTTGATTGACTGACGCTACCTGTTGATATGGCAGGAGGTAGGGGCTAAGCATCGAACTATTAGTCCACTAGGTATGTCCCGCCCCCCCAGGATGTTACATCTACGAGAGGACCCAGTGGGGGTTTCACCTTCAGAGTGCTCAGAGGAATATACAGGTGCGAGAGGCATTTATGTGAATTCAGTCCCCATATTAGAACAACACAAGTATATTAATGGACCATTGGTGTCACCTAGAGTGGACCCAATCATCGAAGGGGGGCTGACAATTATTAACCCTCTGCCCAAACTGATCTCAAATATTAGCTCTGTTGTTTCGTGGAACATAGTAGGTTTACGCTTAAAATTACAGAATCCAGTATGGGAAACACTCATTGAGAACATAGATATCCTATGTTTGCAGGAGACCTGGGCAATTGAACCCATTCACGTAAATGGTTTTAAGACTTACCACACTCAGGCAGTGAAGCCCCTGGGAGGGAGACCAAAAGTAGGCATTTCTAACACGATGCCCCTAAGCAATATACATTTTTATGAGGGAGACTGTCCTTACCACCTTGTAGAACTAATACTAAACGCAACACATCGCATTATATTGATCAACTTATATAATAACGCTCTTCAAGATGGTTTAGGATTGGTGGTAAAGAACATCATGGAGAATTCAAAAGGCATGTGCACTAGGAAAAGTTGAGATACTATGTTTCTGTTGATGGGAGATTTCAATTGTGCTGTATGTAATTACACTGACGACAGAATGTGTGGTTTGTCTAATGAAGTGGATAACAGTACTAATTTTAACCATTCGAAAGCGGGGGATTTATTTAATGGGCTCATTTTTAACATGGACCTTGGCTACGCAAACTATTTATTGGCCACCCCACGTTGTATGCCCTCCACTTATAATGGGAGAGGGTTTTTTCAACCACAATTGACTTCATACTGATTTTCATTGTCTTATGCGCACTCGGTCATCTTTTGAGGTGGGCGACATTGCCATAAGTGATCATTTCCTCCTTTTGTTACAGCTCAAGTTGCCTATTTACAGACCCGAAAAGTCCACGCAACCAACTCGTGTGTTGGGGAATGTAGCACTGAGCAAAACAAATGGTTATTCATTAAAGTGGGTTAATGTGGATGCGGATTTGCTGACTCATAACGTGATAGTGAATTGTAAGTTTGCTCTGGATACCTGCCTGAGCGATGTTGCATCTGAGGTTGCTATTGTGCATGCTTTTTACTATATCACTAAGGAGGTTAAAAACTTGTTAACAGTACAACAAAGGAAAAAAACTGAAATATCCTGGTTGGTTTAATGGAAAATGTACCAGGGCTTATGCCAATCTAAAAAAGGAACTGCATAAACAGCCTAGATCACCGTCTAAAATTAGGCAAGCTAGATCAGATTATAAAGGGGCAATAAAAGAAAGAAAGCAAACTTTACGAAACGAAGCCTGGGATTCCTTACACAGTGCGGCCCAGATGAAAGATGGCGTTGAGTTTTGGAAGGTTCTAAGGTCTCTCTTACTATCTCCTAGCAATGGCCCTTCTGTTGAAGTAGCAAAACACAGAAGATATATGGATTAGTTACTTTTCTGGGGTGTACAATGAGCCGGAAAGCATTGGGTGGCAACATGATGATTGTCATAAATAGTAGTAACCAGGTCGATCTGGCAATTACCCTAGAAGAGG
The DNA here is from genome assembly GCF_964204655.1 of Triturus cristatus. Lineage (NCBI taxonomy): Eukaryota > Metazoa > Chordata > Amphibia > Caudata > Salamandridae > Triturus > Triturus cristatus. The sequence goes on along the minus strand of NC_140584.1, from coordinate 714,303,497 downwards.
TGAACAGGGCCCTGGCTTATAGACTGGGTGGTAAAGCCCCCGGACCTGACGGGGTCCCTGTGGACATGTATAAATGTAACATTTCCTTGTGGGGCCCTATTTTAACACAGGTGATTAATGCCAGTATAAAGACTATCCTCCGTCAGACTTGGGCGCAATCAATAATAATTCCAATTTTAAAAAAAGGCGATCGACAAGATCCAGGGTGCTAAAGACCAATCTCCCTCCTGGATTCCATGGTTAAAGTGGTAGGGAGGGTCCTCCTGGAGTGCCTACAAGACTGGTCGGAGGATAGCCACATAATATCGGACTTGCAGTATGGAATTCGTGCTGGCCTTGGTACTATTGAACAGAGTGTAAACTTGTCAATTTTGATTGGCAAGTATACCAGAGCAAAAAAAGGAAGTCTTTTTCTGGCCTTTGTGGACCTCACCGCGGCCTTCGATTCAGTTAGACATAAGAGGCTGTGGGAGGTTCTTGATGCGATAGGGGTAGATTCACAAATTATTATGTTCTTAAGGCAGTTGTATAGTGGAGCCATGGCAAGTGTCCGGTATGACAAAAATGGCGAATGCACTCTAGCTTTTCCCATTAGGAGAGGGATCAGACAAGGCTGCGTCCTGGCCCCTTTCCTTTTTAATCTTTATAATAATGGACTAGAAGAAGCATTACTCGTGCAGGGCAAAGACTTTCCCCAAGTAGATGGTAGGTATATTCCCGTGTCACTTTATGCGGACAATGCCGTGCTGATGGCTCGTACCCAAAATGGCCTTCAAAGAGTTCTGGATAGTTTTAGCGTATTTATGAAGGACCTAGGTCTTAAAACTAATAATGCTAAAACATATGTTATGAGATGCAGGCATGGGACCCAGAAGACCATACAAATGTACATAGATAGAAAGAAACTATTATCAGCAAAAAGAAATTCCTACCTAGGTATACATTTTAATCAGCAGGATTCTTGGGCTGCTACCATATCTGCTAAAAAGCTGGCATTTTGCAGACATACCTCAGCTCTCATGACGTTTGCCAAAAAATTAGGAAGGAAACCACCCACACAATTAATACAAATATATGAAGCAAAATCCATAATGGCAACTTATGGGGCAGGGGTTTTGCAGACGCTACCCGCTACAATTATTTGAAAATACTTTTTTAAGATATATCCTTTCTGCACCCCCTAGCACGTCCTCATTTTTCAGTCATGAAGAGCTGAGTCTTCATTACATAGCAGATCTTGTAAAACTTGAACAATACTCTTGTGTCATAGAGTTTGAAGTAAAGATCAGACAAAGCTAAATAGAGAGTTCCTAAAAGATACCTTGAGGTTAGAGGGGGCTTTGTCGATTCCTTGGATTAAATTACTCCTTGGCTTTATGAATGACCTGGGCCACCCTGAATATTTTTATAATCTGACATCTATAATGGTGATCCCCAGAAAGACCCTAAAAAAAGGTCTCCAGTTACTGGAAACAACTAGAATGGTAGGGGAATTCTCAAATAAAATTACTGTGAGGTGGCACCAGTTAATACGCAGTACTTTGGGGATGGAGCCTTACCTGTCATTTGTACCTGAAACATATGATAGATTTCTTTTAACAAGGTTTAGACTGGGAAATATACATCCACTTGTGTCCTTGCCGAAAATGAATGACTGTTTGCGTAACTTGATATTGTGTCCATATGACAAGATTTACGACCAGTCGCCTATGCATCTAGTTCTGTTTTGTAAATTTTATGTAGAGCCAAGGAAACTTTGGATTATTCAATTTTTAAAATCTTTAGGGCTTAGACAGTGTCGTCAGGCCATGGTTTTACTCCAGCTATTGAAAAATGAGCATATAGCTTGGAGATTAGCAAAGTTTTTAAAAAAGGTGCTCCAAATAAGGAAGAGTATTATAATGGAATTGTAATTGTCACACCATGTTTTAGTTGAATATATAGTGCAGTAAATACCATGAAATTAAATTGTTTTATAGTGTTTTTGTGTGCTTTTATGACTGTTTTAAAAAGCAGTCGAATAAAGCTTTTCTTGACTTGACTTCACTTACCAGATTTCTAACACAGATGTCTAAAACCTCAGAATCTACAGAGAAAATGACAACGGAGTTCAAGCTTGGAAAGTGTCCAACCGCATGCTGTAAATGGCTGAAGGCCAAATGAATTGGGAATTTGGCCACTGTTAGAAATTGAGGTTTTAAATTGGCAGAGGTATGCACCTTTTTCCAAGTAGGGACCCTTGCTTCTAGTCAGGGAGTTACACACTTTAGATAACCGCTGCTCACCCCCTTTGTAGCTTGCCACGAGCAGACAGGCTTTTGCCAAAGGCAATCTGTAAAGTATTTGTACCCCAAACACACAGTAACAAAGTGAAAACACCATAAATGGACACCACATCAGTTCAGAAAAATAAAGTATTTTCATCAAACCAAACAAGACACAAACTACAAAAACCCAACGGAGTCACACGGAATACCCCCAAACATCAGTACCTTGGAAATAAAGTCAACAGGTGATGCACAGCATCAAGGAGGTGAGGCGTTGGTGCTGAGGTGAAGCCAGTTCCCTTCTGCCATGGGGTAGACGAGGCATCTGGTCCATGTGGAAGCAAGGCGTCGAGTCCAGGATAGGAAAATTAGGTGCTGTCGGCTGAGATATGTCAAGGCAGGGGGGTCAGGTTTCTCATTGCGAGTTGTCACGTATGCCCGCAACCGCTTGTGTTGAGACACCAGTTCGCGTTGAGAAAGCTGCTGCTTGAGTAAAAATCTACTTGAGGGGCAGAAATGGAAAGCAAGGTCTGCTTCCACTGTGCATGGTGCAGTTTGTGGTTATTACACAGTGCGGACAAGTATCCGGCACTGTGCAATCACCGCAAATGGCATTTTTCTATCCTACTCCGCCGCTTGTGGAGCTCCGGCATTGTGCGGCACAGTTTTTTTTCTGCACTTCTTCTTGGTGTTCCGCGTAGTGCAACTCCACGAATCTGCCCAGGGTTACCAACCACACAATTCTCAGGGCCCAGGAACAGGAATTGGTTCCCTTTTAAATACTGGAGTCCACAAAGTATTCCAGGTGCTGGTCAGCAGGTGCTGGTGAGGTCTTTGGGCCCTGAGACTTCAGAACAGGAGGCAAGCACACACAAGCCCTTGGAGATTCTTCTTCAAGCAGGTTCATAGCAAAGTTCCAGTCTTTGTATCTTCTTGGCTGAAGCAGCAACTGAAGGCCAACCAAGCAAAGCACACACTGTGAGATGTTGGCCTGGTATATGCTGACCACTAGTTAGTGGGCACCCTGTACCAGTCCAAACAACCCCTTATTGGTTATAGGTTAAAGACAACCTTTATTGAAATCTATCCTAGTGGTAGCTATGGAGAGCAGCCTTCAGGTTAAGCCTTGAAGGAATGTAAACCAGCTTGTTTTACCAGTCTATAATCTATTGAGTTCCTAAATGAAAGATAACCACACCAGGTATATATATATAAAATATATGTATTTATTTCTAAACACACCCTCCTAGACCCTTTATGAGACTAGAGGTCAAAACACATAAGTTACACTTCAAATATCACAGTAATAAGCACAAATACACGTCAGGCCCTAGGGGCGAACCAAACCATATCCTAAAATAGTGGTATAAGAACCACAAATTAACTAGAGACAAGGCCTAGAGCCTGTAGAATTGCTGGGACCCCAAGGATTCACCCAAGGTAGTGACACAGGGGACCCACGGGGGCCGTGTGTAGTGTGTGAACACAGCTGCGAACTCCCGTTAGCTTCTATGGGGAAAGTCGCGGTTAGGTTTTTAAAGATTAGGGACTCTTAGAATTGAGTCAGGACCAAACCCTTTTGGATTTAGGAAGTTCTAGGGCTAACACCCACGGGAGCACTGGAGTACTCGTATTACCTCACCCAGGGAAGCCGGGTGCATAGGTGTCTTTTGGTGTCGGGTCGCGTTTTTGATTTCAATGGGAGCTGGCGAAGAAGTGCTGCTGCCGGGAAGATGCGAAGTGTCCGAAGAGATCCAAGCCTGGATCGAAGATGAGAAGAACCTGAAAGCAGAAGGGACAGAGTCTGGGTCACTAGCCAGTGACTAGGAAGACGTGGATTCAGTGCTCGTGGTTGGGCCTACAGGTCAGCCCAAGCACGACTTCAGGAGACGTCGAGGTCAATGCACTTGCAAAAGTGCCCAGTGACCAGAAGATCCGGTTCCACGTTACTCACGAGGGCTGCGGGTCCTAGCTTTGCTGGGGACTCGGGTCGGCCTGTGAGATGTCTGGAAATCCTCTGGAAACAACTAGAATGGTAGGGGAATTCTCAAATAAAATTACTGTGAGGTGGCACCAGTTAATACGCAGTACTTTGGGGATGGAGCCTTACCTGTCATTTGTACCTGAAACATATGATAGATTTCTTTTAACAAGGTTTAGACTGGGAAATATACATCCACTTGTGTCCTTGCCGAAAATGAATGACTGTTTGCGTAACTTGATATTGTGTCCATATGACAAGATTTACGACCAGTCGACTATGCATCTAGTTCTGTTTTGTAAATTTTATGTAGAGCCAAGGAAACTTTGGATTATTCAATTTTTAAAATCTTTAGGGCTTAGACAGTGTCGTCAGGCCATGGTTTTACTCCAGCTATTGAAAAATGAGCATATAGCTTGGAGATTAGCAAAGTTTTTAAAAAAGGTGCTCCAAATAAGGAAGAGTATTATAATGGAATTGTAATTGTCACACCATGTTTTAGTTGAAAATATATTGCAGTAAATACCATGAAATTAAATTGTTTTATAGTGTTTTTGTGTGCTTTTATGACTGTTTTAAAAAGCAGTCGAATAAAGCTTTTCTTGACTTGACTTCACTTACCAGATTTCTAACACAGATGTCTAAAACCTCAGAATCTACAGAGAAAATGACAACGGAGTTCAAGCTTGGAAAGTGTCCAACCGCATGCTGTAAATGGCTGAAGGCCAAATGAATTGGGAATTTGGCCACTGTTAGAAATTGAGGTTTTAAATTGGCAGAGGTATGCACCTTTTTCCAAGTAGGGACCCTTGCTTCTAGTCAGGGAGTTACACACTTTAGATAACCGCTGCTCACCCCCTTTGTAGCTTGCCACGAGCAGACAGGCTTTTGCCAAAGGCAATCTGTAAAGTATTTGTACCCCAAACACACAGTAACAAAGTGAAAACACCATAAATGGACACCACATCAGTTCAGAAAAATAAAGTATTTTCATCAAACCAAACAAGACACAAACTACAAAAACCCAACGGAGTCACACGGAATACCCCCAAACATCAGTACCTTGGAAATAAAGTCAACAGGTGATGCACAGCATCAAGGAGGTGAGGCGTTGGTGCTGAGGTGAAGCCAGTTCCCTTCTGCCATGGGGTAGACGAGGCATCTGGTCCATGTGGAAGCAAGGCGTCGAGTCCAGGATAGGAAAATTAGGTGCTGTCGGCTGAGATATGTCAAGGCAGGGGGGTCAGGTTTCTCATTGCGAGTTGTCACGTATGCCCGCAACCGCTTGTGTTGAGACACCAGTTCGCGTTGAGAAAGCTGCTGCTTGAGTAAAAATCTACTTGAGGGGCAGAAATGGAAAGCAAGGACTGCTTCCACTGTGCATGGTGCAGTTTGTGGTTATTACACAGTGCGGACAAGTATCCGGCACTGTGCAATCACCGCAAATGGCATTTTTCTATCCTACTCCGCCGCTTGTGGAGCTCCGGCATTGTGCGGCACAGTTTTTTTTCTGCACTTCTTCTCGGTGTTCCGCGTAGTGCAACTCCACGAATCTGCCCAGGGTTACCAACCACACAATTCTCAGGGCCCAGGAACAGGAATTGGTTCCCTTTTAAATACTGGAGTCCACAAAGTATTCCAGGTGCTGGTCAGCAGGTGCTGGTGAGGTCATTGGGCCCTGAGACTTCAGAACAGGAGGCAAGCACACACAAGCCCTTGGAGATTCTTCTTCAAGCAGGTTCATAGCAAAGTTCCAGTCTTTGTATCTTCTTGGCTGAAGCAGCAACTGAAGGCCAACCAAGCAAAGCACACACTGTGAGATGTTGGCCTGGTATATGCTGACCACTAGTTAGTGGGCACCCTGTACCAGTCCAAACAACCCCTTATTGGTTATAGGTTAAAGACAACCTTTATTGAAATCTATCCTAGTGGTAGCTATGGAGAGCAGCCTTCAGGTTAAGCCTTGAAGGAATGTAAAGCAGCTTGTTTTACCAGTCTATAATCTATTGAGTTCCTAAATGAAAGATAACCACACCAGGTATATATATATAAAATATATGTATTTATTTCTAAACACACCCTCCTAGACCCTTTATGAGACTAGAGGTCAAAACACATAAGTTACACTTCAAATATCACAGTAATAAGCACAAATACACGTCAGGCCCTAGGGGCGAACCAAACCATATCCTAAAATAGTGGTATAAGAACCACAAATTAACTAGAGACAAGGCCTAGAGCCTGTAGAATTGCTGGGACCCCAAGGATTCACCCAAGGTAGTGACACAGGGGACCCACGGGGGCCGTGTGCAGTGTGTGAACACAGCTGCGAACTCCCGTTAGCTTCTATGGGGAAAGTCGCGGTTAGGTTTTTAAAGATTAGGGACTCTTAGAATTGAGTCAGGACCAAACCCTTTTGGATTTAGGAAGTTCTAGGGCTAACACCCACGGGAGCACTGGAGTACTCGTATTACCTCACCCAGGGAAGCCGGGTGCATAGGTGTCTTTTGGTGTCGGGTCGCGTTTTTGATTTCAATGGGAGCTGGCGAAGAAGTGCTGCTGCCGGGAAGATGCGAAGTGTCCGAAGAGATCCAAGCCTGGATCGAAGATGAGAAGAACCTGAAAGCAGAAGGGACAGAGTCTGGGTCACTAGCCAGTGACCAGGAAGACGTGGATTCAGTGCTCGTGGTTGGGCCTACAGGTCATCCCAAGCACGACTTCAGGAGACGTCGAGGTCAATGCACTTGCAAAAGTGCCCAGTGACCAGAAGATCCGGTTCCACGTTACTCACGAGGGCTGCGGGTCCTAGCTTTGCTGGGGACTCGGGTCGGCCTGTGAGATGTCTGGAAATCCTCTGGAAACAACTAGAATGGTAGGGGAATTCTCAAATAAAATTACTGTGAGGTGGCACCAGTTAATACGCAGTACTTTGGGGATGGAGCCTTACCTGTCATTTGTACCTGAAACATATGATAGATTTCTTTTAACAAGGTTTAGACTGGGAAATATACATCCACTTGTGTCCTTGCCGAAAATGAATGACTGTTTGCGTAACTTGATATTGTGTCCATATGACAAGATTTACGACCAGTCGACTATGCATCTAGTTCTGTTTTGTAAATTTTATGTAGAGCCAAGGAAACTTTGGATTATTCAATTTTTAAAATCTTTAGGGCTTAGACAGTGTCGTCAGGCCATGGTTTTACTCCAGCTATTGAAAAATGAGCATATAGCTTGGAGATTAGCAAATTTTTTAAAAAAGGTGCTCCAAATAAGGAAGAGTATTATAATGGAATTGTAATTGTCACACCATGTTTTAGTTGAAAATATATTGCAGTAAATACCATGAAATTAAATTGTTTTATAGTGTTTTTGTGTGCTTTTATGACTGTTTTAAAAAGCAGTCGAATAAAGCTTTTCTTGACTTGACTTCACTTACCAGATTTCTAACACAGATGTCTAAAACCTCAGAATCTACAGAGAAAATGACAACGGAGTTCAAGCTTGGAAAGTGTCCAACCGCATGCGGTAAATGGCTGAAGGCCAAATGAATTGGGAATTTGGCCACTGTTAGAAATTGAGGTTTTAAATTGGCAGAGGTATGCACCTTTTTCCAAGTAGGGACCCTTGCTTCTAGTCAGGGAGTTACACACTTTAGATAACCGCTGCTCACCCCCTTTGTAGCTTGCCACGAGCAGACAGGCTTTTGCCAAAGGCAATCTGTAAAGTATTTGTACCCCAAACACACAGTAACAAAGTGAAAACACCATAAATGGACACCACATCAGTTCAGAAAAATAAAGTATTTTCATCAAACCAAACAAGACACAAACTACAAAAACCCAACGGAGTCACACGGAATACCCCCAAACATCAGTACCTTGGAAATAAAGTCAACAGGTGATGCACAGCATCAAGGAGGTGAGGCGTTGGTGCTGAGGTGAAGCCAGTTCCCTTCTGCCATGGGGTAGACGAGGCATCTGGTCCATGTGGAAGCAAGGCGTCGAGTCCAGGATAGGAAAATTAGGTGCTGTCGGCTGAGATATGTCAAGGCAGGGGGGTCAGGTTTCTCATTGCGAGTTGTCACGTATGCCCGCAACCGCTTGTGTTGAGACACCAGTTCGCGTTGAGAAAGCTGCTGCTTGAGTAAAAATCTACTTGAGGGGCAGAAATGGAAAGCAAGGACTGCTTCCACTGTGCATGGTGCAGTTTGTGGTTATTACACAGTGCGGACAAGTATCCGGCACTGTGCAATCACCGCAAATGGCATTTTTCTATCCTACTCCGCCGCTTGTGGAGCTCCGGCATTGTGCGGCACAGTTTTTTTTCTGCACTTCTTCTCGGTGTTCCGCGTAGTGCAACTCCACGAATCTGCCCAGGGTTACCAACCACACAATTCTCAGGGCCCAGGAACAGGAATTGGTTCCCTTTTAAATACTGGAGTCCACAAAGTATTCCAGGTGCTGGTCAGCAGGTGCTGGTGAGGTCTTTGGGCCCTGAGACTTCAGAACAGGAGGCAAGCACACACAAGCCCTTGGAGATTCTTCTTCAAGCAGGTTCATAGCAAAGTTCCAGTCTTTGTATCTTCTTGGCTGAAGCAGCAACTGAAGGCCAACCAAGCAAAGCACACACTGTGAGATGTTGGCCTGGTATATGCTGACCACTAGTTAGTGGGCACCCTGTACCAGTCCAAACAACCCCTTATTGGTTATAGGTTAAAGACAACCTTTATTGAAATCTATCCTAGTGGTAGCTATGGAGAGCAGCCTTCAGGTTAAGCCTTGAAGGAATGTAAAGCAGCTTGTTTTACCAGTCTATAATCTATTGAGTTCCTAAATGAAAGATAACCACACCAGGTATATATATATAAAATATATGTATTTATTTCTAAACACACCCTCCTAGACCCTTTATGAGACTAGAGGTCAAAACACATAAGTTACACTTCAAATATCACAGTAATAAGCACAAATACACGTCAGGCCCTAGGGGCGAACCAAACCATATCCTAAAATAGTGGTATAAGAACCACAAATTAACTAGAGACAAGGCCTAGAGCCTGTAGAATTGCTGGGACCCCAAGGATTCACCCAAGGTAGTGACACAGGGGACCCACGGGGGCCGTGTGCAGTGTGTGAACACAGCTGCGAACTCCCGTTAGCTTCTATGGGGAAAGTCGCGGTTAGGTTTTTAAAGATTAGGGACTCTTAGAATTGAGTCAGGACCAAACCCTTTTGGATTTAGGAAGTTCTAGGGCTAACACCCACGGGAGCACTGGAGTACTCGTATTACCTCACCCAGGGAAGCCGGGTGCATAGGTGTCTTTTGGTGTCGGGTCGCGTTTTTGATTTCAATGGGAGCTGGCGAAGAAGTGCTGCTGCCGGGAAGATGCGAAGTGTCCGAAGAGATCCAAGCCTGGATCGAAGATGAGAAGAACCTGAAAGCAGAAGGGACAGAGTCTGGGTCACTAGCCAGTGACCAGAAAGACGTTGATTCAGTGGTCGTGGTTGGGCCTACAGGTCAGCCCAAGCACGACTTCAGGAGACGTCGAGGTCAATGCACTTGCAAAAGTGCCCAGTGACCAGAAGATCCGGTTCCACGTTACTCACGAGGGCTGCGGGTCTTAGCTTTGCTGGGGACTCGGGTCGGCCTGTGAGATGTCTGGAAATCCTCTTCCTGGGCTGCAAATACTTCGGAGTCCGGCGGGAGCTTCAGCAATGCAGACTGCCAAATTTCTTCGTTGGTGCCTGCCAAGCAGGGGAGTCACTCCTTGACCCCAAGGGAGATTTCTTCAGTCCTCTAGTCTTGAGTAGAGTATTGAAGTTCCAGGATTCAGCTTCAGACTTTCATTCAGGGATATCTAAAGTTCTGGTTACAGAGGTTGCTTACTTATACCTAAGGAAGGGGTTGGACTAGCTCTGGGGACCCACCTATGGGAGGGTTTGGAAAGAGGGGTGGCTACACCTTTTTCCTTTGTCCAGTTTCACGCCAGAGCAGGGGCTGGAATCCCCTGAACCGGTTTGAGCTGGAGTATGCACAGGGACACCAAATGTGCCCCCAGTGCAGGACTTCAAAGCACTCAGAGAGTGTTCCCACCCAGCCCCAATACACATAAGCATGTCTGGGAGGTGGTTACACCTCCCTGTGACAGGAAACCTATTGTCCAGGCCTCCCCTGCTGGAGTTTCGGTCAGAAGCAGGAGGCCAGACCCATCAGTGGCTGCAGCATCCATTTTGTGATGCGAGGGCTCTATTAAGTTTCTACTGGGTATACCAGTGGGTACATGTCTCTCCCTCTAGAAGGGTGGAATTCTACCCCTGCTGCCAGAACTGGCGAGGGGGTAGGATTCCAAAGTGTTTGACACCAAACACGACATGTTTCTGTGCAGCCATCCCAAAGTTAGCATTTACCGCGAGGTTATAATGCACTTAAGAGTATATGGTTAGGCTGCACTACAAACAGCATCAGAGAAGGGTCTCCGAACGCTGCAGAGGTGCTCTGCTTATGCAGGGGTACCCTCTCACATAAGAACCAAGCACTCTGCCTTCAGGATTGATAAGGCCTGCCATAGGAGTGACTTATAGGTTTATATGTGTGTATATATATATAGTGATATAGGTAACAGTAAGGAGTGCATGCACCACCTTACCCAGGCTGCAGTAACAGACCTGTGGTGTCATTTTTGGTGGCTTCCCAGGGGTGGCATAATACATGCTTCAGCCCCTGGTAGGCCTCTGGAGAACCTATGCCCTGGGTACATAGTATACCATATACTAGGGAATTATAAGGGCACTCTAGAATCCAATCTGTGATGTACCTAATGTACATGGAATTTAAATAGAAAGCAGCTAGGCTGGGGCCCTGAATAGCAGGGTCCCAGCCAGACTAAAGTCGAAAAACAGTGAAACACCAGCAAAAAGTGGGGGTAAACATGTGAAGCAGATCCTACTCTCCTACACACACAGCAAAGGGGCAGTACTTCTCCTTCCAGCTCTCCAGCTCTTCTCCTTGGCAGAGGTACTGCTTGAGTCCAGAAGTGATCTAATTCTTGGGGGTTCAAGGTCCAATAGTTATACCCAGTTTTCTTTGTTCTCTCTCTGGGAAGGATATCTGATCCCATTCCAAACCAGTTCTGTCCTCTCTGGTGCAGGACAACCACAGGAGGTGGAGACAGCATTATGCCAAGGAGACACAGCCTATTCAGGTGCAAGTGAAACTCTTCCCTCACCTCGAACTGAAATGAAGGTCTATTCAGCTCAGCTATAAGTCACCCAGGAAAGTAAGGACACATCTCAACCCCCCTGTTACTGTGTACAGTGAATGCGTATCACCAGCTCCTGTCACTCCAAAACCAGACAGTCGATACACAACAGCAGAGGCATACAGATTGTTAAACACGAAAACGCCTACTTTCTAAAAGTAAAAAACTATAAGGGAGGCCTTCCTGTACAAAAACTATCCTTTAAGGCTATTTCTTCTTTATCTGTTTTTACAAAACAATTCCAGCTGCTCTACATCCATCATAATTTGCAAGATATTTGTTAGCATGACTGATAATGTCACCATCTACAGCTGCATTCAAAGATGGTGAAATGCTAATATCAAGACTGACGGTCAATCCTTTACCACATATACTTTAATTATATTAAATATTGTGACTGCACTGGTTTCATGCATGAAAAAAATCAACTGACCTGCAATCTGATGTAAAAACCCATAAGGGAAAGACTGTCCCTACACCAGGACAACCATTAAGCTAGGTCACAGTTACCCACATACAGAGATCCACTTGACCAATATGAAAAGGGAATTGTGTGAGCAATGGTGGCGATACAACCTCCCAATCTAGATTTGGACCATATCGAGCAAGGTTTCTTCTATTGAAGGCTGCAACCAAAGGGAATACAAATGTCTACAGAAAAGTAATGTCTGAGATCCTGGGAAACACTCCCACCATTGACAATTGTCACTGACATGTACATCATTTTTGGTGTTACATTTCCAGCATCCAGATTTGCTGATGGACATTGACAGAAAAAACAGCAAATAGTGGATACTTCAGCAGAGAGTTTACACCAACCTGACAATCTCCATGGAAGTACTGCCACTTGGGCAAAGGCACCACCACATTCAATATAGAAAACACTACATTTTATAGATTTTCTTCTGACACCCTGGTAGGTGAAGGAAAATCTGCAAATATGGTTTAGTAAAATCTATTTTCTAAATCATGGTAGATCTCCAGATAGACAAAGCTCTGGTATAAGTGGACAGACTAGGTACTCATGTCTTGAATTAATCTGGTTAAGATTATCTTTGACCTTAGAGCATTACTGACATTGTGGCAGAATGTAATCATGCCATAAATTGAAGTAGCTTTTACCTGCCTCAATTAAACCTAGTGGGCCACTGGGGTTTCAACAGAAGAGCCTCAAGTAGGTTTATCAATAGAAATCCTTGACTTGCGAACCTGTCTTCCACTAGGCTGTCAGGGCACAGTGATGCTCACCATAACCTATTTAGACTTGGGCAATGGATACTAGAGTTCTGTTCCTGGGTCCATGATGCAAGGCCTCTTGGATGAAGGTAGTAGAAACGTAGAAAGGGCCAAACAAAGGAACACAACTCTCTGCATGGTAAGGCCATCAATTTGTTTTTACAAGAATGTCAGCTTTGCAAGTGTTTGTGGAAAACACAAAATTATGCCAGTTGAGTGAAAAGAAAACCTAGCACCTGTTTGACAATCAGTCCTGACTACAATGTATTTGACATAGCGGTACATGTACTGTAGGTGGGGAGATACATGGCAGACAAGTGTGGGTTTCTAGATATGGATGCAGTCCTCTGCCAGACTTTTGACTGAACCGGCAGCTGTGTGCCGCCAGCCACATCTTAAATGTGAGCCCTAGTCATTTAAGAGTATTCACATGGACTCATGTGGTTTATGGGGCTAAACTCATGGGCTGTTATGAGAGGTAAATCAGATTGGACTGTTGTATACTGAAGATGTATGACTGTGTGGGGTGTCAAAGCTCTGTTTCTTGCAGTGAAAATATTTTACACAGCTTTTGATTTGGATAATATTTCGTCTCTGATATTATTGCTTAGTGGATCTTTCAACTGTTTACTATTTTTAGTAGCACATGGTTTTTACACATACTACTTTTGAGTAATAGCACAACCACAACCTGCATTGCCATTTCAAAGGTGATGGCACACATTTATTTAGGCGCATGCCACTGGAAACTCAAATGACCTCTGAGAGTAGGACTGTAGCCTCTACTGTGATGGAAAATATTCCAGTCATGATTATTCTGGAACTCAGTGTCTCTTTTCCTGATGATACTTTACCCACAGCAGGGACAATTCAACCTCATTGTAGATTGCCTTCAAAACTTTCTCAAAGCTTTTGCAGATAAATGAGACCTAACCATTAAATAAATCAAGTATGCTTAGTGACTCCCCTGTTAATCTCCCAGAATTATAATAAACTATTTGAAACTGTGAGTAAAGGGATAGGTTTTAATAAGAAGATACTATCCACCAGAGTTTGCATCACCCATTCTTTACCTCAGCACTAGAGATGTAGGATATTTCGAGTACTATTTCCTATCTCTACTGTTCATCTCCCACCATAGAAAAAAACCTTTGCAAGGAATGGTGCAGTTTTGAAAGTGTATACTTACAGTCAGGACTTCAAATATATTTATATTGAAACAATAAGTGTAAACTCTGAGCTCCTCCTCCCCCCTATATCGGTGATGCAAAGTGTTAGCTGAAACTGAGGCTCTCGAATGTCTGAAGCTTTGCTCCACAGAAGCATCTGTGTGTGCTTTTGCCCCCCAACAGCAGATGCTCTAATTCTCTCTTCTTTCTGCCCACATCCTTTTACAGAGGAGCTGGTTTGAGGAGTTAGTGATGTCAGGGTAGAGATGGGTTAGTAGCAGATTTGGTTTCTAGACAAAGCAGTGCTGGTGTGGCTTGAAGCTCCATCACCAGGTTTGAGTTGAGTGGAATTGGGCTTTGACAGTTGAGAAAATGCTTTGATGAGCAGCAAGAGCTGTAACTGCTGCTCTGCCTTCTGACTTGGATATGGATGGGTTCATTGCAGAGTCAGTGAGTCTGGTGTATGAACTGGCAATGAACATGAACTGGCAATGAACAATGAAAGTATTTTCTGCACTGCAGCACACTGCATAATTATCTGAAGTGCATACTATTAATAAATCAGCAAGATAGCAAACTCCAAGATTAGTGCAAAGAGCAAAGTGAAACAGTTTATTGTCTTACTGGTGCCTCAACAGGATATTGCCTCTATCAGAGACTGGTCGATGCCTAATTGGGATGTATCAGCCTTCAACAAACTGACAGAATGCATACCCCCGGTTTACAAGTTTTATCCCCACTATTCACTTTCCGGTGAACAAAAAGGAGCCATAATCAGCCTACATACTTATTTTGAAATGAGATCAAGCAGTTTGTGGTTGTTTGGGCGCCAAAAGTTTCATAACTTTTCAAAACATTTGGTCCAGAGCTTCAAGGGACAAACAGCAAAAAGTATTTGACCTGCAGTTCTACAGTGGAGTAGTGTTTTTTGACAGAGGGCCATATGTATCAAACTCAGACTTTGCGATTCTCAAAATGCGATTTTTAGCACATCGCATTTTGAGAATCGCAATACCCGATGTAAATAAAAGTTTGCTAATATTTAGCGATTCTCAAAAATTCGTAGAACTTAATGCAAGTACCAAAATTGCGATTCCTTAATTAGGAAATCGCAAATAAGGAATCGCAAATTGGCGAATCTGAAATTCAGGTGCAGCTTGATGGCATCACAGTCAGGAAGTGTGACTACCTATGCTGCACCTGAGTTTCAGAAGCAGAGTGAGAGCTGGAACGAGGGGTGAGGCACCAGTGCACTGCTACAGAGAGAGGAGAAATGGCCACACAGGATAATCAGCAGGGGAAAACAACCAGGAAGAGAAAACAGAAGTGAAAGGGAGCTGGAGGTGCTCATCCAGGAGATGGTGGTGAGCCGTGCGCTGCTATTTGGGAAAAAATCCCTGCGTGTGCCAGAGACCCGCAAATGCAGAATCTGATCTGACATACAGGAAAAGGTCAACTCCATTGGCGTCACCCACTGCAGCGTAGAAGACCTGCGATAACGCTGGTATGGTATGTGCCAGCGATCCAAGGAAAAGGTTGCTGCCAGGCTGGAGGAGGCAAGAAAGACCAGTGGTGGGATTTCCACTGCCACTGATTCCAGACCACTGGAGGAATTGGTCAAGGGGACCCTGCTGCCAGAGAGTGTAAGTAGCGTGGCAGACCTTGACAGCTCCGAACCCCCAAGACCCCAGACCTGGTAAGAGGCATGCCATCACACCCCTGATACCTCCCTACTTCACCCACACACCCAGGAGAGACCCAGGCACCCAACAGAAATGCAAGTCCAGTGCATGCATACTAGCACACACAGCAATGCATTATGGGAGATGTAGTCACATGCACCAAACAGTGGCGCAGTGACACCCAGCAAGCGTCAATCAGTATGTGTGTATCAGGAAAGGCAAAATATAGACAGTTAGGACCCATGTAACTCCAAACAGTGTAATTTATTTCATGCCAAATGCAAGGCAGGACACCAAATTAATGTGTGCATTTACGTCCACAGCACCCCCAGAAACACAGGGACTGATGGCAGGAGGGCACGGCAGTCCACAAGCCCAGCTGCAGCAGGAGAGGACACGGTCTTCAGAGGGCTTGAGGGCAACATGCTGGAGGTACAGTGCCTGCAGGCAAAAACAATAAAATCAATCCAGCGCCAAATGAGAGTTGGCTTCAAGGGCCTGACGGGTACCCTGGAGGCACTGTGAGCTCAGATGCGAGAGGACCATGCAGCCAGGTGCAGGGAGAGACATCGCCTCCACACATGCCTGGACTTGTATACAAGGACCGTTAACCGCCTGTCTTCTGCCACCTCAGTGCTGTCACGTCGTTACATTAGCATGCAACATGAGTTGGCACACTGCAGCAAGGACTCGGCCAGGGGACTAAAACAGGTCACATGTGCGTGGGACCAGCTGGAGCCCTCAGCTCACTAGAGGAGGATGGGCAATCAAGCAGGAGCAGCATCACTCCACCCCTCCCACAGGACAGGCACCGTAGTGAGCATCAGGGTAGGGCTGCCGATGCTTCAGGAGAGGGCACTGTGCACTCTGAGTGAGGGGCTATGAGCCGTCAACGCCGACGTTGAGGTTCCCTGACTACCACATGGCAATGGGTGAGTTAACCCATTGCACACAGCCCCATGTTTATGTTTTTTTTTCACTGTGTTCAACATGTGCGGGACATTTAGACCAACAAAGTGTGCAATACAGGCTCTGTGATGTTAACTTTGATAACTTTCCTGGGCATAAGGAAATAAAAACAGTCTTGCACCAATCTGTAGCATTGTGTCATCATTACTTACCTAGAAATAGTTCTGTGTGATCTCATCTCGCCTCTGGCGCCAGAGAGCCGCACCAATCACAACAGCAGGCCCCTCCTCATCTGATGATTTCAAATCTGTGAGTTCCACTGGGGTGCCTTTCCTGGTGGAGATGTTGTGCAGCATGGCACACGCAACCACGATCTTGCAACAGGTCTCGGGGCTGTACTGCAGTGCCCCTCCACTCTTATGTAGGCAGCGGAAATGGCTCTTGAGTATTACAAAAGTCCTCTCAATAGTAGAGCGGGTAGCTGTATGGGCACTGTTGTACCTCTGCTCCCCAGCGGTGGCAGGATTCAGGTAAGGAGTCAGTGTGTAGTCACGGACAGCATACGCACTGTCACCTGTAGAGTGAGAAGAATCAGGTTAAAAACTGTCATGCCACTGCTGCGCTTCACTGGTGTGCCCTTTTTACCAATGTGTTTACCTTGTAAGTACCCATCAGCAAATTCACCATTTGTGAGTCGTTGGTGAATCCCACTGTGGCGGAAGATGAGTCGTGGGTGCTGCCTGGGTATTTTGCTACGATGTCAGTGATTATATGCTTAGCATTGCACACTACCTGTATGTTCAGGGAATGGTAGGACTTGCGATTCCTGAACACATACCCGTTCTGAGAGGGTGGGGATATAGCGACATGGGTCCCATCTATGCAGCCAATGACATGGGGGAATTGTGCAATCTGATAGAACTCCTGCTAGGTTTGCTGTTGTTGTGTGCTGGGGAATTGGATGTGGTGATGCAGCCTCTGTACCATTGCATCAAGGAACGCATGGAAGAAACGCGACAGCGCACTCTGAGAGACCCCTCCTGCTGTGGCTATCACCCCCTGGAAACTCCATGATGCCAGTAGGTGCAGTGAGCACAAGACCTGTACATGGGTGGGGATGGTGTGTGTGTCCTGCGTGTGGGGTGTTAAAGTATGGGTTTGTTATCTGCTATTAAGTACAGGATGCTGTCTTCATCCAGCCTGTAGTTTACATGGATCTCCTCCTCAGTCCGCTGGAACAGGGTGATGCGCGCTCTGAAGATCCTTTCCTGGCGTCTCCTTCTCTGTGCAGCAGCTCTGATTCGCAACCTCCTGGCTATCACATACATCCCAGCCATTGTGGAAAAGGCCTGTGGCATTGTGGGACTCTTTAAATAGGTTGCACCTGGTTACCACCTGCTCAGACTTGGTGGTAATTGCGATTAGCAAATTTGCAAATTTCGGGAATTCTCAATTTGCGATTTTTTTTTTTTCATGCATTTTGATTTGCGAATCCGCAATTTGACATTCCTTATTTGCCATTATCGCTATTTGCATGCCTGAAATAGCGATTCTGCAAATTTATTCGCAGAATTGATTTCTCTCAAAACTGATAATCTCTAATTTTGCGATTAGCAATTTTGCGAACGCTATGGCTCTCGTACATCGGGTATCCCTGTTTTGGTATCACAATCACCTTTTGTTTTGCGATTCGCAGTGTTTGCGATTGCAAAACAGCTTAATAAATATATGGCCCAAAGTCCCTTTTTGGATTGGAAACCTTTTTGAACTTCCACATTTTCAGACCTTGGCCGGACCAATCTACTCGGCATGTCCGTTCCATGCTCAATTGCTGTCAGCCTCAAACTGGATCTTGATCCCTGTCCACCATATCCACTGACTACCATTGACACTTAGAGCTTTTTAACACTTGATTCACTTAACATACCACGTTCTTCTTAATGGATTTTTGTTATTTAGGTGCCATTTTGCTTATTACATTTTGCTCTAGTTTTCTAAATCAGAGTGGGGTACTTATTGTGTTGTGTTTTTGACTTTTTAACTTTTTCAAGGGATGTTCTAGCATTGCATTTTCTGAATAGTCAGAGAAAACATATCTTTACATTTCTATATCAGGGTTATAATATTAGAAAATGAACAAATGTTTCTCCACTAATCTCAGTACAGGGACAGAAACCAAATAACATCAAACTTAAGTAAGTAAAATGTTTCAGGGCACGCTAACCATGTGTACAGCATCTAGCAGAATCAACGCTCTTTTCCTTCTCTCACTGCCCCTGCCAGTGACTAAATACAAATGAATCAGTGGCATAACATTAGCCCCTGTAGCCCTCCCAGTGCTGCCCCCCCCCTCCGGCACCGTGCACAGATGGCGGGCACCCAGTCTGAGAGTTCCTGACTGGGCCCGAGGGGCAGGCCTTGCTGTACTTTGCAGGAGGGCACCCTCAAATTTCGTTAGCCGCTGACATGAATATGAAGGGCAGCGATAGAAGTCTAGAAAAGGGAAAGTTTTCAGAGTGAACAAAGACAGGGAGTATCAAAAGGTTTTATAGAGATCAACAAGACAAAGAAACACCATAAGCAACTTGTCATAAAGAAGGCTAAGCAACCCTGTAACAGTAAAAGGATTTAATATCCCAATCTCTCTGTATAATCAACTCCCAGAATTTCAAGGAGAGACTGGAATTTCCTGAAAAACAAACACATGAAAATAAGTATCTAAAAATATAAGTGCACTCACTCCTTTCTGTATACTTTGAGCAACTACATCAAGTAAGTAAGTTTATTTATTAGACAGTTGTCCATAAAACATTCTCAGATGACAATGAAGATCATAAAAAATCCTAACTACCCAACGACCCCAACCCACTATAGTTGATCATTAAAACTCTGTTTTACAGTCTGTAAAAGCCGAGCAGTTCCAACAGCGACATCTAGATAACGCATTTCTGTCAACAGCTCCACAACTTTTATCCTATGGACGACACCATATTGAAAAACAGAGGTCTTAAAAACTTCTAATCTGTCCCATTCATATGTCGGGTCAAGCGAAAAAACCTCTCCTCCGTACAAACCCAGGGGAGGTATCTTCCCCTCATAGGCCCTTAATAATGGGAATACAGGCTCACAGAGGTCAAGGGCTGCTGTAATTGCCCAGTGATCACTACCCTCATATTTTGCCACCTCAAAATCCTTTAAAAGGTTGAAATGACAAAGAGATGTAAATATGTAATCAATAGGGCCTAAAGACTGGCCCTGCCAAAACGTTGCTTCTGCTTGCGAATCATTGTTTTTTCATCCATTTAAATAAATCAAGCCATGATTCGCCAGCCATTGACTCAGTATTTTGGCTCCTTTTTAATGATGCCAGAAGGGACCTTCCTCCAGATGCAGGTCTGGCTGAACAGGGAAGAGACAAGCGTTGATGTCCCCGGCCATTATTATCACTGCTTCCGAATATTTTGCTACCAGACGCTGGAAGGGAGATTCAAATAATTCCAAACACAAATTCATTTGTCGGTGGTATGCTTTGTGAATATAAACATTTATAAGTAGAAAGTATCTGATAGTGCTGTTAGCAGATCCATTTCTACCACTGAAAATTGGAGGCCACTTGATAAACCTAAACTTATGACCTCCAATGAGCTTTTAATGCTCTTGGTGGATAAAAGTGTTAGGACACCCGTGGATGTTTTTCCCCTACCCCGGCTCCTGCCTTTACTATTCAGTACCACAAAGCCTTGTACTGGCTGGTCCTCCCTCAACTAGGACTCCAGAATAAATACCAAGTGAAAGAGTTTCAAACTTTCCCCCTATTCACCACGGTTCCTCAGGCGTTCAAACCCATGGATATTCCAACTCATGATTCTCAGGTTTGGAGAGGACCCCTCATTCTAAGAGTGACTAGGTCTGGTGCTTTGGTCACCCTCCTCCTAAGCATACTGTAAGGGGAAAAACCTATTAATCCGCGCCCATACTGGCTGCTTAGGCTACATGAGAGGTCTGGCTTTTACTATAACCACTCTTAGATCATTAGGTGGCTGGTTACTTTGCCACGTACATTCACAGCTTACGGGCAAATTATATGGTATATACTGCTCCCATTGGGTAGTGGTTACACCGCTGTGCATACTTAAGATAGCTGGAGGAATAATGTCCAACTGGGGGATTAATGGTGGCAGACTCTTTTTTAAAGGGCATGAAGCTTCTAGTTCTGCCTTAGCTAAGTCTTCTTCGGCCTTTAACAATAGCTGCGCAATACAAGGCGAGATGAAGGAGATTCTAGGGACTTCTCTACCTTGTTTGCCAAGTTAAAACCAAACCGAGATTAAGTACTGCAAAGAGATCCCTGAACGACAGGAAATTTGATGCAGTATATGGAGAACTTTTGAGCGATTTAAAGGTCGGAGTTTCTTAGCTTTTTTCTCCCTGCGGGTGAAATCCAACATAAGCTCTGACATCACCAACTGCGAACTGAGGAGGGATTCAGGAGGAGAAGGGGATTCTTTATACGATTTATTATTTACAGTGGAACATATCACCCAGAGTGAGGGAGTGGGGTCTGGGCTACTTTTAGGAACAGATTTTACCTCTGATTTTACTTTTTTGTGTGAGGATGCATCAACAAATCTACCACCCAGAGACCTAAAAAATTGACCTTTGGAGCAAACACCAATACTAGCCATCACTTTTGTACTGGGGACCTTCTTTTTGTTTAAACATTGGGCATAAGACCCAAGTAGGCCATTACAAGTACTTGCCCCCTGTGCAAAGGGAAACCTAGGAGAAAAATTCAAAGGATTTACGTGATGGTGTTTTTTCTGCACAATCATAGGGCATTCTGAAATATAAACAGATACTTCCGTATTTGATTGACTTTCAATTTCCCCTGACAAAGCACTATGAGCTGCCCCCTGGTTCTATGACCATTACTGCAGCGGGTACCTTACTGACCATAATTTTGCCCCCATTATTTTTAAAATGATGTAATTCATGCCGAATATCTTGAAAACATTTTGACTTGTCCACTTGATTTGACTTTGACATCAGCGTTTCCAGGATCCCATGTTGAGTGGTCTGCATTAGCAACATTATATCTAGCAAAGATGACGACTTGGTAGACTGAATCGTGAGGGACCTTTCTTGGTATCCGAAAGTAGAGTTTGATTCCCCGACCAGGGAAGCCTTATAAGGTGAAGAAATAGCTTGATTTGGTTAAACTTCACTGCAATTCGGCTGGGAAAGTTCTGACTCATCAGAACTAGAAGGTGCTAAAAAAGCGTCTAAGCGGGGTGACAAGGACAACCTTGGACCCCTGCTAACAGACGCACTTATAGCCTGGGAAGAAGACACTGAAAGGTTGGCTATTTGCTCTTCATCCATTATTGCACACAGAACATCTGCTGCTCGTAGGGAGTCTTGAGCCATGCATCCGACAGCGGTCAGACTGTATTATTGAAATGTTTAAGGACAAAGTTCCTTATTGAGGTAACAAGTGGTGAACGTGAACCTTCCTCAGTTGATAAAACACTTTGATCAGGATGACCAGATACCTTCTTCCCTCCTGTTTTCCTCCTTTTACAGACTCTCCCATGCAATTTACTTTTTGGAGCACTAGTGGGGCTCTCTTACAGTGGAGCAGCAGAGGAGATGAATGGGAGGAGGTATTCATTACTGAACCAACAATAAAAAATAAAATGTTGTGATGCAGAAGATTATACTTACCTCCGTCTTGAGCTTGCCCCCGACTGCCGCCGACTCGTCCACTTTCTGCAAAGAGTATTTGCACTCCCTCAGTGATTGCTTTAGACTCCCTTCCTACTCACAAGGATAGAGGAGTAGTAATCTTCATCCAGACTCTGGGAGAAAGTACTAAAAATAGATGATAGATGATCAGGGCTGAAAAATAAAAACTGAAGCAAGACTTCACGTTGATCCCGGGGCTCCTTGGGCTCACTGTGCCTCCATGGGCTCTGAGCAAAAAAAAATGGCCAGCCAAAACCAAGAGTAAGAACGAGGCATAACCACCAATCTCCTATCGCACCGCCAAACCCCTGGGGGAATAAGACACAGCAGGGAGTGGAGCCCCCTTGGCTGCCCGACAACAGATGCCCAACCACAAGACACCACAAATCACCTGGCCAAAGCTGCAGAGCCCTAGATAAAATATTCACATTTTTAAAAGTTTGGAGAGTTGCCCAAATGTCCGGAGTAAACACTCAAGGTACCACCAAGGCACCGAACCAGGTACGGTCTCCGCCAACTTGGGGTGCAGTCACTTTGCACTGCACGACCGTGTGAGCAGGCCTTGAAGTCATACTCAGGTATGGCAAGTCTTCAAGTCCTCAAGTATTTCCCAGTTGGACTACTACTGAGCCAAACTCGGTAGAAGCCTCCGCCTGGACGCCGTCCCAATGCCAACCGACCATCTGCGTCACCAAACACAGTCAACAGAGCAGCAGAGCAACCTGGTCCGGAAGTGGAAGCAGTGGGAGCAGCGAGAGTAGCAGAGGAGCGGTCCAGACAGATGTGCGGCAGTGGGCAAGAAGGCGGCAAGTGACAATTTCCTGAAAAACAAACACATGAAAATAAGTATCTAAAAATACAAGTGCACTAACTCCTTTCTGTATACTTTGAGCAACTACATCAAGATTCATGAGTATTCACTAATTTGTGGAGGATGAGTAAAATTCCTACTTCTCTGAAACCGCAAGTAATAAATACCATTAACATGCTGTTATTCCCTACTTTTACCGTATTTATGTGCATAGAATAGGAACTCTAATACCTTGTGAATGCCAGTCATATATTTATACATGTGTGATATTGACTTCCTAAGAATTCTTCCTGTTACCTCACAGAGATTTTTAAGTAGAACACACAAACCCAATATCATGACTTCACATACTATAAAACAGTCAGATAAATGTTCAAAGAATTAGTTCAAAAGTTATTTTTTTATCAAGACACAACTTTCAAGATTCTCCTTGCAAAGGGTCTTGGCAAGGGACATCTGAGATTAATGTACTGAGGCTCTGGCTGCGGCAACATTGTGGCATGGTTGTCTAGTAAAAGATGCTGAGACCCATGAGGGAAGCAAAACCTGAAGCAACAAGATGGTCGCTGTCACTCTAGACATGAGAGTTTGATCCCCCTGGGATTCATAGTTCATTGCTAGCATACAGCCAGATGCCAAATCCTTCATGTGCCATCTGACTCCAGAACACACTGCACTGTGGATTGACCAGCAGCCTTTACTTTGCTTAAAGTCAATCAATGCAAGTGCTTTGATGTAAACAAACCACATCAAGTGGTACCTCAAGTCTGCTTCCAGACAACATCTTACAAGTTGTGTTAATTCAAATGTTGTTACTTCTACTGCATAATGTTTCCCTGTGTTTCATCATGTGCACCTCAACGTTTCCTTAATGTGTCAGGAACCTTGGTGCCATGTTTACCAAATCTTCTTGATCATTTAGGGTAGTGCGAGAAATTAGTTTGTTGCTTGAGTGGGGTGTTAACCCTTCTCATGCAGCATCCACAATTCTTGTCAGAGTGAACCACAAAAGTCACTGCATTAGCTTTTGTTTATCCCTGCAGTAGATTGGCACAAAAGCATCCGGCCTAACTTAAAGGTACTCTGTATTTATGTAGCACCTCAACATCAATAAAGTGAAAACATTACACAAGACAAACCCTACACCAATTTACAAAAATACAGTAATTTTCAATAAATGATTAGACACCAAAAAACAACAAAAATCCAAACAGTACAACAGGAGTAATTAATTTTTAAAGTTTAAAGTGAAATCAAGTGCCTGAAAAATTAAAGTGCCATCTGCACTTTAGGAGTATTTTGCTACCAGGACATGGACAACTTATTTGCAATGCACCTTGTCCTATGGGCTACCGAGGGCTTACCTTAGGGGTGACATGTGTAATAAAAGAAGAGTTTTAGACTTGGCAGGGGGGTTTTATTGCCAGCTCGAGTTGCCATTTTAAACTGCATTCAGGCTGCAGGCCCGCTAGTAGCATTTTATATACAGGCCCTGGGTATTATGGTATACTACTTTACTAGGACTTGCGGGTAAATTAAATATGCCAATCAGGCATAAAATAATCTGACCATGTTTTAGGCAGTGAGCACAAGCACTTTAGCATTTGTTACCAGTGGTAAAATGCACAGTCTTAAAGGCAAAGAATGCCTCAATTCAGCAAAATAGGAGGGTTGAAGGCAACAGGTTTGCAGGTGATCCTGCAGAGAGAAACAAGACCAACACAACCCCCTCCTAGACAAAAGCCTGTGGGATATTAATCAATACCTTGATAGGCAATGCCCCTCTACTGCAAAGGCCCTTGTCAGTTATATGCACATCAAAATTGATTTGGATTCCTCTGTCTACACTAAACAGAGACACTGAACTGACCCATGGAGAACCATTCTACTCATCCGTGGACCCAATCTGTGCAGCACCTAACCTTAATTTGCTCACAGGTGCATCCTAGTAGGCAGACAATACCACCATGGCCAACAAAGTGATGCAGCCCATTTGACACCTTAGATCAGACTTCAGCCCTGAACCCAAGAAAAACTCTGCCCATATGGACAGCAACCAACAGAGGCCGCTGACAGCTTTCAGTATCAAGTCCCAGGTCTCAGACTAACCAGGGGTATCAGACATCTGAGAGCTGTCAGAGTAGGGGACAACAGCCAAGGTGTTTGGCACCACCCCACCATTCTTCCACTCTCATTTCGACCAGTCCTGGGTGGAAGTTCAAGGCCTGTCCACCAAGGCTGAAGAGATGCCTGGTGAGTCAGGACTACCAGAGGGGACCACTCTCCCCATAAGGATGCCTCACTCTGTCTGTGACATGCAGGGTTTTGCCTAGTGGAGGTCTCCAGCCCTCTGTCCCTGTGACAGAACATGGAACACCTCCCAGCCAGAAGTGGTCTCTCCAGGGTCAGTTTTAGGGAGCTTTGTTCTCAAAGCTGGCAACCCCTGACCAAGTAGTCCTCTCATTTTTTACTGTTTCCACCTCCTGCACATGGGCATCTGTACTCACCCTGTGGGATTAGTAGTCCCAGAAACCTGAGTTTTTACTCCCCTTGGACGGCTGCCCCTCCCATTTCAGCTAACATTGGTAGCAATTCATTAATCAGAATGCAGTCACAGGGCATTTTGGGACTCACTATGACTTTTCTAAGGGTCACCACTCCACCCCATTCTAGGGTTATGAGAGCCATTGGGTGGACGAAGTCCTTCCCAAGGGCCTGACACACTACACACCTGCCCGGTGTAATGTTCTGGGTCAACCAACCTTTCCACCACCATGGTCTGGCTGGCACCGGTATCCCCCACAGCAGTGACACAGATCCTATTCAGTGTGACCTGATGGAAGTGATCACTCCCACCCTCAGGGATCACTACCCTTCCCTCTGAGTCTATCTCCCAACTAAGGGAGACTAAGGCATGTTCTACCATCTGCCCCTGGGGGTTACTTCTCCCGAAGGATACACTGGCCACTCCTGTAGAGTTCCCACCAGTGGGTGGTTTATTGGTTCAGAGCAGGTTCCCATGCTTGTGCCACTACTGCGAGTAAAGTACAGAGGTTGGAAACACCACTCATCAGAACTTCTCCTACTATTCTGGGAAGGGGTGTGGCTATCTATTAGACCTAGCCCTTTTTGCAGGTTTATCTCCAAACACTTTGTCTTTTGCCTCCTATTTTTATGACTCAGTTTTATTGGCTATAGGATTCTGGGTGCTTTACCACTGCTGATCAGTGCTAAAGTGCATATACTCTCTATATAAATTGTGAGTTTGTTTGGTTATCCATGTGGGCATATTTGATTTACTGGTAAATCCCTAGTAAAGGGCACAGAGTGTGCCAGGGCCCATAAATCAATGCTACTAGAAGGCTTGAAGCACTCGTGGTGCCACCAACGGGAGAAGCCCTACAAATGTGTCTCAGACCTACCACTGTTGTGTCTGCGTGCTCAGTTTGTAACTGCCATGTTGACCTGGCATGTGCACCCACTTACCAGGCCCAAACCTTCCCTTTCCTTACATGTAAGGCACCCATACGGAAGGCCCAAGGTACCCCCGTAGGCAGGGTGCAGTGTATATGAAAGGTTGGACATGTACTGGTGTGATTTACATGTCCTGATAGTTAAATACTGTGTATTTCGATTTTCACAATTGAAAGGCTGTCTGTTCCATTGGATAACATTGAAGCTGCTGCACTGTAATATAGTTACATGTGTAACTTTCAATAGGGACAAGATACAAAAAATGTAGGTTAGGATCTCTGAACTCGGAATTTAATAATCCACCTTTTAGGAACAGTAGTTTTTAAATTGTGTGTTTTAGAAAGTGGGCATTTTCTTGCTTTAGTATACTGTGTACCTCTGCTTGTTTGTGTTTTTACCGTCTGGTTTTGGAGTGACAGGAGCTATAGATGTGCATTCATTCTGGACAGTCACAAGGGGGGTTGAGGTGTGTCCTGGCTTGACTGGGTGACTCATCGTTGGGCTGAATAGACATGATCCGTATTTAGAGTGGTGGAAGGAGTTTTGCTAGCACCTAAATAGGCTGTCTCCTTTGCACAATGCTGTCTCCACCCCTTGTGGTCATGCATGTACCAGGGAGGATAGAACTGGTTTGGAAAGAGCTCAGAGACACTGCCACAAAGAGAAAAATAAAGAAATGGGGTAGAATGATGAGACCTTAAACCCCAGAACTTTATATTACTTCAAGAGACAAGAAGATCCTTCCAAGAAGAAGAGAAGACGAACTGTGTCAGGAGCACTCCCTTGTCTGTTTGAGGGGTGGGTTGGCCTGCAGTCTATGGTAGAGGAAAACAACTGACTCTTTTTGCCCTTCTGTGGTTGGTATCCTGCTTGGAAAGAAATCTCCAAGGGCTTGTGTGTGCTTGCTTCCTGTTGGAAGTCTCAGGGAGATAAAAGACTTCTGGACAGATCCTTGCTGGATCTAAATGCAAGCAAAAGCAAGAAGGAGCGGCGGCACGTTTTCATCTATGAAGCCTATGGCTGCAACCTAACCCGCTCAACCCCAGTAATCTGTGACTTGGGGCTGAGCTACACTGCATGGCAGCTGCACTGCACATTCGTGGGCAGCAACATGGGGATGTTTGGGAAGTAGGAGGCTCCCAGTGAGGTCTTCCAGTTGCATACCTTTGGGTGCACTGGAAACGTGGGATTACCAGGCAACCTCCAAGAGAAGCACAAAAGCGCTGTGGCAGCCGAAGGTACGAAGGGGTTATTGGTGCACAATGATAGCTGGTGATTCATGTGCAACCAAACTGCTTTCATGTTCTGAAATTGATATATGACATTTAAAAACATGTCTTACTGTAAGAAATGCATACCATGTACTGTATTGGTGTTTTATTATGTTTATATAACATGAGCAACTTATATGTATGTGCTTTAGTGAACTAAATGTTGTGTTTATGACAATTACCTAGTGGCAACGTGATTCTTTTGATTGTGGTGTAATGTGTTTTACATATTACACAAAGTGATATTTCTACATAACCTTTTGTGGAGAGTTTTTGGTTGGATTTTGTGTGTCACTGTTGTGTGTGCACTTGAAATAACTCTATCAGGTTTTCATTTAAATCACCAGTTATTATGCATGGGATGTTATTATATTGCTCAATTAGAGTTTTGACATCACCAAGGATTGGAACAAGAATGGCTGAAACCTTCATCTTGGCAGGTCAATAAATTTAAATAGATAAGAATCGATCTCTAGTTGTGTTTTTACCAGTATTGCCAATGTATGATTTGAAGTTGTTCTGATCTTACTGATATCAAGATTTGATTTATTATTTATTGTTAATATATGTCTGATTGATCAGCCAATCTTGGCCTTTGTTGTCTGTTTCACATGTGATGTGAAGCTTGACAGATTCACATTTTTGTCTTCAAGGGTTTTCTAATGTAGTGGTAATTCAAAATTTAATGATTTCAGATTTTTGCAGTGCATGTTAAGTTGATTCCAGCAATATTCAATGATTTCATTTTTCTGTCCCTTGTTATTTAACGTATTCCACTCAATAATGCTAGCAAAATGGCTGGCCACTACCAGGATGTTATTGTTAAAATATCTTCCTATTGGTATCTGATTGCTTACAGGCTCAAATTGAACAAATATGGGGGTGTTATTTTTACTTTCGACCAATAGAGTAGAGATTTCCCAATCTCCTCGATCATCCCTTCTGGCCTAGATATTGGAACTGATCTGTTCAGAGGACCATGCAGTCCTAGTTCATTCTGCATTTGAATAAGATCTCATTAGATCTAACAATGACATTTCTTTGAGTTTGGTGAAAGAGCTCATTATTTTTAATATATACTCCCTGTTCTGAGTATCTTTTATTTTATTTATTTATTATTTATATGGCGCACAAATCATCCCCTAGGGGATCTCTCGGTGCCCGGAAAGCAGGCATCTTTATGCAGAATTATTCAATTAATTAGCCATGGACGCCTCTTTATTTATAAAGTGGCATACATTCTAAGGATGGGTCCTCCATAAGTGAGTGCATACTCATTGCAAACTTAGCATTTCTGAAATGAGTCTGACCATGGATTCTCTTTCCATTGTATACTTTTGGTATAATTAAACCAATTTCGAGCCAATCTTTTTTGGGTGGGAGATATTCTGAGTATACAATCTTGAGAGTTGATTAGACCCAATGTATTTGCTGTAACTGATCTGGCAGCATTTTCTCCCACAAATTGGTGTTCAGTAGCACTTGGGTTACATATTTGATCAACTTGAAGTAGGAGTCCTTCACTAGCACATTGCAATATTTTGGTCATTAGTGTTGACAATTCTTTTGATTTCAGAATTTAACACTTCTTGAGCCATTACAGCTCAATGTTCATCAGAAATTCTTTGCAATATTCTTTTTGATTGGTATTAATGGTATCTTCAGTTATTGAGTTTGATACTTCATAAGCCATATCGGCCCCAGGCAAATCTGAATTCTGCAATAAAGAATAAGAAGTACCTTTGTCTACAGGGTGGGATATTGTGATTTATACCGGCCACCATAGGGCCTTCTTATTGGTTACCCAATGTGGTGGAATGGCTCGTGCTAGTTGATTTTACTCCTGAGGAATTAGGGTATAGTATATTGGATGCATCTTGCATGATGGTTTTAAAATTTTTGGCATAATAAAGCTGGTAGTAATGCCAGAGGCATTTTGCTCTTTTGCGCTCTTCAAATTGAGTTTTCAGCCTCCTCAATCGTATTTAACTACTATAGGTTTGAAAGGGTGCAAGTTTGATTGATGTTCCTTAAACATCGCCAATTGTACAAATTTTCATAGGAACTAACTGGTGCAAATCAATTATATAATTTATTCTAGTCAGATTGTTTACATTATTTGTTAAAAGTGTCATTTTTCCATCAATATTTGTAAACATTTTGTTGGTATTATTAATTTAAGCTGCTTCAGATTGAAAGTTTTTTAACATAATAACCTGCTCCCCAATAAGGCTAGACGGGGCTTCAAGGGTATCAACCATTTTTAATAGATTTGAACTTATTGCACTTATGGATACAATGTACAGGATAAACTGGAGCAGTTCTTTCATCATTAATATTGGAGACAAAGGGGTGAGATGTTGTTGGAACCTTTTCTTCCCCTACATTCAATGGAGATGATGGACGGATATTTGAATTTGAGATGATTCCATCAATGTCGATCAAAATGTTTGTATTATCCAAGGAGCTCTCTAGATGATCCTGTCCAAATTCTGAAATATTTGACGGGTTTATATTACGTACCTAAAACTGGGTTTGACTAAGAAGAGAATCAGCGTATGTAGATGGAGAATTGCCCTATCAGTCATTCCCCATATATAAAATCATTCTCTCTTGCACCCTATGCATATTGATGTTATCAATGATGTCATAGAACATGTCATGAGTAATGTAACATGTGAGGTAGTTGGGAGTGCATGGCTAGGGTGTAAGCAATAACTACTTTAGGCCACAAGATATAGTTACTGGTAAATTTCAATGTTTTGTTTGTTTAATTTTCACCTAATTATAACATCCCTTTAACCTTAACTTTTTTCAGGGAATTTCCATTTTTTTATCATAAAGAAGGATGTTCAATACTGTGAAAGACATGGGTTTGGGCACAGGATGCGGCCAGAACATAATGTTCATTAAGAGCTGTGGGGGAGCTCTTGGGACCCCGTGGCTCTAACCAGCTTTCCTGGCAGAAGCCTCGCAATTAAATTATTGGTGGGTGCCCCAATGTCTACTAAGTTACTCTAGCCACAATGGTCCCTTGGGACTCTCTTTGCAAACGATGGCAACTGTTCTACTTCAATTTGCGGTATCCTTGATTAAACAATCTATTCCATAGTTGAAGTTAATACAATATAAAGGCCTTCTTTATGCAAAATGAATCATTTGTATACATTCCAAACATCACATAAGTATAAAAATACAATTGCCATATATGATTCAAAAGTGCAAATGATCTGGTGAAAAAGTACATGATGTGATTATGAAAAATTATCAAAGCAGCTTTAAATAATTGTCCCTGGCCTCTCAGTACAAAAAAGTGAGATACTGTTCACGAACACAGTTTCTTCTATGAGGGGATCCTAAAGTCGGAATTTTGACCCTAGAGTTACTTTCTGGGTATCATCAAAATATCTGAAAATTGCATTACCTGCGAGAGAGAACTCAACAGGCACATTCAGATTCAACGTGTATGTATGTCTTGTCGTAGCTAACAAAATCAACATACATTAGACTCACTACCATAAGCTCTCAGCAAACGTTTCAGTGTATTATTCCAGATTACAATCAAGCAGAGTCCTGTAAAATGACAAGAAAGATTCCATATAGTCAAATATGCAGTGTCCATACTATTTGGACCAAATCAATAATTAATTCATGCGTGCACTGAAGGTGTGTCAGAAATTATCATCCCAAATAGCCACAACCATCACAATTCAATTCAAATTTTGCAGTCACATACACAATGAAATGTGAGGAAATTGTCACTTAGAGGCATATTTAGCAGCTTCTTTGCATCACTTTTGCTCCACGCAACATGATGAAGAGTGACACAACTACAAAGTTAGATTTAAGAAGCCACCCAAGCCCACCTTCTGTGGCCCTGAGTGGCTTCATAAATAGTGAGTATTGCAACACAGGGCAAATCGCTGCTTTGCATTACTCTGCACCAGGGAGGAGTTTCCATGGGCATAGCATGGGTGTAGACCTGGAAATGCACTAGAAACCAACACCTCCCCAGTTCAGAAGTAACTAGGAGAAATATCTTTAATTCTCCTTGTTTTCCCATTTCTGAGTGTACTGCATTCTGCAGCACACGTAGAAAGAGGAAAATGCCAAAGGAGATTTGTATTTGTGCAGGAAGGTGCCCTTCCCTGCACAAAAACAGTCCTCCTTTCAACGCAGGCACCCTTACACCATGGTGCAAGGGTGACAGTGTTAGTACTAGGTATCTAAAAGGGTGCAGGCTCAGGGAAAAAGCCAGGAATACAGCATATTTCCTTTAATAAGGTGCATTCCTGCCCTTTCCCTGTCACACGGCTCTGCATGACTTGCCCCTAAATACAGCTGTTAGCACAATTATAAATGTGCATCAGCATTTTAAGAAATGGTGTTCGGCCAGACAGGTTACACATTGTTCCGCGTTCACATGCAATAACGAATGCGGATGATTTGACAAAGGGACGCAGAGCATCATGGTGCCTCCAGGTAAGTTGTGCCCATGAACTAGACTGTGTGAGGTAACGGGGTCCTTTATTAATCATGTTTACAACATGCCCAAAACACTTTGAAGTTTCATTGTAAAACCCCATTAACGATGACTGGGCTTCTTTTATGTGGGTCACTTGATTTCATGACCAGAGGGGTCCGGTTAGAACATCCATGTAAACACCTTGATGTTTACTTGTAAAATCCTGTAAATAATGACCAGGTGGTTCCATATGAGCATCTTAAAACAAGACTTTCGGGTGGCCCCATATAGGAGCAATTGTTTTTTGGCCTAGGTACCAAACATTAGACTACAGACTATTGCCCATCTAGTAACATATGTAGTTTTCCATCCTTTTAAGGTAAAGGGAGGCATTAGAGGAGTGTAGGCCACTTATAGCACACAGTTAGAAAGCTTATTAGCTTCTACGTTTGTCTCATTAATTTTATTGAAACCAGATCTCATCTGGATTAGAGGTATGTGAGATATTTAACCACACATACAATGGTATTATACAGTATTTATACACTCGAGTAATTGAGGTATATATTCCCCTTGTAGTCAGTAGGAGGTTTAAATTGTACAAGCCCTATACTATCAACAGGTTAATCAGGTAGCTTTTCAAGTACCATATGTGACAGAAATTCAAATATACTAATGACTCCCCATCAGTAAGAGGTAGGATTTATGTTACATTGATTGCATGGAACCATACAGATTGAGCAACTATGGTTATAAATTGGAGAACTGATTTATTGTGTCTCCTCATCTATTCACCTGCAGGTTCTGGATATACTTCCCAACCTGCAAAACATTCTTATTGATGGTGGGTCTATACCTGCTCCGAACCAGTGGCATTAGAAAGGTTGTTGTCTTCACTGGTGACTCCATTTGTTAAGTGACAACCAGATATGGAGTACCAAGTATGTTGGATATAATAAATGAAATGCAATGACCATTGTAGAATAGGTTGGAAGAATGACACTGGAGTGTGATGTGTAAATCAGCTAAACCCTAGTCCTGCGTGCAGTGTGGTGCAATTTGTCTATTTGTATATAAAAAAGGAAAAAGTTGTTTTCCATCCCTGTGATGGTTAGATTTTATGACTCCTGTACATCAGACGTCATAATGTAATTAATAATTGATGTTTCTTGATATTGCTTGTATGTTCATATGTTTTTATTTGATAGTTATGCAGGATTTTTAACATATTAATATTCATATGACGGAAATTTATAATTAATGTCTCGAAGAAGTTGGTAGTAACTCCCATTATTCACCAAAACGCTCAAAGTATTTGTTGTGCCAAGTTTGAGGACAGATGCACACATTAGAAAAGGAATAGTTTCTCATCATGTGTTGTTTTTGATAGATTCCTACAAACTAGCCCAAAACAATTACAGATGTAATTGTCTTGTATTTTTTCTCCCTTTTTAATTATTGATGTTGTGCATTGGTTTTGCATTGTTAAAATAAATTGGCATTTAGTCCGCTTTCATTGAATGAATTTTAATCCTTTGAAAATTTTAATCATATTTGATAGAAGGATTTTTTATTTAAAAAAAACTTGTGATATGAATATTTTGTTAATTGCGCATCAATCTGCTCATTCAGGATTGTGGTTAGGAATGTTTGGGGTGTAAGAGCAATAGTAATAGAAAAAATGCAGAATATATCTGACTTACATATGGGATCAATGTCGAAAATTAATGTGGTTACACACACGTGGTAAGTCAATCATGCTCCCAGAATCGCGATCACGATAAAAAGCAATTGACTGAGCTCACTTGCCTTCTGGAATAAAAAAACTGGATTGAATTGCCTCTGCGGCTTCCAGGATATGGATGAGCATGTAACTCCTCATGTGATTAAACTACTTTCTGTAAATGACTAGACCACCACTGGAGGCTGGTCACCTTGTTAGGAGGGGTCCATCATTCATAGTGAAAAAGGGGGGTTCACCTTTGTATGTACAGCATAAAACACCTTTTGAAGGAAGACACAATTATTATCACATTTGTGCATATGGCTAATACCAGGATATCAGATGTACAGCATTCCAACCTATGTGAAGTCCAGTTATAGTAGAGGGTCCTGTATAATTACAAATCGTATGACCTGACCGTAAAGAGCCATTCCACCTCGCTTACATGAATTGTGTGTAATTAAAAAATACTTTTTCATGTTATTTTGATTGCACATCACCTGATGCTACCAAAATCCAGTAGACCATAAAAATGTGACACAACTAAATGAAAACATATCAATTTGGCATGGAGAGACACTGCAGTTCATAAACATCATTTAGTCTTGTTATGGTACTTTTCATGTGGCAATCCATCTACATTCTGATTGGTTTCATCTGATCTCCAGATCACCTCTACAACTGTCCATTCTGTCCACTTCTAGCAGCTGTCACCGTATGTGATTGGCACTATGGTCCATGTTTATAAAATATTTCTCCAATGGTGCTCCTTCCTCACAAGACTCCTGTGTTGGCAGATCCTCTGTTTGACCATTTGAGTTGTTTGACCAACATGCAGTAAATTACATGGCTATATACAACATAAATTGAATTCATCGTATGACAATCATAGAAATAATTTAATTTGTTTTCTTTAGATTATGTTACCAGGACTTTTGTGTTTGTGGTAGAAGGACATGCCTGACAGTTGTTACATTTACGGTGTCCTACAATTTCTGGGAGGCCCAAAATCAACCTTAGCATGTATTGCAACTGGGACTCTCTATGCGCCATGACTGCATGCTCGCTAGCATTTCTGTTGCTCTTGAAAGCAAACGGGGAACTGATTTCTTGTTTTTTCACATCGGTACAAATGTCCTTTTTCTTTTTTTTTTGGGGGGGGTTTTCATGGGGTTGAATGCACTAACCATAGTTATCTGTTGCTTACTATCTTTCCTTCGTCTAGGATTCAAGGGCTCTCACAACCACCCTCATTGGATAGCCTATTTCCATCAATTAATACTTTAGTACCTCTGCTTCATAAAGTAGTCCTCTGTGTAGGAACAGCATCTACGTATCCTCACGAATTGTCCAAAGGGAGATTAACCTTGAGTACCCGAGGATGATGCTTGTCATACCTTAGTAACACTGGAAGAAATGTTTTTATAAAAAGAAAAAGATGTGAATAAAAAAACCTCTTTAACGAAAAATATGAATGGAGTATGTGCACTATGTTAAATGAAAAATTGTGTATTTGATGTATATTGCTTATAGTGGATGGTGTGTGCTGTCCACTCTCATATAACAACACCTTAGTAAAGAGTTGTGATCTGTCTGTTTTTTGTATAATGTGGTATATAGTCTACCATCTTTATGCTTATTGAGAAAATCCAAATATTTAATAGAATATTTACTGTAATTGGAAGTGAACTGAAGTTCCTGACTCTGGTTATTCAGCCATTTCACAAAACCTTTGTGTTGTTACTCAGACTCACGCTAAACATAAAACATGTCATCAATATGTCTTTTCCAAGACACAATTCTGTTCCTGTAAGGATTGCTTTTGTTTATGACATTATTTTTCAAACTCTGTCACGTAGAGGTTTGCTATATCTGGAATGAAACAAGTCCTCATAGCAACTCTCTTGATTTGTCTGTAATAATCCTCTCTGAACATGAAGTAGTTCTTTTTTAATGCAATCTTCAAAAGCTGTATAAGTAACTCATTGTGGACCTGGGTCTTATTCACATCACCACTAAGTGGTCTCTCAACCATGTCAATAACTCCATCTTGGGGATAATAGTATATGGGAATTCTACTTCCAGTTTGACCAGAATTTCATTAGAGATGTTAACTAGAGTCTCTTCAGTCATTTTGATGAATTGCATGCTGTGTTTCGCCTAAGACTCTATCTTGGTGACCTCACCTTTTATGAAACGATATATAAATCTACACTGTGGCTCAAAAACAAATCCACAACCTGCATCATTAGGTCTACCAGTAGGTTCAGGACTGTTTTTGTGTACCTTTTGAAGTCTATAAATTACTGGTGATCTAGGATGTGGCTTGTTGAGTTACCTGTATTCCCTCTCACTAATCCAATGCTGGTTTGACTGTTGCACTAGAATTTTATTTTAATAACTGTAGAGCTAATATTTTCACTTTGGTGATGTAAAAGGGTCTTAAGAGAATCCCACTGAAACCAGCTACACCCACCAAAAGTTCCAACCAAGCCAGATGGTGCACCCCCAGAACTCATAACCGCCAGACTCGAGAAGCAATGACGCATCAGAAAAGACCCCCTCCAAGAGGGCTGCCCACAAAGCAGCCCTCAGCAACTACCACTTCCACATCAAAGAAGCCAAGAAAGCAGTAATCACCCTCCGCATCGACACATGAAACAGCTCTCAAAATTGTCAAGGATTCTCCAACCTGACAGCCACAGAGAACACCATCCACCCCTTCCAAGAGCTCTGCAACACTGTCTACGACTACTTCCACAAGTAGATTGCCACCATCTATACCAACTTCAAACCTCAAACCACCACTCTCAACCTCAACAACCTCAACCAACCAGGGAACACCAGGGAAACTACAATCACCTGGTCTCCGATCACCTCTCAAACTACCACCACCATCATGTCCTCCATTCACTTTGGAGCACCCACCGACCCCTGCCCCCACCACCTCTTCAACCTCGGAGCCAACCATATCAGCACATAACTCGCCAGCATCCTCAACACCTCCCACTCTGCAACAACCTTCCCAGATGGCTGGAAACATGCAGAGGTCAGACCCCTCTTGAAGAAGCACTTTGCCAACCCCAGCAACCTCAAAAACTAACGACCAACTTCCCTAGCTCCCTACTCCCCTACCCAGCCAAATTACTTGAGAAAGCCATCAACCAACAGCTAACTGAGTAGCTGTAACTAAAGCAAGTACTTGACGCCTCACAATTAGGATTCCATGCCAACCACAGTACTGATACTGCACTGATTGCTGCCACAGACGACATCAAAACCCTCCTCGACCATGGAGAAACAGTGACCCTGATCCTACTCAACCTCTCGGCAGCCACCACACCCTCATCAATAGACTCCACAACATAGGCATACAGCAAAATGTCCTCAAGTGGATCACCTCTTTCCTTTCAGGAAGCTCACAGAGCATCATTATGTCTCCCTTCTCCTCTGCACCCAAAAGCATCATATGAGGTGTACCCCAAGCATCATCCCTCAACCCCACCCTGTTCAACATCTACGTAAACCCCCTCGTAGATGTCATCAGATCGCATGGACTCAACAAAGTCCAAAAACAACTTCTGCAACACCATAACTGACGTAGCCAAATGGATGGCAGACAACTGCCTCAAACTCAACTCTCACAACACAGATGAACTGATCTTCGGGAAGAACACCTCCTCAAGGGACCACAGTTGGTGGCCAGTGAAAACTCGGACCAACACCTGCACCAACAGACCACGCATGCAATCTTTGCATCATCCTTTACAGCCAACTGACCATGAAACGACAAGTCAGCGCAGTCACCTCATCCTGCTTCCACATCCTTCGCATGCTCCGCAAAATCTTCATATGGATCCAAATCAACACCAGATAGATGGACACGCAGGCCTTCATAACCAGCCACCTCAACTACGGCAATGCCCTCTACATCAGAATTTCCACCCAGCTCCTCAAAAGACTTCAGACTGCACAGAACACCACAACCAGACTAATCTGTGACCTCCCTAAATGCACCCACATCACAACATACCTCAGAAACCTTTACTGGCTACCCATGCAGAAGAGTTGCTAGTTCAAGATCCTCACTCCTATGCACAAATCTCTATACAACCTAGGACCATCCTACATCGCCCATCAACTGAACTTCCTGTGCTCCACTTTGATTGCCCTTGCACACACCCCTGCATCCATTGCAGCTACAGTGGGGCCGCTCCTTCTCCTACACCACTACCAAGACCTGGAACACCATGCCCCTCCACATCCACACAGCACCCTCCCTGGTGGACCTCAGGAAAAAACTCAAGACCTGGCTTTTCAACTGAGACTATGCACTTCCAGTGCCCAGATACCCCTTAGGTTGACAGTACTGCACTGCACTATATAAATGCTGATTCTTTGATTCTCTGATTCTATATAGAGTTATCCTGCGTTTGTACAATGTTCTCAAAGTAGATGATTTCAAGAGGCATGAGACTTACTGGTGGATAAAAGGTTGATGGGGGCAGGCAAGTCATATCCACGTTTGCTTTTTCCTCTTGGTACCCGAAAAAAAATATTAGTCACTTTTTTTTTAATATTGAAAACTTCTGAAAAAGTCAGTTCTTTTGTTTTAAAAAAACAACCCTCTCCTGAGTACTTGTTCTTAATTGTGATTAAGGAGATGGTAAGAAATATTGAAAATAGGGGAGGAATGTGTTGTGGTTGCCAATGGTAATATTCGTTCCTAGTGTGCCTTTCTCCTGGTTGGTACTGGTTCCCTTGCCATCCCTTGACCTCTCCCCCTTCCTCCCAGTCTCCTTCTCTTCAGTAATCTAAAAAATAAGTACTTGGGTTTTCAAAGGTGTGGATAGGTTCTGCAGAGCTAGGTCCAGCTGCCTCTTGGTAATCTGGACTTACAGAGGAATCTGCGAATGTGACCTTTTCACAGTTATTAGTGTATGGCTCTGTGAATAGAAGTCATGTCTTAAATATGGGTAGACTTGGTCTTTATTGTATCTGTTAGTGTCATTCTGAGCCATATATATTTTCTTGCCTTG
The DNA here is from genome assembly GCF_964204655.1 of Triturus cristatus. Lineage (NCBI taxonomy): Eukaryota > Metazoa > Chordata > Amphibia > Caudata > Salamandridae > Triturus > Triturus cristatus. Next base: position 714,264,464 of record NC_140584.1, on the reverse strand, counting down.
CTTCAATCATTTTTTGTTTTCAGGTGGTCCAGCGCCACTTTAGCATTCTTGATCACATGCACTTTTTCACTGTGTCATCTGGACTTTTGGATCTTATGACAGTACATAATGTTCGGAATGTATAAAAATGATTTATGTTGCATAAAAAGGCCCATGTATTGTATTAATTGCAACTATGGAATAGATTTATTATTCAAGGGTACCACTGATTGAAGTAGGATGGTTCCCATCATTTGTAAAAAGAATCTCACAGTACTATTGTGATTAGTATTATTAAAATACCCAAGTCCTGTTGGACTTTTTAGGTTGGTCTTTATGATTTAATTTATAACCAATATCCCCCCACAATATCTCCCTTGTTGTTGGCTGAGGGGAAAGCCCAAAGTCCCAGATGGCCCCAGCTGGCTCCCTGGTCAGTACCATACAGGCTGTTAGCAGGACACAAATCCATTACTTTTCTCCCATCTGGGCTGGAGCAGCTTTTTTGTATCTGCTCCTAGCCTGGCGGGAGCAAAGTTGTGTTCCCTGCCCAGGTTAGTGCAGGCAGGGAATAGATTTATGTTCCCAGCCCACACCCTTCTGGGGCTCAGAACTGCAGTGTCCCATGGGATGGGCTCCTCTGGATGCTGTGATAGAGCTCCAGGACATGGTGTTCCGGGACCTTGTGGTGGCTTTGGGAGGGGGACCGACGTGCCCCCATCCTACAATATAAATACCAACCCCAGGAGGAGTGGTCGCCAGTGACTCAAGAGGGCTCGGGAGGGGGTGCGTGCCCCCCTCCCCAATCTTAATCTATTGGTACTGGGGGATGATTCCCTGGGGCCTTAAGGCTCAGGGAAGAAACTTTGGGCCCCCTCCCCATTATATAAGTAAACCTCAGGGAATGGTGTCCCCAAGAGTCTCACAAAGCTCGCGGAGGATGGATGCATGCCCCTTCCTCAAAAAATAACAATGTTCCATCTGCCTGGGCCCTAAATGAATGCTTAGGTGGAAGGTATCCCGACCCTAACCTGCCTCCTATATATTTTTATTTTCTTTTTTCTAGGAAAGGCGAATGAGCCCCTGAGTCCTAAGTTGGCAAGCACCACATCCTTGTTGATGCAATGGTAGCAAACAAGATCTTACCTCAAGATCTGTTGGATCTGCATATTCACTGCGGCATGATATATGTACACATTTTGAGACTCAATTCCTCAAAAACTACTGAATGGATTTACACCAAATCACATAAAGCACACTTTCTGGATCAAGGTCTAGCTTTCTGCCAAATTCGGTGAAATTCTGTTCTGCTGTTTTGGATGTAGCAGAGTATAGTTTTCCTATGGAAAAATGCATGGGGAAAATGCGTTTTGGGTCCACCTATTTTCTCAGCTCCTCCTACGCGGCTTTCCAGGAAGGAGCTGAGGTGAACGAGCTTATTTTTAGGAAAGATTTGTGAGGATTTGTCAAGCGCCACCAAAGATATTAATAAACGAAAAAATACATTTCCTGTTGTAACAAGGTCTCATCTATAACTATGTTCTACGGCTGGAACCCACAATTCCAACAACCCCAACCCCAATTTGGCAACCCCAACCAACGGTTTCCTTTTTTAGGATCAGGCCAGAGGGGACGCGGAAGACGCCAACGAGGAAACCAAGTACATTGGGAAGACAATCAGAACCCGAGTGCCAACACACGCAGCAGAACGAAGGAACCCCAGCCGAACACAAGCAGAACTTAATAACCAATCTTTCAAGTCATTCTCTCACTACAGCGGAGGAAGAGGTCCTCAATAGAGGCCTTGGTTTTTCACCCACAGCGAAACTTGATAAATTCAAATTACACTGTGAATTATCAGAATTTTTTCGCAAACTTAAACTTAAGGCTTTTTTTGAAAACTCACCTAATCAGGAATCACAACAAGAAGCAAAAGGAGACACCACCCTTAAATTGAAATCAACTTTTATTCCTCCTCCTCATACCACACCAGCCGAACTCATCGCATTCGAACAAGCGATATACAAAGGCATAGAAAACACTCAGGAGAACAAAGTATTTAACAATACTACAACTCAACAGTTTAATGCCATCCGGAGTCTCAAAAACAACAGAGACATTATCATCAAACCAGCTGATAAAGGAGGGGGGATAGTTATCCAAAATCGGGATGCCTACCATCTAGAATGCACACGCCTCCTAGATGATCAAAAGAACTACAAAATACTGAATGAAGATCCAACTATCAGAATTAAGACCAAAATTGACATCATGGTTCATGAAGCGGAATCTAATGGCTACATTAGCAAACAAGAGGCATTATTCCTTACCTCAGGTGGTAAAACCATTCCATACTTCTATACCATCCCTAAAATACATAAAAACAAAACACCACCACCGGGCAGACCTATTGTTTCTGGAATAGGCTCATTACTTGAACCCCTGTCTCGCTTCGTTGATTTCTATCTACAGCCTCTAGTACAGTCGACTCCTGCATACCTAAAAGACACTAAAGACTTATTGAGCCAAATTAACAACTTGGAATTTAACCCTACTACTTCCATCCTAGTAAGTCTGGATGTTGAGAGCCTCTATACGAGCCTACCTCAAGATGACACCCTAGAGGTGCTCCGCACCTCACTTGACAAAACAATCTGGGAGTACTACACCCCAAAATCATTCATAATGGAATGTGCGGAAATAGCCCTCAAAGATAACTTTTTCGAATATGAAGGTACCATATTCCTACAACAGTACGGAACTTCCATGGGGAGCACCTTCGCTCCTAGTGTAGCGGGGCTCTACGTGTCAAACTTTGAAGAACTACATATCCTCAACCCTCAATCAATTTACCATCCAGACATCACTTTCTATAAGAGATACATCGACGATGTACTCTTAATCTGGACAAGTAATAACCAAAGACTCAACGACTTCTTGAATTGGATTAACACACTAGACCAAAACCTACGATTCACACACACTACAAGCAAAACCAAAATCACCTTCCTAGACCTGGAAATTGAAGCAAAAGATGGTGTACTGATGACTAAAACCCACTTCAAACCAACAGCAAAAAACTCTCTTCTACATTTCCAGAGTTTCCACCCTAGGCCTCTAAGGGACAACCTACCGTTCGGCCAATATCTCAGATTGCGCCGTAACTGCAGTGATCTAAAAGATTTTAAATACCAATCAGAAGAACTAACTAAAAAGCTTCAAAACCGTGGATACCCAAATAAAGTTATCCACAAAGCACAAAAAAGAGCCCGCAACCAAAACCGTGAAGGTCTCTTGGAACCCAAGCTGAATCAATCTACGACCTTACCACTCACGTGTGTAACCACCTTCAATACCATCTCTAACCAAGTTGCTAAATTGATTCAAAACAACTGGAAAATTGTCACTTCAGGTAAACTACAATGGGAAAAACCTCTATTTTCATACAAGAGGTCGCATAATCTCAGAGACAGCCTAGTACCTACCAGGCCAAAAAAAACACTGAACATGCCCAGCACAGTTCTGAATGCATGGGGCCTCCCAGAAGTTACAGGCCACTATCCATGTGGCAACTGCAGTATTTGTCATCTCACTGCAACCACTAAAACACTCAACCTTGAACATGACAAAATCTGGACAATCAATAAACATACCAACTGTAATTCAACTAACGTCATCTACCTCATCACATGCCCATGTAACTTGCGCTATGTTGGTATGACCACCAGAAAGGTCAAAATCAGAATCTGCGAGCATCGCAGTAATATCCGCTGCAAACGCAGCACTACCAAACTCACTGATCACTACCTGGCCAAGGGACACACCACCAATGACATGTCATGGGTAGTCATTGAACAACTAGACCCTAGCCCAACTGATATTCAAGAACGTCTCTTCGAAAAAGAACAACGCTGGGTCTACAGACTTTCAACCCACATCTCAGGACTTAACGATAATGTCCCCTGGAACAGCATATATCGACATTGATCGCTCTCTAGTCTTCATTAAAACTGTGTTATGCACAGCCCTCCTTACTTGTGACTGATCGCCATCACCGCCACTTCTAACATTACTATTTAGCTTCAAGTGGCAGCCAGTAACCCCCTGTCAAGCACTAGCATACTATTCACATCTACCCCTTATGGTAGTCCTTCACCTAGGCATAGTTGGCCGTTTAGCACTCCTATTTATTTCCCATGGAGCTCTGTATACTTTAGGTCCCCTTAGACATTTCAATGTCATTTCCACTCACTCGGCGCCCCGTACACGGGACACCGAATTTGTCATCCATTTCCAGGCACATTGTATGCCTATTACTATGGCATATTGAGCCGTTTAGAATTTTATTTTAGAATTTTGTTTATCATAGTTGGTTATTTTCCATAGTTCGTTCTGTGCATACTTTAGACATTTTTACAATTTAAAATGTCTAGTTCTCGCACTTGGTGCTTCGTAAAAACGGGACACCGAGTTTATCTTCTATTTCCATGCAATTTGCAGACGCTCTAGTCTCCCCAGCGTCAGTACGCTACTTCCTGATTTCACCCTTCATAACCACGCCCATCGCGTGCATCGGCGCTGAACAAGCGGAACCGAGCGCCGTCCTAGGTACTTCGGACCTGTTCTCCCTTCAAACTGCAAGCGGAGATTCACACGGCGTTCTAACTCCAGAGGATTCACAACCTCTCTACTCATGTGAGACTGTATTTCTATGTTCTGTGTTGTCTGTCACTTTGTTTGTCTGTCAATTTTAAGCACGAAGGACTGTCTGCTGTATGGCACTCAAAGCGGACACAATTTTGCTGATATTTACCACCTTTTAATCAGCTCATTTTAAAACTGCACGTGCACATGACTATTATAGCACATCAGCTATCAGTGTCCTCTATACTTGCACAGTCACAACTCCACATACACAACATGGGTATGATCGCACTATAGACACGCAAAAATGAATAACGATTATGCGCACCATGTGCCCCGATACTACAATAATCACTCACCTACGGATCTCGTGGGGCACATTGTAGCCACGCAAGCCTCTATAGTGTTCGTACACCCTCACCTTAGTAGTCTAGTCCTATATCACTAGCCTTCTTATCGAAAGGAGCATGCATTTAGTCTATATGCATGACTTACAACTGCTCCCCAGCTCTAAATTAACTCTTGATTTACAGGTAACCTCGAACGAAGTTACTGTGAGTATATCATCACTACACTCACAGCACACTTTAGGGTGTGTGCTGATAATTACACTTGGCCTACATGTAATTTTTACGGCCATTCACCTAAATTTATTTTTCTTCTATTTCAATTGGTCCTGACGAAAGCCTCTAGAAATATAACGAAGGCTGAAACTAGTTGACCTTAGTTTCCAGGGATACCAGGAAAATAACATTCCTAATGCTATCCCCTTCTCTCTTTTTACATTAGTCCTGGGACCCTTAAAATTAAAGTTTTTTCAAAAGGGCATTTCCCCGAGACTTTTTTAACTCTTATATCACTGCACATAGCACTTCACTCACTGCTCATAACCCTGCTCCGCTGTATCTCAGGCGTTGTAGCACAACTGGATTGTGCTAGACAATCCAGTTGGGCCCCGATGATGAAGCATGCCACCTACTAGGTAGGTGGGTGAGGGGTTTCCTACACAGCAGTTGTGCTCTCTCTCCTTTCTAATTTGTTTTCCCACAATGACAGCGAAAAAAGTTTGCTTTAAGTCATGAAACTTGTCCATTTTGTTTGACCATATTGCTCTGGGGAAGAGGACAAGTCTTGCTTTTCCTCGCTCTCTTGTTGTTCTTATTTCTCATCTATAACTACCCATCATACATTATGTATATTACTCAAGGCTTTTTACTTGATTTTTAATTTCTTTTAGTTTGCGTCAGGCCCTGGTCAGCCTAATTATACACAGTTGTTCAAAGCATTGTTAGAACCCCTTAAGTCAATATTAGTTGATATGAGTAGTTTAGTCACATATAATACATTTCTTAACTAAGCACATTTCACTCAGCCAACCATTTTTCAAATTAGTCATACAACCTTTGAATGTTCAAATAATGTAAAAACAATGTTTGAAATTAAAAAAAAAATACATAAGGCAAGACACTAGAGATGATAAAGAGTTAGGTTTGTTAATTAAGTTGATTTTGACCGAATACAACGTTTTTGTTTCAATGTTAATGCTATGAGTGCATTCTATTAACTGTGACTAACTTTAAACAAATATCAAATCCTGAATTAAAAATAATCAATACATCCTGGTTTTGGTGGTTGTATGTCGTTACAACGCATTCCGTTGCAACGCATGCCTTTACCACGCATGCATTATAACGGAATGCTATTTCCATGCACAACCTTTACCACGATTATTCCTTTACCACGCATACTTGCATGGTAATGGAATACTCTTTGTAAAGGTTATACCCCTCCCCTGTACCCTTACGTGACCACCCAATCATTATTATTACCCCTGCCCGTTACCCTCAATCTATATGTATATATATTTTTAATACTTTTATTCTCCTTACCTCTTCACGTCTTCTCCTCGATCTTCCTTGCTTAAGTCCTACGTCGTAAAGAGGAAGCGTCATTCCGTTTCCTCTAAAACGACGCCGATTGTCATCACTTCCCTTCGTTTTTACATGTTTATTTTTTTTGGGGGGGAGAACCCCCTAAGCCCCCTTTTTTTTCCGCATGCATTTTTTTTTAGTTTTGGGGGGAGACCCCACAATACCCCTTTTTCTATTTTTACCTTGCAACACACGTCTTGGCCGACATAAAAAACGGACTGAACTGGACGAAGATGAACAGGTTCCAGTGCAGCTTGCGTGGTAAAGTCGGTCGTGGAAGGCATACGCGTGGTAAAGACGTTTACGTGGTAAGTGTACCGTTGTAAACGTAACGTGTAGAAAAGCCTTCGTGGTTAAGGATGTTTCCTCGGTTGTGGAAGGGGATTAGCCCTCAGTTTTTTCCCAATTAGGGATTAAATGTATTGCTACACAGCCACGAATCACAGCTCACTCAGATTAAACAGTTCAATAGTCCAACCAAAAATTACACTCGGGCCTCCTTTGCTGGAGTGATCGAGGTTCTCCCCACACTTCCACCCAAAATCAACCAGTCACGCTTCCGGGGCCCTTGATACCGAAATCTAGTGATGTTTGTTCACTCGAAGACTGCCACGTGGCTTCTGTAATTAACTTTATTTAGGATGTTTGCGAGTAACACAATACTTGTCAATTTGAGTCTCTTTTCGTCCCATTTTTTTTAATTTCCTCTAATTGGATCGTCACGCAAGTCACAGGAGGCTCACAATGGGGCAGATTTACAAGCCCCTTGCGCCATTTTTGCGTCACTTTTAACATGGGAAAAGTGACGAAAAAATTGAGCAAGGTGCTTGTAAACCTGCCCCAATGTGCTTTCAAATGTGGCCTTACCCGTTCACCTTGGTTAGGACGTGTCCTTCTGCATGTATCCACTTGTGAATACAATCCTTGGGGAATTTTTAGCTCAGGTGCCAGTATATCCATATTAAAGACATTGAGATCGGTTTTGCATCCGCGCGTTTACCTCTTGGTTTTCGGGGTGGGGTTTGTGCCTTCACCGGTACATCAAGCTGTTTGCCACCAGTTTCAATGTCTTTGCTATTTAAGGGTTCAACACCTATATCTAATGTTTCCTATAAAGTGTGGCAATTGCCTTCGGGCTGTCTCATACTGTACATCTCGACTGAAGTAATGCTACCCCTGTGTCGCAGGTACAAATTCAGATTTAGCACATCATTTTATAATACTGCCTGAGCATTCCACTTTATATCCCAACAAAAAGCTCAGAAACAGACTACCTTCCTGCATATTAACAAACCAGGGAAAATTTAGCAACACAGATTCCATAATTATTTATTTGTTTAAGCTCAGCCGTAAAAAGCTCTTCATTCGATTTTATTTGCTCGTATAATACATTAAACCTAATTTTATAATATACTTATCATCATGGGTACAAAAAAATAATTATATGAACAGGTTCTGTTTTATATAGAACAGAAATGGGAAAATATCCTTTTAGTTGAAACTTGCAACTGCATACGATATGTAATCCTCTGAGATATTTTAAACAGCGTTTTAGCGAACCTTCAATGTGTTCTCGCTGTGATTAAAATAGACATTTTCTGATTTCAAAACCACTTGATCCAGAATCTGACATTTTACAAATCGTATTTCGATATGCAATGCTCATAGTCGTCAACTTCTGACAGATGCCATTCACTTTCGTCACATTTTCAATTATGCTTCTGCCTGAAAATTATGTGGAAGCTCCCTGGAGCTTCAACGAATGAAGGCCTGTCAACCTGCCTCAAAAATTATCCTTTGTGTGAAATTCTTAATGCATTACATTTTATTTCCATGCTTTGAAAAAAGAACTGGTTTTCTACTAGGTTCAAAGAAATATGAAAGCACAAAAGCTTGCCTGCTGCCAAGTCAGCGTATTCGAATGAGATGCTGACATTGAAGCCATACGGACAGGAATGGTTGAAAGTTAAGGGCCATCTCTAAGAAATACCAGAATAGAAAGTTCGAAGAATTCATCTTCCATGCGCGCGTATTTCAGTTTTAGCTGTTTTTGCAGGATCAGGCTGGTTTGACATACATAATGCTTTTTTTTCCAATTTATTTAACTGTGTCGTTTTAATAATTAGCTGCAGCTTATGTGACTGTGCAGCAGAATGTATTTGACATCGATTAGTGATTTTTAAATTACATTGCACTTGAAGACCTTTCTCAGGTTTCATTTCAAGAAAACATTCGATTTCTCCTTAAAAAATTGTGAAGAAATGGTGTGAATAGTTTCTCTTTTCAAAGATAATATGACTGACACGAGTGGAAATCCATGGAAGCTCGTCTCTCAATCCACAGGCCCAACAGTGTCAGTCAGCTGTCAGCGCCCTCACATGACTGCTTACCAAGAAACATTTGATGGCAGGCCGAAATCTAGTGGAACCTTGCTCCTCTCGCAAGTCATGCCTCGTGTAATCATGAATGACTAGTTGATGGTGAATTAGACACGCGTTTGCTTAAAAAATATAATTATTTCAGTTGCTTTTTGCCGTTCCACACCCATTTGCTGTTCTACTGATATGCATGCAATGTTTTAGAGCTGACCCATCAAGCAGCGGCACTGCAAGGATGCCTCGTGATTAAATGCAATTAAGAAAAAGCCTAACTCAGGCCTCATTTGGAGGTAGAAAAAAATCCATAATCAAGGTACAGAGGGCCCTAATGGCCTTGGAGCCCGGTTCCACTGCACCTCAGATAGCTCCGCCCCTGCACTCGAAGGAAGGGTGCTTTCTTTTTGGATTTTGTTGTGTCTAAAATAAAAAAATCGAATTTCTACGAGTTACTCAGGAGCTTGAGACAGCACAATGCGGCAGCATGGAGAAGTGGTAGGCCAAGGCCCCACCCTCAGCCAGTGAGGCTTGTACAATTTAAGGAGCCTTTTCGCTGTCATCAGTTTTAGGCCACTGAAAAGTGTAGCAAATGAGCCATGTCCATTCAACACGATAGTGGTATGGGTATGGTTTCTAGCAAAGGGTTCATTTTAGAGCACACTGTCTATATATTACTATATATTACTAAAGCATGGTGCCCCCAAAGATGACATCCGCACCCTCCTCGACCTAGGCCACACTGCGGCCCTGATTCTACTGGACTTCTCTGCAGCCTTCAACACAGTCTCCCACCGCACTTTCACAGCCAGACCCCACGAAGCCGGCATACAGGGAACCGCCCTCGACTGGCTCAGCTCCTTCGTCACTGGCAGAACCAAAAGAATTAGACTTCCGCCCTTTCTCTCCGAACCCACAGAGATCAACTGTCGAGAACCCCAAGGATCATCACTCAGCCACACGATCTTCAACATCTACATGGCCCCCCTCAACACCATCGTCAGACAGCATGGACTCAACATAGTATCCTACCCCACGACACCCAGCTCATCCTCTCCCTCACTAAGGACAACCTTCACCACCAGACTCAGCTTCCAGGAAGGAATGAAGGACGTCGCATCCTGGATGAGCAGCAGCTGCCTGAGGCTTAACTCGGAAAAGACAGAAGTCCTCATCCTCGGACCCTCCCCCTCACCCTCTGTTTGGGACACCACCTGGTGGCCTACCGCCCTTGGCAGGCCACCCACCCCCACGGACCACGCCCAGTACCTCAGCATCATTCTTGACTCCTCTCACCATGACCCGACAGATCAACGCCGTCGCCTTCACCTGCTTCAACACCCTCCGCATCCTCTGGAAGACCTTCTAATGGATACCCCCGAATCAAGAAAGACCATCACACACACACTCATAACCAGCAGACTGGACTATGGAAACACCCTCTATGCCTGGATCATCAAATTTCTGCTCCGCAAGCTCCAGACCATACACAATACCGCAGCCAGACTCGTCCTCAGCATCCCTCAACACAAAAACATCACCCAACACCTGCAAGACCTCCACTGGCTCCCCGTCAAGAAGAGAGTAACCTTCAAGATACTCACCCACGCCTACAAATGCCTCCACAACACTGAACCCCAATATCTCAGCGAAAGAATCTCCCTCCACGTACACTGCACATGTGCTGAGCCAGAACGTCCAGAAAAGCCTTCTCCTACAATGCGGCAAAGACCTGGATCGAGCTCCTGATTAACATCAGACGTGCCCCCACTCTTCACATCTTCAGGAAGACCCTAAAGACCTGGCTCTTTGACTGACAAGAGCTGCCCCTCCCAGCACATTGACAAGTAGTGTGCTTCACAATTCCCTGAGTGATCGATTGATTGATTGATTGGTAGCTCACTGTCATTTCCTGATTGCAAGTTAGCCATTGAAATGAACACTAAATTTGCACAGACATGGAGTTTTATTGATACCACTATCAAGCGCAAAAAAGATATTGTGTAGAAATTGATGTTCAATGAATATTTATCATTTGCCCACCACAAGGTAATACATGTCTTTATATGTATTGATCCTATTAAAATACTTGTTTCCAACACATAACAATTACAAAAGAAAGTGCTTCATTTGTGCTTTCCTAACTGTGCTTATGTTTTGAAAATATATGTTCAGTTCAAGTTTTGTTGTGTGTTAGAAATAAAATTAACATCCTTTCTTTTCACACTCTCTGTATCCCAGCAACATTGTCACATAGTTCACATTACAACACCCTCTCACATTGCAGTCAGAGAAAGAAATGTAAACCCCAGTCTAAATGTTTAAATAATAAGCAGGAATTTTTCAGAAGACAGAGCTTGAAGTTTTAGCTCTATGACAAAATGAAACGTAAAGGCATCTTTATTGCTCAATCACCTTCTGAACTCCTGCATGGTTATTGTGGGGGTGCTGCAGCACCCTTGTTCCTCTTCTCCCAGCACCTATAGTCCCAGTTTGTAGTATTTTCTCGTGCACAATAGAAAATATGCACCAAACATACGTTAAAGGCTATTAGGTTTTTCACTTAATAAAAACACGACGGAGTGATGTAATGCAGAACCACGGTTGTGATCCCTAAAACAAGATAATTGAAGCGTATGCACCAGACAAACATGAGGGCTTGGTTGATACTCTAACCTCAGGTTTGTTAGACAATTACATTTTTAGTCCACAGCTCTTCGAGATGGGAACCTCGTAGTTCCGTAATCTCAACATTGGTTATTAGAGGTCATTAGAAGCTGCAATTCTCAACAGCAGGGGGCCTGCAGAGGGAAGCTAAGCTGCGATTGCGAATGATGTGCTGGGTGTCCGGCCTTCAGTCTCTGGAGCGAGCACTTATTAGGTCTGGCGTTAGCCAAGACCTTTAGACTTTATTAAAATTGAATGCAAAATATAATTACTCAAAGGGACTTTCAGCAACCCCTCCTCATCCATTGGTCTTCTGTTGTGTCAGTCACATTTCGCTTCTGCCCACTACAGCATCCATCATGGGGCAATAGGTCAGCTTTCTTTACTTCACTTTGAGAGACTGCATTTTGCTCTTTCACAAGGAGCATATCCGCACATAAATTAGATTCCTTCGGTGCTGGTGTTTTTATTTTTAGTATATAATTACCCTAAGGTAGAACCTAATTTTATAGCAGGATGCTTTTGAAATGGCCACACAGCACATTCCAGCTTCATCAGATCCCATCTGCTTCTAATGCTGTTGTAAATTCCTTCGGACAGGCCCTGTTTTATCTGACTGCTGGTATTTTCAATAACTTAAAATGAACTTTGAATATAAGCTAATCAGTGTGTTCTATCTATGCAGTCTTTCTTTCTATCTTTAGAACTCTTTCTTTCTTTCTTGCCAGGGGGAATGATAGATGTGCACTTTTAAGACGGCATGTCTGTCCGACCGTGTGATGGAGCGCAGCCCACTTAGGTCAATCCCCACAATGCTCTCATGATTGTTTTTTGTTTTAATTATTAACGCCCCCCCCCCCCGTTGCGTTCTCCCCCGTCCCATTGGTCTTTATCTATTTCAACCACCAGTGCAAGAATTGCCAGTTGGCTGGAGATCAAAGCAAGACCTATTGGCTTTGCCAATGCTTGTTTTCGAAAGCTGTTTGCAAAGGGCTATCTTCATTCAATACACGGTCCACATCATGATGGGATTAGCTGGTGCATGTAAAGAATTAATGTAACCCAATATTTGTCTGAGTTAGTGCTTTACATTCAGACAGTACAGCTCAAACCCAAAAAGAGGCAAACCTTGCTGTAAGTTCTTCAAATAAAAACGTTACTCTTGAGAAATAGGTTAAATAAGTTCACTTTACACACCCCAGAAAATAAAACCGCGGCTCAGCGCTGCCGCAGAAATGCACATCTGACACGACCCACTCACTGTTTGACTACCCCTAGGGATGTTCATCATTTGAATATTTTTATTTGGCATATTTAACCATAAAAAAATTACACTTTACAAATACTTAATACATGATTTGTCCCAAGGTTTTACCATAAAACAGTATACTACTCAATAAAAGCCTGCTGAAATATATCATAAAAGGCTCACGTATAAGGGCACTTAGTTCATCACCAAGGCAGCAAGGGGTTGCTTATACATTAGCTATACATTTATACAAAATCTCGCATAGACCCCAGATCATAGGTAAGATTGAATTTTCAACCTATGCCGTTTCACTCATTGACTCCTGTATAGCAATTAAAAATCTTCCTATTGCACATGCCACTATTAAAAACCTCATATTTGTCAGTAAACTAAGTGCTTGGTCTCTACTGAAGCTTTCATAAACAATAAAAATAGGTTTAAAAAAAAAATTCCGTTCTTCTAAAAAGCGCAAACAGTCCAGCAAAATATGTTCGCTACTGCATTATACTTGTAGGCCACATGAGCACAGGCCTTGGTCGTTCGACACAAGTAATTTTATCTTCCCATTAATGTTACTTGGGTTCAGGCCGACTCTAAATTTCAATATTGCATTTCTGAGCTTTGGGTTAGGCAAAGCTTCAATATATAGGGGAAAATATTGTCATTGATCCATCCATTTAACAAAAACTGGGCCGAAGATTTGCTCTTCAAGTAGCATAAGTCTTGTTCTCGTGCCTCCGCGTTAACAATAGCCCGTAACTCCCGCTTAGGGATCTGCTGCATTTATTTCCAAAGATCTTGCTCTAGAGTAAGTTTAACACATAACTTATCTAATTTATTTCTTCCTTGGACCGCCCAAGTAAGATCGCTATTCTCTATTTCTTTTTTACAGAGAGATGCTATTTTGGGGGGGCTTGTACCCCTAGGGATGTACAAAGAACGAGTATTCTGACACAGAGAAGAGCTATGTAATGTAGCTATGTAAATTGTGCACATTAACCCCTTGTGTGCCACGCCCTTTCCCCGCCCTGTGCCGGCCGTTACATTAGCGGGCGGGGTTTATGACGAGCTGTACTCGTCATGGGCACAGCGCAACCGCGGCCCATGACGAGTCCAGCTCGTCATGGGCACACAAGGGGTTAAACTTCTAAATTCTCTGAGACAATACAAGAGCACGAAAACAGTGATCAGTGGATGTTGTCTGCAGCAATTAGGAGAATTTCCAAGTTAAGTGTATCATTGGATGTTTCAATGTCTTTAAAACTGGTGCAAAGATCCGCCATGCACCAGTGCCACCTTTCTGACCGCTTCAGTTTCAGACCGAGGCTGTGTTTTCCCATGAAATGCAATCCCTTCAGTGCATGTTCCAGCAGCTCGAGGTACCAAATGTTCGATAGACTGTGTGCAGTGGATCAAATCAGGGTAGAACACTCAGGGCCATATGTACGACGAAGTGTGTTGTTAGCCTCCCGGGCTTAACTACACACTCTGCCACTTCGTAAACGCAAGGCTGCACCATATTTACAAGGATGTGGTGCAGCCTTGTGTTTCCCCCTGTGATGACGCTAAGTTTCACAACTTAGCACCAACGCAGGCACCCTTGCACCAGTGTTCAAAGGTGTTTGTGTGCAGGGGAGGATTGGTTATGTGTAGGAAGGTGTCCCTTCCTGCACATAACCAATCCTAAAATGCCATTTTGTAACTTTCATATGTGCTGCTTCATGCAGCACACATGAAAGTTACAAAATGACATTTTTAAAAAGGTTTGTTTATGTACAGGAAGGTATATCTTCCTGTACATAAACAAACCATGGCATTTGGCGTTTTCCATGTATGCTGCACAAGGCAGCACACTTAGAAAAAGCAAAAACGAGAGGAAATAATGCATTTCTCCTCGGTTCGCCACCTTAAGACCAGGGTTTTCCTGGTCTTAAATTTGGGCTACCTCCTATGTACGCTACCCTTGTACATAGGGGGCAGCGTCAAATACAATGGGGGTTGCGGTGAAACGCCCACCACAACACCCACTGCACGCCCCTTTCACGCTAAACATAGCGTGAAAGGGTGCCTTATGTAAAAGGCAAAAGAAACAATTGATGGACGGAATGCTGGGCAATGCAAACATTCACCCCCAGTCACAAAGATCTGGGTTTAATCCACCATTCTTTTGCTCACCACACCACCCCAGTTTGGAGCCAGCCATATGCAAATCAGTCTTGACCCTGCTCCTTGTGGGAACAGTCCAGCCCGAACTGCCAAGCCAGGTCCTCCCTGGACCGGAAACAAGCATCCTGGGACAGGTTTCAGGTTTCAGGATTTAGGGCATCACCCTTACTCAGCCAGGCTAGCTTGAATCCAGTGGTGTAGTGAGCACGGGACCCACGTCTGGGCATACCCTTCCCACATAGGGCGACAAATGCAAAATAAACAATTGTTGTTTTTGCATTTGTCACCCCGAGTGGGATGGGTATGCTCAAACGTGAGTCCCGTGCTCTCCATGCCACTGGAATCAAGCTATCCTGGCTGAAGAGGGGTGAAACCCCGAAACCGGTCCTAGGATGCTTGTTTCCAGTCCAGGGAGGACCTGGCTTGGCAGTTCGGGCTGGACTGTTCCCATGAGGCACAGGGTAAGACCAATTTGCATATGGCTGGGTTCAAACTGGAATGGCATGGTGAGCAAAAAACGATGGATTTAGGCCCAGATCTCTGTACTGGGGTGAATGTATGACATTGTTCTGCATTCTGTCCATAAATTGTTGTTTTTGCATTTGTCATCCCCAGTGGGACGGGTATGCTCAGACATGAGTCCCGTGCTTTCCATGCCACTGGAATCAAGCCATCCTGGCTGAAGAGGGGTGAAACCCCGAAACCGGTCCTAGGATGCTTGTTTCCAGTCCAGGGAGGACCTGGCTTGGCAGTTTGGGCTGGACTGTTCCCATGGGGCACAGGGTCAAGACTGATTTGCATATGGCTGGGTTCAAACTAGAATGGCATGGTGAGCAAACAAATGATGGTTTTAGGCCCAGATCTCTGTACTGGGGTGAATGTATGACATTGTTCTGCATTAAGTCCATCAATTGTTGTTTTTGCATTATGTACAAGGCAGCGTTAAGCCACGTAAAGTGGCTTAACACAGCCTTGTACATAAGGCAAGGCCCCTATCGCCTGGGAACGTCACAAAAAGTGATGTTCCCGTGGCGATAAGGGGCTTGTACATATGCCCCCCTATAGAGAGTGTAAGCCATACCAGGAACAATGGATATCAGAAACACTTCATAGACAATATGGGTCTTGTCGTGAAGAATGCACTGTTGCGAATCTCAGCTGTGCACTTGTTTCAAGGCATCATACTGCCTAAATCACACACATTTACAGGAACATTACCTGATTTAATGGATGCGCTGCGGACAGCAGTGCTTGGGAACAGGGAAGCAGTTGTTCTTCCTGCTTCCAAGCTCAACTGACTACTCGTAATGCACTCCCTTGCACAGTCTTAGGTGCATGAGCTTTAGACAGTAGAGTGTCTTCAAGTTCAAAAGAGATTTATTGGATCAGTAAAGGTGTCAATACATAAGAAAAATACAACATATCTTCAATAGAAGAGAAAAGTAAAACATGGTAATGAAAATATACAATTAATCAGAGGATAACAAAGATTTGAGGCTAAATAACAAAAAACAGCGCTGGTAATAATGAGCAATAAAATAGCTTATATAAAAAGAATAATGCAAATGAAAAGCAGTGTCAATCAAGGAGGCTTAGAGACCTCTTGCTGAGTAGGTGATACATGAGAGGAGCGTTTAGCACAGGTATCTAGGTATAAGGTTACAGGAAGCCATAAATCATGTCGTTTAGCAGCTAAGCTAAGGGGGTGCACAAAGACAGTATCTAGCCTGTGATTATGACAAACATTGTACCACCATGCTTTGAAAGAAATATTCGTAAAGTTTTTCCAATTGCTGGAATGCAACAGCTAACAACAAATCAACAATTTGCGTATTGAAATCAGTGTCATCCCAGCAAGGAGAGAGGCTCCCTAAAAAAATGTTGACATAGGAGAAGGGGGATGTAGTGTGGAATATGGCATTGATTTGGGCCCAAACTAGTGTCCAAAAGTTTTGCGTAAGAGTGCAAGAAAAAAGCATGTGAAAAAGAGTGGCCTTAGGAGTAGAACAGGACCAACAAAGATCCGGGATAGAAGAAAACCTCTTATTCAACACCTGGGGAGAAAAGAGAAGTCTGTTGTAAATAAAGAAAAGGGTTTGTGTGAGGGAGGCAGCTCTAGATGTCTTGCGGAGTTTGGTCCATAATTTGTCCCAAAGGGAGGTGGGCCAAGAGATGGCAAAATCAGATTCCCACTGTTCCTCAACCTTGAATTTTGGTCTAGGTGTGAGGATCGTATGAAATGAGTGGTATAATGAGGAGGCTGTAGGGTGGGTACGCAAGAAGGAATGAAGCTGTGAGGTAGGATTGGGAGGGTGAGGATGCATGAGGGGGTTAGAGAGAAGAGCATAAGTGGACATAACTGCATTTTTAAGCATAAGATATTTGCAGGCAAAAGAACGAGGGAGATGGAAGTGTTGACTAAGAACAGAGAAGGATAAGAAATCAGATTTAGAGAAGAGTTGAGATACCCAGATTAAACCCCTCTGTCTCCAAGTTTTCCAATAAAAGGGCTTACGATTGATGGATATACTGTTATTGTGCCAGATAGTGGAATTGAGAAACTCTGCCACAGAGGAAGGGGGGCCTGGAGAGGTGGAAAGAAGCAGTTTGGCTGTACACTTGTGGATAGGAATGGAGGAAAAGTGAGGCTTACGAGAAAATGAAAGGTATTCAGCAAAAGTAAAAGGGGATAGAGAAAGGCGTTCAATGACAACCCATAAGGGGGACGGCTCAGCAGGGTCTTGCAACCAATGGGAAGCTTGCCGCAAAAGGAATGCCTTGTGGTAAGCGGGAAAATCCGGAAAATTAACTCCACCCTCTGATTTGGGGAGTTGCAGTCTGAGCAAGGACATACGTGCTTTTTTGCCGGACCAGAGGAAGGAAGAGAGAATAGTGTTGATTTTCTTAAAAAACTTAGCAGGGATAGGAATTGGAATGTTAGAAATGGTGTAAAGGACTAACGGGGAGAGCATCATTTTAATCGTGTCAAGACGGCCCCACCAGGAAAGGTATAATGGGTGCCATCTGGAAGTGAGGTCGGACAATTTCTGGATGCACTTATTGAGGCATAACGAAACAGTGTCGGAGAGGGAGGGAGTAATGTGCAAACCAAGGTATTTGATATGTGAGGGGCTCCAAGTAAAATTGGACGCCATAAAATCCGGTTTAAAAGTGAACTTAGTAAGGGGTAAAATCTCACACTTGTCATTGTTAAGCTTATAACCTGAAATCTGAGAGTAATCGTGGACTTCAGCTAGGAATGCGGGGATAGAAGTAGCGGGGTTAGACATAAATAATAGAATATCGTCTGCGTAGGCAGCAAGTTTAATATTAGTTTGGGAAATTTGGAAACCATGTAAGTTAGGGTTTTGACGAAGCTTTGAAAGAAAAGGTTCCAAGGCCAGATTAAAAAGAAAAGGGGAGAGAGGGCAACCCTGACGAACACCCCTACCTAGATTGAAAAAAGAGGAAACTAGACCGTTGGCGCAAACCGCCGCTCTAGGGCTGGAATAAAGGAAGGAGATAAGAGAGATGAAATGCGGACCGAACCCAAACCATTTGAGGGCGGAGAAAAGGAAAGTCCACTCCACCCTATCAAACGCTTTTTCCGCGTCTAGGGCAATGGCTGCTAGTGAGTTATGGAACTGTGGAGATTTGGAAAGGACATTAAACAAAAGTCTGGTGTTATCTGTGATGAAGCGACCTTTAACGAAACCAGATTGTTCAGGGCCTAGCAGTTCGGGAAGAAAAGGGTCTAATCTTATGGCGAGAGATTTGGCATACAATTTATAATCAATGTTGACCAAAGAAATTGGTCTGTAATTTTTACAATACTGGGTATCCTTGCCTTCTTTGGGTATAACACAAATGTGAGCGTCTGAAAATGTACCTGAGGAAGAGCCACTTAATATGAAGGAATCAATAAGGGAATGTAGCCTGGGCAATAACAGTTTAGAAAAATGCAAATAAAATTCAACTGTGAATCCGTCTGGGCCAGGGGCCTTGTCTTTCTTGAGTGACTGAAGTGCGGTAAGTAATTCATCGCTAGAAATTGGTGATTCAAGGGCAGATAAATCAACAGGGAAATTGGAAGGTGGTTGAATGCTGGCAAAGAAAGTAGCAAGAGAATGGGCAGTGGGGTGCGTTTCAGAAGAGTAGAGTTTGGAATAAAACTGGGAAAATTGCTCTAAAATATCAACATCTGTATGCTTTAAAACAGAATTAACATCGTAGACAGATTCAATATTTAGTTTGTTTTGCTTGACTTTTAGATAGTTGGCTAAAACCTTCCCCGCCTTATTTTTACCCCCATAGAATTTTGAACTGGATTTCAACAAGTACAATGAAGCATCCTCAGTGGATTGTTTGTTAAATTGCATCTTGGCAGCAATGAGAGCAGTCAGACTTTCTTGCGAGTGGGAAGTATAGAAGGAATGCTCTAACTTTTTAATCGTAAAAAGGAGGTCGCTAGTGCGCTTACGAGCAGTCTTACGTTTACTAGCCACAAAGCTGATAATAAAGCCCCTGGCTGCTGCTTTATAGGCATCCCAGATAACATGGTTGGGCATAGTGGGTGTGTCATTAATGATGAAAAATTCTGTGGTGAAATCAACAAAGGAGGCGGAGAATTTGGGATCGAGGAGTAAGGTATTGTTAAAGCGCCATCTCTTTGGTCCAGTGGACTTGGGTAAGATGTCAATGTTAATCAAAACGGGGGCATGATCAGAAAATAAGATGGGGCCGATGTCAGCATGGGTAAGGGATTGGGACATATGATGGGAGAGAAAAATATAGTCAATACGGGATTGGGAATGATGAGTCGGGGAGTAGAAGGTGAATTCTTTAGAGGTAGGATTGCAGAGGCGCCAAGCATCAATGAGTTTATGTTGGGATATCGCTTGAGCGAAGAGCTTGTGAGACTTATTAGGGATAAAAGGTGCCTTGGAGTTCCTGTCTAAAAAAGGATCGAAGAGTAAGTTACAATCACCTGCTAAGATAAAATTATCATCAATATATTCAGTGATGCGGGAGGCCATTGCGCGCCAAAAGGCATGATCACCACCGGTGGGGGCATAGATATTGAGCAGGGAAAGAGGGACACCCTTCGAGGAAAGCTTGACACACAACCATCTACCTTCAGGATCTGATTCAGAAACCAAGAGCAAATGAGCAAGAGATTTGCGAACTAGTATAACCACACCGTTCCTCTTACCATCACCCGGAGATGAAAATACAGCACCCACCCATCCTCTTTTAAGTTTAGCAGCTTCAGCGTCAGACAAATGGGTTTCTTGTAAAAAGGCAATGTCTACATTTAATTTGGCTAAATGAGAGAGGATTTTTTGTCTCTTGATAGGAGAATGCAGACCTTTAACATTCCAGGAAACAATTCGAACTGACATTAACCCCTTCGGTGCTCATGACGGAACGGTTCCGTCATGAGCCACGATTGAGCTGTGCTCATGACGGAACCGTTCCGTCATGACCACGCCCGCGCAAGATTCCGTCAGCACAGCGGCGGAATCTGCGCAGCATGGAAGGGGTTAAGGGTTAATCGAAGAATGGACTAATTGGAGAATAGGACAGCAAGGAAAAGCCTCGCAGCGAGAAAGGGCACAAGAAAAAGAGAGAATGAGGTGAGAACAGACGTGGTGGAAGATGAGCAAAAGAAAAAGTGAGAGAGGGACCAGAGAAGCCATGTAAATAGGAAAGAGCCAAGAAAACTATAAGAATGATAAGAAGATACAGTAATTCTCAAAGATAATGGTAAGTAAGGGCCAAGGGAGAGTAAGATAGGTAAAGGGACATGAATACAAGCAAGAGATCCAATATGCAATGGGGAGAAGAAAGAGTGAAGAAAGAGAAGAGGAGGAGAACCATGAAAAAGGTAATGACACCAATAAACCTGAGAACATCAAGGGAAAAGGTAAAATAAGAAAATATAGAACAAAGAGAAACATGATAAATAAAGAATGAAGGGTACTTACGGGGGGTAGCATGGGAAAAATACAATCAGGAACTGGGAGTAAGCGAAGACATACGTGGAGACGAGGGGAGGGAGGTGGGGCCAACTGGGAGAAGCAAGGCATTCGGGGCGAAGGAGGTGTCCAACCAGAGACAACAAAACGGAACGTAACACAATGATCTGTGAAGGGAGAAAAAGAACAAAGTTAGGCACTCAAATACAATGAAGATAAAAAACAAACATATGACCAGCTGAAGAACCAGAACAACAATATCGGAAGCTAAAATAAAAGATATAATCTTAACGAGAAGTCATACAATCTGAAGAACCTGTAAAAATGAAAGCATTAAAGCATAACAAAATAGGGAATCAAACTGCAACTACAGAAAAAAGTCATGGTGGGTGAGAAGAGGGACCAGATAGCTCCATATCAGCTTGACCGCAGGAATTCAGGAAGCTTCGAAGTCGCGCAGGGTCCTCATATGTTGTAGTCTTGTTATTGTGAGTGACCTTAAATAGACAAGGATGAAAGAGCCCATATCTGGCACCAATGGCGCGAAGGTCAGGTCTCATATCTAGGAAGGCCTTGCGACGGTTTGCAGTGGTCCTGGCATAATCCTGCGCAAAGAACAAAGTGGAGCCTGACCATGTGAGACGAGGAGAGGCTTTGGCGGCTGAAAGGACTTTCAACAGGTCTGTGTATTCTAGAAAGTACATTATTACACCTCTAGGCTTCGTTGACACGGAAGGAGAGGAGGGTGCTCGACCAAGCCTGTGAGCACGTTGGATATTCAGTGAAGTGTCATCAGGCAGGTGCAGAAGCTTAGGAAGAAAGGACTTGAAGAAATTGATGGGATCGTTCCCCTCACAACCCTCCACCAAGCCGTAAAGACGGAGATTATTGCGTCTGTTGCGATTTTCAAGGTCCTCCACCTGCTTCTGAAGAGAGGAAATCTGCGTATGCATGTGAGAGACCTTGGACGCAGATTCCTGAAGAGAGGAGACATCACGCTCCACCGACGACACTCTTTCATCCAACGAAGCCCAATTGTCAGTGAGAATCTGCAACTTAGCATTAGTCTCCTCCATGTAAGGGCGCAGGGCCCGTATCTCTTCGAGGATTAACTCCATAGAGATGGGCGAAGAGGACTTAGGAGGCGAAGGCGGGTCTTTTTTTAACCTCTTAGAGTTTGCCGAAGATTGTGAGGAGGTGTCCGCAGTCGACGTCATCTCAGTTGAAGGTAGAGACTGAGAAGCTTCCAAATGGGCCAGTGCCGTGAATAATTTGGAATTTTTAATATAATTACGCTTTTGAACTTTACTGGAGCAATCCGCCATCAGCACGTCTATGAAGCGTGAGGTCACAAAATATCTTATTGCCCAACTAAAAAAAGGATCAGGAAGCAAACTAATAAAGAAAAATGCCAGGCCAAAGAATTGGAGTCAAAAGTGTTGGAAACTGGAGTCATAAAAATGGCCGCCGTATATGAGGAGAGTTGAAAATTCCAGTCAGCTTATAAAAGAAGAGAAGCAGCAGAAATAATCATAGTTGAAAAGAAAAAAGTCACCTTAGAGTGCTGGTTGGCCACATCTGCGCTTCGGGAGTTGCTGGGGTCAAAAATGTAAGCATGAGGCATCCAGGGGATCCATGCGCGATAAAACGCGCTGCTGAGGCGCTCACGGGCGAAAATAAACAAGATGGCGGCCGCGGCCGATGACGAGCCGCGACCGAAGATAAAATGGGCTGTAAGACCCAAACTAACTGTGCCTCAGCGCCAGAAAAGGATTGAAAATGATCCTGGCATGCTCCGACAGGGAAGACTGCCCTTCGTTGGTGGAAACTGGTGCGCGAACCGTCAGTAGACTCGGGTGTGGACGGAGCTCCTAGCCGAACGCCGCCATCTCCTTCGGGCGCCAAGCCACGCCCCCGACAGTAGAGTGTCTTAACTACATCCATACAGCTTTTCTTGCACCAGTACACCCTTACATTAATTCACCCCCTGACGGTTTACAGTATCTAACTGACTCATAAAAAAGTATCTCTAAAAAGGTGCAAGATGCTAAACAATGCAACTTAGTGGGAACGTCATACCAGGTAAGTAATCACGATTTATAGTGCTTAACACCAATGTTTGTGTTTTATTTGTATTCAAATAACTGCTCTTACTGTTAACCAAATTAATGTAATTTAATTTATAGGAGGATAAATGAATAAACAGGCCATGTTTGGATTCCAACTTGAGAGCTGCCAGTCACACACAGATCCCAGCAGTAGGGGCTTAAATGACTGTAACGTCTTTCTGGCTGCCCTGCATGCTTTGACTTCATTGAAACATACTATCTTCATGAAGGTAATCAGAGAGCATAGCCAGGTATCAGTGCTTATTTTGAGCCAGTGGTTTCAGGTGGGGACCACAGGCACTCTGTTTTAGTGACCAAATCTTATTTTTTCGATTATTAGACTTTGACCCTGGACAAAAGGGAGAAAGGCAGAAAATAGGGAAAAGGAGAAAGAGAACGATGGTAAGACAGTGACAAAGGGAGAAAGAGGGGATGAAAAAAACGCTTCAAGGATGAGATAAAGAGACATGGAGTGTATGGTGGTAGATGAAAGATGAATGAGGTAGAATAAACACTGGACAGCCTTGGTTTTCAGCAACTCCAACATTCATCTTATTGCGGGGCAGAGATGAACATTTTGGTCACTCAGTAATTATTTTACAAAGTAAGCACTGCCAAAGATGTTGGGAGAATATTGATGGGAAAGAACAAACCAAGGCCCAAAAAAAACAACTTTCCAATATATGGGTTTAACATTGATATTAACAACATAGATATTTTTGTAATCAATAGTTATTTTTAACATCAATTTTACTAACCTTAAAAACAATATTCTTGCCAACAATATTCTTGCTGATGATATTTCTGTATCACACTATTTCCAACACTATGGGGTCTATTACGATGTCGGGCAGACTTGTGTCTCCCCAACACCGTCTCAAACAGGACCGACCGACCTCCGGTTGGCAGTCTCTACCCCCTCATTATGAGGCGGCCGCACATGGCGCGGTCACATTCTGGTATTTCCCTATGAGAGCATGTGTCACAGCCATAAACTGGCCTTAGTACATATTCCCATAGGGAAATGGAGGTCTTGTTAACTCCTGCAACCTGTGGGAGGCACCTCAAAGTGCCCGTCACGAGGTGTAGGGATTAACAGGGGGCACTATAGGTGTCCCCTATGCCACTAGCATAAGGCTGAAAAGGCAAGAGGGCCCGGCTAGGGGCTCCCAAGCATGCTTTCCAGCAGTGTTTCCATGCCGGAAAGGCTGGCGTGGAAACCGTGCCGGAAACCATGCATCCTCATCATCCGGATGGGGTAAACCTTAGTCCATTTGGATTACGCATTGGTTCCAACTGGCCGACTAACTCCTTGAGCCTGTCGGAAGCCAGCCAGAATGACCAGCCGGTTTCTATTCCAACTGGCTGAATCAAAATCAGCCGGTAGGAATTGAAACCGATGCTGTCAGTCGTAAGGCCGCCGACTGACATCATGATAGGCCCTTATATTTCTGTAGGTCAATATTAAAATTCTGGTAATTTATCTGAATACCAGTAAGGCTTTTGTCATTGGCTAAAAAGTCCTGAGATTTCTGTTAAATAAATGTGACGTCGGGACGCATTCAGGCTGTGTTTCACGAACCAGGAAGTACGATTCGAACAGACAGCAGTCCGGACGGCGATATTTTTACGGCACCCAAAAAGTGCCGGAAAAGCTAAGTACGCCGCAATGCCAGCGGAATAGGGGGCCCGTTAAGCGCCGTACCCCTCCCCTGCCCCCGTATGTACGAGCCGAACACCCCCCCAGCCCCCGCATGTACGCCTCGAACACCCCCTCAGCCCCCGTATGTACGCGCCAAACCCCCAGCCCCCCATGTAAGTACGGACCGTACCTCCACTCGTGTATGTATGGACCGTACCCCCACCCGTGTATGTACGGACCGTACCCCCAGCCCCCCGTGTAAGTATGGACCGTACCCCCACCCGTGTATGTACGGACCGTACCCCCAGCCCCCCCATGTAAGTGCGGACCGTACCCCCACCCGTGTATGTACGGACCGTACCCCCACCCGTGTATGTACGGACCGTACCCCCAGCCCCCCGTGTAAGTACTGGGGGTACGGTCTGTACATACACGGGGGCTGGGGGTACGGTCCGTACATACACGGGGGTACGGTCCGTACATACACGGGGGGCTGGGGGTACAGTCCGTACATACACGGGGGTACGGTCCATACATACATGGGGGGCTGGGGGTGCGGTCCGTACATACATGGGGGTGCTGGGGGTACGGTCCGTACATACACGGGGGGCTGGGGGTACGGTCCGTACATACACGGGGGTGCTGGGGGTACGGTCCGTACATACACGGGGGGGCTGGGAGTATGGTCCGTACATACACGGGGGTACGGTCTGTACATACACGGGGGGTGTACGGTCCGTACATACACGGGGGGCTGGGGGTACGGTCCGTACATACACAGGGGTGCTGGGGGTACGGTCCGTACATACACGGGGGGCTGGGGGTACGGTCCGTACATACACGGGGGTGCTGGGGGTACGGTCCATACATACACGGGGGGCTGGGGGTACGGTTCGTACATACACGGGGGTGCTGGGGGTACGGTCCGTACATACACGGTGGGGTTCAGCGCGTACTTCTGCGGGGGGGGCTGGGGGTTCGGCGCGTACATACGGGGGCTGGGGGTTCGGCGTGTACATGCGGGGGCTGGGAAGGTGTTCGGGGCGTACATGCGGGGCCTGGGGCTGTGTTCGGGGCGTACATGCGGGGGCTGGGGGGGTGTTCGGGGCGTACATGCGGGGGCTGGGGGTGTGTTCGGGGCGTATGCGGGCACATGTCTCCATGGTTGCTATGGGAGTTCGGTCCGTACGGTGTTTTTTCCATGCAGTTGTAACATCGGACGCCCGGTACGGATTGTACTTGCGCACTCGGACTTGAGTTTTCACATTTGTACGTAAAATCGTCCGGGGACGTGTCGGACACGTTTTCTGACCCGAGGATGTGTGGGGGAATTTTCCCAATACGATTCGTATGGACTTTTTCTCATACGAATCGTACTTGCCAGTTTGTACGATGTTTGTATGATTCGTACGGAAACAAATCCGGATACGATTCGTACGGGGAAATTTTTTCCAGGATCGGAATCGGCCCCATTATGTTCAAGAAAACATGTTGGAATACATGCACTTCGCACGACCCTGGATTATTATATAGTTGCCAGAAATCCTCAAAGTTAGCAGGTTTTCCTGGGTGTTGTCTTACTCTGAGCCAAAATGCTGCTGCCAACCTCCTCCGATAACAAGTGGATGTTGGCTATTTTTAGCACACTTTTAAAGTTCTTGGAGATTTCTAGGCATGGAAACCTGCTGGGATCGATGTAAACCAAACCACCCTGGTTACCCTTGGCCCTCTTTTGTCAGAGGTGGCAAAGATTCCTGTATGCTGGTGGCTCAGAGCTCGAATGCTGCAGATCTCCCTCATAAAACTGAGATACAATTGGGTTTATAAGGCATAGTTTGCAGGACATTCCACGTAAGAAAATATGCAGGGTTCTGTTCTAGCCACACCTATACTACACTTCATGTTCATACAGAAGCTGTGGATTGCTAGCTTTCTCCAGGAAGAATGAGAGTAAATTTGGATTTCTTTGCCCATAATTTTGACATTTGGGCTGAAATTAATTAGAGTAGACAACTTATGGTCATGCTGCAGCCTGATGCCTGGTCAGCCTTAACCCCATTTCTTGGGGGGACCACAACCTGGTGTTTAGTGGCCTTTCTGCCCTATTGAGTTGGCATTATGGGACTACATGCCTTAATCTGTACACGAAGGGCAGTCAGAAACACTGTCTAGTTCCTAGTGATTGTGAGGCTGGCTAGGATTGTCCCACTCAGCACTCCATTCCTTTATAGCTTTTTTCCTGGTAGTCTAGCAGGTTTACTGCCAATGCCTCCTGAGCGAGCATTGTGGTTAAACTGCTCAATCTGCCCATATGGATGCAGAGTGCTTGAGATGCTGGGACTGGCCGATCCCTAACCTCATTATTTTTACACCAAAATCTGCTGCTATTGGGCTTTCTGCACAGTGAACTGGATAGATTGGGGTAAACTCCCAACATGCAACCTAAAGGACTAACAGACATCCTTGGGCCCAAGGGATGAGGGGTGACCCATTGCTAGGGACCCCCATTCCTTTTCTACTTTTGTTCCTTTGTGGCCAGGTGGGCCTTTTGTATCCTGGTTAGTAAAACATTTGGTAAATGCACACATCTGCCCCTCCCCTCCAGTGTGGAAGACGCCAATGCCCATGGCTCGCACCTCTCCATCGTCTTTTTTTATTTTTTTTTATTTTTAACTCTCATTTTCTACTGTTTCTTTTGCCACCTGGGGCAGGTGAAAATTGGGAAATCCTTGCAATATGCCCCCAGGAATGCCAAAAAACCTTCTGACGACCAGTGAAGTAGAGAATCTCAAGATGTCAGGATGGGACAGCACCCTAGACCATTCCTTTTTTTATAATTTCTTTCTCTGGTGATTTAGTGGACCTTTTGTCCCCCAGGGACAGTCTCTCACCAGGAAGGCAGAATGAATATCTAAGACGTGGGAGTGTGGGCTCAGCCAGATACTAGATGGGTGATCCACATGCCCATTCATTTTTGTAAATGTTCACCCTGGTAATTTAGTTGGCGTTCTGCTCCTTGAGGAAGTATATTTCAGGTAAACCACACAATTTTACCAAAGGGGATTCAAAAAGATTGTCTAGGACATGGCAAATTGGAGGCCATCACAATGGCAGATTGGGCTACCACGCCATCCCATTCCGTTTTATTTTTCCTGTTTGGTCTATTGGGCTTACTGCCTCCCTGGTGAGCAGACTGGAATGAAACCCACCAATCTGCTTACTGCAGAATGCAAGACTATTTGGGGCCCATGGTTAGTGGAGCGGCTGTTGCTAGCACTGGCCAATTCCTCAACCAAGTTTTTTTACAATAATTCCTAGTGGATTTGTGTATTCTAAAACACCGGTGTGAGCAGATGGCTGATACACTCTCATACTGGCCCCTAGAGTAAGTGAGGGTGACTCAATGCTAGACAGACAAGAACCCCATTCCCTTTTCCCTGGTGGTCTGGTGGACTTTCTGCCCTTTTGGCTGGGCAGACTGGCAGTAAATCACTAATCGGTTTCCACGGAGGTAGAAAGACTCTCTAGAGGCTAGTGTGCAGCCCAATGCCAGACAGTACTTCTCCCATTCGGATCAGTACTCTGGGTACTGGGCTGTGTCCTCGAGCACTGTTCGCACTGAAAAATGCCAGAGCCTGGAGGCTCCAGCTGCATTCACTTTCAAATTTAGTGACATTACCAAACATGATGTGCTTACCATCAGTGAAAATACAAAAAACAATCTCTGGCTTCAAAGGTAGCTTTCCCCTTTATAGCTCAATGTGAGGTCCTGAAAAGGTTATCCATCTTGTAAGAGTGCCAGAAGTGTTCCTAGGCCTGTGTCTGTGGATGTGACTTCCAAATCCTCTGTAGTTTAAAGTTATTGTGGATGGCATAGAGTTCACATCCTCCATCCTAAAGACAATTTAGAAAATATCACTCACTTTTTGTGGTGGAACAACTGGAGAACAAGTTTGCCATAGTCTCTGAAAATCTCTGAAAAATATTTCAATTTCATCATACAAAAATGTGCAAATATTCAATGTAAGTTCATTCGTACACGTCAGACAAGGGCAAGCCTTTTTTTATAAGACTGTAGTGAACAAATAAATATATTGAAGAGTTTTTGGGTAATATGTTTTACCATTCTGATCTTGGGCTTATGATTTTATTCAGAGTTAGAAGCATAAAGTGCCTTTAGGATGTAGCTAAGAAGCTACTGGTATCTGGCCAGTGCCCTTAAAATAGCTCTCTGAAGTGAACCCCAGTCACGTCGATCATTCAGATGGTCTAGGTATATCGACAAAGGAAGCACTGTTCCTCTTCAAATCCTTTGAGCGGTAGCCAGACAAATGAGTGTCATTGTTCTATACACACACAAACAAACACAGTCTCAGTCTATGAGGCCTACATAACCATATGCCTTCACTCAAGCTAGATGAGTCACTTGCAGATTGGTCATGTTATAGATTCTACTATGTCATTCACATAATGGGTTTGAACAATGGGTCAGGAAATAGGAGTGACAGCAGTTTTCAGGGTGTACACAAGCACACCAAGATCAAAGGAAAAGAAGGGCTGAACCTAGATCTGAGACAGTTGAAAGATTGCTCCTTTTGGGGGGATGGACATTGGGTGTTGTTGGAAATGGCCCTTTTTGCAGGGTTGTCCCCACCCTTTTGCTTCTTCCTCCTATTTTTTCCTGATCTGTGTTCGTTGGCTATAGGACTCTGGGCATTTTACCACTGCTGATCAGTGCTAAAGTGCATATGTTCTCTGTGTAAATTGTGATTGGTTCTCCCTGATTGGCATATTTGTTTTACCAGTAGGTCCCTAGTGAAGTGCACAGTGTCCCAGGGCTGGTAAATCAAATGCTACTAGTGGGCTTGCAGCAATGATTGCGCCACCCACATGAGCAGCCCTGACAAGAATTCTCATGCTTGCAAATTGAGTTTGGTACCCCAGAACTCAGAATTTATTAACACATCGTTTAGTAAAGATGTTTTTTAAATTGTGTGTTTGAAAATGTCACTTTTAGAAAGTGGCTATTTTCTTTGTTCAAGTTTCCTGTGTGCCTCTTTGTCTGTCTGGCTTTGGAGTGACAGGGGTTGGGGAGGTGCAGTGGCTACATGAGCCTGGATGAGTCAACGCTAGGCTGAATATGCCTGATCTGCATTTGTAGTGGTGGGAGGAGTAGCACCTGTACCCGAATAGGGCTGTGCCTGCCTTTGGTATGTCTGGAGCCAAGGCTCACACTGACAAAGGATGTTGTTGTGCACTTGCTGAGTGCCCCCCAGAACTAGTTTTAACTGGCTCTGAGCCCCTTGCACAAAGAAAACAAAGGCATTTTGGGGTATAAGTATCAGACCCAAAACCCCAGACTTTAGATCATTTCTGGAATTCAAGAGGAACCTTTGCCAAGGAGAAGAGCTGGAGAGACTGAGGAGAAGTACTGCCCTTGCTGTGTGTCTGTGTTTGGCCTGCAGTTGCTGTCTCTGCCAAGGAAAGGAGAAGGACCTTGCTGTGTGCTGTATCCCCTACTTGAAGGAGATCTCCAAGGGCCTGATGTGAGTTGGCCTCCTGTTCAGATGTCTTAGGGACACAAAGACTTCACCCCCAGCTCCCCTGAACTCTTCTGTTGTGAGTTCTAGCCTGCCAAGAGGTGCCTGTACCAGTTTTGGACCTCTGTAGGTTGTTGCTGCTGTTTGGGAGCTGGAAGAAAGAAGTGTGAAGAACTACAGAAATCGAAGCATCGCTCTTCTTGGGGCTATTTTTTCGACTCCTCTCCGCGGCGCGAGAAGAATTTCCACGCATTGCCATGCCGCTGCAAAAACCATCGCAGCACCTGTTGCCGCTACAAGAATCGATACATCGAGGGATTGTGGCTGAAGAGGACCGACGCAGCGCCACTCAACGCCACCGCATCCATTGCCGACTAATTCCCGGATATCCACGCATCATACCTGTGCGGCGAGTTCTTCAGACGCATCACCCGCGGACCGGAACTGTCACGAATAATCGTTGTAGTGCTCCCCATACAGACCGGATTCGACGCAACCCTTCCTCTGCGCGCAGCAGGACTGTCGCATCGCCTCCCCAAGGTCTAAGGAGTGTCGCATCTCTTTGTTTTCCGATGCTGCAGCTGTTTGGCTTGTAAACTTTGACGCAACTACAAGTACTTTGGTGAAAAGTCACGCATCAATAGTTTTCTATGCTACAAGTTATTGAAACCCTTTTGAAAGTCATATTTTTAACTGTGTATGTTGGATTTTTGACGTTTTGGTCTTTTTAAGACTGGTGTGGTGTCCATTTGTGGTGTTTTTGCTGTGTAACTGTGAGTGTCGGTACAAATACTTTACACCTTGCCTTAGGGATAAGCCTGTCGGCTCATGCCAAGCTACCAAGGGGGTGAGCAGGGGTTATCTAAAGGGTGTATCCCACTTACCCTGACTAGAAGCAAGGGTCCCTATTTGGACAAAGGTACCTACCTCTGCCAACTAGAGACCCTCATTTCTAACTAGTGTGGTGTGTGCATGCAAGTGTGTATGTAAATGTTTAAGTGGACATACTTTGGTGTACGTGTATGCATGTGCGCATATTTTGTTTTAGTGTTTTTGTGAATGCATGTTTAACACTTTATCTCCTCCCTGACAGCCAGTGTTGTTCCTTGAAAACCATGCCTAGTGCCATGGACCACCAGATACATATGGTTTACATTCCTGTCATATTGGTGGCCTTGGCACAATAACTCTCTTCCTTGACATATTCTGGGCATTCTTGGTCTAGTTCTAGCATACTTGGAGCCATCTCTGTCAGACCGTGAGCGTCATCATGCTTGGCCATCTCTGGCATAATGAATCCACACCTGGCATAATTTTGGCCATTGCAGGCATAGTGACCTATTGCAGGCATCCACAATGGCATAATGGAGTCCCTTGAACATTGGTGGATAAAATATTCACATTGTAGGCATTGTTGTCATTATGGGTGACATCCACTTTATATGATTGGAATGCCAGGGCATTTGGAGCAGAAGGAAGCTCTACATGAGAGCCATTTGTATATATGAGTTCTTGAGAAAAGCTGAAAGCTGTTCTTTGGGAACTGAGTATTTACTAAAAATAAAAATTGGTATTTTGAAGACAAAATCATGTTTCTTTCAGAAAATAAAAAAAATGTCTTTGGGAAGTTGAGTTTCCTTACCCAACATTAAAAGTAGTATTAGATAGAAAATTACATTTTCATGACGTTTCTAAGCTGACATATGAATGATAATTGATGCTGGGTTGAGGAGATATGTGTGTATGGCAATTTGGGGGCATATTATCAAGAAAAACTGTGTTAAAATTATCGCCGCTTTAGCGGCTGAAAACTGCCGCTAAAACGGCGATAATGGGCTTGATAATATGCCCTTTAGAATTCCCATAGAAACCAATGTTCTGGTGTCAGCATGGGCTTCTATTGGAATTCTCTGCGGCATATTATCAAGCCCATTATTGCCGCTTTAGCGGTAGCTTTCTGCCACTCAAGCGGCGATAATTTTAACGCCGTGCTTGATAATATGCCCCTTGGTCCTTTGTGCTAAAAGGGCTCTTGCTGCTTCAATATTTATAACTAGTCAAGTGGAGGTATTTTATCCTGATAACGTTTTTCCTGACATTTTTGCTGGTTACTCTGCCTGAAGCATTGGGTAGTCACTATTGATAATCCTGCATAGAATGAACACTATTGTAATAGTAACAGTTGTAAACAATATTGTGAAAGTGAAAACATGTGTTAATATGTTAGTATATATTAGGCACCCAGCCTTGTAGACTTACATGGTACATTTTAGGAATCACTTTATTATATAAAAAATGTGTTTTTCTAAAAGACAAATGCATGTTTTCTAGACATGTCTTACTGTAGTATCTTTAAGCTGCAGCCTAGTCAGAGTGCACTGGCTCGCTTGGCAGCCATATATTTGTCAATACAAACTGCAACTCACAAATGACATTTGGGACTTGACTTAGGGCCTGATTGTGAGTTTGTCGGTGTGGGAGCTGGTTGCCATGCCCCCGCTCCGCTCCCACACCCTCCAAACCTCACCGCCGGGTGCCCGCCAGATTATGATTTATCTCGTGGTCTGCCAGCTGGTCCTTTGGTATAATCACATTGGCACAAAAAGGCACCACTGTGCCCTGCTTGAAAGGGGCTTCATGCAGACAGGGGGGCACTCTGTGTGCCCCCCTGCATGCATCACATTAGCCTAAGGGAAGAGTTTCCTCACCCCCACTCTTTTCATGGTGAGCTCACCGCCATGAAAATGGTGGATGTGAAGAAATTCGTAATATGCATGGCGAGCATATTGCGGCTATCGGATCGCCATGCCACTGCCTGGTATTGTGGATCCTCGGCAGTTGTGGTGGTCCTATTGTGGTTCGATGACTGTACTCGTCAGTCGGACCACTGGTGCAGTGGTCCACGACCGCGACTGCACCTACACCGCAAGTTTGGCAGTGCTAGGGTCTGCCAAACTTGTAACCGGGCTCTTAGACTTTGGCTAACAGGATTTTCTCCGTCGACCTGAGGCAGTACTAGCACAGCAAATTTAGAAATGTCCATCAGCCCAGTGGACATCTCTTTCATTGGCATCACTGCAGTTCTTTTCAATTCATTGATAATTTGACAGTTGCCTCCAGCAACATGACAGAGCTGTATGGCAAATTTTTAATTATTTATTTTTATTTGAAAAGAAATCTCAAAGCAGAAGTTTATTTTGAAAATTAAGTAAGCAATGAACACCTCGACAAGCAGATTTTCTCCCACGGCTTGGCGCCATTTCGCAGTTTCTACTGACCCTTATTGTCAGAGTTTACCTGGTGGTGAACGACAGTGAAAATGTAAATGTAAATGTGCAGGAATTTATATAGCGCAAATCACCAAGCGGTCTCTAAGCGCTTGCTTAGGGAACCCGTCCTGGTATTCCCCTGTAAGATAACCCGGCAGGGCATCCGCAAGGTGAAAGCCAGGCATCCCGCCGCGAGGGGCCATTGTGGAGATTAAGCAAGCTATTGCCCAGAGTCGCAGAGTGTGAACCCATGAATCGAGTATGCACTGGAGCGAGAATTATCGAGTCCATGGACATTTTATGGACTCAAGACCCAGATGAGCCGGGAATTGAACCCTGGTCCTGGACCTGGAAGCTGACCTCTGCTTCCAGGTCTGCCTCCTCTAACCAGTGAGCCACACTTCTCCACTTGTTGATACACTCTAAATAGGACAAAGGGACGAATGCTAGATGCTTTGATGGCCCTTACTTTGTAGGGTTATCAGAAGACTATGTCAGTTGCAGAGATGGAGTTGCCGCCACCGTCAACATACTGAAATCTGCCCAACTCTAAATAAGATATGTGGATCTTCAGTTTGGTGGAAAGCGTACTCCGTCCCTTCTGCTACAGAGTACACTATCCACCAAACCCTAAATCAGGCCCTAACTTTCCATGCCATTGGTGCATTTTCAGCAACATATACTATGGCATTACAAGAAAATTAAATAGAACAATTGGGTGACACTAATTTTGTCAATACCATTTTAGGGCAAGAGCACACACACTGGCTCTCATTACGATGTAGGGCAGACGCAACCGTTGTCGGAAAAGAACCACCAACATTCCCAATTAAGATGCATCCATTTTTCAATGGGAGCTTGTGCGGTGGGCTGAAAACGCCCATAGCACAAGCTCCGATTGAAAAATGGAAGTTTGTAAACATTCCTACACCATATGGCAGGCACCTGCAGGCATGGTGCAAAGAGGTTGAGTGTCCCCCAGGCACAAATGTCGTGGGTCAGGGGGCAAGGGGGCCCTGCTAAGGCTCCCAAAGTCTGTTTCTGTCAGCCAATCCATTTGGGAAAGGCTGACATGGATTGGCTGTTGGAAACCAACATCATAATCCCAACAGCGGAAACGCCATCCTAAGGGATTATGGTGCCTTTCTGACAGGCTACTCGAACCGGTTGGAACTGCGTCAGATTCCCCCGCTGGTTTAAACTCGGATCGAAGTGATCCTAATGCGGAGGTCGAACTTTAAATAGGCAGAAAGCCTCCGAACAGCAGTCTGAAATCATAATGAGGGCAACTGTGTCAAAGAGCAGCAGTCTAACAGTGAACAACCGTGTCCTAATATCAGCAATATTAAAAACTGGGAATAATTCGAGATCGTGGAATGACCACACAAAAATTATGAATTTGCTACACTAACTCTTACCACCTGACTCAAATGTTGAAAAGAATTCTCATCTCAAATGAAAATATTATATTGACATCCCACTTGCTTAGTAACTTCAGAAGGCATGATTGAATGAATATCTTTATAACTTTCCTCACCTGAATGGAGAGCAAATGAGAGTACACCATCTCTGCCAATATACCAGTATATTATCCAGCCCCGAGAACTTTGCTAGACGGTGATCACAACCCATGTTCTCCTGTCTTGCTCAGGTCTTTGCAGACCCAGGATGAACACGAGCGGGCAGGTTAGACTGCCACTACACTGCTTCACGTGGGCCTGTCCAGGCGAGGAAGGGGAAGACAGGAGAAGCCAGTGCTTCCCTCAAGGGCGTAAACAACTTATGTGTTCTCTTGGGAAACCATATTCGGAATCCAGCACTCATGCTAATAGCTCTCCATAGGAGCTGAACCTAATAATTAAAATTACCTACACATCACAACACAGCTAATTTAACTATTAAATAACACAGACAAATAACATATTAAAATAGCATTTTGAAATGGTTCTAGGCTAAATTTCGTTCTGAAGACAAAAATGCTCATTTGTAATCAAGTCCATATTTTCCCCTTTAGCAAATGGTGCCAAGACTAACTCCGACACAGTGTTTTTCATTTGTAGGTGCATATTGCCTGTTAACACTGCTCATCTGAGGACATTTGTACAAATATTAAGGGCCAAAAACCTTTAGTCTGTAGAAGTTAAGAACCTGGAAGACCAAATCAAGCCAATTATAGGGAGCCATATTGTAATACTCATCTTTTCTTTTTTGTTAAGAATCTTTAGGGATCTGCATACCAGGACAAAGACGTAGGTGGCTGGGATATGCAAATAGGCAGATAATGAAGAGAGGATGACTGTTACATTAATATGTCTCTGTCAGACAGGATAACCTCCGTTTATGAGTTGTTCAAGGTGCGTCTGCCCGATTGACTTCCCAGTCAGAAGTTCTAAAGGGAATGGCATGGATGAAGTTCAAGAAAGGGCTGACCTTGCCAAAAACAAAAATACAGTCTGATAACCCATGGCTGACAGATTGTGCTTTCCAACAAGACATGCTTTCTTTTGAGCCCTCCAGTTCATCACTGTAGAGTATACCAGTTGAAACAAACCTTTGAGGGTGTATTCCCGAATGTCAATAATAAATATATATTCTGACATAAATGAGATGTCCTAAATATTGTTTACAAAAATATTGCTCCATTGAGTATTGATTGTTTATGATTAACTCCACAATATTTAGAAGAAGAATATTTTCTTACACAATATTGAGACTATGATATCAATTAGTATATCTTCCCATAGCAAGTGCATTGAAAGTCCTGTCGAACAGCTCCTGATAGAGTGTGGTCTGTTAGTAAGGGATGGAGAAGGAGGGTGAGATTCCTCACTACTGCATAATGTTTTAGATTGTGAAATATCAACAAACAATTTTTTCTCACTGACAAGGACTGGAAGAGTGAATGACAACTGTTTGTCTCTGGGAAATTCAATGAGCACAACCAGTTTTATTAATCATAAGCATATACACATTTGTATTGTATATTTTCCTGTGGCTATCACTTTAATTGAGAAATTGAAGGGGAGAAGAGAAGTATGACACATCAGGTATAGAAACAATAATCATCATGAGTCTGAGTCTTTGCAGAGTAATGGCTTCTTCCCTAGCAAACCTTCTGGGCTCCTGCATTCCACCCAGCTATTCAAAATACCGGTTTCCCCTCACTATGAAAAACAATTCTGATGAACATTAGTGTAACTTGACAGTGGGTGACAACAGCAGCCATTATCAGTGTTTGTTACGTCTGTGAAGGAACATGCATTAGGTAGTGTTGTGTAGATACTGAATAAAGGAAGCATAATTGGCATAGCACTAACCAACGCTTCCTTTGCGAGGACTAAGGCCCCATGAGGCTGAAACATGTCTGAATCTGCGTGTAAGTGTGTAAGTAAGTAAGTACGTACTTTATTGCCAAATAATAAAAATCATTGCAATGCAAACAAGCAGTAATAACATTTTACATTTGATAAATTATGACAATGACTGCATTAAAATGTTTAAGAAAAGACCGCAATGTGGGTGGCGGTGAACTCAGTTAAAATCAACTGATTATATTAAAATAAACTTCAAGGTGTTTGATACGGCTTCCTCATAAGAGGCCGATGCTGGTACTGGCTAGGTTCATTTATCAGTTTTAGTTTGGTTAGGCCGGTGTTTGCTGTGTGAGCAGCCATGCTACATGGAGCAAAAACCTAGTGGCCTTATATGAAAGCTGGATGCTATGGTTGTTCAAGAGAGCCATGATTTAAGATGGCAGGACCGAGTCTGAAGGGCCCTTACAGCTGGATGTAGCAATTTCCGTGTCAGAGATAAGACATAAGGCTCTCTGCTGTTCTTCAACGTATCGGACGCTATGCTGTTTGTTGGGGGCTGGATGCTGATTGACTAACCCACGGGACTGCGAGGACCACGGAGCATTGCGCTCCACTAACTCTGCTCACCTGGTTCCTCTTCCCGCCTGGTTCCTCCCTCCACCGCCACGCCTCGCGGCCCCCGCTGCGCGGGTGCCGCTCGTTGGCCTCAAAGCGTATAAAACCTTGGCTGGGGCTTCTCAACGGTGGAACTCTCTGCTGTTCTTCAACGTATCGGACGCTATGCTGTTTGTTGGGGGCTGGATGCTGATTGACTAACCCACGGGACTGCGAGGACCACGGAGCATTGCGCTCCACTAACTCTGCTCACCTGGTTCCTCTTCCCGCCTGGTTCCTCCCTCCACCGCCACGCCTCGCGCCCCCCGCTGCGCGGGTGCCGCTCGTTGGCCTCAAAGCGTATAAAACCTTGGCTGGGGCTTCTCAACGGTGGGACTCTCTGCTGTTCTTCAACGTATCGGACGCTATGCTGTTTGTTGGGGGCTGGATGCTGATTGACTAACCCACGGGACTGCGAGGACCACGGAGCATTGCGCTCCACTAACTCTGCTCACCTGGTTCCTCTTCCCGCCTGGTTCCTTCCTCCACCGCAACGCCTCGCGGCCCCCGCTGCGCGGGAGCCGCTCGTTGGCCTCAAAGCGTATAAAACCTTGGCTGGGGCTTCTCAACGGTGGGACTCTCTGCTGTTCTTCAACGTATCGGACGCTATGCTGTTTGTTGGGGGCTGGATGCTGATTGACTAACCCACGGGACTGCGAGGACCACGGAGCATTGCGCTCCACTAACTCTGCTCACCTGGTTCCTCTTCCCGCCTGGTTCCTCCCTCCACCGCCACGCCTCGCGGCCCCCGCTGCGCGGGAGCCGCTCGTTGGCCTCAAAGCGTATAAAACCTTGGCTGGGGCTTCTCAACGGTGGGACTCTCTGCTGTTCTTCAACGTATCGGACGCTATGCTGTTTGTTGGGGGCTGGATGCTGATTGACTAACCCACGGGACTGCGAGGACCACGGAGCATTGCGCTCCACTAACTCTGCTCACCTGGTTCCTCTTCCCGCCTGGTTCCTCCCTCCACCGCCACACCTCGCGGCCCCCGCTGCGCGCGAGCCGCTCGTTGGCCTCAAAGCGTATAAAACCTTGGCTGGGGCTTCTCAACGGTGGGACTCTCTGCTGTTCTTCAACGTATCGGACGCTATGCTGTTTGTTGGGGGCTGGATGCTGATTGACTAACCCACGGGACTGCGAGGACCACGGAGCATTGCGCTCCACTAACTCTGCTCACCTGGTTCCTCTTCCCGTTTACGCCCCCTACTCCTCCTCCGGGCTTATCTCTGCCTACGCCCAAGTGCGCTAGCGGTACGAGGCCCGGAACGAAGCCCGGGCAAAGGGCGGGCCCTCTGTGGCCCTCAGAGGCCAGAGGAGGCTGGGCTGGGCCATAACCCTTAGTCGGTTGTACTTCGCTCCCTTGTGCCCTTACTGGTAGGATTATAGGCCATGAACTGTCGTGAAACCAGAAGCATGGCCGCTGTAGGAGCTAAAAAACTTACAGGAACCTTGGATGATTTTATTACTCGCACTCATGCGCTAATTGATGAGGGTATAACTTTAATGGATAGGAGAGTGTCCCAAGACCTGGCCATGGCCAAACGATCCTCCTTGGGCCTTATAGCACAGGCACAGACACCCAACACTGATTCTCGGACAGATATACAGGTCCTAGTACATAGTACTGGAGAGACTGGGCATCTTGACGCTTTAAACACCTCGCAGGATCTGGAGGCTTCTCCTAACCTTCATTTCCCATCAGAATGCGGAGTGCAACAAAGCGAGTCAAATACCTCTAACAATATATCCGTCACAAAAAAAAGGGGTCGGACAGAAGGGGCTATCCCTAAGCAAATTCGAAAAACCAACGAATCATCTACTCATAAAGGAAAGAAGGTTCGAATTCCCCCTAACCCCCCTAACATGGATAAATTGCCAGTAGCTTTACCCAATTCCATAGAGGGATCGCATGTGATTAAGAGTGTCTTACCCCTGAGCCTTCCTGATGATACTATTATCGATCATAGCCTGGAGGAAATCCTGGAGTTGACCGGGGAAGCGGGCAACTCAGCAAAATCTCCATTACAGGAGGGCCATGGCTCAAGCATGAGTAATACCACTATTTTTAATATGTTAAAAATACTGCTGGAACCCTTAGAGGCTAGACTACGCTGTCTGGAAACTGTCCTAAAAAACATACATAAGGACATAAGTGCCCCTAGCTTCACCTTGAATAATAGAACTGCCCAGGTTATTATTCCAGCTAAAAAGGGCAATAAGCCTTCGGTGGCTGTTAACAAACCGCTGGAGACCGCAAAAATGACCCCCAAGAATTCCAGTAACACTATAAATCAGGATGGCATTATTATAAAAGCCCCCAGAACCGATCAAACTCAGAAAATAGATCAATCCCTGATAACAACCAAGAGCAATTCCGCTCAGGCTACATTAAGTGATCACTTATCACAGCCTCTAAATTTTGATGCACCCGATAGAGCCAAGGGCATGGCCCGTAGAAACATCCATCTTCCCCCTGATGCCTGCCCTTACGTAATTATTCTCACTGGCGTTACTGAAATCTCTTCGCCAGAAGTTGAATCGTATCAGGCCCTAAAAAATAAAGTATGTTATTGGCTATCTAAAAATTATCCTCTCCCGCCAAACATACCGTGCAATATTTTAATGATTGAGAGAGCTCCGTGGGTAGGAGGCAATAGAAAAAACCTACAAGGGGACTGTGTAGTGGTCACCTTTGAGAATACTGAGGTGGTAGAGTTTATTTGTAGTAGTGGATCCCCTAGATTCCAGACGAGCACGGTGGTTGCTAGACCTTTGTCTTATTTTTACCTCCCACAAAATCAAGTTGATAACCGATGGAGTTGGTTAAAAGGACCCCATGACAGTAAATTTAGACAACGATCTAATCCCCCCTGGGAGATACAACCCCATGGGTGGGAGGAGGGGTGGAATGCGGGATGGAATCAGGTAAGGAGTAGAAGAGGTAGACTACGTCAAGGCGGCCCTCTTGTTGGTTCACATTACAGCCAACCCTATCATTACCAACAGTTTACAAATGGTCTGGAAAATCCCTCGCACTTCCCAATAGCTAATCGTTTTGAATGTCTGTCAACCACAGATTGGGTTGACTGACAAACACAGAGCTTGGAACCTGATCGGAGTTCCCAGATTATTCCTACCCAACCAATTAAGGCTGTTGCTATGGAGGATTTGATTAAACTAAACACTTCTTATACCCCTGATAAAGACCCAGCGGAGGGTGGTTGTCGGGGTGCGCTTACCCCCCCTAACGCAGAGTCATCATACTGCAAATTTCTAACCTGGAACGTGGCAGGTTTAAATGTAAAGGCTCAAGACCCCATATGGCAAGGGTTTGTAAAACAATATGACGTCTTGGCAATCCAAGAAACATGGGATACCACTAGAAGCTTCTCATTGGATGGTTTTTGTAGTTTTTCAACCCCAGCAGTGCCAGGAGCGAGAGGCAGAGCAAAGGGTGGCTTACTTACACTATGTTCTCTGAACTTAACGGGGGTCTTTAAAAAATTAGATTCCGCACCCATGAATACGTTAGTTGTGGAGTGGATTTTATCTGATACTAAAGTTTTTTTGATCATTAATTTTTATAATTCCAAGGAGGTTTCTCATGCGAATGAGCATTTGACCTCCTTGTTAGATTTCCTGTCAGTCTATAGACAAGATTGCAATTCCGTCCCAGAGATGGTAATCCTGGGTGATTTTAACATTCATCCCTGTGAGGGAGATTGTTTTAATGATAGATATGGGGGCTTACCGACCGAGGGCATTCCCCATTTTGAACACACAAACGAGGGTGAGTGCCTGGAGACTTTTCTTGCAAACTTAAATCTATTTGAAATTGAGCAGGGCAAAAGTGAACCCAGAACACCAACATTTATTGGGAGAGACGCTAATACTGTCATAGACTATATTTTTGTATCATCCGGGGTCATGTCTAAGGCACGTGAGTATAGGGTTGTTACTGCTAGTTTCAGTGATCATCACCCTGTCCTCTTAGTGCTGGAACTAGATTGTTTCCGGATTAGCAGATCAACAAGTGTGGCAGCTCCAAATGTTCTGACAACTAAGGATCAGGGAAGGCGCCTTAAGTGGGGGATGATTGTCCCTGAGCAATTCTTCCAAATATTAGCCCAAGAGGCGGAGGCTAATTTGGCAGTGTGCCTAGATCCAACTGCCCCTGGTTCTGATGTTATGGTAGCGTATGAGGAAATATGTACAAGGATCTCTAAGAACTTGGAGTTAAGGCCAGGCGCTCTAAGGAACAAGAAGATCTTTAAATGGTTCAACAAGGATTGCTCGCTAAAACACAGTGCCCTGTTGAAAGCATTAAAACATAAACCCAGAGATAGGTCCTTAGTGACCAAACTAAGGAAGGAATACAAAATTGCAGTCACTAATCGCAAAAACCAAATTAAGGAGGAAGCTTGGGATAGTTTACTATCCACTGATGTATTGAGAGATAGCAAAAAGTTTTGGGCCTTGGTGAACCAGCCTTTCTTTTCCGAGGATGGGAAAACTGATATGGACTGTGTGATCGAAGATGGAAGATGGCTTGGCCACTTTAAACAGATTTATGAATCCACAGCATTAACACCACCAGTCAGTACCCATGCTACACCTCACCTGAAGTTTAACATCACTGAGGTTGAGAGGGCGATTAAAGACACAAGTAAACATAAGGCCCCGGGCCCGGATGGGGTCCCTGCAGATCTTTACATCCAGTATCCGCCATTTTGGTCAAAAATACTAACCAATGTGTTTAATGCGATACCTGCAGCTGGTTTTCCTTCCTCCTGGTCTACCTCCATTATCGTGCCTATTTTTAAGAAAGGGAATAGGGGGGACCCTGCCTGCTATAGACCAATCTCCCTGTTGGACTCTGCCGTTAAGATTCTGGGCAGAGTTATTTTGCAAAGAATGGGGGACTAGCTAGGGGAGAGCGGGACCCTATCGGACTTACAGTACGGTTTCAGAGCACATAGAGGGACCATGGACCAATGTTTAAACCTTCACCTTATCATTAGTAAATACACTGTGGCGAAGGGTGGGCTTCTTTATTTGGGATTTATGGACTTATCTTCTGCTTTCGATTTGGTAAATCGCTCAAAACTTTGGATTATTTTGCGAGACATGGGCTTGGATAGCACCTTGGTTAATTTTTTGCACGACCTTCACCAAAATCTGTCCGCCTCGGTTAGGGTCACAAGGGAAGGGAGATGCACTGCGAAGTTTAGGTCAGGAAGAGGGGTCAGACAAGGCTGCATTCTGGCCCCTCTCCTTTTTACACTATATATTAATTCCTTGGGGAAACCCCTGGATTCAGCTACCTTGGACATACCGCATATGGGGGGGCTACCCATTCTGGTACTGCTGTATGCGGACGATGCCGTCCTTGTAGCTCGGACTGGTACGGGCCTGCAAAGATTATTAGATCATTTTGGTGGTTTCATGGAAGCCTTGGACCTAAAGATCAACACCACTAAATCCCATGTTATGGTTACAGGCTCACGGAGGAAAAACATTAAGATTAGGGCCTTTAGCTGTAACAATTCCCCAATTTCGAGGGTACCCTTTTCTTGTTACTTAGGAGTCACTTTTGATGAGAAAGGAACTTGGGGTGCCCAACTAAAGTTAAAGGAGAATGGTGTAAGTAGATCTACCACAGCTCTTATGCATTTTGCTAAAAGATTGGGTTCGAGACCCATGGAAGCCATGACTTGTATTTATAGAGCCAAATGTGTGGCAATTGCATCCTATGGGGCAGATATATGGGGCTACGTTTCAGCCCCAGGCATTCAAATCGTAGAAAACAATTTTATACGAGCCTTGTTATCACTCCCGAAATCATCCCCCACATATTCAATACATAACGAAATAGGTTTGGGTTATGTCACCGATCTCCTAAAAATGTCCCCACTGTTATGTTGGATTAAAACCTGGACAAACGAGGAGATCACATTGAACCACTGCATTCTTAAAGACTGCATGTCTTTGGACAAAGCAGATAGTATACCTTGGCTAGCGTATGTTAGAGCGGCATGCGCTAGGCTAGGTCGCCCGGATATGTACTCTTCTCCACAGAACCTTAAAAAAGAAGATGTAAAGTGGGTCAAGCAGCACTTTCGAAATATGTTGGAAGCTGAGAGGGAAACGGTTGAGCTTTGTAAACCAATGGTAAGATCACTTTACCAACTTTCGTCGTCTTTGGCCATGGAACCTTATTTAAAATATGTTACTAAACCATATCATCGTTTTCTACTTATAAGGTTCAGGTTCAATCTGATACATCTTGTGCTTGGCTCGTATACAAAGTGGGGTATCCCAGAAGAATCCCCACCCTGCTCCTGCGATTTTTTCTCTACACAGGATACCCTGCACCTAGTGATGCTTTGTGATCATTATCTGGTGGCCCGCAAAAAATTTCTTTTTCCTATTCTGAAAGACTTAAATTTTGCGCAGGTACGGCCGGCTCTATTATATTTACAGATGTTGAACTCGGTACAGGTTACATATGGTGTAGCGTGTTTTTTGGTAGCAGCCGCTAGACAAAAGAAAATTAGTCTGGCCACAAAGATCAATCACCAAACCTGACATTTGTAAATTTGGCACTCCTCATTTTTATTGATATGTTCTTTTTATTTTAGGATTTGCAATCACTTTTTAAATCCG
Source organism: Triturus cristatus (assembly GCF_964204655.1). Lineage (NCBI taxonomy): Eukaryota > Metazoa > Chordata > Amphibia > Caudata > Salamandridae > Triturus > Triturus cristatus. Next base: position 714,220,284 of record NC_140584.1, on the reverse strand, counting down.
TTTTACTGAATTTTTAATGTTATTTTATGTATTTTGTATTGCTTTTATGGTTTTTAGTAACCGAATAAAGTTCTTTGACTGACTGACTGACCAAGACATAAGGCATGTTGTTGGCCCATGTGTGTAATTGCACTGAGCGTAAGAGAATAGAAAGTAAAGCTCCCAATGGCTAACTTTAATTCAAGTAGTTTAACTCAACGTTTCATGTTTTCCATGTATGACAAGGAGCCACTTGTCAGTCAAATCATGCATGATAATGTTTTTACCTGCAAAATATATTTGTGGGTTACTCATCCACTGAGTCCCGATTAAGACTAAAATGAATCACTCAAAAGATAAAAATATTTTTTACACAAAGTTTAAGCAATGGACTTTGCTTGCAAAAGCATCTCAGGCCATCATGGGCAAAAGGCCTGTCCCATGCAAATCAGCAATGACCCTGTCTCTCATGGGAATAGTCCATCCCAAACTGCCAGACAAAGCCCCTCTCAAGAAGGGACCTCAAGCAGTCCCAGACCTGTTTTGGCTGTGCTAGGCCTCATCAGTTAGGTGTAGCTTTGCTCCTATTGCACAGTGAGCTACTTAGGGCATAGCATTAATCACACAAAAGGTAATGGGAGGAATATGTAAAGTCTAACCACTGGTCTTTACACAGCATAGCATTCCAACCCATTATTTTTCGCTTACATGCCACTCTAGATAAAGTCCCATCAAATCATTGCCGTACCAACCCTGAAGTGCAACCCTCTTTCCAAACTCAGAGTTTAGTTCCCACTAGGTTAGGAAGGGGCAACACCTCACTACACCTAGTATGTCTTTTAAAGGAGAGGCCAGTGGTACGCTCCCTTGTAGATACAGTGACCTCACGTTCCCGGAACTGAGGGCCCTGTGTTCCTCTAGGAAGCATAAGGCCGGGAAAGGCCTTACTACTTTATTCCTCCTAGAGGTGTTATTGTTGGATGATCTACAGAAAGCTAGTTGGTCAGATGAACAGGACAAAATGGGTGGGCCAGGGACAGAAGATGGGTCAGGAGGGAACCCCCTTGTTGATTTTAATTCTGATCCAGATCAGGAGGAGCCTCATGACTCCCACCTGGAGAACTCAGATCCCCCAGAGGATGGTGCAGATGGCACAGAGGGTCTCCCAAGAAGTGGGTCTCCCTTTGTTCCTCCTGGAAGGGTTCAGAGTAGACCGAGAAAGTCTAGATCCTCCTCTAGAAAATCCAATGCCTCAAGACATTCTATAGGGACCTCTGTATCTAATAAGAGGAATAACACTTTTTATAGGAAATACCAACTGATTGAACTTAAGAAAGCAAGACTTAAGCTCAGGTGAGATCAGTTGGCTCTTGACAGAGTCTCTAAAAATACAGAAATCAAGGAAGAAACTGGGACAAAAATCCCATGGGGGCCCTAGTGTTTGAGAAACTTCTTTTGACAATAGGAACCTGAATAAGATAGTCCCTTACCAGGAGGGGGATGATATCCATAAATGGATCACTGATTTGGAGAGGGCCTGTAAAGTTCGGAGGGTCCCTTAAGAGCAGTGGGCAGCTATCTTGTGGCTCTCCTTTGCTAACAAAGGTAGAGATAAGCTCCTCACTATTAGAGAAGAGGATGCTGACAATTACTCAGTACTGAAGAGTGCTCTCATAGTTGGGTTTGGCTTAACCACTGAACAGTATAGGATTAAGTTCAAAGACACCCAGAAGGCACACACCCAGGACTGGGTAGATTTTGTAGACAGTGCTATTAAGGCTCTGGATGGCTGGCTTCATGGAAGCAAGATACAGTGCTACCAAGGATTGTACAATTTGATTATGAGGGAGCAGATCCTTAATAATTGTCAGAACTATCTTTTAGATCAGTACCTGGTGGACTCTGATCTGACTTCTCCCCAACACTTGGGAAAGAAGTCAGACAAATGGGTTCACACCAGGGTCAAGCAGAAAAACCATGGTAATCTCAGGATAAGGGTGGGGACTAAAACAAAGATAAGAAAGAGTCTTCTCAAGGGCCCCAAAAACCTGCATCTGGGGGTGAGTCCCAAAATTCTAAGAAAGGCAAAAATAAATCTTGGTGGTACTTCTTTAAGGTGAAGACCCATTGGACAAAGGATGCTGATTATCCATAGGCCAAGGAAACTACTTCTTCTACCACTGCTCGTAAGGCACCTGCTCCCCAGCACAAGTACAAGTGGTAGTACAGCAAACAAGGGATTAGCGGGGTTAACTTTGGGTACTGAGATGGGTTCTGACTTAGTCAGAACATCAGCCCAGGCTGTGTTAGTCTGCCATGGTGGCATGGATCTTGCCACCCTATTAGTCAGTCCCACTAACTTGGGCAGGTACAGACAACAGCTTTTAATCAGTGGAAAAGAAACAATGGCTTATAGGGATACAGGGGTCAGTGTCACTATGGTGACAGAGAAACTTGTATCCCCTGAAAGTGTACCAAGTCACCAACGCTAGCATTGTCAAGACTGACCATTCCTTGGTACTTGAGAATCTCAGCTGAGGAGGAGTACCTGGACCTATGAGGGTTGTAGTATCGCCAAACCTACCTGTAGATTGTTTGTTCGGCAATGATCTAGAAACTTCGGCCTGGTCTGAAGTGGGGTTAAGGACTTATGCACAGAGGATGGGCATATCTGCCAGTGCATTTGCTATCGCCAGGGCTCAGGCCAAACGGCTCACCACTGAAAAAGAAATGGATCCTGGAAAAATAGACCAGGTGCTTCCCAAGAGAAGGAGCAGGAAGGGTAAGGAATTGCCCTCCTCACAAACTCTAAGTGAGGATCAGCCTCTTGAGGGAGATGATCTTAGTCCCTGTAAAGGAACTGCCCCAGAGGAGCTTGGACGTGATCAGGCAGAGTTCTTGGGGACAGGGGGTCCTTCCACGGCAAACTTGAGTTTGGAGCAGTAGCCCTGCCCCTCTCTTGAAGCCCTCAGACAGCAAGCCGTTGCTGAGGCAGCAGGGAATATCAGTTGGTCCCATAGGATCTACTGGGAGGATGGACTTCTCTAATCTGAGGGTAGCGACCCCAAGCCTGCTGCTACCAGGAGGTTGGTAATACCCCAGAAGTTCAGAGGTTTCCTACTCTCCCAGCACATGATAGTCCTCTTGCAGGACACTTTGGGCGAAGCAAGACTTGGGACAGGCATGTCCCTCACTTTCACTAGCCCCATATGTCTGAGGACACAAAGAAGTTTTGTCACTCCAGTGTCACTTGCCAAGCCATTGGTAAGTAAGGTGGCACCACAAAGGCCCCGTTAATTCCACATCCAGTGGTTGGGGTTGCCTTTGAAAGGGTTGACATTGGTGGTCGATTGAACACTCAAACTGCATCTTGGCACAGTTATATACTAGTGGTGGTTGACCATGCCACTAGATACCCAGCAGCCATTCCCCCTTAGGACCACCACAGCTCCTGTGGTAGCTAAGGATCACCTGGTAATCTTTTCCAGAGCGGACTTCCCTAAGGAAGTCTTAACCGACAGAGGTACCAAATACATGCCAAGTTACATCATTGCAATGTGGAAAGAGTTTGGAGTAAACTATAGGTTTACCACACCTTACCATCTACAATGCAATGGGCTTGTTGAAAGGTTCCACAAGACCCTCAAGGGTATGATCATGGTACTCCCAGAAAGGCTTATGCGAAAATTGGATGTCTTTCTACCCTGCCTTCTCTTTACCTACAGAGAAGCTCCTCAGAAGGTGGTTGGCTACAGCTCATTTGAACTTCTGTTTGGACATCCAGTTAGGAGTTCATTGGGTCTAGAGAAGGAAGGTTGGGAGCATGCTCTCAAACCTCCTAAACAGGACATTGAGAACTATGTCCTTGTCCGGTGTTCATGCATGGCCGAGTACATGAAGAAGCCCATCAAAAACCTGCAGGCCAGCCAAAGCACTGTCTTGACTGTTTACCAGCCAGGCCAGAAAGTGTGGGTATTAGAGCCTGCGGCCCCAGCAGCTCTCCAAGATAAGTGGAGTGGACCCCACACCATACGTGAACAAACAGGTGAGGTCACATACCTGGTGGACCTAGGTACCCCAAGAAGTCCCCATAGGGAACTTCATGAGAAACGCCTAAAACCCTTTGTTAACAGTGCTGAAAAGGGCTTGCTTGTGGAAACTGATGAGGGACAGGAAGCAGAGAGTGACTCTCTCCCTGATCTCTCTCAGAACCCTGATGATGGATCAGTAGATGGAGTAGCCTTGGCAGCTAGCCTCACTGATCAACATCAGACTGATTGCTGACAGGCAAGTCCTCAATCAGTACAGTCACATGTTCTCTCTGACACCCAGTCAAACCACCTGGTTTACCCATGAATAGGACACAGGTGACAGTCTGCCTGTGAAGAATACAATCTACACACAGCATGACCATGTCAGGTACTGCATCAAGACAGAGGTCCAAAATATGCTGGAATTTGGTGAGCTTTCTGATAGCCCTTGGACTAATGCAGTAGTCATTGTGCCAAAACCTCACACCAATGGTGGAAAAAAGAAATGAGGTTTTGTATAGACTACAGAGGCCTCAATGCCGTCACTAGGACTGATGCTCATCCAATTCCCAGGGCAGATGGGCTCATAGATACTTTCTAAGTACAAGTTTCTAAGTACATTTGACATGACAGCAGGCTACTGGCAAATCATAGTGTTACATTCATTTATGTGTTTCAACTATTTGCAAGTAATATGTGCTCCCTCATCAGGTACAGCTCCATGATACACAAATGGTTAAATTAAACTGTCTGAAATTCAGCAAAAACCAAATGTAAAACAGCTATTATCTCTATCTTTACTATTGTTATATATAGAGCATAACAGGATGCTACAAAAATCAAAGGAACTTGAACCAGGAGCAAACCTTAGTCTACAGAAGCTGGGAATTGCAAACATATCCAGCAATCTCCCCTTGATAAAACCTTATTGGTATGATACAACAAAGTCAGAAAGGAATTGTGATGCATTTCCTCCCTGCGTGCTATTTCTTCAGGGAGACAAAGTGTATGCAGGTATGGTAGCCAGAGGTGTTGGTGTTGGGACCAGCTGTTCCATGGGATAGAACACATCCAATAGATACACAATAATTAATGCTAGCAATAATAGACAGACTATCACACTAGGTATGCACATTTTAGACTTGTACCATTTTGTCTCCATTTTTAGAGCTGTATATTCCCATGCATACCTATGTATTTCCATCCTTTCTTCAATTAGATATAGTACTATTAATGACACTATGTTGTGAATTATCACTGTAAATCTTTACAATAATATAAACTAAACATACTAAAAGCATAAACACATATAAGGTGAGGCTATAGTACACAATATACTGAGAACAGTTATTCGTTAATAGATCAGAGAGCCTTTGAGAACCCCTTGGTACTTCCCGCCTCCCAAAGATATGCATGCAATTTTTGTAATGTATGACCTTTTGGTCATGTATAGCGACCGTTAGGGCAGCCACACTTATTTTACAGGAGTGTCCACTTGTACCTCACCCCAAAGGTAGGCCTTTAAAGTTGGCGGTCTCGACCACCTGGAAAAAGGTCTTTCCTGGATGCTGCAGCAGCACGGGCACTTAGCAGTGACAGGAGGACTCGCATATACCTCTTGGATCTGGTTATCTATTCAATGCTGTAATGGCACACGCTTTGCTGCACAACATTGTTTTAGACCAATCACTCCCTGATGAATGTTCTTACACTTTTCTTGTTATGCAAACGAGCTATTACCCCTGGTTAAATTTTCTCAGTCTGAAAGTATTCTAACCAAAGCTTCTTTTAATGCTATACTGTTTAAATCTCGCATTAATTGATATTCTAGCTGATCAAATACTTCCTGAAGGTAAATAAGTGCGCCTTCGTCGTTTACCTCACTACTATTCACAAAGTCAAGGATGTGTGTCAAAATATCTGTTAGGATAATATCTAGCAGTAATACTCCATCTATTTCCTGTAGAAGATCAGTTACCGGAGTTACTGACATTTCATCTCCTTCTTTGTGGACCTCAAATTGTACCCCTTTTTCCTCTTTGATCATTTCCGGTGTTGGTATGTGTTGTTGACCTGGGTCTTGGCTTGATGCCGTCTCAGGGGGTGCCCTCCTGATATGGCTGGCGTGGATAAAGGATTTGTTGTTGGTGCAATTTACTGCAGTATTTTTTGCAAGCAGGACTTGCTTCAGACCCTTCCAGCGAGCTTGGAAACAGTTAGACCTCTGGAATGATTTGATCAGCACCCAGTCTCCTGGCCTATACTTGTGCCCTTCAACTTGCAGTGGCTCTGGAAGGGTCCCCTTCACCTACTGGTTGATAGAAGCAAGAGTACGTGTAAGTGACATGCAGTAATCATTCAACACTTCATTGGTCATCATAGACAGAGCATTTTTGTCTGGCACTGAGTTTGGTCTTGGCATCTTGTGTGCTCCTCATGCTCATTAGGGCAATTGGTAAGGCATCCATCCAGGTCAATTTTGTGTCAGCACACACCTTTGCTATTTTATTCTTCAATATGCCATTTTTCCTCTCCACAGCACCAGCGGCCTCTGGATGATAGACACAGTGCAGTTTCTGCTATATTCCCAGAGCCTTGCATGTTAACTTTATTATTTTATTAGAGAAGTGGCTGCCATTTTCTTACCATATTGTTTTTCTGACCCTAAAATGTGGTATCAACTCTTTTATCAGGCACTTGGCTGTGGAGATGGCATCATTTCCATTTACTGGATATGCCTCTATCCATTTTGAGTACATGCACACCACCAACATGATATACCTATACTTGTTTGTAGGTGGTATTTCCACATAGTCAATTTGCAGGGCATTGTTGGTTTTTCAAAATGGCCCTTGGGTACTGGAGCAGTCTTACCCATGTTGTACTGTGCACATACCATACATGTTTGACATATCTTCTGTGCTATTTTCCTTATGTTTTTGTTCACCCAGAATTTATCCATGCAAATTACTATGCTGTCTCTGCATATGTGGGCCGAGCCATGCATGGACAAACACGGAGTAGACCATTCTATTTGGTAACGTATTTCTCCTTTGTCTCATTCATGCAGCATCTTTGAGCAAATGACCCATTCTTTGACCAGCTCATCTGTTCTTCTGCCGTTGCTCCTTATTGCATGAGCCTCACACCTTCAGTTGTTAGATCTAGGGGTATATGTATCAACATCTCCATTTGCAATTCTCAAATAGCGATTTTTTGAGAATCGCTATTTGAGAATTGCAAAACGGGCTGTATTTAAAAAATTGCAAAACTTTTGCGATTTCTTAAAATTCCTTAATTGCGATTAGCAAATTGCAAATTCGCAATTAAGGAATACCTTCCCATTCATTCCTATGGGCCAGGAGGCCCATAGCAATGAATGGGAAGTCCTTCTCAATTTGCGATTCGCTATTTGCTAATCGCAAATTGAGAATAATTTCAAAGGTGCAAGGGTGTCATGATGACACCCTGATGCACCCCTGAAATCAGCATCTGTGCACATATGGCGCACATACATGCCCTAAGGGCATGTATGTGCACCACATGGCACTTTGAAATATGCAAAAAAGTGCATATTTCAAAGAAATCGCAATTTACCACCAACTTGAAGTTGGTGGTAATTTGCGATTTCTGAAGGAGGAATCGCACAACTTGGGTGCGTGTTACATTGCATTTAAGAAATCGCAATTTGCGATTTCTTAAATGCTTACGCAAACTTAAGAAATCGCAAATTTAGCGATTCCTTAAGATTGTGAGGCTGAAATGCCTCATACATCTCCTTTTGCGATTTTGTATTCACAAACACTGTTTTTTTGCGAATCGCAGCGTTTGCGAATACAAAATCAGTTGATACATATGCCCCCTAGTGACTTTACTTCTTTAGGCAGTTCTTGGGCCGTTAATATTAGTGCTGAATGACTTTGTGCTGTCTGTTTTGCTGCTGTATAAGCAAATGCATTTCCCTGGCCTACTTTGTCTGTCACTTTCTTGTGAGCACTGCATTTAACTATGGCCAATTTCTTTGGGAGTGTCAGGGAGTTAAGTAATTTGGTGATAAGTAATCCATGTTGTATCTTTGTACCTTGTGAGATAATAAAACCTCTTACCTTCCAGAGCCTCCCATAGGAATGTGCCACATTGAAGGCATATTGACTGTTTTAACACACCTTCCTACAGATAATTCACAAGCTTGTGTCAGTGTCACAAGCTCTGCTGCTTGTGTGGGCAACTCAGGTATCTTACAGGACTCAACTACATTGTTATGTGTTACAATTGCATAAGCTGCTGATGTACAGCCATCCTCTGTTCTCAGGCAGGACTAGGCCTGGGCCAAAATTCCGTTCCGTTCGTGGAAATTGCGATAATTTGGCATTTTCACGTTACGCGGAAAGCGCGAAAATGTCAATTTCTGCATTCCGCAGCTTAGCGATAATTTGTTTCTTGCTCGCGCTGTAAAATAATACATTCTCGCGTGCGCGCGATCGCCTTACCTGAATCCCCGCGTTCGCCAACAAGTTTTCCCGATCCGGTCGCATTCTCCACGAGATGTTGGATTGTTGGTAGCCATTTGCGCTGTCTCGCGACAGTTTGCGCCCACAGTAACGTCATGTGTCGCGCGATCACGTCTTTCTTCTCGCGATCATGCACCGAGAGACAAGTGAAAACAAAATGGCCGCGCCCGCGAGCAACCGCATGGGTAATAAGTTGGCGAGCCGCGACCAAGCAGAAAATACCGCGAACGGGCGGGAAAAAAACTTCCGCATCTTCGTGATATTTCCGCGTGTTTGTGGAGATTTTTAATATTTTCGCGATAATTTGCGAAAGTGAATTTCGCAAATTCCGCCCACCCCTAGGCAGGACCCATCCACCCACAATTCTCCTTCAGCATTTGCATAGGGTGTCTCAGTCATATATATTCTACCCTTTGTTTGTTCCTCAGCTAACAAAATACAATCATGGTCTGAGTCCACTAAATCATCAGTGGGAGCAGGTAACAGGGTGGCAGGGTTTAGAACAGTACACTTGTGAAGTGTACCATGTGCTGCAAGCAAACAGATCTCATACTGCGTGAGCCTGGCATTTGTGAGGTGCTGAGAACGTGTCCTGTTCAGTATCGGCTCCACAGTATGTGAAACATAGAGATCAACTTCATGTTCCATTATTAAGCTTTCTCCACAGTGTAGTGATAAAGCAGTTGCTGTAACTGAACGTATACAGGAAGGTTAAGCCTTGGCTACAGTATCCAAGGTGGCAGAGAAATATGTGCATGATCTTTTGTGGTCACCATACTGCTGGCAGAGAACACCAGTCAGATTCATGAACAAAAAGTTGGAAAGACTTAGAATAGTCTGGTAGGCCCAAAGCAGGAGCAGAGCTGAGAGCTTGCTGAATGGCAAGGAAGATTTGTTCATGTTCTGGCAACCACTGAAGGGGTTCGGGCGTGTCCTTGTGGGTCAGGGCCAATAAAGGTTTTGAAAGCAAGGAGAAGTTAGCAATCCAATGTCGGCAATAGCTGGCCATGCCTAGGAAGGCTCACACCTGTTTTTGGGTGCATGGCACTGGTGTCTGTAGAATCAATTTAATGCGCTTATCACCCAATCTTCCCTGCCCTTTCAACAGGATGTGTCCTTAATAGGACAACTGCTGTTGAACAAATTGTATTTTCTCTGGTGATACCTTGTGACCACGTTCAGCTAGGAATTTCAACAGGTTGACGGTGTCAGTTGTACATTGTTCCTCAGAGGTGCTGGAAATCAGCAGGTCGTCAATATACTGAATTAGCACAGAATTGGGTGATAAATTGAATATATCTAGTTCTCTTTTCAAAGCCTGATTGTAAATACCAGGGCTCTCTGTGAATCCTTGAGGGATTCTTGTAAAACAATACGTTTGTCCGTTTACAGAGAATGAAAACAGATACATGCTACCCTTATCTACTGGAATTGAGAAGAAGGCATTCTTCAAATCAACCACTGATAAGTATGCCATGTCTGGTGACAATGTTGACAAAATTGATACATTTGGGACAACTGGGAAGTTTGGCACTACAATCTTGTTTATTTCTCCGAGATCAACTGTAAATCTGTAACTCTTTTCAACAGTATTATCATCCCCTCTTTTCAAGACTGGTAGAATTGGACTGTTGCAAGGACTGCCTGTTATTTTTTTCACAATCCCTTCCTTTACTAAGTCTGTTACTATATCCTGCAACCCCTTTGGACCTTCTGGAGCTATTTTGTTCTGTGGTATCCTTGGTAATTTCACATTCTGTCTGACTGTTATTGTTACAGGAGTGATGTTCATTCTCCCAGTATCATTCTAATGTTTTGCCCAAATTCTTGAATCTATCTGGTCCATTATTTGTGCTGTGATATTCTTTATTCCTATTGACAGAAACATTTACCCTTTTCCTGTGTCTTTGGCCCATCCACTTCCAAGAAAACTCCTTCTGCACTTCACTTACTTGTTGCATTAATCTTTTTAAAAAGTCCAATCCAACAAATTAAACGCACATTTGTCTAAGGCCTATAATGCATTTCAAGGGTGCTGAAATTGGGCTTGTTACGGGTATGTTTGTGAATCCCACTGACTAATTTATTTTTCCCAAGAGAGGAACATCTGGAAACTTTTTCTTTGTCAAGGAGGAATTGGTGGCCCCTGTATCTAGTAACAATTCCACAGGTGTACCTTCAACCTTGCCCTTTACATATGGTCCAGTGGGATTTACAGGGTTTACCATCCTCTGTATTAACTCTCTCGGGCCTCCCTATTGATCATAATAGTCCCATTCCCCTGGGGGCACTTCTTAATAGATCCCATCATAGGGGTGATGTACCTGCATTTTTGGTGTTTCTACATTATCAAAGATGTTTGTCTGGGGGTAATATTGGGTTGGACCAGGTAGTGAGTCACGTCCTTGTTGATATCCAGCTCTTCCCATACTCCTTCCCTGGCCTCTTGATCTCCCCATCCCAAGCTCTACTGCCCTTGGAGTCTGTTCTCCTAGCTTGTAAGTGTAACAGCCATATAACATATAGAGGGGCACCGCATCATTACGCGATGACCATCTCGAAACCGGTTGTGACAAACTCTGTTTGTTTGGTATCAAACATGTTGGAATCATACCCCCGCACTGTAAATGGTGTGCGGGTATGATTCCAAGCACTGTAAAGACCCTCCGTCAGGTCCCCAGTGCTCATAGTACCAGTCTTCTAGACCCGTCAGCACAACATGGCTGCTGCCGATCAGAGACACGATTCTGCCCTCTTGCTGCTGAGCCAGGCTTGAGCAGGGGAAAGCAGAACAATAGGCATCCTGTCACAGGGAGGTGTGACCACCTCCCAGACAGGCTTTAGTGTATTGGGCAAGAGTGGGAGTGCTTGCCAGCACCACATAGTCTGCGTGCAGGGCAAATTTGGTGCCCTCCATGCATAGTTCAGCTCAAACCAGTTCAGTGAGTGGTTGGCTCCCACTCTGGGGCAAAACTGGACAAAGGGCAGGAGAGTATCCTCTCCCTTGTCCAGCCCCTCCTTAGGGAGGGAGCCCTGTATCGTCCCAACCCTTTCCTTAGGGTATTTAAGGGCTTACCTGTGGGTGGGTCACTAGATTTGTTCGACCGTCTAGGCACTCTGGACTTCGTTGGACTTGGGTATGAAGGTTGCAACTGGGAACACTCCTGCTACTGCTCATCTCTTCGCCCTGCTCGTCCGCTGTAACATCCGTGCCTGTGCTCCATACACAAACTTGTCAAGGGTATGTGGACATCCAAGACACCTGAAGGAATCTCCCTCGTAGTGAAGGAGTCACTTCACTGCATCTGTAGGCACCGCAACCAAGCAGACCAGTCTGCTGATCCTAGGCTTCTACAGTCACACTGAAAGGCTCAGCAGCACATCCCTTGAGGCCTGCCTTGTCCTCTCTCCAAGCTTGAAGCCAGTATTCCTTGTCGGAGCTGCAGGAACTGAACCCCTGTGCATTGAGTCGAGTTGCACTTGCAAAGGTTTGTTAGCTTACTTCCACCAAGGCTCCAAGTAGTTCCAATCTCAAGCATCTGCAGTGACCAAGATCTTTGTCCACACCATATCACTTGCAGCGTAGGCCTGCTTCTTTGGTGAGTTGCTCGAGGTCCTCTGCGACTCCAGTGCCTCCGGCCTGTGGGTCCTCTTGAGGGTCTCCTTTGAATTCTTTTGGGGTTCCCTGATTGCTTTGGTTCTGCCCTGACTCCCCTGCTTGTGGTGAGTCTCCTGGACTTTGCTGGTCCCAACATTACATCTTCTTCAAATTCCTCATTGGTTGCAGTTGCCAAGGCTTGTTGCTGCTCCTGCCAGACACCGCCCCTCAACTCTCGACATCCAATGTGGTACATCTTGTGTATGGCTCCTGGTCTTCCACAGCACCACCTGGTCCACACAGCTGCAGTTTCAAGGTCAACTTCAGCTCTCCTGCAACACCCGACATTGGTGGGCATTCGTCTTCCGTCCCTCCTGGTCACTTCCAAGTGGCATAGACTCTGTCCCCTCAGCTTTCAGGTACTTCTAGACTTGAATCCACCTTTGGTTTCCACCAGACGCTTTCACCTTCTCCAGCAGCGGCATCTACCTGAATTCCTCCATTGGGTTTGACAGCAGTTTCCAACTCCACTTCACACCTATGCACCAGGCTCCTCTGGGGCAGGTATCCTGTTTCCTGAGGTATACCAGGGTGGGGTTGCTCTCCAACCTTCTGTCTTCCACAGGGTTTCTTCAGTGTTCACTGGGAAGGGTCCTTCTTCTTTATATTTGTAACCGCGACTTACATGTAGATTTGTACGGAGAACGTGTTCGTGTTCCTACACCACACACTACCTCCATGGGTCTCCTAGATACTAACCTTAGGTGGTTCCTTGGGTTACCAGCACTTCTATGTCCTGTGACTATTGTCTTGACTTGAGTCGTTGTTCACATACCACTATTTTAGCATATGGTTTGGTCCCCCTGGTGACCATTGTGTATTCTGTGCTACTTACCTGTTTTTACTGTACAGTATTGTGTGCATTGTGTACATCTCCGGATAGAGATATCTGTATGTGTAAGTGAGTGTCTTATAATAAATTTGTATTTTTATTAATACACTGTGTGGTTCTTTTTCCCTTAATTTTTACCTATGAGATTGTGTTCTCGTAAACAAAGCTGCTTTACACTCCTTCTGGACTAAGTCTGAACACTGCTCTCCACAGCTACCACCAAAATCACCATAAAGGCTGCCTGGATCAGTGCAAGGTGTCCTCTTACCTAAGTGTACATCATATACTGAGCCAGCCTCTCACAAACCCTTTTCATAATAGCTATTCTATCCACCATTGACAATGGTAGATTAGCCGACCTTTGTACTTGGCCTCCTTGATGAGAATCATTATTTCTAGTGAGTCAGACCATCTATCGATTATCTTGTGCTTGGTGTTGTGTGTTAGATAAGTTTCCTGTATGTCAACAATATCTATGTTGTGGTGGTCCAAGTATGCTAACAGTTGCCTTATTTTATGCAGATTGTTTAGTACCCTGGCAATCCAGGACAGCAGCAAAATACTACAACCATATGCGCCTAGCATTACGTTTGTGTGGAAAATCAACACATGAGCACAAAGTTTACCTGTGTAAGGCTTCTGTCAGACATTACGAGCACAGGTTCTTGCCTTACATCACTCTTGTTTTGGTCATTGTGCCTCTCGTCAATGCTGCATCTTGACAAACAACACAGTCCCTCTGAATCTCACGTATTGTTGCATAAGGAGAGTATTCAAGTACACCAATGCCGCCTCGGAGGTTGTGAAGACATGTTTTTGTCTGCGGTGATCAGTTCATAGGTGGGCTGAGTATAGCAGAGTGCAGCCTATCCCTGCCTTTTGTAGCTGTCGTTTCCACAGATATATTCACTGCACACTGAATGCATGGTGAGGTGATGCTATTTCCTTGGTCCTTGAGCTTCTGCATTTCTATAACCAAACTGAGCACAACGTCATGGTCTCTGTAGTTTAGAAGATTTGCAAGAATGTGGCATGGAGGCGCATTCACCAGGGCATCATGCGCTTAATGTGCGACCAGCCCTTATTCATCATTCCTCAATTCCTTCCAAGCCTTGGGGACAAGGTGTCCTTGACTGCCCCTACCCCCACCTCCATTTCCCCCCCACCATGCCTGAAAACAGCAGATCTCAAGATCTCGAGTGCTTGCTAGATTTGGCAGCCACTGTGGGCTCAGCATATAGATATCACACCCCAGGCCTCAGACTCTCTTGTGGCTTTAGACTTACTTGGGAGAAAGATCTCCCTGTTCTATCTCCTAGTGGTCTCGGAATTCCTATGCATTTCTTCAGGTGCTGTTTTGTAAACACAAGAGAAACTCATCGGTTACAAGGGAGCAAGGATGGCTACTGTTTTGAGGAACAAAGATCCCTCGAGAGGTGAAATAGCAACTCATATACAGGGGAAACAAATAATACCCAGAAATTGTGTGTAGATGACAAAAATCAAAGATAAATCTTTTTATTCCTAAATACTGTTCAAAAACTTGGAGTGGGTAAAACCCAAACAGGGCACACAAGCGAAGAACAGTGATTCGGGCATGGCACAGTGATGGAAAATTGTATGAATATGAAGTCTCAAAATACAACAAAACAAGACAGTTCTATCCCTATAGTGAATTATACAAATTGAACAGGGTCAGTGTGTCAACATAGATCGATATTTCTATCTATGGTGAATTAAAGGATCATCATCAGGACATTGAACATCACGCCTGAGATGTAATACACAAGAAGTCACCTAAAGGGGGCCTGCGCCCGATGCAGTGAGTGAAATCAACCTAGATCAATTAAGATATGTGGTCTGGGGCCAATCCGGAGTCTCAAGGTAAATAATCCAACCAAATTATATTGGAAGGGAATTAAACCATAAGCAATGGGGCCAGTGCCGGGTGAAACAAATAAGGCAAACTCATAACATGCGTCCCGAAATCAAGGGCCAAGTTCTATGGTAAAGAACTCTCAAGGCTGAAAGCATGCCAGGAATTGTGCTGAAATGGCCCAGAGAAAGGCACAATAGTTGTTTGGACGCCGAGGTAGGGAAGGTGGTCAGCAGTCAATCATTAATTTGCAACCAACCTCTGCCAAGGTAATAAAACGGATCAGTCCAATTGGGGATCCTGCTTGCAGAAACATGGGGACAGTGATGTCTTCAGATGAACAACTTTTTTGCAAAGTAAACCTGCAAGAAAAAAGTAAAAGAATGAATTTTCAAGGTATCTCAAAAACAACAGAGTGATGCGGCAAGAACAAATAATGTCAGTGCACTGCATCCTTCAAAAACAAGACAAAGTGATTTAGCGCTTTAGATGGCCATAAACTCTTTAACCTCAGAACTCTTTAAAGGTAAAGGATTTAGTTTACCTATGCATATATTAGGACTAGTACTGAACTTGACCTCAATCATTTCTCGGAGAAACATGGGAATTACAAACTTATAAAAAAGCCTTACCATTCATATTGAGCTCCTGAACCTAGTGGAGTCAATCTAGCTGAGAGTTAGTGAGACGATCAAGGACATCCTGTTCATTCCACTTTCCTCTTTCTCAACTCCTTTTTGCCCTGGAGGCTAATTGTCTTCACTTGTTCACAGGACTCAGTGTTAAGGTGTAGTCTATAGGTGCTTAACCTTTGCTCCTTAAGAACCTGGAAATCAGGTGAGTGCTACCTTAGCAGGAGGGGAATCAAGTGGCAGTAATTTCATTAAATATCGCTGTGCCCGCTCTACCACCAGCAGGCTGGAATGGTTGTCAGCCCCATAGAGGATTACAAGCATCCTTTCCATAGAGAGCTCCATTTTGCAAGTAATCATGGACTCCAGGATCCCCATAATGCGTAGGTTGTTGAGACGCAATATCGCCTTGAGGTCCAAATTTGTAGCTTGGATCACGACCAGGACTTTTTCTGTATGCAGCAGTTTGGACTTGCTTCAGATCATCCTCTTCATCCGTGATCTACTACTCAGCTGTGGTAGCCTGTTTATGTGGTTTGGCCAACATTGATTCAATGCGTAGGTCTAAGGTATCTAGCTTTCTGTTTATAGACGGCTGGCTTTGCTGTATGGCCTGTAGCAATGTTGTCAAGCCTGTTTCACTTTGAGTATTGTTTGCCATCTGAAGGCTCAGATTGTCCCCTGTGGTGCTAATTTTTACAGGTTTGGGAGACTGTTTCATCTCAATCATGAGGCAGGACTGGATTTGCCCATATTCCCCCCTCTTGAAGTTGTGCAGGGGAAGCAGCTGTCGGAGCGGTGCTCGATGTGTATGGCACTCAGTGAGTACAGTTGCTCTACTAACGGGTGGAGGGGTAAGGAGTGCCCATGATGTCTCTTTTGGGTCCCAGGTGAGCTCCAGAGCACTATGTCCATGGTCAGTGTTGCATGATTGTGTGGTTGTAGACAGCATTCTCTTCACCAGCGCCCCAGTCCCACTTCACCCCCCACCTGAAGTCCTGTCTCCTTGACAAAATTCAAGAGGCAGAATGCATTATTAGAGAGGTTGGGTTCATTGGTATCTCTGCAGCTCCAGCTCCACTCCCAGGCCTTCATTCATAGAACCATAGACTGTTTATTCACCCAGCCTCACGTTACTGCTCCACAATTGCATGTGCAATTGATGTGGCCAGGTCATCGAAGCATTCAATTAGGCAGGGTAAGAATGTGAGGCAGCTAGAGCTTTGTACTCACAACATTCTTTTGGTAGTGAAACGATCCAATGTAGCCCATCCGATGATTGAAACAACCCTATATGTGACTACAGTTGCTGGTGGATTAAGACAGCTAGTCCTTCTAAGGTTAAGTATTTTGCAGAGAAGAGCTGTTAAGGACATATGTTGATGATAGTACAAAACTTGAAAATCAGAGTTTATCAAATGCATCTTTAATCTACTTTCATCCCAAACAAAAACATATTCAATGCACTACCCTATTTCTCTCCCGATACCGCTTATCAATATCTTTAATTTACATATACTTGCTTCCTTTATGCATCTATAAACTTTCCATGTACTTATGGATCTATCAGGCACATGCATTAAAGGAAAAACCAGTCGCAAACGGGCAGATTCACAGAATCTGCCCCTTTGCGACCGGTATTTTTGCATTTGGGATGCATCATTTTTATAGCGATTCCTACATGCATAGGCTTTTGCAAATCCTTAATTGTGATTCCTTAATAATCGCAATTAAGGAATCGCAAAAGTCTTCGTTGATGCATGTGCCTGTAAATATTTCTTCTAATTCAGCATATTCCATGCACTACTCTATTTCTCACCCTATACTTCTCTCAATATATTGTCTACCTCAACTCTCTGACTCATCTCAAATCTCTTTCTACTACTCTTTCCAATGCACTAGCCAATTTCTCACACTATACCTCTATCAATATATCCATTACTCCACTCTTTCATTCATCCCAAACCCCATACCACTACTATTATCCCTAAAATAGCCCTTTCTATACTCTCCCCTACTCTATCTCTCCTTGCACCACCTGACACCTCTTTTACTTTACTGATCCCCAAAAACAAGCCTTTCTAAACTCTTCCCTCTGACTTCTTCCCCTCCACATCCCTTTTTACTCATCCCAAGCCTCCCACTACTGCTATGTTCACAAAAGAAAATGTCTAAATCCTTCACTCTCCTATCCCTCCACTATCATCTTCATTCGAAATAAAAGACTAACATGTCCACTTCTAAAATGTCATATTTCACTATACTAATTCACCACTAATCCTTTATGGGTTCCAGACTAGCGTGCTACTCGCCGAAAAAAAGCACTTAAACACCTCATTAGGGTCAGCAAGCACTATATAACTGCAAACCTTTTTCCCTCTTCTAACCCTCCTCTATCTTTCTCAATCTAAATACCTAATATCTACCACTCAAATTACTTTCATATTTCACTATACTAATTCACCACTAATACTTTATGGGTTCCGGAGTAGAGTGCTACTCGCTGAAAAAGCACTTCAACACCCTACACTTCAAAACAGAGATCCTCATCCTTGGCTCCAACCCATCAGCCTGGGTCGACTCCTGGTGGCCCTCGTCTCTAGGTGCACCCCCGACACCAACCGACCACGCACGCAACCTGGGAGTCATCCTCGACTCAACGCTCACCATGACCAAGCAAGTCAACGCAGTCTCCTCCTCCTGCTTCAACACCCTCCGCATGCTCCGCAAGATCTACAGGTGGATCCCGACAGACACACGAAGAACTGTCACCCAGGCCCTCTTCAGCAGCAGACTCGACTATGGAAATGCCCTCTACGCAGGAGCCCCGACCAAGCTCATCAAACAACTGCAAAGAATACAAAACACCTCTGCACGCCTGATCCTCGACATTCCATGCCACAGCCACATCACCCCCCACCTGAAAAACCTACACTGGCTCTCCGTCGACAAGAGAATCTCCTTCAAACTCCTGATCCACGCACACAAGGCACTCCACAAGACCGGCCCAGCCTACCTCAACAGTCGACTCTCCTTCTACGTTCCCAACCGTCACCTCCGCCCCGCGACCTCTCCCTGGCCACCGTCCCGCGCATCCAGAGAACCATCACTGGAGGCAGATCCTTCTCCCACCACGCCACCAAGATCTGGAACACCCTTCCCCTTAACCTACGACAGACCCAAGACCTGCTGACCTTCAGGAGACGACTCAAGACCTGGCTATTCGACCAGTAGCGGCAACCCCCTCCTCCTCTCCCTCAGCGCCTTGAGACCCTCACGGGTAAGTAGTGCGCTTTACAAATCTTGTGATTGATTGATTGACCCTATTAGAGGTAACACGCGCTATATCTATCTATATATAGAGATATATAGAGATATAAAGAGAGATAGCACAGAACTTTGTTGTTACCAAGGGATTGGTTTATCTGAGACCGCCACGAAGAGGGACCATTCATGTGGCTGCTGCCAGGAGGCAGACTGTGACTGCACGGGGGAAAAAGCTCATTGTCGTGCTTTCCACGGCCCGGTCTGATCTGTATTAGTGCTGGGGCGTAGGGGACTCGAGGGCACCCTGGACACTCTCCAATGCGGATGGTACCTGCCACTACATGGCCCCCCCTTCACATTGTATTTGCAGCGCTAACCATTAGTTGTAATGTCCCTGATATTGAATTTATCCACCTGTTGCATTCTGGGAGCTGTGGTCTTGTATTTGACAACAGCTGCTTCAATCAGGGTCAGCTGCTCTCCCGCCAATGGGAGCACCGTGGCAATATTTGAAGGAGGGAGTCGGAACCATCCGGTTGCAGTCAACGTCTGAGGAAGGCTTCAATAGCCGAAATGCATTACGCTGTGTAACCTGTGATTAAAGGGCTCATGAAAGAATCCACGCTGTGTCCTTGGGTCATTCCTCCTTGTTTGATCTTCTTTTGATATATGCATAAGATATGGGGTGGGCGGAATTTGCGAAATTCACTTTCGCAAACTATCGCAAAAATTTTAAAAATCTCCGCAGACATGGGGAAATATCGCGAAGATGCTGAAGTTTTTTTCCTGCCCGTTCGCGGTATTTTCTGCGTGATAGCGGCTTGCCAACTTACCCATGCGGTTGTTCACGGGCGCGAGATATCAATCATCTCATACTCTCGCGGTGCATGATCGCGAGAAGAAAGACGTGATCGCGCGACAAATGACGTTAATGCGGGCGCGAACTGTCGCGAGACAGCGCAAATGGCTACCAACAATCCATCATCTTGTGGAGAACGCGACCGGATCGGGAAAACTTGTCGGCGAACGCGGGGATTCAGGTAAGGCGATCGCGCGCACGTGAGAATGTATTTTTTTTACAGCGCAAGCAAGAAAAAAATTTCCGGTAAGATGCGGATTGCGGAAATTTTTACATTTTCGCGCTCTCCGCGGAACGTGAAAATGTCAAATTATCGCAATTTCCACGAATGGATCGGAATTTTAGCCCAGGCCTAATATATATATTACCTACTGGCAGTCACCAGTAGGTAGTTATAGTTAGGACTTTGTTTCTATCCAAAAAGCATTTTTTGTTTTCGCAATAACTTTGGCGCTGGTTGACTAATCTTCGAGAAATTTTCAAAACGTATGGCCCGTTAAGGTCAGCTCCTACCTTTAAAGTTTCAGGGTGATTTGCCAAGCGGGGGCTGAGAAAAAAGGGGGGTCCCAAATCGCGGTTTCTCCATGTTATTTCCCTCTGGAAACTTTAGACACGCCTACAGCCCGAACTGCTGAATGGAATTACGTCAAATTTTGGAAAAAAGTAGCCCTTGGTTCAGAAAGAGACCGTTTTTTTAAATGGTGTTAATCCGTTAAGTAGTTCCTGAGAACTTCAAAAAAATAGAGGTAAAAAAAAACAATTTCCCATAGGAAACTTTAGACACGGTTATAGCCAAAACTGCTGAACGGAATTACACCAAATTTGGCAAAAAGGTAGCTCTTGGTTAAGAAAAAGACGTTTTTTTAAATGGTGTAAATCCGTTCAGTAGTTGCTGAGAAAAATCAAAAAATAAAAGATTTGAAATCTGTGGCGGCGGTGGATCCGCGCACCCTGCCGATCACGAGCTGCATTCTAATTGGCTGTCAACATTTCAAACCAGGAAGTGTTGGCAGCCATCTTGTGCCTTGGTAGAACCGAGGCACAAGAAAAGAGATGAACAAAGGCACAAAACAAGAAAATGGGGCAGGGTAGAAACACCCTGACCCTCTAGGCCTCCTCAGGGGGTCCCACAAGGACCCCCAGGGCACAAAAAAGCATTAAAAAAAAAAAATCTAAAAAATCTGCCCAATTCACGCTGGGTACACAAAACTGGCTGAGAAAAAAAAAAAGAAGCGTGGGCTGCCGCGCTTCGGTATTATTTAGCCCCCAGGTGGGCCAAGTCCGGAGGGCAATATTTATATTGTAATGGGGGCCCAAAGGGGCCCCCCAGCCCTGGGTCCGCCACCCCCCAGGGCTTTCTTTACATATTTGCGGGGGACACATGGCCCCCCCCACAGCCCCGGGGACCGCCACACCCTGGGGCTTTTAAAAAATATTTGAGAGGGGCTCACAGCCCCCCGCAGCCCCGGGGACCCCCACCCCCTGGGGCTTGTATTTTAAATGGGAGGGGGGCCTTGGAGGCCCCCCAAGCCCCGGGGACCGCCACCGGCGGGGCTTTTCTAAAATATTTGCGGGGAGCTCTTGGCCCCCTCGCAGACCCGTGGACAACCACCTCCCCGGGGCTTTGATAATGTTGGGAGGGGAGCCGTGTGGCCCCCCTCCTGGAGCCAGTGATGGCCCTGGGGACCGCCACCCCCCAGGGCCGGCTCCTGCAGTGTCCTGGGGTGCCCACCCCGGGACACTGCTGTTTGCAATGACAGGGTGGGAGCCTCGTGGCTCCTGCCCTGTCATTGCAAACTCTGGTTTGGGTTTTGAAAGCGAGAGCAGGAAATCTGCTCTCGCTTTCAAAATCCAAACCACCTTGCTTTTCCTCATGGGGAGCTGCATCTTAGCAGCTCCCCGTGTGGAAAAGCAATGCCAGCTCCCACAGGAGGCGGGGAGCAGGCGGTACCATGGGGGAATTGGGGACCCCCCACGGTCCCCAATGAGAGGCCAGGCCCCGGGGGATAGGGTCCCCGGGGCCATAAGTGGCCCGGGAGGGGGGCCACACGGCTCCCCTCCCCATTAGAAAACAAAATGTTTAGAAAAAAGACAGAAAGGCCGGCCCGGGGGATGGAGTCTGTGGGGCCGAATATGGCCTCGTGAGGGGGGCCACGCGGCCACCTTCCAATTTTTTTAAATAAAAAAAAAATAGGGGTCAGACCCTGGGGAATGGGGTCCCCAGGGCCAATAAAATAGGAAATGAAGAGGGGCCACACAACCCCCCTTTTTAAAAAAATATATAAAAATAAGACTGGCATCGCGCTGGAGGCCCCGCCCCCTCCCTGCAGCACCCTGCAAACGCCCCCCCTGGCACGTTGTAAGATGGGGAACTAATTCCCCTTGAATACTGGGGGTCCCTGGGGGCCAACTAGCCCACCAGGAGCATCCAGTATGTGCCAGGGAGCTGCATTGCAGAGAGGTGTTCAGAGGCCATGCCCCTTTTTACACCTCTCTGCAACGCAGCTCTGTTGCGCTTACTGGAGGTACATAGTGGGCCAGTTGGACCCCAGGGACCCTCAGGATTCAAGGGAACTTAATTCCCTGAATTAAAACGTGCCACGGGTTGCGTTTGCCCAGTGGTGAAGGGAGGGGGCGGGGCCTGAGGTGACATGTGTGCAAACACGCCCTGTGGCGCGTTTTAAGTTGGGGAATTAACTCCTCTTCAATCCTGAGGGTCCCTTGGGCCAACAACCCCACCAGGTACCTCCAGTAAGCGCCACGGGGCTGCATTGCAGAGAGGTGGTCCAGGCCACACCCCTTTTTACACCTCTCTGTAACACAGCCCTGTGACGGTTACTGGAGGTACCTGTTTGGCTAGTTGGACCCCAGAGACCGTCAGGATTCAAGGGGACTTAATCTCCCAACTTAAAATGGCCACAGGGCGTGTTTGTACACATATCACCTCAGGACCCCCCCTTCACCACTATGTAAACGCGCACCGTAGCATGTTTTAGGAGGTAGTTTTAATCCCCCTGCCCTATTGTGTACTAGGGCCTTACAGAGGAGGTCATGCTAATCACAGGGGTACCCCAATGCATAGTGTTCCCTAGTGTATGTAGGTGTTTTCACTATATTCTAAGTGTCTTTTAGCATAGCACTGGCTCTAGACCTGGTTAGTCAGTCAGTTACTACCAGTACCCGTGTGAAAAAGTTGTGGGCACAGGATGTTTTTGGAACAAGGCCTCTTTCTGCTCCTCTGTTGGGTCTTTTTGCACATGTCTTGCTTCTTCCTGCACTTTTCTTCGTCTTTGTGGACTTCTGTTGCTTCTTTCTGCATTTCTTTTGCTTCTTTCTGTGCGTTTTTTATTCTTTCTTCACATGTCCTACCTCTGTAGGCATAGTTAGAAACTAGCATTTAAAAAACCTTTGAAATTCACTGAAAAAACAATAGGTTTCAGACACGTTATAGTTAGAAATTAGCATTTAAAAAATCTTTGAAATTCACAGAAAAACCATAGGTTTCAGGCACGCTACAGTTAGAAATTAGCATTTAAAAAACCTTAGAAATATACTGAAAAAACCATAGGTTTTAGGGAAAGTTATAGTTAGTTGGACATTTCACTCGTACGAAACCCATGAAATTACCCTGTTATAGTTAGTTCAGCTAACCATAACTCGCGCCCCCACAATGCACTGCTGATGACGTCACATATTACATCACTCATGACAGTCAGTGACATCACTGACATCAATGACATTTCAAATGACATCACTGATGACATCATCCATGTGATAATTTCATGCATCATCTCACACCCTAATATAACTTTAGATACATCCACTCTAAGGGGCATATTTACAAGCTGGCGATAAAAAATTATCGCCGCTTTTGCGGCCGTTTTCGGCCGAAAAGCAGCGATAATTTTATCGCCTAATTAACAAGGCCACGCTAACACGTGAAACCTTGCTTTAGCGTGGGGATTCCTAACGCCCTTCTTTGCATCTCTAATGAGATGCAAAGTGGGCGTTCCTGACCTAACATGACAGGAGAAATGTTGCTAAGCGACATTTTTCCTATCATAAAGCCCCACACTATGAAGCATAGCAGCAGAAAAAGTCACGTTAACCCCTGTTATCGCTCCTTTCCTTACGCCTGCTTCAGGACTGACTTAGCCATGATATCCTATGGAAGGTGGATATCATGGCTAAGTTTGTGAGTCCCTGTCAGCAAGCTAACGCCACACTACATGAGATTATCGCTGGGTTTCCAGCGATAATCTCATGTTAGGCAGTTAGCGTGAGGATTTTTATCGCTGAGGAGATAAGCACTGCTAATTGCACGCTATCTCAGTGATAAAAATCCACATTATCCAGCGATAATTATCCTCACGCTAAGAGCGCTGAGCGATAATTATCGCCGGGTGTTGCTGATATGCCCCTAAATTACAGACTGCCATTCTCAAAACCATAGACACTCCAACACCAATAACTACATACCCACTCACTGATTCTTAGGTCTACACACACATTCACTCACTCATCCGTACAGTCACTCATACTTATGGTCACTCAGTACAGGACTATCATATGCACTCATACTCCTATATAGACACTCACACACCACCACTCATCCATAGAGGTACTCACACACCTAGTCAGTCATGCAAATAATTAATCACACTCCCATTTACTAACCTATACAGTCATACACACATTAGCTCAATTGCTCATACAAATACTAGCACATTCTTACGTTCTTATACAATAAATGATACAAGCACCCATTCATCCATACAGCCACTCTCACAATCACACACTCTCACTTATAGCCATTTATGTACTCCAAAACACATATATTCTGCTTTTCACATATGTAGTTACTCGCACATGTACCACTGAGATATACATTCATGCACTAACTCACCCATACACACACTCACCCACCCATACAGTCCATCACAGATGCACTCTTGAAACCATGCACCCAATGAACCACCCACTGACACATCTATGCACAGAGTCACACAAACCCCACCCACACAAACACTCAGGCACCCATACAGATACTCAGACAACCAATCAATAACCCTTATAGACACTCATGTAGCTATTCGCAAACCCATGCAGCCGCTTACACACCAACACACAGACGGATACAGATATTCACACAGTTTAGTCACTAACCCATGCATTCAGTAAGATACGTTTAATCACTCACTTAGAGTCAGTCACGCACCTACTAAATCATCCATTCAGACACTTATACACCCACTCATTCTTCAATACGCCTTTCCCTATATATATTAAAGATATTTAAACTTTACAGAAACATACAGTCACCAGATGATGTCATCAGTTATTTCATCAGTGATGTCATTTGAGATGTCATCAGTGATGTCACTGATCATGTCATGAATGATGTAATATGGGACGTCATCAGCAGTGCATTGCGGGGGCGCGAGTTATAGTTAGCTGAATCAACTATAACGGGGGAATTTCTTCTGTGGTTTTGTATGAGTGAAATGTCCAACTAACTATAACTTTCCCTAAAACATATGTTTTTTTCAGTGAATTTCTAAGGTTTTTTAAATGCTACTTTCTAACTAGAATGTGCCTGAAACCTATGTTTTTTTCAGTGAATATATATATATATCTATATATATATTATCTACTGGCGATCGCCCGTAGATAGTTATAGTTAGGACCGTGTTTCCATAGGAAATCTGAAAATTCTATTTTGAATAACTTTGGCGCCGGTTAACGAATCCTCGCGAATTTTACAAAATAAGTGGGGCGTTCCGCTACGCTCCTACCCTGAAAGTCTCGGGGTGATTAGTCAAGCGGGGGCCGAGAAAAAAGGGGGGGCCCAAAACGCGTTTTCCCCATGCATTTTTCCATAGGGACCTTTAGTCCAAGGTACAGCCCGAACGGCTGAACAGAATTACTTAAAATTTGGCAGAGAGATAGTCCTCAGGTCAGGGATGTGCCTTTTGAATATCTGGAGTCAATCTGTTCAGTAGTTCCTGAGAATATTTCAGTTAAAAGTACATATATATCTATAAGCGCGCACCGTGCGCGTACGGTAAGCATACCGTACGCGCACGCTGCCATGTGCGAGCGTAATTCTGATTGGTGGTTACATGACAGTAAACATTCCAGTCGGTCGAAATCAGGAAGTGTCGGCCGCCATTTTGTGTGTCTCACACTAAAAAACAAAGGTGGAGAACGTGAAAAGGGGGCAAGGTAGAGAGTTGCAGACCCCCTAGCCTTTGTCAGGGGGTCCAAAAAGGACCCAGAATTGTGAAAAATACATTTGTATTTTTTTTTAAAAAAAATCGCGGGGTACGCTCACCGTGCGCGTACGGTAAGCATACGGCGGAAAAAATAAATAAAAAAAAATAGAATTAAAAATCAAAATGAAATGTTTGGATGTTGGTTGGCTCTAAAAAGAGCCGTTGTGTTCATGGAGTGTTTTTCTGTACCTATAAGTAAGTACCGATGCAGAGTCTAAAGTTCAAGAGGAAGACTCTGTTCCCTTCATCATTGAAATGTACACCATCTCCTCTATAAATGTCTTGCATGTTGTAACGCAAGTTGTTGTGGTATATAGAACCCATACCATAGTCTCTGAGAAAAGCAGAAACAGACTTATTGACGTGCTTTCTTGCTTTGTTAATCTGCGGACAAAATTGGTTGGACCAGTTCCACTTTTGCCTTTGGCATATATTAGAATATACAAAGGCAGTTTGTGGAAAGAGTGACATCAATTGCACAAAGGTGTCCTTAATAAGCATTTCCAGACCTACCCCAGTTAAAGTGCCTAGGTCATTTCCACCACAGTGCACAATAATAAGTAGGCCTGGGCGTAGTTCGCGAAGTAGCACTTCGCGAAGCTACGCAAAGTGAAGTTCGCAGCTGGAGCAGAGTTTTCTGTTGAAAATTTATTGAGTTTTAAGCTCCAGTTTTGTCTATATGTTATGATTAAAATTACTGATTTATAATTACTAATTATTAGTTTTGTTAAAAGTCTTGATTAACCAACATTACTAATGAGAGAAATTACACGTGGGAATGCATATATGTTGCTTAAATAATACGTGAACTAAGTTGGTGTGCAATTTATTAACCCCTTCCCTGCTCATGACGGAACCGTTCCGTCATGAGCCACGGTTGTCGTGTGCTCATGACGGAACGGTTCCGTCATGACAATCCTGCCGGCGGCCGCTCCGCCTGCGCGGCGCTGTTTCCCCGCCTGTGCGGGGCGACAACGCAAATGGGCGGAGTCATGACGGAACCGTTCCGTCATGAGCACAGCTCAACTGTGGCTCATGACGGAGCGGCTCCGTCATGAGCACAGGCCCGCCGCGCTGCCCCCCTGCCCCCCCCAGCGCTGCAGCGGAATGTCCGCAGCAGCGAAGGGGTTAAATAAGTGTTGCTAAAGTGCTATTTGTTTTGTGTTTACGCTTTTAAAATAACGTGCTATAAAGCTTCTTTGTATTGCAGATGGCTAGGTAATTACTTACACATAAGGGTATTAGTGGGGATTAACACTGTATAATCATTATGATGTGGTAACGTTGTTTTGTGTTTCTTTTAATTAAGATGGTCCGTTTTGGCCTAAACAAAGATGGCTGCTATTTATCGCCTGTGCTCGAGTGATTGAGATGTGACGAGAGGCCTTGCTGAACATGGTTGAAAGTCACCTGACCACAGCCTCTGTCTGATTTAAAAGTTTCCGTGAGGACAGCAGCTCCGGGCATGCTTCCAATTGTCCTTGGAGAAGAATAAAGCCACAATGAACAAAGATAAACCTGCGGTGGCTCTGCTATGGTACCAAGGAAGAGCATTCATGAATGTATCGCTTTCAAACTCGAGTTTCCTTCTTCCGTGTTTTTATTTTTGTGATTTTTTCTGAGCGGAGGTTTTCTAAATGTTGCCAGGCGACATCCTTTCCTGCTCGCTCTGCTCAGCGGCTCAACGGACATTCAGAGTTTATTTGTTACTTTTATTTCGCTAGTTTTGTTATAAATAATGTTAGACTAGAGAGGGTCTAAGGCCACTTCTTCCTGAACCTATGCTCGTGAGGATCGATGCTCATCGAGAGGACGGCGACTCGGGAGACTTTACTGAGAGACCTGTCCTGACCCATTTAGCTAGAATAGGTAACTATGAGAATAATGATCTTGCTATTGATTGACTTTCATTTGAATTAATTTAGATAAACAACCATTTGTTTGAATTCCAGTGTCGGGTGGTTATTCCTTTGTCATTTATTGAGTTACAAATGTTTTCCTTATGTTTAAAATCATGACTCAGGACAATTTCTTTATGGTCGCATTGACCTCGTTTAGATGCAGATTGGTTTAGGTTTCTCTCATATATTCAGTGTGGATAGAGTAATAGAATGAATGTTAGTGTGATGGGCCCTAGCGTATGATGAGTGTATGTGCGTGCGACTGTAGGTTTACTCTGTCCGTGGAAGTAGGGGGAATTTATATGCGCCGATCTGCAGCAGTAGCACTTCGCGAACTGCGTAGTACCTTGTTCGCACTGTGCCAGGTGTCGTTTTCAATGATTGCACAGTGCGGACAAGCAACCGGCACTGTGCAATCATTGAAAATGGCATCTTGCACAGTGCGAGCTGTAGTTTTCTGCTGCTCGAGTAGATTTTTACTCGAGCTTCAGCTTTCTCAACGCGAACTGGTAGTTTCTCATCGCGAGCGGTCGCGAGCATACGCGACCACTCGCAATGAGAAACCTGACCTCCTCGCGTTGGGAATCTCGCCGGGAAGTTTATTTTCCATGCTCGCGATCGCCAACTTGAAGTTGCTGATCGCGAACAAGGAAAAAGTCTTGCCGGGATGTCATTTTGCTTGCTTGCGGTCGCCAACTTGACGTTGAGGACCGCGAGCAAGCAAAAAATGACTGCAGCACTATGCAACACTACGCTACGCGTGTTTGCACTGTGCTACGTGCAGTTCGCGTAGTGCGAAGTAGCGCAAACTTCGCAAACTACGCGAGCGTAGCGTAGTGCTTTGCCCAGGCTTAATAATAAGGTTAGGCTGTGGGAGATGTAGAAAGGTTTTCACCAAAGGCATTAATTGGTGCCACTTTAATCCTCTCTGACCAATCCATTTAATGTCTACATTTGGCAAAGCAAGGTCTTTCACAATACCTCTTTTTTCTGCAAACTTTTCACTCCAGAAGACATAGCTGTGACCTACAATCCACACTGTGAACATCTTTCAAGGAGATCTGGATGCACTCAGAAGGTGTCTTTCAGTAGAATGGCAATATGAAAAGAAGGATAGATGTAAAATGGAGGGTAACATACCTTTTATTAAAAAAAAAGAACTGATTGGCTGATTCAAACCATTTTACAGTTAAAACTAGGCTGTATGTTTAGATTTTTAAAAGCATGTTTTGTGTTGGTTCAGAAAAATGTGTTCACACAGAACATTACTTTGGATTTGCTCTTAGGTTTGAAAAGTCAAGCACTCTTGCTCTTTGGATTAGAAACATTGTGTGCTGAACTTCTGACCTCTCTGCTCACACCTGTGTTCCATGATCTGTTGCTATGGTAGAAGTCAGAAGTCATGTTGGGGGAAGGGATCATTTGGAAAGGGATGGAAAAAGAGAGGGAAACATTGCCATTAAATGGTCTGGTCTGGTGAGAGGAGAGAGGTGTACAGCTCAGAGATTCTGGCTCTGATAATCTGCTGTTTGAGTGCCACATTTATTTCTGAACTAACTACTTTTAAAGGTGAGTTATGAATTTGAGAGGGAATGTATGTGGAGCATTTTGATATAAATAATAGAAATGTGATTCTTCTTTTAAAGTTGTTTTTCACATTTTGTGTTTTGGGTGATATTTAACTGTCTTGAAGTTGTGAGATATTATTGAGTATGTCTTCACCATAAGTTAAGGTGTACTGGTATCACCCAGGAATAATGTATTCTGCCTAGAATTACACCATGAGTCTGTCTGCACAGAGGAATTGTTATCAGAGATTTAATTTGTGTTGCTCTTGCTCTGTTAGCCTTGCACTTGCAGGAAAGGGGCAGTTTGTTTTATTAAAGTGTGATGGTTAGCATTCAGCAGAAATCACTTTGTCACAAATGAGAGGCAAATGCAAACACATTTGAAAATAGCATGGTACATTTTCCTCCCACTTTAAAAGTTGTGTTTTACATTTTATGTTAAGGAAGATATTTGAGTGCCTTGAACATGTTAGATATTATGGAGTATGTCTTCACCATAAGTTAAGGTGTACTGGTATCACCCAGGAATACTGTTTTCTGCCTAGAATCAGACCATGAGACTGTGTGCACACAGGAATTGTTATCAGAGATTTAATTCATGTTGCTCTTGCTCTGTTAGCCTTGCACTCGCAGGCAAGGGGTAGCTTGTTTTTTGGAACTGTGATGGTTTGTATTCAGCATAAAAAAGCTGTTTGGGCATGTGCTGTTTTCTGTTTCTGAAAAAGAAAATGAAAATGTGTGAGACTGTTACAGTAATTATCACTTGCTCTACCACAGTAGTAAGTGTGCTTTCAAATTGCAAATCAAATTTTGTTTTCTGCCTATAATCACACCATGAGTCTGTGCGCACACAGGAATTGTTGTCAGAGATTCAATTCGTGTTACTCTGGTTCTTTCAGAATTGCATTCGTAGGAATGGGGCAGCTTGTTTTATTGAACTTAGATGGCTAGCATTGAGGCCAAATTAATATGTCACAAATGAGAGGGCAATGCAAACACATTTGACATCAACATGGTAGATTTTCCTTACACTCCTGCAATGGGTCATGTAGTTTGTACATGTTCAGAAGTCAAATTAACCCTTACCACACATGTAGTGTTACATACATGTCTCCAATGTTTATGCAGTTGCGCAAGGATCAATGCAGATCTCTTTTGCACTTGACAGTAGACAGTCTCCAGAAGCACACTCTTAGCAGAGAGCAAGCTGTTTCTCATGTACAGTGAAGCTTACTATTCAGCGCTGTGTGGTGTTTCAGATAGCAGTGAGTAACGCTAATACATTGAACCTCACCAAGGCTCTTTTCCTTTGCTAGAGTGTAGTATGTCATTCAGGATGCACATGTTCATGGTCTGAAAAAGCAGTTTGGGCATGTGCTGTTTTCTGTTTCTGAAAAATATAATGAAAATGTGTCAGACTGTTACAGTAATTTTCACTTGCTCTACCACAGTCGTAAGTGTGCTTTCAAATTGCAAATCAAATTTCGTTTACTGCCTAGAATCACACCATGAGTCTGTGCACACACAGGAATTGTTGTCAGAGATTCAATTCGTGTTACTCTGGTTCTTTCAGAATTGCATTCGTGGGAAAGGGGCAGCTTGTTTTATTGAACTGTGATGGCTAGCATTGAGGCCAAATTAATATGTCACAAATGAGAGGGCAATGCAAACACATTTGACATCAACATGGTAGATTTTCCTTACACTCCTGCAATGGGTCATGTAGTTTGTACATGTTCAGAAGTCAAATTAACCCTTACCACACATGTAGTGTTACATACATGTCTACAATGTTTATGCAGTTGCGCAAGGATCAATGCAGATCTCTTTTGCATTTGACAGTAGACAGTCTCCAGAAGCACACTCTTAGCAGAGAGCAAGCTGTTTCTCATGTACAGTGAAGCTTACTATTCAGTGCTGTGTGGTGTTTCAGATAGCAGTGAGTAACGCTAATACACTGAACCTCACCAAGGCTCATTTCCTTTGCTAGAGTGTAGTATGTCATTCAGGTTGCACATGGTCATGGTCTCAAAAAGCAGTTTGGGCATGTGCTGTTTTCTGTTTCTGAAAAATATAATGAAAATGTGTCAGACTGTTACAGTAATTTTCACTTGCTCTACCACAGTCGTAAGTGTGCTTTCAAATTGCAAATCAAATTTTGTTTTCTGCCTATAATCACACCATGAGTCTGTGCGCACACAGGAATTGTTGTCAGAGATTCAATTCGTGTTACTCTGGTTCTTTCAGAATTGCATTCGTGGGAAAGGGGCAGCTTGTTTTATTGAACTTAGGTGGCTAGCATTGAGGCCAAATTAATATGTCACAAATGAGAGGGCAATGCAAACACATTTGACATCAACATGGTAGATTTTCCTTACACTCCTGCAATGGGTCATGTAGTTTGTACATGTTCAGAAGTCAAATTAACCCTTACCACACATGTAGTGTTACATACATGTCTACAATGTTTATGCAGTTGCGCAAGGATCAATGCAGATCTCTTTTGCATTTGACAGTAGACAGTCTCCAGAAGCACACTCTTAGCAGAGAGCAAGCTGTTTCTCATGTACAGTGAAGCTTACTATTCAGTGCTGTGTGGTGTTTCAGATAGCAGTGAGTAACGCTAATACACTGAACCTCACCAAGGCTCATTTTCTTTGCTAGAGTGTAGTACGTTATTCAGGTTGCACATGTTCATCAAATTTCGTTTACTGCCTAGAATCACACCATGAGTCTGTGCGCACACATGAATTGTTGGCAGAGATTCAATTCGTGTTACTCTGGTTCTTTCAGAATTGCATTCGTGGGAAAGGGGCAGCTTGTTTTATTGAATTGTGATGGCTAGCAGTGATGGCTAGCATTGAGCCCAAATTAATATGTCACAAATGAGATGGCAATACAAACACATTTGACATCAACATGGTAGATTGTCCTTACACTCCTGCAATGGGTCATGTAGTTTGTACATGTTCAGAAGTCAAATTAACCCTTACCACACATGTAGTGTTACATACATGTCTCCAATGTTTATGCAGTTGCGCAAGGATCAATGCAGATCTCTTTTGCACTTGATAGTAGACAGTCTCCAGAAGCAGACTCTTAGCAGAGAGCAAGCTGTTTCTCATGTACAGTCAACCTTACTATTCAGCGCTGTGTGGTGTTTCAGATAGCAGTGAGTAACGCTAATACATTGAACCTCACCAAGGCTCATTTCCTTTGCTAGAGTGTAGTACGTTATTCAGGTTGCACATGTTCATGGTCTCAAAAAGCAGTTTGGCCATGTGCTGTTTTCTGTTTCTGAAAAAAAATAATGAAAATGTGTCAGACTGTTAGAGTAATTATCACTTGCTCTACCACAGTAGTAAGTGTGCTTTCAAATTGCAAATCAAATTTTGTTTTCTGCCTAGAATCACACCATGAGTCAGTGCGCACACAGGAATTGTTGTCAGAGATCAAATTCGTGGTACTCTGGTTCTTTTAGAATTGCAATCGTAGGAAAGGGGAAGCTTTAATTTGTGTTGGTTTTATTGTGTTTTTTACTTGTAGGAAAGGGGAAGATAGTATTATAAGATTTGAAAAGCACAAAAAAATATAGTAATAAATTTAAATTACATAAAGGTATTTTTTTTTTAGTTTCTTTCAGGTATTGCTGAACAAAAGTGAAATAAGTTAAAGATGCCTATAAAATCAAGGAAGAGAAAAGAACAGAAAAAACATTTATATTTGAAGACAACTGGAGGACCCAAATTAGTTGAAGATCCTCATGTTGGGAAAAAGAAAAAGTATTCTGGTAAGCAAACCAAGGATTTTTTAAAAAATATCTTCAAAAAAAGAACAAATTTGAAAAATGTCCGCACTGCAAATAGAGTTTCAAGTAGAAAAGAACAGGACAAAAGTGAGAAATTAGAAAATGCTAATGTACAATTAGAAGCAATAAAGATTGACTTAAAAAGAAAAACAGCATTTAAAGACATTTGTAGAAAAATGTTTCAGAGAAGAGTGATGTCCAATTTGCTAAAGGATGTGAAAAAATATAAGAAGAAAGCTAATTTTTATAAGCGAAAGTAAGATATTGAATCAATTGTAGCTAAGGCTTTAGATTTAAAAAGAAAACTATTCATTTTAATTTTGAACAGGATCCGTACATTAGATAAAATGGTCAATGTAATGAAGTCACAAAGCAAAATGAAAAGAGTAGTGAAAAGAAATAACTTTTGTAAAGTGTTTTTAGGAGAATGGATGCATAGTTCAAGTACTGAACCATTTTTTTAATGAGGAGAGTTATCTTCAAAGTAATAGTTTGCTGCATGCAGTTGACACCAGTGGCCGAGCTTATGAAGTGAAAGATGGTTGTATAATGGAAAAGGAGAAAATGGTTCCTAGAAATGAGGAAAAAGTGATAGCTGATGAGGTTATGGGGAGACGTCCTAAAGCCCCAGTGTACACTTGGAATTGTAGTAGTATGTGTACTGTATGACAGGAATCTATTGATAAATTACGTGAATTTCTAAGAGAATATAGTAAAAAAAAGTGTTAAACAGAAGATTAAGGTGCTTCAAAGACTAGATCCATGTAGAGTGAGAGAGAATACTGGTTTGCAAGGACATTCTCTGGCTTGTCTTTCTAGGAAAGTTTGCCAAAGTGTTTTTCACCATTTTAGGATGCTGGCGGTTCATCATACTGAAATGAGAAAGTTTGTGAGAAGATTGTATTTTGCTAAAAGTCCAGCACTAAAGTTAAATGAGTTGAATAGGGCTCTGTTCCGTGGATCTGTATCAGCTGTAGAGAAGGTTACTGATGAAATTCAGTTTTGTTACTTTGGTCCGGAACAAGAAAGTGCAGATAATGACACAGTAATTGAAGAAAATGTGGAAGACAATGTAGAACCTACTATTAGTAAAAATTTTGAAGATCAAATGACAAAATTTACTATCATCTCTAATGAAAGACCAAATATTACTTGTATATGTTGCCGGAGAAGCCATTATAAAAAACAAACAAGGTATGTTGATCTCTATAAAAAAAGTGAAAAAGAAAATAATACTAAGTGGTTGGATTTTGCTACATATTTATTTCTGGAAAATTGTTTTGATTTGGGTGAATATCACCGTATTTGTAAATACTGTTATAACAAGTTAGAAGAAAATAAAATGCCAGCAAGAGCTCTACATAATAATTTAGAATTGGTTGAAATTCCTGCAGAACTTAGTGATTTAAATACGTATGAGTCTATACTCATTCAATGTGTCCATCCGTTCCAGACTATAGTTCGTATGGAGCCCAAAACAGGCAAATTACCTCCTTCGGATTTACAAAGAGGTTTAAAAGGAAGAGTTGTCTATTTGCCATTGGAGTTGAAAAAAAATATGGAAACTATTGATGCAGATACATTGGAAACTGAACCATTAGTTATTTTGGTTAATGGAGTACCAACAAAGAACAAGAAAATTTGGCAGGAGCTGGTAGATGTACGAAAAGTACAAAGAGCAAATTTATATTTGAAAAGAAATAACAAATGGTATGAAACAATTTATATGGATGAAGATGAAGAAGTTTTACTACCAGACTCAGGAATACCAGCTGGGCAAATTGAAAAAGTGGATAAGTCAAAAGAAGAAGAAATTTATGAACATTTCAGCATACATCCTCTTCATTCAAAAGAAGTTATAGCAAACACTATTGATCTGTTTCAGATGAAGAAAGCACAAGGAACTCCAGTGAGTGTATGGGAGGAGAGCTTGGAAGCTCGTTGTTTCCCCCAGCTGTTTCCTACAGGAAAAGGTGGACGGTATGATGAACGTCCAGTACAGATTCCTGCTTCTGAGTATCGGACTACAAGATTATATGCAGAAGATCCCAGATTTCGTCAAAGTATTCCTTATTTGTTCCATCTTTCATTTGAAAGTGACTTGTCAGCACTATCTTATGCAGTAAATCACATTTTGAAAACTGGAGTACATCTACGTAATGTGTCTGCAAAGGATTTTATGAACAAAGTGCAACAGCGAGATGATCATTTGGAATCTCAATTGATTAATCTAATGGCTTGTCAGCGTGGGACAAATGAATATTGGTACCGACGCCATGGAGAATTGAAGTGTATGTTACGGAATTTAGGAACTCCTACATGGTTTCTCACCCTAAGCTGTGCTGAGTACGCTTGGGAGGATCTTCTGGATTTCCTTCGAGAGGCAAATTCAAATATTGAAAACATCCAATACAAGACAGCAGGAGAAGTGTGCTTATTGGATCCGGTTAATGTTTGCAGATATTTCAATCATAGATTTGAGGCTATGATGTCCTTCATCTGCAATAAAAAAAATCCACCTCTTGGAGAAGTTGTGGATTTCTTTTGGAGAAAAGAGTACCAAGCAAGAGGTGCTGTTGTGGATCAAGGATGCCCCAAAATTTGGAACAGATTCTGATGATGCAGTTTTAAGTTTCATCGAAGGATATGCAACATGTGCTATACCTAAAAGCACAGAAGAGAAAAACTTAAAAGAGCAAGTTTTACATTTCCAAAGTCATCGGTGTGGAAAATACTGTCGACGAAAGTACAAGAGTAAAGAAAAATTCTACACAAAATGTCGATTTGGATTTCCACGACCTGTTCTTTCAAAAGGAAGAGTCAACAGTTTTATGTCAGCTGTGCGACATACTATTACAAGAAAATCTCCGAAAAATACGTACAACCTAAGAAGAAAAGAAGAGTCAAAATATATTAATGACTACAACCCAGTCATTTTATCCATGTGGAATGCTAACATGGATATACAGTATGTTGCTGACAATTCTATTGCTGTTGCTCGGTATGTCACATCTTACATCACTAAATCTGATAAAACGGAATTGAAGGAAATGTGGGAAGAGATTTCTCACGAGAAGACTGTCAGTAAGAAGCTATACAGTTTCAGTTTAAAGATGTTATCGCATCGAGAAATTGGATCCTACGAATGCTCAGATAGGTTATCATCTGCAAGTCTGTACTCCAAATCCAGAAGAATAATTTGGGTAAGTTTAGGCCTTGCAGGAATGCGAAATCGGGTATTGAAATCTGTTGGAGAAATTGAATATTTGGCAGAGAACGACCCGGAAAGTACAGATATCTTGAAATCAAACATGTTGGACACATATTACCCAAAAAGAAGTCGTCATCTTGAGAACATGTGTCTCTATGAAGTGCTGCAGAACTACATTTTTACACGGAAAGCCACAGAAGACATCAACAATGGAAAATATAAAGTCATTGGTGAGGAAGGATGTTTGGTGAAGCAAACAAAAGGAAGCTTGATTAATCACAGGAAGCTGAGTTGCGACACTCCTGACAAAAAGGAATTTTACTACTTAGCACTTTTACAGCTGTTTAAACCATGGCGTTCAGAGGATGAATTACTTGGAGATTTTCACAGCTATGAAGATTCCTTTAATGCATGTAAAGATACGATTGAATGCAGTACTTTCACAAATTATGTGCAAATGTTAAATGAAGAAATTGAACAGGAAGCTACAATTGCAGCTGAAGTAGCTAGAGACAGTTCTCAAGATAGCCAAAGTTCTGGAACACTCAGTCAAGATCCCCTAGGACAACCAATCGTAGAAAATGAAGCTGCAATAGCCATGACTGAAGTGGAAACAGCTATGAATCCAGCTCAGGAAGATTTAGTAGACTTACCAAATTTGGAACAGCAACTGAATGAAGAACAAAAACAAATTCATGAAGAAGTCACAAAAAAAATTGATCATGGATTACTACATGAAAAGAAAGAGTGCTCATGCGCATCATTTGAACCAATCAGGATGTATGTGAGTGGACAAGCTGGAACTGGAAAAAGTTTCTTAATTAAAGTCATCCGAAGCTACCTACAGCAAAAAACAGATTCAACTTTGTCTTGTGTTGTTACTGCTCCAACTGGGTTAGCAGCATATAACATAAAAGGAATTACCTTACATCGCTTGCTAATGTTACCAGTGGAGCATGAGAACAAAATAGAATATCACAAGCTAACAGGAGAAGCATGCTTCGAAGTTTCAAGAGTGTTGAAGAAGATGCAAGTTCTCATTATTGATGAGGTAAGCATGGTATCAAACTTAATGCTTGCCTTTGTGCATTTAAGAATGCAGCAAATTCTAAAGAGAGACTATGACGTGTTATTTGGAGGAAAACATGTTATAGTTTTTGGGGATCTTCTGCAGCTCACTCCAGTTAAAGGACAACCAGTGTTTAATACTGTGACACATGAAGACACAAAGAAGTCATTAGGAAGTATTGGTAATGTGAATATTTGGTCATTCTTTGAGTACAAAGAACTCACTACCAATATGAGGCACGCAAACGATGAAGATTATGCAAGTATTCTGAAAGATATCAGAATTGGACTACTCACAGAAGTTGGCAGAGAAACATTACAGAGTCGGTTGCTACATAATTTATTTCCAAATGAAGAAATAGTTGCAGAGAAAAAATACCAGAACATTGCTGAAAAAAATACTGTAATCTGCTCAATGCCAACACTACGTGATTGCTCGATATTCAATTAGGAACTTTAAAATTGGAAAAGGAAGAGATTAAGAAAATGGAAGCAGTGGACACAATTCAGCATGAAGGAATTACTATTACATTAACAGGCAAATTGAAAAATAAATTGGATTCTCTAGAGAAGAACATTTCGAAAACAGCTGGATTAGATAAAAATCTTTATGTTTGTATGTACTGTCGAGTATTTTTAAGAAGAAATTTGGATGTAGAAAAAGGTTTAGTGAATGGAGCCATGGGTAAAGTTGTGGGTTTTGTGAAATACCAGAAAAAAGATAGAATTGAATTTTTAAAAATAGAATTTGGTCAGATAGAAGAGGTTAAAGACATTTGTCGTTGTTCAGTTCGTTTTTTGCTTGTGAAAGACTTATATGTACGTAGGAAGCAGTTTCCGTTTTCTCCAGCATATGCTGTAACTATTCACAAATCTCAAGGATTAACTGTAGATAGTGCTTTTGTAAACATTGGTTCTACTGTGTTCAAAGAAGGTATGGCATATGTTGCTTTGTCACGAGTCAAAACATTATCTGGTTTATTCATGATAGACTTTGATGACTCAAAAATTAGTGCTGATGCAAACTGCGTAAAGAAATATAATAGATTAAGAAGAACCTACGCTCCTCATTTAGGTCAGTATCCTGTGTTTGAAAAACGTGTAGTTTCTCTGAAAAGGAGAATTGAGAATATCTGTAATGAGGATGAACAGAAAAGAAAACAAAAGGAGAGTGATGTGACTGCAAGCAAAAAGAAAAAGGACAGTTTTGAAGAGGTTGTTGGTTGTCATTTTGAAAATAGCTCTGGTGTCAACTGCTACGCTAATGTAGTGCTGAATGTTGTATTTTATCTTGAAAGTTTGCAAGAGCAGATAATACTAAATCATGAAAAAAGATTCTGTTCTCTGCTGAGTTTTCTTTTTGAGAAGCTGAGTAACGATAAAACTAAAATAGAAAGTGCTTCTGATGTTAGAAACTTTTAGATGTATATTCAGGAAGTACACAGTTTACTCAACATGTCCAGCAAGATGCACAGGAATTCTTGATTTATATTCTTATGGTACTGGAAGAAGAAGGGGTAGAAATTGAAAATGTGTTTGGTCTGTCTTATAAATGGGAACATAGTTGTGAAAACTGTTTCAACACATGCAGCTCTAATGTTGATTCTGAAAGGTTCATATATTTAACATTACCAGAGAGTCAATCAGTCACTTTTAGTAAATTAGTTAAAGATGCTAATCACAGCATGGAATGTTCTAAATGGAAATCAGACATGTTTTCAACGTTATTTTTAAAGAAATATGGACAGTATGTAATTTTAATGATGCAACGTTGTAGAGCTGATGGTACAAAATTGGACACTTCTATAAAGAAGTTTGTAGGAAAACAATTATCAATATCAGGAAAAACTTTTGTTGCAGTTGCAATAATTTTCCATGATGGACCTACGATAACTTCTGGTCATTACACAGTTTATCTTAAATGTGAAAAAGGCTGGGCACTGTGTAATGATTCTCAATTGATTTTCAAGCAACGTTTGCCTGCAGAATTTCCAAATTCGTATTTATTTTTTCTAAAACCAAAATTTTAGATATAAATTGCAACATCCGAACAAATCATTTTTTGCGATTTTATTGGATTACCATTGGATATTTCATCAAAAAAGAATTTAAAAATTACCATTTGGCCTCATGGAAAGGTAAAAATTTGTCTTGTGGACTTCTTTGACAGATATTATTTGGGAGTATGAGCTTAAGCAACAAGATTTACAGACGTTATTTATTACAAATAGTTATTGTTGCTAGATGATATTTTTATTATATATATTATATTTCTATCAAGGTATGTTTTACTGAGAAGAGATTCAGGGCTTTTTTTAAACAATCTTTCAAATTGTAAATTTTTTTGCCCGCTGTTAAGTGATGAATGCAATTGGTTTCACAATTTGCAGTGAAATTCAATATA
Source organism: Triturus cristatus (assembly GCF_964204655.1). Classification (NCBI taxonomy): domain Eukaryota; kingdom Metazoa; phylum Chordata; class Amphibia; order Caudata; family Salamandridae; genus Triturus; species Triturus cristatus. Next base: position 714,180,404 of record NC_140584.1, on the reverse strand, counting down.
TTCTGAAAACAGCAAAAAAAGGGCAAAACATGTCTTTGTTAAATATGAAAATATGTGTAATGTATTGTAAAATGTATTGTTAAATATTAATACTCTTTTGCTTTTGTTACAGATTGAGAAAGACATTTTATGAAAATTAATCTTTTTTTCTAGCAATTTAAAAAAACCATTTAATGAAAATTAAGTTGGTCAGGTAAGTTTGAAATATCTGTATTTATCACACATTTACTTTCGTAGTTCCTTGTTTCCAGTTCTCCTCACTCTGCTTTTGTCATTTCTCTTGTGGTCCCTCAAGTAAATTGAAGGGTGTAATAAATATTTCATTTGAGATGTCATCAGTGATGTCATGAGTGATGTCACTGACCATGTCATGAGTGATGTAATATGTGACGTCATCAGCAGTGGATTACGGGCGTGCAAGTTATAGTTAGCTGAACTAACTATAACGGGGGAATTTCAAAGGTTTTGTACGAGTGAAATGTCCAGCTAACTATAACATGTGTGAAACCTATGGTTTTTTCATTGAATTTTTTATATATATATATATATATATTACCTACTGGCGGTCGCCAGTAGGTAGTTATAGTTAGGACCCTGTTTCCATAGGAAATCCGCAACATTCTATTTGGAATAACTTTGGCGCCGGTCGACGAATCCTCGCGAAATTTTCAAAATAGGTGGGGCGCTACGCTCCGCTCCTACCCTGAAAGTCTCGGGGGGATTCGTCAAGCAGGGGCCGAAAAAAAAGGGGGGTCCCAAAACGCGTTTTCCCCATGCATTTTTCCATAGGACCTTTAGACACAGCTACAGCCCGAACGGCTGAACAGAATTACTTGAAATTTGGCAGAGAGGTAGCCATAAGGTCAAGGAAGTGCCTTTTGCAGGTCTGGTGTAAATCTGTTCAGTATTTCCTGAGAAAATAGCATTTAAAAGCATATATATATGTGGGCGGAGCCTAACCACACATCTCATCCTGAGATCTGATTGGCTGTCAGCACTTCATCCAAGAAGTGTTGGCAGCCATCTTGGGACCAATATACATGATAGCACCTCATTAAAAAGCATTGCAGTTAATAGAAGGTTTTAAGACTTTAGTTACATTATAAATCATTTGTTGATGGTACCATACTAATTTTAGGAATTGTGGTATGTTCTAAGGTGATTTCACCATGTGAAAAAGCCTTCTGCTGGGATATCATGATTGAGAGAAAAATATTTTCTCATGCTTTTACCACAGAGGTTTGGAAGGTGATCTATAGGTTAAACTGAGAGCTTATTTTCTGTAAATTCACATTATCTTTCTCAGTCATGTGAGAATGAAGTCTGACATTCTCAGTAAAACATGTACATCCAACAAGGGCAGAGACTGTCAGTTGATTCCTTTGTGTTCTACTGCAGCTTCCCAGAGTGTTCCAAAGAACTACTAGAGCGCTAACAGTCCTACTTATGATAAACGTATGGCACACCTGAAGCCATCTTGCTTGGATTAAAGTGGTAACTCTTAAAACATTTAATTTAAAAAGGAACAAAATGAGGGGGTTCATTTTTCCATAAAAAGTATGATTAGTGCTGCAGAAAGAAAAATTAGGGCACATTTTGAGTGACTTCTCAAATCCTCTTCTATTTCATTAAAAAATTCTGACATGCAGACTGAAACATGCACTTTCAATACCAGCAGCAGTTTTCCCTGGTGAGCAGTAGCTTTACTACAGTGATCTAATGAGCAAAAAGAGTGCTAACATTCTGAATTTATGGCAAATGTGTGACACATCTGAATGCCTTCTTGATGGAATCAAAGTAAAAAACTGAAAGTATTTCCTACTGAGGAGACTGCAGTAAATGAGGAAATTAGGAAACTTCATAACAAATAAGTCTCCCAAGATGGCCACCAGAGACAAAAGAGCCCAAATGTAGCCCAAATATCACCCAGATGTAGCCCAAGTATAGCCCAATGACAGAATGTCCCAGAATGTTCTTAAAAACAACTAGAGCGCTTACTGTCTTCATTATGACAAAAGTATGGCACACCTGAAGCCATCTTGATTGGAATAAACTGGTAACACTTAAAACATTTAATTTAAAAAGGAACACAATGAGGAGGTTCATTTTGCCATAAAAATTATGATTAATGCTGAAGAAAGAAAATGAGGGCACATTTTGAGTGACTTCTCAAATCCTCTTCTATTTCATTAAAAAATTCTGACATGCAGACTGAAACATGCACTTTTAATACCAGGAGCAGACTTCCATGGTTCAGTAGTTTTACTACAGTGATCTAATGAGCAACTAGAGTGCTAACATTCAGAATGTATGGCAAATGTGTGACATATCTGAATACCTTCATGATGGAATCAAAGTAAAAAACTGAAAGCATTTCCTACTGAGGAGACTGCAGTACATGAGGAAATTAGGAAACTTCATAACAAATAAATCTCCCAAGATGGCCACCGGAGACAAAAGAGCCCAAATGTAGCCCAAAATCACCCAGATGTAGCCCAAATATAGCCCAATGACAGAAGTGTGCAAAACACTTATTATTTTGTGTTTTTGCAGTGTTATATAGTGCAGACTTGTCAGGTATTGGAGTGCTTTACATGAGCATTGGTTACATCACACAAGAACAAATTCTTTTTTATTGTAGACATGGGGAGACTAAGTGATTTGACCAGAATCACAGAATGTCGAGCTGAAGCAGAAACTTCAACCTGGTTCCCCAGTTGCAAAGTCTGCAGTTCTGGAAGTAACACCACATCCTCTCCCCTAAGTGCAACATTTAATCAAGTGGTCAACTGGATAAAAAAACATAAAGATAACAAATAATTTAAAAGTGCTTTGTCGCTATTTGAAAACTCAGAAAATATGTCCTTATTTTAGTCTTTTAGAGCACTAACCATAAATGTGATGCCAATAAGACCCTCTCATATATGTAATTTCTAAAGGAAATGCTCTAGGTATTACAGTTTTGATTACATCAAGATGATGTCAGGCGTTCCACACTTTTGTAATAAACATAGAATGTTAACAATCTAGTTGTTCATTAGGATACTGTTGAGAGGCAGAGGCCAGGGGCACGGACTCTGAAAATTGAAGGCAGGTAGGAGGGTGCAAAGGCAACAATTTAACCACACTGAGCAGGCAGGAAGGGCCGTGGAAGCACAACAGACTATGGAGGGCAGTGGAAAGGGGGGCAGGGGCAACAAACCAACAATACAGGACTTGCAAGAGAGGCTGTTGGAGGGAAGATCTATTACGGGTCAAGGAAGCTAGGGGCGGTCCCCAGATCCCCGGGAGCCACCACAGAACTGAGCAGGAGAGTGAGTCAGGGACAAAAGGGGCACCTTAATTTGAGCCGGGGTGCCTAGGAACGCTTGCTCCAAAAATGAAGAAAACAGACATATGAGACATGGAATTGGAGGCAGAATACAATGGCAGTTTAATGAGAAGATGCAACTTCAGAGAAACCGCAGAATAGAGACATAAAGTACAAAATACAGAATCCAGATAATCATACAGCTGTCATAATATTCTCTGTATCTCAATTAATGTACTGACAGAGAGAGAGAGAAAACACATCTATACATGCATCATGAGAAACAAGTTACACCAAGGAAAATGTTACCTAGGAACACTCACGTTTACTCTTAGAGCAAGCATTCCTGCAATTACAATACAAAATCTTTTAAATGCAAAAGTAAAGAGAACAATGGTTAAACATAACATGACATTTCATATAGGTAAAATAGAATAAGATACTTCAAGCAAAGCAGAGCAAGACAGTTTAAGCAAAGGAAGACAAGAGCTCCCAGCTCTTGGGGAAAACCTGCACTGCCTGTTAACCTACATACAGACGGCGAGGTAGTCCGTCGATATCTGTGGGTGCTCCCTTTTTATATCATTTTGTGGGCTCCTTTGCACGCTACATCTACCTACGTATGCTACCCAAAAGCTTCGTCTGCAGATTTTACCAGACATTTCGTAATTTACCCACTTAATGCTGACAATGGACTGGGTGAAAAGGTCAGTCTCTCAGGCCAATCGCTTATCGTAAGTTCCATAGAGCAAGCAGAAAATAATGGGTATTGTACGGGAATTCAATATATTCATGTATAAAATCTCCTCAGTTCTCCTAACTTGACGCTCTGCGGTTGCCACTTCCTTAAAAGCGGGAAACCTGCCCAGGAAGCAAGTACCAGTCCAGGATGCAGCCTACTGTATGTCGACAGCTTCAGGGGGATGTTGAACTTTGATACCGAGCACGGAGCACTCGGGTAGGGTGGGGGCTACTAGTTTGGATCAGAAGGCCTCGCAGACCTGCCTTCAGACTGCTATACACTAAAATTGCAGAGCTATGGTCAATTTAACAAAGAGGCCTACATATTGAACAGAAGGGCCTACACAGGGGTTTTATGCTGGCTGAGTGGTAAGGATGTCTCAGGATAATTATATAGCAACACAGGACCCGCTGGTCAATTTAATATGGCCTAAAATTCAGCTGGCAGGGCAAGGACAAGGGTTTCATACTTCAGGTGTGGACAAAAACTACCCTCCTTCAAGGCTGTGGCAATGTAATAGACCATTGTGGGCAGAAGGAAGAGGCAATGGTAGTACAACCATACATGCCAACAGACCCGATTCAGCCAGGAAACGTCCAATGTTTTTAAGCTCAAATGGGCTTTATTTGATCTGTCTCCTGTCTACAATATCCTCTTTTTCAATGTAACTCAAAGGGGAAAATCAATACCCCAGTTTTTTTTCAAAATCTCCCTCTTACCAAGTTCAAAATGTTCGCAAGTATGGTACATTGGATCATGGAAGGAAATGGGATAGGGACATGGACTTGGATAACAGAGGACAGGAGGGACATGGAGAGGTGCACCAAACTGACCCTGCAGGGCTGGCATCAGGGTTTGCAGCAGCACAATACACCACACAGGGCATGCAGGACGGGAGTGCAGCACAACAATCCATAGAAAGCAAGAGGGAGGGGACAGGACCATGCACATGGACAACAGAGAACAGAGGGGCAAGAGGCAATGGTAGCTAGCTGACCATAATGGACAGACAGGAGAGAAAGCTGCAGTATAACAGACCATAAAGGGCAGGAGGGACGGATCAGGGGCATTACAATGGAACAGACAAGCCAGGAGGGAGGGAGTAGGGCTGGGGGCAAGGGGGCAGGACAGGAGCAGCAAGATAGCCATGGAGGTCAGGCAGGATGGGCACTAGAAGCAAGACACACCATGAAGAGCAACAGTGAGACTGTGATGGCATATACACAGACCATGGAGGGAAGGTGGGAGGGGGTCAGGGGCAGCTAACTGACCACACAGGGAAGGTGGGAGGGGCCATGGCAGCACAGAAGACCATGCATGGCAAGTGGGAGGGTTAGTGGCAGCACAATGGCTATGATGGGCAAGAAGGAGGGTGGAGGGGCATGCACAAAGGACGATGCAGGACAGAAGGAAGGGTCAGGACCTGTGCACAGACAAGAAAGTTCAGGGGAAGGGACGTCACAACAGACCACACGGGGCAGGCAGGAGGAGCAGTTGCAGCACAACAGACCAGGGAGGGCAGGAGGGTGTGGCAGTACAATGGACCATGTAGGACAGGAGGAAGAGGATAGGGGCATGGCATGTGGACAGGCAGGGTGGAGGTGGCAGGGACAGGTTACAGTCATCTGACAATGCTTGGCAGGTGGGAGGGGAGTGGCAGCTCAACAGAACACTCAGAGTAGATAGGAGTGGCAGGTCCATGGGACATGGTGGGCAAAAAGGATGGAGCAGGGGCATGCACAAAGACATCGGAGGGCAGGGGGAAGGAGAATAGGGGCAGCAAGCTAAGCACAGAGTTTAAGCAGGAGGTCAATGATGGGGCATAGAATTGGGCAATGGAGGGCAGGAGGAGTGGACTGGTACATCATACTAAATTGAGGGCAGTGGCAGCACATCAGACCATGCATGGCAGGAGGGAGGAGGCTAGTCCATGGATTCACACAACAGAGGATAGGGAGGAAGGGGATGGGGCAGCAAGCTAACTGTTCAGAGAAGGCGGGTATTAGGAACTTTATTGTTTTTAAAACATTGTGTCTGTGCGAACTACTTAAAATATGAACAAGTATGCAGCATAATCTCACTTTTATTCAGGAAGAAGAGGACGTTTGTGACTGTGACTCCGGGCTCACTTGGCAGAAACACCCCCTGACCCTCCACCCCCTATCGCAAAATGTAATGCCCGTGAAAAGGGTAGGTGAACACAGTGTTATATAGAACATAGTCCTGAGAGCACGATTGAAAATGAAAACTAGATATAGTGTATGGTATAAACTATGCACCAAAAAGTGTGATATAAGATGAACCGGGCGTGAAATATAATATGCAATACATTGTGCGCAATGACAGATTCATTGGAGAGCGCGAGATAGCACAGGCACTAGCGCGTGCTATGCGATATGCGCCTTGGAGTGTAATATGCACAGGGCAGTGTTGTGTAACCTAACTAGTCTCTAAAGTTGTAATATAAAATATGTGCTGGGGAGTGTAACGTTGCATATGCACTGTGACAAAGATATGGATCCCAGATTGTAATATGTATGGCATAGCACTGTGCGTTATAACATAGGCATCGAGAAAGGCACGTTACATAGGGCAATATAACCCGTGCGAAGACAAGTGTGGCATGACATATTCACGGGGTGGTGTTACAGTGCACATGGGCTAGAGAGTGTCATAGCATATGCACTAGCTAGTGGAATACAACACAGAGGTGTGTGGCACTCGGCAGGCAATGGTGGGTGTAACACAGCATTGGGCTCTGTCAGGAGCACGCTGTGACTCTCAAGTGATGTTCGTCCCCTTTCCAGAGAGTAAAATAAAAAGTATTACACATCCGGCAGTGGATGTGTGTTTTATTAACCGTGAGGGGGGTTTCTTGCATAGTTTTGGTCGAATTTTTGTCGAATCCCCTTTGAATGGCTTGGTGTGCATGTGTATTAAATGTGCCCGTCAATAGCTACCCATGTTTGTATAAATAAACGACAAGGGTGTCTACCAGGATTAGGCACGGTAGGGCATCAGACATGTCAGAGCTTCACTAGTGGTGTAAATACATTCCACGTGGATTCATTGCATGCATAGTCTCCTTTTAATGAATATCACGCAAATCGTCATGGTGATAGGTACGTACGGTTTGTCCAGCATGTCCTAGGTGTGTCTAGAAATATATATTTTTTAAAAATAATAAAAAACAGTGGCCGGCCCTGGGGATTGGGGTCAAAAAAATATAATTAGGAGACTGGCCCTGGGGGATGGGGTCATCAGGGCCAATAAATTAGAATAAGAAGGGGAACCAAACAGCCCCCCTTCTTAAAAAACTAAAATAAATAAAAGACTGGCATCGTGCCGGAGGCCATGCCCCCTCCGTGCAGCACTCTGCAAACGCGCCCCCAACAGGCATCTCCAGTATGCGCCAGGGAGCTGCGCTGCAGCCAGGTGTTCTGAGGCCAAGCCCCTTTTTACACCTCTCTGCAACGCAGCTCTGTGGCGCTTACTGGAGGTACCTAGTGGTCTAGTTTGACCCTAGGGACCCTTAGGATTCAGGGGGACTTAATCTCTCAACTTAGAACAGCCACAGGGCGCGTTTACACAGTGGTGAAGGGAGGGGACGGGGCCTGAGGTGACGTGTGCAAACACGCACTATGGCACGTTTTAAATTGGGGATATAATTTCCCTTCAATACTGAGGGCCCCTGGGGGCTAACTAGCCCACCAAGTGCTTCCAGTAAGCGCCACTGAGCTGCATTGCAGAGAGGTGGTCCAGGCCGTGCCACTTTTTACACCTCTCTGCAACGCAGCTCTGTGGCACTTACTGGAGGTACCTAGTGGGCTAGTTGGACCCTAGGGACCCTCAGGATTCAAATGAACTTAATCTCCCAACTAAAAATGGACACAGGGCGTGTTTACACAGTGGTGAAGGGAGGGGACGGGGCCTGAGTTAACGTGTGCAAAAACGCCCTGTGGCCTGTTTTAAGAGGTAGTTTTAATCCCCATGCCCTATTATACACTAGGGGCTTACAGAGGAGGTAATGCTAATCACAGGGGGACCCCAACGCATAATGTTCCCTAGTGTATGTAGGTGTTTTCACTGTATTCTAAGTGTCTTTTAACATAGCACTGGCTCTAGGACTGGTTAGTCAGACTCAGTTACCACCAGTATTCGTCTGAAAAAGTTGAGGGTACAGGATGATTTTGCAACAAGGCTTCTTTCTGCTCTTCTTTTTGTTCTTTCTGCACGTTATCCTTCTTCTTGCACTTATCTTCGTATTTGAGGACTTCTGTTGCTTCTTTCTGCACTTCTTTTGTTTCTTTCTGTGCATTTTTTCTTCTTTCTTCACATGTCCTATCTCTGTAGGCATAGTTAGAAATTAGCATTTAAAAAACCTTTGAAATTCAGAGAAAAAACCATAGGTTTCAGGCACGTTATAGTTAGGAATTAGCATTTAAAAAACCTCAGAAATTCACTGAAAAAACCATAGGTTTCAGGGGTGTTATAGTTAGCTGGACTTTTCACTTGTACAAAACCATTGAAATTCCCCCGTTATAGTTAGTTCAGCTAACTATAACTCGCGCGCCCGCAATGCACTGCTGATGACGTCACATATTACATCACTCATGACATGGTCAGTGACATCACTCATGACATCACTGATGACATCTCAAATGACATCACTGATGACATCACTGATGACATCATCCTTGTGATAGAGTGGCAGACCTCCTCTCACCCTAATATAACCTTTGATACACACATTCAAAAATAGAGACTAACATTTTCAAAACAATGGACATACCAATACCAGTTACAACAACCTCTTCAGTAATTCTAAGATCCACATACACATCCACTCATTCACCAACAGTCCTATACAGTCACTCATACATGTACTCACTCATCATATGTACTCATACACCTATACATCCTGTTACACAATGCCACTCATCCATAGAGTTACTCACACACATAGTCACTCATGCTAATAAAGAATCAAACATACATTTACTTGCATATACAGTTATACACACACCACCATACTTACTTCTACGGAAACTTACACATACTTAGTCTTTTAAACAATCACTTATAGAAACACATACGTATTCATACAGGAACTCTTTCAATCTCTCACTCTCACATATACTCACATATATACACCAATAGTCACATATACTAGTTTAAAACATATGTAGTTACTCATAAAGACACTATTGAGACAGTCATTCACTCACTAACACACCTATACACACACTCATCCACCCATACAGTCCTGCAAACATGCTGTGTTCAACACATACAAACAGTGAGTCACTCATTCATGCACCTATGCACTACGTAATACCCCCCACCGAACCATGCAGACACTCAGACTGATACTCAAAAAACCAACTAATAACCTATATAGACACCCATGTAGCTACTCACCAACCCATGCAGCCACTTATACACAAAGTGAGAGACTGATACAGATATTTACATATTTAAACATTACTCACTAAGCCATGTATTCACTATGATACACTTAATCAGTCAGTTACACAATCAATTTTTCAAAAACAAATCATCCATTTAGACACTTATATACCCATTTATTCTTCCATCGACCTTGAGATATACATATATAAAACATATTTAATTTTCAGAAAAACACACATTCACTGGATGATGTCATCAGTGATGTCATCAGTGATGTCATTTGAGATGTCATGAGTGATGTCATGAGTGATGTCACTGACCATGTCATGAGTGATGTAATATGTGACGTCATCAGCAGTGCATTGCGGGCGCGCGAGTTATAGTTAGCTGAACTAACTATAACGGGGGAATTTCAATGGTTTTGTACAAGTGAAAAGTCCAGCTAACTATAACACCCCTGAAACCTATGGTTTTTTCAGTGAATATATATATATATATATATATATATATATATATATAGATATGCAAACCTTTGTGCCTCTGCTCCCCTTATGAATCAAAATAACTGACTAACATCCAGCACTCAAATTAATTTCATATTTCGCTATACTAATTCAACACTAATCCTTCAATGGGTTCCGGAGTACAGGGCTACTCGGCAAGAAAGTGCTTCAACACCCCATTAGGGGAACAAGCGCAACATAAATGCAAACCTTTTTCCCGCTTCTATCCCTCCACTATCCTTCTGAATCCAAATAACTGACTAACCTATCCACCACTCACTAGGTTAGTCAGTTATTTCACTCTACTAACTCAACACTAATCGTTTATGGGTTCGAGAGTAACGTGCTACTCGCCAAAAACACGCTTTGGCACCTCGTCAGGGGTAGTAAGCATTATATAAATGCAATTACAATATAATACAATACAGATTCACAGTAGCATCCAGAATAGTAGGGTCTTAGTGCAACTTGTGGCCAGTCCTGGGTCGATAGGCCTGCATAGCACTTGCAGTCACCATCTTCTCTCACCCAGAGTGTTATAGGCACTGTAGCTATAGTCAACCCAGACTGTTGTTTTCTCTGCCATATCTTCCATACGGAGCCTCAGACTGAAGCTGCCCTGCAAAGTGAATCAGAGTACGGGCGCCTCTCCACACAGGTGTTAAACAGGAGTGTGGATGCTCCACCCTGAGGGTGCAGTTATAGGCCCACAGTCTCAGGTGCTTGGATGCTTACTCTGGCAGTTTCCTCCTCATAGGCTCCAGTGCCATTCAGCAGCGGTCTCTTTTGGCTCCAGCGGTCTTCGTCTCACTGCAGCCCCTCCTCCGCGTGGGTATTATGCGGTGGCCCACAGGTTAACTAGCAAATATTTTATCTCTGTCCAGCAGAGAAGCTCTAAAGTGAGGCCATCTTGCCACCGATAGCGCTCCCCACTTATCAGTGACATTAAATAATACTTTTCAAGGTGTTCTTTCAAATTCTCAGGGGTTAATATTAACCACTGAACAAATAATGATTTGATTGTAAACCAGTGTTTGCACCCAAATCTGTTTTTAACTTGGTGTCTAAGTACACAACTGAGGCTTTTTCTTGCAAAATGCTGTGCAATCCACACATGGAAAGGTTGTATTTTAGTTTTTTTCTGTAATGCAGAAGGGTAAACAATACGTTTTACTCCTATTCTGAGGCCAAAACCTGAAATGTTGTGATAACTGTGCACCCAGTTAATACTGCAGCCTGCCGTATAACAAATTGTGGGTGTGGCTACTTAGACTTTTTTTTAAAAATGTTATCCACTAATGCTGCATATCTTTGTAGAATCTTTAATATTAACTTCTGGAATTGCGCAGAGAATAGATTGTGTTAAAAAGATTGTAAGTGAAATAATGTTCTTGAAGCACGCATCAGCATTGAATTAGCCAGTCTCATAAGACGTTGATTATTGCATTTGAAAAATGTCTTTATTGGTTTATCAAGTCACCCATATATTTAAAACTGATGAAATACTGCTGATTATAAGACAGTAAAAACTCACTGGCATTCAAGTGGGATTTAAACAAAGAGAATCTATTGCTTTAAACCAATAATGTCAAAATCCATGTTTTGAAATTATTGCATTATTTGCGATGCAGTTGGAAACTGCCCTCATAACTGTGTGTGAGAAAATGCCCCTTTTGTGTATTTATTCCCAGTTTTTTGCTGTATTATATTGCTTGCTTTTAGACTGTGCACTCCGGAGTACTTTTGCCCTGTTCCCAGTATATGTGTTTTGACCCAAAAACGCTGAAATTGGCTAATCCCAAATTGGCATATTTAACTCTCTGATAAGGTCATAGGATATGGTGTAGAGACTGCACCCACGACATTGAACTGAAAATGCCACCTGTGACATTGAAAACCTGACAGTTGTAAAATATCTTTAAAATATTCATAAGTTACCCCCTTTGTAAGTCTTGTAGCCCACATGTTAGTGTGCATTATGTTCAATTGTGGGACATGTAAAACAAAATAATGTAAACATATCCCTATATTGACAGGACCCAAAAAGCCATTTTCCCTATGGCTGGTCTAGTTGTTCTATGTAGAAAAAAAAGGGGGGCAGATTAAATAATGCTGCAAACTCAGGAACGGGACCAGTTTTAAAAATATTTAAACCACTATTTTTAAAAGGTTTTTTATAATTACTCTTGAATGGTAAACTTGATTTTTTTAATGAAATATTTCGGAAATGTAACTCTTAGAAAGTTACCCATTTCCTGCCTGAGCATTCAGGAGGTTAGTTTGCACTAGCTCTCCTGGACAGTGCTCAGCTTGGAATGCAGAATTAATAAGAAATGAAATCCCTCCCAGGAGTACACAACAGGCAAATCTGAATGAACAAAGATGTCTCCATTGAGCTTAATAGTATATGCAGGGTGTGGGTTGGGCCTCTCCTATTGACACCTCCGTTGCAAATCCTACATAACCGAGCTGGTTGAAGCACCTCTGAATGGTTTGCACCCTTCAAAGTGAGCAAGAAAAGTGCTAGGATGTTGTTTTAGGACAATTTATGAGTATCACCTATCTAGTTGCTGAAGAACCCTGCTTTTGTTCTTCAAAATGGAAGTTAGTGGGAGGACACTTAGATTCTCATAGTGCACTCGTCACGCACACCACAAGCCACAGAGCCCATGTTTAATGTGGCCAAAGACTTTTTATTTCTTGAAAATGCCCTGACACATTTAATTTTGGAACTGTTTGCAGTAAGACAGACAGACACTGTTGCAAAAGTGGGCATGGGAATCCCTTGGAACTTTTACCGCTTTGGTTAGGGGGATGCCAGGAGTCACCCCCACCCACAAGCTAGTGGCAAGCATAAATGTGGCATCTACAGGTACCCACTTCAGAACACTTTCTTGACTTGCAGAAGATCAGAAGAGGACTGCACCTGCTGTCTGTCAACTGAGTCTCTTGTCTAGCTACAGAAAAACAACAAGCTGTAAAATACCTTTGCCTAGCAGTACGTAGCTTCCCAATGGAGTGGGAATAGTAAATTTTACGATTCCTCAATCCAACACTTTCCATATTGTTTCACTGACAGTAGTGGAACTAGTAATTAGTCCAAAGCTTTCCCTACTGTTGCACAGACTGGAGTGGGAATAATAAATTTTACGCCACCGCAATCCAACACTTTCCCTACTGTTGCATTGACTTGAGTGGGAATAGTCATTTTTATCCCTCATGAGCCCAATATTTTCCCTACTGTCTCACAGACTGGAGTGGGAAGAGTACATTTTACCCCTACACAATCCAACACTTTCCCTAATGTTGCAGTGACTGGGGTGGGAATAGTATATTTTACCCTTCCTGAGTTCAACACTTTCCCTACTGTTGCACAGACTGGAGCGGGAATAGTAATGTTCAACCCTCCTGAGTCCAACACTTTCCATACTGTTGCACAGACTGGAGAGGGAATCGTACATTTTAGACCTTCTGAATCAAATGCGTTAACTACTGTTGCACAGACTGGAGTGGAAATAGTAATTTTTACCCCTCCTGAGTCCAACGCTTTCCCTACTGTTGCACAGACTGGCATGGCAACAGTACATTTTAGCCCTCAACCTACTGTTGCACAGACTGGAGTTGGAATATTCGTTTTTACCCCTCCGCAATCCAACACTTTCCCTAGGGTGCAGCAACTGGAGTGGGAATAATAATTTGTACATGGCTTGAGTGTAATGCTTTCCGTAGTTTTGCACAGATTGGAGTGGGGATAGTGTTTGTATTATTCTTTCAATTTTATAGTTTTGTTTATATTGTTTAAATTGACATTATTATGATGTTTCTGTGTATTTCAAATTATATTATGTAATGTTAGTAATGTGTAATATATTTTCAGTAAAATATAGTTTTTTATAGGTTTTACTTTTTTATGAGTAATTAAATTGGTATGTTTTAAAAAATGTCCCAGTTTATTTATTACGGTTTTTAATTTTAATGATTTTGTTTTTTAACCCCTTCCATGCCCATGACGGAACGGTTCCGTCATGAGCATCGGTTGCGCTGTGCTCATGACGGAACCGTTCCGTCATGGCCCCGCCCGCGCTCGAACCCTTCAGCGCCGCGGGGGAATTCCCGCAGCGCTGAAGGGGTTAATAAATCGACAAAAATCCAACAAGTAGAACTTGAGATATGAATTTTTAAAATTTAAATGCAAAAACATTGCAGTCAATAGATTATTTGAGGTCACTAAGGATCGGTAGAAATCCAGAGTTCAGACTGACCACGATGAAAGGCAGGCTGGCCACACAACCCATGCGTAGTACGGTGAAAAAGTACCATGTAGGGTGCAAGTGTTGTGGTTTAGAGAACGATGTGTTGGTATTTTCCATGCAGGTGGGTCGATGCGTCAGTGTCAAGCCCCAGAGTCTAACAATTGACGCTGCATAATCATCAAGTCTTGCAGGTGGGGTCGAAGGGTCTGCGTGTGTCATTGTCAAATCTTGCAGTCAGGTCAATGTGCAGTTGTCAAGCAACTTAGGAGTGTCCTCGGATTGGCACTGCACCAGGGTCGGAGGGGATTGTGTTGGTTCCAATTGGCACAAAGAGGACACTGAATCCATGTTTTGAAGAACATAGCAGCAGAACCCATTTCTCAGGCCCAGGACTGGAGGGGGCACTTCAGGCATGGGTAGGACTCACAGATTGGAAAGTGCAGCAGCCCATGGTGAAACTTGGGTTCAAGGATGTAGAGAGCAGGTCAAGTCCCTCCCATTCCCAAGCAAGAATCGTCAGGCAGCAGGCCAACACAGCAGAGCAGGTAGCAAAGTGACAGTCCCTCCTGCAGCACATGTCCTTGATTCCAGCAAAGGTCTGATTTGGTGGTGTCGGGTGTTCAGTACTTATACCCAAATGGGCCTTTGAAGTGGGGGAGAAATCAAAGATGCCTTTGACGATCACAAGTTCTCTGCCTTTCCTGAACTGTCCCCAGACTCACAAAAGGGGGTTATGTAGCTCATTTTCGTGACAGGTATAGACGTATTCAGATGCAAGTGTCATCTTCTCCCTCCCAATCCACCCGAGGAATGTACATTAGCCTGATGATTGGCCATCAGGATGGAAATTTCACACCTCTTCTTTTTTCTGTGATTGTCTAGAGGTAATGCACAAAGCCCAGTGGTCACCCAACCCAGGCGTGTATTCAGAGACAAGCAGAGGCACAGAATGGTTCCAGTAAGAAAATGCCAACTTTCTAAAAGTGTCATTTTAAGACTTACAATTTAAAATACAACTTCCCCTTAAGTTGTGATTTTAAATTGTAAGTCCAGAGACACCAAACTCCACATTTTTACCTTTTCTCAATTGGAAATTACACTTAAAATATGTTTTAAGGCAATCCCAATGTTACCCTATGTGGGAGATAGGCCTTGCAGTAGTGAAAAACTAATTTAGCAGTTTTTCATTACCAGGACATGTAAAACTCAAAAGTATATGTCCTACTTTTTTAATACACTGCCCCCTGCCTATAGGGCTGCCTAGGGCCTACTCTAGGGGTGACTTATATGTAATAAAAGGCAAGGTTTGGGCCGGGCAAGTAGGTTAGCTTGCAGGCAGAAATGGCAGTTTAAAACTGCATGCAGAGGCTTTGCATTTGGAGGCCTGAGCCATGTTTAAAGTACTAATGAGTGGGTGACACAATCAGTGCTGTAGGCCGACTAGTGGCATTGAATTTACAGGTCGTTGGCACATATACTGTACTCTACTGGGGACTTTTACGTGAATCAAATTTGCCAATTGTGGATAAGCCAATGTTACGGCACAGCATATGTACTTTAGCACTGGTTAGAGTCCTAAAGCCAACAAAAGTGAGGTCAGAAAAAAGGGAGGAGGAAGGCAAAATAATTGTGGGTGACCCTGTAGAAAGCACCAGGTTCAACAATTATGTATTCCTCATTTCTTTTTTTCTGTCTGTTTCTTTTTTCCAACTCTATCTCCTCACATTGGCCTCAATACCTTCTTTTTTAAAAATCATTTTGTGGCCATTGTTCTTACCAGGTTCCTATATTTTTCTCTTTCTTTTTTTCCTTATGTTTTTTGCTCCCTTTGCAGTTTCTATCAATCCCTTAATTTATCTTTCTCTTTGTTTCTTTTTTAGTCTCCGATTCCTTTTCTGTTTTCTTTTTTTTTCTTATTGCTATCTTCATTCTTTCTGTCTTTCTTTATTTTGCTTCTTTCTTTTTCTCCTTTATGTTCAGTTGTTTCCTCTTGCGTTCTTCTTAATTTATTTTTCCATTTTCTTTCCTTCATTCTCTTTCCTTTTTTCCTTCCTTCTTTCCTTCTTTCTTTCCTTCCTTCTCTTTCCTTCCTTCTCTTTCTCTTTCCTTCCTTCTCTTTCCTTCCTTCTCTTCCCTTCCTTCTCTTTCACTCTTCCTCTCCTCCCTTCATTTATCCCTCCCTCCCACTGCATGTGTCATGCTGTTTATAATTTCTCAGTAAAACTGTGCTTTTTTTGACAACATAAACTTCAAACCTGTACAAGTCAGCAGGTGCCATTAGGATATATTGGCCTTAATCCTGGCTAGGTCACAGTGCACCATCTGTACCCCTAACCTAGTTAGGTAACAGGTGGTATACGCAACCTCAGAACATGACAAGCCTGATTCCCCAAGGAAAACATGGAAAGTCCTTTCCTTTGGTAATAGTCACATTGGGATTTCAAATATATATTGAAGGAATCAGCTTGATTAAAACATGTGCACTGCAATTCTCAATGGAAGGAAACAAAACAGAGTAATCAGTATTACAAGAATTGTAAAGAAAACAAACAGTTCAACCATTGTGCTGTTACATAGATTCTATGTGTGCATCTGAGTACAGTTATAATTATGATCCTACCTAGTGCTCCCTATCCTAGTGTGCCTAGGTTGAGTGAATCTTCCATAATCCCTGAGGGTGATCTAACTCCCCAATTGCCCTCTGGGTATGTTTCATCTGAGAGCCCGTCTTGGTGTAGAGCTGGGCACCATCCTTCTCAGGAGACAGACTCAGTTCAGCTGGGCTGGAATTCTGCCATTGGTAGACATCAACAGTGTCAGCAAAATGCTCCTCTCCCTAAGCAAGGTAGTAAAGTCATTTATATAATAATCGTCATCCATTTTACCATGCTGAAGCCCCAGCCAGGCCACCATTATTGCTTCTATTTTTGCAGAGCTGTCACCGAGCAGACAATTACAAACAACATTTTGTGAAGTAAACTTAGCTCTCGTACAGAATGCTAATGTTTCTGATAATATGCTTACAAAGAACTGTAAATGTAAGCAAAGTCATTTCAGAGAATATTATTCCATACAGGCATGCAAGCAAATGTGTGTGAAGTCTCCACGTTCAAGAAAAGATGTCAATTCTAAACATAAGCATCTAAATTTGAGGTGTTGTTGCCCAGGCCTAATGTACCCATATAACACCCACTCCTTGGACGTAAGGTGACTAAAAAGCTTCCACAAGACAGGATTTATTCATGGATTAAACCCTAAAACCAAATTGCCATAAAAAGCAATGGAAAAAGGTGGGAAAAACTACTTCAAAAGCAAGTTAGAGAGTAGAAACATGGTCACATTATATATCCTTAGCATTCAATAATACAGAAGGTGCGGGGGAAAAAAGGGGGAGAACTATTTGCTGGTACACAGTCTAACTAAATGTAATTTTTACTTTTTCAGTATATGGCTGTCACATATACAACTTCATTAACAAATGTCATAGGTAGAGTGACTTTTGTGAGTCAAGTGAAATAGAGTGACAAGGTGATGTCGTGAGTGAAATATACAGAACATATAAATAACACACATATACACAATGCATGAGTCAATAATGGCCTGTCCTATCAAAATGTAATACATGTTTTCACAATAACCCAAAAAGATTCTTTTTTCTGGCTTTGGGGTTTGGGAACTGAAGGGCATGAGCTTGATAAAAAGCATTGACGTTTTGACCCAGAGGTATGCGCAAGTCAACAAGCATCACAGAGGTTCTTCCTCAGGACTAAAAACACAGGATTGGACAACCTAAGTGGGGGAAATGTATTTCAACATGAGTCTGATGTGTTTCAAAAAGGGAAGTATTATATATGGTGGCCGTAGAGAATTTAGACTTACCAGGACACCCCAGAACAAGGCTTGTAGTAGTAAAAGACATGGGTTGTGTCAACCATCAATAATGACACATATATATATAGAATCCATAATTGAATTGGAATCTAGAACAAAAATAATGTATTAGAAGATTTAGAGGCTTGTGGAATAAAGCGCATAAGGAAAACATGCAACTTCTAGAGCTACAGTGTTGCAAAATCCTGGTTTCTACCAAGTATTGCCCATGTCAAACCCTCCATGAAGTTAAACTGAAGGAACACACTATGAACAAACTAGTGTACATCACTACCTTTACAATAAGAGTCACAAAATCAAAAAGGTCATTAAGAAAAACTGGAACCTTGTGGGTACTGAGATTAACCTGTCAGAGGACTCTGTTTTTGCATTTATGAGAGCCATAAATGTGAATGACTATGCTTTTATGATTTGACATTTTAAATCGAATGAAGCTTATCTTGACTTGACTATGTGGTCAACTCCTATTTGTAAGCCCCCCAACATACCTGACATCAGGAAACAACTGAGTCTACCACCATTAATTAGTCACTTTAAATGCAGCCATTGCACAGCTTGCAAAATTACAGTTGAGGACAATACTTTCATTCATCTTGGCTAGACTCACACATTGTAACTTCACAGAAACCGTAACAGCTTGAATGTGATCCATGCAATAAGATGCCCATGTGCTAAACCATATGCATGCCAGGCGGCCCACAAAGTAAAAACAAGGATTCTGCCACACTGTAGCAGAATCCAGTGCTAGGTACAAAGTGCATCCCTGGTTGAGCATTTTTCCAACACAGGCCACCATACACAGAGACTAGAATTGTGGGTATTGGAGAAGATCTGCCCACACCCAAAAGGAGGAGACAATACATTATCCTTGAATCTCAAGGAATGCAGATGGATACATACCCTAAACACAATCTGCCTGTTGCAGGGATTCTGCACATAAACAGAACTATGTGCAGGAAAACGGGACCTCGGTGTATATGGGCTAAGCCTTCCTTCTGCCTCAATATCCCAGGACCGACTATCTATAGTGTCTCACTCTCTCTCCTACATAATCATTAAGATGCAAATAATTAGACACCCCAGAACACAACACTCCCAACACTCTCGGGAATCGCAGCAGCAAGACTTACCCTTTCACTCGCTCACTCACTCGTACCAGTCCACAATAAGAATTGACAGAGTCACTGTTATAGTTCAAAAAGTATATAGTGCTCTATAATTAAACATACGAGCCACTACCAGTAGCAAAACGCATAAACTCAAGACAGTTAGCATTGTGGCAAGTCCATTTATGATAAAGGGGGATGTCATCTTATGCAGTAGATTAAGGACTATAAGACCTAACCACCCTCCCCTTGGTAAGAAGAAGTTTTATTATATAAAGGAAGGTCCCTGGGCTTTGTCAGCAGACCCCATACCTTAGTGTCTGAGTGGTAGTTCTACATCAAAGGAACAGCTAAGCTCTTCTCCCTGGAAAGGTCCCTCTCTAAGTGTATGTTAGGACAACATGCATTCCCATATCAAAGCATGAGTTTCCAGCAGTAGCAGCTGTGTTAGCATGTTTTGTCTAGGTGCTAGGGACTGACCAGAACAGAATAACAAGGAGCATTGTTTTTCGGCCTTGCACACCGTGTTCAGACTAAACAGGCAGGAGCAGGCAGAGAACGCAGAAAGCACACTGTTCTCATGTGAAAGGGACAAACAGAGTCTTGCAAATAATGCAGTAACGTTCACAAAAACAGCATCAAGGCAGCAGAGCTCATGGTAACTTAGCAATGTCGATATTTAATGACCCTGATGGCCATATGACATGCCAATGGCTTAATGAAGCTGAGGAGACCTACAGGCAGTTAGGCCAACTTACCCACACATAAAACTGTTTCATGTTTCTAATGGTCAAATATCTAGATCATTGAGGGTTCATTCAAGATACTGAATGTAGTAAACCTTGACATAGTCAACTGTATTTTAAAGCTCGAATATTGCCCAAACATGACCACATTGTTTCATTTTCAGTATCGACAAGGCCAATTGTCGTCCATAACGCTCTAGTTCTTGTCTGCTATCAATGGTCGACATCATGGTATTCAGGAGCGCATCATGTGAAATTGTCCATTCTTCACTCACACATAGGCGATGTCTCCCTATATAACGGTTTCTTTCAACTTGTAATGTGGTTCAGTAGACATCCCGGTATTTAAGAGTGTACTTTGTAATTTGTACTTAACTCGTTTTACACATATGTGATGTCTCCCTCTGAAGGTTTATAAACTATGCTGCAGTCCAAGACAATTATACTCCTTAATAATGGATGTTACCTTCGTTGCTGTGTAAATCTCACATGGATTTGTTTCAATGGCTTGCTTTTGATGCTTCTTCTTAAATATGTTAAACGAATCTCTCTGATACCCACATGTGATTAATTGATTATGTTGCAATTTTGCTATGACAACAATATGAAATGATGCGTTCCCTTAAATATGTAACACTACTCAAAGCGAGGCCTACATGTGGTTATATAATCCTGTTATTGTTACTTTTTTAATTTTTCGATTCTTTTACGTAATTATGTTGCAAGTTTTGATATGAGTCTGCTACAGATTCCTTAGGATTTGTGACTGCATCTTAATTCCCTTTAACGACCATTAGTTACTGTCTCCATGCTGCTGTGTCTGTTTTCGTGGGCTGACATTAAGCTGCTCCACATCGGTGTACAATTCTTGCTTGACAGACATCTGGATCAGCTGCTACAGGCGTTACGTGCATCCCTGCACTACGCCAGGCTGTCAAATACCAGAGCAATTCACTGTGCGGGCACCCTTCCCGCGGTCTCCGCATTCATTGCCGAACTTGATTGAAGGTACGTCATGCCCCCTCAAGCAGTGTGTACTTTTAGTTTACTGGTTTGTTTCCCAGTGTCTAAATCACTCCAAATCCTTTGTTCCTGGATTCTTTTGGAGACTCCCTTTAAATTAGTTCAAACACTCTTCTTGAGTCCCAAGTTTGCCTTCCTTGAGATAACACAAAAGAGGTCGGTCTCGCGCTACAAATGTTGCATGTG
Source organism: Triturus cristatus (assembly GCF_964204655.1). NCBI lineage: Eukaryota > Metazoa > Chordata > Amphibia > Caudata > Salamandridae > Triturus > Triturus cristatus. The sequence continues at coordinate 714,159,232 of NC_140584.1, read as the reverse complement.
ATTTTTAAGCAAGCTTTCATATTGAAGGACTTGCAGTAATTATTTACTCTCCATACCTTTGATTCTAGATTCTAACCGCATGGTGGATTCCATGACTTAAATCATATTATTCACGCTCTCCACTCTACCTGAGTGAAGGTAGGCCATGTGCTCTAGAAGCAGCATGTATTCCTAATGCACTTAATTGCACAAGCCCCTAAATCTTCTCATACATTATCTTTGTTCTACATTCCAACCGGATGGTGGATTCTGTATATAGATGTTTCATTATTGATGATTGACTCTACCCTTGTCTTTTGCTACTACAAGCCTTGTTCTGTCGTCTCCTGGTGAGTCTAAATTCTCTACGGCCACCATATATAATTCTTCCCTTTGTGAAACACACTGGACTCATATTGAAATACTTTACCCCCACATAGGCTGTCCACAACTGTGTTTTCTGTCCTGAGGAAGACCGACTGTGACGCTTGTTGATTTGCGCATTCCCCTGGGTTGAAACGTCAATGCTTTTTATCAAGCCCATGTCCCTCAGTTCCCTTACCCCAAAGCCAGAAATAGGAATCATTATTAAATTTTGATTGGACAGGCATTATTGACTCATACGTTGTATATATGTGCGGTATTTATATGTTTTGTATATTTCACTCACAACATCACCTTGTCACTCTATTTCACTTGACTCACGAAAGTCACTCTACTTGTGTCCATTGTAAATGAAGTTATATATGTGGCAGCCATATACTGAAAACGTAGTAAAATTACATTTAACTATGAAATAGTTTTATTTGGTGTGTTTCGTTGGATGTGTATAAAATTGATATGTTAGGCTCTATACCAGCAAACAATTCTTCCTCTTTTTTCCACGAATCTCATCTATTATTGAATGCTAAGCAATTGGTTTTACCCATAAGAAGCAACTGTAGATTGTATTACTAATAACCAGGTTCTGAGGGACAAAGGGTCACCTCATTACCACTAATGGTTCCCAGCTACCGAACACGATATTTCCATTGGCACCCCTCCCACCAGTCACAATAAACAAATATTTTCAAATCTACCCCTAGCAGTCACTGAAGGTGTGATGACCAGTACTGCTTCTGCAGAGGACAAGCCAGGATCCAAAATACCAGGAGCTGAAGCATCCAAAGAAGGCTCATAATATGCATTTTGTAGCAACAGCAATCGCTCAGGACATTTGTGCAAGTCAGTTTTTAAGGAACCCACCAGCAGTTCTATGTCTGTAGATAAGACCAGTTGCATTGCCAAGCATATGTCCAGGGCACAGTCGAAAGTACACAGCTGACAACGGAATACGGGCTGCACACAGTGTAGCTAGACTGGGCGCAATACAAAGAACAGTTGTCATTCAGTTGGTGAAGCAAGCGTGTGCAAAAATACTGCATAATTCACTCATGACACAGTAACACATGCGATAGTGTCATCCCCATTTGGCAGCATGCTGAAATATCCATTGTGGAGTAAATACAATAAAACCAGTGTCCCGAAAACCAGGAACAAGATAAGAAGTAATCCTCCAAAAATGCTTCCAAGCATGGAGTGTGTAAAAGATGGAATAACTCTGAAGACCGCCTGAAAGGTACTAACCACCACAGAGCCAGTAGTGTTTAAAAAGTGTGATTCTCATGGAGTATTTGAGATATTAAACATGCAATGCACCAGTTCCCTGAGATGATGTGGAAAATCTGTGCGAAGAAACAACTGCATCTCAGAAGATAATCGTGAAACTTGGAGATCAAACACCTACTGTGCAGATGGTAAGGTCAGATCCTTCTAAAACAATAAGGCTTTCAGTCTGTAATGGAAAGTGAAAAAAGCACTTGTGTACAACAAGTCATGACCACAGAAACCGTTACTAGATATGGTATTCCCAGCTTCATCTTGCAGCAAACTTGATCATTCAACATCAAATAGCTCAGTAGAAAGCAATCTGAAAGCTGGATGAATTACAGCAGTAGTGGAACCTTTCGGAGAACATGACAAGTTTGCCTTGGATGCATTACATGAGCCCTGGAGTGTTACCTCCATGCAAACCAGAGCATGGCCTAAAGTATTCTTGCAGCTGTAGTGCTAAGAAAATCATTGTTGAACCATTCGTACAATGATAAGTGAAAGGTAGGATCCATGTCACATGTCCACACACACACCTCTCCTAGTGCCTCATATCTGCCTACTTGATGGTGTTGCAAGCAGTATTTAATGTGAAAAGGTGAGATTGGCAGGGAAATAAACTTGTGTATTATCCAAACTGCTACTCTGCAACAGTAAATGGTAAGTTTTCTTACTTTTCGATATGTTGCATCCTTTCTGGCCATAGTCATCTGTTCTTTTGATGTATGTCAAAAACGAACCAGTGGCAATTAAGTGCTTACATGGAATATGACCTGTGCATAAATTCTGTAAAGTCAAAATTACTAACATGATAGACCTAAGCTGTGATTGCCCATGTTGGAAAAATGACACCACAACACTTCATGTTGGAATGTTGCAGACTAGCTCTCACAGAGAACTATTTTGAATACGAAGGCACCCTCTTTGGGCAATGCCACGGTACATCGATGGGCAGTGCCTTCGCCCCAAGTGTGGCAGGGCTGTATGTAAGCACCTTTGAACAGGACTATATACAGACTCCAAACAGCCCTTTCCACAGAGGTATCAAACTTTGACGACGTTACATAGGTGACGGGATTATGATCTGGGAGGACACACTCGAGGTACTTAAAGAGTTCGTATCCTGGATAAACACAAGAGACGAATGTCTTAAATGTACGTATACAGAGGACAAGAAACAACTGGACTTCCTAGATATCACAATTTTCACAGGAAGTGGCACACTGCAATCTAAAACTTATTACAAACCAACAGCGAGGAATAGTTTACTTTCATATAGTAGCTTTCATCCTCGCCCCTGAGAGACAATCTACCTTATAGCCAGTTTTTGCGTTTGAAACGAAACTGCAGCAATTTGGAAGATTACAAAAAACAGGCAAGAGATTTGGAAACCAAACTTGTGAAAAGAGACTATCCAATCAGGACAATAAAGAAGTGCCAGAAAAGAGCTCGCAATCAACCAAGATAAAATCTGTTAAAGACTACGCAGCGTGATGAACCTGAAGATCTACTGACTTGCGTCACCACGTACAACACATCATCAAATACAGTAAAAAAGATCATTAATAAGAATTGGAGAATCCTCACTTCAAACACATTAAAATGGCCTAGACCTAGGTTTGCTAATAAGAGAACTAGGAACATAAAAGACATCCTAGTACACACAAGACCAAGCATGACGCCAAAAAGAGATACCATAACGTCAATATGGAATTTAGATCCCATAATAGGACATTATCCCAGTGGCTCGTGCTCTGTGTGCAAGCTAACAAAAGTGACAAAGAACCTGCAACTCCTCCCGAATCTAAAATGGGAATTACATAATCATTAGGGGTGGGCGGAATTTGCGTAATCGCGTTACGCAAATCTCCGCGAAATGGTAAAAAATCTCCGCGAACACGCAGAAATGCCGCAAACACGCGGAATTGCTTGTTTGCGATACTTATTCCTGTTCGCGACCGCTGTTTGCGTGCTCGGGGTGAAATATCGCGCGAACACGCATATTTGGAATGCAAACAAGCAACAAATGTCGCGAAGTTGCGGAACGCAGATTTTTGGGCAATTTCGCGTTCTCCGTGGAACGCGAAATTACCCAAATTCCGCAAATTCCACGACCGGAACGGAATTTACCGGCCAGGCCTAATAATCATACGAATTGCAACACCACGCATGTAGTGTATATGATTGTCTGCCCCTGCAGACTAAAATATATAGGAATGACTTGCCGCAAGATCAAGCAACGCATTATTGAACATAGGAGCAACATCACATGCAGGAAAACAACCACAAAAATGAGCAGACACTTTATTGAGACAAACCTTCTCCCAGAAGCCATTGATTGGGTGGTTCTAGAAACCCTATTGATAAAAAACAACAATGCTGAAAGAATTCTGTATGAGAAAGAGCAACGATGGGTTAATCGCCTCAAGACTGACCAGGAAGGGCATTCACTAGCCTAGACACATAATACCAACTCTATCCTGATACCTCGGTCAGAGGCAGCCTGCCTAACAAACACACAGTCTCTTCCTTAAGACCCACCATATGACGACATACACAATGTAGCCTCATATTGCCCGCCTCTGCCCCATACTGACGACTTTCCGGATGAACACCATAATGTCTAATTACCAAACCTAATTATTAAACATAATATTACCAACTCTCCCCGTGTAGCAATATATACAACAGCACCCATACACGCATTAATTGCCTCTGCAAGTCGCAGAATAGCCTTTCTTCTCCTTAGTCTTTTTTCCCTTTTTTGTTCTTTACAATATGGGCCTTTGCCAACCAACATTGCCAACCACGAACAGGCTACAGTCCTCTGTCTATTTTTACAAACTCAGATGATGTAAAAAGCGAACCGCGATGGGCCCGCGTCATTCGGGTAACCACCTCCAGAGCCAACACAAGTTCTGTAGACGGGGAACCGGTAAGCCTCGTGGAGGTAATCTCTTCGATTTAACCAACCGTGAGTGGACGGTAACTAACCCGATCCCCCTTTTTCCAAAACAGCAATAGGCTTTCCCGGCTCGCTGGTATCCCGAGGGAGCAATATCCTATAAGATCAGAGGTAATGAACTATGTGTATACTTTCATGTACTCAATATCGTTGGGGGCATTTTCTTTGAAATAGATTATAAATGCTGAAATATCCGGTCCCTATTGACATGTTGTTAATATTTACTGCAAAATAACCTTTTGACGAACCGCAGTCCTGACTAACTACCGCATTTGAGGCCTTCTCTATCTCTGACCTCATCTGCGGCAGTAACGATTAATCGCTATACAATAGGTAAAACCATTAAAACGCACGCCCTACTCTTGGAGCACCTTTAAAAGCTCGGTGTCTAATAGAGTTTTTGTAACTTTGATTAACTTCTTATTCCACAACGGTGAACATCATAGCACCACTATTCCCACTACCAAGAAACAATTCATTCATTTTTTTACCCTTACCTAACTGTGTACTTCACCTTGGCAACTTGACTAACATATCTTCATGACATATGTATGTAGAGTCTATTTCTTCCTCACTACACTATGTGAAGATTCTACCTTCTATTCCCCTCTGTGCTCTTATCTAATCCTAAGCAAAGCGAATTGCGTTAAGCTACGCCCCCTACTTTTCGCACCCGATCCCAATATGGACACTCAGGGACCGCAATTAAACTTAACCGTCACAGCAGACTACAACTTGAATCATGTTACAAACTAGTTACATTGTTTATATGTTTCTCAATTTAATTATTTTCCTTTCAGGTACAGATAACACAGATCTAACCTAAGATAACAAGGGTGGTGAGTAAACACCTACCCTTCATATTAGGAGCCACAAATGTGCTCTTAATCTATCGGTCCTGACAAAATCCTCTTAAGGTCCCACGAGGCTGAAACATGTTGACCACCAACACCAGTGCGATAGACCAGTAACTGGGTCTACACACGCACAATATTGTTTTTAGTTTCCCATATCACAGATCTCAGGAATAAACCTACACGAGATTTAATGTAAGGAATTTTATTTCACACTTTTGAGCACAAACACACCCTCGTTTTTTGTTCCTGGCCACCACTGTCAACCCAGTTGGTCTACCTCCAGGTGGAGGTCAGCATATTGACAAAGGAAAAGACCCAATGATCATGCCGTTACGGTACACTGAGGCGGAGAATCAACATATACTGCCCGTCGCCTGTGTACGTATATGAGGTTTTTTTACAACAATGGTATCCCACGTTAACTAAGACCCTGGTGACACAGGACAAGTGGTCCATTCTCCCCCCCTATTGATTATTGTATTAGCCATTGGAAGTCGAATGGACCACAGCTTCTACTTCCCTCTCCATTGATGTTTTGAGCAAAAAGGACATGCCACTCTGTATGATGTCAATAACAGATAATAATAATATATAATATGTATACCCTCTTGGATATCATAGTCATCCCATTGGCAACCACTGTTAGAGCTGTCTCTACATTTTCTCTATCTAGTTCATGTAATCTCTCAGCAGCTTCTTGCTGTGAAACTGTCCATATGTTACTGTACTATGCATACAGAAAGCACTTCTGATGTGGCTTTCAATGACCTAAAACAAATCCTATAACCCCATATCATCAAACAGAAGAGGCAAGTGTTGTTTCACCTCAGCCAAAGTTTAATGTTTTAGCCACTCCAGGCACAACTTTCCAATGCTATGGGTTGTTACCACTCTTGAGTGTTGTCTGCATGTGACGGGGTCTGGCCTACTTATGCTAAACCCTTTTGTGTTATTGTGTATACATCTGTTAGTTTCTAATGCCCACACTAACCATCCCTCCGGACTGGAACGTGAAGAATGGTATGTCACATTTCTAAGCATGCTGTCAAACATGTCCTCCGAGTAATTTGTGAATTGCTGCCAAGTTTTAAAAACATGCAAAATTCTGAATTTTTGGTGCATTCACATCCTTTATCTTGGCCAGGCCGAGACAGGATGTCTGCTGTACAATTTTATTCAGGAAAACCAGTTGTTGTGGTATAAGGTATGCTTTAAATCAAGCCTAGTTGCCCTGAATCTGCCAATCTTTAGTTCCCCATATAGATAAGATTCAGAATAAATCAATTTGGTGCCAGTGAGCATATTTTTCTTTGCCGGAGAAGGGGTACGTGTATAATATTAGGACTCCAGTTCTATTGCATTGTGAGCAGAAAAATATGCAAACTTCTGTGCAAATGTCTTTGAACTACCCTGGAGCAGTGTATGGCAGTGTCCCCGTTGGGGGGTAGTTAACCCCTTCTGTGCCCATGACGAGCTGGACTCGTCATGGAGCACAGTCGCGCTGTGCCCATGACGAGTCCAGCTCGTCATGACACCCACCCACGGGAGAAGCTCTGGCGCTCCCCCCGTGAGTGGTCGATCTTTTTTTTTTTTACTGGGAAGGCAGGGGAAGACCTTCCCCTGCCTCCCCCGCCCCCGCGTCATCAATGACATCAGCGCGCGAGCCGCGCTGACATCATTGGAGGTTTCCCGTTTGCTCTCCGTGGCGCAGGAAGCTATTTGCTTCCTGCGCGTCGGAGAGTAAAGGTGAGTTTTGGGGCTGGGGAGGGGGGATTTTTGCATCGGTGGGTTTGGGTTAGGGTGGGGGCACTATGGAAGGCCAGAGGCTCGGCTTCATTCGTATGTGCCTGTTGTTGCTTCCCTGTGAAATGGATTCAAATTTGAAAAACGCTCGTCTTTCTAGTTGCTTCCCTGTGAAATTGATCCAAAATTGCCGAGAAATGCCCTTCTTTGTAATTTTTCAAATCCAAAGTGCAGCAGCATGATTTTTGCATCGGTGGATTTGGGTTAGGCTGGGGGCACTTTGGTATGCCCAGGCATGCCACGAGGCTCGGCTTCGTTCGTATGTGCCTGTTGTTGCTTCCCTGTGAAATGGATCCAAATTTGAAAAACGCTCATCTTTCTAGTTGCTTCCCTGTGAAATGGATCCAAAAATGCCGAGAAATGCCCTTCTTTTTAATTTTTTAAATCCAAAGTGCAGCAGCATGTAGAGAAATAGAATTTCTTATATGAGAATAATAGCAAGACAGAGGAGTTGCAAAGTGGCCAGATTGTTTTTTTTTACATCCAAATACACCAGCATCACTTTACAGAGTTTGCCAGTGAAGTGCTACTTTCATTTTCTCCTCTTTCTTTGAAGAGCATTGTTGTTTCCAGGTTGGGAGAGTGTACCATTCCTGGAGGTACTGCAATACCTGGTTGATGGGTGGATTGGAAAACACAATGTGTACCATGGCTCTGTGGGCCATACCTCCCTGGAAGCCCCCGGGTGTCTAGTTTTCAGAAATGTATGGGTTTGGTAGGTTTCCCTAGATGGCTGCCGAGCACCGGGCCAAAAACCCAGGTGACCCCCCTTGCAAAACCAGGTGGTTTTGAGATAGGCAATTTTGATGTCACCTCACTACGTTTTGTGCCCTTGCCTGTCGCGGGTACTTGGGCCTCCCACACAAGTGAGGCACCATTTTTACCGGGAGACCCAGGGGAACGCTGGGAGGTGGGAAATTTGAGTGAGCCCGGTGATGCCACAACTTTCCCACACAAAAATGTGGGAAAAAAGTGATTTTTTCAGCTAAAATTGAGGTTAGCAGGGGATTCTGGGTAAGGAAACGTTGGGGGATCCATGCAAGCCATACCTCCCTGGAAGCCCCCGGGTGTCTAGTTTTCAGAAATGTATGGGTTTGGTAGGTTTCCCTAGATGGCCGCCGAGCACCGGGCCAACAACCCAGGTGACCCCCCTTGCAAAACCAGGTGGTTTTGAGATAGGCAATCTTGATGTCACCTCACTACGTTTTGGGCCCTTGCCTGTTGCGGGTACTTGGGCCTCCCACACAAGTGAGGCACCATTTTTACCAGGAGACCCAGGGGAACGCTGGGAGGTGGGAAATTTGAGTGAGCCCGGTGATGCCAGAACTTTCCCACACAAAAATGTGTTAAAAAATGTTTTTTTCAGCTAAAATTGAGGTTTGCAGGGGATTCTGGGTAAGGAAACATTGGGGGATCCACGCAAGCCATACTTCCTTGGAAGCCCCCGGGTGTCTAGTTTTCAGAAATGTATGGGTTTGGTAGGTTTCCCTAGATGGCCACCGAGCACCGGGCCAAAAACCCAGGTGACCCCCCCTTGCAAAACCAGGTGGTTTTGAGATAGGCAATTTTGATGTCACCTCACTACATTTTGGGCCCTTGTCTGTCGCGGGTACTTGGGCCTCCCACACAAGTGAGGCACCATTTTTACCGGGAGACCCAGGGGAACGCTGGGAGGTGGGAAATTTGAGTGAGCCCGGTGATGCCACAACTTTCCCACACAAAAATGTGTGAAAAAAGTGATTTTTTTCAGCTAAAATTGAGGTTTGCAGGGGGTTCTGGGTAAGGAAACGTTGGGAGATCCACGCAAGCCATACCTCCCTGGAAGCCCCCGGGTGTCTAGTTTTCAGAAATGTATGGGTTTGGTAGGTTTCCCTAGATGGCCGCCGAGCACAGGGCCAAAAACCCAGGTGACCCCCCTTGCAAAACCAGGTGGTTTTGAGATAGGCAATTTTGATGTCACCACACTACGTTTTGGGCCCTTGCCTGTCGCGGGTACTTGGGCCTCCCACACAAGTGAGGCACCATTTTTACCGAGAGACCCAGGGGAACGCTGGGAGGTGGGAAATTTGAGTGAGCCCGGTGATGCCACAACTTTCCCACACAAAAATGTGTGAAAAAAGTGATTTTTTCAGCTAAAATTGAGGTTTGCTGGGGATTCTGGGTAAGGAAACGTTGGGGGATCCATGCAAGCCATACCTCCCTGGAAGCCCCTGGGTGTCTAGTTTTCAGAAATGTATGGGTTTGGTAGGTTTCCCTAGATGGCCGCCGAGCACCGGGCCAAAAACCCAAGTGACCCCCCTTGCAAAACCAGGTGGTTTTGAGATAGGCAATTTTGATGTTACCTCACTACATTTTGCGCCGTTTCCTGTTGCGGGCACTAGGCCAACCCACACAAGTGAAGTACCGTTTTTCTCGTAATACTTTGGGGAACGCGGGGTGGGTGAAAATTTGTGGATCCACGCAGATTCCGGAACTTTCCACTACAGAAATGTGGGGAAAATGTGTTTATTTTGACAATTTTTTAGGTGTGCAAGGGATTCTGGGTAACAGACCCTGGTGGGAGGCAGTCAAGTCACCCTATCCTGGATTCCCCTGGGTGTCTAGTTTTCGAAAATGTATAGGTTTGCTAGGTTTCCCAAGGTGCCCGCAGAGCTAGGGTACAAAAACTACAGCTAGTCATTTTGCCAAAAAAGGGTCATTTTTCACTGCGAAATTGAGGTGTGACCACGTTGCGTTTTGCTCCGTTTCCTGTCGCGGGCACTAGGCCGACCCACACAAGTGAGGTACCATTTTACTTGTAAGACTTTGGGGAATGCGGGGTGGGTGGAAATTTGTGGATCCAAGCAGATTCCGGAACTTTCCACGACAGAAATGTGGGGAAAATGTGGTTTTTTTGACAATTCTTTAGGTTTGCAAGGGACTCTGGGTAACAGACCCTGGTGGGAGGCAGTCACGTCACCCCATCTTGGATTCCCCTGGGTGTCTAGTTTTAAAAAATGTATAGGTTTGCTAGGTTTCCCAAGGTGCCCGCAGAGCTAGGGTTCAAAAACTACAGCTAGACATTTTGCCAAAACAGGGTCATTTTTCACTGCGAAATTGAGGTGTGACCACGTTGCGTTGTGTGCCGTTTCCTGTCGCGGGCACTAGGCCGACCCACACAAGTGAGGTACCGTTTTTCTTGTAAGACTTTGGGGAATGTGGGGTGTGTGGAAATTCTTGGATCCACGCAGATTCCGGAACATTCCACGACAGAAATGTGGGGAAAATGTTTTTTTTGGACAATTTTTTAGGTTTGCAAGGGATTCTGGGTAACAGACCCTGGTGGGAGGCAGTCAAGTCACCCCATCCTGGATTCCCCTGGGTGTCTAGTTTTCAAAAATGTATAGGTTTTCTAGGTTTCCCAAGGTGCCCGCAAAACTAGGGATAAAAAACTAGAGCTGGGCACTTTGCAAAAAAAGGGTAAATTTTCACTGCGATATTGAATTGTGACCATGTTGCTTTTTGCGCCGTTTCCTGTCGCGGGCACTATGCCTACCCACACAAGTGAGGTACCATTTTTATTGGGAGACTTAGGGTAATTCAGATTTGTAAAGGAACTGTTATTATCTATGGACTTTCGATGCATTTCTGCCTTCCAAATGAAAGACATTGTGTAAAAAATAAGTCATTCTAAAAAATGACTGATAATTCTCATGCTAGTATGAGTATTCCCAATTTCAGAAATGTGCAAATATCTACTGTTTCTAAACTCTATATTTTGTTCCCATTTCAGAAATACATAGGTGTCTTTCATACCGATTTTTCCATGTATACATTTTTACTGAATAATTACTTTATACCGGTACATAATAAAAAACCATTGCAAGTTGCTGCTCAGTTTTTGGCTCTGGGCTCATCGGGTTCTTGGTGAACCTACAAGTCCTATATATCCCCACAACCAGTAATGTCCAGCGGATGCAACGGTATATTGCTTTCAAAGAGCAGTCATAATTAGAAGAAGTTACAGGTGAAAACGTTGACACAAAAGGCTGTTTTTTTCAACTAATTTTCAATTTATCCTATATTTAACTGTTTGTTTCTATAAAAAAACCTTGATGGATCTACACAACTGACCCCTTGCTGAATTCAGAATTTTGTCTTCTTCTCGAAAATGTATAGCTTTCCAGGATCCATTTCTGTCATTAACTGGAAGGAGGTCAAAAGCACAAAAATGCCAAAACTGTGTAAAAAATGTTGGGTTTCTGACAAAACTCTGGTATCCCCGAAAATCTGGGAAAATGGTGATTTCAACCCCACAAACCCTTTTTTGATAACATTTGCAGGGAAAATCCCAGATGCTTTCATTTGCAGCCCGTTTTTCCAATTTTTCCGAAAAAAACAAAAGTTTGCTGTATTTTGGCTCATTTCTGTGACCCCTCCAGGGGAATCCACAAACCCTGAGTACCTTTAGAATCCCCATGATGTTGGAAGAAAAGGACACAAATTTGGCGTGGATACCCAATGTGGTCAAAAATTTACAGGGGCCTAAGCGCGCACTACCCCAAATAGCCAAAAAAAGGCTTGGCACAGGAGGGGGAAAACGCCTGGCAGTGAAGGGGTTAAATACTGAAAGGGGAGCACCTGCTTTATGTAAATAACGGTGACCAAAATGGTGAAAAAACATGTTATCATAATTAGATATACCATCATACATTTCTTACTATTAAATAAAGTGTAATGCTCTAAATCAGCAGCCATTTCATGTACTGTGTGAATGTCCCAATCATTGGAGATAGCTCCAGGAGGGCTGACATCATGTAGGAAAGTACGGAAAACATAAGGCATTTGTAAAGTTTATGTTTGTCCAAATATAGTATAAGGTACCTTGTCCAAAAGGATTCCATCAGGAACTGAAACTGCTGAAATGTTTACTGGGAAAAGTCTCTGCTCACTTTGTGTGATGAAAAATGAGGTTTCAAAACCTTGTTAAGCGGTTCTACAGCAGGTTGGTCTGCTCAGAAGAAAGAAAAAGACGTTCACAAAACAAATCCAAAGGAAGAGGAGAAGTAACACAATTGAAATCCAAATGTATATCCATGGTAGGTTAAAGTATGCATCTATGAGCCAAACAAAAAGTTAATGTAGTCCCCTCTGTGGGGATGGGTCTGACGAATCCGGAGTCATCAATGTCAACAACATAGCTGGAGGCTGTTTGTATAAATGTAGGAGGCTCATGGATCTGTGCATAACTGGCAGATGACTCTAATTGTGTGATGTTGTAAACATCATCATTGTCTGCTTGTAGAGTTTACCTCTGTGTTGTCATACATGACGAGTGCATGGTATGTGTAGATGCAACTGAAAGTAGTGACATTTCAGTGTTAGAAGTCCCCTGCCGGGGAGAAGAAACTTCATTGCTGGTTAAAGCTTGAAATGGGATTTCCTGTTAGGTAGTGAGAGGAGGAAGGTAAATACCCAGGAGCCCTGAAGGCCTACTATATAGAACTGGGCAAATGATGTGGTTTGATGAGATCAAATTTATTGTGTTTGCTGCCAGCAAGAGGCGGTAAAGTTCTAGTTCCTTCAACAGCCATGAAAAACACTGGTACTCTGTAAGATGGCCTGAACCCCTTCTTGTCAAATATTCTATCCTGAACTAGATCCCGGATCTTTGGAATCCAACCAAGAGTTGCTGGTGTTTCCTTTACTTCACCAATGGTGGAGCATTTCTCTTGGACGTTGCTCTGAGAGCCTCTGAAGTCACTCAGGTCCTGCAATATATCCAAATGTTCATTGATATCAAAAGGCGCTACCACCGCCACTGTAGTGGGACTGTCATGGTCTGGAACCCACCTTTTAATCCCAACCAGGACTACATAGAGAGTCTGACCACCCAAGGATCTTCGGGCAGATTGTTTAAGGCTCTCTGTACCCCATACAGGTGGTGAACCCAACTGTGTCCTAAGCCTAATACCCCAGATGTTAAAGAATTCTTAAAGTCACAGTATTTCCTCTCCTCCACATTTCCCTTGGAACAGTGGCATCCGAAGCTCGCATGGTATCTCTAAAAGCCTTAGAAGCAAACGCTAAACCCTGATTGGAATGGAATACGGTTACTGCATATTTGCTGATGAAGAATTGAAAGTCCTTTACAACAGTTGGAGCATCAGCCAATCGCTGTGGCCATACCCATAGAAATTGAGAGCAGAATTCCACTGCCAACATGATGTATCTGTAAGACCCATCTGAGTGTAAGGGTTCACAGTGGCCCAGATACACACAAGCTAGATGCGTGTTTAAGATCAAATGAGCTTTCTATGGTGGGCAAGCTGTGGTGGAAGCTTTTATCTGTTGGCAAATGTCACTTTTGAGGATATAGGGCCTGATTTAGATCTCTGCAAATTGACGTCACCAATGCATGAACAGATGCTAGACCCTCATGTGCAGCTGGGATCAGTCCTAATCTGAATTAGGTATTATTCTATCCACCACTCCAGAAATATGAGCAAATGGAATGGTCTGTGTACTTAACTTGTAGGAAAACGCTTGGATGTCTCCATCTATTCTCGTAATAGAATGAGTTATTGTTGTGACCACAGAACTTTGCTCTGTTGCTTTTGCAGCTTAGTCAGCCATTGAATTCCCTGCAACATGTATTCGTAAAAGTTGGTGGCTCAGTGTATGCATGACATGAACCCATGGCAAACTTGCTTTAAGTTTAGCCACTTGTTCCCAAAACATCTTATGCATGATCATTTACCCTTTTGAGTCTCTGAATCCATTCTGGCTCCAGCAGTGTAATGGCCCATTGTAAGACTGCACACAATAATGTGAATCACACACTATACATGTGGGTGCTAGAATCGGGGTCTCTAGTTGGCAGCGATTTGCACCCTGTCCAAGTAGGGACCCTCTCTCTAGTCAGGGTAAGGGGATCACACACTAAAATAACCCTGCTCACCCCCTACGTAGCTTGGCAAGAGCAGTCAGGCTTATCTTGGAGGCAATGTATAAAGCATTTGTACATACACACACAGTACCACAGTAAATAAAACTAAAAACTCACACCAAACCAGTTTAGAAAAAAAAATAACCAATATTTTTCAGAATAAAACAACACCAAAACAACAGAAATCCAGCATGCACACCTCAAGATATCGCTTTCAAAAAGGTTCAGAATAGTTCAGTCGATAGGAAACTATGGATGTGTCCCTTTTAGCACAAAGTACCTGGGATGCGTCAAAATCAAAACAGGCACAAGTGAGGTGAGATGTTGGTACCTTACTACCAGGGGAGGTGATGTGTCAGTTCCTTACTGCAACACAGGGGAGGTGATGCATCGGTTCCTTACTGTCAGAGGAGGTATTGCGTTGGTTTCTTACTGTGAGAGGCGGTGATACATTGATCTCCGGACACGCGGCCTCAATTTCTTACTGCTGGGCTATGTTGATAAAGAACTTGGCACTCAGAGATGATAGGTCAAAAATCCAGATGTGCTGTGTTGATGTGGCAGAGCAGGCACTGCTTCGATTTCTCAGCTGCGAAGCAGGTGAATCGTTAATTTCTTCAGCTGCATAGCAGGACCTGTGCAAGGGCGTGTGCCACAGATGTCAGTGACACAGTGATCGAGACTCAGGTTGCAGTGATCTTTCAGCCAAACGGCAGTCAGCGCATCAATTCTTCAGCCACACAGCAGATATCAATTAACTGCACATCCGCACAGATGCATGGATTTATTTCTCAGGATTACCAGATTCTACTTTCAGTGGCAGAGGAACTGGATTTGGCACCACTTGGCAGAAGAGCCCAGGCCTAGGGAAGTGAAGTCTTTGATGGCCCTTAGACTTCTTAACATTTGGGAAGCACGCACACCTCCTTGGAGAACCTTGGAAAGCACGATGTAGAAAGCAATGGAAATCGCAAGCAGCGGGCCAGCACAAGTGTCAGTCCCTCCTACAACATCCAGCTCTTCTTCCTGGCAGAACTCCTTTGGTGTGACTGTCTACAGTGAATACACAAACCACACAACTGTCACCATACCTCAGACATGGATTTTACAGGCAGGCAGAATGGTAAAGCAAGATAATGCCCGCTTTCTAAAAGTGCCATTTCCAAACATGTAATTTAAAAACCAACTTCACTAAAAGATGTATTTTCAAATTGTTCAGGGACAACACACAAGGTTACAATGATAACCTACGGGAGAGATAGTCCTTGCAATAGTGAAAAATAAAATTTGCAGTATTTCGCAATCTGAATATATAAAACACACCAGCACATGTCCTACCTTCTAAATGCACTGCAACCTGCCCATTGGGCTACCTTGGTCCTACCTTAGGGGTGCTTTTACATGCAGTAAAGGTGAAGGTTTGGGACTGGCAGGTAATTGCGCTCGACAAGTCGATGTGGCAGTTTTAAATTATACTCACAAACACTGCACTGGCAGGTCTGAGACATTGTTGTAGGGGTGGCACAATCAGTAGTATTTGATTTACAGGCCCTGGGCACACACAGTGCACTTTCCTAGGGAAGTACCTTTAAATCAAATATGCCAATCATGGATAACCAATTACAGATACCTTTACACAGGAAGCACTTGCACTTTAGCAGTAGTAAAGGGCCCAGAGCCCTTCAAATGAGCAAAATTGAAATGCAGAAGACAGTAAAAAACAGGAGGTCAGAAGCAAGAAAGACGGGAAAAGAAAACCAAAGATTCCAGGTCTAACAGTGTGGAACTCAGGATCTGTATTTTCAAGTGCCATAATTAGAGTTTACAGCTCAGCCAGCTGTGCAGTGCAATCACCAATTCTTGTGTATGTTTTATGAGATTTGAATTCTCCACCATTTTTTATTTTACCCTTTACCGCTGCACAACAGAAGAGTATTGGTGTTTTCTCCCTACTGCAGGCTAGGTAGAATCATCAATGTAGGTCATAAAACCATACTGCTCTAGAGGCATTATTGCATTGGGCACAGGATATTCTTGTTCGTATTGAAGATATGCTTGTGTCTGTAGTATAGAGTCATAGACATAATCTACATCAGTTGCTGTGAGTGAGATGGCCCATTGAGTTGACCCATTGTATCCCTCTTGGAGGTTAAGTTTTTGGGGCTGGGAACACTGGACTTTGTGACAGCCTTTAAGGCTGGAATGGAAGTCACAACAAATATTCATTTTTCCTGAGTCAATGAACGTTCTTTCACTTCAGCTTTCTGTTCTTCAGTCAGGATCTTTTCGGTTGGTGCAAAACACATTTCAGCATTTGTATTCAAATGCATTTATAAGCAATTGGTACAATATCTCCTTCATTGAGTGCAACATAAGAGTAAATCAATGTCGCCACAAATATGCAGATCACCAAATTTGTGTTGTTAAAATATGTGTGCAAGTGTTTTGAACATGTCAGCTTGTACAAAACGTAAAATCCTGGTGTTTCAGTTGCCCATTGTGTACTTGAGAAGTCTGGATGTATCACGTCATAAAATGGTTTAGCCCATTGTGCGTTATCTGGTATGTAAATTCTGCTGACATTTAGAAAACCCATTATTGATTGGAGTTTTGCCAATGTGTTTGGAGATTGTAAAATTGCACACTTCTCTAAGAACGTGTTGCATGACTTTGCCTATATTTGACAACTTGGATCCCAAGAACAGTACACTGAGATAGGCAATGTTTGATTTTGTTTAAGGTAAATTTGAAGCCCATGTGAGCAAATCCTACTTTTGTGACCTACCCTACTCTGGCTACATGTGTTGATAAGTCATCATCCTTTATGTATATATCATCGACATAGGATTGTTGTAACAGTTCTGTTACACGAGCTGAAAACAGCCGGGGTCTATGTTAATACCCTTGGGTCAATAGATAGAATTGCTTTTGCATGCCTAGAGTGCTAAATGTGTTCAAGTACCTACTTTCAGGCACTATGTTTTGACAGGAAAACCCATTTCAAATGTTAAATGTAGTTTTATATTTCTTGATCACTATATTGTTCATTAGTGCCATGCTACATACATTTTGTACAGAAAAAGTGCATAGCAGTGTTCAAACGTCTGTTATCTGAGATAAATGAAATTGAATGGTCTGTTTTCTTTACTGAAATCAAGGTATTATTTATTTGTGAGGTGTAACTTTCTTTTGCACCTTGATATTCAAGTTTTGTGAGTATCTCTCAAACATGCTTTTTGACCTCATGTTTAATAGGATATTGTCTTTGTGGTTGTGGGCTGGACCTCACAGGTACAATGTGGTAAGGGGATCTTTCATCCCAACTCACCTGGTTGTGGTATGATGCCAGAGCATGTGTTACGGCCCACTCCTAGGGAATATGTGTGCTTTACTGATTCTAAAACAAGATCGAAAAAAGCTGGTTAATATTACTGTTTCTCAAAGTGGGCAATTCCTAACAAACTCAGGTGCCCAATCTTTCTAAGCCAAGAGAATGTCATAGCCCAAAAGAGAACACTGATATGCCCCTCTATCCAAAGTTACACTTCCTATAATCTATTTGGGACACTCAGTGGACGTAGTCACTCATTGCTACTTCCGCCAGACACTCCATAAATTTCCGGTGAACTATTGTGACTTCTGCCATGCTGTCCAGCATGATCAGAGCCCATCCCCTGTTCAGAAGCAGAGTTCATAATATCTGTCGCTTGTTTTGCTTTAATCCTAGCTAGTTTCTTATTTTTAAGTTGAAGCTTTGACCATGTAGGTTTGTATTCTTTTGTAAATATGAAGTCAGAAGAGCCTTGTAAGTCCTTCAGTTTCATATACACTCTGATTGCACTCCTCTCTCCAAACGTTTTTCGGATGATTCCTGAAAGGAACGAGAAGTATGTGTATCAATATCCTGACAACTATAAGGCTGTTTTACTGTATCACGGTTACCAAAGCTATTGCATTTTTCAGAGGACTTCTGTTGAGGAGATCTGCCCTGTGTTTTAAGCTTCTCTTTATTTTTCTGATTATCCCACCATTTTTTAGAAGACTCACATGCCTTCTCCAAGTTATTCTTTTCGGAATTACCCTTAATCTGTGGTTAATTAGGCCTGGCTCCCAAATTATCTCTACCTATGGATGTATAGGTTTCTTCAAACATTTTAGGTAGTTGGCCCTCCTGATTTACCGGAGTAAGTAACTGGCGTATAGCCAACGCTGCTGCTTCCCCTTTTAAGTTACTTGGTATGATTGAGGATACTGCGGCAAAATTGCCAATTAATTTCATCCCCAAATCCAGAGCTGGGGTTGCCCCATACTTATTTTAAATCTGTTAAAGCAAATCAGGCAAAAACAGCTAATGACAGTGTACCATGCATTCTGGTATGAACTGCAGCAAAGACGGTGCTTCAAGTGGTGCAATCTTCCACCAGGGAATTCGTAGTTTTTCTTGGGGTCCTATATGGGGAAATACCGCTACAAGCTGAGTCATTTCCTGTGCAACCCAGAATGGAATCTCATCCCATCTGCTGGGAAAATATATTATATGCATTAATGGTTATTGGACTAATTCCAGGCATAGTCAGTTGTGGTTGGGCAGCTAAAGCAGCCTTTTGTGAGATAGTCATTATGTTGCACATAAATCGTACTAGACATCTATGAAGTGTAATTAAATCTGTGTATAGTTCTCCAAAATTATCCACTTCTGTGATATTTGCTGCGCATGGATGTGGTGAATAACTGGCTAAGACTGGGCATGTTGCTTCCTCATTACTGAGGGGACCCCGTTTGACATTTTCCAATGTATGTAGTAGGTCGCCTAGAAACCAGTTCATGTGTTCCTTGGAGTGGGATTTCTAAATCCTCATTATCTCTGTATTGGTTAGGTACTGCTACTTCAGTGTATGTGTGAAAATTCCTTGAGTTGGCATTTACTGCCAGGAATGTGACCCATGAATAGAACACCTCTGTTTTGTAGGCTTTGTGGGCCTCTAACATGAAGGGAACACCCTCTCTCTTTCATGGGAGCACATGTTGTAGTAACATTTATGTTAGTGCATGCCTGCAATTAAGTGGTAGAACCACGTGTCCTGGATTAGCCATTGAAGTATTTGGATTATGTGGAATTCAGAGTGTGTAACTTTATGGGGCGATCCTTTTAAAGGTTCAAGCTTGAACAACCTACAGCCAGAAATAAGGATTCCCTACTTAACTAAGAAGAATTTTTCCCCAGTACCCGGACATCTCTGGTTACTTGGTGTGTAGGGGCTTTGGGCATTCAAAAGAAAAACTGCATGGGAGACCCATTAAATAAGTACCCACGCTATAACTTTGGGCAACATGTCGTACGGTTCATATTTTCTCAGTTAAACTCTGCTATTTTGGACAACATAAACTCCACGTACATTATCAGGTTGTGTTGGCCTTAGTCCTAGCTAGCTCATGGTGCAACATCAGTACCCCTAACCTAGCAACGTAACAGGTGGTATGTTCATCCTCAGAACATCACAAGCCTGACTCCCCAAGGAAATCATGGAAACACATCTAAAGCCCGTCCGTTTGGTAACTCTTGCATGCCCAAAGGGAAACACAAAAAAACCTTGCTTTGGCATTTCAAATCTTTATTTGAGCAATAAGATTCTTTTCTAAAATATGTGTTCTGCAATTATCAATAGAAGGAAATAAAACAGAGTAATCAGCAGCACAAGAATAGTAAAGAAAATGAACTGTTCAACCATTGTGCTGTTACAAATAATATATGCTTGTATCTGAGTATAGGTATAGTTATGCTCCTACCTGGTACTTCCTAGTGTTCCTAGCGTGGGTGAATGGGCCAGAATCCCTGAAGGTGATCTAACTTCCCAGTTTGCTGTGGGCATATTTCATCTGGGAGCCCGTCCATGGTGTAGAGCTGGGCACCATCCTTTTCAGGAGGTAGACAGGATTCAGCTGGCCTGGAATTCCAGAATGGGGCAACCTCAACAGTTAAATATAACAAGATTAGGGAGTGTAGAGGTAGGGCCTACGTAGGCGCTAAGGTGGATACGTCCTCCACTTTAGTATCAGTTATAAACAAAAGGATCCACCTTGAAAAGAAGGTACTGGGGAAACTGAAAAAAAGGGGGGATAATGGTAAGTGAGTGTCCCTAAATGTGTTAGGGCACACTCAGTGTTGTTTAAATACCCCTCACACACCAAGAATGGCCCATGGTGTCATGCTTCATCATAGGGGTCTTCCCGTCCCGCTGCGGGACGGGGCGTGCTGCGACCTACGACTACGTGGGAGCACTTTTGATGAAGTACTATGTGTGGTGTAAAGGGAGGGTCTATTGTAGTTGTGAATATATGTGTGTTAAAAAGCAACTGGCCCAAGGAGACTGAAAAAAACTTTAATTAGTCCCAAGAGGGCTGGAGCTATTAAAAACAAAAGTGCGGAGTTTGCCTACGTAATGTGTGGTTACTCCTTGTGGGTCAACATGTTTCGATGCGGAGCATCTTCATCAGGACAGGACAAAAAGATCCCTCCCAAATAGGAGCGTGTGCTTAGTAATATACAAAAGTGAAACAGATGCAATAAATGGTGCACGTATATACAATACCTAATCGTATGTATGTGAATCTGCAAAACAAGGAAAAAAAGGAATACTGAATAAAGTTCCTTAGTAGGAGATCGTAGTACCTGTAAATATAGAAAAACATAAAAACTACGCAATGTGACTTAGATTGCGTGCTTCAGCTGTAATATTAGCGTTATCTGGAAGGGGTGCAGTGACCTGTAAAAGGAAGGACAGTACAAGACACTACAGAACAAAAAACACACACTCTATGCCTAATCGTGAAAAGTTAATAGTATTCCAAGTGAGAAAAGTGGTTGAAAAACGAAAGACATACTTATATGTAAATGAGGATACTGCCTCATGAACCTAGAACGGGTAGGATCGTAATGGAGCCTCAATTCTAATGGAGAGAGAAAATAAAACAAGGGGTCACGTTGTTACCTCTGTTGACAGAAGTGCCGGGCGAAGTCTGCAAACCGGAGCTGTCTGCAAACCGGAGCTATGGCTCCGTACTTACGTGCCCTGGCTGAAAATCTCAGCTACGAGTCTGTCCCTCCCGCGGTTCCGCTGTGTAATGGAACCAGGGCGGGAGGAGTGTTTATAACGCTCGTGATTAGCTCGGAAAAAGGTTTCAGCTGGTGGCGGCGCGGTGTATAGAAGTGCTTCCGGGTCAGGGTTGAAAAGAAGACTAGACTGCGTGCATTGGATACGGAAGTGAGTAAACAACTCCTCGTAGAATATTAATAGAGAGGAGATGTCGGCAGGGACAATGTAAATGTACCCGCGTGCAAACGCTATATCTAAGAAAAAAGAAGAAAGAAATTCTTAATAACGGTGTTCATTGCAGGATAACGCTGAGCTCATAATTATAAACAGAATATTCATCTTAAGTTGTTACATAATTAATGAAGGATACATATGGCCCGCTGCTGATCCGGTGGATCAAATGAAGGTGATTTCAAGAGGTAACACACCACGGGGGAATTAAGGGGAGGTGTGCTGGTGAGCCGGATGCTTCTTTAATATTTAAGGTGCGAAGGCAACATAAATGCTGAGCTCATAGTCAGTGTGAGAAAGATGTTTACACTGAGCTAGTAATTAAAATATTACTGCGCATGGCCTGTTACTGACACTGATCGCTAGTTAGAGAAATAAGTCTATGAAGTTATTGATTGCACCAAAGAGGCAAGTATACCTGCGCCGTAATGGGGGAAAAGTCCAAAACAATGGGGTTTTGGGACACAATCCGGTTTTTCACACCTACACGTTGCTGATAGGTACAATAGAAAAATACCTCCATATTATATCAATTGTGCCCAAGGTATATCGTCATTCAGGCCCTTTACATGAGTGCCTAGACGGAACACCCAACGTTGTTCTTTTTCAAAGAGTCCACGATCATTGTTGAGTTGTTCAATGATAGTCCACTTGATTTCATCCACACCATGGTTCATGTTCAAAAAATGGGTGGCCATTCTGGTTGTGCCCTTCTTGCAGCGGATATTACTCTTGTGTTCTCCAATTCGTACCTTTATTTGTCTCGTGGTCATGCCAACATATTCCATACCGCATGGGCAGGTGATGAGATATATCACGTTCTTGCTGTTGCAGTTCGTGAACTTGCGTTGTTCCCATGACGTACCATTTGAAAAAATGAGCTGGGTACTCTTTTTTGTGAGAGAGCACGTACTGCACGTGCCACATGGGTGATGCCCTCTGATGGGTGGCAACAGGCTACACGTATTCTGATGTGTTGGAAGAAGACGTGGTCTGGTGTGAACCAAGATATCCCTTAAGTTGCGGCTGCGTTTGTGGGAGAACATTGGTTTTGGGAGGTCAAGACCTCCACAGTTTAGAATCTTCCAGTTCTTATCGATAATTTTAGACACTTGGTTAGAATGGGTATTGAAGGTGGTTACGCAAATTGGTCTGGTTTCCTGTTCTTTCGGTGTCCGGTTCTCCAGAAGAGCTTCTCTATTGTTATTTCTGGCACGCTTGAGTCCTCTTTTGACTATCCGTTCTGGATAGTTGCGATCTAGAAGCCTCCTTTCCAGATCTTTGGCTTGTGTTTTGAAATCCGTTAGCTCTGAACAATTCCGTCGTAAACGGAGAAATTGTCCGTAAGGGAGATTATCCCGCAGATGCCGTGGATGGAAACTATCATAGAGTAACAGGCAATTCTTTGCCGTCGGTTTGAAATGTGTTCTGGATTTTAGCTTTCCTTCTTCAGCATATATGTTGAGGTCAAGGAACACCAGGTTGTTGTTAGAGACAGTGTGGGTGAATTTGAGGAACGTGTTCTGTTCATTAAGCCAAGTCATGAAACTGGATACTGATTCAGAATCGCCTCTCCAAATCACAAAAACGTCATCTATATAGCGTTTCCAGACAATGATGTTGTTGAAGAATGGGTTACTTTGAAGGAGTATTTTCTGTGATTCCAGATGGTGGACGTACAGACCCGCTAGACTCGGCGCGAAGGTACTCCCCATACTGGTACCGTGTTTTTGCAGATAGTGTACCTCCTGATATAGGAAGAAATTCTTCTTTAAGGCTAGGGTGATGCATTCCATGACCAAATTCCTGGGTGTGTGGTAATTCCAGGTGATGGAAAAAAGAACCTCTTCTATGATGTCAAGGGTCTCATTATGTGGGAGACTGGTGTATAAGCTCTCCACGTCTAGTCCGAGTAATAGATGTTGAGTAGGGTCAAAGGTGAGACCTTCAAGGAGTTGTAGTACTGCTTTAGTGTCCTTTAAGTAGGTATCGGTGGCTTGAACTAATGGGCGGAGGAAAGCGTCCGAAAATTTAGATAGAGGCTCAAGGATGGAGCCGATACCCGATACACCAGGACGTCCAATTGTATCGGGTATCGGCTCCTATATCAGGAGGTACACTATCTGCAAAAACACGGTACCAGTATGGGGAGTACCTTCGCGCCGAGTCTAGTGGGTCTGTACGTCCACCATCTGGAATCACAGAAAATACTCCTTCAAAGTAACCCATTCTTCAACAACATCATTGTCTGGAAACGCTATATAGATGACGTTTTTGTGATTTGGAGAGGCGATTCTGAATCAGTATCCAGTTTCATGACTTGGCTTAATGAACAGAACACGTTCCTCAAATTCACCCACACTGTCTCTAACAACAACCTGGTGTTCCTTGACCTCAACATATATGCTGAAGAAGGAAAGCTAAAATCCAGAACACATTTCAAACCGACGGCAAAGAATTGCCTGTTACTCTATGATAGTTTCCATCCACGGCATCTGCGGGATAATCTCCCTTACGGACAATTTCTCCGTTTACGACGGAATTGTTCAGAGCTAACGGATTTCAAAACACAAGCCAAAGATCTGGAAAGGAGGCTTCTAGATCGCAACTATCCAGAACGGATAGTCAAAAGAGGACTCAAGCGTGCCAGAAATAACAATAGAGAAGCTCTTCTGGAGAACCGGACACCGAAAGAACAGGAAACCAGACCAATTTGCGTAACCACCTTCAATACCCATTCTAACCAAGTGTCTAAAATTATCGATAAGAACTGGAAGATTCTAAACTGTGGAGGTCTTGACCTCCCAAAACCAATGTTCTCCCACAAACGCGGCCGCAACTTAAGGGATATCTTGGTTCACACCAGACCACGTCTTCTTCCAACACATCAGAATACGTGTAGCCTGTTGCCACCCATCAGAGGGCATCACCCATGTGGCACGTGCAGTACGTGCTCTCTCACAAAAAAGAGTACCCAGCTCATTTTTTCAAATGGTACGTCATGGGAACAACGCAAGTTCACGAACTGCAACAGCAAGAACGTGATATATCTCATCACCTGCCCATGCGGTATGGAATATGTTGGCATGACCACGAGACAAATAAAGGTACGAATTGGAGAACACAAGAGTAATATCCGCTGCAAGAAGGGCACAACCAGAATGGCCACCCATTTTTTGAACATGAACCATGGTGTGGATGAAATCAAGTGGACTATCATTGAACAACTCAACAATGATCGTGGACTCTTTGAAAAAGAACAACGTTGGGTGTTCCGTCTAGGCACTCATATAAAGGGCCTGAATGACGATATACCTTGGGCACAATTGATATAATATGGAGGTATTTTTCTATTGTACCTATCAGCAACGTGTAGGTGTGAAAAACCGGATTGTGTCCCAAAACCCCATTGTTTTGGACTTTTCCCCCATTACGGCGCAGGTATACTTGCCTCTTTGGTGCAATCAATAACTTCATAGACTTATTTCTCTAACTAGCGATCAGTGTCAGTAACAGGCCATGCGCAGTAATATTTTAATTACTAGCTCAGTGTAAACATCTTTCTCACACTGACTATGAGCTCAGCATTTATGTTGCCTTCGCACCTTAAATATTAAAGAAGCATCCGGCTCACCAGCACACCTCCCCTTAATTCCCCCGTGGTGTGTTACCTCTTGAAATCACCTTCATTTGATCCACCGGATCAGCAGCGGGCCATTTGTATCCTTCATTAATTATGTAACAACTTAAGATGAATATTCTGTTTATAATTATGAGCTCAGCGTTATCCTGCAATGAACACCGTTATTAAGAATTTCTTTCTTCTTTTTTCTTAGATATAGCGTTTGCACGCGGGTACATTTACATTGTCCCTGCCGACATCTCCTCTCTATTAATATTCTACGAGGAGTTGTTTACTCACTTCCGTATCCAATGCACGCAGTCTAGTCTTCTTTTCAACCCTGACCCGGAAGCACTTCTATACACCGCGCCGCCACCAGCTGAAACCTTTTTCCGAGCTAATCACGAGCGTTATAAACACTCCTCCCGCCCTGGTTCCATTACACAGCGGAACCGCGGGAGGGACAGACTCGTAGCTGAGATTCAGCCAGGGCACGTAAGTACGGAGCCATAGCTCCGGTTTGCAGACAGCTCCGGTTTGCAGACTTCGCCCGGCACTTCTGTCAACAGAGGTAACAACGTGACCCCTTGTTTTATTTTCTCTCTCCATTAGAATTGAGGCTCCATTACGATCCTACCCGTTCTAGGTTCATGAGGCAGTATCCTCATTTACATATAAGTATGTCTTTCGTTTTTCAACCACTTTTCTCACTTGGAATACTATTAACTTTTCACGATTAGGCATAGAGTGTGTGTTTTTTGTTCTGTAGTGTCTTGTACTGTCCTTCCTTTTACAGGTCACTGCACCCCTTCCAGATAACGCTAATATTACAGCTGAAGCACGCAATCTAAGTCACATTGGGTAGTTTTTATGTTTTTCTATATTTACAGGTACTACGATCTCCTACTAAGGAACTTTATTCAGTATTCCTTTTTTTCCTTGTTTTGCAGATTCACATACATACGATTAGGTATTGTATATACGTGCACCATTTATTGCATCTGTTTCACTTTTGTATATTACTAAGCACACGCTCCTATTTGGGAGGGATCTTTTTGTCCTGTCCTGATGAAGATGCTCCGCATCGAAACATGTTGACCCACAAGGAGTAACCACACATTACGTAGGCAAACTCCGCACTTTTGTTTTTAATAGCTCCAGCCCTCTTGGGACTAATTAAAGTTTTTTTCAGTCTCCTTGGGCCAGTTGCTTTTTAACACACATATATTCACAACTACAATAGACCCTCCCTTTACACCACACATAGTACTTCATCAAAAGTGCTCCCACGTAG
This sequence comes from Triturus cristatus, assembly GCF_964204655.1. NCBI lineage: Eukaryota > Metazoa > Chordata > Amphibia > Caudata > Salamandridae > Triturus > Triturus cristatus. The sequence continues at coordinate 714,132,809 of NC_140584.1, read as the reverse complement.
TCGTAGGTCGCAGCACGCCCCGTCCCGCAGCGGGACGGGAAGACCCCTATGATGAAGCATGACACCATGGGCCATTCTTGGTGTGTGAGGGGTATTTAAGCAACCTCTACAGTGTCAGCAAAATGTTCCTCTCCCTAAGCAAGGGAGTGATGTTTATATATTAAACTTTACCCATGTTGCCATGCTGAATCCCCAGTCAGGCCACCATTACTGATTCGATCTTTACAGAGCTGTCATCAAGCAGACAATCACTAAAAACAACATTTTTCACAGTAAACTTAGCCCTCATGCAGAACGTTCAAGGCTCTGGATAAATACAATTTCAATGAATTCCATGATATGGGCAGGCACAACAATGGCAATACCAATATATGCAATGCCAACATATGCCATAACGTGTACCTGCATAACCATTTCAATACCTATGAATGAAACGTCAATGTATGCCCTAATCTATGCCTGCCCAACAGTGTCGATACCGACAGTAACGATATCAGTGTATTCCATGACCTATGCATGAATGATAATGTTGTTAACAGTAGAAACAGTGTTGATTTATGCTATGACCTAGTCAAGCATGACTGTGTCAATATCAGTAAAGACAATGTCAATGTACGCTATGACAACTGTATGCACAATGTTGAGAATGTCGATAAAAATTATACCAGAAACTGCCATATTTTTTGCTGCAGTTCTAATTAACTTGTTTCATTGCTGCCGGATTTACCCAAGGAGAGCTCCGCATCAACCCCAAATCAGTGATATGTGGTCAGGCAGGCCCTTCGACCCACACCTATCGAGTGGCAGGTCACAGGTGGGGGTCTCCCTTAACCCAAAGACAAATACACACCCAGGGAAAACTCTGAAAAATATCACAGATAGATAGTTGCACACAAAGGTTCAGAGGAAATTGGCCCTAATAAACACATTTGAACTAAAGGCTCGCATTCCCCAAAAATAGCACAAAGCTAGTGTAAATAGTGTAGGAGAGTGGAATCTGCCTCTTATGGTTACCACCACTTTTTGCTGCTGTAACACTGTTTTTCGACTTTAGTCTGGCTGGGGCCCTGCTTTTCAGGACCTCAGCCTAGCTGCTTCCTCTCTAAATTGATTCCATGTACTTTAGGTACACTCCAGATTGGATTCTGGGGTACCCTTGTAAGTCCCTAGTATATGGTATACTATGTACCCAGGGAATAGGTACCCCAGAGGCCTACCAGGGGCTGAAGCATGTATTATGCCACCCCTGGGAAGCCCTCCAAAATGACACTACAGGTCTGCTACTGCAGCCTGGGTAAGGTGGTACATGCACCCCTTACTGAGATATAGGTTCACTATATCTCACATATCACTACACATAGAAACCTATCAGTCACCCCTATATCAGGCCTTATCACTCCTGAAGGCAGGGTGCTTGGTTATATGTGAGAGGGTGCCCAGGCATGAGCTGAGCCCCTCTGTAGCCTTCGGAATCCATCCTCTGGGGTTGTCAGTAGTGCAGCCTGACAATATACTCTTAAGTGCATTATAACCAAACGGTAAATGCTAACGGGACTGGTTGAATGGAAACATGTCATGTTTGGTCTCAAACACTTGGGAATCATACCCCCACACCAGTAACTGGTGTGGGAGTATGATCCCACCCTTCTATAGGGAGAGACATGACAGCACTGGTATACCCAGTATCAACGTAAAAGAGCCCAGGCATCACAAAATGGATGCTGCAGCCACAGACACGGGTCTGGCCTCCTGCTTCTGACCGAAACTCTGGCAGGGGAGGCCTGGACAATACGTTTCCTGTCACAGGGAGCTGTAACCACCTCCCAGACCGGCTGATGTGTATTGGGGCTGGGTGGGAGCACTCTCAGAGTGCTTTGAAGTCCTGTACTGGCGGCACATTTGGTGTCCCTGTGCATAGTTCAGCTCAGACCAGTTCAGGGGCTACCAGCCCCTCCTCTGGCACGAAACTGAACAAAGGAAATGGGTATAGCCACCCCTCTTTCCAAACCCTCCTATAGGTGGGTCCCTTGAGTTAGTCAAACCCCTTTCTTAAGTATAAGTAAGGAACCCCTGGCAACAGGACTTTAGATATTCCTGGACGAAACTCTGAAACTGAATCCTGGAACTTCAACGCTCTACTGAAGCTTAGAGGACTGAAGAAATCTCCCTTGGGGTCAAGCAGTGACTCCCCTGCTTGGCGGGCACCAACGAAGCAATTGCCGGTCTGCATCTCAGAAGCTCCAGCCGGACTCTGCAACCCAGGAAGAGGATTTCCAGACTTCTCAGAGGCCGACCCGCAAAGCTGAGACCCGCTGCCCTTGTGAGTAACGTGGAACCGGAACTCCTGGTCACCATGCACATTTGTAAGTGCATTGACTTCCCGACGTCTCTCAAAGTCGTGCTTGGGTTACTTGTAGCCCACAACCCAAGCACCATCTGCACCGAAGATTGTGGGCTTACACTCCATGAGTGTTCCGTGAGCCCACTTCCTGCATTGCCGCTCGAAGTTTCTTTGTGATCCCTGGTCCGTCGACTGGTGGGTCCCTGTGAAGGCAACTTTGATTTTCCTTGGGTTTTCCTGGTTGCTCCAGACGTGCCCTGACTCCCCACCATGTGGTGAGTCCCTCAGACCTTGCTGGTCTGCACCAAAGCATATTTCTCCTTTTTGCATGGGTTGCTGTTGCCAAGGCTTGTTGTGTCCAATCCGGGCACCGACGCTGCAGCCCTCGACATCCTTTGTGGGACAGCTCGAATCCAGATCCTGGATGTCCTCGACACCTGGTCCTTGTGGCTTCACCTGAAATCACCCGACATCGGTGGGCATTCGTCTATCATGCCCCTGGTCACTTGCTAGTGACCTAGACTCTGTCCCCTCTGCTTTCAGGTTCCTCTTGACTTTGATCCAGGCTTGGAGCTCTTCGGATAATTCGCATCTTCCCGGCTGCAGCACTTCTTCGCCAGCTCCCATGGAAAAAGAAGACGCGACCCGACACCATTTGACAGCTATGCACCCGGCTTCCCTGGGTGAGGCAACCTGAGTACTCTGGTGCTCCCGTGGGTGTTGACACTAGAACTTCCTAAGTCCAAAAGGGTTTGGTCCTAGTTGATCTCTAAATGTCCCAAATCTTTAAAAATCTAACCGCGACTTTCCCCATAGAAGCTATCGGGAGCTCGCGGCTGTGTTCTCACACTGCACACGGCCCCCATGGGTCCCCTGTGTCACTACCTTGGGTGGTTCCTTGGGGTCCCAGCGATTCTACAGGCTCTAGGCCTTGTGTCTAGTTCTTATACCACTATTTTAGTATATGGCTTGGCTCGCCCCTAGGGCCTAACGTGTATTTGTGCTATTTTACTGTAATATTTGAAGTGTAACTTATGTGTTTGGACCTCTAGCCTCATAAAGAGACTAGTAGGGTGTGTTTAGAAATAAATACATATATTTTATATATATACCTGGTTTGGTTGCCTTTCATTTAGCCATTCAAGAGATTATAGAATGGTAAAACAAGCTGCTTTACATTCCTTCAAGACTTAGCCCGAAGGCTGCTCTCCATAGCTACCACTAGGATAGCTTTCAATAAAGGTTGTCTTTAACCTATCATCAATAAGGGTTTGTTTGGACTGATGCAAGGTGCCCATAACTAGTGGACAGCATATACCAGGCCAACTTCTCACAAATAGGAACACTAAGCCAATCGGGACTTGACATGCACACCAAATGTAGTAATCGTATGCTCCTCTTTCCTAACATCTGGGCACATACAAAGTTGAGTGCCTTCTGTGTCCTTATCTGAGGCCTGAGCTTGTTAACTTATGACTGAGATACTTTTCAGGAAAGCAGAAATGGCGTTATTGTACTTCACAAGATGTATATAATGTCAGCCAATTTTGTACACCGAGAGACTTTCCTCAGATGCATTCTGTCGAGACTCTCCCGGACGCTGCTTTTAATTAAACTAACTTGTTTCCCTTTTGCAATGTGGATAGATACCTAGAACTTTGGATTTTAAAGGAGCCCTTGAATGCAGGTTAGGGGAAGATGCTGAAAACTATAATATAACAATTTTGAGTTCATCAGTGACACTAGTAACATGAGGGACCATATTGCACATTGTACCCTGCAGGCACAATGAGCATGTGGACCTACTTTATACCCCCGTGACATAATGGTATTACAAACTGGGCCGCAGACGCTTTTGGGGACCCTTCTCTAATACTGATAGCGCTGCCCCACATGTTGCGCCAGTGCTAACATGAGTGGACATTTCCTCATTTTCATGTGGGTGTGGCTGTGCAAATGAGGGAATCTCTTTCGCTCTGTACCCATGCCGTAATATAGATGCATGCGCAGGCATAAACAGAGTCTTAGGAGGTTCACTCACTAAGTGCCTCAAAAAGGTGGAACACTGTCAATGCACCTCCTGACAACAGTCCTCCCAAGGTGGGAAAGGGGGTCCCATGGACCCCGCAGACATCCCCTTGTGAGAGGATGCAGTCACTCATTGAACCCACCTGCAGACGGGATCTTTAACCCCTCTGTTAAGTGCAGGCATGTTGCCCCCTTCAAGGAGAAACATGAAGCAGCATTGAAGCAGCCATTCCATATTTCACTGAAGGTGCTGCCTAGTTCGAAGTGGCCCTGGTGGCAGCACATTCATTGCACTAGGACGCACTATCCCTGTTTGTGCCCAGCTAACATTTTCAAAGGTGTGCCATGGTACAAAACAGGAAAACTGCTCCCTGTGATATCTGCTATATGTATTTAAGTCCAAAATCTTATTAACTTCCAGCGTGTGAAAATGTGTTTGTACGTGAACAATAATACAGTTGGGCAAATCTTGTTGCAGCGTGTGTTTCCACAAGGACGGCAGCTTCTAAAGCCGTATGCGTGTGTGAGGGACCTGAGGGTGTCACTGCGTACATCTCTTTTTCTCCGACGTTCAGCATTACGCTCTGGGATAGCAATACAGTTATTTATCCTTTCCCTCTTGTAACAGTGCACATATCAAACCGAACGAGACACGCATGAGACAGGATGCCACACAGCCAGTGCTGGATAAATTGTTTAAGTCCTCCTTAGGCATTCTGTAACTTATCTCATTATTAATATCCTGACAGGAAATCACTGACCTACTCATTCTGTGAAACTCAAACATAAGTCACTCTAAATTCTTTTGTGAGGTCACTTGACTGATCCCGTGATATTGGTCTCATTACACAGCTAGATGCTTTCCGGCTGAAGAATGTTCAAGACAACTAATCTTTTCATACAAAATGTGTAATTAATTGAGTAAAAAATGTGTGGCTCATTGGCGGATTCATCTTTTCAGGCATTTGTTCACCCACTACCATCAATCATTAATATGTTCTAACTGGTAGGTTTATATATTTTCACTTTTGATGCAATTGAGTTCCAACTGTGTTGCAAAATGAATACAAAGCACTCTCTGGAGGCCAACTGGGAGGAAAAAGCAGAAATGCTTTATCTGGTACAGTAAAATGCTGGATCATTAATCATCTTCCTCGTCACTTGTCTTGCCGTTTCTGGGAGAAATTCGATTTGTATTCAGAGCATGCAGGGATTTTCTGGCGGAGCACAACTAAATGGGAACTGACATACTGGGACTTACATGTTAATTACTAGAATGGTAAAACGAGTGAAAAATGAGCTAAAGTCTGGCTCTGTGAATCAGACACCCTTTCCGTACATTGAAGGTAATAGCCAGGAAAGACATAAGTGTTATGGATTTTTTCAAGCAAGGCAGCTGACAAAATTATGGTACATGTTTGATGAATACTCGTGTCCATCACTAAATGCCACCTCGCGTTTAAACAAGCTTTCTAGACACTGAGTGCAGGATTTAAGAAACATAAAAAAACTGAAATTCTCACGTGCCGGCTGAGACTGACAAAAACTCAAATTTTCTCCTCCTCGAACCCCCCACCTTTAACCACGAGTGATACATGAGTCAATACTCTCTTCCTCGAGCCTTTACTTTCACCTGACCACGTCATGTCACCTTCAAAGAAGACCTTGAAGCTCTTCTCTTTTATGGACACCTGGCATAATCCGCTCCTACCTCCCATGCACCGGTCAAGGGCAGACTAACCTCAACCAACAGAAACAATTTTTTATACAACTCATGGTTCTGTACCACCAGCCTTCCACAAGTATGTTTCCCAGTGAAAAATACTTGTGAAGTGCTCTACCTCACAGGAGGGGGGGCTAACCTGGTGTTCTCTCCAACTTTATTGTTACATGTATATTTGTTGTCTGTCATTGTTACATTATGCTTTATTTTAAAGCGTTCTGATGCCAGAGGGCCATGTCCACGCTATATAAAATCACAAACATAAATAAATAAATATTAAGGGATCTCTGCGAGGACAAATGTCCCATCAAATTAATTCATCAATATGTCCTAGTTCTTCCTCGTTCTGCTCAGTTTATTGAGGTATGTAAATTCCCACAGACAGGCATCCCGTTGCCCTTTTCTTCAGCCCCTCTTTCCTTCTGTGCCCATTGAGAACCCTCTCAGACAGCTCTTATCTATAAACATTGTAAGGCAGGAGGTTGAAAAGCGATTTCAATTAGTGTATTATTAACACACTTGTTATCCTATGTTGTGGTAATAAAGCAAGGTTTGCCGCTCACATATCTACATGCTAAAACTAAAGGGCTCATTAGATTAGAACTATATGTGTGTATGTAGGAAATTGGGTGTGAGAACGCTTCTCATCCAACAACCACAATCCTTGTCACTAAATTAAATTTTGTAGCTCGGCACAAAAGCTTAACTTAGAGGCGCTGTGTTAAATATATATGAAGCACACAAACTGTAATAAAGTGAAAACACAACACAAGAAAAATTCCAAACCAATTAAGAAGAATAGAATAGTCAACAAACAACAAAAATATAATCAGAAGAACTGGAGATATGCAACTTTAAATGTTCAGGCAAACTGGGATGGAGTGCGTGCCGGATACATGGACCAACTTCCTGCTGAAAACATTACCTTCTCAAAATCAGTATTCAAAACTTCAGGACTTCCCAGGTAGAGCTCAACTGATGTCAGCCAAGGGTCTAATACCTGGGGAGGATCCTCCTGGGGATCAGCAACTCACTTCAGCAGAGTCAAACAGGGCTCAGGCAAGTCCAGATGCACATCCAGGAAGGCCCAGTTGCAGATTCCGGCAGGGCCAGTTGCAAGGATGCCTCTAGAGGTTGTTATGTCTCTGTAGCTCAGAATAGGAGGTCATCAAACTGATCCTTCTAGTCAATCAGGTACACCTGGGATGAAGGGAGCAGGACCCATCTTCTGTCTCAGAAGGCAGGGCATGCCTCAATCAGGAGAGCAGTCGTTTGATAGCAGAAGAGTAGTCCTCTGAAAGACAAGGCAGGCCTCACCTAGTAGGAAAGTCTTCTAGGGAATAGGGTAGGCCTCAAGCAGCAGGGCAGTCCTATGGAAACAAGGCAGTCCTTCAACTGCAATGTCCAATGGTCCAGAAGTGTACAGTAGAGTTGTCTTCTGGCTCCAATATTTATACCTGGTGCAAGCCTTTGAAGTGAGAGAAGCCTCTAGACTTCCCTCTACATCTGGTTGTTGAATGTTCCTTCCTCCCCTTCCCAGGCTCCAAGAGGTATAGGGTAACAAAGGACTCGTGTTACGTTCTTTGTGAGTTTGCTGGAGTCCGCCATTTGATATGCAATTGGGTCGGGTAACAGTTCTGCCTTACCCATCCTGGCAGGATGGTATCCTGCCAACAACTAGTCCCCCTAAGTCTCACTGTCTGGGAGGAATATACAATGACCAACTGATGACTATTCACAGTCATGTGACCCAGGACACAAGCTGCAGACACCAAATGGTTAGGACAAGAAAATACCAACTTTCTAGAAGTGGCATTTTCAGAATAGTGATTTACATTCTGACTTTAAAAAAGGATTTTAAATTACAATTCTTTGAGACCAAACATTACTTTTCTACCCGTTCCCAATCAAAGTTATCACTTATTAAATGAAGTATGGTAACCTAGTGTTATCCTTTGGGTAAGGTAGACCTTGCAGTAAAAGTTCAAAGTAAATTGCCAACCTTTCAAATACACAGCACCCTGCCCTATGGGCTGTTGAGGGCCTACCCGAGGGGGTGACATATGTTTTAAAAGGAAAGGTGTAGGCTTAGCAAATTATTTATTTTGCCAAGTCAAATTGGCAACTAAACTGCACCCAGGCTACAATTGCAGTCCTACTACATTCAGGCCCACTAGTAGCATTTAATTTACAGGTCATGGGGATATATAGTACCTCTCTACTGGGGACCTATAAGTAAATTAAATGTGTCAATTGGGTGTAAGCCTATTTTAACATGTTAAAAGGAGACAGCACCTGCACTGGTCAACAGTGGTAACGTGCACAGAGTTCTAAGATCAGCAAAAACAAATTTCACCAAGCAGGAAGAGAGAAGGCAAAAAGGTTGGGGATGACCCTGCAGAGAAGGCAAAGTCCAACATGATATGTTTGCACTAGTACCTATTTCCATATTATTCTCATTACAGTTGCAAAATTCGTGATGACCTAGTAAAAGGCTCAGAAATAGAAAGCGGTATGAATAATACTGGGTGCAATAATACTGTGCCCTTTTACAGGATATTCCTGATGAGGGCCTTTGTGTTTCTTTCTCATAAACAAATGCTAAGCCTGCCAAAGGGCTAGGTGTTCTATAAAGAGGTACAAACCTATGGCTGTGTCCAGAGATATGAACCCTGAAGACTCCTTCTACCCCTCATCATATCATCATGCTATATTCTATGAGATGCTTTGCGAAAGACAAATCACTCTAAACAATGGATTCCTTGCAAGATTTCTTGATCTGCAGATGGTGCAGTAGCCAGCCTCCATTTCAGGGACAACGAGAGCTAAGGGAGACTGGGATGGCCCTGCAGATGAGTAGTGATCATGGGTGAGCAACTAATTACTCCCCCATATTTTGGGCATAATTTTGGAAGTGATGTTTACAGTGGTTCGGCTACGGCACTATAGAAGTATTGAGACTTCGAGACTGCAAGACTTTCATGGGTCAATTGAAGGGTCCTCAGGGTTATCCTGTTTGATAGCAGAATTGCAGACCATAATCAATGCCATGGCTGCCCACAAAGAAAAGAGGAGGGAAACATAAGGGAATAAGATGAATTTCCCTTTTCTGAAGTAGTTTCTGAAATTGAGGATTTAACAGAAGAACACTGTAGAGTCTTTTGAGTTAGAAATGAGGGAGCCCTTTAGACTCCTGATGGACTCCGTAGAACTGTGATGGAACTGTTAGAGCAGAATGCAATAAAGGATGCTTTAAAATGCTGAGTTCACAGTTACACGCAGACAGATAAAGTGTGAAATACTAAGCTCCCTGTGTGAAGCAGTCATTGGCGGGTACCCAGATGTTCTTAGCACACTACAACTGGTGACAAGGTAGGAGATAAGTAACTCGAGGATTGACAGTGCTCTCTCAGAGTGTTTGCTATGGTCCAAGTTAACTGCTCGTACATGCCACCTGTTTTGCAGTAGAACAGAACCGACGCTTAACGCATGTGGAGTCAAATCGCAGCTCCAGCCGTAGTAAAGAAGTAAAAACAATGTTAGCATTGCAAAGGAATCTACATGTTGGTGACCAAGAACCTGCTGGTCAGACCGTACATGCAAGTACTGCGCTGTTAAGCAATTTAAGCCAGATGTAATACAGAGTGTTACCGCTGAAGGCAGCTACGGATGGGTTTTCAAAGCGTAGCTAATGTTAATCACAAGTTGCACAATAACATTACAATTAGAAAGTGGTGAAGACAAAGAGCAAGCAAAGAGCTGCCAAAGGATAAATCAGTTCTTTTCAGACTAGAACCTGAGTAAGTGAGCAGGTACGACCTCAGCTCCCGGCACCACTACCCAGACCAAGCAGAGTGGTTGTGTTTGACAAGTGCACAACAATCACCACAGTCTCCGACATATTTAGAATAGTGAAGGGTGTTCATGGAGGCGAAGACTGAGGCCATCTTTCTAAAATCATGAAGGATGATCCAAAGACCAGCACACCTCAAGGCCTTCAAAATGAACAGCTAATAGAGCCAGAAAGAGCTCCACCCTCAACGTTGGACACTTCCATACACGGTTCCAACGCCGCCCCTTTCCTAAAATCATCACCACCGTTCGATACTGCCATAAAGCAAACTTTTGGCAATAGATGGACTGCTTGGATAGATACATTTGATGATTTCAATGATGCACTTGATGGTATAAAAGAAGTCATAAAGAAAATGCCGCAAACTGATGCCTATCGTCAGATTAAAGAAGTGTTGAATCTCAAATGTAATCAAATGCCAAATGTTGATTACCAATGGTACATCTTTAACCAAGAACGCTAGACATTTGGTGAAACAATTAAATGAATTTGTGGAACACTCAACACACTGATCAGACATTGTAAGTTCAATTAATTCAGTGATGAAGAAGCTATGCGTCTGAGAGTTTTTGATGGACGCTTGTCAGATTAATTCAGAAGACGAATGCAGAGAGAAACTCTTAGGGGCATATTCTGAAGGATCTATTGCCAAGTTATCGGCTTTTTATCGCAGCCAAAGTCACAATAAATGTATCGCCCCATTCACAAGCTGGTGCTACCAGCCCATATCACCAGTTTACCTGCGATAGCAGTCACAAAAAACATCACCACAGATGACCCCGGCAACTAACGCTAATGATATGCAGAGTAGGCGTTCCTGTGCAAAACGCAGCAACACCACCACTCCACAACATTCTCAATGACCAGCCAGATCAGGGATAAGATCACAAAACATGCGATAAGGTGCGTTAGCTGCAGGATTTTAACACCTGCTCTTACCTGGTGTAAAGTCAGATGACAACCGGCACCAGACAATGGAGCACAGGCCATAGCCACACATGAAGAACAACAGATGCCTTGGAGCAACTGATCATGCAGCCCAGAGCCCCAACAGGGCAACAACACCCACAGCCACTATCCCCAGGACACCCCCGCCCCCCCGGGACCCTACCCTGGGCATCCCCCCCCTTTGGTCAAAGATATTGCACAACAACTCTATGAAATTGGGAACCAAACAATTCGCCTGAAGCCGTACAATCACAACACCTAACATACATGTGTGGTCAGAAAAAGGGAAATCATACATTCATCTCATAATATCCAAATAATATGTTTATTACAGAATAAACCCAAAACAACAATTCTGAAGAATCATGGCGGGTCTTCTCAGGACATTCTTTTAGTCACAGCCTGCAAGACAGAAATCTAGATAAGAAAGTGTGTCATACGCTCATCAAAGTACAGAGAGAGAGAGCAAAAGAAAGAGAGAGATAGAGATAAGGATAGAAAGAGAGGGAGAGAGAGAGAGAGAGAAAGAGAGGGAGAGAGTGAGAGAGAAAGAGAGAGTGAGAGAGTGAGAGATAAAGAGAAAATGAGAGAGAAAGAGAGAGAGAGGGAGAGAGAAAGAGAGGGAGAGAGTGAGAGAGGGAGAGAGAAAGAGAGAGAGAGGGAGAGAGGGAGAGAGAAAGAGAGAGAGAGAGAGTGCTGACACTGCAGACGCAGGCCTCACTGCTCACCTGCTGCCACCGGTGTGTATCCAACCACGTGCCAGTACACACTGCAGTTCCCCAGGTCCCTCATCTGAAACAGTTTTCAGAGACATGATTGGCAGAGTCCATACAGTTGCACACGCCATCATCGCTTGCCCGCCTCTGTGCACACAGGCTGCTGCAACCCAGCCCCCCCTGCTGCCCAGCAGTTATTGCCTGCCCCTGCACAACCAGGCCTCAGTGCTCACCTTCCACCACCGGCATGTCTCCAAGAGGGCCCACCACGTGCCGATGGGAGCTCCAAGCCCGGGGCCCGTGACCATGGCACTCTCCACATCATGCAGCCCTGCGGTACCGCGGACCACCAGGTCACACATTTGATTCTGGGTCTTGATTTTGCAATTGCAGAGACCATATCAGTTCACACGACATCATCACAGGCTGCACACCCGTTCAGCTCTTGAGGTGCCACTTACTCTGTGAACCGTGAGGCAAGGGCATGTGGCGGGAGGCCCCCACTGCCCGCTGCCTCAGGCATACACTGCGGTCTAGCAGGGCTCACACTAATCCTTACCAGCCCGGACCACCAGGAAGGCACATCATTGCAGGCTGCACACCCACTCAGCACTTTAGGTGCCCGTACCTCAGTGCATCGCAAGACACCGTCCCGTGGCGGTGTGCCTTTGCCAGCTGCAGTGTATCCGGTGCCACCAAGTCTGTGCACCGCTAGCCATGGACCCTTTATGATTGAGTCCCATGGTGCGGATACCATCATGTCACCCCCGGCACTTGGCAATGTGAGGTGACAGGGCCCTAGGCCCTCATGCATAAATTATAACCACACAGAGACACCCAGTTAGAGAGTGGAATTGGCGTCCAGCACGTGTGCCAAGCCCTTTTTATTGGCAGGGTCACATGTCCTGTGACGCCTGTGCTGGATGGGTATGGTGTGTGTGTAAACCAGCCGTGAGCTAGTGGCTATGGCATGCTGACAACTAGACCTGTGAACAGCAGATCCCTACAGGGAGGACCTGGGACATGTAGCGTTGCATATGCCAGTCCAGCTTAAGGGTGTGAAAAATGACCCAAGGGCTCTGGGTGTGGTTCTGTCCTGGGCTGGAAAAGGAAGTAACTAATGCGTGTGTCTCCGTTGTAGTGTCGGTGCCACCCGGACCGCAATCGGCAATGTGTCACCCTGTGACCCAAGTCCCACAACATGAGCAACATGGACATAAGGGGGAATCACTGACCATACATTCATCGATACTTCCACACTTGAAAGATCATAGACATGACACATCTGTGTGAATATGAATGTATATTGCACATTCAGTGGAGTGTTACAGCTGGAGCAGTACAGGGCCATGCAAACACCACTTTACATTGTGTCATTGGTGACCAAACAGAATTAGCAGTCATGTCGAGGTCCAAGTTGAGTGTCTCAGAGTGCATCGGGGGACAGTGGAAGGTGATGATGCAGAGGGCAGAACCAAGCAGAAACAGGCCACATGGCGGAGATGAATGCTACTGTGTCCTTCTAACCAAATTCTAAGGCAAATTCCTCTGCATATTCGTCCTCTGCTTTTGCACGTGCCTCACATGTGGGTGGTGGTGTTCTGTCTCCAGCACTGTGTGGCAGTGACACCTCAGGGGCCGGAAGTGGAATGTCTGCCGCACTGTGTGGCACTGACACATCAGGGGCCGGATATGTGGATGGGGTGATAGCAGTAGCATGCATCAGTGCCAGGCCTTGTGGCAGCAATGCCATGAGGAGGGTCTTTAGGGCATTGAGGGACCCAGCTACCTCTCGCTGGTGTGCAGCCCTGGCAGCCTCTCTTTCCGCCTGCATCCGCTCCATGTTCTCCATGATCCTCTGCATGTGTACCAACTCCTGGGCGAGATCGCTGGAGGCACTCTGACTAGACAGTCGTTCTTGTCGCAGAGTCAGGACTCTAGCGATGTCTGCCATGGTGCTTTGGAGAGCATGGAGAGGACTGTGGGTGTCTGATATGGACTGTGAGGGGCCCTGATGGGACTTAGACACCCATGTATGGTGTCTAGTTTTGCTGCCATGCGGTCGAAACACACCTGCATCTGTTCTGCCCGCTTCTCCTGGCACCCCAACACACGGCGTTGGAAGGCCATGTGTTCGTCGTGGGGGTCCTGGGAGGCAGCCGTGGTGGTGGGTGCTGCCTGCTGTGTGTTCTGTGCAAGGGGTATGTTCACCTTATAACAGCTGGGCTCCCCTGCTCCTGGAAGTGGTCTGCGGAGGCTCTCCACGAGCTGTTGGAGGGCATCGGAGTCAAAGGTGTGGTGGTCCTCTTCGTCATCAGACTGCATGACAGTGTACATTGTGACTGTTTGGGGGAGCTGCCTATTTGATGCGGGACAGTGGACATTCCTACAACATCACGGATGTGTGTTTGTACTTGTACATTGTCAACTTACATTTCCCTGGAATGCCAAATGTGATTGGCCAGTTTCTACAAACATGCAGCACCAGTTGTGTCCTCTGTTCTGTTGTGGACGTGTTGTGGTTTGTACCACATCGTTGTCAATGTTGATGTGCTCTGCATGTAATGTGTGTGTGCTGCATTTTGGGGGAGTCGCCCCTGCAGCTCTGATTTAGCTGCCCCTTTCCCCTTACATGCGGTGTGCCTCTGGCTTCTGTGCTTATACAGTGCTGAGATGTTGCATGCTTGGGTGCATTGGTCTTTTGGTGGGAGTTGGGTTCTTGGGCATGGTTTGTCCGCAGATGTGCTATGCTTAATTGTGCATGTGTGCCATTGTGCCTATCTCCCCCTGTGCCCCCAGTCCCTGGTCGTTACTCACCTTGTTGCTGTTGTGTCTGGTCATGTTGAGCAGTGTTCGGGCCCCCAACTACTGCCACCATCTCCCCACTGATGACTGTGGACACCATTTCCTCCATCTCGTCCAGCTCCTCCTGTGGCATTGGACTCCCACCTCCAGCCTGCATTGCTGCACGTTGTTTGCGAGTTTCTGCTTGGTTTTGCGTTTCACATCATTCCCGCGCCTCTTGACGTTTTCCATTGTCCTCTTCAGCACTCCGACTGCATTCACCTTGTCCACGATGGTCTGCCATATTCCATATTTAGTTGCCAGTGACACAGTGTATGTGATGAACAGTAGTTGATGGTGTTCCACCACCTCCGTAATTAGGAGCCTGTTTTCCTGCGGACTGAACCGCTTCTTCCTACTCTTCTTGTCCTTGCCCTTTCCTGACCGGGAGGTCCCAGGCTGGTCCTCCGGGGGGCTTGTGGGGTTCTGCTTGTCCTCTGCACTTGCTCTGGCTTCCTCCATTGTGCTTCGCTGTTTCTACTTTTATAGTGCATTTTCCCACATTACGTGTGGGAATTGCAGGCCTGTGGCTGGTTTTCACTGATTTTTGAATCGCGATTGGCGTCATCGCTACTATTTTTACGTTTGCTCTTCGCGGCATTGCGTTGATTTTAACGCGTTTCTTTGACACATTATCGTGAGACTATTGCATGGTACTGCTGTGTTGGGAATACCACGTTAACACGGCGTTATTTTCCCGCGATAGACTGCGTTGTGAAGAGTTGTGTTAAGCTAATTTTTCGGTAGTTATCACACGTTCTTGAGAATATACCCCTTAGTCTGGAACGAGTGTTAATATCATGCTCTTGCATTGATTTGTAAAGTCTGTGGGAAGGAGAACAATTTTGTGACGGTTTGCAAAACAAAGGAAAAGGTATGCAAGTCACGGTGCAAAGAAAAATGGATGCCAGCACGTTCCAGAAGCAACGTTCAATGCAAACCCACAAGGCTAAGCAGCAACATCAGTTAAGACAAATTGACTCTGAATGAAGTCGATCATCCTCTAAGTCATTGTCAAACAGTCCTTCAGTACCAGCATCAAGCGAAAGTAATGAAAATGATTGTGCCATGTCGATGTTTACAACAAAAAAGGATGTGCATTTTGGTTTGTCCACTTGTGAAGAAAAGTACATGCTAATGAAAGAACAACATGCCAAAGCACTAAAGTCATTCACACATTGTCCAAAGATTACACTGAAAATACATGGTTGTTCAATACCTTTCATTATCAACCGTGGGGCATCGGTAATCATTATGACTGATGAGAAATACAATTAATTATCTCCATTGTTGCAACTTACGCTATCAAAAACAGAAGTGTATTCAGGGATGCATGAATGCCCATAAAAATTCAGGGTTCATTTGTAGTGATAATGAAACACAAGAAAGCGCAGGTGCAAGCACCCATTCATGTGCTTCAAGACACAGCGTCAAGTGCCTGTCTACTCACTTTCAGCACAGCTGCTGATATGGGTCGGATTTCTGTGAATTACAATTTGAATGCTCACCATGAAATAGTTAATCTGTTCCCTTCGTCATTTCGTGGTATGGGAAAGCTTAAGATTATGAAAGTAAAGTTGTACATTAAGGAGGATGTTGTTACTGTTGCTCACAAACATAGATACATTGCTTTTCATTTGCAAGAAGCTGATGAAAAATAACTTGAATCGTTAATTAAGTATGATATTATTGAGTGTTCTACTAATCCAACTCCATGGGTTTCTCCCATAGTAGTAGTGCCTAAAGAGGACAGTGATGGAGCTGTATATGTGTTGACATGTGTCAGGCAAACAAGGCAATTGAATAAGAACGGCATCCAGGTCCATACATTGCTAACATGATAACACAATTAAATGGTGGGAAGGTATTCTCTCACCCTTGTTTTAAATAAAGGTTTTCATCAGTTTTTAACTCCAAGAACATTGCAGGTACATTACAACCTTTTCTACACATGTTGGTCTGTTTTGATACAAAAGACTATGTTTTGGTGTGCTATCCACTGCATAACTGTTTCAAAGACGTAATTTGAAGCATCACACAGCTTGTCATACATGCTTTCATTTACAGCAAAACATATAGGATTTCAGAGCTACTCAAATGGAGTACAACAAAAGCTATTACACAAGTATGTCATTTACTTGCTGAAGCAGGTTTGACTTTGAATGCAGACAAGTGTGAATTCCATAGGACAATGGTAAAATGATTTGGTCATATCTTTTCTGATGGGGGTATGACACTAGATCTTGCTAAAGTACAAGCGTTGTCAAATAATGATCCTGCACAGGAAGTTTCTATGGTGCGTTCATTTCATTGCATGGCCAGTTACTGTTCCAGATACATACAAGACTTTGTCACTGTAAGTGCTTGATTGAGAGACTTGATGAAAAAGAATGTTTTATTTCAGTGGTCACATGAATGTGAGATAGGTTTTAAGAAAATCCATTGAGAATGTTACTGAAATGACATATTTCAATCTGAAGCTGCATACAGAGGTTGTTGTTGACACTACCCCAGTCGGGTTAGCAGCTATCCTTGCACAGCACAGCAGACACCTGAAAGCTAGAAGGCATATTGTGTCATATGTAGGTAGAGGTTTGTCCCAAACAGAACATGCATAATCACAACCTGAAAAAGAAAGCATAGCCATGGAATGGGTTAGTGAACATTTCCATGCATTCCTGTATGGAAAACCATTTATGATGGTAACTGATCTTCAAGCATTACTGACTTTTTTTAGCAATCCAAATGCCTAAATTCCTCCTGTCTTTGAAAGATGGGAATACGGTTACAAGAGTATAATTGTTGATCGTCCAGGGAAGGATCAGATCCCTGCTAACTACCTTACCAGAGTACCTATACAAGGTAATGGTACTCCTTGGAAGATGGCTGAAATCTATATTAACTTCATAGTTCAATCACACTCACCAGCTGCCATTTCGTTAGCCCAGATTATCACTGTGACGAGCGACAATAGTGACATGTTAAAGTTGAAGGATATAATTGCACATCAGTTATGGAACCAACACACTATACAACTCACCAGTGATGGAGAATATCAAAAATACAAAAATGTCCATAACTCAGGAAGGATTTATTCAACGAGGGTCGAGAATTCTGATTCTGGAGAGTCTACAACGGAAAATAATTGAAGTGACTCAGGAATTACATTGTGGAATCGTTGCCACAAAACGAGTTCTCCGAGACTGAGTATGGTATCCTTATATTGATGACAGTGGGACACTTTGTTGGGCTAGAGGGAAGCTGCAAATCCCACCTGTGACGCTGCCACCTTTTCTGCCTTCTTCTGCCTTCTCCTGCATTGCCTGCCTTTAACATCGCCACTGTCACTGGGGTGGGTCCTGGTCCCCCGGCTCGATGTGCTTCCTGGCAGGGTGCGGCCCTACGCACCTGACGCCTTAAAGGCACGGCAACATTCCCACAGCGCGGGACGCTTAGTTGGACTAGAGGGAAGCTGCAAAACCCACCTGTGATGCTGCCCCCTTCGTCTGCCTTCTCCTGCCTGCCTGTAACAGTGCTGCCATCGCTGGGGTGGGACCTGGTTCCCCGGCTGGATGCGCTTTCCAGCAGGGGGTGAGACTACACACCTGACACCTTAAAGGCGCGGCAACACTCTGCAGCATGGGTCACAGTTGGGCTAGAGGGAAGCTGCAAAACCCACCTGTGTCGCTGCCCCCTTCTTCTGCCTTCAACTGCCTGCCTGTAACAGTGCTGCCATCACTGGGGTGGGACCTGGTCCCCCGTCTGAACGCGCTTCCCAACAGGGGTTGAGACTACACACCTGACACCTTGAGGGGCGGCAACACTCTGCAGCACGGGACACTTTGTTGGGCAAGAGGGAAGCTGAAAAACCCACCTGAGACGCTGCCCCCTTCCTCTACCTTCTCCTGAAACATCGCTGCCATCGCTGGGGTGGGGCCTGGTCCCCCGGCTCAACAGGCTGTCCGGCAGGGGCTAAATGCCTGACACCTTAAAGGTGGAGCGACACTCCCGCAGCGCTGGATGTGTGCGGGCCCTGCCCGGGCACAGCCCAGGCCAAGGTTGGGCCTGTCTGCACCCGTCAGCGGCCAGTAGAGGCTGGGCCGACCCTCTAAATTATTAATAACAAGAACTGTGGAAGCAAGGTAAGAGTGATTATAACTGCCTTACAATAGCTTACCCATTCACTTGTCCCATCATTTGTGGTTCTTATCTCTGTTCTCAATTATGGGAAAACATAAACTCGCAGCTGTTTCATCAGGCAGCAAATACAAAAATGCAAGACTAAGCGCCCCTATAACAAATTAGTTAAACAGCGCTATGGGATTAATTAGTAGCAAGATTGTTAATGTCGAGGAGGGCTTAGCAGCTACAAAGACAGAACTAACTGCAGTGGCAGTAGAAACTATATTGGACACAATAGCACTAGAGACAGATTTGAACACCAATCCCCAGCTAATGGGTATAACGGCCTTAACGCCACCAGTTTAGTGCCTTGTGTATCAACCATACCACTGGAAATATCAGTCCTAAAAGAGAGTACAGACTCAAGGACTCCCTTAGCAAACAAAAGGAAACAACCATCGAAGGTAAAAACAAAAGAACCTCATAACCAGTCACAGTTATTGCCTAGGAAACAGAGTGAGGGCCTAGTGGGTACCTCAAGTATTGATTATTACCACAACCTAGAAGTTTTTATTAAAAAAATGACATGGGAAAATTGAATCAATTGAAAGGAACATACTGTCTGAAATTATAAAAATTAAGAGTGATGTGGCCCAGGTTTCAAAATGAATTACTGAATTAATACAAACAGAGAAACGCCCCAGTGTAACCAAATTGAATGCTATAACTGGCAGGATAGTTACAGAACACAACCAACAAATTACTCCAAATTACACTTTACTAGGCCCATCGCGACCAACAGTGGTGGGTCGAGGAACAAATACTATGGAGACTATGGCCAAGAATAATAATAGGCACACTGTGTTGCACTTTGGTCCGTCAACCCCTTGTGAGACAAAAATCACAATAACCAAAAACAAAAATGTGGATAAATCCCAACCCACCTTTCCACCCCAAAGAAACCATCAGAGATCCCTACATTTAAAACACGAGGCAAAACCGTATACTATCATTCTTAAAAATGTGGATGGAACCAAAGAGGATTGGGGAGATTTGAAAAAAAAGGCTGTGTATTGGTTTATTAAACACTGCCATTATAACTCAAACACCCTTGCTCAAAACATCATTATGGTAAGAAGAGTATCTTGGGTGGGGAAATTACAAAAATCCTGTGAAGGGGACTGTGTTGTTGTTTCTTTTCGATATCCAAAGATGGTTAGAGCTTTGTTTGAAGAGCTATGTAGTAGAGGGGCAATGTCATCAAAGCCTCAGAACGATACCATTACTGCAGTTCCCTTAGGGTTCTTCTACAAACCAGGTATGGAGCACTGTATCCACCCCGTAAATAGATCAATAACAGAGGAAAGATATACAACACTTACATTGTCCAATAGATTTTTACCCCTTAGAAGATGCAGCGACCTAGATTGACGAACACAATTCTTGCCCTATCATTACAACTAACCAAGTATTACATTCAACCAACAACTTGAAATCTAAGAACCTTATGCTGGTAACATGGAACATTGTGGGTATTAATAAGAAACTGAACGACAATGCATGGCTTGAACTATTAAGTAATTGCCAAATCATCTGCATGCAAGAAACCTGGCACACGGAACCCTTCCATATTGATGGCTTCTCAACAGTTGATACGCAAGCAATTCCCTCCCGAAATGGGAGGGCTTAAGGGGGCTTAGCAGTTCTAGTTTCCGTTACATGCTCATTAATCCTTAAGAAAGTCTATACTGACTTCCCTCTTTTTTCATTTTTGTGGTTCCTGTCTTTTGATAATCAATGTCTTGTAATAATCAATTTTTATAATAATGTATTTGACAACACCAGAAATCAAGTTTTACTGGCACTTGAGAAGGAGCTTGTTTCATTTGAAAAACATATTAGAAGTGATTTCTTTTTGATCTGGGTTGGGGATTTTAATAGTTAGAAATGTGGTAGCCTGGAAGAGAAATATTGTGGATACAGGAATAAGTTTGGGCAAAGTTATTCTCATTTCCCACATAACCCGTATGACGTATCTATCAATGGGGCAATGCATAAATATAATTTAGAACTACTTCATCACTCAGCCCCGGAGGGACAACCTCAGCTACCAAATTATGAAGGTCATAGACAGTGTTCAATCATTGATCATATATCAATCGTTGCTTTTGGATGAGATCAGATAGAGAAAATGGAGGTGATAGAAAGCTGCTTTAGTGACCATCATCTGCTATTTTTAACTGTGGGACTTAACGAGACTTCTCAGGAAGGGCCCTGCTTAGCCCCCTTTATATCAACGCAAGGAGAAAATGGTATTCCTATCAAATGGTCTGGAGTAAATCCTAACAGATTTGTGGATAGAGTAATATATGACTGCAAACACGATATCGAGACCTGTAATAAGGGGGACTCTACTGACTATCAGATTATTGGACCTTTTTGTAATATCACCTCTGTAATCTCTGGGGGATTGAAAATTAAGAATAAGAAGAAAGGCCAGAAAAAAGCTAGTTGGTTTGATTGCAAATGCACTAAGGCTAACCAATCCTTAAAAAAATGCTTTAAAAGTTAGGTCTAGAGATAGCAAACTCATTAAAATACAGAGGATGATATATTGACAGACCCTTACAAAAAGGAAAAGGGAGATTCAAGATCATGCATTGTAAAAACTTACTCAGGCTGCAAACACAAAGGACACCCCATTATTTTGGAAGAGGATTAAACATTGTTATTTTAAAGATTACTCCATAGTAAAAATTGAGAGCTTGTTGCAGCCCCCAGAGTAGATAAGTTATTTTGGACAGGTTTTTAATGCAGAAAATGAAACCCCTATATTGGTAGAAAATAGTGTCCATAATACTACCCTAGCACCATTAGAAAATAAAGATTTTTATAACTCTTGATTTCCCAAATCTGGCCCCTATTACCCTGGAAGAAGTCACATTGGCTCTAGAAAGATGTGCAAATGGAAAGGCACCAGGTCCCGATGGGGTTCCAATAGATATTTTTAAAACCGATACGGATCTTTGGGCCCCATTTTTACAATTTAACACCATAGAGGGTGGCCTGGTGCCAAGAACGTGGACTGAAGGTATTATTGTCCCAATTTTTAATAAGGGCGGTAGAAGTGATGCCAAATGCTATCTCCCGATTTACCTCCTCGACACAATGGGCAGAATTCTTAAGGAGAGGTTGGAAATATGGGCAGATGAAAATAAAATCATCACTGAATCACATTATGGATTTAGAAGAAAGATAGGGACAATTGAACAGTGCATTAATCTGCACCTAATAATCAGCAAATACGCAATTGTAAAAAAGGGCCACTTACGTCTTTGTTTTGTTGACCTCACTAGTGCTTTCGACCTAGTAAACCATGCAAAGCTATGGAAAACTTTGACTTAAATTGGTGCACCGAATGACATTATGGTATACCTTTCACAAATATATTGCCGATTGTGTACAAGAGTTCAATATGGGACTGAAGGAGAGTGCACTAATAGATTCAAGGTAACACGGGGAATCAGGCAGGGATTCATCCTTGCTCCACTCCTTTTTTCCTATACATAAATGCAGTAGACAAAGATTTGCAAAAGTTAAATGCTGATGTCCCTAGAGTAGGTAAAGGTGCTGTCCCCACTCTGCTCTCTGTGGAAGACGCAGTTCTTTTATCCAGAACCGCAAATGGGCTCCAGTCTTTAATCGAGAAATTTGCAGAATACCTGCAGGAAAAGCATTTAAAACTCTACTTAAAAAAGACATTTACGATGGTGTGTGGGAATGGAAAAGTAAAAACTAGGGCCCATCATGTTAATAGCGTCCCAACTGCAGCAACAAATTCATTTGTATATTTAGGACTAGTATTTTACAGCAAATTAACACTGGGGAGCTCACATTGAATATTGTAAATTAAAATTCACTCGGCTAATAGAGGCAATCTTCAGATTTTCAAAAAAATTGGGATATAAACCCATTAGGGAAAGGATGACACTATAGGAGTGCAAGTGTCTCACTGGAACTTGCTATGGCGCTGCGGTCTGGGGAGCGGCTATTTATTCTACCCTCCAGACTCAAGAAAACATCTTTCTATGAAGATTGTTACCCTTCCCCAATATCATTCACAATGAGTTGGATGCCTCTTATAATAATGATTTTATTAGTATAGTAAGTTTAAATGCCTGGTATGAGATCTGGAGTAAGGAGGGTACAAAATTTACTCAGGCGATTATTAAGGACTGCCTCGCACTTGACCATGGAAAAAGAATCCCATGGCTGATGTATATAAATTATCTTTTAAATGAATGTGCCGAAAATATTGATTTAAATAATCCCTTCCAAATGCTTGAGTATAATAAAAAGGACCTAAAAACCGGTCTCATAGAATCACGGAGTTAGCTAAGGGAAGTTGAGGGTAACTCGAAACAATAGACTAAGGCATACTGCGATAGGACTTTCGGGTTAGGGAAACAATGCTATTCAACCCAGGTCACGAATATAAAACAAGACTGAGAATAGGAATAGCCCATCTTTTAACAGCGTTTCCCACGATAGGCAAGTGGAGACGAAATCACCCGAAGTTTCCCTTAGTGTCCCTGTGATGGAAAATCAGATTAGACAAATTAGCATTTTATTTTATTCTGTGATTTTTATAGCGATATTAGGAAGAGTTTTTTACGACCATTGTTTTTAAAGGAGAGACTGTTTACATATAAAATTGCCTTTGAGTATATTTTTAATTTAGTAAACAACAGACTTTGTAAAGCAGTGGTGGTTTCTAGTCAGAAGGCAATTAGATTAAGGGAAAATAATTCACATCTTGAGGCCCTTGTATATGAAGAAGATAGGTTGCACACTGATAAATGATGTTCAGGGTCGTATTCCTGCTCTCGATTGTATAGTTTGCACGTGGCACTTTATGTATGATGTCTTTTTACAGTGTTGGAACTTTCTAAACTTTAATGCACTTTACTGTATACCTTGTGATAAAATGCGAAGATGTTATTACTTTTAGGATGCTTTTATGGTTGTACTTTTTTAACCAAATAAATCCTGATTTGACTTGATTGAGTTGAAAAGGAATTAAAGGCCAGTCATCTATGCAACTGCCTGTCTACAAAAACAACTCATGACACCATGAACATGTCGAAACTCCCAAAGCATGCAGGGGTGAGAATATCTGTTCACTCGACATCACCTGCTGGTGATTATTGATGAATACTTGCAATTTCAATTAATTGAAGATCTTTTATCTACTACTCATGAATGAGTCACTTGAAAGACTAGATGGCATCTTTATGACATGGGGTGTTCCAGCCATAGTGAGGTCTGACAATGGCCCACCTTTCAACAGTCGAGATTCTAAAGAAACCTTGGTGCAGTTGAATATAAAGCATCAGAAGAGCACACCTATGTGGCCGCAGGCCAATCGACTTGTTGAGCGTTTTATGAGTACGCTAAAGAAAGCACTCTTGAGAATCTTTATTTGAAAATGATGTTGAATTCTACTTTGAGAGCATATCGTTCAGTAGCCTACTCGACCACAGGTGAAAGTCCTGCAACATTGATGTTCAGGAGCGCCATGGACACCAAGTTACCACAATAGACCAATCAGAAGACCGAGAAAGCAACTCTTAAGAAAGACTTGATTAAAATAAAAAAGATGAAAGGGTATGCTGACAAAGGACAACATGAAAAAAAACTTTGGGGCATATTAGCAAGACCGGCGATAAAATTATCGCCGTTTTAGCGGCAGGAAACTGCTGCTAAAACGGCGATAATGGGCTTGCTAATATGCGTTATAGAATTCCATTAGAAGCCCAGGTTAGATGTCCTGCACATCTAACCTGGGCTTCTATTGGAATTCTATAACGCATATTAGCAAGCCCATTATCGCTGTTTTAGCGGCAGTTTCCTGCCGCTAAAATGGCGATAATTTTATCGTCGGTCTTGCTAATATGCCCCATTGTCTTTAAGGAATAAGATCCAGTGCTTGCATGACAAATGCAGAGAAGAAAATCTGATGCTCCATTTGGTGCAGAACCTTTTCAAGTGTTGCCTACCAATGGACATATGGTAAATGCCCAGTGCCCTAGGAAACCTATTACCAGAGACTTCTCCTTTTTGACAGTTAACTAACCGTTCATCAGATCTAACTGTCGAAGGAGAGACTGGGTCTCAAACCTCAGTGTCTGCTGTTGCCTCTACATTGTTGATATAGATCCTGGACAGTGGTGGTGACGGTTCCCAGTTTCCAAGAACAAGATGAGGTCAAACAATTTAAGCATCAAAAAGATTGTAGAAGAAGATGCAGTGTCTTGTGAGTTAGAAATGAGGAAACCCTTTTGGCTCCTGATGGACTCCTTAGAACTGTGATGTAAGTGTTAGAGCTGAATTCAATGAAGGCTGGTTTACAATGTTGAGTATGCAGTTACACGCAGACAAATAAAGACGTGTAACACTAAGCTCCATGTGTGGCGTAGTAATTGTGAGGGTATCCAGGCTTGGGAGGACGCTACTACTGTGAGACATCTAAAGCAGATATCAATCTTTATAGGAGGTTAAGGAGGTTTGAGGGATGTCAAAGAAAACACAAACTCTGCCACAAACGAGACAGTGATGGTGGAGAATGATGATGTTTTCTGTTAAGAGGATCAGCCATCTTCACTCAATTGCCTGCACACTTAATCCTATAAAAAGAACAAACATTACTTGAGGAAATTCATCTGCCAAAGATCACATTGGAGATGCGTCTCAAGAGGGAAGGGGTGAAAAGGGACCCTTCAGACACTCTAAATCCCTTACTGTATAATCTAGATAGAAGTGTCTCAGGTTCAATAGAACATGTGTCTCCGAAGCATATATGGATGAGAAGGTCTCAGTAAGATATATGTAGACAATCCTGTTTTAAGTTTAAACTAAAAACTGATAAAAAGAAATTCAAACGAAAATACCCTTCATCACAGTGAACCTATATAGATCAAGATCATATCTTGCAGGTAGTTAGCACCATGGGCCTCTGGCAGGTGTAAAACATCCACGTGAATATATACCCAGACAACACAGTGGCAGTGCAGTCCCAACATGGCTCCTTTTTGCCTGTTAAAAACCAGCCTTGAAAAATGGGACTGCATTACTCTCTGTTGTTGTCTGTCAAACTGGAGATCGGGCACAACCCACTTCTTCATATCCCCGGCTGGGGCTGGAGACAAAAGGGGTCTCATCACCACCATGAGAGAAGATGGACACCACAGGGGAAAAGAAAGAGGGCTCCTCATGGACAGTGCTGCAGCAGCCCACCTGAGGCCGTCTGTCAGCAGAGCAGGCTACAAGGGATGAAGCTGTGTTCAAACTGGAATCTCACCACAGTTACACTGCTGGTACCCCTGCCTGCTTCACATCTTCCCTGGAAGGAGACCAGGAAAGGGTCTTGGTGGACATTCTTCCTGAACTGCGTGCTGGCCCTGCCCTGACTCAAAAACTGCTGAGTTGGTTATCTGATTGCTGACTCTGCATTTCCTCTTGTTGTGCACCTATTGGGGCTGCTCCTGCCATGCTCTGCCATTGTGGGAGTCCCCCCTGTTCACGGTGTGGTGTGCGTGGGCCCTATTGCCACTGTTCTTACTCCATCTGAGCTCACCACCCCCACAACCTTGGTGGACTTGGTTTGATATGTGCTGTATGGAGTGTTGTTTTTGGTCAGGGGATTGTTATTTTTTTGACCTAGGGATGGATTAACTAGCAAAGGTAGTGGGATGTATTATCCTGAACCAATTACATAACTGGGCAGAGTCCAATAGTTATGGTTTGTGTTCTTGTTATGTGTTTTTCTTATTCTTTCTCTTCTATATGCAGTCAATTTTGGGAGGGCCGTGTGCGGGGGTAGGGATGTATGGCAGAGGGGCGGGACTGGGGACTGATTCGGGGTAAGGGAGTGACTCATCATTCAGCAAGCATTAGCTGACATGGCAGACTCTTCTCCCGTTTATAATTTTTGGCTTTGTAATTTAAGGGGATTAGGAACATCTAGGCGGCACCACCACGTATACTCTTATCTTAGGTGCGGACACATACCCGTGGCCTAACTCCACTGGAGGGGTCAGTTAGTGTGCATTACTTATTCAGCATATGACAGAGGGGTATTAATATGGACAGCACCTGCTTTCCTCCTCCAGGTTGTGTGCCAGAAAGTGGACCCAGATGGGCGCTCTGCGGTGATCAAAGGCAATCTGGAATGGGCCCCAATTTCTTTGGAGCCGCTGTACATGCCCAATTTTGGTCAACCAAGCTTCTTTGACTCTCTCCCCCCATTATGCTACTGCATGACCTGCAGACTTCGAGCCCTTGGGGGGGATTCAATTGTGTCCTTAACAGCAACCCGGACCAATCCATGCCCCCACTACAGGGAGCGCAAGTGTGTAGGGATGCCCTCTCACTGGCCTCACAGAGGCTTACGATATATTAGGTGCCTAATACACCCTCTTGAGTATGAATATTCTTAATTTTCACCAATCCATCAGCTCTACATGAGAATTGACCTCCTCCTGGGTAAGCCTGGATTACTCCCCTATAATTGGACGGTGGAATATCTGGGTCAAAGACTGTCAGATCATTGACTCCTTCTGGTCATCTTGAAATGCGGTAGGCGTCGGACTCCCATTCCCACGTGGTTCTTGCCTGCCCATGTGCTACAGGATACGGTTTTTGGAAGTTAGTCAGCACACAAGTGATAAAGTACTTTGAGCACAATAAGGGGTTGGCTTCGAGCGCAGAGGTGGATTGGGACAACTTTAAGGTTTCCAAATATCCGAACTCGCTGAAACCTGTTGGAACCAGCAGAGTATTTAAACCTCCGCCCAGCTCCACTCATTCTACGACGGAGCTCCATGGCAGCTGAAGCAGGTACCGGGAAGGGTCCTAGACTTTTATGAAGTATGTGGGAACATCCTTAGGGAGGTATGCTTTAACACTGCCTCTCCACCCCGCTGCTGGCATTCTCTCACAGCCAAGCATGCGGGTAAATTTTAAATTGCTTTTGTCTCCTCTTTTAATTTTTGTCCCAACGAGTGTGACTACAGGTCGGGGCCCCACATGGAACTCATGGGGCACTTTTCGGATATTGTCTGAGTAAGATACTTTGCTTTTTTCGCTTTTCGTTTTCAAGTTACACGATACACCACGTTATGCACATCTTGGTTACCACTCAGTACCCCATAAATTACCAGGCGTCTATAATAACTAATTATGCCACACCCCGTCCTCACTGTGCCTTTGACCACATAAGAGCACAGACACTCTGCTCCTGATACAACTATACCAGTATGTTAAATGTTTCTCTGTATGTCTGTTTGTCTTTTCCTTCCCCACAGGAAAGCGCCACTAGAGGAATTTCTCCTCCACCACATATCACACCTTAGCGTGTGCGTCACATATATGGTCTTTTAATGACATGTTTTTAGACCACTCACTTTGCACTACACATAGGTTCTGAAGAAAGACATACCACTAAGAGGGCATGGCTGAAACATGTTGACCTACTAGGATATTGGAGTTACCTTAAGATCTCCTTAAATATCCGACTCTCGCTTTTATTAACTGTCAAGGACCCACTCATTAAAATAGTCATTTTTTTTATCCCAGGGACCCTTAGGACAGCTTTTAACATTCACTCACTTCCTTTCACTGCACTCTCATGGCACAATACCAGCTCCGCTGTATCCAGGTGTCGTAGCACACCCAAGGTGCATTTGGTGCCTTGGGTGGGGCCCGATGATGAAGCATGTCACCAACTAGGTTGGTGAGTGAGGACCTTACTATAAACATAATGTTTTTCCTTTCCAAAACAAACATACGCTAAGAGCACCGACTCCAGAGCTAGTTCTCTTTGATAATACATATATACTAGGTGAAGTGAACTGGCTCCAGTACCTTTCCTCCCTCTCCTTATGATCCTTATTCCGACTTTAAGGTAGTCATGAGAGACCTTTGTATAATAGCTAATTATGGTGTCAGACTGTCATTACATCGCGAGCTGACAGCCCTGGAGGCAAAGATCCACACAGCAGAGACTCGTTCCTGATGAGGGGGTGATCATAGAGAGGAACTTGCTGGTCTCTGCATGGACTATAGGATTCTAAAGGATAGGCTGGGTCGGTTGGAGTATGGGGAGTACACACTGACGAAGCACGCAGAAGGCAATAAGGTGGGTGGATGCTGGTATGGTGGTTGCACTCCAAAATCAAAAGGCCTATTCAGTCACAAGCAGGTGAAGTACTACTATCGCAGCTGGCCATTAATTTTGCCTTATTTGCTTATTATAGGGCCCTCTACTGGGAAGCATATTTGGATACCCTTCCAACCCCCGCCTGGATCCTCTCTATCTTCAGACATTGAATGCTCCTCAAATGATTGGGGAAGTCCAAATGGCTCTAGACCAGATGGTGTGTAACAAAACCCCAGGGATGTAAGAGTTTTATTCAACATACTGGGCCATGTTTGCCTCACGGTTGTTGTCCTTTTTTCATGCAGCAAAGAGAGCAGCCACCCTTCCTCCATCAATGAGAGAGGCGGTAGTCCTACTGAAGCCCAACACGGCTCAGTTAGCAGTCCACTCCTACAGGCTATGCTGCCACTTCCCCTTCTTATTTACTATGGACCTGGAGCCTCTGGCTTGCCATTTAGGGGAGAGGGGCCCACAGCCAATTTGAAGTGCTGGAAGGAAACGGGTTGAACTGCAGAGATTGGTTGCCCCCCTGGATATAGGCGGCCTAGGGGCATCTGATTATGAACTAGTTGAAGCCATTCTACATAGAACTAGGCCCATTATTGTATCCTCGCATGTATAAAACCACTTCCACCAAGTTATTTTTTTTAAACTGCAAATAAAATTGAGGACCCATGATTTCTGGTACAATCTAATTTTGGAGGCCGCCATAAATCTTTTTATCCCATCCTGACCCACAACCACTTTGATAGTCTGGCAATGTTTGGTGGAGAAGACGGACTGATTGTGGAGCTCCCAAGAGACCTTAATCCCAAGGGAGATGGGTCACTTCATCTGTTGGGTCCCACCACATTCGGATGATGACATATGTCCAACCACTTCGGCAATGAATCCACTCTCAAACAATATAGCTGTATCTCTAAAACCATCCAATGGCTCTACTGAACAAGCCACACTCAATACTTTAGGGATTTTGTTCTGGAAAGTGGTGAGTCTTCATAAAAAAATCAATAACCCAGAATGGTCAGATTTTATACCAGACTTCCAAATCCTTTGCCTACAGGAGACTTGACTTGTGAATACTATGAATGTCAATGGCTATAAAACATACAGAGTACCAGCTCTTCCATCTAGCTCTTGCATACCAAAGGAGGGCTGTGTATTTACATCTACAATTATGTGTTGCTTCCTAAAATAACCATGGTGGTCCACGAACTGCATTATCAGATTATTGTCAGTGAAGTTTCATCATCTATCTTATTAGTGGTGATTCATTTTTACGACAATAGTATGATGTCCGCTATAACAACTTTTCTCCTGAGGCAAGACAATGATCCGGAGTTTATATGCAAAGGTATTTAAAAGGAACTGATTATATTGTGAGGCAGAGACTTTAATATACATTTGTGTTAGAAGCCCTCTAAAAGGATATATGGTCTGACAAATACTGATAGTTCTGCCCAAGCTAATTTTCCACACAATTGCTATAGAGACAGACTGAATGACATGTTGTTCAAATATGATTTTATGTTTGTCAATGAAATATGTTTTCCATATGTTCCATTTAAATGTACCTTCAATGGCAGTGGTGATCATAGTGTGACAGACTGTGTTATTTTCAAATGGCTTCTCTGCCAGGGCCTCTAACTTTATCACTCATAATATGTGAGTAAAAGCCACTTTCCCCATATCATTGACAATATTGAGATAACGACCCTAAACAAAAAATCTCTGCGATGGACATAAGTTGAGCCTGATAGCTTTCTAGAAATGTTAATGAACACACATAAACAGACATGTTTGGCTGACTCTGTTGATTCAAGCAAAGTTATTGAGGTCACCAGAGGGATTAAGGGGGCCCTACTTGTCTCTAAGAGGTGTACAACATGTGTGAAAAAGGAGTTGCTTGACTCTGCTTGTTCTAAAGTTCCTAAGAGATTAAAAAAGCCATCCACAAATCTCCTAGATGCAGGCAAGAGTTTCAGGCTTGTAGACTGGACTATAAGATAGCTGTGAACCAGAGGAAGAAGGGCCTGAGAGATGAATCCTGGGAGTCCCTGCATGAAGTGAGTCTCTCAATGATAATACTGCATTTTGGCATGTAATTGACTTCCCATTTTTGAGTGAAGAGGAGCACGCCAGGCTGGGGGTTGTGATCACGGAAGCAGACTGGGCTGCTCACTTCTTTAATAGCTACTCAAAACCAGCTGAGGGATCTGCTGTATTATGTAAATCTGCTGCTGACGTCTCTGTTGACGCTTCGTTTTTCCACACAACTAGGAGGTCACTAGGGCTTTAAATGTGAATAAAGGGGGGGAAAGCACCAGGTCCAGTTGGCATCCCTGTAAACCTTTTTAAAGCTAACATTCCATTGTGGGGTCTTGAATTGACCCTGGTCTTAGGTGCATGCTGTAGTGTAAGCTTCCTGTAAACCTGATCAGAGTCAAACAATGTCCCCATTAATAAGAAAGGTGATCGCCTTAACCCTCCAACCTACCAACTGATCTCCCTATTAGATTAACTAGTAAAGCTAGTGGGATCTATAATCCTGAACCAATTACATAACTGGGCAGAATCCAATGAAATCCTTTCAGACCTACAATATGGTTTTGGTCTGGACTTGGGACGATTGAACGTGATTAAATATCAGTCTTCTGATTGGGAAATATACTAAGATCATTGAGATTCTAGCTTTTGTAGATTTAGCCTCTGCATTTGATTTTGTTAGCCCTGACAAGCTGTGGTCCATAAAGTTAAAACTCGGGGTAGAGACATATATAGTCCAGTTCCTTTGAGTGCTTTATTCAGAAAACAGGGCGATGGTTCAGTATGGTGTCAAGGGAGAGTGCACCGAGCCATTCAGCATAGAAAGAGGGGTGAGGCAGGGTTGTGTACTTGAACCCTTCTTATTTATGCCATATATAAATAGTTTAGGAAATGAGCTAGTTAAGAAATGCAGGGATCTTCCTCGATTTTGGCCATCATCCAATCCCAGCCCTCCTCTGTGCATACAACGATATATTTATGGCCTGGCCCCCCCTGGGATTGCGGACCCTGCTCACTAATGTTGTCATCTACATGCAGGAGGTTAATAGTTAACCAAAGCAAAACATTCATCATAAAATATGGGAGAAGGTCTATGAAGTGCTGTGATTTAATGGCAGAAAGATTCGTTTCACAGCTACTTTTTCATATCTGGGTATCCTATTGAACAAGGAGGGCTCAAGGGTTCACACTATTAACACTAGCAAGCTTCATTTCATGAAAACTACTATAACCTTGTTCAACTTTGCACGAAACTTGGCAAGAACTCCTCTAATGAGATGCTATCTATATATAAGGCTAAATATCTGTCCCTGCCTCTTGCGGGGCAGGTGTGTGGGAGCATACTAACTGTGAATTCATGCAAATGGTGGAAAACATGTTTTTGAAGCACCTCCTTGCTGTACCCAATGGTTGTTCCTCCTTTGTATGTCATGCTGAATTGGGGTTACTCTTACTAACAGACATAATTAAGACCTAGCCTAGTCTGCTCTGGCAGAAAATGTTGACATCTCAGCACACCCGTCTTAACCCCTTCGCTGCGGCGGAAATTCCGCCGCAGCGCTGGAGGGTGCGGGGGGGCAGCGCGGTGGCGCGGTGCTCATGACGGAGCCACTCCATCATGAGCCACGGTTGGGCTGTGCTCATGACGGAGTGGTTCCGTCATGACTCTGCCCACAGCGCTAATCGCCCGCACAGGCGGGGCATTAGCGCCGCGTGGGCGGCGCGGCCGCCAACGGCCACAACATGACGGAACCACTCCGTCATGAGCACGGAACGAGTTAATCATGCTATCATTAGGGACTGCCTCAATACTTGTTTTGCTCTTCATATCCCGTGCCTGAAATACATCAAACACCTTTCAGGTGATTTAGGGCATCCAGAACATTTTTATCATCCAGAATCCCTGGAAGGTATTACTAGAAAATAATTAAAAATAGAATGTCTGTCACTTCTTGAGGACCTCAGGCTGCCTGAATAACTGCTGAGGCTCAGCATATTGAAGAACCAAACAATGCTGGTTTTGGAAGACATACAGCCCTACCTTAAAGTAACACCAAATTTCAGGCATCGGTTTGTCCTTACCCATTTTAGGATGGATATATTTCACTGCCTTACCAGAATTTCCACCGCAAATGACTGGTCTCTGACTTTAGTAAATTGTCCATGTGACAATGCGTCAAACCAGAATACCAGAATCATATTGTGTTTTCCTAAAAATTTTATAATGCTCAGAAGAAGTGTTTATTGTACCATTGCTAGGGTCTCACAATTTTACACAATGCCGAACTGTGTATCTGTTTTTACAAACCTTACCCACTCTCCATATATGCTGTATCATTTTAGGCATCTTATGAATGTGATCAATTGTAGGAAGAGTTTATAATACCAGTTTCAATGTTTTAACATTTTTGTCTATATCTATATGTTAGCATGTGATGTGCCCAATATGATCCTTGTTTACACGCTTTTTATAAATATCTTATTTTTATGTAAAGATTTTAATGCATTGTGTTTTTCTTTTATGATTATAAAAAAATTAAATTAAATATGGCTTATTTGAATTTGACTATGGATTATATTATGCAGCTGCTCAGCCACAGTGGTCCATGCAATGGCTCAGGAGTAACCCCAGTCCTGAACGGATGTGTGTCCAACATGAATTAGGTGAACTGGAAATGTTGATTTGGCACATGATGCCAGGAGGCGGCATCATAGGACTGAGTTGCTTACTTAGGACAGCCAAACACTGCTGGGATCGGTATGTGACTCCTCTGCCATGCTCTGGCTCCATATGCTCCCACCTTGTTATTGTGGTTGCTACTGGTGTTCCGCACTGTAGCCAACAATCATAGTCATTATTGTGTGGACTAAGGCTCGTGTCAACATGCTGGTGGATCTCTACGACCATCAGCTATTGATGCCTTTTCCAGACATGTGATACTGATTTGAATTGCCTGATAGCTAATTCCTGTCATTTAATGCACTGTTAACAGCGATTGGGGTGACCTGGGGGTTGGATTGTACTGAACCACACAGGTCTTCAGTGCTATAAATGCTGCTGACACATGGTCCCAGCAGATGTGTGGTCACACGGCTCTTAGATGGTTTTCTCACCCCGCATCTGTCAGACCTATGTGGGTTGTGATAATTGTGGGCGCTGTCCATTGTGTGTGAGCTACTGGACAAACATTGGGATAAGACACTGGCACAGGTGAATAGCGTGTCTAAGAACTCCAAACAATTTAATTACATTCACCAGACGTACCTGATCCTGTCCCACTTGCACAACATATTGCCAGGTGTACCTTTAAATTGTCCCCACTGCCCATGTGATGAGGCAGACGTTTACCCTATGGTCTGGTCATGTCCGGAGGCTGCAAGGTTCTGGGGACAGGGCCACCCAGGAACTGACGGAAATCATGTGCAGTGCTGTACAATGTGGGCTACTCCCACAAACACCTAAGAATAAGTATGTTGTACGCTTTCTTGACTTAGCTTTTGTACTCGTGATGCACTGAATAGCAATGTCATGGAATTCAGCCAACGCACCATCATTGTCTCTATGGGTGAATAATCTCCTCAAATGTGATATAATTAGGCTTGCGACATGGAACACTCTTCCCACCATGAGAGCAACTCCACCACCCTTGGACACTTGAGATTCATAACTGGATGCTTGGCTTCTGAGGCCAATGCCTTGACATCTTCACACCTGTCACCCTGAGGGCTACCATGGAAATAACTTTTGTTTTCTTTATATTCTTACAAAGTCCTCCTTACTCTCTGATATAGTCATGAGGAGTGGGGGAAGGTACCATGGTCTTTAGACTACGTATTCTTTTGACAGGACACCCGATGACTCTGTTGCTTTACATAGTGCTTATGAGTGGGACAGAAATTGCATATGTACAGTTGGCTGCCTCTTGATGTACAACTATTGTATTCATATCAACTTTGTGATCTTGATTATTTAATTGCCTCATATTGCTGTGCCCTAGTTTAGGATGCAATGTTTGTAATTGCTGATTTTTTCTTTCTTCCGCTTTATATATAAAATTAATCAAGTTAATAAAGGATTACTTGGGAAACAAAGTCAGTATACACATATAAATAGTGATAACCACCTGCACACCCACAAACTAAATTGCCATTCAAGAAAGGAAAGTGAGAGAATTGGGGTCACTATTATTTCATCCTGAAGGGGTCAACACTAACCTTGTTATACAAGGTAGCAGCAAGTAAGATCGTCCTAAGATTATTATACTTGAGTTTTGCTGTTTAGGGATGTCAGTAAAGATTGCTTCTTCTTCCTTTTGTTTCCTCCAGTTTTGTGTTCTTGTATTCTAGGCACAGGGTTTAGAAGCATGCTTTAGGTCTATGTTATTTATTTTTTACACTGTAGAGAATCTGTGAATATCAAAATCACATTTGACATTTTAGCAGTGTTTCACTGATTGCTATGATCATTGGCTCATAAAACTCTTGGCCAGTATTTCCTATCACATTTTTCCAGAGACAGAGAATTAGTAAAACCATTTTATGCATCAGCCCCAGTTTCTAACAATTCAGGCTTGATAGCAGGCCAAATGCCAAACAACGAAGGCTTTAAACTTTGAATGTAAGATATAGTGACAGGCAGCAGCGGTCCGTGGAGGGAGTTCCGTGGGGCGGAAAGGCGGGGGAGGGGCAGGGTGGGGAGTACTAAACACCGGAACATGGATAATTGGAGGTAAGTAAACAATTAAATAAATAAAACGAATTTCGTAGCGCGCCCTGCATCACAAAATGCGGTGCAGCGCGCGCTACGAAATTCGTTTTATTTATTTAATTGTTTACTTACCTCCAATTATCCATATTCCGGTGTTTAGTACCCCCCACCCTGCCCCTCCCCCGCCCCGCCTTTCCGCCCCACGGAACTCCCTCCACAGACCGCTTCTGATGACAGGTACCTGTGAAAACAGCACTGTCACCATGCACATGCAACAGTGGTGAAAACATAATACAAGACTGTTGACATACCAACAAAATTCATATCTGAACATATACCATTGTTATGTGTGACACCTGCATCCCAACAGCACATTACTGCTTTTACTGCTGTGTTTTTGAGGCCATTGTTAGAATGTTTGCAGCAAATTTCCCAGAATATAATATGATACGTGTTAAAAGGTCAGGGCTGCCTTAAAGTGAGACATTTGCCATAAACACACTTGACAACTATGAATATAATCCGCTTAATGTAGTCAGGCAAAGAGTGCAGAAAAGCAGTGGTCAGTTTGCTTAGCAAATTAATGTTTTAAGTACCGTAAAACACAGGGCTACAAATTAGTCTGGTGTAATTCAAAGTTTTAAAGATTACACTAGGTACTATGCTGTTGGCAGGGTTCATCATCCCTACAATGTCATAATATTCAGTTCAAAATGTGTAGGTGGATAACCCCCAACGTTGTCCAGGAATTTGTTTTTTAAAACAGTTGCGTATAGCACTGACAGTGTGGGAGGTAATGAAATGTAAGATAGGGTAATAAGATGTGAATGTGAGTGAGAGTGCAATGCAGAACATATCTATGCTTACACAGTCTAAAATAAGTCCATTAGACACAATGTCAATGGGAAGACAATATATGCCCTACAGTACTTCTCCTTTAAATTAAATATGTGCCTTACAACAATCATTGCAAATACAACTGTTTTGGGGGTTAGGCAGCTGAATAAACACTGATAAGCACTGATTTTAAAAGGTTTGTAAAACTCTGAGATAACATGAGTGAAATCTACAAAAAATAAACACTGAAAACAGGGCAGCCTAGAAATATGCAAATATATGCAAGGTATAACATGATTGAAACAGACACTCGTTCATTCAGGTAGACTGGGAGCTTTGCAGTTCCGAAATATAAATTAGGCATGCACTATGCAAATTAAATCAGCTCTAGACACTTCTACGTTTGAGCAGGAACCAAAACCTGAACTTTACACAAATCCTACAACTAAAGTCCCAACTTAAGGGACCTGGACGCACTAAGGGGCATATTATCAAGCCAGGCGTTAAAATTATCGCCGCTTTAGCGGCAGAAAACTGCAGCTAAAACGGCGATAATGGGCATGATAATATGCTCTATGGAATTCCAATTGAAACCCATGTTAGATGTGAAGGACATTTAACATGTGCTTCAATTGGAATTCCATAGAGCATATTATCAAGCCCATTATCACCGTGTTAGCGGCAGTTGTCTGCCGCTAAAGCTGCGCTAATTTTATCACCTGGCTTGATAATATGCCCCGAAATGTTCTAGTGCTCAGATGATGCTCCTGAGGAGATGCACACAATGCCTCACAGACTATAATATTCAGTGCATAATAAGATCGGAGTCTTTGACCTATTCAAGGAAACATTTCTATAGAGAATGAATAAGCTAATCATACCCTTAAACAGAAGTACTCTAAAATACAGTTAAATACAAAAGTGTCAAAGTTTTAATATTTTTCATCCGCTCTCAGAATACGTCTCTCACCAAAATGCTCCACCTTACCTTGCTCCCCAATTCCACCTCCAAAACCTACCCACACAGAGAAAAATAATCTTTCATTATTAGTTGACATATAAAAAAGTGGTGCGAGCTAAACTTTTATGACATGAATTCAGACAGAGGGTACTGCAATGAACGACTTTTTTTGGCAGTAGACAGACACGCTTGCAGAGTAGGAGACGGTAGCTTTGCATCTCCTGAAAATTAATAAGCACATTTTCTTCTTTAGTTCACTCTGCAAACCGAATTTTCTGTAGAGTCATACACATATTTTATGAACAGTATACGTGAATAATCACACACAACTCACAATTCAATTCTTGCCCAAAACACGTAACATCCTAAACATGAGTGCTCAATCATATGAACACCTGCCTTATACTTATAATATAACAAACCAAGAAACATGGCTGTCTCCAAAGCAACACAAATCCCCTCAAATCCATTTTATGGAAATTAAAATTACCCAACACCCTTCTACATTTTGGCATGAAATCACATTGATTACCAAACAAAGATCATCCCAATTTTTTGGGCTCATGCTGCTGTTTTGTATTATTATTCTGTGTGATGGGGCTCAGCTAACCAGCCCCCAGTGTGTGTGCCCTGACCCCTAAAACATGTAAAAATTGGTTATACTCCAAATTGGCAAATCTAATGTACCTGTTATTCCGGGGTATATGGTGCAGAGTGTACACAGGGTAAGAGGAAATAACAAGGAGAAATAAACCTATTTCTCCTTGTTAAACCTCACTGGGGAATGCATAGCGTTTTACTCATTCCTAGGTTTGCAAGGCCTTGTAAATCTAGGAATCTGCCAAAATCAATGGGTGGATGCATGGGAATGTCCAAGTTCCTCATATGGAATGCCTTCCCAATGCAAAGTAACGCAAGGCAGCACTGTGCACTACATTGCATTATTTTTTATTTGCTAATCCACACAAATTCGCTCAAAGTGGATTTGCATGGCAAATATGATTTTGCATGAGGGCTGCACCACAAAGATGATCCAACCAGATGCAACATCTTAGTAAATCAGCCCCGAAGTGCAAAGGTAATTTTATGATCTGGCCCAATCTGACTTGCCTATTTAACCCACATTTTAGTGGTCGGCCTTAAACCCTACCCTTGTCCTGCTCCAGTGTGACCAGTTGCCCATGGTTGGTTCTTGGTGTTTTTTGGAGCTATTTTTATTTCAAACTTTAAAAGTTCACATCCGGTTACTCTTATTTGATTTTTGTTGTTTTGGTGTCAATTTATTCATTAAAATATTCTCTATTTTTATAAATAAGAGTCAGATTTTTTATTGTGTTGTGCTTTACATTTTGTAACTATTTTGGTACTTATAAATTCTTTACACATTTTCTGATGTTATGCCTCTCTTTTCTGTACAGGTGCCATAGGCTAAAGAGCACTTGTAATACAGTGGACAGGAAATCCGCCATTTTTGTGACTGAGTAGTCCTTAGACTACACTCTAAATAAGCTTCATTATTGCTTGTGGTGGACAACCATTTACCAAGCTAATAACCCATTTTCTCATACTCATAGGTCAGTTTTTTTGTTACTGGTCTGAGCCATTCCACATTACCTATTGCAGGATTATCTTTTATAAAACAAAACTATTCTTGATGTTCTTTGATGGTTTATCCAAGTTAAAATAGCTATAAATGGAAATTTTTACAGCTAAAATAGGAAAAAAAAGTCCTGATTTTATTAAAGAGATGGAGGGTAGTATTATGCTATATAATCTTGCCAATTTAAATATAGGAGCTAGGAAACATATAAAACTAGAATTCCCAGAACCCCCTTATCAAAGACTAGAAGTTTAGGGCAATAAACTACCTATCCAAAGTTATTGCATAAGTAGGGATCTATTCCCATCTACAACCTATGTACCCACCAAAAAAGTGATGATTTAAACTCTCTGAGGGAAACAAATGTACCTCAGCAGCAGCAGGAAACCCCATTAGAAACAGCAGAACTTATTCTTTAACAAACCCAAACAACTCCTGACAGTGAGCTTGCTATTGCATCTCACCCTTATGTGATAACACCTTATGAAGAACAGAGAACCATAACAATTTATGTACATTGAACATTCCTTTACAGACTATGTATCACCAGTTGAAATCAGTAAAAATGTAGGCTTGTCTGGATGCCCACAGAGAGTACAGCCCTGGAAAACCCCTGATGCACTCACTTGAAGGCTGTGCACAGCAGGACATGGCTACCTGCAAACAATGGAGTGCAATTGCTGGCCATATCAAGGACCACAGGTCAACCCCGCTACAAACACCCTAAGGCTGTGCACAGCATAGGTTGGCTGCTTTTGGAGGGTTGGACACAGGACACCAAACCCCCATTGCAATCAAATGAATGCCCATGGAGAGTTGGTGGCTGTCTGTACTTATGACAAAATCAAATGAGGGGTAACTGTTGCAAAGTTTGCGTGCCAAAAGTCACCCACACTCAGATGAAGAAAAAGAAAAAGTCAAAAGGAAAGAAGGAAAATGTTCTAGGTCTAGAGATCGCTAGTAAGAGGCAAGTGCATGTCTTGCCTCTTGTTGCCCTCACACAACCTGAGGGATGTCGTGCTTCATCATTGGGCATTTGCTCCTCCTCGGGCCGGCACTGCAATGCCCTACGGGTCACCCGAAGGGTCCCTTTAGCAGAGATGGTTTTGTTGAACAGCCGTCAGATGAGTGTGGGTGTGTGGGAAGCGAGTCCTATGTAGGTGGTGAGAAGGTGCGTGAAAAGTAAAACTGGCTAAGGGGTACCAAGGATGAATACATTTATTAGAAAGGTTCCCTTGTCAGTTGAAGCCTATCTGTAGTTAGTCACAGATGTGGCCCGCCCTGATGTAGTACGTTTCTTGACCCCATCACTCACTCTCACTGTCACCTTCACGGTTTCTTGGCCCCGATGAAGCGCCACAGATCTTTATGACCAGTGAGGCGTGAACCAAGTTGACCTTCAGTTAGTTACGCCTGTTCTAGTAACCCACGTTCTTCAGGGGTCTTTTATTCTGACAAGGGAACATTTCTCATAAATTCAGTAATCCTTGGAACCCCTTAGCCAGTTTTTACCTTTCACTCACCCTCTCACCACTAACATAGGACTCGCTCCCCACACACCCACACTCAACTGACAGCTGTTCAACAAAAAGATCTCCGCCAAAGTGACCCTTTGGGGGAACCATAGGGCATTGCAGAGCTGGCTCGACGAGGAGCAAACGCCCGATGATGAAGCACAACATCCCTCGGGGTGTGTGAGGGCAACAATAGACATGCCATGCCCTTTGTCTTACTAGCTATCTCTAGACCGAGGACTTTTTCCTTCTTTCCTTTTGACTTTTTCCTTTTCTTCATCTGAGTGTGGGTGACTTTTGGCACCCCAACTTTGGAACAGTTACCCCTTGTTTGATTTTGTGATTAGTATCAGGAGCACGGTTACAGGACCACAATTTGCTCCTAGTCCCCCTCTTATTTTGTTGAGACATGTCTGTACTTGTGGCCAACCCCCTCTATTCATGGCCTAAGGCCATTGACTGTGGGTGACCTCAAATCACCATTGACTGTGGGTGACCTCAAATCATAGGGCACGAAGACTGGATAAAGGCCAGGGCTTACTGCCAACC
The DNA here is from genome assembly GCF_964204655.1 of Triturus cristatus. Lineage (NCBI taxonomy): Eukaryota > Metazoa > Chordata > Amphibia > Caudata > Salamandridae > Triturus > Triturus cristatus. The sequence continues at coordinate 714,091,800 of NC_140584.1, read as the reverse complement.
CCATTTTGCCTTCTGGACAATTTCCATTCAGCTTGTGGTGTGGCTGTTGGCCGCCAACAGACAGATGCATGGGCTGGACGAAAGGTAGGCCCTATGACCAATCACACTGCACACACCAAAAGCCCAGCCATCAGCCACACAGTCACAGAGGCTCCGGGCAGTGGTGGGTGGCTGCCTGTGGAGGGTTAGGCATAGAGACTGAATGCCAGGCTCTCTGGCAAACCCTTGCTGTACATTGATGAAGGTGGTGCACTGCTGGGTTGACCACCCACTTCGGTTAGGATGCAGGGCCTAGGTGGAGTCCAGGCCCTGTAGTACATAAAGCTAAAGACTGCGCATAGCAAGAAATGGCTGCTGGTGCATAGCTGGGACGGGGGAACTATTAGATGTATATGGTCAAAAAAATTACAAACATTCCCTCAGAAAATAACAGTTAAAGCGTAGTTATAGTTAACACTGTTTATAACACCTCCATTTATATTTAAAAAGACATTATAAATTCATCTAGTGAACATAGTTCAAGTGCAGTTATGGTTACGAATAAAACAATGAAATTGGCAAATTATGGTTAGAAGTACAATCCATATTTTGCACATCAGTCATGCAAATCATTATGCGCGCACTTGTGGCCTCTCTAAAATTAAACCAATAAAGTACAATACCTAAAATTGTTTATTTTACTGTTGTGGTAAGAACTAGAATCTGACCTTTACACTGGATTCATAAATGAGTCAATCTGTGCTCATCAGTACAGTTGCTCTACATAGCATGTTATTAGGCCACATTAATGTTCACTACCATGGCATAAAGAGTGGTTAATATGCTCAACGAGGGGATACAGGTTCTCCTACTTAAATATAGCATACTTTCTGCTAGTTGGCCACTTTCTTGCTTGTTACTGCTCTACAAGTCGTAGATCTTTTTATTGAAATGTTAGATTTCATACTCTTCAGTAAAGTGACAAAACATTGAACTGCTATACAGGGTTTCACAAGAGCAAACACAAGCCAGGTCCTGACAGGACATTGTACCATTACTCACCCGAAGATTATTGTCCAATTCTCGTCCCAACCCGGCCACCATCATCTCATTGAGGAGGTTTTGTTGTAGAAGCAGCAGACTTTGGCTCTCTAAACAGTCTAATATATAATTCACATGCACATCATAAAACAACATAGGCATCTTTCCCAGATATCATTCCTAATCTAATTCATCACCATATTTTTAACGTCATCTTCCCACCTCACAGATGCAATGCCTGTCTTTGATAGACATATATCTTTCATCCGCAAGGCACAGGACAAGACTGTGGCATATGTGCCTAGCATATCATTTAAATACACGGGGTTTGTAATGCCTTATTTGTCACAAAATATGGGTTCTCATCCACAAGAGAGAGAGATCTGTCTCTTGGCCAACGACACTGATATCTCAGAAAAATTACTTGTCAGGACTGCCATATTTTTAAGCTAACCAAATAAAGCCAGCAAGGGAAATTGGGCAATGCTTAACTCGATAGTCTTCGATAATAGCCCACAATGTTGTACTCAAATACCCCCCGGCACACAGCCATACCAGGTACATAAAGGCTTTACAGTGTAATCTTAGTTACCCTACAAAGCTGCAACACATCATTCTCTGAGCAGTGCTTAATTTGTAAAAGGATAAGTGCCGGGGCTCTCGCCGGGAGGCCACTGCAGCTTGCACCTCACATAACCCATGCCACGCTGCCAATGACAGTACATACACAGTGACTAACCTCCTACAAGTTTGACAAGTCAGACTATTCCAGGCCCCCAAAGCCAGAAGAATGGGTTAGGAGGCAGGTATTAGTCATTATTAATGTAAATTGAACAAATAAACTGCTGTTTTGTGTTCATACCAATATTAGCAGGACAGTGCCACCATGTGGCAGACTGTCATAGCCCCGGTGCTGACAATAAGGTGCCGGAAAGCACTGTTTCAAACTAAGCACTGTCTCTGAGGAACCTTAAACCTCTCCTTGGCATACAATATCATGTCTGTATACCATTGCGAACAAGTGGTAGAAAAATGCACTTGCTAGGTACCATCGGGATGGGAATTTAGGAATGGTGTTGACAGACGAGCAGTGTTATTACTGCTGTTCACAAACAAAAGACGTCTCCTTAAACAGAAGGCTCAAGTTGACAAACTATAAGGGCCTATTTATGACCCGATTTGCATCGTTCTTGCACCACACAATGTGGTGCAAGCGTGATGCAAACATCACTCCGGATTGTTTTTGTGCCTGTAAGGCACTCCTTCTTACACAAAAACAATCCTGCATGCAATGCAAGCACCCTTGCACTACAGTGCAAGGTTGCCTGTGTTGGCGCTCGGCTGCCAAAAGGGGGTCAGAACAAGTTAAAGGACAGGAATGCGCTGTATTGCCTTAAATATGCACAGTGCTCCCTTTCTCTGTCACGCAGCGCACCAAGGAGACTTGCTATGCTGCACTGCGTGACAATGTCATAAATGAGCCCCTAAATATCTACATAGATTGTATTGCTCTCTGGTGAATTTGAATTCATTTGACCTGGGGTTGATAAAGAGTATTCCTGAAGTCATCAAGCATATGGTTTATGTGAGAAATTTGCTACCCCAACATTTAGAGCTCAATAATTGATAATGAAAGCTTCCAGGGACCTATGGAGCAATCTTAAAGAGGGTGAACTTATGGTAACTAGGTTACTGAAAATTTTACAGATGTCATCCCACAAAAACAATAGAATAGTGAAAAGCTGCCAGTTCTCTGAGAGGAAGACCTCAATGCCAAGCATAGTATTTTAATGTTGATGGTTTCCTAGAATTTTGAATGGCCTCTGTAATGTGAAGAGCAACCCTGTTGTTCTCTAACCTTCTACTCTCAACTTTTCAAGCTGAGAGTAGCAAAGGCTTAACTGGATGATATAGAACGGAAGAGATCATTAGGAATCCTTCAATACTATTAAACTGACAGCCTGTGTAGCAGAAGGAGCTATGACCTCATCAACTAGAATGGCACTATCAAATCGTCATTCTGTTGCTTACATTAAATTATGCTAACTCTTTTGGGATCAGGATTAAAAACAAAAGGCATGAATAACTCTTGAGGCAATTCCACTGTCATTACAACCAAATGCCCATGCTCTTTTTCCTCATAACCTGGGTACCAGACATTGTCTGCATCCACAAAGAGATCCGGACTTGGTTCCCCAAATCTCTGACATTCCTTACAAAAAAATCTAGATTTAAAGACAGAGATTGAGATGGTGGAAAGACTCTGCTAAAAGAGCTTTCCAAACCGTTTTCCTTTCCCTCATGTAAGACAATCTTAAGGAACACATTGTGCTCTCCACCATAGTCCTATGTGTGCTGCCACTGCCAAATTCTCAGAGATCAAGCATTGTCTGATAGCACCATGACAGGATGATCCATTATCTGTGGTGGGAAAAAAAGTTAGGGATATGATAATTTTCTCAATTCACATCAGTTGGAGGAGTTCTAACTGTCCAGGACCAACCACTGAGCTTTAATTGACAAATTGCCTCACAGATAGGAACAGCAACACCACAATGGTCCAGGGAGCTTGGCCCCAATAAAGCACACATGGCTGGAGCGGTACGCATGCTCCAAAAATACCATAAAGTCAGATGCCACATAAGTTAGGAACATTTAGCCAGTCAGGAAAAGCACACACATTACAGACAGTGATAACACGCTCCCCATTCCAGACATCTGGATACATTACCCACTGGCCGCAGTGTGTCCTTGCAAGGATGAGGCCCACATGGATTCCCCATTGAATAAACTCATTTACGACTCCAAAGGCAGCTGTTCACATTCCTTAAGTGAGAAGGATCGCCGGAACTGTTTATGGCATTAAGTGTATAAACCCATCTCAGATTGATTCTAAGTTGAGACAGCCCTCAGACCTTATGCTGTAACTGTTCTCCTAGGCTGCAATGTTTGATTAAACAAACTGTTCCTGTTTTGCCAAATGCCTCTTGTCTCTTGTTTTTTCATGTTCAAGCAACAGTGCCATATAGCATTGCACTTTTAACCAAAATGTTCACAGTACCTCTTTCTTTTTTCACAGGTCAGACACCAGAGTCCTGCATCTTAATGCTCTTTGCTGTGAAGGGAACCCTTTCTGAAGCTCTGTCTTAAATTGGGCACCTACAAAAGACTGGTCTTGTGAAGGAGTAAGCTGCCATTTCTTTTTTGTTGAGTAAAAACCCATGCTTTTTCAGACAAGACTCCATCAATCCCAACCCTTTATTAGTTCTTAGACTGATGGGGCATTGAGAAGTCAGTCTTCCAGATAAAGGTACATTGGAGATGTAGAGATGCTATCAGTGGTTCCGTAATGTTTGTAAACACCCTTGGAGCTGCTTTCAATCCAGATGACTGACTTTGAAATTGACAATGCTTGTCTTCGACACAGAATATGGGAAACCGTTGAAGTGTTTTCATTATTGGGAAAATAAAATATGCATCTTGCAGATCTATTATTCTCATGTCGTCTCTTGCTTGAATCAAATGAATTATTCTATGTAAGATCTCCGTTTTTAATTTCTTGTCCATAACGCATTGATTCAGACATTTGAGGTCTATCTCAGTTTTGAAACCTCCTAAAAGCATCAATACTAGTACAATGAATGAGAAAGAACCATTTCTCCTCTTTTTTTCAAGTCTCTGCATTATGGCCTTCTTCTTCAACATTGTCTGATTAGCCTCTGATCATTACTTCTTCATTCTGGTAACATCTCGGTTGATTAGTAGGTCTGCTTCCTGAATCTTGAATGGGGCTCTTGAACGTTATTATATAACCCTGTTTCACTGTCTGCAGGCAAAAGTATCCAAACTAGATTCTTCTCATGCTTGAAGAAAAAGCTCCTACCTAAAATCTTTCTTCTTTCATGTCATAGTGAAGATTGTAGTTTTCTGGGAAATCCTTGTTTTTGCTTCTGAAAACTCTTGTCAAAGCAGGTCTTCCCTTTTGATTTTTCAGATGTTGAGATGATTGTTGTCTTCTAGACAGCCGCAAAAAAAAGATTTCTTCCAAAATGATAAAAGCTGTTGGTAATTTATGCAGTTTACTTCAAGTTCTGTGAACAAAGGTCTAGTACCCAAGACAGGCATTTTCAAGGCTGTGGATTTATAAGTAGATTCTCTATGCCACTATAGCTTACTTCTCAAATGAAACATATCAAATAAATTCTGTTTGTTTCTCCATCCTTTCAAGGCGAGATAAGCATGCTGCTCTGCTTTCCACTGCTTTAAACAACTCTTTATGGCCTAAGATGAGTTACTGTGCAGCATAGGCTCCATAATTTCCATACCGATTTCCCAAATTAATTTCTCCATATGCCTTATTGAATGAGGAGTCAAACTCCATTGGATCATTCTTCAGCCATTGAGGTATGCCACTCTGATCAAGTGACCATTAAATCGACAACAACATCTAGTAATACTTCATCCATTTTCTTTAACAATAGGTTTGTTATGAACATAGGCACCAATAGTTTTCAGGAGTCTTCCTTCTCAAGGCACTACACCCAACATGTGATTATGAATAGATAACTTCAACTGAGTAATTTCTAACATTTGCATACAAATATGTTGTGTCTGAAGAAGTGTCTGGTTTCTCCGGAACAGCAAAGACTATATTCACCCTGATATGGGACAGGATCTCTGGTAACAAATATTTTACTATATATTTTCCTCATTGATCCATAAGAGAAATCTTACCATCCGTTCCATTACTACTAAAGGAGCAAGCATCCGAGTTTCTTTGTTGCATTGAATGCATTGTGTGAGCTTCCTACACTTACCTGCATGCCTCATAATCCTTCATAAGGCCACAGAATTTTATACCAGGTATTGAGGCTCAAATGAAAATTCATGCGTGCCCGGTCCTCTCAAATTCTACCCGCTTATTTGAGGCTGAGCCACTCACTCCTGCATTGTTGCTAAACAAATGTATTTTTTCCAATATTCCGTTCTCCTGAGGGAAAACAAGGAAGCAATTTCCAAATACTGTTTATTTTCAAGCATTTGTAAATCCTACTCTGAGCATGGGAACTACAAAAACCACCCTAAAATAGTTCAAGCCTGTCAAAGAACCACATGTTCATTCAGCATTTTCAGTCTGCATTACTTTAACCCTAGGATACTGCAGTACAAAGATTAACATCTTTATGCTGACTCCGCGAGCACAATTGATAAGTTCAATGAGTCCACATATATATTCAGGCCCAGCATTAACCTATAACTAATTTTCCATACTTCTCTTCTCCTCATATCAGTCTCTGTGAGAGACAGCAAAACATCCTGGAGGATGCAAGGAATTCATCTGTTTTTATGGCCTATGGGTAAGGTTGGGGGTAAATTACATGTTTCCTGTGATTTTTCCTGTCCTGGGGAGGTGGGATCCACCTCATAAGTAATTACTAGTATGAGGACAAGGGATGTAAAGGTAATGACTCCCTTTCAATATCATATGGCCCACTTGCCTTCAAGCGACAGAACGCTAAAGCCAAAATAATGCGAAAGACTTCTAGAATGCTGTTGCACCATAAGCCTATGCATAACATCATTATCTGCATTAACCCCCTTCGCCGCGGCAGGAATTCCGCCGCGGCGCTGGGGGGGTTTGGGGGCAGTTGCGGTGGCGCTGTGCTCGTGACGGAACCACTCCGTCACGAGTCACGGTTGAGCTGTGCTCATGATGGAGTGGTTCCGTCACGTCTCCGCCCACTGCGCTAATCGCCCACACAGGCGGGGAATTAGCGCCGCGTGGGCAGAGCGGCCGCCAACTGCCGCAGCATGACGGAACCACTCCATCATGAGCACACGGCACCCGTGGCTCATGACGGAGTGGTTCCGTCATGAGCGGGGAAGGGGTTAACTAAGTGTAGCTGCCTACTTTTTTTTTACATCATCACAACAGCTGAGCGTATAATTTGTAAATTGCTCTTTCAGGGCCCAGATTTGACTCATTTTACCAGAGACACAGAGAGAGTATTATAACTAAAGAATATTTATTTGGACTATTCAAATTATTGAGAAAGATCAAAACACTACTACAGACTAAACAGACAAAATAAAATTGTGACGCAATAGGACAGGAAATATGATCTGCAATGCTTTAAAAACTCAAGTTATGACACTTCAGGCAGAGGCGGCTCATAGCCATTGCGGTCTATGTAAGTAGGTGCTTTATTATGGCACCATTTTCGTGCCTACTTTATGGCTGGTTTACGGCTGTATGACGTCTTGCGCTGGCAGGTCATTTTGACTCCCCTTAATAATGTTCTTCCCATCACTTGCCCAGCCCTCTCATTCAAATGTGTGGGACCTCTTCTTTCATGACATTGCTATATTACTTCACCTTATATGAACCTTTGCTTAAAAAAGAAATATCAATGATACATTTTTATTAAAGAAAATCTGAAAACTATGAGTAAAACATTCCATATATTCTGCAAACATAGAACATTTATTCATTTTTTGCGATGATTTCTTAGGCGCCATGACAGCTTCGGAATGCCGGGAAGGAAGGCGAAGGAATAGCGGTTCGGGGGGTGAGGCTAAGATATGAGAGATCAGGGCCGGCTTTACACTGGTGGCGCCCAGTGTGACAATTATTTTTGGTGCCCCCTCCCCATGACCACCTATTCTGATTCCCTCCTCAGTAGCATTTGGCTTTCGATAGCCCTTCTCTCACATACATTTCATTAATTTGAAAGCATTGGTAAAGACTGGCTTTACTATTAAGAATAAATTTCTACCCGAACAAACCATTTTAGCAACATTAGAAATAGATAATGATAGACTGTGGGGGAAAAAACATAACGTCCTGACCTATTTTATGCAGTTTGGATGCAGCTCTTTGATCACAGTTTGTAACCGTTACTTTTCTATATTAGGGTTATATCTGATGAACTGCAGTAACTGCCGAGACACCCACGCTCTTAGCGCTCACAAGCTTAAATCTGTGTTCTTCTTTTTAAAAATTGTTGTTGCTGAAATTGAATGTTTTTAAAAATTGCAAACTGAATATCTGCCTAAAGCTGACTTACAAGTGAGGCAGGACCGGCTGCTACTAGCTCTCACGAAAGCCAATCACAGTGCTGGCGGGGTGGAGCTTAGGTTGCCACCGGCTATTTTTTGCCGATCGCAGCGCGGGAACAGGTACTTTGCCTAGACACGCACGCTCTTAGCGCTAACAAGCTTAAATCTGTGTTCTTCTTTTTAAAAATTGTTGGTGCTGAAATTGAATGGTTTGAAAAATTACAAACTGAATACCTGCCTATCGCTGAATTACAAGCGAGGCAGGACCGGCTGCTAGCGGATGTCACGAGAGCCAATCACAGTGCTGGCGGGGCGGAGCTTAGGCTGCCACTGGCTATTTTTTGCCGATCGCAGCGCGGGAACAGGTACTTTGCCTAGACAACCACGCTCTTAGCACTCACAAGCTTAAATCTGTGTTCTTCTTTTTAAAAATTGTTGTTACTGGGGGGAGGAGCCTAGCGCTTGACCAAGATGGCCGCATGAGCTTTGAGCTCCCGAGACCCTCGTGCCCTCCGTCGACTATCCTGTCTCTGATCCTGTTTGCATGCATGGCATCGTGCAGATGACTAGTCAGGGAGGCGATTGATGCTACCCGCGGTCGGATCGCCCACCGGGAACCGGAGTTATGCATGGCGGAAGATTGAGGCCTAGCTCCGAAGGATGCCAGGGGCTGGAGTTGGCAGGATGCCCGACCTCTAATTGAACAACAGCGGCCAGGCGAGGTGTGAACTACCGGACGGAGGTCTACATCCTTTCGCTTTCGCTTTCTCGCCCTTTGTTGGCCCTGCCCAGGGAGTGCTCTCGGCTGCCTTATTATTATTTGGGCGCTCTGCACGCTACTCTGGTGGCCCATCGCAGGACTGCGCACTCCTGCCTCCTTTCGCTGAGAGAGGGTCGTCCTGATTGAACCGACCTGCTTGAGCCAACCATGTCGGGCAAAGCAGAGGTGGATCGGCCGAAGCCTAAGGCCACCAGGCGGGGAGCCTATACTCAGGCCAATAATATGGACCGCTGCGCCCAGCAGAAGGGGTCACCGGGTGGATCGAGCCAGTCGCCGGATGCACAGAAGGCTGCCACACCCTTGGCCCCGGAGCTCTCGCTCCAGGATGTCATGGGCGCGCTCGACGGACTGCAGACTTCGATTGGGAGACAGTTTGATGCCCTGGCGCACAAAGTGGATGCCATCTTGGTGGACGTTAATGTGATCCGTGCGGATTTGGGCAAAACGAACGAACGAGTTAAAACCCTGGACCTCAAGACCACGGGCCTCGCTGATGATGTCTCGGAACTACAGACCGAGGTCCGTAAGTTGCGGACCGAGAGTGATCTCGCCGCCCGTCGGCTGGAGGACTTTGAGAGCCGGGCCAGGCGCAACAACGTACGTGTTATCGGGGTCCCGGAGTCCTCGGACGAGACTTCTGTAGACCTGCTAGTGGAGGACTTGGTGCTTAACCATCTGCAGCCTAAGGGTCTTGGAAAGTTTTTCGCAGTTGAGAGGGCCCATAGGGTGCCGGGTGGTAGGCCCAAGGTGGGAGCCCCACCGAGGCCGATTGTCGCCCGGCTCTTTCATTTTCGTGATCGGGACGCTATCCTGCAAGCATCGAGGGTGACGGGCCCGGTCCCCTTCCAGAACGCTTCGGTGAATTTCTATCCTGATTTCACCCAGCAGGTGCAGAGGCAGGGCTTCCTGGGGGTGAAGAGGCGGCTTCGGGAGAGGGAACTGAAATATGCCATGCTCTTCCCTGCTAGACTACGTGTGGTGTACGAAGACCGAACATTCTTTTTTGAGTCGCCTGTCATGGCCGAGGAATGGCTGGACGCTCTGCCCCGACGACGGACGGGAGAGGACGCTGCCGCAGACGGGGACAGTGGCCGGGATGAACAAGGTTGATGTCTTCGGAACCGGACTGACTTGATTTGACTCTAGTTACTGACTTGAACAAAATGCAGTAAATACGGAGGGTTGTGGGAGGACGAGGGGAGCTCTTTCCTCCCTTAGGGTACTTTTTGTAGATTTTGGGTTCGGTAGGGCGACAGGCACACTGCAAGTTGGGGGGGCTTTGTAAGCTGCAGCAGGGGTGCAGGGTGGGGGGGATAGTTGGGATTTTGGGTTCGTTGTTGGGGGGTTTGTTTCTGCAAGGCGTATTGATTATTTTCAGGGCTGTTCCATGGTGGCTCTTCGGGTGTGGGGTGGGCCTCCTTACGTTTGGGGATGGGGGGTAGGGGTTTAAGTGTTATTAGCTGGAATGTTAATGGTTTGGGGGATCGCATTAAGCGCGGGATTGTTTTGCAATTCTTGAAACGGTCATTACCGGATGTCGCCCTACTGCAGGAGACGCACCTTATAGGTAACATGTGCTATGCTCTTAATAGGAAGGGTTATAAATTCATAGCACATTCAGGATTTTCCTCTGGGTCCAGGGGTGTGGGCATCCTAGTCAGAGCCTCGCTACCATTTGAGGTGGACTCCACCATTGTTGACGATAGGGGGAGGTTTGTGGCGGTGGCGGGGCGGTGGGAAGGAAGAACTTTGGTTTTAGTTTCGGTTTATGTCCCGCCGGCCCTGCAGGCCTCCACGTTTACAGATCTGGGCAGGGCTTTGCTGGATCTCCCGGGGGGTATGCTTGTGGTGGGGGGTGACTTCAATGCTGTCGGCTCTGGGCTGTTGGATAGATACCCGCCCAGAGACACAGGGGGGGCTCAGAAGTGGCTTCCAGACTTTCTTGACACACTTGGACTGATAGACTGCTGGAGGCTCCTGCACCCCACACAGAGCCAATACACCTTCCACTCCGGAGCGCATGGTAGCCTCTCTAGGATTGATTACCTGCTCACTCTGGCTGCGCACGCCTCAATGGTGTCCGAGGCCAGGCACATGGCGCGTGGTATATCGAACCATTCGCCAGTGTGGGTCAGGCTGGATGTTGGCCGTGAGGGAGGGGGAAGCGTGGTTCCTATTAACCCTTGGTACTTCCGAGACCCCACGATGCGCAGCGCACTGGTGAAGACAGTAAAAAAAAATTTCAAAGATAATCAGGGATCCGTGGACTCGGCAGTGTCGCTGTGGGAAGCGTTCAAGACCGTGCTGCGCGGGGAGGCTCTCTCCCTTGTAGTGGAGGCCAAGCGGCGGAGAGATGGCGAGGTCATGCAGGTTGAGGAGGAGATTGTGGCTTTGGAGGGAGCGCTAGAGGAGGAGGTTACAGAGGCCTCACTGCATGAGCTGAGCTTGAAGCAAGCCGAGTATAAGGACCTGGTGACGAATGTCGCTAAGACCCTCAGTAGGGAACAGCAGGGCCGCTTGTATGATGTTGGTGACAAGGCCGGGAAACTCCTAGCTTGGCTGGACAAAAAAGAACGGGTTAATAGAGTAGTACCGGAGTTGACGGGAGAGGGGGGAGAGGTGATTGTGGAACCTGAGAGGGTTGTGCAGTGCTTCATGGACTATCTCCGTATGGTTTATACCTCAGTGTCGGATAGGCCGCCCGAGGACTCTCGTGACCTCTTGCGTGATATCGCTTTGCCCTGTCTTTCCGACGTAGATAGGGATGATTTGGATGGAGATATAACGGTCGATGAGGTGGCGGGAGCTATCCGCGCGCTGAACTCGGGCAAGGCCTCGGGCCCGAATGGCTTGCCAATTGACCTGTATAAGCTGTTTCCGGACGTGGTTGCCCCTCACCTGCGCGCCATGTTCGTGGAGGCGCGGGGGAGTGGGACACTCCCGTTGGATCAGCAACTGGCGACGATTGTTGTTATACACAAAGATGGTAAACCCCGAGATAAGTGTGCCTCGTATAGGCCTATCTCACTTCTTAATGCCGAGCCGAAGATTCTGGCTAAAGTCCTGGCGGCCCGATTGATCAGGGTACTTGGAGACTTGGTCCACCCTGATCAATCCGGTTTTATTCCGCATCGTAACACCGCGTTAAACCTTCGGCGCCTTCATGGCGGAATCGCCAGGGCGGGCACGCTGCGTGAACCAGCCGTCGTGGCGCCTCTCGATGCCACGATGGCCTTTGATACGGTGGAATGGGCATATTTGTGGGAGGTTCTGGCCAAGTTCGGCTTTGGCCATGGCTTTGTGAGCTGGGTGAGGTTGCTGTATGAGGGACCCCTTGCAAGTGTGGTGGTAAATGGCCGGGTGTCGACTCCGTTTCAGCTTGGGAGGGGCACTCGGCAAGGTTGCCCCCTGTCGCCATTGTTGTTCGCCCTCGCCCTTGAGCCATTGGCGGCGTGGATACGCTGGAACCCGGATATATGGGGACTTAGATGGTCGCCCGAACACGAGGACCGCATTTCGCTATATGCTGATGACATCCTGTTGTATCTTGCCTCGCCCAAGAAATCACTGATAGTGGTCTGTGACGTTCTTACATCTTTCGGTAGGAATTCGGGTCTCGTCATCAACTGGGGTAAATCGTATTTATATGTTCTGAGTGGCGAGGTTCCACCGATCCCGCGAACTTGTTCAATCCAGATCGCTCAGCAGGGCTTCGTGTATCTGGGGATCTTTATCTCCACGGACTGCGCTTTGCGGTATGAGAGGAACCTGCTCCCCCCCCTGGCGCGACTGCGGCGGGATGTAGAAGGCTGGCGGAGGCTGCCGCTCTCCCTCGTTGGGCGCGCTGCCTTGTTCAAAATGATGTCTCTTCCCAGGTTCCTCTACGCATTGCAGAATACTTTAGATTGGGTACCGGCCAAATGCTTTCGGGAGATCGAAAGCCTCCAACGAACGTTGTTGTGGGACGGGCGGCCTCGAATAGCAATTGCTAAGTTGACGCTTCCATGGTACGATGGGGGTATTGCGCTTCCAGACATCCGACGCTACTATTGGGCCACCCAGCTGAGCGCGATTAATCATGGTCTCTATGGCCCTGCCCTTAGCCCTGGTTATGCCATGGATAGGTGGTTGCTGCGTGGTGGTAACTATCACAGGGCGTTGTACTCGCGGTCTCTGGACTCGTCCCTCACGGGGCCTACCGGGGTGGCGGTGCGTGTGTGGAGGATGGCAACTGACTCGCTGGGCTGGAAGGATAGGCTCCCCCTCGCTACCCCGCTGTTTGAATCTGAAAGACTGGGTAGGCTTTGGCATACGAAAGGTTTTGACAAATGGGACCTGATCGGCATCTCCAAGGTCGGAGATGTGCTGATTAAGGGGAGGGTGAAGTCCTTTGAAGAGATGCAGAAGGAGTATGAGCTGGGGGCTTCCGAGTTTTTCCGCTATGTTCAGGTGCGTCATGCCCTCCGGTCAGTCCTCGTGGAGGGTGAGAAGGTGCCTGAGTCTTCTCCTTTGGAGGACCGGATCCTTGATGGCCATATGCCTGAGAGCACGATCTCGCTCATCTACAAGAAATTGATAAACGTCCGGGCGGATACGCTTCTGGGGCTGCGGGACCAGTGGACTAGGGATGGACTCGAGTTGGATGATGAGGATTGGCAGTCTGCTGTTTCCTCTCCCAAGGAGTTCGCGATCCCGTCGCGTCTGAGGCTGGTGCAGCTCAAAATACTGCATCGAGTATATGTGACGGGGCCAAGGCTGGTTCATATGGGATTCTCTGAGGAAGGCCTATGTAGGAGGGGATGCGGTATGGTGGGTACTTTCCTGCATATCATCTGGGAATGTGGTGTCATCGCGGAATTCTGGAGGAGAGTCCATGCGGTGATGGGGGAGGTGACGGGCATTGCTATGCAGCCGGAAGCGCGGTGTTGTCTCCTGAATGTCTGGGGGCCCACTGATCATGATGCGGCACAGACCCAATGGGTGACTCTGGGTAACATGGTCGCTAAGAGAGATATAGCGCGATTGTGGGCTCTGTGGGGCCCCCCACATTGACCGCGTGGAAAGAAAATATGGATTGGAGTATGCTCAGGGAGAAGACAGTGTATTGCGCTAGAGGCCGCCCTCGGAAGTGGCACGCCATCTGGGGGCGGTGGAATCAATATAGGGGGGGAATATGTCTTGCCCCTGATTTGGATCCCCCCGAGGAACAACTTTCTTCTTGACATTCTTTCCAGCTCAGTATATAAGATGTGATGATTAATTGACTGCTTGGGCCTCTGCTGTCCCCCTTCTTTCTCTTATCATAGAACTGTGACTGTTAGATGATTGGGGTCCGACCTCCCCTGGGGGGCTTTCACCATGGGCATTCAGTGTTTTTGCCTTGCTGGGGTTTGTTGTGTGTTTGTGTTTACTTAAAAATGGAATCTTTTCACTGCTCCTTTAATGCAATGTGGACGCTTCTTTGTCCTCCTCTGTCGAAGCTGCCGAACCTCCGGGTTGTCGGCTGAATAGCTGTGTCCAGACTCTTGAAGAAATAAAGGTTTTTAAAAAAAAAAAAAAAAAAAAACATTGTTGTTACTGAAATTGAATGTTTTTAAAAATTGCAAACTGAATACCTGCCTATCGCTGACTTACAAGCCAGGCAAGACCGGCTGCTACCGGCTGTCACGAGAGCCAATCACAGTGCTGGCGGGGCGCAGCTTAGGCTGCCACCGGCTATTTTTTGCCGATCGCAGCGCGGGAACAGGTACTTTGCCTAGACATCCACGTTCTTAGCGCTCACAAGCTTAAATCTGTGTTCTTCTTTTTAAAAATTGTTGTTGCTGAAATTGGATGTTTTTTAAAAATTGCAAACTGAATACCTGCCTATTGCTGACTTACAAGCGAGGCAGGACTGGCTGTCACGAGAACCAATCACAGTGCTGGCGGGGCAGAGCTTAGGCTGCCACCGGCTATTTTTTGCCGATCGCAGCACGGGAACAGATACTTTTCCTAGACATCCACGCTCTTAGCGCTCACAAGCTTAAATCTGTGTTCTTCTTTTTAAAAATTGTTGTTGCTGAAATTGAATGTTTTTAAAAATTGCAAACTGAATACCGTTCTATTGCTGACTTATAAGCGAGGCAGGACCGGCTGCTACCGACTGACACTTATACCCTTTATCTACTCCAGCCTGAGGGCACAGGGGATCTTGTTGCCTAGAGCAGTGTTCCCTGAATTATGTGACACCCATAGAGCGGCTCTCCCTCAGATCCAAGAGTGCAATGGCACTCGGAAGCTCTCTGTTATATATTTGAATACACGCTCACTGGTCAAGCACCAAATGGATATTTTCTTGTTGCTTAAATTCGTGCAACTGGATTTCCTCCTGCTTACGGAAACCTGGTTATCTCAGGAATCATCACCGGATATTCTAGCTGCACTCCCTTCAGATTACCAATCATCCAAGCCAACCGCCCCCAGGGGAAATTTGGCGGAGGATTAGCTTTCATTACCCGTCACGACTGTAAATATTCCACACTAACCTCTCTAGACTTACCCTCAGTGGACAATCTGATTATTAAACTTGAACTGAACCAACCACTGCCCCGTTAGTGTGCGACCTGCTCTATACGCCTCCTCAAAGGATGCCCTTGTTTCCTCAATCTCTAGGTGACCAGGGTTGCGGACCTAGTCACTAACCATGGGAGGGTCATGCTGATTGGTGATTTCAATTATTGGGCCAATGAAACATCAGGTGGCCCCCAATCGGCCGAACTTGGAGAGCTACACTCATGACTAAACCTTGTACAACAAGTTACCACTGCTACTCATATCAAGGGACATATCCTTGACCAGATCTGGACAATTAATATAACCATGTCCCCTGTATCAGTATCACCGTGTACTTGGTCAGACCACCACATAAGTAAATTTACCATCCATGACAATTTCTCCAACAAATTACCCTGCCCAGGAGAAATTGGAATAAAATCTAGAAACCATTATTTCTTGATTCATTTGCTAACTCTATCCCCCCCTGTCAACTCTTCCATCAACCTGGCTGACGAACAGTTAACTAGCTGGTAAAAGGTTGCTAGCGACAAATGTGCGCCCCCCAGGAAGATCCACACCTCTTGTCATCACGATACCCAGAAATGGTTTTCAACCGAGCTGAAAAATCATAAACTAGCCCTACGGCAACTGGAGAGAAAATGGAGACGCAACTATTTACCTGAAGACAAATGTCTCTACATAAACTCCATGAAAACATATAAAAAATTCATCCTGACTGCTAAGACAGCATACTTTTTCTTAAACATTCTGTCCGCAATTAATCGCACGAAAGAGATTTTCTCCATAGTAAATGAGCTGTCCAATCCCGATAGAATTTCAATCAAGCCTGCCCCTTCCCAAACCTTTTGCAATTCCTTGAACTCTTTCTTCATTGATAAAATCATAAAAATAAAGTCCAGCATTATGGCCTGCAAAAATCTGGACTCTAGTCTGTACACCACCCAAAATCATAGCACCTTTATGCAATTTCCTAAAATTCACGAGCATACCTTTGTGGATTTCCTATCTAAAGTTAAATCTGGCTCCCCCACTGACTGCTGCCCACCTACTATTTTGAAATCATTTTTTACTGCCCTCCCCAGTCCTGCCCTTAACCTCTTAAATGAATCACTATCCCAGGTTATTGTCCCTGCCACTTTGAAGGAGGCAATTGTTATCCCCCTCTTGAAGAAGCCTGGTGCAGATCAGCAAACTTTAACAAACTATCGCCCAATTTCTCTTCTTCCTTACCTAGCGAAGGTTTTGGAAGCTTACGTCACGAGATGTTTCACTGATTTTCTGGAAGAATCTGAATTCCTTGATTCTCATCAAGCGGGGTTCCGCCCGGCCCATTCTACTGAGGCGGTGATCCTCACAGTGTTGGACACTCTCCGCGGCAAGGTCGATGGTGGCTCCCCGCAGGCCCTTGTCCTGCTTGAACTTCCCGCGGCCTTTGACACGGTCAACCATAATCTCCTGGTCGACCGGTAAGAGACGCGGGAATCACGGGACCTGCCCTGTGCTGGATCAGCTCCTTTTTAGAAAACCGACCGCAGGCAGTCTGCACGGCACCGTTCACTGCCCCTAGAATCAGAATTTCTTGCGGAGTCCCTCAGGGCTCCTCACTTTCTCCCTTGTTATTCAATCTGTACCTTCTCCCTCTTGTCCGAGCCCTGAAAGAGCATCATGTCTGCACATTTAACTATGCTGATGACTTTCAACTCATTTTCCCTATCAGCAACTCTCCTGAGTTGGTCTACGCCTTTCAGTCCACCATGCTGTTCATTAGTCAGTGGATGGACAGCAACCATCTTAAGCTCAATCTGGACAAGACGGAGCTGGTTCTAACCAGTGGTATTACTAAAAGTCCCTGGGGCTCTCACTTTTGGCCCAGGGGATTGGGCCAGTCCCCTTCTCCATCAAACTCAGCCAAGAGCCTTGGGGTAATCATCAGGCAGGACCTCACGATGAAGCCACAGATAGGGTAAGTGATTTCTACCTGCTTTTTCCAACTCAGGAAAATAAAAAAGATATGCAGGTTTCTTACCTACGAAGCCCGGACTAAGGTGATTATTGCCATGGTCATGTCCCATATTGACTATGCCAATTCGCTCTACTTCGGCATCCCCCTCTATCTATCTAAACTCCTACAGCTGGTTCAAAACCAGGCAGTTCGCCTGCTCGTACATCAACCTAGGCACCTTCATGTTACTCCTCTCCTGAAGAAACTTCATTGGCTTCCGGTAGTCCAGCGCTGTGCCTTCAAGGTTGGGTGCCTTATCTTTAAGTCACTCAATGGGAGAAGTCCCAAATTTGTGAACAACATGATCAACAAGCACGTTCCCACACGCAATCTTCGTTCAGCACACCAGTTACTTCTGTCCACTCCCTCTTTCAAATTAAAGCGTACTGCTGGTGCCAGGTTTGCCATCTTGGCCCCCATGTTCTGGAACTCTCTTCCCTCTGAAATACGCCTCTGTACCAATCTTCTCAGTTTCAGAAGTCTCCTTAAGACCTGGCTCTTCCGTCAGGCCTTCTAAATGTGCAGTAGAACTTGGGTATTAAGCAAAGTAGCGCCATGAAACCTCCACAGTGTACGTGCACTTTATAAATTTATTTTAGCATAACATAACAAAAGGATCTCTGTGACAAAAGCAGTAATCCACTCGGCTATCCACAAGAAATACAAATCTGTGATATGCACCGTATGCGTTATTCGCAGCAGGCATATTAACTCTCTGTGCTACTTCATGACACTAGCAAACCTCCTATCTCACTCTCCAGCAGGAACATTAATCTCAAGAGTTATCTTGGCATTTTTATTGCTGCCCGAAAGCTGGATGCACAAGGAATTCTGCTGCAGGTGTTTTTAAATTGTAAGTTATAGCTAAACACAACCCCCCACACACCTTGAGGTTAGCACCCCCCTCCTCAGGTCAGCGCCCAGTGCAGCCGCACCAGTCGCACTGCCCTAAAGCCGGCCCTGTAAGAGATGAGTATTGAAAGCAAAGCAATAGGCAGGCCTGTCACCGCTCCTACGTGTTCACAGTCTATCTCCCAAGAACCTGAATAGGGGAGTTTCTTTGACATCGATAGGAGATGACTAGATGAGTCTCTCCAATCATTGCCAGCATTCGCAAAATAAAAGTGTTTTTTCTGTATCAATTATTCTTTCACTCATCCACATAGTATGTGATCCTATCACTCAAAAGCCTGTCGGGAAAGCTCCTTTTGTAACTTTTACAGGACTTGATGCTATTTTAGAGTGGGTTCAGATTACTACAAGATTTGGACCATCGATCGTCCTGTGTTTTAATTGTGTCTCTCTTGTTGTTTTAAGGTGCTGCTCCTATTCTCTAACATTCATGTTGTGCTTTCGCTCGCATTGACCGCTTTGCTTGTTCGAGTAATTTGGGCACTGAAGTCAGTGAACTCAGTGAACTCAATGCCTTGCACGTGTATGCGAACCAGCAACAGCGTGGCCCAGAAAGGCACACACCGAGTTGGCCGTATACCCCACACGAACTTAATGCTATTCGGTACATTTTAAAGTGGCCGGAGAGGGGTTCTGGAACTCTATAAAGGGTTATGACATTTTATTAGATGCGCCAGGGTTTTTTATTTTGTTTATTTTAGCTGGTGTTCAATCTCCCTCTCCATTCCACACCCCTTGCCTCAGCCAACACCGTCCCCCAAAGCAACAGAAAAGCAGGTGAAATGAAAGGAACAGATAACAATCTAGACAGGCACTGCGATTCATATCTCAAGTGTAGTTTTATTTTCTTGGCATTCAAGCTCTGGTTCAGCCCTGCAGCTCTGCTTATGAAACTGCGAATCTAATCTCACAGGCATTAAAATGCTGCTTTCGCCGATAAAATATCTCTACAGAGAGCGCACATTCTGGCTTACACGGGAAGCCTTTCAGCTTGATTGCTCACCGAAGCTAGAGAGCGCGCTCCGGCACTTTACAGGACTGTATGTGTAGCACAGAAAGGCGCGCGCCTGCCAAAATAAAACCGGCACACATACGGAATGCTGAGTGAGAGTAATAGAATGTTTTGTTTTAAAGAGCATACATCCTATGCTAAGGATATCTAACATATGTATGAAATAACATGTCCCTTCCACTTTTAAAGTAACAGCATGTCCTGTGTTATTTCTGGCTTCTCGTGTGACATATGCTGCAAGGTAACAAGCACACTGTGCTATGCAAAAAAAATCGACGGATAGAATGCTTGAATTAATCCTAGGCCACATCCCACATCGTCATTTTGCACTCCATGCCACCTCAGTTTGTACCCAGCCATATGCAAGTCACTCTTGACTAACCCTAAGTTCGCGAAGTAGCACTACGCGAAGCTACGCAAAGTGCACTTCGCACTACGCGAGCTACGCGCAGCACTTCGCGAACTGCGTAGTACCCTGTTCGCACTGTGCAAGATGTCGTTTTCAATGATTGCACAGTGCGGACATGCAACCGGCACTGTGCAATCATTGAAAACGGCATCTTGCACAGTGCGAGCTGTAGTTTTCTGCCGCTCGAGTAGATTTTTACTCGAGCGACAGCTTTCTCAACGCGGACTGGTAGTTTCTCATCGCAAGCGGTCGCGAGCATATGCGACCACTCGCAATGAGAAACCTGACCTCCTCGCGTTGAAAATCTCGCCGGAAGGTTTATTTTCCACACTCGCGATCGCCAACTTGATGTTGCAGATCGCGAAGGAGGAAAAAGTCTCGCCGGGATGTCATTTTGCTTGCTCGCGGTTGCCCACTTGAGGTTGAGGACCGCGAGCAAGCAAAAAATGACCGCTGCACTACGCAACACTACGCTACGCATGTTCGCACTGTGCTACGTGCAATTTGCGTAGTGCGATATAGCGCAAACTTTGCAAACTACGCGAGCGTAGCGTAGTGCTTTGCCCAGGCTTACTCTTGACTCAGCCCTAATAGGAAAAGTTTAGTGTGAAATGCCAGTACGGGAGTCGAAAGGGGTCGAAGGGAACGGAGGAAGAATGTATGTTGTTTTTGCTCAGCAAAAGATTAGCTTGGATATGATGGGGGTGGGCTGTAGGCCAGTTTCACTGGTGCAGCCGTAACTGGCGCTGCGCTCACCTCAGTGGTCGCCGTGTTTAGAAATAACACAGGTTTAAAACACCTTCTGCATAGTTCCTTGCGTGTCTCTCAATTTTCAGGAAACAATAACAATTTCAAGATAACTATGGTGATTAATGTTACTGCTCTGAGAAAGGCTGAGTTTTGTTTAATGGCAGTTTTCATCAGAAAATAGTGCTTAGGTTTATTATGCCAGGTGCAAAGAAAATGTCCCACGCAAATCGCAGAACTGTCCTGTATGTGCATAGCTGAGTGGGTTACTGCTTATGTCACAGAGATCCTTTTGTTGCTTGCAGTTCATAAATTACCTAATATAGCAAAGTAAGCTATCAACTGTAATCAAAAAGCCGCATGCATACTGCACGATATAGGTTAGGACATTATGTTTTTTCCTGTCTTTCATTATTCTAATGTTGCTAAAAAGGGTTAATTTCCATAGAAATACATTCTCATCAGAAACAAACAATCATTGGGGTTCGTTTTAAGTGCTGAGTTTGTGCTTGTTCAGGCCTGACCCTATTAAAATATACTGCCTACTAGTTTCGGGACATGTGACTCCTACACCTAGTAATCTGCATTGTCTTATGCAATATTTGCTATCGACTTTTTTACACACGTTATTCATTGGCTATATATAATCTGTGTGTGATGTAAAGTGCTCTGGCACCCTACACTGGTATGAGTGGTGCTACAAAACAATTCAAATGCATGTGAGAGAGGGGCTAAGGAGAGATGAGTGATGAGTGGCACTGGTGGAGCGTGGAGAAGGTGGTTTCGGGTGGTGGTGCTAAAACGGGCCATGGATATGATAGTGCCCTGGGTAAAATGAATCTGTATTCAATGATGAAACGTTTGACACAATCTCAGGCTGCCTTTCAGTTTCCGCAGTATGCAAACAAGTCAACTTAACTAATATATCTTAAGCTAGTTAAGAGACAATTAGTACAAACAAATTCTTTGAAGTTAACCTGGAGTATTAATTAAACATTGGATATTGTATTTAATCCAAAGCAATTTGTCTTTAGATTTTCCTGAAAACTGTGGTTCTGATCAGAATCCCGTATAAACATGCCATCGCGTTTTTGTGGTGCAAGTCCTGCAGATGGGCTGAAAAAAGGTCCAGCAGGTCCACCCTGTCTCACTTATTGTCATTCAAGGAGAGACTGCTTATCATGTAGACTATGCTGCAGGCTTATGACTGTGCTCAGCCCAGTCCTGCAGTCTTGGACAGAAATCTAACAGAAATGACTGAAGATACAGGCAACAGACACTGCCACGGGTCGCCAGCAAGTGGAGCCAGCAAGTGGAGTCTCTCCCTCTCTCTCTCTCTCTTTGTCTGTCTACCTCATGATAGTTTTTGGAAAGGTTACTTAGGGCATTAAGCAAGAGTTTTTGCACCCTACTGATAAGACTCATGTTATTAATGTTAATTTCATATCAAGGGCAATTTAATGTGTTTGTATCTCGAATATCCATCTCCATTCTTTCAATGCATGAAGAAACAACCTCCGCAAAAGAGATGGGCAGTGCAATTTTTTTAATCCAGGCAAGGGCGACTTATACAACTCATTAAGGACCCCAAAAATCCTCTTAGATACTACAATATCTTGGTAGATGCTGGCCAACTTTATAGTTTAATTGCAAGAGAACCAACTTCAAGTGATCCTGGAGTATTTGAACATAATTTAGTCACATTTCTGGTATTCAACGTCAGGAATTTGCAAACAGCAAAGTAACTGGTCAGAGAAAGCATTCAAAGGATAGAGGCTTGCATGAAGAGAACGTTTCTGCTTGCAGAGGTATGTTTGGATGTATTTTATGTATTGAACTAGTTAGATAACCTTAAATAATTTCTTCTTTTTTTGTCCATTGAAAGTGTTAAAAGTATACTTCCCACAAGCAAAGTCCTGTGTGTAATCCACAAGAACCCTCTGAGGGGTATTGAGGGGAAATCAAAGGTGTTGCTGTAGTATTTTGTGTCAGTGGGGTGCAGGAGCTAAATGGAACTGCGAGGACACTGACTGAAGGATATGCTCATGTCAGAAATCAATAGGCCCGACTGTTTCCACCTGTTAATATATATTTTTAATATTTTTTACAGAATTTGTTTGGGCTCTTTGCAAGGAGCACCACTGGAATGTCCCAAATACAGAACAAAGGATCTTTAACAACAAGTGCAGTAAAGCAAGACAGATATTTTCACCAAATCAAATTTT
This sequence comes from Triturus cristatus, assembly GCF_964204655.1. NCBI lineage: Eukaryota > Metazoa > Chordata > Amphibia > Caudata > Salamandridae > Triturus > Triturus cristatus. Next base: position 714,069,078 of record NC_140584.1, on the reverse strand, counting down.
ATAAGCTTTGCTGATTTAGATGCATGAGATGGACTGGTAATATTTGGCACGTTTTTCTAAATTTATTCAGGTAATTTGATGGAATATTACTCCATTCAAATGCGTGATGCTGGCACTTACTACTGATGTGCTTATAAACTTTGATTTATATAGCAATATATAACTCCATTCAAACATGTGATGTAGACTAATAATGTGGTTTCCAATTGTTACATTATACTTTTGACCAATCTGCAAGTTTCTACTATCAATAAAATATCATCTCACACACTTGTGTCCACCTGCATTTTACAAGGTAATGTCAAAAAAGCCTTGTACAATGTGTTTAGCAAATTGTTTTTCTAAGTTGTAACATTAATAGAGTCTGTTGGAAAATCACCACAGGAGGAATTAGAACAATTATGTTTTTATCTGGCGGATAATTCAATTTTGCACAAGTGGTCCTTCTGAAAACAAACACATGATCCACGTACGACAGTCATTAAATGCTTGCAGAATGTATGAATAATGAATTTATAACAGGCATATTATAATCATTGACTCCTAAACATGTAACAAATAAAACTTAGTCTGAAAGGCCCAAAAAGAATCATTAAGAGAAGGCCTGTGCAAGCAATCAAATCAATTAAATTACTATTAATCACAATGAATGCGACTAGTGTTCAATTAGCATTCACTTTAAATTCTACTAGTCTTACTTGAGTCTTCACGATCATTGCCATTAGTATTCAGATATTGCTCACAAAGAATACCACTAGGCTTCAAACATTGGTCACAATCAATGAGACTAGCCTTCGCTTTGCTCTTGAAATAGCACGAGAACTGCAAATAAACCCTACCAGAATACTACTGAGCTTCAAATTCTATTCTTCTGGAATACTACTGGTCTTCGTTTATCAATCAATTGAAGTGTTCATCATGAATTTGAAGGGCAGTTGAGTTGAACTAGTATTTCTTCATTTGCATATTTCGGCTTGTGGGCATACTGCTTAGTGTTTGTGCATACTAAATGAATACTCCATTTTTTTTGTGAGTGAATACCACTGTAAACACTGAAATCACACTAAATGAAGAGCTTCCTTTTTGGTGAGGGTAGCAGCACTGGTCAGTATTTACAACGCTAGCAGGGAGAATGACTTGGAAACATGAACTCTACGTCATTGTTCCATTTACCCTAAAGGTACTCTTGACACACTAGTTGCTATTGTGTTTTGCTTTATTTTGTGTTATTCTAGAAGTTTGTAAATCCTTAGGATCACAAACCTTAATTGCTGTCGTTCAAACAAATGAGTTTGTTTTTGAAGGAAGACTGTGATCATCCGTTTTTACTATAGCAGATGACATAAGTTCAGGCTGCTTGAACAAATCGTTTTTAACTTCAATTGTATCACTTTAACCTGTGGGGGATCAAATATGAACCTTAGGGGAATTAAATTGATATGTGCTTTTAAAAGGTTGTTTTTGAAAATCTCTTGATTAGTCCTCTTTTAACTAAAACACTCAGGCGTTTACTTTTACTGTGCTCCTCTTCCGGGAGGCAGCACGTTCGTTTTTGAGTGGCCATCTTTGAATTTTCGACTCTCTAGTAGTTGACAGACAGCTTATTTAATGTGCGTGCCACTGCTGACGGGCAACAGATGAGATAAGTTCACGGTGCTTGAAAGAATCTTTTTTACCTTCAATCTTATTGCTTTAACCAGTGGGGGAACGAATTTGAACATTGGGGGAATTCATTTGATATGTGCTTTTAGAGCAGTCATCTTTGAATTTTAAATGCTCTAGTGGTTGTAAGGTACCAGAATTTAATGTGTCTGCGACCGTGGACACAAAAGGGGCATGCAGCGGGAGCGCCAAAGACAAGCCTGTCTGCGCCTGTCCTTGTCCGGAATGTGGCCAGCGCCAGCCACACTGCTCGATGTCCATCAGCTATTTCCATGTCATCTGACTTTCTGAAATTGCTCAACACTGTCTCCCATAATTGTGATACTTGTCTATTAATATAAAGGGTCCTCTAACTTGCTGAAACTGTAGAACCAAGCTTGGGCCCCATGTGGAATCAAGAAACGCTCCTTATAACAGTCCATTATTAAATATTCTGCGTGGGGGCTCTTTAATGCCCACTCCTTCTGTAAACATACTGAAGACATACATGACTTGATTACTGACTCCCAGCTAGAATTTCTTTTTATTTCAGAATCATGGCTTAAGGACTGGTGTAACCCAGACATTGCCCAGGCCCTACTCATAGGATATACCATCTGCAGACAGAATAGAACAACGTGTCATGGGGTTGGACTTGCCATTATCTATAGAGACTCTTTCCAAAGCGTAAACTTCGACTTTCGTCATTTGAAAGGGGCGGAAATCCTTTTCAGAATCTTTAGTGAAACCTTATGCCCACTAATTTTTTGGTAATCTAACTTTATCCCATCAGGAGACTTTAACCTCTATCTTGAGTGTAGAAATGAACCTGGAGTAGGGAACATTTTAGACGCTTTGTAGACCTTCAGGCTTCATCAGTTGGAGCTACTACCCACACATCATGCAGGACATATACTGGATGGGGTATGCTCTAATCTCCCAAACCTTACAGTTAAAACCCGTGCTCCTCAGGCCTGGTCAGATCATATGCTAACTCCATTTAGCATTAATTCTCCTAGTGCTAGTTCTTTCCCTACCTCCTTAGCATCCACCCTGCTAAGGACTCGCAAATGGACCAAGCTGACCCCGATTTGACTATAAGTGCATCAGCTTCCATACAGACTCTATCACAAAACACTACTGAAGATATATTGCGTTTTAAGACCCGAGTCAGGGTCACAAAGGTCAGTGACAAATTAGCTCCACTTGTTTAAAAAAAAAAGCTGCCTGGTACACTCAGGCATTGGCAGACTACCATCTCCGCTATAAACAGAGCGGAGGTGGAGAAGACCTTACCAAACAGAAGCTCTATACCAATTTAAAGTGTCCCTTAAAACCTACCATTTGGAAATCACATCAGCTAAAAGGGACTATTTTTTTAAGCAAATAACAGACGCCCAACAAGATGAAAAACCCATCTTTACAATTGTCCTATCCTTTTTACTTCCAAAAGCCCTAGACAAATATGTCCTCTCTGTCAGACCCAATGTAATCAGATTTCTTCTTTTTTCGGAGAAAAATTGAAAATATTCAAAAAGAGTTTATTACTACTTCTACATCGCCTTTAGATGTTTAGAGTTGCATCTCTCACATGTAGGACCATCCCTCCAAGCCTTCTATCGCTTTAGCCTGGAACAGTCTCTACAAACAATTCTATCATGTAAATCTGGCTACCCTTATGATGCCTACCCCCCTGCTGTTCTCTATGCCATTGTGGACATTGTTAATCCAGTGATTATTAAAATATTAAACCCTTCACTAGCCACAGCAGAAGTCAGTACAGATTGGAAACTCGCTGCAGTCAAACCGCTAAAGAAGAAACAGGTAGCAGATCCCTCCACCCTCTCAAACCTTCTTCCTATCTCTCTGCTTCCTACCCTTGGTAAAATTGTTGAAAACTGGTTAATAACTACCTAACAAATTTCCTGGAAGAGACCAATATTCTGCACTCCAACAGTCGGGTTACTGTTCTAAACAGCTGACTGAGTCAGCACTATTGGAAATTGCAGCTACCTTAAAATTAACCCTGGACTCTGGGAAGAATGCAGTGCTAATCTTTTTGGAATTATCAGCCGCTTTGACACCATCTCACATGCCATACTATTACATCGCATAAACCGTTCTGGCATATCCCATCTTGCCCTGGCCTCGTTGAAATCCTTCCTCTCTGACCATAGGCAAACTTTAACTCTAGGACCTTGGGCCAGATGTATAATGGTGTTTAGCTTGTGCAAACAGGTTTTAGACCCGTAATTTGTGACTCGCCAATCAATTAGCGACTTGCCAAACAGGTTTTGAGAATCGCCATTAGGAAGGGGCGTTGCCTTCCTAATAGTGAGTCATGAGCCATGTATGAATGTTTTGCAACCGCAGTTGCAGTCGCAAAACATTTGCAAATTACCACCTACTTCATGTAGGTGGTAATGCAATCGCAAATAGGAAGTTGTCCACAGGGGACCCCTTCCCCTTTGCAAATGCATGTGAAAATGAAATGGAAACTAAATGAAAATGAAGTCAAAACGTTTCATTTTTTTTTTTTTAATGCATCCTGTTTCCTTTCAGGAAAATGGGCTGCTTTAAAAAACACTGCTTTATTTAAAAGCAGTCCCAGACATGGTGGTCTGCTGAGCCCAGCAGGCCACCTTCCTAAGAGGGCCAGTCATTCCCAATGGGGTTGAAAAATGCGAGTGCCTTATTAATATTAATGAGCTTCGTATTTTGCGACCCCATTGTCTCCGATACTGTAGTACATAGTATAGTAAATAGCGACTTGCAATTTGTGACTCGCAATCGAGCGAAAATTGCGAGTCACAATTTAATATAGTTGTACATCTGGCCCCTTATCTCTGAACGGAATGACCCATCACCTCAGGTGTACCGTAGGGCTCTTCTCTGAGCCCTGTACTATTTAACATCCACATGGCCTCACTCATCTCGTTGATATTTTCCTTTGATATCAAAACAACTTCATATGCTGATGACACGCAGTTGATCTTAGTCCCAGACAAAGATTGAACAGACTCGGAATACAACTTCAAGTTATGAGCGAAAGTCATCCGGTGGATGCAAGTCAACCACCTTAAATTTAATACAGACAAGACGGAGATCATGCTAATAGGGAAATTAAAACTGTTCAACCCAGAATTTTGGTGCCCTGTGGCTGCCCCCCCCACCCAACACTGTTGAGGTGGTAAAAACTCTCAGTCAAAAATGTAATGCCTCTCTCTCCTTCCTTAGACAAGAATCCGCAGTGGCAAGGATGTGTTTCAAACTGATAAAGTCTTTGAAAACATTTGTTAAATGTATCCCTTGCTCAGCAAGAAAAACTGTAGCCATTGTATTAATTACACCAAGATTAGATTACTGCATTAGCCTGTATTCAGGTGCCTCCAGACAAGTGTTACGGAAGCTGCAAACAGTGCAAGAGGCAGCCGCTCAACTTGTACTGAAATTGCCTCACTGCTCTTTGGCCTCTGCAGCTTTTCAAATTCTTTATTGGTTGCCAATACATAAAAGGGTACTGTTTAAGATCCTGCTAAGGTCCAGATAAGCCATATACAGTGAAAAATATAGGGATAGACTCTGTAGGAACATGCCACCATCAAATTCTTGCATATGCCACCTTTAAATACAAGACACTCAACCGTGTGGGCTAAAATGCCTACATAGGGGCGATTTTGTTAATATTTAAATGTAGAGCTTTTTCCATTCAAAAGGGTTTATTTTGGTAAGCTTTCCTACTTGGTTAAAAGCTGCAGGAGTCAAGCTACAAATGTGGGTCTAAAAACATGTCCTCATTGCCAGATTAGTGAATGGCACAACATGAGCTACAGTTCACAGATAACATTTAACTTTCCATGCCAAAGGTGAATTTTCCTGCCCCATATACTATGTCCTTATTGTAAAGCTAAATATGTCAATTTAGAGTTAGCCAATGTTGTTATGTTTGTAGGGGTCTGCACAAATACACTGGGCAGCAGTGCCCCACTGTGCAGAGTTTAAATAAAAGTATAGCATCACTCCACAAAAAATGAAGGTAACCATGCAAAAATGGGTATTCTCTCACAAATATCGAAAATACAACCTTGGCCAGACATTTAAACTTTATTTGCCGTTTGTTTTGCATTTTACCTAGACTCAGCCTACATACCCCATTATTACCCACATCATTTATGTGTTTTAAATTAACATTGCCCATATACTCTCCTGGGTTTTGTTTCTTTGCATTCCTCACTCTGAAGACTGGAACCCCAAAAGGTCTCCATAGAATATAACAGATTATGTTCAAGTCTATCAGGAATTTCTTAAATATTAATTTAAAAATTACATTTGGTCATAAATTATCATTTGTAAGTGTCTCGATTGGCTACTGTTTGCCTTGCTGGGCAGACATTTTCTGAAATATTTCTTCTATTCTATAATCAGACAAGATACATTATTTTTTAATTGACCGTCTTCCCTTTAAATTGATTTTCTTTAAAGAACTGCATCAAAGTCATGAGGTATTTCTGAAGTTAATTTCTGATTGTTTTAAGAGATGCACATTCTTGCTGGCAAATGGCAACCAAGATAGATAGATGCAATTTGCCCCTGCATATGATTCTTAGGATACCCATGGAATAACAAGATATTTTACCCCAAAATTAATTTCATTAAACATTCCTAGTTGTTCCTCAATATCATCTACAAAAGAAATGAATGTCCAAATTGATTGATCAATCGCTCATATTGTCTACATTGTAGTCCTATCTATAGTAATTTCTACCAGATTTAGTCTGTGTCATAAAACAGATTTTTCAACATCTCATTCGGTGCTTCTCCTGTTCTTTGAGGTTCAATTAAAATATTTTGTACATTAAAATACTATATGTCAGTGTTAAGAAAAAGGTAAATTGCTCTTCCTTGGAGCTATGAACCGGCATAATAGTATCTCTTTAGAACAGAACCAACTCAATGAAATCCTGGGGGTTTATCCTGTATTTGATTATAATAGCTAAATAGCTTTTTTTAGCCATCCATGACATTATCTAGTATTGCATCTTGGCCCTCCAAAATCTGTCAGGTGTGCATTAACTGTAACATTGTATTGCTTTTTGAAAGTCAAATTGCTACTTCAATTGCTAAGGTATGCATTTCTGTGACAGTGAATAGCTTCTCAACCTAACCTCCTTTATCAATTTCTGAAGTGCAAACCTCTGAGGGGGGCAGAGTCTCCCCTAGAAATATAAACTGGAATTTCCTGTCTATTGTATTAGATAATAATATTTTAGCCTATCAATGTTCATATTTTAATAATCTTTCAAACTTTTTCTCTTTGATTAAACCATAGAGTTTCATCTGTAAACGATTACCCAAATGCTACCTGAAACCAATAATCATGTTGTTGTTTGTATCAAAATTCAGTCAACACTTACCTTACTGCCCTCTCTTTAACCCATATGCATTGATGAGTCCCACATTGCTTTCTGGCATTTATTTAGGCAATGTAACTTTTGGGGTGTTCCTTCCACCCGTTCTAGAATGAATATGAATAAACATAAAGCAAGTAATGAGAATATAATAAAACAAAGAAACAGATGCTCCTTTTGCTTTCCTCACCCTAATTGGGAAGGGTATGCCCAGACGTGGGTCCCGTGCTTACTGTGCCACTAGATTCAAGCTAGCATGGATGAAGAGGGGTAATGCCTCAAAACAGGTCCGAGGATGCTTGTTTCTGGTCTGGGGAGGATCTGGCTTCACAGTTCGGTCTGGACTGTTTCCCTGAGGAGCATAAGACTGATTTGCATATGGCTGGGTCCAAACTGGGGGTGTGTGGTGAACAAAAGAAGGATGGATTTAACCCAGACGTTTGTGACTGGGTTGAATGTTTGCATTGTTCAGCATTCCGTCCATAATTTTTTCCTTTTGCTTTTGTCACCCTAAGGGTGAAGGGTAGGGGTGGGCGAAATTTGCGTAATCGCGTTACGCAAATCTCCGCGAAACGGTAAAAAATCTCCGCGAACATGCAGAAATTCCGCGAACACGCGGAATTGCTTGTTCGCGATGCTTTTTTCCTGTTCACAGTTGCTGTTTGCGTGCTCGGGGAGAAATATCTCGCGAACACGCATTTTGAGAACGCGAACAAGAAAAAATTTCGCGAAGTCGCGGAAAGCTGAATTTTGGGCAATTTCGCGTTCTCCACGGAACGCGAAATTACCGAAATTCCGCAAATTCCGCGAGCGGAACGGAATTTACCGCCCAGGCCTAGTGAAGGGTAAGCCCAGACGTGGTTCTCGTACTCACTGTCCCACTGGAAACTGTTGTTATGGATTGGTGATTCAATAATTGACATATTTGATTTACTAGTCAGTCCCTAGTACAGAGCGCTTTGTTTGTCCAGGGCCCGTAAATCAAATGCTGCTAGTGGACTTGCTGCACTGAATGTGCCTCCCACATAAGCAGCCTGTAAATGAAACTCAGGCCTGCCACTGCAGTGTCTCTGCACGGTTTGGTACTGACATGTCAACCTGACAAGTGCACCCACTTGCCAGGCCCTTACCTTCCCTTTTCTTACATGTTAGTCACCCCTAAGGTAGGCCCACGTACCCCAGTAGGCAGGGTGCAGTGTATGTGAAGGGTATGACATGCCTTGATGTGTGTGGCATGTCCTGATAGTGAAATACTGCCAATTTAGTCTTTCACCATTGAAAGGTTATCTGTCCCATAGGATAGAATGGGGCGTTTGCTAATAACACCTACCCATGGGAACAAGATTTGAAAATAAAGTTTGATATGCCAGAACCCAGAATGGTAAGATGAATCTTTTAGTGAGGGTGATTTTTACATTCTGGGTTTGAAAAAAACATTTTTAGAAAGTAGTTTTTTTCTTGCCTAACCAACCAGGGTGCCTGAGCTAGGTTGTGTATTGACTGTCTGGCTTTGGAGTGACAGGGGCTGGGGATGTGAATTCTGTTTAGTCAGCCACTGGGCGGGGGGGTTTAGGTGTGTCCTTTCATTCCAGGATGAGTCAGGGCTGGGCTGAATGGACCTGGGCTGTATTCTGAGTAGGGGAAGGAGATTTCTTTCACACCTGAGTGGGCTTGGTCTGCCTTCGACAATGCTGCCTCCACCTCCTGCCAGGAAGCTGCACCAGAGAGGCCAGAACTGGTTTTGGCTGGGCAAAGAGCTTCTCTGCCACAGAGAACAAAGGATTTTGTATTATTAAAAGAGGGGCCAAGAACCCAGACTTTCAGATTACTTCTGGGAATCAAGAGAAACCTTTGCCAAGGAAAAGAGCTGGAATACTACTGCCCCTGTGCTGTTTCTTGTCTGGAGTTGGCCTGCAGTGACTACTTTCTGCCACGGAAAAGAGAAGGACTTTACTATGTGCTGTGTCCCCTGCTTGAGGAAGATCTCCAAGGGCTTTAAATAGAGCTTGCCTTCTGTTCTGAAATCTCAGGGACACAAAGACTTCACCCCTAGTCCCCTCTGAACTCCTTTTGCTGAGAGATCTGACCTGCTGACAAGTGCCTGCCAGTGTTCTGTACCTCTGGAGATTGTTTTGGGACTGGAAACTGCAAGAACTTTGAAAATCAATGCATCGCCTGTTTCTGATGCATTGCAGCGGTGCAAGAAGAATTTTCCGATGCATCACTGCAGAAGAATCAACAGAGTGCCTGCTCGCGGCTGAAGTGTCTGCCATGCGACAAATCCTGTGCACCGATCTCAGAGATTCACCTCATGGATTCTAGTGCAGGCCCGGTTGGAGAAGAATGGATGCATTCCAGATCATCACTCATTACATCGAAGCGTCAAGTCTGTCGCATCCTTGGGGGATGCAGTAAGAAACTGACACATCACCTTCTCACACAGTAAGAAACTGATGCAACACCTCCTCTCCGGTAAGGAACCGACGCATCACCTCCCCTGCACAGCAGTAAATAACTAATGCATCACCTCTCCTAGAGCAAGGAACTGACCCATCACCTTCCCTGAGTGTAAGGAACCAACGCATTACCTTCCCTGTCACCCATTTTGCTTGCATTTTTCAACGCATCCAAGGTACTTTGTGTAAAAGTGTTGCATCCCACATTTACTTGGAACAGAACTGCTTTTACCCTTTAAGAATCATATTGTTACTACTGTATTGTGGATTTATGTTGTTTTTGGTCTTGTTTTGGTTTAGAGAAAGAGAACCTATTTTTCTAAACTGGTATGGTGTCCATTTGTTTTGTTTTCACTTTACTGTATGTGTTCACAAATGCTTTACAAACTGCTCCTGAGAGAAGCCTGTCTGTTCATGCCAAGCTACCAAGTGGGTGAGCAAGGGTTATTTTAGAAGTGTATTCCCCTTACACTGACTAGGAATGAGGGTACCTACCTCTGCCTACTAGAGATCCCCATTTCTAACAACTAGTCTGTGTATTTTCCATACATTAGGTTCCCGCTTGACTCAGAATTGTCTGTGCAAGTGCACAACTGTGTCCCGTGTCCCCCAGGAAGCAGAAGGGATTTGGGGGCACAGAAGGGTGAACAGATCTTGGTCAGTGTTGGGGATAGGAGATCCATTACTAGCCCACATAAATGAGCAGATTGTATATTTGCCTTGACTCTGGGGGTCAACGACGTATTTGCTGGACTGGACAGACAGTTATGTAAGGCACAATCAGCTGCTCAGGTGCAAGAGAAGCAAGTAAGCGGGAAGTATTCTATTGGCATATAGAGCACCAAAAGTTCTAGGTATATGGATTATATTTGGAAAGAATGTGTCAGCATGATTATACTATGAGAAATTTATTCTACACTCCTAGTGATTAGTTTGTGTTTCGGGAGGAAACGAGCACTCATCCTGAGATGCATCATCCAAACCTTAGGTGTGGTCGTAATAAGTTGAGCAAAATTCCCACATGTAGAAGACTTAGCAATAAGCCAACCAAACATTCACAGAGAAGGTTAGAATAATTATAAGGAGAAACAGGAGGAAAAATGTATTTCATCCAAAGGGGTGAATGGCACTTATGCTCAATGGCGAACTATCATACACACACATAATATTTCCATGAGTAACAGGAACATCAATGGGCTGAAGGGGGAACAGATGCATCCTTAGCACAGTCACTAGATTGCTCCATAAAAAGATTTGTTGGAAAGCACTTCAGAGCTGGAAGTAGAGGGGACTCCATTAACCATCAAAGTATGAAATAAAAAAAGGGGGATGTCTAAGAGGACATATCCTCATTCGCAGATATAGATGTTTTACAACGACAACTGTCATATTGCCCATAACTGTTGATAGAGATGCAGAATATTCCAGGGAGCTTGAATGTTACTTGCAACAATAAGGATCTATACTCGGTAAACAGCTTACCATATAATAATACATTAGACCAAAATAATGAAGTACTAAACACTCAGGCATTTGTAAATAGTAACAATGGAAGCAAAAAATATACAAACAGTATTGGTGACATCAGCTAGTGGATCATCTCTAATGGCAGATGCTTTGCTTCTTATGCAGAAAATTCTACATGACATACTTGAGTCATAATGACACAGAGAAATAGTAGGGGACCTATTACACATAGGGTGCACTTTCCCAGTTTGCACCATGGCACACCTTATCACAGGTGCACCAGGCACAAACAGGCAAAGCGTGCCCTATTACATTAAATGCGTTACCCCCAGGACAACCACAAACTTAGGCTGCCTTCAGTGAAGTGCATTCAAGTGAAATATGGAGTAGCTTTGAAGCAGCCGCTCCAGGTTTTACTGTGCAGGTGGCAACCTGAACTTTTAAGAGGTGTGCAAGATACCCTTGAAGGCGACTGCAGTGAGAGACTGCACCCACCGGCAAGGGAATGTCTGGGGAGTTCATAGGACTCCTTTTCTCCCCTCAAGTGAGAGGTGTCATCAGAGGGTGCACTGACAATGTGCCTCCTTTGAGGAGACATGCTATCAGTGCACCTCCTGACAGATGTTTTGCCTCTGTTGCAGCGTCTATAATATGGCACAGGAGCAGAGGCAAAGAGATTCCCTCATTTTCATGAAGCCACACCACCATGCAAATGAAGGAACGCGTCTCATGATAGCGCTGGCACTATATGTTCATTACGGAAGGGGCTGCACAAGGGTCTGCGACTCCTTCTGTAATACCAATGTGTCCCTGGGCACGCAAAGCGGGCACCAAAGCATGTTGAACCCCCTTTGTGTAATATGGCCCCAGCTGTGTATTTAAAGACCATTGCAATGGAGTCAAAAGAGATGATCTCAAGTATGCCCTCTCTGGAAAAAGCAGTAGAAGAAAAATCCCTGGAGTCAATGACAAGTGAAACCTTTACTAACTCTGGTTACATCTTGCACAGACCAATGTGAATTATGGAAAACTGTATGTTCCATAAAAGAGGATCTCTAGATCAGAAGTTTCCAGCCTGTGGTTCGGGTACCCCTGGGGGTCCACAGAGCCTCCTCAGGAAGTCAGTGACTACTTAGATAATTAAATAATATTATCAGACTGATATAGTGTATGTAAATAAAGAAGCTAAATGTACAAATGAAAATTTTTAAACATACTGTAAATGTGAAGGGATTTGAAAGTGGAGAATAAAATTTAAATTAGTTTCTTCAGATTGATCTGTGGGAGCAGTGCAAGTTAATCAAACAGAATATAGTATGAACGTGAAGAAGGTGTTTTCCCACTGAGGCTGTGCCAGAGCTATTGTCTCTTGGCCTGGAAATACAGCTGGAGTGGTCTTTCTTCCAGGCATACTGTGTAGTGTGGGATTTTACCAACAGAATTTTTCGGCTTTCTTTGTGTTACATTTTCCTCAGAACATGTTTCAGCCAGGCCACGGAATGTCCACCCTTGAGTTCAATTGACCTAATCTAAGTTGTTCATGGAAGCCTTATGTGCTGTCTAATCCATAAAGAAGAATGCTACATAACCTGTGTATTTTGCCTTTTGTTAACACCACTAATTTGCCATGATACTTGTCAATGTTCTTAGCTGCACCTCAATCATATTCTTGGGCGACAATATCTGAATTTGTTTGGTAAAACCCTTGGAATTTAAATTTTGCTTGTTGGCCTCTTAATCTGCCAGGCTTACAGATGAATAGTGGCCCTTAAGGAGAACAGCACCATACTTACAGGTTTTTTCCGGCAAGATTGTCATAGTTAATGGGTCAGGGTTTCTAGTAAAGCTTTCATCTTTTTTCTAAAGGTAGTAGGAGCATTCATTCTTTTTTCTTCAAGGAACCACTTTTGGTGGAATGTAGATATTAGACGCTATGGGGCATATTCTCAAGGAATTATCGCCAAGTTAGCGGCACTTTAAGGCAGCCAATGTCGCGATAAATCTATTGCCCCATTCACAATCTGGTGCTAACAGCCAATATCACCAGTTTACGCGATAACAGCCGCAAAAAACATCACCACAGATGACCCCGGCAACTAACGCTAATGAAATGCAGAGTAGGCATTCCTGTGCAAAAGCCACGACAACACCTCACCTCAACATTCTCAACAAACAGCCAGATCAGTGATAAGATCCCAAAACAGGCGATAAGGCGCGTTAGCAGCAGATAATTAACACCTGCTCTGACCTGGAGCACAGCCCAGAGCCACACATAAAGAACAACAGATGCCATGGAGCTACTGAACATGCAGCCCGGAGCCCCAATAGTGCAAGAACACCCACCGCCACCACCCCCAGGACCCTACGCCCCCCCTTTGGACAAAGATATTGCACATCAACTCTACGAAATCATAAACCAAACAATTCACCTGAAATCGCATAATCACAACACCTAACATACATTTGAGGTCAGAAAAAGGAGAATCATACATTCATCTCAGAATATCCAAACAATCCGTTTATTACAGAATAAACCAAAAACAACAATTCTGAAGAGCCATGACGGGTCTTCTCAGGACATTCAGTAAGTCTCAAAGCAAAACCAAAGGGGATGATGGACGGAGTGTTGAACATTGCAAGTACTCCCCCCAGTCAACTGAACAGGGTTTAATCCATCATCATTCTTTAGCTCACTCCGCCACCCCAGTTCAGACATGGCCATATACAACTCAGTCTAACCCTGTGCCTCATGGGAACAGTCCAGCCCGAACTCCCAAGCCAGGTCCTCCCTGGACCGGAAACAAGCATCCTGGGACCGGTTTCTGGCTAATCAGCTGACATCAGCCGGGCTAGCTTTAATCCAGTGGCAAAGGTAGCAAGGGACCCATGTCTGGGGTGGCATGGTGAGCAAAAGAATGACGGATTTAACCCAGATCTCTTGACTGGGGGTGAATGTTTTGTGTGTCTTTTGCTTTATTGCCCTAAGTGTGCCAGGTATTTCCAGACGTGGGTCCTGGGCTCACTGTGCCACTGGAATTAAGCTATCCCGGCTGATGAGGGGTGAAACCCCTAAACCGGTCCTAGGATGCTTGTTTCCAGTCCAGGGAGGACCTGGCTTGGCGGTTTGGACTGGACTGTTCCCATGAGAAACAGGGTCAAGACTGATTTGCATATGGCCAGGTCTAAACTGGGGTGGCATGGTGAGCAAAAGAATGATTAATTTAACCCAGATCTCTTGACTGGGGGTAAATATTTTGATTTGTTCTGCATTCTGTCTATCAATTGTGTGTCTATTAGCATTCAATAATTCACAGCCTGCAAGACAAAAGCCTAGATAAGAAGCTAGGTCATGCGCTCATCAAAGTACAGAAAGAGAGAGCGAAAGAGAGATAGATATAGAGATAAGGAGCGAAAGAGAGAGAGAGAAAGAGAGAGAGAAGGAGAGAGAGAGGGAGAGAGAAAGAGAGAGAGAGAGACAGAGAGAGAGAGAGACTAAGAGAGAGAGGGAGAGGGAAAGAGAGGGAGAGAGTGTGCTGACACTGTCGACCCAGGCCTCACTGCTCACCTGCTGCCACCAGTGTGTCTCCAACCATGTGCCGGTATACACTGCAGTCCCCCAGGTCCCTTATCTGAAACACTTTCCAGAGACGTGAATGGCAGAGCCCATACAGTTGCACACGCCATCCTCGCTTGCCCGCCCCTGCTCACATAGGCTGCTGCACCCCAGCCCCTCCTGCCTCCCAGCCGTGATTGCCCGCCCCTGCGCAACCACCCCTCACTGCTCACCTTCCGCCACCGGCGTGTCTCCAAGAGGGCCACCATGGCACCCTCCACATAATGCAGCCCCACACCGCGGGCCACCAAGTCACACACTTGATTCTGGGTTTTGATTTCACTATGGCAGACACCATATCAGTGCACACAGCATCATCGCAGGCTGTACACCCGCTCAGCTCTTGAGGTGCCACTAACTCTGTGAACCGCGAGGCGACGCCATGTGGCGGTAGGCCCGCACTGCCTGCTGGCTCAGGCCTACCCTGCGGTCCAGCAGGGCTCACACTAATCCTACCAGTCCGGACCGCCAGGACGGCGCATCATCGCAGGCTGCACACCCGCTCAGCACTTTAGGTGCTCCTATCTCAGTGCACCGAAAGAAACCGTTCTGTGATGGTGTGCCTGTCGCAGTGTATCCGGTGCCACCAAGTCTGTGCACCGCAAGCCATTGACCCTTTATGATTGAGTCTCATGGTGTGGATGTATTCATGTCACCCCTGCACTGGGCAATGTGAGGTGGCAGGGCCCTAGGCCCTCATGCATAAATGATAACCACATGGAGACACCCAGTTGCAGAGTGGAAATGATGTCCAGCACGTGCGCCAGGCCATTTTTATTGGCAGGGTCACATGTCCTGTGACACCTGTGCTAGATGGGTGTGATGTGGGTGTAAACCAGCCGTGAGGAAGTGGCTGTGGCATGCTGACAACTAGACCTGTGAGCAGCAGATCCCTACAGGAAGATCTGGGACGTGTAGCATTGTCACCCCCCTGTGAGCGTAAGCAGAGTGGGTGGACCTGGCGTGTGCCAATTCAGCGTTAGGGTGTGAACAGTGACCCGGGGCTCTGGGTGTGGTTCCGTTCTGGGCAGTACAGGGAAGTAACTAATGCATGTGTCTCCATTGTAGTGTCAGTGCCATCTGGACCGCAATCGGCAATGTGTCACCCTGTGACCCAAGTCCCACAACATGAGCAACATGGACTTAAGGGGGACTCACTGACCCTACATTCATCCATACTTCCACACTTGAAAAATCATAGACATGACAGATGTTTTGCCTCTGTTGCAGCGTCTATAATATGGCACAGGAGCAGAGGCAAAGAGATTCCCTCATTTTCATGAAGCCACACCACCATGCAAATGAAGGAACCCGTCTCATGATAGCGCTGGCACTATATGTTCATTACGGAAGGGGCTGCACAAGGGTCTGCGACTCCTTCTGTAATACCAATGTGTCCCTGGGCACGCAAAGCGGGCACCAAAGCATGTTGAACCCCCTTTGTGTAATATGGCCCCAGCTGTGTATTTAAAGACCATTGCAATGGAGTCAAAAGAGATGATCTCAAGTATGCCCTCTCTGGAAAAAGCAGTAGAAGAAAAATCCCTGGAGTCAATGACAAGTGAAACCTTTACTAACTCTGGTTACATCTTGCACAGACCAATGTGAATTATGGAAAACTGTATGTTCCATAAAAGAGGATCTCTAGATCAGAAGTTTCCAGCCTGTGGTTCGGGTACCCCTGGGGGTCCACAGAGCCTCCTCAGGAAGTCAGTGACTACTTAGATAATTAAATAATATTATCAGACTGATATAGTGTATGTAAATAAAGAAGCTAAATGTACAAATGAAAATTTTTAAACATACTGTAAATGTGAAGGGATTTGAAAGTGGAGAATAAAATTTAAATTAGTTTCTTCAGATTGATCTGTGGGAGCAGTGCAAGTTAATCAAACAGAATATAGTATGAACGTGAAGAAGGTGTTTTCCCACTGAGGCTGTGCCAGAGCTATTGTCTCTTGGCCTGGAAATACAGCTGGAGTGGTCTTTCTTCCAGGCATACTGTGTAGTGTGGGATTTTACCAACAGAATTTTTCGGCTTTCTTTGTGTTACATTTTCCTCAGAACATGTTTCAGCCAGGCCACGGAATGTCCACCCTTGAGTTCAATTGACCTAATCTAAGTTGTTCATGGAAGCCTTATGTGCTGTCTAATCCATAAAGAAGAATGCTACATAACCTGTGTATTTTGCCTTTTGTTAACACCACTAATTTGCCATGATACTTGTCAATGTTCTTAGCTGCACCTCAATCATATTCTTGGGCGACAATATCTGAATTTGTTTGGTAAAACCCTTGGAATTTAAATTTTGCTTGTTGGCCTCTTAATCTGCCAGGCTTACAGATGAATAGTGGCCCTTAAGGAGAACAGCACCATACTTACAGGTTTTTTCCGGCAAGATTGTCATAGTTAATGGGTCAGGGTTTCTAGTAAAGCTTTCATCTTTTTTCTAAAGGTAGTAGGAGCATTCATTCTTTTTTCTTCAAGGAACCACTTTTGGTGGAATGTAGATATTAGACGCTATGGGGCATATTCTCAAGGAATTATCGCCAAGTTAGCGGCACTTTAAGGCAGCCAATGTCGCGATAAATCTATTGCCCCATTCACAATCTGGTGCTAACAGCCAATATCACCAGTTTACGCGATAACAGCCGCAAAAAACATCACCACAGATGACCCCGGCAACTAACGCTAATGAGATGCAGAGTAGGCATTCCTGTGCAAAAGCCACGACAACACCTCACCTCAACATTCTCAACAAACAGCCAGATCAGCGATAAGATCCCAAAACAGGCGATAAGGCGCGTTAGCAGCAGATAATTAACACCTGCTCTGACCTGGAGCACAGCCCAGAGCCACACATAAAGAACAACAGATGCCATGGAGCTACTGAACATGCAGCCCGGAGCCCCAATAGTGCAAGAACACCCACCGCCACCACCCCCAGGACCCTACGCCCCCCCTTTGGACAAAGATATTGCACATCAACTCTACGAAATCATAAACCAAACAATTCACCTGAAATCGCATAATCACAACACCTAACATACATTTGAGGTCAGAAAAAGGAGAATCATACATTCATCTCAGAATATCCAAACAATCCGTTTATTACAGAATAAACCAAAAACAACAATTCTGAAGAGCCATGACGGGTCTTCTCAGGACATTCAGTAAGTCTCAAAGCAAAACCAAAGGGGATGATGGACGGAGTGTTGAACATTGCAAGTACTCCCCCCAGTCAACTGAACAGGGTTTAATCCATCATCATTCTTTAGCTCACTCCGCCACCCCAGTTCAGACATGGCCATATACAACTCAGTCTAACCCTGTGCCTCATGGGAACAGTCCAGCCCGAACTCCCAAGCCAGGTCCTCCCTGGACCGGAAACAAGCATCCTGGGACCGGTTTCTGGCTAATCAGCTGACATCAGCCGGGCTAGCTTTAATCCAGTGGCAAAGGTAGCAAGGGGCCCATGTCTGGGGTGGCATGGTGAGCAAAAGAATGACGGATTTAACCCAGATCTCTTGACTGGGGGTGAATGTTTTGTGTGTCTTTTGCTTTATTGCCCTAAGTGTGCCAGGTATTTCCAGACGTGGGTCCTGGGCTCACTGTGCCACTGGAATTAAGCTATCCCGGCTGATGAGGGGTGAAACCCCTAAACCGGTCCTAGGATGCTTGTTTCCAGTCCAGGGAGGACCTGGCTTGGCGGTTTGGACTGGACTGTTCCCATGAGAAACAGGGTCAAGACTGATTTGCATATGGCCAGGTCTAAACTGGGGTGGCATGGTGAGCAAAAGAATGATTAATTTAACCCAGATCTCTTGACTGGGGGTAAATATTTTGATTTGTTCTGCATTCTGTCTATCAATTGTGTGTCTATTAGCATTCAATAATTCACAGCCTGCAAGACAAAAGCCTAGATAAGAAGCTAGGTCATGCGCTCATCAAAGTACAGAAAGAGAGAGCGAAAGAGAGATAGATATAGAGATAAGGAGCGAAAGAGAGAGAGAGAAAGAGAGAGAGAAGGAGAGAGAGAGGGAGAGAGAAAGAGAGAGAGAGAGACAGAGAGAGAGAGAGACTAAGAGAGAGAGGGAGAGGGAAAGAGAGGGAGAGAGTGTGCTGACACTGTCGACCCAGGCCTCACTGCTCACCTGCTGCCACCAGTGTGTCTCCAACCACGTGCCGGTATACACTGCAGTCCCCCAGGTCCCTTATCTGAAACACTTTCCAGAGATGTGAATGGCAGAGCCCATACAGTTGCACACGCCATCCTCGCTTGCCCGCCCCTGCTCACATAGGCTGCTGCACCCCAGCCCCTCCTGCCTCCCAGCCGTGATTGCCCGCCCCTGCGCAACCACCCCTCACTGCTCACCTTCCGCCACCGGCGTGTCTCCAAGAGGGCCACCATGGCACCCTCCACATAATGCAGCCCCACACCGCGGGCCACCAAGTCACACACTTGATTCTGGGTTTTGATTTCACTATGGCAGACACCATATCAGTGCACACAGCATCATCGCAGGCTGTACACCCGCTCAGCTCTTGAGGTGCCACTAACTCTGTGAACCGCGAGGCGACGCCATGTGGCGGTAGGCCCGCACTGCCTGCTGGCTCAGGCCTACCCTGCGGTCCAGCAGGGCTCACACTAATCCTACCAGTCCGGACCGCCAGGACGGCGCATCATCGCAGGCTGCACACCCGCTCAGCACTTTAGGTGCTCCTATCTCAGTGCACCGAAAGAAACCGTTCTGTGATGGTGTGCCTGTCGCAGTGTATCCGGTGCCACCAAGTCTGTGCACCGCAAGCCATTGACCCTTTATGATTGAGTCTCATGGTGTGGATGTATTCATGTCACCCCTGCACTGGGCAATGTGAGGTGGCAGGGCCCTAGGCCCTCATGCATAAATGATAACCACATGGAGACACCCAGTTGCAGAGTGGAAATGATGTCCAGCACGTGCGCCAGGCCATTTTTATTGGCAGGGTCACATGTCCTGTGACACCTGTGCTAGATGGGTGTGATGTGGGTGTAAACCAGCCGTGAGGAAGTGGCTGTGGCATGCTGACAACTAGACCTGTGAGCAGCAGATCCCTACAGGAAGATCTGGGACGTGTAGCATTGTCACCCCCCTGTGAGCGTAAGCAGAGTGGGTGGACCTGGCGTGTGCCAATTCAGCGTTAGGGTGTGAACAGTGACCCGGGGCTCTGGGTGTGGTTCCGTTCTGGGCAGTACAGGGAAGTAACTAATGCATGTGTCTCCATTGTAGTGTCAGTGCCATCTGGACCGCAATCGGCAATGTGTCACCCTGTGACCCAAGTCCCACAACATGAGCAACATGGACTTAAGGGGGACTCACTGACCCTACATTCATCCATACTTCCACACTTGAAAAATCATAGACATGTCATATCTGTGTGAATATGAATGTTTAATGCATATTCAGTGGAGTGTTGTAGCTGGAGCAGTACAGGGCCATGCAAACTTCACTTTACATTGTTGGCCCGTGGAGCTCCAGCCAGAGTCCTTCAGGGAATGACATGTACATCAGATGAGGAGGAGTTGAGTTCGCTGTCTGATAGCTGTGCCATTGGTGACCAAAGAGAATATGGCAGTCCATGTTGAGGTCCAAGGTGAGTGTTGCAGAGTTCATCGGTGGACAGTGGAAGGTGATGATGCAGAGGGCAGAACTAAGCAGAAACAGGCCACATGGCGGAGATGAATGCTACTGCGTCCTTCTGACCACGGAGGCAGATTCATCCGCATCTTCGTCCTCTGCTGTTGCATGTGCCTCACATGTGGCTTGTGGTGTTCTGTCTCCAGCACTGTGTGGCAGTGACACATCAGGGGCTGGAGGTGGAATGTCTGCTGCACTGTGTGACACTGACACATCAGGGGCCGGAGATGTGGATGGAGTGGTAGCAGCAGCATGCATCAGCACCAGGCCTTGTGGCAGCAATGCCATGAGGAGGGTCTTCAGGGCATTGAGGGACCCAGCTACCTCTCGTCGATGTGCAGTTGTGGCAGCCGCTCTTTCCGACTGCGTCCGCTCCATGTTCTCCTTGATCCTCCTCATGTGTCCCAACTCCCGGGCAAGATCGCTGGAGGCACTCTGACTAGACAGTCGTTCTTGTCGCAGAGTCTGGACTCTGGCGATGTCAGCCATGGTTCATTGGAGAGCATGGAGCAGACTGTGAGTGTCCGTTAGGGACTGTGAGTTGTCCCTCATGGGACTTAGACACCCACGTATGGCATCTAGTTTGGCTGCCATGCGGTCAAACCCCACCTGCACCTGCTTAGCCAGCTAATCCTGGCACCCCAACACACGGCGATGGAAGGCCATGTGTTCCTTGTGGGGGTCCTGGGAGGCAGCTGTGGTAGTGGATGCTGCCTGATGTGTGTCCTGTGCAGTGGGTATGTTCTCCTTGTAGCAGCTGGACTGCCCTGCTCCTGGAAGTGGGCTGAGGAGGCTCTCCACGAGCTGTTGGAGGGTGTCGGAGTTGAAGGTGTGGTGGTCCTCTTCCTCATCAGAGAAGAGAGGTTCGGCCTGCTCTGCAGGAGGTGTTGGATTTCCCCCTGCAATGTGAAGGGCAGATGCAGTTTAACATTGTGTTCACATGTATGTTGATGCATTGTACATGTTTACATTCAGACTGCATGACAGTGTACATTGTGACTGTTTTTTGAGAGCTGCCTATTTGATGCAGGACAGGGGACATTCCGACAACATCACGGATGTGTGTGTGCACTTGTACATTGTAAACCCACATTTCCCTGCAATGCCAAATGTGACTGGGCAGTTTCTACACACATGCACAAGTTGTGTCCTCTGTTCTTTTGTGGATGTGTTGCAGTTTGTACCACATCATTGTCAATGTTAATGTGCTCTGCATTTAATGTGTGTGTGCCGCATTTTGGGGGAGTTGCCCTGCAGCTCTGATTTAGCTGGCCCTTATCCCTTACATGCGGTGTGCCTCTGACTTCTGTGCTTATACAGTGCTGAGATGTTGCATACTTGGGTGCATTGATCTCTTGGTGGGAGTTGGGGGTCTAGGGCATGGTTTGTCCACAGCTGTGCTATACTTGATTGTGCATGTGTGCCATTTGCCCATTTCCACCTTTCCCCCAGTCCCTGGTCGATACTCACCCTGTTGTGTACGGTCATGTTGAGAAGAGTCCTGGCCCCCAACTTCTGCCACCGTCTCCCCACTGATGACTGTGGACACCATTTCCTCCATCTCGTCCAGCTCCTCCTGTGGCTCTGGGCTCCCACCTCCAGTCTGCATTTCTGCCTTCTGGTTGTTTGAGAGTTTCTGCTTGGTTTTGCTCTTCACATCATTCCAGCGCCTCTTGACCTCTTCCATTGTCCTCTTCAGAACTCCGACTGCATTCACCTTGTCCACAATGGTCTGCCATATTCCATTTTTAGTTGCCAGTGACAGTGGAGGTGACGAACAGTAATTGATGGTGTTCTATCACCTCCGTTATCAGGATCCTGTTTTCCTGCGGACTGAACTATTTCTTCCTACTCTTCTTGTCCTTGCCCTTCCCTGACCCTGAGGTCCCAGGCTGGTCCTCCGGGGGGATTTTGGGGTTCTGGTTGTCCTCTGTACTTGCTCCGGCTCCCTCCATTGTGCTTCACTGTTGTTTGGCTTTTGTTTGTATGTTTTTTTTCTACTTTTATAGTGCATTTTCCCGCATGACACGTGGAATTGCATGTCTGTGGCTGGTTTTCGATGATTTTTGTATCGCGATTGGCGTCATCGCAACTTTTTTGCGTTCGTGTTCCACATGTTTGCAGCGTCGGGTTGATTGTAACGCGTTATCGAGGGACTGTCGCATGGTGCCGCCATGTTGAGAATACTACATTAACATGGTGTTGTTTTCCCACGATAGACTGCGATATGCAAAGTTGTGTTACGCTAATTTTGCGATGTTTATCACACGTTCTTGAGAATATCCCCCTATGATTGTTAGGACAGGAGTGTTATGGCTTTAAATAGGTTAACTTCAATCTGCAATATTGGAGTGTGTAAAACCAGTCTTAAAATTAATGAAACTGGTATTGAGCACTCTTTTTGTAAAATTATTTTTTAGCATTAACCAAAGACATCTAGAGTCTTCAATGATTATGGATTTGCAGTTTAGGGCATTTTAACAAAGAACCACTCTTGGACCACGGCTGTACTGTTATAGGGGAACCTAGGGGGAGTTCTATTTTAGAGGACTTAGCTTTAAATGGCTGAGAGACCGCACCAACTGAATATCAGTACTACTTTGATTTGGCAATAGGATACCTTTTTGAGACAAAACATCCAGATATAGTTGTTTGTCATCTGAGAAGTGATTGTAGGAGATGTGTGAGTGTCTTTGGATGTAGGTCCATGTACAGATTGAAAAGCAGAAGGGATACAGCAAACCATTATGGTGGTCCTTGGGCAACAGTGTTTGGTTCTGCTAAGCACCTGTTCAGTTTGATTTGTTGGGATCGGTTGTTCAAGTATGAGGAGTGTTAGAAATGAGGGGGCTCTGGTTGACGCAGGTGTGAACCCACAACAAGCAGGGACCCTTTACTTCTTGTCAGGGCGAAGGATGACTCCCCAGAATAACCCCTGCTCACCCTCTAGGTGCGTGGCGCGAGCAGTCTAGGCTAAGTCTCAGGCGTACACGGTTAAGCAAATGCAATTACACATACAGTAACCCCTTGCATGCACCACAAACGGACACCAATCCGGGAGTATATAAAAATAAGCTTTTATGTAGTTTCAGCAGAGTTTAAATACAAGGCCCAGTAACGTTGAACTGATGGGGCCACAATTCTTGGAAATACGGTCAAGTTCTCTTGGTTTTACGGAAGGTTCTTTAGGCGGGCACAAGGTAACTGTAGGCCTCAGCGCACTTCGTGCTGAAGCAGCGCCCGGGGAGCACACAGCAGATGACAGGGAAATAAGAACGTTGCGGACCCTGGATCCGATGCGAGCTCGCGGTCGAGTTCGTAAGTACAGTACCTTGTTTCTTGACGCAAAGGCGGGTGCGGGATTTCAGCGGCTCTTCGACAGAAGAGCGAGGCGGCGTCCGGGGCTCCCGCACTTCACGATGGGGGTCTGATCTTCAGGCTCACGACAGGAGCGGGGTGTTGCAGGTGGCGGGTGAACAAAGCGGGGCAGCCGGGCACGCCGATGCGTCCGGGCCGTCCGAGGCTTGGAGATGCTCACAAACGCCGATTCCGGCGGGAGGGTGAAGGGGCACAGCGAGCCTCCACGAGCGAGGTGACGGGGCAGCCCAGCACAGCGTAGGGGGAGCGGCTCCGATCGAGCGAGGCTCTTCCCAAGGCGGGGGCGGCTAAGCAGTCCTGGTCACGGCTCAGGGAGGGACTGGGCACGAGGGTCACAGCTCCGGCGAGGGAAAGGACACCACAGTCCAGCAGCAGGCGAGTGAAGATCAGGTAGAGCCCAATGTTCCTGGGGCTCAGTTCAGGGGGCAAGCTCAGTTCCAAGCCCTTGGAGATCGTTTTGGAAAAGCACAAGTCTTGAAAGTAAAAGTAAAGTAAAAGTATTCAGCAACAGTTTCTCTTCTCTCCTTTGGCAGCAAGGTCACCACTGCAGGCCAATCCCCCAGGATAGGGACAGTCTTCCTCCTACAGCTTTCCCGGTGCCTCCTCCTCAGGCAGAGATTCTTCTTGGTCAAAAGCGGATCTAGTTTCTTAGGAGCAGGGCTCCTCCATTTATACCACAAATCTTTTGTTCTCCCAGGCCAGGGGGGCCCTTGCCTAGTTCAGTCCGGTTTCTGAGCACTTTGTTTACGCGATGCAGGCTTCTCCTTTCAGAGTGCAGGGCAGAGTCATCAGACGCTCCACAGGGGGTGGAGCCGGCATCGAGGTAGCGGAGCACTGTCCTATTCAGAACCTAGGAGCACTCCTCCCACCCATCTACCTGTCGATCGTCCTATTCATACCAGGCTACCTAGCCCTGCCCATCTGGGTTCCCCCAGCCCTGTCACTCACACCAGCCAGACATCAGATACACATCACGCAGAGGCGGCTGAAATGGTTAGGCAAGCAAAGGCCAACTTTCTAAAAGCGGCATTTGCAAACCCGGAATATTAAAATAAACCTTGCGAAAAGATGTACCTCATTATTCCGAGCTCAGGCATACTAAACTCGATCTCCTACCATGTTCCCTGGGTCGGTTAGGATCATAAGGTGTAATAATCCAGGCCGCCCATACTGGCCTATGAGAACAGGGTAGCCTTGCAGTAGTGAACAACAAGATGGCGGTAATTCACTACTAGGACATGCCACGCATCCAGGCTTGTCCTACCTTAGGCGTACAATGCACCCTGCCCGTGGGCCTACCAGAGGGGTGACTAACATGCAGCTAAGGGAAGGTTTTAGGGACTGGCAAGTGTGGGCACTTGTCGGTCGGCGTGTCAGTACCAGACTGCACGCAGGTTCTGCGATGGCAGACCTTAGACGTATTTTACCGGCCGCTTCTGTGGGTGGCACAACCCGTGCTGCAAGCCCACCAGCGGTGTTCGTATTTACATGCCCTGGCGCCCCTGGCGCACTTTACTGGGGTCTGATAGTAAACCAAACGATCCAATCATGGAATCCAACCACCATATACAATTTACATAGGGAGCACTCGCGCCGTGACACTGGTTGGCAGTGGCACAGCGCGCTGAGCGGCCAACACCATAAAAACACATGAGGCACAGTGACAAAAAGAGGAAGGGAGACTCACGCCAAGGTGCCAGGTCTAACACGTGTCCCCTCCAGCTGAAAAGTGGGGAGAACTACCCTACCCCAGGGAGTTCCTCATCACTAAGGCGGAAAAATCTGGACAGACCGTCAGCATTGGCGTGATCTGAACCAGGGCGATGTTCCACCGTGAAATCCATACCCTGTAGGGAGATGGACCACCTCAACAGCTTTGGATTCTCACCCCTCATATGCATCAACCATCTGAGGGGCCTGTGGTCCGTCTGAACCCGGAAGTGAGACCCAAACAAGTAGGGTCTTAGCTTCTTCAGCGCCCAGACCACAGCAAATGCCTCACGCTCAATAGCACTCCACCTTTGTTCCCGTGGAAGTAACCTCCTGCTAAGAAAGGCTACGGGTTGATCTAGGCCCTCCTCATTAATCTGTGAAAGAACAGCCCCCACACCATGCTCTGAAGCGTCTGTCTGAACGATAAACTCTTTGGAGAAGTTGGGAGCCAAGAGCACGGGCGCCGTGCACATAGCAGTTTTCAAGGCCTCAAAAGCTTCCTGACAGGTGTCAGTCCAGATCACTTTCCTGGGCTGCTTCTTCGAAGTCAGCGCTGTCAAGGGGGCAACCATGTTGCCATACCCCTTGACAAACCTCCTGTAGTACCCGGTGAGGCCTAGGAAGGCTCTCACCTCCGTCTGGGTTTTGGGCGCCTCCCAATTCAGGATGGTTTCTATCTTGGGCTGAAGGGGTGCCACCTGGCCACTCCCAACTTGGTGTCCCAAGTACACCACGGAACCCTGCCCGATCTGGCACTTACTCGCCTTGATCGTGAGGCCTGCCTTGCGCAGCGCCATCAACACTTCCCAGAGGTGACGCAAGTGTTCCTCCCAAGTGGAGCTGAACACGGCGATGTCATCCAGGTAGGCTGCACTGAACGAATCCAGCCCAGCCAACACCTGGTTGACCAATCTCTGGAAGGTGGCAGGGGCATTCTTCATCCCAAATGGCATAACCCGGAACTGGTAGTGCCCATCTGGGGTGGAAAATGCTGACCTCTCTTTGGCCCCCTCGGTCAAGGCGATCTGCCAATACCCAGACGTTAAATCAAACGTGCTGAGGTAGTTGGCAGCCCCTAGCTGATCGATGAGCTCATCAGCTCTGGGGATGGGGTGGGCGTCGGTCCTAGTGACCGAATTGAGTCCTCTGTAGTCCACACAGAACCGGAGTTCGGGTGTGGCTCCCGGCGCTGCAGCCTTTGGGACCAAGACCACGGGGCTGGCCCAAGGACTGCTAGAAGACTCAATTACCCCGAGTGCGAACATCTTGGAGACCTCCTCCTTGATGCATGCCCTCACCCTGTCAGTCACCCTGTAGGCCTTGTGCCGCACAGGTGGGCTATCCCCAGTGTCCACATCATGGACGCACCAATCCGTGACACCAGGGACCAGGGAAAACAGGTCAGAAAACTGTCCCAGCAACTGGCGACAATCATTCTGTTGCTCAGGGGTCAGGGTGGAAGAGAGGATGACACCATCCACTGACCCATCTTGCTCCTTGGCTGACAAGAGGTCAGGAAGAGGTTCTGTCTCCTCTTCCATTCCCGCATCTGTTGCCAAGAGCATGCCCACTTGGGACCTCTCCAAGTGGGGCTTGAGGCGGTTGACATGCA
The DNA here is from genome assembly GCF_964204655.1 of Triturus cristatus. Classification (NCBI taxonomy): domain Eukaryota; kingdom Metazoa; phylum Chordata; class Amphibia; order Caudata; family Salamandridae; genus Triturus; species Triturus cristatus. The sequence goes on along the minus strand of NC_140584.1, from coordinate 714,042,112 downwards.
GGACCCTTAAGGGGTTCCTAGGAGACTTCAGGTCCACCACGTAGGTAACAGGACTCTTGCGCTCCACCACCTCAAAGGGACCGGTCCACTTATCCTGGAGCGCACACGGCTCCACGGGGGCCAAGACCCATACTTTCTGTCCAGGCTGAAGCTCTACCAGAGTGGCATTCTGGTCGTACCACCGCTTCATCTCCTCCTGGCTGGCTTCCAGATTTGCCTCAGCAAGTTGCCTGAATCGCCTAGTCTGATTCCTGAAGGCCAGCATGTAACTATATACATTCTGGGGAGGTTTCCTGGGAGATTGCTCCCAGCCTTCTTTGACCAGACTTAGAGGTCCTCTGACTGGGTGACCATACAGAAGCTCAAAGGGACTGAACCCCAGAGACTTCTGTGGCACCTCACGGTAAGCGAAGAGAAGGCATGGTAAGAGGACGTCCCACTTACGCCTCATGGCTCCTTCTAGGCCCATTATCATGCCTTTGAGGGTTCGGTTGAATCTCTCAACCAACCCGTTTCCTTGGGGGTGGTAAGGGGTGGTGAACTTGTAGGTTACACCACACTCTTGCCAAAGAGATTTCATGTACTTGGACATGAAATTGGTACCTCGGTCAGACACCACCTCTAGAGGGAATCCCACTCGGGAGAAAATTCCCATCAGTGCACGTCCCACCACGGGGGCCGTCACTGTCCTCAGAGGAATGGCTTCCGGGTACCGGGTGGCATGGTCCACCAGGACCAGGATGAACCTATTGCCCATCGCTGTCTTGGGGTCCAGTGGCCCTACAATGTCAATCCCCACTCGCTGGAATGGGGTACCGACCACAGGGAATGGCTGGAGTGGAGCCTTCTGCTTCCTTCCACTCTTTCCACTTGCCTGGCAAGTCGGGCATGTCCTGCAGTGAGTATCGGAACTCCTGCGCATTTGAGGCCAATAAAAGTGGGTGACAAGCCTTTCAAAGGTCTTGTCCTGCCCCAAATGCCCTGCCAATGGCACATCGTGAGCCAGCCCCAGTAGGAAGGCTCTGAAGTCCTGGGGTACCACCAGCGCACGGGCTGACCCAGGCTCAGCAACCTTAGGCTCTGTATATAGGAGGTCGTTCTCCCAGTAAACGAAATGTGATCCTGACTGATCACCTGCGGCCTGGTCTGCAGCCTGCTGCCGCATACCCACGAGAGAAGGGCACTCCTTCTGTGCCTTGCAAAAGTCCTCCCTGGTGGGACCCCCTTCCTGCTGCCAATGGGTCAGCTCCGGCAGGTCTCCCAGTTCAGCTATCTGCTCCCCTGTAGGCTCCAGGGCATCCCCCTCAAGGTCTGCTTCCTCCTGGACCGTGGGAACTTCAGGGGCCGGCTTCCCGCGCCCCTTGCTCCTTCTCTCTGAGGCCGGTTCCTGGGCCTCCCTCTCAGGCTCCAGGACCTCTTGAGTACCTCTACTGGCTGCCATGGACCGTGTGGTGACACACGCCCAATCCGGCATACCCAACATCTCCAGGTGAGCACTCCGCTCCACCTTAGCCCAAGGTGAGCTCTCCAAATCGTTCCCTAACAAACAGTCTACAGGCATGGCGGGCCTCACAGCTACCTGAAGAGTACCAGAGACCCCCCCCCACTCAAAGGGAACCTGAGCCACCTTGCAGTGTCTCTCTGTGTTGTCAGCGGCAACCACGGGATAGAATGCATTGGGGACCACCTGCTCCTGAGACACCAGGTGACACCGGACAGCTGTCACACTGGCTCCTGTATCTCTAAGAGCTTCCACTCTATGGCCATTTATGGTCACCCACTGCCTGTACTTCTTAGTGTTCTCAGGCAGCTGGGTTGGCGGGACCACTTCACGGTCTCCTAGCGAGACCAGGGACATCTCTGCGGGACCCCACCCACCTTGGACATCCCTCTCCTCCCCCAAGGCTACACTAGTCACCTGCCGGGGTGGAGCACCAGTGGGTGCTGGTTTACCAAACAATGGACACTTTACATCAGAGGCAAAATGCCCCAAATTGTTACACCTGTAACATCTTACGGGCCCCTTTGGAACAGGAGGACCTGTCGGGGCCCCGGTCGGTTTCTGGGGTGGGGGAGGCTGAGAACCCTTCCCTTGGTTCCCTTGGGGACTATTTTGGGGCCCTTTTTGGAACTGCTTCTGTTTACCCCTGTCCCCCCCACTCTTCTGCTGGGGACCCTGCCCACCTTTGGCGGAATCTCCCACGGTGCCCTTGTGGACCCTGGTACTGACCCAGCGGTCCGCCTCCTCAGCAAGCTTCCTCGGGTTAGTCAGCTTACTATCTATCAGGTGCTGGCGTAGCTCAGGAAAACAATTACTGGACAAGTGCTCCCATGCCATCAGATCAAGAAGCCCTTGATAATCATTCACCTTACTACCCTTTACCCAACCATCCAGCGCTCTGCAAAAGAAAGTCACATACTCCACATACGTACTATTGGGAATCTTAGTGCAACCCCTGAACCTCTGTCTATATAACTCAGGGGTCAACCCATACCTAGCCATCAATGCTTCCATCATATGGGCATAAGAATTACGAACATCAACAGGTAAATCTAACAGTGTGTCCCGCCCTTCACTCAGGAACCTTCCCCACAACCCCGCTCCCCAATCTTTCTCAGGGACCCGGTGGGAAGACATGGCTACCTCGTAGGCTCTGAACCACTGCCCGATGTCGTCATTCCTGAAGAACTCCTTCACTACATCCTTGGGAATATAAACTCTTGGTTCCGCCGGTACTGGCGGTGTGCTGCCACCAGAGGGATTAAGCTCCAAACTTTTTGCTTTCAGCTCCAGCTCCCTCAGCTTCATGTCATGCTCTAATTGTAGTTTCTTTTCTTCCATGGCTAATCTTTGTTTTTCCATATCCATCTGCCCATGAAGTTTTGCCATTTCCACCTCGTGTGCCCGGGTTGCAGCCCTGTCCGCCAACTCTTCTGGCGACAGGCATCTGCCAAACTCATGGACACTTTCTGGTGGAACCACTTCCACCTGATTCTCTGGTGCCTTTGACTCATACCAGGCCCTCAGCGCCTTCACAAGTTGTTCCTTCTTTTTCAATCCAGTTTGGGCAATCCTGAACTTGGAGCAAAGACCTTTCAAGTCTTCATTGGTACGATTCTGAAGCGCGTCTTCGTCCCAATCTACGTCTTCAAATCCAGAGATTATGGAAGCCGCCCTTCCGGCTGAAAGTGAACCAGGCATGGCTCTAACAACGGAGATTCTTGGCAAAACAAAAACAAATGCTAGCCTTGTGGCTGTGTTACTGGTCTGCTCTCACTACGTGGTGATCAGTGATTCACTATACGCAAACCACAAATGCAAATCCGTAAATCCTCACCGCTGCCACCAATGTTAGAAATGAGGGGGCTCTGGTTGACGCAGGTGTGAACCCACAACAAGCAGGGACCCTTTACTTCTTGTCAGGGCGAAGGATGACTCCCCAGAATAACCCCTGCTCACCCTCTAGGTGCGTGGCGCGAGCAGTCTAGGCTAAGTCTCAGGCGTATACGGTTAAGCAAATGCAATTACACATACAGTAACCCCTTGCATGCACCACAAACGGACACCAATCCGGGAGTATATAAAAATAAGCTTTTATGTAGTTTCAGCAGAGTTTAAATACAAGGCCCAGTAACGTTGAACTGATGGGGCCACAATTCTTGGAAATACGGTCAAGTTCTCTTGGTTTTACGGAAGGTTCTTTAGGCGGGCACAAGGTAACTGTAGGCCTCAGCGCACTTCGTGCTGAAGCAGCGCCCGGGGAGCACACAGCAGATGACAGGGAAATAAGAACGTTGCGGACCCTGGATCCGATGCGAGCTCGCGGTCGAGTTCGTAAGTACAGTACCTTGTTTCTTGACGCAAAGGCGGGTGCGGGATTTCAGCGGCTCTTCGACAGAAGAGCGAGGCGGCGTCCGGGGCTCCCGCACTTCACGATGGGGGTCTGATCTTCAGGCTCACGACAGGAGCGGGGTGTTGCAGGTGGCGGGTGAACAAAGCGGGGCAGCCGGGCACGCCGATGCGTCCGGGCCGTCCGAGGCTTGGAGATGCTCACAAACGCCGATTCCGGCGGGAGGGTGAAGGGGCACAGCGAGCCTCCACGAGCGAGGTGACGGGGCAGCCCAGCACAGCGTAGGGGGAGCGGCTCCGATCGAGCGAGGCTCTTCCCAAGGCGGGGGCGGCTAAGCAGTCCTGGTCACGGCTCAGGGAGGGACTGGGCACGAGGGTCACAGCTCCGGCGAGGGAAAGGACACCACAGTCCAGCAGCAGGCGAGTGAAGATCAGGTAGAGCCCAATGTTCCTGGGGCTCAGTTCAGGGGGCAAGCTCAGTTCCAAGCCCTTGGAGATCGTTTTGGAAAAGCACAAGTCTTGAAAGTAAAAGTAAAGTAAAAGTATTCAGCAACAGTTTCTCTTCTCTCCTTTGGCAGCAAGGTCACCACTGCAGGCCAATCCCCCAGGATAGGGACAGTCTTCCTCCTACAGCTTTCCCGGTGCCTCCTCCTCAGGCAGAGATTCTTCTTGGTCAAAAGCGGATCTAGTTTCTTAGGAGCAGGGCTCCTCCATTTATACCACAAATCTTTTGTTCTCCCAGGCCAGGGGGGCCCTTGCCTAGTTCAGTCCGGTTTCTGAGCACTTTGTTTACGCGATGCAGGCTTCTCCTTTCAGAGTGCAGGGCAGAGTCATCAGACGCTCCACAGGGGGTGGAGCCGGCATCGAGGTAGCGGAGCACTGTCCTATTCAGAACCTAGGAGCACTCCTCCCACCCATCTACCTGTCGATCGTCCTATTCATACCAGGCTACCTAGCCCTGCCCATCTGGGTTCCCCCAGCCCTGTCACTCACACCAGCCAGACATCAGATACACATCACGCAGAGGCGGCTGAAATGGTTAGGCAAGCAAAGGCCAACTTTCTAAAAGCGGCATTTGCAAACCCGGAATATTAAAATAAACCTTGCGAAAAGATGTACCTCATTATTCCGAGCTCAGGCATACTAAACTCGATCTCCTACCATGTTCCCTGGGTCGGTTAGGATCATAAGGTGTAATAATCCAGGCCGCCCATACTGGCCTATGAGAACAGGGTAGCCTTGCAGTAGTGAACAACAAGATGGCGGTAATTCACTACTAGGACATGCCACGCATCCAGGCTTGTCCTACCTTAGGCGTACAATGCACCCTGCCCGTGGGCCTACCAGAGGGGTGACTAACATGCAGCTAAGGGAAGGTTTTAGGGACTGGCAAGTGTGGGCACTTGTCGGTCGGCGTGTCAGTACCAGACTGCACGCAGGTTCTGCGATGGCAGACCTTAGACGTATTTTACCGGCCGCTTCTGTGGGTGGCACAACCCGTGCTGCAAGCCCACCAGCGGTGTTCGTATTTACATGCCCTGGCGCCCCTGGCGCACTTTACTGGGGTCTGATAGTAAACCAAACGATCCAATCATGGAATCCAACCACCATATACAATTTACATAGGGAGCACTCGCGCCGTGACACTGGTTGGCAGTGGCACAGCGCGCTGAGCGGCCAACACCATAAAAACACATGAGGCACAGTGACAAAAAGAGGAAGGGAGACTCACGCCAAGGTGCCAGGTCTAACAAGGAGAAATAGCTAAGCACTATTCCATGTATCCCCATTCTATCCTTGAGACTATTTATTAGAACTGTGTCAAAAGCTGTAGATAGATCCAGAGTGTTGGCCATGATCTGAACGATGACTGCCTCCATACCATAACTAGTCTGAAGCCTGAGTGAAAATTGTCTAGCAGGTTGATCCCCTCGATATATTGATTTATCTGAGAAAATACTTTCAAGAAATTTAGGTAGGAATGGAAGGTTTGTTACTGAGACGATATTGTTCAGGTCCTGTAAGTCAGCACCGATTTTTTCAAGAAGTGGATGACTTTTTCTGTTTTTAGACAAGGACTTCATCTTAGAACAATGATAGGCTGATCAATTGTATTCACTGAGGGTAGATTCCCCAGCTGAACTCTTTGATAAGAGTTCATGAAATCAGGAATACGAGTGATTAGTTTCTATTAGGGGTACTCCTCATAATCTTAGTTTCATTGACTTCTCTAAACTCATTTAATTTAGTATTGATCTTCAAATTTAGAGAAATGAGTGAATAAATAGTTAGTATTGATGGCAACAATAGTTCTGTCTTTTAAACTTTTCACCAAAGAAAGCTGATCTTTGGAGGATGTCAGTGGACTTTGGCTTGCGGTTAGTCTGTTGCTTGATAGTGTTGAATAAATTTAGGACAGTTTCTTGTTTTGATAGCCTTAATTATGTCTTTGTGTATTTTTTTTTTGGGGTGAAGTTATCAAAGATTCAAGGTTGAGGGATATTGCATCTGCCTTTGTCTACTCCGTTTAAATTGTCTTCTCCCTTCATTTAGGTTTCATGATAGCACTGGATAAAGATTTTGATTTTGTCTCTTCAGATTCTTTAGGGTCATCATATCAATTATATACTGGACATGGTTACAGTGTAAATTTGGTCCACTGACTAACAGTGGCTAGCAGAATAGATTTAATGTGGCATCTTAAGGTTCTACACCTGTTGCCAGGTGCTTAGGAATGTTATGGTGTGAAAATTATCTGTGATCAGTAAGAGCCCGACTTGCATCCTTGTAACAGCTCCTTGTGGATGGGATCCTTTATAAAGAATAAACCTACTTTCTACTTCAACCTGAGTCACCTGATTCTTACATTTGGCGACAGAGGATGGCTCTACTATTATTGGAAGGATCCCAACACTACTTCAAGAAAAATTGATAAGGAGAATATTTTTATTTCTGCTTCCTACTAACATAAGGTATTGTGTTTCTCTTATATTCTCTTGTGGATTATCATAAAATGTAAAGGGAAGGAAGCTGTCTACGAATTTTAAGCTTATATCATCTTGACTTTTGTCATTTAAGAATATACCGCCTTGACTGGAGTCATTTCTGTGGAATATACGGAGCCTCACCATTGATAACTTTTTGGGACTGTAGAAAATGTATTTATACTAATTTAACCGCTTTGGAGTTGACTTGTTAGAACATAAATTTCGATCCACATTAAGATTGCTAGTCTCCTGCATTATTGATATCTTCGCGTGATTAATGCTCCGTGTCTTTTAAATCTGCTCGGTACTTTGCCCGTGGTGACTGAAGATTTGTTCACGTTAAGTGTTCAAGGCCATTCCTGGGCAAAGTTACAGCATTTGTTTGGAGTCTTTAACACGAGGCATTGTTTGAATCTAAAAGTTGTTTGCCTACCTTGGAGCTCGTGTGGTTGATGTGCTCGAGCGACATTCACTGGAGGCTGCATTGTTTTGCACGTCATACCGCTCCTCCCTGCTCTTCATTCTTTGGAAGATACGTTGTTCTAGACGTCATCGCGCTCTTCAGGAGTCTCGTTGTTGTGGATACCTTCACGTCGGCGCTGGCATCATTGCATATTCGATGTTAGTGTGACAGCCATCTTGGATATCACTAGGCAACGCCTAATAACATCCTCACTTCGGAAATCTCAAATTTTGTGTGCCATATCAGTGACACACACACTAACTTTTGTGAAGCGGTTTGCGTGTTTTCTCTGTGACATGCTTACTCATTAGTAAATTAACACTTTGTGTGTCATATCAGTGATACACACACTTGCTATTGCAGCTGCTTTGCGTGTCTTGCCAGTGACACGCTCACTTTCGGGATTCAAGCCTTTGTGTGTCATAACAGTGACACGCACACTCAAGGTAAACATCCTGCGTGCCACAGTGACACGCACACTTCTACAGGCCGTTGTGTGTCATAACAGTGACACACACACTCAAGGTAAACATCCTGCCTGCCACAGTGAGACGCACACTTATACAGCTTCAATGGTCTTAAAATTGAAATAATTTATTCTGTTATGTCTCCTTGTGTCTTATGTTTTACATGACACATCGGTAACTTACACACTTGTGTTTTAATTGCAAATGCTTATGAGTATTTGTCATATTGTATTACAACTTGTTTCTTTTAAGCACACACATATTTTAAAATTGTAGAATTTTCTTTAAGTGTATAATCAACATTTTAAAAAAAATATTTTTTTTTTAGTGTTCTAATCATCTGGTTTTAAAATGCAAAATGTAACTGCACCTTCGTTTTTTTTGTCATCACCTGGTGATCCACCCATTAGATGGCAAAAATTGCAGAAGGTGTTTGAAAGATACACCAGGGTGTGCGGATCTTCTTTGAGTGCAGAGAGGAAAAGGGCTTTGCTGATACATTGCTTGGGTTCGGAAGGTCAGGAGGTTTTTGATCATCTTCCTGACCTTGAAGATCATGACCTTAATGAATACGAGATATGCATAGCCAAATTAGACAAACACTACTTACCTACGGTCAGTACTATCCTTGAGAGGTACCATCGCTAAGGAAGCTAGCCTCCTCGTGTAAGTTTGGTGCCACTCTAGATGAAAGAATAAGAGATCAATTTATGTTGGGTTGCAGTATTGAACGTGTAAGGGAAGAGTTATGGCAGAAAGATGAACCAACCTTAGAGGATGTTATTGCAGTTTAACATTCTCTAAAATGTGTGGAAGTTATTAAAAACATGGTAAGGTTAAAGATAAAAACTCAGTTCAAGTAGTTAAACATATTCCTAAGGAAACTGTGGGTCATAAAGAACTTAAAAAGAAAGGAGCACTTAATGAAACTCAGGGCAAGTTCAATTTTTCTCAGGTAAAATGTTTCCGCTGTGGAAAGATGGGTCATTTTGCAAATGACAAACAATGTCCAGGATGCAAGGCCACCTGCAGCAAGTGTAAGAGGAAGGGACATTTCTCTGTTGTGTGTAAAGATAAAGGCTACAAAGGAAGAGTTAATGAAATATATGGTGATGTTGATGATACATATGAAAATTTTGAAGAGGTGGATTGTGGTCAAATTCAAGTTCAAGTGATCCAAAATGGGGAAAGTAAGAATTGTCCTACTGATGAAATTCTTGTTGAAGGAAAACCTACAAAAGATATTTTCGACTCTGGTGCCAAGATCACCATATTCTCAAAGGAATTTTATCTAAAAGAAATGAAAGATAAAACTAAGGTTTTTCGTCCAGACATTAAACCATTTGCATATGGTGGTGAACCAATCAAACTCTTTGGTTATTTCTGGGGTTTGCTTGATTATAAGAACAGATTGACAAATGCAAAAATATCTACATTATACTGAAAGAAAATTTTTATTCTAAATTTATTTCTGCCATTGATCACGATTCAAGTAGTGAATTTTCACATATGTTGAGAGAAAAATTTCCAAACGTGTTTTGTGAAAATCTAGGTGGTCTTAGGGATTACATTCATCACCTTCGTTTAATTCATGGTGCCAAACCTGTGTGCTGTAAAGTGCGCAAAGTCCCTGTTGCGGTCAGAAAACAAGTCAAACCTGAATTAGAGCGACTTAAAAAAGATGGCATTATTGAAGAAGTTGAGGCAACTCAATGGCTTCCTCCGGTCGTGGCCGCAAAAAAGGCGGATGGATCTCTTCGTCTGTGTGTGGACCTTAGAGAGTTGAACAAAAATGTGGTGGTGGACCGTTATCCCCTACCAAAAATTGCTGATATGTTAATGTTGTTAAAAGTGGCAAGGTTGTTTAGCACCATAGATCTGAGGTCAGCATATCACCAGATTAGATTAGATGAGAAATCTAAAGATTTAACAGCGTTTGTTACTCCTTATGGCATGTACCGGTTTGTTCGAATTTCCTTTTGGCTTAGTTTCAGTGGCATCAGTTTTTCAGAGGGCATTGGAAAATGTTTTTAAAGGACTTACTGGTGTTAGAGTTTATCAGGATGACATATTGATCTTTGGATTGGATACCAAGGAGCATGATGTGAGACTGTTAGATGTATTGAATAGACTTACCGACTTTAGGTTGACTGTCAACATTGATAAATGCAAGTTTAGAAGAAGTTCTATTGATTATCTGGGTCATACTATTTCGGAGGGTGGTGTCTTGCCGAAAGAAAGTTTGATTATTGCTATACAGAATATGGCCTCTCATACAAATAAAGAAGAACTAATGAGTTTTTTAGGAATGGCAGAATATTACAGTAAATTTGTTCAGGACTTTGCCTCATATGTTCATATGAGGGCTTTGCTGCGTAAGAGTTGTGAGTTTCTTTGGGATGAAAGTTGCGAACAGGAATTTTGTGTTCTTAAGGAAAAGTTAAACTCTGCTCCCAAGTTAAGTAGCTTTGAGCCAGAGAAGAAATCCATCCTTATAACTGATGCCAGCTTGAAAAGTCTGGGAGCGGTTCTTCTGCAAAGAGGGCATAGTCAAGATGATGTTATTCTCTTTTTGCCAAGAAGTTTGAGAGGTGCTGAATTGAGTTACTCAGTGGTGGAGAGAGAAGCTCTTGCTATTTACTGGTCTGTGAGGAAACTTAAAAATCTGTTGTGAGGAGGTGTCTTTGAGTTCAGGACTGATCACAAGCCATTGTGTGAAATTTTTAAGAAAAGAAGCATTGATGCCGTCTCAAGTAGAATCATGAAATGGGTTGTGGGTCTAGAAGATTACAATTTTGACATTAAGTATCTACCTGGTGTGGAAAACAAAGTGGCTGATGCTTTATCTTGTCTTGTTCTTAGAGACGATGTAGATCTTGAAAATGAGTATGAACAAGATGAGGAAATGGTTTGTGCTATCGAGGAAAATATCATTGACAAAGTCAGATGGGAGAAAGCCTTACATGCAGACAATGATTTAATGAATGTTTTAGAGTGTATTAACATGGGTTGGAGAGTCAAACCCAAAGGTAATGAAAATGTGGAGAAGTTTTGGCAAGTCAGAGATCAACTGTCTGAACAGAATGGTTTATTTGTCAGGGGTGTGAGACTTATTTGCCCAAGTTCTATTAGGGAAGAGCTTATTTCTCTGGCGCATTTAGGACATCTGTGAATTTCTAAGACAAAGGAAAGACTGACATTATTTTATTGGTTGCCAGGGATGGATTTACAGGTAGAGCGAAAGATTAGGGATTGTGTAGAATGTGCTTTGAGTGACCAAACCTAAGGTGCAGCCCATGATCATAAGGGATCATCCTGATGGACCTTGAAAGGAAGTTGGGTTGGACATTGTTGGTCTTATTCGCTCTTCTGGTACAGAGTGGTATGTACTAGTTCTTTTTTGATTTTTTCTCAAGGTGGCCAGAAATAGCCATCACTCGAGGAATTGAAACTAAACATATTATATTGTTCTTGGAAAAGCTCATTGCCAGAGAGGGAATACTCTGCACCATTCTTATGGACAATGGTGTCCAATTGGTATCCAGGGAAATGGAAGAGTTCTTGTCTAGGCATGGTATTAAACAAAAGAAGTTCTCATTATACCACCCAGAGACCAATGGAATGGTCGAGAGATTTAATCGTGTGCTCAAGGAAACCATAGAAATGGCTACTTCGGCTGGTTTGGATTGGCGTTCTGAAATATGGAGAAAGGTTGAGGTTTACAGATTATCTCCCCATGCTGTCACCAAACGAACCCCGTTTGAACTCTTTAGAGGTAGGTGTGCCAACACTCTAGTTACGTCTCCTTGGGTAAATGACATGCAACCAGATCAATATGTTGAAAATGAAAAGAGTAACTGAGAGTTGGCCGAGTCCAAGAAAATTGAATCTAGAAAAAGGCTTCATGACATAAAGAAATGTGTTAAGAAAACTGTGGTGAAAGTTGGAGATTGGGTTCTCATAAAAAATCCCTGCAACAAAAAGGCATCTGCAGCATTTTTGAAACCTATCCAAGTTATTAAGACTTTCAACAATGCCGTCAAGACTGCTGATCACCGCATATGGAACTTAAACAGGGTGGTGGTGGTTAGGAAAGACTTTGTTTCTAACTCTAATAAGTCTTCTAGAGTGTTGGATCAAACCTCAAATGTTCCCAAAGTCATTCGGAAGTCCTCGAGAGTTTCTTATTCTCCCTGCTATTTAAAATATTTTGTTAAATAGATATGTTCATTTGTTTCTTCTTTATCCCTTTTCCTCTTAGTTAATTTACATTGTTATTTATCTCTAACCCCTTTTAGTGTGTGCATTTTGTTTGTTTATAAAGAATGGAGATGTGTGGCATCTTAAGGTTCTACACCTGTTGCCAGGTGCTTAGGAATGTTATGATGTGAAAATGATCTGTGATCAGTAAGAGCCTGACTTGCATCCTTGTAACAGCTCCTTGTAAATGGGATCCTTTATAAAGAATAAACCTACTTTCTACTTCAAACTGAATCACCTGGTTCTAACATATAACTCTTGGGGATACTTCATGAAAGTTGATTTGTCTTGTGTCTCTGATCTCTGTTTGGTGTAAGGGCTTGGCCTCTGGAAATAAATCTGTCAGATTAGAGGTGGAAAAGAATAAGGTTGTGGTCAGACCATACTGCTGGTAATCAAAATTGTCTCTCCATTAGAAGTCAATAGATCAAGAAGAGAACACTTTATATGTTTTGGGTTTCAGCAGAGTTGCTTTAGAGAGCTAATCTTTTAAAATGAGTTCAGTTGGATGTTAAAATATGACATCAATATATTGTTGGAGGATGTGAGGAATTATTCGAGAATAAGGTCCATATTTTGAAGACGTGGCTGTCTCCTGGAGGATGGTGGATCGTGTATCTTAGAGGGGTTTCAATGTGTAGTGTGAAGAGTTACTACTAGGCATTTAAATGCAGAGCGTCTCTCTACTTCAAAGCAATTTAGATTAATTGACTTTTTATAGCTGACCACTTACCCTTCACCAAGATGGTCCTCCAATTCATTCCTATTACCTCAAATGAGGGAGCACAAATATGTATATCAGAAGGGCTCAGAAGTCATTGAGCCATGTTTCTGTAAGAAATAGGATGTCTATAACATGTATATGTATATGCTTGTATATCTCAAAGCAGTATTTTGTAGCGGACCTGCAACCAGTATGGTTAAATTAGAAAATTACAAAAACATCCACAAATTGACATAGATTAGGGTAATTATCATTCTAACCACGATCACAAGTTCCCTGAAAATATTTTATTTTAGCTAATGTAAACATCTTTTTCAAATAGCAAGTTGTTTACAAGGTACTAAACATGCTAAACACCTCTGTAATCATAGCACCTGTTAAAAAATAGAAGCTGCTCATTTAGATTACATACCATTAGATACGCTGTAGTGTTTTCTTTTTATAACCTACATTTCATTTGAGTTCAGAATATGAGTATTGTAAAATAAAACCTTAAAAGTTTTATGTTGATTTGTGTATGAAAGGGATGCTTAGAAGTTATTTTTAGTCATTACACAAAAGCTGTCGTAAGGTATCTAGTTCACATTGCAACTAATTGAAAACAGAATCTTGTTAAAGAAAGAAACTGCCAAATGTCTTTCTATGATGTGGATCGTAGGTTTTTTGTGCAGGGCTATTGGAAAGGTGTAGCAAGGATTCCTTTACAGTGGACAAAGCATTAATAGGTTTTATACTATGAATTTAAAGTAATTTCAAAAATATGTTTAAAGTTCATCTAAATACATTTTCGTAATGTAGAATACTATAAGAATTTCGTTAAATATTATAGGTAGCTTCTGCTTTTGGAAGAGTACTGATTGAGGAACAATGTCACACAGAAGTCATCCACTTAAATTATTAAGCACACACTTGCGTGTATATGTATATAATTTAAGAGGGTTGAACTTTTGCATGAAAGGTTTAGCCTATGTTGATTTTTATGTTGTGTAGTTCTCATTAATCTGTAGTACCTGCAAATTTGTGGACAACCTAAACTTTGGGTGTGGTGTCTAGACTGATTCCATGAACCCTGCAGTATATGTTGGTCTAGATTCCAGCTAGCTCACAGTGCCAACATAAGCCTCCTAAAACAAACAGGAACCAAATAGTTTCTGGCAGCCACTGGACATTACAGCCCTGACCCCTCAGGGATCGTGGTAAAAGATCTAGAACCCTTTCACTCAGTCACTCGTGATCTCTAGTTCGCAGAGAAGTATACAGAGAATACACAATGGGACGTTCTTCATATATTTATTGAGCCAAAGTTATTCTTGTATAGAATACATGTGCTGCGATAATAAGTAGACAGAAGCATATAAAAGTGATTAAAAACACCGAAAAAACAAAAAGCAGGTATAGTTCCACCATGGTGCTAAAACAGTATAAATATATACTTTCATATAGAACAAGGTAGTCATCAGGCCTACTCCTGCTATGCAGTCCCTACTCTTTGTGCGTCTAGTGTGTGTATGATAGTGCATAGCCAAGAATCCCCCCTCTGGATTATCCAACCCCATTACCTGGCGGGAAAGAAAGTCGGACCCTGTCTTGTTAGTCAGCTGTTTGGCAAAGCATCAGTATGCAGCGACCTCTAGATGTCAGCAGAAGTGTCTCCTATTGTTCACCCTCGGATATGCTTATTTATTCATATAACAAAGCATCCTCGCTATGTATATACAGATTAGCATTGTAATGGGATTGCAGATATCCCTGTCACCCTGTGGATGAAGAAAGAATGACATTCTACAGCGTGTGCAAAGCCTTGTAATCAGTGTTCCAGGCATCATGATATGATAAATGTATAATCAAAGCAGTTTTGGAGAAACTAATCCAACATTGTCACGCAGCGAATATGTGCAAAAGGTTATCGTGAAATGTTATTGTTGCAGATAGAGGACAATGTAGGAAAATATAACTACGGTGTATAATATGCAATAAAATATTTACACAATTCTATAAATAGTTCACATTATTTTTTCACTTCTTTTCCAATTGTAACTCGAAAAATGCTACACCTTATTTGCTTTTTAAAACCTGTATTTGGAATGTGAAAAACAATGTAATACAATTCTGCAAAATCCGCTACCTGATGGAATGGTAAGCTATAGCTGTCACATTAGTGTGCCAAAGAAAGGGATATGTTTCTAAATAACTTCATCAGCAGTAGTTGGAATGTAAATTTGAAATTTTTTATGCAATAAACAATTTTAAATACCGCAAAGAGTCATTACTTACTCTAATGTATGCCGCAGAAAAAATACATACGGGAATAAAGAACACAATTGAAAACATTCCATTGTATTTTTGCACCTATGTGCTAGAGCATTTTTTGTAAAAGTCTAAAAATCTACATTAGTTTGTTTTAACAAATGTACCTCTTTGCTGTCTTTGTGCACCCATAAAACTCTGATTCAGATTCACAAAGGTGAATTAATGTGTGAAGATCGCTCAGACTTTTGCCTGGACAGAGTTCTCTGCATAGATTGTATTCACCATTTTCGGCTAGAAATATCCATCTAATTGTGAAGTAATGGATTTTCATCAGCTCACGTGAAGGCTAGAGCCTCCTAGCACTCAAAAGTATGATCACAAATTTGCTACTATGTACCACAGAGTTCCTCGGCTGGAGCAGAGAACTGAAAATGCAAAACAATAGGGAACCACAATACCCAACAAAATATCACATATCTGACACATATTAACCCTACCACACCATAACATTAGCCCGCACCCTAGGCCTCCATATCTTCTGTTTGGTCTGCTTCACTAACAGGATGCTTCAGACCAGATACAGACTCGAAAATGCATTCTGCCTCAACTTAGAATAAGAGATACTTTATTGAGGAGTGAATTAAAGATCTGTATACATTCACTTTAAGTGCATCATAGAAAGTGTCAATGTGGCTGGAGTTGTCATACTCTGTCAATGCATTGGTGGTAGATGTACGGAATGTGAGTCCTTTGAAAAAGTGGAAGAACAAGTGTAGGCAGGTGAAGGCGATATATTTGTTTCAGGCTCTACATGGAGGTGGACTTTGACCCTTTGACCCTGCTCCATCAATGCACCCTGACCTGCATATGCCCTGCCTCGTTGTGGGAATCACAGCATAAGGCCAGGTAAAGAACAGAAATGTATGAAATGTTATTGCTGAATTTTACACAAACATATCTCCAACTTTCACACATCAACGCATAGGTAGGCATGTAGTTCACATTTTGCTGTGGCACACATCTCCCCCATCCCTCCAAATATAGATTAAGATATTAATAGCTAGGCAATCTATAAGCATTTTAATAATTTAAACAGTCACCATATCAAGAGCACTTGTTATGTGTGCTGAAGCAGTAGCAATATCTTCAGTGACAGGGCAACAAACAGGGCAGTTATCTAAACACATCTCCACCTACCTGACACACGGGCATGGCAAACTTATTTCTATGGTACTTTCACCAAGTGCTTTGTATCTTTTAATTTTTTTATCGCTCAACACTGATTTGACTGTATCTTTATTACACATGTTTAGATTACAGGTACTTAACATACACTTACATTAATATTCCATAATGTGATCATTTTCATGTCATATACATTTTTGACGGTCCTGTCCTGTGTGGCCTTCCAATCAGACAACTGCCACCATTGATAAGTGTAATAAATTGGATTATTTTTGGAACAGGTGAATGCCCACCTCAAGGATAAATCACAACTGTTGTCAGGGTGAACTTTCACAGTCACTAAATGAACCTGATCTTAACCCCTGGTAGCTATGGCACAGAACGGACAGACTTAACTTAGGGCAATGGTTAAAGGAACAAGTTACTTACCTCCGGTAACGATATATCTGTAAGAAACATAGGTTACTTATAGATTCCTTACCTTAGAATTACCCCCAGGCTTCAGATTAGATCCAGAAAGTTTTTCGTCAGCAGTACCCCTGCGTGACGGAAGGTGGCGTCGGTAGACTTTGCATTCGTCGTGGGCGTCGTGGTCACCGGGATGACGTCATGGTAGCTACTTAGACGTCACCCTCGTGTGCTGACGTCAGTTCTGTACATGACTTTCCACACCAGAAGCGCAGAGCCATGCAAGACACTGACCACTGGTGCACAAAACTAGGGCCCTGAAAGAATGTGCTTAACGTAGAAGTCAGTTTACAGAACGGGGAGGATGGGTGGGGCGGTAAGGAATCTATAACTAAACTATGTTTTTTACAGATATATCATTACCAAAGGTAAGTAACTTGTTTATCTGAAAAAAAACGTTAGCTAGAGATTCCTTACCTTAGAAGAGATACCCCAGCAATACCAACCCCGGTGGTGGGTCTGCGAACTAAGTTCACACCAGAAAGTCCTGGAGAACAGAACGGCCTAAGAAGCTGTCTCTCCGGACTTGGCTGTCCAGGCAGTAGTATTTAGTGAACATGTGCAACGATGCCCACATAGCTGCCTGACAGATTTCATTTGGGGGACTCCTCGTCCCAAAGCAGCAGTAGCTGCCATTGCCCTGGTGGAATGGGCACGCAGCCGCACTTGAGGCCCCTTCTTTTCCAAAGAGTAGCACGCTTTGATGCACAGAACAACCCACCTGGAGATGGTTTGTTTGTGCACGGCCCAACCTTTCATAGCGCCCACATAACCAACAGAGAGCTGGTCATCCACCCACAATTGTTTGGGACGATCCAAGTAGAAGGAAAACGCACATTTTGGATCCAGACAGTGGAAAAAGTGATGGTTTGGCCAATGTGGAAAGAAGTAACCACCATGGGAAGGAAGGAAGGTCTAGTTCTCGGGATGACCTTGTCTGGATTGATAGCCAGAAAGGGGGCTTGAAAGACAGAGCTTGTGGCTCCCTCCCCCTGCGTGAAGAGGTGACGGCCACCAGAAAGGCAAATCTCTAGGTGAGAAGTCTGAGAGGACAGTTATGTAGTGGCTCAAAGGGAGCGCACATAAGATAGGTAAGAACCAAGTTCAAGTCCCACTGGGGCATTATGAAGGGAACAGGAGGAAAAAGATGAGTAATGCCCTTAAGGAATCTATTTACTACAGGGGGCTTTAAAAGAGAAGGCTGATCAGGAAGCGTAAGGAAGGCTGAAATGGCTGAGAGGTAGCCCTTTAGAGCCAAAGAAAGGAGGAACAAGAGGACCTCAGAAAGAGCGGGCGGGAATGGGATCCACAGCCTTTGCTGTGCACCATGCCACAAATGTGTTCCATCTTCAGGCTGCCAAGATAACATTGCAGACTTCGGGAGGCAGGTCAAACGACATCAACTGCTGCCACTCAATCTCCAGGCAAGGAGGTGGAGGCTGGACAGTTTAGGGTGGAGGACTGTCCCCTCCTGCTGTGACAGAAGATCCTCCCGAAGAGGCAGTCTGATTGGAGGATCGATGGCCATGTTGAGCAGCTCGAGATACCACACTCTTCATGCCCAACCTGGAACCACAAGAATGACTTCGGCCTGTCAAACTTGATCTTCTTCAGCACTCTGGGCAGAAGTGGTATAGGCGGAAAGGTGTATAGAAGATGGCAATTACACTTGTGACAAAAAGCGTTGCCTAACGAGTGCCACCTTGGAAATTCAACATGCAGAACTGCTGACATTGCGCGTACTCTTTGGTGGCGAATAGATCTAACAAAGGCTCTCCCCACTGCTGAAAGAGAACTTGCACCACCTCCGAGTGAAGATGCCATTCGTGATCCATCATGCACATGCGGCTGAGTTTGTCCACCCTGGCGTTCAGATAACCTGCCAGGTGTTGAACCACCAGGAATATGCCCTTATGTTCCACCCATGTACAGAGGCGAAGGGCCTCCTTAAATAGGGTCCACAACCCCTCCCCTCCTTGTTTGTTGCAGTACCACATGGCGGTGGTGTTGTCTGTGAACACCTGCACTACTCTACCCTGGACAGAGGGAAGAAATGCCTTCAGTGCAAGATGAATCGTCAGATGCTCCAGAAGGTTGATGTGCAGCCCGTACTCAGCCAGAGACCAGAGGCCTCTGATCTCTGCCTCCCTCATGTTGCCGCCCCATCCCAGAAGTGATGCATCGGTCACCACTGTAAACTCTGGTTGAGATGGGAGAGGGATCTGCCTTTGACCCAATCCTGGTTCATGAGCCACCACTGCAATTGGTGTGCAGTGCCCTCCGAGATCTTGATGCAATTGGACAGATTCCATTGATGTTGGACCTACTGGAACTTCAGGCCCCACTGTAGAGCCCACATATGCCATCTGGCATGATCCACCAGCAGGTTGCAGGAGGCGATCAGACCCAGCAGCCTGAGGGTCATACTGACCGAAACCTGGGCTATAGGTTAAAAGATTGGAATCACTGCCTGAATATCCTGGACTCGCTGTTCGGGAGGATAAACCCGAAACTGCGTCGTGTAAAGAACCGCTCCTTTGAAGATGAGCTTCTGAGAGAGGGTCAGGTGTGACTTTGGCACGTTGATAGAGAACCCCAGCGAATGCAGGCGGTCGGCCATAGTCTAGAGGGGGAGATGACAGCCTGGGGCGAGACTGCCTTCAGCAGCCAGCCGTCAAGATAGGGGAAGACTGGAACCCCTGATCTGCGCAGATGAGCTGTAGCCTCCACCATCACTTTCGTGAACACCCGAGGGGCACTGGTAAGGCCAAAGGGGAGGATGTAAACTGAAAATGCTTGAGGCGTACCCTGAACTGTAGGTAACGCCTGTGGGCTGGCGGGACGGGATATGGAAATAGGCATCCTGCAAGTCCAGTGCTACCATGCAGTCTCCTGGGTCAAGGGCAGACAAGACTGGAGCGAGCGTCAACATTTTGAACTTCTCCTTCTGGAGAAAGCAGTTGACGTTCCTGAGATCCAAGATAGGACACAGTCATATGTCCTTCTTGGGCACCAGAAAGTAGTGGGAATAGCAACCACGGCCAACTTGGGGGGTCAGGAACACGCTCAATGGCTCCCTTGGCCAAGAGTGCCGAAACTTCCTAGTGGAGAATGTTAGAAATGGGATCTCTGGTTGGCTAAGGCTTGCGCCAAAGCCAGGCAGAGACCACCACTCTAGTCAGGGCAAGGGAGTTACACGCCAAAGATAACCCCTGCTCACCCCCTTGGTAGCTTGGCACGAGCAGTCAGGCTTATCCCGGAGGCCATGTGTAAAGCATTTGCGCACGCACACAATAACAATATCCCAGGCACACTACAAAAGGAACTCCACACAAGGTTATATCAAAAATAGCCTTTGTATTCTCATAACACTTTAGAATAGTAATCACATAATATACATGGTGCCACCTGGCACTAGATCATATTTACAAGGGATTATTTACACCTGACAGGGCCAACTGGACCACTGTCAGAACCATCACAAAGTGAACTTAGTAAATGTAGAACTTATCATAAACATAGAACACAACCAGTAATTACTGGTAACCACTGTACTCAGCATCAACCTGTAACATAAACCACATTATGCACAGTATCACATTAGGCGCAAATATATTCTGCGCCAACCTCAACAGCATAAACACATTATGCAATTCTCTCCCAAGTCTAAAAAGCAATAGACCCTACCCTCCCAAGCATAACTCACATTAGGGGCATAAAGCACAGGGTGGAACATAATCTCACTAGCATAAACCATGATATGCAAAACAACCTCAATCATAAAAAAACAAATTTAGAGGTAACCAAAACAGGGTGCGTGAAACATACTACACGAATCACATTTCCTAGCACCACATATCACATTTAGGACATAGTCTCCTAAGGAAGACCCTAGGAGAGGCATGAATCGCATTAGGGCCTGGCACCCTACAAACCTAACAGTCCCCCTGGCCAACTGGCCATCTAAAAAAGGGGCTCGAATGCCCTATGTCCCAAGAGTCAGGGCACGCTGCCTAAGCAGCGAAAGTCAAGGGTGCGCACTTTGCGCAGACCTAAACGTTGCAGCTGCCCACTACTTGCTGGGCAGCTGGGGATATCACCTGAGGGCCTAAACGATGCAGCTGCCCACTACTTGCTGGGCAGCTGTGAAGCAAATGAAGGCCCTGGCACCATGGTGCCACTCCTGTCCCCCTCAGGGACTCTCTATTATGAAACTGCACAAAATGTGGCAGCTGCCTGCGCTGGTGCGGCGAAGCTGTGGCTCAATACTAGGCCCTGACATAAATGTGGGCATAAATGTGCCCTCGGGGGCCTCACTGGGCAAGACATGCCACCCTCGTTGGGGCGGCCTGCTCTCTTGCGGGACCACCCAGGCACCGACAATGTGCCTCGAAATACCCCTCAGACTCTGGGGCTCTCTTGTGCACTAAAAAGAAACCGCCCCAAGCGTTGGAGCGGCCTGCTACCAGACGGGGACTGCTCTGAATCCATACAGGACTGCCCGGGTGCCTCCTGGGCACCATGAACAAAGAAGGCAGCTCCCCCCTCTACTCACCGGGACAGGTGATCTCGCCGTTCTGGGTCTCCTCTGGAATTTGCGGCCTGCGCGGGACCCGTAGCACTTCTGTTGTGGCACGGGGCTTCCCTTCACTTCCAGGGAGCCCCGCGCTACCGTCAGCGGCCTCGGCCGCCGTTTCTCTTCACCCGGGCCCCCTCCTTCCGGCCGCATTTCCTTCCCGCTCCTGTCCCGCAGGCCCCGCCCACAAACAGGCGGGCCACGGATCGTGGTCGGGTTGGTTTCTTTCCTCGTTGCGGCACAAGAGGGGTAGGCTCCCTCCTAATTCAAGATCACCTGCGGGGTGGCACCCGATTTCCCTCATCCAAATAAGCGGGGTGGGCACCCGCAAAGTGAATAATCACGCGAGGTGGTCACCCGCCTTTTCAGCAATCAGGGGGAATCCCCACGTCAGGATTTCCTTGGTTCACGGCAGCAGCGCGCTGCCCGCCGTCAGCTCCTCGCTCTCTTCTGGGGCCATGATTCAAATGTGGCGCTCCTAAGGGGCAAGAAGCATTGGCAAAGCCCTGGCCTTTAGTCAGAAAAGCACAAAGGAGTCACAAAAGTCCTGAGGTATCCAGGGGCAATGCAGGGCCCAGGGGCCAGCACACAGGGCCCTCCAGCCCCAGCAGCAGCAAGCCCCCCTTCGTCAGGAACAGAACAGGAACACTGAACAACTTTCATGGGGTCACAGCCCCTATATATATATATGCCCTTTCCCTTAGTGTCACAGCACAGGGCTCGGGGATACCAGTCAGAACTGGTTTAGGGACACTTTGGAAGACTTTG
Source organism: Triturus cristatus (assembly GCF_964204655.1). Taxonomy (NCBI): domain Eukaryota; kingdom Metazoa; phylum Chordata; class Amphibia; order Caudata; family Salamandridae; genus Triturus; species Triturus cristatus. The sequence continues at coordinate 714,020,114 of NC_140584.1, read as the reverse complement.
CTTTGCTGAGCTCCTCTCTCCTTTGTCAGGAGGGGTCTCAGGGATTAGACGCACCACAGGGGGTGGAGCCAGCATTGTGGAGGGAAGGTACAGTCCTATTCAGATCCCAGGTGCAACTCCTCCCTCCCAACATGCAGATCTCTCCATTCACCACTGGGCAGACTCATCCTGGCTCCTGGAATTCCCCAGCCCTCTCAGCTCCTGTCAATCACAAGCCAGACATGAACTCCACATCAGGCAGGCAGACACACAGTACACAGAAATGCCAACTTCTAGAAGTGGCACTTCTCCACCAGTCACCATAAATCTGCACACACCATTGCGCAGCATTTATTCTCATGAGTCCGCATATACTAAACTCGACCCTCCACTCCTCTCATACCAGGAATTACCATGGACACACATATCCCCATGCATTCCTGTGGGAGGGCAGGCCAATCTCACCACACGCACTCAGAGCGCGCACGCACTTTACACTGGACAACCAATACCAGGTCACAGGAAAGGCAAAAACGTTTAGGGGTGAACCTGCCAAAAAGGGCCAAGTCCAACAGAGAAAGGGCAGGTGATCCTCCGACATATGATGGTACTGAGGTGGCATGGATGGAGGGGTAGTCTCGAAAGGGAGGGAGTACCTCCTTTGGACTATTTGCAAAACCCACCTGTCCGACGTGATGGTGCGCAAGTGGGGGAGGTGATGGCGGATCCTGCCACCCACTGGCATTAGGTGGCCCTGAAAGGTCAGATTCGGAGGGTTTGGAGGCTGCTGTAGAGGGGGCTGTGGTGGACTGGCCTGTCCACTGGCCCCCAGAACCACCGCGGTGGTGCCCATGTCCCCAGCCGAGCTGGGGCTAACCAGCTTGTGCCAGCCTGTGGCTCTAGGTGGGATGTAGCAGGGCACCCCTTCTGTAGCCACAAAGGTGAAAGGCATACTGCACAGGGCGGGTGGTGGGGAGGCCCAAGGATCTGGCCATAGCCCGAGAGTCCTTAAAGCACTCTAGCGCGTTGTCTGCCTTGGCGCCGAAAAGGCGACGGCCATCAAAAGGCATGTCCATAGGTGTGGATTGGTAATCCCTGGAAAAACCAGTCGAACCCAACCAGGTGTAGCGTCGAAGGGCTACTGACGTTGAAATCATCCTGCCAAGTGCATTGGCGGTATATCTAGCCCACAGTGGTTGGTAAACTTCGCTGCGTCTCTCCCTTCGGCAATCGCTCGAGAGAGCACGGCCCGGGCCTTCTCCGGGCACTGAGGCAGCACTTGCAAAACCGTGTCCCACACGGAGTGGGTGTAACGGCCCAATAGACATGCAGTGTTTACCAACCACAGTCCCAAACTGGAGGAAGAAAACATCTTCTTCCCAAGATAATCCAGCTTTTTGGATTCCCTATCCGGGAGCTATCAGCAGGGTGCTTATATTCATCACAATCTCGCCCAAGTCATCCATCTATTTAAATATGTTTACAGAAATACTTTTACAGTTATGAACCTATAGCATAGCAATTGTAAAGGATCGTCAACACTTGTCACAAAAAAGTACTGTTTCCCCACTAGATTCCTCATTCTCACAGCTACAAAGATGAATTTATAAATCATTAAACATATTTGGTTTGTAAGAGCTGTATGTAGAGTGGGGCAGGTCTGCACCTCCTAATGTTTAAAGACCTTAACTGGCGGATTAAGACTTTTTTCCAGGGTGCATCATATAATTTATGACTGCACTGAACACGAGTCACAGGGGCACAGTTCAAAGGCTGAGGAAGTGTAAACATTGCTGTGGAATTAAACTAAAAGTGGGCTATATTAAACCTGAAGCTCACAAGATAAAATCTTTGTGGGTGTTTTAGTGGAAATGAAAGGTAGGGATCCATTGAGTCTATTGTTACTAATGGAAGTTAGCCGGACACCTTCTTCTTTCCCATAACTAAATCTTTTCTTTGCCTCTTACATGGGGCTAGATAATCTTGTTTCAGCTATTGCTTGGAAACAGTCAATATAGTGTGTGGGTAAACAAAAGAGTCAGCTCTCCCTAGCATGGCAAATTGCTACTTTATGTATCTCAGCCATGGGATGCTATGAGCGTGATCAAGAGATAAACAATCATTTATTATATTTTTATTGAGTAAGGTCTCTTGCATGGTTTAAATTAAGTTACCATAGTAAGAGCGGGGCTGGGTAAATACAGCCTTCCAGGGTCCATAAACCTAGCTCTGTATGGCAGAGAAATATCATGAGGTTGTTGGGCATAGACAAGAACATTCTCAGGGAGAACATTCTTGTTAACCTCCAGTTTTGAAATGTCATAGTATCCCCAAATCCCAGTTCCATATGTGAGAGTAGAGTGACAACATGTGTCATAGAAAAGAATCATCTCACACATCAGTTTGGAGCCCAATATCTTATCAAAACTAAAAAGGGCCTCCATGGTTTGTTCAAACAGGGATTTTCAAACCTTTCTTATATGTGACCATGTGCCTTTACAATCAAATGGAATGCCTGGATAGGTGGAGAATTTTTCACCATTGATGTAGCGTGATTACAGTCTAGAACAGGTGTTACCTATTACCATAACATATGATTTAGCAGACTTTGTCCTTAGACCCACTTCATCCATAAATAGTGCAAATCTATTCAGCAACCTCTTAAGGCCCACACCAGTCCTTGACATATAGTCACAGTCGCGTGCGTAAAGAAGAGCAGAGGGCTTCCTAGGTCCCACCTAGGGAGTATCTACCCCTCCAATATTTAGCCAAGTGTCTAAAATATTAATGTATAGACAGAACAAGAAGGGTGCCACCATAAAGCCTTGCCGCACACCGTGCTTCATTTTGATAAGGGCGGTGCATTCCCCATTAACTCCATATCTCATGCAACCAGTCACATCTTGATTTAGCTGGGCCGGAAGGTCAACCACTGCCCCATCCATACCCATGGCTAACATGTTCTGCCATAATTTCCCTCTGTTTGCCCAGTCAAAGGCTAAGGTGAGGTCCTCAAAGGCTAGATGGAGACAGCTCTTCTTTGCCACTGTATATTTACTTTTAACTTGCAATAGAATCCTTACAAGCAAAAGACTGGTAGAAACAATTCTTGCACATGCCGGCTTCAAAAGAGTTTATAAATAAAAACATGAAGGATATCTTCACGCTGCTAAAGGACAAACTGGCCTTCAGTTGTAGAAAGCATGCTGGGCTCATTAATAATGCCTGTAAATGAATGACTGCAACCGAAAAAATACTTCGGAGACGCCTATCCCGTCTCCTATGAACGTAAGTTGATGCAGCGGCGCTTTGGGCACATTCCATCCACCACGGGATTCTCTTCTACCTTGAAAAAATTTAAACCAAGCACAAACGAATGCAGACTCTGCGCCTATAAATACATAGGAGATACAAAATCAATGGTCCATAAAGAATACTGGTACATCGCAGATCAATAGACAGTTGCGATAACACATATCCTCTAGCAGCATCATAATCATACTTAACGAGCCCATTTTAACAGGGGTATTAAAGAACTGTACAACACATGGGCCTAATTTTGAATGACAAAAATGTGTGACTTTTTGTCTTGGTTAGTGTTTTAAAGTAAGGACTTTGAGGTATTATTGAGAAATAGTATTGATATGTGATGTATTATGTGTTTAATATGATTGTTTTAATTCTCAATCGCTTTAAATTACTCTTGTGGAGGTAGCCCATTGCAATGCTATGCAATGCAGGTGTTGAATGTGATAGAGCCTGAGAGTGCTCTAAAATTGTAGGGGTGCATCATAATCACGGATAGCCCGCACCCGCATATATTCTTGTGTTGTATTAACGGGTAATCATAGGAATTGTGCTCTAATAATAAAATGTGCAAGTGAAATGATAGAAAGCTATTTCGTGCCATACAGAAGAGAAATGAAATGATGTTTATATTGAAGCGCCGGGACACTCTTCGGAGTAGCCGTGCGCTATAAAAGATCCGAATTAACATAACATAACATAAATTGTAATCTTTAGAATACTGCAACTGCTTAACGAAAAGTTTCAGTGTAATGAAATGCATTTCGGTTTAAATGTGCACCAAGATGAAGATTGCACAAAGAAATAAAGAGATATGCTTAACTTGTAATAATTGTAGATGAGTATAGTATAAGCATTATTAATTCAAGTGTATAATTTGATGTGTAAAGGCCTAAATGAAATGTTCACGTTGTGATATGAAAGGCCTAGTCGTTAATTCTTACGTTGGCCAAACTGTGTAGGACCGAAAATGTAATTTCCCTGGTACGCTCTCGCATTTAGAAGTAGTCAGCGAATTTCATGTGTATGCAAGGATGTTCTGTTCTCACGTTTCAGTTGCAGGTGGAAGAAGCTGCCTTTGTTAGTTAGAACTAACGCCTTTTGTTTTAGGGGTTAGGCATGAAGGAGAAGTGCAACAATGTAAACAGTGAATCGATAATTGGGAGCCAGTGTTCCTTCTCACTGAGGAGGCCTTTGAACCAAGGTAAATGGAATACACATGAAGAAGACGGTGGAAAACTACCTAGGAGGGGTGTCATTTAGCATGAGGTGATCTGTGGGCGTGTTCTACATTTTTGCATTTTGGATTAGGGAAAGTGCCCCAAGGGGGCATGGTTAGAAGCAGAAGGAGACAGGGTGAGTTACGAAGGGGTTAGAAGGTTGATATGGGAAGGGTATCTTAGAACGAACTTTTTAGCTTTAGTCATCTGACTTTCATTGTGAATGTGCTTCTAAGGAAGTCTTCACAAGCTGACAAGTTATAACTGATTTAAATGGGAAATGCTAAGTAAGGATGTCACCTTATAGATAGTGTAGGGATAGTCTAATGATGTTTTTTCCCACTTTCTAGCCACAGATGAAGTCTGACTTAAATGTTGGAGCAGTCCTTGTTTGTATTCTATTTTTAGAGTTGTTTATTCTTTTCATGATCCATCGGAGTAGATTAATCCGTAGGTTTGGCTTTGTATTAGTTCCGATGTATTTCTACAACCTCGTCTTGAGGTGCTTGTACATCCAGCTGTTTTTGGCTTTGTAATAAAACCCCTAAACTAAAGTTGGAGTCTGTGATCCTTGAGTCCTGGTTAGTACTGGAGAGTTAATTGTGGTGATGCGTTGTTTCTCCCCTTTACACTTCTTAGCAGGTAAAAAGAGACATCGACCTGGGGTTCCTTATAAAAATTTCTGTAGTGGAACCCAGCCTTATCAAACGTCTCATTTGGCAATAGAGAAATAATCCTCCATAATTTGCATTCTTAGAGGTAACTTGTTGCAAGCTGTATGAATTTATGAAACTGCTACATTAACTGTGGAATACATTTCAAACAAGTTAAGGCTGATTAAGCATTTGTTCTGGTTTGACTAGAACAGGCAGGCCATTAAGTAGGTCAGGGTGCTTGGTGATTCAGATGAAGTTCTCCTTCATCCTCTTCCTCTTATACTGCCACTTTTGTTGAGGTCCCACATGGGGTGTTCTTATATCTAAATCCTATGCATTGACAAAGTCTGTCAATGTGCAACTTGCCCTCCTTCTCATCCCCATTGAGGGTTTATTGAGGCTAACCAAATAGTCCATTCAAATGATCAAAAACGATAGTAACTACAAGGCCTATCTCCTCCTTAGAGAAGTTCCTCTTGAGTTGTGCTGGTTGCATCTTTGAATCTGTAGGTTTTGCGTGAGACTGAACAGTGAGGCTTACAGATAACCCTAATAATCATATAAACAACAAAAGTGTGATAGAAAGCCAGGTTTTAAGCTGAGAATGGAATGGCTGTATATAGGTATAAGATTTAATGACAATTAGTGTTATCTTCATACATATATGCCTTTATTCCTTTCTTTTTCCAGTATGCTGGCAAGAGGCATGACACACATGTTGAACAGGAGTAGGTAAAAGGAAAATCCCAGAGCAGTGCCACAAGTAAAAGATGCTTTCCTGCCTATAAAGGTATCAAGATTCACTGGGGCATATTCTAAAGCCGCCATCACCACCACAACGTCACTGTGGCGATAGGGGCTTAGCCCTAGTCACAAGGCAGCGTTAAGCCACATTAAGTGGCTTAACGTGGCTTAATGCTGCCTTGTGAATAGGGCCACCTTCACACTGTTTTTAGCATGAAAGAGACGTGCAGTGGGTGTTGTGGTGGGCGTTCCACCGCAACACCCATTCAGTTTAACGCTATCTCCTATTCACAATGGCAGCGTAAATAGGAGGTAGCGCCAAACTTTAGACAAGGAGAAATCTGGTCTTAAGGTGGCAAAACAAGGAGAAAAGCTTTATTTCTCCTCGTTTTTGCTTTTTCCTTGTGTGCTGCCTTGTGCAGCACATATGAAAAAAGCAAAATGCCATGGTTTGTTTATGTACAGGAAGGTGTCCTGAAGCAGCACACATGTGAGTTGCAAACTGGCATTTAAGATTTGTTAATGTGCAGGAAGGGACACATTCCTGTACATAAACAAACCTCCCTGCTTGCAGACACCCTTGCACTCTGGTGCAAGGGTGCCTGCCTTGGTGCTAAGTTGTGAAACTTAGCAACATCGCAGGGGGAAACACGAGGTTGCACCCTATCCTTGAGAATAGGGTGCAGCCTTACGTTTCCGAAGTGGCGGAGAGAAGCGTTAAGCCAAGAAGGCTAACACCTCTCTCCGCCACTTCCTTGAGAATATGGCCCACTGTCTGAATGCTAATTGACAAAAAGATTGAAACCAATTCACGGTTGAGCCCCGGAAACCTACTAACTTGGTCTAGCAGGATAGTATAATCAACAGCCTCTAATTCTGCAGGCTGATGGGACAGGAGGAAGGTACTCACCTGAGCAGCATCCAAGTCAAGTCTTAAATCACCTATAATAGCACAAATTACTGATGCAGTGCCGTGGGGATGCTAAATCCGGCCAGCAGGACTACTAGGCAGTTGTTAGGCTGAAATGGCTACATAATGTACAGTGTATATGCTTTTCCAATATTTTAGCAGCAAAGTGAAGGATCAAGTTAAGAAAAACAGCTATTTTCTCTGAATTGGGAATGTACATCATTCCAAACAATACTTGGTTATAGTTAGGCATTTTTAGTAGGGTTGAGTTCAGCTGTGCACAACTTTACTGACGTGTGTTTATGATCTTGTTAAAACCATCGGGTGGATATAGGACGCAAGAAGGGAGAAGTGCTAGTTAATGGGGCCAACCGATTTACAGATGTGTTAAGGCAAGATTTAAAAAAAGAGCACAATGTTATTAAAATTGGTCGGCAGGAACAAAAGACAATTATTTGAGTTCCTCAAATACCTTCGTCTGATTTCTGGGTTTTACACTTTCATGTGACCAATTATTTCCTATAAAAAACCAGGTGGCACTAATTTTGATGTTATTACAAAGTGGGCGCACCATGGGCAGTGTTTAACCGAAATGCCTGTGACCTTAATATCTGAAGTCCAGGGTAGGCCCAGTACCGGGCCATTATTAATGCCTTTGGAATTCAATGATGATGAGCCCATTGAGTTCAAAGGCGTAAGGATCTGCCACTAAATCATTGACACCGTATCTAAAATCAGCAACTATTAATTAATATATTGGAAATCCTAAGAGCTGCGCTATGAGTTCAAATAATTCCACGTGGAAGCTGTAAGAGTGGACCGGAGGGTGATACGTCAGTCACATTAGTAGATTACAGTTATTATTTTCTAGAAACAACATGAGGTTATCATAATAGCCTAATTTAATGTTAGGCTGAGTGGTTACTAAGATATTCTTTTATAAATCACTGCACACTTGACTATGTTTTCTTGCGTTTAAAATTATGTAAAACAATTTTATAACCTTAGGGCACAGAAAAAATATTTGTAAGGCCTGATATACATGAAGGCAATGTCTTGGTTAATAGCAAAACATCTAGATGGCTGACCATAATTAGATCCTCTATTGCAATGATATATTTTCACAACAGAGCGCATATTCAGAGAAGCCCGATTGAGGGCTAATGTGCAGTCTCTGCTAGCTGACGTACCTGCATCCAGTAGGACACTGTTCTTGAACAAAGAATTGCTACACATTGCAGTCACTTTTAATTTATTGAATGTAACCTTGGGCAGACCTACTGGAGAATGTTTATTGCCCACGGCAGGTTGACTGGCCCCTGCTGCCTCTCTGAGGCACCCTGGAACAGATGGGCTTGACAGCATGCCTTCGAAACGGCGCTGGAGTAGATGTTCAAGGTCTCACATATTATCCTTTTGTGGGGAGACGTGCATACCCGGAGCAGTGCACCAGCACCAGGAAGTACGGCTCCAGCACAACGACCACTCTCAGCAGGGAACAAAGGGCCTCATTTATGAAAAGTGACGCATCGCTGCGAGAAAACAGAGATGCGTCACTTCTCATTGCGCCCTCCTTGCGACAACAATGATGCGTCATATTTACATTATGACGCATCATGTTGCAATGAGTCACAGATACGTCAGTATTTCTGACATATCTGTAGGCGCAAAAAAGACGCATTGCTGGAGTGTGTCACAAAAGTGATGCAACTCCAGCAATGGGTCTTTACACATGGGCAATTCCAATGTGAAATGTGCCTGCGTCAGTCTTACGCCTGCCCTGAAGCAGGCGTAAGATATTGACGCATTTGAGTCCTAGAAGTGGCGCAGTGAAATCTTATAGGTTTCAATGCATCACTTCTACGACCCTTTCTTGCGTCGGAACATCCCACCTGCATACATTATACCTGGCGCAGGTATAATGTGGCGCAGGGGTTTGCAAAGTGACGCATCTAGGTAGATGCGTCACTTTGTAAAAAGGGTGCGACAAGGCAATTTTTTTTTGCCGCTGGTGCGTCACAAAAAGTGACCCAGCGGTGGCGCAAAAGTGACACAAGGGCTCATACATAAGCCCCAAAGTGTGCAGGCAACAGACAGGTTGTCCGTATTCACACATCGTTATTTAAAAATCACAATAAAATCACTCTTCCCCCTCAATAAAGTCTCATGTGCAAGCAGAAATCGCAATATAAATCTTTCTGAGCTGTTAAACAAGTTCACGCGTATTTAGTCAAAAATAAGAAACTTTTCTTTGACTACGTCAATAAACCATTCCTCCAGCTGGGAATCGCCACTGCAGATCCAAATATGTTGCCTCCACTGAATTTACATCAACACAATGAGTTACTTTTCAAGATGTTCTCCTGTTTGACAGCTAGTGCAGCTCTTTACATCTAACTCTAGCACCTCATAGCCTTGAGCCCTTGCAATCGTGTGTCGTCACAACTTTGCAGCCTTGTGTATTAACCACAGAATTAGTTTATATTTCTCTTGTATTACATCTCAGATAAAAGGGTCTCAAGACCCTGCATTGCTGTCATAGTGCTACCTATATCTATGGCCTTTCTCCAATTCTTATTTCAGCTGCTAGGACCTTTTAATCGCTAAGCTTTTAAACCCTCATAGGAGACTAGGGTCAGCTTTAGGGCAGTGCGACTGGTGCGGCCGCACTGGGTGCTGGCCTGTGGAGGGGGCGCTGACCTCAGATGGGGATGCTGTGTTTATCAATAATTTTATATTGGAAAGATAAGGGGCACTTTTGCCCGGTGGAAGTGAGAGAATCGGAGGAGGCAGTCATGTGGTGCAGGTACTCAAAAGCTCAGTGCAGCCAGTGAAGTTTGGTGTACTGAGCTCAGCACTCCCTAATATGCTACATGCAGCTCATCATTATCTATCCAACAACATGGCTTTACCCTCAACCTAAGCGTCTCCCTCAAAATTACCGAAGTCAGGGGTTGCAAGGAGCAGCTTCCCACAGCATCTCACAAATGGACCACCATCATCCTCGATAATGATGTCTTCTAAGAAATATATTACTTATGCATCACATAAACTGGGCAACACCTTGGGCGTGACTGTGAGTTTCCTGGTAAATTGAGATTAATGCACAAACACCCGTTTGCACCGGAGTTGCGATTATAAGTGGTGACCTGTTTGTGACACTTACTAATCTCCCAGTGCGCTAAAGTTTGCAGCCCCTTTTAAATTTCACCAGGTCAAACCTTACGGAATTTAAGAGATGAAAAATTACAAGAAATTACTGATATGTGCAGACTCTGATGCAATAAACACCAACACCTGCATGTATGTCCCCTTTCTAGGGTGCAACTCAAAAAGATGATTAATTCCAAGCAACTTGGTGTCAGATTTTTGGGGATGTGATAATTATTCCATCAGACCCGGGAGCACTCATAATCAGGCTGTTGAACTTGGCTCTTTCTGCAGGGTCATCTCCATACTGTTTGTCTTCCTCCTCCTTTTTTACTTGCTGAATTAGTTTTTGTTGACCTTAGGACTATGTGCACTTTACCACTGCTAACCAGTGCTAAATTGCTTTTGCTATCTCCTTAAAACATGTTAGATTGACTTATACCCAATTGGCATATTTAATTTACTTATAAGTCCCTCGTAAAGTGGTACTACATGTGTCCAGGGCCTGAAAATAAATGCTACTAGTGGGTCTGCTGCAACTGAAGTAGCACTTAAGCTCCATTAGTACTTCCCAGCTCACTCGTCGGCTTGCCTGAGATGCAATGCAGCAAGCGCAGAATTTAAACAAATTCTCTGGGACTGTCCGTTCCTCGACAGATATTGGGAGGTGCTAGCGAAACTACTATCAGATCTCCCTGACAGAGAGATAGAACTGACCTTGAAACACTACATTTTACACTGGTTCCCTCACACATAAAAGAACAAAATCACTAGTAAATTTTTAGATTTGGGTCTCCTCCTGGCCATGAGAAACATAACCACGTTTTGGAAGGCGAAACAGGGTCCAAGCATAGCAAGGTGTAAAGCAGAGTTCCTTAAATGGGCCGAAGGGGTGATCAGGTTACAAATAGCAAAACGTACAGGGAGTGAGAAGACCATTGAAGGGGCTAGAGCTTGGTAAGTGCTAGTTGTAGCACTCAAATTCCCCAAAGATGAAGCTCAAGATGCCTCCACAGAGGACCCACAGTGGCTGCAAACTAGTGCAGGGACAGTACTAGGAATATTAGGGTCTGAAGCCTCACTGCCAGAGATGGCACTCTACTGCCAAGTTAGAGCGTGCTCATCCACTGCACTACCCCATTCAATGTCGAATCCCCACTGTCTAAGTAGGCCTTCTGTACCTTAATGAATTGGACTTAAGTGACACGTCTGGGGGGGGTGGGAAGGGTGGGGACAGTTAGGGATGGGTGCTTGCAGCTAATGAGAATAAATATCATGCTGACAGTATAACACGAACCAAATGATGCCATATTTATTTATTTATGCAATTTATTAAGCGCGCAAATACCCGTAGGTGTCTCGGCGCCATAGACATCATGGTGCCGATTCCTATCCGGTAAAAATAATTTGCGTACGACCCGTATCCGTATTTTTTTACGTACGAGTCGCACAAGTACCGTACAAACTGCCAAGTACGATTCGTACGTCAAAAATAACTACGAATAGTGTCGGGAAAAGTCTACGAGAGTGCGTCGGAAAGTGTCCACGTCCGAATATCGTCCGGAAAAGTGTACAAAAGTGAGCTGGACAGTTTCATGTACAAATCGTAAAACACAAGTCCGAGCGCACAAGTACGATCCCGACCGTTCGTCCGAATACACAATTGCACGTAAAAAGGCCCGTACGGAGCCAACGCAGTAGCACACATGTACACGGGTAAACTCATGCCCGTGTACGAGCCGTACAGCCCCCCCACCCCCAAATATGTCAGCACCGTACACAAACCCTGTCCGCACTGCACCCCAGGACCACAACTGTATGCGCCATACCCCCCCATGTACGTGCAGCACCCCCTCATGTACGCGCCGTACCACCGCATGTACGCACCGTTCCCCAGTACCGCATGTACGCACCCCTACCCCCAGCCCCCCCACCGCATGTACACACCGTACCCCTTCACCACATGTACGCACTGTCCCCCATCCCCTCCACCGCATGTACGCACCGTACCCCAGCACCGCATGTATGCACTGTACCCCCAGTCCCCCACTGCATTTATGCACCGTACCCCAGCACCGCATGTACGCACTGTACCCCCAGCCCCCCACCGCATTTACGCACCGTACCCCAGCACTGCATGTATGCACTGTACCCCCAGTCCCCCCACCGCATGTATGCACCGTACCCCAGCACCGCATGTACGCACTGTACCCCCAGCCCCCCACCGCATTTACGCACCGTACCCCAGCACTGCATGTATGCACTGTACCCCCAGCCCCCCCACCGCATGTATGCACCGTACCCCAGCACCGCATGTACGCACTGTACCCCCAGCCCCCCACCGCATTTATGCACCGTGCCCCAGCACCGCATGTACGCACTGTATCCCAGCCCCCCCACTGTATGTATGCACCGTACCCCTGCACCGCATGTACGCACCGCACACCAACACGGTACCCCGGCAGCCTCACCCAGCATCGCGTATGTACGGATCGTACCTACGTGAAAAAGACTCATACAGAACCAGGACACTGTAAAACAGCACAAGGAGGGTCAAATCGACTCGCACAACAACACCAAACACGTCTACACGACAATATACATCTCAACGACTGACCTGCCACATCCAAACAGCCCAACAGAGGCCCCAAACACAACCACCTCTTATAACACACCCACCAAAATTCAAACACAGCCACACCCAAAAATAGACCAATAAAAAGGGCCCACACACAACCCATGAGCCTTTGCAACAGACCTACTGCGGACAGAGCCCACACACAAACCACCCCACATAACTCATACCTTCGCTACACCTTCACTCACACACCTTCACACAACCACCTCCACAAACATCCCCCTTCACATTCACACACACACTCACATTCACAACCACACACCCACAACCACCCACACCCACACCCACACCCCACACCATGCCCACAGACAAGAATCCAAAGTTCACAACGGCGGAGCGCTTTACCCATGAATGGGCATTCCCGTATGTGGAAGACAGACCCCGAGGTGGGTTTTCCAGGGGAGGGAAACAACCCTTTAAACGATCACCCTACAATTGGACTTTTGATAATACCTCATCAGAGGAGGATGAGGTCAGTGGACCAAGTGGGCAGGGTGATAAGAACAACAGAGTTAGATTTAATCAACCCGAGCAAACTAACGAAGATCTAGGCTCATTGTTGAGGTCTTGTTTAGGACTGAACCAGAGGGGCTACAGAGGGCGGGGTGGGCAGAGAGGCAGAGGTCAGGCCCGACCCAACCAAGATCAAACATGGCAAGGATTTTCCCCTCGAATAACACGGAATCGAGGACGGAACCAACTCTAAATGACATTGTTGTGAACTTATCAGACTATAATGTATCAGAAGACGAAAGACGGGTATTACATAAGGTGCTGGGGTTTGTGCCCACTCCAATGCATGATAAATTTAAATGTCGTACTGAGTTTCACGAAACAATGAGAAAGATCAAAATCAAAAAAATCTTTGCTAATAAGGCACAGGATCCCCCTTCTCTGTTCTCTTCTGATTTACGCTGCCCCTCGGTGTTCTGCCCGCCTTCAGCCAGTTTGGGACCAGAGGTGGCGGCTTTTGAAAATAAAATCCTTCAGGAAATTGATGTCCTTGAGAAAACGAATGAGAACCACATGTTCAATAATATGAGCAAAAAAGATTGGGCAGCGGTTAAAAGTCTACAGGATAACCCCCTTATAACTATAAAATCTGCAGATAAGGGTGGTGCGATAGTCCTGATGAACACCAGGGACTACGAGGATGAGGTTCTGAGACTCTTAAATAATCGTCAAAATTACCATCCCTTAACTCGTGATCCCCGTGATGAACTCTTGGCTCTCATCAGGACTATGGTATCCGCGGCGAAAGAAAAGAAGTGGATTACTGCGAAAGAGGCTGAATTTCTTGTGAATGTTAAATCTAGGACACCGGCTTTCTATATACTTCCGAAAATTCACAAGGCTGCCAGGCCACCGCCTGGCCGCCCTATAGTATCGGGTATACTATCAGTCCTTGAGCCTCTTTCGCAGTTTTCTGATTTCTTCTTGAGGGAGTCAGTTATCAAACAAACCTCTTTTGTACAAGACACCAGAGACATTCTAAATGTATTGGAAACTGTAAAGTTTGACACTCAATCTGAATTCCTAGTGACGATCGACATTGAGTCATTATACACCTGTGTTCCCCAGGACGCGACGCTGGTGGCAACAGCTCGTGCCCTGGAGGAACAGGAGTGGTTTTACGATACACCTCCGTCGTTCGTTCTGCAATGCATTGAGATCGCATTAACTAGGAACTATTTCTGCTACAAGAATGACCTGTTCTTACAAGTCTCTGGCACATCAATGGGCGCAACTTTTGCGCCCAGTCTGGCCTGCATTTATGTAGGCCAGTTTGAAGAACATCATATTTACCATCATGCCAATCCCTTCCAGAGGAATATTTTCCTCTGGAAGAGATATATTGATGATGTGCATCTGGACAGGCACTGAGGAGGAGTTACTGCTTTTTCTGAACAGGCTGAATACATTAGACCCCAGCCTCAGATTCACGTGGACATATAGTTGCCAGGCTGCGACTTACCTGGATCTTGATATCCAGGCCGAACAGGGCCAATTAAGAACGATGGTACATCAAAAAACTACTGATAGAAACTCTCTATTACTGTTTAATTCTTTTCACCCGGGCGCCCTCAGAGACAATCTGTCTGTGGGACAGTTCCTCCGTTACAGGAGGAACTGTTCGTCCACGGCAGATTTTATGCATCAATCCGAGGGTCTGTGCGACAATACCCTAAAAAGGTAGTAAAAACCGCGAGAAAAAGAGCTTTGAATACTCCACAAAGTGCTCTGTTGGAGATGACCCAAAAACCAAAAAGCGATTGTCTGCCAGTCGTCATGACATATGACCCGTTAGCCAGCAAACTCAGACAACTTTTGTGCAAGAATAGGTATTTATTGTCCACAGCTGATTTCAAGATGCCATCTCCCAGGTTTGCATTTAAAAGAGCTGGAAACCTGAAGGATAAATTAGTTCATTCCCGGGTGAGAGTAGAGAAAAATGCATCTACATTGCCACCGGGCCATTACCCGTGCGGATCTTGCTCCGTATGTGGTTTGACTTCAAAGTGTGACAAAATAACCTTGGTGGACGGGAGGATATGGCATTTAACCCAGTTCACCAATTGCAACACAACCAACGTGATTTATCGCATCACATGTAGGTGTGGGTTACATTACATTGGTCTGACTTCAAGGAAGGTCAAGATAAGAATTCAGGAACACCTAAGCACCATCAAAATAGGGAAATTGACCACTAAATTTGTACAGCACTGTGTCATCGAGAGGCATGACTATAGATCGCTAACTTGGACAGTTTTAGAGAAGGTCAATGGCGATGCTTCAAATATGGATAGACTACTAATCAATAAGGAAGCTCGTTGGATTTTTTCTGAAAGAGTCGATAAAGTTGGATTAAATGATGGTATAGAGTGGAATAAAATTTCCCTGTGAGATAGGAATTGGCGAGTGCTCCTTTGTGCCAGTGTTCCCTCTATACAGACTTCAAAATAAATCTGTATATGTTCAATCAGTCGGACCTTGTGGCTATACTCATAGTCTTCGATGGTTCGGAATTTGGGCTTCTCCGCCCCTCACGATCCCCTTTATGGACTGAAAGGTTTTGTTTTTGGGGGGGTGTGAGAAACACGCACTGTCAAAATTAACGTGTTTATAACATTGACTCGGGAATTTGTTGAATTCTTTGACGCTCCTGCCAGCTAATCCCCTCTACTGAAGAATGGGGGGCATATCAGAGAATAAAACGCTTTTTGATAGAAGCAGTCGTGAACTTGAAAAGAAAGAAATAAGTACCCTTGTTGATGTAAACTGTTCAGACTTTGAGAAACTCCATCGAACAATTTGGTTGGTTAGCTGCTAGTGGTGTCAAGGCAGTGTTTGATTACGTGCTAGAAATTGAATACTTCTAGTTAACTATCCAGTTATACACAATTTGTAGACACAACCACCTATCTAAATTTGTGGTAATTAATGATACTTCCTAAGTAATGTCAGGCACATATTAGTACATACAAGAAAAGATTAACTGACATGGATGTATGATACACTGGGACCAAGAACCCTTGTACAACTGAGGTTTTTAAGAAAAAGATCATTAAGATTAACCCATTCCAAGATGGCGCTCCGTTTTTCGTTACGTATCACGTGACTTTTAGCGTAATCAATGGAAGTCACGGGGTAACTGACACGTTTATTAGTTGGTAGCGCGAACATCCCGGAGCGGCTGAGACGAAGCTCGGGACGTGAGGACTGTGCGGTGAGACTTATGAGTAAAGTAAAGCGTAAGGGCAGTGACTCTCTTAGATATGGTGAGTGTACACCGATGTGGGAGGAAGAGGCTCCGACTTGGTGCAGAGTTATTTACGGGCTGTATTGCTTGATGGCTCTGCGCTTGGATGAGGTCAGACAACAGAATAAATCCCTAAGTAGAGAAGGGAGAACACTGCGATTAGTCTCAATACCTTTACGCCACTGTAATTGATTCATCTGGGTGATGTGCGAGATAGCCTGTGAACCGCCTGTGTCGATGGACTGGTTTTTGATTTAAAAATCCTTTTACAGAATGCCCACAGTAGAAGTTCAGGACCACCGCAAAATTTATGGTTCCTGTCTGACACGCTGTCGAGCTGGTATGAAAAACCTGAGCTGACAACGGGTAATGATACCCTACATGATTTTTATATGGATGGATTGAGTGAGAGTGTGTTTTGGCGTCCAATGTGTAACCACAGGAATCCTTCTTTTCTATGTTTTGCAGTCACTAGTAGTTCATTACAAATGTGCTGATAAGGTGAATGGAGTCCTGTTGCCCTGAAGAAATTGCCGTAACATTAAGGCAATGAAACATGTCGGCTTTTTGACTTCCTGTCTGTTATAATACAGCACTTTTTACTTTTGAATTGACCCATGAGCAAAAGAATAAAATTATGATGGCCATGGTTCTCTATCAATTTTAATTCAGGACTACGGTATGTGTTGTTCACATACTTTCACCTTTTTGTTGTTGGTTAAATTTTTCAATTTTCTTTGAGCAAGGTGGCAACCTATGATGAGAAACGTGGCAGTACTGGTGATGATCTAACCAGTGTCAGCCCGCTAAGGTGTTGCGCACGTGAGGTGCCTCCTTGCTCGCCACATATTTTTTCCTTTCACTGTTTTTCACTGATATTCCACGGTGTGGGGTTTTGTATCCCTGTGAGTGAACTATTTTTATCACACACGTCTTTATATATATAAAGAATATATATATAAAATTGTTTTTGAACACAGTGACTGCTGCATGGACTTAGGGTTCCTGTGTAACCTTTTTTAAAATTAGTACAGTACCTGGTAAATTGGGAATCCACCCCATAGTTTCAGCTAAACAGGGGTTGGTTTTGAAGAGGTTAATCCGATACCTCTCTATTCCATTTGTTACACACCGTACACTACCATCCTTGGGAGGAGAAGGTGATGGCCATGCTACCGCCGTTGGGAGTTCACGGAGTGGACGGAGTCGCAGAGCCTGGTGAGTACACAAACAACTCACGTAACATGGGGGGAATGGCATCCACACCCCAACCACAACAAATGCACGCACCTACCCCCAAGCACTCACCGCACACAACCACACTCAAAAACCACGCCCATGCCACTAACGTCACCATTCACCCTTCACAAATCAAGACAAGGCCATGTCCAAGGCTACAACAACCACAAACACAAGACTGGATGTCCGGGAGGCTGGGAGGGTGGGCCCCACACAACACATTGTGAAAATGAAACGCAGACAACAATGTCCTCATTCCATATGGCATAGGCACATACCCATGCACAATGCACAGGGACTGGCAAACTACTAACAAGGTAGCTGACACTGGGCCCTGCTGTATGCAGCACAAGGCCCTCCTGGGACCACTGTACACTCAAACACCAACTCCACAAGCACAGGTATCTAGCACAGGAACACACACACACTGTCATGCCAGCATGCACCATGAGGGGACACACACTTCACCTGGGAGACCCAATTACAACTCACACAACAGCACGCCCAGTCACACACCCCCCCCTAACACAAGCACACACCCCCGGGGCAGGCAACGGATACACACACTCCCACTATGAACATGTGACACAACAAGACCAAACCAGAGCCAAGTAAGCAACAGAGCCAACTATCTACAGGTCACACACTCAGGATAACATCCCAATCTGTCCCCTGCAACATCCCCATCCCCAAGTGGACACTGAGAAGAATACTAGGGACATCCAACTACCTGGGGGAACTGTGTCAACTTGAATATGTATGAAACATGGATGTGGCATGAAACAGCATTAACATTGTCTCTCTCTCACACACAGGGCAACGTCGACTATCTCCCCCCAACACTGGGGGGGGAAGAATCACAGTCCCAGGCACCGCGTGAAGACGATCCCACCGGCAGCGACGACTCTCACCACTCCGTGGATGACCCCGACCAACCTGGACCCTCTGGTGTTCAAGCACCTGCGTCAGGTACATCTGTGCCAACCACCACCCCCATTCCTGCCACATCCCAGGACACACCCAGGATCCCTGCTCGCACTGAACAACACAGCCAGTCTGACCAGGAGGGACAAGGTTCTGCGGGCACCCAGGAGGAGGCAGACAACCCTGCAAATGCCATCCCTCAGGGGTCCCGTAGACCCGATGTGCCCACAACGGCAGGCCAGGCTCGTGTTGGCAGGGGTGGTGGGAGTGGAGGCAGGCGGAGGCGGGAACCTGACCAGCCAGCTCAGGAACCCGGTATGTCCCACATACGCAACATCCTGGACTCATACCGGCGTGACACCAGAGGCATGGACCAGGTCGTGTCCAGACTTTCCTGGATGCAGGGGACCCTCGATGAGATAAAGAACCTGCAGGTCGAGCATCATGCCAGTCATCAACAACACCAAGGACGGATGGAGGCAAGACTGGCTGAGCTCCTGGCGGTGCAGAGGGACGTGAGCCAATCACTCCGTCAGATCGCCCAAAGTCTGGCAAACCCTCCCTGTGCCACCAGGCGTAGACCAGCACCAGACACAGGGAGGGAGGAGGAGGAGGATTCATCTGACGGAGCGTCCCCAGCATCGTCAAGGCCTGCATCTGAGGGTCCCCGGAGGAAGGTGGGTCCTCCACGGAAAATACCGTGCGAGTCAGCGGACCATCCCCATCTCCCAGGTCACCTGGCCTGGCACCTGGCCCACTGGCGCAACAGCAGCACCTCACCCAATGACATTCTCTGCCACATGGACTTGCTGGTCACAGTCTGACCAATGATGACCAACACTGTGGTCTGGACTCTGATGACTTCCAATGCCAAGTATGCCATCTCCCCCAGTGAACTTTGGATTCTATTCCCCCGGTAGACCCCTTACACATCTACCAAAAGACTCACCCCACCCAAAATAAATTCATATTGTTCTGCACATGAGATGTTGCTGTCAATTTGCATTATTCTATGACATATGTGTGTGGAAATGTCTAACTATGCCTGAGTGTTGAACCAACTCCAGCCATCCATACCCTGGGAACAAAGTCTGGTACAGGACACACATGGGTCACAGGGTATCATTCAATGTAGGCATGGAGCACAACACTCACCTGTGATGGCCTCTGGCTGCTGAGGGGGTGCCTGCTAAACTGTGCGGACACACCTATTTGGGAGATCATCATCAAGGCATAGAGGTCATGGCCCATGTGGAGGTACCCGGGGAGGGAGTCCCAGGTATGTGTGGCCAGGTGGGAGAACAATGTCCTGTATGCTGGAGTACGGTGGATGTGAAGAACGGTGGCCAGGGCAAGGTTGGATGCACGGAGATGGACCAACGGGATCTAGGATGAGAGACGTACAAGGTTGGTGTGGGGTCGGGTTTGTGGACTGCCTCCTGAGTGTGGGTGGGGAGTGTGGAGGACATCCTGCAGCAGACAGTGAATCATTGCAGCTATCTATGTTGGACGGTGAGGTGGCTGGGGCGCAGGGTGTAGAAGCTGAGGTGTGCAGATGCCCCCTGGAAGTGGACCAGTCTCCTTGGAGTTTGGATGTATTTGCTCCGTAGAGGGTAGGGCAGTATATGCAATGGATGTTGTCATGGACCTGGGGGATGGTCTGTCGTAACTTGGAGTGGATCCATCTGTGGATCATGTGCATAATGCAGAGGGCGTTGCAGCATGAGGTACAGATGCAGTGGACTAGCATGGCATATGTGAGCGAGCCAAACATGATGCACACCATCTTGTGTGTGTGGCCACTGGGTGCTTGTGCAGGGCCCGCAGCAGCAGGCACCATCTCCCTGCCAAATGCCCTATTTTGCACACAAAGACTAGGATGTCAGAAGGACAACTGCAACAGGCGCGTGTGTAAAGTAAGGAGTGTCCAGTGTCACATGGCACACCCAGAGACAATGCATGCACAATCACCAAAGAGCCATTACACCGGATCAGGAAACCAAAGGGCGACCTGCGCACAGGAGACACACCCTCAGCAGCTGGTGATGGCCCATTGTGTGGTCGTCCTTGCTAAAAAACTTACACAACCATGTACTTCATGCCCAATAGGGAGCCTAATCCATGAACAACTGCATGCATGTCGCTAAACTACACATGGACTCCTATGCATTCTCTACAGCATGTATGCCAGAGATGCCGCATGCCAAGTGGCAAGAGACCTGCATTGACAGAGATGAGGCACCTTGGAGTGTGACAAACATCTTTATTACTCATCCTCACAGTAATGGAATTGCATCCATTGGAACAGAATCACAGGTCATTCGGCTGACCATGTGTGACCTACACTGGACACACCCTGCAACACACAGATGTGGTAAATCCTACTGAGCTGGCACAGAAGTGAAGGGGTTGAGCCTCACACCCCTTGCTGCACACGGAGAGTCTACAATTCCCCATTGAGCCTCATATGGGGATATCCCACACCATGTCCACCATTGTCGTACTTTGGTATTTGGGACCACGTAGAAGACAGGGCCCTACCCCTGTTTATTCATGTATTAGCAAACCGCAAATGGTTAATGCGGTATTTACAAGCGCTTTGCATAACGTCCCATTGTCAAATGCACTATGTATACGTTATTATACATTGACTCCGTGGGTTCCATCTTGGAGCGATGGCCATCTTAATAAGTTGCCCTCACATAGACAAACACATAAGCAAGTACGAGCCTTTAGAATACATGTGCTTTCTGCTTGACTTCTCCATGACCTGGGCAGTTGGTCTCCGCTGCCCCAGGTCAGTCCGGTCTCACGAGCTCCCCTTCCTCCGGCCACCTGTGATTAGCATCAGGGCTTGACACACCATAAAGTCCTTTCATCGTGCACAAGCCTCCGGCTAATCACTTTCGCACCTGCTTGTTCCTGCTTATGGCCTGTTTCTCAAAACAGGAGATGCTCATGTTTATTGGGGTCAGATGTGGGATCTGAGCCTTGCTCGGTAAATAATTGCGGGCTGGCTGAACTGAAATGTGAGATTGCAATCATGACTCTGTTTGTTCTTTGAAGTAAAATATGTGAATGACCAACTGCAAGAGAAGGGCGGTGTTGCCCAGAGCATAATATGCATTATAAAAGCGAACACTGGTTTCTGTTCTGCAGACTGCCTCATTCAGTTGCTAAGGCTTCTGTGCGACGTAGTCTCACTCATTTGAGTTTAATAAAGATGTCTTTTCATATTTCAGCTTCTGTTGCCAAGTTCTTTGTGATATTATCAAGACATGCAGACTTTTATAATACCACATCAGGAAGTACTCGAAGTCATAGGGTGCTACCCCTAGCACCTCTGGAGTCTCAAAAATTGGAGTACTTCAGTTGGCGCCCACCAGCTAGGGCCTCATCAAAGAAGTGACTTTCTGTGGGAGTGATCTGGTCAGGAGACTGAAATCTACTGGAAGGACAGAACGGGATTCTACCAAGAAGGTACTCTGTGCACAGGGATTCTGGAGATTCTTTGATTATGTAGTCCGGTATATTTCTGCTCTTCCTGATTTTGATCCTCCACATGATGTCACTCAAAAGGTGAGAAAAAGAACCCAATTGGCGTGAGTATTATAAAAGACGTTTGGGCATGTAGAACTTGACAATTAGAATTTGGATAACCTTTTGATTATTAAGAATAAGAATTAAGTATAAGTGGGTCGCTCCCAGTCAATTTGGTTCTTTGGGTCTTTAATTTGGTTATCGCAATTACCAAAGCCGAGGGGTTGGTTTCTTGGTTTCTGATTTGGTCATTGCAATTACCAAAACTGAGGGTCTCGCATATTTGCGAGTTTATTGGTAGAGATAAACCCTTGAAGTTTGAAGCTAGATTAGTGAGCTATAAGATGCCTGATCTTAGCAAATTTGGAAATGTAGCTTTGGAATTACGAAATTTGTGCTGGCCAGCTTTTGGTTTGTATAGGTTTGGATATGCGAATTGCAATTTGCGTAGGCAGGTAATGAGGAGATATTTCTCCATTTGGTTTTGATTATAATACTTGCGTTTTCAGCAGTATTTTTGGCATGCCTGTTTTGTAAGCTCACATGGAAATATGTGTTGCTTTTTGTTTTGAAAGGTACCATAGTGTGGGAAATACCTAAATAGGTTAGATTTAGAAACATATTTCTTCCTTGGTGATTTTGTATCCCCAGGGAATTAAAATATGACATAATACAAAACAAGGATCCTTAGTTCTGCGCAGTTTCATGAATGAGGATATGCACAACGATTTTGTGTGGTGTTCTGCTAGGCAGAGCTAGTGAATTGAGCGCATTCGCTGCTTCTTGGACATGCATCTGTCTGTGGGGCTGTTTATGCAGCCTTTTGGAACACCATTGAAAAGCGTTGCTTGTAAATATGACCTACAACCAGTATTTGCAAATGGTTTGTTTCAAGTATAGTCTGTAAGCTGTTCTTTCTTTCTGTCATGCGTATTGATTTGTAAGTCAACTGTGTGTTTAAATGTTTGTGGTTTTTTTATCATTAGTGCAACTTCCGTAAGTAAATTGCGACGGCGCTATTTATGAAAAATGGCTAAAGCGCGCTGTATTGTCTGTTTAACCCTTTTCTGTTTATGTCTCAAATGAGCTCAATGTGTGTTTGTGGGTCTTCTGATGTTTTCAGTCTGTTAAATAAATTGCTGGTTAGTTAATATCAAGTAGAAACTTAGGAAAAAAATCCAGAAATGAACAATGTGATGTGCTAAAATAGCTATGTGTTGCTCTTTAATTTATAGAATGAGCAATTGTGCCCATATACAAAACTGCCGCTAAATGCTTTAGGGATAAAATTAGAACCACATTCAATAGATATATATAAGGCCCCAAAAACGAAATTATCTATTTTTGCAAAAGTAAATAAATTTACAGCATTTTCCTTAGATGCATTGTATTAAATGTTCACAGGCAAACTTTTCAGCTGCAGTATATTTGATAGGAATGCTCCTTCAGCCAGCACTTTCCCAGTTAAACACGGGTGGAATTTGGCAGAACCGTCTTTTTAAATGAAAGTGGCGCAAAAATGTGGCGCGTTTCAAATTGGGCTTATGCGCTTAGGCTTGTGAGTTAAATGTGTCCAAAATGATAGGCAAGGGATGCAGCTTGCTTTTTATACATGGAATTATCACAAAAACGAATAATAGGGATTTTTAAAAAAAGAAAATTATTAATCATGGGAAAAATTATTTTAAAAAATAAGTGCTTTTCAAAATCGTTTTTTGATATTTATAAAGCTTAATACTCATACTATGACCTCCTAGCATTAAAATTTGATTTAAGTTGTGTTGCATCACTAAAATGACAAGCATTCGCGCGTACAATTTTCCCTTGGCGCAGGCGCAAACAAGCTCATTTTTATACAGTATAAGTTATTATTTCCAATGCCTGACTCATGGGTTATGTAATAGACATTCTGGTAATGCATATTACGCCAGAAAATTGTAGGATATTCATTTTTTAATGCTTAAAATATCAAAATCGAATTTGGGTAAAAAAGACTGTTTCAATTGCATTTTCTTTCATTCAGAGTGCTGTTTAAAGTGTCCCAGGCTTCAGTAAACGCATACGTTTAGGTTTTGATATATATTTACAGGTTGTGCCTTCTTATGATTCAATGAGTCAATGTGCCAGTACAAAGGCTTGTTTTAATATCAGGGTTGAAGGTTCTAACTTTAGCTGTGTCTGTCACGATACCACTGAACATGCTATGAAAAACAAGACCTTGTTAAAAACTTGGGGAAATTAAATAAAATATGGTGTCGCAACCCGCAACTATTTGATGTTAATACAAAACGGCCTTAATGGAGTTAGCACCCACATAGAGAAAGAGAAATGGAGAATTGTTTTTTGATGAAGGAAAAGGAGGATGTTTGTGAGCAGGTACGTGATGAAGTCAGTAATGATAGAGGGGTGGAGAAATGTAGAACTACGGTTATAGGAACTGGGTAATGCGTAGGAAGGAGAGGAACGATTGGGAAAATAGAATGCCGTGGAGGGAAGAGAGATGATGAACGGGGAGTAATAAAGACATGAAGAGTAACGTGAGGAAGGTTGTATTGACGAAGGGAATAAAGAGGAATATAGTACTGGTTTGAGTAAGTAGGAGAGGAAAGATGAGATTGCAGGTTCTAGCAGTAGGGGTGAAAATATTGTGATTACCTGGCGGGAGGCACTGAGTTTCATATGTTAATATAAAAGGGAATAAGAGAGCTCGAATAAAGGCAAATGACTAAATGATGAAGAAAATATCAAAACTCATTGTGAATACAATTCACTTAAGGTTGATGAAATGTATACCATTGCATAGGATTACAACAAGCATTTATTCTAAAAACTGGTATGTGTGTTATTAAGTTTTGTGAATTATTCACAGTACATGTAGTTTAACAATCTGGGAATAGGGATAATTTTTTTAGCGCCTAAAAAGGAGAAATTATTTTTCAACATAGAGCGAATTATTGCAAGTTAGGAGGGATTAGGAAGGCCTTCTGGCTTTGACGAATTCAGAGTGTCAGAAGCTGGGGGTTGGGAGCTGCAGAGCAACTCGGTCAGGCTGCTGAGATGCTATCTTTAGTGTAAACAATGAGTAGGCTGCCACGTTGACTTTTATGACCTTTTAAATTAGGGCCTTGCCTCTGTGGAATGCAGAATGACCTTGCTACACGGGCCTCTAAAGGTGGGGTTTCTGGTTTCTCCATCGGGAAAAGGGTTTTTTTTTTTTTGAAAGTCCAAACATCATGTTAAATGCTTTGCTGATACATTGGTGCTCTAAAAAAAAAAGAAAATAGAATGATGCCTGCTATAGTTGTTCTTATTTAACAGAAAACGAAGTGTTGCATTAAGTCTTAGACAGAAAACAAGATGCAGCCTTTTTCTAAAATTTCTTTAAGGCTACATGCCTACGTGAGAATGCATTCCCAATTAAAACTTCTTTTTCACAGTGAAAATTGTAGGTGCCAAATTACTATGGAGTGTCAGTGTAACGATTTTTTATTTCTAGAAATGTAAAACTTGAGTGGCTGGATGTTGAAAGGACTGACAAGAGGGTAACAGTTAAGTAATGCAATTTATTTTTGTGTGTTTGGTTCTATCATGAATTGTTCTTGCTGGTCCTGTATGTTAGAAGAGAAACAGTAGAGTTATGTTTGACAGCAGATTTCCATAGCCTGGTGATCTACTGTCAAAAAGGAGGGTAAGTATTTTAAACCTGACAAATTAAACAGGCCCAAATATTGGGTTTTGGGTTGCAGTTTTACAGTGCATAAAGTACATGACATGGTGTTGTGTGTCACCGTTTTATTACATATGCTATTGTTTTGTCTATGCTTTTTTGTGCTTGATATACAGCAAGTATATCTGATGGCTTTACGTTTTGTTTACCTATATTGCATGGGGATAGTCATGACGATGCCCATCGCTATGCAATAGCTGGTTGAACTTGTTCTGGTTACTAAATTCCACAGCTAATGATATTTCATGCTGTGAACATGAGAGGCAACACTTCACCAGTGCATGTCTAAATTGGCTATAATGGTATTAAAGAAAACTAAAAGATCTACAGGATCAAAGTATGTCACCTGTCACCTGTCACGTTATACTGCCCTTCCCTTAAAGGAACAGGCAGCCCTACATTTATGTATCCTTGATTGGACCTAAGGATGAAATTATAGATCTGTGACTAAAGGTGGCCTAATTTCTATATTACATTAGGTAATGGTGTCCTTTCTCCTAAGTAGCATATGGCCTTTGCTTCTTGAAAGGAAACTAGGTTTTCATTTTTCCCTGCAGAAGGAACTGGAACATTACCTAAGATTACCGTATATGGTGTAGTCGCCAGCGGTAGAGTTAAAACGTATGTGACTTTGGCCTTTTGTGTATCACCCGTACTCTTGGTGATGTCACATGCCTGACTACCACCCAAGTAAATTCTTGTCCTTCCTATAGATTTTTATTTTTTATTGCTTTTGTTTCTTCCCTGCCCAATGTCGCATTATGCTTAGTGATTGGGGATTTTAGTTGTGTCCTAGTTCCAATTCCCTTTTCCGTATTCCTTTCACCAGTCAGCCCATTTATTATTGTAGGTGTATTGTTCAGGTACATACTTCCAGACTGCAGTGATGCACCAGGAACCCCCATATTATGTACAATTCCCTTTTGTATGACCAGACTGGTTTCCAAGAATTTTCCTTAGGCCTGCTTCAATGTTTTCCAGCCTGACTGTCAGGATAGCGATAGCCTGGCTAACTGACTCAATATTATAGTAAGACAAGTTTTCCATACCAATAGGGGATATCTTGCGTTTACCCTTTTGAACATGACGAATTTTCAATGTCTATTTTTAATGTGGTTTTTACCCTTTTTGTTCCTGCTGCTTTAATTTTTGGTGGGATCAGATGTGTTCTAATCATGCAAATATCAGGACCCTCTAGTTCTTGTCTTTTGTTTTTATATCTGACTATTAGCCTGTGTATTGCCTAGTGCACCTGATGTGAAAGGTTCTACATGCCTATGATAATCTGTACCATGTGATTTCTCTATTGAAATGTCCTAGATAAGGAATTTAGAAACACTTATATGTAATCATTCAGAAAAAAAAAATGTGTGTTTGCCCTATTAGACAATGCCACCATATGTGAAGACATCCATTTTAGATAGAATTCTCGTGTAGTTATCTACCCTTAGATGATGAAGGCTCCCAATTGAAAAGCTTAGAGGCACTGTTTTGCCTACTGCCTTTTATTTGTGTTGCTTCCTGAGAAAGACAGTGTATTCTGGACCAAAATTGTCCCATGGCGTGTGGCCACTCCCTTGAAGGACCGCAGGCCACCTGTTTACAGTCCCCTTGTTATACAACGAACTGTTTAAAGCATCGCACTTGCTTCATCAGAAGGCGTTCAACATCAGAAAGGAAGAAGGAGCTGGTTTTGCCAAAAAACAGAATTTCAGTACAAAAGAGCGCCTGTCATGTGCTGGTAACCTCTGACAGTGTGCAGTCCCTTGAGCCCCTTGGCCTGAGTTTTTGGCCACACACACCCCCTCTTTCCCTTTGCTCCAATGGAAGTGCAGTGCACCGGCGGATCCAAGATTGACAGAAGGCACTACATTCCAGTGCCCATGAAAGAGCAGCCTGAGCGTCCTCTGATACCGAATGATGAGTGTTGGATCCTGAGAATGGTCCCGGGTCTGCACAAGATGATCTGTGCCCATGACCAATGAAGAGCATACTATTTGTAGTGTCTGCAGCAGAGGAAAGACACAGGTGCACTGCCTTGAAACATTGAGACCGTGAGCTGTGAGTGTTTGCCAGGAGGGCACTCCAACTGAGCAGTACTTTCTTTTTTTTCATGAAAGGCTTGAATGAAGAGGCCCATGCAAAAGAAAACAACAGAAGAAGATTTGATGGACAATAGAAGCCTGCCAGAGAGGCTTTTTGAACGGACTCTGGGCATAGGTGGTTTCACGAGAGGTTTCCGTGTGATTGTATAGACTAGGTGTTAGAAGACTGTTTGTTCTGCTGGCATTGTCTAGTATAAGCAGAATAAAATCCATTTTCTGTGGAAAGGTGCCCCCTTTTCACCTCAGAGCATTGATGAGGGTCACCACTGTTTCACCTGAACATAAAAATTATTGTTTCATTTGTAATAGTGGTCGCTACTTTCTCCCGTTGTCTAAATATTCTTAATAATGTGTTTTCTAGTGGGTTTTAAACATGACATTGTCATTTATGGGTGGGATTGTTTTTCTCTACCCAATTGACTTCTGCACCCGCTTCCCAACCTATGTCTTTTTTTCACTCTTTTCACTCTTTTCCTGAACATGAGCAGGTTAAAAGATTAGAATTCGTAAGCAACTCCTCTATACAGCTTCTGCATCGACACTAGTTAGTAGTAAACATCACTAACTGTTGGGGGTGTGATCTTATGCCACCTAGATAGAGGTATTCCTTATTTTGTCCTGCCATATGTGGCCTTTGTGCTACTACATGTGTCCCGTGAGAGTCGCTAAGTAATAGGATGATGCTACAGCAACATCTCCATGACTTCATGTCTATAGACCTGGACTAAGATCAGTATGAGTATAGTGATTGCCTATGTAAGGGCAAAAGGAGGGTCTGTCGTACTTTGGTATTTGGGACCACGTAGAAGACAGGGCCCTACCCCTGTTTATTCATGTATTAGCAAACCGCAAATGGTTAATGCGGTATTTACAAGCGCTTTGCATAACGTCCCATTGTCAAATGCACTATGTATACGTTATTATACATTGACTCCGTGGGTTCCATCTTGGAGCGATGGCCATCTTAATAAGTTGCCCTCACATAGACAAACACATAAGCAAGTACGAGCCTTTAGAATACATGTGCTTTCTGCTTGACTTCTCCATGACCTGGGCAGCTGGTCTCCGCTGCCCCAGGTCAGTCCGGTCTCACGAGCTCCCCTTCCTCCGGCCACCTGTGATTAGCATCAGGGCTTGACACACCATAAAGTTCTTTCATCGTGCACAAGCCTCCGGCTAATCACTTTCGCACCTGCTTGTTCCTGCTTATGGCCTGTTTCTCAAAACAGGAGATGCTCATGTTTATTGGGGTCAGATGTGGGATCTGAGCCTTGCTCAGTAAATAATTGCGGGCTGGCTGAACTGAAATGTGAGATTGCAATCATGACTCTGTTTGTTCTTTGAAGTAAAATATGTGAATGACCAACTGCAAGAGAAGGGCGGTGTTGCCCAGAGCATAATATGCATTATAAAAGCGAACACTGGTTTCTGTTCTGCAGACTGCCTCATTCAGTTGCTAAGGCTTCTGTGCGACGTAGTCTCACTCATTTGAGTTTAATAAAGATGTCTTTTCATATTTCAGCTTCTGTTGCCAAGTTCTTTGTGATATTATCAAGACATGCAGACTTTTATAATACCACATCAGGAAGTACTCGAAGTCATAGGGTGCTACCCCTAGCACCTCTGGAGTCTCAAAAATTGGAGTACTTCACCATGAGCATCCCGTATGTTCCTGAGGGACGTTATACACACATTGATGCCTTCATCTGAATCCACAATCCATGACAGATGACTGTCAGGAAGGGTGACTATCAATTCATGGGAGCCATGCAAGACGTCACGTGGCCCATGGTGAGTCGACATGTATGCATGGTAACACAACATGCACAGGAGCAGTCCCCACATATCACAAACACGTACCACCCACAAAACGCCTTGCTGCACTCCTTACCCAAAATGACTTCTCACCATGTCTGTGCATGTAACTCTGATCCAGCACACGTTGCAATACTCATGAGGAATAGCAGGAGTGCAATGATGACATGAGCAGACGACAGCCGCAGGAATCTGGGGAGGACAGACACACTACAAGTCAGAGAAGAGCCAGTAATCCGCAGACATGTACATGCACACTACAGGATTGATGTTGTCACCATGGTAATAATGAATTTTCTGTTCCCGCAAAAATTTGAGGAATGACATTATCACTTGAATGACACATCAGAACACACCTCCAAGTCACTTGGCACACAGTCAGCTCGACACACACAATGCAACACATGCCACACAAGGCTCTAAGCGTGCACACTCAGACACAGGGACTCACCATCATGAGAAGAAGTTGCGGATAAGCTGACTCCGGATGTCCTCATCCTCATCCTCATCGTCACTTGCCCCGTGCCCAAGCCCTTCATCCTCCACGGGTGGATGATCTTGCTTATCCGGATCCAGGATGAGTGGCACGGCCTTCTCCACTGCCATGTTGTGCAGCATGCAGAACACAAGGAAGATTTTGCAGACCTTCACCGGGGCATATGGGAGGGCGCCGCCGGTCTTGTGGAGGCACCGGAATCTGCTCTTCAGGAGTCCAAACGTCCTCTTAATCACGCGCCTCGTCTGCCCATGGGTGTCGTTGTACCGGTGTTCTGCGCTGTTCTGGGGTTGCGGAGAGGCGTCAACAGCCATGGCATGTTGGGATAGCCAGCGTCCCCTACATGGAAACATCATGGACAGAAGTGGGTCAGGAGAAGCAGTAAGATATTAAGAAACCGCTAAATACAGGACTAACAGAGTATACCCACCAACAAGACATGCACGTTCGTTGTGCAGCTGCAGCATCATTTCAGGCACCCTGCTACGCCTCATGATGTAGGCATCGTGTGCTGATCCTGGAAAACGGGCACAGACATGGGATATCATCATGTTAGCAAGACATTCCACAAGGGCATTGATGGAGTGGTAATGCTTGCGGTTTCGGAAGGCTACCTCCTGTGCGTGTGATGGTACCAAAGCCACATGTGTCCCATCAATGGCCCGAATGACATGGGGCATCCCTCCCAGGGCATAGAACTCACCCTTGACACCTGTCAACTGTTCACGAGATGGAAAAGTTATGAATTCATCCAGGTGTAACAACATGGCCTCTTACACGTCATGCAGGACATGGCTGAACATGGTCTGGGACATGCCACCTACATCAGCTATGGTCAATTGAAACGTACCCGTGGCAAAGAAATGTAGGGCTGCCATCACCTTCATCTTGGCTGTCAGTGCAGTAGGATACCTGTGTAGCGGTTGGAGGTGTGGCTCCAGCCTTGTGGTCAAGTTGTCAATCAACGGTTGGGAGAAGCGGTAGCGGCGTATACAGTCACGTTCCCTCATGGCAGCCAAGTCTGGCATTGGTCGGGGGAGAGGCGGTGCCCTGCAGAAATTTGGAAGGAATAACGAAGATTGAGTACAGCACTACACCACTGTCAATGAACTGAGCACATGTTCAACAGCTAATACACATATGCTACATACAGAGTCTGTACTGTGCAATGCATCCAGGACACGTATGCCAGCCAGGTAACACCCCTACCAACAGTCAGCTACACACGTGGGTGCTCAAGGTCAACATGACATGCCATGGAACTAGCTGTGGGCCAGTGTAAGTGAACAGGCAGACGCATTACAGGAGTGACAGACATCCACATATGTGCATAAGAAGGATGTTTTATCATACAGACCAGTTGCGGGACACTAGAGGCACAGGTCACATGTCCTTGAAATAGGACAGTCCACACACCTTGCCATGAAGGGGTACATGTCAGGAATGATCACACATACATTGAGACTACGCAGATATGTGCTTGTCTCGCAAGTCCATGTGCGATGCATACATACACCAGTTATCTCTGATTCCACATGTGGCCTGGTGTGCGTAATAGTGTACCATGCCCATCGACACGCACACACATGTTGGATGCAGCAACTGCAGATGCATGTCACGGAACAACTACAGCAAGCTCATAGGAACACATGACACACACATGACATAGTCACATCGTGCAACGCCGGTAGTTACATGTCAGGTGTCATTATCCGTGTCCCTGGCATCAGGGGACAGTTGCGGGTGTAGGTGACTGTGCCATGCCAGTGATGCAGTGCTCGACTGTCCCCAGAGAGTAGCTCCTCTGTATCTATTGATATCCAGTAATTTGCTGTTGTGTAATGCTCCCCATTGTTTCCCAGTGGCATGCTGGGTAAACCAACTATGTGGTGCAAGGCCTACATATGTTTGTAGTATTGTAGATGTCACTCATGTTGCTGTTCATGCAATGCGCTGTGTCCTATGTAGTTTGGACTCATGTGTCATATGTATACAGGTGTCTGATCATTTCCTGTCTCTTCACCTTGGCCACAGCATCGTCGGGGGAAACTGAGGGAGACACTAGCACAGACGTGGGGGAGGGATCCAGCACCGGGGCCACCAGTGCTGGGGAGTCTGGAGCAGCAAGTGGCACGGAGGCCGAGGGGAGTCAGGCGGAGGACCTGTCCAGTTCCAACACCGACTATGACGCTGACGGGTCCGAGGCTGAGCTCCCAGAGGGGGCGGAGGCTGCTCCCAGAGCTGAAAGCACCACTCCATCCCTCGCCGCACCCTCCATTCCCATCACCGCCCTCCCACTTGCTCGGGTCCCTTGTGTCCGTGCTAGGCGACAACAGGTGCGTGAGAGACAGCAAGGAGGTGTATTTAAGAGGTGAAGGGTGTACTTCCACTCCGGATCATTCTGTGGTGTGTAGGCACATTCAATTGCATGGTGCTTTTCACATGCACGCTCATGATTTAGCTTGTATTCTGAAAGGGATTCGTGTGCCAGTTATGACCCCGTCTTGTACGCTGCTTGCTAACGTAATTATGTGCTATTCAATGATGAAGCTTGCTGTGGGATGCTTCCGGGAATTCCTCACATCGTGACTGTATCACTACGAGTGGTTTTCTGTCATTACGTCCTTTTCCCACCCCCGCATGGCCGTCTCGATGTATCCATCTGGCCTTCCATTCCAACCTTGAAAGCAGAGTTCAACAGGATGAGCAGAATAAGGGCTCTATTGTCTCAAAAACAAGTCGTGTTGACTTCATCCCGAGAAACATTTGTCCTTCACGTAGCTCACATGCGCACAGAGGTGCAAGCGCTTTTTAACACTGATCTCCCACTACATATTTTGGACTCGGATTCAGACTTTCTTTCATGCCTCGTCAACGAGTGGCTTGGCTGTTTTTTTTTTTTAATTGTGTGCTCCGGCCTCGTGACCTCCTTCCAAACTCTGTTTGGTGTGATCCCCGCATTTCATCATTCGATTTTTTCTAGCGTCTTCGGAGGTGTCCCTTTGCTTCTCGCCCTCGTAGCTGGGTGCCATAATTGATCTGCGTACTACGCTGTGGCTTCACAACTTGCGTTACAAGACAGCATGCACCGGCTGCTCCAGCTTCGGAAACAGATGCTTGCATTCTACGGCACTCTGCCGCTGGCGACCTTAAGCAGTGCCTATGGATTGTCCTTCCGGTTTCCCTTGTTTACCTGCGTGCAACCTGTCTTTCATTGCCTAGATTGTCTATTCGAATGGGCTCTGGATTTGTGCCGGTCTAACACGGTGGCTCCTGACCCGGATAATGATCGACTGATGAGCCCCTTAGTGGCTCATGAGTTGGACTGTTCTGGCGTCAGGATCATGGCCTGTGCTGCTGAACATGGAGTCCTAGGCAATTGGGACATCGGAACGGCTGCAAATGAATTCTTATCCAGAAGTTATCTTGATGTCCCCACCTGTTGTCCACAAATGGTGCTGGATGCCCCGATTGTTGAGGAACACATGTGTTCTTTGCCCCTGCTGAACTGGATGGCAGATACTTTTGCGGAACGTTCAAATGATTTCCTCTTGGAAGCTGTTGCAACTTATTGTGCTTATACCTTGATGGATTGACTTTAGCCCTGCTCATTTCATGGTGCATCCATCGATGTCATATTTTTTCCCCTTTTACATGGTTAATTTCCCTTCAACATTGTTCATAATTGACATTTCTTTTCTGACTTTTTCGCTTCCCTTCTATGGACTTCCAGTTCATGCCCTTGGTTCCGTTCTATCAAACTTGAACTCTGCGTTCTCGATTTTGCGTCCCTAGTGGTTAGTGGTACGAACAAGGGGGGGTAGTGATGATTCCTATCTCCCTATGTACAATGCTAAGTTGGCACCACCACGTTGGTTGTTAGTAAGCCATCTTGCCAATTTTGCTGCTTTTGCACACGACACTGTAGTTGCGTGTTATTACTTTTGAAATGCCTACTCGAGTTTGCTTCACATGAGAACTGTCTGTTGTTTGACATCCTTCACAGTGAGCAGCGAGCTTGTACTGTACATTGTGTACACAAACAGTCTGGGTGACTAGACGGTGCATGTTGTTGTGTGCAGGTTGATCGTCCCACTATTTTGCCATTACATGCACGCAGCTGCAGATACCTGCTAGACGAGTACTTGCCATATTGCAGTGCAGCACGTTTTAGTTTCATTGTGATGGAGGACTTTCGCAGGAGCTGGGACTAGATGATCCTGTGATGTGATTCCACTGAGCTGATCTGTACGGTGGGGGCTCCCCCGTTCAAGCTTAGAGACCTTCTATTAGTCGAATGATACTACTATTGGTTTACTGGCGACAGAAAGGTTGCTGTTTCCACTGTCATTTTCTTATGATTGCTCCTTTCATTTTCTATGATATTGCAACAATGCTGATGCTTCTGAACTTAACCATTTGTCTGCTTATGTTAGCCACAGTACTGCATCTTAGGACGCAAGGTTCATTGAATTAACTCTTTCAACTTTACCTTGTCTGTGTCTATTCTGTTGTGGACTGATCTGAGAGTAATGACGAACAGGTATGTCTGATTCCCACCATTCCTGAGAATGTTGTAAGTCGCTTGCTCTGGGCTGTCTATACATTGGGACCGCCGAGCTCAAACTCGGCTAACGAATGGGACACTTAGCCAGTCGGATAAGGGGTTCTGGGTTCTGAGGGGAGTTTGTGGTACACCACACATGTCTCCTTCGTGCCAGGCACCGCACCCCCTGGCCCTGTCACCCCTGATGCCGTCAATGCAGAGTCTGTGGACATTCAGTGCCAGTTGCAGGGTGGTCAGACATCGCTGCTGCGTGTCCTCCATGGCCACACCAGACTGCTGACACGGATGGTGTCGTACATGGAGGGCATGTCATCAGCGATGTCTGACCAACGGATGTTGCTGAGGTCCATGGACTCGTCAATGACGGCAGCAGTGGGTCTCCTGCAGCACTCCGTCCACCCCCCTACCCCGGCACCATCGGCACTTCCCACTCCCATGCCTGTCCCATGCACACCCAGACGTCCCCATGCACGCACCCCACCGGACACAGGCAGCACACAACAAGGGAAGGCCAAGCGCACACCTCCTGTCATGCACACACAGGGGGGAGAAGGCACAGGCACTGGGTCAGGGGGCAAACAGCAGCCTCGCTGTCACAGTAGGAGTCCGCAGTCCTCACGACCCACTACCTCCAATACCACTCCCCTTGGCTCTCTTGCCCAACAGTCGGACAGAGAGTCCTTCATGGGCAGTCCGTCCCTCAGCCCCAGTGTGACACCACCTTGCAAGCGTTTGAGGGATTCCCCGGGCAGGGTGGTTGAGTCCCCCCCTGTCCACACCCTCCCCCAGTTGCGCTGTGACCCATCCCTCCGATCCCCCCCTCCTTGGGGCCTGTGGTGCCTTCGGGTGCAGGGGAGACACTGGAAGAGCTGGCAGCCGTGTGCAGCGCCATACTGCCCTCCTCCTTTGGCGCTGCCCCACCCCCTGTGGTGGAGGCGTCTGTCCCTGCACCCACAACACCTACCCTTGCCCCTCCAGACCCTGCGGTGCCTGGTTCTTCCCCCCCACATGATGACCCCCTTCTGTGGATGATATGGTACAGTGAACTGTGCAGGCAAGCTAGGGGAGACGCGTCCCAACATGTCCCCCCCCCCAGGACTTTGCATCTGGCGTGGCCTATGGGCTTGTTGAATGGTGTACTGTGGCTACTTTTCTTCGAGATGCTGAATGTGGTTTTTTGTTTTTCGTTTGCACACTATTGCTTTTCTGGTATTGCTGTTGGTGCTGCTGCTCCCTGAGTTGGGGTGGTGATAATGTGTTGGGTGTCTGGGATATGTTGTAGTGGGCTGCTCATGGGGTGGACCCTGGTATCTGCATGCCGTCACAAGGTGTCTGCATATATTCGTTGGTCATGTTAGCTCTTACTGCATGGCGACATTGTCCCAAGGTGTGTTCCTTCCTCTGTGGCACCTGACATCTTCCCTGCAGGGTGTTTCCCAATTGTTGTGCTGAGCTGTGTCAACCTTTCCTCGGTGTGTGACACATCCCTTCGACTTTGGCCATGCATGCTCTGCAATGTCTCCACCTGCATCGTTTGTGGCATCCTTGGTGGACACTATACTTGTGTATGGAGTATATTGACATGACTTCATGTGGACATTTTCCCTTTTCTGCACTATGCATGTGTGTACTCCTTGCCTCACACACATGTGTTACGTGTTCTGTAGGGTATTTGGGCTCCTGCCTGACAATTGTGGGCATTGTATCTGTGTGTACTCCACCCTTTTACTTCCATGGGAGGCTTCGACTTGTTGGTTGCCCCGGCACCTGTACATTCCTATCATTCCTCGAATGTGGGTGACAGTGTGTGTTCCCTTAGGCTCTCTTAGTTTAGTGGTGTTTGACATGAGGATGCAGTCTTGTTGCATGATCTCAGTGTGTGCATTGTGCTACCTCCGCCAGGGGTGGGTATGCATGTGTGATTTGTCATCACACCCACATGTGGTGTGTCATGCAGTGGGGGAAGGACGTCCATCCTCATGGGAGTGGGACACTGCTGTCAGTGACGTGTTGTCATGGCACTCTCAACATTGTCGCACATTGTGGATGCCTTCATGCACCCTTGGAGTTTTGCTCATCGGAAGGTGATGTACACACCCCCATGTCTCTGTCCACTGCTGGGGGTCCTCTACACCCACCCCTCATATGTCTGGGCACTGCTGGGAGTGATGGCCACCCACCCATCATATGTCTGGGCACTGCTGGGAGTGATGGGCACCCACCCCTCATATTTCTGGGCACTGCTGGGAGTGATGGGCACCCACCCCTCACATGTCTGGGCACTGCTGGGATTGATAGGCACACATCCCTATGTATCTGTCCACTGTTGTGGTACGAGCCGTACCCACGCGCTGATGGGCTGGGTAGGGCCCGTAACCCTAGGGCACCCCAACTTTGGGGGTGTGGCGCGTACCCATGCCTTTGGGACATGGGTACAGTCCGTACTGCCATTGTTAGTGTGACATAGGGGTGGGCGTGGTATGTGCCGTACCCACGCGCTGTTGGCCTGGGTAGGGCCCGTACCCCTAGGGCACCCCAACTTTGGGGGTGCGGCCCATACCCATGCCTTTGGGATGTGGGTACAGGCCGTACTGCCGTTGTTGGTGTGACGTAGGGGTGGGCGTGCTACGGTCTGTACCCACGCTCTGGGGGGCGGGGGTACGTCCCGTACCACCATTGTGGTGGTGACGGGTACGCGTCCACGTCCACTTCCGTTGTGGCGGGATGTGAAGAACCAGAACCTTTTGGGCCTGGCGGCGCAGGGTATGCCTTAATCTCCGGGATTCACCTGCTCAGCTACACAGAGACACGGGACACTCTGTCGGCGTTAGAAGATCAGATTTATTAGCTGCAGCTAGTACAGTTATCCCAGAAGTACACAAGGTAGGTTCTCAGGAGACTGCCACTTCAGTCTGTGGCGCACAATCTTTTATACCATATAGATAACATATACATTAACCAAATGTACACCCAGAACATACAAGAAAGAGCCAATAAGGAAAGTTGGAAAACAGGACAGAACCAATAGGAGAGATTGGAAAACAAAAGTGTCAGATGACTCAAAGAAACCTCTCCACCAACTATGTTTGTCACCCCTCCCTCAAACTAATTCATTAACGGATTTGTAACTAACTTGCAGGTGGCGACTGGCGAGATACATTTGTGTGTGTTGGAGGACAGTTGTGAAACGAGAGAATGCTAGCAGAAGACAGTGAAGGCCAGACGATAAGATAAAGTCAGAAAAGAATAGTGTGAACCAGCAGATAGTTGAGACGGGGATTAGAAAAGCCAGACAGGGATTAGTGTACTCGGCCAGTCCTAACATCAGCTTTGCAAACAGAGGCAGAGGCGTATTTCGACACCAGGCTGCAGAAAAAGCAGAATAGACTTTGTTCGCCGTGCTGCCTGAGTGATGACAATACAAAATGGCGGCGGAGCACAAAATGGCGGGTCGATTCGATCGCGATCAGAAATCGAAGTTCATCAGACGTGGGATTGGTTTACACGCCCCCCGAAGTGACCAGACCATGGAGGTAATTAATGTGCAGGATGTTTTAGTAATTTGTGGGGTGTGGGTTATGTTTCCTGCCCCTTGCACACACACACACACCCCCCTTTGCCCCTGGGGGTTGTTCTGAGCTTCTGCGGCGTCTGCGGCGGTTTCTGTACACAAGGTGGTAGGCTATGAGGGCCGGGATGACGCGTAGGTTGGGGTCCATCGCTGTCCGTCACGTACCGGGGCTCCTTGTTCGCGTCGTCCTCAATTTCCCGGCAGTTTTTGGCTCCCGTAAATACTGCTGCATGCGGAGTGACGTCGGCACGAATCGTACTTGCTGGTCCGTAGAACGCTGCCTGACTTCGTCCGGACATCGCGTTTGCGCCGTCCAGACACAGATTTGTATGTATTTTTTTGCCGGTCGGTGTTTTTTACGACTCGTGTGGTAATGGTGTTTCTGTGCGAATCGTACTTGCGAGTTTGTAAGGTGTTTTTCCAGGGTACGAGTCGGACGGAAAAAACTCTTTGTACCCGGGTTTTACAGGATCGGAATCGACACCCATATGTTGCCACACATGTATCTTAAATAACCTGATTGTAACTTTGCTAACTGGCAGAGGCGCGTCTCCTTCACCCCATATTTGTTGTATGTACAATCAATAAAATCTGTTTTAAAAAAATCAACTGAAGTAGCACTTTTATACATGTCTCATGCCTGCCATTGAAGCCTGTTTGATTATGTCGTTTTAAACTGCCATTTTAACCTGGCAAAATAAACTTTTTGCCTGGCCCAAACCTTTTTATTGCATATAAGTCACCTGTAGTGTAGACCCTGGACCACCCAGGTGGCAGGGTGCAATATATTTAAAAAGTAGGATAAATCCTTTCAAGTTTTATATCTCTTGGTAGTGAAAAACTCTTAAATGTGTCTTTCGCTCCTGCATAGACTATCTCTCCCATAGGATAACATTGGAGTTACCTTAGTACATTTTATTAGTGTAATTTCCAGATGGGAAAAGAAAAGAAGCTCATGTTTTGTCTCTGTAATCACAATTTAAAATCCTAACTTATGGTAAAGTTGGATTTTAAATTGCCATTCTGAAAATGGCACTTTTAGAAAGTAGAATTTTTCATGCTATAGCCATACACAGCCTCATGCATCAAGCCAAAATCCAGTCGGTAAAATACCGATTCCTTATTAGCTCCCGGTAGCGAGTCCCAAATCCCCAATCCCAAAGCATCAACCCAAAACGTGAGCAAATAACGAATCGCTAAATAAATATCCGCTAACATACCGAATCGGTAATACCAAAAATGCTAAGTTACCGAATCGCTAAATACCGAATTAGCAGTTACCAAAATCACTATTAGCTCCCGGAAAGTGCCAATAGCAAATAACGAATCGCACCCCAATGCAACAAAACTCGCTAATAACGAAAATGCCTAAAATCGCTATTTTGCCAGAGCTAAATAAGGGGAATCAAAACCTGGAGGTAAAGTTAAAAAAAAAAAAAAAAAAAAAAAAAAAAAAAAAAAAAAAAAATTTCCTACATGTGCAAATGATTGAGGCAATCACTAATCCCTTAAAGGTGGCCCAGGAGACCCTGTTGGCTCCCACAAAATGGCTGCCCTCTACGTGCTTGCTAGGAGGATGCGGATCAATGCAGCAGGACAGCGCAGGAGAAGGGTCCAGGAGCGAGTTTTCAGACTGCGCATAACCTTGCTCGGGCAGAATGAGGACGAGGTGTACCAGAAGTATCGCCTCAATCGCGCTATGATCATGCGCCTGATTGCAGACCTGGAACCATTGCTGCAGCACCAGACACACCGGACAAATGCAATCCCTGCACACGTTCAGGTCCTATGCAGCCTGCACCTACTGGCCTCAGGGAGTTTCCAGGGTGTAATTGCGGTGGCCGGAGGTGTTTCGCAAAGCGCACTGTCACGCTTCTTCAGGAAATTCCTAGATGCCATGCTGACAATGCTCCACACACACATCAGCTTCCCCACAACCCCACAGCAGTTGGACCGCACCAAACAGGCTTTCTACCAGGTGGCACAATTCCCACATGTGATTGGATGCATCGACTGCACACCTATCCCCATTTGCCCTCCAGCTGCAAATGAGTACATATTCCGGAACCGCAAGTCATACCACTCGATCAACGTGCAGGTTGTGTGCGATGCCAAGAACATCATAACGGACCTAGTGGCACAATTCCCGGGGAGCACACACGACTCATACATCTTCCGCAACAGTGGAATGCACAGGCGACTCATCAACGGAGAATTTGGAGAGGGACTCCTGCTAGGTACGTAGAAATACGCTTCCCCACACCAACACCACACATGTATGTACATCACCAATGCTAAGTCTATGCTTCTATCCTCTAGGTGACAGTGCCTACGCCCTGAGGGAATACTTACTCACCCCATACTTAAATCCAGCAACCCCGCAGGAACATCGCTACAACGCTGCACACATCAGCACGAGGAATGTGATAGAGAGGACTTTTGGGATTCTCAAGAGCCGCTTCCGTATCCTCCACAAGACTGGCGGCGCCATGTTATACCAACCAGAAACATGCTGTCAGATAATTGCTGTATGTGCAATGCTGCACAACATTGCCACCAGAAGGGGGATACCAATAGAGGTGGACAGGGATGACGACCACCGGGCTGACCAACCACCCGCCCAACGACGACAGGCACACATCCCAAACACAGCAGAGGGCCATAGGAGGCGGACATATATTATGCAACATAATTTTTGAAACATGGGGAAATGAGACATTACAAGTTGGTTTGGGGTGCAACTGTTTAATGCACAGTAGCACTGAGGATTGTGCAACAAAACTAGCATTGTAAATCATGCTCCAATTGCATCATTGTAAATAAAAGGTGCCTTAAAGTCACGCCTGTGCATACACAGTGATTGGATGGCCATGGTTGCCCCACCATGGTCCTGCATGCATGTCCAACTGTCTAGTGGCGCTTCCCACGTACCCCAAGCCTCCGCTCAGGTGTATCCAATGCCTCACCACGGCCTGTCCCCGCGGAGGCACGCGAACTGCGGCGCCTGGTGCTGGCCTCTGCAAGTGACACGCTGCTGACACTGGAGGCAGCCTCACTTGTGTCATCCCCTCCCAATGCAGCAGCACTGCATGTGCTGCTCTGAAGGTGTTCCACAGCAGTGGAGATGTGTCCTAGTGACTTTGCGACATCCCCGCAGAAGTGCCCAAGGTCCACCTGCAGGGCGACTGAGCGGCGTGCCAACACAGCGGTGCTGTTGCTGTGCCGTGTGATGGCCTTGGTAGCGGCGGAGGTACGCAACATTTGCTGCCGGTGACTCCTCTTCTGGCACTCATGGCCCTCCCTCGTGGCACGGGTGAGCTCATGTACCTCCTCCCTGAGCTGAGCATTGCCCTCTGCAACCGCTGTGGTCATGTCCCTGACTGCCTTGCTCATGTCCGTGACTGCTGCAGTCATGGCGCGCATCTCCCTAGCAAGGCGCACAATATTGCAGCTAATGTTAGCCACATGTCGCCCCTGCATGCGCTGTGTACGCAGCATCCTCTCCTCAATTGCAGAGGTTGTTGGGACATCCTGTTCGGCTGAGGAGACGGAACTGCGATGAGCCCTGTGCCGCCGTGCGCGTCTAGCACCTCCAGGTGGTGCATCAGG
Organism: Triturus cristatus; assembly: GCF_964204655.1. Classification (NCBI taxonomy): domain Eukaryota; kingdom Metazoa; phylum Chordata; class Amphibia; order Caudata; family Salamandridae; genus Triturus; species Triturus cristatus. The sequence continues at coordinate 713,978,158 of NC_140584.1, read as the reverse complement.
TGGTGTGTATGTGCTCTGCCTGGGTGCCAATTGCGAGGTGGTTGTTCCCATCTCCTGCAAGGGCGCAACTTGGGACCTGCGCCTCTGCGCTATTGAGGCTGTAGTAGCTGCAGCCTGTTTGGCTGGTGCCATTGCTTGTGGCGCTGGTGCAGGTGCCGTAGCTTGTGGCGCTGGTGGAGGTGCCGTAGCTAGTGGCGCTGGTGGAGGTGGTGCTGTTGGGGTGGCAGGTGTTGGCGATGCATGCGCGTCCTGCACTGTCTCCTGGTCTGATTCGACGGGTGTTTCCAATATGACCAGCTGGCTGCTGTCGTCCGAATCCCCAGGTGATGCATCTGTGTGTGAAACAGTGCATGGTTAGTGGGATAATTACAACTACAAGTGTTGTACACATTAATCTCCCTCTGTGGTCCACTACATGAACAGTCTCCATCCATGTTCAACTGATGTGGTGTATGGGCATTGGATTTACGCCTGTACATGCACACTGGGCTGACTAGACTACAACTCCCAAGATGCACTGGTGTCATGTGTTAAGCTGTCTGTGCCAGAGCTGCAGACACACTGAGGTCGGGCTGGGGGCATGGAAATGGATTTACGCAATGCTGGGTGTGGGCACATGCATGCATCTTACCTTGGGCACTTGTGGCTGCGCCGGACGTGTCCATCTGGGTCACCCCCACGACGGCTTCCCGCTCTATCGTCCCTTCCACAAGGTCCTCCAGGGCTGTGTTGGCTGGTGCTGTGGATGCTCCGCCTCCAGTCCTGCTCGCCTCCCGGAGCCTCTCCGCAATCCTCTCTTTGGCACGCTTCCGCAGGTCGTACCACCTTTTTTTGAGGTCGTCGATGCTGCGGGTCGTGACGCCAACAGCATTCACCCTCTCACGGATGCGCAGCCATATGCGCCGCTTCTCCTGCTCGGGCACCTTGAGGGACAGCTTGCCAAAGAGGCGGTCGTGTTTGCTGGAGACTCCTTCGATTAGGTACTCGAGCTCCCTGTCTGAAAATTTACGCTTTCGTTTGCGTGCAGACTCTGCGCTGGATGGCACTTCCTGCGCCATGATGTTTGTGGCTTGGGATTTGCAGAGTCGGTGTGGCCTCACTCTGCACAGGCAGTCCTCCTTCCCAGCTCCTGTCTGCTCCTCTGTCGAGGCAATGTGGGTGGGGCAGCAGTATTTCCTGGTTGGTGATGTCATCTGCACGTTCCTGGAGCGACGCGGCAAATTGCGATTTCGCTAATACCGATTCGGTAATAGCTAACTCGGTATTACCGAACTCGCTATTAGCTAATTCGGTATTACCGAACTCGCTATTTGCTAGGGAGAGTTTGCGTGCCCCGCTATGTAGGAATCGGTAAATTTAGAGATTTTTAAGGAATCGCTAAATTTTACCGAATCTGTTGATGCATGCCATTTACCGATTCCTTAATGGCGATTCCTTAATTTTCGCTATTAAGGAATCGGTATTCGTTTGGTTGATGCATAGGCCCCTTAGTGCCTCTAGCCTTCATCTGGTCACATGACTGGATGTTGCTCACAGTTGAGCTGCGTTTATTCCTCCTATACAGCCACACACAATAGGGAGCTTATGTTTGCCTGGATGCACCATCACTGGCAGGATGGGAGGGAGGAGCTGGCCTTAGCCCTGCTTACACCTGACTAGGCTGTGTCCTGCCTCTACACAAAGGTCTGCATACCCCCTGTCGTTACTCTGGAGCCAGGGCATGGAAGGCCAGATGACTGGGGACTTCAAAGGCTAACCTCTAGAATATTCTTTCTAATTTAAAAGGCATAACTGGACCTCAGACATCAACTCTTCACCACGCATCTGGGCCTTTGGATATTCTTCCAGGAGGAATAACTGCTGTGCCGTTGAACTTCACTCAGCTGGACTACTGCCTTGATGTGCTGCTTTGCGGTGCTGGCCTGCTGCCTGCTACCCTCCTGCCTCACCAACAATTTAGGATTCAACTTCTATTGAAAGCATCAAATATGTGCCAAGGAGGCGTCAATGTGGGTTACAAAAACTCCTAAAGGCCTTCGTGGGCACTTGCGATGTAGGTTCAGTGAGAAGGACTGGACCTACATCTCTTGAACCCAGAGTGACTCCTAGGACTAGTTGGCTAGCCTTCTGATCAGAAGCCTCAGGGACATAACAGGCTTCCAACAACCTTGCACCTGGACTGTGCCACCTGAGAGTGTACCCTGCAAGTGGTGCCATCCTAGTCATGGGCCCTTGGAGATGGGTTAAAGGTGCTCTGCCATCTTCTGTGGATCCAGAAGAACCAACACATCTACTCTGCAGTGTGGCATAACCCTGAGCAGAACTGATGCAACTTCACTGCTACGTGTATTGGACCCATTGCGTGACATTTCCTTGGTGCAGGCCCTCGCATCGATGGCAGCCTAGGCAACATTGCAGCCTCGCAGCTTGTCAGAACCTGCGCATCGCCCTGACTGCGCAATGCATCCCTGATGCCAGACAGAAGTCGATGCATCAGGACATTGCACCGCAGTCTCACAGCTATTCAGAACTAACGCATCCCCTCTGCTGCACAACGCATCTCGCAAAACTCAGTAAACCAGGTTTGAAGGAACTTTGTTCAGCAGGCCTAACTGGGTCACTGCAGCTGAACTAGTGACTTTTTTTCCAGTCTGGCGCAACGAGATATCCACAGTTGGCGATTTGTGCCTTTTGGCACCACTTATAATAAAATGTTTAAAATGTAATATCTCTGGTTCTACTGATTGGATTTTTGTCATTTTGTTCTTGTTTTATTTATTAAATTAAGCTCCATGTTTCTAACTTGGGGATCCATACCGTGTGGTGTTTTCACTGTTATACTGTTTGTAGTGTTGCACAAATACTTTGTTTGCCTCTAAATTAAGCCTGACTGCTTTGTGACAAGCCACAAAGGAGGTGAGCACATGTTAATTTGGGGTTTGCTCGTGCATTACACTAACAAGGATTGTGGTTGCTGCTTAACCAGGGCTCCCACCCCAGTGAACCAGCAATCCAATTTCTTATACAGAAATTGCCCAGAATAATCAGCATAATATTTTCCTGGTTACATTGCAAGATATATATATTTACCTGCCTGGAAAGAAACCAAAGTATTGTTCAATTGTGTTACTGAAAGAAACACAATACCACACTCCTCTTTTTGGCATGCAAATATAACATTGGTCCTGTTTTGTAGAAGCATAACAGGGAAAATAGGTGAACTTGTTTGATTGAACAGATGATAAATTAAAAAAAATAAATGAAACACTTGTGCACAGACAACACAGCGGTGATAGCTATTCATTAGCTTGTTAATATTTCTTCCTCACACTCTGATGTACTTGACCTCAATACAAACCTTTCTTGCAGTCACCAGCTGCATTCTTGACTTTACTTCGCTTCTCAGAATATGTGCTGCCCACTTGTTTCCAAATCTCCAGATGGCAAAGATAAAGTATCTTTTTGATGGTTTTAAAATGTCTCTTGATTAAAAAGTGATCGAGCACTTTGGAATAGTACCCAGTGTAAAGTAAATGTCAAGTTGTCATCATTTATTTGTAATATTTGTTGAGAGGTTTAGATGGATCGGAGTGAGCTCAATGGTGTTTGCATTGTCTGCTGAAGGTTAAGAAAATGTCTGTCATTTTTGATTGTCATTCTTTCACGACTCAGAAGAGCTATGCTGTCAAAGCAGCAGGTTTCCATATTTTACTTTCCGTATCTGCTCGAGAAATTCGCTAACTGTTAAAATACAGATTTCTTTGACTGCTGTTCTGACAGATGTGTATAGATTTTTCTTCAAAGCGAATCATTTTACCTGAACGCTAATGATACTGTGATCTAAACTGATCTCCGAATGAAATATGTTGAAATGACACTGAGCCATCCACATATTCTCATTCTATATACACAAAGCACTGACACACGGTTAAGCTACTATATCGCAAATACGTGAAAATTATATTGATCAATGGCTACACAAATATTAAATTCATATTGGGTCAGCAGTTGTTTTACATAACTATGTATTCTCTTGGTCTCTCACTGTTTAAAGAAACATTACCAAAATGTGCTTACAATGTATGGCCATAAATGCAAATATAATGACAGCACATCAGATGGTCTTTATCAAATATTTTCTTTTTTATTCCAAAGGGCATAAATACATTGCATGAGTACACAAAAAGGTGTTGACAAAAAAGGGTCAGAAATAACACACTTATAATTAACTTAAACATTTCCATCTACATTAAGGAATAATGTAATCGTCTTTGAAATAGATGAATTGTTCTATAACCATCTCTTTACTTGACATAAATCCTTAACTGGCATTGTGATTTATTACTGTTAGAAAAGGAATCTTTCTGCATGATCACCTCCATTGTTTTGGACTGTGGCTGTTGTTTTTTGAACTCTGTGCAGTGGGACCCTGCTAACCAGACCCCATTGCATGGGTTTTGACCCCTAAAAATGTGTTGAATTGCTTGCAATCCCTGATTGGCACAATTACCTTAACGCAAAGTCCCTCATATATGGTACCAGATATGCACAGGGCCTGTAAGTTAAATGGCACTAGCAGACTACAGCACTTATTGTGCCACCACATATACGTGGAAAACATGACTCTAGGCTAGCCACACCAGCTAGCTGGGTAGTTTTTAAATCTGCTATTTCAACTTGTCAAAATCACTGTTTTGTCAGGCCTAAACCTTCCTTTTAAATAACAACAAGTGTCCCCTTAAGTAGGCCCTAAAAAAGGCCTTACCAGCTCAAAGACAGGGTGCATAGTATGTAAAAGCAGGATATCTGTATTGTATGTTTTTTCATGTCGTTCCAGTGAAAAATAAACCCAAACCCATTTTTCACTGTAGTAAGCCTTGTGCCATATAAAACACTAGGGAGCAGATGTACAACCATTTCATTTTGCAAATTTCTAATTGCAGTTTGTTTGCGATTGTTAATTAGAGACTCTTAAAATGAAAAGTACTAATGTGTCTCAGACACATTAGCAATTTCCAATGGGTTAGCAAATTGACCTATCTCATCAATATTAATGAGGCAGGTCGCAATTTGGGACGCATTGGGAATTGGCAATAACACAGGTTTGGTAGCCTGCAGAGGACAGCAGACCACCATGTCTGTGTTTGCTTTTAAATAAAGCAGCAGGTTTTTTTTAATGCAGCCTATTTTCCCTAAAGGAAAATGGGATGCGTTTTGGTTGTGTACATTTAAAAACACGTAAAAACAGTCTTGTTCTCTTTCTAAACTCACTTAATACAGTTGCCCTGCAAATTGTGTAAAGGCTTTCCAAATTGCATACTAATTTGGTTAAACTGTTGTTTCTCAAAGCATATAACTATTCAAACAATCTAATCTCAATCATTTTAGTGCAACAGTGGAATTATCTTTTGACTTTCAATGCATAAAAACAAGAGAACGAGCAATAGAAATTCCAAAAGAAGTACAACATTGGACACCCAAACAAAATCAGTGATATTTTGGATTGAATAACTATCCCAAGCAAATTATTCAAGCACAATAAACTATTTAACCAAAAATCACACAATGCCGACAAGTAAATGACAAATTAAATTAACTCCCGAAAGCCAATTTGCTACAGCACTGTTTTGATATTACAGAATATATAATTAGTTTCATAATCTTCTAAGCGCATTTATTAATTGTTCCAGAATTATTGGGGAAAAACTACTGATTTGAACTAACCTATACCAAAATGAGGGGTTTCTATAACCAATCTACAGATTGACCTCTGCCCAAGTTTCCCATGATTGATTTGAGATCCCCAACTTAACCGAACCTGTTTCCATTCTAGCTCTCTAATATGCTATTTGATATATCTAGTCCCAAATATTTACACTCCTTTAAAAACATAAAGACATGACAACTTGGAGTAGTATACTCTTTAACAAATGGTTGATATGAATGGAGATAGTATGTACTCACGTGTACATTGTTTTTTGGCAGCTTTGCTGATTTTAGATAAGCAGGCAAATTAATCTCTGATTCTTTCACCACTTTAATAGGAAAACATGATTATACATTCCCCCTCATAAGTTATTCGTACCAGATTATCTAAAAGAAATGCATGATAGTAACCTCATTGCTGAGCCAACTGTTTATTTAATTGAAGAATTTGGAATTTAACTATTGGATTGTTATTATTCCAAACAAAGTTACGCATGAGAGAATCTATCTCTTGAAAATTATCTAAAAGAGATGCATGATAGTAACCTCATAGCTGGGCCAACTGTTTATTTAATTGTAGAATTTCGAATTTCAATATCATCATCATCACTTTATTTTGATCATAAAAGATCATAAAAGTACACAGCACATACATTATATAATAAAGAAAAAAGAATCAAATAGATAGACATAAATAAGATCATTTCATATAACATTTGTATAAAAACACATACATTAAAAGGAAATTACAGCATAAAGTGCTTTCCAATCACTTGATCTGCGGTGCATATCGATTTTTGACTGATCAAAACCCATCATTTAGGGCATTTTGTTTGTTTTATCCACAGTGCATGCCAATATCTAAAGGTTTAAAGTTTGAAGGCCCACTACATAACTTTGGTACCAGAGGCTTGATAAAAGAAAGTGAACAGTATAGGTAACATTGTACACCCCTGGCAGGTACCCCTACTCGTTTGCACAGGACCAATCTCCTTGGAATCTGTAGTGATTCTAGCTCCTGCATTCTTCTATACATTTTCAAGCATCATTGCAAATTTCCCAGGAAAGTCAAACTTTGCAAGAGTTGAAAATAGGGTCACCTGATTAACTAGATTGAATGCCTTTTTAGCACTCAACTTTATTTTCAGTTTATTAGTTGACGTAAAATCAATTTTCTGGACCAAGTAACTTGTGCTTACTACAATAAATCTTGAAGGCAAAGACCCATTTTCATCCTTGTGAATATATTTTGGGCAAAACATTATGCCGATAACATTTTTCAAAATGGTTTGCAGTCTGAGTTCCACAAGCTTATTGGCCAACAAATGGAGGTTGTGGACAAGGTGGCAAAGGAGGCAACAAAAGATACAAAAAAAGCAAGAAAATACAGAAAGCCCTATGAGAATCCAAACAAAAGGGCAAACAGCTACAAAATAATGGATAGAAAGACAGTAGTGAATGTATCCAATCTTGTTCTTAGTGATTCCCAAATGAAAGTTTTAGGCCTTTCTTTTTGTCCCGCAGCACAATTCGACTATACTATTAGCTGAATAACCCGAATGCATTTTACTAGAAAACCAAAATTAAAATGATGGTATTCTACCAAGCCCCCCCTGCATGACTATAAAAAAAGAGGGAAAAACCTTCAACTTTGGAAATAGGTGATATTGATAATCTCCATACTATAAGGGGATTGGAAGGAGATAAAAATTAGATAGCTCATCCAGTTTTACATTTGATCAATGAGGATATTAATCTTGATTGTGGTGCACCAAGTGGTTTCAAATCCAAATCGATCTTTATGCTACACTATTTATTCTACATATGCTAAATGAGGCCATTGATGTATTTGAACAATGAATGATTAAAGAATTTAAGAGAATTGAAAAGAAAAGAAAATGTATTCAAGGCATTTTGGAAAAGAAACACCTTGAGGCTGACAAGGAATTGAAGGAAATATGGTCAATAAGAAATTTGACAAAGGACGTAACAGTGATTTGGCCATTTCATCTATACCTAAATGATGGTCATAGACAAGTGGGAAATAAGAGAAATGATGAGCTATCAACGAGACAAAAATTTGAGATGGCCAACAAAAATTGCCAAGAAAAACTTAAGACTTGGAGAGATCAGAACCTTTCAAATCCTCGAATGTAGTTTTCCAAAATTAATAGCACCATATCTCTTACTAAACCTTTACAAAGACCCTGTTATGATTTTTAACCCCCATCGAAGTTTTAAATCTAAAATTACTTTGAACAATCGTCCGCTAGAGGTAGTGAAAACCTTTACATACCTAGGTATTCATATATCTAAAGAGAAGTCCTGGCGGAACCATATTGATCTTGCAACACTTAGGCATAGACAACTGTCTGGTGCTATCTGCGCAGAGCACAGGAAATCCTTAACTAAACCTGTTAAACCCGCCTTGCAGATTTATGAAGCAAAGGCTTTAGGCTCCGCGCTATACGGCGCTGAGCTTTGGGGTTTTGAAAAGGTGGCAGCACTTCAAACCTCGGAGAATAAATTTCTCAGGGCTATAACTGGTGTTCCCAAAAGCACCCCGTTATTGCCCCTAAAATATGATTTGGGTAGAAGAGCAGTCACAGATTTAGTTAAGTTACGACCAATAATTTACTGGCACAGGTTGTGGACTACCCCTGTACTCAAACATTATGCCGAGGGTTTTCTAGATATTATGAGTTCCGATGTTTACCACAAAATTGGATGGTTGAAATTATTAAAGACATCCCTTATTGAGCTTGGTATGTCCCAACTTTGGGAAGATCCAACGAGAGCAATCTTTCCCTCCAAAAGTATTCTAAAAAGTGTTTATTGGGAGATGGTTGCCTCCCGACATTGGAGAAGCTCAAGCGCTGGTTCAATGTCTGGTGAATTTTTAGAGGCAAAAATGTATCCCTGTTTAGAATTGTACTGGGACACTATTACCAGGCCTGGAGATAGGAAGCTCCTCTTCCAACTCCGAGCAGGTGCACTCCCCCTTAAATTTTTGACAGCTAAGTGGAATGGTGGATCCTGTGACACCTGCCCTGTTTGTGGTATTACTAAAGAAACCATCGGCCATTTTTTATTTTCCTGTAAACCCTATGCGGTACCAAGGCGCATTTGGTTGTCCCCAATGTGCAAAAATTTTGGGACAGATAGCAGCACTGTGGCCCTGCGTATTATATGCACTAGCACTTTGACATGGGTTTCAATAGCCACCGCAAAGTATTTAGGCTGGGCGTGGTCAATTAGAAGGAGATTGCTAGGTACTTAACTACTCTCCCAACTATTGCAGAGACTGCTAGCTATTGACTATTCTCTGTCATGTTTTATTCTCGTGTCTTATTAGCCGTTTTACAATTATTTTAAATCGTGTTTTTAATTATTTCTTTCTTATTAATATAGGTAGAACAGTACACGCATATAGGACTAAACATCTCAGTTAATAATTTTCTCTTCCATGAAGTGTGCTTTGTAATTGATGTCATTGATGAAGTTTAATCTTGTTTTAAAATGTATGTATTTGTGTTTGATTATTGTATTGTGCTTTGGCTTTTATGAATGAAATTCGAATAAAGCATACTCTGACTGACTGACTGACCCTGTTAATTCCCCTGGGAGAGCGATTGTATCTTCTAGGGGAAACATGCTTAAAAATACATCAAAGTATGTTAACTTTTGTCTGAGAACTTTTGTTCATTCTCACCCCTCATATATAAGAGACACAGGGGATTGATTGAGATTGATTGATAGTATTACATGGGAAGAACATTGCATTCTTATGTGCCTTGATGTGAGTAGCCTGTATACCTGTATACCCCATGATTTGGGAATCAAGGCAAGTAGACCTTTTTTGAGAGCTTAGTCATTATCCGATCTTCTTCATACCAAGATGCTTTTTTAAATGATTTATGCATGTCTAACTAATCATTTCTTAATGTTTGATAAGGACATCCATAGGCAAACCCAGGGAACGGCGATGGGAACCTGCTTCATCCCCAGCTATGCGGGTCTTTACCTTGACTTGTGGGATGAGCAGGTCTCCAGCAACATCCATCATTTTGACAAACAGATCGTCCTCTGGGTGCGCTTTATATACACTTTCTGTGTCAGGTATATATCTATATATATATTCAGTGAAAAAACCATAGGTTTCACACATGTTATAGTTAGCTGGACATTTTACTCGTAAAAAAACAATGATATTCCCCCGTTATAGTTAGTTCAGCTAACTATAACTCGCGCGCCCGCAATGAACTGCTGATGACGTCACATATTACATCACTCATGACATGGTCAGTGACATCACTCATGACATCACTGATGACATCTCAAATGACATCACTGATGACCTCACTGATGACATCATCCAGTGAATGTGTGTTTTTCTGAAAATTAAATATGTTTTATATATGTATATCTCAAGGTTGATGGAAGAATAAATGGGTATATTACTGTCTAAATGGATGATTTCTTTTTGAAAAATTGATTATGTAACTGACTGATTAAGTGTATCATAGTGAATACATGGCTTAGTGAGTAATGTTTAAATATATAAATATCTGTATCATTTTTTCACTTTGTGTATAAGTGGCTGCATGGGTTGGTGAGTAGCTACATGGGTGTCTATATAGGTTATTAGTTGGTTTTTTGAGTATCAGTCTGAGTGTCTGCATGGTTCGGTGGGGGGTATGACGTAGTGCATAGGTGCATGAATGAGTGACTCACTGTTTGTATGTGTTGAACAGAGCATGTGTGCAGGACTGCATGGGTGGATGAGTGTGTGTATGGGTGTGTTAGTGAGTGAATGACTGTCTCAATAGTGTCTTTATGAGTAACTACATATGTTTAAAACTAGTATATGTGACTATTGGTTTATATATGTGAGTATATGTGAGAGTGAGAGATTGAAAGAGTTCCTGAACGAATAAGTATGTATTTCCATAAGTGATTGTTTAAAAGACTAAGTATGTGTAAGTTTCCGTAGAAGTAAGTGTGGTGGTGTGTGTATAACTGTATATGCAAGTAAATGTATGTTTGATTCTTTATTAGCATGAGTGACTATGTGTGTGAGTAGCTCTATGGATGAGTGGCATTGTGTTACAGGATGTATAGGTGTATGAGTACATATGATAAGTGAGTACATGTATGAGTGACTGTATTGGACTGTTGGTGAATGAGTGGATGTGTATGTGGATCTTAGAATTACTGAAGAGGTTGTTGTAACTGTTATTGGTATGTCCATTGTTTTGTAAATTTTAGTCTCTATTTTTGAATGTGTGTATCAAAGGTTTTATTAGGGGAAGAGGAGGTCTGCCACTCTATCACAAGGATGATGTCATCAGTGAGGTCATCAGTGATGTCATTTGAGATGTCATCAGTGATGTCATGAGTGATGTCACTGACCATGTCATGAGTGATGTAATATGTGACGTCATCAGCAGTTCATTGCGGGCGCGCGAGTTATAGTTAGCTGAACTAACTATAACGGGGGAATATCATTGGTTTTTTACGAGTAAAATGTCCAGCTAACTATAACATGTGTGAAACCTATGGTTTTTTCACTGAATTTCTAAGGTTTTTTAAATGCTAATTCCTAACTATAACGTGTGTGAAACCTATGGTTTTTTCACTGAATTTCTAAGGTTTTTTAAATGCTAATTCCTAACTATAACGTGTGTGAAACCCATGGTTTTTTCAGTGAATTTGCAAGGTTTTTTAAATGCTAATTCCTAACTATAACGTGTGTGAAACCCATGGTTTTTTCAGTGAATTTGCAAGGTTTTTTAAATGCTAATTTTTTTTTTTCTTCTATTTTTTCTAACATATTTTTATTTTAATTTTCTTACCTTTTATAAAGACTATGATTAAATTTTTAAAATTCTTAAATATGTTTTTTTTAATATATTTTTTAAAATAAACTAGTAAAATTTATTTGCAGTACTTTTTTTCTTTTTTTTTTTTAATTTTTTTAGTACGCGTACCGTAAGCTCACGGTAAGCGTACGGTTTACGCAACGTCCGTAATTTTCCTACGCTGCTTGCGTATAGTTACGCAATTTGCGTAGCCGCGCGTACTCCGCGTGGGACGCGTACGCGTGTACGCTACACGCGCACGTTACGCGGAAGTGCCGGGAGTGACTGTTATGCGCATGCGCGCAAGCGCGTGTCTTTTTTACGCGCATGCGTACTTTTGCCGTAAGCGTACCGTAAGCGTACCGTAAGCGTACGGTAGGTCATGTGATCATGAAACACAACTTTTGATTGGTTGAAACTACTTTCAGTTCTAGAACTCTCCTACACCACACTCATTCCCCTCATTTCTGCTTGTGATCCCTTGGGAGAAGGAGCTGGTTTGTCTTTGGGATACGATGGCAGAACAGCAGAGCTCTTCTGAGAGTGAGGCTAGCACTAGCAGCACTGTCTTGAGGCAGAGATCAAGGAAACAAAAGCCCTCTTATGTATGGGATTATTTTACTTTTCCTGAAGGCCAGCAAAAGGTAAATGCACCCTTAGTGACTTGTAAGCTGTGTAAGCGTGTACTTTCTAGAGGTAATCCTAACAGGAAGTATTCCTTTGGGAATCACACCATGAAGAGACACCTCCAGGATGTACACAGAAGGACACATGGTCATCTTTTTGGAGGTAACTCTTCAGAAAGACAAGCCAGTACATCCACAGCAGCTCAGCCTGAACCATCATCTGCAGGGCTGACTCCTTCTTCTGCAGGTCAGGTGAGCCCTTCATCTGTGGGGGGAGAATCTCCTTTTGCTGGCCCTCTGGAAATCAACCCTCGATTTCGGAAGGTTGATATTCGATGCACATTTTGTCAAGATCTAATTTGCTATAGGGAGACCAGTGTTTCCCTAGTGAACAACAAAATAGATCAACACATTTGTCGCTTTGAATAATTTTCCCATGCTTCCTTTCCTCTGTCCCTGCATGAACACAACGGTTCTTTTAAGAGCCAACCTTATCTTTCATCTTTTTTTTACATATGTTTTTAAAAACTTTTTTTTATTTTTTTTTACCGTACGCATACGGTGCGCGTACTTTTTTTTTTTTTTTTTTAAAAACACTAAAAATCAATAAACACATTACAAGGTCCTTGAGAGACTACAATTATTATTATTGACTTACCATATTCACTGAAAAAATATTTATTCATTTGTTTTTTTTAAAAATAGTTTTAAAAATGTTTGTAGTTTTCGAAAATTTTCTATATCTATCTGGAAAAAAAGAAAAAAGTATTAATATTTTTAAAACATTTTATAATACAGTACACATATTTACATTTTTTTGAATAGAATATTTTTGCCTTATTTTTGCTGTTTTCAGAATATATTGCATTTCACTATAAATTGTGAAAGCAATTGCATTCATCATTTTACAGCGGGCAAAAAAAAATAACAATCACAAAGATTGTATTAAAAAAGCCCTGATTCTTTTTTTACTTAAACTTAACATTATAGAAATGCATAATATTCTAAAAAAATATCATCTAATACCAATACTTATTTCTTTAAAATACAGTCTGATATGTTTGTTTCAGAAGTATAATCACAATATTATATCTCAAATAACTCCAAAATACATCTGATTTCATTTCCTTTAGACCAAATAGTAATTTTAAAATTCTTTTTTCATTAAATTTCCAATGGTAATCCAATAAAATTCTAAAGTTTTATTTGTACAGATCTCACCGATTCTCTGTAACAATTCCTTTCTTGTATTTACATATATTACTACATTTCTTTTCACAATAGTCACAAAACGAAATTTCTATGCCAATTTGAATGCACACTAACTGCTCTTTTTTTTGGGCAAGTGAAAATCACTTTTACAAACTGTCACATTATGAATCCACTTTTCAGATTTTTTAAAAAGCCCATGTCCAGACTGCTACACTACAGCAAGGGCAACCAGCCTTAGTGATGCTGAATGTATTTGCATTACAGACTGAAACCTGAAAACCCCACTCGCTTGTAAATACTGTGCATGACTATACATGGCAAGCACATGGGTGTGTGCTAAGACTCTGCTTCTTCCCCCAAAAATTCGCTCCCCCTTTCCATCTAATGCAACTGTGAAATCACCAGAGCAAGACGCAATAAATCTCTGCCTATAATTCCTCTCTGCACACAGAGTCATGTTTTCACATTAGTCCCAAAACGAAATTTCTTTGCCAATTTGAAAGCACACTTACTGCTCTTTTTTTTTTCGGGGCAAGTGAAAATCACTTTTACAGACTGACACATTATGAAACCACCATGTGTAACTACAACAAAAACAATTTCCATTTCTATTATTCATTTCTTAAGTTACCACATACATCCCCTCTCAAACTGTAAACTCACCTTTAAAATTAGTTAGTTGTGAAAGAAATGTGACACTCAAACAGCAGATTATCAGAGCCAGGATCTCTGTTGTGTTCACCTCTCTCCTCTCAGCAGAACCAGATAATGGCAAACTTTCCCTCTATTTTTCCACACATATACTTGTAAGTTTCAAATCTCAGTGCTTCCCCCTTTTTTTCAAATGTAATCACACATTTCTATTGGTTGAAAACCAACCCTTTTCCAAAAGTACCCTTCCCCCAACTTGACTTCTGCCTAGTACCCTTCCCCCAACTTGACTTCTGCCTGCTACCATAGCAACAGCTCATGGAACACTGCTGTGTTGAGTTAGGTCAGAAGTTCGCCAAACAATGTTTCAATTCCACAGAGCAAGAGTGCTTGACTTTTCAAACCTAACACTAAATCCATAGTACTGTTCTTTGGTTACACATTTTTTTTTACCAATATAAAACATGCTTCTATTAATTTACACATACAGCCTAGTTTTTATTCTAGAATGGTATGAAACAGCCAATCAGTTCTTTTTGTTTTGAAAAAAATATGTATGCCTCCATTTCCAAACTGTCTTTCTTTTCATATTGCCATTCTACTGAAAGACACCTCCTGAGTGCATCCAGTTCTCCTTTGAAGATGTTCACAGTGTGGATTGTAGGGCACAGCTATGTCTTCTGGAGTGAAAAGTTTGCAGAGAAAACAGGTATGGTGAGAGACCTTGCTTTGCCAAATGTAGACATTAAATGGATTGGTCAGAGAGGGTTAAAGTGGTACCAATTGATGCCATTGGTGAAATCCTTCATTCAAATCCAACACCCTGACCTCATAATAGTGCACTGTGGTGGCAATGACCTAGGCACTTTGACTGGGGTAGGTCTGGAAATGCTTATGAAGGACACCTTTGCACAACTGTTTACACTTTACCCTAAAACTGCCTTTGTGTTTTCCAACATATGCCAAAGGCAAAAATGGAACTGGTCCAATCATTTCTGTCCACAGATTGACAAAGCAAGAAAGCACGTCAACAAATCTGTTTCTGCTTTCCTCCGTGACTATGGTATGGGTGCCATTTACCACAACAACTTGCGTTATGACATGCAAGACATTTATAGAGGAGATGGTGTGCACTTCAATGATGAAGGGAACAGAGTCTTCCTCTTGAACCTTAGACTCTGCATCGGTACTTACTTGTAGGTACCACTAAAAAAATGACTTCATAAACACAACAGCTCTTTTTAGAGCTCCCTAATTTCTAAACTCTTAAATCTGCTTTTCATTTATTTATTTTTATTTTTTTACCGTACGCTTACCGTAAGCTTACCGTACGCGTACCCCGTGATTTTTTTTACAATCAATAAATGTTTTTTTGTACTTTTCTGTCCTTCTTTGACCCCCTTACAAATGTTAGGGGGTCTGTAACTCTCCTCATTGCCCCCTTTCCTTGTTTTCACTCTTTTTTTTCAGAGTGAAATACACAAAATGGCGGCCGCCGCTTCCTGGTTTCGACCGATTCGAATGTTTACTAAGATCTAAGAGCCAATCAGAATCGCGCTCGCGCACGCCACCGTACGCTTACCGTAAGCGTACGGTAAGCGTACCGTAAACGGGCTCAGATATATATATTGATTTAAAGGCTATTTTCTCAGAATCTACTGAACAGATTTACACCAAACCTACAAAAGGCACTTCCTTGACCTAGGGACTACCTCTCTGCCAAATTTTGAGTAATTCTGTTCAGCCGTTCGGGCTGTAGCTCGTTCTAAAGGTCCTATGGAAAAATGCATGGGAAAAACGCGTTTTGGGACCCCCCTTTTATCTCAGCCCCCGCTTGACGGATCCCCCCGAGACTTTCAGGGTAGGAGCGGAGCGTAGCGCCCCACCTATTTTGAGAA
Source organism: Triturus cristatus (assembly GCF_964204655.1). Taxonomy (NCBI): domain Eukaryota; kingdom Metazoa; phylum Chordata; class Amphibia; order Caudata; family Salamandridae; genus Triturus; species Triturus cristatus. Next base: position 713,962,204 of record NC_140584.1, on the reverse strand, counting down.
ATTCGCGAGGATTCGTCGACCGGCGCCAAAGTTATTCAAAATAGAATGTTGAGGTTTTCCTATGGAAACGTGGTCCTAACTATAACTACCTACTGGCGACCGCCAGTAGGTAATATACAGAGAGAGAGAGATGCACACACACACATATGAACTTACCTCATATATACTTACCATTTCATTGTAAAGGCATGTCTGGTAAAGGCATATGCGTGGGAAATGCCTGCATGATAGAGGCAATATGTGGTAAAGACATTGCGTGGTAAAGGACGCGTGTAAAAGGCATTGCGTGGTAAATGCCATGCTGTAAAGGCTAATTCCTGGAGTTTACCTATTTTCTGTCTCTGCCTCATATATTTTCTGTTGAAAGGTTTTTTCATTTGCATAAGTCTTTCGCCATAAAATAGTCCGTATGGGCCTTATTTATGAGGCCGTGCGTCAGTTTTGGGCTGCTGTTGCGTCACTTTTTATGACGCAACGGCGGCGTAAAACATGCCCCCTGTTGTGTCCTATTTACAAAGTGACGCATCTAAGCAGATGCGTCACTTTGTAAACCCCTGCGCCACATTATACCTGCACCAGATATAATGCATGCAGGGGGGCGTTCCCATGCAAGTAAACCTCGTAGAAGTGGCGCAGTGAAATCTATGAGATTTCAATTGCATCACTTCTAGGACACCATTGTGTCAATATCTTATGCCTGCCTAACAGCAGGCACAAGACTGATGCAGGCCCTTTCACATGGGGCTTGCCCCATGTGAAAGGACACATTGCTGGGGTTGCGTCACTTTTGTGTGACACACTCCAGCAATGCGTCATTTTTGCACCTACAGATACGTCAGAAATGCTGACGTATCTGTAACTCCTTGCGACATGATGCGTCATACTATAAATATGATGCATCCAGCATGTCGCAAGGAGGGCGCAATGAAAAGTACGCATCGCTGTTTTCACACAGTGATGCGTCACTTTTCATAAATAAAGCCCCCAGTTTTTTACAATCTTCTGTTGCAACTTTTCGCTAAATTGTTATACTCAGAGTTGATAGCCTTTTGTAATTCCTGAAATTTCCTCAAATGATCTTTGTAAACCCCCTAAAAGTTGCAATGATTGGTTCACAAACTGAAACAGTGTGTGCCAATATAATGTTTTATTGAAAAAAGTTATTAATAATAATCTAGTTTCTCCTTTTTGGGGCAGATATGCCAGAAGTAGTTTATCAAATCCCCATCGAAGTGTAGGCCTAGTATAAACGTCCATCTCTACTTATAACAAATCTGAAAATTAATTGGCCCAAATACAAGTTGCCCCTCTTCTCAAAGTTTGAGAGATATAAAAAGTTTTATTCGAGATGCAAAATCAAATTGTCATGAAAAGCATGTGCATTGTAAAATACCGGGATGATCTAATTATAATGGGTTATTCAAAGCATAATCTTGCAGAAGGAAGAACAGTAACGCAGAGGTTTTGGATTGTAGTTGCTTCTTCGCCTTTTGTGAAGTAATTTTGATTTGTATTAAAGTAAAAATCACACAAAAATTACTGGCCCCACAGCATTTATTGCAGCCAAATAAAATTGATGGAGAGTCTCTTCCTCATTCTTTATCAGCCCATAACAATGGACATTTAAATGGAACCTTCCTACTGAGGCATTCATGCAGATTCATCTGCCCCTTTCATCTCTCTGGATTTCTTACATTTGCCAATTGTTTTTAGAAGAAAAATAAATTGCCACTCCCCATCACCTCTGACCCCGAAGAAGCAAAAAAGAGAGTGAGAAAATGTCTACAGCTCACTAATTTCATATTACTTGATTCTAAATATGTCTCTTGTAAAAGATTACATTAAATTTAAAGGAAGACAACCAATTCATAATCAAGCCATATTTTCTAATTTTCATTATACTGTATGCATTCACATTGCTCTCTGAAATAATCGCATCATTCATTATTACAATTCTGAAAGCATATGAAGATGCCAATGAAAAAACATCCAGTAATTCATCTTGGTGTACCATTTTTGCATCTTCTACAATGGGAACAGTCCGTTATTAAACATACATTTGAATATTATTGCCAGTTGGCCTGCAATAATGTCAAAGGCCAATTTAACAACTGAATGGGACAAGGGCCTAGTGGGGAACCTGATTTAGCTGAGTTAATTAGCTCGGTTACTTGATCTTTTTAAGAGGAGAACATTGAGAAAGACTTGCAGTCTCTGGTGGGGAGCAATCTGAGATACTGTCTTTGAAACAGGCTTTATGTGGGAAGAAAACTTATTGCAGATCAATTCCACTTTGTTAAGAAAGCCGTTAGCTAATGTATTATAGTAGGACTGACTGATTTCGACGGAATTAGTGCTAGGTAAGGTGAAAAGTTGATCAACTGTCAGGGACAGCTCTTTAGCTGAATTTTCAGTTGATTTTATTTTTGGAACGAAGTAATGCTACTTTTCTTCTATTAGCGTTTTTGTATTCAGCGAGATACTGTATGTATGTTTACCTCTCAAGGAAACTACAGTTTGTTCCCTATTTGCGTTCTTGTCTCCTACAATTTTGTCTAAATGTTCTAAGTCGGCCTGAGAACCATAGTACAGACAATTTCCTTCTATGAGGCTTTACTTGCTTTATTAGTGGCAAGTAGGAGACAGTATTGCTAAGCCATTTGGAATGACCAATAGATACATGCTCTGGTTCACTGATGTAGATGGTTGAGATTCCACTTAAAGGCTGGTAAATTGACCTGACTGAATCTTATGGCAAACCCTGCCTGCTTGGAGCATTTTGGGAGGTCTTGTTCTGAGGATTTTCTGAACATATTAACGAAAGAGTGCTAAGGAAAGTTAAAGCGGAATTATTTGTATAGATACCATCAAGTGTGTGGCCAGAGAGATGGAGTGGGGTGTTGACCTTTTGGGTGAGATCAAAACTAGACACCAGCTCTGCTAGAGCCTCGTTGTCTTCTCAGTTACTGCATCGAGGTAGAAATTAAAATTAACTAATATTGATAGCATAGGCAATGTTCAAGAAGGGCAGTATCTTCCAGTATGAATTTATTTCTAGGACCCAGTGGCGGATAAACTAGTATTCTGGGATGGGTGTGAGTTATTTCAAAGTTAAATGTGAAAGCCTCACATTCTAGCAAAAGAATGGTTTGGAATGTGGCTTGCATGTAGTCATGATAAAAAATGGTTAAGCCTCAACCCCTTTTGTTTTGCCTATCTTGTCTAAAGAGAGAATATCCATTGGGGTGGCTGATAAGAGATCAGGGTCTGAGAGAGATCCACCCAAGTTTCCATTGCAAAAATAATGCCTCGATAATGGGCTTTGAAGAATTCAGCAAATTCTGTTTTGTGTTTTATGAGGGATCTCACTTTGATCAGTGCACAAGTTTATGAGTTGTTTGTACTAAATGGAGAAGTGTATACAATATTGGATGGGTGCTGGGTCATGGAAGTTGATGAATTTTCTATCTCGGAGTTGGCATTGTGGCAGCTAAAATTACAGATATTAGTGACGTCATTAAAGTCGACATTGGGGCAGCCTTTGTCCTTGCTTGAGATATTCAACCCTAGGAGACCCTCACAAGAGTACTGTGCCCTGTTTGACTGATGGATCTTAAAACATCAAGTTTGGTTAAGGCATGGACGGACGCAGACTTGCTTGTCTTTAGTGAGCCAGCAGCGCGGATGCGCTACTATATTTGTTTAATAGCCCGCTGAGTGCGAGAGTCATGGCTATGGTTAATGCTATTAACAAGCGTTAAAGTGCAAACAGGAAGGTAAAACAAAACCGGTAAAATCAGGTGCAAGCCTCTAAAAGATGACGCCTGTGCTAACTGGAGCCAGGCAACCCCAAAATAGCGTGTATGTGCCTATAAGGAAAGAAAATTGGGTGGTAGTTAGTTGTCCAAGATGAAACTGCATGGACACACTACCATATTTGTTTAACTAGCCTGTCAAGTGTGGGGGGCATTGCTATGGTTAACGCTATCAACAAACGTTACTGTGCAAACAGGTGGGTAAAACAAAACCAAGACAGGTATCCAGCAACACCTTCAGTCCTTTGGCAGGCTCCCCTGATGAGGGCTGAAACAGGTAAAGAACCTTTTAACTGAAAGAACAGTGTGAAATAAAAAAAATCATGCTGATTTACCTAAAAAACTCTGTGAGAGTCAGTGGAGTAAAATCAGTGCGAATGGCACCAAACAGCGCGCCAGAGGGCGCTGCTTCTTTCTGCCACTCGAGTATGTTTTCTTTGTGGCATCTTTCTCAACACGAATGGTAGTGGCCTGTCAAATCCACTCACATTGAGAAATCTTGCTGGGAGGTGTTCCAGGGCCTGAAAATCGTACCCAATGACGCAAATTCTTGCTCATGCTCGGCAACTCGACATTAGCAAACTGCACATGAGAAAAAACTCCTTCCTTACGAGGCAGTTGGTGGGATTTTGCCGGAACTCCGTTCTCCAAGTAGAATGCAGAGTAGGCAAAACTCTGTGAACTCCACAGGCAGAGCAGAATTTTTCACCCAGCCCTAATCCGCTGCTCTATTTTCTAATGACAAATCCTTGTGTCCACCAACCACCATATCACTACCTTCCTCCCATTGTGTGACCCAAAAGGGGGAACCCTAGGCCAATGAGAGACCCCATACTAACACTTAATTGTGCCATAGTATTGGACCTGGATTTGCACTTCCTCTGACCAAAGAGGGTGGGAGACGACTTCACAAGCCTTCACCATCTTTAATTCATTCTAAGTATCATAAAAGAAAATAACTAAATATTAAGCAAGTGAAAATAACCAAACAAAAGAGATAAAGTAAGGAAAAACACTCTGTTTAAAACATATTCAATCCAACACCCATTGTTGCAAGACATAGCATATTAAACTTTGCACATTTTGTCATGGTATTTGCTTTGTCAAGATCTGGCTCGGGCATCTCATATCATATCATCTTATATGAGCCTTATCATTCTGACTGTTCTTGAATCTATCAAAAAAGCTTTTGCCTCGACCAAAGATGGTAAAATGTTAAACTGTTCTTTAAATAATACTTTCAGGTTAGATTGCTGGGTAAGGGAGGCCTTCTCTTCGATGACCTACAGCAGCAATTGAAACGTTTGAAAATACTCCAAATTCAGGAGTTGAAAAGGACTTCTGCTGAATTGCCATTGATAGGATTTGTTCTTTAATGTATGAATCTACAAAGTTCACAAGCACTGTACCTGAATATTTCATATTTAGCAACTTCTGGCTGGGGACCCTGTGCCCTCTCATAATCGATGGATTCTTAGGAAAATCAGGCAAGATGTGTGACTCAATCTAGTTTTCAACAAGTCGGATTGGCTTCTTATGACACTATTAGGCTTCGCTCCCCTGTGGAATATCAACACAGCATGAATCGGATAGCCAAAAGGGATTTTACTAATCTTCATTTTGTTTTTTAAAGATAACACTTTTCTTAATCACCATTGTCACTTTATTCTGTGAAAACAACTCATCCTCAAGATCTGGCACGCCTTGCTCTATTTCCTGAAATCTTGCGGGTATCTGAGCCAGACTCTCATCTACCTAAGCTAATTTAAGTAACAGGGAGGACCTTTCTTAAGTTTGAATTCATTTCATATCCCTAGTCACTTTCTGGAGTGCTTCTAGCAAATGATTCAGAGTTTTTGTCTGCATTTGTTCTTTGCTTCAACTATCCTCAGTGTACGGAACTAGCTCAGATGGACGCACAGTTTGTGTGGGCATAGAATAACAACAAAAAGCTGAATCAAAATAGAGAGAGGAACTGAATGAATTTTGCACAGGGTCACCCTCTTTTATTACTTACAGACTGCATTGCGTAGTTTTATTAGTGTAATTACTTCTGACTTCTACTTCAATCAAGGTTGTATCTGATCCTAAAGAAACTGCTTTACCAACATATGATGTCTTTATTTTTGTAAAGAGGGCAGTTTTTGAGACCTGTGTTGTAAGTGGTATCACCATCTTGCTCTTCCTGTCTCATCACACAGTCCACATACCCTATCCCCTTATCCACAGTTATGCTATTGAAGATGTCAACTGCTATCAACATGGATTCAGATTCAGATTCCTTTTTCCATGGAAGTATAACTTTGGGTGAGGATTCTGACTTTGTGCTGAGTGACCTATTATCCCCCCCCCCGATCCATAGCCAGATCAGTTCTTAACAAAGAGGCCTTCTGATTTACTGCTTATATACTGGGAGGCTTTCTGTTTTTCTTAGTAATATATGTTCCTGTATACCACACCTTTTCCCCTTTTGTTAGTTTATGCTAAAGACAATGTTGCAATTGCTAGGATATCCCTATGAATGAAAGGACCTCAGTGGACCAATTAGACTAATGATGTCTTTGTAAAACAGGATGAATGCCAACCTCATTTAACACCTGTGTCGAGGAAAGCAAGAATGCCAGATCACAGTTGTTTCCCACCCCAATTCCTTGAGGTCAAATACTCACTGACCTCTGGGTTCTAAGCTCCCCCGGCTCATTTAGTTTCTTGGTGTCCCAGGTGCCATGGCTGGTCAGATAGCAGAGTATATTCCTGCTTCACTTTGCCCCCTCCCTTTCTTCAGGGGTCAATCCATTACAGTGCGGTATGTGGGGGGGAACATGGAGTTGTGGTGTCTCTATTGGTAAAACAACTCTTTGTACTCCACCGCCATCACTAAGTCATTACGATTGCTCCTGCTTCACATGTGTTCAGCAAATTACTGCATCCATCGGTGTGTTAGCCTCGGGAGCCCAGAAGGCTCCGAGGATTCTGAAGTCCTCTTTGCCAAGCTGATGTCCAGCAGACAAAACAGGGTAAGAAATAACTAAAGCTTCTCCTGACAGCTAATCAGGGCTCCACGGTGTCCTTGCTACCCCACACTGCTGCATCCAAATTGCAGCTGGTATGTTCATTGGCGCTAAACAGGCAGTGGAGCCAAGAGTCCTTCGAAACACACACTGAGCAGTTGGTCATGCAGAATCAAGGTAGCCTCTGTGATCCTTGCTGAACACAATGTTAGTTTCATAGCAGCCAAATACCATGAGGTTATCAGAATTAGATCAGTAAAGTTAAAGAATGGTTAATGTTTTATTTATGAATAGCCTGACCCCCTTCTTTCTCCACACTAGTCCTTAGCTCTTACTGTTTAATGGTTCATGGCATTTTGCTGAGGACCGAAAATGGACATCAATCAAAAATTGGCTGATTATCCTTCTAAACTCCTCTCGTTTCCCCCTTCCTATTTATAGGAATATGGATTTTCATAAAGTGCATGGCATTTTTGAGGGGCGATACTTATCAATACACCAGTTATGGGCTTTGAAAGAGGAAGTGATTCAAATGTGACATGTGTCTGTGGGTACAACACCAGGTGAGAGGGTTAGGTCACAGAGATAGGGGGTATCGGTTCATCAGGTATGGGTTTTACATGATATATATGTATGGAGGGGTGAGGGACAGTGCTTAGAATCTGATTTTATTCAGCAGAGTGTTTTTTGAGAAGAGAGTTGCTAGACATGATTATTCAGATAAATGGATGGAGTGCAGGGCACTAAGGTTCCACTCCCGGGTCTTGCAGGAAATACTATCTTCATGATTCTGATTTTTGCTAGGAATGCACAAGTCGAAAATGAATGGATTTCTATATTGTGAGAAATTGGGTTGCTGGTTGACTGGGGTGTAAATCCTGATCAAGATGCGACCACAATCCTTACAAGGTTAAGGCACAAGCCAACCTGTGTTAACCTGTGCTCACACCTTTGGTAACTTGGCACAAAGCAGCCAGGATTAACCTAGAGGCAATGTGAACTGAACACCAGTTAAAATACCATACAAATAGGATCCCACACTAAATTAGGACAATAGAGTAGTATTTAATAAATAAAGCAGGACAAACATTACAGAAATCCAATCAGTAGAACCAGATAATTTAATTTTAAAGATGTAGATGGAAACAGCACCAAACAGCTCAAAGTGCCAACCTTGGATAGCATATAGCACTGGACAAGGACAATGTTAAAAGATTACGCCGAACATATTGGAGCGCAGGCCAACTACAGGGACCCAGTTAGGCATGCTGAATGAAGTGCTTTAAATCTTGGTTAGTGGAGCGATTGCAAGGATTTGCGTTGAAGATGTGTTATGCAGCCAACTAAGTAATGTGCCAGTTACGAAATGTTGCTAAGCTGTAATGCAAGGGCTTTGGTCCTCATTGAGAATAATGTTGAGACAACTTGCGATGCAAAGTCCAGCATTGAGGATGCAGTGGCAGTTTGGGCGATGTATCAGTTCCAAAGAGCTGAGAGGCTGTGATGTATCATTATCAAGGCTACTGCTGACAAATGATGCAAAAGCTTACGCCGAGGATGTTTCACTCTGCTGGGGTAATGCAGCAGTTTTAAAAGAAGTGATACATTGCAGGTCTTTGTGACAGGTCCTATCCACATAGCAGCTCAATGCATTGGTTCTTCTTGGGTTTGTGCTGTGCAGCAGAGGCGATGCAGCAATTACACAGGATCCACAGAGGGTTCTGGAGCACCTTAATCCCACTTCCAAGTGTCCAGGACTGGGGTTGCCACTTGGCAGGGTAAACTCACAGATTGTAGAGTTCAGGTGCAGATGCAAGGCTGTTGGAAGCCTTTATGTCCCCGAGGCTTCAGATCAAGAAGCCAGCCAATCAGCCCTTGGAGTCACTCTGGTTTCAAGTGATGGAGGTCCAGTCCATCTCACCAAAAGAAGAGGGCAGCAGGTCAGCACAGCAGGGCAGCAGTTTCTTCAGAGCTGTGGTCAAGCAGAGTGGCAGTCCTTTCAGTATCACAGCAGTCCTTCTTCCTGGCAGAGTACCTCAGGCCCAGAAGTGTACTGAAGAGTTGGTGTCTGAGGTCCAATATTTATACACAATTGCACCTTATAAGTGAGGAGAAGCTTCTAGATGTTTGTCTTTGAAGTGCACAGGTGCCATGCCTTCCTGGCCCTGACTTCAGACTAACTGTATGGGAATGTAGCCCTTTGTGTGGAGACAGGAAATAGCTAATTCAGGAGTAAGTGGGGATGGGGCCAATTTCATCCTCTCTTCTTGTCAGTGATGGTTATATATACAGTACATGTTGAGTGTGCAGGAGTCAATGACATTTCGATCCTATAATAATACCAGGATCATCATCAGGGCATTACATACTGATGAACCGAGAATATTACTCAATAATAATAAAGGGATAACTGGAGAAAAGGGAAGGAAAAAGGAAGAAAGAAAAAAGAAAATTAGATGTGAACATAATTATGTATGTATGTACAAAACCAATAATCCGATTTATGCTCACACCCAGTAACAGGTGAGGGGAGTGCATAGGTTAAGTGCCTAGGCCCTTACAATAAGGTGAGGCCCAAAAACATGTCCCTGAGAAGGGGGCTTGAGGACCATTAGGAATTGAGCCTGTGGCCTTGATCAAGGAGTGAAGGGAATGTAACAATAACATGCTATCATCAAAAGGTTGTCTGCTCATCGTGGGGAAGACCACTAATAGTGAGCAATGGGACAATGCCTAGTAAAGGAGACCAAAATCCAAGGTACGATCGCAGCACAAGGAGACTTAATACCATGCTGGTCACTCTCAGTAAATACAGGAGTCTTAGCCACAAGAAAAATATGCCATTTACCTGGGAACTAACATAAAGAGCGCAAACAAGGTCAGGACTGGGTGCACAAATTTCAGCTGCAATTCAACAAAGAAGCAGTAGGGCGCAAGGCATTTACATCCAGTGTGCAGCAATCTGTAATGAACGGTACATAAAGGTTGAGTGAAATTAGTTAAGGCTGCACTCAAAACCGTGGGACGTGGCTGTGATCATATTTAAGTCTGACAATGCGGAGCGAGTCTGCAGTGAGGGGCCAGTCACAATACAGCCAAGAAACAGAGTGGGAGGAAGGGAAATTGCATCCACATCCAATGTGCAGTAATTGGAAAATGATGGTATGTACAGGTTGAGTAAAATTTGTTAAGGCTGCACTCAAATTTAGCGGGATGTTGCCATGATCACAACTGAGTCCGACACTGGGGAGCTAGAATTCAGCAAGAGATCGGTTGCTAGGGCAATGCGATCGTGTGTCAGCAGCAGAGGGAAACTGCGCTTTCAGGTGCTCTGGAGCAGTGTGCTTGCCAGAGTGCTAATGAGACTGGCGTTAGTGCAAGGAAAAAAAAGGGAGGACTAACACAAGAGAGCACTCAGGAGAGCCAGGTACTGCCGAAATAGCTGCTACATTAGAAAAGGAAATGAAGCAAGAGGTTTGCATGATGCATTCATGGTTGAAGGCTAACTGAAGTGGTTGAAATAGGACCAGAAAGTATAGACAAGACACATATACCAATGTAAAGGGAGCAAATTCGGCAAGATTTCAAATAGACTTTAGGAGAGCCACTTAACCATGCAATCTAGACAATTGGAAAAAAAGGAATAGTGGCTTTAAAAAAGTCATAAAATCATAAAGCAGTTTAAGACAAGCATGAATAATACATATACATATATATATTCACTGAAAAAACCATAGGTTTCACACATGTTATAGTTAGCTGTACATTTCACTCGTAAAAAACCAATGAAATTCCCCTGTTATAGTTAGTGCAGGCAACTATAACTCATACGACCGCAATCCTCTGCTGATGCTAATACTGTATGTAGACACTTATTTGCCCATGTCTTCTTCCATTAAATTTTAGCTATACATATATTACAAATATTTTTTTTTCATAAAGACACATATGTCATCAGCAGAAAATTGCGGTCGCGTGAGTTATAGTTGCCTGCACTAACTATAACAGGGGAATTTCATTGGTTTTTTACGAGTGAAATGTACAGCTAACTATAACATGTGTGAAACCTATGGTTTTTTCAGTGAATTTGCAAGGTTTTTTAAATGCTAATTCCTAACTATAACGTGTGTGAAACCTATGGTTTTTTCAGTGAATTTGTACGGTTTTTTAAATGCTAAGTTACTTTACGCCATTCGTGGCGTGCGCGCCCAGTTAACGCAGTTTGTTCCGTGCGCGCACAGTGCGCTTCGCGCACCGTGCGCGCACAGTGAGCACGCAGTGCGCTTCGCGCACCGCGCGCCCACTTTACGCAGTTAGTGCCGTGCACGCACGGTGGTCACGCGGTGCGCTGCGCGCACCACGTGCCCACGTTATGCGGGATGGGCCATGTACGCACGATGCGCTTCGCGCACCGTGCGCACATGGGGGACATATTATGCGCATCTTTGTGAAATTTATTCTTTGTTTATTTCTTACCTGTAATAAGCCATGCGCAAATGGTGCCCTTCGGGCACCAATTGCACACGGGGTGGGGAGGGTGTGGATAATTTTTTTTTGAAACATTTTTTACCGTACGCGTATGGTAAGCGTAATCGGCGATTTTCCGAAAAAACAAAAAAAAAATTATTTGGGCTTGGGGGTTGTTTGGGGACCCCTATATCAATGCTGGGTGGTTAGGATCTCAAGAAACTGCCTCTTTAGACATTTTTTGGCATCGTTTTTGCTGCCCAACTCAGAGAGCGAGAGAGAAAATGGCGGCCGCCGCTTCCTGGTTTCGACCGATTCGAATGTTTACTAAGATCTAACAGCCAATCAAAATCGCGCTCGCGCACGCCACCGTACGTGTACGGTAAGCGCACCGTAAGCGCACCGTAAGCTGGCTCAGATATATATATTGATTTAAAGGCTATTTTCTCTAAATCTACTGAACAGATTTACACCAAACCTACAAAAGGCACTTCCTTGACCTGAGGACTACCTCTCTGCCAAATTTCAAGTAATTCTGTTCAGCCGTTCGGGCTGTAGCTGTGTCTAAAGGTCCTATGGAAAAATGCATGGGAAAAACGCGTTTTGGGACCCCCCTTTTATCTCAGCCCCCGCTTGATGAATCCCCCCGAGACTTTCAGGGTAGGAGCGGAGCGTAGCGCCCCACCTATTTTGAAAAATTCGCGAGGATTCGTCTACCGGCGCCAAAGTTATTCAAAATAGAATGTTGCAGATTTCCTATGGAAACGTGGTCCTAACTATAACTACCTACTGGCGACCGCCAGTAGGTAATATATATATATATATATATATATATATATATATATATATATATATATATTTATATATATATTATCTACTGGCGGTCGCCAGTAGATAGTTATAGTTAGGACCGTGTTTCCATAGGAAATCCGCAACATTCTATTTGGAATAACTTTGGCGCCGATTGACGAATCCTCGCGAAATTCTCAAAATAGGTGGGGCGCTCCACTCCGCCCCTACCCTGAAAGTCTCGGGGAGATTCGTCAAACGGAGGCTGAGAAAAAGGGGGGGTCCCAAAACGCATTTTCCCCATGCATTTTTCCATAGGACCTTTAGTCCGAGCTACAGCCCGAACGGCTGAACAGAATTACTTGAAATTTGGCAGAGAGGTAGCCCTCAGGTCAGGGATGTGCCTTTTGTAAATCTGTTCAGTATTTCCTGAGAAAATAGCATTTAAATCAATATATATATCTATGGGCGCGCTCCGAGCGCGTACCGTAAGCTTACCGTACGTGCACGCCGCCGTGCACGAGCGCGATTCTGATTGGTTGTTAGATCTCAGTAAACATTCGAATCGGTCGAAACCAGGAAGTTTCGGCCGCCATTTTGTCTCTCGCAGTCTGAGGGGGTGAAAAACAAAGGTGGAGAACGTGAAAAGGGGGCAGGGTGGACAGTTCCTGACCCCCTAGCCTTTGTCAAGGGGTCCCAGAAGGACCCCCAAGGGCAAAAATTAATTTAATTTTTTTTTTTTAAATCGCCGAATGCGCGTAGCGTATGCGCACGGCGTAAATGGAGAAATTCCGCAAGGAAAATTCCGCGAACTTCGCATAACTATTCCGCGATTACGCGTACCGTGCGCGCATGGCAAAAAAAAATTCAAAAAGGAAAGCTTAAAAAAAAATTAAAAAAATTGTGATGTAAGGTTGGCTCTTAAAAGAGCCGTTGGGTTAATACAGGGATGGAGGAAAGAAAGAATGGGAATATTATGAGCGTCTACAAACGTGCTGGTCTATCTTATTGTTAATAAGGGAAACACTGGTCTCCCCAAAAACAATAAGACCACAACACGTTGTAAACCTCATTGAAACCCTCCGAAATCGAGGGTGAATGTCCAGAGGAGCAGAAGAAGGTAATGCTCCCACCTCAGAGGAAGGGCTCAGCTGAGCTGCCGATGATGTACTCGGCTGAGCTTCTGAGGTTGGGCTCCTGTGACTTACTGAAGAGTTTTCTTCAGTATGTCGAGCAAAGGTCCTGGGATGTTTATCCCTAAGGTGTCTCTTCATAGAGTGATTTCCAAAGGAATACTTCTTCCTTGGATCTCCTCTAGATAAAACACGGTCACAAAGTGTGCAAGTGACCAATGGAGCATTGACCTTTTTCTGCCCCTCTGGAAAAGTAAAATACTCCCACACAAAAGAATCCTTTTGTTTCCTCCTTCTCTGTCTGATGATGGTGCTGCTAGGCTCACTCTCAGAAGAGGTCTGCTGCTCTGCCATTGTATCTCAATGTCAATTCAGCTCCTTCTCCTAGGGGATCTCAAGCAGTAATGAGGGGAATGGGTGTGGTGTGGGAAGTTTCTGGAACTGAAAGTAGTTTCAACCAATGAAAAGTGTTCTTTGTGGATCACATGACCTACCGTGCGCGCTCCGTAAGCTTACGGTACGCGCTCGTAAACAAGTACGCATGCGCAAACGTGACGCTTACGGAGCGCTTACGGAGCGCGTACGTAAGACGCACTCGCGCATGCGCATTACACGCCCCTGCGTAACCGCGACATTGCTTCTGCGCAACGCGCATGCGTGTACGCGTACGTCACGTACGTATCACGTAAGCGCACTGTACTTATGACGTACGGAGCGCGTAGCGCCAGCTTACCGTACGCGCATCGTATCACGTAAGCGCACCGTACTTATGACGTACGGAGCACGTAGCGTCAGCTTACCGTACTGCACTAACTATAACGGGGGAATTTCATTGGTTTTTTACGAGTGAAATGTCCAGCTAACTATAACATGTGTGAAACCTATGGTTTTTTCAGTGAATTTGCAAGGTTTTTTAAATGCTAATTCCTAACTATAACGTGTGTGAAACCTATGTTTTTTTCAGTGAATATATATATATATATATATATTATCTACTGGCGGTCGCCAGTAGATAGTTATAGTTAGGACCGAGTTCCCATAGGAAATCTGAAAATTCTATTTTGAATAACTTTGGCGCCGGTTGACTTCTGTTTGTGAAATTTTCAAAACTAATGAGGCGCTCCGCTCAGCTCCTACCCTGAAAGTCTCAGGGTGATTCGTCAAGCGGGGGCTGAGAAAAAAGGGGGGTCCCAAAACGCGTTTTCCCCATGCATTTTCCCATAGGACCTTTAGTCGAAGGTACAGCCTGAGCGGCTGAACAGAATTACTTGAAATTTGGCAAAGAGGTAGTCCTCAGGTCAGGCATGTGCCTTTTGCATATATGGTGAAAATCCGTTCAGTAGTTCCTGAGAAAATCAAAAGTAAAATCATATACATATCTGGGCGGAGCATAACCACACATCTCATTGTGAGATCTGATTGGCTGTCAGCACTTCATCCAAGAAGTGTTGGCAGCCATCTTGGGACCAATATACATGATAGCACCTCATTAAAAAGCATTGCAGTTAATAGAAGGTTTTAAGACTTTAGTTACATTATAAATCATTTGTTGATGGTACCATACTCATTTTAGGAATTGTGATATGTTCTAAGGTGATTTTACCATGTGAAAAAGCCTTCTGCTGGGATATCATGAATCATCTTTGAGAGAAAACTATTTTCACATGCTTTTCCCACAGAGGTTTGGAAGGTGATCTATAAGCTAAACTGAGAGCATATTTTCTGTAAATTCACATTATCTTTCTCAGTCATGTGAGAATGAAGTCTGACATTCTCAGTAAAACATGTACATCCAACAAGGGCAGAGACTGTCAGTTGATTGCTTTGTGTTCTACTGCAGCTTCCCAGAGTGTTCTAAAGAACAGCTAGAGCGCTAACAGTCTTACTTATGACAAAGGTATGGCACACCTGAAGCCATCTTGATTGGAATAAACTTGTAACCCTTAAAACATTTAATTTAAAAAGGAACACAATGAGGGGGTTCATTTTGCCATAGAAATTATGATTAGTGCTGAAGAAAGAAAAATTAGGGCACATTTTGAGTGACTTCTCAAATCCTCTTCTATTTCATTAAAGAATTCTGACATGCAGACTGAAACATGCACTTTCAATACCAACAGCAGACTTCCCTGGTGAGCAGTAGCTTTACTACAGTGATCTAATGAGCAACTAGAGTGCTAACATTCTGAATTTATGGCAAATGTGTGACACATCTGAATGCCTTCTTCATTGAATCAAAGTACAAAACTGACAGTATGCCTACTGAGGAGACTGCAGTAAATGAGGAAATTAGGAAACTTCATAACAAGTCTCCCAAGATGGCCACCAGAGACAAAAGAGCCCAAATGTAGCACAAATATCACCGAGATGTAGCCCAAGTATAGCCCAATGACAGAGATTCCAGAGTGTTTTAAAGAACAACTAGAGCGCTAACAGTCTTACTTATGACAAAGGTATGGCACACCTGAAGCCATCTTGATTGGAATAAAGTGGTAACATTTAAAACATTTAATTTGCAAAGGAACAAAATGAGGGGGTTCATTTTGCCATAGAAATTATGATTAGTGCTGCAGAAAGAAAACTTAGGGCACATTTTGACTTCTCAAATCCTCTTCTATTTCATTAAAAGGTTCTGACATGCAGACTGAAACATGCACTTTGAATACCAGCAGCAGACTTCCCTGGTGAGCAGTAGCTTTGCTACAGTGATCTAATGAGGAACTAGAGTGCTACCATTCAGAATTTATGGCAAATGTGTCACATCTGAATGCCTTCTTGATGGAACCAAACTAAACAAGCATTGAAAATGCAATAGGTCTCGCCCTCGTTTAAGTTAAAGCAATTCTGTTTGTAATTAGGTGGCTTTTTAGCTTTGCTTTTATTAGTGTTTTTCAAAATTTCATGTATATAACATGCATATATGTATATGTATGCATGCATTTATATTTGTATTTATATAGATATGCAGATTATATATATGTTTATATATGTATGTATATATATATATATATATATATATATATATATATATATATATACACATACATATATATAAATGCATATGCATATATGTGCATATGTGTGCGTGTAGAGAGAGGTAGAGAGAGGTAGAGAGGTAGAGGTGTAGAGGTGTAGAGGTAGAGGCGTAGAGGTAGAGAGGTAGAGGTAGAGAGGTAGAGAGTAGTAGAGAGAGAGGTAGAGAAAGGTAGAGAGGTAGAGAGTAGAGGATGAGTAATAGAGAGTAGAGAGACAGTAGTAGAGAGAGTAGCAGAGAGTGAGTAGGAGAGAGAAGTAGAGTGAGTAGTAGAGAGTGAGTAGTAGAGAGTAGTAGAGAGTGAGAAGTAGAGAGTAGTAGAGAGTAGTAGAGAGTGAGTAGTAGAGTGAGTAGTAGAGAGTAGTAGAGAGTGAGTAGTAGAGAGTAGTAGAGAGTGAGTATTAGAGAGTGAGTAGTAGAGAGTAGTAGAGAGTGAGTAGTGGAGACTGAGTAGCAGAGAGAGAGTAGTAGAGAATGTGTAGTAGAGAATGAGTAGTAGAGTGAGTAGTAGAGAGTAGTAGGGAGAGTAGTAGAGAGTGAGTAATAGAGAATAGTAGAGAGTGAGTAGTATAGAGTAGTAGAGAGAAAGTAGTAGAGAGTGAGTAGTAGAGAGTGAGTAGTAGAGAGTGAGTAGTAGAGAGAGTAGTAGAGAGTGAGTAGTAGAGAGTTGTAGAGAGTGAGTAGTAGAGAGTAGTACAGAGTGAGTAGTAGAGAGTGATTAGTAGAGAGTAGTGAAGTAGTAGAGAGTGAGTAGTAGAGAGTAGTAGAGAGTGAGTATTAGAGTGAGTAGTAGGGAGTAGTAGAGAGTGAGTAGTAGAGTGAGTAGTAGAGTGAGTAGTAGAGAGTAAGTAGTAGAGAGCGTGTAGTAGAGAGAGACTAGTAGAGAGTAGTAGAGAGTGAGTAGTAGAGTGAGTAGTAGAGAGAGTAGTAGAGAGTAGTAGAGTAGTAGAGAGTGAGTAGTAGAGAGTGAGTAGTAGAGAGTAGTAGAGAGTGAGTAGCAGAGAGAGTAGTAGAGAGTAGTAGAGTGAGTAGTAGAGATTGAGTAGTAGAGAGAGAGAGTAGTAGAGAGTGAGTGGTAGAGAGTAGTAGAGTGAGTAGTGGAGAGTAGTAGGGAGAGTAGTAGAGAGTGAGTAATAGAGAGTAGTAGAGAGTGAGTAGTATAGAGTAGTAGAGAGTAGTAGAGAGAGAGTAGTAGAGAGTGAGTAGTAGAGAGTGAGTAGTAGAGAGTGAGTAGAAGAGAGAGTAGTAGAGAGTGAGTAGTATAGAGTAGTAGAGAGTGAGTAGTAGAGAGTGATTAGTAGAGAGTAGTGGAGAGTGAGTATTAGAGTGAGTAGTAGGGAGTAGTAGAGAGTGAGTAGTAGAGTGAGTAGTAGAGTGAGTAGTAGATAGCAAGTAGTAGAGTGTGTGTAGTAGAGAGAGAGTAGTAGAGAGTAGTAGAGAGTGAGTAGTAGAGTGAGTAGTAGAGAGAGTAGTAGATAGTAGTAGAGTAGTAGAGAGTGAGTAGTAGAGAGTGAGTAGTAGAGAGTAGTAAAGAGTGAGTAGCAGAGAGAGTAGTAGAGAGTAGTAGAGTGAGTAGTAGAGAGTGAGTAGTAGAAAGTAGTAGAGTGAGTAGTGGAGAGTAGTAGAGAGTGAGTAGTAGAGAGAGTAGTAGAGTGAGTAGTTGAGAGTGAGTAGTAGAGAGTGAGTAGTAGAGAGTAGTAGAGAGTAGTAGAGAGTGAGTAGTAGAGAGAGAGTAGTAGAGAGTAGTAGAGAGTGAGTAGTAGAGTAGTAGAGAGTGAGTGGTAGAGAGTAGTAGAGAGTAGTAGAGAGTGAGTAGTAGAGAGTGAGTAGTAGAGAGTAGTAGTAGAGTAGTAGAGTACTAGAGAGTAGTAAAAAGTGAGTAGTAGAGAGTGAGCAGTAGAAAGTAGTAGCGAGTGAGTAGTAGAGAGTGAGTAGTTTAATTTAAAAGGAACACAATGAGGAGGTTCATTTTGCCATAGAAATTATGATTAGCGAGGAAAAAAGAAAATTTAGGGCACATTTTGAGTGACTTCTCAAATCCTCTTCTATTTCATTAAAAAATTCTGCCATGCAGACTGAAACATGCACTTTCAATACCAGCAGCAGTCTTCCCTGGTGAGCAGTAGCTTTACTACAGTGATCTAATGAGCAACTAGAGTGCTACCATTCAGAATTTATGGAAAATGTGTGACACATCTGAATGCCTTCTTGATGGAATCAAAGTAAACAAGCATTGAAAATGCAATAGGTCTCGCCCTTGTTTAAGTTAAAGCAATTCCGTTTGTAATTAGGTGGCTTTTTAGCTTTGCTTGTATTAGAGTTTTTCAAACTTTCATATACATACCATGCATATGTATGCATATATGTATATGTATATGTTTGCATGAATTTATATTTATATAGATATGCAGATTATATTTATATGTTTATATATGTATGTATATATATATATATATATATACACATACATATATATAAATGCATATGCATATATATGCATATATATATGTGCATATGTGTGCATGTACAGAGAGGTCAGATTCAGTCTCTCACCCTCACTGCAGCCACCCACTAATCGTGGCCTGCGCTTGCCATTGCAGTGTGGGTTTTGGGCTCGTTACGGTGGCTGTTTCAGCTTGGTCCCGCCTAGCTCACTGCAGACTCACCCCCTGGTAGCGGCCGCACTTACCGCGCTTGTAGCTCAGAGGGGGATCGCGAGCCCGTCCAAACACGGCCAAGGGACCGCTCCGCTCCGCTGGAAGTCGCAGCTGGCTCCTTCGCGGCGGCTTCAGGCAACACTAGCTGCGAGCACTCCGCACTCCTGCAGCTCTCTAGAGGATCCGGACCGAGGTAGCCAAGCACTTGATGTGGGGGCCAGGGGCTGGTGAGGCTCAAGGAAGTTGGCAGAGACTGGCGGCGCTATACGGGAGATTGCAGGCCGATTGTTTGTCTGATTGTTGGTTCAATATTCAAGATTGTAGATTTGCTCACTTTGGGACACTATAGGTCACTGCACCTCGCTGTGCCGCACCTCTCCATGAAATGGAAAGACCGCAAACCGCAAGCTGAAATCCCCGCCTCCGCAGCCTGGTCACACCAGGAGTCCGCAGTAGCTAGGAGTCCGCAGTAACTTCGGCAGACTTCGCCCCCGCTAAGAGGTAGATGGTGAAGGCGGACGGTGACAAGGCCCGTACAGAGAGGTAGAGAGGTAGAGGTGTATAGGTAGAGGTGTAGAGGTAGAGAGGTAGAGGTAGAGAGGTAGAGAGTAGTAGAGAGAGAGGTAGAGAGGTAGAGAGTAGAGAGCGAGTAATAGAGAGTAGAGAGTGAGTAGTAGAGAGTAGTAGAGAGTAGTAGAGAAAGTATCAGAGAGTGAGTAGTAGAGAATAGTACAGTGAGTAGTAGAGAGTGAGTAGTAGAGAGTGAGTATTAGAGAGTAGTAGAGAGTGAGTAGTAGAGTGAGTAGTAGAAAGTAGTAGAGAGTAGTAGAGAGTGAGTAGTAGAGCGTAGTAGAGAGTGAGTAGCAGAGTGAGTAGTAGAGAGTAGTAGAGAGAGAGTAGTAGAGAGTGAGTAGTAGAGAGTGAGTAGTAGAGAGTAGTAGAGAGTGAGTAGTAGAGAGTGGTAGAGAGAGTAGTAGAGAGTGAGTAGTAGAGAGTGAGTAGTAGAGAGAGAGTAGTAGAGAGTAGTAGAGTAGTAGAGCATGAGTAGTAGAGAGTGAGTAGTAGAGAGTAGTGGAGTAGTAGAGAGTGAGTAGTAGAGAGTAGTGGAGAGTGAGTATTAGAGTGAGTACTAGAGAGCAGTAGAGAGCGATGAAGCAGAGAGAAAGTAGTAGAGAGTGTGTAGTAGAGAGTGAGTAGTAGAGAGTGAGTAGTAGAGAGAGTAGTAGAGAGTGAGAAGTAGAGAGAGTAGTAGAGTAGTAGAGAGTGAGTAGTAGAGTGAGTAGTAGAGAGTAGTTGAGAGCAAGTAGTAGAGAATCAGTAGTGGAGAGTGAGCAGTAGAGAGTAGTAGAGAGTGAGTAGCAGAGAGTGAGTAGTACAGAGTGAGTAGTAGAGAGTAGCACAGAGTGAGTAGTATAGAGTAGTAGAGTGAGTAGTAGAGAGTGAGTAGTAGAGAGTGAGTAGTAGAGTAGTAGAGAGTGAGTGGTAGAGAGTAGGAGAGAGTAGTAGAGTGAGTAGTAGAGAATAGTAGAGAGTGAGTAGTAGAGCGAGTAGTAGAGAGTAGTAGAGTAGTAGAGAGTGAGTAGTAGAGAGTGAGTAGCAGAGAGAGTAGTAGAGAGTAGTAGAGAGTGAGTAGTAGAGAGTGAGTAGTAGAGAGTAGTAGAGAGCGAGTAGTAGAGAGTGAGTAGTGGAGAGTGAGTAGTAGAGAGCGAGTAGTAGAGAGTGAGTAGTAGAGAGTGAATAGTAGAGAGTGAGTAGTAGAGAGAGAGTAGTAGAGAGTGAGTAGTAGAGAGTAGTAGAGTGAGTAGTAGAGAGTGAGTAGTAGAGAGTAGTAGAGAGTAGTAGAGAGTGAGTAGTAGAGAGTAGTAGAGTGAGTAGTAGAGAGTGAGTAGTAGAGAGTAGTAGAGAGTAGTAGAGAGTGAGTAGTAGAGAGTGAGTAGTAGAGAGTGAGTAGTAGAGAGAGAGTAGTAGAGAGTGAGTGCTAGAGAGCAGCAGAGAGTAGTAGAGTGAGTAGTAGAGAGTAGTAGAGAGTGAGTAGTAGAGAGTGAATAGTAGAGAGTGAGTAGTAGAGAGAGAGTAGTAGAGAGTGTAGTAGAGAGTGAGTAGTAGAGAGTAGTAGCGAGTGAGTAGTAGAGAGTAGTAGAGAGTGAGTAGTAGAGAGTGAGTGGTAGAGAGTAGTAGAAAGTAGTAGAGTGAGTAGTAGAGAGTGAGTAGTAGAGAGTGAGTAGTAGAGAGTGAGTAGTAGAGAGTAGTAGAGCGTGAGTAGTAGAGAGTGAGTAGTAGAGAGTGAGTAGTAGAGAGTAGTAGCGAGTGAGTAGTTGAGTAGTAGAGAGTGAGTAGTTGAGAGTGGGTAGTAGAGAGTGAGTAGTAGAGAGTAGTAGAGTAGTAGAGTGTGAGTAGTAGAGAGTAGTAGAGAGTGAGTAGTAGAGAGTGAGTAGTAGAGAGAGAGTAGTAGAGTAGTAGAGAGTCAGTAGTAGAGTAGTTGCGAGTAGTCAGTCAGTGTCAGTCAATGTCAGTCAATGTCAGTCAGTCAGTGTCAGTCAGTCTGTCAGTGTCAGTCAATCAGTGTCAGTCAGTCAGTGTCAGTCAATCAGTGTCATTCAGTCAGTGTCAGTCAGTGTCAGTCAGTGTCAGTCAGTCAGTGTCAGTCAGTCAGAGTCAGCTAGAGCAGCTCTGCTGACCTGGTTCTCTGGCTCTAAAGCAGCTCTGCTGACCTGGTTCTCTCTCTCTAAAGTAGCTCTGTTGACCTGGTTTCTCTGGCTCTACAGCAGGTCTGCTGACCTGGTTCTCTGGCTCTAGAGCAGCTCTGCTGACCTAGTTCTTATGCTACAGAGCAGCTCTGCTGATCTAGTTCTATGGCTCTACAACAGCTCTGCAGACCTGGTTCTCTGGCTCTAAAGCAGCTCAGTTGACCCAGTTCTATGGCTCTGAAGCAGTTCTGCTGACATGGTTCACTGGCTCTATAGATGCTCTGCTGACCTGGTTCTCTCCCTCTAAAGCAGCTCTACTGACCTGGTTTCTATCGCTCTGCAGCAGCTCTGCTGACCTGGTTCTCTGGCTCTAGAGCAGCTCTGTTGACCTGGTTCTTAGGCTCTAGACCAGCTCTACTGACCTGGTTCTCTGGCTCTAAAGCAGCTCTGCTGACCTGGTTCTATGGCTCTAAAGCAGCTCTGCTGATTTGGTTCTCTGGCTCTAGAGTAGCTCTGCTGACCTGGTTCTCTGGCTCTAAAGCAGCTCTGCTAACCTGGTTCTCTGGCTCTAAAGCAGCTCTGCTGGCCTGGTTCTCTGGCTCTAAAGCAGCTCTGCTGACCTGGTTCTCTCCCTCTAAAGCAGCTCTGCTGACCTGGTTATCTGACTCTAGAGCAACTCTGCTGACCTAGTTCTTAGGCTCTAGAGCAGCTCTGCTGACCTGGGTCTCTGGCTCTACAGCAGCTCTGCTGACCTGGTTTTCTGCACTCACGACGCAGGCACCCGACTTCGCGAAAATATATTTAAAAATAATATAAGTTTCTTATAAGTACAAATATATTATTTTGATGAATATCTTACATAATCTCTTGCCTTAATATGTATATTAAAGACACATACATATCATTTTGGAACATAATTTTTTTTTGCGGGAGTCGTGCACCCAGCGCGCCCCAGCACGTATATGATGTCACGCGGGACCCGCAAGCTTGCAAACATCTCGTACCGTAATGCGCATGTGTCGCAAATGCGCGGGAGCAGGAGACGCAGACTGGTCGCATACCAATCGCGCATATCACGTGATATTAAATGTATATGATGTAACTGAAAAACACGCAGCCATCGCACACCATACACGGATCCTTCATGACTTTTCTAAAATGGCGGCTAGAATGCGCGCACCCACCGTGATGTGTACACTTTGAGTGCGCGACTGCGAAAAAAATTGGATTTTTTTTTTAAGAAAATGATATAAATATATTAAAATAAACAATGAAAACAAGAAAATTAATCAATATTTCAGTTTTAATTAAAACATTTTTTTGCAATTTTCAGAAAGTTATATAATGTTATTTAATGAATAAAATATTTATAAATAAACAGTTAAACTGTAGAAAATCAGTACAAAAAATAGATATAACTACTATCACACTTAAAAGTCAGCATTTAAAAAACCTTTGAAATTCACAGAAAAAACCATAGGTTTCACGGGTGTTATAGTTAGCTGCCCATTTCACTCGCACAAAACCATAGAAATTCCTCCATTATAGTTAGTTCTGCTAACTATAACTCACGCGCCCGCAATGCACTGCTGATGATGTCACATATTGCATCATTCATGACATGGTCAGTGAGATCACTGATGACATCACTGATGTCATCTCAAATGACATCACTGATGACATCATCCACTTGACAATCCGATACACCACATCATACACTAGTATAACCTTTCATCACTCACTGTAAAATACAGAGTACCATATTTGAAACCATTGACACACCAATACCAGTTACTACATACCCACTCACTGATTCCTAAGTCTACACACACAACTACCCATTCAACAACAGAATCATCTATACATGCCGTCATTAATTAATAGAACACTATCAAATGCACTTATACACATATATAGACATTGACACATCAGCAGTCATCATAGTCGGTTATGCAGTCATCCTACTCACTCGTGAAAAAAATGTATCGCACTTAAATTTACTCACTTACATAATTATCCAACGACACCTCATTTATTCAAACACATAGTAACTCATCGTTAATATGTTAAAAAAGCACCATTACAATTATACACTCATTCATATATCACAATCACTGACTCTTACACAAACTTATTTATATACACCAACTCTCACATACAATGCCTTTTATGTTTTTTACTTTGTTGAAGATGTACAACTAAAACATATATTGGCTCACCAACACACAAATAAATACACTCTGTCACCCAAACAACTGTTTCCACATGCACTCTTAAACCCATACACCTAGTCAATCAACCATTCACACATGTATGCATAGAGTTACACACACCCCATCCAACCACACACAAACTCAGTGTCCCATACAAATACTCACCCAACTAATCAATAACTAATATACACACTCATGTAGTTAGTGACCAACTGAGGCAGCATGTTATACAACAACAGAGACAGTGCTGCACACATTCACATAGTTTAGTTACTAATCCATGTATTAAGTGAGACACTTTTAATTACTCACTTAAAAAGACAGTCAGACAGCTACTAAATCCTCCATCCAGACAGTTAAATATCCACTCAATCTTCAATACAGATTGGTATATATATAATACATATTTAAATTTCAAACTAAACCACATTCAGTGGATGATGTCATCAGTGATGTTATTAGTGATGTCATTTGAGATGTCATCAGTGATGTCATCAGTGATGTCACTGACCATGTCATGAATGATGCAATATGTGACATCATCAGCAGTGCATTGCGGGCGCGTGAGTTATAGTTAGCAGAACTAACTATAACGGAGGAATTTCTATGGTTTTGTACGAGTGAAATGGGCAGCTAACTATAACACCCCTGAAACCTATGTTTTTTTCTGTGAATATATATATATATAGATAGATAGATAGATAGATAGATAGATAGATAGATAGATAGATAGATAGATAGATAGATAGATAGATAGATAGATAGATAGATAGATAGATAGATAGATAGATAGATAGATAGATAGATAGATAGATAGATAGATAGATAGATAGATAGATAGATAGATAGATGGATAGATAGATATATTACCTACTGGCGATTGCCAGTAGGTAGTTATAGTTAGAACCTAGTTTCCATAGGAAAAGCATTTTTTGATTTGCTAATAATTTTTCAAAAGAAAAGTCTATCAAGGCCAGCTCCTATCCTGAAAGTTTTGGGGTGATTTGTCAAGCGGGGGCTGAGAAAAAAGGGGGGTCCCAAAACACATTTTCTCCATGTTAATTTCCATAGGAAACTTTGGGCAAAGCTACAGCCGAAACTGCTGAACGGAATTACTACAAATTTGGCAAAAAGGTAGTGCTTGGTTCAGAAAGCGAACATTTTTTTAAATGGTGTAAATCTGTTCAGTAGTTGCTGAGAAATTAAAAAAATAAAAGTTTATATATCTAGGGCAGCGGTGGAGTCGCAAACCCTCCTGACCACATGCTTCATTCTAATTGGCTGGCATGACCACAAGCTTCATTGTAATTGGCTGTCCACACTCCAAACTAGGAAGTGTTGGCAGCCATCTTGTGACTTGGTAGAAGTGAATCACCAGAAAAGAGAGAGACAAAGATATAAAACAAGAAAAGGGGGCAGGGTAGAAACCCTCTGACCCTATAGGCCTGCTCAGGGGGTTCCAGAAGGACTCCCAGGGTCAAAAAAAGCATTAAAAAAAAAAGTCTGGCGCAATTCGTGCTGGGGTCACGAATTCCGCCAAAATTGTGAAAAAACAATGAAGCGCAGGTTCCTGCTTTTTATTTTAATGAGGCCCCTGGGTGGGCTAGGGCCCAGGGTAATTTCTTTAAAAAAAATAGCGGGGGCCGCCGGAGCCCTGAGGACCACCACATCCACAGGGCTTCAGTAATGTTGGGAGGGGGGGGCGCGGCCCTCCTCCTGGAGCCCGTGACGGCTCTGGGGACCGCCACCCCCCAGAGCCTTCTCCTGCAGTGTCCCGGGGTGCCCACCCCTGGGACACTGCTGTTTGATATGCGGCTCCCGCCCTGTCATAGTAAACTTGCTTTTGATTTTCGAAGCAAGAGCTGGGAAACCTGCTCTCGCTTCCAAAATCCAAAGCTGATTGCTTTTCCATACGGGGAGGTGCATGTCAACAGCTCCCCGTGTGGAAAAGCAATGCCGGCTCCCGCAGGATGCGGAGAGCCGGCGGGACTGTGGGGGCTTTGGGGCTCCTCCCACAGTCTCCAACGGTAAGGCAAGGCCCCGGGATGGGGTCCTCGGGACCGAAATTGGCGACGTGAGGGGGGCCGACACGGCCCTCTTGTAATTTTTGCACAAATCCCAGCGTGGCACTCGAGTACTTCTTAAGTCTTTCAAACACCGAGGGGTATAGCCTGAAGGACACATCGCAGAGTTAACGGCCCTTTATTGCAACCAAAATGATGATTGATTTAGCGCACCATTCACAAGCTGGAGCAAACAGTCCATATCACCAGTTTACCAGCGATAGCAACCTCAAAAAGCATTGTGACGGATGAGCCAGGCAAATATTGCGAATGAGATGTAGAGTAGGCTTACCCGTGCAAAAAGCAGCAAACACATCACTTCTCAAGTTTCTCAACCACCAGCAAGATTGTCAAAGAGGGTACAAAACAGGCAATAAGGTGTGTTAGTAGTAGGAAGTTTACACCTGCTCTGAGCTGGTGTAAAGTCAGACTACAACCTGCAAAATGAATGGGGGCCGAGCCCTGAGCCACACCTGAATGACAACAGATGCAATGGAGCCAACGATCATGCAGCTCAGACACCCAACACGGCTCCAACACCCTCCGCCACCAGCCCCTTGTCTGCTATCCCCCTCACTGCCACCCCCCACAAACAACCTTAGGAAATCTGGAACGTAACAAATTGGGTGATGTCGCACAATTAGAATTAAGAACATGCATGGGAGGTTGGACAAATAAGAATCTCAGCCATCTATGGATTTACATATAAAACAAAACAACAAAATAAAAGTAGGTATTGGCATGGCGTGTCATCCCTCGACAACTTGTGAATCACAGCCTGCAAGACAAAAAGAAAGATAATATTGTGCATGATGCGTCCATCAAAGGAGAGTGAGAGAAAGAGTGAGAGGAAGAGAGAGAGAAAGAAAGAAAGCAAGAGTAAGAGAGAGGAAGACAGAGAACGAGTGTGAGAGAGAGGAAGAGAGAGAGAAAGAGTGAGATACAAGGAAGAGAGAGAGAAAGAGAGAAACAGGGTGAGAGAGAGGAAGAGAGAGAAAGAGTGAGACAGAGAAGAAGAGAGAGAGAAAGAGTGTGTGAGAGAGAAAGAAAGAGATAGAGAGTGAGAGACGGAAAGAGTGTGAGTGACAGAAAGGAAGAGATGGAGAGAGAGAGGGAGTGTTGACACTGTGGAGAAAATCCGCACAGCTCACCTTTCTGCCACCAGTGTGTCTCCAACCACGTGCCAGGCCATAGTGCAGCCCTCAAGTTTAGTCATCTGAAATATAGTATAGAATCAGTAATGGCAGAGTACATACAACTGCACACGTGTAATTCTCTGTTACGTCCCTGCGCTCCCAGGCTGCTGCACCCAATCGACTCTCGCCACCCAGAGGTGTCTGTCTGCCCTTCGCACTCAAGGAGTGGCTGTGGAGTATTGAAAACTAGACCTGTGAGCAGCAGATCACTGCAATGAAAATCGGGGCCCTGTATACATAAGTGGAGTGGGCTGGCTTGGCTTGTGCCAGTCCTGTGTGAGGCTGTGAACAAGGACTCCAGAGCTCTGGACGTGGTTCCGTCCAGGGCTGTATGAGGAATCAACTGATGCAGGTGTCCCTGTTGTAGTGCTGCCGCCACCCGTGTCGCAAGCGCCAATGTGTCACCCTGTGACCCAAGTCCTAAAACATGGCCAACATGGAAAGTAGGGGGAATCACTGACCCTACATTCATCCATATTTCCACACATGAAAGATCGTGCACATGACATATCTGTGTGGATATGAATGTTTATTGCACATTCAATGGAGTGTTGCAGCTGTAGCAATACAGGGCCATGCACAGCACAAATTACCATTTTTGCACATGGAGGGCAGCCAATTAGAGCCAAGCCCATGCTCGGGGGTTAGGCTCCATTAACATATTCCGCCAATTCCGAAACACTTATAAATTCACTATACACTCTCCTTGCAGTACTCGAATGATCCAGTCTCTACCTATATACTTTTACAATGACCGAGAGAAAGTCGCGTAACCAAAGATTTCCCCACTGCCAGAGGTAACATGGTTGCGAGCGCTGTCCACATCAGAATGTAATGTAGTAGGGCCAAGGGGCAGCATCATGCATACATAATGAACACACAGACAGTTAGATAGATAGTGGAACTGGGTATGGGCACGTGCGCTCTGCCCCTTTTTATTACCAGGGTCACATGTCCAGTGACGTCTATGCTGAATGCGTGTGGGGTGAGTGTAAGCCAGCCATCAGGGAATGGTTGGTGCTGGCAACAAGTACAATAGTAATCATCAGATCACACACAGAGATTCAATCATAAAGGGTCCATGACTTGTGCTGCACTAAGGTAGGGGCACCAGATGTGAAATAATACACAAAAGATTCTATCGTAAAGGGTTCATGACTAAGGGTGGGCGTAGTGGGCGTAGTGGGGCTACGTGAAGCAGCACGTAATGTGCCCAAATCTACGCACACTACGCGCTTCGCGTAGCCCCACTACGCGCCACCCGCCACCCACCCACCCTACTTTTAAAAGATAAAATGAATTTGTAATAAAGCAAATTAAAGGCACTTACCTGATGCGCGGCGTCTCCCGGGGCTCCCTCTTCCTGTTTTTCAATTTTCCTGACAAATGCGCATGCGCGGATGCCCGCGCATGCGCATTTCTTGCGAGAAAGTGTACGTAGTGTACGTAGGCGCTGCCTGCTTTGCCTACTTCAAAAACTGCGAAGCAGGCAGCGCTACGTACACTACGTGGGCGAAGCGTAGTGTCGCGCCCAGGGTTATTCATGACTTGAGGTACACTGAGGTAGGGGCAGCAGATCTGAAATCATACACAAAAGATTCTATCATAAAGAGTCTATGAGTTGTGGTGCACTGAGGTAGGGGCATCAGAAGCGTTCTGCGTGTGCACAATTAGTGATGATGAGTGTTCCGGGAGGGCGGCACTGGTAGCAATGTCTGTTGCCTACTGGACTACGTCATCTGCATTCGCAACTCGATCTGAATTGTGAGCCCTGCAGTCCACAATGTTGCTGGAAGGCAGTAGTCAGCACAGACATCGAGGAATGCTTTTTGTCACTTCCTCTTGACAAAATCCGAGGACATAGAGTAAAATTCAGTCTGCAATTAATAAATCATGTCTCAATGTAAATTGTGAGCTCTGCTGACCGCAGTGTAGGTAACAAAAGATGAAATATGTATGGAATACATTGTCGAAATGTGTAGGTTTTGAAGACGTTGTAGTTAGTTGCCTACTGGACTCTGTAATTAATGAATCAAGACTCAATTTTAATTGTGAGCCGTGCTGACCGCAGTGTAGGCCAGAGGCAGTGGTCAGCAAGGGCCCACAGCCACGTGGCGTTGTGTTGAGCTGCACAGTTAGTGGCACCTGAAGCAACCAGCATGTGCGGAGCCTGCGATGATGCGTGGTCCGGGCGGGCGGCACTGGTAGCAATGTCTTTTGTCTAATGAATTCTACCTTAATAAGGCTACATGGCGATGACATGTGGTGCAGTGAGTTAGTGGCACCGAAAGCAACCAGCGTGTGCGCACCCTGCGATGATGCGTGGTCTGGGTGGGCAGCACTGGTCGCAATGTCGTTTGTCTAATGAATTCTGCCTCAGCAAGGCCACGTGGCAGTGACTTCTGGTGAACTGAGTTAGTGGTAACTGAAGCACTCTGCGTGTATGCACCCTGCGATGATGCGTGGTCTGGGCAGGCCGCACTGGTAGCAATGTCTTTTGTCTAATAAATTCTGCCTTAATAAGACCACGTGACG
The DNA here is from genome assembly GCF_964204655.1 of Triturus cristatus. Lineage (NCBI taxonomy): Eukaryota > Metazoa > Chordata > Amphibia > Caudata > Salamandridae > Triturus > Triturus cristatus. Next base: position 713,932,604 of record NC_140584.1, on the reverse strand, counting down.
TTGACTTGTGGTGCACTGAGTTAGTGGTACCTCTGGTGCTCAGCGTGTACACAGCCTGTGATGATGCGTGGTTTGGGCGGGCCGCACTGGAAGCAATGTGTCTTGCCTATTGGACTGCATAATCTGCAATCCCGACTCCATCTGAATTGTGAGCCCTGATGTCCGCAGTATAGATCGAAGGCAGTAGTGTGTACATATATAACTCTGTGGTGCTGTGCCGCTGTGTTCGCAGGGGGCCTGTGTCATGGAGGCCCGCAGTCATGGTGGCAGCCACGTTGCAGGGTGAGGGCCGCCGCACTGGCTGACGCATTGGCCTTCACACAAGTGAACCATGCCCAGAGCAGCAAACTATTTATTCACACTTCTACACTGGAGTGGTGAACGTTGGACCAGCCCACTGCGCTTCTGCTTACAGGGGACTGGTCGCAATGTCGTTTGTCTAATGAATTCTGCCTCAGCAAGGCCACGTGGCGGTGACTTCTGGTGAACTGAGTTAGTGGTACCTGAAACACTCTGCGTGTACGCACCCTGCGATGATGCGTGGTCTGGGCAGGCCGCACTGGTAGCAATGTCTTTTGTTTAATGAATTCTGCCTTAATAAGACCACATGACGTTGACTTGTGGTGCACTGAGTTAGTGGTACCTCTGGTGCTCAGCGTGTACACAGCCTGTGATGATGCGTGGTTTGGGCGGGCCGCACTGGAAGCAATGTGTCTTGCCTATTGGGCTGCATCATCTGCAATCCCGACTCCATCTGATATACGCAGTGTAGATCGAAGGCAGTAGTGTGTACAGATATAACTCTGTGGTGCTGTGCCGCTGTGTTAGCAGGGGGCCTGTGTCGAGGAGGCCCGCGGTCATGGTGGCAGCCACGTGGCAGGGTGAGGGCCGCCGCACTGGCTGACGAATTGGCCTTCAAGGGAACCATGCCCAGAGCAGCATACTATTTATTCACACTTCTACGCTGGAGTGGTGAACGTTGGACCAGCCCACTGCGCTTCCGCTTACAGGGGACAACGACACAGGTACATGACTGAGGTCTTCCCCACTGCCTGAGGTAACATGGTTGTGTCCACTGTCCACAACACTACAAGCACCAGTAGTATATGTACACATGGAGAGGTTTGTGTTCTGCATTGTGTGGTCTGTCTAGCACATCACCGCTACACTTATTTTGTGCATTATTAGTGGTGAGTGACTTGCGTCCTTCACACATGTTTGGTTGCCACATCTCGCAACATTCAGCTATTGTGTGACTGAGGGGCCATGCCGTTTTTGGAAGGTTCGCTGTCCTGTTGTGCACTGCATCGTTGGTAGTAGGGGAGGTCCGGGGGGAGGTCCTGAGGGTGGTGGCAGTGGGTTTGGTGGCCTGTTTGGGTGTGGAGGTGCATGATCAGTAGCTCTATGACATGTGTTGGTCTTCAGATGTGATTCTGGGCTGGGCTCCCTTTCACACTGTAGGTTGTTGTCCTACTTTACACCAGTAAAAGGCAGATGTTACATTCCTACTGCTAATGCAGGTTATTGCCTGTTTTTGGATCGCACCACAGATTTGGCTACTCCTTGAAAATATCGGGAAGTGGTGTTTTTGTGTTATTTTTGCATAGGAATGCCTACTCTGCATATTATTAGAGTTAGTTGTTGCTCTCGTTTGTGGCGATTTCTTTTTGCTGAAGCTATTGCTGGAAAACTGGCGTTATTGGCTGTTTTCACCAGGTTGAGAATGGAATGATAATTTAAAATCAGTGAAAAAACTATAGGTTTAATGGACATTATAATTAGAAATTAGCATTTAAAAAACCTTTAAAATTCACTGAAAAAAACATAGGTTTCAGGGACATTATAGCTAGAAATTAGCATTTAAAAAACCTTAGAAATTCACTGAAAAAACCATAGGATTCAGGGACGTTATAGTTAGTTGAAAATTTCACTCATACAAAACCGCAATGCACTGCTGATGACATCATATAGTACATCACTCGTGACATGGTCAGTGACATCACTGATGACATCACTGATGACATCTCAAACGACATCACTGATGACCTCACTGATGACATCATCCACATGATAATCTGATGCACCTCCTCACACCCTAATATAACCTTTGATACACCCACTCTAAAATAAAGACTACCATTTTTGAAACCATAGACAAATCAATAGCAGTTACTATATACCCACTGACTAATTCCTAGCTATACACACAAATTAATTCATTCACCCATAAAGTTACTCATACATGCAGTCACTCATCAATACAGCACTATTATATGTACTCATACACCTATACAAACACTCTTACACCGTCACTCATCCATAGAGTTATTGACACACCTAGCTATTCATGTAAAGAATAAATAACACTGCCATTTACTCACCTATACATGTATACATTCACCATCTAACCTATTCGTACAGATACTAACGTATACTTACCCTCTTAGAGAATCACTGACACAAGAACACATTCATGTATACAGCCACTCTCACAATTACTCACTCTCACATAGTCATTTATATACTCCAACACTCACATATACTGCCTTTCACATATGTAGTTACTCACACATATACCATTGAGACATACATTCACTCACCAACACACTGATACACACACTCACTCACCAATACAGCTATTTCCACATGCACTATTGAACCCATACACCCAGTAAATTATCCACTCACACATGTAGGCAGAAAGTCACACCGCCGTCCAACCCACACACACAAACACTGAGGCACCCATACAGATACTCATGCAACTAATAAGTAACCCATATAGACAGTCATGTGCCTACTCATCAACCCATGCAGCAGTGTACACAACAACTGAGAGACTGATACAGACATTCACACAGTTTAGTCACTAATCCTTGCATTCAGGAAGACACATTTAATCACTAACTTATACAGTCAGTCACACACCTATTAAATCCTCCACCCACACACTTATACACCAACTCATTCTTCAATACACCTTGGCATTAACATATATAAAATATATTTAAACTTTAGAGAAACACACATTCACTGGATGATGTCATTTAAGATGTCAGTGATGTCATCAGTGATGTCACTGACCATGTCATGAGTGATGTAATATATGACGTCATCAGCAGTGCATTGCGGGGGCGCAAGTTATAGTTAGCTCAACTAACTATAACGGCCAAATTTCTGGTGAAATGTCCAACTAACAATAACGTCCCTGAAACCTGTGGTTTTTTCAGTGAATTTAAAAGGTTTTTTAAATGCAAATTTCTAACTATAACGTCCCATGAAACCTGTGGTTTTTTCAGTGAATTTCAAAGGTTTTTTAAATGCTAATTTATAACTATAACGTCCCTGAAACCTGTGGTTTTTTCAGTGAATTTCAAAGGTTTTTTAAATGCTAATTTCTAACTATAACGTCTCTGAAACCTGTGGGTTTTTCAGTGAATTTCAAAGGTTTTTTAAATGCTAATTTCTTACTATAACGTCCCTGAAACCTGTGTTTTTTTCTGTGAATTTCAAAGGTTTTTTAAATGCTAATTTCTAACGATAACGTCCCTGAAACCTAAGGTTTTTTTCAGTGAATTTCTAAGGTTTTTTAAATGCTAATTTCTAACTATGCCTACATAGGTAAGGCATGTGCAGAAAGAGGAAGAAAGGTACAGAAAGAAGCAAGAGATATGCAGAAAGAACCATCAGGGGTGCAGAAAGAGGCCTTGTTGCAAAGTCATCCTGTGCACAGCCCCCCCAGCTTTTTGCTGACTGGTACTGGATGAGTGTGTGGGTAATGCCTGGTTCATTGCATGAGTGCATCGGTATTGCCTGAGTGATTGCATGAGTGCATGGGTAATGACTGGGTAATTTTAATATTGTATGAGTAGTGCCTGGGTGGGGAAACATCCTAAACAATGACGTTTTAACCCCTTCGATGTGCATGACAGAGCGGTTCCATCATGCGCATCGGTTGCGCTGTGCGTATGACGGAACAGTTCCGTCATGGCCCCGCCCGCTCAATAGAACCCTCAGCACAGCACGGTAAACCGCGCCGCGCCGAAGGGGTTAATTACGACTTACCTGAACAACAAAGTCCGAACAACGACAAATCCTGATCAACGAAGTCCTGAACAACGAAGTCCTAAACCACGACATGGCCACCCCACTCCGCCCCCGGACATTAATCTCCATCCCCCCACCCCCCACACTGTTCACGTCACTCTTACATTCGAGCGTTGGACGACATCACAGGTCTTAAGTGAAGCTCATGTTTTTCAACCATGTCATTTCCAAGGATATGGGGATATTATGACACACTTCAAAATAAAATATAATTTAACCGGAGTGCCATAGGGACACAAGAGAGAAAGGACAAATAAGAAAATAAATGGACAATGTGTACATAAAGTTTTTGTACTTTTTGGGGCAGATTTATGTTGCCTGGCGCATCCCTGCAAATCAGCAAGGATGCGCCAGGAATGATGCGTCACGCAAGTTTACCCTTGCGCCACACATGATGCGCCGCATTTATAATGCGGCGCATCATGGCGCAGGAATAAACAGATGCGTGACGCATCCAATGGCGTAAGGTTGGCGCAGTGCTTCAGTTGCGTCGCAAGCGCGACGCAACTCCAGCACTGTTCCAACCAACCCTATCCCTAACATGGTGCGTCAAGCCTTACGCCTGCTTCAAGCAGGCGCAGGGTTTTGGCGCATCAGCGTTGGGAAAGTGACTCAGTCAAATCTTATAGATTTGACTGAGTCACTTTTCAGGGGCGTTCCTGCGACGGAACGCCCCCCCCTATGTCGACACGCCCATGTGAAACCTGACGCAGGTTTTACGTGGCGCAGGGCTTTACATCGTGACGCATCTCCATAGATGCGTCACGATGTAAATTGGGCGCAACGCGGCGCAGGGTTTACGCCGCCGCTGCGTCACAAAAGTGACGCAACGGCGGCGTAAAAGTGGCGCATCTCCGATATAGATCTGCCCCTTTATCTCAGCAATGTGACTTTAAGGGACATTCCATGACTCCGGAACGCCGTGATGGCACACGTTAATGGGATACAATTGGTGAGGGCATGAAACCCTACACGGACAGATGCCGGCCATGTCAGCCGCAACAGGCGACTAACATGGTAAGCGCAGAGACTATTAGCCAATTGTTTTCACTATATTCTTCGAAACACTCCCTCTCCACTTTTCAAGGAAAATAGACGGTTCTTGATTATGACCGTACAGACTTTTCAAACATAATGTATTCCATTATAGTTTTATGGGGAATCCATATGAGGCACTATTCGGGTTCCAGGCTCCATAGGGGCAGGTACGTTTTCGCAACACACTAGTGATGCTTAAATGCATCTTGTGAGCGCACTTGAGGAAATTTGGAACACTGGTTCCACCTTGTGGACATTTCTATAAAAGAAAAAATACTATTGTTTATAAACACATAACATCTAAGTACAATATTATTACAATACATAATGGCGAATTCCTTTTTTGCATGGATCTCTCAAACGCCATGCATTTTACTATCGTTATATGGGGAATCCATGTGAGACACCATTCGGGTTCCAAACTCCGGAGGGGTAGGAACTCTTTTACATCACAAAAGTATGTTTAACTGTACATTTCGATTAAACTTTATCAGACTAGGAACTGTGGTCCCGCTTAAATTGACATCTCTATCTAATAATTTAGTATCGCTTTGAAACATAGTATAAAAAATAAACGTCATGTTTACAGTGCAAACTGGGGATACCGTAAATGCACTATTGTGGTTTAGGAAGTCGTCGTAAAAAAAAAGTAGTGGTTTAGTATTGCTTGTTGTTTAGCTTTCGTGATTCAGCAAGTCGAGGTTTAGGAAGTAGTTGGATATTGCTGGAATTTTTGCATGAGTGCATGGGTAGTGCCTGGTGATTGGAGGAATGCATGGGTAATGCCTGGGTGATTGCATGAGTGCATGGGTACTGCCTGAGTGATAGGAGAAGTGCATGAGTAGTGCCTGGGTGATTGCATGAGGGCATGATTAGTGCCTGGATGATAGGAGGAGTACAAGCATAGTGCATGGTGATTTTTTAAGTGCATGCTAGTGACTGAGTGATTGCAGGAGTGCATGGGTAGTACATGGGTGATTTTGAAAATGCTTAATTACTGCTTGGGTGATTACATGAGTGCAGAGGTAATGTATGCGTGATTGGAAGACTGCATGGGTAATGCTTGATTGATTGTATTACTTTATGAGTAATGCCTGGATGATTGCATAAGTGGATGGGTAGCACCTGGATTATTGTAAGAGTGCAAGGGCAGTGCATGGTGATTTTATAAGTGCTTCAGTATTTGGTGGAGTGTTTGGATAATTGTATAGCTAGTAGCTGGGTGATCAGAGGAGTGCATGGGTAGTGCACAGGTAAATAGGTGAATAGAGCATTGTAAGGGTAGTCCCTGAGATATTACATCAGTGCATGAATAGTGCTTTTGTAATGCCTGGGTGTTTTTTTAAGTGCATGGGTATCGATTGAGTGATTTTGTAAGTGCACTGATAATGCCTGGGTGATTGCATAAGTTTACGGGTAACACCTGGATGATTGCATGAGTGTATGGGTAGTGCCTGGGTGATTGCATGAGTGCATGGGTAGTGCCTGAGTGATTGTATGAGTGCATAGGTACTACCTGGGTGATTGCATAAGTGCATGCCTAGTGCCAGGGTGATTGGAGGAGTGCATGTCTACTGTCTGGTTAATTGAAGGAGTGAATCAGTAGTGTCTGGGTGATTAGAAGAATACATGGATAGTGCCTGGTTGATTGGAGCAGAGCATGAGTAGTGCCTGAGTTATTGCATGAGTGGATCAGTAGTGCCTGAGTGATAAGAGGAGTGCATGGGTAGTGCTTGGGTGATTTTGTAACTGCTTGGTTAATGTCTCGGTGATTGCATGAGTATGGAGGTAAAGTATAGAAGATTGGAAGAGTACATGAGTAATGCTTGAATGATTGCATTAGTTTATGGGTAATGTCTGGATGATTGCATGAGGGCATGGGTTGTGTCAAGGTGAATGCAAGAATCAGGCCTGGGCCAAAATTCTGTTCCGCTCACGGAAATTGCGATAATTTGGCATTTTGAGAAAGCGCGAAAATGTCAAAATTTCCGCAATCCGCATCTTACCGGTAATTTTTTTCTTGCTCGCGCTGTAAAAAAAATACATTCTCCATGCGCGCGATCACCTTACCTGAATCCCCGCGTTCGCCGACAAGTTTTCCCGATCCGGTCGCGTTCTCCACGAGATGTTGGATTGTTGGTAGCCATTTGCGCTGTCTCGCGACAGTTAGCGCCCGCATTAACGTCATTTGTTGCGCGATCACGTAATTTGTCGCTCGATCATGTCTTTCTTCAAGCGATCATGCACTGCGAGAGTATGATAAGATTGAGATCTCGAACACGTCATTCTCCACCGCGAGCGAGAGCGTGAGGACGCGGGCACGTCATATCGAACGCGAAAAGGAGAAAGAGACCCCGAACACGTCATATCCAACACGACAGGGAGCGAGAGAACGCGATCAAGTTATTTTGGACACACCATCGACGTCTGGCAGAAGTAATGTGAAGCTCGAGAACTCGAACACGTAAAATTTTCAATTTGGAGAAGAATATCAGCTCTAACAGCATGAAACCTTCTGCAAATGATGATTTGGATAAAAACAACTCATCAGATTGACATTTGGCTGTCCTTTTTTGTGCAAGGAGTCCTTTTTTAAAAAGGTGGGGAGAGGGAGGAAGTGCCACAGAGTCTCCAACTTTCTGTTCCTGTCCAGCAGGCTCCTCCCAGTGCTTTGTCCATCTCCTGCTCATTCTGCCTTTGGATTTTGAGCTGGAAAGATCACTCTTTTTGTCCGTTGCATCATTGCAATTGGATTTGAGGATTTTTTAATTGGATATTTTACAAGTAAGTGGTTGTTGTGTCTGTTTGATTGGGGGCATTGCAGTTGTTGTAACTACAATTTAATTTTGGTAACTATCATTCCTTTTTTTTAAATGTTGTGCTTAGTAGCAGTCAGTAGTAGGCCCAAGCTAGTCATGGCCTCATGGGTGTGTGCATGATGAAGCAACTGTTCCTTTGGTGTTTTTTGAATGTATTTCATTTTCAAGCATCATTTAGGGCCTGGATGGCATTGGATTTAGTTGGGAAATGTGTTTTTTGGGGTGGGCTTTCTGTTGTTGGGCCTGGCCTTGTGGCTGGTGGCCATTTAGAAGCCTAGGCCTGCAAGCTTTGTTGTAAATTGAAACAGAATGTGATTAAGCATTTACTGGAGACATTAATACTTTCCCTTTAGATCATGTTTTCTTCGCTATGTTGACCGAAGTCCGGACTCCATTTTGTATTTCATGCTGCCACGTGTTCGCCACGAGGCAAGTCCGACCTCTGTGTTAGTTGCTCTTGTAATCTGCCTAGTAACAGTTTATAAATAGCTCTCTCTTGTCCATCTGGCGCATGCCCAGACTTGACCACATCTGTTATAATTAGCCTTGCTTGACCATGTGTTTTCACGGGCTCAAGGAGTGTGTTGGCTCCGCCCATGTATTGATTCAGTATCGAAAATGACCATAAATGGTAATGTTCTTCGGCCTCATGTTGTATCCACCCACTTATGAGCCCCTCTGTTGTGTATAAAAGGGGACTGTGTACGAATGTTCTGTGTGCTACTCCATGCAATACTGAAGAGTGTTGTGTGGATTGTAGGACCACCCTTAAGGGTTAATAAATGCTGTTTTTGTACTTTGCAGTTTCCGTGCCAACTTCCTTATAGATTCCGTTACAGGAGAGCGAACCCTTGTGTCTTGCGGGCCTAGCTGGGGCCTGTATCCATCAATTGGCACCCAACGTGGGGCTCATCGGCGACTCGGATGCTCGAAGGACTGGTCGCGACGAAGGTGAGGAGTTTGGCCGGGGACGTGATCACTGCCAGCGGTGTCTTAGCCCGGCATCCCGAGGTTTTTCTTCCTTCCCTTCCGAGCTGACCGTCTGGGTGGCGCCGGTCATCGACTGAGACCTCTTCTGTCGGTCCTGCCGTGAGAGCCGTTTGGGCGATTGTGGAGCTTGGCAGTTGGAACCTGGACTCTTGATTGGTAAGAACCGTTGTACGGTACTTGCTCCGAGTTTTTTGAAGCCTGGGTTGGCTATTTGAGTTTGATTGATGATGACTAGTCATATTTTGAATTTGTCTTTGTGAAAATATATGCGTTGCAACACATATAGGCAGGTAATGTGGAGAGATTTCTCCGGAGCTGTGTAAACTTTGAACGGCACAACGATTAAGTGCCATTTTTCCTTATAATATTGCATATTTTGCATTATTCCTAGCATGCCTGCTTTTAGCGCACTCCGTAAGTGGTGCTGCTGTTTGGGTAACCGGTTGAACCTCGAGGAATCTGCTCCAGCTCCCCCAGAAGGGACTCCTAATAGGGATATGTATGTGAAGCATGGTCTTTCTTCCATAATGTACAGCACGCTATGGAGGAAATACACGAGGAAGGATCCTGAATTGCGATGGCCTTTGTATGGATCGTTTGATATACGTAAGATTGAGTATGTGGAACAGTGTATGTGTAAGCGACGTGCTCGTCAGGATATGTTTGAGTGTGTGCGATTATGGGTGAAGGAAGTGTGTGAGCGAGAGAAACGTGAGAAAGCGCTGTTTGATAAAGAGCAACGGAAGAATGACCATGTGCGAGCGCAGGAAGCGAAGCGTCGGGAGGACAAAGAGCACACGGACAGACAAGAGAAAGAGCGTAGGCTACAGGTCTCGGGTCAATATGTTGTTCGTCAGCCACTTTATCCTGTCCTTAATAATTCTGATGATGATTTTTATTTACTAGATCGCTCTCCGCCCCCTTATGTTGGCGCATCCGCTCCGCGGCCGCAAGATTCTGGCCCGGCTTCGGGTAAGGTAGACACACGGTCAATGTTATCGGCCGAGCATATGGCTGAGCTTCGGAAACTTTCCCTCCGTGCACTTAAGGGCAAGATATCTCAGGAGGAGTTGTTCCATACTTGGGGGTCGTGGCAAGATAGAGAGAGGGTGTATTTTCTGTCTCATTTCGCGGATGAAGTAATTGCTGCTTTCCGAAAATATTCCAGTGTCCTTGAGCCTGACGAAGTGTCTTCGGATGCCGGAGCATTACGTAATGGTGTTTTTTCTCCCCCTAAGGCTCCTGAGGCGGCTCGGCGGCTGTTCGCTTTGCGGGACGAGGTGCTGGCCCTTAGAGAGAAAGCACGTCAACAAACGGAGGAGGAGAAGCAGTCGGATTCGTCTGCAGCAGGGGGCCACCCATCCGCCTCCCAGTCAGATAAGGATGACATAGTGCATGCTAAACCAATGCGAGAGGCGGCGCCTTTGTATGTTCCTCCTAAAGGGGCGGGGACTAGCTCGGACATTAACTCCGCCGATGCAAGGGGATATTTTGTGTATAATTGGGTTTACACTCCATGGCATAGGGCCGATGTTATGGCATTAAAGAATGCGTTGCCTGACCCCCGCAAGAATCCAGCGGCCTTCTATGAAGAAGTCGAGGGGGCCTTGAATTCTTGCATTATGACCTTAGCGGATATAGACCTGTTCTTTGGCCTTATCCTACCGCCGGATACGTGGCGCTCTGTCCGAAAGGTGGATGATGCGGTTGCCTTCAAGGCCCGGTGGTCTGACCTTGAGGATGAGGATAGGGAACGGAAGCCCGCACAGAAACCACCCCAGAATATTTTAGATCTCCCTGCGGCTATTGTGGCTAAGTTGAAGACGATTATCCCCCCTAAAAAGATTGACTGGAATATGTTAGCGGCATGTAAACAGAAAGTTGACGAGTCAGTTGCGGACTTCTTTACGCGCTTTGAGGAGACGTTTCATGATTTTAGTGGCCAGTCGCTTACTGACGACACGGGCCGCCACCTTTTCGCGGACAAATATGTGGCTAATCTGCTACCGGCAGTTGCGGCCCGGTTAAAAGCGAGCGAGAGTTCCTGGTCCTCCGCGACGCCGACGGCCCTTCTGACTATCGCTCAGTATTATGAGCGTCAGGAGCACGAGGCGAAGGGCCAGGAAGAGAAGAAATCGAAAGACCTCAAGACTAAGGTGATGTTAGCACAAGTATATGGCCCGCCCCGACGGGGTAATAATAGAGGACGGGGCGGATCTTATGGTCCCCCTCTGGGCCGATCTGATTTGAATAGGAACCAGTGTGCGTATTGCAAGCAATTGGGCCATTGGGCCAGGGATTGCCCAGTGTTGCGCGCTTCCCGTCAGGGGCATACTCCGGGTGGTCCGAGAGGTAGAGGGGGTTCCTCGAACTTTAGAGGGAATTCTAATGATAATGCCCGTTTCGATACTGCTGGGCAGCACCGAGATAGCTCAAATGTTTTCGATCGCCAGCACCAGTATCATGTGTCGGACATCGATCGATCGGGATATCACGATTCGCAGCATGCATAGGAATGCGTTGGATGGGGGTCTGAATCAGTTGAGGTGCCGGTCGATCAGACGGGTCCTTATGTATCGGCTGAAGTTTTAGGTTCTACTGATCAGTTCCTAGTAGATACAGGAGCGACCCGTAGTGCATTGTCTTGGTACTTGGTTCCGGGGGCTCCCCCATCCGGCTCAGTGGTTACATCGGTAGGGTTTGACGGTACACTCTCCCGAAGCCCTCTTTCACAGCCCCTTACATTTAAGGTTGATTCTTTTTCTGCGCCCTGTCCGTTTCTGCTTGCTCCGTATACACCGGATAACATTATGGGCCTTGATATGTTAAAGTACTTTAGGGCTACAATCCGCTGCTCCCCTGAGGGTGTGAGGGTGATTTTAAATGACAACTACCCCCGGTCTGGGCGGATGTGTACGATATCAGAGGATGCGTTGTTGGCTACCCTCCCCCGAGCTTTATGGGCGACTTCGGACACAGATGTGGGACAAATGGTGATTCCTCCGGTCCACATTAGTGTCCAGGAGGGGGCGGTGTTACCACGCCTCCCGCAGTATCGTATTTCCCAGGAGGGCGAGGAGGCTCTCATACAGATTGTGCAAGACTTGATCGCAGTAGGGGTAGTGGAAGAAGTTCCCTATAATATCTGTAACAGTCCGATTCTCCCTATTTTGAAAAAGGACACGGATGCAAAGGTCTATCGGTTCATAATTGATTTGAGGGAGGTAAACAAGATCGTGATACCTCAGTACCCGGTGGTTTCCGATATCACGACGTTGCTTACCTTGGTCCCGCCTACGGCGACCATGTTTTCAGTGATTGATTTGAAGAATGCCTTCTTTTCCATTCCCATTCACCCTGATAGCCGATTTCTTTTTGGGTTCACATTAAACAATAGATCTTATCGTTTTTGTAGAATTCCCCAAGGCTATACAGAAAGCCCTAGTATTTACAGTCAGGCTTTGAAACGACAGTTGGATTCCTTTGTTTTACTCGAGGGGGTCGCCCTCATTCAATATGTCGATGACATCTTGTTGGCGGCTGACACCCTAGAGTTGTGTGAGAAGAGCACGGTATCCCTACTTTCCTTTTTAGCATCCCACAATCATAAAGTATCTAGGAAGAAATTGCAATTCTGTAGACCAAAGGTGACTTATTTAGGTCACCTTTTGTCTAAGGAGGGACGTGCACTCACACCAGATCGTATCCAAGTAATTTTGGACACACCGAGACCATCCACGCAGAAGGATGTGCGTGCATTTTTGGGCCTCGTTTCTTTTTGTAGACAGTGGATATTGGGGTTTTCACACATAGCTAAGCCATTGTTAGCCCTTTTGACAAAGGATACGCCTATCCCAATCCCTTGGTCAGATGAGTGTGATGCTGCTTTTCAGCAACTGCGACAGGCCCTTTGTTCAGCACCAGTGTTAGGGACCCCTGATTATGCAAAACCTTTTTCGTTGTATGTGCATGAGAAAGATGGATGTGCATTGTCAGTTTTAGTGCAGATGCACAGCGACAAGCAGCGCCCTTGTGCATACTTTTCGGCTGTGCTTGATCCTGTCGCCCGAGCATTACCAGGGTGTTTTCACTCGGTAGCGGCGACAGCTGTGTCAATACGCCAAAGTGAAGGAATTGTGTTGTCCCATAAATTGTTGGTGTTAGTTCCCCATGCTGTGGATGCCCTGCTTAATCAAACAAAGACGCAGCATTTGACCAGTGCCCGTTTAACGGGATATGAGCTGACGCTTTTGGCTCCTCATATTACGTTGAAAAGGTGCGTGACATTAAACCCGGCCACATTGTTGCCATACCCCGAGACCCAGCCTGAGGCGCAGAAAGCGCATGATTGTATTCTTGTGACTGAGGAACAAACAAAGGGTCGTATCGATCTCCAGGATACGCCCTTTTCAGATGTAGATGGAGAGTTGTGGGTAGACGGATCATGCCTGAAGCTACCAGATGGTACGACTTCAGCAGCGTATGCAATTACCACATTACACACGATAGTGGAGACAGCGCGTATACCGCAGAAATCGGCTCAAGCAGCGGAACTGATAGCATTAACACGAGCATGTGAGCTCAGTACAGGATTATGTGTGAATGTTTATACAGATAGCCGCTATGCCTTCGGAGTAGCGCATGACTTCGGCCTACTCTGGAAGGAGAGAGGGTTTTTAACGTCACATGGAGTACAGATAATGCATGGAGAGTTAGTTCATAATCTTTTAACTGCATTGACATACCCAAAGAAAATTGCTATCGTTAAGTGTAGCGCCCATAGGAAAGTGGTTGATAAAGTTGGAGAAGGGAATGCGTTAGCAGATCGAGTAGCACGGGAGACTGCGATGCAGCCCGGTACTACCGCCATGTATGAGGTAAAGTCACAGGTGGAGAGATGGCATGATGCGAAGGAGGAAGTGCGAGAAATACAAAGGACCGCTTCTGACAAAGAGCGGGAACAATGGGCTAGCGAAGGAGAACTGGATGATGAGGGTTGTTGGAGAAATAAGCAGATGGATAGATGGAAATTACCCACGGCCTTTGTACAACCTATGGTTCAGATGGCACATGGGCTAGCACATGTTGGAGCTTCCGCAATTGTGAAATTGCTTACCCAAGTCTGGGAGCATCCAGAGATTGCTAGCACGGCAAAGAGGGTGGTGCAGACCTGTATGATCTGTCTGAAGTATAATCCAGGGAAAGGCACTCGAACTCCAGCAGGAGGATTTGCGACACCCACTGCACCCTTTGAGGTTCTGCAGATGGATTACATCCAGCTTGAGCGCTGTAACAATTTGAAGTATGTTCTAGTAGTGGTTTGCGCTTTCAGCAAATGGGTTGAGGCGTACCCTACGAAAGACAATACTGCAATGACCACGGCGAAGCTACTGCTAAAAGAGTTTTTCCCTCGATACGGCGTCTGTAGACTTCTGTGGAGTGATAATGGCCCTCACTTTGTAGCGGATGTTATAAAGTATGTCTTGTAGGGCCTAGGCATCACTCAGAAGTTTCATGCCGTGTTTCACCCCCAGTCTGCCGGACTAGTCGAGAAGTATAATGGTACACTGAAGCTTAAGATCGCCAAAATCCAAGCTTCAACGTCTTTGACTTGGCCAGACGCCCTGCCACTGGCGTTATTGTCAATTAGGTCAGTGCCACACTCTCGAACCGGCCTTACGCCATACGAAATAGTATTCGGACGCCCAATGAACATTTGGGGTCCACCAAGGCCTAAGGCTGTGTATGATGTACCTTGTGTAATGATGAGCGATTATCTGGCACAGTTAACGGACAACTTGGTTTCTATTCATCAACAGGTCCGAGAGGCGCTCCCTGATCGGTCTACCGGCGAAGGACATGGTCTCCGGCCTGGAGATCATGTTATGGGGAAAGTCTTCGACAGAACGAACAGTTTGGAGCCGAGATGGGTAGGACCTGAGCAAGTTCTCCTTGCAACGAGGACGGCTGTGCGAGTCTCGAACCGAAAGAATTGGATCCATTCCTTGCACTGTCGAAAGGTACCGCCCGGATTGGTGGAGTCTGCCGTGCTGACCGATCAACGAGAAATCCTAGCAGCAGAGACAGGCCGTGCTGCAAAGCCGAATGACACTGAGGAGCTCTTTCCGGACCACACGACTTCTGGAGGAAGACGATATCATCTTCGACCAAGGAAGTAAGGTTTCCAGTACCGGGACATACTGTCAGAACGGCCCTTGGGTTAGTGAAACGGAGAGCCGATGAGGCAAGGGGGGGGGATCAGCCCTGCATTAGTGTAGCGACACCCGTCTTGGCCCGCTGGTGAAGAAATCAACCACTGCCCAAGGGGAAGAGTTCTGACAGACCTTTTAGTTTCAGGAAGATACCAGGGTATTGTTTCTTTTGACATGGAGAAGAAGAAAATCCTTTGTGCGTTGGGGTTCATGCTAACAGCAGCTGTTGTTGGGATAACCACATGGTTTGTGGAGGAGGTAACTCCTGCTCGGAAAACACTTGTGTTGACAACTCCGGTGCCTGAGGAGCACTACTTTTATACATTACCGTACCAAGAGTTGAAGCATCGACAATCTTACTTGAACAACACTTTCATCCAGATGCTGCATCATACCCACGTTGCTACGAACGCTACGAACTGTTGGATATGTGGGATGATGCCGGCCCATCAGAAGAAAGGAGGTACGCCATTCATACCACTTCCTTTCTCTCATAATGGCTCTTGTAGAGCATGGTACACTTTGCTTTTTGCCACTCGGAAACCGACAGTGGGACGATTGCTTTTCAGACTTAATAGAGAATGCCATCAAGACAAGAATGGGTATCCACAAGCGAATGGGACAATTTGGGAATGGGAAGAGTACCGACCGGACAATGAATCCATTCCCTATATCTTCACGAACACCAGAGACACTGTGGGGAAGGACAAATTCGTGATCCAAGTGGCACAAGCTCAAGCGGACCTGTGTGTCCAGAGTGTGGGTTTTATCCCTGTAGGTGTCAGTGATTGCATAACTGTACTGAATATTGACGGGTTGAACAACAGTACCTTCCTAGCGTCCCATAATACTTACTTTGTATGTGGAAATAAAGGTTATTACCGTTTGCCGGCTGGGTGGTCTGGGGTATGCTATGTATCATTCCTATTACCTCCTGTATTCCTAGCACCCGCGTCATATCTTAAGGATTTGAAATTGCTGAATAATGTGACTGTAAATAGGTATAAACGTACTCTATCAATTGATGATGTGGATCAAACTGATACCAGCTTGCAACAGTATATTGATTTTAACTTAGGACTGTTTTTCTTTGTTGGAGCCGCTTTGAATAGTAGAAAGATCCGAAGATTAACAAGAGTGGTAGAAGCTGTGACAAATCAGACTGCTGCTGCTCTTGGGAATCTTACGGAAGAGTTACAAATAACTAGGATTGTTGCATTACAGAATCGTATGGTATTAGATGTAATGCTAGCTGACCGGGGTGGAGCCTGTAAAATTATTGGAAGTAGCTGCTGTGTGTTCATCCCTGATCATACGCCATCCGTTTATAACGCCATTAATAAGCTGCATAAAATAGCAGCTGAAATCCACACAGAAAACGGCACTTGGTCCTTTTCTGGATGATTTTGGGCGTTGGTTACTGCCTGGGGATGGAAGGTCTTAACTGGTCTCTGTATTATTATAGCAATTCTGTTCTTTTTCTGTATGTGTGTTCAATGTGGACCATTGTGCTGTTCTGTATGCATTTCATTCTGCATTCCGGATAAGAAAACTATTGCCGATGTTGCTCACCAGAAGGGTCTAGCTAAAGAGGTTAAAGGAATGATGATAATTGACATATATGATGATTATTCTTGGAAACCGGATGTCTTCAGTAAATGCTGAAAGGGTCGTCTGTTGTAAATTGAAACAGAATGTGATTAAGCATTTACTGGAGACATTAATACTTTCCCTTTAGATCATGTTTTCTTCGCTATGTTGACCGAAGTCCGGACTCCATTTTGTATTTCATGCTGCCACGTGTTCGCCACGAGGCAAGTCCGACCTCTGTGTTAGTTGCTCTTGTAATCTGCCTAGTAACAGTTTATAAATAGCTCTCTCTTGTCCATCTGGTGCATGCCCAGACTTGACCACATCTGTTATAATTAGCCTTGCTTGACCATGTGTTTTCACGGGCTCAAGGAGTGTGTTGGCTACGCCCATGTATTGATTCAGTATCGAAAATGACCATAAATGGTAATGTTCTTCGGCCTCATGTTGTATCCACCCACTTATGAGCCCCTCTGTTGTGTATAAAAGGGGACTGTGTACGAATGTTCTGTGTGCTACTCCATGCAATACTGAAGAGTGTTGTGTGGATTGTAGGACCACCCTTAAGGGTTAATAAACGATGTTTTTGTACTTTGCAGTTTCCGTGCCAACTTCCTTATAGATTCCGTTACAGGAGAGCGAACCCTTGTGTCTTGCGGGCCTAGCTGGGGCCTGTATCCATCAGCTTGTCTGGCCTTGTCTGCCAACAGGACTGCTTTCATCCAGTAGGATCAGAGCAGGTAGCCACAGCTTTATTAATCAAGTGTTTATGTGTGGTCTGTTGAATTTAGACAACATTTAGGGCATGGATGGCATTGGATTGAGTTGGGAAGTGTGTTTTTTGGGGTGGGCTTTCATTTAACCCGATTGATCTCCCTGGCTCTCTTAAGATCCTTAGGGCTCTAAAGTCTGGCTCGCCTAAAGATCCATGCGCCGCCAGACTGTTGTCGGATGTGGCAGTTACCATCAATTTAGAAGTCAACTATTTGATTAAAAGATCGTTGTCTGAGGCGCTAGTTCCGCCGGGGTGGAAGCAGGCGCTGATTCTCCCTCTTCTGAAGAAGACATCTCTTGACCCGTGCCTTCCTGAGAATTATCGCCCTATCTCACTCTTGCCTAGTATGACGAAAGTTTGTGAGAGGGTGGTCATGACTAAACTGACTAAGTTCATAGAGAGTGCGGGCTTGCTGCACCCGGCCCGGTCCGGATTCCGTGCCGCTCATAGCACTGAGCTTGACCTGCTTGAAGTGACAGAGACAATCCGTGATTGTTTGGATACCGGTGGGAAAGCGGCTTTGGTGATGTTAGATCTCTCAGCCGCTTTCGACACCGTGCCCCACTCTCTGCTCTTGGATCGTCTATAGGCATTGGCGGTTTTGCCCTGCAGTGGCTCCGGTATTTTTTGGAGGGTAGGTCTCAACAGGTTTGGATTCCTCCTTCTGCCTCCGTTCAAATGCAAATGACTACGGGTGTTCCGCAGGGTTCATCCCTTAGCCCCCTGTTATTTAACATCTATATGACCCCGCTGGTTTATCTGGCGGAGACTTTGGGGGCAAGAGTGATGGCCTATGCGGATGACACTCAGCTCTTGTTTTGTTGGAATAAGGATGATGACTCGGTCACGGAGGCGCAACAGTGTCTGTCGTCGGTCTTCCATTGGCTGGCTGATGTCCAGCTAAAATGCAACAAAGGTAAATCGGAAGTTCTCTTCTATGGCTCTCCTTCTTTTGAGTTTAGAGACAGGTTTTGGCCTCTTGATTTCCCTCATCCCTCCATTGGTAAAGAGGCAGTAAAAAATCTTGCCTTCTGGTTCGAGGAGAATTTGAATTTTGCAACTCAAGTGAAGAGGCTGGCTGGTGTTTGCTTTGGTATTCTTAAAAGCGTGCAGCGGTTTCTTCCTCTTCTTCCGGACAAGGATAAAGAAACTGTGGTTCGGGCCCTAATTCTATCTCGTCTGGACTACGCAAATGCTCTTTTGGTAGGTAGCCCAGGATATTTGGTTAAGAAACTGCAGGTGGTCCAAAATGCAGCAGCCAGACTCCTCCTGGGTGTGGGTCCTAGGCTTAGCGTTCGTTCCCATCTGCGCTCTCTGCACTGGCTTCCAGTGGAATCTCGTGTGAAATTTAAGATGCTTTCCATTGTGCATAGGGCCCTTTATGGTCTGGGTCCTTGTTATCTGCGTAAGAGGTTTGTCTTCTACACACCAGGGAGGACGCTGCTTTCGTCTGCTCAGCTTTTGCTGCAGACCCCTAGGTTTAAGCGCCAAAGAATGGGCGGGAACTCCTTCGGCCGTAAAGTAGGCCTAGCCTGGAACTCCCTGCCTGTAGCGCTTTGCGCTACCCATGACCCTTTTCTGTTTAAAAGTAAATTAAAAACCTTGCTTTTTTAGCTTGTCGGGTTTTTACCTATTCTTCTGCCTCTTGTCTTGAGTTTAGCGCCGGGACACTTTCGAGTAGTTGAGCGCTTTATAAATCGAAGATAACATAACATAACATATCTATAGATAACATAGCACCCCAGCACCCTAATCTATCTCTGCTCTGTGGCTTCTGCTTGCCACTTAGCTACTGCCTGACTAGTTTCCTTTTCTTCCAAGAAGAAATAAGTGTGGCTGCCTTTGATAACTTTCAGACGTGCAGGTTCTTGTAAAAAGGACTGAGCTCCAAGGGCTTTGATGGGGTCTATGAATTGCCGTAGTCTCCAGCATCTGTCCATTGTAGCCTTGCTTAAATCCGATCTTACAAAAAAGGTAACTGATTCAACTGAGACTGGGGTATTAGGTCGTGCTTTTGTTGCCACTGCCTGTCTCAGTAGAAAGTTTCCTAAGCAAATCAGAAATGGACGAGGGTATTGCCCACCCTTATTCCTTTGGGTTAATGGTAATCTGTGGACCCTTTGAAGTTGAAAATCCCAGTCCCAGTCCGAGAGATCAGGAAAGGCCCTTTGAAATAGTTGAACCATATAACCCCTCGGGTCCGCCCCCTCCGCCCCTTCTGGAATACCAAAAAGCCTAAGATTTTGTCGACGCTGGCGATTTTCCATGTCCTCCAGCTTAATCTGTATGCCTGAAATCTGGTCCTCATGTTTTTTTGCAAGAACATCTGTAGATACTGATAGTTCTTCAGTAACCATAACTCTCAGTTGCAGCTCTGAGATATCTTGAGTAAGTCCACCAAGTTTAGCCGCCATCTCTTGCAACGATTGTTGCATTCTACAATTATCTTCACGGACCTGCGTATAATGTTGTTGCGCCTCTTGTCTTTGCTCATTTAAAGACTGTAATATCAGGCAGAGTGGCGGTGTCAGAACTTCTTGACAAATAGTTGCTTCTTCCCCCAGTTGAGCCTTCGCCTGGGTGGCATGGATATTTTCTGGAACATGTACCCCTCCATGATCTAAGAATATGGGTTGCAGCCCATCCGAGACCCCCTGCTTAGAGCTAGCTTCTATAACTACAGGTGGAGAATGGGGCTTTGTTTCGTTGCCCTCAGTTGGGCTAGTGCCCGAGAGTCGCAGTGCCATATTCCTCGCGCCACCCTTCACTTGCACCAATTTCCGAAGAGGACTACTGTCAGCGATGACTTTCCCTAGTGAGGGTACCGAGTGAGTGGAATGCATGACGGGTGCTTTTTTTGACCTATGTTTAGCTTTCCCTTTTCCTTTCTTACTCATAAGTAATTTGCACACCGCCTGTGCCGAAGGTTCCATTAGCTCTTCAACATCATCGAATGAGCCCGACTCGTTGCCTTCACCTTCACCTTCCTGTGAGATGCCATCTGTAGCGATGCAAATCTTCGCTCCTGATACCATCATATTAGCCAATGCCTCAGAGCAATGTTCTCCTCGGGTTAACAGGCTTAGATTGCTAGATGTATCGAGCGAGTTACCAGAGTCAACAACATCGGTCGAATTAGACGGGCTCCCCTCAGACCTCTCAGGCATATGCATAGGCTGAGCCCGCACCGAAGATTTTACTACAAAGCCTCCAGGCCCATCACCACCATCTACATTGAGCATATTACCGCCACTTCCGACATCAGGTATTGCTGAAACAATATCCCTAGAGACAATACCAACAGCATCGGTAATGGCACTATTGCAATCAGGAATGACCGTCAAAAGAGCTCCTGCAACATTGTTGCCAGAAAAATATTTCCCTGTGCTGCATGGAAGAAACTCCGGCATTTTCCCCGTTTGAATCAGGTGCGAGAGCGGCTTACCGGTTGCAGCGCCTGGCTTCTCCTTCATACTCGCACCACCAGGTATGCCAGTCTCCCCTCCAGCAGCAATCCTGCCAGTGCGGGTGTTCCTCGGGGTTGTTTTGGGTGGCGCCATTCTCCCCCAGAACTCCGGCGTTGAAACACCTAGCGGAGCTACTACAGAAAGCAGCCTCGACCAGCCGAGCACCGGCCGGTCGAGCAAAATCCACCGGAAGAGTCGAGATGTCGCAATCAGCCGCCCAAGCGATCTTCGCTCGATCTTCAATGAAGAAAGCTGCCACATTCGTTCAGTTACCCAGTAAGACACCCCAAGGCTATTGCTCGAGGCTGCTCCGAATATTCAGGATGTTCAAATAAAGTTCCGTTTTCTTTCTGTTCTTAGCTCTTTAGACGCTAAAGGCGTTGAAACATTTAGACGCTTATCTCGGTCTCCGCCACTCCACGTCTCTCAGGCTGCAGTCATGGCTGCAAGGAGGTCATCAGACAGCCGCTCTCCGCGGCGGCTTCAATCCGCCATCTTGGTTCTTCTCAGCCTTATCAGTTCTCAATTCTTGAAATAAAGTGTAGAGTGCAGAACATAAAGTTTTTTCCTGACTTTCAATAATTTCACCACAAACATCTTCAAGATAAAATAAAACATTTAGAATGACATTACCATAGCAGTTGACACCAGAAGCATTTTCTAACTGGTATCCAACAACATCATCACTTGTTTGTATTTCCTGCTTCTTTACATCTTTTCTTTTCTGTTGATTTTCTTTCTACTTTTCAACCATAGCTAACTCTTCAACATATTTGCGTTTTAAACACACAACACGTTTCTCATAAATAGGATATTCACCTAAATGGGAAGCATAAAGCCTTCTCAAACCATTATATTCTCTTACACAATTAACATCAGCACTAACCTTGTTCTCATCAAAATCAATTAAATACAAACGAGACAACGTTCTAACTCGAGATAATGCAACATATACCTTTCCCTCTTTAAACACAGTTTTTCCAAAATTTACCAAAGCATTATCTGCACTTAAACCTAGTGATTTGTGAATAGTTATTGCATATGCTAAACAGAAGGGAAACTGTTTTCTACAAACATGCAAGTCTTTTACAAGCACAAAACGTGCAGCAGAATGTGCAATCTGTCTTACCTCTGCAATCTGATCAAATTTAACTTAAAAAAATTCAGTTCCATTTCTATTTTGATATTTCACAAAATCAACAACTTTCCCCATTGCTCCATTCACTAAACCTTCTTCTATATTCAGATTACGCTTCAAAATTACCCGTCGGTTTAAACATACATCTAAATTTATTTCTAAGACAGCAGTTTTTGATACAGACTTTTCCAAATAATCCAATTTAGTCTGTAGTTTTTCTGAAAGAACAATTGTTATTCCTTGATGCTCTATTTTATCAATAGCTTCAATGTGAACTATTTATTGATTTTCCAATTTCATAAGCTCTCTATTAAATGTATAACACTCTTCCACTGTAGGCATTAGGCAAACTATAGACTTTTTTTCTTTCATTTTCTTGTACATTACTTCTGCTGGTGTGTTTTCATTTGTAAACAAGTTCTTTAGTAGACGACTTTGAAAAGCTTGTTTACTGTGTTTGCTTAGAACACCAATTCTTACATCTTTTAGAATATTTCTATAATCTTCATCTCTTGCTTGTCGCATATTCTGAGTGAATTCTTTATATTCAAAATGTATCCACAGTCACATTTCCAATACTTCCCAAAGATTTCTTAGTGTCTTCATGTAGAAGAGTTTTAAACACTGGTTCTCCTTTTACAGGAGTTAGTTGTAGCAGATCTCCAAATACAATTGAATGTTTTCCCCCAAAGAGAACGTCGTAATCTGTTTTTAATAACTGTTCCATTCTTAAGTGCACAAAAGCAAGCATTAAGTTTGAGACCATGCTCACCTCATCAATAATTAAAAGTTTCATTTTCTTCAGCACTCTTGACACTTCATAAGAAGCTTCTCCAGACAACTCCTGATATTCTAATTTATTATCATGCTCCACTGGTAACATCAATAATCTATGCAAAGTAACTCCTTTAACATTGTGTGCAACTAATCCAGTTTGAGCTGTTACCACACAGCTTGACCACTGATGTACATCAGAAGAGGTTTAAAAGATGAACACAGACATTCTTCTTTTTCATGCAACAAACCATGTTCTATCCGTTCTCTCACTAGCACATATATTTCTTTCTGTTCAACATTTACTTGTTCTTCTAACTTTTCCAATGTTATATTCTCCTCGTGTGCTTGTTGCATTGCAATTTCAACTTCATGCATAGCAATCGCTGCTTCATTTTCCAGCATTGGTTGTCCAAGAGGATCTTGACTACATGGACCACTACTTTGACTATCTTGAGAACTTTCATGAGCTATTTCAGCTATAATAGTATTTTCCTGTTCAACTTCATCATTCAACATTTTTAAATATGTAGGGAAAATTGGACATCGAATGCTATCTTTACAAGCATTAAAAGAATCTTCATAGCAGTCAAACTCTCCAAGTAATTCACTTTCTCTACGCCATGGTTTAAACTGCTGCAGAAGTGCTCAATAGTAAAATGTTCCCCTATCTGGAGTTTCATAACTAAGTTTCTTGTGATTTATAAGATTACCCTTTGCATGTTTCACTAAACAACCATGACATCCAACTACTGCAAACTTTCCTTCTTTTAAATTCTCTTTAACATTTCTTTTGAAGCTGTAATGTTGAAGTACTTCATACAGACATAGCTGTTCCAGATGTTGACTCCTTTTCGGATAGTATGTGTCCAACATATTAGTTTTAAGAATGTCTGTACTATCTGGATCATTTGCTGCTAATTGTTCAATTTCTTCCAATGATTTCAACACTCTATTTCGTTTGCAGGCAAGACCTAAACTTACCCAAATGATACCTCGTGACTTTGAATATACACTTGAAGAACACAAGCGGTCTGAACATTCATACGATCCAATTTCTCAGTGGGAAAGCATTTTCAAACTAAAGCTGTACAATTTTTTGCTAAGACAATTCTCTTGTGCAATTTCTTCCCACATTTGTTTCATCTCTGTTTTTTTAGATTTTGTTATGTACGATGTAACATAACGTGCAACAGCAATTGAGTTATCCGCAACATACTGAATATCCATGTTTGCATTCCACATTTTTAAAATGACTGGATTGTAGTCATTGATATACTTTGACACTTCTGTTCTTTTTAAGTTGTAGGTATTCTTTGGAGATTTCCGAGTTATTGTGTGCCTCACAAAAGAAAAAAAAGAATTCACTTTCCCTTTACAAATGACTGGACGGGGAAAACCAAACCGATATTTGGTGTAAAATTTTCCTTTAGACTTGTATTTTCTTCTGCAGTACTTTCCACAATGGTGACTTTGGAAACGTAAAACTTGCTGTCTCAAGCTTCTATCTCCCCCTTCTCTTGGAATCTCACATGTCACATACTGTTCGATGAAAGACAATACTGTTTCATCAGAATCATTTCTAAATGTAGGTGCATCCTAGATCCATACTAGCATATGTATATGAGGTGCACCTCTTGCTTGATACTCCTTTCTCCAAAAGAAATCGGTAACTTCTCCAAGAGGTGGATTCTTTTTATTACAGATAAAAGACTTCATACCTTGAAACTTATGATTAAAATATTTGCACACATTTACAGGATCCAATAAACACAGTTCACCAGGAGTCTTTATTTCAACATTTTTTATATTAGAATTCGCTTCTCTTAAAAACTCAAGCAAATCTTCCTATACATACTCTGAACAGCTAAGTGTAACAAACCATGTTGGTGTACCTAAGTTCCGTAACATACACTTGAGTTCTCCATGACGACGATACCAATACTCATTTATTCCACGTTGACATGCCATCAAATTGATTAACTGTGCTTCTAAATTTTCATCTGTTTCTTGAACTTTCTCCACAAATTCTTACGCAGAAAGAAGTGATTCATGTACTCCAGTTATAAGTATATGATTCACTGCATACGAGAGAGAAGACGAATCACTTTCAAACAAAAGGTGAAACATGTATGGAATGCACTGTCGAAATCTAGGATCTTCAGAATATAATCTTGTTGACCGATATTCTGAAGCTGGAATCCATACAGGTCAGTCATCATATCGTCCACCTTCTCCAGTAGGATACAACTGTGGAAAACAACGAGCCTCCAAGCTTTTCTCCCATACAGTCATTGGAGTTCCCTGTGCTTTTTTCATTTGAAATAACTCAATGCTACTTCCCTTCACTTCTTTTGAATGTAATGGACATATTCTATAATGTTCATAAATCTCTTCAGTCCTTGATTTGTCCACTTTTTCTATTTGACCACTTGAAATTTCAAAATCATCTTCTAAACGTATTACCTGTTCATCCACATTTACATTTTTATAATAAATATTGTTCTCTATAAGATATAAGGTAGCTTTTTCAACTTTATTAACATCCACAAATCCTTTGGATTTTAAGAAAAACATTGAAACTATTGCAATGTTCAACACTCCGTCCATCATTTCCTTTGGTTTCTGCTTTGTTCGCCATAAGTTGGCAGGGTATGCTCAGACGTGAGTCCCTTGCTCACTTTGCCACTGGATTAAAGCAAGCCTGGCTGAAGACGGCTGAAATGCCAGAAACCGGTCCTAGGAAGCTTGTTTCCGGTCCAGGGAAGACATGGCTTGGCAGTTCGGGCTGGACTGTTCCCATGAGGCACAGGGTCAGACTGATTTGCATATGGCCATGTCTGAACTGGGGTGGCAGAGTGGGCTAAAGAACGGTGATGGATTAAACCCAGATTAGTTGACTGGGGGTGAGTGCTTGCAATGTTCAACACTCCGTCCATCATTTCCTTTGGTTTCCACACTACAAATGCACCACCCTCTTCCCCATCCTTCCTTAACTTCACAAAATTAAAGAAAGAGCCACACCAAACCTAGTAAACACACTATACCAATAAAGGAACTGAATTTCAACAACCGTCTACCGGAATGCTCATGAGCAAAGCGTAATAAAACATACAAATTTGCGGGTAAAACATATAGGCATGCCATAGGGCACTTTATAAGTGCTCCCAGTGGTACTACATCACCTTCAGTAGCTCGACATCTGCACTTTACTAAATTCTGTGTTTTAATCAGAAACATACCCACCTCCCCCACACCCACCCCTGCCCTTCCTTAACCGTAGAAAATCAAACAGAAACCCCCACCATTCCTATTAGCGCCACTGTACCCATACACAGGCTTAATTTTAACAGGTGTGTGCTGGAACACTTATCAACAAAACGTATTCAAACATGCAAATTCGCAGGAAAAACATAAACAATACCATAGCACGGTTAATAAATAGGCTCACTCAAACTACATTACCTTTACTAACTTCACATGCCCACGTTACAAATGTGCATTTTATAATCAGCAACATACGCACATCCCCCACCCATACTTAACCTTATGAAATCAAACAACGAGCCCCTGCACTCCTGTTACCGCCACTATAGCCATAGATAGACTTAATGTCAACAGGTGTCTGCCGGAACGCTCATCAGCAAAAGCTATTAAAACTTACAATTTTGCAACTCAAACACACCATACCATAAGACGGTTTATAAATAGTCATAGTACCACTACACCACCTCAACACCCGCCCTTGCTTAACTTTACGCAATAAAAGAAAGAGCCCAAGCAAATGTAGAAGCACCACTATAGCCATACACAGCCTTAACTTCAACAGATGTCTCCTGAAAAGCTCATCAGCAAACCGTATTAAAACATGCAAATTTGCGGGTAAAACATATACCATGCAATAGGGCGTTTTATAAGTGCTCCCAGTCGTACTGCATCACCTTTAGTAGCTCCACATCTCCACGTTACTATATTCTGAATTTCAAACAGCAACATAACTACCTCCCCCACACCCACCCCTGTCCTTGGTTAACAGTACGAAATCAAACAGAAACCCCCCATTCCTAGAAGCGCCACTATACCCATAAACAGCCTTAATTTTAACATGTGTCTACCAGAACACTTATCAGCAAAAACTATTCAAACATGCAAATTGGCAGGTAAAACATAAAACATCCAATAGCACTGTTTATAAATGGGCCCAGTGAAACTACATTACCTTTAGTAACTACACATGCCCACGTTACAAATATCCGTCTTATAATCAGCAACATACGCACCTCCCCCACACCCACCCATTCCTTGCTTAACCTTACGAAATCAAACAACGAGCCCCAGCACTCCCGTTACCACCACTATAGCCATGCATAGACTTAATGTCAACAGGTGTCTGCTGGAACGCTCATCAGCAAAACCTATTAAAAGAAACCTGCAATTTTTCAACTCAAACATAAACCATACCATAAGACGGTTTATTAATAGTTACAGTACCACTACACCACCTCAACACCCGCCCTTGCTTAACTTTACCCAATAAAGAAAAGAGCCCCAGCAAATGTAGAAGCGCCACTATAGCCAAACAGAGGTTTAATTTCAACAGATGTCTCCCGAAACGCTCATCAGCAAAACGTATTAAAACATGCAAATTTGTGGCTAAAACATATTCCATGCCATAGGGCGCTTTATAAGTGCTCCCAGTGGTACTAGATCACCTTTAGTAGCTCGACATCTGCACGTTACTATATTCTGTGTTTCAATCAGCAACATAACCACCTCCCCCACACCCACCCCCGCTTAACCGTACGAAATCAAACAGAAACCCCCACCATTCCCAGTAGCCCCACTATACCCATTTACAACGTTAATTTTAACAGGTGTCTGACGGAACACTTATTAGCAAAAAGTATTCAAACATGCAAATTGGTGGGTAAAACATAAACCATCCGATAGCATGGTTTATAAATGGGTCCAGTCTAACTACACCACCTTTACTAGCAATACATCTATATGCTACGAAAGTCGTTTAAACACTCAGTAGAGTGTATAGCAGGGCACGGGGAAAGTAAAAAAATTCCCAAACTTTTGATATACAGTCCCTTTACTGTATCTATATTAAAGATATTAAATGGAATGAATAGATTGACCAGTGTCTCAAAAGGGATAGTGAAGCTCACCATCAGTAAAACAAGAACACCTACATATATCCGCCACTGCGACACAGCCTGACAAATAGTATCACTTATAATCACATGTAGTTGTCTAATGTCAACAAAGTCATACAGAAAATATTACGTACATTTACATTTTTTTTATCTCTCACACTTTTATAAAACATCTCCCCAACTACTTCTATTCCATAAGAACAGACAATAATTAATACGTTTAGTACCATATATTTTAGTATATCTACCTTTTTATTATTCACTAGTCAGAAACTACAAAAACTATTCACTATACCCAAATGCAACCAGAAACCAAATTCATATTTATCTCAACTTAGGATCACATGATTCAAACTATGCGTACATATAAAAGGAATGTATCACTTTTCCTATCTCCATCTCCTTTCCATGTAATCTCCAAACACTGTACACTGCCCCACTGTACAACAACCTACCCTGACTTACATTCAAACCTACCTCTCAGTGTCATTATTAAGACCACAGCCTGCCCACATAACATTTCTGCATTTCGTTGTATCGCTTTTAACTTAATAACACATACGTCTCCTACCACCACCCCCCACCCCACAATTTCCACAAAAAGTTTCATTTGTAAACGTGCAACATTTTCTTTATCTCCCCAAATACATTACAAACTCAAATTAACGCTGTACCTCATTTTCAAAACAATACAGTCCTATAAAGATGACCAACTACACTTCTTCTCTGTGAAAAATTCCTAAACATATATAAAATACTTATATAACAGCTCAAATTCTTTGCATATTTCATAACCAATATCAAACACCACACTTTACTAACACTATATTACTTTGAAATAAAAATACTTTCAAAATTAAAAACATCACCTCAAATACTTAATCAATACTATAAAACACAAAACACACCTTGTTCATTTCTAACTCACCTTTGTAGTTGTTATCCAGATTTCAAATGACACACGCATACAATTCTCTCTTTCTCACATAGTACATGTAACGCTCCGACTTCATCAAGAATGAAACCAGGAATGGCACAATCTCTCTGTCGCTCCACACATAAATGCATGTAAAGAAAAAAATCAGAATACTTCATTCCTTCAACGAAATTCCAAAATGTACCTCCATTGGTTAATTTTGAATTTTCCTT
Organism: Triturus cristatus; assembly: GCF_964204655.1. Classification (NCBI taxonomy): domain Eukaryota; kingdom Metazoa; phylum Chordata; class Amphibia; order Caudata; family Salamandridae; genus Triturus; species Triturus cristatus. The sequence goes on along the minus strand of NC_140584.1, from coordinate 713,903,383 downwards.
CCAAAAAGCTACTCATTATTCCACGCCACATACAGGTCACAAGTTCAAAGTATTTTATCACCACACTTTCTGGAACCTTCTACGACACTTGCAGGTTAAAAGTTCATCATATTGTTTTTAACCTAACGATATACTTTTGCAACATTTTATCGAACATTTAACGGCACGTGCACGTTAAAAGTTCACAATAGGGGTCAGTAGTTCATCTGCTTTATTCCCAACTCCAGCAGCACCTCACCTTCCGCCCCAGCGCCATCAGACCCGTAGGAGTCAGTGCTTTCCACTTTTCAAATACCAAATTCATTTCATACACACGAATTTACCTTCACACTCCCTATATGACACCCCCAAGCACTATACACAAGTTACAATGTTCAAAACAAAAGTTCCTCCAAGTAGCTATAACTACATGCTGACACTACTTGCACAGATGTGGTACAGCGGCCAGAGCACATGACTTCACAGCATATGACACACAGTTTGGGCTCATGCTTTCATCCCGAGTCCGGCAGCAGCTCAGCTCAGCAGCATGAGACTCTACACACTACCTCACATATTTTCCGTACCCCAGAACTTTCAGACCAGTACGGGTCAGTAGTTTGTCCTAGTAGTTATAAACACATGCAGACACTACTTTCACAGCTGTACTGCAGCGGCCATGGCACATGACTTCACAGCATAAGACACACAATTTAGACTCACGCTCTATTCCCCGAGTCTCGCACCACCTCAACTTAGCAGCATTACACTCTAGGCAATACCTCAATTAATTTTCATAGCCTAGCACTTTCACACTGGTAGGTACGATTAGTTCACTTCGCACCCTCTCTATAGCACACCCTAAACACCCCACAGAGGTTACAGTACTCCTACCCTCCTATTTCCCACTTTTTTGCCCTTTTTTCCCCTTACTCGCGTCAACAGAATAACAAAATTGCGGCCAACACTTCCTCCTTTGATGAGACTATAGACAAAACCTCACATATTTTCCGTAACCAGGACTTTCACACCACTACGGGTCAATGGTTCATCCTAGTAGGGATAAACACATGCTGACACTACTTCCACAACTGTACTGCAGCGTCCAGGGCACATGACTTCACAGCATAAGACACACAGTGTGGGCTCACGCTTTAATCCTCGAGTCGAGCACAAGCTCACCTTAGAAACATCACACACTAGCCAACACCTCACTTAATTTTTGGAGCCTAGAACTTTCACACCGGTAGGTATCATTAGTTCACTTTGCACCCCCTCTATAGCACACCCTGAACACCCCACTAAAGTTACAGTGCTCCTACCCTCCTCTTTCCCACATTTTGTGCCCTTTTTCCCCCTTACTCGCTTCAACGGAATCACAAAATAGCGGCCAACACTTCCTAGTTGCAAACGCTCGAACCGCTCGTAGCGAATAAGCAGCAAGCTCGTGCTCGTAACGCCTCAGCCAATCAGATGGCAGAATTCCCAAATATCGATATCTGTAAATTTCGATATTTTTTAAAAACTACTGAACGGATTTACACCAAACAAACAAAAGCATGCTTTCTAGACCAAGACCCTTCTCCCTGACAAATTTGGGGTAATTCCGTTTACCCATTCGACCTGTGGCCTTGTCTAAAGTTTCCTATGGAAATTAACATTGAAAAAACATGTTTTGGGACCCCACTTTTTTCTCGGCTCCCCCTTGACGAATCACCCCCAACCTTTAAATATAGGAGCTGATCTCAACAGAGAATTAACTTTGAAAAATTCACGAAGATTCATCAATCAGCGCCAAAGTTATTGCGAATAGAATGTTGCCATTTTCCTATAGTAACTAGGTCCTAACTATAACTACCTACTGGCGACCGCTAGTAGGTAATATATATATATTCAAGCATAATGAGGATTCAGTGGCAGGGGCAGCAAGATGTAAGAAAAAAACATAAATGGGTTAAGATACACATAAATAATATATATTCAAGTGCATGAATCTAGAAAAGAGGAGGGTCCAACTAGTGGGTAAATGCTTCAGGACAAATGCATTACCAGAAATAGTCCACTGGTAATCCCATGTACTCTCGAGGAATGCAATTGAGGAAATGGCTGGATATGATGCTGTCAGTAGGAATGTACAATCCTCCATTTTGTTCAACCAAATGTGTAGACTGTCTGTGCGAAAAAATATCCATTTCAATTCCTCCTTGTCAATATGGATGAAATGTTTCCGCATCTGTCCATTTGCTTCACCACATCAATAATTTGCCAATATCAATCAATCAATCAACAAAATTTGTATAGCGCGCTACTCACCCGTAAGGGTCTCAAGGCGCTGAGGGGGGGGGGGACGCTACTGCTCGAACAGCCAGGTCTTGAGTTGTTTCCTGAAGGAGAGATGGTCCAGGGTCAGCCGTAGGTGGGTGGGGAGGGAGTTCCATGTCTTGTCCACCAGGTAGGAGGAGGATCTTCCTCCGACGGTGAATTTGCGGATTCGTGGGACGGAGGCGAGGGCGAGGCTGGCAGAGCGGAGTTGGCGGGTGGGTGTGTAGAATGTAAGTCGGCTGTTGAGGTACTTCGGGCCCGTGTTGTGGAGAGCCTTGTGAGCGTGGGTGAGGAGTCTGAACGTGATCCTCTTGCTGACGGGGAGCCAGTGCAGGTCTTTCAGGTGGGCAGAGATGTGGCTGTGGCGGGGGATGTCCAGGATGAGTCGTGCTGAGGCGTTCTGAATGCGCTGGAGTCTTTTCTGTAATTTGGCTGTGGTTCCAGCGTAGAGGGTGTTCCCGTAGTCCAGACGGCTGGTGACGAGGGCCTGGGTAACGGTCTTCCTGGTATTGGTGGGGATCCATCGGAAGATCTTTCGGAGCATGCGCAGGGTGTTCAAGCAGGATGAGGAGACGGCGTTGACTTGCTTGGTCATCGTGAGGGAGGAGTCCAGGATGAAGCCTAGGTTGCGAGCGTGGTCAGTTGGCTTGGGAGCGGTTCCCAGGGCGGGGGGCCACCAGGAGTCGTCCCAGGCGGTGGGAGATGGTCCGAGGATGAGGACTTCCGTCTTGTCTGAGTTCAGTTTAAGCCGGCTGATCTTCATCCATTCCGCGACGTCTTTCATTCCTTCCTGGAGGTTGGCTTTGGTGGAGGCGGGGACGTTGGTGAGGGAGAGGATCAGCTGGGTGTCATCGGCATAGGAGATGATGTTGAGGTTGTGTTGGCGTGCGATGGCTGCGAGAGGGCTCATGTAGACGTTGAAGAGGGTGGGGCTGAGTGAGGATCCTTGTGGAACTCCGCAGATGACTTCGGTGGCTGAGGAGCGGAACGGGGGGAGGCGGACTCTCTGCATTCTTCCGTCGAGGAACGAGATGATCCACTCCAGGGCCGCTCCTTGGATTCCGGTGTTGCTGAGGCGCTGTATCAGGGTGCGGTGGCATACGGTATCGAAGGCTGCTGAGAGGTCCAGGAGGATGAGGGCGGCAGTTTCCCCATTGTCGAGCAGGGACCTGATGTCGTCGGTGGCTGCGATGAGGGCGGTCTCGGTGCTGTGGTTTGCTCGGAAGCCGGACTGTGAGGGGTCGAGGGATCCGTTGGTCTCAAGGAAGGTGGAGAGTTGTCTGTTGACGGTCTTCTCGATGACTTTGGCTGGAAAGGGGAGGAGCGAGATGGGGCGGAAGTTCTTGAGGTCCCTGGGGTCCGCGGTGGGTTTCTTCAGGAGGGCGCTCAGCTCGGCAGGTTTCCAGCTCTCCGGGAAGGTGGCGGATGCGAAGGAGCTGTTGATTATGTTCCGGAGTTGGGGTACGATGATGGAGTCGGCTTTTTGAAGATGTGGTGTGGGCAAGGGTCGGTACGGGAGCCATAGTGGATGGTGTTCATCAAGCGGGTGGTGTCTTCAGTGTTGATCGGGGTCCAGGTGCAGATGGTGGTGGTGGGGGGCATTGGTTCGGTGGTTGGGTCCATGGTCTGTGCGCCGAAGCTGTTGTGTATATCGGCGATCTTGCGGTGGAAGAATGAGGCGAGTGAGTCGCAGAGGTCTTGTGAGGGTGTGATGTCGTTGTTGCAGGCGCTGGGGATGGAAAGCTCTTTGACGATGCTGAAGAGTTCCTTGCTGTTGTGGGTGTTGTTGTCCAGACGTTCTTTGAATGTTGCCTTCTTGGTGGTGCGGATCAGCTGGTGGTGTTTTCGGGTGGCGTTCTTGAGGGCGGTCATGTGTTCTGTTGTCTGGTCGTGGCGCCATTCTCATTATGACTAAGCTCCACAAAATGTTCAACCAATGTAGCAGTTATAACCTTACATCTGAGGCAACTGCTATGCTGGCATGTTCTTACCCAGATGTTTTGTGTTGTCTGTCCTATGTATAATAGGTAACATGGGAAGGTAATGGCGTAGATCACATTGGCAGTGCTGCAATTAAAAAAAATACTGCAAAGAGACCCTTCTCTAAATGAATTCTTTGGTTTCAACTGTAAATTCATAGACACTGCAATTACTGCATTTGAGCATGCAGTCACCCTAAGTAGGGATTAAACTATCTCTGACAAGGTGATATTAAATCTTTTGGTTCTTGCAAAATGCAAAGATAGGTCACTCAAATGTAAGGTGTGAGAAAGTCATCCTTTTGGCACTGAACACCTTAAGTTTTTGCTAGATACTAGAAGTAACTGTCTATGGTTGTTCCCTGGGCTCTGCTTATCAGACCCAGTGCCACACCTCCTCTTTAATGGTATGTGGTGGTTAGACATAATTACAATTGGCAATGATAGACCTCAGTAAGTCCCTTGTAGAAAATATGGGTGGGTGGCAAAGTTCGCTCCGCCAGTGGGTTACGCTGAGTTTTGCAACTCAGCAGTATACTTGGGCGCGGAGTTCAGCAAAAACTCCATCAACCGCCGGCAGAGCTTAGTTGGCCAGAACGCACTCCCTCAATTAAAAGTGCACCAGAAAAAACAACCAGAAATGAACTGCAATATTTTTTCTACGGAAAACATCTCTGAAAAAATCCAGACTTTTTTGTATTATTCACCTGAATGCCCCGTGCAGCAAGTGAGATTGTGTGCATATGAGCATGCATTTGCAGGTCAGCACCAGTGTGTATGCTTCTGTGCCACATGGAATATGTGCAAATTGCTTTCCTTAATCCCACCTCTTGTAAAACATGCTGTGCATTAGTGGCATTAACTGCTTTAATCGCTGCAGAAATGTAACACTCAATTGATTATACATCCTGTGATGATTGCAACTCCACATTCGTATATAGGTCATCCGCCCTATCTCGTTGCATGAGCATCAAGTTCTTAGCAGTGCAACAAAGGGCACGTGGTCATGTGCAAGGACAGCGGCATCTGATAGTACGCATTCATTTCTCTCAGTGATCTCTTTGTGAGATTGGTGTGCTGCAGACATCCAGCCATGGGGGCCCAGTGCACACCACCGACCCAGCAACAATCCCTGTTATCAATGTATAGCTTCCACATAATATTATGGTCGTGAAATAGGTTGAGATTTGTATAGGGTAACCTTGCTTTTAAGGTCATCCATGAACAGAATGGCAAAATTAAGTGCAAAAAGGGGAACAACCTTTACAACGCAACTTTTACAACGCACTACCTTTACAACGCATTTTTTACAACGCACAATCCATTACAACGCATGACATTACAACGCAGGACACTACAACGCATTTCTAAATACTACCTTTACAACGCATTCCATTACAACGCATACTACCATTACAACGCATACCATTACAACGCATAATATAGTAATATACTATCCAACACTTACCCTACTGTTGCACCCCCTGGAGTTAGAATAGTAATTTTTACCCCTATACTATCCAACACTTACCCTACTGATGCACCCCCTGGAGTTAGAATAGTAATTTTTACCCCTATACTATCCAACACTTTCCCTACTGTTGCACCCCCTGGAGTTAGAATAGTAATTTTTACCCCTATACTATCCAACACTTACCCTACTGTTGCACCCCCTGGAGTTAGAATAGTAATTTTTACCCCTATACTATCCAACACTTACCCTACTGTTGCACCCCCTGGAGTTAGAATAGTAATTTTTACCCCTATACTATCCAACACTTACCCTACTGTTGCACCCCCTGGAGTTAGAATAGTAATTTTTACCCCTATACTATCCAACACTTACCCTACTGTTGCACCCCCTGGAGTTAGAATAGTAATTTTTACCCCTATACTATCAAACACTTTCCCTACTGTTGCACCCCCTGGAGTTAGAATAGTAATTTTTACCCCTATACTATCCAACACTTACCCTACTGTTGCACCCCCTGGAGTTAGAATAGTAAGTTTTTAGCCCTATACTATCTAATACTTACCTTAAATGCAATTTAATATTATGCGTTGTAATGGTATGCGTTGTAAAGGTAGTATGCGTTGTAATGGATATGCGTTGTAAAGGTAGTTTTTAAAAATGCGTTGTAGTGTACTGCGTTGTAATGTCATGCGTTGTAATGGATTGTGCGTTGTAAAAAATGTGTTGTAAAGGTATGCGTTGTAATAGTATGCGTTGTAACGTCATACATCCGTGCAAAAACAACAGCCCCCATGGAAGTTTCTTTTACTTGTTGATAAAAGTCAATGTTAAAGTAGAAAAAGTTGTGTGTCGAAGTCAGTTTGAATAGTTCAATGATAAAAGATGTAGCGACTTGGTGTAGAGCGTGTTATTTTCTCAAGGATTTTACTAAGGACTTCAATGCTATCCATCTGGGGAATATTGGTAGGTAATGATTCAATCATCGTACCGAACAAGCAATTACTATGGCCAAAAGTAAAATGTCCAGTCTGGTTTATAAGCTCCATGCTGTCAGTAACATATCATGCAGTGTTGGTTACGATATCTTTGATAAAGCAAAATCAAAGTACTTGCTAATGGGATCAAATATAGATCAACTGACAGAAAGTAAGGGTCTGTTTTCATACATCTTCGGTAAGGTATAAATAAACACATTTATTCTGACTTAAAAAGCCTTCTGTTTTACCGCTACTAGTAATATCAGAAATCATTCCCTGGAGTTCTTTGTCGGAGTCAGTGTTCAGTTTCAAGGTTTGTTCATTGTTTGCGAGTTATTTTTTGATTTCCATTTGGTATTGGTCTCTTTACACAGTTATTCCTCCTCCCCTATGTGCTGGTTTAATAATCAGAGAGCTATTTTTTTAGGCTAAATAGTCACTGCTTTTCTGATTCTGAAATGTTATAAGGAGTAAATATCATTTTGATGTTCTGAATAAGTAATCTCTGGAACTCAGAAATGAACTGCATGTAAAGGTTGAGTGAAATTAGTTAAGTTTTAGTATTTGCATAGGTAATGGCATTGCGATGGCCCCACGCTGCAAGCTTGCTCCACATTGTCAGACTTAGGTTTGATCACGGCCACTACCCTCCAGTTTTGAGGGCAGCCTTCACTAATTTTACTCAAAGTTTACATCCCATTCCTTTCAGATTGATGCACACTGGATGTGGATGCTTCTCCCTTCCCCCACTCCGCTTCTTTGTTGTATTGCAGCCGCATTTTCTGCACCGGGCTCCCCAACCCTGTTTGCGCTCCATATGTTACTTCCCAGGTAAACAGCTCCTTTTTCTTGTGGCTAAGACTGCCATATTTACTATGAGCATCCCAGTAGCGTTTTAATTTTGGTTGCCTTGACTGTAGATATAAAGTCTCCTGGTGCCAGAATCCTGCCTGGCATTTTAGTCTCCTTCACTGGGCATTGTTCCGTTGCTCACTATTGATGCTCTTCCCCATAGTGATTAGATGATATTTTTGTACTAGCATGTTATTGTTCCATTTCATTCACTCCTTGGTCACGGTCATCAGCTCAATCCATCACAGTCCTGAAGACCCCCTCTCAGCGATATGTTTTTGGGCTTCAAATGGTTGTAAGGCCCGAGGCGCTTAACTTATGCACTCCCCTCACCCCTTCCTAAGTGCGAGCATTAACTGGACTGTTGGAGCTGTTCATAAATACATCATTATGGCATCTAATATTCCTTTTCCTTTCTTCCTTTTTACTGCATTTTATCCCAGTTCTTCCTTTTCTACTATTAAGTAATATTGTCAGGAATCATTCTCTAATGTCATGATGATGATCCTGGCAATAATTAGGGGTGGGCGAAACATTTTACTCTGCTGGTGGAGTTTGCGGAGTTTTCCCATTCCACGTATAGTTCCACAAAACTCCGCTAAGTGACACACAGTGGGGTTTTTTCTCTGAGCAGCTCGCTAACGTTAAGCTGGTGAGCGCTTGCAAGAAAATGTCGCACCCTAGACCTCCTCACGGCAAAATGTCTACATGCGGGAATGGCAGAAAGCAGCAGTGCCCACTGGTATGACTCGTAGTACCATTTGTGCTGTTTTTACAGTATGGGACAAACTCACAGTGCTAAAAATCAGAGCAAGCAGCACGACTTAACATACTCCGCCACTGACAGAACTCCACAGAGTGCAGCTGAGTTTTTATGGCAGATTGCCATGCTATAGAAATCCACAAACTTCGCCCAGGCCTAGTATTATTATAGGATCGAAACATCATCGACTTCTGCACGCTCACCCTGTACTGTGTATATAATCCTTAATATAGGGCAGAATTGCTGCTATATATTTATGTGTGACTAAAAGTATGTTTCTGATTTGCATCATAAATTATTGCCTGAGTCAATATATAAAACTTTTGTCTTCCGTGTTTTCTGTTTCTCAATCAACTCGGATTTGTATAACTTGGCTCGTCACTTGCGAGTGTATCCAGGTGCTATGTTCTTGCTAGGATCAGTTGAAAAGCCAGGTCTTGAGACCCTCTCTGAATTCCAGGAGAGAGAATGATATTCAGAGGTGATGGGGAAGGTCGGTCCTTGACTTTGTGGAGAGGTAGGAGAAGGAGTGTCCTTCAATGTAGCTTTGGCAGATGCCCGGAGTGTGAGCAAGAGCAAGGGAGTTGGAGCGCATGTGAGTGGAGGGCTGGTGGAAGTTCAGGCAGTGGCTAATGCATCCTAATGCATCCTAGTCCTTGGTTGTGGTGGTTCTTGTAGGGGTGTGTCAGTATCTTGACTTGGCATCTTTTGTGAATGAGAAGCCAGTGTAGGTTTCTGAGATGGGCGGAGAAGTAGGTCCATTTGCGGAGGTGGCGGACGAGTATGTCAGATGAGTTCTATATCGTCTGAGGTCTCTTCAGGAGGTGGGTGGTGATTCCTGCATAGAGCATGTTAACGTAGTCCAGCCGGCTGGTGACTAGGGCTTGAGTGGTTGTTTTCTTGGTGCTGACTGATCTTCCAGAGGCAAAAACAACAATTGATGGACAGAATGCAGAACAATGTCATACATTCACCCCAGTACAGAGATCTGGGCCTAAATCCATCGTTTTTTTGCTCACCATGCCATTCCAGTTTGAACCCTGCCATATGCAAATCAGTCTTGACCCTGTGCCCCATGGGAACAGTCCAGCCCGAACTGCCAAGCCAGGTCCTCCCTGGACTGGAAACAAGCATCCTAGGACCGGTTTCGGGCTTTCAGCCCTCGTCAGCCAGGATAGCTTGATTCCAGTGGCATGGAGAGCAAGGGACTCACGTCTGAGCATACCCTTCCCACTCGGGGTGACAAATGCAAAAACAACAATTGATGGACAGAATGCAGAACAATGTCATACATTCACCCCAGTACAGAGATCTGGGCCTAAATCCATCGTTTTTTTGCTCACCATGCCATTCCAGTTTGAACCCTGCCATATGCAAATCAGTCTTGACCCTGTGCCCCATGGGAACAGTCCAGCCCGAACTGCCAAGCCAGGTCCTCCCTGGACTGGAAACAAGCATCCTAGGACCGGTTTCGGGCTTTCAGCCCTCGTCAGCCAGGATAGCTTGATTCCAGTGGCATGGAGAGCAAGGGACTCACGTCTGAGCATACCCTTCCCACTCGGGGTGACAAATGCAAAAACAACAATTGATGGACAGAATGCAGAACAATGTCATACATTCACCCCAGTACAGAGATCTGGGCCTAAATCCATCGTTTTTTTGCTCACCATGCCATTCCAGTTTGAACCCTGCCATATGCAAATCAGTCTTGACCCTGTGCCCCATGGGAACAGTCCAGCCCGAACTGCCAAGCCAGGTCCTTCCTGGACTGGAAACAAGCATCCTAGGACCGGTTTCGGGCTTTCAGCCCTCGTCAGCCAGGATAGCTTGATTCCAGTGGCATGGAGAGCAAGGGACTCACGTCTGAGCATACCCTTCCCACTCGGGGTGACAAATGCAAAAACAACAATTGATGGACAGAATGCAGAACAATGTCATACATTCACCCCAGTACAGAGATCTGGGCCTAAATCCATCGTTTTTTTGCTCACCATGCCATTCCAGTTTGAACCCTGCCATATGCAAATCAGTCTTGACCCTGTGCCCCATGGGAACAGTCCAGCCCGAACTGCCCAGCCAGGTCCTCCCTGGACTGGAAACAAGCATCCTAGGACCGGTTTCGGGCTTTCAGCCCTCGTCAGCCAGGATAGCTTGATTCCAGTGGCATGGAGAGCAAGGGACTCACGTCTGAGCATACCCTTCCCACTCGGGGTGACAAATGCAAAAACAACAATTGATGGACAGAATGCAGAACAATGTCATACATTCACCCCAGTACAGAGATCTGGGCCTAAATCCATCGTTTTTGGATGGATTTAACCCAGATCTCTTGACTGGGGGAGAATGTCTGCATTGTCAGCATTCCGTCCATCATTTGTTTGTTGTAACGCTTTTCGCCCTAAGTGGGATGGGTATTCCCAGACGTGGGACCCGTGCTCACTACGCCACTGGAGTCAAGCTATCCTGGCTGATGACGGCTGATAGCCAGAAACCGGTCCTAGGATGCTTGATTCCGGTCCAGGGAAGTCATGGTTTGGCAGTTCGGGCTGGACTGTTCCCATGAGGCACAGGGTCAAGACTGATTTGCATATGGCCATGTCTAAACTGGGGTGGCGTAGTGGGCAAAAGAACGATGGATTTAACCCAGATCTCTTGACTGGGGGAGAATGTCTGCTTTGTCAGCATTCCGTCCATCATTTGTTTGTTGTAACGACTGATCTTCCAGAGCATGCGTAGGGTGTAGAAGCAGGCAAAAGAGACTGCATGAATCTGGCATTTCATTGTGAGTTTTCTGTCCAGGATGATATTAAGAATGTTGGTGTGGTCTGTCGATGTGGGTCTAAGTTCAGAGGCAAAGGAGATACTAGCCAGGTGGGGTAGTGTACACTGTGCACAGTTCCAACGGGTAAAAGAACCCTTGTGGTACAATTATTCTTGTGACACAAATAAACAAGTTTAACCAGTCAGGTCTGTAACAATTGTATTTGTCGCAAATCTTTGTTTAACATAACAAAAACACATATAATGTGTTTGAATCAACAAACATGTAAAGATTTTCGCGCCATTGTACATTATTGGCTAACACATAAATGAATACATCAACATTATTGCATGTAAATACTATGCAGAAATATGTTTAGATGAGCCCAATGCATTTCGGGACTGACACGTCCCTTCGTCAGGGGAAATCTGTAAATAAAATATATATCCATTACTTAAATGTTTGAATTTAGGGTTACAAGTCAACACCCTATTGGAGACCCGTTCATAGCAACTTGCTAACTAAGTACAATTTAGTTAGTAATCAACTAGAGGTATATATTTTGAATAGATATTTGCGTGTGTGGTTATAACGTTAACCATAGTTGGTATTAGTTGTATGCATACTAGGTGATAAAGGAGGCGAGGAAAGTCACTTTGTTGAAATGAAATACAGATAAACCGTGAATTAATGTGACACCAAAAAGTGTTTGTCACAAAGGAACCCAGTATTATAGGAAAGAGAATACGTAAAAGTGAGTAAAACCCCAAAGGGTTTATATAAGAAAGAATGCTCACCTCAAAGAAAAATAGAAAATGGTCCATACATGTAAGCTGAAAAAATTGGAAAAAACGGTGGTGTTTAAAGGATATTGGTGACTGAAGACGTGAGAGAAACAAGCTAAGTGGGTAAGGGAACTTACAACGTTAGCCGAGTAAGACGTTAAGATCGAGGACAGGTAAAAAGGATCAAGTAATCTGCACGTAATTGTACCACAAGGGTTCTTTTACCCGTTGGAACTGTGCACAGTGTAAACTACCCTACCTGGCTAGTATCTCCTTTGTTTCAATTTATTTGCTTGAACTGACAGCAAGCATGACACTGTAGCACCCAAGTCATATTCATTTCATCATACTCTGAATATACGAGAATCAGGTGTGCGCTTCCCCCCTGTCACGTTAAACCTCATCTCTAAGTTCAGAGGGCCACCAGGTGTCCTTCCACAGACAGGCGTTGTTACCAAAGATCAGCACTTCTGTTTTGTTCGTGTTGAGCTTCAGGCAGTTGGTCTTAATCCAGTCGGTGATGCTCGTCATGCAGTTGTGAAAGCAGGATCTAGTGGTGTAGGGGTTTTTGAGAGCAAGAGGATGAGCTGGGTGTGGTCTGTGTAGTATACGATTTTGAGGCCATGGGTTCTGATGATTTTAGCCAGGGGTGTCATGTATGTGTTCACAGGGTGGGGCTGGGGGAGGGACCTTGAGGGACCCTGCAGATGCACTTGGGTTTGAAGTGAAGGGTGGTAGGTGGGTTCTCTGGGTTCAATCTGTGAGGACGTCTCCCTGGATCCTGATGTGGCGGAGTCTCTTGATAAAGGTGTGTTGGGATACAGAATAAAACGCTGTTGAGAGGCAAAGAATCATTGTACAGAAGTCAACCAATCAAAACACAATGAATCAAAACACAATAATAAATAATGATGCATATACTGTCAAATAGAACCAAAGACAACAGTAATTATGACAAGAATACAAATTAGGCTTTTATTAAGCATACAAAAATCAAGAAAAGGTTAGCATTCATTCATACACTTGCGTGTCCCTCATGCACACTTTCAGTCATTCTTTTTCGATTATACAAAAACATTCTGTTTATTAACAATTTTTCATAAATCACAAATAAACTATGTGTATGAAAAACAATTTCATTTAAAAAACAATGTGCTCTACGTGCGTTTCGGCACACCAAAGTGCCTTCGTCAGGAAGAAATGGCCACGGAAAAGGGGCAATGTGGGATCTGTAAATATAAAAGTTGTCATAAGAATGCGAAAGGGGTTCAAATAACACAGCAATAATTGATGAAGATGCAAAAGCAAAGAATAGTGTGCATTGAACTAATGATCGGAACCACCAAAAAGGTAATGAAGACACATAGAAGGATTATGTTTATGAGAAAGGAAATAGTAGGTAGTGTGCAATATAGAAGAATAATGAAATGAATTAAGAAACAGCATGAAATCGAGGTTAATGCAATGGATTCACCCATATAGAAAGTAATTTGTTAGTGTCTTATATCTAAGTTGTACGATTTCGAAAATATACCTTTAGCCTTTTGGAGACCTGAATCGTGCATCAGCGATATATCAGGTATCAGAACAGATTTAAGCTGTGAAGAATACACATATAATAAAGTTATGTATGAATCCTACTTTACTAAGGTGTATCCCATAAAGTAATGTAATATAACTGGTGGATACCTTAGGAATTGAGAAATCAGATGTATTATGATGAGCATCGAATGCGCAGAAGTTGCGGGATGTCGCAATTCTTGGGCACAGTGGCGCTGTGTCGCCGAAATATATTTGGATCAAAAATGGATATATTTGGTCCGGCTCTCTATGATTTATGTGGTTAAGTATATGTAACGAGAACGTCACTACTTGTGAGTCGCCAAAATTAAAAAAGAAGAAAACTAAAGATGAGAGCGCATAACGTAAAACGTGATGTGTGACTAAACTTATGCAGAATCTTGAACAGAAACTAGATTGGAAACAAAATAATTTCAAATTGCAGTAACATTACTGAAACTCAAGCAGAATCTTGAGCAGAGACTTGATTGAAAACAAAATGTTTTTAAATTGCAGTGACACTACTAAAACAAGTGAATTGAATGAAAAAAGTCTAATGGAATAAGTAATTATGCCCATTAAACAAAAAATTGCAGCGTGATTGTTAGCTGACAGTCTCGGTTTTACGGAGTCCAAGGCAAAATGAAGGAAAAATAAAAATGAAATAGGCGAGTCTGATTACGCTGCCTAAATGTAAGGATAAAAGGTTAACACAAAACTAAATGCTAGTAATTAACTAAGGAATGGGGCAATGGGGGTAATTTAAAGAGCAAAGACACTTACTGATGAAGTAAGAGCCTCCGGAGCAAAACTTCCGGCTTCCGCGCGTCCACCCCAAGACTGAGTGTGGCGTGCGCGAAATGCGATCATATGATCAACGTGTAGTCTATCACGTGGTACGGATAGTCCAATGATGAACAAATTGAAAGTACAAACTTTATCGGTGCTTTTACAGGTAAGTGTAGTATCCGGCTGGATACAGTCTAGTGTTCCACTGTGCCTGTAACCCACACTGAACACCCACCCACCACAGGCGTCACCAGTCAGGTGACCCTGACAATAAAAGGGGCCGAGCGCACGTGCTCGTGGCCAGTTTACAGTACCAGTCAACCTGTGTCCTGCGTCCCTCATTTGTATGCATGAGGGCCTGAGGGCCCAATCACCACATTGGCGACGAGGGGGCTGTGCCCTGGCGTGCAGCAGCCCAGCAAAAAAATTAAAGGAGGGGTGAGAGCTGCCTGCATGTCAACCCCAGCAGGCACGGACAGCGCCTGATCGACGCCGGGCGTGTGAAGAGCCCCGGGCGTGAGCAGTGACCGGTACCCACCCCGCATCGAAGACCAGCGGGCGTGCATGCCGCCCCAGAGAGACGGCGAGGAAGTCGGGTGCCCACCCCGACCCTGTCGCGCCTGCCACTGTGCCCGGTGGAGAGTGCGAGCCGTGCGGATCCCACCCGCATCGGCCGCGTCGCAGTGACCCCAATCCACGAGGTGACCGGGAGCCCACCCCGCACCTCAGGCGCCTGCCGCGACTAGTCCCGGTGAGGGGGGAAGTGCCCGGAACAGCGTGCACCGAACGGAGCCCACCCACATCGGCCGCGATCTGCCTGGGGTAGGAGGAAGAAAGCACGGCCAGCGGAGCCCACCCGCAAGAGGCGTGTGCCATGCGGTGCCCACCCGCGGAAAGAGAAGAGGCCCACCGGCCGAAGGTGAGGAGCCACGCGAAAAGAGAAGCGGACGGGAGCCTACCCCGCCGCGACAGCGTGGAACCAGAAGCGACACCAGCAGCCCCCCCCCGCGCGGTCCGTGAGGCAAAGGACCAGCTGCGGGGGACGGTATCGATGTGAAAGCAAAGCGGAGCCCACCCGCGTTGAAGCGAAGCCCGGCCAGGCCGAAGGTGAGCCTGCTGCCCAGAGGATTCCCGAAGGGGGCAGCACGAACACACCCCCACCCCGCGCGAAAGGAAGCAGCTGCCAGGTCAGAGCGCTGCAGGCGCGATAATGATTGCAGCGGAGATGGCGCCAAGTCCGGGTGCACCCCCGGCACCTGTGTCCCGGCAGAAGTGAGCGTGAGTCAACCGCTCATGAAGAGGGAGTGCTGCGCGACGAAAGGGAACCAGCGGGTGCCTACCCCGCACAGAGATGACCATGCCGGCACCCCCTCCCCCTCCCTGCCACGCGAAGACTGCAGGACGATGCCGCGGGCAGGGAGGGCGATCCTAACTGCACAGAACGGCCGCCGCCGGCCATGGAGGGTCATGCCCCACCTTGCAGGACCCCAGCCGCGCCCCACAAGAGAGGCAAGCGGCCAGCGCCGCCAAAAGTGACCTGCAACTGAGTGCGCGTCGGCACTGACTGCCACCATGCCCCAGAAGTCCCAAATGTGCTGGCAAGCACAGCGAGGCGAGCGAGGTAGTCTCCCCCAACTCGTATACACACCACACAATGCCTGGACCTGTGCAGCACTGTCAATGCCTGGGCCCTCCTGCCTCTGAGTAAAAATATAAGCAAAAGAGACTTACCTGCTGTCCTGGACTCCACTGCTCTGCTGCAGCTCTGGCCCCATCTGGACTCCACTGGTCTGCCTGGCTCCAGCTCTCCTACCCAGCCGGTGAAGCCTGAAAAGGGAGAGAACATGGAAGAAAGCTCTGGCAGCCAAGAAGGGTGCTGCTGCATGGAGGAAAGCATCACTGCCATCTAGTGGCCACTGGTGGTACTGCAGCAACAAAGGAACAAACAAGCATGCAGCAAGCCAAGGGAATCCAGCAGCTACAGGAGACCGACGGATCGCAGCGCAAAGGAGAAGAGACAGCAAGGCATGTACCGCAAGGTCTGAATGATGCGCGATGGTGAGCGCGCGACGGAGGCGCACAGGCATGCGCAGGAATGTGACAGAGGTGCAAGGGAGTAGAGACAATGTGCCACAGGGATGCAGCGCCATCCCACAGCGACAAGGAGGAAGAAGGAAGAACGTGTCAAGCCACATCCACGCCAGCAAGGACTGCGCTGTCGCCGCATCAAGTGGAGCGGAACCCTCGAGCGAACTAAAGGACTCGGCGCAGATGTACCCCGGACGCGGAAGGTACACAGCAGCGCCTAGGAAGAGGAACTCACTGACGAAGATGCGCGCAGCAAGTATCCGACACTGGCGGGCTAAGGATGGAGAAGTACACCCAGTGGAGCCAAGAAGCCACCACGTCAAGAAATCACATAGCGCAAGGAGTAACGCGACTCTGGAGATGTACCGCGACGGTACGAAGAGAAGCATGCACCAGCACTCGACAATTCAGCAAACACAGGTAGTCGCACGACGTGACGCACCTCGTGAAGCCGGCCACCCAGATGGTCGCGCGAAGGTTGCCGGCCACCCAGATGGTCGCGCGAAGGTTGCCGACCACCCAGATGGTCGCGCGAAGGTTGCCGACCACCCAGATGGTCGCGCGAAGGTTGCCGACCACCCAGATGGTCGCGAGAAGGTTGCCGACCACCACGATGGTCGCAAGGAGGACGAAGCCAACCATCAAGATGGTCGTAAGGAGGATGTAGACCTACAAGAGGTCGGAGAGTGCACTGACCTGCCAAGAGGTCAGAGCCGGAGAGAAGAGGAAGTCAGAAGGGACGTCAGTGAAGAGGACCCCATGAGAGGTTCACACAGAGGACCAGGAGGAGTAGGAAAAGAGGTCCGGTAACATCACTCGACATCAGAAGCAACTACGAGACAGAAGGTCGCGATGATCGGTCCAGTCACAGAGTGAAAGGAAGACAGTGTCCTAGTGGCGGGACAAGACCAGAGGGAAACGCGTAGAGTGCACGCTACGTGAAGAAGCCTGGTAAGGACGAGCACTAAGGCAGGAAGACTGGATCACGTCGCAATGGAAGGAGAAGGAGAACACCCGAAGAGGAAAGGAGAAGAGCACAGAGGTGTGCGTGATAGATCAACACACACACCAGAAGGAGTACCCGAAGGGGGGAGTGAGAAAGTGCATGGACAGCCGACTCAGTACCTGGGAATACCATCAGCACCACTGGGAGTATATGTCGATGCGCAAACCCGAAGGTCACCCGGGGACAACAGAGGCGAGCAGGCCGGTCCGTTGGTAACAGCCACCTCTGGGAAGTCACGGAAACAGGACCGTGGACATCCAAGGGGCAGAGGCCTCAGGGACACCGGTGGCAGCGGGTCCCCAAGACAAGAGACGGACTGTTGAAGCTGGCTCTGAAGCACCTGGGAGGACAAAGGCAGAGTGCGAAGGACCAAGTGCCAACAGCACCCTTTCAGGCGGAACTTCGGACACGGAAAGAGGACCCGTTGCGACTCCCCCAACGCGAGTGGAGCCCCAAAGGCGGCGGTCCACCGGTCCAGTGGAAACCTGGCAACAAAGGGCCTCCGGGTCGTCCAGTGAGAGGGGACACTCACGAGAGAGGGGTATCCGTGAGAGGGTTACCCTGCAACGGTGAGTCCTGGAAGAAGACAACTACTCAACGTCTAGTCGGAGGAAACACCTCTACCAGGGCGCCCAGCGGAAAATAGAACAAACAGTGGTCCACCATCATTCCACCCCCACTTCCACCGACGGCGGTACAAGAAAGAGACTGTGAGGCGCACTTCCACGATGCAAGTCCAAAAGAACACATCCGTAGAGCACTCAGACATCGTGCCAAGGAGACAGAGTGGTCCTGGCTGTTAGAACACCCTCGCCGGCAGTTGACCATCAGCCAAGAGACTACGTGGAAGTTCTGATCACCAATTTATGTTTTGTTTGGAACTTGTGTTTTCTCCCACAGGTTCGGACTTCATTTTTGGTTGAACTTTCATTAAAGTTTGGGAGGGATGTAGTATCCGGCTGGATAAGGTCTAGTGTTCCACTGTGCCTGTAACCCACACTGAACACCCACCCACCACAGGCGTCACCAGTCAGGTGACCCTGACAATAAAAGGGGCCGAGCGCACGTGCTCGTGACCAGTTTACAGTACCAGTCAACCTGTGTCCTGCGTCCCTCATTTGTATGCATGAGGGCCTGAGGGCCCAATCACCACAGTAAGCACAGACATATGTAAATGCAGACTGCAGAAACTGATCCAAATATATTGAAATAGAATGGAATGCAAGCTTTCTACTACACATGACACTCATTTGCTTACAACGTTGTGAACGGGAATTATTTTATTAAAGAAAACAAATGAATTGTAAACCACTTACTGATATTGAAAAATGCGAAAATTAGATAATGCAAAAAGATGCAAAAAATATGATACATCTTATGGGAACAGAATAAACTATAAATATATAGAAAACAATATATAAAGATTGTACGAATAGTAGGGATGGAAAAAACACAAAAAGCAGGCTATCCATTAAGATATAACAACCAGTGCCCTGCCCAGATACGGACACATGGAAAGGATCTTATACCTGATTTTGATGTAAATAAATAATTGACTCGCAGTAGAAAAGGTCAGTGTAGAACATGGTGTTATATGTCCTATAGCTAATGTTTGTCTTTAGTTATTTGTTTTCAATTTATCTCCTAAAAAATCACTCAAAAAATAAAAGTGACCATTAAATAATTGAAGGAACAAATATATTAAACAGATGAAAAAATAGGTTAGTGGCTTATGTTGTTTCTATTCAATATAATCCTCCGCTAAAGAAAGGCGGACAATAAAGTTTTTTCCCAGTACTGGTAATTCTTTTGTTACTTATATATATATTCGCTACAGTCGGGGCACATGCTGCCCCCATACTTACTCCTTTAATCTGTCTGTGGAGAGTACCGTTAAAGTCAAAGCTGTTTTCTTCTAGTACAATTTTTAGAATCTCTATAATGAATGTGGAACAGCAATCAATTTGATGGAATTCTATAAATCACTTCACAGCCATGAGTGCACCTTCTTGAGGTATATTGCTGTAAAGAGATTATATATCTAGAGTGACCAACATGTCATTGGAGCTGTTAAATGGTAAAACCTCTACTGCCTGTATCATGGCTGTTGTGTCTTTTATATAAGATGTCATTTTTGGCACATGTAGGCATAAGATACGGTCTATATATTTAGAGAGAGGCCAAGTATGATCAGGACCAGGGCCTCCCCAGTTGAGGAGAGTTCTGATGGCAGCAATCAGGGTGGTCTCCATGCTGTGGTTTGGTGCGGAAGCTGGTTTGGGAGTTGTCAAACAGATTGTTACAGGTGTTTGGTGAGTTGGTGGCTTATTGCCTTCTCAAGGACTTTGGCGGGGAAGGGGAGCAGTGAGATGAGGTTGTAGTCCTTTAGTTCACTGCGGTCTGCAGTCGGTTTCTTGAGGAGGAGTCTGACCTCTGCATGTTTACATAGATCAAAGCGCCGGCATTGAACTTAAATCATTGAACAAGCATATGCGATCTTTGATGCCTGCATGCTGCTTGACGATTTGAAAAAAATATATTACGGAACGAAAACGACATTGAATTTGTTTTAAATTGTGTACTGTTTATTAAGTTGGGGGAACACTGGGTATTTTTTCCTGGAGAGCGGTGAGAGCGCTCAGGGGGAGTTGGGGGCACGAATTTGAAGGGTTAGCGGTCTAGCTGTTGACGCTAGCTCACGTCACCTCGGCCATGTTAAATTGACTCGTGATGCGGCAGCGCAGCGGACGCGCGCAGCGGGCGCACCACGGGCGCTAATGGCGCGCCTAAGGCAAGCCCGTCTGCGCCCGTCTGTTCCCGTCCGCGTCCGGCAGGGTCCAGGGGCAGGAAACCCTCCAGAAGCTGACAAACAAAGGATTATTTTCAAGGCAGCACAGTTGCATGCCATGAGAAAAGAGGTATCCAACAAATGTGCTCATGTCTTATTGCATGATGTTAGCTATCAATGCCCTCAGTGTAAATATCATTTGCAAATTATTCCTTCCATTCTACGGGATACACATAGGGATAAAATGATTGATATGCTGCTACTTAATTGCCACTCCTTGCCCAAACATTCGGCTGTGATTCATCTACTCCTCGAAGAGAGGAGCCCGGATGCTTTATTTTTGACTAAACTTGGCTAAATGATGATTCGGATTTTGATATTGCCCAAGCTCTTCCCCCAAATTATGCTAATCAGAGGCTTGATCGCCGCTTAGGACGAGGTGGAGGCTTGGCCATAATACATAAATCTGTCCTGGTTTGTAGAGTTATAGCCCACCCTCTCCCCGACTGTGAAAGTCTTTCTTTTATGATCGATTTAGCGCCCACTTTTACTTTCTCAGGGCTTCTTGTTTACCGGCCGCCTGGCCTGTTTGGAGGCTTAAAGCAAAGCTTACCAGAAATAGCGGCAAACCTGGCCGCTTCTACTTCTAATTTCACAATTTTGGGTGATTTTAATGCACATTTTGACGATCACTCCTCATCCTGCACCCAAGAATTAGTTGAAGAATTAGCAATGTTTCAACTTTTATTGAAAGGAAATAGTCCAACTCATATTAAAGGTCATATGCTTGACCCTATATTTACTAACATAGATCAGATGTGGGTAGAGGACGTGGTCCCTATTCCGTGGTCGGACCATTTCATACTTCCCTTTAGTTTTAGGTTAGCTATGGTAAACACACGAACTGTGCGAACGACAACAATTATACGGCAATGGACAAAACTCCCATTAGATAATTTTATTATTAAGCTGAATGACACAATTCCTCTGTCCCATTCTAATGCCACTCTGCCAAATGAAAATTTCAACAAGTGAATAGAACGGGCACTTAATGCTGTTCTTCCGAAAGTTAAAATGTCAGAAAAAGTGGGAGTTATACAAAACCTATGGTATTCTCAAAAACTGCGTCAGCTTAAGCAAATTTGCAAAAAACAAGAGAGACTCTGGAGGAAGGACTTCTTGGCAACAAGTAAACTCAAATATCGCGAAGCTATTAAAATATATAAAAAGGAAATTAAAACTGCCCAAACACTCTACTTTCAGGGAAAGATTCTTTCGGCTAATTCCCCTCGGGAGTTATTTAAAATTGCAAATAATCTGCTCACGCCACCGTCTGTTGTTAATAATACTGACAATGTGCAACAGAGATGCGACCAAATTGCGGACTATTTCACAGACAAAATTCAGAGAATTCATGACCCCTTTCCATCGGCTGATAGGATACAAGTTGAGGGAGGCGGTAGTAGAGCTGATCTCTTCCCCCCTGTTCCGCTACTGGAGGAATTTTCCCCTTTGGACCTCCAGACCTTGCAAAAACTGCTGAAGGAGCTCAAATCAGGTTCTCCCTTGGATGCTGCTCCTCCTAGGATTCTTCAAAAAGAAGTTGAGGTAGTTTCCCTGGTCCTATTGGACTGTATAAATTCCTCGCTTTCGACTGGGATGGTGCCTGCCCAATGGAAACTTGCGAGAGTCAAGGCCCTCCTAAAAAAGCCCAATCTTGACCGAGGGAACTATCGCCCTATTTCCCTGTTGCCAGGGGTTAGTAAATTAGCGGAGAAATATACTAATGGGATTTTGTCTGCTTTCTTAGAAAATAAAAATCGGCTGCATGTTACCCAGATGGGTTTTAGGCCTCAACAGGGAACAGAAACGGCCATACTGGCAGCGACAGAGGAGATTAGGAAAACTTCTGACAGTGGAGGCTGCGCGGCGCTTATCCTTCTGGACCTCAGCGCAGCCTTCAACACTGTCAACCATCTTCTTATGGGTCACAGATTAAGGGTTGCGGGAGTGACAGGGTTGGCTCTTAGGTGGCTTCAGTCATTTCTTCAAGACAGAGTTTTCTCTGTATTTGAAGGAGACTACTCATCAAAGGCTATTCCGGTGACTTGTGGGGTGCCTCAGGGATCTTCCCTTAGCCCCACTATGTTTAACGTCTATATGAGTTCGCTGGCTGAGGCCATCCTCCCTTTTGCGATACAGGTGGTCTCTTATGCCGACGATACTCAACTGATCGTTTCTCTGAATCAGCTAAATCACCCAGACCCCAATCTTGCAGCCTGTTTCAGGTTGTTTTTGATTGGATAAGCAGCTCTTTCCCGAAGTTGAATGGCTCTAAAACTGAGCTAATGCTGTTCGGGAAAGCGGCTCCGGCTGACATTTCTCATCTTTGGCCTAGATGCCTGGGCTCCCCCCCAGTCCCAAAGGACTGCGTCAAGAGTTTGGGGGTTTGGATGGATAATAACTTGGACTTTATGGTACAATTGCGTAAAGTAGCAGCGAATTGCTACGGACTGCTTAGGAGATTTAGAAAGGTACTGCCATTGCTGCCTTTTCCGGCAAAACGGCTGCTTGTAGAAGCTATTGTATTGTCCCGGCTGGATTATGCTAATGCGATTTACCTTGGAGCCCCTTTGGCGGCAATAAAAAAACTCCAAATTGTACAGAATTGTGCAGCCGTTGAACATCCCAAAATGGTCCTCGGCTAAGCCGGCACTTGATTCTCTTCACTGGCTTCCTGTCCAGCAAAGAGTACAATTCAAGGCACTCTGTATTATCCACAAATCCTTGGCAGGAAAGGGTGCCCCCCTGATCCGCGCCTGGAATCAGCGATATGCCCCTAATCGTAGTCTTAGGTCAGGGCGTAAAGGCCTAATGGTTATACCGAAGATCAAACGTGCTCGTACTGGTGTCCGAAGGTTTTCATACAATGGGGCCAAACTATGGAACAGTTTTCCACTGCATCTATGCTCTGAACCAGATCACCTTACGTTCAGAAAACTGGTGAAACCTCTCTTTTTCAGTGATCCTTTTATTTTCCTGCCGAGTGTCTGCCAGCGCAGGGATGCCTCCGGGTAACCATGCGCTCTATAAATACTCTTTCATTTCATTTAATTTTATTTCATTTCATGGAAGGCTGCCATGGTGATGGATGCATTGATAATGGAGGTTAGCTGATTTCTTTGCTCTTGTGATTGTAGTAGTGGTGGGCACAGGGTTCTGTGGGTTCTCCAGAGTTGGTGGAGTTCATAATGGCTGTGATGCTGTGTGTGGTGAGCTGTTCCCAAACGGTGAGCAGATGCTTGTGGGTGGTGTCCATTGCTATGAGGCTGTAGAGGTCAGTGGGTTGGGGTTCAAAGTTTCTGTACACGGTGTATGTCTTGTTGTGGAAGTAGTCCGCTAGATGGTTGCAGAGCACCCGGGAAGGATAGATTGTGTTCTTAGTGACTGACAAGCAGGAGAACTCTCTGATGATGTTAAAGAATTCCTTGCTGTAGTTGGAGCTGGCTGTGATGTGGTCTGCCATGGCACGTCTTTTCATGTCTATTAGGAGTAGATGGTATCTGTTGAGGGCTGACTTGAAAGTGGTTCAGTCTGTGGAATTTTTGCTGGTCCACCATCGTCTTTCTAGAAGTTTGCAGTTGCGTTTCATGGTCCTGAGTTCTGGAGTGTACCAGTTGTCTTGTTTGGTGTGTCTAATGGTCTTGGCGGACTTGATAGTGGTGACTCAGTCAGGGCAATTGGTGATCTAGGCAGAGAGGTTCTTGATGGCCTGCTCAGCGTTGGTTGTGGGGTCAGATGGGTGGTGTTGAGGGTTTCCATCCATTGGATCTCTGTCACTTTGTTCTAGCTGTGGTGTTATATGCTTGGAGGCTTGGTAGTGGTGCATAGGGATCCTGCAATGGTATAGGGGTCAATGGCATGGTCAGTCCAGGTGAGTTCTGTGACATGGCTGTACTTAACTCTGTCACTGCCAGTGAAGGTTGGGTCGTGTGTGTCCTGTGGTATAAGTGGGGTTGGTGACCAGTTGGGTGAGGCCGATATTGCTCATGTTTTCTAGGAGGCGGGCAGTGTTTGTGTCTTTCCGGTCATTGAGGTGGCAGTTGGAGTAATTGAAGAAGATGTAATGCTTGAAATCAATGGCGAGTGGAGTGATGTAGTAGGGAATGACATTGCAGAAGCTGGAACGTGGTCCTAACAGTCTGTAGGTGAGATTGCCTCTGATGGTCGTTCTGCCTTTGATTTGAAGTTGGAAGTTAAAGTGATCCATGACTAGTGTAGTGTCATTTTCAGTGATGGTGCAGCGGACGGTTTCTTTGTGGATGATGGCGATGGCACCTCCGTGTTTCCATTCGGCATCGCGGTGGCGATAGCTGGGGTGGAGGAGGGGTTGAGCCAGGTCTCTGTGCTGTAGATAGCAATGAGGGTAAAGGTGGTGATAGTGTCACAGATTTCAGTGGCCTGTTTGCAGAGTGATTGGGCAGTGCAGTAGTTCCAGGGTTGTTGTGGTCAATGAGGTGGATGGTTGAGGGTTTCTATGAGAACGGGAGGTCCTGAGTTGTAGGTGAAGAGACAGTAGCACCAGCTGAAATGTCATACCATTGATCGAGGAGATGCGAGGAAGCAGTTGTTGCAGCATCTGGGGTCCAGAGCTCGAAGCTCTGCAGCAGAATATCTGTGAGTGGCAGGAAGTTCAGGGTTCCTGGAGCTGGGTGCAGTTCATGTGTGGATGGGCGCAAACGGGCTTGCCGTTAGCGTGCCTTCAGCACCTTTAGCTACCCACCATTTGACATATTTGAATGTTTAGGGCTTTATTTACAAGAAAGTAACGCAGCGTGGTGCCACAAGCAATTTGGCTGCACCGTTCTGGATCACTTTCAAAGCACAGGCATGCGCCATATTCACAACAATATGATGCATCTCTGAGCTCTTCCCTGCACTGGTGCAAAATTGGCTGCCATCCACCAATGCAGGCACCCTTGCTCCATGGTGCAAGGGTGCCTGCGTTGCAGGGGTAACTGTTTTTGTGCAGGAAGGAACAGCTTCCTGCATGCAAACAGTCATGAGAGGTTTTTCCTCTTTCTACGCATAGAAAGAGGCTACACCCAGGAGAAATAAAAGTATTTCTCCTCGCTGCGACTCCTTATGCCTCGCCTGGGATGGCATAAGATTCTGATGCATTCCAAGATTTACGAAACATTGTAAATCTGGGAATGCAGCAGAATCCATGGGTGTTAAGTGGGAACACCCACAGCAACACCCATGGCATGGCTTTTCATGCAAAGTGCTGCATGGCACGACTTTTTATGCAAAGTGCTGCATGAAAAAGGGTCGCATTTAGATGACCACGAAAAGCCATGCAGAGTGGCTTTACCTGGCCTTGTAAATATGGAGCACCACACTGTGCCGCCGGTGAGTCAAAAAAAGTGACACACTTGGAGCAGTGAATTACTACAAAGGATTTGAGAACTCCTATTTCCAAATTGTTAAATGGTATTGCCTCAAATTAACAAATCACCAAAAATTCAGGGGCTTATTTACAAGCCCCTTGAGCCACCGGTGTGCCACTTTTTCTCATATTAAAAGTGACGCACCGGCAGCACAAGGGGTTTGGAATTAAGCCCTTTAGTTTGCTATCCAATTTTATAAAATCCCTAAAACTTTACCTTCGTTCATACTGAGGCACAATTTTAGCAGTTGCAAACCCGTGTGTTATTTGACATTTTATTTTAACATAATGCCCTGGTATTTTTATAGTGTGCTCAAAGAGAAAACGTCAATGCCTCAGCCACAGTTAAAAGAGGCAATATATGACAGAGATCTGGCTAATCCAGCTAGGTATAATGCATTTAGAGATGCACCTGGTGTTTAGGATTTGGGGTCCAGATTTTTAAATTCTAATGGGAAATTTTAGAACCCGAGTCTTCTATGAATCCATTGAAAAACACGCAAAACGTATTTCAGTGAATTTTATTTGAAGTCAAAACACAAGCATACCTCTTAAATCTTCTTTTTTGGGAGAAATATGTTTATTTCCTTCTAACAAGTGCACAAGAAAATATGTGTTTTTTTTTCAAAACGACAAGAGGGGGGACATGACGAAATCGGGAATGCATCATTGAGTAAAAGGATGAACAACGACGTGTTAATTTGGTACTGAAAAGTTCTGCGTGCCCTGGAACTTTTCTTGACAAATGGTTGTTAGGTCAGGCAGCCCTTTGAAAAGAATGCATCGAAGAGGGGCATAGCTATAGGGATTTAACACTCTATCACTCTGATGCCGTTCATTAATATTGTCAGCTTTTCCTTAAAGCCTGAGATTGCCCCAAGGAATCCATTTTTTCTTTTAGTGTACAGTGCTGTTGAAGTAATTTTTAGAATCTATCACTCCAGCGTATTCTGTGTGAAAATGATAGTATGATGTTGTGGTTGGAGTCAGGTCAGGTGTTCATCTTGCAGAAGTACGGACACCCCTGGTTAATGCAGGAGCAAAAGATGAGGCTTGACACGTTCTGGGCAAAAGAAATTGGATATAGAGCAGGGAAGTTGGATGATAAATCATGTGAGAAAATCTGTGAAAAAACTGTTGCGTTTCTCTCAACCTTTTCCTGCAACAGTTTCTTATGCATCATGTAATAAAACAAAACAGTTTTTGTAATTCTAGTTTGTAGAGAGCCGCTCATGAGCATGCGCATGCAATACATTATTTTTCATGAGTCTTCCAAAGTATGCATAGGCAAAAGTAGTGCGGCGTCCATTTCTTCCCGTACTGTACTTCTTTAGAATATACCGAAGCAAGCTTTATGCTGTGGCTTTGTTCTTTCGTCAAAAGAACTGCATAGTGATGTGCCATTTCAGACTAAATTATACTGACCAGGTTTACTAATGTGTAGTGCGGGATCTTGAAAAGTGGTGATCCAAATGCCACACTAGAAGAATTGTGTTGCGCCAAAAGTTGATATGAGAACAGCCATAGATAGATAGCCTTACACCACGTAGCACTGCATCCAATAGTTTATGCAGATGTGGGCATAACAGTGGGAATTGAGCAAAAATACCTCAGATTCCACACAACGCCAGAACAAGGAAAGTCATACCAAATAGCCTTACCCATCTTGATTTAATTTGATATGATTTTAGATTTATTAGTCGCATGAATTATCCCTGAGGGGGTCTCTCGTCCCTGGAGCAATTAAATATCAAACAACCATGTTTCAAGGGATTTAAAAAAAAAAAGAAAGTAAGTCTGAACAAGAGCATATGGATAAGGGCAGCTGATTCCAGTGTTTGGGGACTGAGAAGGAAAAGGAACGGCCATCATATTTGGCTGTATGGATACATTTGGGGATTAGCAGTAGTAGCTCACTGGATCTGAGCAAGCGTGCCGGTATATATGGCTGCAACTTATTTTTTAAAAATAACAGGGTCCCTGATTTAAAAAACAAACACATAAGTTTAAAAATTGCACACTTTTTTAAAGGAAGCCAGTGGAGGGAACATAATAAAGTGTCATTGGGGGAAGATTACAGACAAGGCCTGCTGCTGTGTTCTGTATCACCTGAAGTCTAGAAAAAGAGTCTTAATTCATTGCGACCTTAAGGAAATTCCAATAGTCCAAGGGGCTCACTATCAATGCCTAGACTACAGTTTTCCTAGAATCCAAAGGAACCCAATGAAAGGCTTTCCGAAGCATGTGCATCAGGCCAAAACGCATCCCAAAGATAGATTTAACATGCTCATTCATGGAGCGATAATCGTCCAAAAAGACACAAATGGTTTGCCAGTTTTTTGGGAGCTGGACATAAACCCAATTCAGATAGCCACCAGTCTGTCGACCAGACTAAGTGAGCCTTCCTAAAGAGTAAGACTTCCGTCTTACTAGTGTTGAGTTGAAGAAATCGATCCCTGTGGCACCCCGTTATCTAGGACCATAGTTATAAAGGATCCATTTGTACTGTATGGGTTTACTCCAATAAAAAGTTTTCTGCCTAAATTTTCCACCTATTTCAGAACTTTACCGCTGATACCAATCTCTGAATTCGGACTCTGTGGCAAATGGTATCAAGCACAGCTGATAGATCAAGGAGAATCAGCATAGCTGATTCCCCCTGATCTAAGTCAAGTCTGATTGTGTCAGTGGCCTCTACTAACACTGACTCCTTGCTATAAGAGGCACAGAAGAATGACTAGGAGGACTCTAACAGGGAGTTGGATTCTAAAAATGATACCAATTGTTGATTTACTAAAGACTGTGACATTCGTGAGAAAACAGGAGCAATCATATTAGTCTGCAGTTTTGTAGGTCTGCAGGATCAGCCATAGGTTTTTTAAGAATTGGTCTGATCCGAGCTGTTTTCCATTTAATGGGAAGGGTTGTCAGGTTACATAGGTCTGTGATAGGGACAAGTAGTATTGGAGCCAGAGGGGTGATAGTGTAAGGGGGGACGGGATCCACAGGAGATCTACATTTGATATTATTAAGCAAATCCAATACTTGGTCAGGGGTGTCAGAATTAAAAAACTCCAAGGTGGTAGGCTGAGTACTGGCTAAGATTTCTGGAAGGGAAAGTTTTGTCATTGTCATATTATTTGAAAGAGATTGGTAGATGTTATTAAACTTTTGTTCAAAGTGTACTGCAAGATCATCACACACTGCCTGGGATGCTGGAATGGTGAAGATACATGACATCAGATTGGTGAATAATTAAGAATGTGTCAAGAATTCCTGTCATACGAGGGGAGGAAAACGGTAACCAGCGAAAACGGACTACATCTCCCAGGATGCTTAGCGGTTGAGAGGTTATGTAAACAGGAGAGCTGTTACATAACTCAAGGGAAACACGCCCTTATGTAAACAGGAGAGCTGTTACATAACTCAAGGGAAACACGCCCTTATGTAAACAGGAGAGCTGTTACATAACTCAAGGGAAACACGCCCTTATGTAAACAGGAGAGCTGTTACATAACTCAAGGAAAACACGCCCTATAAAGGGAGGAACCGGGAGGTACAAGGCTGTCGGATATTGTGTTTACACCGACGTACCTGCTTCGTGAAGAGCAGTGTTCCGGAGTGGTGCTCCAGTAAGGCAAGAACGGAGGTAGGTCGAGTCGTTACTCCCTGGGCCGTGTCTTGCCCCATCGTCACCTGTGAAGGACCCGGAAGCTCTACCGGTCAACCATTGAGCTTCGCTTTTTGACTCGGCTGAGTCCAAGCGCAGTGGCGCTTTTGCTGGTTGGAGTCGTAACTCCCAGCCCGACCAGAGACACAGGGACTGCCAGCTGTAACGCACACCAGGAGGTGTTTGCCGCGTTACAGACTCGGAAGTCCACAGGATCGATCGAGCGGCTGCTCTCGGTTCAGTCTTCTTGCTTGTGATTGGGGTATCGGTGACGCATCACCAGGAGGTGACTCCGCGTCCCGGTGCAGTCTGAGGAAGAGGTTGAGCGGCTGCTCCCTTCAGGTAGAGACCCCGGCTGGGTGTTTCCCTGACTCCTCGATTCTCCCCAACACTCTTCGTGCCCCTCACAGCCTACCGATTGGCATTGTCGGCCATTTAATTTCTGCCCTCTGTTGGCATACGCCGGGATCGGCGTATATGCAGAGGACGGTTAGGACCATCCGTGCTGTGGGCTGGTAACGTACTTAGCCTGGAGGATTCCAGTGACTATAACTTTTGTTTGTTCTTTGTATTTTTTTTGCCTTCATTAAAAGAACTAACCCTTCACAAGTGGTTGCGTCCTCATTGTCGTGTCTGTTAAACGATCCTGAGACGTTCAGGGCGTTACAGAATGTTATAAAGCTCTTTTTATGAATTCCTAGCAGAGTTTATTCTGTCAACTATGTAGGTCCTTCTTTCAGTATTGGTGTTTTCATATATTTTCTTAAACCATATTTGAAAATTAGTTTATCTTCATTTGATTTGGACTTTCTCCATTTGCGCTCATATTTCCTATTTTTCCTTCTTTAGGGATTTGGTGTACCAAGGAGCAGGAAGGTTTTTAATTTTAATTTTACTCAATTTCAGGGGGGAGAGAATATCTAATGACTGCATAAATGAGTCCTAAAATCATTTAGAGCATGATCTATATCTCTATAGTCTCTGAAAGGAGAGGGGTAAAGACAGGGGAGAAGGCTGAAGGAACTACGTTCCTCCAAGGTCTAGAAGATTTTAAAACCTTAGAATTTACAGATCTAGATTACTGTACAACCAAACGGAGATTTATAGAGAAGTGGTCAGCCCACACCCGAGCAACGGGGGGATCAACCACTAAGTCAGGAGCATTGGAAAATACTAAATCCAAGTATGTCCAGAGAAGTGGGTATGACCTACTACCTTTTGATGGAGACCAAAAAGATTCCAAATCTGCAAGTAGATGGATAGAATCAGGATCAGAACCATTGTCCACATGATATTTAAAATCTTTCTAAAAGCAGAAAATTGTCAGCTGCTATACTATGCAATGCCAGCCATTCCATGGGCTTAGAAATGAAATCTTACTTTTCGCCAGGAGGGCGATGAACCAAAGCCGCCCTTCCAGGTTAGATTTGAAGTAGTTACTAGTTGGAAAATATTCATCTCCAATCAGGTCGTGGAACAGGAATCTAGACATTTAATCTTTAATGGGCTGTGTGTAGCAGTACCCACCCCACCAATTCTCAACTGCCTGTCGAGTCTGATTAAGTTATAGTCATCTGGAAATGCTACTACAATAGATGGGGAGGCAGTATACTGAAGCCATGTTTTATTAATAAAACATAAATCTGGTTCAGTAGCATCTAAAAAATCCTAAAGCTCAGAAGCATGCTTCAGATTACAACATGCATTAAGATGTAACTGAGAAGAGGTACACCTAGGAATGCCAGGCAGACCATTATTATTACACGTTAGAGAGCCATGCCCCACTTTATGAAAAAACTCAAACTTTGTTTGAGAAAGCGAAGAGGAACAAGTAAAATTGCACATGCTGCAGTGCAAAGGACATTCCAAATCCAATGGTGGTGAACCCCCAGTGCAGAAGGCACTAGGACATACGTTTCTTATCTCTACAAGATTAGAACTGGTACAAGATAAGCTGGGCATACTCTTATTTAATAAAAGATGCAGCCTTTCTGGTGGCGTTCAGACGCGGACAGGTGCAGATGGGCTTGCCTTTGGTGTGCCTTTGTTTTTGCATGACATACAGGTGTCAAAATGAAAGAGGAGCAAGTAATGGGTAAAATGGTCATCATGTGTTTCTCCCTTGTGTTATTCCCATGTGCAATACATCCTGAACATCCCATGCCACAACCACATCAATGCCCACCTCAGAGACCTTCGCTGGCTGCCTGTCAATAAAATAATCACCTTCAAGGTTCTCACGCACACCTACAAAGCCCTCCACAACACCGGACCAGCATACCACAACACCGGCCACTCCTTCTACACTCCCACCAGATATCTCCGCTCTGCCCAACTGGCCCTGGCCACCATCCCATGGATCTGCAAGACCATGGCTAGAGGAAAATACTTCTCCTCTCTGCGAAGACCTGGAACTTCCTGCCTCTGCCCC
Source organism: Triturus cristatus (assembly GCF_964204655.1). Lineage (NCBI taxonomy): Eukaryota > Metazoa > Chordata > Amphibia > Caudata > Salamandridae > Triturus > Triturus cristatus. Next base: position 713,871,710 of record NC_140584.1, on the reverse strand, counting down.
TCTGGCAATCACCATTACTGCTGCAATATAAGAAGGACCTCAAGATCTGGCTCTTCTACTGAACCGCTGACAAACCCACCCTCTGTACAGTGCCTTTAGACCCTCACGAGTGAGTAGTTTGTGCTTTACAAGACTACTAATTGATTAATTGATGCAATCTTTGTTAAATTATTGATACATTGATTCAATCTTTGTTAGAATGATAAGCAGTGTGCAATTGACGCTAGACTGTTCATCTACACAAAGTAATTTGTATGTGAAAAGGTTCCTTAAGAACAAAACTGTCTAGGTGGTGGATATTCATCCTTTTTGATAGGTGTGCTACAGGATCTAAGTTATAAGTCAATGATGGGGCCTGCCAAGGCAGAAAGATGCCTGGGGTTGTATTTGATCCACTTCTAAGGGGGAGGTTTGTAGTTCAGGATGATTGTGCCTGGAGTAGCTCGATTTAAACTCCATATCTTACATGTCATCAGTGTGCAACTGGCATTTATATTTTGACACTAGATTTACTGTGTGTCATACCTTTTCTAACATGTGTGAATATTCAAACACTTTAATGAACTCTAACCACTGAGAAACTAAAGCTTTATATATGTGTGCACTAATGTTTAGTTTAAACTTGGAGATGGTTGCATTTATACTTTAATTCACAGTTGCATATATTCTGAAAGTTGTATTTAAAAGTTTAATCATGTATGCTTTTACTCACATTTACATTTGTTCTTGAATTACATGTACACAAGTATAACCATGTACTTGAAGTGCATGTTTAAAAGCTTAGTTACAGTTAGCCTGACTAACGGCCTTGGCTTTGAAACGTGCTTTTCTTGGTCAATGTGTTCTTTCTTTTGCAGGTGCATTCTCAAAGTTTCATTAGCTAGAAGGGAGTATTGTTATCTGTATTAATTTCTTAATAGTAAGGTCTAAGAAGACAAATATTGGCAAGAAATGTGAAGACCCAATGAGCAGATGAAGCCTCCTATTCATCACGTATCAGGAATGGAGGGATGTTCAAGGTTGTAGTAATTGTCCAAGTTCTGTGGGGTGGGAAAATCAGGTAATGTTGCAAATGCACAACATGAGGATTTAAATGCTTGGTTCGTGGAGGGATGGGAAGCGATACAACTGTTGCTGAAGTTTCTGTTTGTTTTAATTCATGTTAACACTGTTAGAAGGTAGAGAAGATTCCCTTAAACTTTGAGGGGTACAGACCTCTCTGCTTCTTTTATTCTCACAAATGTGAAGCTTCATGCTAAACAATTATTGCATTTCTGAAAGACTTCTACTTCAGTCTTCACTATGCTGACACCTTCTTGCACTTCCAAATTCCTATAGACCCTATTTGATGAACCATCCTTATTCTGAACTTAGAGCCTTGATTAGATGACTTTAAAACGTATTCAGGTTTAAGAGAGAGAATCAGAGTTTTTTTTAAGGAACCCCTATTTCTAATTCTCAGTTTTTTTATTGCCGTTATTAATTTGTATCTTATCCTAATGAGAATGAACTGATTGCGATATTTCAGCTTGCTAGCTGTAATTCTGTATCTGCTTAATATTATCCTGACATGCTTATCCATTGGACTGATTATTATTTGGAAATAGAATTCCTTAACTACAGTTTTTGATTCCTGGTCCTTATTATGTGGCCAAATGGGCTCCACGAACGTTGAATTGTTTAAATATTGCTAACTCCCTTTGAATCTTAGTCAACTTAAAAAGATACATCAGATGAATGATTGTAAATCACACACCAGCACACTCTCAGATGGTAGCTTGTCAGATGGTTTAGTTAATGAGCCAAAGAGAGTTACTGTATTCATGTGAGAGACCTAGATTAACCCAATTCCAGTCTTGGTCCCAAAGCCCATTTCCCAATTTGGAGGAGGAGCAGTATTTGAGAAATTCAAATTAAGTTGTAACAGCTGAGAAGTGAGTATTAATAGGTTGATGCATTGTAATTGTTTATGTCTAGCTTTTGGTGGTTTTGCTGATATTGTGTGGTGTGATGTGCTGATGTTTTAAGTTGTTGTGCAGATATGAATGCGCTTAATGCTGAGCAAATGAAGTTCTTATTAGGCTTGACCCTGGGATAGTAATAAGTTATCAGCATAAAACCCACTGTACTTTAATTGTCTGCTAAGTTTGGTGGTGCTAGTCATGAGGCGTCGTCGACGGCACAATTGAGATAAGGATATTTATATTTGTGAGAGTAAGGTGTGGTTGTGTGGTGGATACATTTTTTCTGTGATTGAATACTATTGATTCTTTAGAGGAGCAGACAAAGTTTGTTGAATTTGTTTTGTGTTTGTTGTATTTGCATTGCAATGCTCAAGAATTTCTTGTTCTAAGAGGGTGAGCTTCTATGAGGTTTGAGGAGTACATAACACTGTACCGCGATGAGATTGGATGGTTGGCATCAGTGTCATGCTGTCCTTGGTTGATTACGTCATAGAAATCTGCACTGTTATTGGTTGTTGACTCGGAATGAGAATTGTGGGTAAAGAAATTATTTCCTGGTTTGAAATTGAATTCTGTTTTTGATTGTTGACTTTTATACAACATTACTGTTGGAAAATGAAATTCTTTAAGGCTATATGAAATCTGAATAAGGGAGATGTGAGAATACCTGTTCGAGAGGGAGAAGAGGCACCATTTGAAGACACTCCAGGTCATTATATGGTCATAAATGTAGGCCTTCACAGATGTATTTTGCTGAATCAGTGGCATAAGATCACTGAGAAAGATTGTGCATTGATATTTCACACTATGGCATTTTTATTGTGAGAATCATTAAACATTTGAGAAGGGTTTTGTATGAAATTAAGCTGCCTCCTAGTCCAGCACAGTTTGCGGCACTTAATGTTGGTGGGAGTGCAGCTCATGTTAGAAAAAATAAAAATATCAGGGAAGAGTCCGAAAGGCAGTGCATAGCTGTGCGATGCTAGATGGCATGCAGCACAACGGCAGTGGAGAATTGATGTAGTAGAAGGAACTATACTGTACTTCAAATGAAGAACATGAGAGAAGGATAGAGAAGAAGAAGGAGGAAAAGACAGGAATCCCGGGAAGTACAGGCAAAGTCAGTGCTAGTGATTCTAGTGGTTATTTCATAGATGTGTTGTTTTTAATACATCCACCTTCTTATAATGTGGTCTAACTCTAGGGACTTAATGGTGCAGTTGACAGTGGAAACTCTGGAAAAGTCACTACACTGGTACCTTTATGCAAGTAAGTTACGGGATTAGTACCCATGTTAACTCCACTGTTCCCAAGGCCTCAGATGTAATTGCTGTTTGGGTGAATATTGGTCCTGCAGTTACTTTGTATAAAACCGAGTCAGCAGGTAACATAACACATACTTTGATAAAGCCGTGAGAGCCTCAAAGCACCCTGAAACATTCACGGGTGATTTGCCGTGCTTTGCCTTGATTTATTGATTGACAGTTCCTACTGCAGCAGGTATATTAGCTAATGCTCCTGTCGTCTCAGGAATAGGAAATACTCCTTTAGTCCAGACTCAGTTGAATACCCTTTATGTTGCCACTACAACATCAACCATGAATCAGACAGAATTTACTACAGTAGGAGAGTCCGCTCAAAGATACTAAAATTGTAACCTGCCTATTTGAAATTCATCTCAGAGTGTTATCAATAGTAATCCCAGAGAAAGGATAGCACCTAATACCTTTGTAGTACAGAATGATATTAATTCATAAGAACTAGAGGTTTTAATTGGGGTGCTAAAAGGGTCCCTGTTAGAACTGAGGTTTCTGGGTGTCAGAGTATGCACCCTGTACAAACAGGAACCACCACTCTACTCAGGGCAAGCAAGATACATACTAAAAGGTAACCTGAGTTCATCCTATTGTAGCTTGGCACAGAGTAGTCAGGGTTATCTAAAGAGCCACTGTGTAGAGTATTTGTGTAAAACACACACACACACACACACACACACAAAACAACACAATAAAAACACCATGAAAATACTCCATAGAAGGTAAGAAGAATATATTCTTTTCTTATGAGTAAAACAAGAACAAAATGACAAAAGTCCAAAAAGCCAAACCGGAGTTATGACTTTTTAAAGAATAAATCAAAATCTAGGGGCAGATTTACAAGAAAGCGCCCTTTGCCTGTGCCACGCTGCAGCACTTTCACAGCACAGGAATGTAATATATTTACAAGTTGGGCCTTTGAAGTGGGAGTGACATCAAAGCAGGCCCTTGAAGTGCACAGGTCCCCCCTTCTTTCCAGCCCTGGTGTCAAACAATCAGTAGTAGGCCTCGGAGGAGTCTGTGGAGTACTGCTACACAGAACTAAAAAAATTGCTGAAAAAACTCCACAGCACTCTGCAAAGTTCTGTAAGCAGTGAGGTATGATAAGTCACACTGCTCGCTTTGATTTTTAGTGGTGGTAGTTTGTCCTGTGCTGTAAAATCAGCACAAACTGCACCACGGGCTGAGCAAGAGGACGCTGCTTCTTTCTGCCACTCAAGTAGATGTGCTACTCGAGCAGCAGCTTCTTCAACGTGAATGGCAGGTTTTTCAATGCAAGTGGTGGTGATCTGCCATGACCGCCCGCATTGAGAAATCTTGGCGGGAGGTGGTCTAATGTATGATTTTCCACACTTGTGCTTGGCAACTTAATATTGGTGAGCCGCATGAGAGGAAAAACTCCGCTCTGCGACGCTTTGTGGAGTTTGTCAGAACCTCGCGCTCTACGCAAAGTGCATAGTGGACAAAATTCCCTCAACTCCACCAGCAAAGCAGAATTTGTCACCCACCCCTAATCAGGAGTGGGTAATGAGGCCTTTGTGTGGGAAACAGGGCACTGCCAATTTATGTGTTAGTGTCAGCTCCCCCTCTCTCTTCTTGTCCACTAAGAGCTTTCATAATGCAGATGAGTTCCTCTGTTTGTGGCTGTCTAGAGGGAATTTTCAGAGTGTAGCTCTCACCCACCCCAGATGTGTATTGGAGACAGGATGCAAGGCACACAGAGTGGTAAGTGCAGAAAAATGAAGACTTTCTAAAAGTGACATTTCTAAAATAGTAATGATAAATCAAACTTTACCATTAATGAGGATTGATCATTACCATTCCGAAGATGCGAAACATGATGCAGCTACTCCATTGTAATCAGGAATTACAGTTTGAAAGTTTATTAAGAAATTTCTAATGCTAGCCTATGAAAGCAGTAGGCCTCACAGTAGTAAAAAAACAAAACACAGCACCCTGCCTCTGGGACCACCTAGGACCTACCTTAACTCTTGGCATGTGTTTTAAATACCAATTCAAAATGGCAGAAAACTGCACACACAGGCCTTGCATTGGCAAGCCTAACAGGATACTTGTGTGGGTGGCACAACCAGTGCTTCAGGCTCACTAGTAGCCTTTAGATTGCATGCCCTGGGTATATGGAATACCACTTTACAAGGGACGTATAAGTAAATATGGCAATACAATACACCATTGTCACAATGTTTAGGGGAGAAGCACATGCACTTTAGCACTGGTTTGCAGTGGTAAAGTCCTCAGAGGCCTAAGGTCAACAGAAAGATACAGCAAAAAGTAGAGGTAAGCAGGCAAAATGTTTCGGGGAAGACCACCGAAGGATAACAGGTCTAACAGTCCCCAAGAGAAAGTGAAGTTTCAAGATTAGGCAAAGAAATAATTTAGACCCCAATTAGGGAAATGCAATGGATGTGGTCAAACTAAAGTTAGAAAGGGATGAGATGATATTAGAAACCCTTGATCTTTCCAGAGTATATACTTACCAAGAGAACAAACTTGTATTCATGTGGAAAGATGTCCCTTTACGAGCTGCACAAGCTCATGATAAATTGTCTGAATTGCCCATAACCTATGATATAGATTTAATCCAAACCAAGTCATTGCAGAAACGTTAGTGGGTATTTTTTTGATGAGATTAACATTTGCAGTATAATAACACCAGGAATGAAAACACAAGTTAAAAATTAATTAGTTGCATCTGAAACTGGAGTGAGCTAGATAAGCGGGAAGGCAGATGGACGAAAAATAGAAATCAAATGAAAACAAAGGGAGAGTTGACCATTTAAGGATGGAGAGGGCTCTTCAAATTTTCCATTGAGGGAAGCGCCTTGTGGTGGTAATGTCCATGAGCCTTGGAGTAAGAGTGATCTTGCGTCATTCACCAATCATTTCCCAAAGTTGAGAGAAAGGCCAGTGAAATGATATACACAGGTTGAGCATTTTTTGAACATTTCACAAGTCTCGTGGGTGGATTTGAATACCTTATTCGACATTGTGGTAATGAGTGATTTGTGGGCAGAATGTAAAGTGGCTATAGAGTGGCTGGAGAAGGCACCTCAGAGAAACCCAATATCACATGCCGAATCACTGTTAGTGATGAAAAAATATCAACAGGTGGTGACGTTTGTGAACAGAAAGATACCAGCTAAAGACATTGGTTGGGTCAAGATTGACAGGACAATTCAAGAGCCCAAAGAGTCAGTGCATGCCTATTTTCTTTTTTGTCAAACTTGTTTTTATTAATTTTGACAAAGCTTCATACAGCAAGTATGGCAGTACATCTTATCTGTGCATTTGGATAACGCTTTCAGTCATCTATTACCCTGCACATATTCTATCGAGTAATCCGAGTCATTTCTCATACAGTTCTTTCTTCATTTACTATCTGTAAATCCACATTACTGAATGATACAACAAACAAAGAGGATAACAATAACATAAACATACCCTCTGTATTGTCAATCCATTCTTTCTCCCCAATCCCTCCTCCCTCCTCAGCTCCTTTCCTACTGTGGCCTAGGTCCATTATTTCTCTCTTTTTAGAGCTGTGAGTAGGGGGATATGAGGTCACGCTATAATAAGAAAAGAGGGAGAGAATAAATTATAGAGGGGTAATAAGAACAACTTGGAGTGTGCGGGGTCTCGTGGGTTTGTAGTATCTATCTGGCCTTGTCTTGAGGTGATTTCTTATGATAGTGGTGGGTCAGGTTAAAACTGGAACAGGTGGAGAGCCCTGATTCTCATGGGGCAGGTGGTTAATGGGAGACTGCTGGATAAATATTTGACATGGGGGCCCCAAGTAAATAACAAGTTTTTAAATTTGTCTCTGTAAATATCACTCATGCGTTCCATAGTGATTGCCTGACATGGCCATGTATGCCATTGAGTTATGGCTGGGTCTTCTTTCTTTTTCCAGGCATCAGCTACCGCTATTTTGGCTGCTCCTAGACAGAGCCATATAATGGCTTGGTCGGCTCTGGTTTGGTGCCTCAGGGATGGGTCCCTCAGGCCCAACAAAGTGAATTATAGGAAGTCTGGTATGGGGTAACCCAATATCTCTTTGATTTGAAACATTTCTGACCAAAAGGGACGAATTGAAGGCCAGTCTCACCATATATGGTGGAAATCGCCTAAGAGGCCAAAGCCCCTCAAACAAAGGTCTGAAGTATTGGGGAATATTTTCTTCAGTTTTTCCAGGTACATATACCAGTCAAACAATATTTTGTAGTGGGCTTCACGTTGACTGAGGGAGTGACAGTGGCATTTTATATCCTTCCAGAGGTCTTTCCACTGAGTGTCCATGATATCTTGGCCCAGTGTGCGTTTCCAGAATTCCAGGAAGCGGGGACACCTAGACGGCAGTGGGTGCAGTAATAGGGAGTATAAGAATGAGATTGCCCCTTTCAATGAGTTGGCACCTTTCACGTAGCACTCCAAAGGTGTGAGTTCTCTGGTTGCCCCTTCTCTAATCGCAGGTTAGAGGACCCATTGGTGCAATTGGAGGTAACGAAAGTGTTCTGAGTTAGGTAGGTGGAATTCCCTTTGACAGTTTGCAAGTGTTAAAATGTCCCAGTTGTGGAATATATGTGCTAGAGTAAGGCAGCCTCCCTCCCCCATGTGTCAAAGGGACCTGGCTGTAGTGCCGGTGGAAAAGCAGGGTTGTAATGGATGGGTGTGAATGGTGAGGGGAACGTGGTCCATCGGATCTGTTTTAATATATCGGCCCATACTTTAATCATCATCCTTGTAACTGACCCAGGAGTGGTGGATAGTTAGCTGCAAATATACCAGAAATTTTTGGAGTTCGTTTTATTCCCAGATATATTAAGTATTTCTTGGCCCACTGAAAGGGAGTTGATGCCACTAATTCCCTCATCTCCGCCTCCGGTAGCGTTAGGTTGAGGAGAAAGGATTTATGAAGGTTGATGCGGAATCCTGCTATGATCTCAAAGCTTTCCAACTCGTCACAGATATAAATGATGAATTTAATTGGATCCACAATGGTTAGTAGGATATCATCTGCGAACAATGATATTTTGTGTTCGTCAGAGCCAAATGGAATTCCCTTAACCTCTATTGTCTCTAAGTCGTGCAGCTAATGGTTCAATGCTAAGGGCAAAGAGGACTGGGGATAGGGGGCGGAAGCCATGCGTTGACTAGCACTCCAGCACTGGGAATCGCAAAGTTAGCTTTGATCATATTGATAAAGAATATACGATGTTACATCGCGGTATTTACACCGCGATTCCTTTACAATGCAGGCATTACAACGCAAGTCGTTAAAATGACTTGCGCTGGAGGGTGCTGGACTTAGGAATAGTATGATTTACTATTCCAACTCCAGCCTACATTACAGTAGGGAAGGTGTTGGAATAGTAAATCATACTATTCCTTATCTTAGAGGGCCATCTAGCGCAAGTCATTGTAATGACTTGTGTTGTAATACTCGCGTTGTAAAGGTATTGCGGTGTAAATACCACGATGTAACCGATGTTTCCCATTGATAAATGTTTCACAGAAGCCAAATCTTTGAAGTGTCTGAAAGAGAAAACTCCAATTAACCCGATCAAATGCCTTCTCGGTGTCTAAGCCAAGAAGGACTGTAGGGATCTGTAGCTGATTATTTTTTTCTATGAGATACGTCACTCTGCGGACGTTATCATGTATCTGCCGTCCCTTAATAAACCCGGAGTGATCTGGGTGGATAAATCCTGGCATCAGGTTTTCTAGGCGGGTAGCTATAGTTTTTTAATATCGTTTAGTGTCTAGATTAACAAGTGCTATGGGACGGTACGACCCACAGTGCTTTGGGTTTTTCCCGGGTTGGGAATCACAGTCAAAAGGGCTTTGCTCATGGTGTAGGTTGTTTGTATGGTATTTGCTATGTGATTAAAAAGGGCTGTTAGCTGGGGGATTAGTTCTGTACTAAAGGTTTTGTAAAATTGTGTTATCAGACCATCAGGCCCGGGAGATTTGTGTAATTTCAGAGACCTGATCACTCTGTGTACTTTTTCCTCTGTGATAGCTTCCCCTAATTGTTCATTCTGACCCTGTGTAACCTGCGGGAGCTCCACAGTGTTTAAATAAGCTGATTGTGTCTGAAGATTGAGTGCGTCAGCTGCGTACAATGTGTTATAAAAGTCCCTGAATGCTCTTGCCTAATCCAAGTAGTCATGTGTCAATGAACCTGAGGGTGTTTGAATGTCCCCATTGCAGTCTTTTTCTCTCTTTATTCACAGTTGGAGTGCCAGATACACATGTTTAACCACCATAATCCCAGAGAAGACCTAGGGAAGGAAACTAGAGGCACGGGGTGCTATGAGTAGGCAGTCTCCAATCTATAATGTTTAACACAATAAGCCACAAGAGCCACTCCTAGTGTGATGACCTAATTGCTACAGTGTTATCTTGTGAGTGCAGGCATCTCACAAAAAGTGATAGACTGGTCTCACACACCACCTGGTGTCATGCTTCATCATTGACCAGTCCTTGCCCTCTAAAAGCTTGGTTTGATAGAGGGCGGGCATACACCTGAAGACAGGGATGCACTTCTAAAGCTATGTGGGGGTCCTTAGAAAAAGTCAAGTTAAAAGGCCATTACAGATATCACACTCATTTTAATGTAACTGGCATCTGTATGGTGATTAAAATAAATGGTCGGTGTGTTGGGGATTCTATTGTCCCCCCACCATGATATGACATGTTTCTGCCTGATGGCCCCGAAGTGTCCGTGGCATTCATCAGGACCTATACTACACAATCGGGCTCCACACTTACCTTACTGTGATGGTGAGAGTTCCACTTGGTGGGGTGATCAATATCACACTCCACCGTTTGTGCAGCTAAAGTATTCAAGCATGTAAGGAGAGAAATTTAAAATAAAGTGAAATCCAGAAGGTAGAGGCACATTAGCGAGTCTAGTGAAGGTCATCCGGTCAGCCACATACACATGCAAAACTTAGTGAGTGGTCATAAGTGCATCAACCTGTGTCATTCATCTGTGCACTTAACAAGAAATGGGGAACATGATCCCCACTGCTCACCCTAACAGATGGGACCTACTTGCCCCATATGATAGTGAGGAGGGGAGACCCCTTTGGTCAAGCGCCATATTTAGAGGAGATAAAAGGAAAAAATCCAGGAGAATCAGAACATGTCCAGAAAGTATTCTGGGTACTGTAGTTCTCAAAAGATGCTGTGGTCAACAAGGAAAAAAGATGCACTCCCACTTTGTTGCTTTGTGCGTATGAGGTCTGCTTGAGTCTAAGCGGTGTTAGTTCTGCCCTGTTAGAGTAAATCGCGTTAAGTTTCCCCTTTAGGGCTGTGACCTTTCTTTGAGTTGTGAAGGTAGGGTTGCATGCCTATTTTGAAAGAATATTGCAGGTGTTTAGGCAGCACAGTGGAATGGAGACTTTCGAAGCTAAAGATATAGGACATTTTGTGTCTCATTTTATGATGGGGTTGAGTCCTGAGATTAGCTTGATGATTCAGCAACATTTACTTTGTTGGCAGGATAAATAGGTTGATGAGATTTTAAGATATGCAATATATCATAGTGAAGAATTGGAAATGAAGCAGCAGAGAATGAAGTACTAATTGATTGTGGCACAGATGAAAGCAGCGAATAAAAGAAGTCTTTTGTAGAGAATGTTGGTTCTCTGCAAGGAGTGTATCAGCAGGAAATTCCTATGATACAAGGAGTGAATGGGTTCCCACAATAAGATAGAGGTTGTGGCGTTGCAATTGATCTAAGTTCTGGGATTGATGTGGTAACTTTGAAGAGATTGAATCCTTGTTACTATATCAATAAGTTAGGGTATTGAAAGTGCAAATGTCATCTTAGTCCCACCAGGGTGGTGAACAAAAACCAGGTTGAGGTATAACCCCTTAAAGTCTCAGAATGTGGCCCAAGCTCCAGTGATGCAGGTTCCACAAGCACCGATGCAGCAGCAAAATACAGATGGTCCCCAATTTACTTTCAAATCAAGTCCCGAATTTAAATCATAATTCCTTACAAAATGAGAATATGTTTCAGCAATTGCCTATGTTTGAGATGCTTGAGGACAGCGGCTCTGATCAGACACAATGACGGTTCCTAATGGGGAAAGAAGATTACGTACTTTGCGCAGTCTTGGAGCTAGACCAGAAATGTAGACCCATGATGTAGATGTAACCTTTAATTTTGTGAGTCAATGGTCAACAACTGGATAGCACCCTTGGATGACAAATGAGGACTTACCACCAGACCTTAAGGATACAGTGAAGCCTGATGTCTGGAACTTATCAAGAAAATATATAGTTTTTTTAAAGGGAATTGAGCCTGTTTGCATAAAAGTGAAACCCAATGTTGAGTACCCAAGAATCCAGCAGAATAATGTGACCTCTAGAACAATTGCTGGAATTACTCCAGTGATTGAGTTGATGATACAACAAGGCATTTTGAAGGAGATAATAGGAAGTCCATGTAATTTACCCAATATGGGCTTGCAGATGTCTAGAAATGAGTATCACATAGCGCAGGACCTGAGAAAGATTAACAATATTGTCAATCCCTGATGTCCTGTTGTACCACATTCAGCTGTGATTTTGTATCAAACTCCATGCAAGGTTGAGTGGTTAACTCTCATTATTTGTGTCAGACTTTCTTCTTTATAGCCTTGAATGAGGACAGCCAGTACCTCTTTGCCTTCTGGTTCTAGAACAGTGTTTTGGCTCGGTGCCATGTCTCACAAGGGAATGCAGAAAGCCTTAATAAGAACTTTGTGTCTTTAACAATGCTCTGGTAATTCAGTCCTTGTGCAGTACATATATGACATCTTGGTAACATCAGATACTCAGGAAGGAAGCTTGTAAACAAGATACCATTACATTGTTGAACCACTTAGCTGAGAATGGACAGAAGGTGTCCCCGGGTAAATTTCAGTATTGTTTTAAAGGAGTTCTGACTCTCAGAAATCAAATTGAGACAGAAGCGCAAAAGGTGTCCCAAGAAATAATCTCGGCAATTCTTAAAATAATCTGCCAACCACTCAGAGAGAAGTTAGTATGTTTTTGGGAATGTTGGGCTACTGTTGCCAGAGGATACCCAACATTTCCCTAGTAGCCTAGCCTTGACAGAGGTTGACACACCAGGATGTATCTGACCAGTTACCATGGGATAACAACTGCTGCTTTATTTCCCTACTAGAGCTGAAAGGAATTCTCTTCTGTCCAGGCACTAGGATACCTGATTACAGTAAAGCTTTTACTCTTCTCTGCAGCGAGAAGGAGGGCAACGCTCTCTCAGTGTTTATACAGATCCTATAGGGTGCCTTAAAGCCATGACAGCAGTTGGTGTCAGCATAGAACAGTATGAAAGTATTGTGATGGGGCAACACCTAGCTGTTCTTCTGCCCCACTCATTTGAAAAGTTGTTGAGACGTCGCCCCACACAGTACTTAACCATCATTCGCTTGACAAAATATGAACAGGTTATACTTACGGCGTAAAATGTCACCCTTAAGAGATGTCATGGAAACTCTGAAACCGGTCCTAGGATGCATGTTTCCGGTCCGGGGAGGACCCGGCTTGGCAGTTAGGGATGGACTGTTCCCATGAGGCACAGGATCAAGACTGATTTGTATATGGCCCGGTCGGTACTGGGATAGCATGGTGAGCAAAAGAATGATGTATTTAACCAGATCTCTTGTCTGGGGGTGAAGGTTTTGATTTGTTTTGTATTCCGTCCATCAATTGTGTGTCTTTTGCTTTCTCGCCATAAGTGCGCCGGGTATGCCCAAACGTGGGTCCCGTGCTTGCTGTGTCACTAGATTCAAGCTACACCAGCTGATGAGGGGTGAAACCCTGAAACTGGTGCTAGGATGCTTGTTTCCGGTCTGGGGAGGACCTGGCTTGGCAGTTCGGGCTGTATTGTTCCCATGAGGCATAGGGTCAAGATTGATTGGCATATGGCCAGGTCTGAACTTGGGTGACATGGTGAGCAAAAGAATGATGGATTTAACGCAGATCTTTTGACTGGTGGTGAATGTTTTGATTTGTCTTGCATTCCGTCCATCAATTTTGTGTCTTTTGCTTTCTGGCCCTAAGTGCGCGGGTTATTCCCAGATGTTGGTCCCGGGCTTGCTGTGCCACTAGATTCAAGCTATACCAGCTGATGAGGGGTGCAACCCCGAAACCGGTCCTAGGATGCTTGATTCCGGTCCGGGGAGGACCTGGCTTGGCAGTTCGGGCTGTACTGTTCCCATGAGACACAGGGTCAAGATTGATTGGCATACAGCCAGGTCTGAACTGGGGTGTCATGGTAAGCAAAAGAATGATGGATTTAACCCAGATCTCTTGACTGGGGGTGAATGTTTTGATTTGTCCTGCATTCCATCCATCAGTTGTGTCTCTTTTTCTTCTGGTATTGCTTGAAGCACTACAGTCACCTGCAAATATTTCAGTTGTGAAGTGTCCCGCTTACTGCAGTGGTGATGATTATGTGATAGTGGGTAACCATTAAGCCGATAAGGTTACACAACATTGTTCTCATGGGCCATGAACATTTAACGGTGAATACATAAAGGAATGCCAAGGAGGGAGGAAGTGAAGGAAATTACCTACTCTGGGCCAACCGGGTCATGAATGACCACTTCTAATCCTTCCGTACTAAATGAAGAGTCAGTCAGACAGTGTAGAATATGAACCAATAACTATTTAATCATATAAACTCAGAGTGGAGCCCCATCTGTATAGTTCATGAGAGAGCTACAGAGGAAACTAAAGAACAGCGAGCATAGAGATACATTATGTGCATTTCAAGACACTCCCACAGTGGAATTTTCCACTCAAATGCAGCTGGACAGTGAAATACAAGAAAAAGGTTTTGTTTCTCATATCTTACACAACCTAGTACAATCCAAGGTCATTTCATCCCGGGCCCACCATCAGACAAGTGGGAGAGGGCCTCTATGTAGTGAGCAAGGTATGCGCTAACATGAACAGTCTGTTCATTACCCAAACAAAACCTAACATTTCAGAAACGAAACTTAGCAAATCCCATTACTCAGAAATAGACGAATGCTAACTAAAACATGACATTCCATGAGCATTAACAAATCTAATCTAACAGAAGAGAAGACATTGCAGGAAGAAGTGCCAGAGGCAGAACAGCAGGGTTATATCAGAGCAGGATGTGTGAAGAGACATGATGATATATGGGATTCTATGGATGGCAGACCAGTGTTATCAGACAGGATATTGTTCCCAATGGCAAAGCATTTCCATGGACCCGCATATATTGGGAGGGCAGCCAATGTCCGGTTGTTTAGACAGCATTGGTTTAACCCATGATTTAGATTGGTGATTAAATAATTCTGCTACTGATGTGTTGTGTGTCAACAGATGATTGAAGGGGAAAGAACTCCAGTGACACTGAGTCAAATAGGCAGATCAGGAGGGTCATTCAACAGGATGCAGATGTCATTCATTGAAATTCCTTTGTGTAAGGGTCTGAGATTTGTTCTGGTGATTGTGTGCATCTTTTCGCATTGGGTTGAAATATACCTGAGCAGAATAAATAACAGTCTCACAGTTGTTACATTGTTGCCAAGGGAACTCATACCAAGGTTCGGTTTCCCCACTTCGTTAGAGTCAGACCTAGGGACTCATTTAGAAAATGAGGTCCTGAAATGTTGTGTTCAGTGTTGCAAGTGGAGCAGAGATTGCATTGCAGTTATTGAGCAGAGACTTCTGGCATTGTGGAGCAGGTGAATGGCACAGTGAAAGCCAGATTGGCCAAAGTGTGTGCATAAACATCTCTGAAATGAACCGATGCTATGCCTCTTGTACTGATGAGTCTTTGCTTCCTGATCGAAGAACAATATTTTCCCTACACAAGATAGGCATGGGGAGAGTGATGAGACTGCCTGCAGTGCACGTAATATGCTTGTGAATTTTACAGATGACGCAGTACTTGACTATTGCAAGGGACTAGCTGACATGGTCCATTCTGTGTCCCGCCAGGTTGAAACTGTTGCCGCCTCTCCATGTTTGGAGCAGTGCCATGACCTCAGTCCTGGCAACTGGGTCTTGGCAAAGAAAACCATTCAGAAAACATGCAGGGAGCCTAGATGGTATGGCTCGTACCAAGATATTCTAGTGATGAAACTGCTGTAAATTGTGGGAGGTCTTCCTATCTGGACCCATGCAACCCACACTTGTAGACTTGAGAATCCTCTTGATAATGTGACAGTACCTATCCCTGAAGTGCAACCCACAACTGAGAGACAGCTAGAATGGGGTGCACAGAGGACTGAGACTCTGCAAGAGCCTGTGACAGCATATCCTCTGCATGAGGGGGGTCCTGATATACTGACAATTGAGGAGTCTTGAGGCCTGATGAAGGGCCTAGTACTGTGTCACGTTGAGTGGAAACTGAGGACCATTGGCCAAAAAGGCAAGAAGGAGCGAGATTAAGATAGTCTATTGAGTGAAAACTGTGTTCTGTCCAGATGATAATTAGGATTTTGGGCTGAGTGACAGTGAAAGTGAACAACCTATACTCTGGACATCAAGGAGTGCTAGAGTGCCATGTTGGAGGTACTCATACCCTGAAGGGACATACTTTTGCGCATAGAAAGAGAGAGATAACTTTGGGAATTGGATAATAAAAGGGCAATTCTAGTTGAACCTCTTTGAATTTAGACTTGTGACTGAGCTGCATTTTGACTTTGCCTTGCTACGGAATAGACACAATTCATCATTAGCTTGATTTCTATACTGAACTTTGAGATGCAATTTTGAATAGAGACAATTGAATAGACTTTGTTCAAAACAATAAAGAAGATTGCCGAGGGTGTCATTTCAGAAGTAGAAGGAGTTAGGCTAAGGAAGACTCACAAAGATTTTGTAAATAACTTCATAAAATGTTTTGTGGACTTTGTTTGTCATCTGCACTCTGAAGAAATCTGCATGCTGTAAATTCTTTGCTTAACTATCTGATTCTAGAGAAGTCATGGAGACTGATAAACTCAATAAGTGTAGGTTCATATTAGCAGGTGTAGTAACAGCTGTGGTTGCAGTACTAATTGTACCTCTTGTAGGATTATCTTTACCTAACTTTTTCACAGTAGCCAACCTAAAGTCTAACGTTACCCCTAAGACCCTGATTCCCTCCGATAATAGTTTACAGTTACTAGATTATAAAGCTTTGCATGTAGATGCATCTGGAGGAGATTATTCTTCAAAAGCGTTTTTTATGTTAATTTATGAATATGCTGCCTTTATGGACTGTATGTAGTTACTTGCATCTGCGGAAGAGAGAATTAGCTATCACCATATTGCTCTTACATATGGTGTTATGTGAAGCCTTCTATTACGTCTGTTTTATGGAAAGGGACATTTCCATTATTAGTATTCAAATCATGATTTGGTATTTCCTGAAGTTCCTTTGCTCAAGTATTTAAATAGACATTTTCATGGTAAAACAGTGGATACAGTTAACAGTTTCCTTCGGCTGAACACGACACTGGACATGACTTATGCTCATAGAAACAATTTGACATGTTCTTTAACTGAGGTTTAGAAGACATTTTGGGATTTAACAGAAGCCAGGAATAGAGCAATAGATGTAAGGGAGAAAACATGATGAGGTCAGAGATATCAAGGACAGTGGATTGAAGAAGAAGTGAAACACCAAGATTTAGTAGTTATGCCTGCAATACTTCTATATTGGCAACATAAAGGGTTATAATGTGTGAGTAGGGATACATCGTCCCTTAACACTATGTTCATGGGTAAAAGTTATTGTGATCATATTTTTTAGTATGTAAGAGTTTGACTTCTGTTCTTAGGAGCACAAGATCCCTTTATTCCTGGAGTCTACTTTGTTTGTGGGGAGCATGCATACTTCAAATTGCCTGAGGGATGGTATGGTATATGTTATTAGGTGTACGCGCATTCAGACCAACCAAGCGATTTACTCGCCTGAGGCTCGTGTGACTGCTGTGAGGGGAACGGCCATCAGCCCATCATAGTCCAGCATAGCGAGTCTTGCCACAGCCGTGAGGGGAACGGCCATCAGCCCATCATCGTGAGTCCTGCCATAACAACTACGGATCCCAGCATCCCCTGCTGCGGGTGCTTGCCGACGACCTCACCAGGCAGCGCAGCGGGGATATTTAACTACATCACGAGCCCCGCAGCGCGGGACGCGTGCGGGCCGGCGCCGGGCGAAGCCCGGGCAAAGGGCGGGCCATTTGTGGCCGTAAGGAGCCGTTAGAGGCCGGGCAGGGCCACCCCCCCAAAAAAGCGCTCCAAGCATCAAGGTACTGTGACCTGCCCTAAAATCGCATGCAGTTTTTGTTGACTACTAGACTGTGCATGTAGAGACGTTCCCTATCTTTGGATTGCATTTGACTTTATCGCTCCATTTGGTATCTGTGTTTGGTCTGTGTGCAGCCGCCTGGGCTATTTAGGATGGGCAAGAGGAAGAGCACTGAGGGAGGGCTGGTGACCAGCAGTAAACGGGGGAAAAAGGCAAAAAATATTACCCACTCTGCTATGAACTGTGTCCTGTCTAGAATCGAGGAAATAGTTAATGATTGTGATTAAACAAAGAAGACTAGCTTAAGTTGACCAAAGTGATGCAGTACTCAAAGTAGTTCTGTCACAGACACCTTGTAGGTGTATTCATGAAGCCCTCACCCACCAACCTAGTTGGTGGCATGCTTCATCATCGGGCCCACCCAGTGACACCTAGTATGTCCCGGGTGTGCTACGACGCCTGATTACAGCGGAGCTGGTATATTGCTGAGAGTGCAGTGAGGTTGGGTGAATTGTGATTTAAAACGGCTTGGTGGTGGTCCCAGTACCCAAGGGTAAATTAAATTTTAATAACTGGGCCGACACCAGCGGTTAAAAGTAAGGCTACAGGACGTGTAAGGGTGGAGAGTTACTGCCCCCTGCGTCCTTCAGATGGTCGACATGTTTCAGCCAGTGCCTTAGAGTATTCTGGCTTTCCTCAGGACCGTTTTTAAAAGGGTGTGGTGAAAATAAAACAGACTTAGTGTTGTGGTACAGACTATGTGATACACTCACTAAGGCGTTTTTCTATGTGTGAGAGGGGGATTCCCTTCTCATGCATACGCTTTGGGTTATTAGCCAAGGCTTCCTGGAGGGAAGCGGTAAGGGGATGACCAGTCTTTCTGGTCAGTGCCTGCCTTGTACCTGTTGTCCCGCCGTCGTCGTCCGGTAGAAGTCTGTTTTATTTTCACCACACCCTTTTAAAAACGGTCCTGAGGAAAGCCAGAATACTCTAAGGCACTGGCTGAAACATGTCGACCATCTGAAGGACGCAGGGGGCAGTAACTCTCCACCCTTACACGTCCTGTAGCCTTACTTTTAACCGCTGGTGTCGGCCCAGTTATTAAAATTTAATTTACCCTTGGGTACTGGGACCACCACCAAGCCGTTTTAAATCACAATTCACCCAACCTCACTGCACTCTCAGCAATATACCAGCTCCGCTGTAATCAGGCGTCGTAGCACACCCGGGACATACTAGGTGTCACTGGGTGGGCCCGATGATGAAGCATGCCACCAACTAGGTTGGTGGGTGAGGGCTTCATGAATACACCTACAAGGTGTCTGTGACAGAACTACTTTGAGTACTGCATCACTTTGGTCAACTTAAGCTAGTCTTCTTTGTTTAATCACATATAAATCCCTCGGGGACATGGACTAGCTTTCTAGTCCTCTCTCTCCCTCTTGTTACACGCGAATAGTTAATGATTGCCAGGAGATGCTAGGGAGCGGGAGCTTGGATGCCACTTCTCAAGGGGATTGCAAAGTGGCAAAGACCGTTCCTAAAAGTGCTAAAAAGGTGATTCCCTCGATGTTCTCTAACTCGCAGCATAACTCTAACACGCATGGCCTATCCACTACCTCGTTAACGACCCCCGACGAGCCCCCAGCTCCTGTAGTACCGACCACCTTAACTCATCAGGCTATTGTCTCAGATCCACATACTCCTGAGCTCCCTCACAATTTAGTTTTATGTTCTAATAGGTTTTCTGTACTTGATCCGTATCATGATGAACCCAGTTCACCACCTGATAGGGTCCCTCCCAAGCCCTTAACCGAAGCAAGGTCCCCAGCTGGTTCCCTGGAAGCTCTGTAGGCTAGGATTTTAAGGTTGGAAGAGTTGGTTACAGCTCTTAACAACAGGGTGTCGAGCCTCATTTCAGATCGTGGCTCGCATTCCACCATTCCAGCGCAAACTCCACTCTCTGGGCCTATATCTTCTCCAAAGACAAGCGACCCAGCCCCCCACGCTCACTCCTGTCCCTCGGCAACCAACCTTCTAGTAGTGCCGCAAAATAGGGCCTTAGGAGAGCGAAACATCAAGCCACTCCCCACTACTAGGTCCTTTGCCGATGTTACACGTAATTTGGTGTCTAATAGGGTGTCTAATACTCACTCCCAGGCCAGGACAGGTAGCAACGCAACTTCTTCATTTACTCGGGGCGAGCACGGCCCCTCTCCACTCTTGGTGGCTGCGGCTCCTTGGTACCATCAATCCCCTGCAAAACCTCTGGTTTACATGACACATGTCCCAAAAATGACCAACCCAGGTGGATTCGAATGAAGTGAGTCATTGCATAATAAAGTCATCCATTGGTTTAGGCACACTAGAGGCTGTAGATCAATTATTAGAGATGACATACTGAGGGTGCGGCGGCTATCTAGAGTGAACTCACCATTGGATTGCGTGGAAATCGAGCTTAAAGACCTAGCTCTAGCAGAAAATGTAATACTGTTGGAATATAGGACCTCACCACCCGCTCACTCCTCCATCCAAATTCGTAGCTCCTTGGTCTGGTCCCAGTCTAGTGACCAGGCGGATTCAGGCCTTAGACAGGTGGACTGACTATCCAGGCCTCATGTAAATACCCCTTCATCCACCCCAGAAAGCCCTTTATTAGAGGGCATACGATAGTTTTCTGCCCTCCCTCTGGACCCTATTGTGGTTAGCCCAGATGTCTATGCAACCTCAGGCGCAGCTTCAGGGGAGGGTCAAATCAGGGGGTGCACAATAAGTAGGGATGGAGCGGTTGTCCCCTCATCCATCTCGCGCTCCCCAAGAGCTATCCAATTTTTATCCTGGAACATTGCCGGCCTAAAAAGGAATCTCACCGATCCTGTGTGGAACGACTTTATCAGTGAATTCGATATTATCCTTTTCCAGGAAACTTGGTGTTTGGAACCAATTTATAGATCTGGGTTCATAACCTATTATGTTCCGGCAATCAGCTCCCCTAGAGGGCGCCCATCGGGGGGCCTCCTAATCTGGGTGAATATAGAGCTGAACTGGATAGTTAAGCATAACGCTAGTCTGTCCCACGATATTCTCCATTTATCAGCTGGTGGGTCTGAATCCCATCGTGGCTTAGAAATTTTCAATATATATGCTAGAAGATCGTCAGGTGCGCAAGAGTGTCCCACGCTGTCATTTCTTGAGTCCTTACTTTCAGCCCTTACCACTACCTCGGGTGTTGTAGTAGCTGGTGACTTCAACTGCACCTTTGAGCCCCTTGGTGATGATGATATTTTGGACATGGAGGGGGCTGATCACAACCGAGGTATTCCTCCACTTGGTCTTCAGCCACTCAAAAAATGGTCAAAAAGGGCTGTGCAAATTACTGCCCTAACCTTGGAGTTTAATCTAAGGGCGACAAATGGCAGATCCCGCTATGACACCAAGGGAGCACCCACATTTATTAGAACTAGGGACCCTTCGCGCATACATTAGATCTTGCTGGATGTTGAGCTGTGGCCGGATCTCATTGACATGGAAGTCATGCCTAGACAGGAGAGCGACCACAACCCACTAACCATGCAACTCAAGCGCGAAATGATTACTACGTCCATTGCGCCCACTGGAGTCCAGTCACACACGTCCAGAGAGGTCGTTCCATCTAATTTCAATAGACGACTTAAATGGTATAGAGTTGCCAAGCGAGAGGTAGATTTGGCCAGGATCAAAAACATCGTAGTGGAAAGCACTGGCTTGCTGGAGGCCGCCCTGGCCAGCCCTCCCAATGTCGCGTTACCTAGAGGCTTCGAAGAGATATATCTCGAGACCATTGAAAAGGTGGGGGAGTTTTTCGAATCAAAATCCAATGGGGATTGAAAGTTACCTCGATCAAACATGGGAAACGTGTGGTTTTCGGGCGACTGTAGGGCAAGGAGGCAGGAACTTGCTGGGGCTCTAAAATCAAGGGATCAGCCGTCTATCGTCTGTGCTCGAAAATCTTATTACAGCTCTATAAAAAAAGCTAAGAGACTCTGGGAAGAGGATCATTGGCAGGACTTGAAATCTGCAGTACGATGCAAAGATCAGACCCTGTTTTGGGACCTTATAAATATTAGCGCAAGGGGCGTGGCTGATCCAATTCCGAACCATATAACTGGGCGCCAGTGGTTTGAACATTTTTCCGGCCTATATTCATCTGCGGAAGATTCTCCTCCGTTGGCCGAGGGTCCAACCCGTGAGCTCATTGTCTCCCCAGGAAAGGGGGGGTCAGTTTAGCCTTAGTGAGATCTATTCGGCAATAAAAATGATAGCTCCGGGTAAGGCAGCTGGACCTGATGGACTCCCTGGAGACCTTCTTCTCCATGATAGAGAACCTTGGGCTGAGTTTATCCTACAAACCCTGAATAACATCACAATGGGTCACCCTGTACCAGATTCCTGGAAAGGGGCAGAGGTGGTGGCCATTTATAAAAAAGGAGCTAGAGAGGACCCTGCCAACTATAGACCAATCAGCCTGATTGATGTGATTCAAAAAGTGGTGGGCAGGGTCCTCTTAACTAGGATAAGGGCCTGGATTGATGAAGCTGGCATCCTGTCCCATTTCCAGTCAGGTTTCAGGCAAGGGGTCGGTACTATTGACCAGGCTTTCCGATTTTGCACCATTTATTGGAAATCTGTGATCATCGAAAAGGGTAGCCTCTACTTGGCTTTTATCGACCTCAAGACAGCTTTTGATATGGTACCTCGTTCAAAGCTGTGGCAAGTTCTGGCTGATCTTGGTATCCCCCCCTAATCCTGGACCTTCTTAAACGGCTTCACGAAGGCAATTTTGCAATAGTCAGGTGGGGCCATCAGGGACAGATGACCGAGAGAATAGCAGTAGGGAGAGGGGTCCGACAGGGTTGTGTTTTGGCGCCGACCCTATTCTCCCTCTTTATAAATGGGGTGGCAGACCATTTGAAGGTTGATGGGGCCGACGCGCCAACCCTGAGCGGGGAAAAATCACCCTCCCTGCTGTTTGCAGACGATACGCTGCTGATCTCCAAGAGCCCTATGGGCCTCCAAGAACTTTTGACCTGTTTTACTGACTTCTGCAACATTAGGGGCCTCAAAATTAATACCTCCAAGACCAAGCTAATGGCCATGTCCCCTTCTAAAAGCTTTAGGAACAATATCAGGATGGACAACTCCAATTTGGAGCTGGTGACAGCCTTTGACTATCTCAGGGTGCGGGTTAACAACAAGCTGAATTTGGCCCCACATCTGTCTAAAATGCTCCCGTGCCATAAACGAACAGCGGGAGCCATAGCGAGACATCAGAAGCTGTCATACAGCCGCCCCATTGCTGCAGCAATTGAGGTCTATCAGGGAAGGCTCTATCAGCATCCCTCTACGGGGCGGAACTATGGGGATTTGACAATGTTACAGATTTGATCAAATCAGAAAACAAGTTTTTTAGAGACGTAGTCTCACTCCCCCAGTCCACCCCCCTAGCCCCCCTCCGTAGCGATCTCAGCAGACACCCTATAAGTGACGTGACAAGATTGCGCCCTTTATTATATTGGGTTAGGCTAAGTAGGTCCCCGGATCTAGCCCAGTATGCATCTGCTTTGAAGGACATACTCCAACTTGGTGCTTGTTCTAAGATTCCTTGGGTATCCAATCTATATAAACTGGTGGTAGAGCTAGGTTTGGGCGAGTCCTGGGAGAACCAGAGCACCCCCCTTGTGGAAATGTGGATTTTCCTGATCAGTTATGTCCCCTATCTTGGACCCCAACGGTTCTATATGCATGTTACAAGTACATGTATGTTCCCTCCAGTTCCAGTTTCTAAGACGCAAACATATGTGTGTCTACCGTCGACATGTTCTCTGTCAGATCCGCCATCTATGGGCTGGATATTCGATTCCTAAATATGAAAGACCACCGACTTTATATGGCTAAGTTACTCCATTTTTACAGTCCAGGCAAGTAGGCCCGATTCTGTCCTCAAAGCCTTTCCCTGCTCTCTGTCTTTGACAGTTTCAGCTTGAGCTCGCATCTGTATCCATGAACTTTGTCCTACTCCCTGTGCAGCTAACGGTGCCTGCCTCGGCCAGTTTTCGCCTGCCTGCCAAGAAGCTGTATTTCACCTTCGAATTATCTATTTTGCTCTTCAGCCGATGCATTCCTGTCTAGTGATTTAGGTAAACATTTCCTTTAGCTCACAAGCAAAGGACTCAGCCTTTCCGTCCTCCTGCAAGTGATTCATAGCCCTGTTGCCATGGAAAGTTTTCTGCCCCTCGCATCTCATATAGGCACTTAGACGCTTGTACACGCACATACAGTTAGTATAGAATAGATTCTGTCCGAGAGTCCTTCCTTGTGGATAACATAGTTCTCTAAACATAGGATGTTAGATATGATTTGGGATTGGGTTGACTTGACCCCCCAGACTTCTCGTCTCCACATGTAGAGCTAAATGTCAAGTCCCCTTCACCCCCTAGTTGCACGTCAATCACACGTCATACTGCTGCGCGCGTATCTATGTTAAGTATTATCGTATAGATCCACCTATGTAAGATAACCAGAGCCAATCATGTTTCTTTTTGCTCCTTATTACGCCTAGTTTCGATTACGTATCACTATGTTAATTTATCTTATCAATTGTTACGCCTTTTTGCATTTGTTTCATTGTAAATGTATGACCTATAAAAGTTACTTCTTGTCAATAAAGTATTGTACTTCACTTCCTTAACCCTCGTGGTGACGGAACCTGAAGGCCGCGACTCGAGTCGGCCATTTTTGATGGAATAAAGCCCATTTAGAAAAACTCTTATACCACGGATTCTGCCTCGTGTTATTCTGAGCTATTTTACTTTATTTTAAGATTCCGTATGAAATTCAGTTAAGGTAAAAAGAATATTTACCACATAATGGCGCCCGAACAGGGACACTTTCTCATCTCACGCGCCGGCGGTGCGTTGCAGGCCCGGTCTCCTGCCACAGCTGGACGGACCATAAACGCGTACCAGCAGGATTTCCTGTAAGCTCCCTCCGGTCAAGCGGGGGCGACTGAGGCTGCGATCAACCCAGACGAGGCGGTGAGAAGTGCGAAGTATCCCGACCAGAGCCTAGCTGAGAGAGCAAGATCCGAGGTATACAGAGGCCCACCAGGTTTTCAAAGTCCCGATGTCCAGAGGGTCCGCTGTCCGCAGTCATCGAGTCCTGTCCATTCTCTGAGGCCTTCCGTTTCAAGGAGCTACTCGGTGAGTACCATCGCCGGGGAGGCGTGTTGACGCGCACATAGGGTGTGCCGGTCAAGACGGATTTGGGTACACAAATCCGGTCTGCACTGTTTAGCAGTGTATATGTACTGTTTAGCAGTATATCAAGTATTCCGAAGTATTCAGTTATTGTCAAGAATTCAGCGTGGTGATTAGTTAGGCAGACTGTCATCATTGTCGGTCATTGTTAAATGTTTAATGTTTAATGTTTAAAGTGTTCAAAATGTCTTGCATATTGTGGTATGAATGAGTGTTCATTGTTCACTGTTCATTATTGTGTTTTTTCGTATTAAGTGAGTTCAAGAGTAAGTATCAGACCAGTTGTCAATATGCCGCTCTTCTCGAAGTTAAGACAGATTACTACCAGAAAAGGGGTGCTTGAAGAAGCAGTTCCTATTCCTCCTAGGGACACTCCAGGGCATTTTATGTACCACAAGCATGGCTTAGATGCCATATTGTTTCTTGATCTATGGGTAGACTATACCAAGGGATTGCCGGAAAGTCAAAGGTGGCCCGTAGCGGGAACCTGGGATGCAGAGTGCATCATGAAAGTGGAGGAAGAGTTATGGAAAAGAAAAGTCAGACAGTCACAGAAAGACGCTGTTGAGTTATGGCGTAAAGAATCTCATAGACGTACAGAAAAAGCACGTAGACAAGAAGAGAGGAGTAAAGAAAGTTCAAATAAAGTTCAAGAAAATCTATTAATTGAGGAAGGTATCCGAGTGAAATCAGAACAAGTAAATAGACAAAGAAATGCTCTTATGAATGGTATGTATCCCCTTCTAGCCGAAGGACTACCTAAGGCTGTTACAGAGATGCCAAAAGACTTGCCACCCCCATTATTTCCAATTAAGGTACATCAAAAAGGGCATCCCAGAACCGCAGAAGATGTTTTTCTTTCCTCATATCTAGACGACGCAGCTCCCGAGTATGCTAACGCCACACCACATAGACCGTCTGGCGGAGGGGTTCAACGTCAGGATCAGGTATCCAACCCCGTGCAACAGCAAGTCCCGACACAAGCTTCGGCAAGCACATCTGTTTCCGCCTCTGTCTCCGCAGTCGATTCTACAGGGGTATCGACACCCATAGTTGCTGTGTCACGTTCGACGAACCCATTCACACCCGACGCCCCAGATGGGGCCACGGGAGGTGCTAGTACTACCTTTACACCACCCAGAATAAATAAACTTGTTTTTCAAGAGTCAGCGCATTCACGTACACCTAAATTCGTAAGTGAACGTACGCTTAAGGAACTCCTTGTAAATTGTAGATATGACCCGGTGGTTGGTAAAGAGGACGAAATGGTCCTGGCATCATTACGTATCAGGCGAGCCGCAGAGTATTTAGCGAGGTTACCAGGGATGATTACGCATCTAGATAACATATATCATTTTGTTCAAACAGGACGAGATCCAGGATGTATTAACAGAGCTATGGAATTCCAGAAAGTAGAGATACAGGGGGAACTGTTACGTTTCCTCATAAACTGTGTGATCAGAAATCAAGACCGTCCGGGGGTAGACCCGAATGCAATGCTTATTCTTACAAGATGGAGCCAGAATATATCAGAAGGGAGACACGATAAGCAAAATTGTATAATAGCCATGTGCCGAAAAATCCGTAAAGAAATAGAGCGTATTCATGAAGAAAGATTGGGAACAGACGAGTTTGAGCAAGATGAAGTGTCCGAATCAGGGAATTCCGCAAGACAGTCAGAGACCATAGCCTATGTAGGCAGAGGAAGATCCTGTGATAATGCTAGATGTTTTTCTGATCCCATACACTCTGTATGCCCAAATAATAGCAGAACGTATCCGACGCCTGTAATAAATCTGAAGTCTCCTGAACATTCGTTTCAAGCCGCAGATAAAATACTACGAGAACGAAGGGGTTACCACCTCCTCGATTCCATGGATGAGCAAGAATTAGCCAGATCAGCTGTTCACTGGATTGACAGTCCTGAAAAATACGGTGATGAGACCGTAGCACACACGTTTTTTAATCTAGGTGCAGATGAACAACGTTTAGCTGGAATCTATATGATTCAGCAACTCCTCATATTATATAAGAGCCAACATGCTGACCCTGGTCCTTTACCTGATATATTAACGGAACTACTCACGAACAGATGGAGAGGTTCTAGTAACAAGCTAATTAAAGAGATATTAGTGTCACGTAAACAGTATGTCCTTTTTGTAAGTCCGGATTCTCTCTCGCTGCCCCGCAGAGAAAGAGCGCCGTACTATATGGATAGACAAAATCCTTTACGAGAAGTGCACCCAATAAAAGGCGAAGACAATGAGTTTCACCGTGTATTTGTTTACACACCCATATCAAAAATGGAATTATTAGAAATGAAGAAAGTAGTACCTAGTCATGATAAAGACCCAGCGGGTTTCCACCGAGAAATTAAAGACATGTTACTAATGGGAGAGTACACCTTTCCTGATATTATGAAGATATTAAAGGTGCTTTTGCCTGCTGGCATTTATGAAAAATTGAAAGAAAAAGAGTGGGAAGTGGGAGACCAAAAGATAGACTGGACAGCATTAGCAGAGGAAGAAAGGGGCCGAACTGCAGGTTCAGGGCTCGGGGATAAAGTTAAACTGTTACCAGGTTTACTAGTACAGGTACTGCCACGTTTATTAACTACAAAAAAGGAAGATTGGGGTGCAATCACAGCCTGCAAACAAAAGCAAGATGAAGACACAAGCGATTATTATGCTCGATTTGAAAAATGTTTTGGTATAAATAGTGGTATAAAAGCAAGTAGTGACTCATATCCACATTTATTTGTGACAAAATTAGTGGAAAATGCATTGCCTCCAGTGAAGAATAGAATATTGAAATTCGAGAGTACCTGGCAAAGTAACACTCCGTCGCAAATGCTACAAATGTTACAGTATCATCACAATAGAATTAGGGATGAACAAGAACACGAGCATAGACGCATGAAGGATACAAAAATGAAAATGCTAGTTTCTCAGACAGTACCAGCAGATGGTCACAAAAAGGGTGTGACACATTCTGGTGATTCTGCAGTTCCTGTAAAAGGAACCTGCAATTACTGTAAACAATTAGGCCATTATGTACACGATTGTCCAGTCCTGAAACGTAATATAGCTACAGGTATTGCAAAAGAGAGACCACGATTAGTTAGACAAGATCAGAATGAACAAGGAGCTATGCAGCATGGACAGTCCATGCCAGTTCAGCAACAGTCAATGCCAGCCTCACAGCAACCCATACAGTTTGTGCCAGCTGCACCACCGTTGCCTGCTACTGCCACACAAACCACAACACGACAAATGTATCAGACTGCACAGTATGAATATCCTGAGTATCAGCGTTACGCATGAACAAGCCTAGAGAGGGAAGTTGACTTACCGCTTATCGAGATTCCTGTAGATCAAGAAGGACCTTATGTACATAGTGAATTATTAGGTCAAGATAGAAAATTCTTACTCGATACAGGGGCAAGTCGAACAACTATAAAACGAAGTGAAGTTCCAGGGGCACCCCTCTCAGGCTCTCAAAATGTTTCCCTTGGTTTTTCAGGAAAACCTATTGTTAATGAAGTATCACAGCCTCTACCACTTACGATAGGACCTTTGACACGAACTACAGATTTACTGCTTACTAAATCGTGCCCAGAAAATCTGTTAGGAATTAAAACTCTGAAAGCACTAGGAGCCATAATATGTTGTTCTCCGGAAGGAGTAAGGTTGTTTCTACGTGATTTTAAAGGTCACTATGTGTCTAGGGACATGGATCCCCGACTACAGACTTTACCAGTACATCTATGGGCACAAGGCCCTACGGATGTTGGCTGCATGAACATTACACCATACCGAGTCACATTGAAAGCAGGAGTGGTACTACCACGAATGCGACAATACAAGTTACCGCATGATGCTGTAGTGGCTTTGCTGAAAATCATTGATGAGCTAATTGCCCAGGGAGTAGTTGTAGAAACAGACTCCAATGTATGTAATTCACCGATAATTCCGATTCTTAAACGAACTGATCCTACTGCCCCACCAGTATACCGATTGGTTATTGATTTGCGTGAACTAAACAAGTGCATTGTACCACAATTTCCTGTGGTCCCTGATATATCATCATTATTGACAGCAATTGATTCCGAAGCAACATTCTTTACTGTAATTGATCTCAAGAATGCCTTTTTCAGCGTCCCAATAGATCCGGAAAGCCAATATTTGTTCGGATTCAGTTTAAATGGGCGCAGCTTTAAATTCTCACGCGCTCCCCAAGGATTCACAGAAAGCCCCAGCATCTACAGCCAAGCACTAAAACGAGAACTTGACAGTATCCACATGCCAGTCAACACTGCACTGCTTCAATATGTCGATGATCTGCTGATCACCGCGAGAAGCGAGCCAGAATGTGAAAAGGCTTCTCTGACAGTTTTACATTTTCTAGCCGACAAGGGGCACAAGGTGTCTCCTTCTAAGCTGCAATTCTGTGTCCAGCGAGTTATTTATCTTGGTCACTCGCTGTCCAAGGAGGGAAGGCAGCTTACACCAGATCGCATCCAGTTAATTGCTAACATGTCAATACCCCAGACACAAAAGGAGGTGCGGGCTTTCATAGGCCTCACTTCATATTGTAGGCAGTGGATCCCTCAGTACGCATTTCTAGCAAAACCACTCATTCAGTTAACCACACAGGAGGCAGCCACATCGACTGTTCTCCCTTGGACTCAGGAACATACACAAGCTTTTGAAAGCCTAAAGGAAGCTTTATGTCAAGCACCTGTTTTAGCAACACCATGTTATAGCAAACATTTTACACTCTTTGTTACAGAACGCGAAGGTACTGCCTTGTCAGTACTCACTCAGGATCAAGCAGGATCACGCAAACCATGTGCTTATTTTTCCAGTACATTAGATCCCGTAGCTCAGGCTTTGCCTGCATGCCTGAAATCAGTGGCAGCGACAGCTTTAGCAATCAGACAAAGCGATGCCATAGTATTAGGACATCCATTGACAGTACAAGTACCACATGCAGTAGAGGTTCTTGTGAACCGAACACAAACACAACACTTGACCATAGCAAGACTTACCGGTTATGAACTGACATTGTTTCAACCACACATAGAGATCCGACGGTGTAATACATTGAATCCTGCTACACTATTACCTGTAATTGGAACAGACCCACTAGCTCATGATTGTGTTGAAATCATTGAAATAAAGACGAAACCTAGACAAGACTTGACAGACGTTCCATTGTTAGATCCAGACCTGACGTTGTATGTAGACGGATCGTGCATGAGAACAAGTACAGGAGATTTAGTGGCCGCGTATGCAGTCACAACAGACAGTAAAGTTATTGAGACAAATTGTATAGATACTTTGTCAGCCCAAGCAGCAGAACTTATTGCTCTAACACAAGCCTGTATTCAAGCCACAAATAAGAAAGTTAATGTATACACTGACTCACGTTATGCATTCGGAGTTGTACACGACTTCGGCGTGTTGTGGCGAGAGAGAGGTTATTTAACCTCCCATGGTGCCCACATTCAGCACGGACCCCTCATTCATGCCTTGTTAGACGCAATACATTTACCCACTGCTATATCGATTATGAAATGTAAAGCACACACGAAGGTTACTGATACCATTTCTCAAGGCAATGATTTAGCTGACAGAACAGCTAAACAGACTGCTCAGAGTCGCACATTAGACATGACCAAGCCAATAGTTCAGACACCAACACAGTGTATGACAATTAAGGATCCCGCACTTGACGTAATTGACATACAGACAC
This sequence comes from Triturus cristatus, assembly GCF_964204655.1. NCBI lineage: Eukaryota > Metazoa > Chordata > Amphibia > Caudata > Salamandridae > Triturus > Triturus cristatus. The sequence goes on along the minus strand of NC_140584.1, from coordinate 713,841,058 downwards.
ATGCTACTGCAGAAGAATTAAAGAAATGGACTGAACTAGGAGGGATCCAGACAGATCAGGGATGGATGACGAAGGAGAAATCTGTATGGTTTCTTCCTGACTCTATGGTCCAAGCCATTATAGCTACAATTCACAGCCCGGCGCATTTAGGAGAAAAAGCTATGCTAGATAGCATTCAACACATTTGGTTCAATAAACATTTACGAGCAGCAGCTAAACAAAAAGTCCGTACCTGTATGATATGTTGTCAGTTCAACCCAGGAAAAAGTGTTCCCGTAGAACAGGGTGGATTCCAGACTCCTGATCATCCTTTTGAAGTGCTCCAAATGGATTATATCCAGATGGAACGATGTCGAGGATTCAAATATGTTCTTGTAGTTGTCTGCGCTCTCTCCCGATGGACTGAGGCGTACCCAGTATCAGATTACACGGCCCCGACTACTGCCAAACAGTTAGTTCGAGAATTCTTCCCACGGTACGGGCTACCACGTGTTGTATACTCAGATAACGGCCAGCCTTTCTCATCCGAATTAATGAAACATGTCTCACTTTTGTTGGGATATCAGTGGAAATTCCACTGTGTCCGACACCCCGAGGCAGCAGGTCTCGTGGAACGACATAATCAAATTCTGAAAATCAGATTGTCTAAAATATGTAAGGAGAAAGGTGTTGACTGGATAGTAGCCTTACCAGTTGCACTATTTTACATAAGAATGGTAGCACACTCTCGAACAGGGCTATCCCCGTATGAGGTGATCTTCGGAAGACCACCAAATATGTGGGGGACGCCTATACCACGTAAAATAACTGATGTTAATTGTAATATGCTGACAGATTACTTGGCTTCCTTGATGTCTGCACTACAATCTTGTCGTTCACAGGTAGCTGCAGCTTTTCCTGACAACACCGAGGTGAAACCCCATGACGTTGCTCCGGGGGATCTGGTGTTTGTGAGGAATTTCGATCGGAAAACCCAATTGGAGCCCAGGTGGAAAGAACCGAAGCTAGTCCTGCTGACCACAAGAACAGCCGTGAAAGTTGAGGGGCGCAAAGGATGGGTACATTCCAGCCACGTTAAGAAATTTCATGGACTATCCTCGGATATAGACACTGTGCCCTGCACTCCCTCACAGACTGATTCAAAACTTCCCTTTGTTGAAAACAATGACTCTCAGAACTATAAATTAAAACTTAGGCCCAAACAGTCGAGCAATTTGATTGTTTAAGTCCTCTCCAAGGTGAAGCGGTTGAATTGTCTCTGACATGTATCCCTTGGACCTGAGTAGAGAAAATACCAGAGAAATGTTGAAACGACAGGCGTATTGTAAATCACTGCGTAGCTACTGTGTGAGGACATTATTAATTCTGTTTTTATTGAGTGTTTTAATAATCATTACGAGTGTGATTTTGCACATATATCATCCTATTTCTAGACATGTTTATAATATTACTGCTGAACATTCTTTTAGTGACCTACCGCCACATGAATTATCTTATAGACTTGCGCTGCGCAATAACACCTTCATTAGTATGTTACATCATTCCCATCAGACTAGTAATGCCACCAATTGTTGGGTGTGTGGCCGACTCCCTCCCTATCAGAATAACAAAGGAGTTCTGCCTTTCTTTCCACATCCGTTCACACACAATGGCTCCTGTGGAGCATGGTTTAGTTTATTAAATTCCATAGACCCAGACACAGCAGTTTATCAACAACATTGGATATGGGGAAATCTGAATCTAGTTTTATTCAAAGTCTGTCACCCTAATAAGGAAGGTCACCCCAGTCGAACAGGAACTGATCTAGAAAATGAGGTGTATAAATTAGGTAATTTTACACCTAATCTTATGATTTTGAATGTCAAATCCGAAGTTGAACTAATTCTGCCCACTATGTCAGTATTTCCAGTTAAGGGTGAATTATGTGTAAGAAAAGTTGGGTCCATACATATGGGCCATAGCCAATGCGTTACTACAGTAGAATATAGTGATCAAGGTAAATCTTCATTTAGAGCTTCTCGCCATTCTTACTTTATATGTGGTCAGACGGCATATATGCGTCTGCCTCTAGATTGGGATGGTACCTGTTACATAGCATTCCTTTTGCCACCTGTTTTCCTAGCTCCCCCTGATTATTATCGAAATGTTCATTTAGTACACAAAAGAGAGCGTAGAGATCTCCCAGTTGTCGATTATACTGAGACGGCATGGGACAAGTATGTAGATTTCAATAAAGGTATCTTTCCCTATATAGGTACAATATCAAATAGTAAGCTGATACGCAGACTCACCAAGACTCTTGAAGCTGTAGTAAACGAGACTATAACCGCCCTAGGCAATCTGACAGAGGAACAATCAGTGATGAGAATTGTTGTTCTCCAGAATCGTCTTGTCCTTGACGTCATCCTGGCCGATAGGGGCGGAGCTTGCAGGGTCATCGGATCCAGCTGCTGCATATTCATACCAGAAAATTCGCCGTCTGTATATAAGGCTATAACACGCCTTCATAAGATTGTAAGCCAGATACACGAGAATCCAGGCACTTGGACGTGGTCCGGGTGGTTTTGGAGTGTGATATCAGCCTGGGGATGGAGAGTTCTATCCTTCCTAGGTATTGGCCTTCTTATGCTCTTCAGTTGTTGTTTATGCCTGCAATGTGGACCAGCGATTTGTGGTCTGTGTGCCACATCATGCATTCCATATCACAGTTCTCGTTCAAAATGCCGGAAGAAGAAGGAAGAAGAAATGATGCTCCATGAGCAAATCGATGGAATGATGAAGATTGATATCTCTTGAAGGGCAAGTAGGGGACAAGGAGGGAATGTGGAAATGTGGATTTTCCTGATCAGTTATGTCCCCTATCTTGGACCCCAACGGTTCTATATGCATGTTACAAGTACATGTATGTTCCCTCCAGTTCCAGTTTCTAAGACGCAAACATATGTGTGTCTACCGTCGACATGTTCTCTGTCAGATCCGCCATCTATGGGCTGGATATTCGATTCCTAAATATGAAAGACCACCGACTTTATATGGCTAAGTTACTCCATTTTTACAGTCCAGGCAAGTAGGCCCGATTCTGTCCTCAAAGCCTTTCCCTGCTCTCTGTCTTTGACAGTTTCAGCTTGAGCTCGCATCTGTATCCATGAACTTTGTCCTACTCCCTGTGCAGCTAACGGTGCCTGCCTCGGCCAGTTTTCGCCTGCCTGCCAAGAAGCTGTATTTCACCTTCGAATTATCTATTTTGCTCTTCAGCCGATGCATTCCTGTCTAGTGATTTAGGTAAACATTTCCTTTAGCTCACAAGCAAAGGACTCAGCCTTTCCGTCCTCCTGCAAGTGATTCATAGCCCTGTTGCCATGGAAAGTTTTCTGCCCCTCGCATCTCATATAGGCACTTAGACGCTTGTACACGCACATACAGTTAGTATAGAATAGATTCTGTCCGAGAGTCCTTCCTTGTGGATAACATAGTTCTCTAAACATAGGATGTTAGATATGATTTGGGATTGGGTTGACTTGACCCCCCCAGACTTCTCGTCTCCACATGTAGAGCTAAATGTCAAGTCCCCTTCACCCCCTAGTTGCACGTCAATCACACGTCATACTGCTGCGCGCGTATCTATGTTAAGTATTATCGTATAGATCCACCTATGTAAGATAACCAGAGCCAATCATGTTTCTTTTTGCTCCTTATTACGCCTAGTTTCGATTACGTATCACTATGTTAATTTATCTTATCAATTGTTACGCCTTTTTGCATTTGTTTCATTGTAAATGTATGACCTATAAAAGTTACTTCTTGTCAATAAAGTATTGTACTTCACTTCCTTAACCCTCGTGGTGACGGAACCTGAAGGCCGCGACTCGAGTCGGCCATTTTTGATGGAATAAAGCCCATTTAGAAAAACTCTTATACCACGGATTCTGCCTCGTGTTATTCTGAGCTATTTTACTTTATTTTAAGATTCCGTATGAAATTCAGTTAAGGTAAAAAGAATATTTACCACACCCTAAAGCCATCGTAAAAAAAATCTATTGGGACTGGATTAATGCTGCTACTTTGAGGTCCCAGAGAGGCATCCTCAGCGAGAAATTCCTAGACATTAAACCTATGCCTAGATTGGAGGCCTTTTTGGACCTGATTGAGTCCCCGAGCGATAGGTCACTCTACCTTAAGCTGAGATATGGTACTCTACCATTAAATGAGTTTCAGACCGGGTGGAGTGGTAAGCAGGGTGCTGCTAAGGGCTGCCCAGGTTGTGCCTCCCCTACGGAATCTACTGCCCATTTTCTTTTTGCTTGTCGGGCCTACAGCCAGGTTAGATCTAGATGGCTGAAACCCGTATGTATAAATTTGGGCTGCAGGTCATTCAGGGTGGCTCTGCGCATTCTAACTTATGAGACGACAGTCCCTAGTGTCATCTGCGGGACTGCTAAGTTCTTGGGGGGGGCCTGGGGGATCATACAGAGGTTACTCAAGAAGTCCTAGCTATAGAGCCGAGTTCCAACGTTTCGCGACTCCGCCCCCGTTCTCAGCCCTACCTAAATTAGCCTACTGCTGCTGTATTTGTCCTCCTTCTATATTGCACTTATTGTAGGATATCCCTCCTTTTGGGGATTATGAATTATGTTGTTTTAGATATTGTTAAAATTTCTCTTTGTATATACTCATCTTAAACACTGTTTTTATAATGTTTTATACTTTTATGATATTTTACATATCGAATAAAGTTATTGACTGACTGGTTATTAGGTGTAGTTTTCCCAATGTGGAAAATTTTAATGATCCTATGTGGGAAACTAAAACTAGAACTAAGCGAGATAGTAGTGGTGCTGAAATTTTGGGAGACATTTTTGGCGCAATGATTCCATCTGTACGTGTAATCTTGAATGATCTAAAGATTAGAAAGTTTTCCACCATAGTGGATACATTGGCTCCAAGCACAGCAGGTTCCTTGTTGGCTGTAGATACATAAATGATAGCTATGAGAGCCATGGCTTTGCAGAACTCTCTTGTGTCAGACATCCTTCTTGCGAAAGAGAGTGGAGTATGAAAGATGTTAAAGGTCCAGCAATGTTGTACCTATATTGCTCACCTAAAGAAATACATTAAGAACATTACTGGTCTGAAATGAGATTTGAAGGAGTTAGAAGCTGCAGGTCCTTGGAAAGCAATTGCCAATTGATTTGCTGCAATAGGCAAATGGTTTTGGAAACCTTGGAAGTGGAATATTTTGTTCCATTTTAGGACCCCTTATGATAATTGCCCTTTGTGCATTATCTCTGTTTCTAATCTTTAAGGGACACAAGTACGTGAATGAGGAAAGGAAAGTATAGGAAAGGAAAGGAAAGGAAAGGAAATGAAAGGAAAGGAAAGGAAAGGAACGGAAAGGGAAGGAAAGTACAAGAGATGAAGGGGTTCAAAAGAAAGAGAAAGGATGTGAAAATAGAGTCAGTGGAGTTTTTATGATGACTTGAAACAACTTGAAAACATTAGACAAATGTTGCTGAAAATGTCAAGGCTTTGACTTGATCTTACCACAAAAGAGTTCATATCTGTGTTATTGTGATGACTAACATTGCCATCAGAGAGGGAATTGGATTATCGCAATTTAGACTCCATCCACTTCTCATCACCATTGTGCAATTTGCATTTATGTTTATAAGTACTTGTTTACTGTGTGCTATAACTTTGTTAATGGGGTGAACATTTAGAAGCATTAATGAAATGTAACCACTGAGAAACTGAAACTTTACAAATATGTACACTTTGAACATGAAGATGTATTCTGTACTCATATTGAATTTATACTTTAAGTCACAGTTGCATATATTCTGAAAGTTCTATTTGAAAATGTAATAATGCATGCTTTAACTCACGTTTGCATTACAAGTGCACTTTGAGGTACACATTTAAATGCTTAGTAAAGTTAGCCTAACTTAAGGCCTTGATTTTGAAATGTGCTTTGCTTGGTAAGTGTGTTCTCCCTTTTACAGGTGCATTATCAAGGTTTCATTGGCTACAGAAACGAATATTGAATGTATTAGTTTCTTGATAGTAAGGTCTGAGAAGAGAAATCTTAGCAAGAAATATGAAGACCTAATGAGAAGATGATGCCTCCTAATCATCAGATACCAGGAACGGATGGATGTTTTAGGCAGTAACTGTCCAGGGTCTGTGGGAGATTGGAAAGGCTGGTAATGCTCCAAATGCACTAAATGTGGATTGAAATGATTTGTTCCTGGAGGGTTGGGAAGTGATACAACTGTTGCTGAAATTTCTGTTTGTTTTAATTAGTGTTCACACTGCTATAAGTTAGAGATTTCCTTAGACCTTGAACGGTACAGACCTCTCTGCTTCCTTTATTCTCAGAAGTGTGAATCTTCATGCTAAACACTTATTCTAATTCTGAAAGACATACTGTAGCCTGCATTATGCTGACAACTTCTTGCACTTCTGAATTTTCTTAAGACCATATTTTGCAAACCACCCTTATTCTAAACGTAGTGCCTTGATTAGGTGACTTTAGGACTGTTCATGTTTAGGACAGATAATTGCAATTCTCCCAATAAAATGACAAGAGAATCTAGATTTCATTAAAGACACGGAGGCTAACATTATGCATGTTTCTTTTAATTCTAACTCCAAGCAGCCACTCAGAAGCAATACATCATAAAACAAACAATTCTAGAATGGAATATTCCAGTAGTATAATTGTCATGCACGTAGAATAGCCTGCCTCTTTTAAATGCAAAATAATAAGCTTATTCTTCTTTTGTAACTTTTCTTTTTTCTTCTTCTTGTCTAATTCTCTTTTTTTTTATATTTTAATATGCATTCCAAATGGAGAAAACGCAATAACTTAACTGAGGGGTTCTGGAATTAATTCATTCCAGCTGTTATCCTCCCGGTCTGAGCAGTACTGAGAGGCAAACCAGTTATGTTGAAGTATCTGAAATAAGAAAGAATATTATTGTCATGTTGTTATGTTGGTGTGAGAAAAGGTAACAATGAATAGTACGATGTATGAAGCAGAGAAATAACTCTAAAGAGAATATAAGTTGTATTATAAACAATGTTTTTTAATAAAGGTTGTATTATAAACAGTATCATAACCAATGCCATTCAATTATTTAGTGAATTGCTCAACAACCCATGGGATGGGAAGGGTGAGATAATGCTAGCCTCTGTGTCTTTAACGAAATCTAGATTCTCTTGTCATGTTATTAGGAGAATCACAATTTCATTACAGGACCGAAGGCTAGCATTATGCATGTTGGTAGTTTTGTAACAATAAATCTAACATATGTTCAATAGGTTTGCAAGAGTGTTTAGCAAAGGTGTTAGAGTTTGACCAGTCAGCTGCTTTAAGACTGTCACCTAATTTCCCACCTTCCTGAAACTATTTACTAGCCATAGCGCCTCTTATTTGTATGCCTGGAATGTCTTGAGATCAGCTGATTGCTTTGCATATTAGGCCCATCTTGGTATAGAGATTGAGGTAATGGGTTTTTAAAAGTTTCACAAAAGAGATAAGTAATGGGTTGTAGAACCCATTCTACAAAGACAATTCTCTCAACGCAATGTATAATGATTAATCACTACATAAATAGCATTACAAGTTACCTGTAATTTGATCGAGAGATACCAGCGACCAAATAGTAGTTTCCAAGCAGTTTATCTCCACCAAATAATGGGCATTCCAAGTTATTCTACCCACAATGATAATAATGCGTGGAACAAGGAATATTGGGTAATTTCCTACTTATGTTTATCTACTAGTATTTACCATCTGCTTCGAGAGAGCCTGAAAGACAGGACAATGCTGCGAGTAGCATTGCCTGCCCCCCTGTGGTGCTGCAGGGGCTGGGAAAGGCCGGGTTGTGCCCTATCCATAGGCTTGCCGGGAGTGTCATATTGTGTAATTCCAACCTCCATGACACTGGGCGAGATGTCTTTGGTTCCAGTGTTTTTGGGCCTGGTAATTGCAGACCCAGAAAATTCTGTGCTTGCAAACAGCAGACTATACAGAATTAGCTGAAGCAGTTTTCCCCTCAAGACCATACCAACATGGACAGGTTGTAATGAGGCTCAAAAAGGTACAAAGACTTTCAGCAACTGTAATAGGTTGAATCAATTTGACTGAGGAGCAGATGTATGATCTAAAAACCTACCAGCCATTTAGATGGTCTGTCAAACTGATGGCAGATGAATCCACCTAATGTAGCCAACATCCTTAGGAAGAATAAAGACCACCATTAAGGGAAGGACCATATTGTGTGAGCACTCACCATGTCTTGCATTGGACACCATTTATTTTACAGGTGCACTGAGTGAATTTCATTTGAGTCATGACGGTCTTTGGCAGGTAAAATTCACAATGGCCCCTGTAACCAGGGAGAAAACTCTCTGCATGCCATGGTCAATAGATTTTGTTGCAGAGAACAAAAAGACTGTGTATCAGACATGGCACCTACTCAGCAAAAGATTGATGCCTTGAAAAGAGGCGCCACAGAAGCAGCTCCACTAAAGCGGCAGTAATCCCTTCCTGCTTGGCATGGATTTTTCAATATGGTTGATGGTACTTTGTGGGAAAAGGACAATAGCGTCCTTTGAGCTGCTGGGGTGGCAAGATGGGGTGTTTTCTTAATTAACAAACTGATTGCAATGTGATTTTGCATTGTTGCATATGCAGTCTATTTGTGCTTCTAGATTAAGTGTCTGGCACTTAGCCACGTTTAATCCCTATTGGTATTTTTCTCTTAATCATTTTGTTAAAAATTTATAAAAAATTGTCCCTTTTATCTAGAATTGATCATCTACATCTAATTAACTGCCTTCATTTAATCTCTTACATGAGTGTGGATCTAATAACCCCCCATATGCTCAAAATAGCTAGGGACTTTTTCAAAGCATGGCCGATGGGCTGCCTTATCGGAACCAATAATGAAGAACCACATCCACTGGGACAGCATTTGACAATCTACCGTACTTAGAGATAAAATAGGTAGTGCCATTTAAGCTCTCTTGCTGCAGTCTATGCCTGTCAACTGATGGACCACTAACCTTGCTAAAACATCAAGAAAAACAAATGTTTGCTTAAGGCAATAGGCAGAAAAGCATCTGTCATATTTATCATTTACAACCACCATCACATTGATATGTGGCCATTGGATCATATAACGCTAGTGGCTGAACACTTAGTAGGTGGTGGGAAGTGTGCTATGATGGAAATTCAGCCACGGAACACAAACTACACATTAGAAGGAAATTAGCAACACCTGCCATCTCACAACCAATTCCCCATCCCCATACACAGCTACATTTGAGACCCTGTTTCACAGACTAGTGCCACAAAATATTATCTTGCAATTAAAAGCACCAATGTGCAGACAAATAAAGGTCAACATTAATTAGATATAATGGAAGAAGCCCAGTTCCTCAGTTCTGATGAAAACCCCCAGTTAGGTAAATTTAGTCAGAATGTTGTGCAAGGTGAATGCTGTACACACGCTCCCCCACACATATGATGGCAATAGAAATTGGTCAAATCCCTTTAGGTACACAAACTGCTTGTTAGTCAACGAGGCAAGACAGAATTCTACAGGAGTCAGAGGTTTCCTGCAGCCCTGGAATGAGATGATACTGTTCATCATGAAAACCGAAAGAATTGCTGATTTGGAGGTGTGTTCGATACTCTTTGGTGATCAACACACACAATATACTTCATATAGTTTTGAATAACTCTGCTACTATCCATTCTAACAAACATAAAAAGAGCTGTTTCCCTCAGAGATGAATAGCTGAAAAGAAGGGTCAGTGAAGAGAATTGCAGTCCACTATAGCCAGCATCCTCAGCGTATGGTTCATTAAGGCTGCCTGAGGAAATATCACTGCCAGATGCTAGAATGTGCATGTGCCACTGACATTGACAGCACAAATGTATGGTCCACTATGACTGTTCATCCTGACCACTGCATATTCACAGTGAGCAGCATGGTGTGCAATTTCAGGAAATATCAACTGATGATAAAAGCAATGGAAAATAGACAATCTTGTATGGCTAACAAGACCATTATAAGCTGAATGGGAAAGGCATAATGGCCTGGTTTAGGGAGTGACCACAATGGATGACAGCCACCGTGAGTGGTCCATCAAGCTTGGCCACCATATACTGAATGGAGAATAATTGAGGTCAGATGCAGAAGATTGTCCACCATGGCTGGCAGGCAAGGTAGATATTAAACAATAGTCAGATTGTATGGTAATCACACGTTGATTGGGGGAAACGTGGCATCCACGCACTTGTAATGCACCACCATGCTTAACCACCATAGCTCCTATGTTTTAAATGTTAGAATCATGTTGGCTTGTTTTGGGAGCATAGTAGATAGTCTATAATGGATACCAACTATGTCCTCAAGACATTAAGAAGGGGAAACATACTAGGCAGATATGATAGACAGTCCACTGCGAGCAGCAGCCACAGTGAACAGTTCACCAATGATGAACTCCATTAGCATCATATTAATAATGTCAAACAAGGAAAGCAATGTTGATTCCTGACTTGCAACATTAAATAGAACAGATTGTATTCAATGAGGTACTCCACAAGTGATGTCTTGTATATGTTGTGCACAATGAAAAGGCTGTGTAAGGAGTTTAGTTGAGAAAAGGAACACAAACACATCAGTCAACCCACAATGTCTTCGTGAACAACCTGTAGGATGTCAAAGCATAATAAAAATCAATTGACTGAAATCGCACAATTTGTTCAACAAAAAGGTTTTCAAATTATTACATTTTTTATTTACAGTTATGATGTGGAATCAGGCCTGTTTTTTCTCATTTGATGGCTTACTTTGGGCAAAACGTCATGCAAGATCCCGGCAGGAGACTGTTTTGAGCAGGAAATGTCTCAAGGCAAAACACGTATACTCAAACCAGTCTCAAGCAAGCAAAAATAATGTGACATTGCATGTGAATTTCTGGAGTTTCTCTAATCTCTCCAGTGTAATTTTCACGCAAACCTTGTGACATTTTATATGTTATGTGCTAAACATCTGTTTATGCTATGACAATGAACAAAGCTGAGGTTTTGTTCCCAGGTGTAACAATCAGACCAGAAGCAGGAAAACTCACCCTATATTTTTTCTTTTGGAGTCCAAGGAGTCAAGAGTATGACTTAGCTAATTATATCAACTCTTTTAGGACAAATGGTATTAGAATTAAGTGGACAGGTGTCGACCCATGCCTGATATTGCAGCAAATAATAATGTCTAACAAGCAAGAAATAGCCTATTGTCTTCAGGATGAGATTTCCCCAAATACAGTAACTATAAACTGCCACTGTATTACAATATCTATTAAATCACTCGTAACCAGGCAGATTGGTACACCATTCAATAATAAAAAGGGATAGTTTGACGGTACTTGCACTAAAGCACCACAGGTGTTAACATATGCATTGTCTAAAACAGAGCGAGAAATACTGATTATTAAATCTCTACGACACGAGTACAAATTAGCCATAGCTGCTCGGAAAAAGAATTTACAGGAAGAAGTGTGGGATAATCAGACTATCTCAGCAAAAACTAGGAATACTAAACTCTTATGGGATACAGTATATGCACCTTTTTTAAAGAATGGTGAAATCCCAGAGTTTTGTTCCTTTATTCCCCTGGATAAATAGGTGACACAATTCACTAGGATTTTTAATAATAATGGTGAGACCTTGGGGGTATTTGATCAGGAGCCTTGTGAAGGGATGCCCTCCCCCCTGAACATTACTTGTGAAGAGTTCTCCAGGCCATCCAGGAGAGTGCCGGGGGACGGGCACCAGGCCCTGATGGTGTCCCAGTTGATGTTTTTAAATCTGCACCTAAATTATGGGGACCTATTTTAACTAGAGTGTTCAACTCAGCTGAAACTGACACAAAACCTCAGACATGGGGCTAATCCATAATTGTCCCCATATACAAGAAAGGGGACAAAACCGATCCTAAAAACTACTGCCCCATTTCACTTCTAGATACTGCTTTGAAAGTTATGAGTAGGGTCCTACTAATGAGATTGGAGGAATAGGTCCAGGAGTACTTGATCCTAACATCTGTGCAGTATGGGTTTAGGAAACGTCTTGGGACAATTAAACAATGCATTAACTTAGAGCTACTGATCTGCAAGTACACCAGGGCAAAGGCAGGCACCTTGTATTTATGCTTTGCAGATTTTAGTAGTGCATTTTATTAAGTCGACCATCATTTATTTTGGCAAACTGTGACCTCCATGGGAACCCCAAGAGTGATCGTTGGCTTCTTTTCCCGCCTATATATGAAATTAACTAGTCAAGTTCGCTTTGGACTACAGGGCGAATGTTCATCTAAATTTAAAGTAGGGCGGGTATACAGCAAGGATGCGTGCTAGCACCAATTCTATTCTCCCTTTTCATTAACAGGGTTGATAATCATTTGCAATCTATGCAGGCTGATGCCCCGGAGGTGGCTGGTCGTCCAATACCCGTATTTTTATTGGGGTGACACAGTATTATTAGCACAAACCCCGCTAGGTCTCCAAAGATTGATGGATGGTTCCTCATATTTTATGACACAAAGGAGAATGGTAATTAACAAATTTAAAACATTTTTCATGATTTGCGGGGCCAAACAGAAACCTTGTAAAACCTTTTTTATTTACAGCACCCCAATACATACAGTAAACTCCTTTTGCTACCTTGGTATTTTATTTTCAGGAAATGGTACATGGACCCAACATAGCAAAAATGGGAATCCACATCTAAACTCCAACTTCAATGAATTGATTCACAATGAGGGTCACTTCATCCCTCCCCCTGTCCTGAGGAAGATCCACATGGCTGAGATATTAAATTCCCTTGTTTGCCGTTAAGTCGGATCGCAACGTCGATGCTACCCCCTTCTTGACACCTGGACCATCCTTTCCATTTACCTTGTCCCTGTTCTAAAATCTACCCCTTATGAAAATATAATTTAAAATGAATTTTTTAATATGGCCAGGTCGCATTGAACTGTTTATTCAGTATCAGTTTGTGTACAGTGTTGTAAATAAATATATGCCTTTAAACTTCTGTTTGAAAATTCTGAGTCCTCTTGACTCCTTCTAATTTTTTGAGCACCCCTTTCCACACGTTCCTTTGAACCACTACTTTCCCCCCTTTCCTTGACCCTCTAAGGTGTTTTCAACCTTGTTTCATTAAAAATTCTAAATAAATATATTGTAATATAAGATATTGTTGTGCTGCACACCTTGTTTTTCCAAAATACCTTACGATTTATATATATGTTGGTGAGCTGAATATCACAAGCTCACAATAGATCAAATTAATTATTGCTTCTAAATGTATTAATTTTCTGATTGACGGGTCCAGGACCACTGTTTTTTTGTACCAATCGATACCCTTACCTTTTGAGAGCATGCATTCCCACACTGTGAGGGAAAACGTTCCTGTGGGCCAATTCATCTGCCTAAGCAGGAATTGATCCAGCATACAAGATTAAAGGACAGAGGCAATAAAAATAAAGAACCAAACTCATTGACATACTCTATCCAAGAGTTTGATTGAAAACGACAAAAAGTAGGTGCAGTCATGTCTCTAATGAGGCATTTCCTCCCCGAGGGTGGACATAAAGTTACTATTCATAAATACCCCTAGTGAATTACTAAAATCGTAAAGTTAGATGTTTGGTCTAAGTTCAGACCAAAGATTTAAGTTGACCTTTGTGAATCAGGCCCTATATGCAGAGTTTTACGACCCTGCACTCTCTATACCTTTGTATGTGGAGTTCTCACCCCGACTGCAGAATCTCCAGGTGCAGAGAACTCCACACACCTAAGTCTGGAGAGTGCACGTAGTTTCTGAACAACAAAATTAGTAGGTGTCGACTGTAAAGTGGTTACCATTTCTCATCTGATTAATCTTTTTGGCTGACTGAGAGGCAGAAGGGAGTCTATGTTCAATAAAACAATGTAAAGTTTGTGTAGTCCATTTGGTCACATCATAAGGACCAGGAATCGGTAACTACATTTAGGTGAGTTTAGTACAAGTTAATAATCATTCCAGTAAATACACAAATCAGTAACATATCATAACCGTAAAGAATTATAGTGAGCAAATTAAGGCGTTGATGCAAATTCTGACTCGATAACATAAAGCCTACAATAGATGTAGTAAGAACAATGCAAAAAACAGGACTTGGTTTTCCTTTAAGAAATGCTGCTCCTTCTTTCTAAACATAAATGGATTCCCAAATCCAAACCATAATCGGGTGATAGGAATGGTTTCAAAGATCTTCAGAAAAGTGGAAAGGTGTCAGACAAAGTGAAGATTTTCACAGAAATCTTCTAAAGGGAACAAGAGTTTAGAATATAGCCACAAACTCACAAGAAGAAAAGTAGCAATGAGGTCGGCATCTCTCGAAACACAAAAGGATTGCTCTAAACTCTAACAATGTATACATTAATTAAAATACACTGATACTCCAACATCAGCAGTATCTGCTCCCCACCCCTCCAGGGCACAAAGGTGTTAAACTCCACATTGTGCAATCATATGGCAGATGGAAGTGGTGTCAGGGAAAGATGGTGCACACACCTACAGCAATCACAATTATTCACAGTTTGTTAGTTTGTTTGAAAATGTCCACAATTACCTGGTGCTCTAAGAGGAGGGAGAGCCATCAAGGCCTCTTCTGCTGGACAGATTCCAAAGGTCAAAATTGGGTTTCTCAGCGCACTTAAGAATTCAAAGTTGAGGTTGAGGTTTCAACATATGTTTTTTTGTTAGACATCCATGAGTTCATTTTGCTCTCGCCAACATGTGTTTCATCTATTGCTGACAATGTTGCAGCAGACTTCATTTGAACTACAAACATAAATATAATCACAATTTATAGAGGGGCACCTAAGTATTCAAAATCCAGTCACCTGGGGCAGAGACCCAAAAATACACTTCGTGTTTTTAGAGATTTCACATGCTCAATTCCAGTCCTGTATCTATAAGAGTGAGCACTTTGGGTTGTTATTTGAAACATTGTGAATCAGATATTTTAAACTTCGCATCTGTAGGGTATTAGTTGTACTGGCAAAGTCCATTGCTACTTTGCAATACACCAATGTATTAATCAGGTCACCCTTATCATGGACATGCTGGTGTCACCATTCATAGATGTGACTCCCATGTCCCCATAGTAGTCACAACAGGCTTCTGGTGATGTATGCAAATATTACGGAGAAGTAGAATTGTTCTAGGGTAAGTCACTGTAAATGAACAAGAGTAACTTCAGAGATGACCTCAACAGAGGCTAGTGTCTTTGTACTATTCAATATATTCTCACTATCTTGTGCCAAACATCTTGTATTATATATCCTTTTGAGCCCCACCACTAATCACTTTCTTACTCATGAGCTATATTTTCCAATTTCCCTTGGAGAGGGTATATTGACATAGTATCCTCCTGGAAGTCCCAACACACTGTGTCAAAGGCCTTCTCAAGTTTCACCAACACAATTACTGCTGCGGAGTGAGGTAGCAGGTCATGGGTGTACAGAATTTAATAAAGTCTACCAGGTTGTGAGAATTTTGAAGTCAGATTGAGATATAGAGAGAAGTCGGAAAACTGAGGGTGCCACATCCCGCAATGTAGGTTTGGGCAGGGGCACCACCAGCGCATTCTTCGTTTTTGCAGGGAGGATATCCAAGGGGAGCCTGTCTGCACCAGGAATCTTACCTCTTAGCATGTTTTTGAGGACATTTTTCACCTCCAAGTCGGACACTTCACCACCTAGTCATTCTTGTTCTGCCTGTGAGAGGAACCGAAGTGGGAGTCCCTCCAAGGAGGATTCCAATGGTGTTGAAAGGCATAACTCCGACAAACAATAGATAGACACATATTAAGACCTGAATGCTTGATTTATACATTTTAGCAGGGGGATGATTGTTCCCCCCGATGACAGCAGGCTGGTAATTGCGACATCCCTACCTACTGCACAAACAGAACAGGCAAGGAGCCGTCCTAATCGCCCCTCCTTTCCATGTACACAAATAAGGTAGCTTTTGTAGACATGGAATCGCAGCTGTTCCAATGCTACATTGTACTGCGTGCGTTTCTCCAGCAATTACGAAAGGGCTTCTGGGGATACTATCTTCAGCTATCTCTCCAGCTCATGTTGGATACCCACTGACTGCCCAGGAAGTGCCTCCTATTCACAACCTAAAAGACTCCCATCCAAGGCCACGACTCGATCCTGAGCCGGGGTAGAAGTGAAGAATTCAGCAATCCTGGTTGCTAAGAAGTCCCTAAAGGCAACGTCTTCCAAGGAAGATGAGTTTAGTTACCCTGGTGGTTTGAGTGGACGTTCATTCACTCGCTTCAGTGTCAAAAACAGAGAAATATGGTCAAATATTCAGGGTGTGAAATACAGCTATTAGTGGACTTAGAACATATGAAGCAATATATCCTCGAATTGACCTGGTAAATACTCGAGAAGAAGAAATTATCTCTCTCAATGGGGTGTGCCGGGGGTCTTCCATGTGCCAATGAGGGATCCAGGAGGCCAAACCAGCAGCTGCTCTATGAGCCGCTGTTTCCGGGAGCGAAAGTATTGAATGGTCCGGGAACGTGTCTGAAACACAATTAAAGTAATCTCCAATGCGGTATGGCCCCCCTGTCAGACAATTGCATCAACAGGGTGTGAAGAAATGAGGTCTGGTCATGGTTTGGCACGTAAATACTGCCCAGCACAAAGTCATCCCTCCACCAAAACATATCAGCCATTTTTATTAGTGTCAATTGGGGCAACCTCAGAAAGGAACTACCACACACACCCAGAGCAGAGCCCCCCTCACAGAGGCCAAATATGTAGTAGCATGAAGGGTACCCTGCCACCGCCGGAAGAGGGGGTCAGCCTCAGCCAGAGTGAGCTGTGATTCCTGAAGCAAGGCCATTTAAGGTACATTAGGATTTTATGTTGTTGGTCACAGAACCCATGCCGTGTATGTTCCATGTCACCTATTTATAGCTCTTGTGTGTATTACCCATAGAGCTAGCTACATGGCAGTCCTACTGAAGGCCCCACCACAATCACCACCCCCAACAAATAATCAAAGGGACAAGATTACATAGGACAATAACACAAAAATTGTCTTCCCAACACCCCAGAGCAGCACAACAATGGCTAGCCACCCAAACAATGCATGTCATTAATTTAGTAACACATAGCATCCTCATTCAAAAATCCACAAAGCAGCAATTAGGGGGAAAGGCAAAGGCAGTTTTCCAGTGACATAAGCAGTAGTTATAACTAAACCCACATAAAGTGACTAGCCAGAAAAAGAGTGGCACTAATCTAATAATATAACTTTGTCTGCTGTTGCGGGGGGGGGGGGTCACAACTGGAAGCCTAAAATTCTCGTTTTGAGACAAATCAGAATCGGAGGGCTCTTCCTGGTTGTCTGAGCTTCTCCTAACCTCTTTATTGGATTGTCACTGCTTCAATTAGAGATGCAGCTGCTTGCAACACTGACACTCGCCCCATCTCTGATTGGGGCTGAGAGGGTTTTGTAAAGAAGATGCTCTCAAAATCCCCGCTGACCTGCGATATTTTCGGAAGCGTTAGGAAGCCTCTCCTTCAGGCGCATGTGATTGGAGAGACACCGAGTGATACACCTCCATCCAGGCCCTAGCCTCGTCCGGGTTCTGGCAGAAATCAGAGAGACTGTCCAGCATTATTTTCAGTTTAACAGGGAATAGATTAGAGTACTGAATCCCTTCCTCATTGAGTGTCAGCTTTACTTCTTAGATAGAGGCTTGTTTGGCTCACACTGCCACCAAAGAACTGGAAACAATGTGACTTGCCCATTCCTCACCAGGAAAGGGCCCATCTCCCCCTACAGTAGCACATCTCTGTCTTTTTAGTGCAATAATTTGGCAATTATGGGTCTCGTGGACATTCCAGTGCCAGCAGTCAGGCTGGCACCCAATGCGCTCTCTCCATTGCAATAAAAGATGTGAACCTGGTTGGAGTGAATCATCAACTTCAGCCAGGGCTACAACTACGCCTCCAAGTCAGACCCCTCAGTGCCCTCTGGAAGGCCTATATTCGCACATTGTTCTGCCCACTGTGCCCTTCTGCATCCTCTGTTCGATATTCCAGTCACTGTACTCAATCCATGAGATTAGCAATTTGGGCTTTCATGGTTTGGTGCGAGGGGTTCAGGTCTCCTATGGCGGATTCCTTGTCTTTCACCGTGGTGGACAATTTCTGGTGGTCAGCATGGACCAGGCAGAGTTCAAGTGCTACCATACTTATTTTCTGCTGAAGGGGTAGACTTTTCAATGTCCCCTAATATCTTGTCTAGTGTGTACTACAGGCTGGATGGAGAGGGATTAAGCAGCATCTCTGAGTCAGAGAGTTCTTGCTGAGAGTCTGGTGGAATTGAGCAGGGTCCCTGTGATTTAACCTTTGCCTTCCCCATGCCATCCTCTGACTCCCCTCACTGTAAGATTTGCCCAGCTTGGACACTAACAGGCGACCAAGGCCATTCAGACACAACTGTAGTTGGGCAGCGTAGGCTAAACACGCAGAGCATGCACCTCAATGGTTACACTGTTTCACAATGCGGTAGTTAGTTAAGTAGTATGCAGAAGGGTTATGTTATTTCAGTCAGCAAATACACACAGCCACGCGCAGCCCAGCCATGCTGCCATTTAACATCAAGCAAGTAGACGGCACACAGATGATAAAGTACGGCAGTTAAGCAGTTACGCCCGGTGGCAACGGTAGAAGCAGCGATCAATACCCCACTCGGCAATACCCTGCTCTGGGCATTCCTGGCACACTTAAGGCGAGAAAGCAAAAGGCACACAGATGATGGATGGAATGCAGAGCAAATCAAACATTCACCCCAGTCAAGAGATCTGGGTTAAATCCATTGTTCTTTTGCTCACCATGACACCCCAGTTTAGACCCAGCCATATTCAAATTAGTCTTGACCCTGTGTCTCATGAGAACAGTCCAGCCTGACCCACCAAGCCAGGTCCTCCCTTGACAGCAGATGCTGCATAAAGCACTTTTCTTTGGAATACATTGTGATGGAAGTAGCAAGTTAGAGCAAAATGTGAAGTTTGATGGAGAGGTTCCCTGTGTTATCGCTGCAGCTGTAAAACACCCCACTTGCAATTTGGTTAGTGCAGAAATTAAACCAGAAAACAGTTAACTAGCATGCTGTGGACCAGGCGGTAGTTATCACCCATGTATAATTAGTGCAGAAGTTAAGCTGGAATACTGTGCAGGCTGTGCAGCTATCGCAGTATGAGCATCACAGTTGTACATGGAGTTGTTGCACCAGAGGCACAACACTTTAACAATAACTGAACACTGTGTGGCAGAAGCAGCAAGCGTAGGCAGAAGTTAGGAAGCACACAGGTAAAGCACCTCACTTGGCAAAATGTCAAAATGCCACTGTAAGTGCATCGCACTAGAATTGCAGAACTTTAATAATTACTGAACAATATGCGGCAGAAGCTGCAAGCGTGGGTGGGCATGAGCAGCTTTAGGGACAGGTTTAGTGGAGTTCTTGCTTGTTGCGTCTGCCGCTACACAATTTAATGCTATGAAGCACCTAACTTTGAAATAATGCTGTATGTTTCAGGACTACTTCTTTCTGGTGAGCTGCAGCGCTGTGCATCCCAGACAGTAGTTTTTGCCCATGTCACTGGAGTGCTTCAGCCCAGCGCCATCTTCTTGCACTATTGAAGACTGTAAAGCACCTCACTTGGCAATATGTTGAGATGCCACTGTACGTGCACATGGAGCTGTCACACTGGAAGCGCCTCAGTTCAATAAATACTGAACATCGTGTGGTCGAAGCAGCGAACACGGGTGAGCGTGGGTGGCTATTAGGGATGGGCTCAATACAGTTCTTGCTTGTTACTGTGGCCAATCTGAAATTTAACACTGTAGAGCACCTCACTTGGCAATATGTTGTGATAAAGCTGGACACTCTGTGGCTGCTGCACGTTTCAGGACTGCTCCATGTATGATTAGTACAGATACCTCTGACCTTCTGGCTAGAGATCTGCTCTCTACCCCCTGCAGCTCAGCTGGTCTAGCACTGCCCAGTGTAAACAGAGTTCAAGACCGCTTTCAGCCCACTCCCTGCCTGCCCCAGGGTCTCCTCCTGCTGCCGGTAGTGTTTGCCCATCTCTCATTTCTTTTTTTCACTGCCTTCGTTGCCTGATTCGTATTGCCTTCCCTGCTTTGTACTTTACTTTGTATTTTGCCTGGTCTGGTGTTTTTCCTTTGCATTTTATTTCCATATTTGCATAGTATTTCAACTGTTCTTGTGGTTTTTGGTGTTCCCATAATCTCTGCCCTGCCCCCGCCTCTTTCCCGATCACGCCTCCCGCTGTGCGGCTGCGCCTCTAGTGTGCCAAAGGCATGCCAAAGGCAGGCCCGTCTGCACCCGTCCCCGACCATCGCCAGGACCCCTGGCCGTTCGGCCCGACAGAGCTACGGCCCATCGGCTCTCCATGAACTCAACACCGGCAAGAACAACAAATGCATGCTCGCCTCTCCTCTCAACATGCACGGACCCTTCACCTGCTGCCAATGCCCTCACTTCTTCACCTTCACCGAGACCCAGGACACCTCACCTCCCTCCAGCAACAACTCCACCACACCCCAACTTCTGTGATGTATCCTCCTCAATATCCGCTCCCTCCAGAGACATGCCACAGAAATCTGGGACCTCGTTGACAGCACCTCCCCGGAAATCGCCTTCCTCACCGAAACATGGAAGAACGCCGCCTCCGGACCAGACATCGAGATCGCCATCCCAAAAGGATACAAGTTCACCAGTAAGGATCACCCCAACCACCCCGGGGGAGGCATTGCCATCGCCCACAAAGCCAACCTTCGCTTGAGCACCTACACCGACGGGCCCAAAGACCTCATGGAACACCTTCACTTTATGATACAGACCAACCCATCCTCCACCCTCCGTGGCACCCTCATCTACAGACCCCCAGGATCTTGTGCTCTTTTCACAGACTCCCTCACCAATATCATCACACCCCATGCCATCACCTCACCCAACTTCACGCTGCTAGGAGACCTCAACTTCTACCTCGACAACTGCCAGGACCCCAACTCCGCCTCCCTCCTGGACAACCTCCACATCATAGGACTCAAGAAGATCATACCAGAACCAACACACTCAGCTAGGCATATCCTCATCCCATCTTCACAACAGGGAACTCCATCACCTTCAGCCACACCACCAAACTCCCATGGACTGAACACCGCTGCTTTTACTTCACCTTCAAAACCAACATTCCCCGCAGACATCCGCATCAGCCCCAGTGCAGGAATTGGAACCAGGTCTCCGACGACCAGCTCACCGACGCCGTCAGAAGCTCCGATCCCACCACTACTGATGACGACCCCACCACCACCGCCGACGCTCTACACAACTGGATCACTGACTGCACCAACACCATTGCCCCCCTCAAGAAAGCCTCCAAACCTCAAGCCAAGAAAGCCAGCTGGATCTCCCCATATCTCCAAGACTCAAGACGGACCTGCAGATGACTCGAGAATGGCCTTCGCCAAATGGATGAGGAACAGGTGACTGGAGCTGAACTCGAACAAGACGGAGGTCCTCATCCTCGGATCCACCCCTTTGGCCTGGGACGACTCCTGGTGGCCGACTGCATTGGGAACAGCTCCAACACCCACCGACCACACACGCAACCTAGGGATCATCCTCGACTCCACCCTCTCCATGACTAAGCAGGTCAACGCCGTCGCATCCTCCTGCTTCAGCAACCCTCCACATGCTCCGCAAGATCTACAAGTGGATCTGAACGAAACGAGAAGAACGGTCACTCAGGCCCTCGTCAGCAGCAGGTTGGACTACGGAAACGTCCTCTACGCAGGAGCCTCGGCCAAATTCCTGAAAAGGCTTCAACGAATCCAGAATGCCTCTGCACGCCTGATCCTCAACATCCCTTGCCGCAGCCACATCACACCTCACCTGAGAGACCTGCACTGGCTCCCTGTCAACAAGCGGATAACCTTCAAGCTCCTCACCCATGCACACAAGGCACTCCACAACACTGGACCAGCATACCTCAATGTATGACTCAGCTTCTACACCCCCACCCGCCAGCTACGCTCCGCTGACCTCGCCACAGTCCCCCACATCCAAAGAGCAACCTCCGGCAGCAGATCGTTCTCCCACCTCGCTGCAAAGACCAGGAACACCCTCCTCATCCACCTACGGCAGACCCAAGACCTGCTGCCCTTCAGAAGACTCCTCAAGACCTGGCTTTTTGAGCAGTAGCAGCACTCCCCTCCCCCCAGCACCTTGAGACGCTCACGGGTGAGTAGTGCACTTTACAAATGCAATGATTGATTGATTAAACAGACCTCCACAACTTCAAAACAGCTACTGCTGCCCACCGCAAACTCATCAGACTCTCCAGGAAGAAAGCCCTTCAGAACAGAATATCCACCAATGCATGCAACAGCAAGGAACTCTTTGCATCATCAAAGAGTTTGCCCAATCCAACAGTAAGACTAAAGAGACATCCCACCCTTTCAGTACCTCTGCCACCTTCTTCCATCACAAAATCAACACAATCTACGACAAACTTCGATGACAACTATCCCCACGAGGACCCCCTCTCCCTACTCCCAGCACCACACAACCAACACTAGACAGCTGGACCACACTTAGCATCGAATATACTCTAAAGATGATAAAGACCACCCACTCCGGGGCCTTCACAGACCCCTGACCCCACCACATCCACCGCAGACATCATCGCCCGAGCTCCAACAAATCATCAACCGATCCTTCAAGACTGTCTATTTTCCAGATGACTGGAAACATGCTGAAATCTACCCGCTGCTGAAAAAATCTTCAGCGGACTGCACCGACCTCAAAAATCTCAGACCGATCTTCCTGCTCCCTTATCCGGCCAAAGTCATTGAAAAAGTAGTCAATAGCCAACTGGCCGCTTTCATAGAAGAAAACAACATCCTTGACTCCTCCCAATCAAGCTTCAGGAAGAATCACAGCACCAAAACCACTCTCCTTGCGGCAACGGACGACATCCACTCCCTACGTGACAATGGAGAGACAGTGGCCTCTCCATGGCATTCAACACTGTCTCTCACTGCACCCTAGATACGCAGACTCCACTAAGCAGCTATTCAGGACAAGGCCCTTAACTGGATCGTCTCTTTCCTCTCCGGCAGAAGCCAACGAATCAGACTCCCATCTTTTCACTCAGAATCGACTTCAATCACCTGCGGAGTCCCACAAGGATCCTCCATCACCCCGACCCTGTTCAACATCTACATGGCCCCGCTCACATCCATCGTCAGAGCAGACGGACTTAACATCATATCTTACGCAGACAATACCCAACTCATCCTTTCCCTCTCCAACCAACCCAACTTCGCCAGATGCAACTTTTAAGTCAGTATGGAAGCGTGCTCATCATGGGCCTACACCCCAATCCCTGGAATGACACTTGGTGGCCCCCCGCCCTCAGGCCCCCCGCTTCCACAAACCACGCACGCAAACTAGGAATCATCTTGGACTCTGAACTCAAAATGGTTCGCCAGGTCAACACCATCCCCTCCTCTTGCTACCACACCCTCTGCCCACTATGAAAGACCTTCAACTGGATCCCGCATGAACACAGGAAAACCGTCATACACGCCCTCATCAGCAGCAGACTGGACTTCGTCAACGCACTCTACGTTGGGATCAACAAGAACCTCTCCTGCAAACTCCAGAATGCCGCCACCAGACTAATCCTCAACCTACCGCACCACTGCCACATCAGCTAACACCTGCGGACCGTAAACTGGCTCACCGTCGAGAAGAGAATCACCTTCAAACTTCTCACCCACGCACACAAGGCCCTCCACAACACTGGACCTGCCAACCAAAACTACCTCCTTACGTTCCATGCCCCCCAACATTCTCTCTGCTCGGCCCAGCTCTCCCTCACGACTGTACCTTGGACCAAGAAAACCAGAGCAGGAGGACACTCCTACTCCCTCCTCACAGCCAAGGCATGGCACTCCTTTCCTCTCCATCGCTCCCTAAGTTCCCAAAGACCTCAAGACCTGGCTCTTCGATGGAACTCAAAGACCCTCCAGATGGCTGCAGACCCCCTCTCCACCCTCCCCCCACCCCCAGCACCTTGAGACCCGTTCCGGGTGAGTAGTCTGTGCTTTAGAAGCCCATTAATTGATTGATTGATTGATTGATTGATTGAAGTTAACAGCTATCTCAGTGTCAGCCTGAACACTGTGCTGCAGAAGCAGCAAGCTTGTGCGGCTGTTAGACAGTACACAGGTTCATTACAGTTTTTGCTTGTTACGGCTGCTACATTGAAATTTAGGTTTCTAATAGCAATTGCAGAATGCACTAGAGGCACCACACTTTAAAAATTACTGAACACTTTGCGGCAGAAGCAGTGAGGCGAGTTTGGGCAGCCATTAAGGCGCATGCAAGCTCATTATAGTTCTTGGTTGTTACAGCTGCTGCTGTGCAATTTAACACTGTAAAGCACCACACTTGGCAAAACTGCTGTATGTTTCAGGGCACCTTCTTTCAGATGAGTTGCATCGCGGTGCCGTCCAGGTGGTAGTTATTTCCCACATCATTGGAGCACCTCGGCCCAGCAGCCATCTTCCCGCCCACGGAAGCAGAGCGATCATCAGTGGTTCATAAATCTCACAAGAGTGCTCAGTGTCTTAGGATTGCAAAGGAGTCCTCCAAGGACTCACAGCCGACTTTTAGCTGCCAAATTTGAGGCAATTAATGCCAAATATGGGGGAGATTGCAGGATTATTTTCAGGATGATGCAGAGTCTGCAGATTATGCTACCACCCCCTCTTATTCTTGTCAGATGGACCTGTCAAATCCTCATGGGTTTCATAAACTTTGTTCTGGACTCCTCCAGATTTTTAATGTCAGATTACTATCTACACTGACTCTCCTCTAATTCGACATTCGCACTCTTTCTATTTACTCCCGTCCTTACTTGTGAACACGTATATCCCTCAAAGATCACAACCAGAAATATTATACAAAGAAAAATTATCACAAGGGGCTTCAAAATTAAACCCAATATTCCACTTCCCAGGTTTCCAAACCATTTGTCAACTGCAGCAAATCAATTTCCAATTGCTTCCCAGAAACCTGTTGTGTCTAAATCCTGCAAATCTACCTTGAGATCAGTTATCTTCTTGATCTATATTCTCAAGTCATACCTCTTGTCAGAAATGTAAGTACAGTATTTGCTGAGCCTGCTTTATCTGGCAAAATCTGCCCTCTTTTGTGTGGAAGATGTCTAAAGCAAGAAGATTATGCAAAACCATGGACCTTATAGCGGCCATTTAAGTATCTACAATCAAGAAAACGCCTGTTGTACTGGTGGACAGTTTTTCCACTGTTAGTGAAAAACTTTCTAATCTCGATTTCATTCAACATCATACCTACAGATGGGATCATTGCACCAAAAATATTTCCCTCATTTTCATTACCACTACTACCTCTCTTAGTCGTGGAATTCACTTTTCACATAGGATCATTAAAATGTTCACATGAAACATGTTCAGAAAAACAATGCATAAATAGCATACGCCATATCTAACTCGGGGGTAAATTGAAGTATGCATGCTCTCCACAAATATAATAAACTTCAGGATTCACAGGATCACCACCTCCCAAGAACAATGGCCAATTTCTCCCATATTCAGAAGTGTGTTCACATTAGGCCTGGGTGGAACTCACAGAGTTTCACTCCACTGAGTTCTGCAGAGGTATCCAAAAGCGGAGTTCCGCGAGCAGCAGAGTTGCAGTACGTTGAGCTGCTCGCACTGATTTTTAGTGCCATGAACTTGTCCTGTACTGTAAAATCCTCATAAACTGCACCACACATCATGCCAGAGGGGGCTGCATCTTTCTGCTGCTCAAGTAGATTTTCTACTAGAGCTGCAGCTTTCACACTATGAGCTGCAGATTTCTCAACGTGAGCGGTGGGGTCCTGCCACGACCACTGCATTGAGAAATATCACTAGAAGCTGGTCTAGCATTTGATTTTCTCACTCATGCTCACCATCTTACTGTGCCACATGAAAGAGAAATGTCCGATACACATCAGTTGGCAGAGTTTTTAAAAAACGATGTGATCCAAGTGTGGTACTGTAAATTTCGGAACCATGTTGGTAGCATGGTCCTACCATGCCGATTTTGGTATCAGCGGACCGCAAATGACTAATGCGGTATGTATGAGTGTTTTTGTCACGTTTCCCCGATGAACTTACCGTGTATGCAACACTACATATTAAACCCTCTGGTTCCATTTTAAAACGGTAACCATTTTGTGGTTGCCCTCACATAGGCTGCGCACTGAGGCCATGCCTAGGCCTAAAGGACACGCAATCTTTCTGTGACTTCTTTGTGACCTGTGCAAACTGACTCCGCTGCCCGAGGTCAGTCCTGCCCGGCCGGTTCCTTTTACTGCGGCCTTATGGGATTAGCATCAGGGCCCAACACATCATAAAGTCGTGCATCCCACGCGAACCCTGACTAATCCCTTTCACACCTGACTCTGTTTCCTACTTTATGGCTTGTTTTACGAGGAGGAGGTGTCCGTTTTATTGGAGTCTGCTGATATCTGATGAGGGTTCTGAGCCTCGCTGGGTAAATAATTATGTGCTGACCGAGCTGAAATGTGGGATTATCATCATGACTGTGCTCTTTCTTTGAAGCGAAAATATGTGAACGACCCACAAATTCACTCCCATTATCACTCCATACCATTCTTGGCATTCCAAACCTAGGGAAAAATTCCTTGACGAGGGCTTTAGCTGTGGATAAGGCAGTATTGTCTTTTAGGGGATATGCTTCTATCCACCTTGAAAAAGCACAAACAACAACGAGTACGTATTTCAAATTGTTGCACCTTTCCATGTGGATGAAATCTAGCTGCAAAACCTCAAACGGATACGTTGGAGGCGCAAAATGACCAGCTGGAGTTGGGCTTCCCCTACCAGGATTGTATTTCGAACATACCATGCAATTTTTGACCACGTTCTCTGCACACTTAGGAATTCCAGCATTCTGCCATACTGGAGCTAACAACTTACAAATCCCTTTCACACTGATATGCGCCATTCCATGTGCCATCGTAACCACTGGAAGCACATATGCATCAGGTAACAACCATCGACGGTGTTCTGACAAATCAATCCAACAACTATTTTCATCCAATTTACCCTTACTTTCTTTCCACATACTCAATTCTTTCTCTGTGGCATCAGCTTGAAGGGACTTCACACTCTCTATCGTGTCTTCACACATTCCAACATCACCAACCCATCTTGCAGGGCCTGCAACATACATTCGATTTGTAACATCTTTTGCTGTTTCTTTCGCAACTTCGTCAGCAAATGCATTACCACGACCAACATCATCGGTAACTTTCTTGTGTGCACTGCATTTCACAATCGCAACTTGTAATGGTAAGGTCAGTGATTCAAGGAGATCATTCACCAACTGACCATTCTGAATCTTAGTTCCATGCGAAGTCAGGAACCCACGTTCTTTCCACAAGCGCCCAAAACTATGGGCCACGCCAAAGGCATACTGGCTGTCAGTATATATGTTCACTTTCATTCCTTTCGACAACACGCATGCTCTTGTAAGGGCAATTAATTCTGCTGCTTGAGCCGAATTATGTGGTATACGTGCAGTTTCAACAATCATGTGTAAAGTCGTGATAGCATATGCAGCAGTCGTATCACCATTCGGAAGCTTGATGCACGAGCCATCCACCCATAAGGTACCATCACACCCAACCAGGGGAGTATCTTTAAGATCCACTCTCCCTTTTGTTTCTTCTTCTGTTCTGAACAGACAATCATGTTGTTCAATCTCATCTGTGTCTTCTGAAATCGGCAGTAAAGTAGCTGGATTCAACGTGTTGCACCTCCTTATGTGAACATGACTCGCTAGCAGTGTCAACTCGTACCCTGACGATCGAGCACTAGTTAAGTGCTGTGTCTTGGTCCTGTTTAACAATGTGTCCACTGCGTGTGAAACCATCACAATCAACGTGTTGTTCAGTACTAACCCAGCAGACTGTCGAATAGAAACAGCTGCTGCCGCTGTGGCTCTCAAACAACTTGGCAATGCCTTGGCTACCGGATCCAAAATTGACGAAAAATACGCGCACGGACGCTGTTTGTCTCCGAAAGACTGTGTCAGCACTGATAATGCACAACCTTCTTTCTCGTGAACATACAACGTAAAGAGCTTACTGTAGTCGGGGGTACCCAACATAGGAGCTGAACATAATGCATTACGCAATGCCGAAAAACTTTTCTGACACTCTTCAGACCACGGGACGGGATCCGGTGTATCTTTGCATGTTAATGCTATCAAAGGTTTTGCCAGCAAAGAAAAACTCGGGATCCACTGCCTACAGTATGAAGTAATACCCAAGAAAGCACGCACTTTTCTCTGTGTTCTTGGCACGCTCAATTGTGCAATTGCCTGAATTCTTTTTGGGGTCAGTTTCCTTCCCTTTTTCGATAAGAGATGGCCTAAGTAGGTCACTTCTTGTCGACAATATTGCAGTTTTGAGAGAGACACTTTGTGATGAAAAGTAGACAAATGACGCAACAACGACAATGTAGCTTCTTTACAAATCTCCTCAGTATCCGCGGCGATTAGTAAATCGTCAACATACTGAATAAGGGTAGCACCACTAGGTAGAACAATTGTATCAAGCTGCGCTTTTAAAGCCTGACTGTATATTGATGGACTTTCACAGTAGCCCTGTGGAGCGCGTTTAAAACGGAAGCTTCGACCTCCTAGACTAAAACCAAAAATATCCCTGCTTTCCTCTGCAATCGGGATGCTAACGAAAGCATTCTTTAAATCGACCACTGAGAACCAAGCAGCGGAAGCTGGAATCATGGTTAACAAGGCGGTTATATCAGGGACAACTGGAAACTGTGGCACAACTATCTTATTGACCTCTCTAAGATCGATCACAAACCTGTAAACAGGTGGCTGAGAAGGGTCAGTACGTTTTAAAACAGGCAGAACCGGACTATTGCAAACGTTACCTCTTGTCTCTTCAATTACATCCTTTTCAATCAAGTCATAGATGATCGCTAACAACGCTTTCTCACCTTCATTAGAGATCTTGTACTGGGGAATGCGTGGCAATTTAACATTAGCTTTCAAAGTGACCACATATGGCCGGATTTCCAAGAGGCCCACATCATTAAGACCAGAAGCCCAAAGGACATCTGGAAGAGATGACAATTCAGCTGGCAGTTTGTTCTTTGACAAATACATTGGAGAAATCACTTCCCTACCCAGTGTAAGTTGTACTCCCGAGGGGGAACAATATAATGTCGCATGTAATCTCTTTACCAAATCCAATCCTAACAGGTTTTCACCACATCCTGTCGTTAGGATCAGGGGTGCTTTCAGCTCACAGGGTCCAACAGAAAGGGGCATAGGACTAGAGATCGGGTTCCTAACCGGGGCGCCAGAAAAACCTACTGAAACATTCATTTCGCCAGACAAAGGTGCGCCAGGGAGTTTTGAGTGCATAATAGAACTCTTTGCAGCACCAGTATCCAATAGAAAAGGCTCTGATACACCCGCTGTAGTCACCTTGACATATGCTCCACTCTGGTCCACTGGCACTGAAACAACTCCCTCTCTCTGTCTCTGGCTGTCCTAGTAATCATTACCTTCCGCATTTCCATCTTCCGCATAATAGTCATCGTTATAGTACTGAGCTGTCCTACCAGTTGCATTGGCTTGCTGATCAAAACTATTCATCGTATTTTGAGGCGGAAGAGGACGCGCGTTCTGGGGAGCATTCCCACGCCCTCTACCTCTAGGAGCTTGCTGACCACCTCTACCTCTCGCGCCATAAGCATTATTCGTGCGCTGCGACAATATAGGAAACTATACTTAAAATGACCTTCTTCTTTGCAATACGAACATTGATTGGGACCCACAGGAACACGCGGTTGGGAATACCCGAACCTCTGCGAGTTACTCTGAAACTGTTGGGGTTGTTGATAGTTACTCTGACCTTGCTTATAGTTATTCTGATCTCCACATGGCGGGTAAGCCTGCTGTAACAGAACCTTCGTTTTTAACTCTTTTGTTTTCTTGTCTGCTTTATCTTTCTCATCTTTATCCCTATTTTCTTAATACTGTGCAGTAGCCAGTATTTGCGCTGATGAGAAAACAGCCCAAGAACTCTCTGAATCTTTTAATTTCTTACACAACTCGGGAAGCAAATTATGCACAAATTTATCAACAAATAACCGTTGACCACCTTCCGTACTCATGTCTTGACCACTGTGGTCGATAAATGTTTCTTCAAACCTGGTGAAGAAATCAGACACTGTTTCGTCTTTCTTTTGTTTGCATGCCGATAATTTATCCCAATTCACACGCATCGCCGGCATTAAAGCTTTCATGTAGGTAATAATTCTACCAGGGAGTTCTGCTACTAAGGGCTCAGGTTTCGCACCACCAACTTGTCTAGTGTCTGTAGCAATGATATTAGCCCATGTGCCACCTAGTTCTGCAGCATGATCTGTATTACGAATCAACCCCCATAAAGGCTGCGGAACAACGTTCCCGAACAACATATCAATGTCAGCTAAATTCATGACACACGATTCTGCGGTCTGTGATAACTCCTTATAATATCCTGCAGGGTTTTTACGGGGGTCAGGCAATGTCTGCTTAAGGGCTAAAACTTCTGATCGCTTCCAAGGAACATGTACCCAAACACGCTGAAAATGTGGCTGAACAGGTGGATTAGCATTTAAATCACCAGGTCTCCAAACTGGAGGAACCTCACGCATCGGATATTGGCGCGCTTTTACCTTTGTCCCTACAGGGAACTCCTGTTCGAACAACAACTGATGACAATCCCCATTCCTGAAAGACAACAATGTCGTAACTGCTCTGTCAACATCGGGTCCCACAATCGTGCCTTTCTCAAAATCGAACCGTACATGACACAACTCCTGCGGGCTTGAATCTAGACCATGATCTTCCAATTCCTCACAGAGGAATTCACACATTTTCTCGAAAACGTATCTCTGTTTTGGTGCTTCCCAGTGATGAAAAACATTTACAACAG
The DNA here is from genome assembly GCF_964204655.1 of Triturus cristatus. Taxonomy (NCBI): domain Eukaryota; kingdom Metazoa; phylum Chordata; class Amphibia; order Caudata; family Salamandridae; genus Triturus; species Triturus cristatus. The sequence continues at coordinate 713,809,799 of NC_140584.1, read as the reverse complement.
ATTCCACATCATATCTTGAAGAATAAATAATCCATTTATGTGCCATGCGGTCTAATACTTCTTTCTCTTCAGAACCTGGCAGCTGACTACGCAACTGCGTACGTTGTGAACCAGGGGTCGTACTAGGTGACCCGAAGAGAGGTGATATGAAACTAGTGACCGCACTAGCTATTCGTTGTCGTGTAGAAGGTGAAGTTGAGGCAAGAACAGGGGGAAAGACAGAGGGAAGAAAAACGGGTGCAGATACAGGTACAGGGGTCGTATCAGGAAGAGCGCTGAGGGAGGCAGCTGATGTACTAGGTAAAGTCGCAGGAAGCGCAGAAGAGATAGGCAGCGAAACCGGTGGCCCTTGAGAGGGCTGCGCCGTAGGCATAGGAGCCGACTGAGGAGGAGCTGGCGGCTGCGGGAAGGCTTGCGGCAAATTAACTAGAGGCTGTACATTTAAGGGTTGCGGAGGTGCTGTAGCACTCTGTGCATACGGGGGTGGCGAACTCAGCAAATGTGACATTAGGGGATCTTTCTCCTTTTCTTTTGACGCATCTTGCTGAAGGGGCGGCAAAACTGGGTAGCATTTATCAATCACTAGTTTACGTTGCCTGCGCAACTGCTCATTCATTTGTTCTTCTTCATTATCTTTAAACTGTAAGGCTGCTTGCATTATCGACATACCTTTCTCTCTTTTATTTTTCTTCGCTAATTTGATTTCTTTCTACTTGGCTTCCTTTCGCCATAGGCGGAAAGAATCAAACATCGCCGGCCGGGCTTTCTTTTTAAATAATTTAACTTCTAAGTTATCTAAGATTTCTGTGTCGAAACTACCATATTGGGGCCATTTTAAATCACCATCTTTCCTGATGTATCGGATCCATACTTCATTGTACGTAATGGGGCCCACGCCATGTTTTACATAAAGCTCATAAATTGGAGTTCCAATTGGAGGAACCGGACACGAATCCTCTAATCGGGAGTCCCTATTACAACCCAACCAAAACAAATTTCCAAATATACTAGAACCAGGCATCTTCGCTCACTAGTCTAGTTTCAAACGTCAAAGGATTATCGAATACGATAATCTCGTGAATACACGAGTCCTTCGGCTTTGGCACTTGCAAGTTCCAAATCAAAGCGATCCCGAAGGGATGCCAAAACTAAGAACCAAACTAAGAACTGGGAGACGCTCCACTTATACTTAACTGAGGTATCGATGACGTCACCAGAAGACTCGTTAAATCGTTTCGCTCTACCAAATCATCAAGGGTCCAAAACAGGGCGATAGTCAGGGCAGCAGTCCTTCGTAGCCATCGGGATGCAGAGAACCTTGCAGTAAAGACTTTCGGACCACGTCGACATGCAGGGGTCGATGAAGTGGCGGCCTTCCTCCAGAATTTTAACACGAAGCTCTGGCTTGGACCGGTACCGCTGAAATTGCCCCGCATTGGGCGCCAACTGAAGTACTGGGTTTTTCAGAACCAACCCAGCGGTGCCAGGGGACACACCCGAAGACTTCGAGTTCTTCCTGTTTCAGACTACAGAAACACAGAGTCTTCTAGGTGAAGTCAAAGATCGTATTTATTGGCTGCAGACCAATCACAGGTATCCGAGAAGTACAGCACGGTGTATGTTCTCAGGAGACTGCTCCCAACCAAAAACCAGTCTTTTCTTATATACAGAATATTACGCTCTGGGCAACACCGCCCCTATTTTACAAGTGGTCGTTCACATATTTTCGCTTCAAAGAAAGAGCACAGTCATGATGATAATCCCACATTTCAGCTCGGTCAGCACATAATTATTTACTCAGCGAGACTCAGAACCCTCATCAGATATCAGCAGAGCCCAATAAAACGGACCTCCTCGTAAAACAAGCCATAAAGTAGGAAACAGAGTCAGGTGTGAAAGGGATTAGTCAGGGTTCGCGTGGGATGGACGACTTTATGATGTGTTGGGCCCTGATGCTAATCCCATAAGGCCGCAGTAAAAGGAACCGGCCGGGCAGGACTGACCTCGGGCAGCGGAGTCAATTTGCACAGGTCACAAAGAAGTCACAGAAAGATTGCGTGTCCTTTAGGCCTAGGCATGGCCTCAGTGCGCAGCCTATGTGAGGGCAACCACAAAATGGTTACCGTTTTAAAATGGAACCCGAGGGTTTAATATGTAGTGTTGCATACACGGTAAGTTCATCGGGGAAACGTGACAAAAACACTCATACATACCGCATTAGTCATTTGCGGTCCGCTGATACCAAAATCGGCATGGTAGGACCATGCTACCAACATGGTTCCGAAATTTACAGTACCACACAAGCCGATTGTGGAGTGGGCAAAACTCTGTAAACTCCGCATGAGGAACAGAATTTACCGCCACACCTAGTTCCCATTCACTCCGTCACATATTTGTTGTGTGAACTACGGATCTGCTTCAAAGTTCATGTAATTTCCTTTTATGCTTCCAATCTAATGTCAACGCTGTTTGATTTCCTGCCACTTCATGCTCTTTTTCTTCTTTGGCCCACTGAACTTTAGTCTTTAAATCCTTGTCTGATTAGTATCTAGCCTCCATTTCTCGCCTCCTATCTTCTACTAAATGTAAAAATTTCTTCTCAACATCTGTCAAAATGCAACTCAGGTTGTTCCTATTCCTGTCTAGTGTCTTTGTGGATTTAGAATCAATCGTTTTTATTGTGCGGGATTCAGGTAGGGTGAATACAGCTTCCTGCCTACAATCAATCAATCGTAAAAAGCTTTATTCGACAATATGTCATAAAAGCACAATCCAATACACAATAAAAGGTCAATAAGGAAAAGTTAATAGGAAGTAATTATTCCTCTAGTAATAAGACCATAAAACAGCATAAAAACAGCATGAATAAAATTCATAAGCTCATTACCAGGCTATAATACAAAGTGCAAATAGTAGCAAAGCAATATACATTCGTAGGAAGGGTAGCAATAAGACAGGGTGCTAATGGGAGCAAAACAATTTTTCATTCAGGATCAAAATAACATGCATGGGTTAGAGAGGCACCACCGCTTTCATTCGTATTATCCATGTCCAGCCAAGATACTTGGCTACAGCTACAAGAAGAGGAAGCCAAATTTCAGTGCATATCAGTCTAAGTGCAACCTCGGCTTTTCGAGTGCCCAATAGACGGCATATGGGGACCAGCCAAATGCGCCGAGGAATGGCGTATGCAGGACACACGAATAACAAATGGGGCAGACACTCCCTAGATGCATGACAAAGGGGACAAGACGTATCAGCCGAGTTCCCCCAACTTGCTGTATAAGACTTAACGGGTAGTGTGCCAGCTCTTAATTGGAACAAGAGCTTTCTATCTAAGAGCTTTGTAATTGTGTCCCAGTAGGCTTCAAGCCTTCGACTTGGTTGGGCCATAATAAATTTGCCTGTCAACGTCGAAGGATCACTATTCCTGAAGGTGCTGGCTTCTACCCAACCCCAATACCTTTCCTTCCATTGCATTTTCGAAGGAAACTGCTTTTTTTCTGGGTTCTCCCAAAGATCGACCATACCAATATTTTCAAGCATCAACCTAAGATTCGATAGCCATTTAATTTTTTTAAATTGGTCCACTCTAATTAAATCTTTAAAACCCTCAGCATACGAGGACAATTCTGGGGTTGTCCAGATTCTTCGCCAATACATTAGAGGACGCAATCTGGCACTATCAGCCAATGCCTTCATTCCTAGATCGCTAAATAAGGGCAATACGGGAGTACTTTGTGGAAGATTAATACGTTTTTGTAGGAAACAGTTTTCTGCAACAGTCAGTTTAGACACATTTTTATTACCCCAGAGCTCTGCTCCATAAAGAACAGCACTAATGATTTTCATATTATAAATCGTCAGAACTGGGGTAACAGGTTTCGTAAGAGATGCCTTAAACTCAGCTAGTAGTGTTCCCGCTAACTGTCTATGTTTTAGTGTAGCCATGTCCAATTGTTTGCCCCATTTCATATCCCTCTGTATGACAACCCAAAGATAGGTATATTCTTTTACCTGCTCCAGCGGACGTTTATTTAGCAGCATTGTTCCGCTGGATGATCTATGAGTGTTAAATGTCATATATTTTGTTTTAGAGACATTTATTTCGAGGCCTCGGAGATGGCAGAATTCCTCGAACAGAGATAGGGCACGCTGTAAACCACTCGGTGTTTTCGCTAATATCAGCGTATCATCGGCGAACATAAGAATTGGAATTCTTACGCCCGCCAATTTTGGTGCATCAGTTGGAGTGTCTTCCAGGAACTTTACTATCCCATTTATAAAGATAGAAAACAAGGTTGGGGCCATCAAACAACCTTGTCTCACTCCCCTTTCCACGCCAAATGGGGGGGTAACCTGGCCCTGACCACCCCATCTGATTTTTGCATATGTATCCGATTCCTGATGAAGTCTGGCAATGAGTGATAATAGAGCATGGGGCATCCCTAGGTCTTGTAGAACTCTCCATAATTTATTACGAGAGACTAGGTCAAATGCTGATTTTAAGTCTACGAAGGCAGCATATAGGCTGCCTTTTTCCAGGACCACTGTCTTCCAATATAATAATGTAAAACGAAAGGTTTGATCGATAGTACTAGTACATGCCCGAAAACCAGCCTGGAAGGGAGATAAAATGTCATTAGTACTGATCCAATCCTGGATTTTTTTTAAGACCAGCCGACATTAAATAAAATCAGAAAATAATGGATCCATATACTTTTGTTGGAGAGGAATAGATTAGCTGTGATCCCGTCAGGACCTGGCGCTTTACCACCCATTCCTGCCTACATCACAAGGCTGGCAGAGCGAATCTCTACAAAGGTTTACACAGCTTTCTCGCCAACAACACGGAGGCCGTCTGCGGAAGATGCAATCGTAGTTAACAGCCATACCTTATCCCTTTTAAGGGAAACAAAGATACAACAACATTAACTAAAGCAAAAAAAGAACCAAACATCCCTCCCCACCCCCACCCAACCCCCCACCTCTCCCCGCACCCGTTCCATTTTACCCTCTAGAACCTTCCGCCAGGAACTGCGGCGTAGACGTATCCAGCACAGCATACAGAACTCTAAGTATTGGTAAGGGGTTCTAGTGGTAGGAGTCTAAGGATCTGCAGGTATTTCGGACAGGTCACCTCTCTCAAATCTTTCATGAGGATTTGCAGGAAAGAGGCCCACAGCTTTGTATATTCTTTGCCCCTACCCTCCACGCTGAGCGACATACGCTCCATAGCCAATAGCTGCCACAAGCAGTGTATCCACTCCAAACTCTCAGGAACAGATGATGTCCCCCACTTTGCCAAAATGACCTGCCGCACGTCGAGCAGCACCAATGCAATCTGTCTGCCTCTGGTAGATTTCAGTGGCACGGTTTTAGGGTGAGAAAGACCTAACATCAAATATTCAGGAGAGTGAGGCAGAGGATTCTTGAAAGCTTCATCAATATCATCTAGGACCGCCGTCCAATAGCGTGCCAATTTTGGACAGTGCCAAAGCAGGTGAACCAGTGTTCCCGTCGCCCTGCATCCCCTCCAGCAGAGATCCGATTTGCGTTTGTTCCAACCGTGGACCCGAGCAGGCGTATAATACCAATACGTATCAACCTTAAAGGCAGACTTTGCCCCTGCTGTATTATGTGCAGTGTGATGTGACCTGTATAGTATATGCTCCCATTCCTTATGAGTCAGAGGCCTGCCCAGTTCAGTCTCCTAACGCACCTGAGCTTTGGTACAAGTGCGCGCCGAGTGTGCCATGAGCATGGCATACAGTGCCGATATAAGTCTGCGGTCATCCTTTTTCTTCGTATGCCGTGAGCGGACGCGGCATGCGGGAAAAATTGGACGGCCTAGTAACCCAATGCGTGAGCTGACTGTAGGGAAATGCGTCTGAGGGTAGTAAATCAGAGTCTTTGCGCAACTTTGCAAACAAAATCAGGCCCTCAGTTTCAACATGGGAACTAACCCTCTTACACCCCTCCTCTTGCTACCTCTGGAATATGGCCGACGCTTGACACGGGGGAAAGTCTGGGTTGTCGACGATGGGTGTCATTGGCTTAGGAAACAACGTCCACCCCTTCCTTAAAGCTACACAATCCCAAACCTTGAGGGTAGGCGAGGTGACCGGGGAGGAATAGAGTCCCCACGCTCTATCTTTTTGAGGTAACCACAGTTCCCGCCAGATGTTCACCCCCACAACAGACTGATCCATGAAATTCCAGTGCTTGCAGGACAGTGGCCTATTCCATTCCACCAAATAGCGCAAACAGGCCGCTTGATAAAAGCCGTCAACAAGCGGGAGGCCCAGACCGCCTTGTGCTTTAGGGGTCGTCATCTGCGTGAGGGAGAGGCGAGGCTTCCTACCTTCCCAAAAAAACTTGGTAATAAGAGATTGTAATTTCTTAAGCGCCCCAGGGGGCGGCGCCATGGGGAGCATCTTTAAAAGGTATAAGATGCGAGGAACCACTGTAATTTTCACCTCCGCTACCCTCCCAAACCACGCCATCCGGAGACGTGACCAGGCGTCCAGTGCCTTGGCCCTGTGGTCCAGTAGCAGGGAATAATTCAGTGACACCGTCTTAGCAATAGTCGGGGTAATCTTGAACCCTAGGTATGCTAAATCTGTTGGCGACCATTGGAATGTAAAGTCTCACTGCAATGCCTCCACCTCCTCCAAGGGAACAGAAAGATTCAGGATCTGGGATTTCGCAACATTTATCTTAAAACCCGATATGTCCCCAAAGGCCGCAAGTTCGTCCAACAAAGCAGGCAGGGACCTCCGTGGCTGAGTCAGCGAGAGGATCACATCGTCTGCATACAAACTAAGTTTGTGCATGTCCGCCCCGAATTTGAGACCTACCACATTCGGGTTCGCACGAACCCGCTGAGCAAAAGGCATCCTATAGAGCGCAAATAAAAGTGGGGACAGGGGACAACCCTGCCGCGTACGCCTGCTGATGGAAAATGAGGCCAATCTACAGCCATTAACCCGAACAAAGGCCTTGGGGGAGGCATATAGGCATTGTATCCAGCGGAGGAAGTTGGCACCAAACCCGCACGCACGCAAAACCACAAACAGATACTCCCAATTGACCCGATCGAAGGCCTTTTCTGCATCTATAGATAAGAGAAAGGCCGGCCTCTGGGAGCGGTGAGTACTATCGAAAAGGTGCAACAATCTTTTGGAATTGTCCCCCCCCCCTTGTCTAGAGGGAATGAAGCCCGACTGATCGGGGTCGATCATATCCGCCATGAGAGGGCTAAGGCGCGACGCCAAAATGCCCGCAAACAATTTAGCGTCAATATTAAGAAGCAAAATGGGTCGGTAGGACCCACATAAGTGCAAGTCTTTCCATGGCTTCAAAATGACAGAGATCGCTGCCTCAGACATCGAGGGCATCACATCTCCTGTGTCGAGGAAAGAGTTAAACAATCGGGTCAGAAAAGGAGCCAGCTCCACCCAAAATGTCTAATAAAATATAGCAGAGAAGCCGTCCGGACCCGGTGACTTAGCAACTTTCAACCTAGAGATAGCAGATATCACCTCTTCTATATGGATACCCGAATCTAGTCCTCCGAGACAGATTTAAGAAGAGGGGTTATCTCGCTTGCAAGTACGGCATTGGGTCCTGCAGGGGCAGAATTTGCTCAGTGTAAAGGAGGTGATAAAAGCTGCAAAACGTATCAACAATCCGATCGTCAGCAGTCTGATCCACGCCAGAGTGGTCTCTCACTGATTGGATCAAGGATGTCTGCGTCTGAACTCGCAATCTATGGGCCAACTTCTTCCCGCATTTATTGCTGCTTAAAAGAATTTATGATGCAACCGAAGAAGAGCATGCTCTGCTCTGTTAATGTCCAGGTGTTTTAGCATATGTCTACTCTTTTCCATCTCTCGCCACACACGCAGGCTCCTGTACGCTTGTGGATCGCCTCCAGCTCACCCACCTCCCTCTCCAATTGCTCCTGCTTTTCCATACGCATGGTATTGTATGTTGCCGCAATCGTTATAAACTCACCCTGTGTCACCAAATCAGAGCCTCCTACACCTCCGAAAGAGGTGTGGACCCATCATCATTTGCCTGAAAACACTGCACAATATTGTGCACTTGCTGAATTGTCGCATCAGAGTGAAGCAAGCTATTGCGCAGTCTCCTACCTGGGGGGGAAAGTATGCGAGAGAAGCACAGGAAGTAAGACAGAGATAAGGGCATGATCAGAGAGGGAGCGTGGAGCTATCTCCGAGGAATGTAGGGTGTCCATGAGAGCAGTGGATGCTAGAAAATGATCAATGCGCGCATACGTAGTGTGTGCCGCAGAATATTTGTAGTCTCGTTCACCTGGGTGTTGCTTCCACCACACGTCGTGTAAGCCACTATCTTCCAACCACCCCTTCCCACCCAAGGACAGCCTGGCATGAGCACTGCCCCGATCTGTCAAGCTTCGCATTCATAACTAAATTAAAATCGCCCCCTACTACAATCGCTGCATCCGTGGAAGTGAGGATTTCTGATAAGGCGGAAAGCAGGAAGGGTTCTTGATTCTCGTTAGGGGCATAGAGAGAGCCCAGCGTCAGATGTTATTCCCCGCATTGCACCCTAGTGGCCAACAGCCTGACCTTTATTTCTGCCACTGTCGACACCACCTTGCACGGGCAACGCGCACTCAATAAGATAGCCACTCCATTCCTTTTGGATGGTCCAGCGGACCAGAACTGCTGCGGGAAGCGCCTATAACGCATACGCGCAACATATTTGTACACCAGATGTGTCCCCTGGAGGAGGCAGATATCACTATCTAAATTTTCTAGAAGAGAGAGTATTGCAGCGCGCTTCACAGGGTTATTCAGCCCCCGAACATTCAAACTTACAATCTTCAAATCTTTAGCCATAGGGTTACCAGAAGGACACTATTCATATCGGCAAATACCCTTAGATCAACCAAGGGACTGCGCATAAGACCCTGCAGCGCCCTGTTGCGAGCATTTCTGACCTAGGAACTGATGCGGAGACCCCAAAATAATCCCAAACAAACCCCAACCCCAAAAGAATAACCAACAGCACAGGACCGAAAAGAAAAAATCAACAAGAAATACATGACCAATGTTCACCATATACATAAAGAAGAACAGAACCAAAATGGAAAAGGCAACACGAAAAACATGACCCAAGTTCGTCATATTGGTAAAAGTCTAGGGGATTGTGACTGCAACCTGTGACCAGTTCGTAAAGGTTGTCCAGGAACCACCTTAACGCCAGGGGACCTCCAACTCACCAAGTCAAGCAGCCCCATTGGTCCCCCCAGCGCCTCTCGCAATACGCCTCACCGGGCCATCAATTGATGATGTCACGAGGGAGCAGGGCTCACTGCATATTGCGCCAGGGAGGAAAGCACCGCTTCTCTCTCTCTCTCTCACAGACTGGTCGGGCTTCTTAATGTGCGACGCCTTCCCCACTCGCTGCCAACCCAAAGTGCGACGCGCACGCCGGGAGCCAAGCCGCTCAGTCCCTCCTCTGGTGAGCCGCCGTCGTTGCCCAGGGTCACCTGCACCTCCTCCAGAGATCGGAGCTGTAGGAGCTTTCCCTAGTGTTTAAATATGATTCAAAATGGGTGGCCCCAGGAGTAAGGGATGTTCTTCTCACAGAGATAGTTGGTCACAGGCTTAAACATTCATCGTTTTACTAGGGTGGAGGCCGCGAGGTCCTGGAATATCGCAGGTTGATGGCCCCGAATTGTACTGGTTGCGCCTCTCGGGCCTTCCGGATGATGCATTCCTTCAGCTGAAAATCATGTACACAAGTATGTCCGGAGGAGGCGCTTTGTTGCCGCGGGGGAGACCTACATGATGGACTCGGTCCATCTGGATATCCGTTCCCTCATCGACCCCGAGGAGCTGCTGAAATAAAGCAAGGACATAAGCGCGAAGATCGTCACCTTCCTCCTTCCATGGAATGGCCCTGATTCTCACGTTGTTCCACCTGGAGCGATTCTCCAGGTCCTCCGCATGTCGCAGCATGTCCTGCTGCAAAAGGTGTAGTTCTTCATCCCTGCTTACATCGTGGTCCTCCAGAGTTGCCACCCTCTCCCCTATTTCATCCACGTCTCGCCACACCTCTTTAAGATCCGCAGCCAGCTGGGACTTCAGCTCCTGGATGTCCTCCTTAATGGCCGAAAAGAGTTCTATCATAAAGGCTTTGGTTGCAGGGGCGTCCTCACCTTCCGACTGGCCAGCAGCCTTCTCTCCCTGTGCGGAGGAATGACTGGACTGCTTGAGAAGTAGTTCTTTTAAGGACTTCTCCTTACGTGCCCTTGCTGTCGCCATTTCGAACCTTCCCCTCAACAAAGCCACACCAGGCTACAGGGCTGATGGAGACGTCGCCGACCACACCAACCAACTCTTCCGGCAAGCGGTACGCTGTAAGATGGCGCCAATATCTCCTTAATCAGCCAGACACCGGTGTGTTGTCCTCTAAGATCCACACCAGAACTCCCTTGCACCCACTCCACAGGGTATCACTTTCCCCCAGATGCGCCATGGTGCAGATGTCTACCCCGGTTGCCTCACACTCAACTCGACTGACGCAAGTGCTCCCGGACTCAGCAATCAGCACAGACAACACCTGTCCAGGCCCGATCAACCTTTCAGCTGGGCTGTGACTCTCGCCGGCCACACGTTGACAGCAGCTCCTAAGATGGCGGTGCCGTCACCTCTCTGCAATCTGCCCCTCGTGTCCCGCTACCACCACCTCCTCAACAGCAACTCTACTTGCCCCCTGCCCACCAAAATGTGGACCGATGCAGCCCCAGTAGCAGCTCACAGCTCCACAGAGTTAATTGGGCAATCACCTTCCAGGCCTCCCCGCCATGGTCAAGACAGTGCTGCACCTGCTCCGTCCTCCAGCTGCCGCCTTAGCCCCCTCAGAGGGCCGAACATGCAGAGGCCTCACCGCACATTGGGAAAACTCCAGGCTCCAGTAGCCGCCCAGAGGGCGGCCCCTGTATTCACCGTCCACCGGGTTGCGGACCAAGCGGACACACCACTGGCACAGCCACTCCGCCTCGCCCCTCACCTACTGCTTCTCTGTGACAACAGAACCCTCGCCAACCGGCGGGGGTAGGGGGGACCCAACAGCAGCTCAGGGTCCCGGTTCCACTCAGTGGGCCGCGCACTTCACTGCTATCCACGCGGCCCCCAATGGCACCAGGCAGCAATGCTTCACCGGTAGGGTAGCAGAATCGCCCCCCTGAGTAGCTTTACAGTCCAGGCCTCGCTCTGCCGAGGCCGTGCACACCAACTCCTGCCACGTGGCCTCCGGCAGCAGCAGACAGCAGCACTCTCCGGGCAACTCCACAGCCCCCCCGCCATCGCATCACCACAGCTGCTGCGCCTCCACCCCCGGGTCAGCCTCTTGCGATGCGGGGCAGCCTCACATCTGCACCTCGCAGGCCCTCACACTCCAGGCCCAGTTATGCTCAAGGTAGGCCGCACTAGTCACGGGGCTCAAAGGCAGCCACACAGCCCCTGCATCGGGCCGTGACTCCCCCTCAGGTGTCCTGAACTCCCCCGGGGGCTCTGCCGCATATATCAAAGGTGGATGGCTCCGAGGATCGGCTCAATTACAAAGCTTAAAAGCGGCACCGCCGGAGGGACACAGACTGGCATCCTACCACACGCCATCTTGGCCACGCCCCTGTCTTTGTGGATTTAAAGAAACAGTCAACTATCTTGATTTCTTTTGCACTGGGTGATGATTTGAATGCTTAAACATGGAAACTTCTGAAAGAACTATATCATAATTTGAAAACTAATACTGAAAATGACCTTGTCCATACAAAAGGCTCATCAAAAGGGTACAAGTGACACAATAAGTCAAAGGAACATGATGGTAAGTGATAGCCTCTGCAGCTGATGCAGGTAATTTTATTCAGAGGTAGCAATCCCTAACATCCATAGTGTCAATGTACTCATGAAGCAATTTGATATAAGCATTTGAGGAAAAATCTCCTCTTGATGAATCTACATGCAATTATTTAATATTAAGTGAATGGAAACTACCATCAGTAGGGAACCGGACTTTAGGAGCCTTAGTCTCCACTAAACTAGTTGATGTGGGTGAATACAATCTCACGAGTAAAAAAATGAGAACCACAACTATTAACACACCTGCTAACATGTACATATGCCTACTATGGTTGTTGATTTCCATAACTTCTCTAAAATCAGACCATTGCATGGAAAGTAGAAGCAACAGAGTCTTCTTTTCTGTCAACCTCCACATGTGCAAATGGCAAAACAAAGTTCAAACAATGTATAGTGATGGTATTTACAAAGTCTTTGAGAGTTTTCCGTAGCCATGTTCTTCTAAATGGCACCCTTACACTCCTTCAGCAGCCTCTGGCCTAGGTATTTTTTTTTCAACAAAGGCTATTCAAATGTCTCTAGTAAATATACAGTTCAACCTTCAGTGAAATCAGGCCTATGAGACCCAGGTCAATCTATTCAGTGGCAAAGTGAGTTCAAAACACAGTTCTGCCACTATATTTAGTTCAAAGAGGCTCAGTTGGAATTGTACTATTATCCTCAAAATCCCAAAGTTCTCTCTCTGTCATCAGTAGACAAGTGTTTCCATTCCAGGGATGAATTTCTTCAATAGGGTACTCTAGCTGTTTTTTATCTACTGACTGCAAACCTTTCACCTTCACTGTCCCTTAGACTAGAATCCTCAGTATTCTCTGAAATAGTGTGGGACACACGTACCTCTGGCAAACTCTTTCTCTTTCTCTATTGCCTTCTTGGCCAATGTTCTCCAGCTCCCACTCGTGTTCTCACAGCACTTGTCCCTTCATCAGGGTCCGAAGCTGGTTCAGGCAAAGCCACAGGATGAGACTCTCCAGCCTTTACTTCAATTGTTGACTCATCAGGACCCCCTCAAGCCGATCATGTGTGGTCTCAGGTTCTCTTTGGTCCCCTGCGGCTTCTCTAACTTGTTTCCACTGTCTCTTGGTGGCACCTGGCACTTCTCCAAGAGGTACTGTCACATAATCAAGGGGACACTCAACTCTGTGAGTATTAGCACTCTGGATCCAGTTGGGGGGACTTCCACACTTGACAGAAGTGGTTGTCACCAAAATACCCTGGTAAGAGCCACGCCAATGAGGTTCCAGGCATGTTTTTGAAACATGTTTCTTCACTAGGACCCAGTCGCAGGGATTGAGATCATGGAACTGTTCCTGATGTGGTAGGACAATGGTGGCTCTAACCTGGCAAGGCACAGAACACACCACATCAGCCAGTGTTTTGCAGAAGCAAAAGAAACAATTGGTGGACAAAATGCTGGAAAATGCAAACATTCACCCCCAGTCACAAGGATTTGGGTTAAATCCATCATTCTTTTGCTCACCATACCACCCCAGTTTGGACCCAGCCATATGCAAATCAGTCTTGACCCTGTTCCTTGTGGGAACAGTCTAGCCCGAACTGCCAAGCCAGGTCCTCCCTGGACCGGAAACAAGCATCCCGGGACCGGTTTCAGGGCATCACCATTCATCAGCCAGGCTAGCTTGACTCCAGTGGTGTAGTGAGCACGGGACCCACGTCTGGGCATACCCTTTCCACTTAGGGAGACATATGCAAAAGAAACAATTGATGGACGGAATGCTGGACAATGCAAACATTCACCCCCAGTCACAAGGATCTGGGTTAAATCCATCATTCTTTTGCACACCACACCACCCGAGTTCGGACCCAACCATATGCAAATCAGGCTTGACCCTGTTCCTTGTGGGAACAGTCCAGCCAGAACTGCCAAGTTAGGTCCTCCCTGGACCAAAAACAAGCATCCTGGGACCGGTTTCAGGGCATCACCCTTCATCAGCCAGGCTAGCTTGAAACCAGTGCAAAAAAACAATTGATGGACGGATGGCTGGACAATGCAAACATTCACCCCCAGTCACAAGGATCTGGGTTTATGGCTGGGTCCAGATCTCTGTACTGGGGTGAATGTATGACATTGTTCTGCATTCTGTCCATCAATTGTTGTTTTTGCATTTATCACCCCGAGTGGGACGGGTATGCCCAAACGTGGGTCCTGTGCTCTCCATGCCACTGGAGTCATGCTATCCTGGATGATGAGGTCTGAAAGCCTGAAACCGGTCCTAGGATGCTTGTTTCCAGTCCAGGGAGGACCTGGCTTGGCAGTTCTGGCTGGACTGTTTCCATTGGGCACAGGGTCAAGACTGATTTGCATATGGCTGGGTACAAACTGGAATGGCGTGGTGAGCAAAACAGCAAGGGATTTAGGCCCAGACCTCTGTACTGGGGTGAATGTATGACATTGTTCTGCATTTAGTCCATCAATTGTTCTTTATGCAGTGTTTTGCAGAAATCAAGAATCATTTAATCTGTAATGTAAAGTGTGAGAACAACCCTGTCCTCCGATCGGGAACACTGCAAAGGCTCATCAACACAAGGGGCAAAGAAGCAGGCTACTTCAAAGATGTTAAAATCTCCCACTTTAGATAGTCTGGGTTTCAGAACGCCATTCACTTGTCCCACGATGCAATGTAGTTTTTGCTCAACTTGTAATGCTGCACACAACATTCTCAGGATCTAATTATTGAAATAAATCCCTCGGTCTGACTCCAGCAAAGTTAGGAAACCGAATATTGGTAGGAGCTCCGGCAACAAAAATGTAGGTACTGTGAGACTGACATTTCTTCTAGTCAGGTAGGCTTCAACTCAGCGAGAAAAGATACACACATCCACCAGGACATATCTCATCCTGTTGCACACAGGCATTTTTATTAAGGCCAACTGCATTCTGAAGGGACCACCTGATCTCCCTACATAACTCAATGTCATTGCAGTTCTTTACCCTACATTCTTTTGCTGATGCACAATCCTTCACCCATCAATCTGAATCCAGGGAATAAACAATGTCTGACCATAGCATCCCTCCCTATATGAGCAGGGCCATGTTATTATCTAGCCCTTTGGGGCAAAAGACTATCTGGCAACACAGGTCTTCCATGTCTTGAAACCAAATCTAATCAAATATTTTGAGACAATCTACTCCCATGTATCAGCTGTTGTTAACAAAGGGTTGT
Organism: Triturus cristatus; assembly: GCF_964204655.1. NCBI lineage: Eukaryota > Metazoa > Chordata > Amphibia > Caudata > Salamandridae > Triturus > Triturus cristatus. Next base: position 713,794,693 of record NC_140584.1, on the reverse strand, counting down.
GATTCATCTCCTCTTCACTTTCATTAGAATATTCATCATTAAATGTGCAAGTGCATGGGCACAGTATTGTGCCACATCGTCAGTGTGTCTGTTACCAACTGTCACATAATCTTCTCCACTGTGGTTTGCAGAACATTTCACAACAGAAATCTAGCTAGACAACTGCAATGCTTCAACTAGTGTCATAACATTTGGCCCTTTGTGGATGAGAGAAGCTGAAGAAGCCATAACTCCCCGTTGTAACCATAACTATCCAAAATCATGTGAATCATCAAAGCCATAATGACTCTCAGTGAAAATCGTTACCTTTAGCTGGGCAGAAACACAGCATGCCTTATGAGCGATCAACTCAGTTACTTGTTCGGAAAACATTCCTTGAAGCCAGGAGGCTTTGATTATGCCTGAGACTGTGCAAACTGAGTATGCAGATCTTAGACTTTCTTTATCGTCTTGTAGGCAGGAGCCATGAACAAACAGTACAAAATCAGACTCAGGCAATGGCTCATCTTGACTACCTGGTCTTGGCTTGGTGCACAGTTCAGTGACATAGAGATAGTGATGCTCTACTTCCCCGTCCTCACCCTCGACTTTAGGCAGGGGCAAGATTGTAGCAGGAATCGAGCTAGCACACCATTTCAGATTCACTTCCTCTGCTGCCAGTATGATATGTTAATATGTGGTCAGGTGGTAAATAATCAAGTTTTGGGTATGGGCATGGATCAACAATATCTCAACTGAATGGGGCACAAACACAGTAAGTGGATGACCCATCACAATACTTTCAATCATTCTATGCTGACACCTATGGTTGCAACAACTTTAAGGCATCCAGGCAGCGTTGCAGCTACGGGATCAAGGGAAGCAGAAAAATAGGCCACTGGTGTTTGGCCATTTCCATGCAACCGTGTAAACACTGAGAGCGCGCCGCCCTCCCTTTCACTGTAGAAGAGAGCAAAATCTTTGTTATAATCAGGCACTCCTAGTGCAGTTGCACAACAGAGACTTTCTCTCAGCTTTAGGAAGGCAACCAAGCAGTTGCTGTCCCAAGGTACCAGATCAGACACATTCTTGTGTGTCAGCCTCTGTAGAGGCTTGGCCATCAGGGAAAAGTTGGGTATCCACTGACAACCGTAGCCACCATTCCCCAAAACATCCTGACTTCTGCCTGAGTAGTTGGTGGATTCATTTTCAGAACTGCCAAGATTCTTTCTTACGACACCTTCCTCGTTCCCTTCTCAATGTGATGTCTGAGCGAGAGATGCTTCTTTTTGATAATATTGCAACTAACTCGGGACACTTTCTGTTTATTGTCAGTCAAGTGGTTCAAAAGGGCAATAGTGTCTTGTTTGCAAACTTCCTGCATATCTGACGCAGCCAGCAGGTCATTCATGCACTGCACTAGAACTGAGCTGCCGGGCATAATTAAGGACTAAAGATTTGTTCTCAGGATCTGATTGAAAATTGAGGGGCTCTCCATATACCCTTGTGGGACTTGCAACGATACCAAACACAGTTCTGGAACCGTAAAGCGATTAGGAACGGGCTGTCCTCGTGCAAAGTTATGGTGAAGTAGGCCTGACATAAATCAATGACTGTGATCCACTCAGCCTCACATGGAATTTGAAATAAAATTACAGCTGTATTTTGACAATGGGACAACAGGGAACAACTATTGTATTTATCTTTCTCAGATCTTGGTCTGCGAGGTAGTTTCCGGAAGTCTTCTGTAAGCCCATACGTGTTGAATTACATGGACTCGCCATTATTTCCTTCAAAATGCCTTGTTGTATCCTTGAGACAATCACTGGGGTGATCCCAGCAATTGTTTTAGGAGTCAGAATATATTGTGGGGTTCTTGGGTACTTAACATAGGGTTTTACATTAATGCAAATAGGCTCAGCTCCATTCATGAAAAGATCCAGACTTCTAGCTTCACCGTATCTTTAAGATCTGATGGAAAATCATAGTTTGTCATCATTGGGTACTATCCAATGTCTGGACCTTGTCTTGCCAATTTAAAGGCAACATCTTCATCATGTGTCTGGAACTCTACGACCTTTGGGATGCAGTAAATGGTGCAGTTCAATTTGTACAGCAGGTCACGGCCTAATAAATTTACAAGACTCGAATCACACACCAAAAACCGGTGATCCTCCGAAAAGCACACTGTTTGAACAGGTACTTCATCTGTCACTTGGCTTGCATTTTCCCGTTTGTGACTCCTACAACTTGGATTTGTTTTCCTGAGAGGGGTAGGTTTGAAACTTCCACTGTTCCAACAGTAGTGGCGTTAGCACAAGTATTTATCCAGAATGATATGAGGGGGGCATTCACCTCACCTTCTACGAATGGACCACTCTGGTCTAACTTTTGGATTGCAACGCAAACACAATCTTCCTCCCCCCTCAGGCACCATCATAATGACTGGTCAGAACCATACCCCTAAAACTCTTCAAACAACCGAAATTGTTAAAAGGTGCTCTCCTGTTTGAAAAGCTTTATTTAACAATTAAAAGTTGGAAACATATCAGCAATATACGTAAGAATTAAATATAGAGATAAAGTTAGTGAGTAAGCTGATACGTGAAAAGGAAGAATATAAGCAGTTTTCAGGATTTTACATATGAAATGAGGGGAGAGCAGGAAGGGAAGGAAAAATCGAGGAAAGAGGGGAAGGGAGGAGAGGGAATATCAACAATATGGCATAGAAAAATAAAACAGAGAAATGAATACTAAATTACATAACAGGAATAAACAAAAATAGTTGTAACACGAAACAAAATGTATAGCAATGTAACAGAGTAAAATATGGAGAAACAGAGATCATAGCAATCAAGGGGGTTTAAAATTTTCAGAGGATAATTGGAAAATGTTCTTCAATACAATTCGATTTAAGTAGGTGGTGAGATGTAATCAGAATAAGTCTTTATTAAGTACTGGTGTGCATGAGGAGACGAAAGCAACAACTAATCTGTGGAAGTGACAGAGAGCATTCCACCAATGTTGTATGGACACATTTGTGAGGGTTTTCCAGTTGAAGGAAAAGTGTTGAAAAGCTAGAGCAAGCATGAGATCAAAAAGACATGAGTATGTGGGGGAAGATCTAAAGAGACAGAAAGACTTCCAGCAAAAAGGAGTGGAATAGAATAAGGGATTGAGAGTGTGAACAAACGACAAATAAATGACCAAACATTGTCCCAAAAGTTAGAAACCGGAGAGCAGAAAAAGAAAAGATGAAGGGGATCAGCATTAGAAGAGCCACAAGTCCAACAATTAGAGTCCGTAGAAGAAGAAAAATGTGCTAAAGAAATAGGTTAAAGATAAAGTCTGTGATAAAGAAAAAACATAGATTGAGTAAGAGAGGCAGATCGAGAAATCTTTAAAGATCTGATCAAAGTTTATCCCAAAAAACAACAGACCATTCACAACCCAGGTCCGATTCCCAGGAGAGTTCCAGCTTAGATTTAGTGCGATCTGGGTTGAGGGCTAAAAACAATTTGAATATAAGAAAGGCTTTAGGTAGAGTAAGCAGTATTTTAAGGAGAGAGCATTGGGTATCAGATGAAGGTGAGGAGGGACTGGAATAGTAAGTGTCAAGAATAATAGTCGTAAGTGTAGTGAACTTGTGGAAAAAGGAGCTAGGGCAATGGAATAAGGATTGAAATTGGGGAAAGGAGCTAGGGCAATGGAATAAAAAGAATGGAAAAGCATTAAAAGTTTGGGGAGTAATAAGTCAGAAAAATGTAAATAAAATTAAACAGAAAATCCATCTGGGCCAGGTGTTTTCCCCTTAGTAACAGTGCTTAAAGCATTGGAAAGTTCCTGAAGGGAAAGATCGCTTTCAAGACCAAGAAGATTAAGATGGGAAGTAGAAGGAGTAGGAAGTTTATCAAAATAGGTCTGAATGAGAGTAGACGAGGGGGAAGATTCTGGTGTGTATACATTTTGATAAAAAAGTTTGAACACATTAAGTATTTCCTGATCTTTGTGTAGAAGAGAATTACTAGATGAGTAAATGGAATCTATAAGTGTACGTTATTAACGATATTTTAGATAGTTTGCTAAGAGTTTCCCTGCTTTATTACAACCATCATAGTAACGAGCGCTACTGCGGAGGAGCATTGATGATGCATTGTCAGTAGAGGATTTGTTGAACCAAAGTTTATCTCATATCAGTTCTGGTGAGATAGAGTTATCTGAAGATGTATAAAATTGATGTTCCAAAAGCTTAATGTGTGCTAAAGTGGATTTCTGCTTCTGAAGAAAACGTTTCTTCTTTTTAGAGACAAAGTCTATGATGTATCCCCTTGCCGTAGCTTTAAAAGAGTCCCAAATTATATGAGAGGAGGAGCTAGAATCGCAATTGAGTTCGAAAAATTCATGAGCGAAAGGATGAAAAGAGGAGGAAAAGAAATGATCAGTAAGTAGGGAATTATTGAAACGCCACCAAGAGGATTTTGGACGAGGAGGAAGCAAATCAAGGTCTGTGACGATTGGGGCATGATCAGAGATAACTATGGGTTCTATAGAGGAAGACAGTAAATTTTGACACAGAGATTGAGAGAGGAAAATGTAGTCTAGGCGAGAAAAAGATACATGATGAGGAGAGAAAAAAGAGTAATCAAGAGTGTCTGGGTGAGAAAGCCTCCAAGAGTCCATGAGATGCGTCTGAGAAATAGTGTCCAGAAATTGTTTGTGAGATTTATGTGAAGAGAAGCGGACTGTGGACTTGCGGTCAAGAAATGGATCTACAATTTGGTTACAGTCACCACCTAAAATAAAGAAATCATCCTGAAACTGAATACATTTTTGCGTAATCAAAGGCCAAAAAGAACAATCAGGCTGTGTAGGACCATACATATTGAAAATAGTTAAAGGAACAGAAATAATTAACAATTTTGCTAAAACCCATCTACCTTCCGTGTCATTTTCTTGTGATAAAATTTTACATTTCAATTTTTTGTGACATAGGATGACAACAACATTTTTTTTATTGGTAGATGGAGAGAATAATACCATACCCATTCAGCTTCTTTTTAATTGAAGTGATTAATTTTCTGTAAGATGAGTCTCTTGTAGGAGAACTAAGTCAGGGTTGTACGAAGCAAGGTGCGAAAGAATCCTCTGTCTTTTAATAGGATTGATAAAACCCTTTACAATCCAGGAGATAACTCTGAATGTGAAAACATTAAAAATTGAGAAGACTTATACCAAACCAAATATGCGATAACATGTAGAGAAAGAGGAAAAGCCAGTGCAGAAATGAGGAAGAGAGTGAAAAAAGAGAGAAGAAAAGGTTGAAGAGGAAGGAAAAATATAAGAAGAGGTAGTACATATTCAAAAGATCAACTGGAAAGTATACCTGAGGGGTATGCAGACAAAATAGGAATAGGGAAGTGATGATGAAGGAAGAAGGGAGAGAGAAGGAAAAGAGTAAGAGGGAAGGGAGGATAGAGGAGAAATATGAGAAGAGACAGTACATATCCGGAAGGGACGACTGAAATTAACATACCTGACGGGAAGAAAAAGAAGGACAATGGGGCAATGGCGACACACGACAATACAAACCAACCGAATCTGGGACTCTGGACTGCATCAGGACGGGAAGGAAATAGAGAGAAGGGATACCATATGAGTTGAGAGGACATAACCAAATCTATATGAAAAGCCAAAAGAAATAATTAACATGAAGATAGTAGCACGAAAAACTGTGATAAACCTGAGAAACGTACTTCTGCTTTAATGAGCAATTACCAAAAGAGGCAACCCAGAAAGAGAAAAAGAACAATGTTAACAAATTTTAGGGAACTTCAAAAATAATTCACTGTATAACTTATAAAGAAAAAATATATAAATTATCAACAAGAATCCTGCAAGGATAAAATAAAGGTTAAATGACCAACCATTAGAAAAGTTAGTCGTGTCCATGCCGCTGGTAGTATGAATAAGGATAAAGTTCTTGAGTTCCGCTGGATCCTGGAAGGTCCATGTTTTATTTTGGAATGTCACTTTGAAAATACATGGATGGAATAAACCATATCTGGCACCAAGAGATCGAAGGAGAGCATGAAGATTGAGGAACTCCTTTCTTCTGGATGCAGTAGCATTGGAGACATCTTGAGACAGGAACACCCTCTGAACCAACCATGAAATTTGACGCTTAGATCTAGCTGCAGAGAGGACCGAGAGGAGGTCTGTGAATTTCAAAAAAAGGATGATGACACCTCGAGGTTTAGCAGGAGCAGTTGAAGAGGAAAGTCGATGACCCAGTTTGTGCGCTCTTTGAATACTGAGAGAAGTAGTCAATGGCATCTCTAGGAGCTTCGGGAGTAAAGAGGAGAAAAACGACACAGGATCGTCACCCTCCAAAGATTCTGGCAAGCCATATATAGGTAGGTTATTCCTCCTATTTCTGTTTTCTAAATCCTCAGTGTGCTGTTGGAGGCTGAGAACCGTTTTCTCTAAAGAGGAGGTCCGTTGGGAATTAACCTGTATCTCTGAGGTTTGTTGCTCCAGTGAAGACATTCTATTATCTATTGTAGACCATTTTTCTTTGAGAAATTGCATTTTGTTGTTAGTTTGCTACACAAATGGGTATTTCTTCTAAAAGTAGCTCCATAGAGATGGTAGATGGCTTCTTGTCAGGAGATGGAGGGTCATGTTTCTGACCTTTAGTTGAAGTGATAGGCTGAGAGGATTTTCTTGGAGTAGATTGCGCCGACGATGAGCGGTTAGAGGATAATCCAGACATTTGGTCTGAAATGGGAGAAGAGTTTGATGTTAACGTTGATGAAGATGAAGATGCTGCCAGAGAGTCACTTTATGATGGCACAAAAACAAATGTCGGTTTGAGCAATCTTCCCATAAGTCGTTGACATTCAGTGTTCAAAAATGAATGATGCACAAATGTATAGCTGGTAGCAGAATAGGATGGTCACCAAGAGAATTAACTCTCAATATGAACGATGGAGATCTGAGGAGAAAAGCGGCAGAAACGATTCTTGATGTATCCAGAAGACGGCACAGAGTAATTAGATGTGAACCACATAGCAGAAGGTATTAATATAAGTGACTATTTGCAAGGAACTATGAATGCTCCAGGTGAGATAAAGTTCCGTATCCCTATGGAAAGCAAAGGTTGAATTGATCATAAACATCGGAAAATCTTCACAGCACTATATCAAGTACCATGTGAAAAAAAAAGTCCAATGACATGCAGCATAGAACCATTAATATTCTTGAATGATAGAGGAGATGCACTTAATGAAACAGACAAGCTCAGGGTCGAGATGCTGTAAGTCTGTTAAGTGTATGGAGCAGTTGATTAATAGTGCGTAAGATCCATTTCCTTGACAGGGCATACACCTGAAATGGCGGACATCATGAAGAAGAGAGTACAACAGTGAAACTAGATGAAGCGTAATGCATGCAAAAACAAAGATGTCCTTACTGGGTTCAGCACCTGTTCCTGGTAATAGAGCAGGCAGGACTCTTTAAAAAAGAAAACATCCAAAGTTCAGGCAGGTGAGATAAAGCGGAGGTCACAGAAAATTATGAGCCTCACAGACATAAAACAGCCAGAAACAAAATATGCAGAGTTAATGAAAGAAGGCTGTCAGCGAGGGCAGTATGAAGACCACATTCTTCGTGACCCAGGCTATTTGCGGTAAAACGCTCAAACTTCAGAGACGGTTAATTAGTCTCGACAGGCGCGCACCTAAAATGGCAGGCATCGTGAGGAGAGGAGTGCAGTAGCAGGAACAAGATGACGCGCGTCGCGCTTAAATGCAGAAAACGGCTCACCAAAGGCACCACATATTCCGCTAGGCAATGCGGTTAATTTGCAGTGAAAAGTGCGCCGAGGAACGCACCGGCAAGCTCCAAATCGGTCCCGATGCAAAGGAGCGGAATCCCTAGGCGGCCATCTTGACTGGCGCCGTAACCACACCCCTCGTTAAAAGGTGCTCTAATTTTGGAAAGAATTCGGATTTACATTTGGTATTTGATATGAATTGAAATCAGGAACCATTTGCATTCTGCTGTGGATCCTGCATCACTGAAGCTTGGGGCACATTAAAATTCTGCATTCTTGGCCTCTGTGCATTCTGTGACTGTACGAGGTTATTACCCTGTGGCTTTGTAAACTCTGAATTCTGAAACTGATTCTCATGCACCATTCAGTTGTGATTAAGTCAATATTTCTGCTTCCAATGCCCCCTCTTATTGCTCAATGGCAAGGATTAATTTGCTTCAAAGTTGCCACACCAGTTCCAGTGCTGGGGTCAATCAGAACACCATGATCTCTGCTTTGTTGTTGAAACCCATTCCCACCTTGCACCATAGGAGTTGCTCGCTGATATACTCTTTGTATAGACACCACATTCCCTACAAAAGATTGACTCCGGTTTCCCCCATGTGCGGCTCTCATCTGTGCCTCCAATAATTTCTCCTTTAATCTCTTCTGCTTCATCTCCAATTCATCGCTACAATATTTCGCATATCAAACTTTCATCCAGTGATTTATTCTGCCAACAAAGCAAATTCTATTGAATCATCAAGCTAATCTCAGGTTTCAATTCCAACACTAACGCCTCATTTCCAACATCAGAGTACCTTGTTGCATGGGTCTGAGGGATGGAGCTGGTAACCTTGGACTGAGGCTGTGATCTGGGACACTGTCATCCTCCCGATCTGGAGATCGGAGATAGCCCAGGCTTCCAATTTGGGTCCCGCAGACTGAGCAATAGCAGCACTACACCGCTAGGGCACCACACGCTACGGTACCCCAGGTGGGCCACTGATCTTATCAAGCAAACTCCTCTGCTCAGTGTGATTACTGCATACGTCAGCATGGTACTTGTCCCAACCAACTATAACTTCCACCTGTTTCCGCCACACCCTGCGCAGTCGTTAAGATCTTGTAGAAACGGGGAGATCCTTTCTGTCCCTGAGATTTCGTGGACAAGTGGCCAGCCAACCGGCCCTTGGAGAGCGCTCAGGGAACTAGGCCACAACAGTTGGCAATTAGCTACAGGCCAGCAACATCCAGGCAAAATCCAACCAGTGACAGTCCCCTTCCTAGAGCACACAAGCCCCAGGTCACCACAAGTCTGAGCTGCACTCCCACATACACCAATAGCGCCTCTTGTCGATTTACCAGTGTTGAACCAGTGTAGAATGGCTCCAATCTAAAAAGCGTCTCTAAACTCCTGAGGATGGAGCCCCAGCAGTTATAAACACAATGGCCCTGGAATATGGGATCAGTTTAAAAGGACACCCTTGAAATGCACAGGCCCTCTCTAAATGTATTCCTGTCTGTCATCCTACCATGGGAAGCTTGATCAATATCTTTAGTGGAGCCAGAACCTTGCCACTTGGAATGCAGGTGTCAATTCCACCCCCTCTTATCTATCCTAGGAGGGTCCCTCCGAGTCATAGTTCTGCAGTTTCCCCTGGGTGTCCTCATTTATGGCCATCTATCAAGAATGAACAGATTTAGCTATCCCCCAGCACCCAAATGTGGATTGGAGACAAGCTGACAGGCCCACAGAGAGCCACAAGCACTGAAATGCCCAATTTCCCCAATTAGTAATGTCAAATCCACTCTCACTATTGGAGAGGATTTGCCATCACTAATCCATTGATAACAAACACCATACTGCTACTCTTCTGCACATGCGAAACAGAGCTCAGTACCCTTTCCATAGATCCGCCATGTTAATCAATGCGAGAAGCAGGCATCACAGCACTAAACACACCATGTGGAGGTATTCACTGCTAGGGCTTGTAGTGCACTCGTGCTCATATCCTTCCTCTTTCACACACCACACCTTACCCCAAGGGAGCACTCAGATGTAGTGGGAGACATGCAGAGCTTTAGCAAGAAGCTTTTAAATGCCAAACTGAATAACAGTAACCCGCACACACAGGCCCTGCAATGGCAAACCTATGTTAAATTTGAAGAACTACCTCCATAGGTGGCACAGCTAGTGCTGCAGGCCCACGCAGTGGCATTTGGGTTACATGCCCTAGGTATGTGTCTTACCACTGGACAAGGGACTCATGCATACATCAATCACCAGTATGTATATGACAAGCACAGCGCATTGACACTGAATAGCAGTGTCTAAGCAGTCCAAGTGCTAAGGCTAGCACGTAGATCAGTGGAAAACCAGAATGGACAAATGCAAATAGTCGAAGGAAAGCACTCTTAAAAGGGCCATTTTCAACAGGATTCAAGAGTTTCCAATCCACTATGCTGATTGAACCCCTGCAACAACCTCTTTGGGTTCTTAGGTCATTCTCTCAATCTTAACCTGTTGGAAATAGCCCTTTTTACAGAGTCACCCCAAACGTTTTGCCTTACTCCTTCTCTTTTTTTCTGACCTCCTATTGTTGGCTTTAGGACTCTGTGCACTTTTTCACTGCTCAACAATGCTAAAGTGCTTGTGCTCTTTCCTTAAAAAGTGTTAACATTGGCTTATCCTCATTTGGCATATTTAATTGACGTATAAGTTCCTACAATACATGTGCCCAGGGCCTGTACATTAAATGCAACTAGTGGGCCAGCAGCACTGATTGTGGCACAAACTTAAGAAGCCCTTTACACATGCCTCATGACTGCCATTGCAGAGCCTGTGTATGCAGTTTTAAACTTCCATTTTGACCTGGCAAGTTAACCTTATCATCAAGTCCACCCCTGGAACAGTCCCAAGGGCAGGGTGCACTGTATTTAAAAAGTTGGACATGCTCTTTTAGGTTTTACATGTCAAGTTAGTGAAAAACTCTTTCATTCCTTTTTCTCTACTACAAAGCCTATCTCTTCAATAGGATAACATTGGGATTAACGTATTACATTTTATAAATGTAATTTTGAATTGGGAAAAGATAGATGTTTTGAGTTTAGTGTCTTTGGAGTCACAATTTAAAATCAAAACTTATGGTAAAGTTGAATTTTATGTTGCAAGTCTGAAAATGCCACTTTTAGATGGTTTGTCAGTTTTCTTACTTTAAACATTCTGTGCCTTAGCCTGTCTCTGAATCTATGACTGGGCTGGGTGACAGCTGAGCTTTGTACATTCCCTCTAGGCAATTGCACACAAAGAGAGCTTAAGTTTGCCTAATGGACTATACATATCCCGTGTGGCCATTACCAGTCTGATGGGCAATCCCCGGCGGGATGAGAGGGAGGAGCTGGCACTGACATCTGAATAGAGCTGTTCCTCTCCACACAAAGAGCTGCATACCCCCTGTAGTGAGTCTGGAGCCAGTACAGGGACCTTGTGCACTTCAAATACCTCTCTTTTAAGTATCACCTACTTAAAAGCACTACTGGGTATAATTACTACACTTCTGGCACCACCAACTCAGTACACGTTTGGATCTTAGGACATTCTGCCAAGAAGAAGGACTGCTGTGCTGCTGAAAGGACTGTCCCTCTGCTATACTCTGGAGGACTTCTACTTTGCTGTCCATGCCCTGTTACCTGCTGCTGTCCTTGCTGTCCTTGCCTTTGTGAGAATGACTGGACCTACAACTTTACATTCCCAATACCAACGTGACTCCAAGGGCTTGTTGACTTTCTGGGTTGCTTCCAGTTCGAAGTCTTAGGGACATCAAAGACTTCCAACAACCCTTTCTACAGCCTCTGGACTCTGCCAACTGTGAGTCCTGCCCTGTCAAGTGGTGCTAATACAGTTCTGGATCCTTTGAAGTGTATTTTCTTGCTATTTTCTGAAAAATCCATGCATCAGTGTTGTTGTGCCTGTCGGAGCCGACACATCTCCTTCGGTGCCAATCGCCTCCTTCAATTGTTGATGACACACCACCTGCATCACTATGTAGCCGCCGCTTCTGAGATTGTGCAGCTCAGAACTGATTCATCACCTAAGTACAGCCGGACTGACAATGACACACCGTCTCTTAAGCTCCACTCATTGGGCCTGTAGATGGAGCAACAAGGTACTTTTTCGGCAGGACCGGGTTGGTCTCTGTATCTGTCCCATGCTCCATCGTGTTTGGTCTGAACTTTATCCTGTCCTCGCTTGGCGCTTTATTCTTTTAATCACTACATTTCAGTTTATTTTGTAAAAACTTCATGGTCCATTTTTTTCCTTATTGAATTTTTGTTGTTTTGGTCTTGTTTTGTTCATTAAATTAAGCTCTATTTCTCTAAACTGGTGTGGATTTTTTTGTGTGGTGTTTTCACAGTTTTATTGTATTAAGTGTTGCACACATATTCAACACATCGCTCTTAAGTTAAGCCTGACTGCTCTTTACCAAGATTCCAGAGGGTTTACACAGGTTAATTTAGGCTGTGCTTCTGAATTACCCTGACTAGGATTGTGATCGCTACTTGGACAGGTTGCATAGCTCTGCCAACTAGAGACCCAATTTCTAACATAACCCAATCAATATCTTTAGTTGGATTCCTCCATTTCAAAAACCTGTTGATACTTTTTCATCACCAACGGTGATGGAGCATTTCATACAGGATTTCTTTTTGGCTCCTTTTCTGGTTATTCTATAACCTCACTGCATTCTGCCCACAAATCATTTGGAACCACAATATCAAACAAAAGCATTGAAATCTACCCACAAGGCCTGTGAAATTTTCACAAATCACTCAACCTGCCATTCCTCTGTCCATTCTCTAAATGTGGGTAACTTATTTGTAAGCACTCAAGATCACTTCTAAACCAAGGTACATGGATGCATCCTCCACCAGGACCTTCCCTTTACCAAAATGTTGTGGTGCCCTCTCCCTCCGCTGTGGACAGATGTAGCTTTCTTTTCTGTTTCTTTTGTTCTTTCTTCTTTGCCCATCTTCCTTCCCATTTATCTAACTTACTCTATTTCCGGATTTTATTAATTAATTCTTATGTCATCATGCTAGTTTTGCCATTTTCATCAAAGCATACACTGTAACTTTTCTACAGAGACTTGGTCCTATTCAGATCAATCTCATATATCTCAGCTAATTCAGACAGTTTTTCATGGGCTTGTCCTGCACATTTGGTAACATATTTACCCATGAATACAAACACACTCTCTTGGTAGCCATCTAATTGGGAAAGATCAAGGAGTCCTTGTATCATCTCATTCAGTTCTAACTTTAATTTAACCACATACACTGCATTATCTCTCTTTGGGGCCTGAATTATTTCTTTACCCAATCCTGAACTTCTACCTTCTCTTGGGGTCCGAGTCATGAACCTAATCCAGACATCTTGGCACTATGGCCATTCTGCACTGCAGGGGCATTAGACACTATCCCTTCTCTGGGATTACTGTGATTAACATTTGAAGGTGTGCACTGGTAAACAAGTGACAGTTTGGCAATAATTTGGGAAAACCCTCCTGTAGCAGTAAACCCCATCTGATTCATCATTGGATCTGTGCTTGTGGCACAAGGGGCATTCAACTGAGTTGGGACCAGAATAACTCTTCCTATTCTTGGACCCACAGGGATGCCAGCTGTCATACCCAGTCCAGCAGAGACTGCTAAAATATGTGTTGAGTTTCCTGACAATTTGGGTTTATACAAAGAAACTACAGGACCAATAGTGACCTGGACAGTGAGTACATCTGGGGTATTAAAAATAGTAGAGTTAATATAGGCTTCAACCCCTGTACTCTCGCCCATCAGGTTAAGTAGCTACTCCAGAGTTTCCATTGGCTCCTGTACTAATGATGCCCTTCAACTGGTCCTCATTAGACAGGGGTGGACACGCTATCAACAACATCTAAAGAATCATCACTAGAATCACTCTGTGTTTTCTGTGTTTTCCCCTTTCTTCTTCTTCTTCCCTTTCTTCTTTCTCTGTTTTTTCAATTGGTCAATGTAGGGTACAGTCTAGCTCCCTCTATCCTGTCAGTTCTCTGCTTTTTTTGTTCTGCATCCCACCTAGCATCTGCAAAAGTACACATTACCTTTTGATCTCTTCCCTGATACATTTCCTTTTGCCTAACATGAGCTGCCTGCTCCCAAACATTAAAGTGCATTGTACTGTGCAGGTCTAGGATGCGGCTTCATTTTGTACAGTGCTCTTCTCAAATGTTCAATTATTCTCAAACTAAATGTGCCTTAGAGTCGAAACATCAATGAACCTTCTTCCTCTGTGATCTTATGCCATTAATTCAACCACATACATGTGTAATGGCCCACTTTTGTGGTCATATATTGACCTGGTGTATTTTCAGGTGGTGCCTCCTCTCCCTCACGAACAGGTATTTTCACATCTCCCCTAAAGAGATCTCATATAGCCTTAAAGTCTTTAATTTTTCAATATTGCCAACAATCACAAACATACTTTTAATTTCAACTCAAGAAATAATTCTCTTCCCACAATTCTTGTATAGCATCAATAACCAATAAAAGCATGCACTCTCTGATGTAGTCAAGCAATAACAACATGGCTCAACACCAACTGACCAGACTCAGCATGACACACTCTGACGAAGCTCTCACTCCCCGCAGAAACTCACCCTCCTTTTAAATGTTCACAAGCGCACTCTTCTCTCAACACTAAGCATGTAAAACAAAATGCAAAGCAATTGTAACAAATAACTTTGTCTGTTCCACTTACGAAATCAAATGATTCAATCACACAAGAAATGGTTTAGAGAGACACTTTCTGACCTACTGAGACACATACTCAAGTCAAACCTTGACCAGCGGAAATCACCCAGATTAGTTCAGCTTCTCCCTTGCACAATAGGATCCACTACACTAACCACAACTTACTCAAACACAGTATATGTCCCTATCTCAATTGTGCAGTCGACGGTGTAGTACTAAAAAACTCAGCAGAAAATTACTACACAGTATTTTCAACAACATTAACTCATTACTATCCAGCTTAGGCTATATTGAGCCTGATAACAACTTCAACTTATTTACATTAAGTAACACACTCACACAACTTAAAACATTATCACATCACACCATACAATCTATGCAAAACACCACAATCTAACCATAAGCAATTGAACTGCACCACCCTATTGATACTCATTCCTCCACAGTAACATGTGTCTCCTGAACTGCTGAAACTCCACCAATTCTCGGACATGAGATATGAGCTTTATAGATTTGGACTGGGTTTGGACAGGTCTAGAATATGATGCAATAACTCCCTTTGCTTTAGTAACCAACCATCCGACATGCTACCATCTGGAGCGCACAGGAAAGTGGTTACCAATTCTCACCGAAGCATCTTTTTTGTTGCCTGAGAGGCAGAAGGGTTTCGACATTCAATGAAACAATTTTAAGTTTGTGTAGCCCATTTGCTCACAAAATAAGGACAGGAAGTCAGTAACTAAAGTTAGGTGGGTTTATTACAAGTTGATAATCATTTCAGTAGATACACAAATCAGTATACACTTGGACTGCTCTTTTGAACACAGTGCTCCAAGCACAGTGGCATCTATCCACATAGTTCTTTATTTTGCATTTGTGAGAAGAGTCAATAGTGCAAAATTTACCAAGGTCAATAGATCTCTCATTGGTCCATTGTGACAGTTTGGTTCCTATGACGCTCCCAAACAATAAGGTGGCAGGGCATTCACCCGCGATAGAATGAGTTGACCTGTAAGCATTAAATCTCTCGACCACACCATTCACCTGTGGCTGGAGAGGTGTGCTTTTCTGATGCTTGATATTTTGATGAGTGAGAACATCTTTAAATTCTCAACTATTGAAAGCTGGGCCAATGTCAGATTTCAAATTTGAAGGAACACTCCATGTTGCAAAAATAGTTTCTAGTCTCTCAATGACTCTGTCATGAGTAGTTGATGACAGATCTTCCAGAAGGGAAAAATGGGAAAATTCATTAATAATTACTTGTATATGATGTTCGTTGTCAAGGGGTCTGAAGAAATCGTTTGCAATCTTCTCCCATGCATGCTTGGGAAGATCAGATACGTTTAACGGATGTGGGGTTGTCTTGGACGACAAGCAGTTGCAAAAATAACATACCTTTAACTCTTTTTCAACTCTTTCATCAAGGCAAGGGAACCACACTCTGACCCGCAGAACTCATTTAGTATCAACAACTCCACGATATCCCTCATGAGCCAGTTCAATAACCTGTTGTCTCAGACTCACGAGTATGACAATTCTTGACCCTCATAAGATGATGCCTTCTGGGGCAACTTAAAGTTTTTTCTGCACATTTTTGAATTTCTGTTATTCATGGTCAATGTGAAGAGGTCAGGTAAGTTTTCGCCACAATAGATGTGTGATAATGACTGTGAGTACCAGAAAATCTCAGTAAGTTCTCATGGCAGCAATGTTTGTTCTATCAATATGGCATCCGGGGTACTGGTTTCTCACAATAAAATTAACAAAAGCATCATCCACTTTAAAAGTAGTGCCATGAAACTGTATTGGCAATAGTGAGAAGTAGTCAGCAAGGTTTTGATCTTTTCCTATATGATGCACAATCGTATAATCATACTCCTGCAATCGCAAACCCCCACTTCTCAATGTGAGGGGCATTTTGGTTTTAGCATTGCCAAAAATGGTGACAAATGCTTGGTGATCAATGGCAACTGTGAAAAGCTTTCCATTCAGGAACACAAGGAAAGGCTCACAAGGCCACACTACAGCGAGAATTCTTTTTCAGGTTGTGAATAGGCATGTTCACTGATGACAAACTTCGGCTAGCATAAACCACAATATGCCTTGGAGCATTGGAGTGTCCAGTGTGCTGGGCAGGGATGGAAACAATCTCCACCTGGTTTGCATCAACAACAACCTCTGTCTGTAATTTTAGATCAAATTATGTCATTTCAGTTGACCATTGAAATGGGACATTTTGTTTTGTTAAGTATCTCAATAGGGCACTTATAGTGGCAAAGTCATGTGTATACCTTGAACAGTAACTGGCCATTCATTGGTGACTGGCTGTATTATGCTACAAATTACATGCTAAAAATGTTCTGATGATGATGACACACCGAAACGTAGCATTTTACTTAATAAACCAATATGAGTCGAAATGGTAGTAATGTACCTGCAATTTTCTTCCAGTTCGAGCTGGTGATATCCTTTGTTTAAATCAAGGCGGTAAAAGACTTTAGCTCAAATGAGCTGCTTAATCATGTCAGCAATGTGCAGACCTGGACGTCGCTGTCTTTCATTTGCCCTGCTCGCTTGCTGCATATCAACGCAGATGTGCATGGCTTCTCCACTATCCTTTTTTTACACTACCACTCTGGTTAATACCCCTGGCATTGAACCAGTGGATCATTCAATGATATTGTAGTTTAGAGATATCGGCCCCATGTTAGCAGCAGTACTGAAACTGAGTAAATATGCACTTGATGAAGTGCCTGGCAAGACGTGATTTGGTGCATGTACTTTTGTATTTTAATGCTTCAGTAGCTATGAATGAACCTCAACTTCATACTGGCATTCAAGCAGCCCACATGTACACTTTGGTTTTTGAAGGGATCAAACAGGGCACAGGAGACAGTTTATTGCACTTTTCCTCTGACATAATGTTTATTAATGCACCACTGTATAAGATAAAAGGTATGGGGCACCCATTCACTTTCAGTGTGACCTTAGGACAATATCCAAATTAATTTAGCACTTTCACTTGTCGACCTACCTTTGACCAGCATTCTTCCTTGCAAGAAGTTAATCCTGAATGTGCACGTTGTCTAGCAGTCAACATTGTCATCGCACGCCCATTTTCCTCAAGGCCACTTGACAATGATGGTAACAAACTATTAGATGATTAATTTAATGACAATGGACGTCGTTCAGTTTCTACTTGCCTCAACTGGTGTGGTCGCTTGGTCTTGTGAGCGCAAGTAGAGCATCGCATCAGGAACATTCTGGCATCCATTTTATTTTCTCAATGTAATGCACTTGATTTTTCCCTTGCTTTGCAAACCATCACAAAGGGTTCTCTTATCTGCAGCCTTTGTATATCTGTCTAATGGAGGGACACTTACCTTCATGTGGAAAGGAAAACTCACATCGAAAACACAACGGGCCCGATTCACAAAAGTAATATGAGACAAAATCCTAACTTTACGACTTTCGGTATTCACAGAAGGCATTTAGGAGTACTAAAGTTAGGATTTTGTCTCAGTCAATCTTAAGTTTTGGTATTAAGTTAAACTTAAGACAAACTTAAGTTTAACTGAGAAAAAATCCTAACTTTACGACTAGGATTTTGTCTCCGTTACACTTAAGCTTGTCTTAAGTTTAACTTGAGACCAAAACTTAAGATTGACTGAGACAAAATCCTAACTTTAGTACTTTTGTGAATCAGGCCCCACTTCTTTTTCTTTGGAGATATTAATTTATGGCTTTCCACCTTGTGTTTTGACTTCTTATTCACACGCAGCGCTGACTTATTTTGGTCAGTACAAGCCTCCATATTAGCTGATTGTCTCTCACCTCTGTCTTCTGCTTTGGCATTCATGGGCACATGCTCCAAACAGAGTGTCTCCTTCAACATGCATTCATCTGAAGGAATTGGAAAGACAACCATCTATTACGTTGAGATGCATGGCCTCTTCATCATTAAACTTGTTGAACTTGCAATGCTTGATGAGCAAATCAAGTCTTTCTACAAACTCATCCATTGTTTCTCCTGCTCTCTGCCTTTCTTGGCTGAAAATGTTACTCTCATAGTCGACATTCTGCATTGGATTGAACTTGGTGTTTAACGCCTCCTTGATTTGAATGTATATCACTTCATCAACTTATGGTATTTTCTTATCACTTATTTTACTCCCTCAACTACCAAATTCTTCAGATCTTCAATGATGATTTTGTCATTTATTTCTTCCAGCACCTCAATGAAATCATCAACGGTTTCAATCCAGGCAGTTCATCTGTCACCAATATTTTGCTTTTCTGGTGGTATAGAAGGAAGGTTGAGATTTGATGCATGCAGCAGCATCATAAGCTGTGGAACGTTCTGTTGCCACGAGCGGAGCTCACTCCAGCAGCATCTGCAGCTCACTTGTACTCGCCCCTTCGTCAAGTACTAGCCACATGCTACCACACAAGTCATTGTGCTCGCTCTATGGCTGTGAGGCTCTGTCTTCTTTTATTGCTGTGAGTACTGCCTTTTTTTCTTGCATGGGTTCTTCACCCTTCTCATCTCTTTGCGTTGTATTTGTTTTTTCCTGCCTTTAGGGATTCTTTGTCTTAGAAATGTTTTTGGCTTTTAGAGCTACCTTGCATTCAGCGGTCACTACCTTTGGCACTTCTCTGTACCTGGTTGTACTTGCTTTTAGCGTTGTCATACTGTATGAATGACAGCTCTGTGTTATGCTGTGGTGCAGTATCGCTTGTCCCAACTTTACTAGAAAATGTCTTGCCAGCTACAAACAAACTTTCTGTGAGGCTTTCACTTTCTTCACAGACCTTGCACTGTCTGGAGTTGTGATTTGACTCCACATAAGCCAACCATTGATTTTCAGTTCAACTGAGACATGTGGCATGCACACTTAGTTTGCTGGGTTTGCCTAATCCTCTGCCTGGTCGCCAGTGGTAGCGTCCTCTTTAGACCGGGTCAAGGCAAACAATCATGCAACACACATAGCTTGGTATTACATGTCTTTGTTCCTCAGAGTGTAATCGTTAACTGAAAATTCTACATCACCTAAACACAGGTGTCACTGTTCTACGGAGTATTTCAGGAAGCAAAAGGTTACTGTCATCGCTAACTCACAAGACATGTCAGTCTGTGCTCCACTCCCAGTATAATTAAGGCAGATTAGCACTGCCATTGTCTGTTGGCATCATTGATAAATGTAAGGCATCCAACGTTTGCAGATTCTTGCATGAGGATTTTTTTTTTGCAAATGCCTAACATTACTATTGAGGAACATCTCAAATTAACATATAAACTTCACATTCAACATCATACAATTTCACACACGTGGCAGAATGTTACTACTGAAATACCAATGCCAGTGAGACCACGATATTAGCATACATTCAAAGCCATTACAAATAAGTTCCCCAATTAAAGGCAGGAGTTTATCCAGAGAGCCCTGCAAAAAAGTCCCCAAATGTAGTCCCCAAGTACATATGAGACAAGTACTTTGAAATGTTAGATGAATGGATTGTGAATAAGTATAGACTGGACATGCTTCATATTATGAGAAATAGCTTCTCCTAATTAATGTTTGGTTGTGTGTGTGATTTGAATAGGTGATTACCCAACATCAGAGCATTTAAAAAATGGAATGAAAAATGGAAGCATTGGAAGCATCATATTTCATGTCATGCTGTATATTTTAAATGTAACATGTGGACGCAATACCTCCAGTTGAGGCAACATTGGTAGTAGAACTTTGTTATCACTCTTCCTTTCACTCACATCTAGAGCTGATGGTTAAATAGATTTACACCATGCAATAGCACTATTGATGGCCTAATTACATAATCACAATCGTTGTGTGATTATTGATGAAATGTGAACAATGTATCAATAAATGACAATCAAATTATAGAGTAGCTGTATTTCCGATCATCAATTAAAACTATTTTCTACCAGCTCAATTAGCATAGTTTGAACATTCTCTTCAAACACATCTTCCACATGTAGTCTTACATACAAATCTGCATCAGTATCCCCTCAACATCTATGTTTGATGGTAAATACTGCCATCTTCGCAAACCAATGTCACGCAGGATGCAGCACGGTGCCACCATTTTTAAGAACTTCTGTGGGCAAATGTGATAAAGTGCCTCTTTTGACATTGTTAGTCCCCTATTTTTGCTTGATGCCTGGTGTGATTTTGAATTGTAAGTGCACTGGGTCTCTGCTAACCAGATTCTGATTGCCAGATCTCTTTCCCAAAACTGTACCACGATTGGCACAACTTCAGCCCGCTTTGCAAGTCCCTAGATAATGGTACCACAGGTACTGAAGAGGGTCCACTGGGGATTCATTCCAAATTGTGCCACCCCAGGGACCCCTTACCAAGAACATGCAAACTTCCACTGCAGGCTATGAAAGCCGAAGAAATCAACATGGCAAACAGCCATGTATGCGATGCCCCCATAACCTGCATAAGTTATAGGTAAGTCACCCCAACTGCAGGTCTTACAGCCGTAAGGCAGGGAGCACTATATCCCATGTGTGGACATATCTGCATGAGCAGATATGACGCTGCAATATCTGAGCCATTCTTGAACATTGTAGGTTCACAGGGAAACCATAGAGTACATGGGATGGATACTTGTCATTATGAGTTTTCAAGCTCCATGATGGCTTCACTCTACCTTAAGATGTTTGGTATCAAACATATTTTCCTAATAGAACCTCACTGATGCCAGTGTTTTGCCTCACACTTCCTCCAGGCTGGAATGGTCTTCCAGGATGAGAAGCTTCAAAGGTGATACCCAGTTAGTGGGGGATGGCAACCCCTCTGTCCTGCTCCACATTTGGTGGGAGGATTGGTGGGAACATCAGCTAAATGAGGAGGGGTGTCCACATTTAGCAAGCACCACTCCTACGGTGATGTGGAACCCTCTTTTGAAAATACACCATCTTGAGATGGTGGGAAAACAACCTTTCAGAGCTAGGGTAGTGTCCCTTCTCAGAGGAAGTGGTGACGTAGAGGGTGTAGACACTCTAAAGGTAGGTAGCCCATTGGCTACTACCTATCCCCCTTTAGCGCCCCTAAATTTAGTATTTAGTCTCTTGACCTTGAACCTTAGATTTGAGAGATAAGTAGAAGACATGGCCTGAGAAGAGCGGCTGCCGAGAACTGAAGCCATACTGCATAGAAATTGGTGCCAAACCCTGCCTGTGGCCTCAAGGACTTTACAATTGTGGCTGTGCAGTATTGTCCTGAACCTGTGAGGACTCCCAAAAAACCCAGAGCTCCTCCAGCATTCAAGAAATCACCAAGAACCTCCCTTGGAGAGAAGGTATCACTCCCCTGCACACCGCAGGCACCAAACCTGCTAAGTCCGGATGAAGAGCCAGTCCGTACTCCAACTACCCCAGAAGCAAGCACCCTTCAAGAGACATCAAGAACCCTGAAACCCACAACATTAGTGGCCCAGCTGTTCCAGAGTCACCTCTCCAAGTTGCCTGCTCCTACCCCCAAGGACATCACGATGTACGGCGCCAGCTGACCTATCTGCTCTGCACCCGGCCCAACCAGCATTGGTAATAATGATTCAGCTGTCTTCCTGTGGTCCTGAGACTCTCACAACACCCTCCCTTGAGTGTTACATTCTCAGACTAACATTTAAGTCACCCTATGCAGTGTCTTCTCAAGTGGCCTCCTTTGTCGTGGGCAGCAGCGACCAAATACCTCAGCACCCTGCTCCCTGCTAAATCAGGCATGCTTCTGATCTCCTGATTCAGGAACATTAGACCTGGTCCTGATATCCACCTAAAATGAAAAGCTGAACTATGTGAAAGAATTGCCTGATTTTATATGCATTTTTCTTCTTTTCTCCATGTACTTCAGTGGTGCATATTTGTGCATAAAAGTGATATATTTTGTGAATTTTGAAAAATTGTAACTTTGAAAGTACTTACTGTAAATCAAAGTTCCTGGTCTTATAAATAACATAAAAATGTATACTATTTATTTAAGTTGGTCATGGTTTTATTCTTGGGTGTGTGTCTTATTTATTGCCTTTGTGAGTACAACAAATGCTTAGCACTGCCATCTGATAAGCCTAACTGCTCACTCACACAACCACAGAGGGGCATATATACAAGCCCCTAATGCCATCACAGCGCCACTTTCAGGGATGTTGTGGTGGCAATAAAGGCCTCGCCTTATTTACAAGGCAGCGTTAAGCCACTTAATTTGGCTTAACATGCCCTTGTAAATAAGGCCCTCTTTCATGCTATTCTTAGAGTGGGAAAGTAGGATCTGCTTCTTATGGTTACCCCCACTTTTAGCTTGATGTTCTACTAATTTTGACCTGTCTGACTGGGATCCTGCTAATCAGTCTATCTGTTTTCTCCCTAAACTGTTATGTAATATACTTAGGTACACTCCAGATTGGATACTGGGGTACCTTTGTCAGTCCTTAGTATATCGTGCCCATGTACCCTGGGCATAGGTACCCCAGAGGCCTCCCATGGGCTGAAGCATGTATTATGCCACCCATGAGAGGCCATGCAAAATGGAACTACCAGCCTGTCATGGCAGCCTTGGTAAGTTGGTGCATGCACCATTTATTTAAGATATAGGTTTACTATATCTAAGGGTCACTTTACTTAAAACCTATAAGTCACCCCTATAGCAGGCCTTAACAATCCTGAAGGCAGGGTGCTGGGTTCTAAGTGAGTGGGTGGCACTGCATGAGCAGGGCACCGCTGCAGCCTACGGAGTCCATTCTCCCGGTTTGTTAGTGCGGCAGCCTTTTACAACATATAGAATGGCATTATGCTACCGCGTGATGACCAACTCTAAAACGGCTGAAAGTAACCCTATCGTGTTTGCTGTCAAACATTGTGGAACCATACCTCCATACCGGGAAGTATGATTCCACCCCTCAGAAATGAGCTTTGCGAGGTCACTGGTGTTCCCGGTACCAGCCTTCTGTTCCTGGGCAGCCCAAAATGGTTGCTGCCGACCAGAGACACAAGCTCGAGCAGGAAGCGCAGAACAATAGGCATCCTATAGTTTCCTTCAGGAACACAAGTGCATCACCATTCTTGTTAAAGCACCGGATGCATGCTGGAATAATCCAAATGCTGTCTCAAGAGGGCTCATGATGAATGCTGAATTATACCTGACCCTACCACCAGATCCCTGTCTTCATTAATAAAGACAACAGCCAAGATTTGGCTTGGTATCTTGAGTCCACTCTAAAGTAGAATGAATACATGCCATTATCCACGAAATGTGATCACTGTCATCCAGTGATATACAAATATCGACTACAATTAATCACTTACCAAAATTCCATGCCATCTTTGGTCCTAAGTGTGCCATTATTTGTGAGATGCTAATGCACTTCAGCATCATTGTATTATGTGTGGAGATGTTGGCGAAGCCTAGATTGGAATCATGCTTATCTTGAACATTGATGCTGGAAAAATGTTGTGTGCTGTGGGACACCAGCTCACATCAATTGCTTAATTTACATGAAACATGTAATCCATCTGATAAACATCTGTATGCATCGCATTGATGGAGCCCATCTCCATTTGGAAGCAAATATGGCAATTTGCGTGTGGCATCATAGAATCCTGTTTTTCATAAGAACTATGGAAAAAAAACTCTCTGTGAAATTCTACCCGCTAGACCTATAATTGCCTTAAAAGATCTTGATGCACAGAAGAGCAGCACCGAAAGAACCTATACCAGTTTTCCCAACAGTGATATTACTGTCATGTCAGCTCAGCTTTTGACACCAATGTATTTAATGAGATCAGGAGTGCACAATATGTGTCCAGGAGGGTTGAATCCATGCCACATTTCCTGATGCCCACTTAATTTGTTCATGTAAATGATCCTCAAGTTGAAACCGTGTATGCTGTATGTAAACATATTACATGAGAATATTTGAAAAACGTGTTCGGGTCAGCACCTGATTGCTCAACCATGGAATAGGTTGTGAGAAGTCTTACTCACACTATTGTGATTATGAAGAGTTCTTTCATCATAGTATCCGACTACTTTCACGCAAGGTCCCTATACCATAATTCATTGAATTATGTATTTTATACTGAGCATAAAGTATATCGCATTCCCTCAACGTTATTAGGAGTGCTGGGCCCCGGGGGAAGCAAAGTCGCAGACTAATCTTGCCCCGGGGTCTTTCGCGCATGGGTAGGACCAGGCAGGGTCAAGGGGTGGAGTTAGGGGGTGGGTATAAGAGTGCAGGGGAGGAAGGCGACTTCCTCTTCCTGCGCTCGGCACCATCGGGAGGGTTGTAGCAAAGGGGGCTTTGGTGTAGGTTTAGGTGGCAGGGCTGTGGTTAGCACTGGATTGGGACGGAGAGCCGGTCGTGCGCGGTCATTTGGCTGGGAGAGGAGCGGTGTAGCGCAGGCAGGAACAGCGACAGAGACGGTCTGGCGACGTCTGAGGAGGTGAGGCGGGCCTTATTGGTGCTGGGGCATGCCGGGCGGGAGGATCTCCTCCGGCCTGGTGTGCTGGGGGAGGCGTGGCTGGGGTTCGAGCAGACCCCGCGAGCGGCCTCGGCGGGGGTGGCGGCGGCGGTAATTGCTTGTCAAGAGGAGCTGCTGCCGCCACCGCCGACAGTGTCATCGGTGCGCGGGCGGAGGCGGGGCTCACAGCGATTGTTGCCGGCACGCGGTGGCCGGCGGAGGAGCCTGCCTCCGCGGCTGCAGTTTCTGCAGGGGGCAGGGGGGAGCGCTTTGTCAGGGTTTCCCACTCGCGAGCCGATATATGCATCAAGGGACAATGCCGGACTGCCCAAAGAGGCGGTGCGGGAGGCAGGACCGGGGGCGGGCAGGCCCCCCATGGCGCTAGTGGCGGCCGGGGAATCTGGCCACGATACAGGAGTGGCGGAGGGGGGAGAAGGGTGTGGTGAGGCTCACGCGGAGGCAGGAGGCGCTGAGGATGGCGCTGGGGGAGCAGTTGGGGGTAAGGAGCTTGCGGAGGACACGCCCATTGACCTCTCTAGGGGGTCCAGGACCTCTACACCGTTATTGGCGGTGCATGGTTCAGGGCTGCAGGGGACGGGGGCCGCCAAGGGGCCTGGCGGGTGGGTTTCGGCTCGGGTGTTGCCCCCACAGACTGGGTTTTTGCCACTTGGAGGGGGGTTTCAAGGCTACCGCCCCCCCTCCCATCCCAAGTTGGGAGGCATCGGCATGGGATGACCGGATTCGCAAGCAGCGCATTTTGGCGCAAATTGCTGAGGCCAGGCGTTTGGAGCAGAGCGTGCAGAGAGTGGGGGCGGTGTGGGAAGAGGAGATTGAGGGGCCCCCTACTCCCACATCTGAAGAGGAGAGGTGGGCAGAGCAGGAGGAGTTGGGTAGGTCAGGGAGAGATAGGTCCCGGGGGAGGAAATAGGCAGGGGGTCGCAGGTGCAGTTAGGGACGGCCTGGACGGCTTTGAGGCCTGATGGTGCCGGGGCCCACTCAGGTTGGAGCGACCTGAGGGGTAGGGGGGGCTAAGTCGGCAGATGTCGGCAGAGTTCGGGGGAGCACGGCGGGACGCAAGATGGCCCCATGTCGCCGTCAGGAAGCAGTAGGGCGGTCCGCGGCGGCCATCCCTCCAGCGCGGGAGCGGGCAGCAGCGTCGTGTGTGAAGGGGTCTGGGGTGGCCGGGGAAGTGAGTGGCAAAAGTGTGAAGAGAGTGGTGAGAGAGGTGTTGTGGGCACCTGTGGGTTTGGAGCCTGAGGTTGAGTTGGATTATGAGGAGGAGAGTGAGGAGCTTGAGGACGGGGAGGTGAGGGATGACTATGACGGATCGTGCACGGGGAAGGGCAACGGAGACCTTGGTGTATTGCAGGTGCACCGGCGACTAGCTGCGAAGGAGAAGGCGGACATACGCCAGGCAGCATCCACCTCCAGAGGCCGGCCCAGTGGACGACACCCATCACTAGCAGGTGAGAGTTCTTGGTGGACGGTATGGGACGGTGGCCCGAAAGGGGGAAGGAAGAAGGTGTGTAGGTCCATCGGGGTGGGGGAGGGTTCTGTGAGGGAGGTTTCGGGGGTTCCGAAGGGCAGGCCCACGCTGATGGACAAGCCGGTAGGAGGTAAGTCCGTGACTACAGCGGGAGTGCAGACAGATAAGCTGGACAGGAATGAGGACAAAGGGGACAAGTCGGTGGACAAACACCCAAAGAAGCTGCCCTACATGGGTTTAGCCATGCCATTGGGGTCGCACATGTCAGACAAGATTAAGAGCAGGATATGGAAGCACGAATATGTAGACGTTTTTAAATTATTACACCGGGAAGTGTAGGCTAAGGAGGGCTCTAAGGAGGAGGAATGGGAGTTGACGAGACAGCCTAGTGTACCGGTGAATATGGAAAACTGGACGTCTGCATTTCTCATTCATGCGAGCATATACTGCGAAAAGCATCTGGACAGAGCCATAGCATTGCTGAAGTATATGGACATCATCAGGAAGGCCCAAATGCAGTTTGGGGGGTTCGCATGGCTGAGTTACGACGAGGAGTTTAGGGGTTGGGTTAGTGCGAATCCGGACAAACACTGGGGGGAAGTGGATCGGGAATTGTGGATGCAGTGGATGGCGTCAACGCATTCCTCTGCGTCAACTCACACGGCTAGCGGTTTGCCTGTCACGTACCGGTCTTTTCAGTCGCGTCCCTCCCAAAGCGGGGCGGGAGGGAATGCAGCCGGTACCGGTAGTACGGGACAGGCCGCCAAGCCAGGAAGCTACAATACTGGGGCCTGTTGGAGCTACAACAGGGGCTACTGTTCTAGGTATCCGTGCAAGTTCAAGCACGAATGCTCTAAGTGTGGGGGGAAACATGCCCTTACGCAATGCCTTACACTGGCCACCCCTTCCGAACAGTGGAGGAATTCCAAAGGTAGGGGTCAGGCTGGACAGAAGGGCCCCTACACCAGTTAGGGTGGAGGCAATGGCCCTGTGGCTCTCCCTCTACCCGGACAAGGAAGCAGCCTTGAAGATTTAGTGGGGTTTTACAGAGGGTTTTCGGGTCAGGTATCAAGGTCCCAGATTGAAGAAGTGGGTTGACAATCTTAAATCAGGTAAAGAATTGCCGGAGGTAGTGGTAGCCAAAATACGAAAAGAGGTGGAGGAAGGGAGGATCGCAGGACCCTTCTATGACTGGCCAATGGATGACTTGATTATTTCCCCGTTGGGGGTGGTGCCAAAGAAGGAAGAGGGTGAGTTTTGCATGATACATCACCTTTCTTGGCCAGAGGGACAGTCTGTGAATTATTTCATCGTGGAGGAAGATTCGCGGGTGCTTTATGCGTCGGTGGATGATGCGGTGTGTGGGCCGGGGGCGGAATTGACAAAATGCGATGTGAAGTCGGCTTTCCGCCTGCTGGATATACACCCTGCGGATTTTGCTCTTTTAGAAATGTAGTTTGGCGGGGCCATCTTCGTGGACAAAGTCCTGCCCATGGGGTGTGCGATTTCATGCGCATTGTTTGAAATGTTTAGCACTTTCTTGCAGTGGGCGTTTATGCAGCTTAGTGGGCATCGTGACGTCACGCACTATCTGGATGATTTCTTGTTCCTCGGGATGGCGCGGTCGGGGGACTGTGGCAGGGCTCTGACATGGTTCCAGGAGTTGTCGCAGCAATTTGGAGTCCCGTTGGCACCGGAGAAGACTAGTGTGCCGTGTTGTGTTTTGACATTCTTGGGCGTTGAGCTGGATTCCACCCAGTGGACAGCTCGGCTTGCGGCCGCGAAGGTAGCCGAAATTCAGGTGTGCCTAGAATGGGTGATTGGAGAGAAGAGGATTGCGTTGAGGGCGGTGCAGCAACTGCTGGGTTTCTTGAACTTCGCGTGCAGGGTGGTCTGGGTGGGACGGACGTTCTGCAGACGGCTCGGCATGGCCATGTCGGGGGCAGTGCTTCCACACCACAGGGTCCGGATCTCCATGGGAGTGCGGGCGGATCTGAGGACATGGTTGACGTTCTTGACAGATTTCAATGGGGTATCATTGGACTTTGTGGACGAACAGATGGTTTGGCAAATCCAAATTTACTCTGATGCGGCTGGGGCAGCTGGTTTTAGAATTTTTGGGGATGGGAGGTGGTGCGCGGAGAGTTGGCCGGATCACTAGATGAAACAGGGGAGGAGCATTTCATTTTTGGAATTCGTTCCCTTGCTGGTGGCGCTGGATGTGTGGAGTCCCGAGTTTCAGAACAGGGCGGTGTTGTTCCAGTGGTCGAGTTGGTCAACCGACAGAGGGCCAGGGACCTGAGAGTGCTGCGATTGCTGTGGAGTTTCATGTTAAAATGCTTACGTTAGAATGTGGTTTTTCGAGCCAAACATGTTCCGGGAGCGAATAATGACATTGTGGATGCTTTGTCTCATTCGCAGTGGCAGCGGTTCCAGCGATTGGCACCAGTAGCGGATCTGTGCAAGACCGGGCTGCCAGACGGCATCTGGGCCTTGGGGGAGTGAGGGTGATAGGCCTAGTTGAGAATTCTATTGCTGCTACCACCAGGCGGACCTACAGACTGGTGTGGGCGGAGTTTGGAGCTTTTATGGGATGGAGAGGGGAATCTGCCTTTGGGGAACGTGCAGCAGTGGAGCAAGGAGTGTTACAGTTTGTATTGCACTGCATGGACAAGGGGCTGTCGGCTGCGACCATTTCAGGGAAATTGGCAGTTGTGTCATTTTATTGCTGTTTGTTTTTTGGGTTTGACCGTACGAAGGGTGTGATTATCAGTAGGGCTCTCAGAGGTTGGAGCAGGGAAAGAGCGGGGGGGAGGGTTCTGCGGGAGGCCATAATGTTTGAAGTGTTGGTAAGGTTGGTTGCAGTTTTGCCGCTCTGTTGTTACGATGAGTTTGAGGTCCGAGTTTTCCGTTTGTGCATGATTTGGATGTTTTTTGGGTCGTTTCGGGTTTCTGAGTTGTTGGGCACACGGGTGGTGGCTGGTAGGCGGTATGAGGAGATCAGGTTGGAAGCTGGGCGTCTGGGCATTTGGTTGGGGCGGTCCAAAACAGATCAGTTGGGGTGGGGTAAGTGGGTGTGGTTGAGTGAGAATGGTTGTGGGGGTGTGTGCCCGGTGGCTGAATGGAGGTTATTTGTGCTTGCCACACAGGCTGTGCGAGGGAAGATATTTTCTCACAGGTCAGGTGCGAAGGTGACGGCGGGACAGTTGTTGGCGGTGCTTTGCATGGCATTGGTGCGTCTGGGTATGGAGCCGGCGGGTTTTGGGACATACTCGTTCCGTATTGGGGCGGCGACGGCGGCAACCCGTCTGGGGTGGTCCTGGGATATGATTCGGTAGATTGGGAGATGGAAGTCCCGGTGCTGTGAGCGGTATGTTCGGAAGTGAAGGGACTGGGTGAAAAGAGCTGGGGTTTTGGAGGATGGGGTGGCTGTTTTTATATGTGTGTCTAACATCTTTTTCTCCCATAGGTTGCGGGGGAGGACCTGGGGCCAAGACGGTGACGTGGATTGTGGGGCATTCTTTCGTGCACTGGGCGTCAAAGTATGTGGAGCAACAGGTGTACGGCCGTAACCTGGGACTAAAAGGACAACATCACGAGGTGCACTGGTGGGGAAAAGGGGGAATGCGATGGGGGGCACTATTGCCCTGGCTCGCGAAGATGGTCCCACAGAAGGGATGCCCTGATCTGTTGATAATCCATTTGGGGGAAAATTATTTGGTTCGGCTGTCGGGTTTGGCGCTCTTACAGCTGATGCAAAGAGACTTGGAGGTATTAAAGCACAGGCTGGCAGGGACCTGCATTGCCTGGACTTAATTTGTTCTGAGAAGAATATGGAGGGGCGCTGTTAAACATGGGGCAATTGAGAAGGCACGACGGAAGCTTAACAGAGCAAAGCGAGTTTTTTGTGGGGACAAGGACATTAAGGTTATAGCTCACCCTGGACTGCGACTGGAGGAACCGCTACTGTTTAGGGATGACGGAGTGCATCTTTTCAGGATGGGGAACGCGTATTACATGATGGAAATGAGAGATGTGGTCAGCAAGCTTTGGAATGAGGCAATTTGGTGTTGCAGGGATGTTTGAGTGGGCGGGGATGTGTGTGGCTTGCCCAGTCCGGGGGGGGGCAGGTAACCGCCCTAAAGGGGTTTACCTGGTTGGTGGTACTTTGGAGGGGTGGGGGGAGTCGTTAGCGGGCACACCCATCCCTCGGGGGGGAAGAGGGAACAAGGTGGGGGTAATGGAGGCATGAGTGAAATGGCCGATGATATTGGGGAGGATGCTAGGAGGTTTGTGAAATGGTGAGGAACGGAAGGGGCATGGAGTGGTACAAAAGGTTAGTGTGGAGTGGGTGAAAGGAGTGAAGGATTGGAGAGTGGTGTTGGAAGTTGTTATTGATGTAGTGTTTGGCTATTGTTTACTGTTATGCAGCCTGGTCCTAATAAATGGCCTTTTACGCTTAAGACACAGCGTGGTCTTTTTATTGCGTGATGCTGGGCCCCGGGGGGAAGCAAAGTCGCAGACTAGTCTTCCCCTGGGGTCCTTCGCGCAGGGGTAGGACCAGGCAGGGTCAAGGGGTGGAATTAAAGGGTGGGTATAAGAGCGCAGGGGAGGAAGGCGACTTCCTCTTCCTGCGCTCGGCACCATCGGGAGGGTTGTAACGAAGGCCACCCACCCACCCTGCAGTTAAGGGTTGGGGTTCAGGGTTGGCTAAAGCGTGCCAGTTTAGGACAGGCTGCGGGGCTGGCGGTACTTTGGAGGGGTAGGGGGAGTCATTAGCGGGCACAGCCATCCCTCGGGGGGAGAGTGTATGAGGTGGGGGTAATGGAGGCATGAGTGAAATGGCCGATGATATCGGGGAGGATGCTAGGAGGTTTGTGAAATGGTGAGGAACGGAAGGAGCATGGAGTGGTACAAAAGGTGAGTGTGGAGTGGGTGAAAGGAGTGAAGGGTTAGAGAGTGATGTTGGAAGTTGTTATTGATATAATGTTTGGTAATTGTTTACTGTTATGCAGCCTGGTCCTAATAAATGGCCTTTTACGCTTAAGACACAGCGTGGTCTGTTTATTGCGCCATGGTGTGGATTCTTGTCTGCGTTTTAGTGAAATCAGGCAGGATTCTACGACTTTTAAAATATTAAAAAAATATGTTCAGGAAGTGAATATTTATTTGACTCGAGGTGTACGGGTGATATAAAAAAAAGTTGGTTAAAGAGCTACATCCCAATATCCACACACATTTCCGGAGACATTTGAAAAGTTCATTCCCCTGCAATGGACACTCACAGGAACCCGTGCCAAGCTGACGTCTAATCAAAGAATTCTTTGGCTTGTCTCACACCTTCGATAAAGCTAAATTATGGCGTATGCATTGGAAACAAATTATAAAACAAGGTCCACAAACAAATCAGAACTGACAACTTCCCAGGTCACACTTAATTTATGATTTTCGTTTCAGATTGATAGATTTTCATTTCAGTGCGATAGCTATTGGACTAGATGCCAGCCAGGTTTCATTTCATTCAGTCTAATTTTTGTCGCTATTCATCCGATCCCTGTAAACCCCATTGTCATAAAGAGAAATTATTCTATATAGGAGACTGTCTTATTAATATTCTAAATGAAAACATCAAGCTATATATGCATTATTTTGCTATGTGTGTTTTAACGATGATATTCTGCATTAGAAGAGATGTTGGAGAACAACTCTCCAAGAAGGTGGAAAAATGCCCCTGAGAAACTCGGCAGCTAAGCAAGGATTCATCCTATCCTAATATCTAATTAAATTTATATTAAAAGAAAGTAAATAGCAATAAAGGATTTCAAGCCCTCTGGTATCCTGGCTTCAAGTGGAAAATGTCAAGTAGTTAATGAGTTGATAAAAAGTGCATGGCCTGTGGAAATAAATTGGAAAGACATTCCACAGTTTAATCTGCACAAACAAATGCTAAAATTAGCAGGGTAATATGCATGCGAATTATTTGAATTTACATCAGAATCATTGGTGCATCATGTCCAATTAATTGAATGTATGTTTTCCGACATGAAGTTGCTAAATGTTTCTCAGAACTACGCAATACATGAATAAAATCACTCGAAGAGCCTGTTGCTGTGCACTGTATGCATCCCTTACAAAGCCTGCCGAACGCCATCGACCGTGAACTGTGAGGAGCGCATGCTCATAAAACACAGTACACGACCTGCAGGTATGCATTGCGCTTCCACAAAGGCGTACTTAATACTCTGCACCGCGACGAGCAGTGCACCGTATGCGACTTAACAATGGAAACACACCCTGAAGCCTCTGGATATTGTCAATTATGAGATGTAAGAGGAACGAACAGTGCAAGGGCGCAAGGCTTGTTTTGGGGGTACCTTTCACCTGACCAGCTCTGACTTTCCACTCTTCAATAGTGGATCCTGCTCAGTTAAGGTTACGGGATGATCAGTGGTGCTGGGACCGTTTTTACATTGTTACACCCCTGAAGTCATGGAGACGAAGCCAGAGAGAAGAATCACATTAAGAACAAGTGTAGCAAATGAGCCACGCCCACTCAGCAGCTGAGGAAAGGTTCTGGTACATAGCTAGATGTACATTTTGCAGCACACTGTAGTACATCTATTACTAAAGCATGGCGTGGTAGCACCCTGGCATTCACAGACAGCACTCTTCCTGTGTAAATGCCACTAAATGTGCACAGACGTACGGTTTTACTGATTTAACTACATAGCACACAAACAGTAATGCCAATAAATCGGGTTTCACGAATAGTTGAATATTTGTCGATTGTACATCACCAATTAAAATGCTTTTATTTGTTTTCATCGTATTAACATATCACACTTCAGGACTGTAAAAAAAGTATTTCATTTGTTCTTTTCTAATTGCTGATATATATTAATTTATATTAATTTACACAATCCATTTACAGGTATATATTTATATGTTGCTGTGTGTTAGAAAACAATTGCCATCCCACAGATTTTATTTCCACACTCCCTGTACAACAGCAAGAGTTTCATATAGTTCACTTTACAAAAAACTTCTTACTTTGCAGTCACAGAAAGAAAAACACCAATCTCCAGCACACTCTAATATAAGAGGACAAAAAAAATGATTGAAAGCCATCTTTTTTTCTCATTCACCTCCTGAAATACAGCCTAGTTAGTTGGAGGGTGCCAACTTCCAGCACAGTGGTGCTGGATCAGTTTTCAGAGTGGGGCTGCTGCCGTGAATGTTGCATCAATAAAATCATAATGCTTGTGAAAAAATTAAGCGTCGCGCCAAAAACAAGTGTAGCAAATACATCACACCAATTCGGTAGGAAAGTACTAAGGTTTTGGTATGCATTGTGATGAATTTTGGATCATTGTTGTGGCAACACACTGCCAGCCATTTGCAGACAACACATTTTCCATTGAAATGGCTACTAAATGTGTATAGACATTCAGTTTTTTATTAAAATTATATAGCACACACATGAGAAAGTGTGGAAATCTGGTTTCAGAAAATATTTATTTGCAAATCACCAAGTGGTGTCTTGATTTCTTTTGATCCTATTAAACTTTTTGTCTTCATTACACTTCAGAATTACATTTTTTTTTATTTGTTCTCTTCTAATTACTGCTATATTTTTAATATAAGTATATTTAATTTACAGTTTTTTAAAAACTTTTAATGTTTTAGAAAGAACTGCCACCCTACATACAGCCTTTACTTTCAGGTCCATTACTGCAGCAAGATTGTCACTAAGGTCACTTTAACAAAATCCTCACACTTTGTCAAAGTCACAGAAATAAAAATAAACACCAGTTAGGAATGAGTAGCAATTTGTCAGAACAAATAGCATGACATTTGAGCTCTGTTTTTGAAGCATGCAAATGTGACAAGATAAGCACAAAATCTAACAACATCTTTATTGCTCATTCGTGTTCTGATCTCCAACTTGGTTATTTTTGGGGATGCTACAGCGCCCCCAGCACCCACCACATATGCACCTATGGAGATGACTAGATGTAATCTGGAGCCCTTAAACTTTGTCCCTCTTTGTAAGGCAGTAAAGGTGCTCTGCGTGCTGCACACAAGGCTGCACTCGCTGAAGACAGGTGGCAATTTAATATGGAAGCACATGTATGCTACCAAAATCAGCACTGTAAAAGGGGTGCAATACCCCCTAAAGTAAAACAGAAAAAAATTACCCAATAGGCTCTGGGTTGGTATTAAAGGGCACACATTTCAGGGGTTCAGTGAACTCCTTTTTTCTGTTACCATCTATACCACTGCATCAATCATATGAATTATCAGTGCTATCTCTTTGCTATTTTGATGCCTCTCTCAACTTCTCCATGCACCTTTTCTTATCCATGATCTCTCTATTGCTTGTCCTTAACTCCTTCTGTCCTTTTTGTCTTCTCTCTTTGCTCCTCCTTAGGCTCCCCACATTTTTATCCCTCTCTGCTCTCTTTCTTTTCTCCCCCGTATCCTATCTCCCCTCTCTTCAATCTGCATCCTTTGCTTCTCTCTCACACAACCTCCCTCTAACCTCTCTGTTCTCTCTCTCATTCTACCCCTTTTCCATCAAATCTATACCCTGACTATGGTTCTCACTCAGTCATCTCCTTCCTCTGTGACATCCTTGTTTGTCTCCTCTGTGTCCTCCCTATCCCCTTTTGATTATTCTGATTGCCCTTGCCTTCCTTCTTTCTTTCCCTCTCATATTCCTCTCCTTGCTGTTTCCCTCCCATTTCTCCTATTTCCACTTAATTTCTTGATCATTCACTTCTTTCCTATTCTATCTCACTTGCAAAACATATCCCCTCCATAAATACCTCTTTTTCTCTCTATGCTCATTGCTCCCCTCTTCCCCCCTCTCCTCCATGTCCCCTTCTTCCCTCTCCATCTTTTATTATTATTTCTGAACTCCCTACCTTTTCTCCTTTCTTCTCTTTTTCAATTCCCTTGATTGATCTTTTTCCCCTTTTCTCCCAACTTTCTTTCTATTCTCTCTGTTATCTCTTTTTGTCATTTCCAGTTCTGCCTCTGCATTTCCTTTATTCCCTCTGCTTCAAATCCAATTCTCACCCCCTTCCATGTCCCTCCTTTCTTTACAACTGTAATATCTTGCCACCCTAGTTGCCATCCACCCCCAAATCTATTATTATCTAACTCTATTGCATTAAACACTTCTATTTTTCTACTCTTCCTCTGTGTTTTCAACTCCTCTATCACCTTCAGCCTTGTCTCCTTGTTCTTTTTTCTTTTCTACCTCATGACAATCTTGGTGCACAAACCCTTTGAAATCAATGTTTGGACCATGCTTTATTGTAGCCTACATTGTGGGATTACCAGTGCCTTCCTGGGAAGTGTCTACTTCTCTGTTTTAGTGCCTCTTCTCCAGCCCTTACCAGAAGATGAAACAACACAGTGTTAATCCGAGAGAGGCACAGAAAAATAAATCCTATTAAAAACACTGCAGCCAGTGCAGAGCAGAGTAGGCCTCTACCATGGATGGGCCCTTGTACTGTTTAACCAGCTGCACCAATAATATTCATTTCTCTGACTAAAATCAGATGTTTAGATCACAAAACAGGATGGTATTCACCAACTCCTCTGCCTGCTTGTCCAATCTTCTCTACAAACCTCAAAACGAATTGGAGCAGGAGGTGATGTCCAGGGTCAGGTGCTCGCACCCTTGATGCCACTAAGACGCTTGATCTGCACCTTACCTCTTGGGATAGTATAGAACAGGAACACTGATGTATTGTTGGTCCTGTTGTATTAATATAGTGCTTAATACTCACGACAAAGCTGTGATGTGATGGGCACCCTTTTAGACTGCATGGTTGAATATGAAGTTAGATGGAGTATGGCCCATATTGCAGGTGCTGGGTGAGGTGCATGAAGTTAAACGATATGCTTCAAACATGGTGCTGTGAACATCATTTCACATAACCATGAGGTGCTACAGAAAGTGTGAAAATTGACACAGCCATTCATAGCTACCATTTTGATAAAAACATTAATCTGCAATTAAGTGAATTGGCACACCAACATTTTCACTGCCCATCACCATCAGGAAAACCCTGGCAGTGAAAACTTCCCTTGCATTGGGAGAGAGTTCCCATTGTGAGGGAAGCAATTTTATTTTCAAACAGAAAATCCCATTTCAGGATTTAATTGTTGAAAATAAAAAAATAAGTTTTAAAAAAGCATGGAAATTGAGCATCAAGTCCTGCAAAATAATTTTGAAATGAATGCCATCTTGACAGTCATTTCTCAGTTTGGCTGACAGGGTACCCTCGACCTGGCAGACATTACGCTCTCCAGCAGACTGACAGAGAATACAAAAAAATAACTCACGACCTAAGTCACAATTTAAAATGACCAACTTGGTCTAACTTGGTTTCTGCATCTGACTCACATTCCATTGTGGTCAGTCTCACATCCCACGTGGCTCCCGGGCTACCACAGCCAGTTGACAGCAGCACTATAGGCTTTTTTGTGCTATTTTCATTTTAACTTTCAAATTCATGTCCCTTTTTTCCCTTATTGAATTTTTGTTATTTTGGTGTCATTTTATTAATTAACCTATAGCCACATTTCTTAAACTAGATACAGTTTATCATTATTTAATGTAGGCCACTATAATCTAATGTTGTTAATAGATGAGGGGGATTCTACTATTTGTCTGTTCTGTGAATATTTCTGATAGATATTGTCTCATGCTTCCTTTTCAGCTGTGGACAAGGAGTAGACCCTGTCAAGTAGTACCAAAGCTTTGCCAGTTAAAGGTATGGCACAGTCAGATTTCTGGTGTGGGGGTAAGGTCAATTCTTTGATTTTCTCAAGTTTATCAGAGTACTGTTACTACTGAGTTGATAATAATTGGAAAGCATGAACCATGCTTGATTCCATTGGTTTGACTAGTTCTTTCAGTGAACAATACTTTTTCTTTTTTGTCCTCATTTATGCGATCTTAAAGAAAAGAAGTGCAGTCAGGTCCTCTTGAATTTAGGCGCCCTTGGAGTAGAATTAGAGGCCTTACTTCAATACCAACGATTCCATAGATCAAGGATTTTGGTTCCTGCTTCTTTGAACCGTCGGTTTTGATCGCGATGTTTAAATCATCGGACAGCCCTTCCTACCCTACCATCTAACATTGTCCCATAAATCCCAATACTCAGTACGTTTACATACTCCTCTAAATTTATCCATAAACCTAAATTTATGCACCGACCCCACCCATTCGTGGATCAGTGGAGGAGAGGGGAGTATCCACTTTATACAAATTTCACGTCTCGCTACAAGTATTAGTATAAATAAAAGATGTTTCTGTTTTTTAGTCAAATTAATCTTACAGTCAAGGATACCCAGGATACCAAAAATAACAGTGAAAGGTCTTACCTTAAAAGTCAAGTTTAAGCATTTACCAATAAGTTTGTCAACTTCATTCCAGAACTGATCAAGTTGAGGGCAAGAGTAAAACATGTGGATGTCATTTGCTTCATTCTCACCACATTTTGGACAGTTTTTCATCGTCTGGATACTCATTTTGGAGAGCTTCCCAGGAGTCCAGTATGATCTGTACAGGGTAAATAAAAGATTTTTCCTCAACGGTGCAGAAATAGTAGTATACCACAAGTAAGTATAAGATACTTGCCAAGCCTGTTGCAGGTCTTCAGCTGGAAAGATCCTCTTCCATTTATAATCTGGGATATCGTAATCTGATTCCTTCTTCTCTACCAGGGACCAATACCACTTCGCGACTTCTTTCTTTCCAGGGGCTTTATGTAGATCGCCCCCTACAATTATGGAATCCTCTGGTCCAATGGTTTGCGATTTAACCCAGTTAGTCAATTGGTAAAATTTGAACCTCGAGATTCCATTCGCAGTTAATATTGCCAAGTCTTCCCATGATTTTAAGTTACCATTTTCTAAGAGATCTCCCCATGTTGTTATTCCAGATCTTTTCAAGGGAAGAGCTAAAGAGTCCTGCAAACATTCAGGAGTACCGGGCGAATTCCATATCGGGGCTTGTGAACTATAATATGGGTAGCTCTAAATTCTCCTTATATCAGACCAAAGTTTACATGCTGCTGTCAGTACCTTTAACTTAATTTTCTTAAAGAATCTAGGATGTCCAAACTTGTACAAACAATTACTATGATTTGTTATTGCTTTCCAGTAAAGGGAGTATGAGGCATAATCTAGAAAGAGATGTCTTATGTTTTTAAAGTGAAAAGCCCTATAATACATTAAGAGGTCTTGGCCAGCAATCCCTCCTCGATGTTTTTTTTTTACTCAAGTTTTTCCAGGCTATCCTAGATGTCTTAGATTACCAGATAAAGGAGTTCAACTCACTTTGAATCTTCTTTATTTGAAATGTGTTGAACTCCAGAGGGATAGCATTAAAAACAAAGGTAAACTTGGGTAAGATGGTCATTTTTATTACATTGACTCTCCCTATAAAGGATAAGGATAGACAGGACCATGATTTAAATAATCTCCTTGTTTCTTTGATTTTTAGTAGCAAGTTCGCTTGGGCAATTTCATCGATGTTTTTTCGAATTTGGATACATAGATATCAGATTTCCTTCTTGGAGTCGTGCTGGGAGAGGGGTAGATTCCACTGCATGATCTCCATTTTTTGTTGGTTTATTTGGTACCCAGAGATCTCCCCAAAATTTGTCAACAATTCGTTCATGATGATAGTTGTCTCTGTTAAGTTATTTGAATAGACCATCAAGTCGTCGGCGAATAGTGCCACTTTTATCTCCCAATTATTATAACTGAAGGGGATAAGATCATTAGAGATTCGAATCGTATTGGCCAGGGGCTCTATATATAAGTTGAAAAGTAATGGGGAAAGGGGACACCCCTGTCTTGTACCCCTCTTAATTTGAACAGTGTTAGTTGTAGCACCATTTATCAATATTTTCCCATTCGGGGCAGTATAAATATTTGCTATCGCCTTAGCAAAATGTTGACCTAGATTATAGTATGTGATACGACCAGTTAACTCGGTCAAAGGCCTTGGCCGCATCATAGGTAAATATTGCTAGAGGCACCTTCTCGTGAGTTGCTATATCTATGGCTCCTATCAATTGGTGAGTTAGGTCATGCAAGTGTCTCCCTCTAATAAAGCCCTTTTGGTCCTCATGTATTAATTTGTTAGAAAGAGAACCAAGTCTTTTAGCCAATATCTGGCTGTACACTTTATATCGGAGGTAAGAAGCGAAATTGGCCTGTACGACTCGCAATGGGTGGGATCTTTCCCCGGTTTTAAAATCAGGCTAATTGTAGCTTCGTTCCAAGATTTAGGAATTGGAAACTCCTCAAAAAGATGGCATTAAATAGATTTGTCAGTATAGGAGCTAGTAAGTCTTTCAAAGCGATGTAGATTTCATTTGGTAGGTCATCTGGGCCTGCCGCTTTATTTCTTTTAGGATTATTCAATATATCTAGTACCTCCTTCTGAGTAATCCGATCGTTCAGGGTACTACAGGAAACACTATCAAGTTTAGGGATTAGTGATTTGTTCAAATAAGCTTCAATTGATGTTTGCCGAGGTACCAGTTCCTCCCCATATAGTGTCTGAAAAAAGGACTCAAAAGCCTCTTCTATGCATAATTTGTCCTTAATCAGCTGAGTGCTATTTTCTTTGTGAATAGCGCTTATCCTACTTCTGTTGGAATCAGTATTAAGCTTCCAAGCTAGAAGCCTCCCACAGTTCTTCCCCCATTCGTAGTTGGCTAGGGAGCTAGCTTGCCACCTTTCTCTTATCCTTGTCTCCAGGAAAAGTGATAGTTCTTGTTTCTTCACCAAACTCTCATTTATTAGCTTCTTTTGATCTTCTTCTGACGTTGAGCAATCTATTTTTGTTTGTAATTCTAATAAGTCTGTTTCCAACCTCATCATTTAGAGATCTTGGTTATGTTTTTACCCGCTGCTATGCCGACTAATGTCCCTCTAATAACAGTTTTAAATGCTTCCCACACTATTATATCTGAGACTTCTCCCCCACTATTTTCCTTAAAATAATTTTCAGTCGTTGTTTTCAAGCTATCGATAACTTTTTGGTCTAATAAAAGAGACCGATCTAAAGTCCACCTCTTTTCACTTATAGTTGGCCCATAATCTATGTTTATTTGAACTGAAGAGTGATCTGATAAGTGTGCCGGGTTATGTCGCACTAAATTAACTCTGTTGCTTAATGTTTTATCAACCAAAAAGAAATCTATTCTGGAGGTATGTCCATATTTATAGTTCTTATATGTATATTTATTGAGTCTATTACCTCTAGTTCTCCATACATCAACTAAGCTCAAATCTTCCATAAGCATAGATAAACATTGTCGCATCTTAGGTAGATTAAAAATTTTACTAGGGAGATATCTATCCGTCTTCGGGTCTAATAGGATATTAAAGTCTCCTCCCAAAATAATAGGTGTGCGTAGCATTATCATCTGGGTATACAAGGAAGACAAAGGCTCGATATTTAATATTGGCTATGGCCCATCTACCTCTTGTATCTGCCATTTGTGTATCCAACGTGCAATATGGGGATTTTCTCAAGATAATTGAGACACCCTTAATATTACATGACTGGGTTGTGCAGACTGTTTCTCCGATCCAGCTCTCATTTTTTATAAACTCGAGCCATTCTTCCCTTAGAAGATGGGTTTCCTGTATAATAATTATATCTAGAGATACATGTTTAAGATACTCAAAAATCTTTTGCCTCCGCCCCTTCGTTCTTAAACCATTCACACTCCATGTTAATATTTTTAGATCAAACATTGGGCTACCATTCTACTAAATCAATTTTAATCCTAATTGCAATACATTTTACATATCGGACAAATATTTTTTTTTTCATTTTCTCCCCTATGCTCCCCACCAAAGAATAATTTAAGTGAAAAAAAAAAAACTAAAAATGTGCCCACCTTGGAGAACCCTCCCCACTGTCATGGGCAATCTTAGATGCTCTATTTGAGAACCACAACCGAGGCATTATTACAATTTGGCTCATTAAGCTATGTGTTTCTATTGGATCTCATGCGTTCCAAAAACAATTCCACTTCCTGTGGATCTCTTATATTGTATGTTTTATTACGCCACATTATGCGGAGAAGTGCTGGAAATTTCATTTGCACGGTGGCGCCTTCTGCCCTTATGTCTTGCATGAATTTCCCTAAAGCCCATTGCCTATTGGACGTGGCCTTGGAAATGTCTGAGCGAATTTTTTAGTTATAGCCGTCTTTAGTCAGGACTCCAGGGATTAGAGCTTTATTCAGGATTCGTTCTTTTATTGTGTAGGATTTGAAGTTGACTAAAATCCTTCGTGGATTTTTCCTATCCTTGTTTAATTTAAATGGTTCTCTGTGGGTCCTTTGTATATCGCTATCTAGATCTTTTTCATCCATTTCAGGAACGAATTGCTTTAAGAGGTTTATAACAAAGGACCTTATATTTTGCCCTTCTTGAGCTTCCAGAACATTCATTATATGAAGATTGTTCCTCCTGGAGTTGTTTTCCAGGATCTCAATTTTATCTCGGAGCTCTTTCTCAGTAACCGAGGCTTTTTCATTGCTACTTTGGCAGAGTCTCACTTCCTCCGTGATTTGTTCCAGGGCCGTCTCCACAGTCACTACCCTTTCCAATAATGCATTAAATTTGCCCTCTAGTGTTTCACATGTAGCCTGAATTTTCTGTTGGTTTTTTTCCGACTTGGCAAACCCTATTTTCATTTCATTTAATAGTGTTGCCACAAGACCTCCAATATCGCCCCCCATACCGCTGTTCACAGAATAATCATTATCTAGTACTGGTGAAGGGGTACCAGAGTTTGAACTTGGTAAAGATGTGTGACCCTCCATCTGAGGAGGCTGAGCTACCTGCTTTACTGTGGAGTGATCTTTGTCTGCCACAAAAGTGCTTGATATTTATTAGGAGACTCCATTGAGGACAGAAGAGAAGGTGATATGGCTAGAGGGGTTTCTGTAGAGGACAAAATCTCTGATACTGATGCTGGGTTGCCTTGTATTTTGAAAAAGGAACGCAATGAAGGTGTAGTTTTAATAAGAGGGGCCTTCTTCAATTGTTCTTTTATTGCTGTTTTAGCAGCCCTTGTAGAAACTACTGCTGTTTTGGCTCCCGTGTTTTGAGTCCTTTGATTTTTGTTAGTTTGTTTGACGGGGCGCTTTGGAAGTAGGTGTATTAAGTCCCAACCGTCTTCCGTTTTTCTTCTTGAAGAGAGAGAAGGGTTCTCGTCCAAAACTAAAAGAGACCCCCCAGTTAGTACTGGGATCAACGGAGCAGAATCCCTATAGCTGTCATTAACCTCAGGGGGGTTAGTCGGTTCGAAAGTTACAAACTCCTTAGGACCTAAGTGGCCCAAGATTGGTTTAGTGTCTAAGGTAGTACTCTTATCCTGTACTAACGCTACTGATACTTTAGATTGAGATAGACCCTTCTTATTGCCCCGGCCCTTTTTCTTGATGAATTCATGCAGGCAGTCCCTTCTAGCTCGTTTTTAGGAA
Organism: Triturus cristatus; assembly: GCF_964204655.1. Classification (NCBI taxonomy): domain Eukaryota; kingdom Metazoa; phylum Chordata; class Amphibia; order Caudata; family Salamandridae; genus Triturus; species Triturus cristatus. Next base: position 713,751,596 of record NC_140584.1, on the reverse strand, counting down.
GGAACGAGAGGTGTATGAAGTCTGTGTGTTGAGGGTTCAGTTCTAAGTGGTTTTGAGTCTTTGGAGATTTTGAGCCCTGAATACGCCCTAGAATTCTATTATGATTATAATGTTCAGGAGCTTCATAGGATTTATAGGGGGGGCCTCTAAACGTTTGCTTAGACACAGAGACTTGCGTTTGGTGATAAAAGCTTGCTGCTCTGGACCAAAAACCCCTATTTATTAAATATTTAGCATTTTTATCTACCAGATGGTAATTCATGAGGAGAAACCCCTATTTTTATAATCCTATCAATCCTACCAGCCTGTGTCAAAAATATCGACAGATATCAGGCGATACCAGGGATATACCAGGCTTGTAGCCCCCTCATGGCCCCCAAAACCCCCACTCACCCGAACCCAAGGATAGCGAGCCAACAATATTCCTTTCTTTTTTTGAAATACTGGCAAAAGCAGGGAGACTCGAGCTCTAGCAAACTCCGGTCACACGCCATAGTCACTCGTGCCGAAATCCAGGAAATCCAAGAGCAAGTCTTCCAGACAGACCCCGCGGTCGCGTTGAGCCTACTCGGCCTCCCGTATACTTCCAGGATCAACGCTACGTTTACCAGCGGCGTTGCTCCGGATCTCCCTCCGGATCTCTCTCTCCTCGCTGGTACCGATGCTTTTCGGAGGCGCCGTCCGGAGCCTCAACGTGCCCAGCCACAGGCAGTAGCAACGGCACACCCGCTCACCGCCTTCCCACAGATACACGCAAGAAACCAGTATGAATTGAGCCGTTAAAGCGAAGTTAAAATGGAAAAAGTTGCCATCGGTTAGCGGTGCTCGCGACCAGGACTATCAGCCGGCCGCCATGTTCTACTGCCCTCAACCTCTTATGAGGTGAAACAGTTTTGTGGCCGAAATGAGAAAATAAAGATATAGGCCTGGATACCCAATTTACATATGAGTTGTGATGCACCAACAAGGGGATTCCAAGAAACATAGCATGATTTAAGCAAACTATCATGTCAAAGGATTACATTTGCTTATGATCTCCGAAGGTTAGCAACAATTCTACAGTCATTTTTAGAGACTAAAGGAGTATCCCCCACCAACTAGACTTGTTAAGAAGATTTCTTATGAATGCCAAAATTTTGCCTAGCACTGACGGATAGTGAAAAGTTGCCATTTGTTCACCTACTCTAAACAGGGTGATTGGACAAATGACAAAATCTCCCATGGGAATTATTCTTTTCAGGCAGTCAGAGGTGTATGCCGGCATTGGAGGGGAAATGGCCACTACAACGTGGCCGTTTCCATGCAAACCTTAACCACGCATGCATTACAACGCATGTGTGGTTACCACGAAAGCCTTTACCACGCATACATTTACTACGAGATACATAGTAAAGGCATGTGTGGTAAAGGCTAAAATTAGAAAAAGGGGGCTTGGAGGGTCTCCCCCAAAAATAAAAAATAAAGCGTGGGAAAAAGGGGTCTTGGGGGGGTCTCCCCCCCAAAAAACCGCACCTGATGTCACGTCGCAAAGTGGAGGCAATCGGCGTTGTTTGAGAGGAAACAGAAAGAAACTTCTGCTTCCTCTTTACGACGTAGGATGTCACCAAGGAAGATGAAGGAGAGGAGACGACGTGAAGAGGTAAGGGGAATATTATGCCCTTACCATGCATACATTTACAATGGAAATCGTTGTAAAGGTATGCATGGTAAAGGAATGTTCGTGGTAAAGGTTATGCATGGAAATAGCATTCCGTTGTAACGCATGCGTGGTAAAGGCATGCGTTGCAACGGAATGCGTTGTAATGACATACAACCCACTGGAGACTAAATAGTCTTATTCATCTAAATGATGTGGGAGGATCTTAAGTTTGGAAGAGAGGGTGCACTGTTGCAGTTGCAACTGAGTATCCTCTTTGCAAAATTCTAAGTCAGACCCTTTGCTTTTGAAAATAAAAAAAAACATTGAAAGTTTGACGTGCTGCACCATCATTTTTATGGAGCTGTCTGTAGTGTGTTTTGCCCTTTTAGAATGTTACCCTTTTGGCTCCTCACAAACTCCATAGAGTTTTGATGCTATTGTGAGAGCAAAATTCCATGAAAGCTTGTTTTAGTATGTGGGATTTTCAGTTACATGCAGCAGAATAAAAATGTGTTATACTAAGCTCTGTGTGTGGCATGGTTATTGTTGGATACCCTGGCAGGAAAGATGCTACAGATGGTGATGAGATAGGGGATAATTAGCCCAAAGAATGACTGTGCTCCCTCATAGATTTTACTGTGGTCCAAGCAAACTGATTGTGCGTATCACATGTATCACTGTCGAAGAACGCAGTCAATTCTTCATGCACGTGGAGTCAAAGCTCATCTTCAGCCGCTGTAAAACACATGAAGACAATGGAAGTATGGAGAAGAATTTACACATTGATGGTCGAGAACTTGATGGTCAAGCCATACATAAAGGTACCATGCTGTCACGCAAGATAAAGTTAAACATTATACTGAGTGATACTGCAAACAGTGATTACATACTGAAATAGAAAGAAATGCTGGCTGACATAGTAAGCTAATAAGAAATATATTGTCATTGCACTTACCAGAGCCTTGACAAGTGGAGCTTTATGAACAAAATACTGGACTAGGAGGCCCAAGAAGAAGCACCAGGGTTGTGCTTACTGAGCTGGCCAATATTTTAAGTGGCCCTCAACCAAAGCTGCCAGGTCAACGGCTCAGAACAACTCCAGAGGTCTTCAGCAAGTGATCCCGGGAAGCAAGTCATCGCTTTCCCGATTGTCCATGACAACTCTGAGGCTGGTCCATTGCAAGGCCTCAGAAATATAGTTAATGACGCAGGCTCAAATGGATAGCCAACAGGAGAAGAACGAGCTCCACCTTCAAGGTCAGCCACTCCCTTAAATGGTTACCATGATGCAACATTTTCGAAACCACCACCACCTTTCGATATAACCAAAAAGAACCATTTTGGTGCTAGATGATATGCATCAATAGAGACATTTGATGATTTCATTGATGCACTGAAAGAGTTGGATAACAAAAGATTATCAAATACCTAAAAAATCTTGCTAGTGATGGTGTGAAAAAATTCATAAAGAAAATGCTGTGAACTGACGAATAAACCTACATTTTGAACATAACACTGAATCTAAACTTCAATCCAGTACCAAACGATGGGATATAAAACATACATTTTTAGTGAAGAATACCAAAACACTGGTGAAACCATTGATGAATTTGTAGAGAGACTTGATACACTCAACAAAAAATGTAAGTTAAATTAATGTAATGATAACAAAGCTGTGCGACTTAGAGTTATTGATGGATGCTCGTCAGATTCATTCAGACAACTAATGCTGAGAGAAACACTTAGGGCCTAATAACAATGCAGTCGGAAAAAGCTCCGACCGTTGGTTGGAGCCTTTCCAACAGCATTGTAATTTCCGACCACCTCATTACAATAGAGGCAGTTGAAAAGGAATCCAACTAGTCATTCCGACTGGCTTCTAATGGGCTCAGAGAGCCTGTCCGCCAGTCGGAATACTGGACTTTTTCCGCCCCTAGGATTACGATGTGGATTTCAGCAGCCTTTCTGTGCCGGCCTTTCCGACACAGAAAGGCTGTCAGAACTCAACTTTGGGGGCCCCCAACAAGTGCCTGAATGGATTATTTAGTAGATGCATGACTGACTCTATAAGTCACTGATTGAACGTATGTTACTGAATGCATGGATTAGTGACTAAACTGTGTGAATGTCTCTATTAGTCTCTCAGTTGGTGTGTAAGCAGGTGCACGTGTTGGTGAGTAGCTACATCATTGTCTATATGGGTTATTGATTGTTTGTATGAGTATCTGTATGGGTGCCTGAGTGTCTATCTGGGTGGGTGGGGGGTGTTTGACTGTGCATACATGTCTGAATAGCTGTTTCACTGGTTCTATACATTCAAAACTGCATCTCGGAAGGGCTGTATGGGTAGCTATCTGTGTGTACAGGCGTGTTGATTAGTGAATTGATGTCTCAGTTGTATATATACGAGTAACTATATATGTTTTTAGACAGTATATGTGAGTGCTGGGGTGTATAATTGACTATATGTGAGAGAGAGTGATTTCAAGAGTGTCTCCATACACGAATGTGTACTTGTATTAGTGATTGTATAAGAGAGGAAGTATGTGATAATATCTAGATAAATAAGGGAAGTGGTGTGTGTATAAATAAATCAGGTGGTGTGCATATATCTGCATAGGTGAGTACATGGGTGTGTGATTGATTTTTCGCATGACTGAGTAGATGTGTGAGTAACACTATGGATCAGAAGCACTGTTTGAATGTATGTATAGGTGTATGAGTGCATATTATACTGATATAATGATACGTGACAGCATGTATGAGTGACTGTATCAGTGTATGTCCGGCTCACAATATATAGATAGGAATAAGTAGATGGGTATCTAGTATCTGGTATTGGTGTGTCTATGGTTTCGAACATGGTAGTCTGTATTTTCGAGTGGGTGTATTAAAGGTCATGTGAAGAGGTGTGTCAGACTATCACGTGGATGATGTCATCAGCGATGTCATTTGAGATGTCATCAGTGATGTCATGAGTGATGTCACTGACCATGTCATGAGTGATGTAATATGTGATGTCATCAGCAGTACATTGCGAGCGCGCAAGTTATAATTAGCTCAACTAACTATAATGGGTGAATTTCTCTGGTTTTACATGAGTCAAATGTCCAACTAACTATAACGTCTCTGAAACCTATGGTTTTTTCAGTCAATTTCTAAGGTTTTTTAAATGCTAATTTCGAACTACAACGTCCCTGAAACCTATGGTTTTTTTCTGTGAATTTCTAAGATTTTTTTAATGCAAATTTCTAACTATAACATCTATAAAACCTAAGGTTTTTTCAGTGAATTTCAAAGGTTTTTTAAATATCGAACTACTATTGTGCTATTTGTCATTACTACTGTTTTTTCTAACTTTTCAACTACATAAAATAAACTTCAAAACTACTATATAATGTAAGATATTTCACAAATTACAGTGAATTTTTAAATAATATAAAATAATTTAACATTCAGAAAACAATTTTTCTCCCTTTTTATGCTGTCATCAGCTACTAATTAACTTCACTATTCACAGTGATGTCAAAGTAGTTACATCATAAACAGCAGGGGAAAAAAAACAATCAACTAGATTGTTAAAAAAAAAGAAATCCCTAATTCTCACAAATATAATACAAAATCAACACAATTAACACATCCAATGCTATTGCCAATCTTCAAATCTTACGTTTACTTCGTAGTTTCTGTGAACATTTTCCCAATACACCAAATAATGAATCAAAAATTTTGCGTTGAAAGAGTCCAGTATGAATTCCTTAAAGTACCTTTACATCTTCCCACAAAGCCGAATGGTGTATCTAAAATCTTTGTTTCAGAAATATCAAGTATGAGTTGGGTAATTCATAACGCAATCTCGGTTTCATTTCCAAGTGTGTATCATTGCAGCGACTCCAACCATTATTACACTTTAAATAAACTGTATAATGTCCACTTGTGGTAGTACTTCCAGCATGGAAAACAATAGCAACTGTTGCAAAAGTTCTTCCAAAAATAGATACTTGACTAGCAACAAAGGGGCCGATTCCAATCCTGGAAAAAGGCTGTACGAATCGTCGTACGGAGCGTTTTCTCTGTACGACTCGTACCTGGTAAACTGTCCGTACAACCTAGGAAGTACGATTCGTACAGAAAGCCTATTTCCATACGAATCGTACAGAAGACCGAACGGGTAAAAAAAAACTACGATTCTGATCCGGAACAGCCTGTACGTGACGTCCGTACGTATTTAAGCAGCGTTTTACGGCCCAGCAAGTACGATTCGTCCCTACATCCCTCTGTACGGCTCTTTTTTTACGGGAGCCAATAACAGCTGTAAAAGCTGAGTCCCCAGTGGTACGAGTTGTGCAGGCATACACCCCCGTGCATTGTGTATGTATGCACCGTACCCCCAGCACGTATGTACGCACCGTACCCCCAGCGCGTATGTACGCACCTTACCCCCAGCGCGTATGCGTACATACGCTCTGGGGGTACGCACCGTACATACGCACTGGGTTGGCCTGTACGACTCGCACCCCGGGAACAACTTTTCCCGGGATATGAGTCGTACAAACTTCGCTTCGAAGCGGGTAAAGTCATTCCCCGTGTACGGGACGTTTTCCGTACAAATCGTAAATTGGAAAGCCGGTCCGGATCGTACTTGTACGCTCGGACTGTATTTTTACGATTCGTACAACTTTTCCCGATACGATTCGTACGGATCGGGCCGATCCATATGTACTCTTTCCCGTACGAATCTTACTTCACGGGTCGGACGTGACTTGTACGATTCGTACGGAAAAAAATACGGATACGAGTCGTTTGGAAAAAAAAAATACAGGATCGGAATTGGCCCTAAAATGCTTAATTTTGGTTTCCACTTTTCTTCCATTTGTTCTACAGCGTTGTAGCATTATAATCAAATATTTTCCATATCTTTGTAGGCATAATGTAGATAGCATTGTTGATTTACATCGAGAACAGATCATCTCGTGATCTGCTTCTTTTAGAATTTGGAAAATGGTACAGATTTGCAGTCAGGTATTGTCAAATATCGAAATCGTTCATTGTCAACTATAGTGCTTGTTATGTTATGTTATGTTATGTTAACAATGATTTGTATAGTGCACTGACACCGGTTGGTTTCCTGGCACTGTAGAGACAGGGGACAGTCAGAGTTGGAAGCCAGCGGAGTTAGTAGTAGGCTTGTTGATAGAGCCAGGTCTTTAGGGATTTCATGAATGATATGAGGTTGGGGCATAGCCGGATCTCAAGGGGAAGGGCATTCCACAGACGGGGTGCCAAAGTGCCAAATCTGCAGCCACCCGAGCGTTTACGTTTAAAGGATGGGGTTTGTAAAAGGCATTGTTGGGCTGAGCGAAGGCTACGGGGCATACTTTATAATGAGTTTAGTGATGAAGGTAGGGCTTTTACAGTGGAGCGCTTTAAAGATCATACAGCTGACTTTGAAGGTGCAGCGTTGGGCGACCGGGAGCCAGTGAAGATTTTTCAAAAGAGGGGTGGCAGAATGCCATCTAGGCTGGTTCAAAATCAGTTTTGCTGCCTGATTCTGCACCATCTGAAGTTGTTTCAGAAGGAACTGGGGGAGGCCCAGATACATCGAGTTAGCGCAGTCTATATGGGAAATCACGGTTGCGATCACCACCTGTATCAGGGCTTCGTGGGTCAAAAGGCGGCGAACCTTCCGGATTTTTCTCCTTTGAAAGTGGCACTTGGATATCACCTGGCCTACTTGCGTTTTTAGAGAGAGGTCACTGTTTAGGGTGATACCAAGCGTCTTTGCCGAAGATGAAGGGATCAGAGCTTGACCCATTTCTGTTGGCCAATACTGTGGGCCCCAGTATTTAGCACTGTCCCCAGTCAGGACCAGCTCGGTTTTTCCTGGGTTCAATTTCAGATGATTTTGGTTCATCCAAGCTTGGATGAACCTCATTGTTGATTGAAAGAAGGAGATGGACGTATCTGAGTTGTCAATTGTGAATAGGAGCTGAAGGTCGTCCGCGTAGTTCAGCACCGTTACCTGTTTATCTCTAAGAGCTTGGATTAAAGGGGAAATATAGAGGTTAAACAGGTGGGGTGACAGGGACGAACCCTGGGGTACACCGCATGTAATGGTCTGCTTAGTGCCCGCTAGGTTACCCAGGTGGCTGCCTGGGAACGATTTACTAGAAAGGACCTCAGCCAACCGGCTGCCGTGCCCCGGATGCCAGCCTGAGAGACACGGTCGATCAAGATGGTATGATCGACCGTGTCGAATGCGGCTGACAAATCCAGGAGCACTAGAGCCTGTGGAATGCGAGTGTCTGCGCAGTCCCTAAGGATGTCCATTACTGCCACTACCACCGCCTCAGTTGAATGGGCTGGGCGAAAGCCCGCCTGATGTGGATCAAGGCAGTTAGATGTCTCTATGAAGTTGGACAAGCAGTTGGCGACATGAGCCTCCAACACCTTAGCAAGAAAGGGAAGAAGGGAAATTGGGCGATAATTTGCATTGCAGGTCGGATCTGCACCTGGTTTCTTCAGGAGAGGTATTACAATCGCTTCTTTAAATGCAAGGGTAACTAATCCAGTGGCCAAAGAGTTGTTTAGAAGGGTACAGGCGGGGGCCGGAATAGCTGCTAAGCAGTCTTTCAGGATATAAGGAGGGTATCTGTCAGGAATAATTCTGGGGTAATGGGGGGGAAACTGCTAAGTGAATCGATAGTGTTGGGGCTTGGAACAAAAAGGAGAGGACTTGAGGTTTGAGGAATACTGGCTTTGATGGCCATAATTTTCTCTGTAAAAAAACGTTAAGTGAATTACAGAGAACCTGGGTCGGGGGCAAACTGGGCCGGACGTTGTCAAGGTTGGTTAATTCATTAAGAATAGAAAAGATGTCCTTGGACTTATTGTTTGAGTTGGTTATACGGGAGGAAAAGTAAGCAGTTTTAGTTACTAAAATAGATTTCATGTAGTCCTTCCTGGCAGAGATGCTTGAAGTTAACAAACACTGTTTACATTTATGTTCCCATTTGTAACTGAGTCCAAATAAACTCTCAATCTGAATTCCTTCATCTTCTAGTACTCCAAGCATAACCATCAGAAATTCTTGTGCATCTTGTTGTATAATAGCACTGAACGTTAAAGATCCAGTACATATATCCAACCATTGGTGAATACCAGAAGCAGAATGAATCTTACTTTTATCAGTTCTCAATTCTTGAAATAAAGTGTAGAGTGCAGAACATAAAAAATTTTCCTGACTTTCCATAATTTCACCACAAACATCTTCAAGATAAAATATAACATTTAGAATGACATTATCATAGCAGTTGACACCAGAAGCATTTTCTAATTGTTATCCAACAACATAACAAAAGAAACAAAACAGGGGGGTGTTATTTTTATGTCAGGTTACTACTGAGGGCACTGTTGATCACGTTGATTGAGGCTGAGAGTCCGGGATGTACTCGTCTTAGATTTGAAGCGGTTTAATTGGCAACACTTGGACGGCCATTTACTTCTCAGAGGACGTAGACGGTCCACATATTTCTTTTAAGACCTACCGGGTCGGAATTATCACCGGTTTTAAGGTCTGATACACCTGCTACACATATAGAAGCCCTGAAGAAGTCTGGGGTTTTGTGCCCTTTGACGAAACGCGTGTTGGCTGGTTGGATCTCCTAACTCTACATAAACAGAGAGACTGAATACAATCCTGTTTCCTGTGGTCCATTGTTCTTGCAACTACTCTGTTCATTGAATGTTTGTCGATTTATTATGCTAATACGCATTTTACACCCATCAAACGTGTGCACAGCTTGCATTTTGGTATCCAACAACATCATCACTTGTTTGTATTTTCTGCTTCTTTACATCTTTTCTTTTCTGTTGATTTTCTTTCTGCTTTTCAACCATAGTTAACTCTTCAACATATTTAGGTTTTGAACACACAACACGTTGCTCATAAATAGGATATTCACCTAAATGGGGAGCATAAAGCCTTCTCAAACGATTATCTTCTCTTACACAATTAACATCAGCACTAACCTTGTTCTCATCAAAATCAATTAAATACAAACCAGACAATGTTCTAACTCAAGATAATGCAACATATACCATTCCCTCTTTAAACACAGTTTTTCCAACATTTACCAAAGCATTATCTACACTTAAACCTTGTGATTTGTGAATAGTTATTGCATATTCTAAACAGAAGGGAAACTGTTTTCTACGAACATACAAGTCTTTCACAAGCAAAAAAAGTGCGTCAGAACGTGCAATCTGTCTTACCTCTGCAATCTGATCAAATTTAACTTTCAAAAATTCAATTCCATTTCTATTCTGATATTTCACAAAATCAACAACTTTCCCTATTGCTCCATTCACTAAACCTTCTTCTACATTCAGATTACGCTTCAAAATTACCCGACAGTTTAAACATACATCTAAAAAAAATTCTAAGCCAGCAGTTTTTGATACAGACTTTTTCAAAGAATCCAATTTAGTCTGTAGTTTTTCTGAAAGAACAATTGTTATTCCTTGATGCTCCATTTTATCAATAGCTTCAATGTGAACTACTTCTTGATTTTCCAATTGCATAAACTTTCTATTAAATGTATAACATTCTTCCACTGTAGGCATTAAGCAAACTATAGACTTTTTTTCTTTCATTTTCTTGTACATTACTTCTGCTGGTGTGTTTTAATTTGTAAACAAGTTCTTTAGTAGAAAACTTTGAAAAGCTTGTTTACCATGTTTTCTTAGAACACCAATTTTGAAATCTTTTAGAATATTTCCATAATCTTCATCTCTTGGAGAAGTGTAGCTCACTGGTTAGAGGAGGCATACCCTGAAGCAGAGATCAGGCCCGGGACCTGGGTTCGATTCCCGGCAGGGTCCAGAACCCAATTGTCCATGGACTTGATAATTCTCGCTTCGGTGCCCACTCTAAGCACGAGTTCACACTATGCAGCTCTGGGCAACAAGCCTGCTTAATCTCCACAACAGCCCCCCGCGGCGGGATGCCTGGCTTTCACCTTGGGGATGCCCAGTATGGGTTATCTTACAGGGAAAAACCAGGACGGGTTCCCAATGCAAGCGCCAAGTTGCCCGTAGGGTGATAGTTGCGCTCTATAAGTACCCCAATCAATCAATCAATCTTGCTTGTCGCATATTCTGAGTGAGTTCTTTATATTTAAAATGTAACCACAGATTCACATTTCCAATACTTCCCTAAGATTTCTTAGTGTCTTCATGTAGAAGAGTTTTAAACACTGGTTTTCCTTTTACAGTTGTTAGATGTAGCAGATCTCCAAATACAAATAAATGTTTTCCCCCAAAGAGAACGTCGTGATCTGTTTTAATACCTGCTGCATTCTTAAGTGTAAAAAAGCAAGCATTAAGTTTGAGACCATGCTCACCTCATCAATAATTAAAAGTTTAATTTTCTTCAGCACTCTTGACACTTCATAAGAAGCTTCTCCAGACAACTTCTGATATTCTAATATATTATCATGCTCCACTGGTAACATCAATAATCTATGCAAAGTAACTGATTGTGTGCAGCTAATCCAGTTGGAGCTGTTACCACACAACATAAATGTGAACCAGTAGTTTTTTGAAGATAACTGGTAAAAACGTTCATTAAAAAACTTTTACCTGTCCCAGCTTGACCACTGATGTACATCAGAAGAGGTTTAAAAGATGAACACAGACATTTTTTTTTTCATGCAACAAACCGTGTTCTATCCGTTCTCTCACTTGCACATATATTTCTTTCTGTTCAACATTCACTTGTTCTTCCAATTTTTCGATTGTTATATTCTCCTTGTGTGCTTGTTGCATTGCAATTTCGTCTTCATGCGTAGCAATCGCTGCTTCATTTTCCAGCATTGTTTGTCCAAGGGGATCTTGACTAAATGGACCACTACTTTGACTATCTTGAGAACTTTCATGAGCTATTTCAGCTATAATAGTCTTTTCCTTTTCAATTTCATCATTCAACATTTTTAAATATGTAGGGAAAATTGGACATCGAATGCCATCTTTACAAGCATTAAAAGAATCTTATTAGCAGTCAAACTCTCCAAGTAATTCACTTTTGCTACGTCATGGTTTAAACAGCTGCAGAAGTGCTAAATAGTAAAATTCTCGCTTATCTGGAGTTTCACAACTAAGTTTCTTGTGGTTCTTTTGAAGCTGTAATGTTGAAGTACTTCATACAAACATAGCTGTTCCAGATGTTGACTCCTTTTCGGATAGTATGTGTCCAACATATTAGTTTTAAGTATGTCTGTATTATCTGGCTCATTTGCTGCTAATTGTTCAATTTCTTCCAATGATTTCAACACTCTATTTCGTTTACAGGCAAGACCTAAACTTACCCAAATGATTCCTCGTGACTTTGAATATAAACTTGAAGAACACAAGCGGTCTGAACATTCATACGATCCAAGTTCTTGGTGGGAAAGCATTTTCAAACTAAAGCTGTACAATTTTTTGATAAGACTATTCCCTTGTGCAATTTCTTCCCACATTTGTTTCATCTCTGTTTTTTCAGATTTTGTTATGTACAATGTAACATAACGTGCAACATCAATTGAGTTATCTGCAACATACTGGACGTCCATGTTCGCATTACACATTTTTAAAATGACTGGATTGTAGTCATTGATATACTTTGACACTTCTGTTCTTTTTAAGTTGTAGGTATTCTTTGGAGATTTCCAAGTTATTGTGTGCCTCACAGAAGAAAAAAAAGAATTGACTCTTACTTTCCAAATGACTGACGGGGAAAACCAAACTGACATTTGGTGTAAAATGTTCCTTTAGACTTGTATTTTCTTCTGCAATACTTTCCACAACGGTGACTTTGGAAACATAAAACTTGCTGTCTCAAGCTTCTATCTCCTCCTTCTCTTGTAATTTCACATGTCACATACTGTTCGATGAAAGACAATACTGTTTCATCAGAATCATTTCCAAATGTAGGTGCATCCTTGATCCATTCTAGCATATTTATTTGAGGTGCACCTCTTGCTTGATACTCCTTTCTCCAAAAGAAATCGGTAACTTCTCCAAGAGGTGGTTTATTTTTATTACAGATAAAAGACATCATACCTTGAAACCTATGATTAAAATATCTGCACACATTTACAGGATCCAATGAACACAGTTCTCCAGGAGTCTTTATTTCAACATTTTTTATATTAGTATTCGCTTCTCTTAAAAACTCAAGCAAATCTTCCCATGCATACTCTGCACAGCTAAGTGTGACAAACCATGTTGGTGTACCTAAGTTCCGTAACATACACTTGAGTTCTCCATGACGATGATACCAATACTCATTTGTTCCACGTTGACAGGCCATCAAATTGATTAAGTGTGCTTCAAAATTTTCATCTGTTTCTTGAACTTTCTCCACAAATTCCTTCGCAGAAAGAAGTGATTCATGAACTCCCGTTTTAAGTATATGATTCACTGCATACGAGAGAGAAGACAGATCACTTTCAAACAAAAGGTGAAATTTGTATGGAATGCACTGTCGAAATCTAGGATCTTCAGAATATAATCTTGTTGACGATATTCTGAAGCTAGAATCTGTACAGGTCGGTCATCATATCGTCCACCTTCTCCAGTAGGAAACAACTGTGGAAAACAACGAGCTGCCAAGCTTTTCTCCCATACGCTCATTGGAGTTCCCTGTGCTTTTTTCATTTGAAATAACTCAATGCTACTTCCTATCACTTCTTTTGAATGCAAAGGACATATTGTATAATGATCATAAATCTCTTCAGTCCTTGACTTCTCCACTTTCTCTATTTGACCACTTGAAATTTCAAAATCATCTTCTAAACGTATTACCTGTTCATCCACATTTACATTTTTATAATAAATATTGTTTTCTATAAGATATAAGGTAGTTTTTTCAACTTTATTAACATCCACAAATTCTTGCGATATTCTCCGACTCTTTGTGGGTACACCATTTACTAAAATAACTACTGCATCATCTTCCTCTTTCTCTCCAGCAATAGTTTCAATGTGTTTCTTAAAATCCAAAGGTAAGAACACCACTCTTCCTTTCAGCCCTCTTTGCAAGTCTGTTGGTGGCAGTTTACCTGTTTTAGGCTCCATCCGAATTATAGTTTGAAAAGGATAAACGGATTGAATTAGAACCGACTCATATGTATTCAATTTGGCCAGCTCCTGCGGAATAGCTACTAACTCCAACTTATTATGCACTGCTCTAGCAGGCATTTTGTTCTCTTCTAATTTGTTGTAACAATATTTACATATACGTTGATCACTAACTAGCTCAAATCGACCTTCAGCAAAGTAAGTTGCAAATTCCTCCCACTTACCATTGTTCTCCTTTTCACTTTTGAAATACAAATCAACATTCCTACTTTGACTTTTATAATGAGTACGCCAACAAGAAACACAAACATAGTTTGGTATTTCAGAGCACACTACATTAAACTTTCCAATTTCTTCTTCAAACTGATCAGTGCTAATCACTTTCTCATCTCCTCCAACATCTGTAATTGTCAAACTTTCACTTTCTATGAACTGCTCTTCTGAACCAAAATATTGCATTTCAATATCATCACACTTTTTAAAAACATCTGATAAAGAACCATATAAAAGACTTCCATTCAGTTCACTTAAACTTAATGCAGGACTTTTTACATAGTACAGTTTCTTTACAAAGTTCCGCATTTCTGAATGGTGTACTGCTAACATCCTCAAATGATGAAAAACATTTTTACACACTTTTCTTGAAAGACAAGCCAGAGAATGCCCATACTTCTCAGTATATTTTCTTACATTACATGGATCTAGTCATTGTAACAACTTAATCTTCTGTTTTATATTTTTCTGAGTATATTCTCGTAGCAAATTTTGCATTACATCAATGGATTCCTGTTGAATACTACAAATGCTACTACAACTCCACTTATACACAGGAGCTCGTGGACGTTTCCCTTGCACTTCTTCAGCTATTAACTCTTCTGCACTTTTACCAACCATTTCCTCCTTTGGAAGAGGAACACCATCCTGAACTTTGTAGCAACGACCTCCAATATCAACTGCAAATGATAAACTATTTTCCTGGAAGTAACTTTCCTCATTAAAAAAAGCTCATTACTAAAAGTATGTCTCCAATGTCCACTAAAGATTTTACAATAGTTGGTTCTGTTCACAAGTTTTTACTTTTGTCTTTCAATACTTTGACTATTTTATCCAATACTTTCATTCTCTTTAAAATCAAAATGATCATCTTCTGTTTCAAATTGAAAGCAGTATCCACTATACTTTCAATACGCTGCTTCTCTTTGAATTGGAACATTCTTCAATAAATTCTGAATCACTCTAGATTGAAAAAGTCTCTGATGAATTTCTTGAAATTGTTTTTGTCTCCGAGTACCAGATACTATTTCTTTATCATCTTTCCTTTTCCTCGTAGTTGAAATGGAACTCTGCTTCACCTTACTTGAAAAAATCTTCTTTTTGCATTGTGTGATGTTTTTCTCATTAAATGTTGGTAATAATTTTTTCAAAAATTGTCTTTTGCTTTTACTCAAACAAACAGTTTCTCTACTAGTCGCATTTTTTTCTACTTCAAGATTTTTCCTTTTCGTCAAATATGTATTTTTCTTCTCTTTTCTTTGTTTGCACTTCTTCTAGGCATTTCCAAATTTCAATCCAAACGAAATAATTTTCTGAAAAACAAAAAATAGCTTCAATTATTTTTCACAATTCTTCACTATGTTAAAATGATAACATACAATTGCAAAACTTTGAATAACAACTTCCAGACCCAGTGCTGCAACGTGATGGAGCATGACAGATGAGCACTAGGATGACAAGTAGTGCCATAGAACATACAGCAAGTATTTATTTAATTATTTACATACTCCTTTACAATTTATATATAACTGCACTACCTCATACTTTTCACCTCCCCGCCAACCCACACCACTTTCTCTGCAACCCACCGCACACAACTTTATCAATAGTATTATTAATCTATGTACTTAGAATGATATTATCAACCAAACAGCACACATAACAGTTTCCACTATTAAATAACAATTTTATCAACAACTTCGCAATCATAACACTGTACCCAGGGCTTTAACTGGAGGGGGTGTCTGTGGGGATGTGACCACCAGCCCTTTATTTTTGGGAGCCTCGAAACGGGTCTTTATAGGGCTCTATTTTCCGACCTCACAAACGTAATCTGTTTTCTTTTCTTTATAGTACTGCAGTGACATTGTGAGAGCATGCACATTGCTCACTACTTAGAAGTGCAGACATCATGCCAAGTGACTCGCATTGTAGGAGAAGAGAAATTCTTAAAAGAGAGTCATTTTCTCTCAGTATTTCCCTTCTCTTTTTGCAACGCTCCAGCAACATCATCGTGGGGTGATTAGCAGACAGACCACCAGGCGCGCAATGCCCAATGCCCATTGCTCCGGACTCTCTGACACAGCTTCCCGGGCGCTCACACAGAGCCGCACCCAAGTACTTCACCGGTCTTCAGAACATCATTTTTTTGCAAAGGAGACTCTGTTCTTTTTCACCCCTTTTTACAACCCCTACATGCCCACTCTGCCTATTGCTGAAAGAATTAGGCTCCCCCGAAATTTCCCTCTGGTTGCGCCTCTGCAAACGACCACAGCAAGGAAAATCCAGCACGAACCTGCTCTCACCTTACACACGGTCTTGTTTTAGTGCTAGGAAAACACACACTTTGCCTGCCTCACTAAGTTCTCACACCCCCTCTTTAATATGAACATAAAATCTTTCCAATTACTTTCATATTCCTATACTGTACTTCACATGGAAATGTAGAACTCAAGGTTCTCACCACCCCAAATTAGTTCTCTGGTATGCTTTCTAAAATATAAGAAGTACAGGTATTCAGTATCTGTCAGTCACGGCCACTTTTAAACAGTGTACCTATAAACAACTCGACAAAACGAAATGTTTCTAAATTAACGTATTACACTTAAAATCTCCTTTACATTTCTTTCGCTAGATGTACCTTTGTTTAAAACACCACCAGAGAAGGGTGTTGAAGTATGCTCCACAAAGAGTAACTCAAAGCTTTGTTATTATTTATTAAATAATCTGCCTGTCGATGCTTTTCGCAAGCCTTTTCAATGCCTTAAGAGGGTAGCTGGATGAGTTTAATATGTCGTATTTAAGATCGGGGGTGGACGATGCACGGAAATAAGAACGTATAGTTGAATAAAGGGCGAGTGGATGCATGGCCAGATGCATCAATGGATAGATACATAGATCAATGTATCAATGTATGGATGGATGGAAGGATGAATGAATGCAAAGGCCAGTACTTACGATAGACGGGTGGGCTGATAAATGCTTAGGATTGATTCTGGGACAGCTATATCTATGCATATATAAGCGTATCGCTGCATGATTGGCACAGTGCTTACTATAGGCAAGTGCGCTCATAGATGCTTAAGATAAGCAGACGAACAGATTTATGTATATATTTAAGTAGGAATATATGCATCAATTAAAAGAGGGTTGAATGGCGCAGTGCTTGGGATGCATGGATATTTTGCTTTAATTGGGCCGGGTCTGGGGACCAGCACTTATTTTCAGGCAGTCTCTAAACGACTCTCTACCAGGCTCTATTTTCAGCCCTCTCAAAGGGCAGCATGCATATCGATGCTTATTTTGCTCACTACTGAGAACTGGAGACATCACGCTAGGTTACCCACGTTGTAGAAGAAAGGGAAATCCTTTAAACAATGTTTTTTTCCGAACCTACGATAATTGGAGAGGATTTTCTAAAGCACACAATGATACTTATCTTGATTTAGACCACGCCCCATCTTGCATAGCCCACACCCGTTTAAGAGCTTTGCCCCCCCTTTTAGAGCACCCCTACTTTTTTTCTCCCACTTAGAACCCTAACTATACCATAGTAACAAACAGTGTAACCTTCCTTTAAAATATACAATGGCACCAAGTTTCATAATTTTCCATCAACGCTATCAGCCTTCTACCACAGTACAAGAGTGTCTATCAGAACAAAGATGTCTTATCCACAGAAATGTTGGGTAATTTCTGTACCTGTCTGCTGGAACACTCATCACCAAAATGTATTAAAACATGGGAATTTGCCAGAAAAACATATACCATACCATAAGCCGATTCATAAATGGACACACTGCCACTGCACCACCCTCTTCCCCATCCTTCCTTAACTTCACAAAATGAAAGAAAGAGCCACATCAAACCTAGTAAACACACTATACCAATACAAGAACTTAACCTCTTCCATGCTCATGACGTCTCCCGGCCGTCATGAGTCACGATGGGCGTGTGCGGACGACGGCCGGGAGACGTCATGACCACGCCCAGGAATAGAATATCAGCACTGCGGCAGCGCTGCGGCGGAATTTGTGACGCAGCGAAGAGGTTAATTTCAACAACCGTCTACCGGAACACTCATGAGCAAAGGGTATTAAAACATACAAATATGAGGGTAAAACATATACCATGCCATAGGGTGCTTAATAAGTACTCCCATTGGTACTACATCACCTTTAGTAGCTCAACATCTCCATGTTACTATATTCTGTATTTCAAACAGCAACATAACTACCTCCCCCACACCCACCCCCACCCTTGCTTAACAGTACGAAATCAAAAAGAAACTTCCCATTCCTAGTAGCGCCACTATACCCATACACAGGCTTAATTTTAACATGTGTCTACCGGAACACTTATCAGCAAAAACTATTCAAACATGCAAATTGGCGGGTAAAACATAAACCATCCCATAGCACTGTTTATAAATGGGCCCAGTGAAACTACATGACCTTTAGTAACTACACATTCCCACGTTACAAATATCCGTCTTATAATCAGCAACATACGCACCTCCCCCACCCCCACCCATCCCTTGCTTAACCTTACGAAATCAAACAACGAGCCTCAGCACTCCCATTACCGCCACTATAGCCATATATGACGTTAATTTTAACAGGTGTCTGCCGGAACACTAATCAGCAAAAAGTATTCAAACATGCAAATTGGCGGGTAAAACATAAACCATCCCATAGCATGGTTTATAAATGGGCCCAGTCGAACTACACCACCTTTACGAGCTAGACATCTATATGTTACAAAAGTCGTTTAAACACTCTGTAGACTGTATAGCAGGGCATGGGGAGAGTAAACAAAGTTCTAATTCCCAAACTTTTGATATACAGTTCCTTTACTGTATCTATATTAAAGATATTAAATGGAATGAATAAATTGACGAGTGTCTCAAAAGGGATAGTGAAGCTCACCATCAGTAAAACACGAACCCCTTCACCACGTACATATATCCGCCACAGCGACACAGCCTGACAAATAGTATCACTTATAATCACATGCAGTTCTCTAATGTCAACAAAGTCATACAGATTATATACCACACATTTACATTTTTTTGATCTCTCACACATTTATAAAACATCTCTTCTAAAGAAGCATTCCCCAACTACTTTTATTCCATAAGAATAGAAAATAATTAATACGTTTGCTACCATATATTTTAGTATATCTACCTTTTTAGTATTCAATAGTCAGAAACTACAAAAACGATTCACTATACCCAAATGCAAACCAGAAACTATATTCATATTTATCTCCACTTAGGATCACATGATTCAAACTATGCGTACATATAAAAGGAACGTATCACTTTTCCTATCTCCATCTCCTCTCCATGTAATCTCCAAACACTGTACACGGCCCCACTGTACAACAACCTACCCTGACTTACATTCAAACCTACCTCTTAGTGTCAAAAATAAGACCACAACCTGCCCACATAACATTTCTGCATGTCTTTTTATCGCTTTTAATTTATTAGCACATATGTCTCCTACAACCACCCCCCCCACCCCACTATTTCCACAAAAATATCAGTTGCAAACATGCAACATTTTCTTCATCTCCACAAATACATTACAAACTCACATTAACGCTGTACCTCATTTTCAAAACAATACAGTCCTATAAAGATGACAAACTGCACTTCTTCTCTGTTAAAAATTCCTAAACATATATAAAATACTTATATAGCAACAGCTAAAATTTTATGCATATTTCATAACCAATATCAAACACCACACTTTAGTAACACTATATTACTTTGAAATAAAAAATACTTTCAAAATTAAAAACATCACCTCAAATACTTAATCAATACTATAAAACACATAACACACCTTGTTAATTTGTAACTCACCTTTGTAGTTGTTATCCAGATTTCAAATGACACACGCATACAATTCTCTCTTTCTCACATAGTACATGTAAAGCTCTGACTTCATCAAGAATGAAACCAGGAATGGCACAATTTCTCTGTCGCTCCACACATAAATACATGTAAAGAACAAATCAGAATACTTCATTCCTTCAATGACATTCCAAAACTTACCTCCACTGGTTAATTTTGAATTTTCCTTCCGAAAAGCTACTTATTATTCTGTGCCACATACAGGTCACAATTTCAACCAATTTTATCACCACACTTTCTGGAACCTTCTACGACACCTGCGGGTTAAAAGTTTATCTTTTTTTTTAACCTAACGATATACTTTTGCAAAATGTTATCGAACATTTAACAGCACATGCACATTAAAAGTTCACAATAGGGGTCAGTAGTTCATCAGCTTTATTCCCAACTCCAGCAGCTCCTCACCTTACGGCCCCAGTGCCATCAGACCCCTAGGAGTCAGTGCTTTCCACTTTCCAAATACCAAATTCATTTCACACACATGAATTTACCTTCGCACTCCCTGTATAACACCCCCTAAGCACCATACACAAGTTACAATGTTCGAAACAAAAGTTCCTCCAAGTAGCTATAACTACATGCTGACACTACTTGCACAGATGTGGCTCAGCGGCCAGAGCACATGACTTCACAGCATATGACACACAGTTTGGGCTCACGCTTTCATCCCCGAGTCCGGCAGTAGCTCAGCTTAGCAGCATGAGACTCTACACACAACCTCACATATTTTCAGTACCCCAGAACTTTCAGACCAGTACGGATCAGTAGTTTGTCCTAGTAGTTATAAACACATGCTGACACTACTTCCACAGCTGTACTGCAGCAGCCACGGCACATCACTTCACAGCATAAGACACACAATTTAGACTTACACTCTAATCCCCGAGTCCCGCACCACCTCACCTTAGCAGCATCACACTCTAGGCAATAACTCACTTAATTTTCGTAGCCTAGCACTTTCACGCCAGTAGGTATGATTAGTTCACTTCACACCCCCTCTATAGCACACCCTAAACACCCCACAGAGGTTACAGTGCTCCTACCCTCCTATGTCCCACTTATGTCACCCTTTTTTCCCCTTACTCGCTTCAACGGAATCAAAAATTGGCGGCCAACACTTCCTCCTTCCATGAGACTCTAGACAATACCTCACATATTTTCCATACCCAGGACCTTTACATCACTACATGTCAGTAGTTCATTCTAGTAGGTATAAACACATGCTGACACTACTTACACAACTGTACTGCAGCAGCCAGGGCACATGACTTCACTGCATAAGACACACAGTGTGGGCTCACGCTTTAATCCTCGAGTCACGCACAAGCTCACCTTAGAAACATCAAACACTAGCCAATACCTCACTTAATTTTGTAGCCTAGAACTTTCACACTGGTAGGTATGATTAGTTCACTTCGCACCCCCTCTATAGCACACCCTAAACACCCCACAAATGTTACAGTGCTCCTACCCTCCTCTTGCCTACATTTTTCACCCTTTTTCACCCTTACCCACTTCAATGGAATCACAAAACGGCAGCCAACACTTCCTAGTTGCAAACGCTCGCAGTGCTGGCAGCCAATCAGCAGCAAGCTCGTGCTCGTAACACCTCAGCCAATCAGATGGCAGAATTCCCAAATATAGATATCTGTAAATTTAGATATTTCTCAAAAACTACTGAATGGATTTACACCAAATAAACAAAAGCGTGCTTTCTAGACCAATACCCTTCTCCCTGCCAAATTTGGGGTAATTCCATTCACCCGTTCAACCTGTAGCCTTGTCTAAAGTTTCCTTTGGAAATTAACATTGAAAAAACACATTTTGGGACCCCCTTTTTTCTCAGCCCCCCTTGACAAATCACCCCCAAACTTTCTACATAGGAGCGGATCTCACCAAAGAATTAGTTTTGAAAGTTTCACGATGATTCATCAATTGGCGCCAAAGTTATTGCAAATAGAATGATTCCATTTCCCTATAGTAACTAGGTCCTAACTATAACTACCTACTGCTATATATATATATATATATACATATATATATACACACATTTATATATATACATATATAAATATAGTTATAGTTAGGACCCTGTTTCCATAGGAAATCCGCAACATTCTATTTTGAATAACTTTGGCGCCGGTTGACGAATCCTCGCGAAATTTTCAAAACTAATGGGGCGCTACGCTCCGCTCCTACCCTAAAAGTCTCGGGGTGATTCGTCAAGCGGGGGCTGAGTAAAAAGGGGGGTCCCAAAACGCGTTTTCCCCATGCATTTTTCCATAGGACCTTTAGACACAGCTACAGCCCGAACGGCTGAACAGAATTACTTGTAATTTGGCAGAGAGGTAGCCATAAGGTCAAGGAAGTGCCTATTGTAGGTCTGGTGTAAATCTGTTCAGTAGTTCCTGAGAAAATAGCATTTAAATCAATATATATATCTGTAAGCGCGCTCCGTGCGCTTACCGTGCGCTTACGGTAAGCTTACCGTACGCGTACGGTGCCGTGCGCGAGTGCGTTTCTGATTGGTTGTTAGATCAAAGTAAACATTCGAATCGGTCGAAACCAGGAAGTGTCGGCCGCCATTTTCTCTCTCGCACTCTGAGGGGGGGAGGAAAAACAAAGTTGGATAACATGAAAAGGGGCAGGCTTTTTTTTAAAAAAACGCCGAATGCGCTTACCGTACGCGTACGGCAAAAAATTAATAAAAAAAAACAAACTCCACATATTACCCCCCCCGTGTGCAAAAGGTGCCTGCAGAGCAGCTTTTGTGCACGGTATATGTAAAAAATGAACATTTAATAGATAACCTTTCACAACGAAGCGCATAATATGTCCTCCGTGTGCGGACGGTGCGCGAAGCGCATCGTGCGTACATGGCCCATCCAGCGTAACGTGGGCACGCGGTGCGCATAGCGCACCGCGTGCCCACCGTGCGTTCACGGCACTAAGTGCGTAAAGTGGGCGCGAGGTGCGCGAAGCGCACCGCGTGCTCAATGTGCGCGCACGGTGCGCAAAGCGCACCGTGCGCGCACGGAACGAACTGCGTGAAGTGGGCGCGCACGGCACGAACGGCGTAAAGTAACTTAGCATTTAAAAAAACGTACAAATTCACTGAAAAAACCATAGGTTTCACACACGTTATAGTTAGGAATTAGCATTTAAAAAACCTTGCAAATTCACTTAAAAAACCATAGGTTTCACACAAGTTATAGTTAGCTGTACATTTCACTCGTAAAAAACCAATGAAATTCCACGTTATAGTTAGTGCAGGCAACTATAACTCACGCGACCGCAATCCTCTGCTGATGCTAATACTGTATTTAGACACTTATTTGCCCATGTCTTCTTCCATTAAATTTTAGCTATACATATATTACAAATATTTTTTTTTCATAAAGACACATATGTCATCAGCAGAGGATTGCGGTCGCGTGAGTTTTAGTTGCCTGCACTAACTATAACGTGGAATTTCATTGGTTTTTTACGAGTGAAATGTACAGCTAACTATAACTTGTGTGAAACCCATGGTTTTTTCAGTGAATATATATATATATATTTATATAGATATATATATATATTCACAGAAAAAAACATAGGTTTCAGGCACGTTATAGTTAGAAATTAGCATTTAAAAAACCTCAGAAATTCACTGAAAAAAACATAGGTTTCAGGGGTGTTATAGTTAGCTGGACTTTTCACTTGTACAAAACCATTGAAATTCCCCCGTTATAGTTAGTTCAGCTAACTATAATTCGCGCGCCCGCAATGCACTGCTGATGACGTCACATATTACATCACTCATGACATGGTCAGTGACATCACTCATGACATCACTGATGACATCTCAAATGACATCACTGATGACATCATCCAGTGAATGTGTGTTTTTCTGAAAATTAAATATGTTTTATATATGTATATCTCAAGGTCGATGGAAGAATAAATGGGTATATAAGTGTCTAAATGGAGGATTTGTTTTTGAAAAATTGATTGTGTAACTGACTGATTAATTGTATCATGGTGAATACATGGCTTAGTGAGTAATGTTTAAATATGTAAATATCTGTATCAGTCTCTCACTTTGTGTATAAGTGGCTGCATGGGTTGGTGAGTAGCTACATGGGTGTCTATATAGGTTATTAGTTGGTTTTTTGAGTATCAGTCTGAGTGTCTGCATGGTTCGGTGGGGGGTATTACGTAGTGCATAGTTGCATGAATGAGTAACTCACTGTTTGTATGTGTTGAAGACAGCATGTGTGCAGGACTGTATGGGTAGACGAGTGTGTGTATGGGTGTGTTAGTGAGTGAATGACTGTCTCAATAGTGTCTTTATGAGTAACTACATATGTTTTAAACTAGTATATGTGACTATTGGTGTATATAAGTGAGTATATGTGAGAGTGAGAGATTGAAAGAGTTCCTGTATGAATAAGTATGTGTTTCTATAAGTGATTGTTTAAAAGACTAAGTATGTGTAAGTTTCCGTAGAAGTAAGTGTGGTGGTGTGTGTATAACTGTATATGCAAGTAAATGTATGTTTGATTCTTTATTAGCATGAGTGACTATGTGTGTGAGCAACTCTATGGATGAGTGGCATTGTGTAACAGGATGTATAGGTGTATGAGTACATATGATGAGTGAGTACATGTATAAGTAACTGTATAGGACTGTTGGTGAATGAGTGGATGTGTATGTGGATCTTAGAATTACTGAAGAGGTTGTTGTAACTGGTATTGGTATGTCCATTGTTTTGAAAATTGTAGTCTCTATTTTTGAATGTGTGTATCAAAGGTTATATTAGGGTGAGAGGAGGTCTGCCACTCTATCACAAGGATGATGTCATCAGTGATGTTATTTGAGATGTCATCAGTGATGTCATGAGTGATGTCACTGACCATGTCATGAGTGATGTAATATGTGACGTCATCAACAGTGCATTGCGGGCGCGCGAGTTATAGTTAGCTGAACTAACTATAACGGGGGAATTTCAATGGTTTTGTACAAGTGAAAAGTCCAGCTAACTATAACACCCCTGAAACCAATGTTTTTTTCAGTGAATTTCTGAGGTTTTTTAAATGCTAATTCCTAACTATAACGTGCCTGAAACCTATGTTTTTTTCTGTGAATTTCAAAGGTTTTTTAAATGCTAATTTCTAACTATGCGTACAGAGATAGGACATGTGAAGAAAGAAGAAAAAATGCACAGAAAGAAAAAAAAGAAGTGCAGAAAGAAGCAACAGAAGTCCTCAAAGACGAAGAAAAGTGCAGGAAGAAGGATAACGTGCAGAAAGAACAAAAAGAAGAGCAGAAAGAAGCCTTGTTGCAAAATCATCCTGTACCCTCAACTTTTTCAGACGGATACTGGTGGTAACTGAGTCTGACTAACCAGTCCTAGAGCCAGTGCTATGTTAAAAGACACTTAGAATACAGTGAAAACACCTACATACACTAGGGAACATTATGCGTTGGGGTCCCCCTGTGATTAGCATGACCTCCTCTGTAAGCCCCTAGTATATAATAGGGCAGGGGGATTAAAACTACCTCTTAAAACAGGCCACAGGGCGCTTTTGCACACGTTAACTCAGGCCCCGTCCCCTCCCTTCACCACTGTGTAAACACGCCCTGTGTCCGTTTTTAGTTGGGAGATTAAGTTCATTTGAATCCTGAGGGTTCCTAGGGTCCAACTAGCCCACTAGGTACCTCCAGTAAGTGCCACAGAGCTGCGTTGCAGAGAGGTGTAAAAAGTGGCACGGCCTGGACCACCTCTCTGCAATGCAGCTCAGTGGCGCTTACTGGAAGCACTTGGTGGGCTAGTTAGCCCCCAGGGGCCCACAGTATTGAAGGGAAATTATATCCCCAATTCAAAACGTGCCATAGTGCGTGTTTGCACACGTCACCTCAGGCCCCGTCCCCTCCCTTCACCACTGTGTAAACGCGCCCTGTGGCTGTTCTAAGTTGAGAGATTAAGTCCCCTTGAATCCTAAGGGTCCCTAGGCTCAAACTAGACCACTAGGTACCTCCAGTAAGCGCCACAGAGCTGCGTTGCAGAGAGGTGTAAAAAGGGGCTTGGCCTCAGAACACCTGTCTGCAGCGCAGCTCCCTGGCGCATACTGGAGATGCCTGTTGGGCTAGTTGGCCCTCAGGGACCCTCAGTATTGGAGAGGAATTAATTCCCCAACTTACAACTCGCCAGGGGGCGCGTTTGCAGAGTGCTGCAAGGAGAGGGCGTCGCCTCCGGCACGATGCCAGTCTTTTAATTTTTTAAGAAGGGGGGCTGTGTGGTTCCCCTTCTTATTCTAATTTATTGGCCCTGATGACCCCATCCCCCAGGGCCTGTCTCCTAATTATATTTTTTTGACCCCAATCCCAGGGCCGGCCACTGTTTTTTATTATTTTAAAAAAATATATATATATAGACACACCTAGGACATGCTGGACAAATCGTACGTACCTATCACCATGACGATTTCCGTGATATTCATTAAAAGGCGACTATGCATACAATGAATCCACGTGGAATGTATTTACACCACTAGTGAAGCTCTGACATGTCTGATGCCCTACCGTGCCTAATCCCGGTAGACACCCTTGTCGTTTATTTATACAAACATGGGTAGCTATTGACGGGCACATTTAATACACATGCACACCAAGCCATTCAAAGGGAATTCGACAAAAATTCTACCAAAACTATGCAAGAAACCCCCCTCACGATTAATAAAACACACATCCACTGCCGGATTTGTAATACTTTTTATTTTACTCTCTGGAAAGGGGACGAACATCACTTGAGAGTCACAGCGCGCTCCTGGCAGAGCCCAATGCTGTGTTACACCCACCATTGCCTGCTGAGTGCCACACACCTCTGTGTTGTATTCCACTAGCTAGTGCATATGCTATGACACTCTCTAGCCCATGTGCACTGTAACACCACCCCGTGAATATGTCATGTCACACTTGTCTTTGCACGGGTTATATTGCCCCATCTAACGTGCCGTCCTCGATGCCTATGTTATAACGCACAGTGCTATGCCATACATATTACAATCTGGGATCCATATCTTTGTCACAGTGCATATGCAACGTTACACTCCCAAGCACATATTTTATATTACAACTTTAGAGACTAGTTAGGTTACACAACACTGCCCTGTGCATATTACACTCCAAGGCGCATATCGCATAGCACGCGCTAGTGCCTGTGCTATCTCGCACTCTCTAATGAATCTGTCATTGCGCACAATGTATTGAATATTATATTTCACGCCAGGTTCATCTTATATCACACTTTTTGGTGCATAGTTTATACCATACACTATATCTAGTTTTCATTTTCAATCGTGCTCTCAGGACTATGTTCTATATAACACTGTGTTCACCTACCCTTTTCACGGGCATTAAATTTTGCGATAGGGGGTGGAGGGTCAGGGGGTGTGTCTGCCAAGTGAGCCCGGAGTCACAGTCACAAACGTCCTCTTCTTCCTGAATAAAAGTGAGATTATGCTGCATACTTGTTTATATTTTAAGTAGTTCACACAGACACACGTTTTAAAAACAATAAAGTTCCTAATACCCGCCTTCTGTGAACAGTTAGCTTGCTGCCCCATCCCACTCCTCCCTATCCTCTGTTGTCTGAATCCATGGACTAGCCTCCTCCCTCCTGCCATGCATGGTTTGATGTGCTGCCACTGCCCTCAATTTAGTATGATGTACCAGTCCACTCCTCCTGCCCTCCATTGCCCAATTCTATGTCCCATCATTGACCTCCTGCTTAAACTCTGTGCTTAGCTTGCTGCCCCTATTCTCCTTCCCCCTGCCCTCCGATGTCTTTGTGCATGCCCCTGCTCCATCCTTTTTGCCCACCATGTTCCATGGACCTGCCACTCCTATCTACTCTGAGTGTTCTGTTGAGCTGCCACTCCCCTCCCACCTGCCTAGCATTGTCAGATGACTGTAACCTGTCCCTGCCACCTCCACCCTGCCTGTCCACATGCCATGCCCCTATCCTCTTCCTCCTGTCCACATGGTCCATTGTACTGCCACACCCTTCTGCCCTCCCTGGTCTGTTGTGCTGCAACTGCTCCTCCTGCCTGCCCCGTGCGGTCTGTTGTGAGGCCCCTTCCCCTGAACCTTCTTGTCTGTGCACAGGTCCTGACCCTCCCTTCTATCCTCCATCGTCCTTTGTGCATGCCCCTGCACCCTCCGTCTTGCCCATCATAGCCATTGTGCTGCCACTAACCCTCCCACTTGGCATGCATGGTCTTCTGTGCTGCCATGGCCCCTCCGACCTTCCCTGTGTGGTCAGTTAGCTGCCCCTGACCCCCTCCCACCTTCCCTCCATGGTCTGTGTGTATGCCATCACAGTCTCACTGTTGCTCTTCATGGTGTGCCTTGCTTCTAGTGCCCATCCTGCCTGACCTCCATGGCTATCTTGCTGTTCCTGCCCTGCCCCCTTGCCGCCAGCCCTCTGTTTACATGTGCAGACCCCTACTCCCTCCCTCCTGGCTTGTCTGTTCCATTGTAATGCCCCTGATCCATCCCTGCTGCCCTTTATGGTCTGTTATGCTGCAGCTTTCTCTTCTGTCTGTCCATTATGGTCAGCTAGCTACCATTGCCTCTTGCCCCTCTGTTCTCATATGCATGGTCCTGTCCCCTTCCTCTTGCTTTCTATGGATTGTTGTGCTGCACTCCCGTCCCGCATGCCCTGTGTGGTGTATTGTGCTGCTGCAAACCCTGATGCCTACCCTGCAGGGTCAGTTTGGTGCACCTCTCCATGTCCCTCCTGTCCTCTGTTATCCAAGTCCATGTCCCTACCCCATTTCCTTCCTTGATCCAATGTACCATACTTGCGAACATTTTGAACTTGGTAAGAGGGAGATTTTGAAAAAAAACTGGGGTATTGATTTTCCCCTTTGAGTTACATTGAAAAAGAGGAGATTGTAGACAGGAGACAGATCAAATAAAGCCCATTTGAGCTTAAAAACATTGGACGTTTCCTGGCTGAATCGGGTCTGTTGGCATGTATGGTTGTACTACCATTACCTCTTCCTTCTGCCCACAATGGTCTATTACATTGCCACAGCCTCTCTTGCAAGTCCTGTATTGTTGGTTTGTTGCCCCTGCCCTCCTTTCCACTGCCCTCCATAGTCTGTTGTGCTGCCACGGCCCTTCCTGCCTGCTCAGTGTGGTTAAATTGTTGCCTTTGCACCCTCCTACCTGCCTTCAATTTTCAGAGTCCGTGCCCCTGGCCTCTGCCTCTCAACAGTATCCTAATGAACAACTAGATTGCTAACATTCTATATTTATTACAAAAGTGTGGAACGCCTGACGTCATCTTGATGTAATCAAAACTGTAATACCTAGAGCATTTCCTTTAGAAATTACATATATGAGAGGGTCTTATTGGCATCAAAATTATGGTTAGTGCTCTAAAAGACTAAAATAAGGACATATTTTCTGAGTTTTCAAATAGCGACAAAGCACTTTTAAATTATTTGTTATGTTTATGTTTTTTTATCCAGTTGACCACTTGATTAAATGTTGCACTTAGGGGAGAGGATGTGGTGTTACTTCCAGAACTGCAGACTTTGCAACTGGGTACCAGGTTGGAGTTTCTGCTTCAGCTCGACATTCTGTGATTCTGGTCAAATCACTTAGTCTCCCCATGTCTGTAACCAAAATGAATTTGTTCTTGTGTGATGTAACCAATGCTCATGTAAAGCACTCCAATACCTGACAAGTCTGCACTATATAACACTGCAAAAACACAAAATAATAAGTGTTTTGCACACTTCTGTAATTGGGCTATATTTGGGCTACATCTGGGTGATTTTGGGCTACATTTGGGCTCTTTTGTCTCCGGTGGCCATTTTGGGAGATTTATTTGTTATGAAGTTTCCTAATTTCCTCATGTACTGCAGTCTCCTCAGTAGGAAATGCTTTCAGTTTTCTACTTTGATTCCATCATGAAGGTATTCAGATATGTCACACATTTGCCATAAATTCTGAATGTTAGCACTCTAGTTGCTCATTAGATCACTGTAGTAAAACTACTGTTCACCATGGAAGTCTGCTCCTGGTATTAAAAGTGCATGTTTCAGTCTGCATGTCAGAATTTTTTAATGAAATAGAAGAGGATTGGAGAAGTCACTCAAAATGTGCCCTCATTTTCTTTCTTCAGCATTAATCATCATTTCTATGGCAAAATGAACCCCCTCATTGTGTTCCTTTTTAAATTAAATGTTTTAAGTGTTACCAGTTTTTTCCAATCAAGATGGCTTTAGGTGTGCCATACTCTTGTCATAATGAAGACAGTAAGCGCTCTAGTTGTTTTTAAGAACACTCTGGGACATTCTGTCATTGGGCTATACTTGGGCTACATCTGGGTGATATTTCGGCTACACTTGGGCTCTTTTGTCTCTGGTGGCCATCTTGGGAGACTTATTTGTTATGAAGTTTCCTAATTTCCTCATTTACTGCAGTCTCCTCAGTAGGAAATACTTTCAGTTTTTTACTTTGATTCCATCAAGAAGTCATTCAGATGTGTCACACATTTGCCATAAATTCAGAATGTTAGCACTCTTTTTGCTCATTAGATCACTGTAGTAAAGCTACTGCTCACCAGGGAAAACTGCTGCTGGTATTGAAAGTGCATGTTTCAGTCTGCATGTCAGAATTGTTTAATGAAATAGAAGAGGATTTGAGAAGTCACTCAAAATGTGCCCTAATTTTTCTTTCTGCAGCACTAATCATACTTTTTATGGAAAAATTAACCCCCTCCTTTTGTTCCTTTTTAAATTAAATGTTTTAAGAGTTACCACTTTAATCCAAGCAAGATGGCTTCAGGTGTGCCATATGGTTATCATAAGTAGGACTGTTAGCGCTCTAGTTGTTCTTTGGAACACTCTGGGAAGCTGCAGTAGAACACAAAGGAATCAACTGATAGTCTCTGCCCTTGTTGGATGTACAAGTTTTACTGAGAATGTCAGACTTCATTCTCACATGACTGAGAAAGATAATGTGAATTTACAGAAAATATGCTCTCAGTTTAGCTTATAGATCACCTTCCAAACCTCTGTGGGAAAAGCATGAGAAAATATTTTTCTCTCAATCATGATATCCCAGCAGAAGGCTTTTTCACATGGTGAAATCACCTTAGAACATACCACAATTCCTAAAATGAGTATGGTACCATCAACAAATGATTTATAATGTAACTAAAGTCTTAAAACCTTCTATTAACTGCAATGCTTTTTAATGAGGTGCTATCATGTATATTGGTCCCAAGATGGCTGCCAACACTTCTTGGATGAAGTGCTGACAGCCAATCAGATCTCAGGATGAGATGTGTGGTTAGGCTCCGCCCACATATATATATGAATTTACTTTTGATTTTCTCAGGAACTACTGAACAGATTGACACCAGACCTGCAAAAGGCACTTCCCTGACCTGAGGACTACCTCTCTGCCAAATTTCAAGTAATTCTGTTCAGCCGTTCGGGCTGTACCTTGGACTAAAGGTCCCTATGGAAAAATGCATGGGGAAAACGTGTTTTGGGACCCCCCTTTTTTCTCGGCCCCTGCTTGACGAATCACCCCGAGACTTTCAGGGTAGGAGCGGAGCGGAGCGCCCCACCTATTTTGAAAATTTTGCGAGGATTCGTCAACCGGCGCCAAAGTTATTCCAAATAGAATGTTGCGGATTTCCTATGGAAACACGGTCCTAACTATAACTATCTACTGGCGACCGCCAGTAGATAATATATATATATATATATGACGTGCGCGAGCGCGATTCTGATTTGCTGTTAGATCTTAGTAAACATTCGAATCGTTCGAAACCAGGAAGCGGCGGCCGCCATTTTCTCTCTCGCACTCTGGGAGCAGGAGGAAAAACAAATGTAAAAAACATGATATGCGACTGTTTAGACAGCTCCAAACCACCTAGCCTTGGTGAATGTGACCCCAAAGAATCCCCAAGGCCAAAAATTCATTTTTAATTTTTTTCGAAAAATCGCCGATTACGCTTACCATACGTGTACACAAAAAAAAATTTTTTAAAAAAAGTATCCACACTTTCCCCACCACGTGTGCAAATGGCATTTGTTCATGGCATTTGTTTTTTAAAAAAAAAAATGTAAAAGCTTACCTTTCACAACGAAGCGCATAATCTGTCCTCCATGTGCGCACGGTGCGCGAAGCGCATCGTGCGTACATGGCCCATCTAGCGTAACGTGGGCACGCGGTGCGCGTAGCGCACCGCGTGCCCACCGTGCATGCACGGCACTAACTGCGTAAAGTGGGCGCGCGGTGCGCGAAGCGCACCGCGTGCTCACTGTGCACGCACGGTGCGCAAAGCGCACCGTGCGTGCACGGAACGAACTGCGTTAAGTGGGCGCGCACGCCACGAATGGCGTAAAGTAACTTAGCATTTAAAAAAACGTACAAATTCACTGAAAAAACCATAGGTTTCACACACGTTATAGTTAGGAATTAGTATTTAAAAAACCTTGCAAATTCAGTGAAAAAACCACAGGTTTCACACATGTTATAGTTAGCTGGACATTTTACTGATAAAAAACCAATGAAATTCCCCCGTTATAGTTAGTGCAGGCAACTATAACTCACGCGACCGCAATCCTCTGCTGATGCTAATACTGTATTTAGACACTTATTTGCCCATGTCTTCTTCCATTAAATTTTAGCTATACATATATTACAAATATTTTTTTTTCATAAAGACACATATGTCATCAGCAGAGGATTGCGGTCGCGTGAGTTATAGTTGCCTGCACTAACTATAACGGGGGAATTTCATTGGTTTTTTATCAGTAAAATGTCCAGCTAACTATAACATGTGTGAAACCTATGGTTTTTTCACTGAATATATATATATATATATATATAAAACCTACTAGCGATCGCCAATAGTTAGTTGTAGTTGGGACCTAGTTTCCATAAGAAAAGCATGTTTTCATTTGCCAATAACTTTGGTGAATCCTAACTAAATATTAAAAACTATTATGAAGCTCACTTTAGCTGCTGTCTTCAAAGTTTTGAGGAGATCAGTCATGTGAGGGCTTAAAAAAAGGGGGGTCCCAAAAAACGTTTTCCCTATATTAATTCCCATAAGACCTTTAGACAAGGCTACAGCTTGAACTGTTGAACGGAATTACACCAAATATGGCAGGTAGGTAGATGGTGGTCTAGTTGTCATTTGGTGTAAATCTGTTCAGCAGTTTTAGAGATATTAAACAAAATCCAAATTTGTATATCTAGGGATACGGTGGAAATGTGTCCCCTTCTGATCTCGTGCTCATATCTGATTGGCTGCCCACACCTCAAAACCAGGAAGTGATGCTAACCATCTTGGGACTCAGCTTGAGCCGACTCCCAGAACACCATTTAAAAAAAAAAAGGTGCAGGGTAGTAATACCCTCACCCCCTAGACCACTTGGGGGGTCCCACAGGGACCCAGCAGGGCCAACAAAACTTGTTTTTTATTTTTATTTTCAGTGGGATCCTCGGTTTGTCCAATTCTTTTTTTAAACAAAGCAAAGGCCCCCGTGCTTTGTTAGCTATTGGTCCCTGGGTGAACCAGGTCCCCAATCCGGGGATTATTATTTCCTGGGGTTCAACACCTCCTCAGGGCTTGATTAATGATAAATGGGGACTAACACCCCCTGACCATACTCGAAAAACAAGTTGGAGGGCCTTAAGGA
Source organism: Triturus cristatus (assembly GCF_964204655.1). Lineage (NCBI taxonomy): Eukaryota > Metazoa > Chordata > Amphibia > Caudata > Salamandridae > Triturus > Triturus cristatus. The sequence continues at coordinate 713,717,911 of NC_140584.1, read as the reverse complement.
CCCCCCTACCCCAGGACCACCACATCCCTGGTGCTTATGCATTCTATGGAGGGATCTTGGACCCCCTGGCCCTGGGAACTGCCACCTCCCCAGGACCAAAAACAATTTTAAGTGGGGGAGGACTCAGGGATCCCCTGAGACCCTGGGGACCACCACCTCTCCTGGCCAAGTTCATTTTTTTAAATGGGAGTTGGCCACGTGTGCCCCTCGGCCCTGGGCACCACTACCTCCCTGGGGCCAGGCCTTCAATGACAAAGGAAGGGGGCACACAGCCCCTCCCTGCTGGACCCATGGATGGCTCTGGGAACTGCCAGCCCCAGGGCCAGCTCCTGCTAAGTTTCAGGGTGCCGACCCATGGGACATAGCTGTTTGCTATGGCTTGATGGGAGCTTCACTGCTCCCTTTGGTTGAAGTTCCATTGGCTGCAGAGGGTCTTTGAGGGCCAACAAGCCCTCCTGTTACCTCCAGTAACTTTCAAACAGCGGGATTGCTCAGAGGATTTTGGAGGCCACTCCACCTTTCTCCACTACTCTGCAAGCACACCTCCTGATGTACTGCTGGTTGGAGGATGAAGTCTAGTTGGATGCTGAGGTTCCTTGGTGGCCAACAGTCACTCCTGTTACCTGCCGTAAGTCTCACACAGCGTGATTACCGAGAGGACTTCAGAAGCCATTCTCCTTTCTCCACTGCTCTGCAAATGTGCCTTTTGGTGCACTGCTGGTTATGGGATGAAGTCCCCTTGGCTCCAGAGTGTCCTTGGGGGTCAACAAGACCTCCTATTACCTCCAGTAAGTCCAACACAGTGGAATTTCTGAGAGGTCTTTAGAGGCCATGCCCCCTTTCTCCACCACTCTGCAAATGCACCTCCTGGCACACTCCTGGTTGGGGGATGAAATCTTCTTGAATGCTAAGAGTTCTTGGGGGCCCAGAAGCCCTCCTGTTACCTCCAGTAAGTCTGACACAGAAGGATTCCTGGGAGCTGGTTGGAGGCTCCACCCCCTTTCTCCACCATGCTACAAACATGATTACTAGTTAAATAACCATAGAAAGTCACTTAAAAAACAAAGGTTACAGGGACGTTATAGTTAGGAAATAGATTTTGGAAAACCTTAGAAATTCACTTAAGAAACGGCTACAGGGTCGTTAGCAAATAGAATTAAAAATAACTTTAATATGTACTAAATAAACAAAGGTTACAGGGACGATATAGTTAGACTTAGATTTCTTTCGTACAAAACCACTGGAATTCAGCAGCTATAGTTACCTGTGCCACAACTATAACTAACAACCCTCAATGAACTGCTTTTGACCTCACTTATATTACTCATGACATTTATGGAGGTGATTTGTAAAGCCCACTGCCACCCCACAGGTATCCTGGCTCTGTCTTACGCATCTATAACTATGTGGTGCCATAGAGATTTTATTATGGCCTGCAGTTGTCTGCTAAGATGGAGTTTTGCTATAATTGTCACTAGAATTTTTTGGGAAGAGCCAAGTTTTCAATCCTTTCCTAAAGTGGATTAATTCATCAGACATCCTCAGGGCTGTTGGGAGTTCATTCTACAGCTGAGCAGCCTCGGCCATGAAAGCTCTCCCACCTTGTCTGATATTTTTGACTCTGGGTAGCCTGCCAAGTTGGCTGAGGAAGAGCGTACATTTCTTATGGGAGAACGCCAGTTTATTCAAATTTGTAGAGGACTGTTCCAGGGCCATGACGAGCCTTATAAACAATACAGATCGACTTAAACTGTATTCTCTGTATTAGCAGGGGTCAATGTAGTTCCTTCAGGGCCTGGGAGGCAGAGGACCTCCATGATCTATTTAGGGCCAGCTTGGCTGCCACCGCTTGGCCTCTCTGTAGCCTCCTGATTAGATATTATGGGTCTCCTAGTTATCGGCCATTACAGTAGTCCACATGACTCAGATGAGACTTTGTACCACAAGTGCTCTTGAGGAACTAGGGAGTACTGGAAAAGATCTGTTCAGTGTTCTGAGAGAGATGCATATTTCTGCTGTTTTAGTCACCTGAGCGTCGATAGTAAGTTTCTTATCAAATATGACACCCAGGTTTCGGACCGTCTCTGAAGGTGTCAGTGACTTTTCAGCTGGTATAGGCCAGAAGTTCGACGGGAGGGGAAAAGGTACTTTGGTCGCTGCACAGCATAGAAACTCTGTCTTATTACTGTTGAACAAAAGTGTGTTGGATTTAGGCCAGGTTGCAGTTCCTAATATGCATTCATGAAATGAATGCAGAGAGAGTGCTTGATCTCCTTTCAATGACAGGATCAATTGGGTTTCATCTGCATAAATGACTACGTTGATCTTATATAAATTTATGATTGGGATCAATGGACTCAAGTAGATATTCATCAGTATGGTACAAATGAGGATCCCTGTGAGACACCATGTTTAATGGTCAGTGACATCACTGATGATATTGCAGATTACATCTCAAATGAGCTACGAAGCTTTAACACTCTATGCCGCTCCACTGAAATCCACTCCGGTCTACATTACTCCACTGTATACCACTCCACTGTACACTACTCCGCTGCTAATCTACTCTGCGTGACTCAACTCTATGCTATTCTACCTTATGCCACCCAGTATACTCTTCTCTCCTTTATATAACTCCACTGCACAAAATTCTACTGCAATCTATTACACTTGATTAGACTCTACTCCACTCTATCCCATACACTCCACTGTCCAAATTTGTACTTGACTCTGCCTGCATACTCCATTGTAAAACACTCTACTCCACTCTACAACAGTTTCCAACACTGTACGGCATAGTACTACTCTCTAATGCATGAGCAGGCACTCCAATTTGCAACAGTTTCCTCTAGTCTACGTTATGCCACTTCAATGTATGCCACCTCACTCTACGCTAATCCACTGTACCCTACACCACTCTACGACACTCCAATGTACACCACTTCATCTACTCTATTGCAGTCTATGCCACTCCACTTTTCAACACTCCACTGTACAGTATTCCACTATATGCTATTTCACTGTATGCTACTCAACTTTACGGTTATCCACTCTATATTACTAAAGTGTACGTTACTCCACTCTTTGCCACTCCAATTTATGACACTCTCCTCAACTCTATATAATTCCACTCTATAAAAGTCTACCACACTTTATGGCACTCTACAAAAGTCTACACCACTCTCTCCCCATGCACTCCACTGTCCAACTCTATACTCAACTCTTTGTTCGTAAACTCCATTTTGAAACTCTCTATTCCACTATTTGACACTTTTCTAAACAACACAGTACTCCACTCTACTGTACAAGACCCCACTCCAATTTATTATTTGTATATATTTGTTTTATTTATTTTACGCAGCAATTAGGACATTCACAAGTCACAGATAGGATGATCAGAAACATATTTTGCTCATTTAAAAATCACTGTCTCGAGCAACATCTTTCAACCAAAAGCAAGAAAGTCACACACTTGGGACAGTGGAGCCCACCAAGGATATAACTGGTGTGGTCTGCATGGTCCCGCCAAAGCATAGTGGGTGGTCAGGAATCTGGGTATTTTTGCTGATGTGTGTCACGGGGCAATATGGTACAATCATGGGGGGGTGCTGGCACCGATAAGTTGGGGCTATTTTCCTGCTGCAGGAAGGTATAGAGCTTGCAGCCATGTTACCCTCTCTAGGGCTTTCCAGTAGGTTCCCTGGGACTCTCCCTTTAGGGTTCTTTGGTGTCGTGCTTAGCCTCAATGTTGGCAATGTAGGTCTCCCAACTATCCCCTCCCACCCTATCACCTCCCCTTGCACAAAGCAGCTGTAGTGTGTGTGCCTCCAATATTAATGTGAATGGACAGCACCCTATGTCTGAGGCAGAAGGCGCCTTATATGATATCTCAATTTGTCCCTGAAGTAATACAGGTAGGTGTTTTTCTCCTTTTGTCTTGGGATGGAGGCCAGGAGACAGGACTCAGGAGCGGGTTCGAGAGTGTGTTCTGCGAGTTTTGCTGTAATGGTTGTGACCTCCATCCAGGCCAACTGAAACACTGGACATTCCCAGACAATGTGGTAGAATCTGTCTTCCACTGTCCTCCACCTAGGGCATTCAGGGAACGACAACGGGAACATATGCTTAATGCTGTGGGGGAGGGCTGGCCTGATGTACATAGTTAAATTATGTGAAGCAAAATCTGGGGTTTTGAGACCCCTCCTTCACATGCTGAAGCACTCTAACCTAAGCCTTGTCCAACAACAGTTGTGGGAGAACAATATTCCACCTATTCAGTGATCCCCCTGTGTCCCCTGGTGTGTTGGAGGTCAGTGTTGAGTATAGTTTGAAGATAACTCAGTGTTTTGCCTCCATAAGTAAGGAGAACGTGTAGTGCTCGTTATGGGGATGGTTGCGCTTCTCCAGTATTCCAAGTGGCACTCACTATGTGTTGTATCGTGTAGTATGTTAGGGAGTGGCCCGCCCCTTTGCCATATGTGTCTATGATGTCTTGGAAGGTCATCAGGGTGCTGTCGTTTGAAGAGATCCCCTAAGTGGTCAATCCCCTCCTCCCTCCATGGATCCAGGTCATATCTCAGTGCCACTCTCTGGAGCCCCGGAAGGTGTCCTATCACAATTGACAATGAGTATAGAATGCGAGGGCCCTTGTCATGCATGAATTGCCACCACCACAACTGTGCCACCATCATCTGCCACATCTCCCGCTATAAGAGGTTACCCAGATATATCAGCCATATGTAAATGTTCATGCACCCAGGTTTGTGTGGATGGCTGTCTGTTCAGCGCATGCAGTCATGCTCAGTCATCGAAGTAGCCACTGTAGCTGTGCCACTCCATAATTCATTTCATATTGAGGCACACCAAGACCGCCCTCAAGCAAAGGTCGCTGCAGAATGGAGAGAGCCAGCCTCCTGTGGCCCACACTACATATTAATTCCGGCAGGAGGCCATGTAGTTCTTGAAAGAAATATCTGGAAAGAATGAGCGGAAGTGTTGCAAAGAAGTATAATAAGGGAGGCAGCACTAGCATTTTGTCAATCATCACTTAGCCTAGCGGGGAGAGGGGCAGCAACCGCCAGAATGGTAGGGATCCACATATTGACCCCAGTGCCCTATCCACAATGTCTTTTATAAGGTCATTATCTGGTATAACTGTACACCTATTTATTTGAATGTACCATGGCACAATCTGAGTTGATGTTCTGGTGGGGCACTCCTGTCCGGCCCTGGGGATGGATTCGGGGAACAAACTGACTTTACGCAGTTAACTTTGAGCCTGGAGATGACTCCTAATTCGTCAAGCATGAGCATCAGGCCCTGGAGGGAGGCCCTCAAATCAAGCATGAAGACCAGAGGGTTGCCTACATAAAGCAAGATAATGTGGTGGATGCCTAGCTCCAGGATCCCCTAGTCCTGCACTTATAGATGCGAGTGGCAATCCAGAAGCTTCATCGCTTTTGTGAAAATTAGCGGGGACAATGGGCACCCCTGCCTGGTGCCCCTCTGTCTGGAGAAACTGTCTGAGATCAGCTGGCCCATTACGACTCTCGCAATTGACTTACTGTATAATGTGCAAATCCAGTCTAGATACCCTGGTCCAAGTCGTAAGCTCTCCAAAGTCAGCAATAAGAAGTTCCAACTCAGGGTATTGAATGCCTTTTCTATGTCACCTGGCTGTGGGTGTCGGGTCAGATTTCGAGAATGAGCCACAAGAGCCATCAGATGTTTAGAAAGGTACTGCACTCAGGTACAAATCTTTATTGATCGTCATACACTAAGGTGCCCATCACGGGAGCAGTCTGCTTTCGAACAACCTCTCTAGTAATATACAATCTAGGTTCCGGAGAGATAACGGGTGGTAAGAGTAAAATCTAAATGGTCCTGTCTGGGCTTGGGGAGGACCATAATCAATGTCTCGAAGAGTGATTCTGGGAGCTAAACATTTTTTTGGGCTTCATTACACCTCCAGTAGATATTGGGTGTTCTAGGCCGAGAATGTAGCATAAAATTTGATTGTCTGTGCCTGGTGTCTAATTTCAGGCAGTTTGGGCAGTGGCCGCCTTTATCTCCTAGGAAGGAGTGGCACATCCAAGTCGCCTGCTGGAGCTGGGACAGGTGAGGTAATGGTAGCCCAAGCAGGAACTAACACATTTCGTCTGGGGGGCATCCTCAGCCCGTTAAAAAGTTTGACAATAATCCTGAAAAGCAGCCTATATTGCAACCTGTGTGACTTATAGCAAGTTATCTGCCTGTCTGATGGCTACTATGTGGATGTGCTGTTGGTCCCCCTTGACCAACCATGCCAACAACCTTCTAGATTAGTCCCCATTGGCATGCAACAAGCTCAAACCATTTCCCACCCGCTTTGCTGTTTGTACAGATGTTGGAGCCTCTTCCTCCTCAGTTCAGTCAGCCTCCTCATTCTCGAGAGGGTGCAATTCTTGTTCAAGGGTAACAGTTTTTTTACGGAGATTTATATAGCGCAAACTTGACCCGAAGGTATCGGGTGTTAGAGTGCTTTACGCGAGCACCATTTGCTTTACATGAGGACACATTCATTTTTTTGTCAGGCAAGGGTACATTAAGTGATTTGCCCAGTTGTGCATCTTTTACTGAGACTCGAACCTGGTTCCCCAGATTTGAGGTAGACCACCCTAGCCGTTAGGCCAACTCCTCTCCCCACTTCAATTCCCCCTGAAGGACTCAGCAAACCCACCACTTGACAGCCATACAGTGACCACACATCACCATTTTGTGCGCATCCCATTCCAAGGCCCCTGAAGGCCAGATCCTTACATAAGGTCAAACTATTGGGTAATACACTTCGGCAGTTCTACTCTAAATGGAGGGTATAACAGTGCCTAAGTCTGCAGCCGCCAGGTGTGTATAATTGGACTTTGTCTGCCCCACTGCAGAGCTAATTGCAAAGGACAGTGGTACAAAAGGGTACAGGCCAGGTACTCCGACTGCATGACCTGTGCACCCAGTTGCTCTGTGCATTTGATGAGATCCAGTCTGGTGTGAATGTCATTGAGAGGAGAGTTAAACGACTACTCATGGTCCAACAGATGACCCACTCGCCATGCATCGTATAGTCATCTTTGCAACAGCCAATTTTGGAAGTGTTGTGCCATTCATATACTTAGGGCATTGCACTGGGAGAGAACGTCCACAGTTAATGTCCAGCACAAAGCTGAAATCCTCACCCCATACATCCAGAGATTGTGGGTCGGGGAAATGTGTGGAGTGAGTGTGTCAAGGAAGCCTGACTGACTAGTGTTGGGTGTGAATACCCCCACCAAAGTCAGTGGAGCCCCATCTAGGTGCCCTCCCATTATTACATATCACCCTAACCTCACTCCATTGTATAATAGTTTACTACCTATGCTATGCCACTACACTCCACACAATGCCACTCGACTCTATGACCCACCAATGAACTCTGTTGTCTTTGCTCAACACTAAGTGAAGCCACTCCACTCTACTCTTCTCCACTGGATGATACTTTACCTCACTCCACGCTGCAATACAACAATCCCCTTTATGCAGCTCCACTGTTTGACACAGTACTGTATTCTGCACAGCTCCACTCTAAAATCCTCCACTACACTGTATGCCACTCTTTGAAACTTTACTTCTGTCTATACTTTACACTCCATTGTATAACACTGTACTATACTGTATGCCACTGTACAACACTCTACTCCACTCTGCGCTGCCCTATGATACTCTAGTCCACTATAAGAAACTACACAGCTTTTTATATGCCACTGCACCCCACTTTTCTCCACTCTACTCTATGGCTGAACCACAGCCAGAGGCAGATCCTTCTCCCACCACGCCTCCAAGACCTGGAACACCCTCCCCCTCAACCTACGACAAACCGAAGAAATTGTGAATTAGGTCCATGTTTATTTCTAAATAATAAAAAAAACACAGCTGGCAAATGCAATAACACTTGCTTACTTTTTTCTTTTTTTCCACGAGGAAAGTAATAACAATACAGAGCCCACTTCCACTGGGGGTGGGGGTTATCACTTCTATTTTCCTCCCTGAAAAGAGGTATCCTCATTCTCTTGACAGAAGTAAATCTCCAAACAAATGGTCAGTAAAATGATTTGAGAATAGCACCTACTTGGAAGTTTTCAAAAACATCCAACTTTCTCAGTCTAAAACAGTCACTCTAAATTAGCAGAAGATTTACTCATGTGCAAACCTCCGTGTGAGTAAATTCTTTAAAAGTGAGAGCAAAGTTATTGTTTTCTTACAATAAATTCAAGTAATCTTTCCCTTGTCCTTGGGTATAGAGCTTGTTTGGCAGTAAATTAATTTACATGTTGTTTGGTCTATTTTTGGTATGTGAGCACATTACTCTGATTTTTTTAAATTTTTGCATGTGAATGTTCATTCTGAAAATGATCTTTACAGAGAGCGATTCACTGAACATTCTGTGTGGTTTAAAGAAGAAGTATAGGCTCTGTAAAGAGAGAATTGGTGATGGGTCCTCTGTGACTCAATTTCAAGATCTCAGTAGAATACATTTGCTCTCAAAGGTTCATTCAGCAGCATGAGACCAACAGTCCCAGACATCATAACTGAAGTGTGCACAAGTGGGAGAAATGTGTAGTGGCCTTTTGAGAAAAGTACTTTCTCTCGCCTTGACTGGCAAGCCTCTACAGTGTATCCTGTGAAACCGCAGGGGATTAGTTTGAAGTTTATTTTTAAAGTGCATAGTTAATTAAAACCATTACACTGACAATAAAGTCAGAAAAATTCATTACCAATAAAATATTACATTTTCCAAACACTCTTGTCATTTGTCAACGGTTTCTCATTTGTTTCCATTAAAGAACCCTTAAGGTAGGAATACAATTCTAAAGTGTAATTCACTGTGCCATTGTGCAAATTAGTCACGTTCCACTTTTTCAAAACAGTCTTGTCATTACATAATGAACTTCTCATTTGTTTCCATTAAAAGAAGGATTAGGATAGGAATAACATGCTAAAGTTTCATTAAAGAGTAAAGTGCACTGTGCATTTGTGCAAATTCATCAATGTGGCTATTTGACATTGCGCTGGGATGGCCGTTTTCGGCAGACACAATTTGATTATTCAAATTCCTTCATTAGGGTCATGGCAATGAAGGTTATGGTCAAATAGAGGCACTCTTGTGCATGATGACATCAGGTAAGTAAATATCGATTATGCAAGTAATTAAAAGCCATACCATACCTCAAAATAATGTTAAATGTACAGCTACCTCAGTGGATTTACGTAAAACCGTTAGAACCAGAATGGATGTATGCATTCAATATTATTGCATCATTCAGGAAGATTCATACTCCGTCAGTTTTTGTGCTGCTTGAATAATGACAATTCAGGATTGTGTCCGTCAGCTTGACACATTCAATGACTGCCCATCTTCAGGAGCGAATGCTTCATTGGTTCTTTAGCGCTCTCAGCAAGTTCCTCCTTTCCCTCATGAGGTACGGACAGATACAGAGTGGATGGACAACATTCTCCTCAGATGGATGATACAGTCTGCATATGCATAGTTCTTTGTTACTAAGCCAGGGCATGGCGTGAGAGTGACCAGGGAGAAGGCCAAAATATAACTTAATGAATGACTCCTTCAACAGCATGGACGAACCAGCGTCCAATTACAGCTGAGCTTTAAGGATTTTATATTCATTTTTAACTCTACAGTCATGTGATCTGTTGGATAGAGACTCTTTATTAATGATAACAGATCTTTTTAATTATCCTATTTATTACTTTTTGAATGCCCCCTGCAAGTATTAAATCCCATAGTGTTTGAAATAGTCAATGGCTGTATTTAGGTAGTGACCAGCTGGAGCACCAGCGGTGGCTCCTCCGCAATGCCGGAGGAGCATCGCCCCACTGCCTGGCTCAGAGCCAGCAAATGTAAAATAAAACAATGTTCTCGCATCTTTTTGTTTGCATTTGCTGTCTCTGAGCCTGGGCTGTAGAGAGTGGAAGGGTCGAGGCATTAGAGGGTGGGGGAGGAGTGCTACGTGCACTCCACTCCCTAAGTGCTCACAAGTATTTGGGCGGCCATCTCAGGCTGACCAATACACACATGCACACTTAGGATTTCTCCCCCCACAGACTCACTGGTCTGAGAAGTGTGTCTTTTCAGACCAATCAGACCAATTCTTGTGCTGGTCTGCAACACAGGGATTGGAAGGGAGTCTGTTCTAGGGGCTACTGGGACCTAGAAAGAGGAGAGGCGAGAATGTGACACTGGAGGCGGCTGGAGGCTTAAGTTAAATTTAAAAAGAAATCTATTTTTCTACTCCCGGTTGACCACGACCCCTCCCGCAAGACCCCTCTTGCACGACCCCTCCTGCCCCACCACCCTTTATTTGTGGCAATCGCCACTGTGGAGCACTTGAATTATTTTGTATTTCATGCAAAAGGGCTTTGTTCAATGGGTTGTCCAGCGTGGATTTTATTCTTTTACAGGTTTTGATATACGGCCCCTTTCTGACAACTTAATAGTTTCCTGGCCAAATTTGAGTCTAATTTGGGCCTGGGATGCATTTGGGGGATATAAAAGAAGAACTTATGGCTTTTTGAGAAAATCACGTTCTGAGTCATGGAATCTTTGCCACGTAAGACCTCACTCCCATATAATAGACTTGGAACCAGTTTTTCAACTAGTACATTCAGGAGTGGCGTCAAAGTTGGGCCACATTGTCTGTATGTTGAAGATTAGAGATGTGAAGGTCTACCAGCTTTGGGGCATGACCATTTATCTCATCAAGTCATGTGATCAAACCCATTAAGAATAAGTTGAATAAGTATGGCACCAGTACGCAGCCTTGTTTTAGGCTCTGGGTGGTATATATTTTTCAGGATAGGCAAGAGCCATCCCCAATCCTTACTCATGTCCATGTGCATGTGTATAGCATCAAAATTGCTTTTAGGGTGCTCAATGAAATTCTCCACTTTGACAGTTTCTGCCACAGCAGATTACACTGGACACAATAAAATGCAGCCTTGAAGTCAACAAAGCAGAGGTGGCAAGGTAGTGTAATTCATTTGAATGTATCTATTGTAATTGATAGTGCCAGGATATTCTTTTATTTACCCCCACCTTGTGTGAACCTCGTTTGAGTTGGAGGGATAATGTTTTTTCCTTCTGCCCAGCAGGTTAGGTCTGTTAGTAGGAGGCCTGTGAAGTGTTTGGATTTAGTAGCAGTGAGGGTGATGAGACAATAGTTTTCTGGCGGTGCTTGGTTACCCCACTTGAATACGGGGTTGATAATTGAACTTTTCCATGAGTCTTGTGTGCTTCCTAGCTGTGGTGTACTGTTGATGACAAAGGTCAGCGTTTTTGCATGGAACATAGGGTTGTTTCATATAGAGCCTGGGTGGGCTCTGTCATGTCTACACTTTTGGATAGATTTGCAGACCTGAACCTCCAAGAAGCTAACGCCATGCTCATTCAATGATGCGATCGTTGTTGGAGTAGGACTTTTTGGTTCATTCTAGCTTAGTGAAGGTTGGTCTCAAGATTGGTTAAAAAGATTATATATTAACTTAGCCCACATATTTTCGATAAGGTTTGAATTTTTTTTTACATTTGAAAGCTGGTTAAGGCTTTCCACCAACCTCCAGAAATCTCTGTTTCTTCTTCCTGCTAAGGTATAGTGCTTTAATCCAGAAAGACTGTCTTGCTTTGAGGTGTTCCTACCATATCAGCTTCCTGCAACATTTTTTAGGCACCTCACTTTGGCTTGGATTAATTGGTTAAATGGCTGCTTCCATGCTCTTCTTAGGCTTCTATCGAGATCCCGCTTTGCTTTTAGATACAAGGCAGATTGTCAATTCCTTTTTGGTCTTGGTAACCCTTTGTAATTTGGTATGTCATTTTATGATTTTTAAATGGATATTTATTATATTTTTGGTGAAACACTCCCATTTGTAAATCAGGTTTGGATTTCTGGTATTAAAACAAAGTTCAATAAGAAAAAATGCAACTTTCCCAATGGCTGTTATAGATTCTTTAGACTATCTGATCTTCTTGTTTCTATATCCCCTGTCAGGGTACTTGCTTGTTGATGAAGGGAACATTTGGCTTTGAGCTATGTTATTTGTAGGGCATGACCACTTTAGATATTTTCTCTATGTGAACTATGGTATTAAGCAACGTTGTGCGAGCCTTAGCTGAATAATAGTCTAGACAGGTGTAGTTTCCACTTGATATCTGACAATTAATACTCCCAAACCAAGTTATTCGATGTCTTTTAACAAGGAGGCCTACAATGTGTCTATTTTCCTTCTATATTCAGCAGCTTCACTGTGGTTGGGGAGGAACAAGAAATGATCATGTTGCATGATGTACTCATATCAATCATAAGGCTGCAGCAGGTTCATGTTGAAAAAAACCCTGTCATAAAGATGTACAGATGTGGATGGTCATGTAGATTATTTGATAAAATATGTGTTATTTTTGTGAGAATGTGGTCCTTGACCATCCATTCCTGTGAAAGAAGAGATTGATTAGTAAAAGGTAGCTCTCATATTTTACATGCCACTCCTCCAGTTTCACCATTAGTATGTTTTCATCACCTGAGTCCAGCAATTGGCTCTCTAGGTTGAGAGAAGTAGCCACTAAGATTGCCAAGCCCCTTTTGAGGGGACTAACCTCTTAGTTTTATACAATGGGTTATGATAGCCGATGAAATGATAACTTCTTAGGTAATCAGCCAATACCTTATTGTTGTCTTTGCTCTAGAAGCCATTTATATTCCTAGCACAGAGTTTCATTGAATTCAGTGATTGGTCTGTACTGATGTTTCAAGTGTCTATAGGTCAAGATTGCCGGCTGCCGTGCAGGGTCGCTGTAGGCCAATCTAATTCTAATTGAGTTCCTTTGAATGAATCTATTGATAATTGAATATTATTCGTGAGAGAAAGTAAGGCCATGTTTGATTTACCAACAGGATTCTTGAGAACAGAGTAAACTTGATCTTCCAAAGTGCTTGGAGGTGTAGGCTCTTTCATGTAGGGAAGGAGAAAAGGGTATGCTGTTGGTACATGTAAGCTGACCTTAATTCCCCAGTGGTGAAAGCAGTCACTTTCCTGGAGGAATTACCATGTAATTTTACATGAGGCCTCATGTCACACGGGTGGCTTCCCACGTGTTGCTTTCCATAGGATCTAGGAATTCAACAAACTCAATGTCTTCGGAAGTCATGTTCGATAGGGTTTGATTAGTGTGAAGTAGTTTTAAAATATTTCCATGTTTTAGCATGTCCCGCCTGCCCCTAGATTGACATTCTGGGATGAGGAATGTGTGCTTGCTGTGCGTTGAGTTCCCCTGCATGTATCCTGAAACTTGTCTGTCCTCTCTAGGGTCCGTGACATGGTAGACATTATTCGGACATGCAGCACCTTTTGTACTTTGGGTACAGGCAGCTATCTGCTTATATAGAGGGACTGCCACATTATGTTTCTTCGGTAAGAGGTTGGACTCTCTTTTTAGTGCAGAAAGGTGAACTGGAACTTTTACTTGCATGATTAGAGACGTATCACCCAAGATACCATGGTCCTCCATCCTAAGTACACAAATATGGCTGCCAGCTTCACTCTGGACATGTCTTCAGTAAGTGGTTTTATTGATGTTGTTGACTCTCTGTGCAGGCCAAATTTGGCTATGACATAGCAGAATTTTAAAGTAATTGACCACTTACATCGGGTTTCTGCACATGTGAGTGACTGATTTCATGGAGTTGCTTTGTATTTCCCAGGTTATTTGTAAAGATGGGGAAGGTCTTCCTCTTCTTCAGGGGTTCCCTACTAGCTGGGGATGCCAGATTGGTGGCTTCCTCATCTGACGCTATTTTATATATTGTGGGTTGATTTTTAACTGTGTAGGGTAGAAGAGCCAATCCATTTTAACTTTTTCCGAGTCTTACATTAATTGTTCCTTGTTTTGCCATACCTTTTCTAATGGTGTTTGGGCAGTCGATTGATTAACCTCTGAATTATGTTCCCATCAGCACCATGAAGTACTGACATCAACTGAAACATCATGAACTAGAACCTTCTCATGTCTCTGTGTATATTGTTTGAATCTCCCATGTGTAGGTTTGCCTCCAGCCCACCATAAGAAGTGCCACAACATAATTCTTCACCTCAATGCAACAATCACCCCCTTATCTTGTTACTATCTTTATCACAACTTGGTGGTCCCCTCTCCATCACTGATCGCCATGCTTGTGTGCTCACAACCTCACTCTCACTTTTCCCATTAAAATCACCCCCTCCCAGTACTGTGAGCCCCTATTCACAAAGGTATCACACAATGCAGCAAGGCAACCACATTTGCTGGGCTGCCTTGTGTAAGAGGGTGAGAGCAAGATAGAGCCATATATACTGAGATATGTCACTATCCTGCTCTCTCCTTACTGCTGGTGCACAAACAGACTGCCTATTTCCACACACACCTTTGTACCCTAGTGAAGGAGTTTGCCTGTAAGAAATTGGATTCTGGTTGAAGTGGGTGAAACCCTTCTCAAGCAAGGAACAGAATTCTTCTCAGGGTGAAGTCACAAGCAAACACTCAATTAACTAGAGCTCAGCCCTCTGGTAGCATGGCACGGATCAGTCAGGCTTAACTATGAGGCAATGTGTAAAGAGTTACTTCTACACTTCAAACAGTAACACAGACAAAACATACAAAAAGACCAACACCAATTTAAAACATAGAGTACTTTTTAATAAATAAAACAAGATCAAAACAACAAAAATCCAATAAGTTGAACCAGAGATCTTCAAATTTAAAGAATTTAGTAAAAAATAGTGCCGAAAGTCATAAAGCGCCAAATGTGGATATCTTGTCCCACCAGACTGGGACAAAGTTACAAGTTCAGGCCGACCACGATGAAGCACATGCTGGCTACAGGGACCCAGTTAGATTCCCTGAACAAAGCACCTCAAATCCTGGTTTGGGGAGCGTGGTTCCACATCAAAGATTCATCGCACAGCTGGAGCAATGTGTCGGTTATGAGATGTGGTGAGGCTGCGGTGCAAGATCCTGCTGTGTGGTCATCAAAGATCCCACCAACAAGGGAGTGTTTTATGAAGGCCTGAGTCAAGGATTTGTTACGCAGTTACAGCGATGCATCGGTTCCGAGGAGCTGTGAGGCTGTGATGCAAAGTCTGGCTTCATCGTCAAGGCTGTCAGCAATGAGAGATGTAAGGGCTTGCACCGAGGATTCATCATGCTGCAGCGAAGGGCTGCAAAGTGGGTCTTTGAGGTGTTTCTGATTTACGAAACAGTGGCGCACAGCAGAGGAGATGCATCCATTCTTGTGGATCCACAGAGGGTAGCAGAGCACCCTGGTCCACTTCCAAGGATACCACTTGCCATGATAGACCCATTGATGGCAGAGTCCAGGTGCGGAAGCATAGTTGTTGGAGCCTTCTGTCCCTGAGCCTCAAGTCAACTAGCCCTTGGAGTCACTCTGGTGTACTGGGTTCAAGAGAAGCAGGTCCACTCCTTCTTACCCAGGCAGAAGGGCAGTAGGCAGCTGGTCAGCACAGCAAGGCAGCAGCAAGTCAGGAGTGCAGCCCCTCAGCAGTCTGGCAGAGTGACAATCCTTCAGCAGGTCAGCAGTCCCTCTTCCTGGCATAGTATCAAACGGTCTACAAGTGTACTGAAGAGTTGGTGTCTAAGGCCTAGTTGTTATACCTAGTTGTGCCTCTGAAGTGGGGTGAAGCTTCTATAGTTTTGCTTTTGAAATCCCCAGGCATCCTACCTTCCCTTTCCTGGCTCCAGACTAACTACGGGGGGTATGCAGCCCTTATGTGAAGGCAGGACACAGCCTATCCAGGTGTAAGTGGGGCCGTGCCTAGTTCCCCCCTTCCATCCTGCCAGTGAGGCCCATTCAGACACATTCCCTATTGTGTGTGGCTGCCTATGAGAAATACACAAAGTTGAACTGTCAGCTACACCCAGTCATGCAACCGGAGAGAGGCTACAGCCACTAAATGGCTAAGCCAGAAAATTCTATTCAAAACCATGGGGGTCACTGTTCCTAATAAAGAGGAGGAAGAAGAGTGGAATGGTCAGAAAGGACAGTTGAAAATACTGTTTCTTGTTGCCCTCACACATCCCGGGGATGTCATACTTCATCACTGGACGGGTGCTCCTCGTAGCGCGTGAAGCCAGAGCTGCAATGCCCTACGGGAACCTTGAAGGGTCACTTACGTGGAGATTGTTTGATTTTGTTGCTGTCAGATGTGTGCAAGGGTGTCCAACGTAAAGTGCAGAGTGGAGTGTGGAGATAGTAAGTTAAAACTGACTAGGAGATGTCCTATACTCATTTATTCTATGGACTCCCCAGTCAGATAAAAAAAACAAGTGTTAGTGCCACTAGCAGGGTCAATAATGTACCCAAGTGGCTTAATCCCCTTGAGTGTGGGTTGACATGTTTCTTGCCTCTTGATCTATACAAGATTCACAGCGCTTCTTCAAGACCAAAGGAAAGGGTGGGGTAGGTAATTCACCCATTGTCAGAAAGCTTGCATGCTTCACAAGAGCGCACCAAGGTTGGCGTGCAACCCCCTCCGCCTCGTGAAAACAAAATACCCTTTTCTGAGTTCAGATAATCAACATGTTGCAGTCATGCCAACTATAACATAACCCCTCTTGATGGAAGTGGCCAACCACAGGAACCAATTTATTATCTTTTAAAGAAAGGGGATTTAAATAGATCTGCCCCTACATCCTTTGTTATTCAAAAGGACATGAGGAGGTGCTTCATTACAGGACATTTGGCAAATACATAAGAAAGATAGACTACCCCATATTAGAGCATTGGAATGTTGGGAGCTCCATTCAAGACAATGGAGTGCTCCCTGCTTCTACAGGCCAGTAAAGGCCCGCAGAGCAACATTCCAATGTTTTACAAAGGCCTCTCAGAGCTCAAGGGATCTAAATCCCCTTGAGCTTTGAGAAGCCTTTGTTTTATTTGTTAGAACATTCTGCCCTCTAGTGGCAGAATGTTCTAATAGCCTTATAGCCCTTCGTAGCAGGGCTATTCCAGCTATACAAGTCCAGTCCCTTGTTAAAGTCCCTCACCTTTGCCTCGGACCTTTAATGAGGGAGCGGGCCTTTAATAGCCGGTATAGCCCACTGCGGCGGGCTATAAGGCTATATAATCTCACCAGAACTTATGATATATACTGTGTGGTCCTGATGAAGGTGGTTCTCTAATTTTGATACCACCAAAACGTACGATGATTGTTTGTTGGAAAACCCCAGCTCACAACAAAAAAAGTATCCCTGGATTTATCTAAGATGTATGTGATATCAGGCTGGGGCTTAAATGTGAGATTGCAGTATGAATGTGCTTGTGTGAGGCATGAAGTAGAGAGAGTGTAGATATGGGGGAACACATGGTAACATTTGGTGATGTCAAAAGTGTACATTTTATTGTATAGTATATTGTGTCTTTTTTATGTTTATACATGTATAATTTTTGATAAAATTGCAAACTATGTATTGATATTTGCCTGGATTAAACAAATTAGTTTGGAAAACAAGTTTAGATAAAAAAATTATCATGAACTGTAATAAAAACATACAAACGCTATTACATACGGCAGTAGTTGGTGGTCGAGACATTAGGCATTAGGAGACAGTTTTGAAGTTATACAGGTTACGTGGGAATCATTGTACAATTTTTCTTGGTTTTACCCCCTTTTTGTCAGACCTATAATACATTTCTAGGGAGAGCCTTTTTCCTGTTTTTGTCAAGGAGGCAGCACACACACTTTAGCATTAGTTCGCAGTGGTAGAGTGGCAGTCCAAAGGCCAGCAAAAATGAATTCAGCAAAAAATGGAGAAGGAAAGCAAAAGGTTTGGGGAAAGACCGACCTAAGGTTGACAAGTCTAACAATGCCTCATGCTAGCATAAATGTTGTACTGGAAGGGTACACGTCCAGCTCCAAATACTATGCTTAGACAAAATTGAACACCTTTCTCACCCCAAGATGTGTGCTGTACAGTGTAGCAAATGTGCAAAGTGGTAAAAGAAGGAGAAATTAAATCATGCCAACTTTTTATGCTTATAACAATGTGGCATCATGTTTTTTGTACAAAATCATGTTTACCATTGTTAGTAGATAGGGTTTTCCGCCAAAAGCCGTGGGGGCTGCATGGGACCGACCATGTACTCTGCGCGTCTTAGGGACAGAGAAACACAAAGCTTTGAAGCAAACAACAAACAAAGTAATCCCCAAAAATATTTTTTGCAAAATTATTGTAAATTCTGTTTTTGCGTTAAAATGTTTTTAACAGACATATGATGAATAATTATAGAAATCATGCATTTAAAAAAATAGAAAGTTCAGAGTGATTTACAAATTCAAAAGGTTCTCTTGCTTGCACTTCTTATGACGCATATACATCGTGCAGTCAAAGGTTAGGAAATAATTTTTAGTTGAATTTACTCAATGACATTGATTCACTTGAAAGACAGTATGCATGATGACTTGCAGTGCAGAACGGGAAACAACGAGTCATCAATTTATTGTAAAATTGTCAGAAAAAAACATGGTGGAGAAATGTAAGCATTAGCCATGCTATTATAATTTTGAAGTGCTCCTGCATAGTACTAAACAGTTTTTCCCTGTACATTTGCATCACTTGTTCTTTCCAAGAAGGGATAATATTCATACTTGTATGAAAGTACAGAAAGTGCGACTATTACTTTTGAGAGCACCAGGTGTTTTAAGGAACATTAATAGCAGCTCTTAAATGTGTTTGCTTTCACGGTGCTTTCTGGCATATCCATTAGCTCATTAGTTTGAACAGAAGAGACACTTAAAAAAATGGAAGCCGCTCACGTTAGTAGCTGACAGCCAAATGGGACCCGTGAGATTTAATTATCCGGAGGGGGCTGAACAGATTTATCATGAGTTACGTCAGTGCAAACCAATCATAGCAAAACATGTCATATAAAACGATTTAATAACGCTGCTATAATTTTTCAGCCGATGAGCACTACAACATGTGATGTCTTTACATTTCGCATCGCATTTACACGTCTCCAAATGCCGGTAAAATGTTCACTTTTTGGTGCTAATTTATATTATCGGGGTAACCCTTAGTTAAGATAGAGTAGACGTTGTGTTGAAAGTAGTTCTACATGCTTTTTTGGTTTAATACATTTTAAATTAAATATATATACTTGAATTGTCATTAAGGTTGCAACTGTAAAACTCATAGAACTTTAAATTTGGCAGCAGTGTTGCTTCACAAATGTAACTCAGATTCCCCCCAGCCCTGCTAATGCTCTCAAATGACTTTGAAGATTACTTCACAAACTACATCATTATTGACATTATGCTGAAATCGACAGTGACATAATTGATGGCATTTTGAGGCAGTGTTCTTTTATTGACTACAGGTTTCTGCAGGATCTCTCTTGTGTTTGACAGATCAAAATATTGTGTCAGTCCCTATTGAAATCTTTCACACTAACTTCTGGAAGTATCATCCCGTAGAATTCTTATCATGAACAATAATTTTGAGAGATTACAACTAGGGAATGTGTTGCAAATGAATGTATGATTTAATTATTTAAATTAATGTGACCCTATTTTCTGGCCATGTTATTGTACAGTAAGTTGTGCAATATATACCACATAAATGATGTAATTCATGACAGAAAGGTGTAATTTGTGTCATTTGCGATTTCATCTGTGATTCCTTTTTTCCTCATTGAGAGGCGGGTAATGGTGACCCTGGTGAGGACTGCCGGTCCTCACCCTTTGTGCCATGATACTGAGCAACAATCCCACGGCTTTAAGTGGGATGAAAAAACTGGGGGGTCTCTCAAAGGCGCGTGGTCAATGTAATTGAGGGAGTGGCTTAAAAACATGTGAGCTAAAAATCTGTGTTTAGCACAGTGTGCCGCCAGACTTGTATTTTGCTGTTCCTGTCATTGTGTACAGATATATGATACAAGTCACATCACTCCTCAGTACCAACCTGGGCCACTGAACCCCCTAATTCTTCCAGGTCTCTATGAACTTCACACCGCAGCCATAAAACGCAATATTTATGCGTGAGCATCCAGCGGCCTTTCGATTTACATAAACCAAGCTGGTAGAATAGAGACTAACTTAAGTGCAACCAACACTACAGATTTGCAAGTAGACCTTATCAGCGGGCTAAAAAGCAATGACAATTCAATTCGACTTCTCTTAATTAACTCTTATGTTAACCCTGCCACCCACCGAAAAAAACAAGCATGAAAAGCACTGGCAACAAAAAATTATTATTGACTAAATAAATATGCTTCACATCTCCCAGTTATCGTCGGTGACCTGAAAACTCAGGTGCGGGGGAATCAGCAAACCCACCCCCTTCTTCCACTGGCTACCCTCTTTCAGCATTTCTTCCAAAGTCAGAGCCTGGTTTCCAAGCATGCCATCAAAGCGGTCAAGGATCCCTTCTGACTCCAACTCCCCTCTTTCAGAGGCAAGTCCCCAATTGATTACATCTTTGTCTCAGACCACGTGGCATCATACCTCAACTATTTTGAAGTGGACAACAGAGATGAGAGTGACCACAGACCGCTGAGGGCAATTCTCCAATTAGAAGTGAAAGTCGCCCCATAATTGCAAACACTAGGGGCTTCAACCGGGCGAAAGCGCCACAAAGTATTGAGTAGAATAAAATGGTCCGCAAAGCTCGGCCTAAAACTTGCGGAGTGGATTACTTTAAAGAGTTGATCCCTCTGCATTGGGAAGCACTCGTAGAGGACATAAAACAAGCCATGGTTATTGAAAGGTTCCATTCTCTTTCTAACTCTCAAAAAAGGTGATCATTTCCCGGATTCATGCGGTCTCCTTTTTTGTGAGTTAGAAAGAGGATGGAACCTTTCAATAACCATGGAATTGTTGAGGTGGCATAAGCATTAGACCTAGCATTAGACCTAGAAGCTAAAGCTTATGGAAGAATATTACTGAAAGAACTGGAAGCCTGGGCAAACAATGAAAACATCCTTCCTTTCTTTCAATCAGGATTTAGGCCAGAAAGTTCCACCATGGATAACATCATAGCGCAGGGTGACTTGGCACACCAAGCTACGCAGCCGACGCAACCACCTTTCTTTTGCTGTTTTTTGGATTACAGCACTGCATTTGACTGGGTAGATCAAGTGAAACTGTGGGAAAAACTAGACTCCTGGGGAATCCCCTGACAGTTACTAAAATCAATGATAGCACTACACCAGGGAACCTGGGTCCACATAAAGACCAGCCAATACACCGCAACAGTAAAGGTGTTAACCAACAATGGTCTGAAACAAGGCTGTGTCCTTGCTCCCCTACTTTCCAACCTTTACACAGCAGACCTGGGCAGAGCCCTGAAAGGTGCATGCCTACTAACACCAAGGTTGGGGAAAGTGCTGCTCCAAATCCTCCAATATGCCGATGACATCGCAATAATGGACCACGCACGTACCAGCCTACAGAAAGCCCTTAACGCACTCCACAGCTATAATCAAACAGAATAATATCACAGTGAACCAGGAGAAGGCCAAGATAGTCATCTGTGGGAAGTACCCTCGAAAGAAAACTACTGAATGGCGTTTAGGCGATCAGCAAATAAAAACATGCACAAGTTACAACTATCTGGGCATCAGGCTATCAGATGAGGCAAAAGCAGCTGCCCACCTAAAGAAGTAAGGGAGTCAGCATCATTTACAGTTTAAAACATCTAAATCATCTGCTACATAGTCCCACTGCAGAACCCATCCTGAAAGTCTTTAGATCCAAACTTGTCCCCTCCCTCAATTATGGTCACCTAGCATTTACCGGCGAACTCAACAGGTTTCTCATGTATTTTCATATTTCTGCCTACAACAAGGTACTAACGCTCTCCCAACAGACTAGGAGACCCAGCGCAAGACTGGAGTGGGGACTCACTCGTCCGGATGTCGGATGTTTAGGGGACATAATCAAATACCACATCAGCACTCTGCGCGCCTGGGCACAGTCATCGAAACCTCAAATCAAAACAATTGTTTAAGTGGCTGGCTCCCCATGACAGGCCCAGTTGGCAGAGGCCACAAGCTTACTTGAAATAGAAGTTCAAAACCTGCAAAACCAGGACATCCCGGTCACAGCCTGGAAAAAATCAGCGAATGCATAGGTTAAGAAAATCTCATTTGAAAGGGACGTGGAAAGCTTATGCCGCCAACCCGATTTCTCTAAACTGGATGCCTCCTATATCCTGGGAAAACCCCAGCCTTGCTTTGAGCAAGCATTGACAGTTCAAACTTGGTAGAGAATCTCATACATGAGGCTTCTTGCACTACCAGTCGTGGTCTTCAACCCATCCGGGGACCGGCGGGACAACTCAATTGCTTGCCATCCATGCAGCTACCAACACAATCCTGACTTCACCTACTGTGCTCTTGTCCAAAGATGGCTAGTGAGTGACACCGTCTGGTAATCCATATTTGCAGACTTATGACTTTAGACAATGCAGGGAAGTCTCAGATTTGTGTTTCTCCATCAAAATAGCAAAACCGCAGCCAGTCTAGGGAAATTCGCCGACGCAATTCGGGTAGCTCGTATAAACACTACTAAAGCCACCAGCAGCAATCAGCTGCCCATCAAACCAGAATTATAGCATTTTAATGGCTTGCACAGCAAAGAAGGAAACACAACCAATTAAGACCTGAAGACCAACTGTGCACGTCAGACCAGCTAATGCACTGAATCGAGGAGGACTATACTCACAAACGTTGGTTTTAATAGTTTTTACTCTTAATTAATGCTGGGATAGTTAAAGGTTTTCTCTAAAAAGAGCATTAATCTACCACGTTAAAGGGTTCATTCAAAGCTCTAAGACAGAAAGGAACTACAGACGCAGTTGTCACCCTAATGCATTAGCACTTTAGATTCAGCCTGGACTGCCGCTTCCACGATTTTATAGATTTTAGCGAACCCAGACATCCCAGCCAGAACGCGCACGATGCCTACCAACTTACAATCTTCTTTTATCCACTTTTTACTTTTCTTTTTTTCTCTACATACGAAATTGCAGCATATTGTAATAATTTTAACTAATTGAACAATGAAGAATACATTCATTCGGTGATAAATCCCTTAGAACAAGGTCCTAAACTGAAACAAAACAGGGTACTAGACGAGATGGCTACAGAGGCAGCAGAAAGAAAATTCTTTGAGTGGTGCTGTTGGAGACTGCGGTGGACACATAAGGGGGCAACAGTCCGCTCCTATGAACCTTACAAGCAGTTCTCTTCCGTCCATGGTCAAATTAGTTTTGCAAGGGACAGAATCTCTGTACTCTATTTCAAGAGATTTAAACCAGTGCTGTTCCACATTATTATGAGCTACTTCCTTGAAACGAGTCGATAAAATACTGTATAATTCGCCCTGAAAAATAGTGAAATGAAAATCCGTATGGGAGTCATTTTTCCCCATAACAAAACTGCCTGTAATGTCATTTAGTCCATCATAAAAATCTCTCTCTCCATGATATGTCTCTGTCCGAAGTAATGTTCGCATTTTATTGGTTATATCTTTCTTTGCAAGAGGTTAAAAGCAGAGCTGTAATCTAGCAGCCCGTTTAAATGCCATTGCAAAACACAGGAATTTAAGAGGTGAAATAAAACCATGATAAAATGCCTTCATGATATGAGAGTTTAAGATGCTGCCCTTTGGAGGTGTCTTGAAAGTCATGTTGATAGCTGATCAGTTCCGATGTGTTAGATGAAGCATAGTCAGGTCATGTATCAACTTTTTTAATTTAATTAAATGAACACGGTAAATTGTAAATTCTCATGCGAGCAGATTATGTTTTTTTTGGATAGATTAAATCATTCAAAGGCCAATAAGCTTCTGGGAAAGGGCCTTTCTATTCACTTAATGCCATTACAGTTCACACTGTCATTTTATCGTACATTCATACTTGGAAGGCACACGGAAGCATTCAGCTCGCTAATTTCACATATTGTTGCAACATTTTAATAATTAGATACAAATAAGCATGCAGCTACTTCACGATATTCAATTGGATTTCAACGTGAACAACGATGACAGGTCTATTGACATGAACTGTGGGACTGAGGACACTCTCAATAGTGCAATACATAAATCATAGAATTCGGGGTAGCTGTTCACAACAAAAAAATTGAAAATAGACAATAGTATCTCTAGTTATTTTGCCTGGCAAGAGACAGGCACAACAGTTTTTATTTCTTTAAAAAGAGGTTGTATTGATTAATGTTACTGTTATTTCCTGGAAAAAATTATTTAAAAAATATATTTCTTTGTAGTTTTACTGACCTGAAATCAGACGGACCGAACAGCAGTGAACAATACATTACATTGCTTCCTATGCCGATAGCTTTATGGTTGCCCACATAAATTGTTTGGTGGGCCAGCGGCCAAAACTGTCGTGTAGTAGTGGATGCGCCAGACCAGGCTGAAGTATAAGGAGAGAGGACTGTAGAAAAACAGGACAGGTACTGTGCTGGTAAATGTAAGTTAAGACAGGCCAGATATTGTTATATGATCATTCCCTAGAGCAGCCATCCATTCTTGTTTGGAAACCATCCTCAATTCAGGTATTTATAACACGGCCACCAAACAATCTTAGCAATCCTCATAAAAAAGATCTGAAAATTCCACATAATCTTCCACAACAACATTACGTTGAAAATGGGATAGAAAATCAGCCCTCCCCCTTCTCCCACCCGAGATGTGAAGAATATCAAACTGGTACTGAAGAAATTTGGTGGCCATTCTCAAAATTCTGGGAGTGCAACATTTACTAACCAAACTACCTAGAATACTCACTAAACATTTGTGATAAGTTTGCAAATATGGCTGACATTTCTCAATGGCCAACAAACAAGCTAACAACTCCTTTTCAATCATAGAACAGTGGAGCTTAGCTTCTCTCAGCACTCTGGAAGCAAAAGCTATGGTATTCTCACACTTATCAATTTCTTGCGTCAGTACAGCTCCCAGACCTACCTGGCTAGCATCCACAGTAATACAGCTCATGAACACATGACCAAAAGGCTTTAGTGCTTCACTCGTCCCCAACAAAGTTTTGATTTGTTCTAAAGCTTCAGAGCTCTTTTTACTCCACACACACCTAACTCCCTTTATTAGCAAATTACTAATGAGGCGCACTTTGGTGGCAAAATCAGGGACAAAGCCCGAATAGTACTCATTCAAACTTAGCAGTGACTTCCAACCTCTCTTATACTCAGGGAGTGGGGCGCTCACTATAGGGCATATCATCAACGGCCAGCGATAATTATCGCTGGCCGCTCTTAGCGTTAAATTGTTTAACGCCGGCTATCGCAGATAATTATCGCCATGCTAGCGCTGTATTAACAACGCTCAGCGCAATGGCGATAATTATCCTAGCAATAGCGATGTTTCCCATGGAACATCGCTGGTTTTCCAGCGATGTTCCATGGAAAATGGAGATACCCTTGATAATAGGGGCCTGTGGTCTTAGCCACACAATCCACCCCCCATGTTAAGTATGCCTTAGTCAGGAATTTAACAGACGTTAACAGGCACATGCATCATCATAGGGTTTTGCGATTCCTTAATAGCGATTATTAAGGAATCGCAATTAAGGAATAGCAAAATCCTATGCATGTAGGAATCGCTAAAGAAATAGCGATTCCCACAAATTCCTTAATTGCGACTAGCAAATTGCGAGTCGCAATTAAGGAATGTCTTCCCATTCATTCCTATGGGCCTCCAGGCCCATAGGAATGAATTAGAGATTGCGGGAGCAATTTCCATGGTGCAAGGGTGTCAAAATGACACCCTATTGCACCCATGTATGTTCACTCTGCACAAAGGTTGCATACACACATGCTCTAAGGGCATGTGTGTGGGCAACATGAAACTTATTAAAATGCAAATAAGTGCATTTTTCTAAGTTTTCGCAAATTACCATGAGGTCCAGCCTCATGGTAATTTGCTCACGCTAATAGCGAAATCGCTATTTTGGAAACTGTAATGCATTGCATTTAAGGAATCTCAATTAGGGATTCCTTAAATGCAATCGCTATTTAAGAAATCACAATAATTTGCGATTTCTTAAATTGCGAGTGGCAAGTTGTTTCATGCATCGCAAAAGCTATTTTTGCGATCGCAAACGGCCGATTTTTGCGATAAATTCCTGCATTAAGGCATACTTAGCGCGATTTAAATAATCGCTTCCCCGCATTGTAAATATCACGAAGCTGCCTTCATGATATTTACCCATGTTGTTTCCACAGACACGCCTACTTTGCATCTCATTAGCGATGCAAAGTTAGGCGTGCTGTAAACGGGAGCAAAATCAGCAAAACACGCGACAGCGTGTCTTTGCTGATAAGGCGATAATTTGTTATCGCCACATTGTTAATATGCCCCTATGGCTTTCACCAAACCTGCCCTGGGCTTTATTTCTTTTTGCAAAATCATGTGCCCAAGATACTCAACCTCCTTGCACATAAACATGCACTTCTCAGTTTTCAAGACAACCCAATGCTTTTGGAAAATGTCCAAAACTCTTTGAAGAACCTCATCATGAGATCTGGCATCTGAGCAAAAATCAAAACATCATCCTTAAACACTAATAAACCT
This sequence comes from Triturus cristatus, assembly GCF_964204655.1. Taxonomy (NCBI): domain Eukaryota; kingdom Metazoa; phylum Chordata; class Amphibia; order Caudata; family Salamandridae; genus Triturus; species Triturus cristatus. The sequence continues at coordinate 713,691,226 of NC_140584.1, read as the reverse complement.
TACACCCCTTTGAGTAAATTGCACATTACTCTCTGGAAAACCAAAGCAGCAGAGGCCAGACCAAGGGGTATTTGACGGTATTGAAAAACTCCAAGGGGTACTTGAATCAGGATTAAGTTATATCTGATGATATGCACTGACCAAATCGAGCTTGGGAAATAACTCCCCCCCCCCCCGATGCTAGGGAACATCTCATTGATTTTAGGCAAAGGAGGTGAGCCAAACCAAATTTCCTTATTCAACAACCTCAAGTGCACACGCACGTGAAGCTGACCACATCTCTTGTGATCCACCACCAAGGGAGATATCCATAGGGAAGACTCCACTGACTCAATGATGCGTTTATCACACAAACCCTTCAGCTCTTTCTGTAGGTCTTCCCTCACACTAAAAGGTACACCTCTCAGTTTGTGTTTAGTTGGGGCAGCACCATCTTTTGTTTGGATTTGGCGTTTAAACGCACAAATATTACCCAATTCATCACTGAACACAGATGGGAATTTCTCTTTCCATCTTTGTCCCACATTTACACAGTCCACCACCAAGATCTGTTCTTTAGCACCAGGTCTGAGAATCATTCGGAACAAACCTTGGTGAAACCAACCTGGAATGTTTATACCTTTGACCGCCACGTATGCCTTGCCTCTGATTTTCCTCTTCTTGAATTCCATCACTTCCTCTAAATAATCCAACAATTCAATCTTGCGGCTCTCAAAGGAGACAAAAAAATTCTGTCACTGCACGTCTCCTTTGAGTGATCATGGTGATTCTAGATCCAAAATCCACCAATAACCTGGGAACTTTACCATCCAAACATACCTCCGCTATGGGGTCGACAAAACATGCAGAGTCCCCCACTATGGGCTCATTGTTGATATTCCCTACTGTATTCCTTTGGGTGCACACCTTCTCATCCCCTACCGCAGAATTAATCTCAGCATCAACTCCTCCTCTAATTCTAATGCACACACAACAGGTTCTTTGAAAGATTTCTTTTTAGGCAGACATTAGCAAAATTACCATCTTTTTTGCAATAGTTACACATAACATTTACTGCTGGACATCTGCCCCTTTTAGCTTGTGGAGCATTCCCACAACAGAAACATATCCCCTCTTTTTGGAACAGCACTTTCTACCTTGGTGCGGTTGGAAACCCAAAGAACAACACCCTGTCCAAATTTCTTACATAGCTTACTTACCACACCCATATTTACCGCATCAAGTGACTTGTCATCCAGTTACCTCAATGAGACCTGACACATTTCAATGCTTTTAGCAACCTTGATAGTCTCTTCTAAAGTAGGGTTTCCAATAGCCAACAATTTCCGACTAATTTGCTTGTCTATGCAGTGACAAAAAAATGGATGCCAACCTGTGTAAGACAGATATAAACACTTTAACATCCTCTCCCTCAGATTGTTTTCTCTTTAAAAATTGTCTCAAAACCATAAGACTAGATTGAATATCAAATCTATTTTTAAGTTTCAACAGAGCATCCTTATACTCATCAACATTATCTCTTGGAAGTGTTTGTAGATGGACCTTCCCTCAAAAGGAGCCAGCACTTATTTCGCTCTGTGCCAAACCTCAAAGCCCCTTTAGCCCCTAAATAGGTTTCAAAGGTATCAAACCATATTTCCCACTTGACCAGAGGTTTATTTGGTGTGTCCAAGAAAGCAGGAGGGGTAGATACTGCTTGCATAGTACACATACTGCCCTCAAATACATAAGGAAAATAGAACATTAGGTATAACAAACTTCAAAGCACAGTGCATACTTGAAACAGAATAAGGACAAGCTTTACAAAAAAATGCACAAAGTTGTGGAAAATCCTGAGCAAAACAATGTGTCATGTACATCAAATGAGGGAGAACGCATGGTAACATGCATAAAAATAATTTCAATTTTTGTGCACATCACCGTCTTTGCAAATATACAAACGTTGAAGAATTGCAACCCCAAAAATATTTTCACACACAACTATCGGGTGTAGATCTAGTAGGAAATATATCTAAAGTCAAAGAGCAGTTGGTGTGCAAATCACCGTAGGAGAAGTGAAATCATCTGTCCTTGATCCAACAAAAAGATCACAATAACCTTGGTCAGAGAGCCGTAGTGAAGAACGTTGCAGGAACGAGACATACTCGATGTCCCTGTAGACTACTCCTGAAAGCCGTCCTTCAATGTTTCCGCCATATGTGAATTGCATCCCGCACCACACGCTGAGTGTCCGTAGACTCCACAAATGAAAACACATGTTGAAGATCACAAATTCAGTTGATAGATGGAAGATAACCACAGTCAATACGACTGCTGTGCGTACATGAGTTGGGTCACAGATGGCAAACCCGAAAGTTAGCAGCAAGCTACTTTCAATATGGTAGAACACAACAACCAGACCTAAAATGATAGTTGTTTCTATAGCAGCGAGAGGTTGCAGCTATGAAGGGAAGTGGGATGCTGTCTACACACACTGAGAGTGCCTGAAGGTGTGTAGGGGAAAGAGAACAGGTGGCAACAAGAAGCACGTGAAATGGTTCGGCCATGTAGACAGAGGTGCCGATTACAAAACCGGTAAAAACCGGGTACGAACCGTCGGTCGGAGCGTTTTCCCCGTCTGACTCGTACCCGGTCGTAAAACTTTACAAACATGGAATTTCGATTCGCACGGAAACAACATTTCCATACGAATCGTAAAAAACACCGACCGACGAAAATATACATACGAATGTGATCCGGGAATGCTACGACGTGACGTCGGGACGCTTTCAGGCAGCGTTTCACGACCCAGGAATTACGATTCGAACCGACAGCAGTCCGGACGGCAATATTTTCACGGCACCCAAAAAGTGCCGGAAAAGCGAAGTACGGCACGAATCGACCAGAGTAGGTGGCCCGGTACGCACCGTACCCCCCCCAGCCCCCGTGAGTCCGCGCCAAACACCCCCCAGCCCCCGTGAGTACGCGCCGATCCCCCCCCAGCCCCCGTACGTACCCGCCAAACCCCCCCCAGCCCCCGTACGTACGCGCCGAACCCCCCCCAGCCCCCGTGAGTACGCACCGAACCCCCCCAGCCCCCGTGAGTACGCGCCGAACCCCCTGTGTATGTACACCCGTGTAGGTTCGAGTCGTACCCCCCCTTGTATGTACACCCGTGTACGTTCGAGTCGAACCCCCCATGTATGTACACCCGTGTACGTTCGAGTCGAACCCCCACCCGTGTATGTACGATGCGTACCCCCAGTGCGTACATACACGGGGGGGTTCGACACGTACACGGGTGTACATACACAGGGGGGTACGACTCGAACGTACACGGGTGTACATACACGGGGGGTTCGGTGCGTACTCATGGGGGCTGGGGGGGTTCGTCTTGTACGTATGGGGGCTGGGGGGGGTCGGCACGTACGTACGGGGGCTGGGGGGGGTCGGCGCGTACGTACGGGGGCTGGGGGGGTTGGCTCGTACGTACGGGGGCTGGGGGGGGTTCGGCGCATACATACGGGGGCTGGGGGGGGTCGGCGCGTACGTACAGGGGCTGGGGGGGTCGGCGCGTACGTACGGGGGCTGGGGGGGGTTTGGCACATACTCACAGGGGCTGGGGGGGTCGGCACGTACGTACGGGGGCTGGGGCGGTCGGCGCGTATGCGGGCACGTCTCCATGGCTGCTATGGTGCGGACGGTGTTTTTTCCATACGGTTGTAACATCGGACGCACGGGATGGATCGTGATTCCGCGGTCGGACTTCACTTTTCACATTTGTACGGTAAATCGTCCGAGGACGTGTCGGACACATTTTCCGACCCGAGGACATGTGGGGAATAATTCCCAATGCGATTCGTATGGACTTTTTACCATGCGAATCGTGATTGCCAGTTTGTACGGCACTTGTACGATTCGTACGGTAAAAAGACCGGATACGAGTCGTACGGGGAAATTTTTTACCGGATCGTAATTGGCACCAGATTGTTGCCAGAAAATCTGTAGTAAAGACTCCGGATCCAAGTAGTTATCAATGTAAGATTTATTGCCATGGGCTACACGGCTGTGCAGACATGATGATGAAGACAACTCCACCAGTAGAGAGCAACTGCAGCTGTCACTTCTTTCAACATAAACACATTCTAAGAACAGCTGGACATTCTGCTAGCTCCCACAGTATCCTAGGAACACTAGCAGAATGTTCAGATACCACAATACAGTGTAAGTACAGACTACAAATTATACAGAAGAGTACTACGAAGTACATTGTCAATCCCCAAATGTTCTTGAGAATCCTGCTGACCATGGAGTGACTCTTTGTATCAAATGTAGTGGATATGTCCAAAAGTACAAGTAGGCTGCATTTGCCAAAATCAGTGATGTGAAGTGCATAATCAACAAACTGGAGCAAAGCTGTTTCTGTACTTTAACCTTTTCTGAAGCCTGATTCATACACATCAAGGAGATTGTTCTCAGAGATGTACTGGTTAGACTGTACTGCAACACATCTTTCAATAACCTTTACAAGAAAGGGCAAAGCAAGGATGACATTCATTGAGATCACCTGTGTCTCCTCTGAGTTTCTTCAGAAGAGGAAAGCATTTTCCAATTTAGAGGCAGTCAATCTGTGAACATTTATTGTCAAGAAGAAATATTTACTTACTCTGCCCAATGAGGCAGTTCCTTTAAAATGTTCACTGAAATATGCCTAGTTAAGTGGTTCAAATGATTAACCCCAGTGATGGTTGCTGGATGAGCCTAGGCCTTGCCATAGTAAAGTGAGGTTCAGAACTTGTTCTGTGACCTGCAGGGCCTCAGACGGCATGCAATGATAGTTGCCATTGGACTAATGTCCATGAACTAGCTGTATCACATAAAGTTGAGGTGGTCGTATACCATATTCTGTGAACCTGCAATGTGATCTGACTATTTTTTTCTTTGTCTGTGAGAGATTGGTCTCTTTCATGTAAAGTGTCTCTGTTATGAGTATCAAAGAGCTTTGTTTTGACATTCTATGAGAATATCTCTGACATTGCATGTGAATGTTGAGTGTATATATGTGCAGCGGGTAAGAAGCATTTGGGACTCTGAGTGTTGTTAGAGCCTGAGGATTAGTACCAGTTGGAATGATATTAAATACCCCAGGTTCCCCCTGACTGTTTTAGTGTATCGCTTGCTTTCCTGTGACTGAAGACACTGACATGAGGGACAATGGAGGCAGGACTTGTCTTAGATTAAGATCTTATTAGCAAGCGGTTACTGAATAGTTCTTTCTGAGAGCTACCAGAATGGCAAATAGCAGCCAGGTGAGGAGGTCTCATGCTTCATTGATCCCATATTTTAGATAATTCTGCTGAGAGCAGACACAGTGCACAAGGGCTGTGTCTGAGGAAAATGTAGAATATGGCATTTGAAAGAAAACCAGCCCAAACCAGTGTGGAAGCCTTCAACACTGAATTCACACCCCCTGTTTTGAAATTGTGCATAACATTAGGAATCAAATGACTCCAGCTCCAGTTTCATGATCAGGGGCATGCTCTGCAGAGTACTCAAAAGACTTCTGTGTGACCAGGGCTATTGTCTGGAAAGCATACAGTCTCCCAGAGCTAAAAGGACATCACCTGAAGTTTGCACAACTTGCAGAAGAAACCACAAACCTGCTTAGCACCTGAAAGTCTGCATTGCTGCTCAACAAGGGAAGTTTAGTTTAGTTTTATCATTTTGTAAAGTGCATGGTTACACCGCCGGTGTGTCCCCACACTAATATGGACTTCTGAGTGAAGCAGGCAGGGAAGCTATACTAGCTATGAATCCCCAGAACATAAAGAGGATCTAAGTGCTCTAGTTAGAAGATTGGAACAACCAGGTTTTTATTCCCTTGCGAAAAGTGCTTTTGCAAGGTCTGGTTCTCAAAGTCAATTGCAAAGTATTCCAACTCTTGGCGGTGAGGTATCCAAAAGACCAAGCTCCCATCCTAACTTTTTGAATTCTTGGCACCATGACCAGAAATGTTCCTTTAGATCTTAAATTGCGTTCCGGTATGTAAGAGGTTATCATAGGGCGAAGGTATCTCTCACCTTTTTTGTATAGAGTTCTGTGACAATAGAACATTTCCTTAAAAGTAACCCTCTTCTCGACAGGAAGTCACTGGAGGGTAGCCAGAACCTTTGTGGCAGATGCTCTATTTGGAAATTTCAAGACTAGGTGTGCAGCCGCATTTAGAATAGAGTGAAGCTTGGTTAGGTCTTTTTTAGATACTCCCAGATAGAGGATATTACCATAATCTATCTGGGATGTGACCAAGACATGAACAATAATTTTTCTGCAAGCAATCGGTAATAGACCTAGGAGTTTCCTTTGAGAGTCCCAAAACATTTCCCAGCAACCTTCCTAATTTGACTTTCAAACATTAGTTTGGAATCCAGCCAAACCCCTAGGTTTTTAACTTCTGCTTTCGGGGCAGGAATTTTTTCCGAAAGCCTCAGGCCACCATGCTGATGACCATATAAGTGGGCTTTCCCAACTATCATTATTTAAGTTTTGTTGCAATTAGGTTTTAGGCAACGGTTGGCCATCCATAAGGCTAGTACCTCTAAGCATAAAGAGAACTGATTTGCAGCCTTCGCCGAGTCTTGAGATAGAGTGGCAACAAGTTGGGTATCATCGGTGTATGATTCGACTGTTACATTGTGTTTTTCCACTAGTTCTGCAAGGGGGCTGTTGGACATGGCCCTTTTTGCAGGGTCATCCCTGAACTTTTTGCCTTCCATCTATATTTTTTCTGAACTGTTGTTGGCTGTTTTATGACTCTGGGCACTTTACCACTGCTGATCAGTGCTAAAGTGCATATGCTCTCCCTATTGTAAATTATTGTACGAATTAGTGATTCTAGTGAGCCTAGTCTGTCCTGAGGGGCTGCCCATTGTGTGGGATCCCCTAGTGTCCAGTGAACTGGGAGGGTCTGTAAGCAGGCCTCCATCAGTTCTGGTGTCTGGCAGTGAGAGGGGGAAGAACCAGTGGGTCACGGGCCAGCCAGAAGGGCTGCGTCACCAGTGAATGACCATGGTGACACCACTTTTGTCCTGGGGGATCTTCGCACACTGTCAGATGGACAGGGGTCGGGAGATCTGCGCTAGGCAGACTGTCACACGACACATGAGTTATGTGTCACCCTCAGGGGGGATATGCATGCTCCCCGGGAAGTCCTAGTGTGCCAGGCAAGCGTTCAACCGCATGGGTTGGTCCCAGGGTTGGGAAGCCTGGTTCAGGTGTTGTCTGACCTGGAGGGTGGCACAACTGTAATCAATGTCCTGACCCATGTTGCTTCTAGGGGTACCACTCCAGTTGGGAGTGTGCAGTACTCTGGAAGGGGGTGCAGAGGGAGGGAGTCCTCGCCTCTGACCCCGGTGCAGCCTGAGGGTTTAGACCCTATGTTGGAGAGCCAGGTTCAGGTGTTGTCTGACCTGGAGGGAGGGACATCTGTAATTAGTATCCCTACCAGTCCGTCTTCTTGGTGTACCACTATAGGTGGGAGGGTACAGCCATCTGGAAGGGGGTGCAGAGGGAGGGAGTCCTTGCCTCTGACCCCGGTTCAACTGAAGGGTTTAGACCCTAGTTAGGAGGACCAGGTTCAGGGTGTCCCCCCTGACCAGGATGCCCGGTTGCAGAATAGCACCCCTGAACTGGTGGGCGAATTTTGCAGGACACCTGCCACAGGTTCCCTGGCTATTCTGGAAGGGGGTACCACTCCAGGTGGGAGGGAACAGAGCCCCAACAAGGAGGAGGAGGAGGACCAGGTGTAGGAAAGCCCACCCCAGTCTCCTGTCCAGGCCTGGGGCTAGTGGGTCAGTGCCAGGATGTCATGCCTGACCCGACAGGAGGGAGAATGGACAGAGGGTGGCAAGCACCTGGTGCTACTGCCCCCACTCTCTGACACCACAGAGGTTTGAGAGCCCTGAGAAGCATATGGCCTGGGTCTCATCATTGAACACTGTCATTAACCACTGTGGCATTTTTCTGTCTGTCTGTTGGGACACACCTGTGAGCAAGTTAAGGTTGGATGCTGCACAGGTGGTGTCCGCAGGTGAGGAGAAGGGTTCCCAATGGGTTAGCTTAGTGGGCCCTGAGAGTATGGACAGAGGGATTCCAATAGGTTCAGATTGGCGTAGAACTGGAGTCTGCCCCTGCAGTTGCGGGCCCGGTCCAGGTTCTATCGCCCAAAGCAGAGAAGCCCATAGAGGTAGTGATTGGTCTACCCTGAGTTTTGACTGGAAGGGGGTTGTGTTGGACTTGGCCCTTTTTGCAGGGTCATCCCTGAACTGTTTGCCTTCCTCCTATATTTTTTCCGGGGCGGTTGTTGGCTGTTTTATGACTCTGGGCGATTTACCACTGCTGATCAGTTCTAAAGTGCATATGCTCTCCCTATTGTAAATTACTGTATGAATTAGTGATTCCATGATTGGTTGGTTTGGTTTACCTGTAAGACCCTAGTTCAGTGCACCAGGAATGCCCAGGGCTTGGAAATCCAAATGCTGCTGGTGGGATTGCAGCACTGGCTGTTGCCACCCACAGAAGCAGCCTGTAAAAGTGTGTCTAAGGCCTGCCATTGCAGAGCCTGCATGCAGTCTGGTATTGTCATGCTGACTGGGCAAGTGCACCCCTTTGCCAGTCCCTAAAACTTCCCTTTTCTTCATATCAGACACCTCTATGGTAGGTCCAAGGGTAGGGTGCATAGTAAGTATAAGGTAGAATATGCCCTGGTGTGTGTGGCTTGTTCCAATAGTGAATTACAGCCATTTTCATTTTTCAGTATTGCAAGGCTGCCTGTTCACCATAGGCTAGAATGGGCAGTTTGATTATTACATCCTATAATCCTAACTGACTCAGGGAACATGGTAGAAATTCGAATTTAGTATGCCTGAACTCAGAATGATAAAATACATATTTTAGTGAAGTTGGTTTTAACATTCTGTGTTTGAAAATACCACTTTTAGAAAGTAGGTATTTTCATGTCTAACCATTAAAACCTGCCTCTGCTAGGCTGTGTATTCCTTGTCTGGACTTTGAGTGATAGGGGCTGGGGCTGGGGAATTCCAGGGGGCTGGGAAGTTCCCGGAGACAGGGTGAGTCAGCACAGGGCTTAATAGAGAGATCTCCATGTAGATAGGTGGGAGGAGTTGCACCTGGGACCTGAATAGGGCTGTGCTTTCCCTCCACAATGCTGGCTCCACCTCCTGTGGTGCATCTGATGTCTCTGCCCTGCACACTGAAAGGAAAGAAAGAGTCATGTAAACAAAGTGCTCCAAGACAGGCCAAAACTGGTTTGGACTAGGCAAAGGCCTCTCTGCCTTCAGAGAACAAAGGAAAACTTAGTATGAATATTGGGACCTCAACCCAAGAACTTTAGATCACTTTTGGAAACAAGAAGAAACTCTGCTGAGGAGAGGAACCAAGAAGAAACTGAGGAGAGACTATCCCTGAAACTGGGGGATTGGCATGCAGGGGTTGCCTACTGCCAAAGATAGGAGAAAGGAAATTTGTGTGTACTTTTGCTCAACTTGTGAAGGATCTCCAAGGGCTTGGAAAAGAGCTTGCCTCCTGCTGAAGTCTCAGGAGCAACAGACTTCACCCCCCAGCTCCCCAGAGTTCTTTGGAAGTGCCTACTGCTGTTTTGGGCCTTCTGAGGGACTGCATGTTGCGAGGAGCTGGAAGCGCGACTCAAGAAGGACAAGCATGCCGCCGTCGCAGCTGTTATCGTCACATCACGTAAAGTGTGTCGCCGCTACAGCTGTCGCATCGAGCGGAAGCGCCTCGCATCATCCAGGAAGTGTCTCGCAACGCCGAAGAAGCGTGTCGCCATCGCAGCCATCGTAGCTGATGCATTGCACTGCATCAAGAAAAGCGCCTCACATCCACGGAGAAGCATGCCGCCGTCAAACCTGTTGTCGCCGCATTGTGTAAAGTGTGTTGCCGCTGCAAGCTGTCGCATTGAGCGGAAGCATCTCGCAAACGTGGGAGAAGAGTGTCACCCCCAAGGCCGCTGTCGTCTCATCGCGTAAAGAGATGTCGCCGCAGTCGCTGACGCATCGAGTTGAGTCTTCTCGCAACATCGGAGAAGCGTGCCACATCTGGAAGATCTTCACGTCTTTATTTCTTTGCACCAAAATCTTCAACGCATCAACATCGTTGCAACACTTTCGCTGCCCTGCGTGTCACATCTAAAAGGTACATTGACTTAAAGTGTCGCATTTAAGAACTAAAGAGAACTAAGCAAACTTCTACCATCTAAAGTAACAGTATTGTGTATTTTTGACATTTTATGGTCTTGTGGTAAATCTATATAAATAATACTTATTTTTGATATAAAACTTGAGTGGTGTCCATCTGTAGTGTTGTCACTTGATTACTGTATGTGTTCACAAATGCTTTACACACTGCCTCTGAGATAAGCCTGTCTGCTCGTGCCAAGCTACCGTGGGGGTGAGCAGGGGTTATTTTAGGTGTGTACCCCTTTACCCTGACTAGAGGCGAGGGTCCAATTTTGTCACAAGTGCATATCTGTGCTAACTAGAGACCCCGAAGTCTAACATGGGCCTATATAAAGATTAAATGAAGTAGGACTTAATATCAAGCCCTGTGGGGCTCCCTACGTGAAAAGGGGTACTCTTTGAGATGTACAGGTGCTGTGTAACTTGTAAACTCCATGATGTGAGGAAGGAGGTCATTGAGTGTAGAGCTGAGCCCCTAACCCTGCAGTCACTTAATCTATTGAGCAGTAAGTTATGAGATACTGTATCAAATGCTGCCCTAAGGTCCAGCAGGACCAGCGCAGCTGTTTGTCCTTCATCAGCATATTTCCTTAAAGTTTCAGTTGCAAGGAGTAGGGCCGACTCTGTTTAGTGGGAGGCTCTAAACTAGATTGTGAAGAGTGAAACAGATCATTCAAATTAATTTGATTTACAAGTTGCTTGTTCACCACTTTCTTCGCAATTTTTGCGCAGAATGTTAGCAACAAAATAGGACGTACATTGTCTAACAATAATGGAGCCACTGAAGGTTTTTTCTGTAAAGGAGGTACTATAGCTTGCTTCCATTTCTGAGGAATCTCACCCAGGCTAGAAAATTGAGCTATTAACTGTGAAACATGGGGCAAAATAATGTTTACTGCTTGCATCAAGATTTTAGGTGGGTCTGGGTCGAGAGGAGACCCTGATTTTATAGTCATGGCAATGCTCTCCAGATCTTCCAGTGCCGGCTCAGTAAATTCATTAAGGGTATTCCCCTCGAAGGTAGCCCAAGGAAAAGTGTCCGGATTAATGCAACTACGTGCTTCAGATGGGAAGGTGTCATACATTTTTGCTACTTTGGCCACATAAAAAATTGGCAATTTTATTGCAGTTCTCAGGGGAAGTAGATGTAGGAGTGGTTATAAGTTTAGGAGAGGTCAGAGATTTCAGAATGGAAAAAATATTCTTTAGAGGTATTGTTAGCACTTTCTATTTTTTCAGTATAAAAATCACAGCGAGTTTTCCTAATTAGCCTGTGATATTGTTTGAGCATGTTTTTATAGCCATACCTACTAATAGAACAGTGGTCCTTCCTCTAGCTACACTTTAAGTGTTTGCATTTTATTTTAGCCATGATTAAGGTGTTGTTAAACCAGGACGCAGATATTCTCTTCCTTTGAGTATTCAGAGTAGTCCAGGGTGTTATTTCATCAAGTGCTTCTGATATCCAGTTTTCAACATCACTGTTTGCTATGTTATTATTCTCCTCTAGTTTATGGCTAGTGTTTGAAAGAGTCTAAGAAAAAATTTCAGGATTAAACCGAGTGCACTTTCTATGAGTAATTTCCTGGCTAAATTTAGTAGAAACGAGCATATGAAAAGGCACAGAAAAGGCCACCAAACGGTGGTCTGACCAGGAAACTGTTAACGGCACATTTACCTCAATCCCAGGGAAATTGCTGAATATCAGGTCTTGAATATGTCCCAATTGAAGGACTCTGCCTGGCTCTGCAAAAGGAGAGACTATCCTAGAGGAGAAGTCGGCTGTGTTTGCAGCATGAAGAACACCAGAAGTTGATAAGTGTCCTTGAGAGTAAAGCCACAGCTGACCCATTTTGTGAGGGGTATCCCAGTCTCCTGCAGTAGACATGTACAAAAATCAAGATAAGAAATCATCCCATCCTGCCGGCACCCTTGCAGTGCTTGCCACCCTGGGATTCATCCTACCCCCCCTGCAAATCCTGAAAAAGAAGTTGAGCCCCGCACTAGCAGGAGCTGATCTTGGCCTGGAGGAATAAACCGCCAGAAGAGCCACAACCCCCATGTGAATGCATCCCAGAGGTGGCAACTGCACAACAACCATCTTGGCCAAGAGGATGCATCTGCATGAATATGTACATGCTAAACAGTCCTGCAATGCTGTTTCCTCACCTTAGCTGTAGTACCAAGTAAAACTGTTGCTGCAAATTCCCGCAATCCTGTCAGTGGAGACTCCACTGAGAGTGCCAAATCGAGGACTCCTCCTCAGTGCCCACCTAATGTGACAATGTGAGCAGGTCATGCGATCTCATAAGAGAGTCTAAAAGACAGTTGCATGTCAAAGACTGACAGGGGGAACAGTGATTGTTGCCTAAATAATGATTTTAATTTGGTTAAGAGTTCTAGAAACTGAACTGTGATCTGATCAGAGAGAGTGGAGATGCATTGAACTGCACTTGTGCCTAATCTGTACCTTTGACTTGCATAGAAGACCTATAGACACTATACCAACTCCTAGAATGGGGAGCGTATCTCATGGCAGGGGGGTCACTGTACTTGGCATCATAATTTCACTTGCAATCTTGCATCAGAGGTCCACTGCATTGTATCCTGTGGTAATAAAGTACTTTATGTTTTTATGATAACCCTGGGCTGTACAGGGTAATTCTTTGTCTGTTGATTGCTAGTTGAGTTCTGAGCTCTTGCCTCCCACATTTTCTCCCAGAGCAAGATGCATTAAGGGTTCTACTTGGTCCACTTTGCGGAGCCAGAGTAGGACTGGCACAAGAAACTAGTGGCAAACCACCTCAACCTCTGCAGTTGGGGGCCAGTGATGTCTATCTGCAATGTAGCCCTACCAAACTGGATGGTCTATCAATGGTTTTAAGGAGATCACTCTCAAAAGCTTGATCAAAGTTGAGGCAGAGTGACAGTCTCTTACAGGAGTAATGAATGTGGGGCAGCAGTTGTTCAATACATTGAATTTTATGTTCGAAGAATGTAGCAAGCTCTTTTGAGTTCATCACCTGGTAATCAAATTTAAAGGGGGGAGATGGTTTGGTCAATACTTTTGACTATATGTACTAACAATAAAACATGAAAAATGGTCAGTGGACCAAAATACAAGACAGCACCCACACCGTTGTACCCATAGAGTCAAAAAAACAATTAAACAATATCATGTGTGTACTACCCTGTGTGCACAATCTGCCCCAAAAGTGCTCTCCTTCCTGGGGAAATAGATACAAATACAAAAGACAAGGTGCACCGCATATAAGTAATAAGTCAAAATCATAGTTATTTTACAAATTTATGACAATGAATCTCGAACAATCCAATAGTGTTCTTCCTTTATTGGTGCTTCTTATAAATACTCATGAAAACCATGCAATGCATTTTCGTCCAATAAACAATGGACTTTTTCAGGGCTGTATGTTAAATAGATTCAAATACCATATAAAAAAAACATACAAAAACATGTGTATATATATATATATATATATGAACAAAAGATCCCGCCGTGAAGAAGACCAGAGGACACAGCGGGGAGTTTTCGGAGGTTCCTTTAATAACAATTGCTGCAAGGCATGATGCATTTCGGCGTAGTGCCTTCGTCAGATGCCGCCAGCCAAATGAGGTTCCTTCTCCTCCCTCCATTGCATTTCTATAGCCCTCCCAGTGACGGCAGGTCAGCTGACTCCACTTAAATTGGGTGCAGCTGCAGTCTAAATGTCAAAGACTACAGCTCCCAGCATTCCATATTGCGGTAAGTACCGATAGTGGAGCCAAAGTTCTCTTGCTGAATAGCGCTGAAATACCTAGCAATGAAGGGGGCTTGATGTCATGAAGAAAACCCATAAACGAAAGTCCAGGACCCCCGTGAATCCCCAACGTTCTGGCCCAGCATCTCGTAGTCAGACTGGGTAGTGAAGCGCAGATATAGTGATCTCGCCTCTCCGTGTAGTCACGGACTGTCAATGACAGCAGCCACATGCCTGGCTTGATCCTGGGGCGGTCCTGCAGTATCCGATACCTCGGAAAAAAACAATCTGCCACGTTGCCAGCAAACCGCAGGACACTTGATGAACGGGTCCTCTTGAACGCGCTACTGGCAGGCGCGTGAAACATGAACAAAAGATCCCTCCGTGAAGAAGACCAGAGGACACAGCGGGGAGTTTTCGGAGGTTCCTTTAATAACAATTGCTGCAAGGCATGATGCATTTCGGCGTAGTGCCTTCGTCAGATGCCGCCAGCCAAATGAGGTTCCTTCTCCTCCCTCCATTGCATTTCTATAGCCCTCCCAGTGACGGCAGGTCAGCTGACTCCACTTAAATTGGGTGCAGCTGCAGTCTAAATGTCAAAGACTACAGCTCCCAGCATTCCATATTGCGGTAAGTACCGATAGTGGAGCCAAAGTTCTCTTGCTGAATAGCGCTGAAATACCTGGCAATGAAGGGGGCTTGATGTCATGAAGAAAACCCATAAACGAAAGTCCAGGACCCCCTTGAATCCCCAACGTTCTGGCCCAGCATCTCGTAGTCAGACTGGGTAGTGAAGCGCAGATATAGTGATCTCGCCTCTCCGTGTAGTCACGGACTGTCAATGACAGCAGCCACATGCCTGGCTTGATCCTGGGGCGGTCCTGCAGTATCCGATACCTCGGAAAAAAACAATCTGCCACGTTGCCAGCAAACCGCAGGACACTTGATGAACGGGTCCTCTTGAACGCGCTACTGGCAGGCGCGTGAAACATGAACAAAAGATCCCTCCGTGAAGAAGACCAGAGGACACAGCGGGGAGTTTTCGGAGGTTCCTTTAATAACAATTGCTGCAAGGCATGATGCATTTCGGCGTAGTGCCTTCGTCAGATGCCGCCAGCCAAATGAGGTTCCTTCTCCTCCCTCCATTGCATTTCTATAGCCCTCCCAGTGACGGCAGGTCAGCTGACTCCACTTAAATTGGGTGCAGCTGCAGTCTAAATGTCAAAGACTACAGCTCCCAGCATTCCATATTGCGGTAAGTACCGATAGTGGAGCCAAAGTTCTCTTGCTGAATAGCGCTGAAATACCTGGCAATGAAGGGGGCTTGATGTCATGAAGAAAACCCATAAACGAAAGTCCAGGACCCCCTTGAATCCCCAACGTTCTGGCCCAGCATCTCGTAGTCAGACTGAGTAGTGAAGCGCAGATATAGTGATCTCGCCTCTCCGTGTAGTCACGGACTGTCAATGACAGCAGCCACATGCCTGGCTTGATCCTGGGGCGGTCCTGCAGTATCCGATACCTCGGAAAAAAACAATCTGCCACGTTGCCAGCAAACCGCAGGACACTTGATGAACGGGTCCTCTTGAACGCGCTACTGGCAGGCGTGTGAAACATGAACAAAAGATCCCTCCCTGAAGAAGACCAGAGGACACAGCGGGGAGTTTTTGGAGGTTCCTTTAATAACAATTGCTGCAAGGCATGATGCATTTCGGCGTAGTGCCTTCGTCAGATGCCGCCAGCCAAATGAGGTTCCTTCTCCTCCCTCCATTGCATTTCTATAGCCCTCCCAGTGACGGCAGGTCAGCTGACTCCACTTAAATTGGGTGCAGCTGCAGTCTAAATGTCAAAGACTACAGCTCCCAGCATTCCATTTTGCGGTAAGTACCGATAGTGGAGCCAAAGTTCTCTTGCTGAATAGCGCTGAAATACATGGCAATGAAGGGGGCTTGATGTCATGAAGAAAACCCATAAACGAAAGTCCAGGACCCCCTTGAATCCCCAACGTTCTGGCCCAGCATCTCGTAGTCAGACTGGGTAGTGAAGCGCAGATATAGTGATCTCGCCTCTCCGTGTAGTCACGGACTGTCAATGACAGCAGCCACATGCCTGGCTTGATCCTGGGGCGGTCCTGCAGTATCCGATACCTCGGAAAAAAACAATCTGCCACGTTGCCAGCAAACCGCAGGACACTTGATGAACGGGTCCTCTTGAACGCGCTACTGGCAGGCGCGTGAAACATGAACAAAAGATCCCTCCGTGAAGAAGACCAGAGGACACAGCGGGGAGTTTTCGGAGGTTCCTTTAATAACAATTGCTGCAAGGCATGATGCATTTCGGCGTAGTGCCTTCGTCAGATGCCGCCAGCCAAATGAGGTTCCTTCTCCTCCCTCCATTGCATTTCTATAGCCCTCCCAGTGACGGCAGGTCAGCTGACTCCACTTAAATTGGGTGCAGCTGCAGTCTAAATGTCAAAGACTACAGCTCCCAGCATTCCATATTGCGGTAAGTACCGATAGTGGAGCCAAAGTTCTCTTGCTGAATAGCGCTGAAATACCTGGCAATGAAGGGGGCTTGATGTCATGAAGAAAACCCATAAACGAAAGTCCAGGACCCCCTTGAATCCGCAACGTTCTGGCCCAGCATCTCGTAGTCAGACTGGGTAGTGAAGCGCAGATATAGTGATCTCGCCTCTCCGTGTAGTCACGGACTGTCAATGACAGCAGCCACATGCCTGGCTTGATCCTGGGGCGGTCCTGCAGTATCCGATACCTCGGAAAAAAACAATCTGCCACGTTGCCAGCAAACCGCAGGACACTTGATGAACGGGTCCTCTTGAACGCGCTACTGGCAGGCGCGTGAAACATGAACAAAAGATCCCTCCGTGAAGAAGACCAGAGGACACAGCGGGGAGTTTTCGGAGGTTCCTTTAATAACAATTGCTGCAAGGCATGGTGCATTTCGGCGTAGTGCCTTCGTCAGATGCCGCCAGCCAAATGAGGTTCCTTCTCCTCCCTCCATTGCATTTCTATAGCCCTCCCAGTGACGGCAGGTCAGCTGACTCCACGTAAATTGGGTGCAGCTGCAGTCTAAATGTCAAAGACTACAGCTCCCAGCATTCCATATTGCGGTAAGTACCGATAGTGGAGCCAAAGTTCTCTTGCTGAATAGCGCTGAAATACCTGGCAATGAAGGGGGCTTGATGTCATGAAGAAAACCCATAAACGAAAGTCCATATATATATATATATATATATATATATATATATATATATATTACCTACTGGCGGTCGCCAGTAGGTAGTTATAGTTAGGACCCCTTTTCCATAGGAAATCCGCAACATTCTATTTTGAATAACTTTGGCGCCGGTCGATGAATCCTCGCAAATTTCTCAAAATAGGTGGGGCGCTACGCTCCGCTCCTACCCTGAAAGTCTCGGGGGGATACGTCAAGCGGGGGCTGAGATAAAAGGGGGGTCCCAAAACGCATTTTTCCCATGCATTTTTCCATAGGACCTTTAGAACGAGCTACAGCCCGAACGGCTGAACAGAATTACTAGAAATTTGGCAGAGAGGTAGTCCCTATGTCAAGGAAGTGCCTTTTGTAGGTTTGGTGTAAATCTGTTCAGTAGATTCTGAGAAAATAGCCTTTAAATCAATATATATATCTGAGCCCGCTTACGGTACGCTTACCGTACGCTTACGGTAAGCTTAAGGTACGCGTACGGTGGCGTGCGCGAGCGCGATTCTGATTGGCTGTTAGATCTTAGTAAACATTCGAATCGGCTGAAACCAGGAAGCGGCGGCCGCCATTTTGTGTGTTTCACTCAGAAAAAAAAGAGTGAAAACAAGAAAAGGGGGCAATGAGGAGAGTTACAGACCCCCTTACATTTGTGAGGGGGTCAAAGAAGGACTGTAAAGTACAAAGAAAACATTTATTGATTTTTAAAAAAATCACGGGGTACGCGTACGGTAAGCTTACGGTAAGCGTACGGTAGAAAAAAAAAAATAAAAATAAATGAAATTCAGATTTAAGTGTTTAGATATTAGGGGGCTCTAAAAAGAGCCGTTGTGTTTATGAAATGATTTTTTAGTGGTACCTACAAGTAAGTACCGATGCAGAGTCTAAGGTTCAAGAGGAAGACTCTGTTCCCTTTATCATTGAAGTGCACACCATCTCCTCTATAAATGTCTTGCATGTCAAAACGCAAGTTGTTGTGGTAAATGGCACCCATACCATAGTCACGGAGGAAAGCAGAAACAGATTTGTTGACGTGCTTTCTTGCTTTGTCAATCTGCGGACAGAAATGATTGGACCAGTTCCATTTTTGCCTTTGGCATATGTTGGAAAACACAAAGGCAGTTTTAGGGAAAAGTGAAAACAGTTGTGCAAAGGTGTCTTTCATAAGCATTTCCAGACCTACCCCAGTCAAAGTGCCTAGGTCATTGCCACCACAGTGCACTATTATGAGGTCAGGGTGTTGGATTTGCATGAAGGATTTCACCAATGGCATCAATTGGTGCCACTTTAACCCTCTCTGACCAATCCATTTAATGTCTACATTTGGCAAAGCAAGGTCTCTCACCATATCTGTTTTCTCTGCAAACTTTTCACTCCAGAAGACATAGCTGTGCCCTACAATCCACACTGTGAACATCTTCAAAGGAGAACTGGATGCACTCAGGAGGTGTCTTTCAGTAGAATGGCAATATGAAAAGAAAGACAGTTTGGAAATGGAGGCATACATATTTTTTTCAAAACAAAAAGAACTGATTGGCTGTTTCATACCATTCTAGAATAAAAACTAGGCTGTATGTGTAAACTAATAGAAGCATGTTTTGTATTGGTACAAAAAAATGTGTTACCAAAGAACAGTACTATGGATTTGCTGTTAGGTTTGAAAAGTCAAGCACTCTTGCTCTGTGGAATTGAAACATTGTGTGGCGAACTTCTGACCTAACTCCACACAGCAGTGTTCCATGAGCTGTTGCTATGGTAGCAGGCAGAAGTCACGTTGGGGGAAGGGTACTAGGCAGAAGTCAAGTTGGGGGCAGGGTACTTTTGGAAAAGGGTTGGTTTTCAACCAATAGAAATGTGTGATTACATTTGAAAAAAAGGGGGAAGCACTGAGATTTGAAACTTACATGTATATGTGTGGAAAAATAGAGGGAAAGTTTGCCATTATCTGGTTCTGCTGAGAGGAGAGAGGTGAACACAACAGAGATCCTGGCTCTGATAATCTGCTGTTTGAGTGTCACATTTCTTTCACAACTAACTAATTTTAAAGGTGAGTTTAGAGTTTGAGAGGGGATGTATGTGGTAACTTAAGAAATGAATAATAGAAATGGAAATTCTTTTTGTTGTAGTTGCGTTTATCATTTTCTGTTTTGGGAGAAATTTAAATGTGAGGAACATGTAAAATAATATGGAGTATGTTTTCACAATAAATTAAGGTGTACTGGAAAAAAAAAGAATAGTTTAAGGGTTTGAGGTTGGACTCAGTAATGCAAATACATTCAGCATCACTAAGGCTGGTTGCCCTTCCTGGAGTGTAGGCAGCCACCCAGGTTACACATGGAGGTGGTCTGAAAAAGAAGTTTGGACATGTGCATTTAAGAAAATCGAAAAAAGTGGTTTCATAATGTGTCAGTCTGTAAAAGTGATTTTCACTTGCCCAAAAAAAAAAAGAGCAGTAAGTGTGCTTTCAAATTGGCAAAGAAATTTCGTTTTGGGACTAATGTGAAAACATGACTCTGTGTGCAGAGAGGAATTATAGGCAGAGATTTATTGCGTATTGCTCTGGTGATTTCACAGTTGCATTAGATGGAAAGGGGGAGCGATTTTTTGGGGGAAGAAGCAGACTCTTAGCACACACCCATGTGCTTGCCATGTATAATCATGCACAGTATTTACAAGCGAGTGGGGTTTTCAGGTTTCAGTCTGTAATGCAAATACATTCAGCATCACTAAGGCTGGTTGCCCTTGCTGGAGTGTAGGCAGCCACCCAGGTTACACATGGAGGTGGTCTGAAAAAGAAGTTTGGACATGTGCATTTAAGAAAATCGAAAAAAGTGGTTTCATAATGTGTCAGTCTGTAAAAGTGATTTTCACTTGCCCAAAAAAAAAGAGCAGTAAGTGTGCTTTCAAATTGGCAAAGAAATTTCGTTTTGGGACTAATGTGAAAACATGACTCTGTGTGCAGAGAGGAATTATAGGCAGAGATTTATTGCGTATTGCTCTGGTGATTTCACAGTTGCATTAGATGGAAAGGGGGAGCGATTTTTTGGGGGAAGAAGCAGACTCTTAGCACACACCCATGTGCTTGCCATGTATAATCATGCACAGTATTTACAAGCGAGTGGGGTTTTCAGGTTTCAGTCTGTAATGCAAATACATTCAGCATCACTAAGGCTGGTTGCCCTTGCTGGAGTGTAGGCAGCCACCCAGGTTACACATGGAGGTGGTCTGAAAAAGAAGTTTGGACATGTGCATTTAAGAAAATCGAAAAAAGTGGTTTCATAATGTGACAGTCTGTAAAAGTGATTTTCACTTGCCCAAAAAAAAAAGAGCAGTAAGTGTGCTTTCAAATTGGCAAAGAAATTTCGTTTTGGGACTAATGTGAAAACATGACTCTGTGTGCAGAGAGGAATTATAGGCAGAGATTTATTGCGTATTGCTCTGGTGATTTCACAGTTGCATTAGATGGAAAGGGGGAGCGATTTTTTGGGGGAAGAAGCAGACTCTTAGCACACACCCATGTGCTTGCCATGTATAATCATGCACAGTATTTACAAGCGAGTGGGGTTTTCAGGTTTCAGTCTGTAATGCAAATACATTCAGCATCACTAAGGCTGGTTGCCCTTGCTGGAGTGTAGGCAGCCACCCAGGTTACACATGGAGGTGGTCTGAAAAAGAAGTTTGGACATGTGCATTTAAGAAAATCAAAAAAGTGGTTTCATAATGTGTCAGTCTGTAAAAGTGATTTTCACTTGCCCAAAAAAAAAAGAGCAGTAAGTGTGCTTTCAAATTGGCAAAGAAATTTCGTTTTGGGACTAATGTGAAAACATGACTCTGTGTGCAGAGAGGAATTATAGGCAGAGATTTATTGCGTATTGCTCTGGTGATTTCACAGTTGCATTAGATGGAAAGGGGGAGCGATTTTTTGGGGGAAGAAGCAGACTCTTAGCACACACCCATGTGCTTGCCATGTATAATCATGCACAGTATTTACAAGCGAGTGGGGTTTTCAGGTTTCAGTCTGTAATGCAAATACATTCAGCATCACTAAGGCTGGTTGCCCTTGCTGGAGTGTAGGCAGCCACCCAGGTTACACATGGAGGTGGTCTGAAAAAGAAGTTTGGACATGTGCATTTAAGAAAATCGAAAAAAGTGGTTTCATAATGTGTCAGTCTGTAAAAGTGATTTTCACTTGCCCAAAAAAAAAAGAGCAGTAAGTGTGCTTTCAAATTGGCAAAGAAATTTCGTTTTGGGACTAATGTGAAAACATGACTCTGTGTGCAGAGAGGAATTATAGGCAGAGATTTATTGCGTATTGCTCTGGTGATTTCACAGTTGCATTAGATGGAAAGGGGGAGCGATTTTTTGGGGGAAGAAGCAGACTCTTAGCACACACCCATGTGCTTGCCATGTATAATCATGCACAGTATTTACAAGCGAGTGGGGTTTTCAGGTTTCAGTCTGTAATGCAAATACATTCAGCATCACTAAGGCTGGTTGCCCTTGCTGGAGTGTAGGCAGCCACCCAGGTTACACATGGAGGTGGTCTGAAAAAGAAGTTTGGACATGTGCATTTAAGAAAATCAAAAAAGTGGTTTCATAATGTGTCAGTCTGTAAAAGTGATTTTCACTTGCCCCAAAAAAAAAGAGCAGTAAGTGTGCTTTCAAATTGGCAAAGAAATTTCGTTTTGGGACTAATGTGAAAACATGACTCTGTGTGCAGAGAGGAATTATAGGCAGAGATTTATTGCGTATTGCTCTGGTGATTTCACAGTTGCATTAGATGGAAAGGGGGAGCGATTTTTTGGGGGAAGAAGCAGACTCTTAGCACACACCCATGTGCTTGCCATGTATAATCATGCACAGTATTTACAAGCGAGTGGGGTTTTCAGGTTTCAGTCTGTAATGCAAATACATTCAGCATCACTAAGGCTGGTTGCCCTTGCTGGAGTGTAGGCAGCCACCCAGGTTACACATGGAGGTGGTCTGAAAAAGAAGTTTGGACATGTGCATTTAAGAAAATCGAAAAAAGTGGTTTCATAATGTGTCAGTCTGTAAAAGTGATTTTCACTTGCCCAAAAAAAAAAGAGCAGTAAGTGTGCTTTCAAATTGGCAAAGAAATTTCGTTTTGGGACTAATGTGAAAACATGACTCTGTGTGCAGAGAGGAATTATAGGCAGAGATTTATTGCGTATTGCTCTGGTGATTTCACAGTTGCATTAGATGGAAAGGGGGAGCGATTTTTTGGGGGAAGAAGCAGACTCTTAGCACACACCCATGTGCTTGCCATGTATAATCATGCACAGTATTTACAAGCGAGTGGGGTTTTCAGGTTTCAGTCTGTAATGCAAATACATTCAGCATCACTAAGGCTGGTTGCCCTTGCTGGAGTGTAGGCAGCCACCCAGGTTACACATGGAGGTGGTCTGAAAAAGAAGTTTGGACATGTGCATTTAAGAAAATCAAAAAAGTGGTTTCATAATGTGTCAGTCTGTAAAAGTGATTTTCACTTGCCCCAAAAAAAAAGAGCAGTAAGTGTGCTTTCAAATTGGCAAAGAAATTTCGTTTTGGGACTAATGTGAAAACATGACTCTGTGTGCAGAGAGGAATTATAGGCAGAGATTTATTGCGTATTGCTCTGGTGATTTCACAGTTGCATTAGATGGAAAGGGGGAGCGATTTTTTGGGGGAAGAAGCAGACTCTTAGCACACACCCATGTGCTTGCCATGTATAATCATGCACAGTATTTACAAGCGAGTGGGGTTTTCAGGTTTCAGTCTGTAATGCAAATACATTCAGCATCACTAAGGCTGGTTGCCCTTGCTGGAGTGTAGGCAGCCACCCAGGTTACACATGGAGGTGGTCTGAAAAAGAAGTTTGGACATGTGCATTTAAGAAAATCAAAAAAGTGGTTTCATAATGTGTCAGTCTGTAAAAGTGATTTTCACTTGCCCAAAAAAAAAGAGCAGTAAGTGTGCTTTCAAATTGGCAAAGAAATTTCGTTTTGGGACTAATGTGAAAACATGACTCTGTGTGCAGAGAGGAATTATAGGCAGAGATTTATTGCGTATTGCTCTGGTGATTTCACAGTTGCATTAGATGGAAAGGGGGAGCGATTTTTTGGGGGAAGAAGCAGACTCTTAGCACACACCCATGTGCTTGCCATGTATAATCATGCACAGTATTTACAAGCGAGTGGGGTTTTCAGGTTTCAGTCTGTAATGCAAATACATTCAGCATCACTAAGGCTGGTTGCCCTTGCTGGAGTGTAGCAGTCTGGACATGGGCTTTTTAAAAAATCTGAAAAGCGGTTTCATAATGTGACAGTTTGTAAAAGTGATTTTCACTTGCCCAAAAAAAAGAGCAGTTAGTGTGCATTCAAATTGGCAAAAAAAATTCGTTTTGTGACTATTGTGAAAAGAAATGTAGTAATATATTTTAATAAAATAAAGGAATTTTTTTTTAGTTTTTTTCAGGTATTGCTGAAGAGCAGTGAACAAAATTTAAGATGCCTACAAAATCCAGAGTTCAAAAAACGCTAAAAAAAAAACTATATTTGAAGACAACTAGAGGATCAAAGTTAGTAGAAGATGCTGATGTTGGAAGGAAGAAAAAATCTTCTGGTAAGCAAAAAAAAGATTTTCTAAGGAATATATTCAAAAAAAGGAAAAATGTACAAAATGTCTGTACAGGAAAGAATGATTTCAAACAAAAAGGACAAGAAAAAATTGAGAATTTAGTTAATGCAAATATACCTTCTGCAACTAAAAAGTTAAACTTAAACAGAAAAACAGCGTTTAAAGAGATACGTAGAAAAATGTTTCAGAGGAGAGTTATGTCCAATTTGATAAAGGATGTGAAGAAATATAAGCAAAAGGCTAAGTTTTATAAGAGAAAAAAAGAAATTGAAGCCATTGCAGCAAAGGCATTAGAATTAAAAAGGAAACTATTCATATTAATTTTGAATAGGATGCGTACATTAGACAAAATGGTTAATGTACTGAAATCACATAGCAAAAGGAAAAGAGTAGTGAACAGAACAAACTTTTGTAAAGTGTTTTTAGGAAAGTGGATGCATAGTTCAAGTAGTGAACCTTTTTTTAATGAAGAGAGCTATTTTCAAAGTAATAGTTTGCTGCATGCAGTTGACACCAGAGGTCGTTCATACGAAGTAAAAAATGGTTGCATAATGGAGAAGGAGATAATGGTTCCAAGAGATGAGGTACAAGTGATGGCAGATGAGGCAATGGGGAGACGTCCTAAAGCCCCAGTGTACACTTGGAATTGTAGTAGTATTTGCACTGTGCGTCAGGAATCTATTGACAAATTTCGAGAGTTTCTAAGAGAATATAGTAAAAAAAGTGTAAAACAGAAGATTAAGGTGCTTCAAAGTCTGGATCCATGCAGAGTGAGAGAGAATACTGGTTTGCAGGGTCATTCTCTGGCTTGTCTATCTAGAAAAGTGTGCAATAGTGTTTTCCATCATTTTAGGATGCTGGCTGTTCATCATACTGAAATGAGAAAGTTTGTGAGACGGTTGTATTTTGCCAAAAGTCCAGCAATAAAGTTAAATGAATTGAATAGGGCTCTGTTCCGAGGAACGGTATCAGAAGTAGAGAAGGTTGTTGATGAAATTCAGTTTTGTTACTTTGGTCCTGAACAAAACAGTGCAGAGAAGGACACAGTAAATGAGGAAGAAGTGGAAGAGAATGTAGAACCCTCTGTAAGTAACACATTTAATGATCACATAACAAAATTTGCAATAGTCTCTAATGAAAGACCAAATTTTACTTGTATTTGTTGCCGCAGAACTCATTATAGAAAACAAACTAGGAATGTTGATCTCTACAGAAAGAGTGAAAATGAAGATAATTATAAGTGGAAGGATTTTGCCACATATATATTTCTAGAAAATTGTTTTGAATTGGGTGAAGATCAGCGTATTTGTAAATACTGTTACAACAAGTTAGAGGAAAATAGAATGCCGACCAGAGCTGTACATAATAATTTAGAATTAGATGCTATTCCTGCTGAACTTTCTGAATTAAATACATATGAGTCTATACTCATTCAATGTGTTCATCCGTTCCAGACCATAGTACGTATGGAGCCGAAAACTGGTAAATTACCTCCTTCAGATTTACTGAGAGGTTTAAAAGGTAGAGTGGTGTATTTGCCCTTGGATTTGAAAAAAAATATGGAAACTATTGATGCGGATACTTTGGAAACTGAACCATTAATTATTCTGGTTAATGGTGTACCTACAAAGAATAAGAAGATTTGGCAGGAGCTGGTAGATGTGCGGAAAGTACAAAGAGCAAATTTGTATTTGAAAAAAAATAACAAATGGTATGAATCAATTTATATAGAAGAAGAAGAAGAAGAAGATTTACAAGAAGACACAGAAACACCAACTGGACAAATTGAAAAAGTGGACAAGTCAAAGGAAGAAGAAATTTATGAACATTTTAGCATACATCCTCTTCATTCGAAAGAAGTTATGGGAGACAATATTGATCTCTTTCAGATGAAGAAAGCAAAAGGAACTCCCGTGAGTGTATGGGAGGAGAGCTTGGAAGCTCGATGTTTTCCCCAGCTGTTTCCTAAAGGAAAAGGAGGACGATACGATGAACGTCCAGAACAGATTCCAGCTTCTGAGTATCGGACTACAAGACTATATGCTGAAGATCCCAGATTTCGACAAAGTATTCCTTATTTGTTCCATCTTTTATTTGAAAGCGACTTGTCTGCAGTGTCTTATGCAGTAAATCACATTTTAAAAAGTGGAGTACATTTACAAAATGTGTCTGCTAAGGATTTTATGGAGAAAGTGCAGCACCGAGATGATCATTTGGAAACACAACTGATCAATCTGATGGCTTGTCAGCGTGGGACAAATGAATATTGGTACAGATGCCATGGTGAACTAAAATGCATGTTACGGAATTTAGGAACACCAACATGGTTCCTTACCCTTAGCTGTGCCGAGTACGCTTGGGATGATTTACTGGATTTTCTACGAGAGGCCAATTCAAACATTAAAAACATCGAATACAAGACAGCAGGAGAACTGTGCTCATTGGATCCGGTTAATGTTTGCAGATATTTCAATCATAGATTTGAGGCTATGATGTCCTTCATCTGCAATAAAAAAAATCCACCCCTTGGAGAAGTAGTGGATTTCTTTTGGAGAAAAGAGTACCAGGCAAGAGGTGCTCCTCATATTCATATGCTGTTGTGGATCAAGGATGCCCCAAAGTTTGGAACAGATACTGATGAAGCAGTGTTATCTTACATTGAAGAATATGCAACATGTGCTATACCAAAAAGCACAGAAGAGAACAAGTTAAAGGAGCAAGTTTTACGTTTCCAAAGTCATCGGTGTGGAAAATACTGTCGACGGAAATACAAGAGCAAAGAAAAATACTACACTAAATGTCGATTTGGATTTCCTAGACCTGTTCTTTCAAATGGAAGAGTAAACAGTTTTATGTCAGCTGTGAGACATACTATCACAAGAAAATCACCTAAGAATACCTACAACCTTAAAAGAAAAGAAGAATCAAAAAATATAAATGACTACAACCCAGTCATTTTATCCATGTGGAACGCTAACATGGATATACAGTATGTTGCTGACAATTCCATTGCTGTTGCTCGATATGTAACGTCTTACATTACAAAATCAGAAAAAACAGAATTGAAGGAAATGTGGGAAGAGGTTTCTCACGAGAAGACTGTCAGTAAGAAGCTGTACAGTTTCAGTTTGAAGATGTTATCGCATCGAGAAATTGGATCCTACGAATGTTCAGATAGGTTATCTTCTGCAAGTCTCTACTCGAAGTCAAGAAGAATAATTTGGGCAAGTTTAGGCCTTGCAGCAATGAGAAATCGGGTACTGAAATCTGTAGGAGAAATTGAATATTTGGCCGAGAATGACCCAGAAAGTACAGATATTTTGAAATCAAACATGTTGGACACATATTATCCCAAGAGAAGTCATCATCTGGAGAACATGTGTCTCTATGAAGTGCTGCAGAACTACATTTATTCACGGAAAGCTGCAGAAGACATCAACAATGGAAAATATAAAGTCGTTGGTGAAGAAGGATGTTTGGTGAAGCAAACAAAAGGAAGTTTGATAAATCACCGGAAGCTGAGTTGCGACACTACTGACAAGAAGGAATTTTACTACTTGGCTCTTTTACAGTTGTTTAAACCATGGCGTACAGAGGATGAACTACTGGGAGAATTCCAGAGCTATGAAGATTCTTTTAATGCTTGCAAAGACAGCATACAATGCAGTACATTCTCAACTTATCTGCAAATGTTAAATGAAGAAATTGAACAGGAAACTACAATTGCAGCAGAAATAGCTAGAGATAGTTCTCAGGACAGCCAAAGTTCAGGAACACTCAGTCAAGATCCCCTAGGACAACCAATCGTTGAAAATGAAGCATCAATAGCCATGAATGAAGTGGAAACGGCTATGAATCAAGCTCAAGAAGAATTTATAGACTTAGAAAATTTGGAAAGACAACTGAATCAAGAGCAGCAACAAATTTATGAAGAGATCAAAAACAAAATTGATCACGGATTTCTACATGAAAAAAAAGAGTGCTCATGCACATCATTTCATCCAATCAGGATGTATGTAAGCGGACAAGCTGGAACTGGAAAAAGTTTCCTAATAAAAGTCATCAGAAGCTACCTAAAGCAAAAAACGGATTCTACTTTGTCTTGTGTGGTTACTGCTCCAACTGGGTTAGCAGCATATAACATAAAAGGAATCACTTTACATCGTTTGCTAATGTTACCAGTGGAGCATGAGAACAAAATACAATTCAACAAGCTAACTGGAGAAGCATCCTTGGAAGTTTCAAGAGTATTGAAGAAGATGCAAGTTCTCATTATTGATGAGGTGAGCATGGTATCAAACTTAATGCTTGCCTTTGTGCATTTAAGAATGCAGCAAATTTTGAAGACAGACTATGACATGTTATTTGGTGGAAAACACGTCATAGTTTTTGGAGATCTTTTGCAACTTACTCCAGTTAAAGGACAACCAGTGTTTAATACTGTCACACATGAAGACACGAAGAAGTCATTGGGAAGCGTCGGAAATACAAATATTTGGTCCTTCTTTGAGTACAAGGAACTTACTACTAATATGAGGCAAGCAAACGATGAAGAATATGGAAGTATTCTGAAAGATATCAGGATTGGACTACTCACAGAAGTTGGCAAAAAAGCATTACAGAGTCGGCTGCTACATAATTTATTTCCAAAGGAAGAAATAGTTGCAGAGAAGATATACAAGAACATTGCAGAAAACAAAAGTGTCATCTGCTTAATGCCAACTCTACGTGAATGCTCAATATTCAATGAGGAGCTTTTGAAATTGGAAAAGGAAGAGATCAGGAAATTGGAAGCAGTGGACAAAATTGAGGATGGAAGAATTACTGTCACAGTAACAGGCAAAATGAAAAATAAATTGGACTCACTAGAGAAGAACATCTCCAAAACAGCTGGATTAGAAAAAAATCTATATGTTTGCATGAACTGTAGAGTATTTTTAAGAAGAAATTTGGATGTTGAAAAAGGTTTAGTTAATGGAGCGATGGGAAGAGTTGTGGGTTTTATTAATTATCAGAAAAAAGAAGGAGTTGAATGTTTAAAAATAAAATTTGAACAGTTAGAAGAAGTTAAAGATATTTGTCGTTGTACAGTTCGTTTCATGCTTGTGAAAGACTTATATGTACGTAGGAAGCAGTTTCCGTTTTCTCTAGCATATGCTGTAACTATTCACAAGTCTCAAGGATTGACTGTAGATTGTGCATTTATAAACATTGGTTCAACTGTGTTCAAAGAGGGTATGGCATATGTTGCTTTGTCACGAGTGAAAACATTATCAGGTTTATTCATGATAGACTTTGATGACTCAAAAGTTAGTGCTGATACAAACTGTGTAAAGGAGTATAATAGATTAAGAAGAAGCTATGCTCCTCATTTAGGTCAGTATCCTGTGTTAGAGAAACGTGTAGTTTCTCGTAAAAGAAAAAATGAGAATATCTGTAATGAAGATGTAGAGAAGAGGAAAAAAAAGAGGAGTGATG
The DNA here is from genome assembly GCF_964204655.1 of Triturus cristatus. Classification (NCBI taxonomy): domain Eukaryota; kingdom Metazoa; phylum Chordata; class Amphibia; order Caudata; family Salamandridae; genus Triturus; species Triturus cristatus. Next base: position 713,661,864 of record NC_140584.1, on the reverse strand, counting down.
TAATTGTAAGCAAAAAGAAAAAGGAAAATGAAGAACAGGTTGTAGGATGTCATTTTGAAAATAGCTCTGGTGTCAACTGCTACGCAAATGTAGTGCTGAATGTTGCATTTTATCTGGAAAGTTTGCAAGAGCAGATAATAGTAAATCAGGGAAAAAGATTCTGTTCAGAGCTGACTCTCCTTTTTCAAAAGCTAAGTAAAGATAAAACTCAAATAGAAAGTGCTACTGAAATTAGAAAACTTTTAGATGTATGTTCAGGACGAACACAGTTTTCTCAAAATGTACAGCAAGACGCACAGGAATTCTTGTTGTATTTTCTTCAGGTAGTGGAAGAAGAAGGAGTTCCCATTGAAATTTTTTTTGGTCTCTCTTATAAATGGGAACATAGTTGTGAAAATTGTTATAATATATGTGGCTCTAATGTTGATAATGAAAGGTTTATTTATTTGACATTGCCAGAGAGTAAAACAGTTACTTTTGCAAAATTAGTTAAAGATGCTAATCATAGCATGAAATGTGGTGAGTGTAAATCTGACATGTTTTCAACATTAATTTTAAAGGAATACGGACAGTATGTAATTTTAATGATGCAACGATGTAGAGCTGATGGTTCAAAATTGGATACTTTAATAAAGAAGTTTACAGGACAGCAATTATCAATTTCAGGAAAAACTTTTGTAACTGTTGCAATAATTTTCCATGATGGACCTACTGTTACTTCTGGACATTACACAGTTTATCTTAAATGTGAAAAAGGCTGGACACTGTGTAATGATTCCCAATTGATTTTCAAACAACGTTTGCCTTTTGATTTAGCAAATTCCTATCTAATCTTCCTGAAACCTAAATTTTAGACAGATTTGGCAAGATCTCGACAAAATAATTTTACCATTTTACTGGATTACCATTGCAATTTTATAGAAAAAAGATTTTACAAATTATCATTTGGCCTAATGGAAAGATAACCAATTGTAATGTGGACTTTTTTAATTTTAAATGAAACTTTGAAAAACCAATAATTTAGAGATAATCGGTAACATCTGCACAATTTAAATTTTGGAATGTTATTGGACTGCCATTGGAAATTTTTTCAAAAAAGATTTTAAAAATTACTATTTGGCCATGCGGAAAAGTAACCAATTCTATTGTGGACTTAATAAATTATTCAAAAAATTTTCGTGAACCAAAATGTTACAGAGAATCGGTGAGATCTGGACAAATTAAACTTTAGAATTTTATTGGATTACCGTTTGAAATTTATTCCCAAAAAAAATTTAAAATTACTATTTGGCCTAAAGGAAATGGAATCAGATGTATTTTGGAGTTATTTGAGATATAATATTGTGATTATACTTCTGAAACAAACATATCAGACGGTATTTTAAAGAAATAACTATTGGTATTAGATGATATTTTTTTAGAATATTATGCATTTCTGTAATGTTAAGTTTAAGTAAAAAGAGATTCTGGGCTTTTTTATTACAATCTTTGTGATTGTTATTTTTTTTTGCCCGCTGTAAAATGATGAATGCAATTGCTTTCACAATTTATAGTGAAATGCAATATATTCTGAAAACAGCAAAAGTAAGGCAAAAATATTTTTGGGAAAAAAATGTAAATATGTGTACTGTATTATAAATTGTCTTAAAAATATTAATACTTTTTTCTTTTTTTTCAGATTGATATAGAAAATTTTCGAAAACTAGAACCATTTTTAAAACTATTTTTTAAAAAAACAAATGAATAAATATTTTTTTGAGTGAGTATGGTAAGTCAATAATAATAATTGTAGTCTCTCAAGGACCTTGTAATGTGATAATTGATTTTTAGTGTTTTTTTAAAAAAATAAAAAAAAAGTACGCGCACCGTACGCGTACGGTAAAAAAAAAAAAAAGTTTTTAAAAACATATGTAAAAAAAAGATGAAAGATAAGGTTGGCTCTTAAAATAACCGTTGTGTTCATGCAGGGACAGAGGAAAGAAAGCATGGAAAAATTAGTCTCTGTGACAAGTGTGCTGATCTATTTTGTTGTTCACTAGGGAAACACTGGTCTCCCTATGAAAAATTAGATCATGACAAGAGGCACATCGAATATCAACCCTCAGAAAACGAGGGTTAATTTCCAGAGGGCCAGCAGAAGGAGATGCTCCCCCCACAGATGAAGGGCTCACCTGACCTGCAGAAGAAGGAGTCAGCCCTGCAGATGATGGTCCAGGCTGAGCTGCTGTGGATGTACTTGCTTGTCTTTCTGAAGAGTTACCTCCAAAAAGATGACCATGTGTCCTTCTGTGTACATCCTGGAGGTGTCTCTTCATGGTGTGATTCCCAAAGGAATACTTCCTGTCAGGATTACCTCTAGAAAGTACACGCTGACACAGCCTGCAAGTTACTAAGGGTGCATTCACCTTTTGCTGGCCTTCAGGAAAAGTAAAATAATCCCATACATAAGAGGGCTTTTGTTTCCTCGATCTCTGCCTCAAGACAGTGCTGCTAGTGCTAGCCTCACTCTCAGAAGAGCTCTGCTGTTCTGCCATCGTATCCCAAAGACAAACCAGCTCCTTCTCCCAAGGGATCACAAGCAGAAATGAGGGGAATGGGTGTGGTGTAGGAGAGTTCTAGAACTGAAAGTAGTTTCAACCAATCAAAAGTTGTGTTTCATGATCACATGACCTACCATACGCTTACGGTACGCTTACGGTACGCTTACGGCAAAAGTGCGCATGCGCGTAAAAAAGACACGCGCTTGCGCGCATGCGCATAACAGTCACTACCCGACACTTCCGCGTAACGTGCGCGTGTAGCGTACACGCGTACGCGTCCCACGCGGAGTACGCGCGGCTACGCAAATTGCGTAACTATACGCAAAAAGCGTAGATAAATTACGGGCGTTGCGTAAACCGTACGCTTACCGTGAGCTTACGGTACGCGTACTAAAAAAAAATGAAAAAATAGAAAAAAAGTACTGCTAATAAATTTTACATGTTTATTTTAAAAAATATATTAAAAAAACAAATTAAAGAATTTTAAAAATTTAATCATAGTCTTTATAAAAGGTAAGAAAATTAAAATAAAAATATGTTAGAAAAAATAGAAGAAAAAAAAAAAATTAGCATTTAAAAAACCTTGCAAATTCACTGAAAAAACCATGGGTTTCACACACGTTATAGTTAGGACTTAGCATTTAAAAAACCTTAGAAATTCAGTGAAAAAAACATAGGTTTCACACACGTTATAGTTAGGAATTAGCATTTAAAAAACCTTAGAAATTCAGTGAAAAAAACCATAGGTTTCACACATGTTATAGTTAACTGGACATTTTACTCGTAAAAAACCATTGAAATTGCCCCGTTATAGTTAGTTCAGCTAACTATAACTCGCGCGCCCGCAATGCACTGCTGATGACGTCACATATTACATCACTCATGACATGGTCAGTGACATCACTCATGACATCACTGATGACATCTCAAATGACATCACTGATGACATCACTGATGACATCATCCTTGTGATAGAGTGGCAGACCTCCTCTTCCCCTAATATAACCTTTGATACACACAATCAAAAATAGAAATTAAAATTTTAAAAACAATGGACATACCAATACCAGTTACAACAACCTATACAGTAATTCTAAGATCCAAATACACATCCACTCATTCACCAACAGTCCTATACAGTCACTCATACATGTACTCACTCATCATATGTACTCATACACGTATACATCCTGTTACACAATGCCACTCATCCATAGAGGTACTCACACACATAGTTAGTCATGCTAATAAAGAATCAAACATACATTTACTTGCATATACAGTTATACACACACCACCACACTTACTTCTACGGAAACTTACACATACTTAGTCTTTTAAACAATCACTTATAGAAACACATACTTATTCATACAGGAACTCTTTCAATCTCTCACTCTCACATATACTCACATATATACACCAATAGTCACATATACTAGTTTAAAACATATGTAGTTACACATAAAGACACTATTGAGACAGTCATTCACTCACTAACACACCCATACATACACTCATCCACCCATACAGTCCTGCACACATGCTGTCTTCAACACATACAAACAATGAGTCACTCATTCATGCACCCATGCACTACGTAATACCCCTCACCGAACCAGACACTCACACTCATACTGATACTCAAAAAACCAACTAATAACCTATTTAGACACTCATGTAGCTACACACCAACCCATGCAGCCACTTATACACAAAGTGAGAGACTGATACAGATATTTACATATTTAAACATTACTCACTAAGCCATGTATTCACTAAGATACACTTAATCAGTCAGTAATACAATCAATTTTTCAAAAACAATTCATCCATTTAGACACTTATATACCCATTTATTCTTCCATCGACCTTGAGATATACATATATAAAACATATTTAATTTTCAGAAAAACACACATTCACTGGATGATGTCATCAGTGATGTCATCAGTGATGTCATTTGAGATGTCATCAGTGATGTCATGAGTGATGTCACTGACCATGTCATGAGTGATGTAATATGTGACGTCATCAGCAGTGCATTGCGGGCGCGCGAGTTATAGTTAGCTGAACTAACTATAACGGGGCAATTTCAATGGTTTTTTACGAGTAAAATGTCCAGTTAACTATAACATGTGTGAAACCTATGGTTTTTTTCACTGAATTTCTAAGGTTTTTTAAATGCTAATTCCTAACTATAACGTGTGTGAAACCTATGGTTTTTTCACTGAATTTCTAAGGTTTTTTAAATGCTAAGTCCTAACTATAACGTGTGTGAAACCCATGGTTTTTTCAGTGAATATATATATATATATATATATTACCTACTGGCAGTCGCCAGTAGGTTGTTATAGTTAGGACCTATTTTCTATAGGAAATCCACAACATTCTATTTGGAATAACGTTGGCATCGATAGATGACTCTTCGCGAAAGTTTCCAAACTTTTGGCCAGCTCCGGTCCGCTCCTATCCTGAAAATTTCACGGTGATTTGTCAAGCGGGGGCTGATAAAAAAGGGGGGTCCCAAAACGCGTTTTCCCCATGCATTTTCCCATAGGACCTGTTGACGCAGCTACAACCCGAAGTGCTGAACGGAATTACACCAAATTTGGCAAAGAGGTAGTCCTCAGTTCAGACTCGTGCCTTTTCCTTAAATGGTGTAAATCCATTCAGTAGTTCCTGAGAAAATCAAAAGTAAAATCACATATATATCACATATATCTGGGCGGAGCCTAACCAAACATGAGATCTGATTGGCAGTCAGCACTTCATCCAAGAAGTGTTGGCAGCCATCTTGGGACCAATATACATGATAGCACCTCATTAAAAAGCATTGCAGTTAATAGAAGGTTTTAAGACTTTAGTTACATTATAAATCATTTGTTGGCGGTACCATACTCATTTTAGGAATTGTGGTGTGTTCTAAGGGGATTTTACCATGTGAAAAAGCCTTCTGCTGTGATATCATGAATCATGCTTTTCCCACAGAGGTTTGGAAGGTGATCTATAAGCTAAACTGAGAGCATATTTTTTGTAAATTCACATTATCTTTCTCAGTCATGTGAGAATGAAGTCTGACATTCTCAGTAAAACATGTACATCCAACAAGGGCTGAGACTGTCAGTTGATTCCTTTGTGTTCTACTGCAGCTTCCCAGAGTGTTATAAAGAAAACTAGAGCGCTAACAGTCCTACTTATGACAAATGTATGGCACACATAAAGCCATCTTGGTAGGAATAAAGTGGCAACTCTTAAAACATTTAATTTAAAAAGGAACAAAATAAGGGGGTTCATTTTGCCATAGAAAGTATGATTAGTGCTGCAGAAAGAAAAATTAGGGCACATTTTGACTTCTCAAATCCTCTTCTATTTCATAAAAAAATTCTGACATGCAGACTGAAACTTGCACTTTGAATACCAGCAGCAGACTTCCCTGGTGAGCAGTAGCTTTACTACAGTGATCTAATGAGCAACTAGAGTGCTAACATTCAGAATGTATGGCAAATGTGTGACACATCTGAATGCCTTCTTGATGGAACCAAAGTAAAAAACTGAAAGTATTTCCTACTGAGGAGACTGCAGTAAATGAGGAAATTAGGAAACTTCATAACAAATAAATCTCCCAAGATGGCCACCAGAGACAAAAGAGCCCAAATGTAGCCCAAATGTCACCCAGATGTAGCCCAAGTATAGCCCAATGACAGAATGTCCCAGAGTGTTCTAACGAACAACTAGAGCGCTAACAGTCTTACTTATGACAAAAGTATGGCACACCTGAAGCCATCTTGATTGGAATAAAGTGGTAACACTTAAAACATTTAATTTACAAAGGAACAAAATGAGGGGGTTCATTTTGCCATAGAAATTATGATTAGTTCTGCAGAAAGAAAAATTGGGGCACATTTTGACTTCTCAAATCCTCTTCTATTTCATAAACAAATTCTGACATGCAGACTGAAACATGCACTTTGAATAGCAGCAGCAGACTTCCCTGGTGAGCAGTAGTTTTACTACAGTGATCTAATGAGCAACTAGAGTGCTAACATTCAGAATTTATGGCAAATGTGTGACACATCTGAATGCCTTCTTGATGGAACCAAAATAAAAAACTGAAAGTATTCCCACTGAGGAGACTGCAGTAAATGAGGAAATTAGGAAACTTCATAACAAATAAATCTCCCAAGATGGCCTCCAGAGACAAAAGAGCCCAAATGTAGCCCAAATATCACCCAGATGTAGCCCAAGTATAGCCCAATGACAAAATGTCCCAGAGTGTTCTTAAGAGCAACTAGAGCGCTTACTGTTTTACTTATGACTAAAGTATGGCACACCTGAAGCCATCTTGATTGGAAGAAACTGGTAACACTTAAAACATTTAATTTAAAAAGGAACACAATGAGGGGGTTCATTTTGCCATAGAAATTATGATTAGTGCTGAAGAAAGAAAAATTAGAGCACATTTTGAGTGACTTCTCAAATCCTCTTCTATTTCATTAAAAAATTCTGATATGCAGACTGAAACTTGCACTTTTAATACCAGCAGCAGACTTCCGTGGTGAGCACTAGCTTAACTACAGTGATCTAATGAGCAACTAGAGTGCTAACATTCAGAATTTATGGCAAATGTGTGACATATCTGAATACCATCTTGATGGAATCAAAGTAAAAAACTGAAAGCATTTCCTACTGAGGAGACTGCAGTAAATGAGGAAATTAGGAAACTTCATAACAAATAAATCTCCCTAGATGGCCACCAGAGACAAAAGAGCCCAAATGCAGCACAAATATCACCCAGATGTAGCCCACATGTAGCCCAATGACAGAAGTGTGCAAAACACTTATTTTTTGTGTATTTGCAGTTTTATATAGTGCAGACTTGTCAGGTATTGGAGTGCTTTACATGAGCATTGGTAACATCACACAGGATCAAATTCATTTTGGTTGTAGACATGGGGAGATTAAGGGGCAGATTTATGAGCCCCTTGCGCCACTTTTGCGTCACTTTTCCCATGTTAAAAGTGACGCAAAAGTGGCGCAAGGGGCTCATAAATCTGCCCCTAAGTGATTTGGCCAGAATCACAGAATGTTGAGCTAAAGCAGAAACTCCAACCTAGTTCCCCAGTTGCAAAGTCTGCAGCTCTGGAAGTAACACCATATCCTCTCCCCTAGGTGCTACATTTAATCAAGTGGTCAACTGGATAAAAAAAACATAACGATTACAAATAATTTTATAAAATAGTTCTTTGTCGCTATTTGAAAACTCAGAAAATATGTCCTCATTTTAGTTTTATAGAGCACTAACCATAATTTTGATGCAAATAAGACCCTCTGATATATGTAATTTCTAAAGGAAATACTCTAGGTATTACAGTTTTGATTACATCAAGATGACGTCAGGCGTTCCACACTTTTGTAATAAATATAGAATGTTAGCAATCTAGTTGTTCATTGGGATACTGTTGAGAGGCAGAGGCCAGGGGCACGGACTCTGAAAATTGAAGGCAGGAAGGAGAGTGCAGAGGCAACAATTTGACCACACTGGGCAGGCAGGAAGGGCAGTGGCAGCACAACAGACTATGGAGGGCAGTAGAAAGGGGGGCAGGGGCAACAAACCAACAATACAGGACTGGCAAGAGAGGCTGTGGTAATATAATAGACCATTATGGGCAGAAGGAAGAGGCAGTGGTAGTACAACCATACATGCCAACAGACCCATTTCAGCCAGGAAACGTCCAATGTTTTTAAGCTCAAATGGGCTTTATAAGTTCTGTCTCCTGTCTACAATCTCCTCTTTTTAAATGTAACTCAAAGGGGAAAATCAATACCCCAGTTTTTTTCAAAATCTCCCTCTTACCAAGTTCAAAATGTACGCAAGTATGGTACATTGGATCATGGTAGGCAGGAGGAATTGGGGTAGGGACATGGACTCAGATAACAGAGGACAGGAGGGACATGGAGAGGTGCACCAAACTGACCCTACAGGGAAGGCATCAGGGTTTGCAGCAGCACAATACACCACACAGCGCATGCGGGACGGGAGTGCAGCACAACAATCCATAGAAAGCAATAGGGAGGGGACAGGACCATGCACATGGACAACAGAGAACAGAGGGGAAAGAGCCAATGGTAGCTAGCTGACCATAATGGACAGACAGGAAAGAAAGCTGCAGCATAACAGAGCATAGAGGAGTGGAGGGACGGATCAGGGGCATTACAATGGAACAGACAAGCCAGGAGGGAGGGAATAGGGGTCTGCACATGGAAACAGAGGGCTGGGGGCAAGGTGCAGGACAGGAGCAGCAAGATGACCATGGAGGACAGGCAGGATGGGCATTAGAAACAAGACACACCATGGAGAGCAACAATGAGACTATGATGGCATAAACACAGACCATAGAGGGATGGTGGGAGGGGGTCAGGGGCAGCTAGCTGATCACACAGGGAAGGGGGGACGGGCCATGGCAGCACAAAAGACCATGCATGGCAAGCGGGAGGGTTAGTGGCAGCACAATGGCTATGATGGGCAAGAAGGAGGGTGCAGGGGCATGCACAAAGGACCATGGAGGATAGAAGGGAGAGTCAGGACATGGGCACAGACAAGAGAGTTCAGGGGAAGGGGCCTCACAACAGACCGCGCGGGGCAGGCAGGAGGAGCAGTTGCAGCACAACAGACCAGTAAAATGGACCATGGAGGACAGGAGGAAGGGGATAGGGGCATGGCATGTGGACAGGCAGGGTGGAGATGGCAGGGACAGATTACAGTCATCTGACAATGCTAGGCAGGTGGGAGGGGAGTGGCAGCTCAACAGAACACTCAGAGTAGATAGGAGTGGCAGGTCCATGGAACATGGTGGGCAAAAAGGATGGAGCAGGGGCATGCACAAAGACATCGGAGGGCAGGGGGAAGGAGAATAGGGGCAGCAAGCTAAGTACAGAAGCTAAGCAGGAGGTCAATGATGGGCCATAGAATTGGGCAATGGAGGGCAGGAGAAGTGGACTGGTACATCATGCTAAATGGAGGGCAGTGGCAGCACGTCAGACCATGCATGGCAGTAGGGAGGAGGCTAGTCCATGGATTCAGACAACAGAGGATAGGGAGGAGGTGGATGGAGCAGCAAGCTAACTGTTCCGAGAAGGTGGGTACTAGGAACTTTATTGTTTTTAAAATGTGTGTCTGTGCGAACTACTTAAAATATGAACAAGTATGCAGCATAATCTCACTTTTATTCAGGAAGAAGAGGACGTTTGTGACTGTGACTCCAGGCTCACTTGGCAGAAACACCCCCTGACCCTCCACCCCCATTGCAAAATGTAATGCCCGTGAAAAGGGTAGGTGGACGCAGTGTTATATAGAACATAGTCCTAAGAGCACGATTGAAAATGAAAACTAGATATAGTATATGGTATAAATTATGCACAAAAAAGTGTGATATAAGATGAACCGGGGTGTGAAATATAATATGCAAAACATTGTGCGCAATGACAGATTCATTGGAGAGCGTGAGATAGCACAGGCACTAGCGCGTGCTATGCGATATGCGCCTTGGAGTGTAATATGCACAGGGCAGTGTTGTGTAACCTAACTAGTCTCTAAAGTTGTAATATCAAATATGTGCTGGGATGTGTAACGTTGCATATGCCCTGTGACAAAGATATGGATCCCAGATTGTAATATGTATGGCATAGAGCTGTGCGTTATAACATAGGCATCGAGGAAGGCACGTTAGATGGGGCAATATAACCCGTGCGAAGGCAAGTGTGGCATGACATATTCACGGGGTGGTGTTACAGTGCACATGGGCTAGAGAGTGTCATAGCATACGCACTAGCTGGTGGAATACAACACAGAGGTGTGAGGCACTCGGCGGGCACTGGTGGGTGCAATACAGCATTGGGCTCAGCCAGGAGCACGCTGTGACTCTCAAGTGAGGTTTGTCTCCTTTTCAGAGAGTAAAATAAAAAGTATTACACATCCGGCGGTGGATGTGTATTTTATTAACCGTGAGGGGGTTTCTTGCATAGTTTGGTCGAATTTTTGTCGAATCCCCTTTGAATGGCTTGGTGTGCGTGTATATTAAATGTGCCCGACAATAGCTACCCATGTTTGTATAAATAAACGACAAGGATGTCTACTTGGAGAGTACCCACCGGCGGGGGCGCCGGGATTAGGCACGGTAGGGCGTCAGACACATCAGAGCTTCACTAGCGGTGTAAATACATTCCATGTGGATTCATTCTATGCATAGTCACCTTTTAATGAATATCACGCAAATCATCATGGTGATAGGTACGTACGGTTTGTCCAGCATGTCCTAGGTGTTTCTATAAATATATATATTTTAAAAATAATAAAAAACAAAGGCCGGTCCGGGCCATAAGTGGCCTGAGGAGGGGGGCAACGCAGCCCCCTTCTAATGATTCTTTTTTAAAAAAAGGCCATGACCCGGGGGTTGGGGTCCCCGGGGCCGATTAAGGCCTTGGGAGGGCCAAATTAATTTTTTTCAACAAAAAAAATTAGGGTGCAGGCCCTGGGGGATGGGGTCCCCAGGGCCAGTAAATTAGAAAAAGGAGGGGGGCCACACAGCCCTCCTTCTTATAAAAATAAAATAAATAGAAGACCGGCATCGCGCTGGAGGCCACGCCCCTTCCTTGCAGCACTCTGCAAACGTGCCCACTGGCCAGTTGTAAGTTGGGGAATTAATTCCCCTTCAATACTGAGGGTCCCTGAGGGCCATCTAGCCCAACAGGTATCTCCAGTGTGCGCCAGGGAGCTGCGTTGCAGACAGGTGTTCTGAGGCCACGCTTCTTTTTACACCTCTATGCAATGCAGCTCTGTGGTGCTTACTGAAGGTACCTAGTGGGCTAGTTTGACCCTTGGGACCCTTAGGATTCAAGGGGACTTAATCTCTCAACTTAGAACAGCCACAGGGCGCGTTTACACAGTAGTGAAGGGAGGGGATGGGGTCTGAGGTAACATGTGCAAACACGCCCTGTGGCGCGTTTTAAGTTGGGGAAATAATTCCCTTTCAATCCTGAGGGACCCTGGGGGCCAACTAGCCCACCAGGTGCTTCCAGTAAGTGCCACTGCTCTGCGTTGCAAAGAGGTGGTGCAGGCCGTGCCCCTTTTTACACCTCTCTGCAATGGCGCTTACTGGACGTACCTAGTGGGCTATTTTGCCCTAGGGATCCTCAGGATTCAAGGGGACTTAATCTCCGAACTTAAAAAACGGCCACAGGGCGTGTTTACACAGTGGGGAAGGGAGGGGACGGGGCCTGAGGTGACGTGTGCAAACATGCCCTATGGCGCGTTTTAAGTTGGGGAAATAATTCCCCTTCAATCCTGAGGTCCCCTGGGGGCCAACTAGCCCACCAGGTGCTTCCAGTAAGCGCCACTGAGCTGCGTTGCAGAGAGGTGGTCCAGGCCATGCCACTTTTTACACCTCTCTGCAACACAGCTCTGTGGCACTTACTGGAGGTACCTAGTGGGCTAGTTGGACCCTAGGGACCCTCAGGATTCAAATTAACTTTAACTCCCAACTAAAAACGGCCACAGGGCGTGTTTACACAGTGGTGAAGGGAGGGGACGGGGCCTGAGTTAACGTGTGCAAACAAGCCCTGTGGCGCATTTTAAGTTGGGGAAATAATTCCCCTTCAATCCTGAGGGACACTGGGGCCCAACTAGCCCACCAGGTGCTTCAAGTAAGCACCACTGCGCTACATTGCCGAGAGGTGGTCTAGGCCGTGCCCCTTTTTACATCTCTCTGCAACGCAGGTCTGTGGCACTTACTGGAGGTACCTAGTGGTCTAGTTGGACCCTAGGGACCCTCAGGATTCAAGAAGACTTAATCTCCCAACTTAAAACGGCCACAGGGCGTGTTTACACAGTGGGGAAGTGAGGGGACGGGGCCTGAGGTGACGTGTGCAAACACGCCCTGTGGCGCGTTTTAAGAGGTAGTTTTAATCCCCTGCCCTATTATATACTAGGGGCTTACAGAGGAGGTCATGCTGTTCACAGGGGGAACACAACGCATAGTGTTCCCTAGTGTATGTAGGTGTTTTCACTGTATTCTGAGTGTCTTTTAACATAGCACTGGCTCTAGGACTGGTTAGTCAGACTCAGTTACCACCAGTATCCGAAAAAGTTGAGGGTACAGGATGATTTTGCAACAAGGTTTCTTTCTGCTCTTATGTTTGTTCTTTCTGCACGTTATCCTTCTTTCTGCACTTTTCTTCGTCTTTCAGGACTTCTGTTGCTTCTTTCTGCATTTCTTTTTTTCTTTCTGTGCGATTTTTCGTCTTTCTTCACATGTCCTATCTCTGTAGGCATAGTTAGAAATTAGCATTTAAAAAACCTTTGAAATTCACTGAAAAAAACATAGGTTTCAGGCACGTTATAGTTAGGAATTAGCATTTAAAAAACCTTAGAAATTCACTGATGTCATTTGAGATGTCATCAGTGATGTCATGAGTGATGTCACTGACCATGTCATGAGTGATGTAATATGTGACGTCATCAGCAGTGCATTGCGGGCGCGCGGGTTATAGTTAGCTGAACTAACTATAACGGGGGAATTTCAATGGTTTTGTATGAGTGAAAAGTCCAGCTAACTATAACGCCCCTGAAACGCCCCTGAAACCTAGGTTTTTTTCAGTGAAATTCTAAGGTTTTTAAATGCTAATTCCTAACTATAACGTGCCTGAAACCTATGTTTTTTTCAGTGAATATATATATATATATATATATATATTTTCACATAGTAGACACTTTAGCCCACACATTTTGAAAAAGCCATATTATACCACTATGAGAGTACACACGAGACAAAAGTTTCCTTACTGCAGGGAGAGAAAATAACATGAAAGAAGTTGAAAACACTGAGTGAAAAGATAACCAACCAATAATACATTTTCTCTTTTTTCCTGTTTTTGTTTTACATATGTTATGTGACAATGGTTACGATTAACAAATTCTAAATAGATTTTGTGACCAGGACCATAGTTTGCTATCAATCTCACCCCATTATAAAATGGCGGACTTATTTGTGGTGCACACCTCTTGGAGCTAAAACGATTACGTAACTATGTCACATGCGCTACGCTATGTAAGCAACATCATGTTAGCTTTCCCGGGCGTCGTCAACTTTAAATACTCTTCACTAGAAACACCGGGTTTGCCATTAGAAACCAGGCGTTAGAACTCTGAGGGATTTTTCCAGTTCCACTCTTCTGCAGTACCTATCGAAGTAAGTGGGTTTGCTTTGATAGAGGAAAAGCATGCAGTTCCTGTGTGGTCATCAAAGGTAACATATCAGGTTTATTGGCTATGGTACCCTCTTAAACGGGAAAGGTCAACTTTCAATATGTGAGATCGTATACTCGTTTGTCGGTAGTGCCGTTGTCACTTGTACATGCCAAAATTCAGTGGATATTGTTAAATTAACTAGGATGGGAACTGTTTTCTTTGTACAATATTTGTGATGTTGATTTTTTCATACATGGCCAGACTCAGGGCACTTTTTTAGACTTTAATCTTTTCTGAAGTAGGTTAAGGGCTTTTTCGTGCATCCTTTTGATATTTATTGTTAGTTCTCCTGAAGTATACAAGATGGAGCTCTAATGTTTAGTGCCCAACCACTTTAGTATTAATATCTACTTATTGGGTTGGGATATTATTGGCAGAATTTATGACAGATTTCAATTGGGTTGCCTTGCCATTGAAAGTGCTTTTCCTCTAAAGTCTTTTGCCCACCTTGAAGATATCCAGGGTGGAAGAAGAGGGCAATTGCCAACATTTATACCCCAGTGTTCTAAAAGATTTTCTTTCCTTGAAATGATCATTGGTTTACCAAGGGGCACATGGTTTAGGTAATTTTCCTTTAGTTTGAGTAGAGCTGCATGATCAAAAAGTTCAGACATACATTAATTGTCTGTTAGAAGCAGGTGCTACCAAATTCTTGAGATCAAGATTTTTAATTTCTTGAAACGAACATCTGTTTTGTCTCTAGGAATTAGTGTGTTTTGTTTATTAATACTAGAAAAACATGGACTTGAGTGTGATCTGATCAGTCAACAGGGAATAGTGATAATCTTAGCGTTCAACTTTATCAGGTCTAGATTCAAACCTTTGGCATGTTTGGACTTGAGGCAGTGTGGGATCAAGCCATTGGAAGAAAGGGGTGAGGACTGGAGAAGAGTTTGCTCTATCTTTGGAATCACCCTGAATGTGTTGGAGTTAGAGTGGATAGATGGGTTTGTGATGCACTTCATGTGCTCCTCTGTAAAGATCAAATTGTTACCAGAGGTATGATTGATGACATTGAGTCTGATAGGGGCATTATGTAGCTGTTTAATCTCTACAGTCATCTACCAAAAGGAAGGATGACTGTCTGTAGTAAATTTACTACAGTGGACATTTTTCCTAAAGATTGCTGCAATATTTAGGAAAAATGTCCACTGTAGTAAAGCCACTACTCAGTCCAACCTGCTTTCCTGGTACGACAACACAACTGAGTGATCAGAAGTAATCAAGAAGTCTACAATATTGTTAGAGGTGCAATGCAAAAGGCTGACAATAAAGTGTTACTCTCTCTTTCACATTGCATGCAACAGTAATGGTCATGCTTGCCAAGAGTGGATAACCAAAGAGAATTTCCCATTAACAGTGTGGAGTCCGAACCAGGAAATGTGGGATTAAAACAGGTATGCTCCATATTGAATATATATTATCTCTGACTATCCTGGAGAATAATAGGAGGTCTACAAGTAATAACATGCTGCACAGACTAGAACATCTATACTCACTAAAATATGCATCTCTAGGAGAACAAATATTCCTAGAAAAGGAATAACAATCTACTTCCCTTACAATTTCTGTGGGTGCTTGGAAGTCATTCCATAAGTGTTAATCAAATAGTCCTCTGACAGTACATGAAAAAGAGTTCTTTGATTTTTTCACTGTATTGACGGCAGGACTTTAAAGAACGTTTTGACACAAGACGAAGCTACCCGAGTTTTCCATCCCTGCTTATTGGTATGGGGACAGATAACAACAAAATGTGCAATAAAAGAGCATGTGACCCAGATTTAAAAAAAGAGTACTCTGCTAATCCCAAAATAAAATGAATCAGATTTGGGCAAATAACAAAAAAATAAAAAGATTATGTATAGCTGGTATTAGTAGAAATGTGGTATGAGAAGTTGGCCTGGTATATGCTGTCCACTAGTTATAGTGGGCACCTTGCACCTGTCAAAACAACCCCTTATTGATGGTAAGTTAAAGACAACCTTATATGAAAGCGATCCTAGTGGTAGCAATGGAGAGCAGCCTTCAGGCTAAGACTTGAAGGAATGTAAAGCAGCTTGTTTTCCCAGTCTATAATCTCTTGAATGGCTAAATGAAAGAGAACCACACCAGGTAGATATATATAAAATATATGTATTTATTTCTAAACACACCTTACTAGTCTCTTTATAAGGCTAGAGGTCAAAGCACATATGTTACACTTCAAATATCCCAGTAAATTAGCACAATATACAATAGGCCCTAGGGGCGAACCAAACCATATATTAAGAAAGTGGTATAAGAATCACGAATTGACTAGACATAATGCCTAGAGCCTGTAGAATCGCTGGGACCCCAAGGAACCAATAGGTCTCTATATTATTTTGAACAACCTGGACTTTCAAGTAACTTTAACCTGTAATGCCAGAGAACATATATGTATATTCTGCTTACCCGTCTTGATCGGGGAGTAGACCTCACCTCACCTGGAACCTTTCTCAGGAATATGAGGCCCGCTCTGGAAAAACGGATGGTGAAGAAGGGTCCTTATTATAGTTAGTACCCTCTCCTCCCCAATCTTTCCCCTTATATTCTAATATATTGAATCTAAGTGTCCAAGAGGTACACATCAATGTTATGCAGAACTTATCTTCCCCTCAATTTTTTTTTTTTTACAAAATATTTCTAAAAACATATTATTCACCACAACATAAGATATTGCTCAGTGTTTTCATTATGAGAAGTCTATCTTATACTGAGTTATCCTAAGAAGGTTTGAATGTTGAAGTGTTTGCCGGATAGCCTTTGGTGGTAGTGTTGCATAGACCATGATGACTCGGCCTCAGAAATGTCACATAAAGTATTAGTTTGTTAATGGCAAGAGATTCTTCTGGTGCCTATGTCCTAAGCCTAGAGTGACCGGTCTGGAAACCACCCGCTGTGCCTCCTAAGGAGACTAACTTGGACCCGCGTGTGCCTACCTGTCCGTCGTTGCCTCCAGCATCTTCTGAGTCAGGGATGGAGGTAACGAACGGAACAGGAACCTCGCTTAAATAACTCGTACGGACACACCTGTCGCCTATGAGCAGCCAAACGGCTCATTTTGATGTCGTCACAATCATCTTCCTGCAATCTGTTAGAATAGACCTCACCTGATTGGTTGAAACCGGGCTGTCTACGTGAAATGCGCCATGATGTACTGACGCTCGCGACACTAAAAAGAACTACAAAGTGATGTCATAGTATTCAAAATAGTAGTTCTTTTAAAAAACTCCGTCCTACCCATCACTCATTCAATACGCATGGTCAATATTATTGAATATTCGTTCAAAGCTCCATGATGTGATATCCTGGCATTCAAAACATTGGTTCTTTCAATAGACTTGGTCTTCTCTTATTATATCTTTATTCCGCATGGCCAGAGTTGTCGACAAGTCATGAGATGCGTCATGATGCACAGACGTTCGTGACACTAGAAAACTACAAAGTGATGTCATGGTGTTCAAAATAGTAGTTCTCTTGATAAACTGGGTCCTCCCTAGTTATCTGTGCATTACGTATGGCCAATATTATTGACAGAAAAAACTCCAAATGACATCATGATCCCCCAAACCTCACTACCGTTTTTTGGCTCTAGTCTACAGTAGGGCCGGATGTTAATTTTGCGTATCATATTGAACTACAGAATGACATCACCACAACAGGGAATTGTAGTTCTATTATTCATACAGTGTATATTCTATATCACCTTACACGTTCCTCAATAACTGGATTAGGATCACTTTTTATTATAGGTGGGAAGATGGCCCATATTGTCCCATTTTAAAACTCATTACTTAATATTTGATGTTAGTTGTATATTAAAGATGCAAATACCCTAAATATTTCTCTGGAACTGTACTCACGATAATTAATTGTGATACATATAAACTCTATCCATTCTAAGGAAACTCTTAATGGTTTGCCGAATTTACCCATTCTATACCAAGCCAAACTGAATAGGACTAAAAAGTGTGTAACTGCTACCACCAATCTGGATCCATAGTTATTAGGCAACAGAAAATATGACTATAAACTGGTCCATGGTATGTCGTCATTCAGACCTTGAACGTCACTGTGAAGTTTGGAGACCCATTTCTGTTCTTTGATGAACAGATATCTTGAGATGTGGCTGATGTGTGATGGTATACAAGGTTTCTCCAGTACTGTCCATTTGAAGTCTCCTGCTCCATGGTCCTTTTCAACAAAGTGTCTGGTTAGTCTTGTAGTAGTTTTTTTGCACCTAAAAGTGCTTTTGTGTTCAAGCATACGAGCCCTGACCTTTCGAGTAGTCATTCCGACATATTGAATTTGACATGGGCATGTTAGCAAATATATCAAATTGTTGCTATTACAGTTGGTAAAATTGGATTGAGCCCATAGTCTGTTTGTTCCTATGTCTATAGTTGTTGTATGTTTTGTCTGGGGACAAATTGAGCAAGCCCCACATGAGTGATGTCCTGCCACTGCCGGAAGATCGCATAATGTTCCTACCATCCTCTTTGGTGTGGATTTAGGACGTGTATGTATCAATCTATCTCTTAGGTTGCCAGCTCTTTTTAAGGAAAAGGAGGGGCAATCTTATCGGTGCAGCAGTTCAGAATCTGCCAATGTCTCCGAATACTTTTTTGTATGCTGTTAGCCAAAGTACTAAACGTGTTGACAAAGGTCAACCGGTCTAGTGTTGGTTTTTTGATTGGGGGTTCCAGCAGGGCTTCACAATGGTTACTCGTAGCCCGTTTCAAAGATTGTTTTACAAGTTTACGGGGATAATGTCTTGCTATCAACTGTTCAGTCAGAAGCTATGCATGGTCTTTAAAATTGTTTACAGTGGAGCAGTTTTTTCGTACTCGAAGAAACTGCCCATAGGGCAAATTGTCCCTTAAGGTTTTAGGATGTTGACTATCGTATCGCAATAAAGAATTACGTGCCATTGGCTTGCAATATAGTTCACTCTCTAAGCCCAATGGAGTGGCGAAAATGGACAGATCTAGAAAGGCCAGTCTTGTCTTATCAATTTCAACTGTGAATTTCAAGTATTCATTCTGTGTGTTTAACCATTGATGAAACAAAAGGATGGAATCACGAACACCCCGCCATACTACCAACACATCATCGATATAGCGCTTCCATAAGCGAATCGACTTACAAAAAGGGTTGGCAGATGTGAGGACGTGTTGCTGTTCAAATGAATGTACATACAAATTCGCCAAACTTGGCGCAAAAACTCTGCCCATGCTGGTCCCCGAAATTTGTAAGTATGTTGTGTCTTCAAACTTAAAAAAGTTGTCTTTCATAGCGAACCGAGCAAGACACATGATGAAGTGTACTGGTGTAATAGAATTTAAGTCAGTTTCTTCCAGGATGGACGCCACTGTATCCAAGGTCTCATCCCGAGGAATAGAGGTATACAGTGATTCGACATCGAAGGAGACAAAAAAATCTCTGTCCGTGTCAAATTCGATCTGCGGTAGTAATCGTAAGACATCTTTCGTATCCTGAAGATACGTCGGCATCTTCTGTATGATCGGTCTCAAAAAGTGATCCACGAAGGTGGATAAAGGTTCCAAAATGGAACCTAGGCCAGAGATTATAGGTCTGGGTTTTATGGTCTCTGGGTTTTATGTACCTTCGGTAGGATGTAAAAATATGGCATTACTGGATACTTAGTCTGTAAAAATTGAGCTTCACGTGTTGTTATCCAGCCTTTACTCAATGCTTCTTCGATTAGATCACCAATTACTTTCCTAAGTCTCTGAGTGGGATCTTCTGTCAATACCCTGTAAGATCTTGTGTCACTTAACTGCCGAAGACATTCGGTCCTGTAGTCCATCGTATCTAAGATGACAATTGAACTGCCTTTATCGTCAGGTGTGATTGTGATTCCACAATCCATTGATAGAGTTTGCAAAGCTTATTGTTCAGAACGTGGCAAATTTCTGTACGTATTCCGCTTATTCTTGCACAATTCCAAAATATCTCCTTGGACTGCTTTTTCAAAAGTCAATACCTGGGATGGTACAGTATGTCCAGGAAGATTGAACGTATACCGTATCTTAAGGCCAGTGTTGTTCTCACTTTCATCATATTTCAATGATTGTTTGTCTTTGAAGAAAGAGTGTAATCTAATTTTTTGAAAAAATTGTGCTAACTCGCACTGAATTTGAAAAGGATCCCCATCAAAAGTGGTAATAAAACCGAGGCCTCTGTTAAGAATAAGTTCCTCGTCCTTAGAGAGGGTCCTCTTGCTCAAACTGACTACGAGACTGAGTCTGTGTTTTTCCCTAGTTGCGCAGACTTCTTTCTCGTGTGGCTCCGAGTTCCAGTGTGTGGACCCATGGCCTGATCCCAATGTACCTGAGCCTGTGGGTTTCTTCTCCTGCCTCTGGATCTCTGTGGGCCATACCCTAAAAAAGACTGATTGTCATATTCTGGTTGGAATGCTTGTAGAGGTGCCATCGGGGGCTGGAACGCCTGTGATGGATATCCCCACGGAGTCGGTGGCCACCACTGCTGAAACCGTGGCGTGAGATATCCCCTACGATTATTAGATCTATAAAATCTGCCTCTTCCTCTATGTTGTGGCTTGTGAGTACCAGGTGTATCAGAGTCACTAGAGCCCTCATCAGAACTAGAGCCTGAGTAAGTTGATCCATATCTCCTACCGTTGCTCTTAAACTCTGGAGGGGAATAGTTGTCACTTGTGTATGGATATACTCTCTCATGTTTGAATTTAGCTAGATCTTTCTTAAACTTTTCAATTTTAGTTAATAAAATAGAGTCTTTTTTGCTTTTGTTGGACTCATCTTTATTTTTTCTAAAGAGTGTCGCTAAGATTCTAAAAGTTGTATCTCTATCAAAATAGAATCAGCAGCGCTTTTAGCCTTAATGATAATAAAAATTAACCAGTTGCACGTGCAGCGCCAGGCTATTAGGGACCAATCTTTTAGAAAAACATTGTCTTGTAAGAATAACCGAGGGGCATTAGTAACGACTAACCCTGGGGGGGTGCAATTTGCTCTTAAATATTCGGCCATAATTGCACCATGTATTGAGGAACGTGAGTGTGATTTTTTAAAGATAAGTACTTTCCCCACTCATCGCCTCCACCTACAGATGGAATATTAGGTCCCTCGAGAATACTTGGAGCGTTGTCAAGAATCGATTGGTAAACCTCATCATCA
The DNA here is from genome assembly GCF_964204655.1 of Triturus cristatus. NCBI lineage: Eukaryota > Metazoa > Chordata > Amphibia > Caudata > Salamandridae > Triturus > Triturus cristatus. The sequence goes on along the minus strand of NC_140584.1, from coordinate 713,640,817 downwards.
TATGCTAGGCCACTAAATTCGGCCATCTTCAATGAGTGATTAAAAGGAGGGAAGGGGGGACAAAGAAAGGAAAAGAGAAAAGCTCTGCAAAACTATCCTAAAAAAGAAAATCAACTTACCATGAACTATGGTTAGGAAAGAGAACTACCACCAAGGTGTAGTTCTTTAAAAAGACCCGCAGCCAACAGCTGCTCAAGAACAACACCTACGCACTTAGAGAAATAGGGTCAAAGGGATATTTTAACAACCTGCCCTTGTTCTGATCCCCAAATATACTATATTAACCACAACAAGAACTGGGGGTCTAATGATAATGTAAAGAGTGAAGAAGCAAGTGAAAGGACAGGAGTATTTATGAAAAAAGCAAAACAAAGAACCCTAGAGCAGAGCCTGGATTCCCATCAATTCTTTTCGTGATCAGTATTATCATCTGGTCATCCACCCAATAGAAGAGTATGCCTCTCAATCATAGAGGCTATCTTCTTGGGGAAAACTCTCTCGCCCAGGTGAACAGGTGGAGCCAGGCCCAAAGACAAAGAAAGACACTTGTTTCTACAGTCAGTGATCACAAAGAACTTGTGCAGTGCATTTTGAAGGGATTCCCAGGGGTGGTATGATACATGCTGCAGCCCCTGGTAGGCCTCTGGGGTACCTATGCCCTGGGTACATGGTATACCATATACTAGGGACTTATAAGGGCACCCCAGAATCCAATCTGTGGTGTGCCTAAGGTACATGGAATCAATTTAGAGAGGACGCAGCTAGGCTGGGGTCCTGAATAGCAGGGCCCCAGCCAGACTAAAGTCGAAAAACAGTGAAACATCAGCAAAAAGTGGGGGTAATCATAAGAAGCAGATCCTACTCTTGTACATGTGGCTATATCACAAGAATACATAATTTCAGGAAAATACCGTAATCACATGAAATTACAATGCAGAACCTTACACAGAACAAAAATCAAACACAACAACTCGTTATTTAATTTGAATATTTGTATTAGCGCTACAGAGAAATTACAATATCACCCTCTTGCAGTTAAGAGTCTACAAATGAAAGGGCAGTGCTCTTTTCTGTCACCTATCTGTTGGTGACTGCTCTAAAAGTTGCACTTTGTTCTCCCTTTCACAACTAAAGTAAGTGGCCAAATGGAACCACTATCAGAACTGAGCATACCAGGTCATCAGCTCAAAGGGTGTGGCGTGCATTAGTCTTGGTGACTGGACTGAGCCCTCCATAATCCGCACAGAACCGGAGTTCTGGTGTAGTGCCCAGTTGGGTGATCTTAGGTACCAGCGCCACTGAATTGGACCAAGAGCAGTTGGAGTGATCAACCACCCTTAGTTCTAGCATCTTGGATACTTATTCCTTGATACTGGGTCGCAAATTATCAATCAGGCAACTTGTAGATCTAATTTGTGATAGGCATACTGTCCCCTGTATCAATGTCAAGGGTACACAGATGGGTGAGCCCAGGGATCAGTGCGAACAGGGAGGCAAACCGCCCCAGCTAGTAGCAAGAGTCCCTCTGTTGTTCTGGATGTAGGGTAGTAGAGCTGACACCTATTACTGACACATCTTGCTCCTTGGAAGACAGGAGGTTGAGCAAAGGTTCACTCTCCTCGTCCACTCCATCATCCATTGCCAGGAGCATGGGGAATTTGGATCTCTCACAGAGAGGCTTGAGGCAATATGCATGTAGGACCCTTGAAACATTCCTAGGGGTCTGGAGGTTTAGCAGGTAGGTGACCTCCCTCTTTTGCTCATTCCCCTCATAGGACTGGGGCTACTGGTACTGCAACACCTGTGGCTCCACTCGCTCTGACAGACACTTTGACATGCTGAAACTCAACCAGGGTGGCCCTTAGGTCATGCCAGCGTTTCATAAGCTCCAGGGTGTCTTTCAGTTTCTCATTAGCCTTTTTCCAGAAGTGTGTCACCTGAGTTTGGAGATCAAACATGCAGCTGACTACATCCTGGGGGGGATTCCTTGTAGGTTGCTCGCGATCTTCCTACACAAGGCTGAGAGGTCCTCTGACAGGGTAGTCATACAGGAGCTTGAAGTGACTGAACTCAACTCCTTTCTGTTGCACCTCCCTGTAGGTGAGAGCAAGCATGGCAAGAGGATGCCCCACTTTCACCTCAAAGGCTCTGACAGGCCCATAATCATGTCTTTAAGAGTCTTGTTAAATCGCACATCAAGCCCATTAGTCTGGGTATGATAAGGTGTGTATTACTCCACACTCATCCCACATGGACCTAATGTATGCTGATTTGAAGTTAATTCCTTTGTCAGATACTACCTCTTTGGGTAAACCCACTCAGGTAAATATTCCCATCAGTGCCCTGGTAAGTAAAGCATAGTCACTGTCCTCCGGGGTTAAGCATCAGGGTACTGGGTTGTATGGTCCACCAAGATCAGGATAAACCTGCTGCCTAGGGCCATCTTGGAGTCCAAGGGTCTGATAATCTTGATGCCCCCCCTTTCAACGTGAGTGGCAATGGCAGGAAGGGTAACCAGGGTAGCCTTCTGCTTTCCTCCCGACTTACAATGAATTATCTAGGTAGGGTAAGACAAACAGAAAGCAGCTGAGGTCATTCTCATCTGGGGCCTGTAAAAGTAGGTGACAAGACTAGCAAAGGTCGTGTCTTTCCCAAGATGTCCTGCCAGGGCCATAACATCAGCCAGACTCAGTTGGAAGGCCCGGTAGAACTGGGGGGGGGCACCAAAATGCTGGTTGTACCAGGCTCAGGAACCTCAAGCTCACAATATAGGAGATCATTCTCCCAGTAAATCAAGTGATCACCAGAGATGTTGCCAGCTGCCTGGGACTCATTCTGCTTCTGAATAACCCTGGGAGTAGTTTGCGCAGTCGCGCTAAGCGTAGCTACGCAAATTTGCACATGAGCTTCGCGAGCTAAGCGTAGCGACACGAGCGCTCGTAGTTGATTGTCCCATCCGTTCCCGATGTGTTTTTCTTGCTCGCAAATGCGTATTGCGTGTTCGGGAGACTGTTTTCGTGCTCGGGGGATAGTATCTCGCGAACTTACCCATGCGGTCGCCTATGTGTGCGGCCATCTTGTTTTTCACTTGTCCCGCCCATTCACGATGCCTTATTTCCTGTTCCGGGTCACGTATAGCGTGTTCGCTATGTGCATGTCATGTTCGGTAACGCGTTTTATGTGTTTGCGATGCTGTTTGTGTGCTCTCAGGGAAATATCGCGCAAACTTAACAACGCGGTCGCGACGGGCGCAGCTATCTTGTTTTTTCACTGTATGCTATGGTTCTGGGGCCTGCTTTTCTATCCTCCCTCTATCTTTGCCATCCTTAGGTTTTGACACTGTTTGTCTGATCTTTTTTATTCATTACCTATCCCTCTCTGTCCCTAAGTCTATATTTTGCATTTTATTTCTACTTTTACTGCATTTTTTTTAACTTTTCTACTGTTTTATATTACTTCCTTTTTTAAACTCCTACTCCTTCCCCTAACTTTATTTTTCCCTTCTAAATTTTCTTTTGTACCTCCCGCTCACCCCAGAACCATGCCTAAGTGTACTAATGGGCGCTCCAAGGGCAAGGCGCCTGCGCCCAAGAGCCGCCTGCCTTGCGGCAGACTGCGCCGTCCAGGGGTGCAGGCCCGGTAGCTTTTTGGAGAGGCGGAGGTGGCCGACCTTGTTTTTTTTTGTGCAGCGCCTCCTCCCCTTGACCTTGGCAGCAGAGGGCAGGCCTGGCTACAGGTACCAGACCCAGGAGTGTCACCACCGGTGGGTGAAGGTGCGCCGGGCTGTGTTTCGGCAATCAGGGGTCCAGCGCACCCATCACCAGCTGCCCCACCGGTGGTCAGACATCTTGGACCGGGAGCAGGTCGTGGGACTTGGTGAGTAGCTTGTATACTTGTAGTATAAGTATTGTGTATAATTTTTTTCCGAATAGCAAGAATACTGCTGCTTATATTGCAGGTAAATTACGTTTCAAAATCTTCTGTGATTGTAGGACACAGGTGATCGGCTCTGCTCTTACTTGTTTGCAACTTTGAGCTCGCTTGGGCTGATTATGTAAGAGTTTACTTAGAGTACTTAAGGGGCATATCAACAAGGCGCCGACAATTTTTTATCGCCGCTTTAGCGGCGATAAACGGCGATATTTTGATTGCCTTATCAACAAGGCGACGCTAACCCCTGTTAGCGTGAGTTTTTCGGCGATAGCTACCGGATTTTTATCGCCTTCCAAGCCAGCGATAATTATCGCTAATGACATGCAAGGTAGGCGTTCCTGACTGAAATTTCACGAAAAAAGTCGCTAACAGAGCTGCTCCATATTAACAAGGTTATCTCCAAAACACTGAGCTACAAAAAAATGCACGCTAACTCCCGCTAACTCCAGTTTCTAACACCTGATAAAAACCTGACAACCAATATCCCTCCGCAGACAAAACTGCTCGCTATGCTGCACTTCTTGGCCTCTGGGACATTCCAACCAACAACAGCCAGAGTCGGTGGAGTATCACAGGCATCCTTCTCAACCTTCCTCCCCACTGTCTTGGATGCCATACACAGCCTGATTCCGCAGCACCTATACTTCCCCAACACTGTGCAGGAGCAGATTGCCATCAAGCAAGGATTCCATGCCATTGCTGGCATACCACAGGTGATCGGTGCAATTGACTGCACACATGTACCAATTGTGCCCCCTGCGGACAGCGAACACATCTACTGCAACAGGAAGCACACCCATTCAATGAATGTGCAGGCAATAGTGGACCACCGGGGACAGTTCACAAATGTCGTTTCCAAATTTCCAGGGAGTGTGCATGATGCATTCATCTTCCGACAATGCATCATAAACCAGTGCTTCCAGGATGGCATATATGGAAATGCATTGCTTGTCGGTAAGTACCAACTGAACACACCACATGCACAAAAAACACTATCATGTTGACCCATCTAGAGGGAGGATGTAAATACATTGCCTAGGTACTGATTGGGGGGTGGGCGCAAAATGCATGGGCACATGTTGATGTATTGTGTACGAGGATGAGGTATACAGGCTCCACTGTGTAGAGCACGGCTACTCACAGTATGGCCCACGTGCTGCAAGCGGCCTGGCAAGACTTTCTTGTTGGGCAGTGGACCTTGCAGACATTGTACCTATGTGCCATGTCTGCAGATTTCAGAAGAGTGCCACAAAACACTGCTACAACAGCGTGGACTCCGAGAGACTCTGCACCATGGGGGCTGTGAGAGTCCAGCGATAGACAGAGTGGAGATGCATGTGCACCAAGAGGTGAAACACAACAAAAAATAGTTAACAAGTAAATGGTCCATGAAAGACCTGTGAAGTACTGGGATGTGGGTGTGTGTGTGCCCAGGAAGCTGTCCCAGGTAAGGCTGCCAGGGGGGAAGGTGACAGAAGGTGACAGAGGGAGAGAGAGGCAAAGAGACACAGGGAGGGAGACAGAGGGATGAGGGCCACAGAGGGAGGGAGACCGAGGGCGACCGAGGGACGGAGATAGAGGGAGGGAGACATAGAGCAAGGGAGTGAGAGACAGAGCGGGGGAGGGAGACAGAGAGAGGGAGGCAGAGAGAGAGAGAGAGAGAGTGAGAGAGAGAGTGAGAGAGAGAGATGTGTGTATGCAAGGTCTGGTGGCTCAGTGACCGCGGGTGTGCGCACCAGGGGCCTGTGTCCAACCACATGGTCAGTTCCCTTACTCACTATCCCTGCCCCCTTCCCCACTGACCCCGCACCCACCTGTGTGCCACAGGGACACAAGCCACACAGCAAATTTGGGACCAGAGAGAAAGTATGTGAGTACCTATGGTGTAGAGTAACCCCCAGTACCTGGCTATCCATTTACATTATTAAAGTCATCCAGACTGGTATCCCACTCTGGTGTGTGGTCGCATGGTTAATGAAGATGATCATGTTGCAGTACTTGTTGCCGGTGACCTATTAGGGTGACCCAACATTTCACAAGTACTCACACATGTCCAATCAGTGTGTCAAGTCTGCGGTCTGTTGTGATCAAGGTTGTAACAATGCACTTTGATTGTAGGAAGTGCAGAGTGGGGTAAATGTGCATGCATAGGCCGGAAAATGTGTCATTAAACCACCATACTACACCATTGGTTTTGACTGCAGTGTTGTTGGATGCTGCTGTTGATGGTGTCTAGTAGCATCTCCTCTCTCACTCTGCCACAAATATTTTTCTCAGCCTCAACCCTGTCATATGGTGTGTCATGTGGTTGCCCGATGAGTAAGTGGATGTGTATTCGGTCACTACTTGTGTGTAGTAATTGACCTTTCAATTGCTAATCCATTACAAATGCTAAGAAGTGTGCAAAGGTGAGCCATGCCATGTGTATCAGCGTGGGGAAGTGTGTGGACAGTCTGATCTTGTCGAAGAAACCACATATTGAAAATGATTGTGAGAAGTTGTGTCATGTGAGTCTAATGCTCTGCTAGTGACAGATGACGCAGGCCAGTAAGTTCACGTCGTGTCACACGTCATTGTTGGTGGTGTGTGCCAACCTTCACTGTCCCCAGTGGGCCCTGCAGGTGAGGTGGCTGTGGTCTGTTCCTCTGTATTACCTCGGGACATACAATTGCGTGGCTTGTGTGGTGTCACAGGTCTGCCATCAGCATGAGATGCATGTCTGAATGTCAGCTGTGCCATGTGTGTCCTATGTCATTTGAACATTCACATGGCGGTGACTGCAACGAGTGTGGATCAGTGCCATGGCTAGATGTTAGGAGAGCCAGACTGCCTGTCGGTGTCCGTGGTTATTGTGCAGGCATCATTCCCATTTTGGACACTTGTAGTGACACTTATGCAACCGTGCAGCAAAAACCAGCAAACAGGATGTTTGGAGAATCAACACTGAGGCAATGTACTCAGCATTGATGCCGCTAAATAGCCAGAAGCAACATATGTCTAACCTAAGTCAAAAAATAGCAAAAAGAACAATTGCAAAATATGCCAACACTGCCAACATAGTATGCCTAATGAATCATGTACACATCTCCCTATTACATCTCATAGGTGATCAAGGATATGCTCTCTGCCCGTGGACGATGACACCAATCCGAAACCACACCACCCAGGTACAGAGGCAGTACAATGCTGCACATCGACGCACACGTTGGATCGTGGAGCGTACATTTGGCGTGCTCAAGTCACGTTTCCGGCGCCTGGACATTACAGGTGGCAAACTGCTGTACAGCCCAGAAATGGTCAACAAAATAATAATAGCATGTTGTGTATTGCACAACATTTGTGTCCGCACAAATGCTGCCTGGATCGAAGTGCCTGCAGCACCGGCCGATAACCAAGATGATGAAGAAGATCAACAAGGTGGCCCACACACCACTGCCAATGCTGCTGGAATTGCCCGAAGGGACAGGATAATAAACAATTATTTCACTTGAGCACATCACATCGTGACTGCCAAAACACAAATACACGTATATGGAAAATTGCCTCAAGAACTGTTTGTGACAATAAATAAAACTCAACACACATACCCTGTCTGCAAGTTACTTTCCTGCATCAGTATATCACTATGACATGTTACCATTGTACAATATTTGCAAGTAAGAGTCCAAAATGACAAACCTGGTGTGTATGTTTCAGCATCACAGAGAGTTAACAGGGTGTCAATCGTGCACAACTTGACTTTACAAGGAGTCAAATCTGGCACACAATTCATCAATGGTTGTGTCAAATAGCATGCAAACCATGATTCACAGGGTGTACTTATCATTAAAAATGGAAACTTCATGTGTTTGTAAGTGCCAAATAATGAATTTCATGGTTAATTCGGTGTTAAAGTTTCAGGACAAATCTGAAAATTGGGCATGGAATGTTGCTCAAATCTGAGAAGTGGGTGTTGAATGGGGCTCAATTCAGAAATATGGGTCCTAAAATGGGTGCAAATGTTAAATTTGGGTGTGAAATGGTGTCAAGCATGAAAATGTAAAGCTTGTCGGTTTTATTCACTTGAATACAAGGGAAATTGAGCGGACGGAGATATACTCCCACTATGCAAGACAGTATTGGAAGTGCCAATAAGTCTAGCTTTAAAGTAATCTAATATGATAATGAGAAGGGGTGCCGTTCGTGGCTGGAGTCTCTTGTGTGCCATTTTATTGGAACTTTTAATTTAAGGATCTAGCGAGTGCTGCCATAACGAGGGAGCTGCTAACATCCCCAACGGTGATTGGTTGCTGAAGAAGAGTAATGGACACGGGACTGCGAGGACCAGCAGCCCCGCAATTCGATACAGCTGTGGCCTCTTCCCGTACTCCCGCCCTCCCGCCCTGATGCCATAAGACTCCTCACGGCCCCCGCTTCGCGGGAGCCGTTCGTGGCTGGAGTCTATTGTGTGCCATTTTATTGGAACTTTTAATTTAAGGATCTAGCGAGTGCTGCCATAACGAGGGAGCTGCTAACATCTCCAACGGTGACTGGTTGCTGAAGAAGAGTAACGGACACGGGACTGCGAGGACCGGCAGCCCCGCAATTCGATACAGCTGTGGCCTCTTCCCGTACTCCCGCCCTCCCGCTCTGACGCCATAAGACTCCTCACGGCCCACGCATCGCGGGACGCGCGCCGGGCGAAGCCCGGGCCAAGGGCGGGCCCGTCTGAACCCGTCCGAGATCGACCGAGAACGGAACGGGACCTTCCCCTAACAAGCATTGTTTAAAGAGAACCAGCAAGGGTAAGCACCAGGCCCTTGTGTGTAACGCTGTGGGAATCTGTGCCAAGTGGCTGCTAGTACTTATTGAAGAATGGAAAAGTCTGCTAAAAGGGATGGTACTACTACACAGTCGACCGGGGGTGCACTAATGGGAACATTGGACAATTTTCTGGTGCGGGTGCAATCAGTTCTTGCAAAGGATATCGAACTAAGTGAAAAAAGACTATCTTTAGATATCCTGTGTGACAAGAGGTCCTCTTTAGGAAGTATGGCTAACCTAAGTTCACCACCTTGTCGACAGCCCGTTAGGTCGGACTCCATGACCTGTATATCTCCTCTGGAGGAAGAGCAAAATGATGATCTCATGATGTGTCCCACCCCTCTGATTGAAATATTGGATGATAATGCTGATGTCGCGAACCGCGTAAATTTGGTTCCGACTTCTAAGCCTTTATCAAGTATTAAGACCCGCTCAACTAGCAATGGAATAGCGGCCTCTGATCACCAACAATTAGCCCCTACTTTGAAAAAAACTCGCAGGGGAAATCAAAAGATTGTTGCTGGGAAGAAGGCTAAAATTGATCATGTTTCTGCCTCCGTTACAAGGAGGGATATACCCCCATGTCCTAAACCCTTATCTACTGAAACACGGGCAAACCCATCACTACCTACGGGGTCCATGTGTGTGGCAGAATCAGACACAACACTATTTTGGAAAAGACTAGAAAGAATCGTAAAGAATCTGTGTGACCCGATTTATGAAAGGCTTGGTTCGATCGAAAGTAGACTTACATGTATGGAACTTTCACTTGTATCGGCCCAAACTCGAGGTGGTAGGCAAGGCTTGGGATTGCCAAAGGAATGTTCTAGTGCAGTAGGCCATTGTACCGAGACCAATCTCACTGATAATAATATAACTGCGAAAAACAATCCAATTAATTCTCATGAATCTCAACCCACTCCAGCTGCTGGTAACCAACTAAGAGTCGAACATCCCCTTCCATCCGTGGTACCAAACAGTCCTGGGACAGGCAGAGCTAGAAGGGACAAGCCACCCCCACTTGCTCAACCTCTTGCGCAAGCTTCATCGGGTTTAATTGATTTACATCTGCCCCCGGAAGCTGCCCCCAATGTGGTGATCTTAACGGGGGTCCCACCTTTGGCCAATGGAGCAAGGGAATCTTATTGGGACTTAAAGAACAAATGTACATTCTGGCTTAATGATAAGCGACCATTGCCCACCCACATGCGAGCTGAAATCTTGTATGCTAGGCGAGTGAAATGGGTGGGCTGGAGCCCTAAGTCATTAAAGGGGGATTGAGATGTTATTAACTTTAGGGATAGACGGTGCGTGGAATATATCTGCTCCTGGCCCCAAATCGACCCTTCTCCCCTAATACGTACAAAGCCATTGTCATTTTTCTATGCACCCACGTCCTTGCCCCTAGGTGGGATCATATGTGGGGGCTCTTTGTTGGGGGGTAACGCCTACGAGGACATAAGATCCATCAATAGATTCGATGTGCTCTCTGGGCTAGCGGACTGCGACTGACTGAATAAGGGTAGAGTATATCCTAAACACAAAATGTCTTATGCAGCCCCGACGACATCGGGCAATCATGAAAAACTGCATGTAGTCACAGAGGAAGTAGAGGGCACATGTCAAAGGGATCTCCCAAGAATAGTTGATGGAACTAATGCCAGTATGTTTCTCAACCAAACAACCACTGGAGGGGCTGGTGAGGGAGGCTTACAAGGTGAATTCCAAAATGAAAATCTAAGCACTGAGGGCACCCCTAGTTTTTCACAAGGTGTAGTTCCTTTTCCTATATCAAAAAATGGGAGTGCCAAAGGCGGAATTAATCCCGCTGGTCATATGCTGTTTCTATCCTGGAATGTTGCGGGTATTGGTTCTAAACTTCTTTCTCCTCTGTGGGCAGATTTCATTAGCAAGCATGATATCTGTCTCTTTCAGGAGACATGGTCAACAGAGCCTGTATTTATGTTGGGCTATCTGAATTTTTATGTCCCCGCGGTCAAAAAATCCAAGGGACGGCCATCAGGAGGCTTGGTCATTTGGATCAAACAAAGCTTAGAGTGTAAAACTCAATCCATTCCAACTCAGAATAATGATATATTGGGAGTCAGACTGACCTGTATGCCAAACCTCAAAATCGACGTATACAATGTATACGTAAGGGGCTTACCTGGTGGGAAAATTTCTGAGGTGATGCCTGCACTAAGTACCCTCGTCGAATCTAACCCCATCGATGTGCTCCCACTTATTGCCGGTGATTTTAATACAAACTTTGAGCCTCTAGCGTCTCAAGATATGCTTTTAGTAGAGGAAGAAGATTTGAAGTGGGGTGTTCCACTGCTTGAGACAAAGGCAGTGACCAAGTGGACTGAGGCGGCCCTGTACCTGAATGGGTTTTGCCTGAGCAACCAATTGAGGGCGGCTAACGGCAGAACCATATCAGATAGGACATGCAATAAAACGTACGATAACGGTATCAGGGCAAGTAACATAGATTATCTCTTGGTCCACCTAAGGATGTGGTATACCCTTGTGGATATGGTGGTTGAGACACGGATAGAAAGCGATCACAATCCGCTAGTTGCAACTTTTAAACTAGGATTGGGCGATAGGGAGGCCCATGGTTCTGAAAAGATTGGTCCAGCTGCCGTTTTATCAAATGATGAACGCCACCTTAAATGGCGTAACGTAGTTGAGCATCCTGATCTTTTAGGCAGCATCAAGTCCTATGTGGAAGAGGCGTTGACATCAATCATGGAAATAGGTAACAATTGTCAACATTTAGTTGATCAAGAGATTATACATGACAAATTAGTAGTCAATTTGAAATCATGTTTTTGTAGACCTTTTAAAGTAAAACAAGCCCCTAAACGCAAACAGGAGGATTGGTATAATGCCTCCTGTAAATATGCCCGCAGCAATTTGGGTCTTGCTCTTAAAACAAAAGATATGAGCAAGATTAAAATAGCTCGCAATGCACACAAAAAGACCTTATGGAAAGCAAAAAAAGACTGGGATGAGTGTGAGTGGCAAGACTTAAAAGCAGCATGTGCTGACAAAAACCAGAAAAAATTCTGGGATATTTTTAAATGGAAGAGGGGCGAAATTACTGACAGTCCTCATAATTATGTACCTCAGAATTCTTGGATAGACTTCTTTAAGTCACAATATTCTAAAGGCATCGAGGATGCTAGAACGCCCCATCAGAAGAGGCCGTTCTATAATAGCCCTGTGTTTACCACAGAGGAGGCTGACACAGCGCTTGACATGGTTACCCAGGGACGTGCACCTGGCATGGATTGTATCCCGGCTGACGTATTTCTGCACAATAGAAAAAAATGGTGTCTATATATTTCTCATTTAGCTAACGCCATAGCCCAGGGAATGACTATTCCTCATTCCTGGAAGGGTGCCGAAATCGTCCCGATATACAAAAAAGGGGACAAATCGCTGGCTTGCAATTATAGGCCCATAAGCCTAATAGACGCTATGCAAAAAATCCTGGGCAGACTGGTTTTGGGCAAAATTCAGACCTGGATGGAAGATGACAGTATATTAAGTCCTTTACAGGCTGGGTTTCGTCCAAAAACAAGCACAATAGATCAGGTCTTCAGGTTTGTTGTCCTCTATTGGCGGACAGTCGTCCTAGAGAAAGGGGTTTTGTATGCTGTGTTTGTTGACCTACGGGCGGCCTTTGACTTGGTCCCACGAGGCAAGCTGTGGCAGGTATTGGAGGAGTTGGGGATGGCGCCGGAGTTGTTGGCACTGGTCGTCCGCTTACATGAGAACAATTTTGCACGGGTCCGATGGGGGCGGCAGGGAGAGGTAACAGAGTCCTTCCCCGTGGAGCGAGGAGTTCGGCAGGGCTGCGTTTTGGCACCGACCTTGTTCTCGCTCTTCGTGAACGGGGTGGCCGAGTTCCTCTCCCAGGTCCCCTCGGATGCACCGGCTATGAATGGAACTCGTATTCCAGTTCTCATGTTCGCGGATGACGCATTGCTGATTTCTAAAACTCCGAGTGGCCTGCAGCTTACCCTCCGACGCTTTGAAGAGTTCTGCTTGCTTCGTGGTTTGGAAATAAATGTTTCCAAGACCAAGTTTATGGTTCTTAATGGCCCTAACCCGTGTAGATCCTATAAACCGTTTGGTGGTATAATTGTAATGGTTGGCTCGCCCCTGGAACAAGTTGACGCATTTACATATTTGGGAGTTACGATACAGAAGAATATGTGTTGGAAAAGCCAACTAGACCTGTCAATTTTGAAGTTCCAGCAGCAGACAGGCTTCCTTATAAAAAGATTTAAAGCTTCGCACTCGCAGCCAATAAGCCCACTCCTCGAAATCTATTCAATGAAGATTCGTAGCTCATCATTATATGGTTCAGAGCTATGGGGCTACGGTAATAATCCCAAACGCTTGAATATAATGGAGAGTGAGTTTATACGGAAAATCGTTGGCGTACCACAAAGTACTCCCTTGCTACCTCTTTTTTGGGACCTCGGTTTGAAAACCTTACAAGACACTGCTAATTTGCGACCATTGTTGTATTGGCGTAGGGTTTGGTCAACTGAGGAGCTCAGGCATTATGCTCTGGGATTAAAAGAAATAATGGAGAAAGACCTCTTTCATAAAATTGAATGGCTGAAGTCTATCAAAACATTACTTTACAGATTGGGGTGGAGCAATCTATGGGATGATCCCCAAAATGCGGTTTTCCCCTCTAAAGATATTGTTAAAGCTAAGTATTGGGAATTCATAGCCATGGAATCTGTTTCCAGGGGGAGTACATCTCAGTTAACAGCTAGATACCTAGAGATTAAGGCCCACCCTGGGCAGGAACAATTTTGGGGCCTGATTGAAGAACCGACTGATCGCAAATTGTATTTCCAGCTTAGGATAGGTACCCTTCCCATCTGTACATTTACGCGCAAATGGACCAATGGGTCCCAGGACAAATGTCCTAAATGTAGAGATACGATTGAGTCTCTTAGTCATTTCATTTTTTTTTGTCCCCTCTATGAGCACCCTCGTAAAAAATGGGTATTACCTGTCTGTCGTCTTATAGGCATTCGAAGGTATGAGGAGGCACTAAGAATCTTGCACTCAGATCCAAGCCCGACAATTGCAATAGCAATGGCTAAATATATTAAGTGGGCTTGGACTATACGGTATAGACACTCTAATGTGAAAGTGACTAATGATAAGGCACCCTAATGTAGTCACGTTTTTATTCATTTCATATAAATTTACTCATCCATCCCCACATGTAAAAATTTTTAGTCTTGGTCCTTTTGTGGTTTCGACTAATTTTTGTTGAGGATGAGTTAACATTGTTGTTTAAAAATGAATTGTTTTTATCGAACTGGATGCTTAGGAATTAATATCGATTAGTAATCATGGAGTATTTCGTAATCTAGGGTGTTTAGGTGTAAAAATCATGTGTTGATTTTATTTTATTACAGTTTTCCTATAAACTATGTTAATGTAAATGCTTGATGTACGATACTTTCATGACTTAATTGTCGAATAAAGTTTTCAAAATGAAAATATATCTCTGCATGCATCCAAGACATTGAATGAGCCACCAGCAGAGCTCACATGCACACCATCTCTGGACACCTTCAGGAAGAACGTCAAGACCGGTCTCTACTTTGAACAAATCAGCTCATTGTCAGTATCACCCAACAGACAATATGAACTATCTGACCATCTCCCTGCACCCCGTGGTGGACAAAGTCACTGGGAGACACATAAACACCCAGATGACTGGCTACATTGAAGAGAACTCCATCATGGACCACTCCCAGTCTTGTTTGGGTATCAAGCACAGCACCGAGAACTGACACCATGCTGACAATGCTTAAATATGCATGCCACTTGACCTGTGTCACATTATGGACAACACATCCTACTACACCTCTATTCAGCCACAAACACCCTCTCACACACCACACATCCCATGCCAGACACCACCACAAGGGGATACAAGGAAAAGCCCTCTCCTGGAGTACAACATGGAGCGTCACTAACACACACGTTTTGCAATATGCACATGTCCCCACTCACTGCCATTGCTAGACAGCACGGGGTAAGCATATCATCCCACACAGACAACACACAGCTCATCCTCCCCCTCAAGAACAATGCAGAAGACACAAAAGCCAGCTCCCAGGAATGAATGTCGGAACTAGCAGGTTAGATGACACACCTTGGCATAAAGATCAACTGTGAGAAGACTGACCTCCTCATCTCCGCTCCATCCACATGCGCATGGGACAACCTCTGGTGGTTGACAGCCCTTGTGAGTCCGCCCTCACTGACAGACCATGCACGCAAGTTTGGCATCATCCCAAGTACACCATCATCCTGCCCAGCAAGATCTACTCCATTGCATGCTACAGCTGCCTACAGACCAAATCTAATCCATCACAACGGATAACCCCAGGAAGCATAAAAATTGGCCAAAACACACTCATCCACAGCAGACTGGACTACTGCAACAAAATCTACGCAGGGAGATACAAAACGCCACTACACAAGTTCTAACACAGCATGAAAGCGGCAGACACACCTGTCTTCAGAAACCCACATCCCAATCACAAGAGGCAACACATACAGAACATCCAATGTAGCCCCAACAAGGAGAAAGTAAGCCGCTAACTGCTCACACACACATTTAATTCACTACACATCATCAGCCACAATGACATCCATGACAGAGTCAACCTCAACATCCCCAAGAGGAACAGCTGCTCTGACAACCTTGCCCTTGCAGACTCGACCGGGATCGGCAAATCACAAGGCAGAGGAAGAGCTGCCCCCTACGCCGCAAGCAAAGCCATGGATGAGATGAAAGTCAAATTCCCACAATCTCACACCCAGCATGCTAACATGCGGAACAACAAGACAGGTCTATTTGGATCAGTTGGATCTGCACTCCTACTCCCCCACAGCGCATTAGGAGCTGCACGTGTGAGTAGGGCACATCATGCCCACCCTTATTGTCGGATTTATATGCACACATACTCATCACCTACAGACCACCCCAGGGGAGTACTACCCTTACAATTCACATCCCTTTTTGTAATGAATGTCTGTGAAATTACACAAAGATGTGGGAATGAGTAATGTCACATGCCATTTTGGGTGTTGACTATCTTGGAACATAAAATGTAGGCGGTGTATACCCCTGAGGAAGTGTTGGCTATGGAACAACAATTCCCATTCTGTTGTGTGCAGTGGGATACACAGTACCTGGGCCTACAACTTGCTCCGACTCTTGCCTGTACAGCAAAGCTCAAATATCCAACACTGTTGGATGAGACGGATAAGGCGTTGGATGCCTGCTCAAACTGAGCCTCTCATGGTTTCGAGGCATTGCGGGAGGGTAAATGTTGAGTCTTCCATGCAGTTCCAAAGTATGTCAATTTGGACACGTAGGGCCCGATTCACAGAATTAACTTAAGACAAAATCCTAAACTTACTACCATTTTGGTATTCACAGAAGGCACTTACTCATTTCGGTATTCACAGAGGTTAGGAGTCCTAACTTTAGGACTCCTAAATGACTTCTGTGAATACCGAAAGTCTTAAAGTTAGGATTTTTCTCAGTTTAGGAGTAGTACAGTTAGGACTCCTAACTTTAGGACTCCTAAATTCCTTCTGTGAATACCGAAAGTCTTAAAGTTAGGATTTTTCTCAGTTTAGGAGTAGTAAAGTTAAGACTCCTAACTTTGCTACTCCTAAACTGAGAAAAATCCTAACTTTAAGACTTTCGGTATTCACAGAAGGCATTTAGGAGTCCTAAAGTTAGGACTCCTAACTTCTGTGAATACCGAAATGAGTAAGGGCCTTCTGTGAATACCAAAATGAGTAAGTGCCTTCTGTGAATACCAAAATGGTAGTAAGTTTAGGATTTTGTCTTAAGTTAGTTCTGTGAATCGGGCCCATGGTATCCCACCACCGTGCACTCACACAATTGCAAGCCATCCTAACTAAGTCTGTCAGGGAGGGCAAGCGGACTTGCCTCCCACATGTGCAGCTTACAAGGCCTAAAATTAAAGGCTGCCCGGGATTGCCCCTCATTGGTGGCTACTAACAAGCCACATGTCTCTGATATATAGTTGAATGGAATAGGCTGCTATGGGAGAAGCAATGGAACTTCATGGACCAGTCTGTGGCGGGCAAAAACATCTAGATCTAATTGTGGCTAGCCCATAAGCATTGGCCCTGGGGCTTGTACTCTTTGCTGGTTAGGGCGCCCACCCACAAGGTCTTGGACAGGGTTGCAGTATGGAAGGGGTGGCCCTTTATCCCCTCACTGACAAACTACAGCGTGGATAACCCGGACTTGCCCCCAGGTCAGGAATCAGCGATATTCCATCGCTGTCAAAAACAGGGCTGCAAAAGCATAGGGTCTATCTTTGATCCAGAAGGGCATGTGCCATATCTGTGGCACATACAGGATTATGAATTTCCCGCTGCTGTTGTGTACTCATAATGATAAATAACACACTGGGTCACTGGACTCTACGTTGGTTACGTCATATGCAAAGTGGTCAGCGCGTAAGGAGGACAAACATTCCCTCATATCTGAGCTGTATGAAATGCTCATCACCACTCTGAGTGGTCACTGCACAAAAGTGCAGGTTTTGATGGAAATGTAGCTGCGGAGGCCAATATAAGCCAAGGAATGGGAACGTATCCTGTATTGTGGACACCACACTGTGCACAGTGTAACGGGGGCTGGAACCCCCTACAAGGTTTGCTCTCATTGTTGTCACACACCTGTGCAACTACATGTCTGGTATAACAGCCAGCCAGATTGCTGCTGTCAGGGATGCAGGATGACTGGTACCCTCGTGCACTTACTCCGGCATTATCCAAAATTGTAGAGATATATGGTGGTGAGTCCGTGGATAACATAGATACAGCTTGCGACATAGCAATGCCCGGCGCACCGGAGTACACTCTCCTTGGCCTCTCACATCCGAAGGCCTTCTCACTAACACCCATCAGGGCTAGGCAAATAGTCCCAGCTTTGCTGGCGGACAGGCCGGTTATCCTAGCACAGTGGGGGACAGTGGCAGTTCCAGGGCTCCTGTTCTGATTACAACATCTAAGGAAACTATTAGCTCTTGAGCGCCTGTCTCGGGCTACAGAGGGAAGGGTGAGAGAGTTTTCCCACTCTGTGTTTCCCCTTTGTGACTTCATTGTCGAGAGATATGAGGGAAGTCACATACCCAAAGTACTTGCATGTCTGACGCATACCAACGATGGGGCAATCAGCCTCTGCCGGTCACACAGTGGAGGGGGCTCCCTTACACACATATTGTGTATACTTACTCTCATCTAGGTAGGCTGAAACTATTGCGGAAGGTGGGGTTGTGGGAGGGTTATTGGGGGAGGGGTGTCTTTTCGCCCTTTTTCAAGATTGTTCCACTTCTCTGTTTTAAATGGTTATTCTTTGGAAAATGGAAGACGCTCTTAGTGTCTTCTTTGCTCTTCCGGTATGCGTCCGGCCTCCGGGTGGCGGCTTAAACGCTGTGTAAATGCACACAAAGCGTGCACGTCCGACATCCGGATGTAGCCAGCAAGCTGGGTTGGCAACATTAGCCTACCTTCCTATAAAAATAGGTAACCCTCAAATGGAATCGGCCGTCATTGTGCAAACCTATCTTCACATTGTATTATTGTGCAGTGACCAGAGTATTGGCCTGAATGTCCATCATTGCCATATAAATTCCAGGATGTGAGATTCTCATCGGAAACACGATGATATATCCCCCGTGCATTTAAAAGCACATGGCTGGACACACTCCCCAATACGGTATCAACATCAGGCCAGTAGCAGCCTCTTAGCGTCAAGAAACCCAGTGAAAGCTATGAAACATGCCGCATACACATTACAGTAAGCATATTAACATTAGCGGGTCCTTAGCGTGCAGATTCTGGTCGCATGTATACTGCATGATTTCATTAGCTGCCCCTTAGCGTGCAGATTATGATCACTTTTCATTAAACTGTATGCATACACATTACAGTAAGCATATTGACATTAGCGTGCCCTTAGCGTGCAGATTCTGATCGTATGTATGCTGCATGATAACATTAGCTGCCCCTTAGCGTTCAGATTATGATCGCTTGTCATGAAAACGGGCCGCATACCCATTACAGTATCAGCCAGAGTACAGTAGCGGCCCCTTAGCGTGCAGCTTCTTGTCGCTTTGTAAAATAAATTGTCTCTAACACACAGGAAGTGATCTATGCTTACTTCCTTTCTCCATGTGTGTGGCATTCACTTTCACTTTCTCTTTTGAGCACATTGTGTTGGATTTGGATGAGTAAGAAGGTGTTTATGGTATTGTGCTGGTGGAGAGTGTAGTTTGGAGTGTTGCTGTGTTCTGTCTAACGTGTTTTTTGGATTATTTCACATTTAATTTACTTTCTACTGTCTACTGTCCTCAGTCTTGCTGTTTTTTTGTGGCGTTTTTTACTATTGTCCTCCTTGGGTTTTCTGTTTTGTTTTCTGGGGTTGGAACTGGGGTGTGTGGAGATGCCGGCAGTTGGCAGGTCAGGGCGGATGTCTTAGGAGACATTGGGGGGCTTCCTGTGGCTGGTGCGGTGCTACCTGCCTCTGATGCTGGAGAGGGGAGGGCGCATCCTCCAGGGGTATGGTGTTGCGGTGCGCAAGTTGCGGTGGGAGCGTGTGCGGGCGCAGATGCTCCGCTGCTTCAAGGTGACCTGGACCGTGCAGCAGTGGAAGCACTGCTGGCAGGATATGCTGGCACGGGAGGCGGACCTGCTCGATTACACCGTTGTCATGCCTGGCATTCAGGGTGGTAAGTACCAATTCCCTTTTTGTCCACAACTAATGTTACGCACATATATGAGTGACGTGTGTGAGAAGATGATATGGGGGCATATGTATCAAAAACCATATTTGCGATTCGCAAATAGCGATTTTTTGAGAATCGCTATTTGAGAATTGCAAAACGGGATTTATGTAAAAATTCGCACATATTTAGCAAATTCTGAATATTCCTTAATTGCGATTAGCAAATTGCGAAATCACAATTAAGGAATACCTTCCCATTCATTCCTAAGGGCCAGGAGGCCCATAGGAATGAATGGGAAGTAATTCTCAAATTACAATTCCCAATTTGCTAATCGCAAAATCTGAATAATTTCAAAGGTGCAAGGGTGTCATTATGACACCCTGATGCACCCCTGAAATGAGCATGTGTGCGCATATGGCGCACATACATGCCGTAAGGTCATGAATGTGCACCACATGGCACCTAGAAAAATGCCAAAAAGTACATTTTTATAAGAATTCGCAACATACCAACTTGAATTTGCTGGTAATTTGCAATTTCTTCAGGAGAAGTCGAACAACTTGGGTGCTAGTTACATAGCATTTAAGGAATCGCAATTTGCAATTCCTTAAATGCTTACGCCAAATTAAGGAAATGCAAAAATAGCGATTCCTTATTATTGCGATGCGAAAAAGGCTCATACATCGAGTTTTGAGATTTTGTATTCGCAAACGCTGTTTTCTTGAGCATCGCAGCGTTTGCGAATACAAAATCGCTTGATACATATGCCCCTAGATGTTTTAATGCTGTCCCAAGACCGTGATACTGTAACAACGTGGTTAATGCAATGCGACTTGTGATAAATACTTGCGCATGAGGGCCTTGACCTTGGATTTGCATGACACACTCTTCCCACTACAGTGTGTGCAACAGTACGGAAGGTGTTGGGATAGTCTATCAAAATACACATTATTGATGTGCGCCATGCAGTGCAAGGTGGAGTGACGATTGGCGTTGCAATGACCGCGTAGAGTAACTTTGCCACTGGAAATACCACATAGGAATGGAGATCCCCGGTGTCAAACATCCCAAAACACACATGCCTAATGTGAGCGAATACTCAGCAGGAAGGGTTGCAGGGGCATGGCGGTGTTTGCATGTTGAAGTATATCAAGGGGTGTGTCTGTCGAAGAGCAATGTTCAGAGTTAGTGCTTGGAGATGGGAGGCAACGTTGCCTGTCAGAGGTGTCGCGGAAGTGTGCCACAGGCCATGTCTGCAAGGTAGGAAAAGGAGCACTCACAATAAGGTCCCTCTGGGGCGGGAGAACATGGCATAGGCCAGCTGGTTGGATCGTCGGATCCTTTGATGTGCCATGGAAATAGAGTTGGATGTTAAGGTATGTTTGCCCAGTGTTGTGGATGGCTGTGTGATCCTGGGTGCACATCTTGAATGTGACTCTAGCTTTGATGTGGAGACAGTGGAGTGTGCGAAGGTGGTGGGAGGTGTGACAGGGTCCTGGCAGTGTGATTATTAGTCCTGTGGTTGCATTTGGATTGTCCTGCATCTTGCGGTTGTGGTTCATGTTAAATATGTCATGGACTGTGTTGCCGTAGTAGGGTGAGCTATTGCACAGGGCATGAGTGAGTGTCTATGTGTGTCTGAGTAGGAGTCATTTGAGTGTCTGACATAGGAGGCAGAGTGTGTGGAAGCACGATGATGAGACCGGATAGATCTTGCAATTATCTTGGACATCGGAGTCCATGACGGATTACATGTAGCGTGCTTGGGCTGTGTTGGGGTGTGGGTCCCCCATGCTGTGTGAGGAGCTTGTGTAATTACATGCATGGATGTTTTGGTGCATGATGGGTACTTTTTGTTTGTTTTTGCTCACTTGTATGCAGCTCTTTGACATTCATCTAGGAAGCTCTGCCATGGATTTGCAATACTTTTGTTTGCTCTAGTTGTTTGGGCTGGATGTGTCGAGGAGGAGTTGGCAGTCGTATGCCTATGATACAATGTTGAGTCCATAACTAATTACGATTGTGGCGTGCGGAGACATGTAGATGTGAAATATGGTAGGTCTGAATGAGGATCTCTGGGGGACTCCACGGCTGGTTGTTGGAGGCTCCAAGACAACAGAGGGGCGTCTGACCCACACTCATGTACGTTGAGGACCTTGTCTTGGATCCCTTTCTTGTGGAGTCTGCATATTGGTGGGCTTTGTGAGACAGTGCTGAATGCTGCAGCGATCGGTCAAGGATGATGAGTAAAATGGTTTATTTGCGCTCCGTGTGGATGAGGTGCCTTGATATTGGGTGAAACAACTCAGATGTGCAGCTCGGCCAGCAGTGATGTTTTGGCTGTGCAGCCTCTGCTTCCACATGTTTGTGTGTGAATGCCATTCAAAGTAGGCCCAGTCATGTCGCCAACATGAAGTCAACACCACAGGGATGTAGCATTGTTTGTCACTGTAACAATTCACATAGTGAATATGCCACGTTTGCTGGGGTTTTATAACAACACCTATTTGCATTTGTCCTCTCACAGATGGATGCCAACTGATCACCAGGGAGACATTGACCATTTCCGGGACCCACACGCCACTGGTGAGTAGTGACAAGAAATATTGGCATGTTGCGTGGTCATGAGTGTCTGTGCCAAATGCAGTAGGTTGTTGATTAGCAGTATGGGTGTGTATCGCATGTCAATTGCCTATGATGTGCAGAGGTATTCAGCCTTTCCGTACTGTGTCTAATATGGTAGTGTAAAGGAGTACAATGCATCTCATTCAGAGTTGTGAGTTTGTCCATCAACAGTCATTGATACACGTGTCAATGTATGTGCCTATTTCCAAGCTAATAATGCTGCCAACTAGGCATTTACACTGCAGTTGTGATGGCAATATGCCACTAGCATTTACTCCCATGTTCATTTGCGCAGCCTAAGCAAGGTGGCACACTTACATGCGGTAGACATTGTCCAAGGGGGGTGCAGTGGGTGTAGCATTGTGCACAATGAGGCAGTGCTCTTATGTCCGTACAAGGTCATACATCTTGGCACAGTGATACCCAAGGTATGCTGCATAGCACAGAAGCAAAAGTGTCAGGGTGTAGCTCAGATCCAATATTGTCAATGGTGTGTTGCACAAACACATTCCATAGATGTGTACGTCAATTGAGAATTGATATTTGTGCACTGCAATGGTGTTGACAGGCTATGTCCGTGTGGACATACCAGGCTGGAATCAGGATCATGTGTACCATCTCATCTGACACAATTGGTGACACCACTTAACACACATTTCATAGCCATGCATTAGCTCAGCATCATATTATGTCACATAGATTAGCTAATCAGGACTGCGGCAACAAGATCTGTGTGTACACATTAGCCATAAGAATTACACAATCCTCATGACCCCAGGGTGCCATTACAATGTGTAATCCATTGTAACAGTTTGCGTAGTTGATGCATGCATGCTCATCTCTACTATGGAGTGAGATTGGGGGTTACAACACATGCATGACTGGCAGTTGTGGGTCAATGATGTATCCCCCGCACAGTGGATGACTATCACCAATTGCATAGTAATGGTGGAGTGAGTAAGTGCCTAAGTCCGCATTCATACTCTAAACATGTTTCCATGTGTGCGGCATGATGCAGCATGATTACAAGTGTGAGTAGGGCAGTCCCAGGCCTGTTATTGTGCATGTAGTGTGAGACTACAATAGGTAGGTATTCACACCTGCACACATACAGTCTTGCCTGTCTTGGCACTGACTTGATGTACTGCACACAGTTCCTGGGGGACACACATGGCTGCACATGTGCATTTTAATTCTGATGCAGCTGTCTGTCACAGGGTGGGAGAGGGTTGTGCTGTGCATGTAGGGGTTATGCCTCTCGAATGAAGTCAATTATACAGGTCACACACAGCGCGGTTGTCCAAGGGTGCCATGTTTGTAGCGTATCCTTAGCTTTCAGTTTTGTCAGTGCATGTACCATGCCATGCACTGCCATGTCAGTCTCAACAGCATGTAGTTATTCAATCCTGCGTAGACATTGTGTTTAACAGTTCAGTCCTTGACTTACCATGTTGTTTTCCACTTGTGATACAGATCTCATGTTATATGGTTACATAGTGCAGTGGACAGAAAAATGACATAGAATTTTTTTCTCTCTCAGACAACATGACACCTGAGGAACAGCACCAGTTCCAGGTCGCCAAGGACCGGTACCTCCATGTGCGGAAGGTACACAAGGGTTACAGGTTGATGGCACGGAGGTACCGGGCTGAGAGGAGGGCAGGGACCTGGCCGTCGCTGCCAGAATGTATCACCACTGGCAGCGGCTCTACACCATCCACCTCAGGTGTCGTTGTGGGATCCCGAGATGTCAATCCCCCTGCTGCCACACCCGCACCAGTGCCAGGTCAGCATGCGCCGCCACCTGCACCAGCCCCGGCACCAGAACCAGCCCCCGCACCAGCACCAGCACCGGCACCAGCCCCCGCACCGGCACCAGCACCAGCACCGGCCCCCATGGACCCTGGACTTGCACAGATAATGAGCATTGTCCAGGGTGCCACTACCCTCCTACAGGACATCCGCCATGAGTTCCTCTACTTGAACAGGCAGATCCACGAGATCAGGGCCCACCTCGGACTGCCCTGAACACTGCCCCAGTTCTCACCTTCCCCCCTCGTCTCCCTTCCCACACTGTCCCCCTTTTATTATTATGTTGTGTGATGTCCTAGTTGAATGTGTTGTTTAGCATGGTTTTAGTGTAGGCTTAGTTAAGGTTAGTTTTAGACTGGTTTTACTTATTGTATGTTATAGGATTTGGGGATAGTTTTCATTTATCTTTGGGTGGGGGGTTGATGTATTTATTCTTTTACTGTGTTTGTAAATAGTTAGTTAAGATAGTTTTAGGTAGAATTCATATTTGTACTTAGGTTAGGGCTAGAGTTAGGGACATAGATTAGTGTAGGTTATCATTTTATATATATATGTCTTTGTATAATAAATCTTGTTCACCATAGATTTCTGCTAGCACTTATATCATGGCTGATGCGGGGAAATGGGTCTTGCACCATCGTGTGCAAATCATACCATCTTTGGAGTAATCATTGTATGTGTAACTATGGTCGAGACCTGTCACTCAGCAAGATGGATTGAGGCCAGATACCTTAGATGTGAGCACAATGACCTTGCATGTCTGATAGATTAGCAATTATGGTTTACGGCCTACTCTGGTGACAGTTCATTGTGACCTCCAACATCTCACATGTTCCTGGCCATGGCCAATCGATCTCCATTCCATGCATGCTGTTGGTCATTTGTGGGTCCATTGTTAATGTCACATGGCACAACAGTGTCAGTGAGTCCCATGAGTTATATGAGACTGAGTAAGGAGTTTGGAATAGAGGTCACTCACAGGTGTATAGGAGTATTAGCACTGTCCGGAATACAGACTTAACTTCGAGTTTCTTGCTTTTGTGACACACATACTCATTACAGTAATGCCTTGGGACCTGATGATGTTGGTTTGCAGATACACAGTTGTGCTGCACACAAGTGGTGACATGATGCATTGCTCCCTGTACCAACAGTGCCATAGCCACTCATCCCAGCTGTTACTATCGCATTGTCTCATAGTGATGACACCCTTGTAATCTTGCCACTGATCCAGACTATATGCAGTTCAAATGACATCCGTGGGCACATTGGCCAATATGTGTGCACTTCATGGCAGTGCTCAGAAGTAGCTTTTGCATTGGTTTTGCACAGGTAGGAGCTGACTGACGCAATGCACTTTGGAATCAGTAAGTATTGTGGACTCAACTTCAGTGTGGCTTAGTTTGTAGTTCCATATATGAATGTTAGACCTTTGCCCTTGGGTATCCTCAGCAATGTGAATCTGTTGTGAACACCTAGAGATGTGACATGCAATGTGCTACATCACAACAATCTTTGTCCAACACGTCCCGTGTTTGGCTATATGCCAGGAGATTATGCTTTGCTATCATTCTTTGCAACACTACTTGTGTCCTGCAACAGACTTGTACATGTTGTCACAAATGCATATTGTTAGAAAGTGGCTAGGTATATACTGTTCCCAAATAGGTACGGTGTGCACAGAGTTGACAGTCACCATAGTTTGTGCAGAGGTTAAAGTTAGATATAACCTTACTCTATGAAGTGTTAGTTTGGTCAAGCAGTAAGGCAGTATCAGAGGACAGTGTAAAGGCTTTGTTGTACACACTCAGTCAGCAGGTGGTCTCACACACTCAATAACTGAACTCAAGGCCACTGTTTTTGATAGAAAAATATATGTTTGTTTTATTTTGTAACCAACAATAGGTATCAAAAGATACTTACTCAGATTGTGAGGCTTTAGTTACATACTTTGGCAATGTGCCATTGACTTTGGTAGGTAATAGTTACAAGTTGTTGCAATAGGCAACACAATTTCAAACACAATAATACATTGAGCTCAATGTGAGTTTGAAGTGATTTGCTAATGATTACTTCCAGGATAACTTTTGTAAGTCATGGCCTGGATCCTATATTCAGTCCTGTGCAAGGTCTTGGAAACATGTGAGTATATCCGTTGTAGTTGCTGTTGTGATTTTCAGGAAATATTTTGCTATTACTAAACTTGACACTAAGAAGAAATTTTACAGAGAAACTGCCAATGATTTCCTATGGAAGAAAATAGTGTGATTGGTAACTACGGTTGTGAGTGGTTTTCAGGGTCAGTGCTGGGCAACAAGATCCAGCATTGGGATCTCTCCTAATAGCAGTTGAGTTGTTCAATTTCTGTTAGTTGGTTGTTTTTAAGCAAAACTTTCAACTTTTAGAATCTCAACACTTACAAAGAATTTCTTATGAAACCAATCAAGGTTACCCTATGGAATACATTTGGGTTATCGGCTTTTTGGTAATTACTCGACTGGCAGAGTTAAGGTTCTGGGCACAGACTCAAGGTGCCCCCAGGCTCAGGTTTGTACAGTTGTTACACCCTCTGTGGGACTGTGTCGGACGGGGGCAGAGTGAGTTTGGCACAATGTTATCCCATGGGAGGCAGGGGGTCCTTGGTTGCTGGCTGCTGACTAGCAGGCCACAAGGCTGTGGGAGCTCGGCTCCTGGTCACTTGCTCAGGGCAAATGTGGGAAGTAGGTAGGAGTAGAAGTTACACTGCCAGGGCCACTCGGGCAGGTGGGTGCAGGGTGTCTATGACCCTTTCTGCGCTCAATGGATTGCAATGGGAAAGCTTCCTGGGCAAACCAAGGCTGTAAGCTCGGGGTCGCAGTTTCTTCATGTGCCCCCACCACTTTGTGAGTTAAATTGGGTATTTGGAGGGTGGGTATGTCCCCAGGAGTCGGGCATAGGGGACCGCAGTGCGCCGGGTGCTGGGGTGACTTTTGGTCTTGGTAAATCTTACCCTCTGTTGATTGTTGCTGGGGGGGTTCCTGGTTCTGAGGCTGCAGGCGTCGTAATGAGCCGGGGGGGACGTCATCGGGGTCTTTGTCCACTCTGACAGAGGCCAGGCTTGTCCAGTGCAGGGTGTGCAGGCTTTGTGTTTCAGGGATGATTCCAGGGGTTAGAAACTTGCTTTGAGCAGAGCTACTGCTCATGGGCCTCCCATATGATCAGAGTCACAAGGTAGCCAGGTCTGCAGGGGGTTGTGAGGTTGCTGGCCACAAGTGGGTCTGGGCTGTGGCAGGAACAGGTTCAAGGGTCGACAGGCCGGTAGGACTGGGGCCAAAGCAAAGGAAGTTTCAGGGTGCCTCAAAATACTATGTTTATTTGCGTTACAGGTAGGTACAGGACAGGGACCAATGGGTCCCTGCCCTGGGGTGGATACACACACTATCCTGCCACTCACCAGTGGGAGTGGGCCAGTAGCCTAGTCCTGATTGTGCAGGTCTTCACATCTTCAAGATGGAGAGCGCACGGAGATGGGCTTCACCTCGCCTCCCCCACCTGAGGGTTGGTGTGGGCAGGCTGGAACATACCCTGTCCTTATTTTGTGTTTCCGGCTAGTCTTCCCGCAAGAATGGGTGTCAGAACGGGGTGTTCGGGGCAGTTTTCTGGGTACAGCTCGTGGCCTGTAAAAGCTCACTGAGTCTGCATGCCTTTGAACGTTCCCCCTGGCCATCCTGGGGGAGGAGACCTAGCACCACATGTGCATTATTGCATGCCCAGGGGAGCGGGGGCTGTACACCCTGGGGTACAGCAACATTTCTGATGTGTGGCAGCCTAGGCAGCCTCCCAACCAGATGTGGATTGTAGGTTAGTTGTCCATGGTTTGACAATTTTGAATGTTAGTGTTTCGGGAAGGAACATAGGCCCTGGGCACCTGATTGGCAGGAGTCCAGGGCACACTCAGTAAAAGTCCATTTAGCAGTTCCTCAACAAGTGCGTGAATACCATGCATGAAAGATTGTACTTTCTCACACATATGTCATACATGTTGTGTGACCAGAATTGGGATATTGCTAGTTGTGCCATCGGATCAATGTTGTCAGTACAATTTTGGCTGTGTAATCTTGTGGGGCACCCTGTGCCCCTTCTTCACTATCTGACTCCGGTTGTCTCATCTTTGCCGTCATTGCAAGTGTTATTTATTTTGCAACACTGTGCCCCCTTCTGATGGGTTTAGTTGTATTGCTCATTTACATTTCTTAGCCTGTATTTGGGCACGTGTTTTTCAAACGGCCTCCGCTCTCCCTTCCCGCCACAGTTTCCCCTGCTGAGCTGCACAGCAACACGCACTTTTGTAACACCCACATGCCAGGCTGATCCACCCACCTCCCCTTCCACTTGCATACATCCACGCCGGGTCCGCGCAAAGTGCAGGAACATCCTGGGTCTGCGAAAGCAACTACACACGTTTCCACTACGATGCTAACAGACTCAACGCCCTCAACATAGGACGATCACACACCTGTTTCCTGCCTAGAACAGAACGCACACAAGGACACATCTCCAATCGGAACTGCATTGTCACCAGCATTGAATCTGCAAATCCACCCACTGTGTTGTAAGCAAACTACCTCAGATGCATTGTCCCCAACACCTGCCACAGATGCCAACACACAAGTGAACTCTGAGACCTACTCAACTCAACCTCCCCAGACATGGTCTCCATGACAGTGACCTAATTGTACCCCTCCTCAGAACATTACCTCGCCATAGCCATCCTGTGTAGCTACAAGATCAACCACAGGAACCGTACCAACGGAGTAGGACTATGAATTGCCATCGTCAACAGGAACACTCGCAGAGTCTCAAACAACCACGACAACATCCTCATCAATGCCAGACACATGGACATCCAGATCCACAACAATCCAAAAACCACCCTGAGAGTAACCCGCGTCTACATAGCCTCCAGACCCCGAACGCAGTTCTGCATCTCCATCACCAACTTTGTCGGTACACACACCCTCACATCCACAGACGACATCCTTCACTTAGAGGTGAACTTCCACCTCATGTACATTGACGGCACTGTATCCACCACCCTGACCGACACCCTGGCCACCCTCGGGCTCATACAACTTGTCACAACACCCACCCACCAAAACAGCAACACGCTTGACCACATATTATCCGCAAGCTCCCACGTCTACTCCAACCACCCAGCCAACCTCCACTGGAACAACCATCAATGCAGCAAATTCACATTCCATGAAGACACCACGCGCCACCACACCCAACAGATCCACTGGCACTGCTGGAGCACAGTCACAGAAGCACAGCTAACCATCAACATTGCCTGGAGCACAACCACCAACACTCACTCCAGCACCCAGAACGTCAGACAAGGGATAGGCAACAGCGCAAACCCACTCACCCAGATTAAGACATACTCCAACAGACACACCAGCAAGTAAGCCAGCTGGTTCAATGCAGAACACCAGACCTCAATGCCGCCCTGCCATGAGCTAGTGAAGAAAGACACCATCAACTCCACAGATACGCAATTGGGCCTCCTTCAAAGACCGCATTGCCAATAACGCACACACCAGCTAAGTGCTCTTCAACCTAGTAGAAGAACTCTCCAAAACCAGCTCCAACAACAACACCATCCCACCTTTGCAGAACCTGTGCAACACCTTTGTTACTTTTGTCCATCGCAAGGGTGCAGCCATCCACGACAGCTACAATGCCATGACTGCCACGACTAGCACTGAGACCTCCATCACCACGGATCCCATACACACCAAGCCCCTGCTCTCCTGGACCAACGTAAACAACACAAACACAATGCACATCTGGTACTACATCCACTATGGATCAACGTCAGGCGTATGCCCGCACCACATCTGCTCCAAAGGCAGCCCCACCATTGCACCCCATTTCCAAATGAGCATCAACATCTCCCTCGTAAATTCAACATTGACGTAGAGCTGGAAGCATGCCGATATCAACCCCTTACTCCACAAACAAAAGACTGACCCCAAGGACCGCCTTTTGCTTACGTCCCATCTCCATGCTACCATTCCTGTGAGGTGTCATTGCGAAGACCATCAACAGACAACTGACCCACTAATTCTATGGGAACAGCATCCAGGATCCGTCCCATTTGCGCTTCAGCGGCAACTCCTGCAGCAAACTGGACACATCTCCGCCACCAATGACATAATGCCACGGATGGACAACAGTGAAACAGCAGCACTCATTGACCAATACCTGTGATTTGACTTCAACACTGTCTTGCACTGCACACTATGCACATGCATACACGACAATGAGATCCGAGACAAGGCTCGTGACTGGACAAACTCCTTCCTCTATGGCAAAACCCAGTCCGCCCTCCTCCATCCTTCCTGCTCAGAGTCCACATTAATCTCCTGCAGATTACCCCAGGGCTCATCCCTCACACAACATTGTTCTACATGTACATGTGACCACTTGCACACATTACCCAACTGCCCAACCTCAACATCATCATCTACGAGAAACATCAGCCAGCTGATCTTCTCCCTCACCATGGCCACCCTCACTTACACAACCATGCACCATGTAGGACTGTAAGACGTTGCTGAGTGGACGAAGGACTGCCAACAGGAGATGAACATCAGACAAGACAGAAATGCTCATCCTCAAATCCACCCCCTATGCATGAGACACCTCCTGGTGTGTGGCTGCCCTGGGAAGAGATCCAGCAACAACCACCCACGCATGCACCATGGGGTTCAACATCAACTCTACTCTCTCCATGCCAAAGCCGGAAAACGCCATCTCGTCCTCCTGCTTCATCACCCACCAGATGCTTGTCAAGTTCAACAGGTGGATTACCACCAAGACATGGAGTACAGTCACACAGGCACTCTGCAGCAGCAAGTTGCAATATGGTAACATCCTCTATGCAGACGCCTCGACCAAACTCTAATAACAACTTAGACGCATTAAAAACACCTCTGCACGCCTGGTCCTCAACATCCCTCGCTGACAGCACATCACACCCCACCTGTGAGACCTGCACTGGCTCACCACCAACAAGTGTCTCACCTCCACGCGCAAGAACCACGCACACAAGCAACTCCACAACACCGGACATGCATACCTCAACAGACGACTCAGCTTCTGCACCCCAATCCAGCAGGTCTGCTACGCTGACATTGCAATTCCCACAGTCCCCCGCATCTGGACAGCTAACTCCTGCAGGAGATCATTATGCCACCTCAACGCAAAAAACTGGAACACTCTCCCTGCCCTCCTGCAGCAGGCACAGCACATGCTGACATTAATGTGACTCCTCAAGAACGGGTTTTCCAAGCAGTGGCAGACTCCCACCCACCCCCGCTCCTTGAGACACTCAGGGGTTAGTGGTGCACTTTAAAGATGTTGTCATAGGAAAATTATCTAGATTGCTTTTGCACATACACGGCCATCTCACTGCCTATCCGTGTCAGGTGACACATGTACATTGATTGAATTAGCCTTGCTGGACCTTCTTGTGAATTCACAGCCCCTTACTTATTACCTAAGTTAAATACTTGATTGTTCATGGACACACGCACCTGTGTGATTAAAGTGCATTTATTTACAAAAAAAAGAGGTTGTGTATTGACCAGAACTTGACCATAGGACATGGGATTGGCAGTCCATTGCGAGCGACAGAACCAAGGGAGGAGGCGGATTTAGCAGTGCCAGTGCCATTGTCAATGAACAAGAGGAGATTTGCTGTGGGTCAATGTGTGGGTCCACGCTGGGTGTTGATGGATGTCGGCAGACAGTGGGAGAAAAAGGGCAGTGAAATGTTGCTGTGTGCAAACCGACAGGCCTTTGTACATCACTGCTAGCTGAACTTGCGCATTACCATGGTGGCAGTTTCATCCTCAGATTCGTCCGATGATGTGTTGTGTGTCTCACATGTGGGCGGTGGTATGGTGGGAGCAGCACTGTGAGGCACAGACACATCAGGGTGCGGAGCTGAGGATGTGGATGCACAAGCAGCAGATGTCACAAGACCGTGGGGAGGTAAAGCTGTCATGTGAAGAAATATGGCCTGCCATATCTGTTCCAGATTGCGCTGGTGTTGAGCCGTGGCAGCCATCTGTTGGAGCTCCCTCCGCTCCCTGGACTCCATTACCCCTGCCAGTTGGGATAATGCAGCAGAGACACTGCTGGAGCTATCTTGCCGGAACAGTGTGTCCACTCTCCGGATCAGGACCCCAGCAATGTCATCCAGGGAGCGTTGGATGTGATTGAGAGAGGTGTGGATGTCTGGCAGCCTCACAATGTTGTTTTCAAGGCGATTCAGACACCCACTGAGCTCCTCAAACTTGGCTGCCAGGCTCTCCAAGCCCAACCGCACAAAGTCCAGTGTTTCCCATTGGACCCCCTGCACCATGGTTTGAAAGGCTGCATATGTGTTGGCTGGGTCCTGGGAGGCAGCTGTGGTTGGAGGGGCTTGCTGCTGGGTGGTTTGTGCAGGGGGTGGGCTGGGCACAATGCTGGTGGGTAGATCTGCTACTGGAGTTGGAGTTGCGAAAGAATCGAGGAGATGCTCAAACTCGTCCATATTGATAGTTGGTGTTTGGGACGAGTCATCGTGGTTGAGAGGGTCGTCCCACTGTCCACGAGGTGTTGTCGCTCCCTCTGAAATGTTCATGGGAGATACAGTTTAACAGTGGTATCCATGTATGGGCATGCATTATTTGACTTAACAATCAGACTGAGGGAACCTGCACATGATAGATATTTTGTACAATATGCATGCTAGTTACTGGATGGTGATTATTTCAGAGACATCACAAATGTGTGTGTGTACTTGTACGTTGTAATATCACAAGTTGCCTAAGTGAGAAATGTGTCCTGCCAGTGTCTACACACAAATTCTACCTGTTGTGTCTTGGTTTGTGTTATGTGACTGATGCAGTCCGCAACACCTATTAGGCAATGTTGATGTACTCAGATTAGTATGTGTGTACACTGCATTGTGTGATGGTGGCACCTGCTGCCTTTGTTTAGCTGCCCCTTGTCCCTTTCATGAAAAGGACCTTTGACTTCTGTGTATGGACAATGCAGACATGTGTAAATCTGTGTGGATGGTGTATCCTTGTCAGAGTAGTGACACTTGTGCATAGTAGGTCATCAAGGGGCATATTATCAAGCCAGGCGATAAAATTATCCATTCCAATTGAAGCCCATGTTAGAGGTCCTTCACATCTAGCATGGGCTTCAATTGGAATTCCATAGAGCATATTAGCAAGCCCATTATCGCCGTTTTAGCGGCATTTTCCTACCGCTAAATCGGTGATAATTTTATCGCCTGGCTTGATAATATGTCCCCAAGTGTCTTGGTCACATCAGGGGTTGTGTGTACATAAGTTTGTGCCAGGGTGTGACATGATCCCTTGAGGATGAGTTCTACACTCCGCAACATCAGTGAGGTCTCCTGCACCATGTAAATCTCTTTGTCCTGCAGGCATGCTATCCATCATGCCCTATCACATGTCTTATCAGTGTGGCTCAAGGAGTTGCAGCTTTGCAGGGGCTTGCACATGTGCATGTGTTTAGTGTGCTATTGGTGATGTGTGATGAGTGCACACTTCTGGAACATTGGCAATGGGAGCCTACTTGGGGGCATGTTATCATGGACGTCCATGGTGTTATCTGCGCTTTAGCAGCAGGAGACTTCCGCTACAAGCGGCAAAGGTGCCCTTGGAAATGTGCCACATAGAATTCCAGGAGAAGCACATGTTCTGGTGTGAACATGGGCTTTGATTAGAATTCTCTGCTGCATGTTATCAGGCACATTATCACCGCTTTGGTGTCTGTTACATGCCGATGAAGTGGCGAAAATTTTAAGAACGTCCTTGATTATATATGCCGTGTTGTTACTACAAAGCTGCACTGTGTAGGACACATGTGCCTCTAAGTTGCCTCGGCTCCTTGAAATTTGTGTTGTGTGCATTGCGTCTGTCATGTTTAATCTTGCTTTCTGCACTTCTTTTGGATTACCCTTTCAGAGTATGGTGCAGCATGTATGGCAAATGTTGTTGCTATCTGAGCAGACAGTGTCCACACCCATTACCCACAGATTTTGTCCCACATGTGGAGTGTGTGTGGCAGTGGTGGGCCGTATTGTGCATCATACCAGGCACAAGCCTTCTAGACTCTGCATGAGCGGTTTGATTTTCGAAGGGGGGACTACATACTCCATGCAGCGATCACAGCGGATATTTGTGCGCATTGTAAAGGGGACCAAGCAGGACCTGAGCTTTCTTTAAGGTGCCAATACATATTGACAGCAGCTGTAAAGTTTAAGGCAGTCACATGCCTGTACATGCGCATGGGTCTCATGGAGCTGCCCCCTTTGGACAAACTGAATTGAAATGGGAGGTAGATGTAGTTCGAGAGATCTCGGAAAGGGCTTGTGCTGAGATTGTGGAGTAAGCATGGAGGTGCATCAGGCACACCCGCTTACAAAGGCTTATTTTAAATGTTTTACATTGCCTTACCTAACACCGGCAGAAAGTCAATGCATGTTTCTACACTGACTCATAGCCATGCACAAGGGTTCAGGGAGAGGGGGCAAGCTTTCCTCACATGATTTGGGGGTGACCACTTTAGGCGAATTATTGGACCATAGTGATAACAGTATTGAAGGTGTTGACAGACAGGGAGGTAGATCTGTCGTAGGGGGCTTGTATCCTACATTGCTTCCCACACACGGCTCAACGTGGGCTTGCCACAAGTTTATGGATAGGGTATTATTAGTGACCACGAGGGGATATTACGATGCACTGGAAGGCAAGTGGGGTCACGAGTTTAGATCAATGGGAGTGCCAGTTCACCAAATGGGCAGAGTGTGATGGGATAGTTAGGCTACTACTGGTCAAGGGTACAGTGAGCAAGGGATCACTTGATGCAGCTAGGGCATGGGACCATTTCTTTGGACCATTTGTGGACGAAGACAGCGAGTGCGATGTCAACACTGAGCCAGGTGAGCTGGTACCAGGCTAGTGCCTTTATAGCGCGTAGATGTGACCATTCCATACCATTGTAGACATGCATGATGGGTGAATCTAAAGCGGCAGCCTCTATATTGTGTTTTTAGTGTTTAGCTTCTGGATAACACAGATTACCACAGGTTACGCACTGGTAAGGCTATCAAGGAGTACTGAGCAACATGGGTAGTGACATGCCTTGAGGGATTGTGAAATAGACTTTCGCATGGATTAGTTCTGGTGATGTTGGTTTATATGGCCTGTGTTGTTAATTGGTTGGTATGCCCCTTTTTACATGGTTCTTAATATTCAAGGTAGTAGAGGAGACATGTCATAGTAACAAGCCAAGGAGGGTGGTGGGTATTATGGACAGGGATATGTGTGCATGCAGGTGAGTTGCCTTTGGATGACTGAATGGCTTTCATGATGCGCACCACATTGCATTTTGCAATGGAGAGCACACAACTAAGGGCCAAATTATCAGGGATGGCATTACAGATTATCAGCACTTGAGCGGCAGAGAATTGCGGCTTAAACGGCGATCATGGCCTTGATAATATGCCCTAGGGAATTCCAATAGAAGTACATGGTCTGGTGTGACCATGGGCTTGTATTGGAATTCTCCAGACCATTTTTTAAGGGGCATTAGCGCTGCTTTGGTGGCAGTTTTCTGCCACTCAAGCAGCTATTATTTTAATGCCGTCCTTGGTAATATGCCCCATAATCCGTATTTTTGGTGTGACATTGCATGTGTTGTCGGTATGCAGAGTGACTCATTACTTTCTCATCTTGCTGTACACAGTGCTGCATAGCATGTACAGGCAAGGGGGCATTTTTGTAGTACAGGCATGAGGTTGTCAAAATGCCCCCCTTGCCTCATCACCACACTTATCCAAATCTTCTTCAGAAGTCCGCAACTCCCATGTGCCAAAATGAATATGCAGCGTGAATGTGACTGGTCACGTGCATGAGTAAGCATGCCAGCAACATGCTCAGCACACCTGCAAAATTGCACATGTGTCTGGCTTGTGTGCAAGGTTTTGTGTGGCCCTCCAAGTCACACTTGTTGGCCACACACATCCTTGCACTCAAGTCAGCCACATGTGCTATTTTGCAGGTGTGCTGTTCTTGCTGTTGGCATGCTTACACGTGCACGTGATCAGTCACATTCACAATGCATACTCATTTTGGCATCTGTGAGTTGCGGCCTTGTGGATATGATTTGGATATAGGTTGTGATGGTGCAAGGTGTGCATTTTGTGAGCATTGTGCGTCTCTACGTGATGTGGCATTTTGGTATGTGATGTGGCACTTATTTTGTGGTCTGATGATGTAGCTAGACTGTGTTTTTCTGAGGTTTCAGTGCACATTTCGATGTCAGTGTGTCCGTCAAAGTGTGTCTAGCAATGTTTTTGTGTGTCCATGCCACCATGCACAGGGTTATCTGGGACCTGAACCACAGTAATTGTGGGTATGCAATGCTATTTATTATACATGTGTGCCATTATGGCCATCCTCCCCCATCCACCCACTCCATAGTTTGTACTCACCCTGTGGTTGTGTCTGTTGACCTGCAGCGGTGTCCCGACCCGGCACTCCAACCACCGTCTCCTCTGTGATGACTTGTGCCACCAGTTCCTCCTGCTCATCCAGCTCCAGCTGCGGCACGGGGCTACCACCTCCGGTGACCATGGCTGCCCTCCGGTTGGCGGCCATCTTCTCCTTTGTGTTCTTCTTGCTGTCGTTCCAGCGTTTTTTCACCTCCTCCACGGTCCTCCTCTTCATCTCTCCCACAGCATTGTCCTTAGCTTTGATCTCCTCCCAGATGTGTTTCTTTCTGGACAATGGCACTGTCTTCCTTATGTTCCTTGTGTTCAGCCACCAGGCTATACAGGACCTGATTCTCCTGGTGGCTGAACCTGGGGTTCCACCTCCTCTTTTCCTTCACCTGGCTCTCTCCCTGCTCCTCCTGGCTGGCTGTGGGGTTCGCTGCGGTCTCTGCGCTTGACCCTTCTTCCTCCATGTCTCTGGTCTGGTCTCTGGTCACTGGAATCCATTATTTTCTTTTTTTGCCTGCTTGGGGGCCTTTTATAGTGCATTTTCCCACTTGATGCGTGCAAAATGCAGGCCTGTTGTCAATTGTCAGACTGATTTCTGAGATAAATTGCTTATCTCTACTTCTTGCGGCTTAGCGTGAGTTTTTTTATCGCCGGCGCTAAGATTTTATCGCCATCCCTAAGCGCCGGAACTGATTGTTATCGCTGGCTTGCGGCGCCTTGTTAATACGTCGCTACAGTGGCGATAAACAAAGGACTTCACCGGCGATAACATTTTTCGCACTAACACCGCTTAGAGATAATTATTGCTATTTCTTGTTGATATGCCCCTTAGTTAGGTAATGCTATTGCTAGAGAGACTCTAGTCCTTCCTTTGTCCTCCTGTCACTAAGAAGAGATAGTGGTGGATGGATTGATAGGTTTAGTTAGTATTAGTTGGTAATTTCTTAAAGGTCTGCGTGACGCATCCTCTGTCACTGAGTGCTGCTTACCCCAGTCCTTAGTAGAACCTTTTGTAGTTTGTTTAGTGAGTGGTCAGGCTTACCAGTGTCACTAGCATAACATCAGACGCAACCAACCAACAATTTGGTGTATGCACAAATTTATGTATGTGTCCTACACCTATGCATTTTTGAGGGCTAACATTTAAATGCAGACTTATTGAACAATTGGCCCGTCTGGAACATGTGGGCTAGGTCAGGTGGTACATAGGCTTAGTTAGTGTTCTGGAATCAGAATAGAACACTTGATTAGTGTTCATAAATAATAAGTAGACGGTCTGGGAGTCCCGTAATAATACTACTAGTCGATCTGATGAGATAGGTCAATTTTATTGCAATTGTTGTTTTCGTAAATGTTGTTTGAGCGTTTTTTAAAATATTTTATTTGTTTCACAGTACACCAATCATTAATGTTTGTCTCTTTCTTTGTTATATCTTACATGATCAGCACCCAGGGGCAAGATGACGGGTTCACAGGCGGCGGTGGGACAAAAACATGAGATGCCTCCCAGGGCCAGGACCGCTCCTCTACCGAGGGCTCTGCTGCTGGCCCCAGTAAGTCCTCCAGTGGTTATATTCATAATTATATTTCCCTAACTTTTACTGCACCTTATTTTTTCCGAACTATTATTTCTGTTTCCTAATTCTATTTTTTTCCAAATCTTCTTCGATCTAGACTGTTTCTAAATTCTTGTTGTTATCCCTGCCTCCAACTGCCTCTGCTATGAGCCTATGGCTCTCTGTACTACTACTATTAGTCTGTCTGTAGCTAAGCTTGCCCAGTTGGCCACTCTTTATTTAAAAGGTTTTAAATAAAACTCAGATTCACCAATAGTTCTAGCAACGGAGTCCAGTCCTTTGGGTTGTCCTCTTCTGGTCTTCTTAATCTTTCTTGAGGATTTTCAACAATTCCCACCAACAAAATGCCCAACCAGATATTTGACTATTTTTGATGGGATATACTACTACTGTTGTGGGGATTCTGCACAGCCACATACATAACTATGCACAAGAAAATAGGATGTTGTTGATGGGAGGTTGGACCTTCCTCACACTTCAGTCTCTTTAGGTCCCCGATCCCCCCCCCGAAGATACCCAATGATTAGACAACCCAGAACATAATAACACCCTTACTCACTCGTGCAAGCCCACCATAACAAATACCACAGAGTCTTTGTGTAAGTTGAAGTTCAAAAGGTTTATTTTCAACTGACAAGCTTTGTACGTTGTTCTACAATTCAAATCATTATACTATAATAGCCAGCTACAAAAGCAAAATGCATAAGATTAAAACAATAAACATTGTTACAAGTCCACTGAAGAGTCAGACAAACGATCTCTGTGTGAATTCTGGGGGACCCCTCACCTTAGAACGTAGAAGTACTGGTTACATCATAAGGTCTGCAAAGCTCTGGTTCGTTCGTAGAAGGGAATCTTCTGCCTGTTACGAGAAAAATGGTGCACGTTAGATAGTATAATGCAGGCATTTCTCAGTCATGCCAAAAAGTGTAGCATGTTATGGCTAAGCAATACGAACTGACCAGAACTCCATAACAAAGTGGCTTGTTTTTCGACCTCTTGTACGCAACGCTCAGACAGTAGCTGTATGAGCTCATGTGGGCTCAAAGGCATCTTACACAACAAGCTGTGAGCTAACGTGCGCAAAAGACATGAAGCTAAAATGGTGCATGGCTCAGGCTATCTTTGCAAAGAGTAGAGTAGACTAGAATGACCCGAGGGACCATAACACTACTAGTGTCTACTCTACTCTAGTACCCGATTTGGACTAATGATGTATGTTGTATATGTATGTATTAACTTTTTTTTCAATCTTGCTCGTGAAAAAGAATGAATGGGGGAGGTGTATATGGCATCTAAAAATGTGTAATGTTTTTTCTAGGCGTACTACCGACCACCACCAGTGCCGGGGCCAGCAACGATACAGCCATTCCGGAGGGAGCAGGAGATGCGGCAGAGGAACCTGCAGGAGCTACTACAGGGGGTGAGCCAGCAGCAGCGGTGGTTGGTGGTAAGTTATGTTCCTTACTTATTGACATTACACTAGCGGAAAGGGTGTACTGTACACTCACTGTACTGTTGAGACTTAGTAAGTATGAAGTTGCAGTGAACATTAGACAACGGTTGAAGAAGACACCCTTTAATTAGCAATGGCATTAGCAGCAATATCATTAGCAGCGTGAGTTGAGTAACCAATGGCTTCTTCTATCTGACTCCAACTCAGCTGTGAGTTTTATGGAGAAGACTAAAAGTCAGATCAGATCAGATGACCTTGATGTATGTGTTGAACAAAAAGGGAAAGAAGGGTGGAAGGAGGAAGGACGGGCGAGATGTAATATGACTGGCAGAGAAGGATACGTTGGAAGCATACATAGGTGGCTGATAGGAATCAGATGCATGGGTTATTGAAGGATGGGTGGAAGGTCAAAGAAAAGATGCCCGCATGGTTGCCCACACCGTATGGGTGGATAGGATAGCAAGAATCTTCTGCGGTGTTTGAGTCAAACTCAAAGCCAAGGTAAGCAAGGAAGGACGCATGGGTGGTTGCTGGTTAAACAATCTAAGGTTTGTTGAGAGATTAAGAAGAATGTTAGACGTTTACTTTGAAGGGATGGATGCCTGGATGTATTCATCATAGATAGCATAGGTGGCAACTGTCACTGGAAGCAGACCAGAGTCTTTGAAGAGAATGTAAAAGAAACCGCGCCACAGTAGCAAAGCCGAGGGGAATATATATAAGTTGTATTTTCAGAATACTCTCTTGACTCACAGTAGTTTGCAAGCGCATCATATATATATATATATATATATATATATATATTACCTACTGGCGGTCGCCAGTAGGTAGTTATAGTTAGGACCACGTTTCCATAGGAAATCCGCAACATTCTATTTTGAATAACTTTGGCGCCGGTCGACGAATCCTCGCGAATTTTTCAAAATAGGTGGGGCGCTACGCTCCGCTCCTACCCTGAAAGTCTCGGGGGGATTCGTCAAGCGGGGGCTGAGATAAAAGGGGGGTCCCAAAACGCATTTTTCCCATGCATTTTTCCATAGGACCTTTAGACAGGGCTACAGCCCGAACGGCTGAACAGAATTTAATGACATTTGGCAGAGAGGTAGTCCCCAGGTCAAGGAAGTGCCTTTTGTAGGTTTGGTGTAAATCTGTTCAGTAGATTCTGAGAAAATAGCCTTTAAATCAATATATATATCTGTGGCAGCTTACGGTGCGCTTACCGCGCGCTTACCGTAAGCTTACCGTACGCGTACGGTGGCGTGCGCGATTCTGATTGGCTCTTAGATCTTAGTAAACATTCGAATCGGTCGAAACCAGGAAGCGGCGGCCGCCATTTTCTCTCTCGCTTCCTGAGTTGGGCAGCAAAAACGAACCCCAAAAATGTGTAAAGAGGCAGTTTCATGAGATCCTAACCACCCAGCATTGATACAGGGGTCCCCAAACCACCCCCAAGCCCAAAAAAAAATAAAAAAAAAATTTCGGAAAATCGCCGATTACGCTTACCGTACGCGTACGGTAAAAAATTGTAAAAAAAAAAATAATTATCCACATTCTCCCCACCCCGTGTGCAAATGGTGCCCGAAGGGCACCATTTGTGTATGGCATAAAACATGTAAGAAGTTAATAAAGAATACATTTCACAAAGATGCGCAAAATATGTCCCCCATGTGCGCACGGTGCGTGAAGCGCATCGTTCGTACATGGTCCACCCCGCTTAACGTGGGCACGCGGTGCGCGCAGCGCACCGCGTGACCACTGTGCGTGCATGGCACTAACTGCGTAAAGTGGGCGCGCGGTGCGCGAAGCGCACCGCGTGCTCACTGTGCGCGCACGGTGCGCGAAGCGCACCGTGCGCGCACGGAACGAACTGCATTAACTGGGTGCGCACGCCACGAATGGCGTAAAGTAACTTAGCATTTAAAAAACCTTGCAAATTCACTGAAAAAACCATAGGTTTCACACATGTTATAGTTAGCTGGACATTTTACTGATAAAAAACCAATGAAATTCCCCTGTTATAGTTACTGCAGGCAACTATAACTCACGCGACCGCAATCTTCTGCTGATGACATATGTGTCTTTATGAAAAAAAAATATTTGGAATATATGTAAAGCTAAAATTTAATGGAAGAAGACATGGGCAAATAAGTGTCTAAATACAGTATTAGCATCAGCAGAGGATTGCGGTCGCGTGAGTTATAGTTGCCTGCAGTAACTATAACAGGGGAATTTCATTGGTTTTTTATCAGTAAAATGTCCAGCTAACTATAACATGTGTGAAACCTATGGTTTTTTCAGTGAATATATATATATATATATATATTGTGTATATATATATTTATCAGCGCCTTCCTCCGAGTCAGAGGACCACTCCCTACCTATGTTAATTTTACTGTCAGCCAGCCAGCTATCGGGGGTGGCCTATCTGTTGGTTACACAATCAATCAAAATAAAGAACCTTGTGTTGTCCCATATATAAGCAATGATCATTGGATCAGGTATATAATCTGCCTTTTTGTAGCAGTCAGGGCAGGGTGAAAGTGAAATTGAGCAATTGCCCTTGATGTAACAGAGAGACTATGTCCAGTGCCACCCATAATAGAAAATTAAGAGCTTCCCCACCTGCAGGCAGTAGTAAATAGAACTAATGTGAGTCTGCGTCATGAGTCAGACTCGAGTATGTTTGTCTTGGGCGCACGCTGACTCAGCTGGCATGCTGGCTACAACAAGGATATGTAATTTCGCTAAACTGAAGAGAAAAAGAAGACTGGTGTACTGTGCCATAGTGCTAGTATAATGCCTGAAACTCCCACAAATGTTAGAGGCTGAGGAAGTAGGAGGACCGATACCTACCACAAATGTTATGTACTGTGCTTGCTAGTGCTACAACTACTATGCCAGTATGTGTTGAATTAATTTTGTGTTACTGTTTTGCTAAGTGTATTGGTAAAATATTATTTTTTTCTTTCTTGATATAGCTCCGCCAAAACCAACGAGCAAGGAGTTGGCAGTCATGGCCAGCCGCCGGAAGCTGGAGGCCATCTGCGCTGAGTACCGACAGCTGGTGGCTCCGGTGGAGGAGGAGGCGGCAGCAGCTGCAGCCTCCTCCAATGCCCCGGGCCCCAGCCAGGCCCCTCCAGTTGTTCAGCACTGCGGTCAGGCAGCCACCCATTGCCGCCCACCAACAACATCCAGCACTACTGCTGCCCCCCCTGTGGATACAACTGCAGGGCATATGCGTGGCGCATGCTCCTCTGGAATGTGCCACTGGAGGAGGAGCTAGAGGAGGTCAAGAAGAGGCTCAAGGTCCTGGAGTGCGACATCCGAAGAGCCCGCCACTAAAGACACTGTTCAATTGCCCCTTTTTTATAGGTTCTTTTGGTGGGTGGAAATCGGACAATTGGACATTTGATTCTTTTGACTTTTTCGTTTTGGACGGTGGTTGGGGTTAGGGAGAGAGGGGGTCAGGTGTTATTGTGGGATTTTTTACATAGTTTATTTTTGTTAGGGGATTAAATTATATATATTTATACTTTACATACAATTTGGTTAATGTTCTGTGGGTGGGATTACTGTTTTACGGCACACTGTTTCCTTGCTGCTGCAGGGCCACAACCAGTGTTTGATTTAAATAATTGTCTGACTTTGTAAGACACAAACAGATAGATGCGGTACCCCTCACTGAGTGACTTGTCCTACTAGTACAGTCAGTCTCTCCTCCTCCTAGTCCATTATTATTCCTCCCCCAAACATATTTTCTTTTCTTACCTGTGATTGATGTTTAAGTTAGGCACAGCGATGGCTGCATGATGATGCAAATTGAGTTTCCGAAGAGAATGCAGAATCAGATGCCATGGTTGTGGTGGTAGTAGTAGTAGTAGACACTGGCAGTAGTATTTACAAAAAAAGAAAATTAGACAGTCAGTCGCCTGAGAGAGACTCTGGGAGGGGTAGTAGAGCGAAGTAAATAAAATATAATGGTGGAGGGGATAGCCTAGTACAACAAGTTACAAACTGTAGTTGTTTTCGAGTCACTCAACTAGGCCTACACTAGACATAAGCGTAACCTTTAGTGCTGTGTGTAATAGGAAGGATGACAATCGATGCCGGCAATTAATGATGATGGATTAGGATCCTTTATTAAAAAAGTTAACTCACAAATATATTTTTCATCATGGGTGGGCAGACAGAAGAAGATCCTCCCCCTGCCTTGGAATTGAATTAGTGTTGCTTTCGCCACGTCCGCCCAGCAAGCGGGCGATCAATTATTGGTATACATTAATGTAGTCACACCTCAATAAATCACACAGCCTGGGGGAAGAGGGTTAGGGTTTGATGAATGGTTGGGAAGGGGGGTTTGGAGAAAGGTTTGGCAAAGAAAAACAG
The DNA here is from genome assembly GCF_964204655.1 of Triturus cristatus. Taxonomy (NCBI): domain Eukaryota; kingdom Metazoa; phylum Chordata; class Amphibia; order Caudata; family Salamandridae; genus Triturus; species Triturus cristatus. The sequence goes on along the minus strand of NC_140584.1, from coordinate 713,596,816 downwards.
TACGCATGGGCAAACAACAGGAGAAAAAAACACAATCTTTGTAGACTACCATATCCATAAATGTGTTAAGGGTGAAAAAGGAAATGCATGCATGATGATGATAACTTGATGGTTAATGATAAGTAAAACTTACTAACTACTACTAGACAATTAGACAGTGCAGGGCATCAGTATATTAATATTATGCACTTTGCCTTGCCTGTCTGCCCTCATAGAGACACAGATTACATACAGTTTGTGTTCTGTTCTGTTGTACCGGGCTTACTTTTAAAGATAGCAAAGAAAATTTAAAAATAACAACAACTAACGTTATTAATGATTGAAGACAAAAAATGAATCAAATTGTTTAAAAGATGAAGAAAGTTGATACTGTTACTGTGTTATGATTGTTATCCTGGTCAAATGGGGAGTTGCATCTTGGCATTCCTCTTGGTCCTCAGTCCCTTCCATGGATGTTCCGTCTATCAATTTTGGGTGACGCCACTGCCTGCCTGGCATATGTAGATTTGTTGGGAAGGTAAGTGTGCGTTGTTTTTCCAAGTATAGCACAGGGTAAAAGCCGGCCTGTAAATGTAAATGGAAAAACAAATGGAATATTGAAAAATCAATGAATAAAAAAAATGCATCAATTACGGTGGAGTGCAACAAGACAGAGAAGAGAACACTTTTAGACTGAGGCGCCATGGATAGATACATCATGTCTGTCTACTCTATGTCTGTCTACTCTGTTTACAGCATTTTTTAAGCTACACCAACAACAGGCCAGAGCATGCCCACGGCACCGGGCCGTGACCAAACCTCCACTTAGCTGACATTTTGACAGAGCCAGACAAAGCACATATACAGCAACCTAGCATTTTCAAAATTAAGTGAATAAATCAATGCACCGCTGTGAGTCATACCACTGCACTCGACTCCACCACTACACTGTTATGTAGGGCTGCTGTGGTTCTTGTTGACTTGTGTTTACCTTATGGCACTTCAAGAAACAAAGTGCCATAAGGTAATGTCTGGCTGAGGGAAATGTATTTAGGGGGAGTCAGGAAGATGGAGCAAGACTCTGAGGAGTGGGCAGTGAAATGCACAGAGGTGCAACTCCAATAGGGAAATAAAAAGAGAAGACGGTGGTGATGGATTTGTTGTGATTTGATTTGAAGCAGAAAAAGACAGTTACACACACAAATAAAGGAACGTAGAAATTAACAATTTGAAAGCCTAGTTGTCAGGGAAGAGAAGCTCATCCTCAAACTCTGGTGGTTCGGACAGAAGTAGGTCATGTAACCCACTACTTACGTCATCGAAGTCGCTCTCCTCTTCCTGCTGTTATTCACGTATTTTGTAGTCCGGTGGTATAAAGTGCTGATTCATTTTGATCATGGTTAACCTCTCCACGCTTTTGGGTGATAGACTGGTCCTTTTCAAAGTAACAATGGCACCAGCAGCACTGAAAACACGCTCAGAAGAGACACTTGTGACAGGGGAAGCCAGATACTTTATCGCCAGCCTGCTGAGCACTGTCGATTGTCTTCTTTTCCCATAGCAATACACCAATGGGTTTCGAATTATGAAGACCTCTGTTGGGTCATCCAGATAGGTCTGGACTGTCCGCTCAATGCTCAGGGGTGCTCTGATGTGCTCTGCCTCTTTTGCCTTTGCATCAGCACTAAAGTTACCATACCCCTGCAGTAGAAACCAATCAGTTGCCGATTGTAGTGTGGATGATCCTGTTCTTGCTGTTGTTGATGTTATTGGTAGTGTTGGTGACTGCTGGGAGGCAAACACACTGTCCTCAGGCCCTGAAGTAGAACTTGACTCTGAAATCTGCCCTGTAGTACTTCTTCTGGCCTGGGACGGGGGGGCCTCCAATTACCAGCCGTTTGTTTTTAAATTCAATGGCTTGCTCAGCTATTAAAGTTTTGTACTTGGCAACATCCACTTCTGAAAAAGGAATTACTGCCTTACTGTTCAGAAATACTTTGTACCGTGGATCCAAAATTGTGGCAGTAATGTAATGTGGATGTGACACAAAGTTATTTTGAACCCTTTTATTTTCAGATAAGCAAACGGCTAAGATTTCCGCCAAATAATGTGCATCTTATTTGTCATCCACACCTGCGTACGTTTCAGACACCTCCTTCAGCTGTTGCTCTAGCATGTGCAAGAATGGGATAGCTTGGCCCATAGTACAGTCTTCCCTCCTGATTTCACGTGTGAAGACCTCAAAAGGAAGTAGCATCTCTGTCAGGCATTTAACGAGGTCCCATTGGCCCATCTCAACGGTCATGCCTCTCACAGTAGGATCCCCTAATCTTCGCATGACATAAGCATTGAGTGGTATGTACTGCTCAAACAGACGATCCAGCATGCAATAAGTTGAATTCCTACGTGTTGGCACCTCCTGGAAGAGTCCTTTGACTGGCATTTTATGCTCACGTTGAATGACCCTCAGCTGCTTCCGGGCTTTAACCCCTTCGGTGCTCATGACGGAATGGTTCCGTCATGACCCACGGTTGAGCTGTGCTCATGACGGAACCATTCCGTCATGACCACGCCCGCGCAAGATTCCGTCAGCACAGCGGCGGAATCTGCGCAGCATCGAAGGGGTTAAAAGAATGGCTGAAATGTGTGCATATTCTTCTGCAGGTGGCCAGTAAGTTGCTGACTTTGTATTCGTTTTTCAGAAAGTTGAACAACAATGTTAATGCAGTGTGCCAAACACGGGACTATGAAATAGGCACCATCTTTCATGGCCCTAACTACATTACTGCCATTGTCTGTGGCAACAAAACCAATTTTAAGCCCTCTTGGGCGCAGTCACTCAAAGACCTTGCTGTTAAACTCATCCAAAATGTTTGCAGCAGTATGACATTTCTCCATGGCAAACATGGCTACAGTTGCATGTTTGCGAGTGGCATGAAAAATCTCAGCAGCATCAACACCAGCAGATATCTGTTCTCTAACCCCCACGAAAGAGATCCAGTGTGCAGTGAAGCACATGTAGTCAGTGGCTTGGCAACTGGTTCACATGTCTGTTGTCAGGTGGATACTCTGAACAACACTGTGCTTCAAGGTGTTTCCAAGCAATTCTAGCATGTCGTGATGTTCTGCTGGAACAGCAACTCAGGCAAAATAGTAGCGGCTGGGAACATGTCCTTTTGGGCAGATGGCTGTCACAAATTCCAGAAAACCCACCCCTTCAACAAACGAAAAAGGGAGAAAGTCCAGTGCTAACATTTTAGCCAGCTTCGCATTGCACAAACGTGTTATTGGGTGGTTGCGTTCGTACTGCCCCTCCCCCTAAACATGCTGATAATGGTAGACTGCATGTTTTTCCTTTCTCTTAGGTTCAAAGACGCACTTTTTTCATTGCGGTACTCCTTGCTGTCTCAGGCTGACTCTTACTCTTGTGCGACTGAGATGGTGCTGAAGATGTGGGCAACGATAACACTGCCCTGCTGGGGACAGGGCTGCTTTGTGTACCACTACCAGAGAGAATGTCTCCCTGTCCTTCCTCTTCCAACCTGATCGGATCTTCTTCTTCAACTCGTTTATCGACGTTTATCGACTCTGTGCTGTACCACTACCTACTTCTACTGAGGTGGTAGTTGTGCTGGATGTAGGTCGCAGCCGGGCCTTTGCTAATGCAAATATGGAAGCTATAGGCCGTGTTGGTGTTACCTGTGTTGGAGGTATGCATGCTACATCCCTGCAGCGATTTTGGATAGGGTAATAATGTTGGTCTCCACTCTGCATCCCCTCGGGCCGGGAGTGATGTTTGTGATGACTGGCTCGTCATCATCATCATCTTGCTGTTCTACATCAACCTCCATAAGTGTAAGGCTTTCTGGAACCTTCCTTTTCCCTAGCCTGGTCATGGGAGGTGTCTCCCTCTCAGACTCAGTTTGTGGCTTCCAAGTGGCATCTAGATCATCAGAAGGGTGGCTTGGAGAAGAACGTGAAGGGCTAACCCTCCTTTTCCTTGCTGGGGATTTGGAAGACAATGGATCTTCTGAATGAGTGGCTTCCTCTTTTTCTTCCTCTGCATGAGGCTAAATTTCCTGAACTGCCTGTACTTCGGGAGGAACAACAACTACTATTGCGGGCGGTGGTTGTGGCTGTTGTTGATGACCACTTATCTGCTGTGTTTCCTCTTGCGTTGATTGGGTGCTACTTTGAGATAGCGATAAGTTTATCTCAGGCTCAGCATCACTGGTTTCCACCATTAGGCTGGCTACCTCTTCCACACTCATGTGCTTGGGCCTGGGTTGGGCCCACTGATGCGGAGGTGCTGCCCCCAGCTTTCCCCCCACTGCTGCATGCGTAATTTTTTGTTTCCCATAAAAGGTATTGGGTGGCACACCAGACTTAAGTGTCACTTCCTTCTCAATATTAACTTTCTTGGTACTGGAGAACCTGGTACCTGCTTTCTTTGCGGCCATCTTCTTCAGATGTCAGCAGCACTCAGTTGCACAAGTTGTAGAGATGTCTGGTCAGGCCACTCACACGTCACGTCGTGTACAGCAGCAGGACGTCTGTCTGGCAGCACAAAGGACGATGATGACACACCTCCTCCTCAGTCTTTTGTGCACCTAAAAGTAAGAAAGCCAGAAGAACATCAGTCAAAAGATAGTACAATCAAACTAATATATAACTTCTTAGTGTGTGGTGGTCACAATTATTACATTTTAGTAACTCCGTGAACAACAACAGTGTAGCCATCTATGAGACTTTGAAAACAAGGCCAGGGCTTTCCTGTTGTACTGTGTACACTCAGGAAGAATAAGAGTAGCAAAGAACAAAAACAAAAATGTAGTGGAGCCTGTTTGGCCTAAATTTGTGCATCACGTGGGATGGATGCAGCATCAGGGAGCTGCAGCTGGCAATGGGGATGGATTTGGAAGCAGTAAGACAAGAGGAACAATGGAAAGACAAACAGGCCTATGTGGCAAAAACAGCACAATACTAACTACCACCACAAAATGGCCCCCAGCCACATGGTCACTCACAGGCACAAGGCACGGCAAACAATGAACTTAAGCAGGCCTATATGGCCAGACAAAGGATGCCTGATAAACAACACAGCTTTAATGCAAAAACAAAAATCCACATGGCTAAAAACAGGTTGGAAAGTTACACAACAACAACACATACACATGCAAAAAAGGCATTTATTTAACACACCCAAAAAGTGAAATATACCCCAGAAAAAACCCCACAATTTGCAATTCAATCCAATGTCATCCATGCCCAAAACGAAATTCAACAGACACCACAGAAAAAGTTGTTTCATGCACCCATGTGTACCTCTGGGCCTACTGGTTGAAAAAGCCTAACACACACCCAAAACGTGAACCCCGCCAAAAAAACACATTTTACGATGTAATCCAATGCCATCCATGTCCTAAATGATGTTTAAATTCAACAGACAACACAAAAAACGTTGGTTCATGCACCCATGATGATTGATGAGTACCTCTGGGCCTACTGATAGACTAGGCCACAAGCTTGGAGACCTATGGCAAAAGCACAGTGGCTAGTCCCACAAAATGGTTTGCCACCACAAGGCCAGGCCACCCACAACAACAAGAAAAGGAAGACAAGACAGACAATGCAGGCCTATGAAAAAAGCACAATGCTTGGCTTCCCAAAATGACCGCCACTCACATGGTCAGGCCAGCCATAATAACAAGAAAGTGAAGACAAAGGACAGAACCAGGAAGTTGGAGACTCTAGGGAACTTCCTTCCTCTTTTAAAAAATTGTAACAAAAGAAAAATGACTCCTTGCTCAAAAAACTAAAGCCAAATGACAACCTGAGGATTTTTTTTTTTGCAAAATGAACAAAATCATCATTTTCGAGAAGGTTTTATGCTGCTCGAGAGATATTCTTTGCCAGATTGCAAATTCTGTGTGTTCAGCATTGCGATCTTTACAAAAAGTCGTTATCGCGTTGTGACAATGTCAGGGGGGACCCCAGACCAAGCCTTAGTCGATCACCCCTGTCCTCTCTTTCCCCACAGCCTCACGGGGACCTGTCTCTCACGCAATGGTGGAACAACGAGGGGGAGACAGAAAGAAGCGACTGTTTCTTTAATTGGGCGGAGTTCGGACAATCCGGGCCAGGCCCCCTTTGTGACGTCAACATCCCGGATCCAGAAGTAGCCGGACCAGAGAACAAGCCGGTGTGTGTTACACCTGGAGGAGCGGAGTGTGGAGCAGAGCGTAGCGATCGAGAGAGCAGAGGAAGCGGAGCAGGACGAGCGACGGGAGAACGAGGAGGAGGTCGGAACAGGGGAGGAAGCGGAGGAGTGACGGGAGGATACGGAGGAGAACCAGCGAAAGTCGGAGGAGGAGGGGACCCCGAACCCGGAGAAAGCCGCAGAGGAGCCGAGAACAGCGCCGACGGGCAGAGGGCTGAGCCAGGAGGCCACCGACCCGGCGAATCCCCGTGCCACACTTCAAGGGAAGTGTGGCTACAACAGGTACGGGGCCGAATCAAAGCTTGGGTGGGAGGAAGGGGTTGGAAGCCTCCTTGACCCTACCGTATACGACTCTCAGTGCACACCCTACCCCTGAGCACTTTTTTTCCTCACAGTCTGGGTTATTTACTTGAGAGCACGGTGTGACCCCTCACTCCCCTTCCCTATAACCGGAACGTACTTCCAGGAACCTGATTCCCCCCTTTCTTGTTTATTTTTTCCTTCGGCCCACCACGAGTCCGGAGACCCCATCACCATCCCGGCAATCTGGAGAAGACTCGCCCCTCGAGAGAGAGAAGAGGTCGTGTCAGCCCAGAGCATCGCAGTCCGGATCTTCCTCTTCCTTATTATCGAAGCATTCGCCTGCACAAACGTTCTGTGAAAACAATAAAACCCCTTTCAAACACCCCTCTTGTGCCCGTGTCTCCTTGCGACCCACTACAAGTGGTGGAGAATGCGGGCAGCAAGGTAGCCATCTGCTCGCCGAAGATGGAGGAGATCCTACATCATCTGGTGAAGGGCCAAGAACAGCTAGGCTGGGTCGTGGAACAACAGCTCACCGCAGCCAAAGCCGATCGTGAAACCTTTGCCAATACCGTATCGGCACAGTTAGAGGGGCTGCAGAAACTTATGGTTGACAGCTCGGGAAGTCCAGTGCCCCGCGAGGTCCGACCATCCCCCAACCCCTCGGGCATCTCGCTGCAGAAGTATGTACCGGGAGATGATCCAGACGCTTTCTTATTGAACTTCGAGAGGGCCGCCCTCGCGTGTGGCTGGCCCTCGGAGAAATGGCCCTTCTTCCTCGCCCCCCTCCTGATGGGCGAGGCTCAGGCCGCGTACCAAGTTGCAAATGCCTCGGGCGATACTCCGTACGCCATAATTAAGTCGGTTATCTTGGACCATTTGGGGATGGACTCGGAAGCCTACCGAGTGAGATTCCGCAAGGAAAGAAGGGCTAGCGGCGAGAATCCAAAAACTCTTTTTTTTCGCTTAAAGGCCGCCGCAGACAAGTGGCTCACTCCTGCCAGCAGCACCAAAGAAGACATTATGGACAAAATATACTAAGAGCAGTTCTTAGATGCTCTTCCTTATGCTACGCAACGATGGTTGTGGCAACATTCTCGCCTCACCACCGCCCAAGCCGTCGATATGGCTGTGACCTTCTCCCGAGCGCAACCCAGACTCTACGCCGGCGACAACGAGAAAGGAACAAGACCCGTTCTTCGACCAGATCGGAAGCACCGAACCCCCTCAGAACTGACATTCCCCCGTCCCCCTCCCAAAACGGACTCGACTTCAGTCAGGGGACCGCAATGTTTTGAATGTGGGGCCTGGGGACACATCGCCCGATTGTGCCCCCAGAAAAAGAGAACCGAAGAACCCATGGAGGTGGGCTACCTGCCTAAACCCGTTCTATACTCAGCCGAACTAGGCGGAGCCTATCATGTAAGGGTAACCGTGAATGGGAAAGCCGCCAAAGCCCTCTTGGACTCTGGGTGTAAGCAGTCGGTGATACGTGGGGTCTTTGTACGAGCTGCCCAGATAGTTCCCAAATATGGGTACACATTAAATGTGTTCATGGGGACGTGAAACCCTACCCCCTAGCACACGTCCCCCTAGAAATAGAGGCAGGAAAAGTCCACGAGGTCCGGGTGGGGGTCATGGAAACATTACCAGAGGAGATTATAATAGGCACAGATAATCCCCATTTTCACGCTCTCTTCACGGCCTCTCTGAAGGGACCACCTGTCCACTCCCACACTGCCGTCCCTAATCTTCTCTCCCCTGATCCCTGGGTCACTGACAGAAGCTTCAGGTTCGCGCAGACTAGTGATCCCTCTCTGTTTAATGCGTGGGAACGAGCACATGCGGAGCAAGACAGCTCCTCCCCAAGCTATCCCCGTTTTATGATACAAGAGGGCCTCCTTTACAGACAGGGTAAGGAGGACGATCCCTTACAGTTATTGGTCCCCACCTCATTTCGAGAACAGATCCTGTTTTACGCCCATACCCACTTATTGGGCGGTCACATGGGGAGTGAGAAAACCACCCACAACATCCTGAGGTATTTTTATTGGCCAGGCATATACCAAGAGATTAAAAACCACTGCCTCTCCTGTGAAACCTGCCAACGGAAGAACACCCATCGCCCCCCTAGCGTACCTCTACAACCCCTCCCCATCATCGGTACGCCCTTTGAACGAGTCGGGATGGACCTCATCGGGCCCCTCCCAAAAAGTCGGAAAGGCAACCTTTACGCTCTTGTCGTTGTGGACTACGCCACCCGCTTCCCAGAAGCCTTCCCCCTCAAAAGCCCAACCTCAAGGGCGATAGCGGAGAAGGTTGTGGAATTGTTCACCAGAGTCGGATTCCCGAAGGAGGTCTTAACGGATCAAGGGACTCCCTTCATGTGCCGCTTAATGCGGGAAGTATGCAAGACCCTGAATGTACAACAAATAAAAACCTCGGTGTACCACCCACAAACCGATGGGCTCGTCGAACGATACAACGGGACTCTAAAGGCCACCCTCAAGAAAATGTTATCCATAAGTGGGCGGGACTGAGATCAACTTCTCCCGCTGGCTTTATATGTGATACGCGGACAAAGACAAAGTAGCCTCGGGTGTTCGGCGTTTGAACTGCTTTACGGGCGACAACCCCGTTCCCTCTTAGAAATGACGAAGGAAGCATGGGAAGGCGAAAAAAATGATGAGAGAACCATACTAGACTACAGCCTGTCTCTTAAAAACACCCTGGGAAAATTGAGAGATCTCGCCTACGCCAATCTCGAGAAAAATCAAACCAAACAAAAAGTATACTACGACAAAGGAAAAAAATGGAGGAGGCTAGAGGTCGGTGACTGGGCCTTGGTGTTACTGCCCTCGCCGACAAAACGGTTTCAGTCGGAATGGACAGGGCCCTATAAAATCCTGGACACCATAGGGAAGACCAGTTACCTGCTACAGATGTCCCCTAGGAAGCAACAAACTTATCATATCAACATTTTTAAAAAATGGATTGGCGCCCCCCCCAAGGAAGTCGCTTTGGCTTTACCGACCCGGACCTCCACTGCCTCCACCCTAGAACAACTGGTCATCAACGACGACTTGAAGACCCATGAGACCGAGAAGCTACGAGAAGTACTAACCCCGTTTGCCCCTATCTTCTCGAACCGGCCCGGACGGACATCCCTTGCTGAACATCGGATAGAGACACAGCCAGGTGCCTTGGTGAAAGTCCGCCCTTACCGAATACCCGCTGCCAAACGACAGGTCGTTCAAAACGAGGTAGATGAAATGCTTCGTCTGGGGGTTATCCGTCCGTCCCGGAGCGACTGGTCATCACCCATAGTCATGGTGCCCAATCCGGACGGCAGCACACGCTTTTGCATGGACTTCCGCTCACTCAACGCTGTGTCCACGTTAGACGCATACCCGATACACAGAGTAGATGAACTCATTGAGAAACTTGGAGAAGCCAAATACATAAGCACGCTGGACCTGACCAAAGGATACTGGCAGGTCCCCTTACGCGAGGAAGATAAGAAGAAGACCGCCTTCGCCACCCCAGTTGGGCTATATGAGTTCAATGTCTTGCCCTTTGGGTTACACGGAGCCCCAGCGACATTCCAGCGCCTTATGAATAAAGTCCTAAATCACCATCGTTCCTACAGTGCGGCATATTTAGATGACATCATCATATTCAGCCCCTCCTGGGAGACCCACTTGCTACACCTACGGGCCATTTGTGACACTCTCCAGGCCGCCGGACTGCATATCAACTCTAAAAAGTCCTGCATAGGCTTCCACAAAGTAAAATACCTTGGGTATGTTCTGGGTCATGGGCTCATTGAGCCCCAAATAGAAAAAGTCTGAGCCATCTCAGAAACACCTTTTCCAACGTCAAAGAAAGAGATGAGAGCCTTCCTAGGCCTCATCGGTTATTATCGTAGATTCATTCCCTCCTTTTCAGCGCTCGCAGCACCCCTCACAGACACTTTGAAACAGGATTTTCGCCCTCAATCTTTCCACACCCCAAGCCAAGACATGTGGAAGGTGTTCACCGCCTTAAAACGCGTTATTACCACCGCCCCCGTCTTGTCATCACCGGACTTTTCTAAACCCTTTCTGGTACACACTGATGCCTCAGATTATGGGGTGGGGGCTGTCCTCTCTCAGATAGGGCCTGATGGGATGGAACACCCCATCCTGTACATTAGCCGCAAGTTGTTTCCACGGGAGGGAAGGTACCCAACCATAGAGAAGGAGTGTCTTGCCGTGAAGTGGGCTATAGACAAGCTCAGGTATTATCTGGAGGGCCACCCTTTCATGTTATACACTGACCACGCACCCCTACAATGGATGAGTAAAAATGCTTCTTTAAACCCTCGGGTCATGAGATGGTTCCTGTCCCTCCAGCCCTTCTCATTTACCGTCCAACACCGAAAGGGGACTGAAAACGCTAGTGCGGATTTCCTCTCCCGGTTTCCTCTCCCCGATCGGGAGATTCCGGGGGAGGTCATATGTGACAATGTCAGGGGGGACCCCAGACCAAGCCTTAGTCGATCACCCCTGTCCTCTCTTTCCCCACAGCTTCACGGGGACCTGTCTCTCACGCAATGGTGGAACAACGAGGGGGAGACAGAAAGAAGCGACTGTTTCTTTAATTGGGCGGAGTTCAGAGAATCCGGGCCAGGCCCCCTTTGTGACGTCAACATCCCGGATCCAGAAGTAGCCGGACCAGAGAACAAGCCGGTGTGTGTTACACCTGGAGGAGCGGAGTGTGGAGCAGAGCGTAGCGATCGAGAGAGCAGAGGAAGCAGAGCAGGACGAGCGACGGGAGAACGAGGAGGAGGTCAGAACAGGGGAGGAAGCGGAGGAGTGACAGGAGGATACGGAGGAGAACCAGCGAAAGTCGGAGGAGGAGGGGACCCCGAACCCGGAGAAAGCCGCAGAGGAGCCGAGAACAGCGCCGACGGGCAGAGGGCTGAGCCAGGAGGCCACCGACCCGGTGAATCCCCGTGCCACACTTCAAGGGAAGTGTGGCTACAACAGGTACGGGGCCGAATCAAAGCTTGGGTGGGAGGAAGGGGTTGGAAGCCTCCTTGACCCTACCGTATACGACTCTCAGTGCGCACCCTACCCCTGAGCACTTTTTTCCTCACAGTCTGGGTTATTTACTTGAGAGCACGGTGTGACCCCTCACTCCCCTTCCCTATAACCGGAACGTACTTCCAGGAACCTGATTCCCCCCTTTCTTGTTTATTTTTTCCTTCGGCCCACCACGAGTCCGGAGACCCCATCACCATCCCGGCAATCTGGAGAAGACTCGCCCCTCGAGAGAGAGAAGAGGTTGTGTCAGCCCAGAGCATCGCAGTCCGGAACTTCCTCTTCCTTATTATCGAAGCATTCGCCTGCACAAACATTCTGTGAAAACAATAAAACCCCTTTCAAACACCCCTCTTGTGCCCGTGTCTCCTTGCGACCCGCTACACGCGTGCACGAACAGGCATATTGAGCGTGCGAAGAAGACAAAAAGTGTAAGTCCGCATTGTCGCGCAGTGCGGAGTTGCCAAAACTGCGCGAGCTGAACACCTAAGGTTACCTACTGGCTGAAAAGGCCTATTTATTTAACACACACAAAAAAACAAATTCCACCCCAAGAAACACATTTTGCAATTCAATCCAATTGCCATCCATGCCATAAATTATGTTAAAATTCAACAAACAACACAGAAACAGTTATTATGCACCCACGATAACTACCTCTGGGCCTACTGGCAGACTAGGCCACAAGCTTGGGACTGAAGCCTATGTCAAAAGCAAGCACACTGCCTAACTCCACAAAATGGCCACCACGCACATGGCCAGGCCACCCACAATAACAAGAAAGTGAAGACAGACAATGAATGCAGGCCTATGGCAAAAGCAGTGCACACAGCCTGGATGGCTCCACAAAATGGCTGCTAGCCACCCACAACAAAAAGAAATGGAAGACAGACAATGCAAACCTATGGCAAAAACACACTGCCTGCCTTCACAAAATGGCCGCCACCCACATGGCCAGGCCACAACAACAACAAGCATAAGCCAAGGGGAACAAAGAAAAGACATGCAGGCCTATATGGAAAAAGCAGCACACTACTAAACTACCACCACAAAATCGCCCCAAGCCACATGGTCACTCACAGTCACAACAGGCCATGGAAAACAATGAACTCAAGCAAGCCTATATGACCAGACAAAGGATGCCTGCTAAACAACACAGCTTTAATACAAAAATGAAAATCAACAGGGCTACGAAAGGTTGGAAAGTTACACAGCAAGCACACACACACACATCCAACAAAGATATTTATGTATTAACACACACACCCAAAAAGTGAAATACACCCCAACCACATTTAGCAATTCAATCCAATGCCATCCATGACCTACATGATGTTTAAAATAAAATTCAACAGACACCAGAAACATACACCCATGGGTACCTCTGGGCCTTCTGGCTGACATTTCAAAGAAAAACAACTAGGGCCCTACTGAAACTACAGGCCACCCACAACAATAAATTTTAAAAACTATGAAAATCCCCCAAAAATGTAGGTACAAACATGCCCCAATAAAACAAACAAGTACACCAATTCTCCAACTTACTTGTAAAATCTCAAATCCAAAAGTCCTCAAATCCAATCCAATGATATGATGCAGCAGACAGACACAAAAAGAGATCCTTCAAGCCCCAAATCCAAATAAAAGTGAACAGCACATGGACAAAGCACTGGGAGGAGCCTGCTGGACAAGAAAAGGAAGTTGGATAATCAGGGGCACTTCCTTCCTCTTGAAGAAAAAAGGAAAGAAAGAAAAAGGATTCCTTGCCCAAAAAACTACAGCCAAATCACCATCTGAGGAGTTTTTTTGAGCAACATGATCATTTTCAAGAAGGTTTTATGATGCTCGAGAGATATTCTCCAGATTGTAGTTTCTGCGTGTTCGGGATCGCGATCTTACCAAGACTGCCGCCGGAAGTCAGATCGTGCGTCTGAATGACATGTTCGCGTTCGCACACTCTCGCAGGATCGTGCGGCCGGATTCCAAATCTCGTGGCACACACGAATGGATCGAAAATCGAGTTGGCGAACGCAGAATCACGGAAAGCCGTTACCGCGTACGCGCAAACGCATATTGAGCGCGCATAGAAGAAAAACAACTACGCTACGTTGCAGATTGCGTAGTATTCGGTAACTACATGTTCTACGCGAACCGTGAAGTTCCCAAAACTCCGCAAACTCTGCGAGCGGAGCGTAGTTCACCACCCAGGGTTACTTCTGAAGTTCCTAAGGATAGGGCACTGTAAGAAATTGAGTTGGTTGACTTGGGTTTAAGCACTAGTCAAGCAGCAACCACAATCCTTGTCAGGGTAAAGCAGAAGCAAACCCCAAATTAACTAGGGCTCACCCCCCCTCCCCCCCCCCCTTGGTAGCTTGGCAACAAGCAGTCAGGCTTAACTTAGCGGCATTGTGTGAATTATTTTGTGCAACACCTTCCACAGTAAAACTGTGAAAACACACCACAAAAGGATCCCACAAGAGATTTTTGAAAAATAGAGCAATTGGCGGCAAAGATATCATGTGACTAACTGCAGTTCCTCCCACCTTCTCTCTTGATGGATCTACGGTGCAATGGTAGATTGCTTAGTCTGGGAGCAAGCTCGGTGAACTACTCAGAGTGCATCCAGCTGCGGGAAGCACTGGAAGTCTTGCCGTGGATGACGGGTGCTTCAGTTCTTCGTTTTTTCCCACCTGGCTGTGATCAGCAGTTACGGCGGCTGAGAGCATATTTGCACAATTTATCTGGGCATATTCGAGGCCAAGAAGATCATTTAAATTGTTATGATTACCTAGGGAGCGTGGTGGACTGGCTCTTCCCAACCTTAAGTTATACTGGTGGGCTGCCTCACTAATACAATATACAGTTCTTTTGAGGGTAGATACCATCAGGGGAGAACAACGTACCCCACCCCTTGGGAGCGATCAATTGGTTCTGAAGCCTGGGGTGTCTATGGCACCAGCTGGATTATAGCTAATACAAAAGGGTAAGTTTATAGATGTTGCTTACGGCTTTGGAAGTAAGGGCACCTATATGGTGTTTAGTAGGTTTGTTGAGGCTGAATTACTATACTCCTGTGTGGTGGAATGGAAACCTTCCAGATATTTTTAGCGATCTTTATTTCAGGAACTGGATAAAGGTTGGAATTAAGCAAATAGGCTTTTTTTATTAACCTAGTGGTATAAAGACACATGATGAACTAAGGTTGACATTTGGTTTTACCCATAGGGACATTTTTAAATATCTTCAAATTAGAGACCATTTACAGAGAAAGGGGGAGGGGTGGAGAGATTTTGGAAGAACAAACTTGTGGATAAACTAATGCAACCTATTCCTTTCAGGATTGGGAGCGTGTATACATTGCTTAACAAATATATGAAACATGATTTGGGAAGATGCTCTATTTAGTGGCAAGAGAAACTAGATATTACTGGTGCAGCTTTTCAAAGTGCCTTCTTAATCACTCATGTGATTTTAATACCTGCTGACCTCCAAGCACAGTTTCATGAGACCTGTTTTGAATTATATTTTACACTGTATCAGATAGCTAAATGGAGCGAGGGGGAAGGTGTGTATTGTCTACGATGTGCGCTATATAAAGCAGACATAGTTCATATGTTCGCCACTTGTACAGAGTTTGAGTCATTAATCAAAGAGATTAATGAAGTTTTAAAAGGCATTACTAGTTTGAAAGAAGAGGATGGAGGTGCTCTATTAAGCATAGCAATGGCTGTGTACAGATTATGCATTGCATCAGCCTGGCTGGGCCCGGTACCTCCCTCGGTTCAACAATGGCTGGCTCATTTGTCGGTTACATTTAATCTGGAGAAAGCTATACATAGGCGAACGGCATACAGGGCGAGGAAGAAGGGGATACGAATTTGGAAGTATCTAGCCAATTGGGTTAAACATTCGTACACTTTAATTTCACCAATGTTTTGTGCTGTGGGTTTTTATTATGTTGTTAGGTAACTGGAGCTTGAAACTAGAACTATGCCTGTGTGGTTATTAGTCCCAGCGGTATGTGACTTGTATAATACATTGAACCTTTTCACTTTAAACTTATTGTTAAAAGATGAATTAGAATAAGAGTTGAATTGAGAAAAATGGATTGGTACATTGTGGAAATATTATGCTGCTGACGGAGGGAATTATCGAATTAGAATGAAGGTAGCACCTTCAGTCTTGCTGTATCGCACATCGTGCACTATTGCACTTTAAGTATCTCATCACAAAAGTGTTTTTTGTTTTAATTGGATGTTGAAACATTAATCCTATGTGGTTATTATACCCAGCTGTATGGTATCTGCAATATATATTGCACTTTTTTCACTTTGAACTCATTGCTTTAAAAACAATTTTTTTAATGAACCGGAATAAGAGGTCAAATGAGAGAAATACATATGCACTTTGTGGATCTATCATGCTGGTATCTAATGAGATTATCAAATCTAGAACGAAAAAATATGCTTGTTCCATTAGCTTCGCATTTATGCACGTGTTGCACTATTTGCACTTTAAACTTGTAATCTATAATGCCTTTCTTTTCACTGTTGATTTTTACACGCCTCAGGAAAATGTTTTGGGGGGTGATGTTGGTGTGGGTTGGGGAGGTGATGGGGCTGGGGCTTCGGTGTAAAAATTTGGGGGGAGAGAAAATTTTTTTTTTCTCTCACTCAATAAAATGAAAAATTTCAAATAAGAATAAAACAAGACCAAATCAACAAAAATCCAAGTATTCTAACAGGAGATATTGGATTTGAGAGTTTTTAGTGAAAATTGAGCCAAAAATCACTAAGCGGCAAATGAGGACATCTGGTCGCGCCAAACTGGGACAATAGGCCAACAGCGATGGAGCGCTGGCCGGCTACAGAGACCCAGTTAGGCCCGCTAAACAGAGTACCTTAAATCCTGGTTGCGGGAGCGTTGCATGGCTCTGCATCCAAGATACGTTGTGCAGCAGACACAATGCATCAGTTTCGGGATGCGCCGAGGATGCAGTGCGAGGTCCCGATTGCGTCCTCGTTGAGGATCCCGTAGACAAGGCTTTTGATACAAAGTTCAGTGTCGGGAAAGCGGCGCACACCTGACGATGCGATGGTTCAGTGAAGCTGCAGAGTCCAGCTTGAGATGCAAGGACCTGGGCTGTGGATGCACCACACCATCAGTTTTATGGACTGCCGAGACAATGTGATTCTTTATGACTGGTCCAATCCATGCGGCAGCGGCAATGTGGCGATTCTGCTTGGGGATGTGCCGCTTGACCGAGAAGATGCTTTGGTTCTGCTCTGGGATGCATCTCTCAGCAGACAATATGCATCGGTTCTGCTGATAAGCACCTGAAACCCACTTCCAAAGGTCCAGGACTGAGGTGGCACCACTTGGCTGGGTAGGCTATAGATGGCAGAGACCAAGTGCAGGTGCAAAGTTGTTGGTAGGGTGTGATGTCCTTGAGGCTTCAGATCAGGAGACCAGCCAATTAGTCCTTGGAGTCATTCTTGGTTCTGGGTTTAAGAGATGCAGGTTTGGCCCTCCTCACGCAGGCAAGAAGGTTAGCACAGTAAAGCAGGAGTCCAGAAGAGTGCAGCCCAGCAGAGTGACAGTCCTTCAGCAATACAGCAGTCCTTCTTTCTGGCAGAGTATCCTCATGTATATTGAAGTGGTGATGTCTGAGGTCCTTTTATACACAGTTGTGCCATTGAAGTTGGGGGAAGCTTCTAAAGGCATGCCTTTGAGGATCACAGATACCCTGCCTTCCCTGCCCTGGCTCCAGACTAACTCTACAGGGTCTGAAGCCTTTTATGTGAAGACAGTATACAGTCCATTCAGTTATAAGTAAGGCTGGGCGAACACCTTACCTCCCATCCTGCCAGGGATGATCCACTCAGCCGCACCTCAGTTCCCATTGTGCATGGTTGTCTAGTAAGAATACATTAAGAACCTGGATAGAATACCAGCATTGGTGTGGTCTGACCGAGGACGGTGTCCCATCATAAAGTCCGTTCTCTGTAGGGGGATGAACCACCTCAACAGTTTGGAATTTTCACCCCTCATTGGCATGTGCAACCTGAGGGGTCTGTGGTCACTCTCAATCCGAAGTGAGACCCAAACAGGTATAGTCTCCCAGACCACAGCAAAAGCCCCCTTCTCAATCAAACTCTAACTCTGTTCCCATGGTGTAGTCATCTGCTAATGAAGGCTACTGATTGGTCTATGCCCTCCTCATTTAACTGTGCTAAGACCGCCCCTATACCATGCTCTGAAGCATCTGTCTGCACAATGAACTCCTTAGAGAAGTCAGGATCCTGGAGTATGGGTGCTGTGCACATGGCCTCCTTGAGGGTATCAAAGGTTTTCTCGCAGGCCTTTGTCCAGATCTCCTGTCTGGGGTGTTACTTTGAATTCAGCTCTGTGTAGGGGACAACAGTGGTGCCATATCTCTTTACAAACCTCCTATTGTATCATGTGAGGCCCTGGTAGGCCCTCACTTCAGTCTGTGTTTTAGTTGGTTGCCAAGCCAGGATAGTCTCAAAATTGGCCTGTAGGGGCTGCACCTTGCCCCAACCCACCAGATGAACCAGAGAACCTTGCCCTATCTAGCCCTTACTACAGGCTGCAGGGCCCAAAGCACCTCCTGAAGGCGATACAGTGTTCCTCCTAGCTGGAGCTGTAGACAACTATTTCATCCTGGTAGGTGGCACAGAATGCATCCTTTCCAGCTAGGGCCACATTAACTAACCTCTGAAGTGAGGCAGGGGCATTCTTCAGCCAAAGGCCATTACTCAGAAGTAGAAGTGTCCTTCTGGGGCAGAGAACACAGACTACTCCTTAGTCTCCTTGGTTAAGGCAATCTGACATGCTGAGGAGCTCCCAACTGGTCTATGAGCTCATCAGCTCTGGGGATGGGGTGTGTGTCAGTCTTGGAACCTGTATTGAGCCCAGAGCAATGAACATAGAGCATACGTTCTACCGCAGCACCTTGAGGAGCAGTCTTGGGGGTCAACAACACTGGGCTGGACTAAGGGTTGTTTGAGGGTTCAATAACCTATAACTCCATTATTTTGGAGACCTCCTGCTTGATGCTGACTCTTACCTAGTCACATTATCAGTAGATTGCTCTCTTCATGTGTGTGATGTCCGCATTTGAAATATAATGTACGCACCATGGAGTGAGCCCTGGGTAAGGGAAAATAAAGAGGCAAAGTGACCCCAACAACTGGTGGCAGTCTCTATGTTGTTCTAAGGGACCAGTGTAGGGGAGAAGCTGACACTCTCCACTGACCCATCCTGCCCCTTGGAAGATGTGGGGAAGAAGTTTGTTCTCTAATTCCACCCCATCATCAGTGACCAGGAACATGGTTCACTTAGACCTCTCAAACTGGGGTTTAAGATTATTGACATGCAAAACTCTTAGAGAGTTCTTAGGGGTCTTGAGGTCCACCACGTAGGTGATCTCGCGTTTGCTCTCTTTAACCTCATAGGGCCCTGACCAGTGATCTAGCAGGACCCAGGACCCGGGACTCTTCACCCACACTTTTTGGCCAGGATGAAACCAGACCAGAGCAGCCTTCTGATCATAAAACTGTTTCATGACCTCTTGGCTGGCTTCTAGATTTGCCTTAACGTGCTTCCAGAAGTGCTTCATCTGTGTCTGGAGTGCCAGCATGTAGCTGACGACAACCTTGGGGGCTTTTCCTGGAGCTTTCTCCCATCCCTAGTTGACAAGACAGACCAGTCTAATCATACTCATCCTTGGAGCTCACTTTGGATGATTAATTATTGCAGAGTGACCTCCTGTATCCATATTGAATAAGTGATATCAGTGAGTAGCAGGTTCTTTCTGTGACTTTTTTTATGTAACTCATACAGTTCCAAGCTATTTCACAGCGCTGTGTAGTATGCATCTCTGTATTGCAAAAAAGAGAGTCTGAGTTGCACCATAAAGGGGGTTAAGAAATTAGAAAAGAATCAAAGATCATTCACTGCAATGCCTTAGTTCCATATGTAATTTTTGTTAGAGAAATTTGGAATTGGGGTTTTGGGACTAGCATGGAAAACTCAAAGAGAGTCGATAGACTCGGAACTAGTACTATTGGTTATCAGTACAATTATGTGACTGCGTCTGCCTGTCATAATACTTTTGTGGAAATTAACTGAATCACTAATCTGCTTTTTGATCTTCTTCATTTTTTGCATTAGCACCCAAGGGCAAGAAGAGGGACGTTGTAGAGGGTCCGGGAGTAGCTAGTCAGCAGGAGGCACCAACCACCAGTGCTGCTGAAGAGGGTGCTGCTAACCTCAGTACGCCCTAATATCTAATATGTATTATTGTTCTATCCCTAATATTGGCTTTTACGGTTGTTGTGGGCATAGGGTAGATTCTTTGGGTATTGAAATGTTGGTGCTGGGTTCAATGATGAGAGTTGCTGACTAGAGGCTGGTGTTGCTGGTGAGAAATAAAGGTTCCCTGACACCCTTACCTGCTGTCTTCCTTCCACATGATGAAAAGGACGGGGTACAAACCCACTCATGCAAAGCACAATATATTACATTTTTGTTTCATTCCTTTTATCCCTGCATTATCATTTTTCCCCTCATAGTTCCTTTTTTTTTTTTTTTTGTAGCTGACTTTTTCCATTTTCTAGTCACTAGTTCACTTATCTTCCACTTTGTTGGTATGGTTTCCCTCTCTCCCACGTATCTTGCAGTTCTGTAAGAGTAAGAATAACACATTGTTGTACTCTACTGTCGACCGTAAAGATTACAGGCACAAGTAAGCTAGTATTATAAATATTTACCATGCATTTTTGTTGAGAAGGCTTTCTTATTCCTAATCATGGCCTAACGGTTGAGTTCAAGAGAAAGTGGCCATGGTCATGGACCACCCCCTCAAACGTTGTGTGCAGTGTCATTCATTTGTACATTATACCAGCAGTGCAGCGTGGCTGGACAAAAAGTATGAGCTCCCACTCCAATTTGCATTTGCCAACTAACACCTTATGTCTTTCATTGATCAAAATTCTACCCCTGGCTTGTTTAACATTGTGCCCAGAGGGATATTTTTGTTACTCCAGTGCTAACCAAACTGTAATGATGTAATGCAGCTGCAGTTTTTGAAATTTGAAAATTAAGGATTGGCCTATTTGGCAAATAGAATATGTGTAATGTTTTATTCTAGCCACACAGACCACCAGTGATGCGGACTCCAGTGCAGCTGCAGAAGAAGAATCTGTTGGAGAAGGAGGTGATGCATGGGTAAGTCACATAATTGCTTGCTTATTGACAATTACTATTATACTCACTAGCTATTACCAGGGTGTTGTCAACTCATAACCGTGAACCCCCCATCTTTACTAGCTGCAGTGGCTGAGTTATTATGGCCTCTTATAACTGCAACTCACCAAAAGCTCAGATAATAAACGTTGAGGGGACCGTGAAAGAACGGAAGGTTAAAAGAAAGGAAAATTGTATATGAGTGAAAGGATCTGTGGGTGAAAGGGTGTGTGGGTGGATAATGGGATGGGAGGGAAGACAGTTGGAAGAAAGGGTGGATTTTTAATAGATGGATAATGGTTTGGAAATTTTGACAAATATCTGGATGAGAGGTAGTACAGCTTAATAATGGTGGCTATGGGTGAATTAGAATGAAAGGATCAACGAATATTTGGATGTGTGTTTGAGTAAGCTCTTCTCATGGAGAGGGGCATGCTGCACTCCTATATTGCTCACTTTGTTTTTGTAGGGATATCTCTGCTATGGTTCAAAATAAGGGGTCTTTTCCTAGTGTGTCACTGTATTTATTAAGTGAGACAGATGTACCCCACTTATTATTCATCGCCCACTCCTCCCTGCCCATGGCATTTTGCCACTTATAGTCAAAGTGCAGTATGGTTCAATTTGTGACTGCTATGTTGGCTGTGCAATGTGCATCTGTTTCAGTTAATGCAGCATTTACAAAGCTTTCAGTGCATTGTAAACCGAACACACAACGTGTATTTCCCTTCATCCACTCAGTCACCTCTTAGTACTTCACTCCTTTATTTTTTCCTAAGTTCTCCCATCCGAGCCTTCCAAAAAATTGGAAAATCCATTCTTGCCATGAGCCACATTTGATTTTATAACCATGTGAAGTGAAGTGATTTCAGAATATATTTTATGGTTTCTCATAACAAATGTATTCCAAACCTGTTCAGGTCAGTGTAGTGACCACTTTATTCTGTATCAAAAACTCTAGCCTACCCACCTAATCCCTCTATCCTACCCTGCAGTAGAGTAAGTTGAGTTCTCTTTCCTTACTTAGTGCTCAGCGAATACATTTGTTGAAATTAATATGTGGCAGTGGGGAAGGGCAGTGAGTAAATGGGAGTAAGTGCCTGATTCGATATGTTTGGCATATGGGGAACACTGTGACGAATGTGCCAAATACAATCTACACAGCCCGTTCCTTTCCCTGTAGTGCAGTCCATCATTTTCCCCAATGTCTACTTATGGCAGACAGGATAATATCCCCTTTTTCATATGTGAGATGTGTGACGTAGTATTTTATTTAATATTCATCCACCTATTTGGAGTCAGGGTAAAAAGAGAAATGCATTTGGAGAAGGGCAGGAACATTGGAATTAGAAATATGTAATTGAAAAATACAGTTTCGCCCCCAGCCTCCTGCCTCCTGGTCATCCCATCACTTTTGTCCATGCAAGATAACATCAACTGCTGCCACCCCCTCCCACACTGACATCAGCAGGCCATTGCTGCGTGCATCCTGCAGCAGTTGGACACCATAGAGAGCTGGCTCACCACGATGGAACAGGGCCTGGACAAACTCTGGACCTCATTCCAGAATGCCCACTTTTAGCCCTTTTTCAAAAGTTTTGTTTTGGTGGGAGGCACTTGTTGCAGCTTCGTGGAGAGGGTGGGAAGGGAGTTGTGACCGGTTTTCTTTGGGCATTTCAGATTTAGGGACATTGGGGATTGGGTCAGTTTGTTTTGGGGAGAGAGGTGGGCATGTTGTGTGGGTGGAGAGGGTGTGTTTCTTTGTAAAAATATAAAGGGGAAATTATATTTTTCCTAAATTTATGTCTGAACTAGTCTGTTCAACTTTTACTTTGCAGTGCTGCCTTCAGTATTTTTTGCAGTCTGTTTATGTGCGTGTAAGAGATTGTATATCACTTAGTTATACATGCTGCCATGGCCTATATTGTCTACAACAATTCGTAGAAATGATTCCTTGTAGTAGCAGTCAGTTGCTTATATACTAACTTAACTAGTTTACTTTGCTTTGTCTTACCTGAATATAGATGAAGCAATAACAGGGACGGCATTACAATTTCAGAAGCGAGGTCTTACTTCCACCCAAGTAATCTGCAACTGTATTAATTGGAAGGATTATCCATCGTAGGCAAATAAATGGAAATAACAATACTGAGTTAGTGGGTTATATCAAAGCTTTACAAAGAATTCACACCAGAATACTATATGATGAAACAAAAAGAATTCCTGACAGTGATAAACTAATAAAAAACAGCAATAGAAGTACTTCATCTAATGGGGAGCTACTAATAACTTACAAAATCCTCGAGTCATTAAAAATGGACTCAAGGCCTGGGACAGACAAGCATAGGTTAGGCATTTATGGTTACGCAAGACAAGGCCTGAATGATGATGCTGATGACTGATGTTCTTCATTCTATATCTAAAATATTTATTCTTGAGTGGGTAAATGGGGCCAGTGTGGGCTATTGCTTATAATTTCCTGCAGTGAGTTAATGTTGTTTTCACCACATTTGCCTCACCATGTTTGTGATCCATTGATGATGTAAATTAAACCTCATCTCAATAAATCGCACATGGGTTTAGGCGTTTGATGAATGGATGGGAAAGGGAATTTGGGGAAAGGTTTGACAAAGACAAACACTACACAAGGACAACAGTCATCTGGGCAACGAGCAGCACATCATTCAACATCAATCTGTTGTGGAAGGAAACAAAGAGATAGAGTACAGTTAAATGCATTGCAAACAGTCCTTCTGCCCCTGAGACCCAAGTTATCAGATATCTAAATGTTCTAGCTTCTACGTTGGTGGTGAACCCACCCACCCAGACCTCCAAATATGATTCTTTAAAAAAATTGATACTGTATTCTGGGGTGGTTTCTTGATTAAGGCGGCAGGGCTCCGCCCGCTTTAATTTCTCCCTCTATTGCTATTTATTATTTTGTTGAACGAATGTTTAATGCATTACACCTGTAACCCTCGCTCTGCGCGAGGGTCAGGAAAAATCAGGCACTTTCAATAGTTCTGGATGTCGCACGATTTTTAGGGCTGACCTGATTTCAGCTCTGCTCCCCGGTGGCTTACAACACTGTAGGTCACCTCCCTCTGATGACACACTGCAGCCTCGTTGATTGCAAACAGCCTGGGCGCTTTAAGCATAAGCCCTGGGTTTTCACGGCTGCTTGTCAATCAGCGAGTGTGCACTGTGTATTACTGCACCCCATCCTTTTCCCAACTCATCACAGCATCGGGTGGGAGCAAGCATCCATGGCCCCACCCCAGTCAGTTGGTATCCCAGGTAAGTGTGGGAGGGGGCACACAGCAGGTTTTTAATGGACTGTATAATTCAGGTGCTAAGCACCCAGTGCAAAAACGGGCCTTGAAATATGCCTTTTCCATCCCTTATTTCTTACTAATTATCCCTTTGTCCCGGTGGTGATTGAGGGAAACAGCTTTTTTATTCATTTCTTTCCTCCAGTCTTTCGGGTTTTATTTCCTTCTTTGTCTTGTCTCCCTTTTGTTTCTTATTTCCTTCTCTCTCCCTATTTTTCTTGCTCTGGGATTATTTAAGAAAATCAGCATTCATGTATTCAGCTGTGATTTTGCTTTCGTTTCCAGGTCATTTGTGACAGAGCAACACAGGACAGAAAAGAAAGCGGAGTCAAGCCATTCCACTACCCTTCCACATCCTGACATGACTGAGGTGGTGAAGTGAGCTAAAGAATGATGATGGATTCAACCCAGATCTATGACTGGGGGTGAGTGTCTGAAAAGTTTCAGCGCTCCGTCCATCATCTCCTTCTGTTCGCTATGATAGAGGTATGAACATTCTTGCCATGTTAAGTTATCTGTGTGAATGGTGAAAAATTTCAGGAGGGAAACGGACTTTCCATAGTTAATGGGTAACCTTTTGTGTGCGATCGGAAATAGGAATTGCCATCGCCTGCGAGGTCTTTGGTTGTAACCTGATACTACTAGTAAACAGAGAATAGAGTGAATAGCAGTTGTTAAGCAGCAGTGATGTGATGTATTTGTAATTGTTTTTTGTGTGTGTGTGTGTGTGTGTGTGTGTGTGCAGAGACATCTTCAGGATTTCAGGGGCCCCGGGCCAAAAGTATTTTGGGGTCCTCTGTTTGTAACAGCTTTGAATTTATGATACAATTTCAGCTCTTTCATGCCCTCTTTGGCCAAGTCAGTAAAAATAGTTTACAGACACACTCGTCCAAATTCTAAATGTGTTACATTTAATATTCAGGAATAGTAACTTGGGATTTCATTATCATAATACAGCATCATCTCACGAACATTATTGCAAATAATCTTTGTGATCCTCTGCCATTCCTCATATGCGAGGTCCTGTTTTGATCTAAATGAAACTGTTTTATGAATGTTGAATGGTGTTAAAAATAACCCTGGGCGTAGTTCGCGAAGTAGCGCTACGCGTAGCTACGCAATGTGCACTTCCCACTACGCGAGCTACATGTAGCACTTTGCGAACTGCGTAGTACCCTGTTCGCACTGTGCAAGATGCCGTTTTCAATGATCGCACAGTGCGGACAAGCATCCGGCACTGTGCAATCATTGAAAACGGCCCCTTGCACATTGCGAGCTGTAGTTTTCTGCCGCTCAAGTAGATTTTTACACGAGCTGCAGCTTTTCTCAACGTGGACTGGTAGTTTTTCATCGAGAGCGGTCGCGAGCATATCCGACCACTCGCAATGAGAAACCTGACCTCCCCTCGTTGAGAATCTCGCCGGGAGGTTTATTTTCCACGCTCGCGATAGCCAACTTGAAGTTGCTGATCGTGAACGAGGAAAAAGTCTCGCAGGGATGTCATTTTGCTTGCTGGCGGTCGCCAACTTGACATTGAGGACAGCGAGCAAGCAAAAAATGACCGCTGCACTACGCTACGCTACGCTGCGCGTGTTTGCACTGTGCTACGTGCAATTCGCGTAGTGCGAAGTAGTGCAAACTTCGCAAACTACACGAGCGTAGAGTAGTGCTTTACCCAGGCTTAGTTAAAAACAAACATTTCTCTGACAAATATCTGTACTGGACTCCAATACATCACTCACATAAAAAAAAACTGCTGATTAGATTAGGAACATTTCAGAACCTACTTGGAGTAGATTAATTTCTGGACCTTTCCCCTGTTTTGCGGGTTTGGATTGGTTCTAAGAAATTCCTACTAATAACACACCTCTAGTGCTTGGAGATACTGCAACTCCTTGGTCACTACTATTTTCTAGGCCAGTGACTGTTCAGAGGTCTACAGATGTTAGCATGTGCTCTACGAAATTAAAGGCACCAGCCTGGCAGGCCACTAAGCGACTGACACCGGCCCAGTCCAGCTGGTCTGTTGGAGGCAACAGTCAGACATGTTAGTGACACACACTGTCGCCCCCACTAGGCCTTTCATTCAACTTGACAAGTGACTGACATTGCCACAGCCATGCTGGCTTTTCAGAGACACTGGCCTGACATGCGATTGACTTTTCTCCAGGTCTTCTAGCCTTCAGATATTCTGGCTTATCATGTGCCACTGTACCACAGTTCTCCCTTCCTAAATGTACAGGTACCTGCAAGAACCTGGGGCCTTTGGAATGGATGACCACAATACCCCAGCTTGCCACTGCATCTGCAGTTCAAGTAATACCACCCAGAGGCTCTTTATTGATGTCATAACTACACTTTCAAGTTGCTTTATTAACCTTCTTGCTTTCCTCAGATTTACTTGAAAATGCACCATTTTTTCACTCTTTTATCGCTATGCTCGCTCACCACAGGACACTTATCCCATTCTTTTATGCCTAACCATTTTCAAATGTCAGCAGCCGCCACTCACTGTATTGCAAAATTAGGTGGTACATCTACATTCTCCTCGGGAATGTCCATCACTCTTGGGTGCCTCTCTGGACTGGTCCAATAGGTAAGCAGGAGTGTTGAGCTCAGCTTTCTCCTTTTGTTCATGCAGGAAACAAAAAGCCCTGTGGATTGTAAAAGATGATAAAAAACAGAACGATCATAGGAGTGGACCATGCAGGATAATGAATTTTCACTGAGTAAGTTTGTGAAGGGCAATCACCTCTAGGGACCAAAAATAATAGCCCAGCACTCAGGGCCCAAACATAGCAAATCATTCATCGCAAGAAAGTTCCTACATTATAGTTTAGCACCCTCCCTCACTGTCTGCTACCACATGAATCATCAATCATCATTGCTTACACAATCACTCACTCACCATTGCAATAATTGTGGTTACCTCTTCCAATCCAAGCATGGGTAGGTATTAGGCATTCATCTTTGATGCAGTCAGATCATTGGAATTTGGTATTGTCACTCTTGCAAATCAATGATCTTCTGGGACAGACCTTCTAGTGCTAATTGATGTAAAAAGGGATAGGCAATATTCATGCGAGGGGTGCATGCATTGTCTCCAATGTCATGAAGGAATTATGGAGGCTTGTTCAATGCACACTGTACAACTGCAATCTGGCAATATATGTGACTAAAACATTGTGTAGCAGCATAAATCTGACACAAAAATAGTAATGTTCCACATGCTACTTTTTTTAATTTGCCGAGATAGAAGTATAATGAGAAATATTTAAAATTTTTCTGGGCACTGGCATACTTAGTCTGAGAAGTAGAGTTTATCCTCAAACTCAGGTGGTTCACCCAGATGTTGGTCAGCTAAAACACATGATTCTGACCAATTGTCCACCTTTGCTGTTTCTGGAATGGTATAATTGTGTTGTATGAAATGATGGTTCATTTTGATCATAGTCAATCGGTCCATATTTTGAGGTGACAGACTGGACCTTCTCACTGTAACAACCGTGTTCAGCTACTCTGAACACATGGTCAGCAGACACACTGGCTACAGGACAAGTCAGATACTTTATTGCTAGCCTGCTGAGCTCTTGACATTGGTGCATCTTCCCATACCAATACACTTATGGATTTTGATCCACATAGACATCTTTGAGATCCTCCAGATACTCTAGGAACATCCTGTGTATGGTTACTGGTGTAGCCACTTGTTCAACCTCTTTTGTCATAGCCTATTGCACTGGACTTAAGCCCTGCCAATTGAAACCAATACAATGCAGAGGTTAGATCTTGTCCTTCTGTTGCTGTTGGTGTTCTGGTTGATGGTGTTGTTAGCTGCTGTGAAAAAAGACTGCTTGCTCTGGAAGTGGAAGGTGGTACCCAAGAACTGTGGGGTGAGACTATAAGTTTTAGAAATTCTGCTTCCAGGTCTACAGCTTCCTCTACAAGCCACCTCTTGTATTTTGAAACATCCCCATCAGAAAAGGAATGAAAAGAGGCAGACCTTTTTGTACCATGGATCAGGTAGTATGGCACAGATGTCCTCTTTGGACGTGATGATGCTAGGTTATAGCCTTGTATTACAAGCAGAGCGAATGACTAAGCTCTGAACCTAGGCATTCGCTTCTGTGTATTCCTTCACACCTGTGGGGTCGAGCCTTTCAGGCACCTTTACCTGATCTTGTGGCAGATGCAACAATGGGATAGCTTGGTCCATCGTTCTACCCTCCTTGCTAACTTCCCATATGAAAACCTCAAAAGGGAGTAGTATCTGTGTCAGGCATTTGACTAGGCCCATTTGTCCGTATCCATGGTCATTGATTTCCCAACTGCACCCCCTCCACTTAGAATTGCATAGACATTGATCTGTTTGTTTTGCTCAACGAGACATTGCAACATGTACTAGGTTGAGTTCCAACATGTTAGAACCTCCTGTATAAGGTCATTAACTGATGTTATATTAAAATGTTGAAAAATCCGCAATTGCCTCTGGGCTTTAAAAGAATGCTACGATGCGTGCAGATTCATCTGCAGGTGGTCAGTATGTTGCTGAATAGGTCTTTTTTAAGAAGTCCTTGTAATACCAAATTGATGCAATGGGCCAAAGACAGCACCAGAAATAGTATCTACCTTACATAGCCTGTACAACCATTGTCTCTGGCAACCAATCCACATCTGAGACCTCAAAGTCACAGCTATTCATACAGTTTGTTGTTAGATTAGTCCAATATGTTTACAGCTGTATGTGATTTCTCCAAGGCGAATATGGCCACTATTGCACACCGCTGATAGTTCTTAAAACTTTTTTCAGGGCAAAGACCAGCATATATCTTTTGCTTTACCCCAAAAAAGAGATCCAGTGTGCAGTGATGCACATGTAATCATACGCCGGACAGCTGGACCACATGTCTGTCATCTGGTGGATAGTGTGGACAACACTTTGCTGCAAAGCTTGTCCAATCAACTGCAGCACATCATAATGCAGCGCTGAAACAGTAACTCTGACAAAATAGGTCCAACTTCTGCCTTCCATTTTGGGCAGATGGATGACACAAATTCTAAAATTTCTAATAAAGAAAAAGGGAGGCGGTCCAACGCTAAACAAAATTCCAGGTTCCCATTCACAAACGTGTGTTTGGGTGGTTCTACTTGTAGGATCTCGCCTGCCAAACATGTCTATAATAATAGCCTTTAGTTTCTTCTTTACTGGGGACACTGACACGGGCGTCTTTTGTGAAGTAGATGGTGCTGGCAGCATAGTATAGCTTAGAAGTAGCCATATATGAGCGGAAAGGGTGCCGTGCATGCCACAAAGGCATGGAAATATGGGACACCCTGATTGTGTGGATGCAAGCACAGGGTGCTGCAAGATAGACTGTATGTTATTATCTTCCTTGTGGTTTCTGGATGAAGTTTGTTTTTTTATTGTATGGAGAAAGTGTGCACTTGGCACTTTAGGATTCTGATGGAGTCACACAGGATACGTTTTAACTGGGCTGTTTGGCACTGATATTGTTTGGGGGGATATGTATTTATATATAATCATGTATTGATGGAATGTATTTTATTACTTATGTTGGACAAATTACATTGTTACCTGTCTGAGGGGGTAGGGGGTGGGATGGATTGTTTTGGATTAAATGATATGAATAAAGAGGTTGTGCTCTTTTTGGGCACTTGGGACCCCCATTGTAGTACCCATTCTCAAAACATTCATAGCATTTTGGGATTCTTTGGCTGACTCTTGTCCGGGTAACTCTTCTTCTGGTAAGCAGGTTGGAAATGTGACCCTTTCCAGTGTGAGTTGTTTTGGGTACCTTGAGAAAACTCTTTCTTCCTCCCTCTCTTTCTCCTGGTAGGAACCCTGACCACCCTTTTGGAAGTACTCCTCAGATGCCTTCTTTGACATTCTGGTTCTGACCCTATTGTTCATCTCCTCAGCAAGCTTCCTGGGGTTAGTCAGCTTGTTGTCCACTAGGTGGTGGAGCAGCTCTGGAAAACAAGTATCTAGCATGTGCTCCTTCAAAATTAAGTTGTACATCCAGAACAATCAGCAACCTTGCTGCCCCTCACCCAGCCCTTCAGTGCCTTGCTAGCATAGTCAAGTAAGTCTACTCCTGTTTGCGAAGACATTTTGTGGCCGCCCCAAAGCTTCTGCCATACCTCTCAGGGGTCATGCCAGACCTACTAAGCAAAATGGCATTCATGGGAGTGTACTGGGTCTGATCCTCTACCTCCAGTGTCAGGATTGTGTCCCTCCCCACCATGGACATGTATCTCTACAGACTATCCTCTTAGGACTCCTCAGGAATGTTGTGCACCATTAAAACCAAGTCATAGGTGGAGAACCACTTCTATATGACATCCCACACAACACAACTGGGTACCAAATCCTTTGGAATGTGAACTCTCCCTTCTGTAGCAGACACTGTAGGCACTCTGCCACCATTACTGCTCACTCCACTTGTATGGCTCTGATGTCCCGCTCTCCTAGAATCAGCTCATCGGGCATCCTCCCCTCCTCCCTGGAAAGTCTTTTCTTCTCTAGAGCCTGCTCTTTCTCCACCTTCAACTTGGCAAGCTCTAGCTTTGGCTTTCTTTCCTCCCGCCTGTCCTCCAGATCCTCTATGGATAGGTTTCTAAAAGACACCCTGCTGCCTGCTCTTGGATGGACTTCTCATCCCGGGAGGATGTTGCCCCCTCTCCCCCAACTGGTCACTTGTGAAGACCCTCAGATAGGTCCTCATTCAACTCCTCCTCAGACTTTGATCCTCCCTCCTCATCATTTGAATTGGTCTGGTGGGCTTCTACTCATTTTCTAATGGCTGTTTGGAGCTCTGCCTTCTTGGCACTCCTCTTAGTGAACAACCTTTTCTCCTGAAAGATTACATTGAGCTGGGCCACTGTGTAGCTCTCCAGATTGGCCAGTTTAAATTTCATCTTGTCAAGTAAGGACACAGACACAGCAGAAAACATGTGAATTAGGAAAAAGACTTTTGAAAAATCAAAAATGTAAATTAGGGCGAATTGGTTCGAAGTATTCTGGATATAGAGTAGTAGTGTACTGTAAATCACTGTATGCACTCCACAGGAACAAGTTCTATTCTAAACGCTGATCATCAATGTTCGAAATTGGGTTTCTGGGTTGCAAAATGATGCACCCTGTCCAAGCATGAAGAACAATCCCAGTCAGGGTAATTAAGATACACACAATAAATTAACCTGGGCTTACCCTATAGGAGCTTGGCGCAGAGCAGGCAGGCTTAATTTAAGAGGCAATGTGTAAAGTATTTGAGCAACACTTTAAACAGTAATAGAGTGAAAACACCATAAAAAGACTCCACACCAGCATAGAAAAATAGATTCTGATTTTATAAATGAAAAAAAGAAACAACAGCAATCCAATAAGTAAAATTCGAGATTGGAATTTTTAAAGATTAAATTATAAAATAGCACCTAGAAGCTGTGAAAAAGTTATCATTTTTTCCCTGATCACTCGCATTTTTGCTTGATACTGTTGGTAACTGACTCGGCTCTGCTTACCAGGGCCAGGGCCAGTGCTCTGAATGTAAAGTATATGGCAATTCGGTTTCATTAAAATTGGTACTGACAGCCTAGCTGTAAGTCCCTGGTAAATCATGGGGCATGTATGCTAAGAGGACTAGTAGACTTAATGCACTTAAGTGCAAACTACTATGTTGCCTATTGTCATTTTGTAAGCTTTTTAGGCTGCCTTTACATTTATATTTATATGCAAATTTGACTTTGTATTTGAAGCTTATTCCAAAGTCTCAAACTACCTTATGTTTACATATCAGTCACCCCTAAGGCCTCGCCTAGATGCCCCAGGGGTTGAGTGCCTTGTAATTATAAACAGGGGCATTATAAAAGATGTTTTATCAGTCCTGATAAGGGAAAAACTGCCAATTGTGTTTTCCCCATTGTAGAAATCTAGCTCCATAGTCAAACATGGGACTATATTATTTAATTTTAAATATTGACAGTAGCCAGCTAGGCTAGACATGTCTTTCAAGACACAAAATGATAGTTAAGATAACTTGCCACTGTTATATTTATAATAACTTTTACAGAAAAGAAGTTACAGAACTTTCTATTTCTGTAAATAAATATCCAGCCTTCCAGCTGCTCCCTCGTTATTGGCCAGCCTCTGTCAGGCTGAGCCAAGCTATCTTAATGAGGTGTGAAGTGGCCTGTTTGAGAGACAAAGGATTTCCTGTGTGTTGAGAATTGCAGCTGCAGAAGCAAAAGGCAGGATGAGGGTGGGGTAGCCAATCTTGTCTTCAAAGGGTGAATGACACTTTAGGACAGCACCGGCTCATCATCACATTCTGCACCCCCAGCCACAGAGGAGCCCCTGTAATTCGATTAGTGAAGGGGCTGGAAGGGGAGTGTTAGAGAATCTTAGCCACACAAGTGGGTTGGCTTAGACAGGTCTAACGCTTCAGGAGAAAGTTTCTCTATTTTGGATTTGTAAGAATAGTACTTTCTGGGAAAAAATATTCCACACTTTGAAGGAAGTGGTCATACCTGAGGGTAACACTCTGCATTCCATTGGTCAGGGTTGCCCCCTGCTTAATGCCCAGTAACACTGAATAAATATGAGAGTTGCCGAGCAACTCAGACCTGTAGCCTGAAACAGAAAGGAGAAGACGTACTGCCCTTCTGCAACCCTCATCTGCTCCCATAGGTCTGCACCTGCTGCTCTAAATCTGGTACTACAGCCATAAGGACTTTGCCTGGCTTCACAAGGATTAAGCAGTAAACTCCCTGAAATCTACAGGTTAACAGAGCCCACATGCATCATCTCCACCAAGAAGTCCCCATCCTTGAGTGCGTCCAGTGGACTTTTAAGGTGTTGGCCAGGTGCGAACCGTAATCCCAAAAACCCAAGGACCATCACAGAGCTTCTAGACCATTGGATAGTTTTTTGGGACACTTTGATCTCACAGGAGGCACTTCAGGAATACATTCCAGAATTTGGAGAAGTTTGGAGTAACTTTTGTGGGAATTGTAGTCCCAGACCCCAAGAGGCAAACAGAGAATCTGAATCCATGGCTGGTGCCGTGGACCACTTTCCTGCATCAAGAAACAAATCTAGAAGTAAGTGTAAAAGTGTTAGATTATGGGTGGTCTGACTCCGAACTTTGATCAGGTCCAGTGCACCTTTTTTAACCTTTAGAGCATTATTTGCTTATAAGCACAAATTTAACTTTTCATCTTTAGAAATTCATATCTCTAGGTCCCCTACATTGGATATTTGTTTTTCGGTGTTTTTAAATGTTTTTGCACACCTGTCTTCTAGGTTAGGCCTGTCAACTTGTTGCCAGCTGCCAATGGTTGACCAAGGGAATAATATATTGAGACCTTTACTGAACCTTTTATTGTGTTTGTGACCATATTACTAGTGGTACAACGCATGCCATCACAATGTATTTTTAGAAACTACAGGGCCACAGTAGGGTAAGTGTTGGATAGTGTTGGGGTAAAAATTACTATTCCCACTCCAGTGAGTGCAACAGTAGGGTAAGTGTTGGATAGTGTCGGGGTAAAAATAACTATTCCCCATTACTTACCTTAGCATGCGTTGTAGTGACATGTGTTGTAATGGCATGCGATGTAAAGGATGTTGCAATGTAATGACTGCATTGTAAAGGTAGTGCGTTGTAATGACTGCATTGTAAAGACTGTTTCCTGTATGACATACAATTTCTTTCTAGTAATTGAACTATTTGGTCCCAGTTGAAGGAGATACTGCAAGTGAGAAGAGCACAGATCATGGGGCCATCTCTGCTGGGGGAACAGATGTAGTAAATGCTCGGCCAATTAGCGCAGGAACATAAAGATCATTCTTCAAACTCCAATGCTAATCAAAGAGAGATACAGGTGACTTGCTAGGGGAGAAGATAGAGGGCTTAGCCCAGTGCACTCAGGAGCTAGAGAGTAGAATGTAGGATTTTTGCTCAATGGTCCAGGAGAACTCCAAAGAGGTGTTACATCTGAAGCAAAGAGAGAATGAACTGGCGGACAAACTGGAAAAGATGGAAAATCATTTCAGGAGGAACTATATCCGAATTTTGGGGGTGACTGAAGGTGCAGAGGGGGCTGACATTAAATCTTTTATAAGAAGCTTGTTGGAAAATGCATTTCCGCAAGATGCCATCTCAGTCAATTTTGGAGCAGAAATCCAGCGGGTACTTGGGGACCCTTTTAAAATGCACCTTGGGTGCAAAAAGCTGTGGAAGACCCAAGTGAATTTTCTGTCATATTGGGAAGAAATAAATTCTGGGCCTAGCTTTAAAGCACATTCAATATTTTAGAAAAAGAATATGGATGGTAATAGAGATGAGCTATCCTCATTACCAGCCTGGGGCTGTAGCCCCTATGCCCACAGTCAGTGGCCACTGTTGGATCTCAGTTTCCATCATACCAATCTCTACAGCTCCTAACTGATCTCTTGTTATCCTTACTGCAACATGTTTGCTTTCCTACATCTAACTCCCTGCTGTTCATTTCCAATTCTTTTTCACCCCATCTTTCTGTTTTTATTTCTTCACACATACCCACCTACCTGTCTCTGCTTCAACATCTCTAGCTTATATTTTCTCATTTGTACCTGTTTTACTCACTACATATTAATGCCTACAGCCTTCCATGTTCTAGGAAATAGCTACTGAACTACTCCTAATGGTTACTGGCACTACCTGCAAGTATATGAGTAACTTCTTGAATAATATAAAGAAGATGTACTAAGATCCAACAAATGACTCTCACCTTCAAAACATAGCAGAAGAATATTTACGTTGTCTTATCCAATAAATACAAATCTTTACACTTGTGAAAGTGAATATTCAAATGTATTTGTTAAAGCATTGGCCTCTTTATGTTTTGCTGTGCTCAAAATAAAAGTTGTAGCACTTTTGCTTTCTACTTTTTCAAATACACATTCATGTTAATCATAATTTACTGGTATCCTGATTTTGATGGCTATTGGTTGCCCATATTGCTCTCTATGTGTTGTTGACATTCTCTGGTATCTGGAATATGAGGGTAGCTATGGGAGTTAGTTAAGGAAGAGTATGGGACCTTCAGTAGTGACTTAAGGTAATGCTGCTTTCATTGAGGATTTGGCTCTGACTCAATTGACCCCATACAACACCTTATGGTAATGCAGCAAGAATGGGGAATGTGGGATTCCTGTTATAAAAGGGCACAGAAATGTCTCCATAAAGCAAGTGGGAACTTGTGTCTTTGTCAATGTTTGTCTTTGTTTCTTCATAAAACGTGATTATTTATGCCCCATGCAGCTGTTGGGTCCATGTTTATTTAGATAATGATATTTAGTGGAGTCAATGATCTTTATTTATGTTTATTCATTGTTGGACTTAATGCCATCAAGGGGTCGTTCTTTTATGGTCATAGTTTTAGAATTGAGGTAGTGCTTCTAAAAGTACTATTTTCTCATTGCTGTACAAAGTGAAAGAGAACAAGAAGCAGCACATTCCGTGGTTTAACTGATGGACTGGCGAACTAAATGCAGCCATAGCAACAATGCTCAAACCAGCCCTGCTCCCTTCATCTCCTCACGAAAACTCTCTTTCTATCCATCGAACCATTGTCTCTCCTCTTCTCTCTCTTTTCTCCATCTTCGATCACTTTCTCTTTACCTTCCTCTCTTTACCTCTCTCTACCTCTCTTTTTCTCTCCCTTGAAGCCTCTGTGTGCCAACAGCAAATAACCTTGAGGAGCTGGGGAACATGATAGACAGGAAGGCGCTGCATTTTCAAAACAGGAACTGGCCTCCAAGGGCTCCAGCCCACTGTGGCAATGCGCGTTGGAGTAAAAGGCCTGTTAGGCCCTGAGTGAAACACAATTAGAACCATCACAAAAAAATCTATTAACCCCTTCAGTGCCCGCCCCTTTCCCCGCCCTGTGCCGCGCCTTTCATTAGCGGGCGGGGTCTATGACGAGCTGGACTCGTCATGGGCACAGCGCAACCGCGGCCCATGACGAGTCCAGCTCGTCATGGGCACTGAAGGGGTTAAACAACACAGTTGAAAGGCATTTGAGGCAAATGTGTTTCTGGTCAGCAATATGTGTAACTATGATTGCATGAAGGCTGCTGGCTGCATTTATTCCTGTCACATTTACCAAGCTGGCTTGTTTTTATTGCATTTGTTTAGGTGAGCATTTGCACACTGCTGTCGGTGTGTTTGGTACACTTGTTAAGGGGATTCGTGCCGTTTATGTGTTCTGCTTTCTTGATAATAGCAGTGATATTCTTGACTTGAGCGTACCACATTCAATTTCAGCAAGTAAAATCTGGACATTTTAAAGCAGCTCTACTTGCCTCCCCAACCTCAATGCAGCAAAACATAGACGAATGTAACACTTTCTTTTTCTTAAAGCACAAATATTCTGGTGACTCTGACAGCGAGAAAACGGATGTGCCACACACTTTTACCACATTATGAAAACAGGAATTCTGTGGGTTGTGATATGCCACAAAACCGTTTGTGAACATTGTTTTGTGGTTTTTTGTTGTGGTTATGAAGCGTTCTGTTTTTGGGCTGCTGTGTTTTATGCTGAATTATTGCACAGTGATTGTGTTGAGCTGTTCTAAGGTTGTGTTGCATTTTATTGTGACTGTTTTAATGTTATGTTTCTAATGTGTTCTTATCCTAATTTGTACAAGGTATTCCATTGTGCTCTGTTGTGTGCTTTACAAGTGTCAACAAATGCTGATACATTTGCTGCTGAATCAGCACACAGCTTGAAAGTTCCTCTGAAAAGCAACAATGTAATACTGCCTAAGTTGGTAAATAGCACTGCTCCAGCTCTCCAACTACTTAAGTCACCAACCAGTTCAAAACTGTGAAAGAGACTGAGGGGCAAATTTACTAAATTAGTTAGCAGCGTAGCACAGAAACTAAAAGTGCTGCTCGGTACTGCACTGAAGGAGAGAGAAAAGCAGAGTCATATTAAGTAAAGATGGTCTGCTACTCTCCCTCTTTGCACAGGCACACAAAAACGCTGCTTAGCATCGCACATAGGGGCCGATTAGGATGGCGGGTGGACCTAGCGGTGCTGGGACCGGCCGCTGGTGGTGCGGCGGTCCCACACCTGCAATTAGGATGCCACCGGTGGCATCCTCTATTCCCAGCATTGTGGCGGACGGTGCTGTGAGCACCGCCCGCCACAATGCTGGGAATGCACTGTGTGCACTGTCATGCACAAGGTGACAGGCACCGCGCAGTGCCTGCCACCTTGTCCATGACAATGATGACAATGTAGGGGGGTACCATAAGTACCTCCCATGTGCTTCTCCCACCCTCCCCAATACCATGGAGACCGCAACGGGCCCCCAACAGCAAAATCCGCATGCCTTTTTGTGGCGGCATCGCCACCACGGAAAGGCTGCTTCCTGCACCCATGCTAATATGGATGGCGGTGTCTAGCAAACACCGCCACCATATCTAGCCCCTTTCCCATCCAGTCGACAAACCGGCAGATGGTCTTTCTGTCCGACGGGGTCCCCCCCGCCATACTAATATGGCAGGGGGGAAATGGGTGGCGGGCGAAGGGAAATGTAGGGCGGATCGCCACCGCCATGCGGGCAGTGGCAATCCGTCCTACAACGTAATCAGCCCCATACACTTTTGCACGATGGTGATCCCTACCACAGGTTTTGCGTTTGAAAGGTGTTCTCTTCTTGTACAAAATGCTATGCATAGACACATTTTAAGACAATAATGGTTCTTTCAGATGTGTTCATTCCAAACAACTTATACTGATCTGGGGAGCTTTGGTAGTCTCCCAAAAAGAAGCAATCTTAAAAAAAAGCTGAGAGTCCAACTTATACACTTTCACCAAGAACATGTATAGTAATGTGATTGATTAATATGCACAGGAAGTGCTCCAAAAAAGTAAGAAAGACAGTACAGCGCACATGGGTGCAAACATTTTTTTTATATGGAAAGGGATATTAATTAATCTAATTATCCTTGTTGAAAATGCATTTTGTCCAAGGAGTCCAAATCCATAATAAGTCAAATCTGCAACCCCCAAAGTTTATTTAAAGCAGAGTCTTCATTGGGACATAATTGGATGCACCCCGAAAAACCCAACGTTCCTCAGACAAGTACAAGGACTGTCAAGGGACACAAAAAAGCTTGACCACTTGCCTAGTTCTTAAAGATCAACAATAATAGACTTGCAGACATTAACTACAATTCTACATACATGAAGTGTTTGCACCATATTTATAATTTATACAATTGTTTAATGAACAGAAATTACTCAGAAAGTGGTTATCATTAGCTTACCTCTTAGCAATTGGGGTTTCTGGTTAGCAAAGGTACCCTGTCCAAACAGGATCCACAATCATAGTCAGGGTAGGTCACAACACAACCTAAATTATCCTGTGCTCATACACCAAACAGTAAAACAACACAAAAAGACGCCACCCTAGGTTAGAAAAAATGATTATGATATTAATAATGAAAAAGGACCACAATGAGAAACATTCAATGTGTATAAGTTGAGATATGAACTTTTAAAGATTAAATGCAAAATATAGCACTTAGGGGCTGATTCCGATCCGGGTCGAAAGGGCACCGAACGCGATCCGGCCGGAAAAAGTTCAAGCCATACGCGTGTTTTCCGCTCGACTAGTACAGCTGTACGAGTGATCCAGTACGATGCGAGCTACATGAAAAGCACTGACCAAGTAGTTTCGGGGTCTGAACCGCTCCGTACATCTCGTAAGCTAACCGTGGCATGCAATGGATGCGATTCGCGACCGAGCCAGTACGATGCATGCGTCGGACAGCCTGTGCAAGCCGGAGTGTCCGGCTCGCAAAAACTCCCAGAGTTGGACTTTGGGGGTCCGTGTTGGACCCCTCGACACCCACAGCCGTACAACTCGCACACAGGGGGAGACCCATGGGTGTCCCCCACACAGGCATGTACAGCGCGGATGGCACCAATGCGTACCCACTGTAGGGGGGCACTTGTTCGAGACGTACCCATTCAGTCAATGGGAGCGCATGTACGTGTCGTACAACTGGCTCCCATTGACTTCTATGGGAGTCTGACCAAACCGTGTCCGACAGCATACGTGCGCATCGAACTCGCTCGGTCGGACTGTAGGGGTCCAGCTCGGTCGGAAAACCCTCCGGATCCGACTCGGTCGGAGTGCTTTCCGACCCGGATCGGAATCGGCCCCTTAGAAGCAAGTAGCGCCTGAAGAGTTAATTGGTCATGCTGGATCTGGAAAAAGTCAAGAGTTCAGGTTGACCATGATGGAGACTGGGCCAGATACAGGGCCTACACAGGCCCTGAAGCAAAAGTGCCTTCAGTCAGTTCACATGGAGCACCCTCAGGGGGTTACTAGTGGTCTGGAAATCCACCAGGGATGTGGTCTCCCCCTTTATCTCTTATTGGCCTGTCCAGTAGTCCTGGTGAGCTCTGAGCTCTACTGGTCTCATGATTCATACCTATTTACCAGGCTTAATCTTCCCCAGTCTAGCCTTCTAGTAGCACTAGAGTTTCATCACCTTTCTGCTGGAAGGTCTTTTTGGATCTATCAACTAGACCATTGGATTGGGGGTGATAGGTGTGGCAAACTTGTAAGTCATACCACACTCATTCCACTTGGACTTCATGTACACTGACATAAAGTTAGTGTCCCTGTCTGACACTAACTCCTTGGGGAACTCCACATGGGTAAAGATCCCAATCGGAGCTCTCGCCATAACGGTTGCAGTTACTAACCTCAGAGAGGTTGCCTCTGAGTAACAGGTGATATTGTCCACCTAGACCAGGACTAACCTGTTGCCTAAGGCTGACTTGGGGTCCAAGGTGAAAATTATATTGATGCCCACCCTTCCAAAGGAGGTGCTAATGAGAAGTAATGGGATCGGGGGAGCGTTGTGCTTTTTCCAAGATTTCCTACTGGCCTGGCAGGTGGGATAAAATCTGCAGAATGCATCCGAGACCGTGTTCATTTGAGGCCAATAAAAGCAGGAGACAAGTCTGGCAAAGGTCTTGTCTTGCCCCAAATGTCCTGCCTTGGGACTGTCATGACCGGGCCCAGTAGGAAGGTCCGGTAGCATTGGTGGACCACCAGGGCATGGGCTGCCCCATTCACAGGAACCTTAGCCTCACTTTAAAGGAGACTGTTCTCCCAATAGATAAGAGGATCACCAGTGGCTTGACCTGCTGCATAACCTCAGGCCTGGTGCCTCAAGCCCAAAAGAGCTGGCCACTCTTTCTGTTCTTTGCAGAATTCCTCTCTGGTGGTCCCACCTTCAACCTGCCAGCTGACAGGTTAAAGTAGATCACTTAGGGCTACAATGTCTTCCTCGGTTGGCTCGGGGGCCTCCACCTTGTGGATCCCGTCAACCTCCACAGCGGGAATTTCAGGAACTGATTTCCCACGTCCCCTGCCCCGCTCCATGGCAGCTGTCTGGGTCATTGTTCTAGGCTTCATGCTCCCTTAACTCCCTTTCCAAGCAGCCATGGCTCGCATTGTCATACAGGCCCACTCAGCCAATCCCTTCATCTCAAAGTGAGACCTCAGCTCTACCTCCCCCCAGGTAGT
The DNA here is from genome assembly GCF_964204655.1 of Triturus cristatus. NCBI lineage: Eukaryota > Metazoa > Chordata > Amphibia > Caudata > Salamandridae > Triturus > Triturus cristatus. The sequence continues at coordinate 713,556,007 of NC_140584.1, read as the reverse complement.
GTGCTCTAGGTCACTACCTAACTGACAATCAAGAGGCATGGCAGGGCTCACAGCAACTTTCAGAGAATCTGAACCTCTCCTCCCCACTCAAAGGGAACCAGAGCCACTGATAGATGGCTCTCACGGTTGTTGGCGACTATGACTTGGTGTAATGTGTTTAGTAGGACCTGCTTGGTAGACACCAGCTGATACTTTACAGTTGTCATGCTGGTTCCTGTAGTTCGAAATATAAAACTCGATATTATGTCAGTGCACCATTCTATGATCAAAGAACCTTTTCTTTTTTGGATCTGGCTGGGACTGATTACCACCACTTTATTTGAAATCATTTTGGAGGCCTTTTGAGAACTCCTTGTTTTTTTACCTCTCTTTCTTCCATTGGGAACCTTGCCCTACTTTGTTGGTGCCGCCTCCCCCAGCTACCTTTTTGGAAACTCTGGAGCTAGCCCAAAGTTCTTCCTCCTCAGCAAACATCCTGGTGTCAGTCAGCTTACTGTCAACTAGGTGTTGGCACAACTCTATAAAACAGAGCCTGAGCATGTGCTCTCGCAGCATAAAATTATACAACCTATTAAAAACATTAACTTTTCTGCCCCTCACCCAGCGATTCAATGCATTACTGGAATAATCAATAACATCTACCCAGGATTAGTTGATGAGCTTCTGGCTGTCCCTGAATATTTGGTGATCCTTTTTGGGAGCCAGGCCAAAATCGGCACTCAAAATGCCTTCATGCATGTACTTGGTTTAGTTCCCAACCTCTGTCAGAAGTCTGTAGTTCCCAAGTGTAGGTATGTGTTTCCACAGACCACCCCCACATTGCTTCTCAGGAATCTTGTGTACTTTGAGTGCAACCTCATAGGCAGAAAAATACTTGTCAATGTCATCTCCCACCACTTATCTGGGGACAAAATCTTTGGGTATACAGAACCTTTTATCTTTATCAGGTACTGCATGCATGCTGCCATCATCAATGATGGATTCTGCCTTTCTGGCCTTCATCTCCAGCTCTTTCAGACTCCATTTATGATCCAGAAGTAGTTTCTTCTCTGTAAAGGCTCTTCCAGCCTCAGCTGTCTTCCCCTCAGCTTCCATTTTCAGTTATGGCATATGCAGCTTGAATTCTGTCTCCTGTCTTCTGTCCTTGGCTCCTGTGGGTATAGATTAGAAACACTGTTTCCTTCTCTCATTGGGAGCTCAATTCCAGGGGTATCCCCCTCAACTGCTACAGGTGGTTCCTCAAAGAATGTTACAACAACAAATTTTGAAAGGGGGGCCAAAGGGAATTATATTTACCGACCCAAAGGTTACTAATCCCTTAACCCTACATACAATAACAACCAAAAGTAACCAGGGTCAAAAAAGCAGGAGCTAAATGTTGCAATGAACACGCTTAAAACGAAAAAGCACACTTGTGAATAATACCATCGATATTGAATCCCATCAGCCACTATGAATAGCGTTTATCATCATCTAGGATTCAGCCATACACACAACTCTAGTGCTAGAGACACATGTGGTGTATGGGACCAAGAGAAGGCAATCAAGTTCATGGAATTCGCAAACCTTGGTAAGACATGATGTCGCTAACAAAGGATTGAAAGTGGCAGATGGTATTATAGCAGTGCAAAAACAATCAAAGAGTGCAAAAGTTAAAAACAACTACTGGGTCAGTCCCATAAGTTTATTCATTCCTGACCGAGTGGTGTGGTTAAAAAACAGTGCAAGAAACAGTTTGAAATAATAACTGCTATTGTCCTAAAGGTGGTCTACATGTTTCAGCCATAGTGATTAAATATCAATCAGGCTTTCGTCAGGACCAGATCTCAAAGCTACTGCTGCATGGTGTGAAAATCCAAAATGAAAAGGAATAAATACGACCTACTTGGATGGAGGTATTAGGACACTCCCGAATATACGTGGAGTGCTTAGCAAATCCCCTCAGTGTAGGGGGTCACGCCTCACCCCACCTGGCATCCGCTCAGATGAAAGAGGCCCCGCTCTATCCGTCGGTACCTCCGGCTGAAATGAGCTGGACGGGGAGGCTCATTTCAGCCGGAGGTCGTATTTTTTCCTTTTCATTTTGGATTTTCACACCATGCAGCAGTAGCTTTGAGATCTGGTCCTGACGAAAGCCTGATTGATATTTAATCACTATGGCTGAAACATGTAGACCACCTTTAGGACAATAGCAGTTATTATTTCAAACTGTTTCTTGCACTGTTTTTTAACCACACCACTCGGTCAGGAATGAATAAACTTATGGGACTGACCCAGTAGTTGTTTTTAACTTTTGCACTCTTTGATTGTTTTTGCACTGCTATAATACCATCTGCCACTTTCAATCCTTTGTTAGCGACATCATGTCTTACCAAGGTTTGCGAATTCCATGAACTTGATTGCCTTCTCTTGGTCCCATACACCACATGTGTCTCTAGCACTAGAGTTGTGTGTATGGCTGAATCCTAGATAATGATAAACGCTATTCATAGTGGCTGATGGGATTCAATATCGATGGTATTATTCACAAGTGTGCTTTTTCGTTTTAAGCGTGTTCATTGCAACATTTAGCTCCTGCTTTTTTGACCCTGGTTACTTTTGGTTGTTATGGTTCCTCAAAGAAGCCATTCTAAGGCTACGCCGATCCATCATTCTTTTGGGAGCAGACCTCTGCCCAGGCCCTCAGCACCTTTTTAAACTCCACTTTCTTGGTGGCTTCGTGGGCAAGTACCCCCATCTCCTTGTAGAAGCATTTCAAATGGGTCACTGTATTATCTTCCAGCTTGGCCAGCAAACACTCCATGGTTCCATTTGCAGGACCAGCCAAAGACATGAAGTAGAGGTTGAATCAAAAAAATCTGAAGGAAAAATTAAAACCAGTTGAAAATGTTCGTAGATGTGAATAGGTGGTGTACACCTAGCTATCGCATGTCACAGCACAAACACAAGTCTTACTCTCACCACTGATAACCAATGTTAGAAAATGGAGTTTTTGGTTGGCAGAGGTGTGTCAAAACACAACCTCAATTATCCAGTGCACACCCTCTTGTAGCTTGGCACAGAGCAGTTAGGCTTAATTTCAGAGGCACTGTGTGAAGTATTTCCAATGTGTAGAAGTTGTGATATAATGTTTAAAGATTAAATGCAAAATATAGAGCTTAGAGGCAAGTAGTGCCTAAAAGGTTAATTGATTGCACTGCACTGGGACAAAGTGAGGAGTACAGGCTGACCACGATGGAGCACGTCCGAAAATTTAACCCGCGCTGGTCCTGGAGCAAAATTACCTTGAGCCTGGTCACAGCTTGCGATATGCATTGGTGATCCCCATGCAGATGAGGTGTTGCATTGAATTTCTCCACGCAATTGTGGCGATGCGTCAGGTCAGTGAACAAAATATTGCTTTCAAAGTGCAGTGGTTCTGAATGCGATGACCCGGGTTTCTCTATACTGTAGAGGTGATGTGTCAATTGTCTCCACCCAGTGAAGGCGATACGTCGGTTCCAAATAGGTGGTTCCGAGTGCAATGCAGCAGTTCCACATTTGATGTGTCGGTTCTGTTCCCGCAACAGCTGCAATTCATTGATTCTGCTCACACAGCAGAGTATGTATCAGTTCCGCTGGAGCAAACCCCTAGTTTCACTTCCAAGGGTTCAGGACTGAGGTGTCACCACTTTGCAGGACAAACCCACAAGCAGATGTGCCCAAGGGTTGGAACAAGGAGGTTCTAAGTCTTTTGTGTCCCTGAGAGTTAGGCAACAGAAGGCAAGTCAGCGAGCCCTTGAAGTTACAAAGAGTTCAAGTGATGCAGGTCCGGTCATTCTCACTCAGGCAGAGAAAGCGCTGAAGGCAGCAGGGCAACACAGCGAGGCAGGAGTTCGTCAAACAGCAGCTCCAGATGAGAGGCATTTCTTAAGCAGAACAGCAGATCTGCTTCTTCCTGTGATCACAGAACCAGAAGTGTTGTCATTTGGTAATGTCAGAGGTCCAGTACATATACTCATGTCAGCTTTGAAGTGCACAGAGGCTCTCACTTCCTGCCCTTGCTCTAGTCACACTACAGAGGGGATAATCAATACTTTGTGTGGTGACAGGACACAGCTCAATCAGGTATACCTCCCCATGTGCTTGCAGATGACCACTAAGGCACACCTACCCTTTCTTTGTTATGACTGTCTAGAAAATATGCAGGAAGCCAGCTATCACACACCCCAGACGTGCATTCCAAAAGGAGGAAGAAGGCATCAAATGGCTAAAATAAGTAAATGACAACTTTCTAAAAGTGGCCATTGCTAGACTGATAATTAAAATCCAACTTTACCATAAATTGTGATTTTAAATTGTGATTTCAGTGACACTAAACTTAAAAAGTCTATCTCTTCAAAATTGGGATTTACACTTTAAAGATGGAATAAGCTAACCCCAAATCTATCCCATGTGAGAGATAGCTCTTGCAGTAGTGAAAAGACATATGTGGGAGTTTTTTACTACCAAGATATGTAACGTTTACAAGTACACATCCTGCCTTTAAATACACTGCACCCTGCCCTTTACGTTATACAGGGACTATCAGATGGGTGACCTATGTGTATAAAAAGGGAAGGTTTGGGTCTGGCAAGAGGGTTCACTAGCCAGTTCGACATAGCAGCTTATAACTGCACACACAGGCTGTTCAATTGCAGGAATGAGACATGGTTAAGGGGCTACTTATAAGGGTGGCACAATCAGTGAGGCAGGCCTTCTAGCAGCACTTGATTTACAGGCCCTGGGCACATGTAGTGTACTTTACTAGAAACTTATAAGTAAATTAAATATGCCAATTAGGATGAACCATTTGACTTGTTTTAGTGGAGACAGCACATGCACTTTAGCACTGGTAAGAGTCCTAAAGCCAGGAAAAAGGAGGTCAGGAAAATGGAGGGAGGCAGGCAAAAAGTTAGCAAACACAGCACTAAGACTGTCAGGTCCAGCACTACCCCACTCCTAATTTTCATCAAGTCCAATGAAAAAGTCCAAAATAATAACTCAGACACTCCTCATATTCATTCACTTCATTTTCATTAGAGTTTATGCTCTCCATCCACCTATATTTGCAAGTATTCAGAATTATGGACAGGTCTCCACAATAGGGGCTCAGCACTAGGGGTGGGCGGAATTTGCGTAATCGCGTTACGCAAATCACCGCGAAACGGTAAAAAATCTCCGCGAACACGCAGAAATTCCGCGAACACGCGGAATTGCTTGTTCGCGATACTTTTTTCCTGTTCGCGATCGCTGTTTGCGTGCTCGGGGTGAAATATCTCGCGAACACGCATATTGAGAACGCGAACAAGCCAAAAATTTGCGCGAAGTCGCGGAACGCAGATTTTTGGTCAATTTCGCGTTCTCCGCGGAACGCTAATTACCCAAATTCCGCAAATTCCGCGAGCGGAACGGATTTTGCCGTCCAGGCCTACTCAGCACCATATTTCCCCATCCGGACGTTTTTGATCTCGTAATGATCAGACAAAGGTGCTCCAGCAATACAACAATGTATCCGATTGTGGCATTCTAAAATGCATGCCTTCACTTTCTGTTTGAGGTAAAAGGGACACCATATTGCATAAATAATATTTTTATTAGATTGGGGTATATATAGAACATAGGCAGATAGGGAGAGAGACTGATTTGGCAAAGACAGATTGTGCACATGCAGGAAGGGACATACTGAAAACGACAGTGGTAGGCATAGAAAGAGAAGGAGTGAGGAAATTAGGCAGAGGCAGTGTAAGAAACCATAGTTCCAGAAGGATGGAAATGCACTAAGAGTGCTGGGAAGAGCAGACCTGGACACGTGTGAATAGGAGACGGGGATGAAGATTAGGCAATAAAGTCCAAGCCCTTGGAGATGGCCAGGCATGCAACAAAAAAGGCAACTATGCACAGACAGGAGCCCAGATATGTCTGCACAGTGGATTGTTACACACATTTTCCACACTCTTTGTCTAGATTTTACAGGCAGGATGCTGGAGAGAGAACATACATGGCCTCTATGATCTGTTTCAAAGCTATTTGCAAATACGTGCAAAGGTGAACTAAAGTTGGGCAGAGCAAGAAAGCGAGGAGAAGAAATGCTGAGTGAAAGAGAAAACGCTGAGTGAAAGTGAACTAGAAAGATAGATAGAGAATCAATAGAAATAAGCAGCATCTGAGCACTTGGTGGATTAGTGTATACACTCCAGACATTTGTGATTGCATCTCTCTTGCATCGCCTTTCAGATAGTACGGAATCTCCCACAAGGTGGCTGAAACCCACAGTGAAGCAGGAGACATTACACAGCAGCACCTTTAGAAAAGGGTTTTATTTTACAACATGCAAAGACTCTCTTTTTCGACTAAGGCTTGGGGTTTTATTTTACACAATGCTCACTAAAAAAAAGGCTTTCCCAGATGCCAAAATAACAACATTCAAATACCCATAAAGATATATATTTATATGCAAGCAATAATAACACACTTGGTAAATGCAGCAGTTAAATGCATGAATAATACCAGGAATAAACAAGCAGCAAATAATATGAGATAAGACTCAAGCAAATATAATATGCTGGGCGTCCTGCAAGAGATCAGAAAGATATATACACACTAGATACATCAAATGATTACTTTAGTTGTGCACCTCACTCAGTCACACATCACAGAGAAAACTCCTCAAATGATCAAAGCCAGTGGCCACACATCACAATGGCAATAATCAAAGCTCAAACACCTCAAATGATCGAAGCCACTGGTCACACATCACAATGACAATAATCAAAGCTCAAACACCTCAAATGACCACAGCCACTGGAACCACGCATCACAATGGCAGCCCTTTCACAGCTGGCTTGGACTCTCGACCGAGACTCAAGTTCAGTTTGTCTTACAGCAGTACGTCTACTCTGCAAGTGAGCACCAAACTCAACTGTCAACAAACACCAGCTTTATAGTCTCAAAATTCGCATTAGAAGGTTCAAGGAACCGACCCCCCACACCAAAGGAATCTGACCAGGACTGGCCAACCTCCAAGCAAGCATTCAATTGCAGGAAGGAGTTTCCACGTTCCCTCTACAATCTTGCATGTTCCAGCCTTTATGTTGACGAAGCTCACGAAAGCCTTCCAGGGTACATTAAACAATCTTTCACAAAAACAATCCTTGAACGGGATTAACTCAAACAACTTGCAAGCGTTGCTGTTCACCCAGCTAGAGCTCAGGCAAGGCAGAGGCAGAGGCAGAATTCAGGATGACATGAGGCCATGTCAAAGCCAATAGTAAGAACTTCATAATTCTACCAATGTACAACACAATGCACATTTGCGCACCACTGCTTATAGCATCACATATTTCATCTCTCAATGTCTTATAGCATCACATACTTCATATCTCAATGTACAACACAGTGCACATTTGTGAACGACTGCTCACAACATTTCACTTCGAAACCAAAAAGTACATTCCACACCTCACTCTCTCTCTCATGCTTTCAAATGCACGTCCCAATCGTTCTGTTCTTGGCAAGGCTGTTCTACTCCTTGACAGCTCCCACTGAAAGACAGCAAGAATAAAAGAAATAAACCTTTAAGAGAAGCAAGGCATATGCAGGACATTGTACATCCAGGCTAGGATAAAAAACACCAAAATCAGTTAAAATAATGGTGGTCAAAGGTCACCACAGGGTGTCAGACCCCAAGAGTGCCCCTAGCACTACAGCATCATGGTCATAAGTTTGAATCCTGATAAATCTGCTCAACTTCTCAGCCTTCCCGGCTCCATGTTTTAAATCTCCCTTTGTTGGCTGCTATTTTTTACACTGAGCTGTGTCAAGAACAACAGTTGTCTTGTGGACCGCCAACGGATGGCTGTTTTGCTGTGGGGGAGGCTGTGCAGGATTGTGGAGGCTCAGCTGGGAACTGCAACTCCCATCGTCCCCTGCACATGCCTAATACGCTCATAAGCGCGACGTGAACCCATGGTCCCCTGTAGACTGCCAACGGACCGCTGTTTTGCTGTGGGGAAGGCCATGCAGGTTTGTGGAGGCTTTACTGGGGATTGAAACTCCCATCATCCCCTGCACAGGTCTAACATGCTCATAAGCACGACGTCAACCCTTGGTGCAGGACGTATGGGAGAAAATGCCCATGCCTTGTCCTGGTAAAGCCCGTCCACGCCCGTCGGAGCCCAAAAAAGATTGGGCTGGGCCCCCCTCTACTGTGTGTGATTCCAGCTGCCCAGACGACCCGTCCTTCGGTCGACAGATGGGGAAAGATTTTACTACAGCTATGGTCAGAGGTGAGCCTACTAACACTCTGTACTCCTTTTTACTAAGGGCTACTGATGATCTGGATAAGGAGATTAAAACTGTTGAGCGCAGACTCTCCATGGGAGACTTTGGGGTACCCGGCCAATTAATTGAGCCTCTACCTAGTGAGACTCTAGCAGTGGCTGTAGCTGACACTTTATACTCAATGCCAAGGCGAACTACTACTCGCTCAAAACGTTTGATTCCCTGCACCGAAAGCATTATACTTTTACCCACAGTACCTTCAGAACCACCCACAAAAAACAGAAAAAAAGGGGGGGGCGATTAAACAAGCCTACTTCTGCTGCTCTCCAAGATCCCATTGTGATCTCTCCACCTATCTCAGATATTGCGATTTTAAATATCGAATTGTCAATCACAGTTTTACTTCAACCGCTCCTAGACAGAATCAAGGCCAATATAGTGACTCTCTGTTCAGCAGGAGATGGCCCAACACATTCCAATTCGTTGGCCCGTATAGCAGAGGCAACTCCTCCTAACAATCCAGCTGCTTCATCCTCGTGCCCCCTTACCAATCGTATGGATAACCTGGGCCCAAAGAGAGTGGACAATAGTGGAGGGCCTAAATGTTCTCACTTAGGATGTATGACAGCATGGGCCCCTATAACCCCTGTTCAACCTCCAATGCAGCAATCCAGTCACTTGCCCCTTCAACCAGCTTGTGTCAAACTTAATGCCTTACAGTTTCAGGGGACATCCAAGGGTCTGACATTACTACCAACGAGACCTGACGCAGAGAATGCACCAAAAAGAAGGGACAAAACAGACTGCCATATGAGACAGGCCCTTCCTCCAGCAGTTTGTTCTTATTTCGTAATTCTGGCATATGTTCCCAAATTACATAGTAGTCAAAAGGAAACCACAGACCAGTTGATGTCCAAAGAATGATATTGGATTAGCAAACAGGTTGGGGGGGAGGGAGATATTGTCCTGAATTCTAATGGCAAGAAGGGTGGGCTGTGTGGGGGACTAAAAAGAATCCATTGAGGGGGAATGTGTGGCAGTTAATTTCAACTTGCACCAACTGGTTCAGCAACTGTTTCATTGGCTTCCAACAGGGCCATCATTGTTCACCCAAATGTTTGCATTACTGCTTGGCTTTTTTTTACAAACCAGTCAGGACTAGCCCCTGGGGACAACGTCATGCGGCCCCTCTCAGTCTCCCCACCCTGAGCCCCAATCCCTTCCTTCAGGACAACCCAATATCTCCTTTCCTACCCACAACCGATGTAATGCATTAACAGGCTTAGAAGGTTGCGACTGACAGAGGATGAACAGGAGGACTCCCACTCCTGTTCAAAGCTGCATCATTCCAGGATCAGAAAGTCCCAAGCCACCGAGTGCAATATGTGATCAGATCGATCACGCTAAATTAATTACCTGGGAAATATCCGCATTCAGCTCCAAACTGTCTGACCTGGATTGGCTAAAAATTGGCACCGTCTATGAACTGATCAGTTTCCAAGAAACATGGGAAACCGGACCATTTAATCTTGATGGTTATCGCTCTTTTCACACCGCTGCACTTCTGTCTAAACCAGGTCATGCCAGGGGAGGGATCCAGTTGACCTTGTTGAAAAACACCTTAAGTCTGGAAGTTTTGTCATGCTATAATGTTTCGCCCTAATATCACCTACTACATTTAAAAGGCTTGGGTGGTAGCACAGTCCTCTTAATCAATTTTTGCAATAATAACTTCACAGCATTATGAAGGAGGTTGTTGACCAGTTGGAAAAGCAAATTAATGTTTGTTTTAATACTTTTAAACAGATCCCGAATATCCTATGGGTAGGTGATCTTAACATGCCCTGTTGTCATTTTTCATATTTAGAAACAGGAGGCATAACCGATGAGGAAGGGGAGTCTTTATTCCATTTCACACATAACCCCTATGGAGATGCTCTGAACAGATTCCTTTTGATTAGTAATCTAGGGATTCGGAATCCTACTGATTTAGGCTCAAGTTTAATTTCAGATTCTCTTAAAAAATCAATTTGCAATGTTGAAATTGTATATTTTAACTTTAGTGTTCATGTTGCCATTACCGGTAACCTGGAATGGGTAGGAATGGGTAGGAATCCACTCGAAGCAGTCACGGCATGTCAAACACATAGTAAGGAATAATGGGATTATCCTCAAATAGGCCTCAAAAGACAAAGCATACACTGTTTCTGTCGTGGTTGCAAATAGGCAGAACAATATTATGACCTGACTAGAAGCAGAATCTGATCCTACCCAGGTAACCATTGCCTTTGAACTGATATTATCTGAGATTGAAAACCTCCTAATCAGAAAAAATCCTACCGCCTAAACATCAGGTTCTAGATGGTTTGATCAAGCTTGTACTAAGTTCCTATCAGTTTTACATCAGGCTCTTAGAGCTACACCTAGAGACGTGGAATTAGTTAAGTTTCTCCATCTCTGGTATAAAAAGGCCAGGAAGACCAGAATTTAAACCATAAAGGAAGAAACATTGGAACAATTGCATCTAGCCGCCATCTCAAATAATGCCAGGGACAATTGGGAGAGTTACACCACAAAATCATTCAAAAAGGGGGTCCAAGGGAAAATATTTAAAGACCAAACAGGATTAAGTCCCCAACCTGAACATCAAAAAACAATTGAAAAACTGTTGGCCTGAGAAAAGGGGTTAAAGAAGTAAGTTCAACTCTAACAACAACAAGTCAAACTGAATTCAATAGGAGAATCTTTGTTATGAGGATAGAATCCCATCACCCACTAAAGTGACATGCTTCATCATTTGGGATTCCACTGGGTAACAAACCCTCGTGTATCTGTATGCTACAACCTTCTCAATTATCGAAGGGAGCTGGCAGATGTTTCAGGGAATTGTAAAAGATGGAGATTACAATGAGCCCTAGATGAGTTGCTTCAAAGTTAGATTGTGGGTGAAGGTTGCAGTGCAAATGACTAAAGTGTTTGTGTAAAAAGTGGTGTTGTTAAAATTGACTACTAGGATACTGAAAATTTTTAATAGGCGCTATCCTAGTGTCAAACATAAAAACAGTGCGTATACAGTTTCCAACAAATAACTGTAAGAAGGCCAATTAGAATGGCAGGTCTATATGTTTCAGCCTGAGAATACTATGTCCCTGGCTTTCATCAGGACCTTAGAAAATTCTGCGATCCGCGGCTTTGTGGAATTCTTTGCTTGTTCGCGTTTTCAATATGCGTGTTTGCGAGATATTTCTCCACGAGCACGCAAACAGCGTTCGCGAACAAGAAAAAAGCATCGCGAACAGGCGGAACAAGCAATTCTGCATGTTCACGGAACTTTTGGATGCTTGCCGAGATTTTTTACCATTTTGCGGACCTTTGCATAGCGTGACTACGCAAATTCCGCCCACCCCTGTGTATATATATTCACTGAAAAAAACATAGGTTTCAGGGACGTTATAGTTAGTTGGACATTTCACTTGTACAAAACCATAGAAATTCCCCCGTTATAGTTAGTTTAGCTAACCATAACTTGCGCACTCGCAATGCACTGCTGATGACATCACATAACACACCATTCATGACATGGTCAGTGACATCACTGATGACATCATTGATGACATCTCAAATGACATCACTGATGACATCATCCAGTGACAGTGTTTCTCTTTAATGTATAAATATGTATTATATATATTTCCAAGGTGTATTGAAGATTGAGTTGGTGTATAAGTGTCTGGGTGGAGGATTTAGTAGGTGAGTGACTGACTTTTTAAGTGAGTGATTACATGTGTCTTACTGAATGCATGGGTTAGTGACTAAACTGTGTGAATGTCTGTATTAGTCTGTCTATTGTTGTATAAGCTGCTGCATGGTTTGCTCAGATGCTACATAAGTGTCTATATGGGTTATCGATTGGTTGCCTGAGTATTTGTATGGGTGCCTGATTGTGTGTGGGAGGGTGGAAGGTGTGTGTCTCTGTGCATAGTTGTTTGAGTGTTTGATTCAATGTGTATATGGGTTCAAGAGTGCATGTGGAAACAGCTGTATGGGTGGGTGAGTGTGTGTATGGGTGTGTTGGTGAGTGAATGGATGCCTCAATGTTACATGTAAAAGTAACTACATATGTGAAAGGCAGAGTATGCGCGAGTTGAAGTATATAAATGACTACACGTGAGAGTCAGTGATTGTGACAGTGGCTGTATGGATGAGTGTGTACTTGTATAAGTGATGCATAAGAGAGTAAGTATGCGTTTGTTTCTGTTTGAATAAGTGATGTGGTGTGTGTATAACTGTATAGGTCAGTAAATGGAAGTGTAGTACCTGGTATTGGTGTGTCAATGGTTTCGAAAATGGTAGTCTGTATTTTACAGTGAGTGTATCAAAGGTGATATTAGAGAGTTAAGAGGTGCATCAGATTTCCAAGTGGATGATGTCATCAGTGATGTCATCAGTGATGTCATTTGAGATAATCTCACAAAAAGAAGAGGGATAAAGATAATGTGTGAGGGTGAATAAGTACAGTGGCAATGCACTAAATTGATAAAACTGCCCTCACACATAGCAAGCTGTGTCATGCTTCATCATAGGGCTGCTAACACACCTCCGCGCCAACCCAACGCTGGAGGTGGAGCAATAGGGAGGGGGAAGACAATACAACATACAGTGTAAGATCACAGGTGAGAAGAAAAAATGCAGAGATAGTGGTGTAAAACTGGTAGCAGGGAGTCCTTATCGTAGTTTTAATATTAGGTACCCTGTCCAGATTTAAAACAAAAATTGCGGATGTTAGGTTGGGGAACTTAACACGAGACACCAACCCCTCCACTCTGCAAGAGGGTCGACATGTTTCAGGCGGCAAAAATCAATACCCCGGCTTTCCTGCGGACTCTCAACACTGTCATCCCTAGGTGCTCACCCTTCCTCCTTTAAATCCAGAAGTAAAAGGAGATGTCGGTGCTCTGCCTTCTCACCGGACCAATGCTGAAACTTTTGAAACCCCTTGATTTCGCCAATGCAATATATGATATATGTGATCTGTTTTGATCCTACAACAAAAGATAGAAACTATTACGGTGCAACAATCCCAAACACTCGTAACACCCTACTGTGGTCAACAGGTACCCCCACTTAGGAATATTCTTTGGGCTGTCCCGTGGTTTTTTAACTCACACATTTGTCACTCAAAAGTATTCATAACAAATATGCAAGTACTCAATTCGCAAAACGATTGCAATGCTCACTTTATTGGAAATTAAAAATGCGTGGGCATCGAACACATGGATAACACCACACGTCTTTTTACACAAAGGCTGTTGAGAAAAAGTTGAATTCTCGTGCCCAAAGGGTAGAGAGGATATAGGTCAGAGTAACACCTCCCAATATCAATAGTTACACAATAATTTTACTCCAACTGACCATACGGTGGTCATTATTAGTACATGTAGATGGACTAGTATGATGAACAGGGGAACTTATAACTTCACCACTAGGTGAGCAAGGAAGCGTACAGCTGTAGGGTTCATACACAGAAAATATCTGCATAAGGAATCACTTCAGTGGATTTTTACTCTCTTTCTCTCCCACTACACACACTCGCTCACCTTATTTTAATCACCCTATACACCATATCCATAAGATGGCTGAACTATTCGGTATTGGATATTCGGATGAAGACGCCTCCGCAATTTTAGCGGGTCCATCACTTCTGTCAGACACTAATATTAACCAGACCCTTAGACAAGCCCAAAAATGGGATGAGCTAAAGGAGTTGAAACGCTGTCAGATGAAAATACTATTACATGGGGCAATAATGACAGAATACCTTCGCGGCAATGTGGCACCTACAGGCTTACTGGTGACTAATGCTCCAAGAATCTTCCTTGATGATCCCCAATTTAAGAAAGAATGGTCACTTATCGCTTGGAGATGCTCACGTGATTGGCTTATTTTAATAATCAATACAGCCAAACGATTGTCAGAGGCCCTACTGATAAAAATAAAGATCAGTGAGGACTCATTATTGACAGAGATCAAACTAACTCTATACAAAAAGAAACTCGAAGAGGTGAATAAAGAAGTAAATGAACATAAAGAGTACCTAATGCAAAATAAGATCAACAAACTGCAGAATGATCTGAAGAAATTCAGCCATGAGAAGGTCTATCCTTATATTAAAGATGACTACAAAAGCCAAGTCGCATCTGATTCAGGATCCACACGAAGTGAACAAACAGGATCATCTGACTCAGAGTATGATGACTGGTCAAGTGATGGATCAAATAAGAGCTGGCGTGGGAGGGCAAGGAGACCTCGCAGGGGTAACTACAATCAAAGATACGGACACCAACAGATGTTTCCTTGGCCAGCCCCTTTTGGACCAGTCCAATACCATGGCCCCCCTCAATTCCCAACAGGACCATACTATCAGCCGGACTTCAACCAACATTTTTTAGGTCAGGGCGGAAGAAGAGGGAGACGAGGAAGAAGGGGGAAACGAATTCAGTGGGAAGAAGAACGGAGCTCAGTGAACACCAGGAGCAACACCAGGGAACAACAGCCGAGCACAAGCAGTACGAGGGATTAGTTGTAAACCTCACAGATGCCATCCTTACAACAGACGAACTAACAATTCTGGATAAAGGTTTGGGATTCGTCCCTACTACCTATCTGGACAAATTCCGCCTCCGATGTGAGTTAGGCGAATTCTTCAGAAAAATACGATTGAAAACTTTTTTTCAGGACAAAGAGAGACCCGTTGAAGATAACACCTACACGGGGTTGAGACCAAAATCCTCTTTTCTCCCCCCTACCAACATGATGCCTCCAGAAGTATTATCTTTTGAAGAAGCAGTTAGCAAGGAAGTTGAACTACTTCAACCCAAGAGAAACGGGTTTAACAATTTAAGCAAGAAAGAACGTGCGGCTCTAACCACCCTACAGTCCAGAACGGATATAATTATTAAACCAGCGGATAAAGGTGGAGCGACCGTGATACAGAGTACCAACGCTTACAGAACAGCATGTCTGAATCTACTGGCAGACACAAAATACCACAAAAAGATCAACAGGGATCCTACACAACGGATAAAAACAACTATCATGACTTTAACAACAGAGGCCCTGACAAAAGAATGGATTACGAAGAAAGAATATGAATTTCTGAATCAGGAGAACCCCAGAATTCCTTTGTTCTATACCATCCCTAAAATACACAAAGGGAAGACCCCTCCCCCTGGGAGACCCATTGTCTCAGGGATTGGTTCTATTCTGGAACCACTGTCAAAATATACCGACTGGTTCTTACGCCCCTTGGTCAAGAAGATTAAATCATATGTTCAAGATACGAAACATCTCTTCAATCTATTGACACAAGTTGAATACAATCCAGCGGATAACTTCTTGGTATGTTTGGACGTAGAAGCTTTGTACACAAACATACCTCAGGCGGAAAGTATCAGAGTAATCCAAGAGATCCTCAGAAAGGTAGATTGGTTGTGGGCTGCACCTATTGAGTGGGTAATCACCCTCATACACTTGGCATTGACAGAAAACTTTTTCACCTTTGAAGATCAATTATACCTACAAATACATGGGACATCGATGAGGAGTACATTCGCCCCTAGTCTGGCCTGCCTGTACGTCAGCTATTTTGAGGACCTACATATATGGACTCAAAATCCTTTCAGTAGGCACATCTGCAAATGGTACAGGTACATCGACGATGTCCTGATGATCTGGAGAGGTGATCTAACTAGTCTTGAGAATTTTAAAACATGGATCAATTCACTGAACCCTCACCTTCATTTCACTATGAATGTGAATAAAGAAAGCATCTCATTTCTGGATGTCACTTTCACAGCTAAAGATGGCACTCTTGAGAGCTCGTTGTATACAAAACCCACGGACAGGAACAGTTTATTGAGATTTGATAGTGCCCACCCACGATCCTTAAGAGAGAATTTACCAGTAGGCCAATTCTTGAGGATCCGTAGAAACTGTTCTAACATCCAAACATACAAAAAAGAGGCAGCTATTCTTAGTAACAAACTCCAACAGAAGATGTACCCTAATAAGATCATACAAAGAGCAAACAAAAGAGCTTGCAACACACCAAGGGAAGCACTGTTAGAAACATACACAAAAGAGCAACCAGACCAACTTATATGTGTGACAACATATAACTCTTCATCCAATGACCTGAAAAAAATAATAAATAAAAAATGGTCAATATTGACATCAAACAGGTTATCTTTTGAGAAACCCATGTTCTCTTTTAGAAAAAATTCTAACTTGAGAAATGCCCTGGTACATACCAACTCCTTTACTCCTAAACCAACTGATCAGCAGACATTATGGGGTTTATCACCAGTTGTAGGACACTACCCGTGTGGGTCATGTGTGGCCTGCCCCTTTACAGAACACACCAAAACATTGGATTTGGGTTTAAATTTTCCATGGGAACAGAGGTCACACACAAATTGTAACTCCGAATCCGTGATCTATATGATAAAATGCCCCTGTGGATTGATGTATATTGGTATGACGAGTCGGAAGATCAAAGTTCGCATCAGCGAACATAGAAGCACTATACGTAGATCAATCACAGCAACTAGGCTTACTGCCCATTACCAGGAGAAAAAACATAAGGACACAGAGCTGAAGTGGACAGTACTAGAAAAGGTCACAACTATGGGTAACAACTTACAGCAAAAACTCCTAGAGCGTGAACAACGATGGGTCTACCGTTTAAAGACCCATGAGAAGGGGCTTAACGATTGTATACCCTGGAACCAATTGAACAAGTAGAGGTAGGAAATTCCTCATCGTGAGTACTGTAGTACTTTAAAGGGGTAATCTATAATCTTATGAGAATCTTCCATATGTTACTATCCCCCCTATTAGGAGATTGGGTTCCAATATCATCGCACATAGACCTTGAGATTCATGTAATGAAAATACTAGATTCCGTTAAAATAACAACCATCTAACAATTGTGAAATGCCCATATATATGTATATACTATACTAGGGTACTACCTCTTGTGACATTCATGTCACTCAGAGAAAAAAATCTTGCCTTTAAAACTTAAATATATTCAACAATTGATGGGACCAAGAATTATGAATAGTGCTGGCTATGTATTTCACTGGATAACACTCTACTACCTCAGTGGATACATAAACTACATCTCCCATCAGCCGTGAGAACTGGCTACTAAGATCGCCGTCTAATCTGCACGGTTAAAGCATACACACTATGTTATCCCGTATCCGTTAGTAAATACACACTAATCAAAAATACGAGCCTCCAACAATACACACTACATTTCACGAGTTTGTTTTAATAAGGACGCTAATATGAATAAACGGATTATAAATCCACAATGTTTATTTCGGCGTTGTTCGTGTTTAACCATTTTTCTATTGGCTGACAACTTGGGTCACAGGTCATGACTAACCAATCCTGTTCGGGATACATCTCCGATCACATGCTTGCGCAGACCAATCTAATCTTCCGCTTCAAACAATACGGAAGTATAAACTTCCCGATCACCGTAACACGGCGCGAAACGCCGGGGATCGGGTCCAAGTAGGTGGCGAAGCGGAGCAGGACTCTTGACGAAGTAAGTCTGTTACTCTAGGACGATTAGCTTAGCATTGGGTCCCCCACCAGAGAAGGAATCATCGTTATTTACGTTTGATCCTGGATGCCTTATCGTGATAATTTTCAAACTATACCTCTTCATATTTCCCCTGGGGCAAACGTTAGGGTTTGACTACAGAGCTACTCCATTAGCCCTTCCATCCCCTGAGAAACGACTACCATTCGAAGTCCGGGTAAGCAAGTATGCAGGAGTGAAAGATACTTGCACAATTACCCATAGGTTTTACGAGTCACGCATGGTTTTTAATACTGTGTTGAATCACAGATATGGTGTGAATGAGACGTGTGTGGGATGATTTTATGAGAGTGTTTTTTCATTGATAGTATCCACGTTTTGGCGTCTGGATTCAGATAGAATGCGAGCATAATCGCCACCGCACAATATATCTGACACGCCGATTAACTGTACACAGATACAAGTCTTGAGTGACACATATGTGGATATAGCTGCACACTATTATGCCTTTATGACCACCTGGCACATATAGGTGTGGCTCCTGATTCCAAACACGATTTTGAAACACGTCACTTTGGAAATACCATGATGCAAACCGATTTGTATAAGTTGGATATGTGTTTCTTTGTGTTTTTTCTTTCAGATGGATTCACAACGCAAGACAGATTAATAAATCAGTCTTTCACACAAGGAGTAGCTACTCTACCCTTGTCCATAATAAAACAGAATAGGGAATTCCCCCTTCTGTATCCCAGGGTGGCCTAATTTGCCCTGAAGAAAGTCCTGGACCTTTATGGCCACTGTGGACTGAAACATGTTGGCACTAGGGTCATAGGACCATAATACTCCTATATTTACCCCTACTCTTATTATTTTTAATCAACCCAGACAGACCCAAAAATAAAGGGAAACTGGGGATCTGCCTGAGGTTTTTTATCTTATAGCCTCCCTGGTCTGCAATCTCTTCAAAGCGCTCCCAACACTGTGGTTGAGCCCACCCCGACTTTTAGGCGTCGGGGTGACCCGATGATGAAGCATGACACCACTAGGGTGTGTTAGGGTACCTAAATCAAAAGGAATTGCTTCCTTGCTCACCTAGTGGTGAAGTTATAAGTTCCCCTGTTCATCATACTAGTCCATCTACATGTACTAATAATGACCACCGTATGGTCAGTTGGAGTAAAATTATTGTGTAACTAACACCACACGTCACCAGATTTAATTAATCCTAATGCTTATTGAGTTTATTCGATTTTTAAACTCGAACTGGCAGGGGAGTGAGAACAGCTCCCGGTTAGCACTCTCTGTAGGGAGATAAAAGTGATTAAAACCACATGTATGAACTCGTCACTGATCTCAGCTTTATCAGTCAGTCAGTCATAAAAGCTTTATTCGACAATGTGTCATAAAAGCACAATCCAATACAGAATAGATCACCAATATTATAAAAATGATAAAACAGGAATTTTTTCCTCGATTAAAAAAGACCATAAAACAGATTAAAAAGCAACAGGAATAAAATTCATAAGCTCGTCACCAGACTATATAACAATGTGCAAATAGTAGCAAACAGTTTACATTCGTAGGCAGGGTAACATGCATGGGTTAAAGTGGCACCATCGCTTTTGATCTTATTATCCACGCCCAACCTAGAAATTTGGCTATAGCTATAAGAAGTGGAAGCCAAGTTTCGGTGCAAATCAATCTAAGGGCAACCTCACATTTTCGAGTACCCAAAGCACGGCAAATAGCAGCCAGCCATATGCGCCGTGGAATAGCATAAGCAGGGCACACAAATAGTAAATGAGCCAAACACTCCATAGATACATGACAAAGGGGGCAAGACGTATCAGCTGAGGTCCCCCAACTTGCTGAAAAAGACTTGACAGGTAGTGTGCCAACTCTTAATTGGAACAGGAGCTTTCTATCAAGAGGCTTTGTGATAGTGTCCCAATAGGCTTCAACCTTTGAGTTGGTTTAGCCATAAGGAATTGGCCTGTCAGCGTCGATGGATCACTATTCCTGAAAGTGTTGGCTTCCACCCAACCCCAGTATCTTTCCTTCAATTGCACTTTCGATGGGAACTGCTTTTTCAGCCATACCAATATTTTCTAGCATCGATTTAAGATTCCGTAGCCATTTAATTTTATTGAATTGGTCAACTCTTATTAGGTCTTTAAAACCCTCAGCATACAAGGACAATATTGGGGTTGACAAAATTCTTCGCCAGTATAATAAAGGTCGCAGTCTGGCACTGTCGGCCAATGCCTTCTTTCCTAGATCGCTAAGTAAAGGTAGTACTGGTGTACTTTGCGGGAGATTAATCATTTTTCGTAGAAAACTATTTTCAGCAACAGTCAATTTAGACAGGTTTTTAAAACCCCATAACTCTGCCCCATAAAGAACTGCACTAATGACTTTCATATTATAAATAGTCAGGACTGGGCTAACTGGTTTTGTAAAAGATGCATTAAACTCAGCTAATAAAGTTCCAGCTAACTGTCGATGTTTTAAAGTAGCCATATCCAGTTGTTTGCCCCATTTCATATCCCTCTGTATGACAACCCCAAGATATGTATATTCTTTTACCTGCTCCAGCGGGCGTTTATTTAGCAGCAATGTTCCACCAAACGATCTATGGGCGTTAAATGTCATATATTTTGTTTTAGAGACATTTATTTCTAGGCCCCGAAGTTGGCAAAATTCCTCAAAGAGAGATAAAGCACGCTGTAAGCCGCTCTGTGTTTTTGCTAGTAACAACGTATTTGGAATTCTTACACCCGCCTATTTTGGAGCATCTGTTGGAGTATCTTCCAGGAATTTTACTACCCCGTTGATAAAGATGGAAAACAAGGTTGGGGCCATCACACAGCCTTGTCTCACCCCTCTTTCCACTCCAAAAGGGGGGTTAACCTGTCCCTGGCATCCCCACCTAATTTTTGCATATGTGTCCTGGTGGAGTCTAGCGATGAGAGATAATAATTATTATTATTATTATTATTGGTATTTGTAGAGCGCGCGGCTACCTCCAACGGAGGTGTCCCGGTGCTAGCAGCAGAGCATGACAGAAAAACGCAAAGGTGACAAGAGGGTCTAGGCCCGTTCAAACAACCATGTTTTCAGGTTTTTCCTGAAGACACGTTCTGAAGGGGATTTACGCAGATGTTCCGGCATGGAGTTCCATAGCATGGTTGTTCTTACAGAGAACGACCTGCCGCCCATCCTAGATTTCTTGTAATGGGGGATTACCAGTAATTCCTGATAATTCGAGTGAAGGGTTCTGCCTTGGTGGTATTTCTGGAGTCTTTTCTTGAGATATATAGGGCCTGAGTCTCGAGAAGCTCTGAAGGCCAAGGTTAAAGCCTTGAATTCGATGCGTCTCTTTACCGGTAGCCAATGAAGGCTCCGGAGGTGTGGTGAGATGTGATGGCGGAATGGAACATTCCTAATCAGTCTTGCTGCTGCCTTTTGTATAATCTGCAGCTTTCTAACAAGGTACTCAGGCATGCCCAGATACAAACTGTTCGCATAGTCAAGTTGGGAGATGACCAGAGCATGAACAACGGACTTTCTGCAGCTGATCGGTATAAGCTTCAGGAATCTTCTCAGGGTTTTTAGCTTCCAAAAACAGCTGGCAGAGACCTGGCTAATCTGGGCTTTTCCTGACAAAGAGGCATCGAATTTGAATCCCAAATTCCTTACCGAGGTTGCTGGGACCGGAGGAGGGTTTAGCGCTGCAGGCCACCAAAGTTTTGGGCTGGGGGGGGAAGGTTGGTTGAAAAAGAGCACCTCAGTTTTGTCTGTATTTAGCTTCATACAGTTATCATTCATCCAAGAGGCAACTTTCTGAAGGCAGCTTCTGAAATTCGTAAATGCAGCCTCGGAGTGTTCCCTAAAGGAGAACACAAGCTGCGTGTCGTCCGCATAAGAGATGACTTTCACCCCCAGATGTTCGATTATAGGGGCCAAAGGGGCAAGATATATATTAAAGAGGGAAAGACTCAAGGCTGAGCCCTGAGGCACTCCAGATGTCAAAGGGGTGGGAGAGGATACATATGGGTGCAAAAGCACTTTTTGGGAACGCCCCTCCAAGAAGGAGCGGAACCATCTCAAGGTGGTACCCATCACTCCAAGCGCGGCGAGTCTATCTAGGAGGATCTGGTGCGACACCGTGTCGAATGCTGCGGATAAATCCAGCAGCACCAACATCGCACAGTTCCCTTGGTCCATCGTCTCCCTGACTGTTTCCGCCTCTTCAAGTAAGGCCGTCTCGGTGCTGTAGCCTGTCCTAAAGCCCGACTGTGAGTCGTGAAGGAGTTTATGTGACTCCAGGAATGCAGCCAACTGTGTTTGAACTTCCTTCTCTAGTATTTTAGCAGGGACAGTAAGGAGTGAGATGGGCCTGAAGTTTTTTTAAGTCTGCTGGGTCAGCGTCCTCTTTCTTCAAAATTGACTGGACGAACGCTGTTTTCCAGTTAGTGGGATAAATACCTCCTATCAAGGAGGAATTCGAAATAGGGTTAAGTACCGGGTTCAGCCATGGGGCTAGGATTTTTAAAAACTTAGGAGGACAGGGGTCGGCTGGAGAGCCAGATTTAACTTTAGAAAGTTCAGACAGGGAAATGTCTGGGCTGAAAGGGTGGAATTCACTCCAGATCTCCGCGGGGAGAGTGGTAGGCAAGATCTCATTCGGAGGCCTAGGAGTGGTTATTTTAGGGAAAGCTGGATAAATGGTCTGAATTTTTGTTTGGAAGAAGGTGGCCAGATCCTCACATAAGTGCAGAGAGGGGGCAATCGAACTTTTCAGAACTTGTGGTTTTACAAAATCTTTCACAATTTTAAAGACTTCTTTAGAGGAATTATCCGATGCCATAATTAGATCTGCAAAATAGTCCTTCAGTGCTTTTCGCTTTAGTTTATGGAACCTTTTTTGAGCCATTCTGTAGGTCTCTTTTGCCACTGCCTCATACTTTTTACGCCAGAGCCGTTCAAGCCTCTTGCACAGGCTTTTCTCCCGCTGAAGTTCTAACGAGAACCATGGGGCTGAGGGCTTTTTCCTAGCAGGTTTTGTGATATTGATGGGGGCTACTTTGTCAAGAGCCGCCATAAACCAAGCATCAAAGACCGAGATGTCTTGATCGGGTTGACCTGTTAGAGGTGGATGTGTATTTTGAAGTTCGAGACCCATGGGCTCGGGGAGAACCTTCCTCCAGTTTCTTCTTGCCTCAGGCTCCAAACTGGACCCACTGGGCGTCATCTGGCCAGTTAACGTAAAAGGGACCAGAAAATGGTCAGTCCAAGGCAAAGGGAGAGGGTCCTTTACACTGAGGGAGAGGTCATTTGAGAAAATCAAGTCAAGTGTGTGACCTGCAACATGCGTAGGGGACCCTCTGAGTCAAGTTGAGAGGATGTGTGGGGCATCCTCAAATCTTGTAAAACTCTCCATAGTCTATTACAGGGGACAAGGTCAAAGGCTGACTTTAAATCTACAAAGGCAGCATACAAGCTGCCTTTTTCCAGAACCACCGTCTTCCAATAGAGTAATGTAAAACGAAAGGTTTGATCGATAGTACTAGTACATGCCCGGAATCCAGACTGAAAGGGAGACAAAATGTCTTGTGCACTAATCCATTCCTGAATTTTATTTAACACCAAACGTCCCATAATCTTCTGTGATGAATCAATTAGACTTATGGGTCTATAATTCCCAGGTAATGATTTGTCACCCTTTTTATAAATCGGAATTATCTCAGCTCCCTTCCATGACTCTAGTATCGGCAAACCTACAGCAATTTCATTCATTAAAATCAGGAAGTAACGGTTCCATATGACTTTGTTGGAGAGGAATATATCAGCTGGAATCCCATCAGGACCTGACGCTTTACCACCCAGCAAAGTACCTAAAGCAATATTAACATTATCTTAGTTAAAAGCCGGTTCATCATAATAAGTATAAAGAAGCTCGGGTATCTCCCTGTCATCTAAGCCACCAGCATATTGGGATTGGAAGTGCGTTACCCATTGATCTTGGGTTACATGGTTTACAAACTCTGATGGACATCTCTCTCTACCCCATTTTACCACATCCCAAAATACTTTTTGGTTTTTATTTTCACAGTCCCTTTTTAAGTCCAGCCACCTATTATCATCCCAACATTTTTTTGCCAGGTCCAGGGCTTTCTTGTATTTCAACCTGGCTAGCCGAATCTTAGGGATATCACCTTCCCTGATGGCAAGCCCCAGTGAACTACGAGCCTCCTTACAATCCCTATTGAACTATTGGCTTCCCTTCTTTTGTTGGGTACCCTTGTTTTTAGATGTTTTAAAAAAAATAGGAACAAAGATGAATGAAAAACTCAGCGTGAAATCCAATAAGCATTTCTGGGGGTGCCAAATTAGCTGAAAGTTCTTCCAGGTCTAATACCGCCTTGCCTACATCTAGTGAAATCCTAACTAAAACTTCCGGTTTTGCTACTAAATTTACCCATTTTAAACGTCTCATATCATTTGTGGGAACTAAGTCTAAGGTTGTCAACTCCCTAGGCAGCTGAGGACCGCCTTTTTCAACCACTACCTCAAAAACTGCGGATAATGGGTTGTGATCGCTCTCAACCCGTTCAACTACCTTCATGTCCTTTAACGCGTGCCAGAACTGACAATTAATTAATATATAATCAATACGGCTATGACTACAACCATTATTAAAAGTAGATACACCAGCTCCATCTGACTGAGTTCTACCATGTAATGCCCTTAGTCCTCTCTTCATACAGAGAGTGTTCATTTGCACCACTACATCCGTCCATCTCTTTATTTAAATCTCTTTAAATCTTATTCTGGGATTCTCCAGAGATCATCTTCAGAATCATAAAGATTGAAATTGCCATTTAGAAGGGGTTCGAAGGTCATATTAAAATCACCTGCTAATATTACATCAGTGCCCGTGGAATGTTGGCCAAGGAGTGTATCTAGGGCTACTAACACCTCAGATTTCCTTCCCTTTGTCCCCATTGCATAAACATTATAAACATCAAGTTTTTCAGCCATTCCCCACAACAACCTAATCACTAGTATGTCCTTATTATTAAACTCAAGGACCTGGACCTTAAAACCAATCTCTTGGCGCACCCAAATTACCAAACCTCCTGAAGGTCTGCCCTTCCCACCATTAATTGCGGGGACATAATTCAGAAAACCTACGCAATGAATTGAATCCAACGCCCAGGTTTCCTGAAATAGGCAAACATCGTGTTGATCAATAAATGAATGCCACTCTGGCGATATAATCTTGGAACTTAGACCAGCTATGTTCCATGACACCACAGATAGTTTAGACATTAGAGTTTTAGGTAGGCATAAAGATATCCCCTCAATTGTTGGGATACCATAGGAATTTGAGAGCTCAATAGCTCTCTTTGATGTCAATATAGGAACAGCAGGGGAGACAATACTAGGTGAAATAGCATGATAATTAATTGCCTCTATAACTCCTCTATGAGCTGGTACATCAATGTTGGAGGAAGGAGGCGTCATTGTACATTCTTCCTCAATTGAAGAATGAATACAGTCAGGGGGGACCCTATTAGTATGTTTAGCCGACGGCAACACATTAGTTAGTCAGTCATTAGAGTCCGAATTTGAGGGTCCATCTGATGTGCGGTCAGCAAGCCCGCCGGAGCACTCCAGGCCGGATACAAATGGAAAACTTCTGAATTGTATTGAAGAGTGGTCTGGGGAAGATGTACGAAACTCTAGGGCCACCAAGTTCTCAACCAGGGCATGATCTCTTAATGTTAGCTTTATAGAATCCCAAGGATTTGTCCTGGAAGAAAGTCTACGAGCTCTTGTAATATCTTCCCTAATAATAGAGAGACAGCCCCTAACATGGCGAATCCAATGGATTGCTTTAATTGTGAGGGAATCTGTGTTTTCTCTATTAATCCCCATGTTGTATTTAGGGACGTTAATCATATAAATTTTTGGTACCTGATCCAAATCAGTGCCCGGCGATGTAAAGCCTTGTTGTCTATATTTGTTTCGATTGGTCCCTATACCTAGATTAACAGGACATCTAGTTTTCAACTTTGAAAGCGGTGATTTTAAAACAGTAGCAAAGGAAGGACCGCCCAGTTCTACAATAGATCTATTCTCTTCTCCCGAGTGTACGGTAATGGGCTTACACCGTGCACCCTTGGATGTTATATCTGGATGAATTTCCTGTTTAGATGTTGGTTTAGATTGCTCAAACTACATAACACTGCATTTAGGACTTTCTACGGGATGAGGGATCCTTTGCCTCAAGAGGTCAACCTTCGCAGTCAATTCTACTAGCTGTGTATGTATTAATTCTACCTCTGATTTTAATTCACTGAAGAGGGAGAGCAGACCCTGAGAGACATTAATATTATCTAAAAGAGGTGCAGGTGGAGAGCTACATGGTAGAAACACAGAATTATTCAAATGAACATCCCCCGTTTCTTGTTTATGCAAATCTAAAAGGGGAGCAAACCTATTTGTACAAACAACCGGAATTCCCCCTTTATCAGCCTTACTCCCACCAGGAGCTTGACTCTTGGCTACAAAGCTCTCATTTTGTTGCTCTACGGTGTCTCCCTTGTTAGATTCATGAAACCTTGCCGGAATTATTATCTGCTGGCATGTGGTAGATTTAGGCAAATATAACTTATCTATATTTGGTTCATCGCTTGCAGCTTGAGTACATGTGTCACTAATTAAAATATCCTCACAATCATTGATCAACAGATCAATTCTATCCAAGGTACAATTATTAACGGTTACCTTCTGCTTCAAGGATTTCTTGACCCTTTTCCCCTTGGATTCTCTAGCACTGTCCACCCCCCGCTCCACTATTCCCATCCATTGTTTTCCTTTTCCCCATTTTCCACCCAGTAGGATAAATTATATTTAAAGTCCCGTACTAATATTAGGCACTACCCTTATGTCAAATAGAATAAAGTCTTCTCAGTTGGGTTTCGTGCAGCAACAGAGGAATGGCAAGACGATACTCTGTCCCTCAGTACTGTTCTCCAAAGAGTACAGAAATGTGAAATATGGGTCAAATTGTCAGAAACTGTTTCACATGTGCAGTTTGGGCAAGTATGCAACTCACCCAGCTGAAGGGACCTTGGTGCCAATCGGAGAACAAAAATCCAAGAGCCCTGGCCCAGCCCGGCCTCTTATGGGCGATGACGGGCAAGGACGGGCCCGCCCGCGCACGTCCCGCGCAGCGGTGATTTCCGGCACTTTTGTAGAGCGAGGTCAGCAGGAGCACCTCCCTCCAGGGAGCAAGGAGTTCTGGGAGAGGTAGTCCCCTGTGGCAGCAACAGCGGTCAGGGCGTCCCGCGCAGCGGTGATTTCCGGCGCTTATGTAGCGCGAGGTCAGCAGGAGCACCTCCCTCCAGGGAGCAAGGAGTTCTGGGACAGGTAGTCCCCCTGTGGCAGCAACAGCGGTCAGGGCGTCCTGCGCAGCGGTGATTTCCAGCGCTTTTGTAGCGCGAGGTCAGCAGGAGCACCTCCCTCCAGGGAGCAAGGAGTTTTGGGACAGGTAGTCCCCCCTGTGGCAGCAACAGCGGTCAGGGCGTCCCCAATCAATAACGCTGAAGGAAAAGCTCCATCCGGATAAATCTCTTTTCCGATTTACCTATACGAATGCACATACGTGCGCCCCAGCTCCCCGGGATCTTATTAAAACAATGCCGGTTTACTAGTAGCTATTTCAAAATGCCGTTGTTTTGGGCGAAGTCTCGGCTTGTCATTGGTGCGGACCTCCTAGAGGTTAGGGGCCAAGTGTATAAGTAAATATACCATGTCACTCCCATCTGGGGGACGCATCCAACCAGTAATCTCATTCCCTCTTTTGTTGTGTCGAAAAAACAAATATGAATATAAATATAAATATAAACAGACCTGCAGCTTTATTGAAGTTAAGATACTGCTCCGTAGTGTAGCCGTTATTAGATAACTCTACAGATACGGCTTAAAGTACAATGGAGCCTCCTTATTTCCCCGTTCGAAATACACAACCCAACATCCCTGTTCCTTGCTCCCACACGCAGTACGTCTCTCCCTGTGTAGAATAATCTACTGGTGTTCACCGTGTTTCTCTTGAAGGGGGACAGCCTTGCCCCTCATTGCGTGCTGGGTCATGTGGCCGTCATCACCTTGAGGGCTCAAAACAACTAGAGCGCTCATTCCAATATTCGTCTTCGATGCCTATAGTTGGTCTCATATGTGGAAAACTCTCATTCCTCCCCGGGTATTTAATCATAAAATAATAGATCGGTTCACATGAAACCCATTATGGGGCAGTGAGTGAATGAAGAGCTCATTAGGGGAAGAGATAATATGTACCCATGAGGGAAGGGCTAATCAAAGTGAGTGGAGAGATTGAAAGACTTTATATTTTCAAATCTGATCACAAGGGGGGCAAGAGCAGAGGGAGGGCTATGTATGGTACCAGGGGTAATTATTGTTAACATGGGAAAATGTTGTTAATTTAAATTTTATGTTACTAGAGCGAGGTAATTCCACTCCAAAGTAAAAGATGAAAAGTGTTTGATTAAAGGTGAAATCCCTTCACTGTAGATCACCCAATAACTAATTCATTAACAAAGGGGTACTTCTGAAGGAGGGAACCCCCTCAATATTCAATCATTACATCTGCAAAACAAAGCTCAAGGGTTTTGAAGGCTATTACAGGGGATATCATCATTCAATCCCCTGGAGAAACTCCGAACCCTATAAATCCATTGTTGCTCTTGTACAAATAAGTCTCTTTCCGGATTACCTCTACTCAAACTGATATTGGGTTTGTCAATGACAGTCCAAAAGAAATCCTCAGCCGAGTGATTCTTTTCTTTGAAATGGTTAGTCAATTTACTCACAGTCCGTTGGCATCAAAACGTAGATCTGTGCTCCATAATTCTTGTTTTGACCCGTCTGGTGGTCATGCCCAGTACGCTAGGTCGCAAGGGCATTTCAGCATATAAATTACATAGGAAGAATTACAATTAGTATGTCTGCGCTGCTCCCAGGGGTGGGTCAGCCCGACATCTATTGATTTCGTATTGGCTGTCAAGTGGCACACATCACACATCCAACATCTTGTGTGGCCAATCACTGAGGGGGACCAGATCATATTTTCTCCCTCTGCCGCCCCATGTCTCATTTGGGTATTTCTCGGTCTTGTATGTACCAGAATATCTTTAATGTTCTGGCTCCTTATAAATGAGAAAAGGGGTTTCTCAAATGAAAGCCTGTTGGAATTTAAAATCTTCCAATTAAGTAAAATGATTTTTTGAATGCTGCTTGACGCTGTATTAAATGTTGTAATACAAACTGGTCTTTCCGTAGGTGGTTTATCATTTGCCTCGAGGAGGGCATCCCGGTGGCAATTGCTCGCTCTTCTCCTTGCCCTTTTAACAATCCGTAGAGGATAATGCCTCTGTAGGAGTTTCATTTGTAGGGAATCTGCTTCCAAACCATAATCTACTAAACTGGAGCAATTACGCCGAAGGCGCAAGAACTGTCCCACGGGGAGATTTTCCCTCATCGACCTAGGATGAAAGCTTTTGAAAGAAAACAAACTGTTTCTGTCTGTCGGTTTATGGAACATTTTAGTACGCTGGCCACCATTTTCCGGATAAATGATAAGATCCAGGAATGGTAGACTGTCTTTGGTGACAGTTGAAGTAAAGAGATGTAGGGGATTCCTGCTATTGAGCCAGGCCAGGAAATTGTCTAGTGATTCTCTGTCCCCCTTCCATACCAGAAGAACATCATCTAGAAAACGCCTCCAGACTCTAATGTTGGGGAACCATGGGCCTCCATGGGTATAGATGTACTGGTCCTCAAAAGCAGACATATACAGCCCTGCTAGGATTGGAGCGAAGACACTCCCCATGGAGGTCCCATGTGTCTGGAGGTAAAAGGTCCCCTGAAACTCCAAAAAGTTTTTAGTTAAGGCGATTTCTGCCATATGTAGAATGAAAGGTCTTGGCGTGGTGTATTCCCATTCAATTGTATGCAAAATGTCTTCAACCACTCTAGGTGTCTACATTTGTGGTATTTTTGTATACAAGGACTCCACATCCAAGCCCACCAGAAAGTCTTCTACAGGGTCAAATTCTACATCCTTGAGTAATATTAGGACCTCTGTGGTATCCTTCAAGTAAGCCGGTCTAGATTGAACTATAGGTTTAAAGAAAAAGTCACAAAATTGTGACAAGGGCTCCAATAACGACCTCATCCCCAAAACAATGGGTCTCCCCGGTGGGGGCCTTGTTGGTTTATGCACCTTCGGGAGGGTGTAAAAATATGGGGTTACTGATAGGGATTGACAGAGGAAACTTCCCTCTTTTTCTGTAATCCACTCATTTTGAATGGCTTCCTCCACCACCGATGTTATTTCTTTCCTGATATTGTCTGTTGGATCCCGTCTCAGCACCATATAGTTTATTCTGTCGCCTAGGAGTCTCAGGCATTCTGTTTCATAGGCAGCTCTACTCTGTAACACAGTCGCTCCCTCCTTGTCTGCCTGCTTTATCACTAGATCTTCATTGTTTCTGAATTCTTCCAAGGCTCTTCTTTCAACATTAGACAGATTTTTGAAAGTGGCATTATTCTGCCCAGACAATATTTCCACTTCATGAATAACTGCCTGTTCAAAGGCCTCCACCTCAATCGGGAGTTGCCCTGTGGCTGGTGTGAACTTAGACTTTGGGCGGAAGTTGGTATCTCCCCTCTGTACTTCTTCAACACTCTGGTCCCCAAAAAACACTCTCAGACGCATGTTGCGTAAGAATCCCGCTAGTTCTTGTCTGATCTTGAAATTATCTGGAGTATTAGTGGGTACAAATCCCAGGCCCTTGTTAAGTAATACAATTTGTGTATCCGTGAGAGCGGTATCTGTTAGGTTAATCACGAGAGAAGTTATTCCCAGCTCATGCCTGAAGGTTGGTTCTTTCGCCATACTCCTGGTCACTTTCTGTTCCAGCTCCTCCCACTGCACCCCTGTCATGCCCTTCTGTTTGCTCCTGCCTCTCCCTAAAAAAGGAGTTGGCATCTGGGGAAATGGTGTCATTGGGCCTCCCGGCATCCCTGGGAATTGGTGTTGGTAGACTGGGGCCAGCCAAAATTGTTATTAGGATAGTGGGGATAAGGTGTGTTAAACTAAGGACGGAAACCACTAAAGAACCCTCTACCTCTCCCCCTTCTACGGAGCTTTCTCTCATAGTCGCTATCCTCACTACTGGAACTAGTTCTATCTGAAGTTCTCCCTTCCCTACTGATGCCCTTTTTCATATCATCCATCCTTTTCTGGATATATTCATCTTTAATATAAGGATAAACCTTTTCCCTTGAAAATTTCTTGATGTCCTTCTGGAGCTTATCTACTTTTGATATTAGTAAGTAGTCCTTATGTTCTGCTATATCATTATTTATTTCCTCCAATTTCTTTTTGAAGCTAGCAGACAAGATGTTCGTCTTTATCCCTTGTTCGTTAGCCTGGATTTTGATGTAGAGGGCATCGGCTGTTCTCTTGGCTTTGTTCATTTTGAGAATTAGCCAATCTCTTGTACACTTCCAGGCTATCAGGGACCAATCCTTCCAGAAGGCAGGGTCATCCAGGAAGATTAGAGGTTCATTAGTCGCCAGAAGTCCTCTGGGTGCCACACTCCCTCTCAAAAAGTCTGTTAAAATTGCACCATGTAAGATAGTTTTAACATGGGATCTTATTTACTCTATACGTGTATCCCATCCTTCCCCTTGGGTCAGGACCTGGTTAATTGTGGTGTCTCCAAGTAAAGATGGCCCTCTGAGGATCTCTTCCGCCGCATCATCCCCAAATGCTAGACCCTGCTCGTCTGCCATAATTCCTAGGTGGCAATCCACCTGGTGTGTACCCTATTTGGTTTAATGTGGCAGTGAAACTGGGTTAGATAAAAAGTAATCCCCTGCGGCTCAGTGGCCGCACACCAAGCACATAATCACAAAAATGAGGGCTGAGAGGATAAAGAACCCTCTTCGACCTCCCACTCAGTAATATAATCTCACAAAAAGAAGAGGGATGAAGAGAATATTGTGTGAGGGTGAATGAGCATAGGGGAAATGCTCCAAATTGATAAAACTGCCCTCACACACAGCAAGCTGTGTCATGCTTCATCATAGGGCTGCTAACACACCTCCGCGCCAACCCAACGCTGGAGGTGGAGCAATAGGGAGGGGGAAGACAATACAACATACAATGTAAGATCACAGGTGAGAAGAAAAAGTGCAGAGATAGTGGT
This sequence comes from Triturus cristatus, assembly GCF_964204655.1. Lineage (NCBI taxonomy): Eukaryota > Metazoa > Chordata > Amphibia > Caudata > Salamandridae > Triturus > Triturus cristatus. The sequence continues at coordinate 713,523,781 of NC_140584.1, read as the reverse complement.
GTAAAACTGGTAACAGGGAGTCCTTATTGCAGTTTTAATATTAGGTACCCTGTCCAGATTTAAAACAAAAATTGTGGATGTTAGGTTGGGTAACTTATAATGAGACACCAACCCCTCCACTCTGTAGAAGTGTCAGCCAGCAACAATCAATACCCCGGCTTTCCTTAGGACTCTCAACACTGTGATCCCTAGGTGCTCACCCTCCCTTCTCTAAATCCAGAAGTAAAGGGTATGTCACCTTGAAGAGTTAATGCTCAGTTGAAAAAGTAGTGGAGTCACTCGCTCTTTGGAGAGGAACCTGTGGGATAATTAAAAACACAGAACAAGTGAAGTGTCATGTGAAGTGCCCATCCTACAACAAAAGATAAAAACTATTACGGTGCAACAATCCAAAACACTCGAAACACCCTTCTGTGGTCAACAGGTACCTCCACTTAGAAATATTCTCGGGCTGTCCCACCGTTTTTTAACTCACAAATGTGTCACTCAATAGTATTCATAAGAAATATGCAAGCACTCAATTCGCAAAACTATTGCAATGCTCACTTTATTGGAAATTAAAAATGCGTGGACATCGAACACATGGAGAACACCACACGTCACCAGATTCAATTAATCCAAATGCTTACCGAGTTTAATAGATTTTTTAACTCGAACTGGCGGGGGAGTGAGAACAGCTCAATGTTAGCACTTTCTGTAGGGAGATAAAAGTGATTAAATCCACATGTATGAACTCGTCACTGATCTCAGCTTTATCAATAACGCTGAACGAAAAGCTCCATCCGGATAAATCTCCTTCCCGATTTACGTATACAAATGCACATACGTGCATTCCAGCTCCCCGGGATCTTATTAAAACAATGCCGGTTTACTAGTAGCTATTTCAAAACCCCGTTGTTTTGGGCGAAGTCTCGGCTTGTCATTGGTGCGGACCTCCTAGAGGTTAGGGGCCAAGTCTATAAGTAAATACACCATGTCATACCCATCTGGGGGACGCATCCAACCGGTAATCTCATTCCCTCATTTGTTGTATCGAAAAAACAAATATGAATATAAATATAAACAGACCCCGCAGTCTTATTGAAGTTAAGACACCACCCCGTAGTGTAGCCGTTATTAGATAACTCTACAGATACGGCTTAACGTACTATGCAGCCTCCTTATTTCCCATTCGAACTACACAACCCAACATCCCTGTTCCTTGCTCCCACAATCTCTCTTTTTCCGTTTACTGCTTTCTAGGTAAGCTATTTCCCAACGCAGTACGTTTCTCCCTGTGCGCCTTGTAGAATAATCTACCGGTATTCACCGCGTTTCTCTCAAAGGCAGACAGCCCTGCCCCTCATTGTGTGCTGGATAATGTGGCCGTCATCACCTTGAGGGCTCAAAACAACTAGAGCGCTCATTCCGATATTCGTCTTCGATGCCTATAGTTGGTTTCGTATTTGGATCACTTTCTCATTCCTCCCCGGGTAATTTATCATAAAATAATAGATCGGTTCACATGAAACCCATTATGGGGCAGTGAGTGAATGAAGAGCTCATTAGGGGAAGAGATAATATGTACCCATGAGGGGAGGGCTAATCAAAGTGAGTGGAGAGAGTAAAAGACTTTATATTTTCAAATCGGATCACGAGGGGGGCAAGAGCAGAGGGAGGGCTATGTATGTTACCAGGGGTAATTATTGTTAACATGGGAAAATGTTGTTAATTTAAATTTTATGTTACTAGAGCGAGGTAATTCCACTCCAAAGTAAAAGATGAAAAGTGCTTGATTAAAGGTGGAGTCCCTTCACTGTAAATCACCCAAGAACTAATTCATTAACAAATGGGTACATCTGAAGGAGAGAACCCACTCAATATTCAATCATTACATCTGCCAAAGAAAGCTCAAGGGTTTTGAAGGCTATTCCAGGGGATATCATCATTCAATCCCCTGGAGAAACTTTGAACCCTATAAATCCATTGTTGCTCTCGTACAAATGATGCGCTTTCCGGATTACCTCTACTCAAATTGATATTGGGTTTGTCAATGACAGTCCAAAAGAAATCCTCAGCCGAGTGATTCTTTTCTTTGAAATCGTTAGTCAATATACTCACAGTCCGTTAGCATCTAAACGTGGATCTGTGCTCCATAATTCTTGTTTTGACCCGTCTGATGGTCATGCCCAGGTACACTAGGTCGCAAGGGCATTTCAGCATATAAATTACATAGGAAGAATTACAATTAGTATGTCTGCGCTGCTCTCAGGGGTGGGTCAGCCAGACATTTATTGATTTCGTATTGGCTATCAAGTGGCACACATCACACATCCCACATCTTGTGTGGCCAATCACTGGGGGGAGGGACCAGATCACATTTTCTCCCTCTGCAGCCCCTTGTCTCATTTGGGTATTTCTCGGTCTTGTATGTACCAGAATATCTTTAATGTTCTGGCTCCTTTTAAATGAGTAAAGGGGTTTCTCAAATGAAAGCCCGTTGGAATTTAAAATCTTCCAATTACGTAAAATGATTTTTTAAATGCTGCTCGCTCCTTTCCTTGCCCTTTTAACAATCCGTGGAGGATAATGCCTCTGTAGGAGTTACTTTTGTAGGGAATCTGCTTCCAAACCATAATCTACTAAACTGGAGCAATTACGCCGAAGGCGCAAGAACTGTCCCACGGGGAGATTCTCCCTCATCGACCTTGGATGAAAGCTTATGAAAGAAAGCAAACTGTTTCTGTCTATCGGTTTGTGGAACATTTTAGTACGCAGGCCACCATCTTCCGGATAAATGGTAAGATCCAGGAATGGTAGACTGTCTTTGGTGACAGTTGAAGTAAAGAGAAGTAGAGGATTCCTGCAATTGAGCCAGGCCAGGAAATTGTCTAATGATTCTTTGTCCCCCTTCCATACCAGAAGAACATCATCTATAAAACGCCTCTAGACTCTATTTGAGATGTCATCAGTGATGTCACTGACCATGTCATGAATGATGTAATATGTGACGTCATCAACAGTGCTTGCGGGTACGCGAGTTATAGTTAGCTGAACTCACTATAATGGGGGAATTTCTATGGTTTTGTACGAGTGAAATGTCCAACTGACTATAACGATCCTGAAACCTATGGTTTTTTCAGTGAATTTTTAAGGTTTTTTAAATGCTAATTTCTAACTATAACGTGCCTGAAACCTTCAGGTTACAGTGAATTTCAAAGATATTTTTAATCCTAATTTCTAATTTTAATGGCCATTAAACCTATGCTTTTTTCAGTTTTTTAAAATTATCATCCCATTCTCAATCCGGTGAAAACTGTCGATATCGCCAGTTTTCCAGCAATAGTTTCTGTTAAAAAAATCGCCACAAATGAGAGCGACAACTAATGCTAATGATATGCAGAGTAGGCGTTCCCATGCAAAAATAACTTGAAAACACCACTTCCCGATATTTTCAACGACCAGCTAAATCTGCGATACGATCCAAAAACAGGCGAAAAGCCGTGTTAGCAGTAAGAATTTAACACCTGCCTTTTACTGGTGTAAAGCAGGATGACTACCTACAGTATGAAAGGGAGCCCAGCCCAGAGCCACATCTGAAGACCAACACATGTCATAGAGCTACTGATGTCAAGCAACAAGAAGGGGAGGGGGGCAAAACGGGCTTTTGGTAAGGTCCAGCTAAGTGTGCCCAACGTATGAAAACAACAAGTGACAAAGCTGTTCCTAAGAGGGTTGGGGGAATGGGTACCATGTATGAAGATATCTGTTATGGATATTGGAGCCCTCACACAGCCATCGGGATATTGTGAATCACATACCCCTCAGGATGTAATGTAACATCATCGGGCTGCTCCTACGTCGAGTCGGCTGGTGCAATACCCGACGGGCTCTTGTTTGGAGAGCACTCTTATGGAGATCTTCTATATCCACGATAGCCGATTGTTCAACTGTACCGAGTGTGGGGCTTGGTGAAAGTGTAGATGAATGTTAAAAAGGGGAGAGAGTACTATCTGAACAATTTTATTACGATGTCTCCTCGCCTGATTAAAAAATATGAGGTAAAGTAATAGTAGCTCAGGTCTATGTTCTGGGTTAACTATACTGCCTCGTCTTGGTCAACATGTTTCTCACTGTTGTAGAGTTGTACTCAAGTGATTCGTCAGGACCATGAAATTCTATCTACAAGTTTATCCAGGAGAATCAAGTGATAGACAACTGGCGTTAATATAAAACTGGTATTATTACCTGCTCCTCGGTCTACCCTATCTACTCCATAGAATAAACCTCAGCAGTTCCTGGTAGGCTTGCGCAAGGAGTTCCTTGCGTTTGACACGCCGAGTCCGTGTCGCTCATAGACCTACCCCGCACTACCAGGGCTGGGGGGTCATAGACACAGTTGAACAATCGGCTATCGTGGATATAGAAGATCTCCATAAGAGTGCTCTCCAAACAAGAGCCCGTCGGGTATTGCACCAGCCGACTCGACGTAGGAGCAGCCTGATGATGTTACATTACATCCTGAGGGGTATGTGATTCACAATATCCCGATGGCTGTGTGAGGGCTCCAATATCCATAACAGATATCTTCATACATGGTACCCATTCCCCCAACCCTCTTAGGAACAGCTTTGTCACTTGTTGTTTTCATAGAGCTACTGATCACACACCCAAGAAGGCCACAACACCCACCACCACCACCCCCAGGACATCCCCCCAGACCACCCCGCCCACTACCACCGAGGCAGTGCAGAACAGGACAGCGGACCTTCCCAAAATGGCATGGCCCCTCAGCCACACAATAGCTGAATGTTAGGAGATGTGGCAACCTTGTATGTGTGAAGGACGCAAGTCACCCATCAATAACAATGCACACAATGCCAAGTGTAGCGGTAATGTGCTAGACAGACCTCACTATGCAGAACACAGACCTCTCCATGTGTATATATACTGCTAGTGTTTGTAGCGTTGTGGACAGTGGACGCAACCATGTTACCTCAGGCAGTGGGAAAGATCTCGTCATGTAGCTGTGTTGTCCCCCCGTAAGCGGAAGCGGAGTAGGCTGGTGCAACATACACCACTCCAGTGTAGGAGTGTGAATAAATAGGCCGGGACACTGGGTGTGGTTCACTTCTGGGAAGGCCAATGTGTCAGCCACAGCGGCGGCCCTCACCCTGCCATGAGGCCGTCGCCGTGACCGCCACCCTCCTTGACACAGGCCCCCTGGAACCAAGCAGCACAGCACCACAGAGTTATGTCTGTACAGACTACTGCCTTCGATGTACACTGCGGACAGAAAGGCTCATAATTCAGATCGAGTCGTAATTCCAGATGACGTAGTCCAGTAGGCAAGAGACATTGCTCCTAGTGTGCCTGCCCGGACCACGCATCATCGCAGACTGCGCACACGCTGAGTGCTTCAGGTGCCACTAACTCAGTGCACCACAAGTCACCGCCACGTAGCCTTATTAAGGCAGAATTCATTATGCAAAAGACATTGCTACCAGTGTGGCTCGCCCGGACCACGCATCATCGCAGGCTGCACACACACTGAATGCTTCAGGTACCACTAACTCTGTGCACCACAAGTCACCACCACGTGGCCTTATTGATGCAGAATTAATTAGGCAAAAGACAATGCTACCAGTGCGGCCCGTCCGGACCACGCATCATCGCTGACTGCGCACACGCTGAATGCTTCAGGTGCCACCAACTCTATGCAGCTCAAGTCAATGCCACGTGACTGTCTGTTCTTGCTGACTGCTGCCCCCTGCCTACACTACGGTCAGCAGGGCTGACAGTTCAGATAGAGTCGCGATTGCAGATGACGCAGTTCAGTAGGCAACAGACATTGCTACCAGTGCAGCCCGCCCGGACCACGCATAATCGCAGGCTGTGCACACGCTGAGTGCTTCAGGTGCCACTAAGTCTGTGCAGCTCAAGTCAACGCCATGCAGCTGTAGGCCCTTCCAGACCACTGCCTCCGGCCTACACTGCAGTCAGCAGGGCTCACAATTCAAAATGAGTATCGTTGCAAATTGTGTAAGAGACTATAATCGTTTAAGAAGACCAAATGCTTCCAATCTGTGCAGCTAAAGTCAACGCCACTTGGCTGTGGGTCTTTGCTGACCGCTGCCTCCGGCTTACACTGTGGTCAGCTGGGCTCACAATTCAAATTCAGTCTTGATTCATTAATTTAAGAGTCGAGTAGGCAACTAACTATAACGTCCCTGAAACCTACATATTTCGACAATGTAGTCCATACATATTTCATTTTTTGTTCCATACGCCCACATTGCGGTCAGCAGAGCTCACAATATACATTGAGACATGATTTATTAATTGCAGACAGAATTGTACTCTATGTCCTCGGATTTTGTCATAAGGAAGTGACAAAAAGCATTCCTCGATGTCTGTGCTGATTACTGCCTTCGATCTACATTGCGGACAGCAGGGCTCACAAATCAGATCGAGTTTCGATTGCAGGTGACTCAGTCCAGTAAGCAAAAGAAATTGCTACCAGTGCGGCCATCCCGGACCACGCATCATCGCTAGCTGTCCACACGTGGAATGCTTCTGATACCCCTAACTCAGTGCATCACAACTCATCGACCCTTTATGATAGAATCTTTTAGGTATGATTTCAGATCTGCTGCCCCTACCTCAGTGTAACACAAGTCATGAACCCTTTACAATAGAATCTTTTGTGAATTATTTCACATCTGTGCCCCTACCTTGGTGCAGCACAAGTCATGGACCCTTTATGATTGAATCTCTGTGTGTGATCCCATGATTACTGTTGTACTTGTTGCCTACACCAACCATTCCCTGAGGGCTGGCTTACACTCACCCCACACGCATCCAGCACAGACGTCACTGGACATGTGACTCTGGTAATAAAATGGGGCCGAGCGCATGTGCCGGTACCCAGTTCCACTATTTATCTAACTGTGTCCGTGTGTTCATTATGTGTGCATGATGCTGCCCCTGGGCCCTACCACATAACATTCTGCTGTGGACAGCGCACACAAGTCACAACCATGTTACCTCTGGCAGTGGGGAAAACTTTGGTTATGTAACTTTGTGTCGGTCATTGTATAAGTACATAGGTTGAGCCTATCAAAATCTTTCTTAGACTTTTGAATCACAGGGGCAAGATTCTTTTTAACGACTTTACCTAATTCTGATGTTATAATAACACCAAGATAAGTGGCGGATTCAGTCTCCCATGAATCTGACATAGACAGTCTACTGTTAGCTACAATTTGCATTTTTTCCTGATTGAGCCAGTAACCTGCGATCACCCCAAAGTGTTCAGCCTTAAGCACAGACGTTGATTCAACAGGCAGGCAGAGGCATTGGATGGTTAAGCAAGAAAATGCCCACTTTCTAAAAGTGGCATTTTCAAACTATCACTCTAACAAACAATCTAAAAACCAACTTAATTATAAGGTGTGTTTTTAAATTGTGTGCACAGAGAGCCCACACTCCAAATCTCCAGCTCCAGCTTCATCAAAAATATAGGAGGATGTTAGGTCTAACAGTGTGCATGTATCTGCTGCACCGAGCCACACCGCTGTGTTCTTTGAGCGTCTGTCTTAGATTTTCCTTTTTTAGGTTATGGGGCTTGAGTAAGATTAATATACGTCAACTATTATTTTTCCTTAACCCTGAGCAGGTGGGTTTGGGAACCATCTGGTCACACTTCTTAAGTCTGCATTTTGAGGATGGATTTCCCCGTAACCTCCCTCTTCTTCTGACCTGCGGCTGCAAATATGTGTATTGCCACAAATGTGGCTTGAGGTCAAAATGGCTGAGGCTGTAACTTTTATTCTGGCTTGTTTGTGAGAAAAATCGACTGCAAAATTCCATCATGCCTTGCATGACATTTGCACACAATTTAAACTACTACTGATCTGCTTCTGCTCTAATTATTTTCAAAAGTTGTTCAGTTTTTATTGTCAAACTTAATGTCTCTTTTTTCAGCTTTTATTGAAGTGGGGCAAATTTCTTGCAAATCATTGGGGCAGATTTATGTTAGACTTGTGCCACTTTTAAGCCGCCGTTGCTTCACATTTGTGACGCAGCGGCAGCGTAAACCCTGCGCCACGTTGCGCCCTATTTACATCATGACGCATCTATGGAGATGCGTCACGGTGTAAAGCCCTGCGCCACATTAAACCTGCGTCAGGTTTAATGTAAGCAGGGTGGGCGTTCCATCGGAAAAAGCCTCGGAAAAGTGACTCAGTCACTTTTCCAACGCTGCTGCGTCAAAACCTTGCGCCTGCTTGAAGCAGGCGTAAGGCATGACGCAGCATGTTAGGTATGGGCAGCCCCTAAACATTGCTGGAGTTGCGTCGTGCTTGCGACACGACTCCAGCAATGCGCCGCCCTTACGCCATCAGATGCGTCACGCATCTGTTTATCCTTGCACCGCGATGCGCTGCATTGTAAATGCGGTGCATCTGTGGTGGCGCAAGGGTAAACTTGCGTGACGCATCTTTCCTGGCGCATCCCTGCTGATTTGCAGGGATGCGCCAGGAAATCTGCCCCATTGTTTTCAGTCTTCTTTCGAGGGGACAGTTAAAAACACCAAGAAGTGGAGGACTTAATTAATGGCTGTTTCAGTAACTTTATAATTGGATTTTTTGAAAACCCAAACGTAGCAAAACAGTCCAACAAGGGTTCATTTTTGGAAATGTAATTGTGTATAATTTTTTACATTAAAAATCAGCCTTGATGCTGCCAGCTTGTGCAGTCTGAGTTCATGTTACTGACAGCTTGTGAAATCCTCAAGATAGGCTGCTCTGAACCTCTCCAATTTAGGATGAATGGTTTCAGTGGAAAGTAGAAAAAGGAGAATCAAAACCATGTAAGGACCACTCGGCCATGTCCAAAGGGAGCCTTAGTCTGAAAAAAATCTAGTTGACATTGTTTGTTCACTTAAACATCTGAAAATATGGCTTCTTAAAATTTTATTTTCTTCTTTCCAAAACAAATTGGTAAAATGTTCTACTTGTGAGTCGAATATAAATCTCAGTGTTACCCCTTCTTTTGGGGTAACTTCTACTAGGTGCCGTTCTATTGAGTAAAAAGGGCAGATTGCTACGCATCCACAATGGGGGCCAGTATGTGCTGCTTTAGCTCTTCCCTTCTGCACCCAGAAAATAGCCACAAAAATGTTGGCACGTTTGACATTCAATCAGCAAAATGGTTTCTGCAGGTTCCGGCAAGACATGTTCTTTATTCAGGTCTGCAGCCTTCAGTTGTTGTGTAGGTGGCATTTCACAGACTTGTTCATATTTTTTTTTAACCTATTGTTTACTTTGCATGATGAACAGTGAAGTTACTTTACTGCATCAAACGGGAATTCACGTCTGAGTATTGTATGAGCTCAGCCTTTTGTTTTTTATGATAGGGTATGAGGTGAAATTTAGAAAGAGATTAAGAGCCAGATATATCAAGAATTGCTTTTGCGATTCTTAAATAGCAAATTTTACCAATTCGCTATTTAAGAATCGCAAAATGCAATGTATGTAGGATTTGCAAAACAAATTGTGAATCCAACATATTCCTTAATAGCGTATCGCAAATTGCGATTCGCTATTAAGGAATACCTTCCCATTGAATGAATAGGACTGCATTCGCAATTTGCAAGTACCAAATAGGTACTCGCTATTGCGCATGCAATCTCGAGGGTGCAAGGGTGCCAAAAGGACACTGTGTTGCACCCCAGAAATATGCATGTGTGAACATGTGGCACACATACATGCCCTAAGGGCGCCACATGCCACTTGCAAAAAATGCAAAAAAGTGAATTTTTAAAGGGATTTGTAAATTACCACCAACTAGAAGTTGGTGGTAATTTGTGATTCCTTAATACTAGGTCGCAAGTTTTTCTTGCTTCCTGCATTGCATTTAAGGAATCGCAAATTGCAATTCCCTAAATCTATTTACAAAATAGGTAATCACAAAATGTACATCCCATAAGGCTTTTTCCTGTTCGCAAAATACTGCGAATCGGACCATTTGCGAATTGGAAAATGCTTGATACATCTGGCACGTATTCCTTTAAAGATATTCATGCTTAAAATTTTTTGATTGGACCTGTTTGGATCATGGGAGGTGCCTGGTCAGAAAAGACTTTCGAGTTTAGCTGTTTTCACATCATGCACAGCAGACCACTCTGCCCCAAAGTGCTTGGGAAACAAGAGTAAATGATTGCTCTTCCTGGTAACTTACCTTACGCCGATGTAGATGTCATTGTCTATATGAAGTCTATCTCTTCTGTGGTACAGAGATGTAGACTTTCACAACTTTAAGCCTGTCTCCAATGGTTGCATTGGGAAAAGAGGGAGGGAAGGAAGCACACCTCGCAAAAGAGCCCTTCTACTCCGGTGAGTGTTAGATAAATGATGCTTGTGGACGGACTGGTCACTGCTGTATTTGTCTTTTAGCATCAATAACTCTAACCTATATGTGCTAGCTCTCTGTTTTTTTACTTTCCTAATGTAGAATATCTAAAAATGACATTTTTTAAATCTTGGGTCTGTTTTTTGTATAGCTAATAATAGTTTTTACATTTTTTCTTAGAATAATGTTTCTGTATTTCATTTACCTTCTAAAATGCACTGGTTGCATATTGCACATTTTCTACATGTTTTGTTGCCCCTGTTTGAACTGGACATGAGAGCATGCTCTGTATTTGGTCTTCTGTGGTGTTACAGTCTGCACACACATTCTCACTTGAACCTCAGTAAATTTAGCTTAGGTAAGCACAAGTGCTTTCTATTAAAGTCTCATAGAAATTTGAAAGGAGCACATATGGTCTTTAGTTTTAGTCACAACTTACATTCTTACCCCAAGATCCTCGTAGTGACAGAAAATCAGTTAACTTTCTAGTGGCAAGTTTCGCTAACCTCTAACATTGAGTACTTGGTAGTGGGGTACACTTGCATGTGTTTACTATTCTACAATTTATTTTAATATTTATTTATCACTAGTCTTTTTTCATGCAGATTTAGAGTACAGGAGTCATAGGCCAGTACCCTTGCTGTGGTTTTTGTAGAGGGGGCTGAACTGGCACTTACAGTGCTAAAAGTTCTCCAATGCTACTTATGGTCATTCCTTCACAAGAGGCCAGACTGGGCATTCCGTTTGAACAGGTTACTTATTCACTGGCCTTATTTATGCCTCTCACACTACTTCCATTCAATGCACTATGCAAGCAGCTGGACTGGCCCTTTCAGGAACTGGCCGGTTTGACAATGGCTACAGGCTAAGCTGAACTTCCTTTGTTCTTCTACATGTCATAGTTCACTGGTCTCATAATTCTTAGTCACATAAAACACAATATTTCTAAGCAAAATTGTATCAAGTGCATTCAGTATTTCATATGTAAAACAGAAATTAACAAAAACATCATACATTTAAAATTAAACCAGTCTTATATTTGCATGGTGTTGAGATTTCAATTATTAGTATTATTTTTTCAAAAACTGAACCTCCTGCTCAAATTGTCCCACGGAGGTTATAAGAGACACACTTTATTTGAGTAGGCTACCAATATCTCCTGCAGGATTGGCCATATTCGATTTTCACTTACACTGTTATACTGAAAAACTCCCCAAGTATCTACAACTCGCAAGACCACAAATTACAGCCCATAATCAAAATGATAAAAGTACAAATAGTCACTTAACTTTCACTTTATTCAAGGTCAGGTCAGGTCAAAGTTTTACTTTATTCGGCTGATTATAGCCATCAATGTACAAGTGACAAACAAGATAAAACAAATCTACAATCAATAAAAACCATAAAACGATTATTAATAATCTTCATAGAGTCCTGCTCCACTCAAACTTCATTATCCACAGGACAAAATAAACTTGTTCAAATGATGCAACAGTGGAAATACAGACCACTAACACATAATTAGGCCTGGGAATAAATAAATCAATAGGGTAAATAGATAAAATACAATTAGCCCAGCTTGGTCTTATCCAACATTACATGTAAAGAAAAAGACATCAAAATACATTTTTAAGTAACATGATTCAAAGCCGTGTCCACAGAGAGGTTCATAGATGGCCTATTCCTACACCTAATTGCACCTATTATAAAACTTGCTACCCCAAAACAGACCATGGGTGAGGCCAGCATTTGTAAGTATACCAACGCCGGCCTGACTTGCTTAAAATTACATTCTCTAAGCAAGGGAATAATACATTTTCTGCGCAGTGAGTTATAATATGCGCAGAAAAATATTATATGAAGAGTATTCTGGTCCGAGAAATTGTCGCAAGGACAAGGAGTTAATGTTCCCTCTTTGATATACCCTTTGGGGAATGCAAGGCACTTTATTCATTATTTCAAAGAACCAACCAGTCAGGGTACTGATTAAAAAAAACCAAAAGCATCAAAGATCAGGCTTGTTTTTTTATCAATATAAATGAAAAACAAATGTAGACAATCCTGTAAGAGACACTGGCAGCCTACACAAAGAGAGTAACCCCCATGGGACAATTTAAGCAGAAAGTTCAGTTTTTGAAAAAAAATACTAATAATTGAAGCCTCATCACCATGCCAATCATAAGACTGGTTTAATTTCAAGTGAATTAAGTTTTGTTAATTGTATCTATAAAATATTGAATGTACTTGATTCACTTTAGCTTATACATTTTTCTGTTTCATATGATTTTCTTCGTAAACTAAGGAGCATATTCACAAGGAACTATCGCCGAGTTAACGGCACTTTATCGCAGCCAAAGTTGCGATAAATTTATTGCCCTGTTCACAAGCTGGTGTTAACAGCCCACAGCACCAGTTTACCCGCGATTGCAGCCGCAAAAAACATCGCCACGGATGATCCACGCATCTGTCGCTAATTAGATGCAGAGTAGGCGTTTCCGTGCCAAAAGCCGCGACAACACAACTCCACAACATTCACAACAAACAGCCAGAACAGCGAAAACAACACAAAACAGGCGATAAGGCGCATTAGCCGCAGGAAAATAACACCTGTTCTGACCTGGTGCTAAGTCAGACAGCAGCTTGCACCACAAAAGGGAGCACAGCCTCATCGGAAGGGCAGCAGATGCCATGGAGCCACTGGCCATATGGCCCGAACACACAAGAGGGCCACAACATCCACGGCCACCACCCCAGGACCCCAAACAGCACCCGGAACATCCTCCCCTGGACCACCACCCAGGCAGTGCTGACAAAGACAGCGGACCCCCAGGAAACACACCAGCCTCACAGACCCAACACCTGACAATGCTATTGCCCAATACAGGCTCAAAAGGAAGCCTGGGCAAAGCACTACGCTACGCTCGCGTAGTTTGCGAAGTGTGCGCTACTTCGCACTACGCGAATTGCACATAGCACATTGCAAACATGCGTAGCGTAGCTTTGCGTAGTGCAGCGGTCATTTTTTGCTTGCTCACGGTCCTCAACGTCAAGGTGGCGACCGCGAGCAAGCAAAATGACATCCCGGCGAGACTTTTTCCTCATTCCCGATCAGCAACATCAAGTTGGCGATCGTGAGCGTGGAAAATAAACATCCCGGCGAGATTCTCAATGCGGGGAGCTCAGGTTTCTCATTGCGAGTGGTCGCGTATGCTCGCGACCGGTCGCGATGAGAAACTACCAGTCCGCGTTGAGAAAGCTGCCGCTCGAGTAAAAATCTACTCGAACAGCAGAAAACTACAGCTCGCACTGTGCAAGATGCCATTTTCAACGATTGCACAGTGCCGGATGCTTGTCCGCACTGTGCAATCATTGAAAACGACATCTTGCACAGTGCGAACAGGGTACTAGGCAGTTCGCGAAGTGCTACGCGTAGCTCGCGTAGTGCAAAGTGCAGTTTGCGTAGCTACGCGTAGCGCTACTTCGCAAACTACGCCCAGGGTTACTCAAAAGGACAACCATCACATGCATCATGACCAATACCACCCAACAGGCCGACAGAACCAACACAGCGGACAACCAACATCCCACCCCACATAAAGCTGCTGGCTGTGCTGCACCTGTTGGCCCCTGGTACCCCCAACCAACACCCACCACAGTCGGAGGAGTCACACAGCCATCTACTTCCAAGTCACTCACACCTGTCCTGGACATCACCATCAGCCTGGTACCACAGTCCCTATACTTCCAACAAAATGCGCAGGATCCGCTGGACACCAAGCAAGGACCATAAGCCATAGCTGGATGCACGCACGTGTCAGGGGCAATCCACAGCACACATGTCATACCTGTGCCCCCTGCTCATACAACACACAATCGCCACAACAGAAAGCACATGTCTCGCATCAATGTGCAGGCAACAACCGTACACCGTGGGACCTCCACCAATCTCGCTTCCAAATACCCAGCCACTGTGCACGATTCCTCCATCCTCCGACAGTTCATCAGCAACCAGCGTCCCCAGAATAGCACCAAGGGAAATTCACAGCCCCTTAGGAAGTACCAAACGAACACCCCATTCACCTCAACTTCACAACCATGCAAACCACAACTCTGGCAATCCACACATCAGAAAAACAAAACCAACATGCAAAACAACATGCCCACCCACTAGACACGACAGGACAACTCACAATAGTAACCTGGGCAAGCCGTGAACATGAGCCATCAATGGCATGGCACCTCAGCCACACAATAACCGAATGTGGGGAGAGGTGGCAACCAGGCATGTGTGAAGGATGCAGGAGAACCATGATTGGGAAACTACACAATATCTAGAGTGGCAGAGATGTGCTGGACAGACTGCACTATGCAGGACACACCCATATCCATGGAGACATACACCTCTGGTGTATGGACTGTAGTGGACAGTGGATGCAACCATGTCACCCCGGGCAGTGGGGGATTTGTGGAAATGTTCCCTGTTACGCCCCCCCCCCGAAGCATGAGCGGAATGGGATGGCCCGGCAAAAGCCAGGCCAGCGTAGGGGTGTGAATAAAAAGCACACAGCCCTGGGCGTGGTCCTCTTCCAGAAAGCCCAACTTCTCTGCCAGGTGGTGCCGCTCACCATGACACAAGGCTGACGCCGTCCTTATGAGCAGAGTTGCCTGCCATCCTGTGTGCATGCTGTACCCCAGACAGCTGGACCCCGAGCCCATCAGGCTCACCTGTGCGCAGCCAGGCCACACTGAACACCTGCGACACCGGCATGTGTCACGGAGGGCCCACCAGGTGCAGGCGCAAGCTCCAAGCCCAAGCCCGCTGTTAGGCCTGGCACCTTGGCATGGGTCTCCCTTCCATTTTTTGTTGTTGCCTCATATGTTTTTGCTGGTGTTAGATGCTTTGGGCACTGTGCCACTGCTGTGCAGTGCCACAGTGCAAGTGCTCCCTATTGTAAATTGATGTATGAATTAGTGATTCCATGATTGGTTGGTTTGGTTTAACTGTTAGACCCTAGTACAGTGCACCAGGAATGCCCAGGGCTGGTAATCCAAATACTGCTGGTGGGCTTTCAGCACTAGTTGTGCCACCCACAGAAGCAGCCTGTAAATGTGTGTCTATGGCCTGCCATTGCAGGGCCTGTGAGCAGTCTGGTACTGTCATGCTGACTGGGCAAGTGCACCCACTTGTCAGTCCCTAAACCTTCCCTTTTCTTCATATCAGACAACCCTATGGTAGGCCCAAGGGCAGGGTGCATTATAAGTATAAGGTAGGACATGCCCTGGTGTGTGTGGCATGTTCTAATAGTGAATTACAGCCATTTTCGTTTTTCACTATTACAAGGCTATGTGTTCTCCATAGGCCAGAATGGGCAGTTTGATTATTACATCTTATAATCCTAAATGACTCAGGGAACATACTAGAAATTTGAATTTAGTATGCCTGAACTCAGAATGATAAAATGCATCTTTTAGTGAAGTTGGTTTTAACATCCTGTGTTTGAAAATACCACTTTTAGAAAGTAGGCATTTTCTTGTCTAACCATCCAAACCTGCCTCTGCTAGGCTGTGTATTCCTTGTCTGGAGTTTGAGTGACAGGGTCTGGAGGATTCCAAGAGACAGGGTGAGTCAGCACAGGTCTGAATAGAGAGATTTGCATCTAGGTGGGTGGGAGGACTTGCACCTGGGTCCTGAATATGGCTGTGCCTTCCTTCCACAATGCTGGCTCCACCCCCTGTGGTGTGTCTGATGTCTCTGGCCTTCACTCTGAAAGGAAAGAAGGAGTCATGTAAACAAAGTGCTCCAGGACTGACCAGAACTGGTTTGGACTAGGCAAAGGCCTCTCTGCCTTCAGAGAACAAAGAGAAACTTGGTATAAATATTGGGATCCAAACCCAAGAACTTTAGATCACTTTGGGAAACAAGAAGAAACCTTTGCTGAGGAGTGGAACCAGAAGAAACTGAGGAGGACTATCCCTAAGCTGAAGCGCTGCTTGGGGGATTGGCCTGCAGTGGTTGCCTGACTGCCAAAGAAAGGAGAAAGGACTTTGTGTGCACTTTTATTCAACTTGTGAAGGATCTCCAAGGGCTTGGAAAAGAGCTTGCCTCCTGCTGAAGTCTCAGGGCCAACAGACTTCACCCACCAGCTCCCCAAGAGTTCTCTTAAAGTGCCTGCAGTTGTACAGGACCTTTTGAGGACTTGCATGTCGCAAGGAGCTGGAAGCGCGACTCAAGAACAAGAAGCGTGTCGCCGAACTGCCGCTTCACAACATGAAGCGCCTCGCATCGCCGGAGAAGAGGATCGACGTCGTAGCAGACGCTGCTGTATCACCGGAAAGCGTGTGGCAGAAGAATCGTTGAGTCATCGCAGGTCCACCGAAGCGCTTTGCATCACCAGGAGAAGAGCATCGACGTCGCAGGAGACGCCACCGCATCCCTGGGTAGCGTGTCGCAGGCCCTGTCACGGCTCATCGCAGGAGAGGAGGATCGATGTCGGATCAGACGCCGCCGCATCACAGGGAAGAGTGTTGCAGGGCCTGTTGCAGCTCATATCATTGTGGAAGCAACTCGCATAACCAGGAGAGAGGATCGACGTCGCCGCAGACGCTGCCGCATCACTGGGAACCGTGTCACAAGGCCTGTCGCGGCTCGCATCGTGTAAAGCATCTTCATCACCGGAGAAGAGGATCGACTTCGCGTCAAGCGCTGACGCATCACCGGGAAGCGTGTCGCATCAAGAAGAAAGCTCCATCTTTGTTTATTTGCACCAGATCTTCAACGCATCACCGTCCTTGCAAAACTTTTGTTGCCCTTCGTGTTGCATCTTAAAGCACATTGAACTCTGAGTGTCGCATTTACCATCTTAAGAGAATTAAGCTAATTTCTACCATTTTAAAGTAACAGTGTTGTGGATTTTTGTCATTTATTGTCTTGTGATAAATCTATATAAAGCATACTTATTTTTTATATAAAACTTGTGTGGTGTCCATCTGTAGTATTGTCACTTGATTACTTATGTTCACAAATGCTTTACACACTGCCTCTGAGATAAGCCTGTCTGCTCATGCCAAGCTATAAGGGGGTGAGCAGGGGTTATTTTAGGAGTGTACCCCTTTACTCTGACTAGACGCAAGGGTCCCTATTTGTCACAGGTACCTACCTATGCCAACTAGAGACCCCCAAATCTAACACCCGCGAACTTGGCAGCCTCCTCAGACCATCATGGGCTCCATGACAGATGCCCGCTTTAATCCTTTCTCACTGACATACTCTACTGCCACCTCTGGCCTACACCACGGTCAAGTAGGTCACACATTGGGAACTGAGTCTTGATTACACCATGGCAGTGAACATCATTCAAGGCAGAGTTCATGTCACTATACACCCTTCGATGTGGTGCCACCGAGTCTGTGCATAGCATTACAATCACACGTGTCTGTGGGCCTACCCGGATTACTGTCCACGTCCGACGCTGCGCACGAGTAGGTCACAGAATTGGAACTGAACATCGATTATTCAAAGGCAGAATACATCTCCTCACACGCAAGGAGAGGTGTATGAGGATGACGTGTTGCAGTCCGGAGGGAACAGGATCTTTGTTACGGAGGTGACCGAACACCACCGACAACTGCCCTGGTGTCATTAACTCTGTGCATCGCGAGCCAACAACAGGTGGGTGTGGGCCACTGCTGTCAGCTGCCTCCGGCCTACACTGCAGTCCAGTAGGTCGCAGAGTATTAATTTAGCGATGGCGGAGTTCATATCAGTGTACTGGCATCATCCCAGACTGCATCCCCTCTCAGCATCAGTGCCACTAAGTCTGTTACCCGACATTCATGGACACTTTCTGGTCATACATTGGTGGCGTCTGAGTCTATGGACTAGGGGCTAGTTCATCCTCATGTAGCCGATACCGAATTTGTGGTGAAAATTAGGCTGGTGCCTTCCACTCCTCCATTTGCTGCTACCTGATAACATAAGAACTTCCACATCATGCCCTGGAGAATACCCTCCTCTGTCCCCCGCAGGCCTATGCCACATTCACCTTGGACATCGATGAGGACGCGCTCACTGCACGTGGACCTACCTCAGTGCACCGCAAGTCACCGTCCCGTGGCAGGGTGCCTGTGCCGGCTGCTGTGCATAAGGGGCCACTAACTCTGTGCTGGTCAGGTCCAGGACCTTCTGAGATATTGGATGGCCTCTGAGGAGATGGCCACAGGGTCATCAACATCATATGTCTGTGGCCCTGCGCTGTCCGCTGCCTCTGGCCTCAACTGCGGACCCCCAGGGCTCACACATCAAATCGAGGCCTGACTGACCCGGATATCACATCACCGCAGGAGGCACACGCCACCACCGCCAGGACCACCGCCAACCGTCATCTGCCAGAGTCGAAACGGTAGTCCTGACGAATATACGGAGAAGCTCACACCTGTCGTGGATGCCATCATCAGTCGCATAGCCTGCTCAGCACTCCAGATGCACCGCAAGCCTTCGTCCATTACTGATTGAGTTTTGTGTTGTGGAGAGGTTGTGCAGCAATGTCACCTCAAGCCATGTGGGAGACCTGGGACGCCGATGAGGAGGAGGATGCAGGTCTAACACACCCCACTGCATCTGCATCAGGAATGTCCCGAAGGGACACAATCTGAGACTTTTTCTTCACATGGACGCACTCAGCTGTGGTGGTCCTACCTCAGTGCACTGCAACTCATGGTCACTTCTGTTTGCATGTAGTGTTACCTCTGGACTTTCTCCGGCTCCCTCCATGTTGCTCAACAGTTGACTCTGTCATGCAGGTATTTTCAGTTTCCGTTGCACAGGTGTTCACTGTTCAAGTGGTTTCCAGCACCAAGCACTGCTTGTGGGCTGGCTTGCACTCACCACACACACATCCAGCACAGGCGTCACTGTACATGTGGCCCTGCCAATAAAGGGGCTGGGCGCACGTGCCCATAGCCAGTACAACATGATGTCTATGTGTGTCCCTGTGGTCTTGTTGTATGCATGAGGGCCCTGTGCCCTATGACATTACATTGTGCTGTGTACATCGGATGCAGACACGTCGCTGCAGGCAGCGGGTTTGAGCTTGGACATGTAGCTTTATCTTCACCCACTCAATTCATAAGGGGAGTAGTCAGGGCTGTCATAAGCAGGGCCAACGTTGGTGTGTGACTGCTATTTGCACGTCCCTGGGCGTGGTTCTGTACTGTGAATGTGCACCTGCATGTGTCTCTATGTCAGTGCGGGTCTCCTTTGTAGGGTGTGGGGGGTCCCTGAGGGTGATGAGGTGTCGTTAGCCAGCTGTGCTTGTGGGTGCTTCCTGCTGTGTGGTCTGTTGCATGCTCTGTGTTCTCCTCTGAGTAGCTTGTCTGCCCTGGTCCTGGTGGTGGGTTGCGTGGGATATCCATGGGCTGTTGTAGGGCATCGATGTCGACGGTGTGGTGGTCCTCTCCAGCATAACAGTTGTGTTCTCTGGTCTGCTCTGCTGGAGGTGTTGTGTGCCCCTCTGCAATGTGATGGGGAGATGCATGTTGATATTGTGTTGACATGTGTGTTGGCACATTGTTCTGGTTTACATGCAGGCTGTATGGCAATGTACATTGTGACTGTTTGTGATGTTCTGGATTCTTCTGCGGGACAGTGTACATTTGGACTACATGACGGATGTGAGGTCGTATGCATACATTTCCATTTCACAGTTTCAAGCTCTTTCAGATATAGTAGGCATGTTTCTGTGCATGTGTGGAGCCAGTTGTGTCCTCTCTTCTGCAGTGTCGGCTATGTGCATTGTACCACATTGACGTCAATGTGGGTGTGATGTTCTTTCTATGTGTGTGTGTGCTGCAGTGTGCCAAGGAGATGAGGGACATGATCCTGTGTAATTGTGGGTGTCCAGTGTGCTACACCTTGTTGTGCCTGAGTGCCATTGTGCTCATCTCCCCATCCCCCCAGGCCCTGTTTGTTACTCGCCCTGTTGATGTTGTCAGGTCCTCTCAAGCTGTGTCCATACTCCCTTCTCCTTGCACCGTCTCCACACTGATGGCTGTGACCTTGGTTTCCTCCAGCTCCTCCTGTGTTGCTGGACTGCCACCTCCTGTTGCCAACGGGTTTGTGCCTGGTGTGGTTGTCACGTCATGCCGGCGCCTCTTGGCCTCCTGGATTGGCCTCCTCGGCACTCCGACTGCATTCCAGGTGGTCTGCTTGTGGGTCAGTTGCTGGTAGTGTTCTGTCACCTCCGTGACGCTGGTCTGGTTTTCCTGCGGTCTGCATCCCGTCTTCCTCTCCCTCTTCTCTTTGGCCTTACCAAGCCCATTGTTCCTTGCTGGTGGTCTGTGGGGGTTGTGGGGATCGCGTTGGCCTCTGCGCTGGGTCAATTTGCATCCATGTTGCTACGTGCTTTGGCTTGTTTCTGCTGTGTTGTTTCTGTCCTTTTTTTGGTGCATTTGCCCGCCACACGTGTGGTATTTGCAGGCCTGTGGCTGGTTTTCACAGATTTTTGTACCGCGTTGGCCTTGTTGCATGTTTTTTTGCGTTCGCATTTTGCAATTTTGCGGCGTGGCGTTGGATTTTGTGCGGCCAGTTGACGCGTTATCTGGTGACTATCGCATGCTACCACTGCGTTGTGAATACTTGGTTGGCACTGCGTAATTTTCCCGCATTGGGCTACGATGATGGAAGTTGCATTAGGCTACTCTTGCAGTAGTTATCACATGTTCTTGTCAATATACCCCTCAGAATTATTCAAACAGGGCTATAAATATTGTGCCTTACACTTTAATTTTGTCTAAATGATATGTATAAGTGTTGGTGAAATGAACAAAGTATACAAATCAAAGAAAGGTTAAGTCAAATTCAGCAAAGAAGTGATGATTGAATAATTACAGTCTGGGTACACTGTAAGTTCACCGGGGGGTACATGTAAATGTTAGGAGGGTTACATGCAACGCCTTGGCCGCACCTTTAGAATCACTGTTTTAACCCATTGTTTTTCCAGAGTAACTCCAGGACCTGTTGAGGTGGTGGTGGTTAGAAAAGGGTGTTACAGCCTTGGACAAGGAGTTTGAGGCCCTGCCCAATGAGCACGTTTCCCACCTCAGGAAGATGACTAGCTTTCTTTCCTCCTGCACTAACTCAGTTTCTTCTCCTGGACCCTCAAAGCCTCCCAATCAGTTGTCTGTATTAGTCCCACTGACCAGTCCTGGCCTCAATCAGAGATTCCCCCCTCAAGAGGTATCTGATCCTGTTGTCTTGTGCCTATGCCCGAGGAGGTGGTTCAACTGATGGCATGTTATTTAAGTTGTTATTATTTTTATTTGCTTTAGACTTTCTGTTTACCTTTGGATTGTGTGATTAGACTTGGAGTTTCCCTTTCGGGCATTTCATTAGAAACTGTGGATTTTAGACTATGCTTTGTTTGTTTGTTTTTTGCAATGACCACCCCTCTTCCAATTGATGATTCCCCCCGTGGAGTCAAAATGTATTTCAGTTTTTATAGAATTGTATTATTTGAACTTACCCTGGAACTCCATCACCTCCCTTTCTATCTTCCATGCTCCCATCTTCTTCCACCCCTCAACGTTTAGATTTTTTTCACATAAAATAATAATAATAATAATAATAATAAAATATATTTAAGCATACTCAAACATCGTTTTGATCTCTGTAGATACTTCCTTCATCAAAATACCCGTTGATTTTGGTGTGACAGTGGTTTGTCATTGTTCCCTTTGGCTCATGTATTTTACACACATTAGCACACTTTCATGTAGTTTACACAGTAAGCCATGGACGATAGATAGCATGTAGGTTAGTGTAAAACATTTTTGTGATAGGGAGTGCTGTTAGGCAACTGTACAAATTAACATGATGGTGAAATGTGCATGTACATTAAGGAGTTGGCGGGTTGAATGTGTGTGTGAGAGAGAATAGTGATTACCAGTATACTATAGATTATATTTAAGGTTGTTGCTCTCCTTATCCATGGGGTCATCCAGTTCCTTGACTATGCAGAATGGGTCCTATTGGTATAAGGATCCTGCTTTTCAATGGGCAGAGGACGCTGTGGCTAACTATTGTTCAGCAAATATAATTGGGGAGTTAGTTGTTCCTAGAGGTGTGGCTATCCCTTTTTACATTCAGGGAGCCTCTCCCACCTTCATCCTGCATTGTCATCTGCTGGTATCCTTTTGGTGAGTTTCTTATGCCTTTGTCAGAGCTTTCGTCTTCAGTAATCTGGAGGTTTGTTGCCTGTCCGTTTTTATCCATCTTGGGGCTCTTTCCAGAGAGCACTGACTGCTTGGCACTTGTTAATGCCAGCGGCAACATGGCTACTGGAAGGTGTCAAATTATCTCTGGCAGACAAAGTCAGTAATGATCAGGCCCTCCAGGCCAAGAAGTGCATCTATGATTTTGTATAGATTTATGATTTTGTATAGCGCAGATTCACCCCTAGAGCATCTTCCAAGTGTTGAACACTTGATAGTTTGCAACACCTACTTTTTTGTCTTGTAGAAGAAAAAATGGGGCAGGCTCAAGCTTTAACTCAGGGGTGGCCTTTTGTGATATCCAACAGGGCTGACAAGATGTCCTGAATTACATAACCCAATTTCGCTAACCGGCAGCAGAGACTGCATGCGTTGAAAGGACCTTAATAATACTATTCCATAGAGGTTTGAGGGAAGAAATTAAGGATGAGTTAGTACATTCTGTCTGGCCACCCTCTTTTCCTAAATTTATGGATGAAACCTTATAATTTTAATCACCTGCAAGTAAGTAGATCAGAGATACTGAAAACCGGGGTCTCTCCAGTTGTCGGAAGGCTTCAAATTACCTCACATTGGGTGGAAACTTCTCTCGAAGAGCCTTCTGTCTTGTACAGGGAACAGCCTCTGTAGATCAGTATGGCCCGAGGGTCTCTGTCTGAAACTGAGAAGAAACATAATCGCAAGGCACAGGTTGTGCATTTTTTGTGGTTTACCTGCACATTTAATTGGTTCCTTTCCTGTTCATCCACAAAAGCCTTAGGAAGATCTCCAACCCCTTCAATTGGAACATCATTATTTTCTTTTATCAGTTCTGGTCGGGGATTCCGGAAGGGAAAAGTCTGAAAGTCCTAGTCCTTACAGATTGTTGTGCCAGTAGTTTACACCTGAAAGATAAATAGGCAAAGGAAAGAAATATACCCTGCTTAATGAAAGAAGCCCTAGAACAGGTTCAGATCATAGATTAAACATTCTTAGCCTCTGGCCCAGTGAATGAAGTCACATTTCTATTGAAGGTGACGCTTGGTACTCACCAAAAGACATTCTCATTTGATATCATATTTTCGCCCAATCAAACAGTCATTCTAGGGGCACCATAGCTCGTTTGTTGTAATTCATATATCAACTGAGTGACCAGAATGGTTTTTTCATCCTCCCAATTTTGCAACAAACATTGTTCTCTGTCCAAGGGATCCTGAATGAGAGGGAAGGAAATCCCACTCAAATAATTAACACAATCTTTGGCAGGGTAAACACAAAAGTAACTAAATTAACCTGTGCTTAAACCTCTGGCTGCTTGAAACAAAGCAATCAGACTCCACATAGAGACAATGAGTAAAGTTTATATGAAGCACATCAACAGTAATAAAGTGAAACCACAGCACAGGAAAAATCCCAAATCGGTCTCACAAATAGAGGGAAATATAATAAACAAAATTACAAAAATTCAATATGTCACACTAGAGATATGAGTTTTTAATGTTTTAGGTGAAAATAGCATCAAAGAACACAAAGCACCATTCATAGTTATCTGGTGCTACTAGCCCAAGGGAAAGTCAAAAGCTCAGGTTGACCACGATGCAGCATGGGTTGGATACAGGGATCAGGTTTGGTCCCCTGAAGAGTTACTTTCTCAAGTATGCAAGAAGAAGGCCATTTGCTCTGGCCATGTGGGGATCACTGTTGGAATGAGGAGCAGGTTGGTAGTCATGAGCTGTTTCTATTGTAGCGCAGAGATCAGGTCTTCACTGGAGCGTTCCATTGGTGGCTGCCATGGGCTGTCGCTGTCGGCGTGAAGTTCAGGTCTCACATTAGCAGTTGTCACTGTCGGCGTGGTGACCAGGTCCCGTTGAGGCTTTGTATTGGCAGTTGTCATGGGCGGTCAATTCTCAGCATTCTCAGGTCACTGTGAGGTTGCAAACACCCTAAAATGTCTGTGTCTTCACCTTTTCTTCAAGAATACACACTGATGCCAGTTGAGGATCTTGGACCTGGGTGGCACCGCTAGGGGATCAGGACTCATGCCAGCAAAGGCCACCAGCAGGGCTTAGTCAGGTCCAGGCAGGACCAGTTGGTGATGGTCATCTGGGCAGTTGTGTGTGTCTAGGATCCCGGAAACTTGTTGTGTTACTTTGTCTCAAACAGAAGGTCTACCAAATGACCCTTGGAGTCACTTCTGGGAACGTCAGATTAATGCAAATGGGTCTAATCTTCCTTCTTCAGACAGCAGGGCAGAGCTTCTTCCAAATCTTCTACAGGTTCAGGAGTATTCTGATGAGAAGTTCTAAAGGTGTCACTAATATTTGGTGCCAGCCTTTGTGTGGGGGATTTCCCTGACATATTCTACAACTGTTTTCTTTTCAGTTCTTCCCCTGGGTTTGGCTTCAAACTTTCTAAGGTGGCAAAGGCAAGGACAGACCTTGTGACAGGTTCCTTTGGTTGTGCTGCAGCAAGAATCCTTTGAAGTGCAAAGAGGGCAAGGACCAACTCCTTCCCAGCCATCCTGTCTTTTCCTTCACACCTAGTCATATTTTTTCTCAACACAAGCAGTACACAAAACACCACAGGAGAATCATAAACAGCCTTATGATACTGTACACTGGCAACAATGCCATTTGGTTTATTGTTGAAAAATGCCAACTTTCTAGAACTGTTATTTTCAGGAAAGTATCTTAAAATCCAACTTTACCAATGGTCCCAAACTGAAGTCATTTATTAGGAGTAATAAGGTAACCCATTGTTACTCTATTTTTAAGATAGCTTTACAACAGTGAACATGAGTTTTTCACTGCCAGGGTATGTAAACTTTAAACCAACGTCCTACTTTTTAAATACCATGTACCATGCCCCTCGAGGCTTTAGGGCCTACCTTAGGGGTGAACTACAAGTATAAAAAATAAAGTTTAGGCCTGGCAAAAGGTTTTTATGCCAGGTGGTCAAAATGGCAATTTAAAATTGCACTACAACCTGCAGTTGCAGGCCTGATATATATTTGATAAAGGCTACTTTAGACTGAGTGCTGCAGTCCAGTAGTAGCTTTTAATTTACCAGTCCTGAGTACATGTAGTATCATAGAAAAGGGACTTACAAAAGTGCATCAAATGTGATAAATCAGGTGTAGGCCAATGTTACCATGGTTTCAAGGGAGAGCACACACCTGTTACCATTGATTAGCAGGAACAAAATACAAAGAGTCCAAAAGGGCACCAAAAGCATGTTCAGGCAAAAATATGAGATATTCAAAACTACTGGACTCCCAAAGAAATGGTATTAAACAGTTCTCCAGATCCAAGTATGATAAACCTCATCCAGGTAAACCCAGCTCACTATCACTATTTTCTGGATATCTTTGAGAAACCCAAGGAGCTGTTGTTAGATTATTCCACTGCCACCGAGTTCAGAGCTAATATTCACTTCGTAAGGATTTACTCCCTTTCAGAATCAGAAAAAGAGGCCTTAAGACAATAATTGCAAAATAATCCACACAATGGCTTGATTACCCAGTCCTCAGAATTCTATATGAAAAACATCTCAACAATGCTCTGTTAAGAAATGTATCCAACTCAAAATCTACATTAAAGCTGCTCTAAACATCCAACTCAAGACGAGTTACCATGTAAAACAACCAGCATGTTGTCTGTTGGGTGCCCCTGTAGGCATTGATAGCCTGAATTCAGAAAATAAAGCCTTGTGGGCTATAAATCCCTTTGTTTCATATGATTGTTTCACTTAAAGAATATCTATGAATTGCCTTATAGATGCCATTAAATAATTATTGTTAGGAAACCAGGGATATTGCACAGTGTTGTAGTATGCACTTGGTAAATAATTCACCTTGAACATACACTGTTTCGTCTGCACTCTTGTAACATTTGTTGTATTTTGCACATGTGAATATAATGAATTCACAAGCCACAAAGAAAACTGAGGCTGCAGATAATTCTTGTCTAGATCATTAATGTTTTTTAATGGACACTAGACTTTTTTTACATGCTTGAGGAAGATATATGAGAAATTTTTTAACATGTGTTTCTATTTTAGAATTCTAGAACAACTAAATATAAATTCCATAACAAAATGAAACCTCTCATTTTGTTCAGTTATTTCAGTCTTTTCTGTAGGGAATGTTTTTAGCTAATTTTTAATAATATGGATTTCAGGTGTGCCTCTCATTTGCAATCAGTGTTTAATGTTAGTGCTCAAGTTCCTCATTAGAACTCTCTGTTGAAGGTGGCAATATGGCACCTGAGTAGAATTCTCAGTGACTGGCCTCCTCCCAGGCAGAGTAGTTTTTCCAGAGAAACAATGTTATAAGCCAGGAGAGCAAGGGGAACAAAGAAATTCAAGGCAATTTGATTTATGCTTGCTGGAATAGATGGCTGACACAAACAAATAGACACATGCCACAGATCCAGGCACTTGTTGCAGCTGTAGTGGTCTCTTCCCAAGCATTACACCGAACAGCTGAAACTTATGGTGGGCTAACTGGTGGCGGTTACAGAGATTGGAAAGCTTACCACCAAAGAAAACATTGTAGCGGCAACAAATGATGGATGGAATGCTGAATAAATCAGACATTCACAGTCATGGAGACATTTAATGTCATGGATTTACTGGTGAGCGGGACTAAGTTCAAGATAGGTCAGGCATATGGGGTACTAAACTCTTTCTTGAAGGACGATGTGGAGAAACAATCTTTGAAATGTCAGGGGAAACTGGGGATCACTGAATTTATTTTCCTAGAATCATTAGAATTAGGTCATCTATATTACTGTCATCAACTTAGCGGCGCAACATTACAAAACCATCTTTGGCCGATTCTATACCCGCGGGAAGATAGTTAAATGGGGGGGTGATACAGGTATTATCCAAAATGCCAATGTCTGGGAACAGACTTGGTGCACATGTTTGGGAGTTGCCCTGCACTAGAGAATATTAAAATGGAGATAAGTAAATTCCTTGAGTACAGCCTCATACATAACCCTTACTCCCCAGCTTATCCTGTTGGGAATTCACATGGCGGAGGTCCCTAGTTTTTCTCATCTCTTTATGTTTGTATCTATGGTGGTGTTTCGTTTATGTATAGCGTCTGCCTGGATCAATCAATCTCCCCCCATATTTCAGCAATGTCTCACGAGTCTCTTGACAAATTATAATTTAGAAATAGCGCTATATTCTCCTAAGGGAAAGAAAGCCACAGTGAAAAGAAAATGTATAAGGGCTCCCCTCACTGACTGCCAGTAGGAAAGCAGCTGTGAAGAGGATAAGATAAAGGGAATGGTTATCAAGGAATTAATGATCTTTCTAAAGAGTTATAGAGTGAAGTATAGAGTAATGATGACATTTTTATAGAAAGTGTCCCTTTTGTTTCCTTTGTTTACTGTATGTCCTTGTTCATTCTCTTTATTTAGCAACAGTGCAATAGAATTAATTTTTTAGATAGACTTGTCATAAACATTTATGAGATATAGTATTATACGCATGATCCTGTGCTGTGTACATTTATGGATGTAATGTGGTTTGTCTTTGCTCTCTCTGTGTAAGAGGGAGGAGTGGTTGAATACATAATACATTTTGTAATAAAAAAGAGCTGTCTGATGAAACTGCAATAGAACACTGAAGAATCGACTGAAGAACTGATGATGCTGTTGAAAATACATGTTTGCATAGCATGGATGAGGAAGATATTTGTGAGTAAATAGAACAGTGGTTTCATTTTAGTTTCAGGGGCACCTTTGATAACTTCTATGGGAAACTCAACATCAAAATCTGTTTCCTATCAAACATGGTTCAAGTGGAATGGAAGACATAAGAACATCAGACTGGGATTAGGCCTGAGTAGTTACCAATTGTTGAGATTAATTCAGCATTCCATCCATCAATAAAATTCACAGAGAGTTTGTTAAAGCTCCATTAGTCATGTATGTGCACAACCTTGCATATCATGCAGAAAGCTCATGGTTCTCATAAGAACTACAAGTGTTATGCAAGAAAATAACTGCAAAACTTTGCCCATCATCATTTGGGTACCAATTGTACACATAATAGTATTCTGAGCTAAGAGACTAACTCCTGCAGTACTCAGGAGTCGCAGAAACTATGGGGGTGATTACGATGGCGGGTCCTCTGCCATTGGACAGCAATTTTCCCCCTGCCAAATTAGGATGGCAGGGGGAATCGGACCGTGACTGTGGCGGGCGCAAAGACCGCCTCCCATGGCGAAGCGGTCAGCATCTGTAAAATGGTGGTGGTGCCTAGCAGGCACCGTCCGCCAAATTACAATGCTGGTCTCAGCCAGCCTTTCCGTGGCGGGTAAACCGCCATTGAAAGGCTGGTGGGGATTGGTTCTGGGGGCCTGTTGTGGGCCCCTCTTGTGTTGGGGGGAGGTAGTGGTGCACTGGGGGTACCCCCCTACATTTCCCTGAACTGTGTGGCAGACATGAACTACATGCATTTTTCACAATGCGGCGGGTGCTGCAGCACCGCCGCAATGGTAAAGATGCAAGATACGACTGCCACAGTGGCGGTCGTATTGTGATTCTACATTCAAGATCACCACCATACAGACAGGCGGTCCCAAGCACCACCACGATGGCGGCCGGACTCAAGTCCGCACGCCATCGTAATGACCCCCTATGTTTTAAATTTAGTTATCAGAAAAAGAGCTTAATGACTAAAGAAAAGAAAATTCAGAAACAATTATATTTTTATTGTTCTTGCAACTGTCCTATCCAAATATCGTACTAAGATCTTAGAATAAACAAACTTTAAGCCCATGATAGTTCATGGTGGTAGTAAAAAATCTCAAAACAAAGACTGTAGCATTTTAGCAGGAAATGGTCCACTGCCCCCTCACTCTCATGGGACAGGATGCACAACGAGCACATGAACAACCTATTAGCAATCCCATGGGATAATTTACATTGTTTAAAAATGTGTTCTTTTAGAATGGCAGATATATAGGCCCTCAGTAAGATTGTGTCTTAATCCCATGAAGTAATACTGCTTGAGGAAGCACCAATACTGCAGGACTCAGGTTTTTCCCTACAGTGCATTATTACTTCCCCATTCCATCTTCAGGAGTTCGAAAAAGGGAGTAATCCAGGAATATTGAATTACTCCCAATCTTGAATGCTATTGATGAGACTGTCACATCAACAGTGGGCCAAGCGATGGGCTGTTGATGTGAAAGTCAAGTCAAAGAGCTAACAGCAAGGGATTTCTGGCACTCAATGGATTCCTTTTTGAATTTTTCAGGAAGTGATGCTGGGGAATATTTTCTCATGCAACACAAGCTTGTAAACTTTTTTTTGTAATGACAATCAGCATGGATGGTGCGCTAACATAACTATAAAGGAAGTGAAACTGAAATGAGCCCTCTGGATCATTTGACTTTCACTTGCCTAGGTGCTCTGGAGCATATCTAAGTCCTATGAGCACTGATTTCAAACCCTGTAATCGAACAATCAGTCTTTTGGCCCCCTTTGGGCCTGTTGGGAAGGGTACTATAGGCCACACCATACAAGTGAAGCAGTGCATTTATTAGGAGAAGTGTGGGGATGCTGGGTGAGAGGAATTTTGAGGATCTGAACAGAGTCTTTAACCGTCTTTCACAAAAATGTGAACAAAATTAGTATTATTTCACAAATGTGTGGTTTGAAGGGCATGGTGGGCAAGAAAAGGAAGGTGGATCCAGACAATCTAGACCTTCCTGGACTCCGCTGGGTAACTCGTTTTCAGAAATCTCTAGGTTTGACAGGTTCCTAGATGGCACCCATGCCCAGGTCCAAAATTTACAGATCCCCACATTGCAAAAAAGAAGGTATGTTTTGAGTGAAAAAAAAGTATCTGTTCATGTTCCGTTTTAAATGTTTACCACTGTGGGAGTTAGGCCCATCTATAAAAATGGGGAACTATTTCTAATGGGAATGTGGGAACACCGAGTCTTAAGGATCTCTGCAGGTTCTGGAACATTTCCTCACAGAAATGAGCGGAAAATGCATACTTTTAGGAAAAATATGAGGAATGAAAGGGGCCCTGGGTAAAAATACATCATTATATCCATTTAAGTCACACCACAGAAAAATCTGGATTTGGTAGGTTTTCCTGGACTAGGCTGGGCTAGGGTCAAAATTGTTCAGCTAGCCTCATTGTAAACACATTGATTTTTTTTCGGAGAAAAGTGATGTCTCCAGATCGCATTTTAAAATAGTATGTGTTGCAGACACTAGGTTCACCCATACAATTGGGATACTGTTTTTATCAGAAGACGTACAAAACATCAAATAGTAGAATGTTTGCTGTTATCAGTTGAATTTGTCTCCATTTGTACCTTGTAAATGTAAGCTAGTGTTCAAGACAGACAGAAGACATTTTGCAAAATGCCCTCTGAACCCCATGATAGTATGGGTAAGCCCAACTTCAAAGATGTACACATAAACACTGTTGCTAAACTCAATTTCTTGTACAATTTCAGAAGCACATAGGCTTCCTAAATACGCATTTTTCATTGCACATACTTTACCATATGAATTTCAGTATAGTTGGTACACAATACAAAATCGTTATAAGCTTCAGTTTGGTTGTTGGATATAGGTCTTGTATGTTTTTGGTGAACCTACAATCCCTACATATCCCTGTGCAGTGACGGCCAACACGGACCAGGGGTGCCGGGGTGGGAATGTGGGGGGGGGTGGCTGGGAAGGGGGTAAATACATTTTTTCAATTTAACTTACCTCCTCACCGCATCTTCCCCGCTGTGTCCTCCTTGTCGCACCGGCTGGAATGACAGGAAGCACCCAGGCTAAGGCTTCCCTAAGCCAATCACAAATCTGGATTGCATCGTGATTGGTCGGCAGCCAGGCTCCCCTGACCAAACAAAACACTGCAATGTAGCATTGTGATTGGTCTGAGCGCCAAGGATCGGCGCTCAGCCAGGGAATGGGGGCCTTGGCATGTTCTTCACACAGGCTGTATTGCAGCCTGCATAGAGGACAGGGAAAGAATACATGAATGTTTGGCCAGCCCGAGCGGGCCGGTGAAGAATTCATGAGCACTTAGGGAGTGAAAACCACCCCTCCCCTTTCCTGCTCTGTCAGCAGAGCAGCCCACCCCCGCGCTGCCTGGCAAAGCTGCTGCGTCCACAAACAGGAAAAAATAAAATGATAACTTTTAGTTATTATCATTTTATTTTTCCTTACACTGCTACAAAGCAGTGCGGTGATGCTCCTCCACCTTAGCTGAGGAGCCACCACTGCCCCTGCGACCAGAAAGGTCTGTTGGATGGAAGGGTATATTGCTTTCTTAAATTGGCCATTGTGAGAAAAAAAATTAAAGACGAGAATTTTGTTACCAACAGCTACTTTTCCAATTTATTTTCAGTATTTTTATTTCAACAGTTAGTTTCTTTGTAAAACCATTGAGGGAACTACGTAAATGCACCCTTGGTGAATTCAAAATTATGCAGATTTTTCTAAAATGTATAGTTTTCCATCTCAAACTGCAAGTAAGTTGAAATCACAACAATTAGGAAAAACAAGCATTTGCAATGCAACAGGTCTCGCCTTGACGAGAGTTTGAGCTATTGGCATTGTAAATGACAATTCCTTTTATTTATGAGGTGTTTTTAAAACAGGTAAGTAAAAGCCACTGTCATTTAAAATGCAAATAGTTTGAACTATCACAAATGCAAGACCTATCGCATTGCAAAAGCTGTTGGGAGAGAGCGTGTCCTATCTTTTCCTGCTGGCAAGAGCAGGCAGGACAAAGCTCTATGAGAAAATAGTGCTTGAACATTGTAATTAAAGCCTACCGAGCAACAGCAACAACACACATAAATGGGGTGTCCTCATGGGAGGTTACAAAATGGGATAAGGTGGTATTAAGGAGGGACTACTAAGACTATTGACTAATGAAAAGCCACTGTTTACAATAGACAATGACACAAGCCAATGCAAAAACTGTGGGAAGTGTGTGCAAAGCTTCACATCCATACCTTAATGCAGCATGCGTTGCAACGCAGCGCATGCGCTGCCCAGGCTCGACCAAAAAACGATTTGTCCGTGAGCGGGAATGCTATGTGCCGGCTCGCTATTCTCCTATCTAAGAGCAAAGTGGAAAAAACCTAAGCCGCTGTTACCAACCAGCAGTGTTCAGAATTTTAACAGGTCATCATGGGAAAACAATGTTCACCCTACAGTGTTAAGATAACTACAAACTCTAATGGGTCTAAGGACCATAGAAGAAATAATATTCCTTGCTTCTGCATGAGAAACCACCTGCTCCCCACAACCGCAATGCAACTTATCCCAACCATTATCGAACTGCAATGGACTGCTCGCAGACAACAGCTGTGGATATTGCAGCCTTCATACCACCTTGCCCTTGCCATTTTAGGCTTGCGCAAATGCCCCATCGTCCGGCCACATTTATAAAGCAGCTTTAGCAAATAAAATGTCAGCAATTGTTTTGCAGATTTATAAAGCATGAACTCGACCCGAAGGTATTGGAGCGCTTTACATGAGCATAAGGTATGTTATGCAAGGACACATTCATTATTTGTTAGGCGAAGGGAGATCAAGTGATTTGCCCAGAATCACAGGATGCTGAGCTGACACCGAGGCTCAAACCCGGTTCCCCAGCTCCAAAGTCGGCAGCTCTAGCCGTAAGTCTGCGGGCTTCAGGTAGCAACATGACAATAGTGAAACAATTCGTGTGACCAATGATGCCTATGACCGATGAAAACCTTTCATGGTGTCTCCAAACACTCTTGACACCAGTTATTGACTCAGGAACGCACAATTGACATGTTTTATAAAATAGCACATGCATACATGCCAACACTCCCAATTCAGGCGTGAGACTACCGATTTGAAGGCTAGTCTCCCGCCTCCCGATTCCTGCAAGCAAAACCCGATTCCTCGGGGTTTCAGCTGACAGGGCTTGGTAATGTGTAAGTGCTAATTCTTCCAGCAATAGTCAGAATGGTGATGCGGGGGCTCTAGAAGGGGTGAAAAACCAACAAAGCCCCATTAACAACCGAATGGTCTTTTAAACACCTGTGAAGTACTGGGGGGGGCGGCTGTGTGTGTGCCCGGAAGCTGTTTCAGCCCAGGCTGACGGGGGAGGGAGAGGGGGGTATGCACTGACCGCAACCTGCCAGGCCAGTGCACAACTCTTGCATCCCCCTCTTTCTCTGCCTGCAATTGCGCTCCATGCTTCTGAAAGGTGATAAAAAAAACACTTGAATTTGCTTTCAAATGTCCGATCCTGCAGCAGCACACTTCCAAAGTCCATACATGACAGAAACCCGATTGAAGGCCCCATTCTCCCGATTTTTTTTTTTTTTTTTTAAATCTCCCACTTTGCTCTTCTGAAATGTTGGCATGTATGCACATGTAATTCGTGGTCTTTGTACAGGATGTCGACTCACTGTGCTATTGCACTTTGTCCTCAAGCTCTGACTTCCGTAACTTACCAAACCCTGCTGGCCCGCTGAGAGCACATCGATGTTTTATTACCCACATTCCTGGTCAAGTGATACTGAGAAAGAGGCCTACTTCCACCCGCTTAACTTGTGGGTGACTCTGTCTGAAAAACAGAACAAAGAGTGAGAAGTTCACCCCTGCCCCTCCCCTCTCCTTTGTGCATGCCATCATCAAAGGGAGGAGGTCAGGGCGTGAAAATGCCTCTATGTCGAACTGAAGAGTCAATTAAAGTGCACCATTGTCCACTTGCTCTGCGCCCCCCTTGGCACAATATGAAGAAGAAAATACAGACAAGCCGAGCCACCACTGCCTATTAATTCACACCTGGCCTTCAAGTTACCCAGATAATTTTTTGAATGAAAGGAGAAGGGCCATCTATCTGAAGTTAACAAAGCTTCAGCTGTCCGTAGTGTCTGCAGGGGCTGTGGCAAGGAGCTCAGCGCTTAGCAACACACCAGCACCAAAACAGTCACTTAGGGAAAGCGGGCAGAAATGTTAGAAGCCGCCGAACTGCTGACAATGAGCACATGGCGCCATTGGGAAAGTGCGGCAATTTGGTGTTGTTGGGGAAAAAATGGATATTTGAAAGTAGATTTTATCGAGCCCCAGCACAAATGAAAGGCACACTCACCATGTTCAATCTCCAGCGCATGTGGCACATAGAAAAAAAATGACGATATTAAATGTTAAGCATGACGGCATGGCGCTTTAAGAAAAAACATTCATTTGTAAACCTGAACATGTCAAGTGACCAATAAAGAAAGGTGCGGCTGGTTAAATAAACCAGGCTTGAAACTTTATTGCAGGCATTGCAATGGTGGCACTCACGATTTAGATTTAAACATCTAAAGCTAAAGCGCGGGTGCCGCGATTGCTTCAAAAGTAAAGCAATCGGAATTTTATTTTTACTTTTTCCGATTGCTTTACTTTTGAAGCAATGACGGCACCCGGGCTTTAGATGTTTCAAGCTAAAGGGGGGGGGGGGGCAGTGTTGAGTGAAGGACTAAATGACACGTACCGTGTAAGAACCAAAGTAAAGGGGTGTGGCATTCTGTGGTTCTGCACTTGTTGCCAGGTGTCACAGAATGTTATGATGCAAAGCTTTGTTAGGCTTCAGTTAGAGCCTGATGGGTTGATTGTAACATCTGATTTGTGGATGGGATCCTTCACCTAGAATAAACTTAACTTCTACATCCACCTACGCTCCTGAATTCTTACATTTGGCGACAGAGGATGACTCTACACTTCTAGGAAGGATGAAGAAGGATCTCAGCACTACTTAAATGACTCTTTCTCAAGGGAAATGATTTCTTCTTTCAACGAAAACAAGTTACTGTTTTGTCTCTTATTTATCTTCTGAATAACTTTAACTGGCAAGGAGCTCGATTCATTTTCTGCTCACATTAAGAAATATTTGTTTTTAAGGAAAAATCTGGAGGATTGATGATGTAACGCTTTGATTTACTCATATTGTGTTACCTTTTACTTTGCGAGTGTGTAGTGATGGATCCTGCCTGCTACATTCTTTGTCTTACTCAGATTTAAAATTTTGGACATGAGCGTTGTGTATTCCGTTTCAAAAAAGTCAGCAGCGTACGCATTCGGTTTAAACACGCTTTCGTGACCTGTTTCACCTTTGAAAAATATTCAACTCAAGCAGAGGTGGAAACTGTACGCTCTCTGCCCAAAAAACGGTTTTATTTTACATTTCCGTTTGAGATTGCTAGACTTGCCAGAGCAGCGCATTATTTAAAAAGTGACATCCGTTGCCTACGTGTAAGGAGTTCGTCATTCTCAGCCTCAAGGAAGTTCCCCGCATGGAGGTGTTGCTGAGCGGCAGGTCCCGTGCCTTTGTCTTCACCATTGTTGTTCTGCGAGGATCGTGGCTCGGACTGAAGCGTTGACAAGCAACCTCAGCGCCGGAAGCTTACGTGCGTCTCACATCCGTGATACGCACACGTTGGTTGAGAGAGACGCGTTCAGGAAGGTTAACCAAAGCGTTGCCCAGCAACCTCAGCGCTCACACAATGAAGCTTCCGTGCGTCTCACACACGTTTCTTGGAAGTGTTGCGTCCTTGTTACCTAGCAACCTCATTGCCGGTGAAAGTGTACTACTCGGCGTTTCTCATCCGTGAAATGCACACATTTGTTTATTTATGATGCGGAGTGTATTATTTCAGTGATACTCACACTTGAGGGTCTTCACTTGCGTGCCACATCAGTGACACGCACACTTGTGTAATATTAACAGCAGTTCCTCAGAAATTTTCAGTTTTACAGTCTCCCACAAAGAGTGTATCTTGTCAGTGGTACACACACTTATAAAGCAAACTCTATTAAGAAGGAGCATGTTGTTTCAGAGACACGCTCATTTTACAGAAATCTTTAATTAGTTCACATTTTCAAATATGTTATTGAAATTAACTTAAGTCAATCTGTACTTTTTCTACAACTACCATTTGAGTGTTTAAGTAATAATTGTATTCTTTTCTCTGTGGTACAATTTTGTTTTATCTGTGTTTTATCCTTACATTTTAAAGAAGGAAGTGTTCAAATTTAAAAAAAAATAATAATAATATATATAAAAACATTTTTTAAAAGGACTTAAAATATGCAGAATGTAACGGCACCTCCGTTCTTTTTATCATCACCTGGAGACCCACCAATAAAATTGCAAAAATGGCGTAAAGTCTTTGAAAGGTATGCCAGGGTGTGTGGATCCTCTTTAAGTGCTGAGAGAAAGATGGCGTTGTTGCTACATTGCCTGGGATCAGAAGGTCAAGAAGTTTTTGACCACCTCTCTGACCTTGAAGATAGGAGCCTTAATGAATATGAAATATACATAGCTAAATTAAACTTGCATTACTTGCCGAAGGTCAGTAC
Source organism: Triturus cristatus (assembly GCF_964204655.1). NCBI lineage: Eukaryota > Metazoa > Chordata > Amphibia > Caudata > Salamandridae > Triturus > Triturus cristatus. The sequence goes on along the minus strand of NC_140584.1, from coordinate 713,486,756 downwards.
TATTCTTGAAAGGTACCATTTTGGACGTAGATCTCAATCAGAGGATGAAACAATTATAAATTATATTACATCTCTCAGGAAATTAGCATCAACATGCAAATTTGGTTCCACTCTAGATGAAAGAATTAGAGATCAATTAATGTTGGGCATTGAACGGGTAAGGGAAGAGCTATGGCAAAAGGATGAACCAACTCTAGAAGATGTTCTTATTATTGCAAAAAGGATAGAACATTCTATAAAATGTGTTGAAGTCATTAAAAAGTTTCTGAAAAGAAAGAGAAAAGTTCTGTACAGTTGGTTAAACAAAGTAAAAAAGAAAATGGTGAACAGAAAGTAGTTAAAAGAAGAGATACGCCTTCTGAGGATAATAGTAAATTTAATTTATCCCAAGCTAAATGCTACCGCTGTGGAAAGGTTGGTCATTTGGCAAAAGACAAACAGTGTCCAGGTTGGAAAGCGACCTGTAGTAAATGTAAAAGGAAAGGTCATTTTACTGTGGCGTGTAAAGCTAGAAACTGCAAAGGAAAGGTTAATGAACTATATTGTGATGCAAATGGCACGTATGACTCTTATGAGGAAGTAGATTGTGGTCCGATTCAAGTACAAACTATTCATAATGGAGAAAGTAAGAATGGTCCAACAGATGAAATTCTGGTTAAAGGGAAACGCACAAATGTATTTTTGATTCAGGTGCAAAGATCACCATAGTTTCTAAAGAATTCTATCTAAATGAATTTAAAGATAAAAAAAAGGTTTTTTCACCCGACATTAGGTCTTTCGCATATGAAGGGGAACCATTTAAGCTTTTTGGATACTTCTGGGGTATGCTTGATTATAAAAGTAGACTTGCAAATGTGAAAATGTATATTTCACAGAAAGGCGATAGCATATTGAGTTGGTTCCACCAAAGGGATCTTGGAGTAATTCTAGACCCGAATGCTTCACCATCTATTTTAGAGAGAACTTTAATCCTGAGACAATTGCTATCGTAGATAGTGATTCAAATAAGACTTTCACACAAATGTTAACAGAGAAATTTCCAAAAGTGTTTCGTGAAATTTTAGGATGTTTAAAAAACTACATCCATCACATTTGTTTAGTAGATGGTGCAAAAACCGTTTGTTGTAAGGTACGATGTGTCCCTGTTGCAGTCAGGGAACAAGTACAAACAGAGTTAGAATGCCTAAAACACAATGGCATCATTGAAGAGGTTGAGGCAACACAATGGCTCTCTCCGGTTGTATCCGCTAAAAAGGCTGATGGGTCTCTTCGGCTTTGTGTGGGCCTATGGGAACTAAACAAGAATGTAGTGGTGGATCGGTACCCTCTGCCAAAAATAGCAGATATGTTAATGTTTGTAAAAGGAGCAAGAGTCTTTAGTACCATAGATCAGAAATCTGCATATCACCAGATTAGATTGCATGAGGAGTCAAAGGATTTGACAGCTTTTGTTACCCCTTTTGGCATGTTTCGTTATGTGAGATTACCGTTTGGCTTGGTCTCAGCAGCCTCGGTTTTTCAGAGGGCTTTGGAAAATGTATTAAAAGGACTTTCGGGTATCAGGATGACATTTTAGTTTTTGGGGTAAATAATATAGAACATGACAAGAGATTGATTGATGTTTTAAATAGACTGGATGAATCTAGGTTAACAGTAAAGATGGAAAAATGCAAATTCAGGAGAGAGTCCATTGATTACCTAGGCCATACTATTTCTGAAGGTGGGGTTTCACCAAAGGAGACCCTGGTTGCTGCAATACAGAATATGCCTTCCCCGACCAACAAAGAAGATCTGAGGAGTTTTTTGGGGATGGCAGAATAATACAGTAAATTCATTAAAGGTTTTGCCTCCTTATGTGTTTGCATGAGAAAAGAAACTATTGAGATGGCTAGGTCTGCAAGCTTAGATTGGCGTACAGAGGTCTTTAAAAAAGTTGAGGTCTATAGATTATCTCCCCATGCCATTACCAAGAAAACCCCGTTTGAACTATTTAGGGGTAGGCGTGCAAACACTTTCATTACTCCTGCGTGGGTTAGTGACATGCAATCAGGTTCATGTAGTGAGAGTGACAAAGAGGACTGGAGGTTAGCAGAGTCCAAGAGAATTGAATCTAGAAAGAAATTGTATGATAAAAAGAAATGTGTAAAGAAAACAAATGTGAAAGTAGGTGATTGGGTTTTGATTAAAAATCCTTGTAAGAGTAAGTCATCTGATGCTTTTCTGAAACCTATTCAGGTAATTAAAACCTTCAGCAATGCCATCAAGACCTCAGACCATCGAATTTGGAATTTGAACAGGGTGGTGGTAGTTAGAAAGGACTTTATTTGCTGATAAAAAGAATCTTCTGGAGTTCTAGACCACACCTCTAGTGAAATACCTTCCATCCGTAAGTCGTCAAGAGTTTCATCTCCTCCAACCTACTTGAAAGACTTTGTGAAATAGGTTTGCGAAATTTAATTGAAATATGTATCTTGCTACTATTGTTATTTATTGTTATCTTATCTTGTTATAATTTTCAAAGAACAGATTCTTTTTCTATTGTAAAGAAAGGAGATGTGTGGCATTCTGTGGTTCTGCACTTGTTGCCGGGTGTCACAGAATGTTATGATGCAAAGCTTTGAGAGGCTTCAGTTAGAGCCTGATGGGTTGATTGTAACATCTGATTTGTGGATGGGATGCTTTACCTAGGGTAAACTTAACTTCTTCATCAAACCTACGCTCCTGAATTCTTACAAGGGGCCAGTAGCCATGGGAGGGTACAAATGACGACATGGTCGTACAAAGGAGGGAATAAGAAGCCTATGAAGAAATCAGACAGCAGCATTTACAAAGTACAAATACATAAGCCAATGAAAGATATGGGCTGTGGAGTGGGCGGGGCTTCGCTCTCGTACTGAACTACCACATATCTTCACAGATTTGCGCTTGTGCGCTGGCTCAGGATCGACCTAATGAACTACCTCTCAGGAAAACATGAAACATGTAGTCAATGATTTGTGACACAACTCTTCTTGTTCGTGAAAAGTGGGTAAGATGGTGATCCTAGCACAGCTAACCTTTCATTGATGCCATTTTAAAAACAATACGCAAAATGTTGACTATGTTCTTGGTTTACCTTATGGGAACCCACAAACTATGTGCACCTTAACAATTCCGAAGATGTTGAGAAAAAAGGACGCACATTTGGCTTAGATGCCTCTTGAATAAATAGCTATGAAGGTTTAAGCTCGAACTACCCCCAAAGATCCCAAAACACACGTCACTGCAAGGGGGTTGCACGCTGGGGGATAATCCTTTGGAGCACTCACGTAGTTAATGAGTAGTAGGACCGGAACTAATTACATCAACAAATCTTTAAAATATGACCGGACATAACTGCGCGAGCCTGTGTTTTTATTATCGGGAATGTGAGTTTCCTCAGACTCTGCTGATAGCACCATGTCACGAGACAGTGTTGTTCTGCAGACCCACGTCCTCTAGAGAACAGGGCCGGACAATCTATCGCTCTTTCCGTGTATGATAAAACGGGATTGAATCTTCGGAGGCAGAAGCCAGATGCAGTGAACCTAGTCCGACAGCTGACGTTTTGAATTATGAATATCTGGCGCAGCTGTCAATCTACAAACACTGCTATGGTATTTTACGATGTGGCAATCGCATTTATACATATAAACATTTTCCACAGTGAAAATAGATTGTCAATAATCCAATTGCTGTTAAGAAGGCAGCTGACCATACAAAACGTATTTTATGAAGTTTCCAACATTCAACAGTCATTGCAACTATATACTGACCGATCCATTTCAGTCCTTCCGAAACACACAGGCCTCTAAAAAGTTTTGCATCTCATCCCTTAGGTTTTCATAGTGTAAACTGCATGGAATCAATATCTACCAGTTCAAACTGTTGGGAAACGGAGTGGTTAAAACTCCAGGAAGATTTATTCCGAGTAGATGCTAAGTTGACACGATTAAAAACTTTCCACCCATTATGTGAAGTCTATTGATCATTGCAGGAAGCAGAAAATGGTGCTGTTCATTGATTTTGTGCGGTTGCTGAATGCATTAGGCCTGACACTTTTGATGGGTAGGAGAGTTTTCAAAGGAAGCTCCGTTCAGCTAATCTTAGTTCAGAGGGATAGGCACAATAGAAGAAAGAGCCTGGTAATTGCCAGAGCAAATAGAAGAGTCAGAGAACTACATTATGCATCGTATCAGCATAAGAATTAGACGCGAGCCATCCCAGGAGACAACAGTAAAATGCACTGAAGCTTTGATCCTGTTTTTCAGGAATGGAGCAATTACTGGATAAATTGGGTTTTAGCTTCTCACCATCAGCCAAGTTAGTGAGCAAAATGTTATTAGTTCATCTGCCTCCTTAGCAAAGCGGAGATTGGGGGATAGGGGAGGAGGGCTTCCATCAACAGCAACAGAAATACAAACAGTGAAGGCGAGCCGGTGGCTGCTCGCCAGGAGCACGTTTGACAGTCAAGCAAACTATCCTGTTACCAGCAGGAGCTTTTCAGTGCTTTCTTCCTCTCGCTAAGCACAATCTGTAGAGAATGCCTATTGCAGCCCTGCACGCTGTCTTTAGTTTTACTCTGCCTTTTAATAATCAGCGAAAAAAGATAAATAGTAACACTCCAAATGTGTCAGGAACCCCTGAACTGCATTTGCTGCCAGGCTATAAATCCACATCTGAAATGTGAACACTGTCAGATGAAGCCCGAGTGAGCCAATATCGACCAGGATGATTTACAGGAGGGCAGTAATGGCTCGTCCGGCAAAAAACAGCAAATGTAAGACCCACTTATAACGCAGCACAACTGCAATTTCCCAGGCTGTCTGGATGTCACAAATCCTGCCAGCAGAGAATCTTCCAACTTCATATTTGCGTCTGCCATGTGGGGGAAACAATGGTAGATGAGTCTCGGTTTGGGAATACTGAGTGACCCACCTCCATGTCTGGCAGAGTTAGCTCTGTTAATAATGTATGACGAAAACCTGGCACGTAGAGGTCAGTAGTGTCCCTAGCATGCTGGCACTTATGTGGGTGCTGGCAGGCCACACATATGGTAGGACAAATATTCCCATTAGAAATATGCTTTGGGAAAATTCTCTCCGGTGGTGCTCCCAAATAAGTTCCTTCTAATTACAGTAAAGCAATTGCGGCAGAAATCCCTCTGCCTAGAAGATGTCTTAAAATATGGTGGAATTTACCACAATGTCTGCACTAATCTTGTTATGGACATGCGCCACAAAGGCAAGTTGAAAATGGGCGGCTATGACCCTGAAGCAGACACTAAGGGCCTGATTTGAATTTTGGCGGTCCGACCCCTGGACTACCATTTCGGCTGTCAGGAGAATGCTGCCAAGCCTGCGCCATCCTGACCGTCACATTACAATTTTACTGCGAGGCTGGCGGTGTTGCGGTGGCGGTTCCATGGTGGCAGCATGCTTCGTCCCATAGAGAGCCTGCAGCACATGCTGCTCCCGTGGTATTGCCACTTGCACTTCAGTGCACTGTGTACCATGCAACATGTGCATGGCACACAGTGCACGCACGACAGAGCAAGCATGTTGTGCCCCATGCTAACACCGCCATTGGGAAAACCACCCTAGGACCCTGTTTGGGGCACCTTCCCTGCCTTTCTGCTGACCTTTTAATGGCAGGATCCCTGCCATGAAAAGGTCAGCAGAAATGCAGGTCATGATCAGCACGGAGGTTGATCACTGCTTTGCCTACCACTGCGTGATACAAGATCCTGGCGATGGCAGCAATCTTGCTACAGTCCAACCACCATAGTCGTGATCAGGCGATCGGACAGCTGAGGAGGAACCGGTTGGACCACCACTGTGGGTACCGCGGTCTTGGGACTGCCATACTCATAATCAGCCCCTACATCTTGTGTCTCATTAAAATTATTTTGTTTTCACACTGCTCTTTGTTGTTCAAAAAATATAAAGCCTGCTCAATTTTACACTTCATTGACTAGTTTAAAATCTTCTGTGAGACAAATGCTTCCCTGTTGGAATTGCCTTTCTTCTATATGGTATTTCCCCAGATTTTCACTACCCTATTTTTGCTGAAACTGTTTTTGTTGGCTGTAGGACTCTGCATACTTTATTCTTGTCAACCAGTGGTAAAGTGCTTGCGCACTCACTTTCAGACATTGTAAAATTGATATAAACCTGCTTGGTACATTTTATTAACTCATGAGTCCCTAGTACTACATGTACCCAGAGTCTGTACATTAAATACTCCCAGGGAGCTACAGAACCAATTGTGCTACCCACTAAAGTAGCACTATACAACATGTCTCAGGCGTGTCATTGCATCCTGTAATTCAGTTTAAAACTTCCATTTTGACCTGGCAAAAAAATCTTTTTACAGGCCTCAACCTTATTTTTTAATATGTGTACATCACTCATAAGGTAGACCTTAAAGGCTTCATGGTATTTATAAGTGGGACATGTGTGCTTACGTTTTACATTTCCTGGCAGTGAAAAACCTTGTTTTTCACTCTGGAAAGGCTAGCTTCTGATAGATTAACATTGGTTTACCCTATTACAATCACTAAGGGATACATTCAGTATGGTAGCAGCTAGAAAAGTACTACTTCCACACATTTATATTGAAATGTAATGGCAAAGTCAGATGCTAAATTACTATTTTGAAAATGTCACTTTTAGAAAGTTGGCATTTTTTTCTGCCAATGTCCAGGGTCACATGATTGTTAAAGGCTCTATTGTGGTGTGATGTGTATTCCTTCCAGAATTGAGCAGAGGACCTAAGTGTGGGGAATGGTATTCCTCCCCTCACGAGAAGGGCCTAGTGGGTTGTACCTAAACCCTTTGTGAGCTACAAAGGGTTGCCAGGTGGCTGTACCCAGCCCCTGCCTGACTTCAGGAGATGCATACTCTATCACTGGCTAACACAGCTCACACGTGGCCCTGCTTGCCATTTATTTCACTAGACAGACTGGAGGAACACAGGGGAGATGGAGCCAGTAACGAGAGCCAGTTTTAGGATTTAGATAAAGGGGTGTCTCCCACTCACAAGCTGGCACTGGGTATAAATGTGGCACCTTTAGAACCTGATATCAGAACTCTCCTGGTCCAGAGAAGATTCAGAAGAAGAACTGCCTTGCTATCTGAAGAAGAAGGATTGCACATGCTTGCCTTGAACCCAAGACCCCAAAAGTGACTTCAATGGTCAGTGGACTGACCTCCTGTTTGAGCTACAGGGATACAGTACTACAAGCTCCGGGAGGCCCTTCCTGGTTTCATTGGGAGCTCCTCCGCTAAGGTGGAGGAGCATCGCCCCACTGCTCAAAATGAAAAATAAAATGATAATAATGTGTTGTTATTATTATTTTAATTTTCCTATTGCAGTCATTGGCTCTCAGGGTGAAGCCGGATGGGCCAGAGCAGGGGGAGGAGTTATTTGCACTTCCTAAGTGGTGCTTGGCTGGCCTTCTTGGGCTGGCCAAACAGTCATGCACACTTTGCATCATCCCCACCAGGCTGTAATGCACAGCCTGTTGAGGAACATGCCCAGCCTCCCACTCCCATTCTCACCTTGCCACCGGATTCAACCTAGCCTGGCTGATGAGGGATGTTACCCCGAAACCGGTCCCAGGATCCTAGTTTCAGTTTCAGGGAAGACCTGGCTTGGCAATTCAGGCTGGACTGTTCCCATGAGGAACAGGGTCAAGACTGATTTGCATATGACTGGGTCTGAAGAGGGGCGGCGAGTGAGCCAAGGAACGATGATGGATTTAACCAAGGACTAATAGTGACTGGCAGAGAGTATCTGAAATTTTCAATGCTCCGTCCATAATCTCCCTGTGTTTGCTTTGTTCGCCTTAAACTAGAGTTACCAACAATTTCAGAGAAGTGATGTAACCAATTGGCAGCAGGCATATGACATTCAATCATGGGAGAGTTATTGCCGCTAAAGTAAGGTCTATTAATAGATTGAGCTGGTTTGGACCTGTGGAATGGATAAGGAATGAGGATGATCTTTAACAGGAGGGAGTGATTTAAATATCGGCATCTCGTCCAGTCAATCCACTTCTAAAAATGTTTTTAAAATATCAAAGTGGTTGGGATGAAGGAAAGATGGAATGGATATTGGGCTTCCAGATCTTAAAGGCCTTCTCAATAAAGGAGGATGTTGGAGACTGATAAAAGAAGGCCAATGGCAAAGCACAGATGGAACTTGAGTTTAAACTAGAATTTATGTCTGCCCTCATATCTTTTTGGAGATTATTAGTCCTTTGTAAAAGCTGCCCAGCACAACTGGGATTTCGAAAATGTATAACCACACAGTCCCCTTTAATAGACTTCTTGAAAGACCCAACCAACCCTACCTTTCTGACTATGACATATGGGGTACTGTCAGGTGGAAAAGCAGAATGATGTATATAACATTGGTGGAATACAATTGTTGTCAAAAGAGTGCAGCATCTCCTCAGTCCTCTGTTGTACTTATTTCATTTGATATTGTGATCACTTGTTCAATTCATTTAAGCTCTTTTATTTTAATCAGATTGGTAAAGTTGTCTCCTTTGAAGTCTTGGCACATCTGCTTGATGACGTGCCAGTAGATGTACTTAGAGCCGGGATGCCCCGTTGCTTGGGCAGCTATGCACTTTACAAGCTATCTTAACATAACATAACATAACATACTCCACTCTCTGTACAAGTGATTGGAAATGTTCCACTTGAGGTGGTCAATTGACTGCTCATTTTATTTAGCTAGATTGTTGTAGGATGCAGCTCTTCACTATCTCTGTAGTATGACCAATTTATACTAAGTTGCATGGGCAACACATGATATAGATCACATTTCTAGAATTAAATGTGGTAAAACATTTCAGAACTATTTAAACATTTAAACTATTTAAACATTCTGGTGGTTGAAGGGTTTATTATTGTTACTATATTTGCAAGCTTGACTGTGTCTAAATTTGTGATGATACACTTAAGGTGGTAGCCCTCAGTGTGAATTTAAAGTTGCTGATTTGGGTAAAGTAGCTCTCATTATACTATCCTTCTACTCTCACTATAATTCTCACTATACTACCCTTCTTCCAATCCTGGGCTGCCTGGTTCGCAACTGGGTTAACATCTGTTTTAAGCCAGTTAACACTTGCCCAGAAAGCAATAAACTTTCTTGGGCAAGAGAGTAGGGGTAAAATCATCAACTAGCCACTTAGCAGAGATTAGCCATTTGGGATGGGCAGTAAGCAGAACCAAGGGCAACCTTGATATTTCATATTTTGTATTGCTGACCTCTACTGGGGTTGACAGGATCTGCTCCATTCATATTTGGAACCCTTCTGAACCCAATCCAGATAGGAGAGAGGACTCTTTTGAACTCTGACAGAAGGCAGGCAACCTCAAATAAATAGAGTGGCCAGTACTTACAGAGGAAAGGACTCAACCTTGTTGGATTTAGGGAACGTGGAAATGTTTCTATTAAAGCAAAAAGGAAGTGCTGACAACGGTGGTAGGCATAGGACAAGACATTAGTTAGGATTGAGTATATCCATGGATCTGGGAATACCAACCCTGAAGAGGAAGGCTGTGCTGGAAGGAAAACTACTTCTGACTACTGACCATTGCCTGGCACACAGGGTCTGAAACTACTCACCGAAGAACAGATGGGCCAACGCGAGGTCCAGCGGGAGAGATATCTAGTACCTAGAAGTCGACGTTAAAGGACTGTGGGCTCTAGGACTGACCAGAAGAAGCTTTACTAAGAGTTAGGCAAAAGTAGGACCTGACCTATCATCATGACCTGTCATGAGTCATGTCACTGACCATGTCATGAGTGATGTAATATGTGTGGTCATAAGCAGTGCACTGCGGTGGCAAGAGTTACAGTTAGCTCAATAACTATAACGGCTACATTTTCTTCAATTCCTAACTATAACATCCCCATAACCTTTGTTTTTTAGTGAATTTCCATGTTTTTTTACCTAGTAGACACGTTTGCAGAGAGGTGGAGAAAGGGGGCTGTGCCTCTCACCATCTCTCAGGAATCTTTCTGTATAGGATTTACAGGAGGTAACTGGAGAGCCTCTTTGCCCCCAATGTCCCTCAGAAGTAAGGTGAATTTCATCTCTTAACCAGTAGTGAACCACAAGCTGTATTTGCAGAGTGGTGGGGAAAGGCGCATGGCCTTGGAACACCTCTTAGCAATCCCACAGTGTGTAACTTATTGGAGATAACACAAGGGGTAGTGGGCTATCCTGTTACCTCCAGTAAGTCCCACACAGCAGGAATGATGAGACTTGGTACAGAGTCACAAGAAAAAAGGTTAGAAAACATTAAAAAACAAGAAAAGGGGCAGTGTAAAAACACCCTGACCCCCTGAGCCTGCTCAGGGGGTCCCACATGGAGCCCCATAGACAAAAAAAGCATTTTTTAAAAGAACTTTGGCAGGAGTTGCAGTGGATACGCTAATCATGGCAAAATATATATTTTTTTAAACAAAGTACAGGCTCCTGCACTTCGTTTAATTAGGCCAGGTCTGGGGGGGCCGCCATTGAAATAATAATGTGGGGGCCGCTCGGGCCCCCGCGGCCCCAGGGACCGCCACCTCCTTGGGGCTAAATACAGTGTGAAATGTGGGGTCATGTTCCCCCCTGTAGCCCCAGGGACCGTCACCTCCCCAGGGCTAATTACAGTGATAAATGCAGGATATGTTTAAAAATAATGTGTGGGGGGCTATAGACTCCCCAAACAGCACCGGGGACCACCACCACCTGGGGGCTGTTTCAAAGATGGGAGGGGGCTGCGTAAATGGCCCTAGGGACCGCCACCCCCCAGGTCTGGCTCCAGTAATGTCCCGAGGTGCCCACCCTTGGGTCATTGCAGTTTGCTATGGCTTGTTGGGAGCACAGCTCCTGCCCAGCCATAGCAAAATCTGCTTCGCTTCATTGAAGCAAGAGCATCAAAAATGCTCTCAATTCCATGAAGCGTAGCAGAATTGCTTTTGGGCACAGGGATCTTCATGTTTGCCATATCCTGAGTGATGTTATAATTGATGTCATCAGCAGTGCATTGCGAGGACGCGAGTTTAATGGCTGAATTTCTCTGGTTTTGTACAAGTGAAATGTCAGCCTAACTATAACATCTCTGTATCTGTAGCACGTGGTTTTTTTCAGTGAATGTATATATTTATTTATATTTATTTACTATAAAAAAGGTTACAGGGATGTTATAGTTAGGAATTAGCATTGAAAAAACCTTAGAAATGTACTGCAAAAACTAAAGGTTACAAGTATGTTAACGTTAGCAAATAGTATTGAAAAAACCTTTGAAATAAAAACAAATAAAGGATACAGGGACGTTATAGTTAGGCTCAGATTTTTTTCATACAAAACCATTATATTTACATGAGTTAACTATACCTCATGCCCCAGCATGCTTTGCTTATGACGCCACATATTACATCACTCATGACATGGTCAGTGACATCACTGATAACATCACTCATGGCATTTCAAATGACATCGCTGATGACATCACTGATGTCATCATCCACAGCATCTCTGACATGAACACTCACACCCCTATAGAATCTTTTATACACCCACTGCCACTCCTACACAACCATTCACAATCCCATTCAAAGAGCCATACCAGTATTTGCATACAGATGGCCCAGGAGCATGGCAAGCTGTTTGGGGACCATAGGGGAAGCCCGAAGGACCTCGTGGTTGTGGCAGGCTCTCGCCTCCCATGGGAATCAGCAGTGCTTTTTATACCCAGGGAGCTGAAAACATGCAGCTCCATGGGTGTAAAAAGCAAAGTGTTCTCCACATTTGTAGATATCATCACCTCTTTTGCTACATGACTTCCATTCTTCATTTGACAGCACTGTCCTCTTTAATCAAAAGCATGAACTAATTTGTTATCCTGGAGATAGCTTTTTTCTTTTAAGAAAGCCTCTGTGCACGAGGTATATATCCATTGTCCTCTAAAAATTGTACAACAGTTACTTCTATTCACTAAATGTTTCTTCTGATTTTGTCTCCACATGCAAAACACAATTTTGTCAAGAGTCTTCATTCTTTTTTACTACTCTCACAACTCATTCTGTCTGTTTTACTACATCTTGCTTTTTTAAATTTAACACTAAATTTGCAAGGCTGTAACTATGCAATCAATATTACATTTGCGCAGAAACAATAAAGCCATCTAAACACCCACTTAAAACCCATGCACACATTGAAATACTGAGGCATATGCATGCACTAATGAAACACTCAGTCTCTACTCATGCACCCATGTAGTTATGTAGAGAGTTCCTTAGTAGTAAACCTATAACTCATATTCCTCACTAAAACATGTAAATATATGGATTTGTGGTTAAATACATCATTATAACCTGGATGATTGAATGAGTGCATAGGTAGAGCTTGGGGGATTCCCTGAGGATACAAGAAGTGTCTAGATGATTACCTGACTATGTCATAACTCCATGGGTCATTCCATATCTGCATACTTACTGCCTGCGTGTTTGCATGAGTATACCACCAGTATCTGCATGAGTTGCGCCTGAATGATTTGACAAGGGTGTGACTAATGCTTCAATAATTCGGGACATGCATAGAAACTAGTAGGATGATTAAATGAGTGCAACTCTAGTGCCTTGATATTTGCAAAAGTGCATACATAGTATATAGGTGATCTATGCAGTGCATGGATAGTGCATACATCATTGTTTAGGCCCACCAAGCCTATTGGATGAGTGGATGAATAGTGTTTCAGCGATTGGATGAAGCTCATGTGTTTTTGGTTGAGTGAACAGGTAGTGCCTGGTTGCTTACATAACTATATTGGTAGTGCCCACAGAATTGAATAGGTGCATCAGTAGAGCCTACCTAATTAGATGAGTGCACGACAGGTGCCTGAGTGATTGTATAATTCCATTGTTAAAGTTTGAGAGATTGGAGGAAAGCAAGTATAGTACTGGGGTGATCGTATTACTGCACAACTATTGGCTCTGTAGTTAAATGACTCCATAGGTAATGGATGGGTTATGGATTTACTACAATGATACTCGCTACGTAATTACATGAGTAGACCCTGAGTGTTTCATCAGTGCACACATGTGCCTCAGTATTTCAATGACTGCATGGGTTGTAAGTGGGTTTTTAGATGGCTGCAAAGGTTCTGCACACATATTATAATGATCGCATAGTTGAAGCCTTGTTTATTATCAATAGATAGTACCTAGGTGATTAGATAAATGTATATGTCATGTGTCTGCATAACAATAACTGCATCATTTCTGCCTGCCTGATTGCAAGTGTACATGTATAGTTTCTGGATAATTGAATAACTCCATGGCTAGTGAAATGCTGATTTGATGACTGCCTGGGTAGTGGCTTGGTGATTCCACGACTGCCTGAAAACTGCTTGAGTGACTGAGAATGTACCTTTATTACTGTTAGATACATAACAATTGTCATGATATCTCTGAATCATTGGTTATCTTTTTCTGTCAGGATCAAACTACCTATTTTTGCTGTATACATGCTTTTCTTCTGAGCTATGTGTGAGTGAAATCTGGGTATCAAACTTGATATATAATTGCATACATGGCCCTCTAGAAACATACGATGCTTTGCTACTGAGCGTGCACATGCATCAGTAAGTTTCTAAAGTGGAAAACAACATTTTGAAATTTTTTCAAATCACAAAACCTTTTGTGAATGGCATACCTAAATCATTTCTCAAATTCTTCTTCTGCTTCTAAAACATATGTTCCGCATATCTCAAACAAAAGTTAGACTTGAAATGAAGCTAGCACAGGAAATCTTGAGGCATTCTACACTATTAATCCTTCTCTATTTTAAACAAAGCATATTTAAAGAAAAACACAACCCTCACCAAATTTGAATCAGCCTTACTAAACATAGATCACCATGTAAACAAATATGTGATTTCTTAATAGATGTACACCTTTAAGTCATCTTTCCCAACATGTATATATCTCTGCATGCATGTTTAAGCAAACTCAAACTTCCCACAGTATATATAGCTATGTGCAAGCACAAAAACTATATCTCACTATCTAAGCATATTCAAAGTGGTCATACAAGTTAAAAACAACATTGACAAGCACTTCCTAATATATACCTAAAAAGTATTACTTCTTTCTAATTCATATACATGCAGACAACATGTTCTCATCTTTTATTTCTCACAACACTATTCCTAATTAATAATGTTACTAAAAGTACTACAACTCCCAGAATGCAAATGACAGATATATCCATTCTGCACATAATGTTTAAACATTTAAAACATTCTTAGTTCCTCATTGCAACTTTCCACAAAACTATACTGTTATTTTCCAATAAAATGCACAATGTAATAAACAGGCAATAATTCATATTTCTCCTACTTCCCAAAACATTCACCACTAACCTCTTAAACACATACCCTCTACTAGATACAGTTCACTTCATACATTATTTTCTTATCACTGTGATACTCTTTTTAATCAAACTCCCATATATATCTTAATTTCTAATGTACATTTTTCAAATAATTACAAAGTTATTTAAATATCTCTGAATTGAGTTTGTAGATTATATTGTTGTCAACCTCTTTCTGCATAATGTGGACACTGTTATGATTCGTAAAAACTAAGAACAAGAATGGTGCACCACTCTCATACAAAGCATGTCTAAAATGTCAACCTTTTCAACTTTCCACTCCATCATCATGAGAAAGGCAGCAAATGAAATCAATTCTTTTATTTTAGACTACTTTATCTCCACTTGTGAATGGATAGCATCTGTTAACCCTTGTCCTCTCTTTGTTAAAAGAGGATCCTGTTACTGTGTTTTGCAATGCTTTCACGATCATTGCGGGATAATCACACAAAAAAATGGATTTCAAACCTATATCTAGCTTCATTTTTTTTAAATTTAAAAAAGTACACAACAGTTTATTACATAGTCCTGAGTTGGAAATTAAAACACACCAATACTTACATTGTGTCATCACTCCTCAACATTTCAAAAACATATTCTGTCTCTTTAACACCCTTCCTCCCAATACAGTCTTAGCTCAGTGTAGCTCGCAAACCAGTAAAGTAGTATGTCAAAAGTTGACAGCACATTCTAGAAAGAACATCCTGCTTTCGAATAAGATACAGCTGGTGTGGTTTGCTCCACAGATTCAAAAGCATTTCATTGTGTGTATTACACATCTTCTTTTATACAACAGGAAATAATAAGACTTTTTTCTTAGTCATGCAACATACTACCTAAATGTATTCACTTTCATGCTGACAGCATCCAATGAAATATGAATATATATTTTTTGGGGAAAAAACCCCTCAATTTTAACTGCTTTTCCTTTGGCAAACTACCTCATTCAGCTCCAGCCTTCTCCTGACTACTATTACTCATTCACTTCAAAATGCTTACAGTATGGATTGTTGGCCTCAGCTACATCTATTGGGCTAAAGAGGCTGCAAAGCAGAGAGGTATTGACAGAGAGTTGGGTTTGCGAAAATATGCAGATTACTTGGTTTTGCCAGAGAGGGTTAACGTTTAATCAGGTGCTGGCTTAGGTTAAACTATTGTGGATTGCCAAGCTCCTCACCTCATGATTGTGCACTGTGGAGGCAATGACCTAGGTGCATTGATAGGGGTAGGGTTGGAAATCCTAGTGAAAGGAACCTTTGCAGAACTAATGTCGCTTTTCACTCACACTGTCATAGTGTATTTTAATGTATGCCAAAGACAGAAATGGAAGTGGTCAAATCAATTATGTCCACAGATGGACAAAGCCAGTAAACATGTCATTAAAACTGTTTCGGCATTCCTCAGAGATCATGACATCAGCTGTATCTATAACAACAACCTGCGTTTTTAAATGATGGAGTGCACTTTGCAGATAAAGGCAACAGGGTGTTTCTAAGTAAACTGAAACTCTGCATTCGGTCTTATGTGTAGCAGCCATATACATACAACCAACACAACGGCTGTTGTCAGAGCCACCCTAGTACCCAAAATATTGTGAAGGGTTTTTCTAAAGGCTTTTTTATTCTCTTTAGTTTTTGAGGATCTTTGCAATGACGTCGCAATCCCCGCGGACATGTCGTGAAAACGGAAAACAAAAGCAGGCATTCAATGGACACCAACACATCCAAAAATTAAAAAATATTTAAAAAAACATTCTGAACATTACCCTACACACATTACTATATGCATACTTCTTCCAATGCATGTTTAAACTCATATTTTAGTACTAGATTTCTTTAAAAAACATCTTTCAGATTTATTTTTCATTTTCACGATTATTTGGAGCATCCGGATGAGGTTATTAACCGCGAGAATCGACTGGTCCTCTTCTCCAAAATCCGTATGCCAATGGTAACTGCCATTTTGCACCAACAATATAAAGTATCCTGTACATTATCTACATGAACTGCTGTCCCTTTCATATGCAGGCCTACTAGCAGCATTTCATTTACAGGGCATATATAGTGGACTTTACTATGGACTTACGAGTAAATCAAATATGCCAGTTATGGATCACCAATCACCAATACAATTTAGACAGAGAGCATAGGCGCTTTAGCACCTATCAGCAGTGGTAAAGTGCCCAGAGACCTAAAGCCAACAAAAAGAGGGTCCGAAAATAGGAGGCAAAGGTATAAAGTTTGGGGAAGAACCTGCAAAAAGGGCCATGTCCAACAGAGTGGCATTTTAATACAATTGGCCTACGAGATTTATAACAGCCTCCTCTACCTCTAAGAATCACGTAATGTAACAATTTTGCATGGTTGTCTTGTTCATTACAGTATTAAACGTTAGCTTTGGCGACTATTCAATGAAAGTTATACCGTTGTTCCATATTGAGAATGGTAGTCTAGTGTCCCCGCACTTCCTGTTGATGACTAGTATCCTTCTCATTGACACTTTACACACACATTTAGGGAAAGGGACTGTTTGGTTTTTGACATGTAACTCGGGTAGGCTCTTTTTTGGGGGGAGAATAAACAATGGTACAATAGGGGGTGCTCGTGTAATATAATTAGGCTGCTACAACACATGGATCATTGACTGATGGTTGTACTACCCTTAGCAGCTCCTCAGTGACCTTACTCAATTAGTTTGCCAATATAGTCCTCTTAGGTAATACATTAAGCACGGCCTTCACAGCACGCTTAGTAAGTTCAAGCTGCCCTTAATTTCATTCTCAATATTAATTAAGTCCATTTCCTTAGTTAGATAATTGCTTATTGATGCTCTTACAATTCACTACATTATATTTATTCTATATGTTTATTTCCTGTTGCCCGTGATGTTTGTTTGTATTGTGAGAATTACGAAACATTAGATATCAGGGGGTGGCCCAGGTAGGCCTCTTCAAGTCTTCACCCGGGGCGCATCTTGGGCTACAGTGCAAGCATTGCCTATACAGCAGTACCTGCCCCTACTCATACATTTTTTCAATTACAATTCTTTTCTTGAGAGAACCTGGAGGACCGACAGCTCATTTTGTGTAATATATAGGAGGTTGATTACCTTACCCACATTTTTCAGAAAAACTTGAAATGTTAGATTAACTTCCCTTCATTAATTTGCAACATAACACATTATTTAGTCTTGTTAACAAATAGCGTTACTTTGTTGTCCACTTCCCTTCAGATTGCTTCAATCTATCTGTGTCATCGATAGTTTGCTATCAAGAGTAATAACATTAATTTGAATAGCATTTATCTCCAAGGATACTTCATCCGGTATTTGAAATAATGCTCATTCCTAGTAATAGTAATAGACTCAATATTCATTGATTCAATTGGCTTCAATCAGCTGTTGCTTGATTTTGTGCAGCCTGTTTTCATTTGGAGGGATTGCTGCCCCAGTAGCAAGCAGTGACGCTGATACCAAAATGTATCCTTGAATCATAATCTATCAAAATATGAAGTTAAATAAACCCATCACCATCGTGTTAAACGATCCAAAATCAGCTGCCAACACTTCTAGGAGAATCAAATCATATCTCAAATTGCCACTGTTGTATGCATTGACGTGACCGTGCCTGCCTGCCGTACACGTGTCAGCTGACTGACGCAACGAGAGACGCCGGTGGGAGGAAAGACCGCCAAAGAGAAAAATGCTGAAGAAAAATGCTGAAGGTAATACCAGAGAAATTGCGGGACCCCTAGGGGCAGCCCAGAGTCGTGGGGGGTGCCGCAGTGGGAGCACAGAAAAAAGCGTGCCCGAAGGAGAGGGGGGGGTAGGGGGGAGTATCGCCCTCCAGGTCAATAAAGGACTTTATGGGCAAACACTTTAAAAGGATATCTTCGCCAATGAAGCCCGTGGATGTTGAGACTGAACAGCAGAAAGAGAATGATTCAACAGAACATTGCGCCCAAGCGTTTTTTGGCAGATCAATCTTTCTTAAGCCACAACAACCTTATTACGGGACCTCGGCTGTCCTCTTCCCCACTGATTTTTTTGTCTCTGGATCAAGAAATGGGGGCATCACACCCGATGGTAAATAACTCGGAGGGTCCAGGGACTGGCTGGGGGGACGTTTTAGAGACAGCCACAAGAACAAATGTGATGCTGCCTGGCATCCAGAGAATGGAAACAACAGTAGGTTCTGTACAAAACATCACACTAGACGGACATTTAAAAAAGGTACACAAAACTGCCCAATAGACTATGTTTTTACTCTTGCGTGGAACTTTGTATTAATAAAGGGTTTCCGGGTATGTCAAAGGGAAGGTAGTGACCATAACCCCTTGCAGATGTCCTAAGGGTGAATCTGAGTCCACGAGACACGTAATTCCACAACAAGTTGAGTACCCTAAGCGGGTGACAACTAGATTAACAGACTAATATATAGCAAAGTTAACATAATTACAACAGAAGGTGGATTTAGAAAGTGCCAGAGGGCAGAATCTGGAATGGTTTGAGAGAAAAATAGAACAGGTAGTGCAATGCCTTCGAGCTGAATTAAAAAACAAGAAAACTAGGGCTAACAACAACCATAAAATTCCGGCAAGACACGTTAAGTGGTTTTCCAAAGAATGTTTAAAAAGGAAGAGAGAAATAAGAACAAAAGCACAAACTCTCAGGGTTAAGTATGAACTAGGTAGATTTATAAAACTCAAAAAACTGAGAAGGGAATACAAAATGTTAATTAGAAGCTCGAAAAGAGACTATAATGAAAAATGTTGGGAAAACTTGTTGGAATCCATTGAAACAAAAAATATATGGCAGTTCTGAAAGCTGATACAGGCAGCAGCTAGACAACCTGTTGGGGCCATAAACTGCGTGAAAGAAGAGGCCTCATGGGAGAAATATTTGAAGGAACTGTATGGCACTCGTAGTGCACCTGAAGTAGGAGAATTGTTGCATTGGAGTGGGTTAGTGGAAGATTTAAAAAAAATATAGACTTCTCAGTTGTAAATGTGAAGAACACCATAAATAAGTTAAACCTCACTAGAGCAGCAGGGCCCGATAACCTCCCAGCTATTATAATAAAGTCTCAAATAGACTGGTGGGCTGAATTTCTATCACAAATGTCTTAGCCATTTTAGATTCTGGGAAAATCCCCAAGAATTGGAAGGGAGCAGTAATTTGGCCTGGGCTGTAAATTCTGTTCCACTCGCGGAATTTGGGTAATTTTGCGTTCTGTGGAGAACGCAGAATTGCCCAAAATTCTGTGTTCTGCGGCTTTGCAGAATTTACACGCAAACAGCGTTCGCGAACAGGAAAAAAGCATCTTGAACAAGCAATTACGTGTGTTCGCAGAATTTCTGCGTGCTCGCAGAGATTTATTACCATTTTGCAGAGCTTTGCGTACCGCTACTATGCAAATTCAGCCCACCCCTAGCAGTAATTAGACCTGTGCATAAGAAAGGTGATATGAAAGCCCCGAAAAATTACAGATTAATCAATCTCCTGGACATTGGGGAAAAAGTATTTTCCAAAATAATACTAGGCAGATTAAAGGATTGGTTGGAGCAGTGGTTGATTGTGCCAGTAGAACAAGGGGGCTTCAAGGAATGCTACTCCACTGTCAAAAACTGCTTCGCCTTATGGACAGTGGCGCAGAAGTCAATTGAGCAAAGACGGAAGCAATACTGCTGCTTTGTGGACTATGACGTAGGGTTTGATTTAGTGGATCATAAATGCCTCTGAGAGACTTTGAAAAAATATAATATTCCCGAAGGCCTGTTGGCTATAATTTAAGAGCTACATAGAGGGAATTGGGCGCAGGTTATAAAAGATACGGCGGGGTCTTTGACACTGAAAATAGCCATTGAGAATGGTCTTAGACAGGGCTGTGTGCGGGCCCCTTACTTTTTGCTATATTTCTAGTGGATATGCCCTTAGCCATAGAAGTGCTAGCCAAAAAATGAATGAGAAACAACTGTCATGTCAGCTGTATGCAGACAATCTGGTAATCTTTGATCAGACGGAGTTAGGCCTCCAAAGGAAGTTAGATGCCTTCAAAGAATACTGTGTGGCAACATTTTTAACTGTAAATATGAACAGAACAAAAATGTTATGCTTTGGGAAAAGAGACCCCAGGTTTAGCTGGTCCTTGGGCCAATTAAAATTGGAAATTGTGAGAGAGTACAGATATCTTGGGGTCTGGTTTGATAGCACCCTAAAGTGGCACATGCACTTAGAAGCTCAGAAAGCAAATGCCTTTTCATCGGTATTTGGGCTGAAATAATTTAACCGGGACTACGGAGATTTGTCCCACAGACCGCTGTTAAAGGCCTATAGCGCAATGATACAATCCCCCCCCCCCCCCCCCAAGTACTGTATGGAGCAGAAATCCTTTACCTAAGTGATAAAAGTGACTGGGACCGGGAGGGAGGGAAGAGTTTAAAATCTCTACTCTTGGTACCAGGCTATTAGAATTGAGCTAGGAACAACATCATGGAGCACTCAGGCTCAAGTGGCCTTGTTGAGGTTTTGGCAACGATAGGATCTCGGGGTGGTACAGAAGGTCTCGCAATGCTGCATAAATGAAATCCAGTTTAGTAGCCAAGGAGACTAGAAAGAAATTGCACTCAGTTGGTGAGAACTTAAATGTGAGAATCTGTCAAAAATCACTTCAAGTAGAATTTACTAAGAGTACCCTCAGATCCCAAGGGCAGGAATTGTCTAGGAGGGTAGATGTGGAGTACTAGAGTAAGAAAAAATTGGTACAATTCATGAGGAATTCTTGGTTGAATGATGCCTGGTACCCATATCTGGACAGACATCCCAATTATTGGCTCAGGTGTGAAATCTTAAGACTGCGAATTGGCATTACTCCCTGGATGGCAAACAAGAAAACAAAAGCAGAAATGATACAGCCCGATGGAAATTGTAAATGTATGTTGGGAACAAAAAGTGACATTCTGCACATATTAGTAGACTGTGTTCTAGTTTTAGCCCAGCGCAAATTATTTTTAGGTCCCATTTTTTTTTTAAATATTGCACTCTGCTAATGGCCCATGTGGTAGAGTTATTAACAGATATGTCTAATCTTGAAATTGCAATCGCTATTGGAAGTTATATTAAGGCCGTAAAAAGTTTTTATGGAAAAATTGAAGGGTTTTTAGCGATTTTTAAGGGTGAATTTTAGTAAAAGGCACTTATTTACTAACACAAAATGTTAAATTATCTTTGAACTTTTACCTGCTTAGCGGGGGCTGTGAAGACAATGGTTACAGTAAGAAAGCATATTTGAATGCCACTCAATGATAGGATATTTGTGTTGTTTTCTCCTCCCTATAGGTTACCTATTTATTTGAGTACATCGATGAAATTGTGATGATTTCGGGTATTTATAAACATTGTTTTATTGCTGTTTAAAGACTATGGTCTAGATAAACGTTGCTTTTGACATGACATGACACAACAATGCAGTGTAAAGTGGGGCGAATCCTTTATTATGTGCGCTAGGCAATGAAACCAAATCGGTTTCAGTGTTTTAGAGGCCTTTGTTGGAAAAAAAACAGTTTCCCCATGACATCAGTTGAACATAAAATAGGCTACTGTCAACGCTTTAATTAAATAATTACGAGGGTTGATGTGCAGGATCAGGACTGTCTGAGTATTTTGTCTTTGTAAACTAAACCCTAATGCCTATCAATAGAACCTGTACAAGACAAGAATTCAAATCAATACCATAATATGCAATGTTAGATTATATACAGGAAATAAAAAATGAATTGGTTGGTTAATAGCAATTAAAGTTTTAATATAAAATAGTAAAGTATAGTTTAGCAAGATGGCCAACAGAGTCTACCTCCAAAGGAAAGCAAAGAGAGTCAACACCTCTCCCTAAAACGTAACTTTTTATATAGTTTCCAGCCAATAGAAACACATTAATTGATATCATGGTATTACATAAATGGGCTGTACTAATATGTTACTTTTGCACTGCAACCATTCACTTTATTAGTTTCCAATCACTAAAGACATCATTTCATGCAAAAGAGCATTATTGGTTCACCTGATACATGATCTAACCAACAAAATATGAAATTAAATAATACACAATGAGTTTCTTCCGGACATTTATAACAATAGACATAACCTTGTAAATTATTACTTTTTTCCTTAGGAAGGAAGCTAGCAAACTGTTATTTAACATATAAACTCACAACTACAAGCACAGTGAGCAAGGGACCCACGTCTAGGCATACCCAGCCCACTTAGGGCAAAAAGTACAGCAAACAAATGATGGACGGAATGCTGACAATGCAAACATTCTCCCCCAGTCAAAAGTGTGTCTTTTGCTTCCTCGCCCTAAGTGCGCCAGGTATGCCCAGACGTGGGTCCTGGGCTCACTGTGCCACTGGAATCATGCTATCCTAGCTGAAGAGGGGTGAAATCCTAAAATGGTCCGAGGATGTTTGTTTCCAGTCCAGGGAGGACCTGGCTTGGCAGTTTGGTCTGGACTGTTCCCATGAGGCACAGGGTCAAGACTGATTTGCATATGGCAAGGTCTAAACTGGGTGGCATGGTGAGCAAAAGAATGATGGACTTAACCCAGATCTCTTGACTGGGTGTGAATGTTTTGATTTGTTCTGCATTTTGTCCATCAGTTGTGTGTCTTTTGCCACCATCCTAATGTGTCAGGTGATATTCTGTACAGCAATGGCGGTGGGACTGCCACCGACAGGCTGTCGGTGGCAGTCCCACCGCCATCATAATCAGGCCCTTAGTCCTCAGTTCTGAAGTATGAATAAAATATACAAGGGGCAGTGCATAAAAACTCTGGCCATGTGTGCCCCTTGGGGTGACCCAGATGGACTATCCCAGGGGACACAATGGGAAAAAATGCAATTTTTGCCGCAATCCCATGGGACTCCAGCGGCATCGTAAAATAACCCAGAAAGAGCGGTTTAATTGGGGGGGGGGAGTAGCGCTTGGCCCCCTCCCTTAGCCAATATAGGCCCCGGGAAGCCCAGCCCATTGCTGAATTTCATAAGGTAAGTTTAGGAGAGTAGGATCTGCTTCACATGGGTACCCCAACTTTTTGCTGGTGTTTCACTGTTTTTCGACCTTAGTCTGGCTGTGGCCCTGCCAATCAGGACCCCAGCCTAGCTTCTTCCTCTCTAAAATGGTTTCCATGTCCAATAGGTACATCTCTAAATGGATTCTGCAGAGCCTTATAAGTCCCTAGTATATGGTAAACTATGTACCCAGGGCAGAGGTACCTCAGAGGCCTACCAGGGGCTGAAGCATGTATTATGCCACCCCTGGGAAGCACTCAAGGGGTATGGATCAATAGTGACACCCCTGAATGTCTTAACTTCTAAGAAATGCCCAAAAAGGTTCAGTGGACAGCTAGCTGTCAAAAGGAATTTTATGACCTGAAGCAGGCCATGTGCACTGCTCCCATTCTACAGAGTCCTGATTACTCCAAGAAGTTAATTGTCCAAACAGATGCATCTTAATTGGGGGTAGGGACTGTACTGTCACAATTGAATGCTGAAGGTCAGGATCAGCCAGTAGCTTTCATAAGCAGAAGGCTGACCCCTAGAGAGAAACGTTGGTCAGCCATTGAGAGGGAGGCCTTTGCTGTGGTTTGGGCTCTGAAGTTGAGGCCATACTTGTTTGGTACGCACTTCGTTGTTCAGACATACAATAAGCCCCTCTTATGGCTAAAACAAATGAAGGGTGAAAACCCCAAACTGCTTAGGTGGTCCATTTCCCTACAGGTGATGGATTTTACAGTGGAACATATACCTGGGAGTAACCATGCCAATGCAAATGGACACTCAAGGGATTTCCACTTATAACATGAAGACTCAACTGGTCATGGTTAGTTTAATGTCCCTGCGTTTGGGGGGTTGTGTAGGAGAGTAGGATCTGCTTCACATGGGTACCCCCACTTTTTGCTGGTGTTTCACTGTTTTTCTACCTTAGTCTGGCTGTGGCCCTGCTAATCAGGACTAGGCCTGGGCGATAAATTCCGTTCCGTTCGCGGAATTTGCGGAATTTGGGTAATTTCGCGTTCCGCGGAGAACGCGAAATTGCCCAAAAATCTGCGTTCCGCGACTTCGCGAAATTTTTTGCTTGTTCGCGTTCTCAATATGCGTGTTCGCGAGGTATTTCACCCCGAGCACGCAAACAGCAATCGCGAACAGGTAAAAAGTATCGCGAACAAGCAATTCCGCTTGTTCGCGGAATTTCTGCGTGTTCGCGGAGATTTTTTACCGTTTCGCGCGAGATTTGCGTAACGCGGTTACGCAAATTCCGCCCACCCCTAATCAGGACCCCAGCCTAGCTGCTTCCTCTCTAAAAAGGTTTCAATGTACCATAGGTACATTTCTAATTGGATTCTGGAGTGCCTTATAAGTTCCTAGTATATGGTAAACTATATACCCAGGGCATAGGTATCTCAGAGGCCTACCAGGGGTTGAAGCATGTATTATGCCACCCCTGGGAAGCACTCCAAAATGACACCACAGGTCTGCTACTGCAGCCCGGGTAAGGTGGTGCATGTACCCCTTACTGTGGTATAGGCTACCTATATCACTACCATTGCACACACATATAAAACCTATAAGTCACTCCTATGGCAGGCCTTAACAATCCTGAAGGCAGAGTGCTTAGTTTTTATGTGCAAGGGTGACCCTGCATGAGCAGAGCCCCTCTGCAGCTTTCAGAGTATCTCCTCTGATGCTGATTGTGGTGCAGCCTGACCATATACTCTTAAGTGCATTATAATCTCGTGGTAAATGCTAACTTTGGACTAGTTGCACGGAAACAAGTTGTGTTAGGTGTCAAACAGTTTGGAATACTACCCCCCCGCCAGTTCTGGCAGCGGGGGTAGCATTCCACCCTTCTAGAGGGAGAGACATGTTCACACTGGTCTACCCGGTAAAGACTTTTTACAGCCCTGGCAGCACAAAATGGATGCCACTGCCACAGACACGGGTCTGGCCTCCTGCTGCTGACTGAAACTCCAGCAGGGGAGGCCTGGACAATAGGTTTCCTGTCCCAGGGAGGTGTACCCATCTCCCCAGACAGGCAGATGTGTATTGGGGCTGGGCGGGAGCACTCTCTGGTGCTTTGAAGTCCTGCACTGGGGGCACACTTGGTGTACCTGTGCAAAGTCCAGTTCAAACTTGTTGCAGGGGCTGCCTGCCCCTGCTCTGGTGCGAAACTGGACAAAGGAAATGGGTGTAACCACCCCTCTTTCCAATCCCTCCCATAGGTGGGTCCCCAGAGTATGTCCAACCCCCTATCTTAGTATAAGTATAGGAACCTAGTCTAGGAGACTTTAGATTACCCTGGATGAAACTGTGCAACATATATCCTGGACCTTCGACTTTCTATTTTCGCTAGAAGACTGAAGAAATCTCCCTTGGGGTCAAGGAGTGACTCCCCTGCTTGGCAGGCACCAAAGAAGCAACTGTCTGGTCTGCAACTCTAAAGCTCCTGCCAGACGCCGAAGTCTTTGCATCACGAGAGGTAGATTTCCAGACTTCACTGAGGCTAACCTGAGTCCACAGCAAAGCTGAGGCCCGTGGCTATCGTGGGTGACATGGAACTGTGACCCCTGGACAACGTAAACTTTTGCAGGTACATCATCTTCCTGGTCCTCCTCGAAGTTGTGCTTTGGACTCCAAGTAGCCCCAGCCTTGAGCACCTCCTGCACTGAAGATCTCTGGCCTCCACTTCATGAGTGACCCATGGGCCAGTTTCCAGTGCAACTGCTTAAGGCTCCTTCGCGATCGCTAGCCCATTGGCTAGTGGGTCACGAAGGCAACTCCTCTTCTGATTGGGCTTTCCTGGTTGCTCTAGACATGCCCTGACTTACCCTTGCTGGGTGAGTCTCCCAGACCTTGCTGGTCTGCACCGACGTCTTTCTTCTATTTCCACTTGACTTGCCATTGCCAAGGCTTGTTGGGTACATTCAGGTTGCCGACACCGCAGCACTCGACAAACTTTGTGGGACAGCTTGAATCCAGCTCCTGGTTGTGGTCGATACCTCCTGGACCTCGTGGCTGAAGAGTCAAGACACCCATTATCTCACCTGAAGCACCCGACATCTGTGGGCATTGGACTATCGTGCCACTGGTCACTGGTAAGTGACCCAGACTCTGTCCCCTCTGTTTTCAGGTTCCTTCAATCCTCGATCCAGACTTGGATATCTTTGGACACTTCTCTTCACGGCAGCAGCACTTCTTTGCCAGCTTCCATTGAAAACAGCGCCGCGACCCGACACCAAAAGACACCAATGCACCCGGCTTCCCTGGGTGAGGTAACTCGAGTACTCCAGTGCTCCCGTGGGTGTTGGCCCTAGACACCTCTAAGTCCAAAAGGGTTTGCTCGTAGTCATCCTCTAAGTGTCCTTAAACTCTTAATTTCCAACCGCGATTTTCCCCATAGAAGTTAACGGCGATTCGCGGCTGTGTTCTCACACTGCACGTGTCCCCCGTGGGTCCCCTGTGTCACTACCTTGGATGGCTCCTTGTGGTCCAAGCACTTCTACAGGCTCTAGGCCTTGTGTCTAGTTCAGTCATGGTTCTTATACCACTTTATTGGTATATGGTTTGGTACGCCCCCAGGGCTCCAACGTGTATTTGTGCTTTTACTGTTGATACTGACTTGTAACTTAAGTACTTCGAACTCCAGTCTCAATAAAGAGACTAGAGGGGTGTGTTTTATCTTAAATACATATATTTTGAATATATACCTGGTGTGGTTGTCCTTTAATTTGGTCATTCAAGAGATTATAGACTGGTAAATCAAGCTGCTTTACATTCCTTTAAGACTTAGCCTGAAGGCTGCTCTCGATAGCTACCACTAGGATAGCTTTCAATAAAGGTTGTCTTTAACCTATCACCATAAGGGGTTGTTTGGACTGGTACAGGGTGCCCACTTTAATTAGTGGACAGCATATACCAGGCCAGCTTCTCACAGTAAGGGGGCACTCAGCCCCCTCCCCAAGCCATTACAGGCCCCAAGAATCCCACACTCAGGGCCAAATTGTTAAAAGGACCTTAGGACTCCATCCTCAAGGGCCACTAAAGTGTTAGGGCAATGTGGTTCCCATCCCTTTGGGGCTCGCTCTCATACAGTGTTGTGGGAGCCCACCCCGAGACACGGTAGTTTCTCCATCCGCCCTGGCATTGGCAGGGAAATGTGTGCTTACTCCTGCCTGTTGGGAGCATTTTCAAAAAACTCCCACCAAATTGAAGCAAACGTAAGGGCCCTGATTATGAATCTGGCAGTTCGAGGACTGCCAAACGCGCTGGGGAGTGGCAGTGATGGTCCACTGCACCAGTGGTCTGACCCCCTATCAGGACTTCAGTGGTTGGAACGCCATTCTACCGCTGCAGCTGCCAGGGAACTGATGTTCCCTAGTGGTGCTGTGGCGGTCTGAGGGCCGCAATATGCTTGGTGGTGTCCTGAGTCACTGCCAAGCATATGACGACTTTCCTCAATGCCAGTCTCATGGAGGTTCTTCCTCCATGTAATTGCTGGCCGTGAGGATAGAAAGGTTTCCCCTGTGCACGGGGGTGTATTCAGGCAGGCAAATATTATGCTCACTTTTTCTGCACTTTCAATTCCTTCACAGGTAGAAATCGCCAACATGGTGCATTTCTTCCTGTGCAAGAATGTGCACTGATGGTCCCACAGCGGTGCTGTTTCAGATTAATTATGAGCCTTTTAAACTGCACCACAGCGGGACTGCTATGCTGTCCATCAGACTCTAAAAAAATTGTAAGCTGGCGGGAAGGCAGTGGTGCCTGTTGGCTGTGCTTGGTTACAATGGTGGTGAGCTGCCCGCCCTCGCACCACCAGAAGTTGCAATTGGACCAAAAATGTGCTCCTAGTAGGGGGAGCTTTAAAAATGCTCCCACCAGCTAGGAGCAGGCTTTTGTTTTTCCTGTCCACACTGATGCTGACAGGGAAACAGATCAACAGATTGCTCCCACTTTGGGGGAACAGCATAAATAGCTGCTCCCTGCAGATAGGAGCAATGCTCACTTCAACAGCATGTGGGGAGCCACTTGGCACAGTGGTGGCCCTTGGTCCCCCCGCAGCCCTCAACATGTATATGGTGGGTGCCCAGAGTAGGCACCCACCAATTAAATATAGAAGCCCTGGGGGATGGGATCCCTGGGGCAAAAATGGGTTCAGGGAAGGGGGCAACGCTGGGGGATAGGGCACCCTGTGCCTTCTCAAAAAACACCTACTAGCTCTGCCCATTTGGTCCCATCCCTTCCATGTTACTAGTATGCAACGGTGTTCCATCCATTTTCCAGACTGATGAACAGTGTGTTTTCTCTACAACTACATGTGGAAAAACGATCTTATAATCTTGATGTAGGTGAATGCAGCATTGATTTATTGGAGTGCGATCACTGCAGTGATTGTCCAAGACAAGTGGTCTCTTTCTTGTCATCTCCTGGTCTGAGGGCAGAGACCTCAGTTCTCCCTCTTAATTGTTGCAGAGTAAGCAAAGGCGCCAAATCACCTACAAGCTCTGCCTGTTTGTTCCTACCGTTTCCACATTAGTAGCATGCACCAGTGTTTGCACCATGTGGTTTGGCGCCAGGGCTAGCAGCGGGCCAGGACCTGTTGCCAACTCCTTCTTGTGCACCGTCAAAGGAGGGGTGTTGACTTTATGTATGGTAATAAAATATTACTTTACATTAAAAAAACAATTTTACAGAAAAAAACAATGGTTAAAGGAAAGTTAGGTGAAAATGTCAGTGTCAATGTTAAAATAACCCAGGGAAATTCACAAGTTATTCACAAGTGCACTGCTTATAGCCCCACATAATACATCACTCATGACATGTTCTGTGACATCACTGATGACATCTGAAATGACGTTATTGATGTCATCACTGATATATGTGTATACAGGGCCAATTTTTATGATTTATTATTAAAAGGTGGTGAAATATCATGTTTCTAGTTTAAAAATAGCTTGATGTTATGTACATTGCTTTTTAAACAAGTTATTGCAACATTTATTGTATGTAATTTTAAAATGTATTTATTTACATTTTTTGATTAAGATATGATAACTGTCAGGCTTCCTGATGTTATCATGATTTTTGAGATTTTATCTTTTTTAGTGGCTTTCTGCTGCGGAGACCCACCTCGTTATCACATTTTGTCTTTATTCGTTTATTTATTATCCCATTTCTTTCTCAGGTTTTGCTCCCAAATTATCTCTACCTAGTGAAGAATAGGTTTCTTCAATAATCTTTGGTAATTCCTGCTCCTGCTGGCCGGAGTGAAATCCCTCAGGTGTTGGCGTATAGCCAATGCAGCTGCCTTCCCCTTTATGTTGCTTAATATATTGGTGGACACTGAAGCAAAATTACCCATCAGTTTCATCCCTAAGTCCAGAGCAGGTGCTACCCCATACCCATTGTGAAAATGCTTAAATACCTTAGGCAAAACAACTGGAGAAGGTGTACCATGTGTGTATTGCAGTGAAGACTGTACCCCAATTTGCGATGTCTTCCACTGGGGGAGACATACCCATTGTCAAGCAAATAGTTTGTATTTTGTGTTTTTCCTGGGGGCCCATTTGGGGAAACAGTGCTTCAAGCTGGCTTGTTTTTTGTGCTATCCAGAACAATATTTACCCCCAACTGGTGGGAATCTTTCCCATAACAGAACTCAGTGTTTGTGGGCTCATACCAGTAGTAGCTAATTGTGGCTCTGTGGCTTGAGCAGTCCATGCAGGGTTTATAACGTCATCAGCAGTGCATTGCGGGGGCGCGAGTTATAGTTAGCTAAACTAACTATAACGGGGGAATTTCTATGGTTTTGTACGAGTGAAATGTCCAACTAACTATAACTTTCCCTAAACCCTATGTTTTTTCAGTGAATTTCTAAGGTTTTTTAAATGCTAATTACTAACTATAATGTGCCTGAAACCTATGTTTTTTTAAGTGAATTTCAAAGGTTTTTTAAATGCTAATTTCTAACTATAACATGCCTGAAATCTATTGTTTTTTTAAAGTGAATTTCAAAGGTTTTTTAAATGCTACTTTCTAACTATGCCTATAGAGGTAGGACATGTGAAGAAAGAAGAAAAAACGCACAGAAAGAAGCAAAAGAAATGCAGAAAGAAGCAACGGAAGTCCACAAAGACGAAGAAAATTGCAGGAAAAAGCAAAACGTGCAGAAATAGCCAACAAAGGAGCAGATAGAGGCCTTATTGCAAAATCATCCTGTGCCCACAACTTTTTCAGACGGGTAGTGGTGGTAACTGACTGACTAACCAGGCCTAGAGCCAGTGCTATGCTAAAAGACACTTAGAATACAGTGAAAACACCTGCATACACTAGGGAACACTATGCGTTGGGGTACCCCTGTGATTAGCATGACCTCCTCTGTTAGGCCCTAGTATATAATAGGGCAGGGGGTTTAAAACTACCTCTAAGTCAGAGGTGCATAAATATGCTACTTTAACTAGTAGTCATATTTGCATAGTGGTGGAGAAAGGGTGCCGGGTGTCCAACCAACGCTCAGGAATTCCGCTGCGTAGGACTTACAGGAAGTACCAGGAGGGATTATTGGCCCTCAATCTCCCTCAGGACTAATTTGGACTTCATCCCCCATCCCGTAGTCTGCCTCGAGCCACATTTGCAGAGTAGTAGAGAAAGGGGGCCATGGCCACCGAAGATGTCTTAGCAATCCCACTGTATGGGACTTACTGGATGAAACAAGAGGTGTGGTTGGCCCCCAGGGACATCCCTGGGGCCAACCTTCCAAACTATTACCTCCAGTCAGTCCCACACAGCAGCACTGGTAAGTACTCATAGCAGGCCATGCCCACTTTGCCCACCACTCTACAAACGCGCTCCCTGGCACGCTCCTGGATGGGATTGAAGTCCCCTTCACTGTTGGGGGTCCTTTAAGGGCCAACTAGCCTACCTTTTACCACCAGTAAGCCCCACGCAGTGGGATTCATGAGAGGTAGACAAAGTCCTCGCCCCCTCCCTTCACCACTGTGTAAACACACCCCATGGTGCGTTTTAAGTTGGGAGATTAAGTCCCCTTGAATCCTGAGGGTCCCTAGGGTCCAACTAGTGCACTAGGTACCTCCAGTAAGCGCCACATAGCTGCATTGCAGAGAGGTGTAAAAAGGGCCGTGACCTGGACCACCTCTCTGCAATGCAGGCCTGTGGCGCTTACTGGAGGTACCTGGTGGGCTAGTTTGCCCGCAGGGGCACTCAGGATTGAAGAGGAATTAATTCCCCAAGTTAAAACGCGCCACAGGCCATGTTTGCACACATGTCGCCTCAGGCCCCTCCCCCTCCCTTCACCACTGTGCAAACGCGCCCTGTGGCACGTTTTAAGTTGGGGGATTAAGTCCCCTTGAATCCTGAGGGTCCCTGGGGTCCAGCTAGCCAACAGAGCCGCTTTGCAGAGAGGTGTAAAAAGGGCTGTGGCCTGGACCACCTCTCTGCAACGCAGCGCAGTGGCGCTTACTGGAAGCACCTGGTGGGCTAGTTGGCCCCCAGGGGTCCTCAGGATTGAAAGGGAATTAATTCCCCAACTTTAAACGCACCACAGGGCGTGTTTGCTCACATGTCACCTCAGGCCCCGCCCCCTCCCTTCACAACTGTGCAAACGCACCCCATGGTGCATTTTAAGTTGGGGGATAAAGTCCCTTTGAATCCTGAGGGTCCCTGAGGTCCAACTAGCCCACCAGGTACCTTGAGTAAGAGACACAGAGCTGAATTGCAGAGAGGTGTAAAAAGGGCCGTGGCCTGGACCACCTCTCTGCAACGCAGCCCTGTGGCGCTTAGTGGAGGTACCTGGTGGGCTAGTTGGCCCCCAGGGACCCCCAGTATTGAAGGGGAATTAATTCCCCAACGCCACAGGGCGCGTTTGCAGAGTGTTGCTGGGAGGGGGTGGGGCCTCGGGCACGATTGCATCTTTTTTTTTATTTTAGGAAGATGGGCTGTGTGGCCTCCCTTCCTTACCTATTTTATGGGCCCTGGGGACCCCATCCCCAGGGCCTGACCCCAATTTTTTTTTTTTTTAATGGAAGGGGGCCGCGTGGCCCCCAACCCGAGGCCATATTCCACCCCGGGGACCCCATTCCCCAGGGCATGGCAAGTTTTTTTTTAATTTCTTTGGAGGGGGGGCTGCGTGGCTCCCCTCCTCAGGCCATTTATGGCCCTGGGGACCCCATCCCCCGGGGTCTGGCCACTTCTTTGGGGACCGTGGGGGGAGCCCCAATGCCCCCATGGTCCCTGCCGGCTTCCCGCCTCCTGCGAGAGCCGGCATTGCTTTTCCACATGGGGAGCTGCTAACATGCAGCACCCCATATGGAAAAGCAATCTGGTTTGGATTTTGGAAGAGAGAGCAGGTTTCCTGCTCTCTCTTCCAAAATCCAAACCACAGTTTGCTATGGCAGGGCGGGAGCCGCAAGGCAAATTCTCCAACGAAAAAGTTAATCCAGGTCAGCTCCTATCCTTAAAGTTTGGGGGTGATTTGTCGAGCGGGGGCTGGGAAAAAAGGGAGGTCCCAAAACAAGTTTGCTCCGTGTTAATTTCCTTAGGATATTTTGAGACAGGCTACAGCCCGAACTGCTGAATGGAATTACCCCAAATTTGGCAAAAAGGTAGAGCTTGGTTCAGAAAGCAACCTTTTTTTAAATGGTGTAAATCCATTCAGTAGTTTTTGAGAAATTCCAAAAATAAGAGTTAAAAAATCAATTTCCCATAAGAAACTTTGGGCAAGGCTACAGCCGAAACTGCTGAACGGAATTACCCCAAATTTGTCAAAAAGGTAATGCTTGGTTTAGAAAGCGACCTTTTTTTAAAAAATGGTGTAAATCTGTTCAGTAGTTGCTGAGAAATTCAAAAAATAAAAGTTTTGATATCTAGGGCAGCGGTGGAGTCGCGACCCCTCCCGACCACGAGCTTCATTCTAATTGGCTGCCACGACACGAGCTTCATTCTAATTGGCTGTCAACACTCCAAACCAGGAAGTGTTGGCAGCCATCTTGGAACTCGGTAGAAGCGAGTCACCAGAAAACAGAGAAACAAAGATATAAAACAAGAGAAGGGGGCAGGGTAGAAACACCCTGACCCCCTTGACCTGCTTTTTAAAATACGCGCTGGGGTCGCGAATTCTGCCAAAATTGTTTAAAAACAATGAAGCACTGGTTCCCGCGTTTTATTTTAATGAGGCCCCTGGTTGGGCTAGGTCCCGGGGGCATTTCTTAAAAAATAATAGTGGAGGCCCGCTGGGGGACCCGCTGCCCCAGAGACCACCACCTCCCCGGGGCTTCACTCATGTTGGGAGGGGGGACACGCACCCCTCCTCCTGGAGCCCGTGATGGCCCTGGGGACCGCCATTCCCCAGGGCTTGCTCCTGCAGTGTCCCAAGGTGCCCAACCCCGGGACCCTGCTGTTTGCTATAACAGGGCGGGAGCCGCGTGGCTCCCACCCTGCCATAGAAAACTTGCTTTGGATTTTGGAAGCGAGAGCAGGGAAACCTCGGGCCGGAATTGTCCACGGGAGGGGGGTGGACGCAGCTCTTTTCTCGTTTTTTTAAATTTAAATAATAAACATGTCGGCATGCTTCGAGGGATGGGGTCCACGAGGCAAATGTAAATTAGTGAAAGTGGACGTTTTTAAAAAAAAAAAAAGGGATTCGCAACTCTAGCGGGGCCTCAGCGCTGTCCCCCGTGTGAAAGCGATGGGTGCGCGGCTCTCAGCGCGGCACTCGAGTACTTCTTAAGTCCTTCAAACACCCAGGGGTATATTCTGAAGGACACATCGCCGAGTTAACGGCACTTTGTTGCAACCAAAATGGTGATACATTTAAATCACCATTCCCAAGCTGGAGCAAACAGCCCATATTACCAGTTTACCAGCGATAGCAGCCTCAAAAAGCATCGTCACAGATGACCACAGCAAATATTGCTAATGAGATGTAGTGCAGGCGTTCCTGTGCAAAAAGCAGCAAACACATCATTTTGCAAGTTTCTCAACCACTGGCAAGATAGTCGAAGAGAGTACAAAACAGGTGATAAGATGTGTTAGGAGAAGGACGTTTACACCTGCTCTGAGCTCGTGTAAAGTCAGACTACAACCTGCAGCATGAAAGGGAGCCCATCCAAGAGCCACACCTGAATCACAACAGATGCAATGGAACCAACGATCATGCAGCTCGGACACCCTACACTACTCCGACACCCCCCACCACCAGCCCCTTGTCCGCCATCCCCCCTCACCCTCACCCCCCCACAAACAAATGTGACAGCAACCTTAGGAAATCTGGAACGTAACAAATTGGCTGATGTTGCACAATTATAATAAAGAAGATGCATGTGAGGTTGGACAAATAAGATTCTCAGTCATCTATAGATTCACATATAAAACATTTTATTTAAACAAAACAACAAAATAAAAGTAGGTCCAGGCATGGCGTGTCAACCCTTGACAATTTGTGAATCACAGCCTGAAAAACAAAAAGAAAGGTAAGATTGTGCTTCATGCGTCCATCAAAGGAGAGAGAGAGAAAGAGAGAAAGAGTGAGAGAGAGAGAGAGAAATAGAGAAAGAGTGAGAAACAAGGGAGAGAGAAAGAGAGAAACAGTGTGAGACAGAGGAAGAATGAGAGAGGAAGAGACAGAGAAAGAGAGAAAGAGTGTAAGAGAGAGAAATGA
This sequence comes from Triturus cristatus, assembly GCF_964204655.1. Lineage (NCBI taxonomy): Eukaryota > Metazoa > Chordata > Amphibia > Caudata > Salamandridae > Triturus > Triturus cristatus. Next base: position 713,451,568 of record NC_140584.1, on the reverse strand, counting down.
AGAGATGGAGAGTGAGAGAGAGAGAAAAAAGAGTGTGAGAGACAGAAAGATGGAGAGGGAGAGTGAGTGTTGAAACCGTGGAGAAAATCCTCACAGCTCACCTTTCGGCTACCGGTGTGTCTCCAACCTAGGGGTGGGCGGAATTTGCGAAATTCACTTTCGCAAATTATCGCGAAAATGTTAAAAATCTCCGCAAACACGCGGAAACATCGCGAAGATGCGGAAGTTTTTTACCCAACCGTTCGCGGTATTTTCGGCATGGTCGCGGCTCGCCAACTTACCCATGCGGTTGCTCGCGGGCGCGAGCATCTTGTTTTCACTTGTCTCGCGGTGCATGATCGCGAGAAGAAAGACGTGATCGCGCGACGCATGACGTTACTACGGGCGCGAACTGTCGCGAGACAGCTCAAATGGCTACCAACAATCCAACATCTCGTGGAGAACGCGACCGGATCGCGAAAACTTGTCGGCGAACGCAGGGATTCAGGTAAGGCGATCGCGCGCACGCGAGAATGTACTATTTTACAGAGCGAGCAAGAAACAAATTATCGCTAAGCTGCGGAATGCGGAAATGTTGACATTTTCGCGCATTCCGCGGAACGTGAAAATGCCAAATTATCGCAATTTCTGCGAACGGAACGCAATTTTGGCCCAGGCCTACTCCAACCACGTGCCGGGACATAGTGCAGCTTTCAAGTTTAGTCATCTGAAACATAGTATGGAATCAGAAATGGCAGAGTACATACAACTGCACACATGTAATTCTCTGTTTCGCCTCTGCGCTCCCAGGCTGCTGCACCCCATTGACTCCTGCCGTCCAGAGGTGTCTGCCCGCTGCTGTGCATGCAGACCGCTGCACACCATCCACTCCCAGTGCCCGGAGGAGACTGCCCGTTCCTGCGCACCCAGACTGCTGCACTCCATCCACTCCCACTGCCTAGAGGTGTCTGCCCGCTCCAGTGCACCCAGGCTGCTGCACCCCATCCACTCCCACTGCTCGGAGGTGTCTGCCTACTCTTCTGCACCCAGGCTGCTGCACACTATCCACACCCAGCGCCCAGAGGTGACTGCCCGCTTCTGCGGAAGCAACCCTCTCTGCTCACTTTCTGCCACTGGCATGTGTGTGAGAGGATCCACCACATGCCGTAGCAACCTCCTCAGCAGTTGCATACTCGCGGTCAAGCCGAGCTTGTGAGAAGTTTGCCTGATATATGCTGTCCACTGGAGCGGAGACCAAGTACATAGTCCACTATGTCCTGTTTGGGGGGCTTGAGAGGTAACTCCCATCATTCCTTAACCAGACACAATGAACCCCTGACAGGGTGACCAAACAAAAGTTCATAAGGGCTGTAACCAACCCCCTTTTGAGGCACCTCCCTGTATGCAAATAAAAGGCAGGGCAAGAGTATGTCCCATCTTCGCCTAAGCTTTTCTGGGAGTCCTTTAATCATGCCCTTTAAGGTTTTGTTGAACCTTTCAACTAAACCATTGCATTGTGGGTGATAGGGTGTGATGAACTTGTAGTTCACTCCACACTCCTTCCACATAGCAGTCGAGTCAAGTAACTAGACATGAAGTTTGTATCCCTGTCAGCTACTACCTCCTTAGGAAAGCCTACTCTTGAGAATACACCCAAGAGAGCTCTTGCCACCACAGGTGCTGTAGTGGTTCTTAGGGGAATTGCTTCTGGGTACCCAGTGGCATGGTCCACCACCACCAGTATAAACTTGTGCCCAGATGCTGTTTGAGGATACATGGGACCAACAATGTCAATCCCCACCCTCTCAAAGGGAACCCCCACCACAGGTAGTGGTATCAAGGGGGCCTTTGTGGTTCCACCTGCCTTGCCACTGGCTTGGCAGGTCACACAGGAGCGACAAAACTCCTTAGTGTCTTCAGACATGTGGGGCCAGTGAAAGTGAGGGACAATTCTCTCCCAAGTCTTCTTCTGGCCCAGGTGTCCTGGTAGGGGAATATCATGGGCTAGTGTCAATAGAAAGCCCCGAAACTTCAGAGGTATAACCAATCTCCTGGATGCACCAGGCTTGGGGTCTCGACACTCTGAATAAAGGAGTCCATCATCCCAATAAACTTTATGGGTGCCACTAGCATTCCCAGCAGCCTCATCAGCAGCTTGCTTTCTGAGGGGTTCAAGAGAGGGACAGGTTTTCTGCGCCTGGCTCAGATCAGACCTGGAAGGGCCCGCTGTCCCCAAGAACTCAACCTGTTCAGGTTCAAGCTCCTATGGGACAGTTCCTTCTTCAGGCTCAAGATCATCTCCCTGAGGAGACTGATCTGCATTCTGAGTCAGGTGGGAAGGCACTGCCTAAACCCTACTGCTCCTCCTCTTGGGAGGCACCTGGTTCATTATTCCAGAATCCAGGGCCTGTCCAGTTTTAGACATTTTGGCCTGTGACCTAGTCACACCAAAGACATGAGCAGGGATCCCTAACATTTCTGCATGTGTCCTGAGCTCCACTTCAGCACAAGCTGAAGTCTCGAGATCATTGCCAAGCAAGCACTGGACCGCTAGGTCTGCACTTACCACAACCTTCTTAAGGCCAGTTACCCCTCCCCAGGAGAAGTTAACAACTGCCAAAGAGTGGTCTGTTCTGACATTGCTAGCATTGGTCACTTGGTACATTTCACCAAGTATAATCTTCCCAGGACCCACAGGATCTTTTGTCACCATAGTGACACTTGCTACTGTGTCCCTGAATGCCAAAGCCTCAGTTCCATTTATTAAAGGCTGTTTTCTGTATTTTCCCAGATTACTGGGACTCACAAAGGGGTACATATCCATGCCCCCATCACAGACTAACACAGCCTGAGTTGGAACTCTGACTAGGCCAGAGTCCATCTCAGAACCCGGGGTCAACCCTACTACACCCTTATTCTGAACATTACCACCACCAATTGTAGCTGTACTTTGGGGAACAGTTGCGTTAGGGCAATGGTGGCTGGAGTAGATTCTTTGGACTTGGTGCAATCACTTGTCCAGTGAGTTTTCTGTTTACAAATCTTGCACCATGGTTACTTTTGGCCTTTTTCCTTGGTAGACTGTGAACCCCACCTGAAGAAGATTTTTGCGGGACCTTGTGAAGACTTCTGGTCTTTACCCTTCTCCCCACCCTTATCAGAGTGTTTAGGATCTTGCTTCTTGGGTTCTCCACCTTGGTTTTGTACCTTCTGCCTCACCCTGGTTCTGACCCACTTGTCTGCCTTCTTTCTCAATTCTTGGGGAGAGGTCAGATCTGAGTCTACCAGGTACTGGGGCAACAGCTGATTCTGACAATTATTAAGGATCTGCTCCCTCATAAACAAATTATACAATCCTTGATAGTCATGCACTTTAATGCCAAGTAACCAACCTTCCAGAGCCTTAGTAGCGCAATCTACAAAGTCTACCCAGTCCTAAGTCTGTGCCTTTTGGGTATCCCTGAACTTTAACCTGTATTGCTCAGTGGTTAGGCCAAACCCATCAATTAAGGCACTCTTCAGACTGTTGTAATCATCTGACTTCTCCTCTATAACAGTGAGGAGTTTATCTCTACCTTTGTCTGCAAAGGAGAGCCATAAGATTGCTGCCCACTGCTCCTGTGGGACCCTTTGTACTTTACAGGCCTTTTCCAGTGTAGTTATCCATTTGTGGATGTCATCCCCACTCTGGTAGGGAGGGACAATCTTATTCAGGTTTCTATGGTCATAAGACCTTTCCTTATCTCTAGGGATGTTGCTGCCACCATGGGACTCTAGTCCCACCCTTTTTCTAGCTCTGTAGAGCACTTGGGCCTCCCTATTTAGGGCTACCTGCTTTCTTCTGATTTCAAGCTGAGCTTCCTCATACTTAAGCAGTCTCTCCCTCCTCTCCTGAGAGGTTTCCCTCCTATGAGAGGAGATAGAGGTCCCTATAGATTAACCAGGATGGTTAGACTCCACTGATGGAGATCTAGACCTTCTAGGCCCACCACCAACTCTTCCAGGAGGGACAAAGAGGGGTCCATTATGGTCCTCTCCATCACTGTCTAGGGGAGCTGGATTTTCCAGGTCCAGATCATTGTCATCTGCCTGACCAGCCTCAGAGGTCAGGTCATGGGGAATTGCACTCCCTGGCCTTTCATCAGGTGCTGTCCCACCCACTCTGCCTAGCCCTTCAGATCCTAAAGATCTGCTGAGGTCCTCCAGCCTGAGTACCTTTATGAGGTTCTGGGTGGTTGGACTTTTGCCTGTCTTCAGTTTCCTAGTTGTACATAATGCTCTCAGTTCCATGAATGGGAGTCTATCATACTGGGAATCTTGAAGCCCATTGGCTTCTGGCAAGGACCTACAGGTTCCTGGCCTTGAAGACATTACTAGTGTGGTGTGGTGTATTGCACTACCTACTCTAGTGTGGCCTACTAAACTCTCTTGAGTTATAGAAAGGGTGTGCTATCGTTAACACACAACTCTAAGTTCAGTCGAACTTACTGTATTCTAAAGCTTGTAATATATATACCTAGGGTACCTTTAGTGGTTTTCAGTTAGTTATTCAATTGAGATCATCTGGTAAAACAATAACAAGCTGGAATCCCACACGCTGTACACCAATATGAGAAGTTAGCCTGATATATGTTGTCCACTAGTTATAGTGGGCACCTTGTACCAGTCCAAACAACCCCTTATTGGTTATAGGTTAAAGACAACCTTTATTGAAAGCTATCCTAGTGGTAGCTATGGAGAGCAGCCTTCAGGCTAAGTCTTGAAGGAATGGAAAGCAGCTTGTTTTACCAGTCTATAATCTCTGGAGTCACTAAATGAAAGATATCCACACCAGGTATATATATATAAAATATATGTATTTATTACTAAAACACACCCTCCTAGTCTCTTTATGAGACTAGAGGTCAAAACACTTCAATAATCACAGTAAAATAGCACAAATATACATCAGGCCCTAGGGGCGAGCCAAACCATATACTAAAATAGTGGTATAAGCACCACAACTTAACTAGACACAAGGCCGAGAGCCTGTAGAATCACTGGGACCCCAAGGAACCACCCAAGGTAGTGACACAGGGGACCCACGGGGGCCGTGTGCAGTGTGTGAACACAGCCGCGAGCTCCCGTTAGCTTCTATGGGGAAAGTCGCGGTTAGATTTTTAAAGATTAGGGACACTTAGAAATGAGTCAGGACCAAACCCTTTTGGACTTAGGAATTTCTAGGGTGAGCACCCACGGGAGCACCGGAGTACTTGTGTTACCTCACCCAGGGAAGCGGGTGCATAGGTGTCTTTTGGTGTCGGTTCGCGTCGTCGATTTCAGTGGGAGCTGGCGAAGAAGTGCTGCTGCTGTGAAGATGCGAAGTGTCCGAAGAGATCCAATCCTGGATTGAAGATTAGAAGAACCTGAAAGCAGAGGGGACAGAGTCTGGGTAACTTGCAAGTGACTAGGAAGGCGATGAGCAGATGCCCACCGATGTCGGGTGATTTAAGGTGAAAGAGGTGAAGCTTGACTCTTTAGCCACGAGGGACAGGAGGTGTCGAGGACAACCAGGAGCTAGATTCGAGCTGTCCCACAAAGGATGTTGAGAGCTGCAGTGTCGGTGCCAGGACACAACAAGCCTTGGCAACAGCAACCCATGCAGAAACGAGAAAGTTGTTTCGGTGCAGACCAGCAAGGTCTGTAGGACTCACCACTTGGTTCGGAGTCAGGGCATGTCTGGAGCAACCAGGAAAGCCCAAGGAAATGCAAAGTTACCCCCTCAGGGACCTACCAGTCAATGGACCAGGGATCACGAAGGGACCTCAAGACGAAACACAAAATGGCGGCCAACGGGTTACTTGGAATGACCAGGCTGACAATCTTCAGGGGATTTAGTGCTCGGGGTAGGTCCTACAAGTTAGCGCAAGCATGACTTCAAGAGACGTCGAGAAATCAATGCAGTTGCAAAAGTGTGCAGTGATCTGGAGTTCCAGTTCCACGCTACTCACGAGGGCTGCTGGTGTCAGCTTTGCTGGGGACTCGGGTCGGCCTCTGAGATGTCTGGAAATCTTTTTCCTGGGCTCCAAATACTTCGGAGACCAGCGGGAGCTTCAATGATGCAGACTGGTAAATTGCTTTGTTGGTGCCTGCCAAGCAGGGGAGTCACTCCTTGTCCCCAAGGGAGATTTCTTCAGTCCTCAGGTCTTGAGCAGAGTGTCGAAGGTCCAGGATTCAGCTTCAGAGTTTCGTCCAGGGTAATCTAAAGTCCTAAGGACAGGGGTCCCATACTTATACTAAGGTAGGGGGTTGGACATACTCTGGGGAGCCACCTATGGGAGGGTTTGGAAAGAGGGGTGGCTACACCCATTTCCTTTGTCCAGTTTCATGCCAGAATAGGGGCTGGAACTGGAAGCCCCTGAACCGGTTTGAGCTGGACTATGCACATGGACACCAAATGTGCCACCAGTGCAGGACTTCAAAGCACTCAGAGAGTGCTCCCACCCAGCCCCAATACAAATAGGTGTGTCTGGGAGGTGGTTACACCTCCCTGTGACAGGAAACCTATTGTCCAGGCCACCCCTGCCAGCGTTTTGGTCAGCAGCAAGAGGCCAGACCCGTGTCTGTGGCTGCAGCATCCATTTTGTGATGCCAGGACTCTTAAGTCTCTACCGGGTATAACAGTGCTGTCATGTCTCTCCCTCTAGAAGGGTGGGATCATACTCCCACACCAGTTACTGGTGTGGGGGTATGGTTCCAAGGTGTTTGACACCAAACACAACATGTTTCTGTGCAGCCAGTCCAAAGTTAGCATTTACCGTTTGATTATAATGCACTTAAGAGTATATGGGCAGGCTTCACTACAAACATCATCAGAGAAGGGTCTACAAATGCTGCAGATGGGCTCTGCTCATGCAGGGGCACCCTCTCACATAAGAACCAAGCACTCTGCCTTCAGGATTGATAAGGCCTGCCATAGGAGTGACTTATAGGTTTATATGTGTGTGTATATATATATAGTGATATAGGTAACCTATATCAGAGTAAGGGGTGCATGCACCACCTTACCCAGGCTGCAGTAGCAGACCTGTGGTGTCATTTTGGGTGGCTTTCCAGGGGTGGCATAATACATGCTTCAGCCCCTGGTAGGTCTCTGGTGTACCTAAGCCCTGGGTATATAGTATACCATATACTAGGGACTTATACTGGCACCTCAGATCCAATCTGTAATGTACCTAAAATACATGAAATCATTTTAGAGAGGAAGCAGCTAGGCTGGGGCACGGATTAGCAGGGTCCCAGCCAGACTAAAGTCGAAAAAGAGTGAAACACCAGCAAAAAGTGGGGGTAAACATGTGAAGCAGATCCTACTCTCCGACAGAGCTCACAATTCAGAGTGGGTGCTGATTACCAGGATGGCCATGCATCATCGCAGGCTGCACACACGTTCAGCTCTGGTGGCACTAACTCAGTGGAACTGAAGTCATCGCCTCGTGGCGGGATGTCCGTGTCCAGGGGCGTCAATCTGTGAATCACAGCCTGCTAGACAAAAACAAGATAAGATTGTGCGTCATGCGTCCATCAAAGGAGAGAGAGAGAGAAAGAAAGAGTGAGAGAGAGGAAGAGAGAGAGAAAGAAAGAGTGAGAGAGAAATAGTGAGAGAGAGGAAGAGAGAGAGAAAGAGAGAAACAGTGTGAGAAAGAGGAAGAGAGAAACAGAGGAAGAGTGAGAGAGAGAGAAAGAGGAAGAGAGAAACAGAGGAAGAGTGAGAGTGAGAGAGAAAGAGTGAGAGAGAGGAAGAGAGAGAGAAAGAGTGAGAGAGGAAGATAGAGAGAAATAGTGAGAGAGAGGAAGAGAGAGAGAAAGAGAGAAACAGTGTGAGAAAGAGGAAGAGAGAAACAGAGGAAGAGTGAGAGAGAGAGAAAGAGAGAGAGAAAGAGTGAGAGAGAGGAAGAGGAAGAGAGCGAGAAAGAGAGAAACAGTGTGATAGAGAGGAAGCGAGAGAGAAAGAGTATGAGGGAGAGAAAGGAAGAGATGGAGAGGGACAGCGAGTACCCACACTGTGAACAAAACCCTCACAGCTCAACTTTCCGCCACCGATGTATCTCCAACCAGATGCTGGGATATAGTGGAGCCCTCAAGCTCACTCATCTGAAACATAGTACATAATCAGTAATTGCAGAGTACATATGACTGCGCACGCCTAAATTGCTGTCCCGCCTTTGTGCATCCAGGCTGCTGCACCCCATCCACTTCCACTGCCCAGAGCTGTCTGCCCGCCGCTGCGCACCCAGGCTGCTGCACCCCATTCACTTCCACTGCCCAGAGGTGTCTGCCCGCTCCTGCGCACCTAGGCTGCTGCACCCCATCCACTCCCACTGCCCGGAAGTGACTGCTCGTAGCTGCACACCCAGGCTGCTGCACCACATCAACTCCCACTGCCCGGAGGTGACTGACCGCCGCTGTGCACCCAAGCTGCTGCACCACATCCACTCCCACTGCCCGGAGGTGACTGCCCGTCGCTGCGCAAACAGCCTCTCTGCTCACCTTTCACAAACTGCGTGTAGAAAAGAGGGCCTACCACGTGGCGCTGCAAGCCCCAAGCCTGGGGGCCGCAGACAGGGCACCCTGCATATCCTGTAGCCCCGCTCCACAGGCCACCAGGTCTCACATTTGGTGCTGAATCTTGATTTTACCATGTCAGAGGGCATACCAGTGCACCCGCTATCATCGCAGGTTGCATACCTGCTCAACCCTTGTGGTGCCACTAACTCTGTGACCATTGAGGCCACGCCATGTGGCGGTAGGCCCCCACTGTTCGATGGCTTAGGCCTACACTGCAGTCCAGCAGGGCACACAAAATCTGACCTGTCCGGACCACCGGGATAGGGCACCATCGCAGGCTCCACACCTGCTCAGCACTTACAGTGCCCCTACCTCAGTGCACCGAAAGACACCATCCCGTGGTGGTGTGCCTGTGCCAGCCTCAGTGCATCCGGTACCACCAAGTCTGAAAAGGAAATTGCATGGAGCACATCTGCCCTGTCCTTTTTATTGGCAGGGTCACGTGTCCTGTGACGCCTGTGCTTGATGGGAGAGGTGTGGGTGTAAACCAGCCATCAGGGAGTGGCTGTGGCGTACTGACAACTAGACCTGTGAGCAGCAGATCACTACAATGAAAATCTGGGCCATGTAGCGTTGTTGTCCCTCCCTGTATGCGTAAGCAGAGTGTGCTGGCCTGGGGTATGCCAGTCATGCGTGAGGCTGTGAACAATGACTCCGGAGCTCTGGGCGTGGTTCAGTCCTGGGCTGTACGAGGAATCAACTAATGTGGGTGTCCCTGTTGTAGTACTGCCGCCACCCGTGCCGCAAGCGCCAATGTGTCATCCTGTGACCCAAGACCCAAAACATGGCCCACATGGAAGGTAGGGGGGAATCACTGACCCAACATTCATCCACACATGAAAGATCGTGCATGACATATCTGTGTAGATATGAATGTTTATTGTATATTCAGTGGAGTGTTGTAGCTGTAGCAATACAGGGCCATGCAAAGCCCACATTTCAGTTTTTGGCACATGGAGGGCAGCCAATTAGGACCAAGCTCGTGCTCTGGGTTAGGCTCCGCCAACATATGTACTTATCCAATTCACTATACACTCTCCTTGCAGTACTCTAATGATCCAGTCTCTACCTATGTACTTATACAATGACCGAGACAAAGTTACATAACCAAGGTTTTCCCCACTGCCAGAGGTAGCATGGTTGCGAGCGCATACATAATGAACACACGGACACAGTTAGATAGATAGTGGAACTGGGTACAGGAACGTGCGCTCGGCCCCTTTTTATTGCCAGGGTCACATGTCCAGTGACGTCTGTGCTGGATGCGTGTGGGGTGTACAGAAACAGTAAACATTGGATCACGCACAGAAATTCAATCATAAAGGGTCCATGACTTGTGCTGCAGTAAGGTAGGGGCACCAGATGTGAAATAATACACAAAATATTCTATTGTAAAGGGTTCATGACTTGCGATACACTGAGGTAGGGGCAGCAGATCTGAAATCATACACAAAAGATTCTATCATAAAGGGTCCATGAGTTGTGGGGGTATAAGAAGCATTTTGCGTGTGCACAGCAAGCGATGATGCATTGTCCGGGAGGGCCGCACTGGTAGCAATGTCTGTTGCCTACTGGAATGCGTCATCTGCAATCACAACTCGATCTAAATTGTGAGCCCTGCTGTCTGCATTGTAGATCGAAGGCAGTAGTCAGCAAAGACATTGAGGAATGCTTTTTGTCACTTCCTCTTGACAAAGCCGAGGACATAGAGTTCAATTCTGTCTGCAATTATTAAATCATATCTCAATTTAAATTGTGAGCTCTGCTGACCACGGTGTGGATGTATGGAACAAAAGATGAAATATGTATGGACTGCATTTTCGAAATATGTAGGTTTCAGGGACGTTATAGTTCGTTGCTTACTGGACTCTGAAATTAATGAATCGAGACTGAATTTGAATTGTGAGCCCTGCTGTCCGCAGTGTAGATTGAAGGCAGTAGTCTGTACAGACATAACTCTGAGGTGCTGTGCCGCTGTGTTCGCAGGGGGCCTGTGTCGAGGAGGCACGCGGTCATGGTGGCAGCCTCGTGGCAGGGTGAGGGCCGCCGCTCTGGCAGACGCGTTGGCCTTCACACAAGTGAACCACGCCCAGAGGCCCTACCTATTTATTCACACTTCTATGCTGGAGTGGCATACGTTGGACCAGCCCACTGTGCTTCTGCGTACATGGGACGACGACACAGGTACATGACCGAGATCTTCCCCACTGCCTGAGGTAACATTGTAGCGACCACTGTCCACAACACTACAAGCACCAGCAGTATATGTACACATGGAGAGGTTTGTGCTCTGCATAGTGAGGTCTGTCCAGCACATCACCGCTACACTTGGTATTGTGTGCATTATTATTGGTGGTTGACTTGCGTACTTCACACATGTTTGGTTGCCACATCTCGCAACATTCAGCTATTGTTTGGCTGAGGGGCTATGCCGTTTTTGGAAGGTCTGCTGTCCTGTTGTGCGCTGCCTCGGTGGTTGTAGGGGGTCCGGAGGGTGGTGGCAGTGGGTTTTGTGGCCTTCTTGTCGGAGGTGTATGATTAGTAGCTCTATGACATGTGTTTGTCTTCAGATGCGATTCTGGGCTGGGCTCCCTTTCAACACTGTAGGTAGTCGTCCTACTTTACACCAGTAAAAGACAGATGTAACATTCCTACTGCTAATGCAGCTTATCGCCTGTGTTTGGATCGCACCGCAGATTTGGCTGCTTGTTGAAAGTATCGGAAAGTGGTGTTTTTGTGTTATTTTTGCACAGGAACACCTACTCTGCATATTATTAGCGTTAGTTGTTCCTCTCATTTGTGGCGATTTTTATTTGCGGAAGCTCTTGCTGGAAAACTGGCGATATCGGCTGTTTTCACCATGTTGAGAATAGAATGATAATTTAAAATCACTAAAAAAACTATAGTTTTAATTAACATTATAATTAGAAATTAGCTTTTAAAAAACCTTTGAAATTCACTGAAAAAAACATTGGTTTCAGGGATGTTATAGTTAGAAATTAGCATTTAAAAAACCTTTGAAATTCAATGAAAAAAGCAGAGGTTTCAGGGATGTTATAGTTATTTGGACATTTCACTCATACAAAACCAGAGAAATTTGAATGTTATAGTTATTATGGCTAACTATAACTCGTGCCCCCGCAATGCACTACTGATGACGTCACATATTACATTAATCATGACATGATCAGTGACATCACTGATGACATCACTGATGACATCTCAAATGACATCACTGATGACATCTTCCGCGTAATAATCTAATGCATCTCCTCACGCCCTAATATAACCTTTGATACAGCCACTCTAAAATACAGACTACCATTTGCGAAACCATAGACAAATCAATAGCAGTTACTATATACCCAATGACTAATTCCTAGCTATACACACACATTCATTCATTCACCCACACAGTTACTCATACATGCAGTCACTCATCAATACAGCACTATTATATGTACTCATACACCTATACAAACACTCATACACCGTCACTCATCCATAGAGTTATTGACACACCTAGCTAGTCATATAAAGAATCAATAACACTGCCATTTACTCACCTATACAGTTATAAATTCACTATCTAACCTATTCATACAGATACTAACATATACCTACTCTCTTATACAACCACTGACACAAGCACACACATTTATACAGCCACTCTCACAATTACTCACTAACATATGGTCATTTATATACTCCAACACTCACATATACTGCCTTTCACATATGTAGTTACTCACACATATACCAGTGAGACATACATTCACTCAACAACACACTGATACACACACTCACTCACCTATACAGCTATTTCCATATGCACTATTGAACCCATATACCCAGTACATTATCCACTCACACATGTAGGCACAAATTCACACACCACCCACCCCCCACACACGCAAACACTGAGGCACCCATACAGATACTCATGCAACCAATAGGTAACCCATATAGACAGTCATGTACCTAACCATCAACCCATACAGCAGCTTACAGAACAGCTGAGAAACTGATACAGACATTCACACAGTTTAGTCACTAACCCAGGCATTTAATGACTAACTTATACAGACAGTCACACGCCTATTAAATACTCCACCCACACACTTATACACCAACTCATTCTTCAATACACCTTGGCATTAACATCTATAAAATATATTTAAACTTTACAGCAACACACATTCACTGGATGATGTCATCAGTGATGTGATTTGAGATGTCATCAGCGATGTCACTGACCATGTCATGAGTGATGTAATATGTGACGTCCTCAGCAGTGCATTGCAGGGGCGTGAGTTATAGTTAGCTCTACTAACTATAACGTTTGAATTTCCCTGGTTTTGTGCGAGTGAAATGTCCAACAAACTATAACGTCCCTGAAACCTATCGTTTTTTCAGTGAATATAAATATATATAGGTCGAGGGCAAGCACCACCGTGATATTGTCAGCGGGTCCGTGGCTGCTTATTGGGGCAGCCGACAACGTGAGGAGCAGTTTTGCAGTTTGAGGAAGTTTTCAGCCACCTGCTATATCTCACTTACCTGCTTATGTTAATTATTTTGCCACAAGGACTACCAGGCACATGATGCTTTGCACAGGCGGGGAGTGTACTGTCGGCCCACAAGGGCATGACTATGTAAGTTAAATAAATTAAGGGAAGTATCCGGTACCATGGCTCGTGGTTTTTCAATGCTGCCAGGAAGAAGGGTGCAAGGCCCGAAACGCGTCGCAGCCTACATTGGATGGTGACTGGTTGCAGTGACTCCCTTGTGCAGCGGCGACTGCTCTGAGTGCTTCCCACAAAAGGCAAACCTTGTAGTACAGTTAATTTGGCCCACCAGGTCGAGGGCAAACACTACCACGATATTGCCAGTGGGTCCGTGGCTGCTTATTGGGGCAGCCGACAACGTGAGGAGCAGTTTTGCAGTTTGAGGAAGTTTTCAGCCACATGCTACATCTCACTTACCTTCTTGTTTTAATTATTTTGACACTAGAAGGACTACCAGGCACATGATGCTTTTCACAGGCGGTGAGTGTACTGCCGGCCCACAAGGGCGTGACTATGTAAATTAAATAAATTAAGGGAAGTATCCGGTACCATGGCTTGTTGTTTTTCAATGCTGCCAGGAAGAAGGGCGCACGGCCCGAAACGCGTCGCAGCCTACATTGGATGGTGAATGGTTGCAGTGACTCCCTTGTGCAGTGGCGACTGCTCCGAGTGCTTCCCACAAAAGGCAAACCTTGTAGTACAGTTAATTCGGCCTGCCAGGTCGAGGGCAAGCACCACTGCGATATTGCCAGCGGGTCCGTGGCTGCTTATTGGGGCAGCCGACAACGTGAGGAGCAGTTTTGCAGTTTGAGGAAGTTTTTAGCCACATGCTACATCTCACTTACCTTCTTGTTTTAATTATTTTGACACTAGAAGGACTACCAGGCACATGATGCTTTTCACAGGCGGTGAGTGTACTGCCGGCCCACAAGGGCGTGACTATGTAAATTAAATAAATTAAGGGAAGTATCCGGTACCATGGCTTGTTGTTTTTCAATGCTGCCAGGAAGAAGGGCGCACGGCCCGAAACGCGTCGCAGCCTACATTGGATGGTGAATGGTTGCAGTGACTCCCTTGTGCAGTGGCGACTGCTCCGAGTGCTTCCCACAAATGGCAAACTTTGTAATATATATATATATATATATATATATATATATATATATATATATTCACTGGAAAAACCATAGGTTTCAGGGACTTTTCACTCGTACAAAACCATTCAAATTCCCCCGTTATAGTTAGTTCAGCTAACTATAACTCGCACGCCCGCAATGCACTGCTGATGACGTCACATATTACATCACTCATGATATGGTCAGTGAGTGGGACATCACTGATGACATCACTGATGACATCATCCAGTGAATGTGTGTTTTTCTGAAAATTACATATGTTTTATATATCTCAAGTTCGATGAAAGAATAAAGGGGTATATAAGTGGCTAAATGGATGATTTGTTTTTGAAAAATTGATTGTATAACTGGCTGATTAAGTGTATCTTAGTGAATACGTGGCTTAGTGAGTAATGTTTAAATATGTAAATATCTGTATCAGTCTCTCACTTTGTGTACAAGTGGCTGCATGGGTTGGTGAGCAGCTACATGAGTGTCTATATAGGTTATTAGTTGGTTTTTTGAGTATCAGTATGAGTGTCTGAGTGTCTGTATGGTTCGGTGGGGGGTATTACGTAGTGCATAGGTGCATGAATGAGTGACTCACTGTATGTGTTGAATACAGCATGTGTGCAGGACTGTATGGGTGGATGAGTATGTGCATGGGTGTGTTAGTGAGTGAATGACTGTCTCAATAGTGTCTTTATGAGTAACTACATATGTTTTAAACTAGTATATGTGACTATTGGTGTATATAAGTGAGTATATGTGAGAGTGAGAGATTGAAAGAGTTCCTCTATGAATAAGTATGTGTTTCTATAAGTGATTGTTTAAAAGACTAAGTATGTGTAAGTTTCTGTAGAAGTAAGTGTGGTGGTGGGTGTATAACTGTATATGCAAGTAAATGGATGTTTGATTCTTTATTAGCATGAGTGACTATGTGTGTGAGTAACTCTATGGATGAGTGGCATTGTGTAACAGGATGTATAGGTGTATGAGTACATATGATGAGTGAGCACATGTATGAGTGACTGTATAGGACTGTTGGTGAATGAGTGGATGTGTATGTGGATCTTAGAATTACTGAATAGGTTGTTGTAACTGATATTGGTATGTCCATTGTTTTGAAAATTTTAGTTTCTATTTTTGAATGTGTGTATCAAAGGTTATATTAGGGGGAGAGGAGGTCTGCCACTCTATCACAAGGATGATGTCATCAGTGAAGTCATCAGTGATGTCATGAGAGATGTCACTGACCATGTCATGAGTGATGTAATATGAGACGTCATCAGCAGTGCATTGCGGGCGCGCAAGTTATAGTTAGCTGAACTAACTATAACAGGGGAATTTCAATGGTTTTGTACGAGCGAAAAGTCCAGCTAACTATAACGCCCCTGAAACCTATGGTTTTTTCAGTGAATTTCTAAGGTTTTTAAAATGCTAATTCCTAACTTTAACGTGCCTGAAACCTATGGTTTTTTCAGTGAATTTCAAAGGTTTTTTAAATGCTAATTTCTAACTATGCCTACAGAGATAGGACATGTGAAGAAAGAAGAAAAAACGCACAGAAAGAAAAAAAAGAAATGCAGAAAGAAGCAACAGAAGTCCTCAAAGACGAAGAAAAGTGCAGGAAGAAGGATAACGTGCAGAACGAACAAACAGAAGAGCAGAAAGAAGCCTTGTTGCAAAATCATCCTGTACCCTCAACTTTTTCAGACGGATACTGGTGGTAACTGAGTCTGACTAACCAGTCCTAGAGCCAGTGCTATGTTAAAAGACACTCAGAATACAGTGAAAACACATACATACACTTGGGAACACTATGCGTTGGGGTTCCCCTGTGATCAGCATGACCTCCTCTGTAAGCCCCTGGTATATAATAGGGCAGGGGATTAAAACTACCTCTTAAAACGCGCCACAGGACTTGTTTGCACACGTTAACTCAGGCCCCGTCCCCTCCCTTCCCCACTGTGTAAACACGCCCTGTGGCCATTTTTAGTTGGGAGAATAAGTTCATTTGAATCCTGAGGGTCCCTAGGGTCCAACTAGCCCACTAGGTACCTCCAGTAAGTGCCACAGAGCTGTGTTGCAGAGAGGTGTAAAAAGTGGCACGGCCTGAACCACCTCTGCAACGCAGCTCAGTGGCGTTTACTGGAAGCACCTAGTGGGCTAGTTAGCCCCCAGGGGCCCTCAGGATTGAAAGGGAACTATTTCCCGAACTTAAAATGCGCCACACTGCGTGTTTGCACACGTCACCTCAGGCCCCGTCCCCTCCCTTCCCCACTGTGTAAACACGCCCTGTGGCCGTTTTTTAAGTTGGGATATTAAGTCCCCTTGAATCCTGAGGATCGCTAGGGTCAAACTAGCCCACTAGGTACCTCCAGTAAGCGCCACAGAGCTGCGTTGCATAGAGGTGTAAAAAGGGGCGTGGCCTCAGAACACCTGTCTGCAACGCAGCTCCTTGGCGCATACTGGAGACACCGGTTGGGCTAGTTGGCCCTCAGGGACCCTCAGTATTGAAGGGGAATTAATTCCCCAACTTACAACTGGCCAGGGTGCGCGTTTGCAGAGTGCTGCAAGGAGGGGGCGTGGCCTCCGGCGTGATGCCGGACTTTTATTTATTTTATTTTTTAAGAAGAAAGGCTGTGTGGCCCCCCTTATTTTTCTAATTTACTGGCCCTGGGGACCCCATCCCCCAGGGCCTGCACCCTAATTTTTTTGTTGAAAAAAATTAATTTGGCCCTCCTAAGGCCTTAATCTGCCCCGGGAACCCCAACACCCGGGTCATGGCTTTTTTTTTTTTAAATTCTTTAGGAGGGGGCTGCGTTGCCCCTCTCCTCAGGCTGCTTATGGCCCCGGGGACCCCATCCCCCGGGGTCGGCCTTTGTTTTTTTTAATTTAAAAAAAAATATATATTTACCTAGGACATGCTGGACAAACCGTATGTACCTATCACCATGACGATTTGCGTGATATTCATTAAAAGGCGACTATGCATAGAATTAATCCACATGGAATGTATTTACACCGCTAGTGAAGCTCTGACGTGTCTGACGCCCTACCGTGCCTAATCCCGGCGCCCCCGCCGGTGGGTACTCTCCAAGTAGACACCCTTGTTGTTTATTTATACAAACATGGGTAGCTATTGACGGGCACATTTAATAAACACGCACACCAAGCCATTCAAAGGGGATTCAACAAAAATTCAACCAAACTATGCAAGAAACCCCCCTCACGGTTAATAAAACACACATCCACCGCTTGATGTGTAATTCTTTTTAATTTACTCTCTGGAAAGAAGACAAACCTCACTTGACAGTCACAGCGTGCTCCTGGCTGAGCCCAATGCTGTGTTACACCCACCAGTGCCCGCCGAGTGCCTCACACCTCTGTGTTGTATTCCACCAGCTAGTGCGTATGCTATGACACTCTCTAGCCCATGTGCACTGTAACACCACCCCGTGAATATGTCATGCCACACTTGCCTTCGCACGGGTTATATTGCCCCATCTAACGTGCCTTCCTCGATGCCTATGTTATAACGAACAGCGCTATGCCATACGTATTACAATCTGGGATCCATATCTTTGTCATAGTGCATATGCAACGTTACACTCCCCAGCACATATTTTATATTACAACTTTAGAGACTAGTTAGGTTACACAACACTGCCCTGTGCATATTACACTCCAAGGTGCATATCGCATAGCACGCGCTAGTGCCTGTGCTATCTCGTGCTCTCCAATTAATCTGTCATTGCTCACAATGTATTGCATATTATATTTCACGCCCGGTTCATCTTATATCACACTTTTTGGTGCATAGTTTATACCATATACTATATCTAGTTTTCATTTTCAATCGTGCTCTCAGGACTATGTTCTATATAACACTGCATCCACCTACCCTTTTCACGGGCATTACATTTTGCGATGGGGGGTGGAGGGTCAGGGGGTGTTTCTGCCAAGTGAGCCCGGAGTCACAGTCACAAACGTCCTCTTCTTCCTGAATAAAAGTGAGATTATACTGCATACTTGTTCATATTTTAAGTAGTTCGCACAGACACACATTTTAAAAACAATAAAGTTCCTAATACCCACCTTCTCTGAACAGTTAGCTTGCTGCCCCATCCACCTCCTCCCTATCCTCTGTTGTCTGAATCCATGGACTAGCCTCCTCCCTCCTGCCATGCATGGTCTGATGTGCTGCCACTGCCCTCCATTTAGCATGATGTACCAGTCCACTCCTCCTGACCTCCATTGCCCAATTCTATGGCCCATCATTGACCTCCTGCTTAGCCTCTGTGCTTAGCTTGCTGCCCCTATTCTCCTTCCCCCTGCCCATCGATGTCTTTGTGCATGCCCCTGCTCCATCCTTTTTGCCCACCATGTTCCATGGAGCTGCCACTCCTATCTACTCTGAGTGTTCTGTTGAGCTGCCACTCCCCTCCCACCTGCCTAGCATTGTCAGATGACTGTAACCTGTCCCTACCACCTCCACCCTGCCTGTCCACATGCCATGCCCCTATCCCCTTCCTCCTGTCCTCCATGGTCCATTTTACTGCCACACCCATCTGCCCTCCCTGGTCTGTTGTGCTGCAACTGCTCCTCCTGCCTGCCCCGCTCGATCTGTTGTGAGGCCCCTTTCCCTGAACTCTCTTGTCTGTGCCCAGGTCCTGACCCTCCCTTCTTGCAGAACCCCTCCTGAGGAGAAAAGCCGGGAGCCACATTGCCGATTCTAAAATCTTTTAAAAACTTTGTTGCCATAATAATTCTGTGTTTTTATATGCACTCACACCCTCTGGGCATTCTTCACTTCAGCTAACCAACACCCCGCACATCCGATTGAACGCTGCCGCGGGTGAGTGTTGGTTCAATCTTGCCGCCATTCCGGGCCCAGCGGACACGCCCACTCATGCTGGCCACGCCCCCTCTCCCGGATACATAAACGCGCGCTGAATGATAGCGTCGCATTGCAGAACCCCTCCTGAGGCGAAAAGCCGGGAGCCACATTGCCGATTTTAAAATCTTTTTAAAACTTTGTTGCCATAATAATTCTGTGTTTTTAGATGCACTCACCCCTCTGGGCATTCTTCACTTCAGCTAACCAACACCCCGCACAGCCGATTGAACGCTGCCGCGAGTGAGTGTTGGTTCAATCTTGCCGCCTTTCCGGGCCCAGCGGACACGCCCACTCGTGCTGGCCACGCCCCCTCTCCCGGATACATAAACGCGCGCTGAACGATAGCGTCGCATTGCAGAACCCCTCCTGAGGTGAAAAGCCGGGAGCCACATTGCCGATTCTAAAATCTTTTAAAAACTTTGTTGCCATAATAATTCTGTGTTTTTATATGCACTCACCCCTCTGGGCATTCTTCACTTCAGCTAACCAACACCCCGCACAGCCGATTGAACGCTGCCGCGGGTGAGTGTTGGTTCAATCTTGCCGCCTTTCCGGGCCCAGCGCACACGCCCCCTCTCCTCCCCCTTTCTTCCTCCATAAAACATGCTTACCCATCGGAAGCACAGCGGACGAGCTCAGCGGGCGCGACGATTGCGCGCCGAAGGTGCGCTCAAGGCAAGCTCGTCTGCGCTCGTCCGCGCCGAGGCCGGGCCTAGGGCTACTCCCCCTGACTCTGCTGCGCTTTACACTTCGCTTAAACCGAGCGCATTCAAATATACTTCCGATCAACTCCTAAAACTTAAGACCTCAGTGGACTTGCCACATTCCCTACCACATCTGCTATATACCAATCCTATCATAGGTCCTCACAAATGTCCAACTTGCACTATTCCTACCCCCACCATTATCTCCCCTCACCAGGTCTTAGCAGCACTTATCAATGTGTGTTCTGTCCCCAAACACAAAATCGAAATCTCAGAATTCATTGAGTCACATAACCTAGATTTACTATTCATTACAGAAACCTGAGGGGATGACTCCTCCGGTCCAGATTTCAAAGCAGCTACCCCGGCAAATTACTGCGTTTGCAGACTAGACAGAATTAAAAGAAAGGGTGGAGGGATAGCCATCATTTATAAGAACCATCTCAAAGTCAAAATTACGGTGAGTGTGAGGCTTTCTCCTTTACCATCAGCCTCTCTGGTAATCAATCATTTACAGGCATGTTACTCTATCGCCCCCCCGGGTCCAGATTGAAAATTCTCAACAATCTTAACAATCTAATCGAGGTCTCAGCAGGAACGCCACATTTCACCATACTGGGAGACTTCAATTTCCATCTTGAAGCGATACACGACCCTGATACCTCGGCGCTAATTAATGACCTAGCAGCAGCCGGTCTCCAGCAAATTGTTAAACAGCCTACCCATAAAGCAATCCACACATTTTGGTTTCTAATGTAATCCCTCTTACTTGGACTGATCATTCAGCCGTGTTTCTCCATAAAACATAACCCCCTTCCATTCCCCTCCACATCATCTTCTCCCATTTCCTTAAGAGACTGGAAAAATATCAATCCCCCTCATCTTGCGGCTATGCTGTTCGACAGCATTACCACTAATGAACAGGATCCCACACTAGCTTCCACTAACTATCTTAACAGCCTAAACATAGCTTGCCACAAACTAGCTCCCCTTAAAACCTCCCATCGCAGCAGAAAGCTCCCCTCGGCTCCGTGGTTCACGGAATCCTTACGACAACATTGCAGGAATTTAGAAAGACACTGGCGCCGCTACTACAATCCCACAGATAAAATTGCTTACAAAAGCGCCCTTTCTAAATATAAAAAACTTATTACCTCGGAAAAGACACTCTACTACACCTCGCAAATCAATCAGGCAAATAATTCCGCAAGAGAACTGTTTCAGGTGGGTACTCATCTTTCCAACCCTCCCGCCCCCCGCCTTGACGGATCACAGGCCCTCTGCAATTCTCTCGCCAAGTTCTTCGAAGACAAAGTTACTGCTATTTTCTCAGTCTTCACCCACTCTCCCCCTTCTACCACCACCATTTTATCACCTCCCAGTAATGCACCTAGCTTCTCGGTCTTCGAAGCTGCCACGGAGGAACAAGTCTGACGACTTGTTTCTGGCACTAAATCAGGATCACATCTAGACCCTTGTCCTCCCGCCATCCTCAACCTCATCCCTGAAGCTATTTCTCCCGCTCTGACCACCGTCTGCAATGCTATGTTTACAACTGGCATATACCCTTCAGTTTGGAAGGAGGCTATCATCAAACCACTTTTAAAAAAACCTACTCTTGATCCCCTCCTTCCCGCCAGTTACCGACCCATTGCATGTCTTCCATTTCCAACTAAAATTTTCGAGAAAATAATGAACATACAACTATCGAAATTCATAGACAAAAACAACCTACTGGATGATACCCAATTTGGGTTCAGACAGGGTCATGGAACCGAGACCGCGCTATTAAAAGCAGCAGATGAAATAAGGATGACATTGGACAAGGGAGGAGCGGCAGTACTAATACTTTTAGATCTTTCTGCAGCCTTCGACACGGTCGATCATGTCATCTTGATCGACCGTGTCTCAGCAATAGGAATTCAGAATAAAGCCAAAGAACTTCTCGCCTCATTCCTGGCTGACCGTCCACAGACAGTAAAAATGGGACATTTCACCTCCCACACCTTTACCCTCCCCTGCGGAGTACCACAGGGCTCCTCGCTAAGTCCGACATTGTTTAACATTTATGTTTCGGACTTAGCGAGGGTTATAAAATCTTATGGAATCGCCCTCACAACCTATGCTGACGACACACAACTGGTGCTATCTGTACACAACGATGGTACATCAGTTGTGGCGAATTTTCAAGAGGGAATGCGGGCAATCAGTTCCTGGATGTCATCAAACTGTCTCAAACTAAACTCTGACAAAACAGAGGTGATGACATTCGGGAAACTGGAACCAATCTGGTCCCCCCAATGGTGACCACCCGAGATGGGAGCTCCACCTCAACCTGTCACTAAGGTTCGTAACCTTGGAGTCGTATTCGACAATAAAATGACTTTCCATCAACATGTCAACTCCGTGGTCTCCTCATCCTTTTACATCCTGAAAAAGATCAAAAAACTGATACCATACCTCCCCTCATCAGCTGGCAAAACCCTAATCAGCACTTTGGTCTTTTCGAGAATAGATTACTGCAATGCCCTTCTTCTGAATACCCAGGAAAAAGTCCTTAACAGATTGCAGCTAGTCCAAAATGCCTCGGCCAGAATCTTACTAAGCATCCCCCAGTTCACATCCATTTCCCCTTACATTCGAAATCTGCACTGGCTCCCAGTCAGGAGCCGGATAAAATTTAAGGCACTATGCATTGCATACAAAGCCATCAACAACTCAGGCCCACAGTTTCTTAAAAATGCCCTCTGCCCGCTTGAACATTCAAGAACACTACGTTCGTCTTCAGCTCATCTGCTTAAAGTCCCACGTACAAAAAGGGCCAATTGGGGTGACAGATGTTTCTCGATCTCCACAGCCAAACTTTGGAACACACTACCCCTTGACATCAAAACCGCCCCCACGCTCATCAGCTTCAGGAAAAATCTAAAAACCAGTTTTTTTTCATTATAATTTCTGCCACAGCGATGGTCCTGTATTCTGAGCGCCGAGACACCCCCGGGTAGTTGCGCGCTATAAAAATTGCATAAACATAAACATAAACATTCTATCCTCCATGGTCCTTTGTGCATGCCCCTGCACCCTCCTTCTTGCCCATCATAGCAATTGTGCTGCCACTAACCCTCCCGCTTGCCATGCATGGTCTTCTGTGCTGCCATGGACCCTCCCACCTTCCCTGTGTGGTCAGCTAGCTGCCCTTGACCCCCTCCCACCTTCCCTCCATGGTCTGTGTGTATGCCATCGTAGTCTCATTGTTGCTCTCCATGGTGTGTCTTGTTTCTAGTGCCCATCCTGCCTGACCTCCATGGTCATCTTGGTGCTCCTGCCCTGCCCCCTTGCCCCCAGCCCTCTGTTTCCATATGCAGACCCCTATTCCCTCCCTCCTGGCTTGTCTGTTCCATTGTAATGCCCCTGATCCATCCCTCCTGCCCTTTATGGTCTGTTATGCTGCAACTTTCTCTCCTGTCTGTCCATTATGGTCAGCTAGCTACCATTGTCTCTTTCCCCTCTGTTCTCTGTTGTCCATGTGCATGGTCCTGTCCCCTCCCTATTGCTTTCTATGGATTGCTGTGCTGCACTCCCGTCCCGCATGCGCTGTGTGGTGTATTGTGCTGCTGCAAACCCTGATGCCTGCCCTCTAGGGTCAGTTTGGTGCACCTCTCCATGTCCCTCCTGTCCTCTGTTATCCCAGTCCATGTCCCTACCCCAATTCCTCCTGCCTACCATGATCCAATGTACAATACTTGCGAACATTTTGAACTTGGTAAGAGGGAGATTTTGAAAAAAAACTGGGGTATTGATTTTCACCTTTGAGTTACATTGAAAAAGAGGAGATTGGAGACAGATCAAATAAAGCCCATTTGAGCTTAAAAACATTGGACGTTTCCTGGCTGAAACGGGTCTGTTGGCATGTATGGTTGTACTACCACTGCCTCTTCCTTCTGCCTACAATGGACTAATATATTGCCACAGCCTCTCTTGCAAGTCCTGTATTGTTGGTTTGCTGCCCATGCCCCCATTTCAACTGCCCTCCATAGTCATTTGTGCTGCCACTGCCCTTCCTGCCTACCCAGTGTGGTCAAATTGTTGCATCTGCACTCTCCTACCTGCCTTCAATTTTCAGAGTCCGTGCCCCTGGCCTCTGCCTCTCAACAGTATCCCAATGAACAACTAGATTGCTAACATTCTATATTTATTACAAAAGTGTGGAACGCCTGACGTCATCTTGATGTAATCAAAACTAATACATAGAGTATTTCCTTTAGAAATTACATATATGAGAGGGTCTAATTTGCATCAAAATTATGGTTAGTGCTCTACAAAACTAAAATGAGGACATATTTTCTGAGTTTTCAAATATTGACAAAGAACTTTTAAATTATTTGTAATCTTTATGTTTTTTTTATCCAGTTGACCACTTGATTAAATGTTGCACCTAGGGGAGAGGATGTGGTGTTACTTCCAGAGCTGCAGACTTTGCAACTGGGGAACCAGGTTGGAGTTTCTGCTTCAGCTCAACATTCTGTGATTCTGGTCAAATCACTTAATCTCCCCATGTCTACAACCAAAATGAATTTGATCTTGTGTGATGTAACCAATGCTCATGTAAAGCACTCCAATACCTGACAAGTCTGCACTATATAAAACTGCAAATACACAAAAAATAAGTGTTTTGCACACTTCTGTCATTGGGCTACATGTGGGCTACATCTGGGTGATATTTGTGCTGCATTTGGGCTCTTTTGTTTCTGGTGGCCATCTTGGGAGATTTATTTGTTATGAAGTTTCCTTATTTCCTCATTTACTGCAGTCTCCTCAGTAGGAAATGCTTTCAGTTTTTTACTTTGATTCCATCAAGAAGGTATTCAGATATGTCACACATTTGCCATAAATTCTGAATGTTAGCACTCTAGTTGCTCATTAGATCACTGTAGTAAAGCTACTGCTCACCACAGAAGTATGCTGCTGGTATTCAAAGTGCATGTTTCAGTCTGCATGTCAGAATTTTTTTATGAAATAGAAGAGGATTTGAGAAGTCACTCAAAATGTGCCCTAATTTTTCTTTCTTCAGCACTAATCATAATTTCTATGGCAAAATGAACCCCCTCATTTTGTTCCTTTGTAAATTAAATGTTTTAAGTGTTACCACTTTATTCCAATCAAGATGGCTTCAGGTGTGCCATACTTTTGTCATAAGTAAGACTGTTAGCGCTCTAGTTGTTCGTTAGAACACTCTGGGACATTCTGTCATTGGGCTATACTTGGGCTACATCTGGGTATATTTGGGCTACATTTGGACTCTTTTGTCTCTGGTGGCCATTTTGGGAGACTTATTTGTTATGATGTTTCCTAATTTCCTCATTTACTACAGTCTCCTCAGTAGGAAATATTTTCAGTTTTTTACTTTGATTCCATCAAGAAGGCATTCAGATGTGTCAAACATTTGCCATAAATTCAGAATGTTAGCACTCCAGTTGCTTATTAGATCACTGTAGTAAAGCTACTGATTACCAGGGAAGTCTGCTGCTGGTATTGAAAGTGCATGTTTCAGTCTGCATGTCAGAATTTTTTAATGAAATAGAAGAGGATTTGAGAAGTCACTCAAAATGTGCCCTAATTTTTCTTTCTGCAGCACTAATCATACTTTCTATGGCAAAATGAACCCCCTCATGTTGTTCCTTTTTAAATTAAACGTTTTAAGAGTTACCACTTTATTCCAACCAAGATGGCTTCAGGTGTGCCATACGTTTGTCATAAGTAGGACTGTTAGCGCTCTAGTTGTTCTTTAGAACACTCTGGGAAGCTGCAGTAGAACACAAAGGAATCAACTGACAGTCTCTGCCCTTGTTGGATGTACATGTTTTACTGAGTATGTCAGACTTCATTCTCACATGACTGATAAAGATAATGTGAATTTACAGAAAATATGCTCTTAGTTTAGCTTATAGATCACCTTCCAAACCTCTGTGGGAAAAGCATGTGAAAATAGTTCTCTCAAACATGATTCATGATATCACATCAGAAGGCTTTTTCACATGGTAAAATCACCTTAGAATACACCACAATTCCTAAAATTAGTATGGTACCATCAACAAATGGTTTATAATGTAACTAAAGTCTTAAAACCTTCTATTAACTGCAATGCTTTTTAATGAGGTGCTATCATGCATATTGGTCCCAAGATGGCTGCCAACACTTCTTGGATGAAGTGCTGACAGCCAATCAGATCTCACGATGAGATGTGTGGTTAGGCT
Source organism: Triturus cristatus (assembly GCF_964204655.1). Lineage (NCBI taxonomy): Eukaryota > Metazoa > Chordata > Amphibia > Caudata > Salamandridae > Triturus > Triturus cristatus. The sequence goes on along the minus strand of NC_140584.1, from coordinate 713,425,444 downwards.
CCGCCCAGATATATATGTGATTTTACTTTTGATATTCTCAGGAACTACTGAACGGATTTACACCATTAAAGCAAAAGGCACGAGTCTGAACTGAGGACTACCTCTTTGCCAAATTTGGTGTAATTCCGTTCAACACTTCGGGCTGTAGCTGCGTCAACAGGTCCTATGGGAAAATGCATGGGGAAAACGCGTTTTGGGACCCCCCTTTTTTCTCGCCCCCGCTTGACAAATCACTGTGACATTTTCAGGATAGGAGCGGACCGGAGCTAGGCCAAAAGTTTGGAAAATTTCGAGAAGATTCATCAATCGATGCCAACGTTATTCCAAATAGAATTTTGCAGATTTCCTATGGAAAATAGGTCCTAACTATAACTACCTACTGGCGACTGCCAGTAGGTGTTATATATATATATATATATATATATATATATATATATATATATATGGACTCGTCAAACGGCCCCAAGGGAGAGCGCGCTATCGCATAGCGGGTGCTAGTGTCGAGGACGGGCCAATCCTCGATTCAATTTTCCACCAATTTCCTCAAGGAAGGAATCACTGCACACCAAGGAAGTTATAGGATTACGGGTTTTATTCTTTTCGTGCAAATTGTCACCAACTCCACCTGGTGGTGGAGTTGGTGACAATTTGCACGAAAAGAAAAGAATAAAACCTGTAATCCTATAACTTCCTTGGTGTGCAGTGATTCCTTCCTTGAGGAAATTGGTGGAAAATATATATATATATATATATATATATATATATATATATATATATATATATATATATATATATATAATCTACTGGCGGTCGCCAGTAGATAGTTATAGTTAGGACGGTGTTTCCATAGGAAATCTGAAAATTCCATTTTGAATAACTTTGGCGCCGGCAGATTTCCTATGGAAAATAGGTCCTAACTATAACTACCTACTGGCGACTGACAGTAGGTAATGTATATATATACCGGTAAGGAGACCGTCGCGCTTGGTGTTATCTCGAATAAGGGAGTTAACAGGTCACGGGATTTTCCTCCATTAATACACTTGCAACCAACGGAGCAGGACCCACGCTATCAAAGTTTAAGTATGTTTTCCAGCGATGCCATGCGTAATAGGGAATCAGCGGCGGATGCCCTATTCCTTAATCTTCCTGAATCTACAAAGGAACCGAGCAGTTCCAAGCATATTGCAGCAACCAGTGATGTGAAAACACTCTTAAAGACACTAGAGAAACTACTTAAAAGTGAACTGTCTAAATGGTGGGAGAAAAAGTCTTTGGAAAAATACAGAGACGCCAATCGTGTACCAAGGGGGCTACGTGTGCTCATTGCTCCTACATTCGAAAATCCTAACCCAAGTATGCTACAAGAATGGGCAGAAAACAATTTACAAGCATCAATGAATATGATTAACATTCTGATTAAATATGAGGAAATTGATCGTAATGCCCTATTAGTGGAAATTGATCGCATTAGTGGGTTACTGGATGCAACAGGTCAAATTGAGGCGATAAATAAGGGGAAACTTGACATTGACACACGTATGAAAAAACATGAGGATGTGATTAAAGAAAGAAAGGCTTTCAAGTTTGCCCGTGATCAGAATGACTACGCCACTGGTAGAATTTTTACATTCGCACGCAAGTATTATAACTATAAAAGACAAGCATTATCTGGCGGTGGCACACGTGACAGACAAGGAACCCCTAGTAATGAGGCACAAATCAGTGATGGCGATTCTGATGCAGTATATCTGACCACTAACAGTGATTCGGAAGATGGTCAACCGGGTACATCGTTGCCACTTTCTTCCAATATTCCTAGTTTTTCTCTAGTGGAGGAACTGAATTTTGTGAGCGAGGACCGGAGGTACGCCTTGCGCCCCCGCAAACCTCAATTTGCGCAAGGGGAACTGTGGAAATATGGATTTTTATGATCAGTTATGTCCCCTATCTTGGACCCCAACGGTTTCTTGTATAAATCACAAGTACATGTATGTTCCCTCCAGTTCCAGTTATGAAGACGCAAACACTTGTGCGTCCACCGTCAACATGTCCTCTTTCAGATCCGCCATGAATGGGCCAGATATTCTATTTCTAAGTATGAAAGGCCACCGGCTTTATATGGTTCATTTATCCCATTTTTCAGTCCAGGCGAGTAGGCCCTGATTCTGCCGTTAAGCCTTTTCCTGCCTTCTGCCTCTGAAAGCTCCAGTCTGAGCTCGCATCTGTATCCATGAACTTTGTCCTATTCCCTGCGCGGCTAACGGTGCCTGACTCCAGCCTGTTGCCTGCCAAAAACTGTATTTCACCTTCGAGATTATCTGCTCCGCTCCCTACCCAATGCATTCCTGTCTAGTAGTTTAAGTAAACATTCTTCCAGCTATCGAGCAAAGGGCCCGGCTTCTCTGTCTTTATGCAAGTAATTCATAGCCCTGTTACTATGGAAGATTTCTGCCCTCGCATCTAGTGTAGACACTTAGACGCTTGTACACGCACTCACAGTCAGTATAGAATAGATTTTGTTCGAGAGACCTTTCTTTTTGGATAACACAGTTCTTTAAACATAGGATATTAGATATGATTTGGGATTAGGTTGACATAACCCCAGACTTTTGTCTCCACATGTAGAGCTAAATGTCAAGTCCCTTTCTCCCTCTAGTTGCACGTCAATCACACGTCATGCGACTGCGCACGCATCTCTGCCAAATATTTCTGCTGACATTGCAGGATTCTCCAGGTATCCACCCACACATGACAAATTACCCATTATCATCAAGTGGACGCCCACATGGACGCCCACCTTCACGCCTACTTACACGCCCACATGCTCTTATCTCATTCTCTCTTGCTCTTTTGCTTACGTACAATTGAGAAATGTATATATACTGTACTCTGTGAATAATGTTTTGAGAATATTGAGAATACTTTTGAGTCCCTTTCCAGATCCTTTTTTGGTGATGGTAATATTCTCCCTTTGACTCGAGTTATTGGAATAAATCCCTTTATGAACCTGATACCACAGACTCAGCCTCTTGCTTTATGCATAATCTTATTGATATTCTGAAATACATAGAGCGTAATATTTTATTTACCACATAATGGCGCCCGAACAGTTTAATCTCTTTCCCCACACGCCGGAGATGAAGGTCCAGTTTTGCCCCCTTCCATAGCCGTGACGGACTTCAAGCGCGCACGTCGCGGGTCTTCCCGCCAACTCCCTCAGGCCAACGAAGGGGACAGACTGCGACCAGGCATCCATACGAGGCGGTGAGGAACGCAGATTGTCCTACCCAGAGCCCACCTGCGAGAGAGCTGTGTCCGAGGTATACAGAGGCCCACCAGATTCCGAAGTTCCGAAGTTCCGCGTCGAGTCCAGTCCGGTCCAGTCCAGTCCAGTTCAGTTCCGAGGCCTTCCGTTCCGAGCTACCCGGTGAGTACCATTGCCGGGGAGGCGTTCTGACGTGCACATAGGTTGTGCCGGTCAAGACGGGTTTGGGTACACAAATCCGGTCTGCACTGTTTCAGCAGTGTATCTGTACTGTTTAGCAGTATATCTAGTATGTCTAGTATATAATTCAGAATCACCTAGTTAGTGTCGAGTATTATGCTAAGTGATTAGTTCCCTAATGGCCATTGTTGTTCGTTAAATGTTAAATGTTAAATGTTTTAAATACGTTCTACATATTGTGGTGTGAATGACTGTTCATTATTGTGTTTATTGTATTAAGTGTGTTCAAGTAATAAGGTCTAAAAATGCCGCTCTTTTCGAAATTAAGACAGATCAAAACTAGAAAAGGGGTACTCGAAGAAGCTGTTCCCATTCCACCTAGGGACACTCCAGGGTACTTTATTTATCATAAGCATGGCCTAGATGCCGTATTATTTCTTGATTTATGGGTGGACTACACCAAGGATTTACCAGAAAGTCAGAGGTGGCCCGCAGTTGGGACATGGGATGCAGATTGCATCATGAGAGTAGAAGAAGAATTATGGAAAAAGATAGCCAGACAGTAACAGAAAGATGCCATTGAATTATGGCGTAAAGAATAGCATAGACGCACAGAGTAAGCGCTCAGAAAAGAAGAGAAAAGTAGGGAGGATTCAGACAAAGCCCGAGAAAACGTGTTAGTTGAGGAAGGTATCCGAGTAAAAGCAGAACAAGTAGATAGACAACGAAACACTCTTATGAAAGAGAAAATGTAGACCAGCTTGGAAGGATGCCATTGAGTTTTGGCGCAAGGAGTCACATAGGAGGTCAGAGTAAGTGTTTCACGAAGCAGAGAGAAGTAGACTGGAGTCTGGAAAAGCCAAGGAAAAGATGTTACAGGAGGAAGTGGAGCAGGTAAAATGAGCGCAGGCTGACAGAGAAAGAAATACTGACGTTGCTGGTATTTATCCCGTCCTTTCAGAGGACCTAGCAAGAGTGGCCCCAGTAGAAAGACCAGTTAGAGTGCCACCGCAAGTACCACGATACATATAATAATGATATAGTAGCCCAAAGGTTCTTGAGCCACCCACCAAATGAACAGCGCATAGCTGGTGTTTACATGGTCCAACATTTGACTACGTTGTCAATAGGAAATTGAGAGGGGTGTAGCTAGAGAAGGAGCAACACCTGTGATTTGATGACACCCCTAATGTACAAAGTGCTAACGAAAAAGTAATTTTTGAAAAGTTTAGCTTGAAAAAAGAATTGTGGGTATTTCGAATTTGCAAATTGTTCAAGAATACAGGTTTGTGTTCTTGGTGGTCCAGTGAGCCAATGTGCTGGGTCAAGTCGGTGAGATTATGACCCCCTGAGTGCAAAATTGTATGTAAAAATAATTTTTCAATTGAGCGAATTATTGCAGTTTTTATGGAATTGAGTAGTCTTTTTGTCTTTGACAGCTTCAGAGTGAGGAGAAGGTGGGGGCTGTGTAGAGCAGTATGTGATACAGATATCGGAGACAGATTCTGACCTTGTAGCCAGTGTAGGTGGGGGCCGGTGAGAGGAGCAGAACAGAGGCACTGCTTAGAAAGCTTCTCTGACATCGCATCTGTGTAATGCCTGCAGCCGGAACAACAAAAAAGTTGGCTGGCAGCCCAGGCTCAGGCCGCGCTGAGGGGCTATTTTTAGCTTCTCTGATAAGACAGGGCAGCTGAGAAATGTAAGTCGAGAAAGATTCCCTTGGTCTATTCTGTGCTAAACCAGTGCCCCGAGGAAATGTCTATGGAGAAGATTTGTTTTATTTTTTAGCAATTGTTATATTGCTTCTGGCCAGAAAGTAAAATGTTGCTCTTGCTTGGAATTTTAAGGGCTATGTGCCTATATAAAAACGATTTTCAAATTCAGACATTTTTGAATTGTGGCCACAAGCTGCCACCAGTTGCATTGGATAAATGATCCAGTGGTTAAAAGTCTGTGAGGAGAGATGAGAGGTGCGTCTTCGTCTGGGACATTAGGGTACATTGTGTTGACGAAGATGCACAGCTCATTTTTATAAAAGAAAACAAACAGGTTGGTGTGTTCTTCGTTTTTGATTATTATTGCTGATTCTGTTTTTATAAAAGAAAACAAACAGGTTTGTGTGTTCTTCGTTTTTGATTATTATTGCTGATTCTGTGTGTCAGACTTGACACGGTGATTTCAGATGGGGGTGTATAGGGCAGGTAAATAAGTTATTGATTATAAGCCTGACAAATTAAGCAGGCCAGAGTGTTCGCCTCTGAGCTGTAGGTACTATAATTGCGCATCACTGCTCATTTATATATGTTAGTGTAATTGTCTATGCTTTCTGTGCTTAGTATACTGATGGCTTGGCATATGTATTTTATATATGTTTTGTTTTTGTGTTGTATTGACCAGTCTGTTTAGCGTTTAAATACAAAGTTCTCCTGTGCAAGTACAGAGATGGTCGTGACGACGGCAATCTTTGCACAGCGCTTGGCTGGAACTTGTTCACGATTACTAAATTTCACAGACATGATATTACCTTTATCATGCTGTCAAAATAGCGGACAACACGTTATGAGTGTATGTCTAATTGGTATTGGTGATGAATAATAGCAGAAAATAGTTATGCAAGACTTAAATATGTATCACATGACTGCCTTTCTCTTATAGACAGGCAGCCTCGGTCATATGTTTCCAGATTGGACATTGAGGAACCATTATGATCTGTGCACTCGCATCTTAACTCTTGAAAGGCCTGTTTTAAATAAGGACTGCCACCACAGAGTGACAAATGAGGCTCGGTATTTAGGGTAATGAGAAAATATCTGACAGGATTTCCTTTTTAAAGTTTGCTTTAGTAAGCTCATTCTTGTAAGTGGTGGCCCCAAAAGTTGACTTGTTTTTAAATTAGGCTATTTATTGTATAGGTGGAAATTATTGCAAAATGACTGATTTCTTTAGCAGATAAATTATTAATTATCAACATTAACAACTGTTCTTAAACTTGGTTTTCCGAATATTTAGGTAATTTAGCATTCCTATTAGGGCCTACTAGCATTAATATTGACTTCAGGTTGGTGTAGGTTCATGTAATAGGGACATTTGCATATGAGATGTCATTTGGCCAGCTTATGAGCTAACACAATGAGGTTTGTACATTAATTTGAAGGATTTCTCGCCGTTTCAAATACGCTGTGTATCTCCTATAATTTTGCTTACGCCCAGTAGCTACACACAGGGATTAATAGTGTTGACAAGACACAGGGTTTGATAGTGTTTGACAGCAGTGAAATCTGTTTCAGATTTCCTCCTGTCAAAAAGGGGGGGAAGGAGGAGAATATTGGCTTTCTGCTGGCCCCTGAGGAGGTTCGCTTCCCGCTAGCCCCTTAAGAAATTAAGCCCCTTAGAAATTAGCCCCCTTAGAAATTAAGTCGAGGAAATAGGTATGGTGCTTTCCCCTTTTTCTCATGTTTTATTGTGATCTTTCAGGGGAATTAGTTGTGGGCACCGGAACGTATTCAATTGATTTCTGGTTTTTCCCAGCCCAAGACACAAAAAGACTAAAGTCCTCAAGAACACACTGTGGCATTTGAAGAATTAAAGAGAGCTTTATGTCAAACACCAGTTTTAGCAAACCCTGATTACAACAAATCGTTTATGCTTTTTGTGACAGAGCGGGATGGAACAGCACTATCTGTCCTAACACAAGATCATGCAGGAAAACACGAGCCCTGTGCTTATTTTTCTAGTACATTAGACCCAGTAGCACAGGCTTTGCCTGCGTGTCTAAAATCAGTTGCAGCAACGGCCTTAGCCATAAGACAAAGTGACTTGATAGTGCTGGGCCACCCTCTGACAGTACAAGTACCACACGCAGTAGAGGTTCTCTTGAACCGGACACAAACACAACACCTGACTGTAGCTAGACTGACAGGCTATGAGCCAACGTTATTTCAACCACACATAGAGATCAGACGATGCAACATACTGAATCCTGCTACCTTTTGCCCTCCAGTACAGAAAGCGTTTCACCACACGACTGTGTTGAAGTAATACATACCGTGACTAAACCAAGACAAGACTTGACAGACGTTGCACTCCCAGACCCCGACCTAACACTATAAGTTGACGGCTCATGCATGAGGACAGGGGCGGGAGAATTAGTGGCAGCATATGCAGTGACTACTGATACTGTAATAATAGAGACTAAAAGAATAGACATATTGTCAGCACAAGCAACAGAGCTCATCGCCCTGACACAAGCGTGCATAAGAGCTAAGCACCTGAGAGTAAACATTTACACCGATTCTGTGGCGAGAAAGAGGTTTCTTGACCTCTCATGGGGCCAAGATACAGCATGGCCCCCTTATTCAAGCCCTACTGGAAGCAATACATTTACCAACAGCCATAGCTATCCTAAAATGTAAAGCACATACTAGAGCCACAGATACCATTTACCAAGGCAATGATCTGGCAGACCGAACAGCTAAACAGACAGCTCAGACCCCACTAGACATGACAAAGTTACAGGTTCAATAAGTGTCCAAAGCCATGACAGTTAGGGATCCTTCCAAGGATGTACAAGACATACAGACACATGCTACTATGGACGAATTAAAGAAATGGTCGGAACAAGGAGGGGTACTGACTGATCAGGGTTGGATGAATAAGGGCAAATCCACATGGTTTCTTCCTGATTCGATGGTACAAGTGATTATAAATACCGCACATAGTCCTGCACACTTAGGAGAGAAAGCAATGATAGATAGCTTACAGAATATATGGTTCAACAAGCACCTGCGTGCAGCAGCGAAACAAAAGGTCAGAACATGTATGATCTGTTGCCAATTCAATCCAGGTAAAGGCATTCCGATGGAACAAGGTGGATTCCATCCACCTGACCACCCTTTTGAAGTGCTCCAAATGGATTATATCCAAATAAACAGATGTAGAGGTTACAAATATGTCCTGGTACTAATGAAGCAGGTGTCCCTTCTGTTAGGGTATACCTGGAAATTCCATTGTGTGCGACATCCTGAAGCAGCAGGCCTTGTAGAAAGACATAATCAGACATTAAAAATTTGCGCAGACAAAGGTGTAGATTGGATGGTAGCCCTGCCGGTTGCCCTCTTTTACATGCGAATGGTAGCTCATTCTAGAACAGGCTTATCTCCCTATGAAGTGGTCTTTGGTAGACCACCAAATATGTGGGGCACTCCAATGCCTAAAAGATTACTGATGTTGATAATAACATGCTGACAGATTACCTGGCTTCCTTGATGTCTGCACTACTCTCTTGTTGTTCGCAGGTTGCTGCCGCCTTTCCTGACAACACCCAGGTCAAAGAATACTCCATCGCTCCTGGATGGAAGGCGCCAAAGTCAGTGCTCTGGACCACGGGGACGGCCGTTAAAGTCAAAGGGCGGAAAAGATGGTTGCACCTTCACCACTCTTTTACAAAGGAAAAAGACTTTGAACTTGGATTTTGGATTTTGAACACCATTTTCTAGAGGAGACTCCACAGCAGTTTCCACAAAGCTAAACTTAGATCTAAAAAGTCAGAACCCGTTTGATCAATTAAGTCCACTAGGTGGTGAAGCGGTTGAACATGTATTCTGGCTTGCATAAGATCTTGGACAATAATATTGATAAAAAGAGCAAGATGTGCATCACGATAATATGTATCAGCTTAATACTACATGCTATTTTTCCTCCTATTGCCTCACTCTTATACTCCTCCACTAATGATACCATAAAGCACACATTTAGTGATCTGCCATCCTATGAGCTATCATATCGACTTGCCTTACGCAACAATACCTTTATTCAGATGCTGCACCATTCACATCAGACTAGCAATGCTACAGACTGCTGGGTCTGTGGCCGACTCCCCCCCTATCAGAACTATAAGGGAGTTTTGCCCCTCTTTCTCTATCCGTTCACACACAATGGCTCCTGTGGAGCATGGTTTAGTTTGATTAATTCCCTAGATTCGAATTCCGCAGTTTATCAAGACAACTGGGTATGGGGAAACCTGAACTTAGTTTTGCTTAAAGTCTGCTACCCTAACAAGGAGGGACTTCCCAAAAGAACAGGAACTGATCTAGAAAATGAAGTATATGGATTAGGTAATTTTACACTTAACCTCATGATCCTGAACGTTGAATCTGAAGCTACACCAATCTTGCCTGCCATGTCCGTATTCCCAGTAAAAGGGGAATTATGTATAAGAAAGAATGGCTCCATACACATGGGCCATAGTAAATGCACCACTGTAATAAAATTCAGTGATCAAGGCAAGTCTACATTTAGAGCTTCTCGTCATTCCTACTTTATATGTGGCCAGACCGCATATATACGCCTACCTCTAGATTGGGATGGTACCTGTTACATAGCATTCCTCCTACCACCTGTTTTCCTAGCTCCTCCTGATTATCATAGAAATACTCATTTAGTACACAATAGACAGCAGAGAGATCTCCCAATTGTCGATTACACTGAAACAGCATGGGAAAAATACACAGATTTCAATAAAGGTTTCTTTCCCTATATAGGTACAGTTACCAATAGTAAGCTGATACGTAGATTAACCAGAACCCTTGAAGCAGTAGTGAACGAAACTATTTCCGCCTTAGGCAATTTAACAGAAGAGCAGTCTGCTATGCGGATTGTTGTGCTTCAAAATCGTCTTGTCCTTGACGTCATCCTGGCCGATAGGGGCGGAGCTTGTAGGGTCATCGGATCAAGCTGTTGCATTTTCATACCAGAAAATTCGCCATCTGTATATAAAGCCATAACTCGCCTTCATAAGATTGTAAGCCAGATACACCAGAATCCAGGCACCTGGACTTGGTCCGGTTGGTTTTGGAGTGTATTATCTACCTTTGGATGGAGGGTCCTATCCTTCCTAGGTATTGGCATTCTCATACTATTCAGTTGCTGCTTATGCCTACAATGCTACAATGTGGACCAGCGATTTGTGGTCTGTGTGCCACATCGTGTATTCCACCACCAAAATTTCATTCATCCCGGAAGAAAAAAGAAGAACAAATGATGTTATATGAACAGATCAACGGATTGATGAAGATTGATATCTCTTAAGGGCAAGTAGGGGACAAGGAGGGAATGTGGAAATATGGATTTTTATGATCAGTTATGTCCCCTATCTTGGACCCCAACGGTTTCTTGTATAAATCACAAGTACATGTATGTTCCCTCCAGTTCCAGTTATGAAGACGCAAACACTTGTGCGTCCACCGTCAACATGTCCTCTTTCAGATCCGCCATGAATGGGCCGGATATTCTATTTCTAAGTATGAAAGGCCACCGGCTTTATATGGTTCATTTATCCCATTTTTCAGTCCAGGCGAGTAGGCCCTGATTCTGCCGTTAAGCCTTTTCCTGCCTTCTGCCTCTGAAAGCTCCAGTCTGAGCTCGCATCTGTATCCATGAACTTTGTCCTATTCCCTGCGCGGCTAACGGTGCCTGACTCCAGCCTGTTGCCTGCCAAAAACTGTATTTCACCTTCGAGATTATCTGCTCCGCTCCCTACCCAATGCATTCCTGTCTAGTAGTTTAAGTAAACATTCTTCCAGCTATCGAGCAAAGGGCCCGGCTTCTCTGTCTTTATGCAAGTAATTCATAGCCCTGTTACTATGGAAGATTTCTGCCCTCGCATCTAGTGTAGACACTTAGACGCTTGTACACGCACTCACAGTCAGTATAGAATAGATTTTGTTCGAGAGACCTTTCTTTTTGGATAACACAGTTCTTTAAACATAGGATATTAGATATGATTTGGGATTAGGTTGACATAACCCCAGACTTTTGTCTCCACATGTAGAGCTAAATGTCAAGTCCCTTTCTCCCTCTAGTTGCACGTCAATCACACGTCATGCGACTGCGCACGCATCTCTGCCAAATATTTCTGCTGACATTGCAGGATTCTCCAGGTATCCACCCACACATGACAAATTACCCATTATCATCAAGTGGACGCCCACATGGACGCCCACCTTCACGCCTACTTACACGCCCACATGCTCTTATCTCATTCTCTCTTGCTCTTTTGCTTACGTACAATTGAGAAATGTATATATACTGTACTCTGTGAATAATGTTTTGAGAATATTGAGAATACTTTTGAGTCCCTTTCCAGATCCTTTTTTGGTGATGGTAATATTCTCCCTTTGACTCGAGTTATTGGAATAAATCCCTTTATGAACCTGATACCACAGACTCAGCCTCTTGCTTTATGCATGATCTTATTGATATTCTGAAATACATAGAGCGTAATATTTTATTTACCACATAAAGGAGAGGAGGCTCAGGCACCGCCAAAACTTTCTCAAGAGGGAATTCGCGAAGAGCGTGGAAGAAATAACAAGCGTTACTAAGAATACTGTCATTAATCTAACTGATACAGTATTATCATCAGCAGAACTGCAGCTCTTGTCCTTAGGCCTCTCTTTCTGTCCCAAACACCGTTTCTCCTACAATCAGACCAGAATTGATTTATTTAAATTTGTAAGAAAAATAAAACTAAAAAAATATTTTCAACTGAACACTTTCGAAGGTAAATCTTCTGGTTCTGTCAAGAAAACCACCGCCTCTCTGGGTCCTCTACAAGTCAAAGACATCCCAAATTTACAGACATTAGTTGATCTGAGCAGCGAGATTGAAGGTGATGAATCAGCTATGGCCACCCCATATATTATCCGCCTTAAGACAGCCTCCAGCCCTTTCCGTCCCACTTCCACTTTTCTTCCTCTTATGCCTAAAGACGCTGTCGATGTCTTCAGTGACCGTGTTATCACTGAGCTCAAGGCACTTAACAGGAAGGTACCTTTCCAATCACGAAAGAACGATTACCGCAATAAACAATACCATGCCCTTATTTCTAAATTGCAGCACAATCACAATCTTGTCATCAAGAAATCTGATAAGGGTGGCAATACAGTTCTATGGTCATGTTCTGATTATTTAGCAGAGGCAGAGCGACATCTTTCGGATACCTCTTGCTATAAACATTCGTCCAAATTTGAAATGAAGGCTGCAGAAGATACAACTCGGAAGAAAATCCTCCATTGGAAGAGAATTGGTCTTTTGTCTAAAGATGAAATGAACTTTCTTTGTATTGACCATCCAATCACTCCTATGTTGTACTTTTTACCGAAGGTCCATAAGAATAAGACTCCTGTCCCTGGTCGCCCCATAATCTCTGCACAGGGCAGTATGAATGAGAACTTATCAAAATATGTTGATTTTTTTCTGCAGCCCCATATGATTTCGCTGCCATCCTTTATCAAAGATACTACGGATTTTCTGAATAAAGTTAAGGATATCACATGGTGTTCAGACTACCTACTGGTAGTGATGGATATTGAATCCCTCTATACTAGTATTGACCATAAACATGGCATAAATGCTACTAAATACTTTTTGGAAAATAGGGATATCAACATGTTGAAGCATAACACTATGCTCCTAGAAATGATTGAAATATGTCTATCCACAAACTTTTTTCTTTTTCAGAATGACTACTACCATCAGGTGCGCGGGGTGGCCATGGGGGCTTGTTTCTCCCCCAGCTACTCATGTCTTCATGTAGGTTGGTGGGAGAGCAATATCCTCATGGTCAATCACGAGCGTTGGTGGAGGCATGTAGTCCATTATTGGCGGTACATCGACGATATATTTTTGGTTTGGAAAGGTTCTGAGGAAGATGCTATGATTTTTGTTAAAGACATTAATGTGAATGAGTTGAACCTTAAATTTACTGTGTCCATTGACAGCTCCTCTGTAGAATTTCTAGATGTCTTGGTATATATAGACAATGACAGACTCTGTACTAAGTTACATAGAAAAACAACTGCGGGGAATTCTATTCTCCATGCTACGAGTTCACATCCTCGGCATTTGATTAATAGTATACCCTATGGCGAATTCATTCGTATTCGAAAAATTTGCAGTACTGAATTGGTCTCCACTGAATGTCAGAAGGCAGCATTCATTAGATTTTTGGAAAGGGGTTATTAAGCTCATCTCTTGACCCTCACCCTTAACAAGGCCAATAGTAAATCTAGGGAGAATTTATTGCAGCCCAGTACTAAAAATGTAACTGTGATTTCAGAACTTTTGGTACAGCCAGTACGTTTGATCACCACGTTTTGTACTCAAGAAAATGCCATCCGCAAGATTATCTATTCAGAATGGCCTATTGTCTTAACAGATAACATTCTTGGCCCCATTCTTCCTAGTCTCCCATCTATTACCTTTAGAAAGGCTCCTTCAATGAGAGATGCCCTTGTGAGACCTATGCTTGCATCCAGTACCAAAGGCACGTGGCTTTCCAGGACGGGCTTCTTTAAATGCAATTCTTGCCGAGCTTGCACTTTCGCAACTAACAGTACGCACTACAAAACAGCTTTTAGTGACAAGGAGATAGCTATCCAAGGGAATTTAACTTGCCGTACAGAATACGCTATTTACAAACTTAAGTGCACTTGTAATTTAGAATATATAGGCAGTACCAAACTTCCGGTGCATAAGCGTATTCTCCAACATGTAAGAGCTATCGTCAACAGTGATCATAATTACCCAGTTGCTAGACACTTCAAATCCATTCATGAGAATAAATTAAAGGATTTGGAGTTTACGGTCATTGGGTCAGTTGCCAACCCCGGACGGGGTGGTAATCGTGATAAGTTATTGAGGCAACAGGAGTCCCATTTTATTCTTGCTCTCGATACTAGAGTCCCCAATGGCCTTAACATGAATGAAGATCTGCACAACTTTTTATGATTGCTGCTGTACACCAATTTTTTCGCATTTTTAGAGTCTTTGTCTGCCATATTCTGTTGTACATTTCAAATCTAGTCTTGACATGTTTTCTCATTTTGACTTGCTGCTATTGCTCTTTTTATCTGCTAAATTTATAGCGCTATTTTTGCACTGTTTGTTTACTAGCACCTTAGTTTTTAGATTTTTTACAGACTATTTATTATAGGGGTATTTTTTTATGTATAGAGGTCATTTAACTAACTATAAAGTTTATAGAAAGAATTTTTTTAGACATCTTTTTATCATGAGATTTTAGCTATTTATGAAGTCCGGCAGTTTTTATTGTTGCACTGATATTGTTGAAATTTTTTGGTTTAGATTTTACCTTGACACCAATTGCTTTAGTTATCGTCTTTTTTACTTGGTTGATGATTTTTAATTGGTGACAATATTAGCTTCTTAGTCTATTGTATATATACATTTTAGTCGGATACTTGCCTGTCCTAAAATTTCTTTGGGATGGTCGCATGTATCTACATGGTGTGTCTTATGTTTAGTTATATCTAGCTACCTCTCAATGGTATTTTACCCCTTAGTTGATTTTTGGTCTCATTCTTTTAGTGTCCGTAATCAGGTGTATAAATTGATATGATTTGTCAGATGCATGTTATGAGTTAGTGGTGGGCATTTTTCAATGGACACTAGTCCTTGTTTTATCAGATTCTTGCACATTCAGGTACTCATTGAAGCGGTCCAAATGCACTATGTACTAATTTTGATTACCGCCTTCTTGTAACCTATTTGTATTTTCTGATATTATTTTTATTTTATTTTTTTTATACACATCACCACCATGTTTTACTCAATTAACTCTTTTTACATCTGGCAAATTCACTATTCTGTGTTTTCTTCGGATACTTTGAGACCCTATTTACTGATATTTTTATTCTGTTTTCCACTCTCACTGAATTTTGGTGTTGCTCCTCTATTTATTCCGTCATCATACTGCATTGCATCATGTGATCAAGCTCCCTGCGTGGAGTGAAACGCGTCATGGAGGACACTGGTCCTATGATTTATTGACATTTAATTCTTTGGGAGTAATAAATACCTGCTTCATCCATTCTTTGCTGATTTTTTCCGGAGGAAAGAGGCCCGTACCTTCATGTTTCTGCTAAAGTGAAGAGCAGAGAAGGACTGTTTCTATATATATATATATATATATATATATATATATATATTCACTGAAAAAAACAAAACATAGGTTTCAGGGGTGTTATAGTTAGCTGGACTTTTCACTTGTACAAAACCATTGAAATTCCCCCGTTATAGTTAGTTCAGCTAACTATAACTCGCGCGCCCGCAATGCACTGCTGATGACGTCACATATTACATCACTCATGACATGGTCAGTGACATCACTCATGACATCACTGATGACATCTCAAATGACATCACTGATGACATCATCCAGTGAATGTGTGTTTTTCTGAAAATTAAATATGTTTTATATATGTATATCTCAAGGTCGATGGAAGAATAAATGGGTATATAATTGTCTAAATGGATGATTTGTTTTTGAAAAATTGATTGTGTAACTGACTGATTAAGTGTATCATAGTGAATACATGGCTTAGTGAGTACTGTTTAAATATGTAAATATCTGTATCAGTCTCACACTTTGTGTATAAGTGGCTGCATGGGTTGGTGAGTAGCTACATGGGTGTCTATATAGGTTATTAGTTGGTTTTTTGAGTATCAGTCTGAGTGTCTGCATGGTTCGGTGGGGGGTATTACGTAGTGCATAGGTGCATGAATGAGTTACTCACTGTTTGTATGTGTTGAAGACAGCATGTGTGCAGGACTGTATGGGTGGATGAGTGTGTGTATGGGTGTGTTAGTGAGTGAATGACTGTCTCAATAGTGTCTTTATGAGTAACTACATATGTTTTAAACTAGTATATGTGACTATTGGTGTATATAAGTGAGTATATGTGAGAGTGAGAGATTGAAAGAGTTCCTGTATGAATAAGTATGTGTTTCTATAAGTGATTGTTTAAAAGACTAAGTATGTGTAAGTTTCCGTAGAAGTAAGTGTGGTGGTGTGTGTATAACTGTAT
This sequence comes from Triturus cristatus, assembly GCF_964204655.1. Lineage (NCBI taxonomy): Eukaryota > Metazoa > Chordata > Amphibia > Caudata > Salamandridae > Triturus > Triturus cristatus. Next base: position 713,409,109 of record NC_140584.1, on the reverse strand, counting down.
ATGCAAGTAAATGTATGTTTGATTCTTTATTAGCATGAGTGACTATGTGTGTGAGTAACTCTATGGATGAGTGGCATTGTGTAACAGGATGTATAAGTGTATGAGTACATATGATGAGTGAGTACATGTATGAGTGACTGTATAGGACTGTTGGTGAATGAGTGGATGTGTATGTGGATCTTAGAATTACTGAAGAGGTTGTTGTAACTGGTATTGGTATGTCCATTGTTTTGAAAATTTTAGTCTCTATTTTTGAATGTGTGTATCAAAGGTTATATTAGGGTGAGAGGAGGTCTGCCACTCTATCACAAGGATGATGTCATCAGTGATGTCAACAGTGATGTCATTTGAGATGTCATCAGTGATGTCATGAGTGATGTCACTGACCATGTCATGAGTGATGTAATATGTGACGTCATCAGCAGTGCATTGCGGGCGCGCGAGTTATAGTTAGCTGAACTAACTATAACGGGGGAATTTCAATGGTTTTGTACAAGTGAAAAGTCCAGCTAACTATAACACCCCTGAAACCTATGTTTTTTTCAGTGAATTTCTGAGGTTTTTTAAATGCTAATTCCTAACTATAACGTGCCTGAAACCTATGGTTTTTTCTGTGAATTTCAAAGGTTTTTTAAATGCTAATTTCTAACTATGCCTACAGAGATAGGACATGTGAAGAAAGAAGAAAAAATGCAAAGAGAGAAAAAAAAGAAGTGCAGAAAGAAGCAACAGAAGTCCTCAAAGACGAAGAAAAGTGCAGGAAGAAGGATAACGTGCAGAAAGAACAAAAAGAAGAGCAGAAAGAAGCCTTGTTGCAAAATCATACTGTACCCTCAACTTTTTCAGACGGATACTGGTGGTAACTTAGTCTAACTAACCAGTCCTAGAACCAGTGCTATGTTAAAAGACACTTAGAATACAGTGAAAACACCTACATACACTGGGGAACATTATGCGTTGGGGTCCCCCTGTGATTAGCATGACCTCCTTTGTAAGCCCCTAGAATATAATAGGGCAGGGGGATTAAAACTACCTCTTAAAACAGGCCACAGGGCGTTTTTGCACACGTTAACTCAGGCCCCGTCCCCTCCCTTCACCACTGTGTAAACACGCCCTGTGTCCGTTTTTAGTTGGGAGATTAAGTTCATTTGAATCCTGAGTGTCCCTAGGGTCCAACTAGCCCACTAGGTACCTCCAGTAAGTGCCACAGAGCTGCGTTGCAGAGAGGTGTAAAAAGTGGCACGGCCTGGACCACCTCTCTGCAATGCAGCTCAGTGGCGCTTACTGGAAGCACTTGGTGGGCTAGTTAGCCCCCAGGGGCCCTCAGTATTGAAGGGAAATTATATCCCCAATTTAAAACGTGCCATAGTGCGTGTTTGCACACGTCACCTCAGGCCCCGTCCCCTCCCTTCACCACTGTGTAAACGCGCCCTGTGGCTGTTCTAAGTTGAGAGATTAAGTCCCCTTGAATCCTAAGGGTCCCTAGGGTCAAACTAGACCACTAGGTACCTCCAGTAAGTGCCACAGAGCTGCGTTGCAGAGAGGTGTAAAAAGGGGCTTGGCCTCAGAACACCTGTCTGCAGCGCAGCAACCTGGCGCATACTGGAGATGCCTGTTGGGCTAGTTGGCCCTCAGGGACCCTCAGTATTGAAGAGGAATTAATTCCCCAACTTACAACTCGCCAGGGGGCGCGTTTGCAGAGTGCTGCAAGGAGGGGGCGTGGCCTCCGGCACGATGCCAGTCTTTTATTTATTTTAATTTTTTAAGAAGGGGGGCTGTGTGGTTCCCCTTCTTATTCTAATTTATTGGCCCTGATGACCCCATCCCCCAGGGCCTGTCTCCTAATTATATTTTTTTACCCCATTCCCCAGGTCCGGCCACTGTTTTTTATTATTTTTTAAAAATATATATTTATAGACACACCTAGGACATGCTGGACAAACCGTACGTACCTATCACCATGACGATTTGCGTGATATTCATTAAAAGGCGACTATGCATACAATGAATCCACGTGGAATGTATTTACACCACTAGTGAAGCTCTGACATGTCTGATGCCCTACCGTGCCTAATCCCGGTAGACACCCTTGTCGTTTATTTATACAAACATGGGTAGCTATTGACGGGACATTTAATACACATGCACACCAAGCCATTCAAAGGGGATTCGACAGAAATTCGACCAAAACTATGCAAGAAACCCCCCTCATGGTTAATAAAACACACATCCACTGCCGGATGTGTAATACTTTTTATTTTACTCTCTGGAAACGGACGAACATCACTTGAGAGTCACAGCACGCTCCTGGCAGAGCCCAATGCTGTGTTACACCCACCATTGCCTGCTGAGTGCCACACACCTCTGTGTTGTATTCCACTAGCTAGTGCATATGCTATGACACTCTCTAGCCCATGTGCACTGTAACACCACCCCGTGAATATGTCATGCCACACTTGTCTTCGCACGGGTTGTATTGCCCCATCTAACGTGCCTTCCTCGATGCCTATGTTATAACGCACAGTGGTATGCCATACATATTTTAATCTGGGATCCATATCTTTGTCACAGTGCATATGCAACGTTACACTCCCCAGCACATATTTTATATTACAACTTTAGAGACTAGTTAGGTTACACAACACTGCCCTGTGCATATTACACTCCAAGGCGCATATCGCATAGCACGCACTAGTGCCTGTGCTATCTCGCGCTCTCCAATGAATCTGTCATTGCGCACAATGTATTCCATATTATATTTCACGCCTGGTTCATCTTATATCACACTTTTTGGAGCATAGTTTATACCATACACTATATCTAGTTTTCATTTTCAATCGTGCTCTCAGGACTATGTTCTATATAACACTGTGTTCACCTACCCTTTTCACGGGCATTACATTTTGCGATAGGGGGTGGAGGGTCAGGGGGTGTTTCTGCCAAGTGAGCCCGGAGTCACAGTCACAAACGTCCTCTTCTTCCTGAAGAAAAGTGAGATTATGCTGCATACTTGTTCATATTTTAAGTAGTTCGCACAGACACACGTTTTAAAAACAATAAAGTTCCTAATACCCGCCTTCTCTGAACAGTTAGCTTGCTGCCCCATCCCCCTCCTCCCTATCCTCTGTTGTGTGAATCCATGGACTAGCCTCCTCCCTCCTGACATGCATGGTCTGATGTGCTGCCACTGCCCTCAATTTAGTATGATGTACCAGTCCACTCCTCCTGCCCTCCATTGCCCAATTCTATGCCCCATCATTGACCTCTTGCTTAAACTCTGTGCTTAGCTTGCTGCCCCTATTCTCCTTCCCCCTGCCCTCCTATGTCTTTGTGCATGCCCCTGCTCCATCCTTTTTGCCCACCATGTTCCATGGACCTGCCACTCCTATCTACTCTGAGTGTTCTGTTGAGCTGCCACTCCCCTCCCACCTGCCTAGCATTGTCAGATGACTGTAACCTGTCCCTGCCACCTCTACCCTGCCTGTCCACATGCCATGCCCCTATCCTCTTCCTCCTGTCCTACATGGTCCATTGTACTGCCACACCCTTCTGCCCTCCTTGGTCTGTTGTGCTGCAACTGCTCCTCCTGCCTGCCCCGTGCGGTCTGTTGTGAGGCCCCTTCCCCTGAACTTTCTTGTCTGTGCACAGGTCCTGACCCTCCCTTCTATCCTCCAACATCCTTTGTGCAGGCCCCTGCACCCTCCTTCTTGCCCATCATAGCCCTTGTGCTGCCACTAACCCTCCCACTTGCCATGCATGGTCTTCTGTGCTGCCATGGCCCCTCCCACCTTCCCTGTGTGGTCAGTTAGCTGCCCCTGACCCCCTCCCACCTTCCCTCCATGGTCTGTGTGTATGCCATCACAGTCTCACTGTTGCTCTTCATGGTGTGTCTTGCTTCTAGTGTCCATCCTGCCTGACCTCCATGGCTATCTTGCTGCTCCCGCCCTGCCCCCTTGCCCCCAGCCCTCTGTTTACATGTGCAGACCCCTACTCCCTCCCTCCTGGCTTGTCTGTTCCATTGTAATGCCCCTGATCCGTCCCTCCTTCCCTTTTTGGTCTGTTATGCTGCAGCTTTCTCTCCTGTGTGTCCATTATGGTCCGCTAGCTACCATTGCCTCTTGCCCCTCTGTTCTCTGTTGTCCATGTGCATGGTCCTGTCCCCTCCCTCTTGCTTTCTATGGATTGTTGTGCTGCACTCCCGTCCCGCATGCCCTGTGTGGTGTATTGTGCTGCTGCAAACCCTGATGCCTGCCCTGCAGGGTCAGTTTGGTGCACCTCTCCATGTCCCTCCTGTCCTCTGTTATCCAAGTCCATGTCCCTACCCCATTTCCTTCCATGATCCAATGTACCATACTTGCGAACATTTTGAACTTGGTAAGAGTGAGATTTTGAAAAAAAACTGGGGTATTGATCTTCCCCTTTGAGTTACATTGAAAAAGAGGAGATTGTAGACAGGAGACAGATCAAATAAAGCCGATTTGAGCTTAAAAACATTGGACGTTTCCTGGCTGAATCGGGTTTGTTGGCATCTATGGTTGTAGTACCATTGCCTCTTCCTTCTGCCCACAATGGTCTATTACATTGCCACAGCCTCTCTTGCAAGTCCTGGCTTTGTTGGTTTGTTGCCCCTGCCCCCCTTTCCACTGCCCTCCATAGTCTGTTGTGCTGCCACGGCCCTTCCTGCCTGCTCAGTGTGGTTAAATTGTTGCCTTTGCACCCTCCTACCTGCCTTCAATTTTCAGAGTCCGTGCCCCTGGCCTCTGCCTCTCAACAGTATCCTAATGAACAACTAGATTGCTAACATTCTATATTTATCACAAAAGTGTGGAACGCCTGACGTCATCTTGATTTAATCAAAACTGTAATACCTAGAGCATTTCCTTTAGAAATTACATATATGAGAGGGTCTTATTGGCATCAAAATTATGGTTAGTGCTCTAAAAGACTAAAATAAGGACATATTTTCTGAGTTTTCAAATAGCGACAAAGCACTTTAAAATTATTTGTTATCTTTATGTTTTTTAATCCAGTTGACCACTTGATTAAATGTTGCACTTAGGGAAGAGGATGTGGTGTTACTTCCAGAACTGCAGACTTTGCAACTGGGGACCAGGTTGGAGTTTCTGCTTCAGCTCGACATTCTGTGATTCTGGTCAAATCACTTAGTCTCCCCATGTCTACAACAAAAATTAATTTCTTCTTGTGTGATGTAACCAATGCTCATGTAAAGCACTCCAATACCTGACAAGTCTGCACTATATAACACTGCAAAAACACAAAATAATAAGTGGTTTGCACACTTCTGTCATTGGGCTATATTTGGGCTACATCTGGGTGATTTTGGGCTACATTTGGGCTCTTTTGTCTCCGGTGGCCATCTTGGGAGATTTATTTGTTATGAAGTTTCCTAATTTCCTCATGTACTGCAGTCTCCTCAGTAGGAAATGCTTTCAGTTTTTTACTTTGATTCCATCATGAAGGTATTCAGATATGTCACACATTTGCCATAAATTCTGAATGTTAGCACTCTAGTTGCTCATTAGATCACTGTAGTAAAACTACTGTTCACCATGGAAGTCTGCTCCTGGTATTAAAAGTGCATGTTTCAGTCTGCATGTCAGAATGTTTTAATGAAATAGAAGAGGATTTGAGAAGTCACTCAAAATGTGCCCTAATTTTCTTTCTTCAGCATTAATCATAATTTCTATGGCAAAATGAACCCCCTCATTGTGTTCCTTTTTAAATTAAATGTTTTAAGTGTTACCAGTTTATTCCAATCAAGATGGCTTCAGGTGTGCCATACTTTTGTCATAATGAAGACAGTAAGCGCTCTAGTTGTTTTTAAGAACACTCTGGGACATTCTGTCATTGGGCTATACTTGGGCTACATCTGGGTGATATTTGGGCTACATTTGGGCTCTTTTGTCTCTGGTGGCCATCTTGGGAGACTTATTTGTTATGAAGTTTCCTAATTTCCTCATTTACTGCAGTCTCCGCAGTAGGAAATACTTTCAGTTTTTTAATTTGATTCCATCAAGAAGGCATTCAGATGTGTCACATTTGCCATAAATTCAGAATGTTAGCACCCTTTTTGCTCATTAGATCACTGTAGTAAAGCTACTGCTCACCAGGGAAAACTGCTGCTGGTATTGAAAGTGCATGTTTCAGTCTGCATGTCAGAATTTTTTAATGAAATAGAAGAGGATTTGAGAAGTCACTCAAAATGTGCCCTAATTTTTCTTTCTGCAGCACTAATCATACTTTTTATGGAAAAATGAACCCCCTCATTTTGTTCCTTTTTAAATTAAATGTTTTAAGAGTTACCACTTTAATCCAAGCAAGATGGCCTCAGGTGTGCCATATGTTTATCATAAGTAGGACTGTTAGCGCTCTAGTTGTTCTTTGGAACACTCTGGGAAGCTGCAGTAGAACACAAAGGAATCAACTGACAGTCTCTGCCCTTGTTGGATGTACATGTTTTACTGAGAATGTCAGACTTCATTCTCACATGACTGAGACAGATAATGTGAATTTACAGAAAATAAGCTCTCAGTTTAGCTTATAGATCACCTTCCAAACCTCTGTGGGAAAAGCATGAGAAAATATGTTTCTCTCAATCATGATATCCCAGCAGAAGGCTTTTTCACATGGTGAAATCACCTTAGAACATACCACAATTCCTAAAATGAGTATGGTACCATCAACAAATGATTTATAATGTAACTAAAGTCTTAAAACCTTCTATTAACTGCAATACTTTTTAATGAGGTGCTATCATGTATATTGGTCCCAAGATGGCTGCCAACACTTCTTGGATGAAGTGCTGACAGCCAATCAGATCTCAGGATGAGATGTGTGGTTAAGCTCCGCCCACATATATATATGATTTTACTTTTGATTTTCTCAGGAACTACTGAACAGATTGACACCAGACCTGCAAAAGGCACTTCCCTGACCTGAGGACTACCTCTCTGCCAAATTTCAAGTAATTTTGTTCAGCCGTTCGGGCTGTACCTTGGGCTAAAGGTCCCTATGGAAAATTGCATGGGGAAAACGTGTTTTGGGACCCCCCTTTTTTCTCAGCCCCCGCTTGACGAATCCCCCCGAGACTTTCAGGGTAGGAGCAGAGCGGAGCGCCCCACCTATTTTGAAAATGTCGCGAGGATTCGTCAACCGGCGCCAAAGTTATTCCAAATAGAATGTTGCGGATTTCCTATGGAAACACGGTCCTAACTATAACTATCTACTGGCGACCGCCAGTAGATAATATATATATATATATTGTCACCAAATTGCTCAGAGATGAGGCCGCAACTCGCCAACAGGAGGTTCTCAAAACCTTTATTCCAACCATTGCAGCTTCCCTTCACGGTAATTCGTCCCTTTGGCCTTACGCGTTTCGAAGCATTCGCGCTTCTCATCAGAGGCCACACGCAGGAAACCAAGTTCATTAACGCTGTATCTTCCCACCATGCTTTACAGAGACTCCCAATAGTCTCAGGTGTAATCTCTTTAAGTAGAGTTCATTTTCCACAGTGCATGTTGGGAAATGTATTCACGTCGCTCATTTCATTACCCTCTAGTGGGTTCGCTTCCTGCATGCCATTCCGGGACAATTTTAGAGCCCTCCATTGAGCTTCCTGAAAAGATTTTGCAATGTTAATAGTGACCCTGCTGGCGCCAGTCAAAGAGGAACGATACCTCTCTGTGGTCCTGTTCGTCATTTTCAGGTAGCGCGATCCCTCCACGGCCGGAGCCGCCACGATGTGTATTGTCACCAAATTGCTCAGAGATGAGGCCGCAACTCGCCAACAGGAGGTTCTCAAAACCTTTATTCCAACCATTGCAGCTTCCCTTCACGGTAATTCGTCCCTTTGGCCTTACGCGTTTCGAAGCAAGGGGGCTGCTTTTGCCCAATGGTAGCCTCAGCAAGTTACACAAGTATAGAAAACTAGGCTAATCAGAAGAGGCCAACACTGCGTGATACCTGCATGGTCTGAGGTGGTGTAGCTGTTGCTACCCAGGTGTTCTCTGCTCATGGCATTTTGGGACTGACCAAGCGAATGCAATGTACCAGTAACGGTTATTTCTATGGAAATGATTTGAAACATCAGTTCCAGTGGAGGACATGTAGACGGTGCCACTTTGAAATATGGTGTGCCCAAGCAGCTGGTGCCTAAGCTCGCATCATATTTGTGGTTCTTGAGCAAGCCTTGCATTACGAAAGCAGCTTACTTTCAGCAACTGGTGAAACATGTATTTAATTATTTTCTGTAAATGTTCTAAAGGCCTAAAAGTAGATATGTGGTATGGAATTATAAAAGCAGCTTCCACGGTATGTTTTCCAAACTAAACTAGAACTAGTCAAAGAATATCTACATCCGGGAATGTGATTTGTTTGAAATGGTTCAGTGACATGGAAAAAAAGATAAATGTGCATTGCTAAAAGATTGATTCGTTCCTTATTCATTTATGGTGAATAAACCATAGGCAAATCATTAGTGGCCTACAAGGCAACACTCCATCCGACTAACCGCGTTGGTTTCAAGGTTTCCCTATATCATTGAGTAGTTTGGCCTTGAGGAGACGGAGTTGAACTCTGAGAGGGATTTCAAAAGACTGTCCTTAGTATTTCGAGGGAAGCGTCACACTTACCCCTACGCAGTGACATATTCATATACGCGGTGAACACTGATGCACGCCCAGCAAGCCAGCATATGTGAAATAATGTACATGACAGTCTGGTATTATGAGAAACCTACATCCCTGCTAGGCCATCAAGACAACTGTAGCATTATCCCCGATTCCTCCGTGGGCTGGATTATGTGGAAGACATAAAAAAAGTGTGCTGAGAAAGAGAGCTTTCTCATACATCAGACTGGGAGGACTAGTTGCATGAAGGCCTTGCAGCCTTGTCAGTAAAACCATAGGTTGTTGAATGAATGCCTGTCTGCAAGCCAAGCCAAATGACAATTTATTTAAAAGCAGCTTTAGCCCTCAAGGTGCGACGTTTTTAATAACTTCGAAACTGAAGACTTCAGGTTCCTGTTAGATGCAAAAACTTGTCTGTCTTTCACCTGCACAGATTTTTATGATTTTATTTTTGTTTGTACAGTTTTAAAGCCCTTCGGAGAACGAGTTCTTAAACGAATAAACAGTATCCGTACAGTGCATGAATCTTTGAAACAGTAGTGTTCACTGCGTTAAATTAACTCTTTTTTTAGCTATTTACTATATCTAAAGGGTTTTCTGTAAACTTAGTCCTATCAGCTGGTTAATGAATATAAGGCCCTTATATTTATATACAAATAATAGAATGAAATTGAATGTAATTTAGTGGTTTATTCATGTCTTGTACGACCTTTAAATTGTTCAGTGTTTTAATAACCCCAGTGACCAGCTTGCACTTTCAACAATATGAAATATAATTTAAAAAATAGCACTCAGTTGTGTTGTTATCAATGCTGCAGAAGGCGATAGAGGTCTTCAGCACCCGAATTATTGGGACCCATTCTCGATGCTTCCACTAATGCAAAGGGAAGCCATGAGGGGCCACCAGAGTGAAGAGTGTTGCAGAGTGGGTTCTCATGGACCTATCTGCCGCTCTAGGAACAGTTGCCAATAAATTGTTGATTCTGGGACTGCTTGAAACAAGAGTAACTGTCACTATAAAAGCTAGTGTTAATCTTCCATGCTCATCATAACGGCCGCGGCCCGCCTGCGCGGGAGAATTAATCAGTGAGCGGGGTCATGAGCACAGCTCCACTGTTAGTCATGATGAGCTGAGTTCATCACGAGCACAGTGGCCCCTCGCACCCCCGCACCGTGGGGGAATTACCCCAGCAGGGAAGGGGTTAAAAAGTACTACCAAACATATCCCTTCTGCCTTTCACATCCAAGCAGATGATGCTCGGTCTCTGAGGGGTTCTCACTATCTCCCATGCTAGTCAACATTTATGAGTTGCCTGTATCAGAAGTCATTTGGACATTTGGCTGAAACTTTCAGTTTCCTATTTAGTTGGACGAGAATGTGTGAGCTCTTGAACTAGGCAGAGGTGAGAAAGTTTACTTTCCCATGACCCCCTTGGGTAATTGCCCACTTTACCCTGGCAAAATGTTTCTTATACATCTATGTTACTAGAAGACTTCGGAAAACGTCTTGAAATAAATGCCTTCTGTATCCAGAAGAAAATTAATCTCAAATAATCGAGAGGCTCTCTGTTTCTGTTTTTTAATATCATGGTATGGAATTGGAAATGATCTGTGAACATAATATAATTATTCGGCATGTTCTAATTGCATGAGAAGTTTCAAAACACTCTGGGGCATATTCTCAAGGACCTATTGCCGAGTTAGCAGCACTTTGTTACCGCCAAACTGCTGATAAATTAAGCGCACTATTCACAAGCTGGTGTAAACAGCCAATATCACCAGTTTTATGGCGATAACAGCCGCAAAAAACATCGCCACAGATGACACCGGCAACTAAAGCTAATGAGATGCAGAGTAGGTGTCCCTGTGCAAAAAGCCGTGACAACACCACTGTGCAACATTCTCAACGAACAGCCAGATCGGCGATAAGTTCACAAAACATGCCGATAAGGCACGTTAGCAGCAGGGATTTAACACCTGCTCTTACCTGGTGTTAAGTCGGACGAAAACCTGCACCATGAAAGGGAGCCCAGCCCAGATCCACACCTGCAGAACAACAGATGCCATGGAGCCACTGATCATGCAGCTCGGAGCCCCAAGAAGGCCACAACACCCACCTCAACCACTCCCAGGACCGCTCCGGGATCCCCCCGGACAAAGAGATATCACATCAACTGCATGAAATCCTGAACAAAACTATACGCCTGGTGTCGCACAATCACAACAATCAACAATCATGTGTGGTCAGAAAAAGGCAAATCAGTCATTTATCTTTGAATTTCTAAACAAAACAATTTATTCAAATTAAATCAAATACAACTATGTGGAAGAGTCATGGCGGGTCTTCTCTGGACAATCCTCAAGTCACAGCCTGCAAGACAAAAATTAAACATAAGAAGGTGTGTCATGCGCTCATCCAAGGACAGAGAGAGAAAGAGAGAGAGCATGAAAGGGGAGAGAGAGAGAGTGGAAGGAAGAGAGAGAGAGAGAGAGAGAGAGAGAGAGAGAGAGAGAGAGAGATAAAGAGAGTGAGAAAGAGAAAGAGAGAGAGAAAGAGTGAGAAAGAGAGCGAGAAAAAGATAGAAAGAGAAAGAGAGAGAGAGAAAGAGAAAGAGAGAGAGAAAGAGAAAGATAGAGAGAAAGAGCAAGATAGCGAAAGGCAGAGAGGGAGACAGTGTGTCGACACTGCGGACCCAGGCCTCACTGCTCACCTGTTGCCACTGGTGTGTTTCCAACCACGTGCCGGTACACACTGCAGTCCACCAGGTCCTTTATCTGAAACAGATATCATGAATGGCAGAGTCTACATCATTGCACACGCCATCAGCGCTTGCCCGCACCTGCACACACAGTCTGCTGCACACCAGCCCCTCCGCTGCCCAATGGTGATTGGCAGCCCCTGCACAACCAGGCCTCACTGCTCACCTTCCACCACCGGTGTGTCTCCAAGAGGGCCCACCACGTGCCGGTGTAAGCTCCAAGTCCAGGTCCCACATCCTTGGCAGCCTCCACATCATGCAGCCCGCACCGTGGGCCACAAGGTCACACACCTGATTCTCGGTCTTGATTACACAATGGCAGAGATCATATTAGTGCACAGGGCATCATCGAAGGCTGCACACCAGCCCAGCTCTTTAGGTGCCACTAACTCTGTGAACTGCGAGGCAACGCCAAGTGGTGGTAGGCTCGCGCTGCCCCCGGCTCAGGCCTACACTGTGGTCCAGCAGGGCTCACACAAATCCTTACCAGTCCGAACCGCCAAGACGGCTCATCATCGCAGGCTTCTCACCCGCTCAGCACTTACGGTGCCACTACCTCAGTGCACCGAAAGTCACCGTCCCGCAGAGGTAGGCCCATGCCGGCCACAATGTATCCGGTGCCACCAACTCTGTGCAACACAAATCTTGGACCCTCTATGATTGAGTCCCATGATATGCCAGGCGGACGCAGCCATGTCACCTCCGACAGCAGGGAAGAACTGGGACACGTAGTGACGTCGTACCCCCCTTTATACGTAAGCCGAGTGGGCTGGGTCAGCGTATGCCAGGCCAGCGTAGGGGTGTGAATAGTTATCCCTGGGCTCTGGTCGTGGTTCATTTCTGGGATGGACAGGAAACCAACTGATGCGTGTGTCTCTGTTGCAGTGTCGGCACCACACGGCCCAATATCGACTATGTTGCAATTTTTCATGCACCCGGAGGGCGGCCGCGCGCGAAGGGATTGTACAAGGAGCGCAAGATCGCTCAGGCTCTTGGAATGCTTCCATTGACCGTAACGTCCTTTTAGGATGATACCATAGGATGTTTTGTTTCAGGAACTCCGGGCCCATGCCCTGAAGTGCCTTAAACACAATACAAAGGGCTTTAAAACAGACCCGCTTCCTCACAGGAAGCCAGTGCAGTTTGCTAATTTCTTTGGAATTGGGCGCAAACTTAGCTGTACCTGACAGTAGCCTAGCTGCCGCATTTGAAGCGTCTGCAGTCTATTCATATGGCATTCCTGTAGGCTCAAATATAGACCATTAAAATAATCAATCTTGGCCATCATGAGAGAAGTAACAACTGTACGTTGACTCTCAGGCGGTAAGAAGGGGAGGATCTTTTTGATCATCCTAAGGATAAAAAAGGTTGCCGATGAGATAGAGTTAATCTGGTCACCAAAATTAAGCTTGGCATCTATCAAGATTCCTAAGTTTTTTATGTTCTTTTTAGACGATGTGGGAAGAGAACCGAGGGTGGTAGGCCATAAATTAGGAGTCCAGAAGTTGACATCATTCCCAAACAGGATGACCTCTCTTTAACCTGAATTCAATTTAAGGCAGTTGCAAGACATCCACGTTCCCACCGCTTCCATGCAATCATGGAATTGTTTTCCAACTTCCAAATCCTGACCTGGCTGTAGTGACACAACAATCTGTGTATATCACACTAGAGGGTTCTCAAGGTGGAGTAAGACCAAGCATCAAACATCACTAACTCCAAATGAATGCAACTCACAAAAAGTGATGGAATGCTACTATACTAGAAGAAGAATAATTCAGCGTGTGTGCAAAAAGGGGGGGGGAGGAGAGAAGAGAGGGGAAATAAATCTTTTCTTTTAAAGACGAGAACCCTCACTCACCCGAGGGTGACATGCTTCATCATTGGGTCCCCTCTTGCACACTGCAACCGCAAGGTATACAGTGTGGGCTACAACTCTCAGAGAAGCAAGGAGAGGAGCGTGAGGTGTTTTATGAGGTTGCCAATTTAGGCAGGGGGAGTAAGGGGCAGAGTGTAAATCAAAAAAATTGTGAATAGGTAAAACTAGCTACAGGGTAACAGAATTTACTTTACTAGTAGTTCCCATCAGCTAGGGTTAAAACGAGGTGATATAGGATTGAAATAATATCCTAGTTCCCAGTGGTCGACATGTTTCTGCCAGGTGACTACTCGTTCGCGGCATTCATCAGGACCTCTCAGTAATATCACTCTGCTACAAAAATAATGGAATAAAAACCATACTCAATAATGAGGTATTTGTAACAACAGAACCAGCTGCAGTCCGGTCCAGTGTTTCTAAAAATAAAAACAATAAACAAATTAATCATCAAAACGTCATGGTCTCCCACCACACACCAAGACAAACACCACACACGTGATATGTGTTACACACGTGGTTAGGAAAGGGACAAACACCTTTGAGGTAAGTATACATAATAGACTCACCTAGGGGTAATGTTAATTTACCTCTACCTTTCGAGGAATGATGCCTCAGATCATTAATTACTAAAAAAAGGACAAAAGAACGGCTCAAAATGGTTCACCCACGTTGTACATAACAGGACAATTAGAATTAAAGTCTAGCACTACTGTAGTTAATATTGCTACAGACAGACCAAAGTCTGTCAAATTCATCAATACGGAGTATTTCAAAACTGTAATTAGAAGTGATAACTCCATGGCTCACACATCTCGAAAAACCGGTATCACAGACTCATTCAATACAGGCACCCCGCTTTGAAAATGTCAAGCGTGTGCTTGAAGGTATCGGCAGGGCAATGTAGGGACCTACAGTGTATCAATTAAAAATACAACACATCTCAGCAGCGCACATATCAAATGGCGGCCAAACATACTACGCCTACAGTACCTTATGTTGATCTGTATCCTTACGTGCATGACACCAACCGAAAGGGGAGAGACAGCGCGTCTCCAAATGCTTTTAACTCCCCGCAAGTGAATCCATGAGTGCGTCTACCCGGAAGTCAACAATAGACGTCCGGTTCACAAGGAATCATGGGAGATGTAGTTCTAACATGTGGGGAAGGTAAAACACTGTAGAAAGGCTGGCGAAAATAGCGTGAACATGCTCCTATATTACGGGTTCATGTATAGATAACCATCACATTGGCATTGAGGCGGTATGGCCACAGTGTACTGAGATCTAGGGATATTGAAAATGTGCGCTCAACAGGGATAAATAAAGTCGCTCCTGCATGACTCAGCATAGTCGTGTATCCAGACAAATGAAAAAGGAAATAAACATATAATTCAGTACATAGAGAAAAACCAGCTACACACTCTATTGTAAGATGGTGCACAATGCATAATAAAGTGATAATGTCTCTAATGTATCTGGAAATCTATGACCAACATGTGTCTTGGACAAGAAAATAATTATGCATATATTGTTGTGTATAGCTTCATGAGGGCACATAACCTTCAGGCAAGGTTATCAGCAGGAACCTGGCACTAATCCCACCAAAAGTACCAAAGTATATCATAGTGTCACCCACAGTATATGACTGTGTCGTTAATCCTATACGTCTGATGGTACTCAATAGGAGCTGTGAGGGACAAGGCAAAATTAAACAGAGCCCCAGGGGATGTCTTCATTCAGACCTGTCAAATGACTTTTGATGCGAAACACCCAACATTGTTCACGACGAAATAGGACCTTTTCCAAAGGTCCCATGTTAACATCATAATGGGGTTTATCAATAATGACCCATTGCAGGTCATTTTCTGTGTGACCCTTTTCAAGGTAATGTCTTGTCATGCGTGTATTTGATTTCTTGCACCGGAAGGTGCTACGATGTTCAGTGATTCTTTGACGTACTTTACGACAGGTCATTCCAATGTAATTCAATGAGCAGGGGCACGTGATCATATATATCACCCCGCTGGTATTACAATTGGTGTGGCTATTCAATTTCCAAGGTCTCCCTGGTAAAATATCAATCTCCGTTACATGGCTTGTAAAGGGACAACATGAACAGGAGCCACAAGGAAAATGTCCAGTCACAGGATTAGTGTTCCACAATGTTGGTTGGCGATTGGTATGTAAGGTGGTCCTTGGTCGTGTATGTACCATAAGGTCCTGTAGATTACTGCTACGTTTCAGTGCAAACAGGGGCGTGTCTAATGTGAGCTTTCCTGTGTTGAGTATGTGCCAGTTCTTATTGATGGCCCTTTTAACACTCGTAGTTAGATTACTGAAAGTAGTCACACATACCAATCTATCTGATCTTGGTTTGGTATATGTTTCCAGGAGAGCCCCCCTATCGTTGTTACGAGCTCTTTTTGCAGCTTTTTTTATCAGTTGTGTCGGATAATGTCTGGCAGATAACTCCTCAGTCAGCTTCTTGGCATGTTTATGGTACTGGGCCAATTCAGAACAATTTCTCCTAAGTCTGAGAAATTGGCCTACTGGGAGATTAGTTAGTAATGCCCTTGGATGGAAACTGTGAAAACTCAGCAGGGAATTACGAGCCATCGGTTTCTGGTATAGCTCAGTGTGTATCCTCCCATCTTTAGGATATAATCTGAGGTCCAGAAAAGGGATAGAGTAGTTGTTATTCTCACCAGTAAACCTCAGGTTTGCATCCCGTGTATTCAACCATATAGAGAAGTCCTCTAGGGACTCCTGGTCACCTTCCCAGATGACCAGGATATCATCTATATAGCGCTTCCATAGTTTGAGTTGGCCATGGAAAGGGTTATGTTGAGGATAGATGTATTGCGTCTCAAAACCATGCATGTAAAGATTGGCCATGCTGGGTGCACAGGTACTCCCCATGGAAGTACCGGTGATTTGCCAATACAATTGCCCTTCAAAGCTGAAAAAGTTTTCTTTAAGTGCTAATACAGCACATTGCATGACAAAGTCATTCGGGGTTTGGTCATCACGTGGATTATTGTCTAGAAGGTCCCGTATTGTCTCAAGCGTGGCATCCTGCGGTATATTCGTATACAATGCTTCCACATCGTATGTGGCCATTAATTGACAATTGGGATCAAAGGCAAGGGATTCAAGACACTGCAAAACATGTTTAGTGTCCTGTAGATACGAGGGCATTAAGGATACAAATGGTCGAAGAAAGTGATCCACGAATTTCGATAAGGGCTCTAAAAGAGACCCAATACCAGAAACTATGGGCCTCCCAGGTGGAGGTCGCTGGTGTTTGTGTATTTTTGGGAGGACATAGAAGGCTGGTATCCTAGGATTTTTCTGGATCAGGAACTCAGCCTCGTTCTTCGTTATCCAACCCGCCTCTTTCCCTTCTTCAACCAATGACTTAATTCTCAGCTGTAACCGTCTGGTGGGGTCTAATGCAATGCGTGTATAGAAAGTAGCATTCTCTAACTGTCTACTGCATTCTTGTCGATATATCTCTGTATCCAAGATCACCGTTGCTCCCCCCTTATCTGCTGGTTTAATCGTGATAAGGGGATCATTGCCCAGATTAGAGATACATTGTCTCTCTAAATTCGACAAATTGCAAAATGTTTTATGTGTATAACTCAGGCCCAATTCATAGTCTTTCAAAACCGCTTTTTCAAAAGTACGGACTTCTGATGGAACCTGTTGTGATGTAGGCAAGAAAGTGGACTTATTGCGAAGACCTGTATTCGAGCCCTGGTCAAGAGTTTCTTTATCTGAGTCACTAAAGAAAAAACACAGACGTATTTTCCGAGAAAATTCGGCCAGTTCTTTGTGGGTCATAAAATCGTCGCCAAGTTTAGTAGGTACAAAACCTAGACCTTTGGACAAAACACAAATCTCTAATTGTGTAAGTGTTTTACTGCTCAGATTCACAATTAAGTTGTTGGCTCGCTCGTGGAGGCTGTCATGCTCCTCGTGATCCTCTGTTCCAGTGCAGGGTCCCAATTGACTCTGGGAGTCTCCAGTGTCTGACCTCTGTTCCCTCTCCTGCGTCCTCTCCGTCCTCTGCCCTGTCCCAAAAAAGGTTGGGAAGACGGACCCCCGTAGGGTGGACAGGGATGGAAAAGGGGTGGTGGGAAAGACCATGGTTGTGGTGGCCACCAAGGGGTTTGCAGATAAGGGGGGAGCAACGGTGATCTTGGATACAGAGATATATCGACAAGAATGCAGTAGACAGTTAGAGAATGCTACTTTCTATACACGCATTGCATTAGACCCCACCAGACGGTTACAGCTGAGAATTAAGTCATTGGTTGAAGAAGGGAAAGAGGCGGGTTGGATAACGAAGAACGAGGCTGAGTTCCTGATCCAGAAAAATCCTAGGATACCAGCCTTCTATGTCCTCCCAAAAATACACAAACACCAGCGACCTCCACCTGGGAGGCCCATAGTTTCTGGTATTGGGTCTCTTTTAGAGCCCTTATCGAAATTCGTGGATCACTTTCTTCGACCATTTGTATCCTTAATGCCCTCGTATCTACAGGACACTAAACATGTTTTGCAGTGTCTTGAATCCCTTGCCTTTGATCCCAATTGTCAATTAATGGCCACATACGATGTGGAAGCATTGTATACGAATATACCGCAGGATGCCACGCTTGAGACAATACGGGACCTTCTAGACAATAATCCACGTGATGACCAAACCCCGAATGACTTTGTCATGCAATGTGCTGTATTAGCACTTAAAGAAAACTTTTTCAGCTTTGAAGGGCAATTGTATTGGCAAATCACCGGTACTTCCATGGGGAGTACCTGTGCACCCAGCATGGCCAATCTTTACATGCATGGTTTTGAGACGCAATACATCTATCCTCAACATAACCCTTTCCATGGCCAACTCAAACTATGGAAGCGCTATATAGATGATATCCTGGTCATCTGGGAAGGTGACCAGGAGTCCCTAGAGGACTTCTCTATATGGTTGAATACACGGGATGCAAACCTGAGGTTTACTGGTGAGAATAACAACTACTCTATCCCTTTTCTGGACCTCAGATTATATCCTAAAGATGGGAGGATACACACTGAGCTATACCAGAAACCGATGGCTCGTAATTCCCTGCTGAGTTTTCACAGTTTCCATCCAAGGGCATTACTAACTAATCTCCCAGTAGGCCAATTTCTCAGACTTAGGAGAAATTGTTCTGAATTGGCCCAGTACCATAAACATGCCAAGAAGCTGACTGAGGAGTTATCTGCCAGACATTATCCGACACAACTGATAAAAAAAGCTGCAAAAAGAGCTCGTAACAACGATAGGGGGGCTCTCCTGGAAACATATACCAAACCAAGATCAGATAGATTGGTATGTGTGACTACTTTCAGTAATCTAACTACGAGTGTTAAAAGGGCCATCAATAAGAACTGGCACATACTCAACACAGGAAAGCTCACATTAGACACGCCCCTGTTTGCACTGAAACGTAGCAGTAATCTACAGGACCTTATGGTACATACACGACCAAGGACCACCTTACATACCAATCGCCAACCAACATTGTGGAACACTAATCCTGTGACTGGACATTTTCCTTGTGGCTCCTGTTCATGTTGTCCCTTTACAAGCCATGTAACGGAGATTGATATTTTACCAGGGAGACCTTGGAAATTGAATAGCCACACCAATTGTAATACCAGCGGGGTGATATATATGATCACGTGCCCCTGCTCATTGAATTACATTGGAATGACCTGTCGTAAAGTACGTCAAAGAATCACTGAACATCGTAGCACCTTCCGGTGCAAGAAATCAAATACACGCATGACAAGACATTACCTTGAAAAGGGTCACACAGAAAATGACCTGCAATGGGTCATTATTGATAAACCCCATTATGATGTTAACATGGGACCTTTGGAAAAGGTCCTATTTCGTCGTGAACAACGTTGGGTGTTTCGCATCAAAAGTCATTTGACAGGTCTGAATGAAGACATCCCCTGGGGCTCTGTTTAATTTTGCCTTGTCCCTCACAGCTCCTATTGAGTACCATCAGACGTATAGGATTAACGACACAGTCATATACTGTGGGTGACACTATGATATACTTTGGTACTTTTGGTGGGATTAGTGCCAGGTTCCTGCTGATAACCTTGCCTGAAGGTTATGTGCCCTCATGAAGCTATACACAACAATATATGCATAATTATTTTCTTGTCCAAGACACATGTTGGTCATAGATTTCCAGATACATTAGAGACATTATCACTTTATTATGCATTGTGCACCATCTTACAATAGAGTGTGTAGCTGGTTTTTCTCTATGTACTGAATTATATGTTTATTTCCTTTTTCATTTGTCTGGATACACGACTATGCTGAGTCATGCAGGAGCGACTTTATTTATCCCTGTTGAGCGCACATTTTCAATATCCCTAGATCTCAGTACACTGTGGCCATACCGCCTCAATGCCAATGTGATGGTTATCTATACATGAACCCGTAATATAGGAGCATGTTCACGCTATTTTCGCCAGCCTTTCTACAGTGTTTTACCTTCCCCACATGTTAGAACTACATCTCCCATGATTCCTTGTGAACCGGACGTCTATTGTTGACTTCCGGGTAGACGCACTCATGGATTCACTTGCGGGGAGTTAAAAGCATTTGGAGACGCGCTGTCTCTCCCCTTTCGGTTGGTGTCATGCACGCAAGGATACAGATCAACATAAGGTACTGTAGGCGTAGTATGTTTGGCCGCCATTTGATATGTGCGCTGCTGAGATGTGTTGTATTTTTAATTGATACACTGTAGGTCCCTACATTGCCCTGCCGATACCTTCAAGCACACGCTTGACATTTTCAAAGCGGGGTGCTTGTATTGAATGAGTCTGTGATACCGGTTTTTCGAGATGTGTGAGCCATGGAGTTATCACTTCTAATTACAGTTTTGAAATACTCCGTATTGATGAATTTGACAGACTTTGGTCTGTCTGTAGCAATATTAACTACAGTAGTGCTAGACTTTAATTCTAATTGTCCTGTTATGTACAACGTGGGTGAACCATTTTGAGCCGTTCTTTTGTCCTTTTTTTAGTAATTAATGATCTGAGGCATCATTCCTCGAAAGGTAGAGGTAAATTAACATTACCCCTAGGTGAGTCTATTATGTATACTTACCTCAAAGGTGTTTGTCCCTTTCCTAACCACCTGTGTAACACATATCACGTGTGTGGTGTTTGTCTTGGTGTGTGGTGGGAGACCATGACGTTTTGATGATTAATTTGTTTATTGTTTTTATTTTTAGAAACACTGGACCGGACTGCAGCTGGTTCTGTTGTTACAAATACCTCATTATTGAGTATGGTTTTTATTCCATTATTTTTGTAGCAGAGTGATATTACTGAGAGGTCCTAATGAATGCCGCGAACGAGTAGTCACCTGGCAGAAACATGTCGACCACTGGGAACTAGGATATTATTTCAATCCTATATCACCTCGTTTTAACCCTAGCTGATGGGAACTACTAGTAAAGTAAATTCTGTTACCCTGTAGCTAGTTTTACCTATTCACAATTTTTTTGATTTACACTCTGCCCCTTACTCCCCCTGCCTAAATTGGCAACCTCATAAAACACCTCACGCTCCTCTCCTTGCTTCTCTGAGAGTTGTAGCCCACACTGTATACCTTGCGGTTGCAGTGTGCAAGAGGGGACCCAATGATGAAGCATGTCACCCTCGGGTGAGTGAGGGTTCTCGTCTTTAAAAGAAAAGATTTCTTTCCCCTCTCTTCTCTCCTCCCCCCCCCTTTTTGCACACACGCTGAATTATTCTTCTTCTAGTATAGTAGCTTTCCATCACTTTTTGTGAGTTGCACAACAATCTGTGTATCATTGGCATAGGAGGTCAGTTTAAACCAAATGAACTAATCAGTGAGCCAAGAGAGGAAACGTAAACATTAAAAAGTAGGGGACTAAGAGACGACCCCTGAGGCACTCCACAAAGCAAGGAGGAAGGCTTAGAGTGAAAATTGGCCAATGCTACTGTCTGTGAATGATCTGATAAAAAGGACTTTAAAAGCAGCCAGGCTTTCCCTTGAATACCACAATCTGACAGACGGTCCATCTATAAGCCATGGTGGACCGTATCGAAAGCTGCAGACAAGTCCAGCAAAACCAAGGCAGCCTTCCCTCCCTCATCTAAGGCCTCCCTGATCTCTTCTGTTGATTTTATAAGTGCTGACTCTGTGCTGTGACCCTCTCTAAAACCGTATTGCGTGGGGTCCAGCACTTTGTTATCCCATAGAAAGGCACTTAGTTGCCTATTTGTTAGAAATGAGGGGGCTCTGTTTGGCGCAGGTAAGTACCAGCGACAAGCAGGGACCCTTTACTTCTAGTCAGGGCGAAGGATGGCTCTTTAGAATAACCCCTGCTCACCCTCTAGGTGCGTGGCACGAGCAATCAAGGCTAAACTTCCGGGCGTACACAGTTAAGCATTTGTAATTATACACACAGCAAATACATCGCATGCACCACAAACGGACATCAATCAGGTTGTATACAAAAATAAGGCTTTTATATAGTTTCAGCAGATTCAGTACAAGGCCCAGTAACGGTGAAACGGTGGGGCCACAATTTTTATAAATACGGAAAGTTCTCTTTATACGAAAAGTTCTTAGGCGCGTAACATGGTGAACTGCGGGCCTCCGCGCACTCCGCGCTGAAGCGGCAACCGGGAGGCACGCGTCAGAAGACAGGGAAAACAGAACGTTGCGGACCCTGGATCCGATGCGAACTCGCGGTCGATTTCATAAGTACAGTACCTTGTTTCTTTTCGTGAAGGCGGGTGCGGGATTTCAGCGGCTCTTCGTTAGAAGGGTGAGGCGGAGTCCGGGGCTCCCACACTTCACGAGGGGGGTCTGATCCTTCAGGCTCACGGCAAGAGCGGGGTGTCGCAGGTGGCAAGTGAACAAAGCGGGGCAGCCGGGCACGCAGTCTGCATCCGGGCCGTCCGAGGCTGGAAGATGCACACAATGCCGATTCCGGCGGGAGGGGTGAAAGTGCGCAGCGAGCCTCTGGCGAGCGAGGTGACGGGGGCAGCCCAGCACGGCGTCGGGGGAGTGGCTCAGATCGAGCGAGGCTCTTCCCAAAGCAAGAGCGGTTAAGCAGTCAGGTCACGGCTCAAGGAGGGGCTGGGGGCACGAGAGTCACGACTCCGGCGAGGGAAGGAACACCACAGTCCAGCGGCGGGCGAGTGAAGGTCAGGTTGAGCCCAATGGTCCTGGGGCTCAGTTCAGGGGGCAAGCTCGCTTCCAAGCCCTTGGAGATCGTTTTGAAAAGCATTGAAAAGTTTCTTGAAAGTAAAAATAAAGCAAAGTCTTCAGCAAAAGGTTCCTCTTCTCTCCTTTGGCAGCAAGGTCACCACTGCAGGCCAGTCCCCCTGGATAGGGACAGTCTTCCTCATTACAGCTTTCCCGGTGCCTCCTCCTCAGGCAGAGATTCTTCTTGGGTCAAAAGCGGATTTTATTTCTTAGGAGCAGGGCTTCTTCTTTTATACACCATTTCTTTTGTTCTCCCAGGCCAGGGGGGCCCTTGCCTAGTTCAGTCCAGTTCTGGAGCACTTTGTTGACATGATGCAGGCTGCTTCTTTCAGGGTGCTGGGCAGAGCCATCAGACGCTCCACAGGGGGCGGAGCCGGCATTGTGGTGGCAGAGCACAGCCCTATTCAGAGTCCAGGTGTACTCTTCCCACCCATCTATCTGTCAATCTTCCTATTCACCACCAGGCTACCTAACCCTGCCCATCTGGTTTCCCCAGCCCTGTCACTCACACAAGCCAGACAGCAGATACACACTCAAGCAGAGGCGGACTGAAATAGTTAGGCAAGTAAATACTAACTTTCTAAAAGTAGCATTTACAAACACAGGATATTAAAATAAACTTTATTGAAAGAAGTATTTTATTATTCTGAGTTCAGGCATACTAAACTTGACTTTTTACCATGCTCACTGAGTCTGTTGGGATTATAGAGTGTAATAATTCCAGCAGCCCATTCTGGCCTATGAGAGCAGGTAGCCTTACAATAGTGAAAAACGAAAATGGGCGTAATTCACTATTAGGACATGCCATGCACATCAGGGCTTGTCCTACATTATGCTACAAGGCACCCTGCCATTGTGCCGACCATAGGGGTGACTAACATGAAGTTAAGGGAAGGTTTAGGGACTGGTAAGTGGGTGCACTTGCCAGTCAGCATGTCAGTACCAGACTGCACGCAGGTTCTGCGATGGCAGACCCTAGACACATTTTACCAGGCCGCTTCTGTGGGTGGCACAACCAGTGGTGCGAGCCCACCAGTGGCATTTGTGTTTACACGCCCTGGCACTCCTGGTGCACTTTACTGGGGTCTGACTGTAAACCAAATAAGACAATCATGGAATCCAACCAACATAGCAATTTACAATGGGGAGAGCATATGCACTTTAGCACTGATCAGCAGTGGTAAAGTGCCCAGAGTCATAAAACCGTCAACAACAGGTCAGAAAAAATGAAGGAGGAAGGCAAAAAGTTTAGGGATGACCCTGCAAAAAGGGCCAAGTCCAACACTATTCATTTCCTTCTCCAGCATTTTAGCTGGAAAAGGAAGGCGAGAAATCGGGCAAAAGTTATTAGGGTCCTTACAGTCAAGATTCGCCTTTTTTAGTAATGGTAACACTGAAGCCATTTTCCACATTTTTGGGAAGAGCCCTGAGTCACAAAAGCTGTTAAAAAGAGGGGGGAGGACTTGAGCAAGCGGGTTTGAGGCAGACTTAACTACTGCGACCGGACATGGGTCAAAAGGCGAGCCAGATCTCACTGTCAAAAGGAGTTTATTAGTGTCACCATAAGCCTAAGGCCTAGCCTCATTTGCAGCGTGAAAGCCACATCACATTTCCAGAATGCAAGCAGTTGTCAGACTAACATCAGGGATGAAAGCACCTTTGTCCCAATACATAATGTGGAAGCACATCTGCACCTCCGACCTTGAACTTGCATGCTGCCGGCACCCCCTGAGAGAGATACCATAGCAGATGATGAGAAATCCCACACTATGCACATCGCAAATGAAAGAGCAACGTATCCACACCACACACACAAAAGTCCTGGCTAGAGGTACTCTTGCATGGAATGCCCTTGACCCTTACGTACACAACTACCCATACGTCCAAACGTAGCACACACATACGACTCATTGCTCCGAGCTGTGGCATATCATCCACATAACTGCCGCAGGCCTGCGGAGTGCCGGTGATACGAGAGCCACCAACGCACTGTCCGAATATCCCGGGCACATGCACCACGGCTGTCACGTGGAACTGTACCGTGAATGAATGCTGCATGGTAGTGTCTAATGCATTGGTCTGCATGTTGCGGCCCTTGTCTTGCCCGTACTGATACGCACATGCAAATTAAGTCTATGCAACTTCACTAGTGTTCAATTGTGATGAGTGTTGATTGGAATGACAAATTGTGTGCCTCAATGAGCATTGTCCATACACAGTGAGGGACTGACTGATGCATTTCACTGAGGGGTGAGTCCCTATTGCCAGCTCCACCTCTGTGAGCCAGACATTGTGGTTGCTATAGTTGCTGATAGACCTGTGCTCCAATGTGTCTTCAGCAATGTGAGTATGGTGTCCAACTTCGTGCCATGTGTATCAATGTGATCATCACTACAGGCTGTGTCCACCCAGTTGAGTGTGAGTAGGTATGGGAAGAGATGTTCTGTTGTCAAATGTGATGGGTCAGACTACTTTAGGCCTGCCAATGACTTAGACATTACAACACAGCATTATTCCTAACATTGTGTGGGGTAAAGTTGTGAAAGTGCACAAGTGTTTTTTCTGTGCATTGAGGCGACAGCTAGTGCACACATTCCCTGTCATCTCAAGGCCTATGTGTGTCACAGTCACCCATGTGCATTGCTCTCATTTCCCAGGGTGTACCTTTTTGTTCAATCAATGTCCTTACATTCATTCATACTTTCAAACTTGATCGATTATGGACATGATACATCTGTGTCTATTTGAATGTTTTATTCACATTCTTTGGGTTTGTCAGCGCTGAAGCAGTACATGGCCATGCAAACACCACATGACATTGTAGACCGGGTTAGGGCCAGCCAGAGTCATTTAGGGATTGACAAGTACATCAGAAGAGGTAGAGGACAGTCTGCAGTGTGATTGCTGTGTCATTGTAGAGCAAACAGAACATGGCAGTCCATGTCGAGGTCCAAGGTGAGTGTCACGGAGTGTTCCGGGGGACAGTGGGAGTGTTGTCACAGGGCATGATGCAGAGGGCAGCACCAAGATGAAACAGGGCATGTGGCAAGAGGATTACTACTGTCTCCTTCTTACTACACAAGTGGAATCACCTGCATCTTCATCCTCTATGTCATCGGTCTGACATGTGGGTGCTGATGTTTGGTCTGCAGCACTGTGTGCCACTGACATATCAGGGGCTGGAGATGTGTGTGTGGAAGTACCAGCAGCATTCATCTGCAACTGCCTTAGTGGCAGCAATGCCATGAGGAGGATCTGTAGGGCATGGAAGATACTAACAACTTTTCACTGGTGTGCATCCGTGGCACCCATTCTTTCCACATGCATATGCTTCATGTTCTCCATTATCCTCATCATCTGTGCCAACTCTTGGCTGACATCGCTGAGGCCAATCTGAGTAGGCAGTTGTTCTCCTCTCAGAGGCATGTCTCCAGCGGTGTCAGGCATGGATTGTTGGACATCATGGTGCGAACTGTGGGTGTCCATTAGTGAGTGTAAGTGGTCCCTGATGTGACTCAGACACCCACGTATGTCATCCAGTTTGGCTGCCATGCTGTCGAACCCCACCTGCACATGTTCAGCCACCTCCTTCTGGCAGTCTAACACCTGGCCTTGGAATGCCATGTGTTCTTGGGTGAGGTGCTGGGAGACAGCCGTGGTGGTGGGTGCTTCCTGTTGTTTGGTCTGTGCAGGGGGTTGGGTCACCTCGATGCAGCTGGCCTGCACTGTTCCTGGGGGTGGGGTACAGAGGCTGTCCACGAGCCATTGAAGGGTGTCGCGGCAAATGTACAGGGGGTCCTCTTCATCATCACTGAAGAGATGTCTGGTCTGCTCTGCAGGAGGTGTTGATTGTCCCTCTGCAGGTAAAGGGGAAATGCTTGTTGACAGTGCATTCCATGTATGTTGACGCATTGCACATGTTTACATACAGACTGCATGACAATGTACATTGTGACTGTTTGGGAGCAGCTGACTATTTCATGCAGGACAGTGGACATTTGAACTACATCAGGGATGTGAGGTTGTATGCGTACACTCTCATCTCATAATTTCTTGCTATGCCAGTTGTGATTGATCAGTTTCTACGCACAAGCGGAACCAGTTGTGTCCTCTGTTCTGCAGTGAAAGTGTTGCACTTTGTCCCACATTGTCATCAATGTTGATGTGCTGTTGTTGCTATGTGTGTGTGCTGCATTGTGGGTGAGTTGCCCCTGCAGCTGTGATTTTGCTGCCCCTTATTCCTTTGAGGCGTGTGCCTTTGACTTCTGTGCTTCTACAGTGTTGAGATGTTGCAAATTTAGCTGCTTTGGGCTCTTGGGCATGGTCTATCTGCAGATGTGTTGTTGCCGTCAGAGGTAGTGTGTGCATGTGGATGTGTCAGGGTGTGACCTACTCCTTTCCGGATGTGTTCCACACTCAGCCACCTCAGTGTTGTGGCGTGCAGCATGTCATGATTATTGGACTGCAGTCATGCTATTCGTCATGCAGTGTCACTTGCATTGTCAGTGTGACTCACGGACATGCAGATTTGCTGGTTTTCACACGTGTGCATGGGTTGGTTATGGGATTGGTGCTGTGTGGGGGGGACACCATTATGCCCAAAGTGGACGTGGGCCTACTCGCTGTTTGTACGTGTGCTGCAGTTTGCCAAGGGGATCAGGGATATGCTCAAGAGTCATTGTGGGTGTGCAGTGTGCTCTACTAAATTGTGCATGTGTGCCATTGTGCCCATCTCCCCCCGTCCCCCAGTCTTTGTTCGGTACTCACCCTGGTGCTGTTGTGTCAGGTCATGTCGGGCAGTGTCTGGACCCCCAAGTCCTGCCACCGTCTCCCCACTGATGACTGTGGACACCATTTCCTCCATCTCATCCAGCTCCTGGTGTTCAGCTGGACTGCCACCTCCAGTCTGCATTGCTGCCTGATGGTTGTCATCGGGTTTCTTCTTGGTTTTGCGCTTCGCATCATTCCAGCACCTCTTGACCTTTCCAATTGTCCTCTTCCTCACTCCGACTGCATTCACCTTGTCCAGGATGGCCTGCCATATTGCATTTTTATTTGCCAATGGCATGTTGGAGGTGACAAACAGTTGTTGGTGGTGTTCTATCACCTCCGTGATGATGATCCTGTTTTTCTGCAGACTGTACCTCGTCATCCTTGGCTTCTTCTCCTTGCCCTTCCATGATCCCGAGGTTCCAGGCAGGTCCCCCTGGGGGCTTGTGAGGTTCTGGTCGTCCTCTGTACTTGCATGTAGTGCATATTCCCGCATGACGCGTGGGAATTGCAGACCTGTTGCTGGTTATCGCTGAATTTTGTAACGCGATTGGCCACATTGCAACTTTTTCCGCGTTCGTGTTTCACGTTTTTTTGGTGTCGCATTCATTTAAACGCTGTCATTTGGCGCGTTATCATGAGACTATCGCATGGTACCACTTGGATGAGAATACAACGTTAACACTGAGTTATTTTCCTGCAATAGACTGAGATGTGCAAAGTTGCGTTAAGCAAATTTTGAGTTAGTTATCACACGTTCTTGAGAATATTCCCCTGTAAGTACTGATCTAATGGCATAGGTATTTAGTAATAGGAACCTAATTGCTAAAGATTAAGCTTACAAAATAGCAATATTCTGTTAGACAATCAAATTCATTATAACTGTATGCAAATAATTTTTGCGTTTAGCTGAGGCAATTAGCTGGGCCATATACTACAGCTATAGGGAGTGTGGAAAGAAGAAACACGGAAAAGGGATAGGGGTGATTTTTTGTTTTTGTTTGCATATTAGGACATATGGCACCGAAGTCCACTGAGATTTGGATATCCATCATGATATCTGGCATCCCTACAAGTCAGAGAGCAGCCATGACCTGTTCAGGCTCACACTTGAAAAGTACCAAAAGTGATGTAAAAATTTTGTTTAGAATGCAGTTATGTGATTCAATCCAATGTGATAAAAAAGGAGTTGTACAGATAGTACTCAACTGGAGATAGAAAGATGCACACAAACAACCAATAGCATTATGTGAAAGAGTCATACTACCCAGACCTGAGCCAAGACATGAGTCTAAAGCTAATGACTGAAAGAGATTGAAAAAGTCAGTGGCTGCAGGGGGCTAAGCCAAAGCCCACTGTACGAATATTTGACAAAAGATGCTAAAATAAGCCTGCAGAACTACAAATAAAACCAAATGGATTCATGTGGACATAGATCACAATTAGGAGATAATTCAATTTGATAAAAATGTGATGTATTGACTGAACTTTTGAATTGTAAATAGTTCATCATGCTTTCCAATGCAAACACTCAATCGGAGATTGAAGGAAGTACCCAAAGAGACAATAGTATTAGGAGAGAGAGAGGTATACTGGACTAGGCTGAGCCTAGATGTAATTGACAATTTCTCAAGGCAATGGCTAAAAGAGACTGATCTAAAAAGCCAATAGTTGAAGGTGAACCCAAAGCCAACAGTAAGTATACTTGACACAGTGGATGTGCTTGACAGCTCTTCTGTAAAACTGCGACCTAAAAAGGGTAGTCTGAATAGTCTATCTCGAAGGAAAGTGCAAATATTACTAATGGTTATGTTGAATTTAACTATCATTCTAGGTACATATGGGATCTTTGATGGGTGGACGTTTGTATTCTGAGGGAGGAAAAGAAGGAAAACTGTTGGAGGAGACATCAGATTTTATAATATGGGTTCTGTGTTCCATATGTTAAAGTTTTCCATTAAAATGAGCTAGTCTCTGTGGCTAAAAAATTACTACATCAAATGGCTCACTTTCAGGTAAGTCTTTGCTGAAAGATAAGGGCCGATACACCAACCAAGATGGGAATAGATGTGAAGTTCAACTGTCTACAGCATCAATAGGGATGAATATGAGCAATTGTGGGATGAGTTTAATTAGAAAAAAGTGAATGTGACTTATACTTCATCTGGATGTTAAAAGCCATATTAAAGTTTGATACATTTATCACACAGAATCCCTTTACAGGGAAAAGAATATGTGTGGCATCATAATGTGAAACAAACATTCACAAAGTCAATTGGTCTCTTTTTTAGGTCTCAGCTCTAGGTGGCATGCCTGCCCTGTCTTGAAGAGACATGCTGTATTTACCTTGTGGGCTTACAGCCCACCCACAGGCATCCCCTTTGCTGGCACAATCGTCGTTCCTTTTTCCGTTCTCACCTTTTAACACGGGCATGGATACGTCATGCCTCTTACATTGTTGTTCTCTCCCTGATAGCACCATTCAAGTACTTTTAAACCTACAAAGCAGCTATTTTCATCCATTGTTTTGGGACTACTTGTTAATTTTTTTTAATGGGCGACTGGACCCACTTCATCTTACGAGCGCTGGTGTTTACATAAGCAATGAGTGCTGTGTAAAAAACAAATCCTCTGCTGGTGCCTGCCTCCTGTTTTGTCATGGCTGCAGTCACCATTTCCTCCTCCTGTGCCGGGGTCCTAAAGCCTCCAGCACTGCCCTCTCCCATTGTCCCTTCACAGGGCTGCTGCCAGAAGGGCCACTGTGGTTGTTTGGCTTGCTACAGATCCGCCTGGTCTGCTGCATGGCTGCACTGTGCTTCTGGACTCAGTGTCCCAGCAGATCCCTACTGTGTGGGATCCTCGGTCGGTATTCTTCACTGTAGTGCAGATACCACACCGTAGTGCTGGCGTCCAATCCACTTCAGTGGCATCATAGAATTTCACGCAATAAGCTCCTAATTAGCATGGTGCCGTGTAATTGTACCTCTTCTCCGAAGAGGAGCTGTGCACGCTACCCACCAGAGTGTCTTGTTCCTGTTGTAAGCAGAAAATATTAACGACCGTCTGGTCACCCTGAATTTAATATAAATCTATAGCGTAATATATGTTCTGCCAGGCCTTCCTTTGTGCACAGTGTTGCTCGTGAACTCTACTGTCGGAATCAAGTTTGGGCTCTTTGCCCAAGGCTGTGTGGCTGATGGCTTTTGCCTTGATGGCGTCTAAGGGATATGTTTGCCCTTCGTTCTTTAGCATGTCCTCCGCTTTCATTTGTTCAGTTCCAGACCGCCGGTCCGGCACTCGGGCCGGAATGGGGAACCAATGGCAGCCCTTACAATAATGCTCAAACCTGCCCCGCTCCCATCCACTCTGCGCTTTCTTTTCCTCTATCCATTCTCTTGGTCTACTCTCTCTCTGTCTCCTCATTCTCTTCTCCCCCTCTCTCTCACTCTCTCTCTCCTGCAATTAATCTTGGGGATCTGGGGCAAAGTGAAGGTACCAGTGGCCCTGACTCTAAATATCAGCCTCCAATAGCTCCAGCCCATCAGGGAAATGCCCTTGGAATAAAAGCCCGTTCAGGCCCTGCTGTGCATATTTGATATTTTTTTGGCCTGAAGTGGACTTACAGGAGTTGCATACAAAACCCTACAGGCTGCTGGGCATAATTTTTTGCACTTGTGAGCCTGCCCTTGTGCACAAGCTTGGGCCAGAGTCTTAGAATGCAGAGTACTAAAGATTGGGTGCAAAGCAGATAGTACTTGTTTGTATTTATTTATTTGTCTGATACCAACTTCTTGCCATCCAACCATAACTTTGTGCTGCAACTGATGTACTAATCAAAGCATCATGCGCACTTTAGTGTGCCCACAACTCCTCCCCTTCTCTGTCAGCAGAGCAGCTCCGCCCTCATGCTGCCACAGCAGGGAAGAATAAAATTATATAACATTGTGTTATTATCATTTTACTTTCTTTTACTGCTGCACAGCACAGTGGGGTGATGCTCCTTCGCCTTAGCAGAGGAGCCGCCACTGTGTGGTGATAGTTTTGCATTCTGGTACCAGTGAGTCTGTAAGTAATTCATAGTACAAAGCCACAAGTGCCTGAATATCACAAGCTGTCATGGGCTATTTCTGTATACAGCCTTTCCACAGCTCACTTGTTTACAACAGAGAAGAATGTATATATGGGAGAGTTAAAGGAGAGTTGGTGTCCAAGCTGTAAACATCAAATCCCAGCTCCCTCATTTGATTCAACGATTCGATGTTTGTATGATGTGCATACAAACATCGAAACCTTGAACCCTCCGATGACCTCATCATTTAAACATCAAATCCTGTAACCCACCGATGACCACATCATGCAGACATCAAAACCCTGCACCCTCTGTTGATCACATCATGCAATCGAACAATCCCGGAGCCCTTAGATAACCTCATCATGCAAATATCATGTATCTCTGCTGAACTAATTGTATCGCCTTGTGCCTTGTTTCCCTTAACTACCCAACATTGGAACGCCTACATAAGATGCAGTTACATGTTGTACTACATATAAATCCACCTAAGATGCCTTGGACTTCCATCTCCCAGATGATTTAAATGACTGTAAAATGCATCCACTTAATTTATAAACTTTCAGTAAATATTGTCGACTTGCATGCAGGTAAGGTGCAAGGGATTTTAGAAAGGGTTAATCGAGGATTTGAAGATTACGTGAGGTTTTTAAAATGCCAGACTGCTCTCTGCTCCACGGGTGCAGTGCAGTATCATCAGTGAGATGTCTACGCTAGAACCTTATCTGAAAGTTTTCTGTATACATTTCCTGCATCCCTGGGAGAGTAATACTGCGTTCCCTGCTACTTTTGGTGGTCTAAACAAGAGGTAGTGCTCAAAATTATCCGTGTTTATCTATGTGGTCACTTCTCCTCCCTATCCCATGCTCCTATCTTGGCAAGATGCTGTACCTGTGACCTACATTTCGTGTCAGTGTTACAGCCAGAAGTGCTTGTGGCTTTAAAGTTATTCTCTCCCAGGCACATTCTGAACCAGCATTCACTTCTCTAGGCTAAACGACATTGCTTCTTACTTCTCTAAGGTACATGGTAGAAATGTCAAAAGGGTGGCACGCGCTGACAAACTGATGAGTGAGCCACAGGACCGGCTTTAGCGCTGATGGTGCCTGGTGTGACAATGCCCACAATGAACTCCTTCTCCACTGATTACCTCACTGCCACCCTTTACCAGTGCCCCATAAGTCTCCCTAACAACACTCTCTCACATGCATTTCTTTTGTTTTATAGTGCCACTCATACCGGTGTTGGGTGTCAGGGCATTTTAAATCACACACACATTACACAGAGAGAATAAAATGAGTGTAAATCAGTGTATAGGAACTGTTACATAAAACAGAGGACTACGAAGTGAAGGAGTCACATGCCATCCATATTGTTAGGCAGTATAGTTAAGAATGCTTGACCTGGAAAAGCACAAACTCAGAATTTAAAATGTAATACCATGGTTGGGGGCTCCCTTTAAGAATAACAATTGACATCTATCCAAATGAACTTTTTTTTGCAAAAATAAGATAATGAAAGACTGGAGGAAAAACCATAATGCCCTAATCTTTACCTTGGAGTTTACACGCAGCTTTGTATTGACTGTTGACACCTCACTGTTCTATATTAGTATTTTAACTTATAAACTGCAAGTAACAAAAGCAGTAGCCCACTGACCTATTCACATTATATGCACTTTGTGATCTGCATGGTACACATTATTTGCAGCAGACATATTAATACTCTGCACTACTTTACAATGAGCCAAACCTTCCACTAAACAAAATCTCTGCTCTCTCCAGGAAGAACATTAATCACCAGAGTTATCTTGACATTTTAATTGTTGGCTGAAAATTGCTGGAGGCCAGGAATGCGGAAGCAGGTGTTTTTAAAACTATGATATGCTTTCAAAGAGGGCGCCCTCTTCCGAAGTTAGCACCCAGGATGGTGCCACGGGTCTCACCACCCTGGAGCCGGCCCTGGTGAGCCAACAGCCGCTGTTGGACCTGGCCCTTTCTGCAGGATTATCCTCAAACCTTTTGCCTTCTTCTTCCTTTTTTTCAGAACTGTTTTTGTTGGCTTTAGGACTCTGGGCACTTTACCACTTCTAATAAGTGCTAAAGTGCATATGATCTCTGTCTAAATAGTATCTGTAATTGGTTATCCATGATTGGCTTATTCAATTTACTTTTAAGACCCTATTAAAGTCACTCTGTGTGCCCAGGGCCTGTAAATCAAATGCTACGAGTGTGCCTGCAGCACTGATTGTGACACCCACACAAGTAGCTCAGTAAGCATGTCTCAGGCCTGCCACTGCAGTGTCTGGAAGTGCAGTTTTAAAATGCCATGTCAACCTGGCAAGTGAACCCAGTTGCCAGGACCACACCTTTCCTTATACTACATATAAGGCACCCCTAAGTTAGGCACAAGGTAGCCCCCCCATTGGCAGGGTGCAGTGTATGTGAAAGGTAGATATGTACTGGTGTGTTTATATATCTTTATAGTGAAATACTGCCAATTTCATTTTTACCGTTGCTAAGGAAAGGTGGTTGCAGAATTCTAGCTGGAGGCGTGAGAGGAGGATGCAGCCCCCAGTGGGGGTACTAGAGGATCAAGGGCCAGCTCTGAGGTCAGAGCCCCAGGGATGACCCTGGTGACACCAATTCTTGTATGGGGCTTGCCAACCACCTGCTCAGCCTAAGGGTACAGACCCTGGGTTAGGGGACCAGTTGCCGTTTTGCATCCATGAACTGGTGGAAGGTACAGGACACCAGAAAGAATGACAGGGTGTGGGACAGCCTACCCGGTCTCCTGTTTAGCCTCAGAGTACAGACCCTGGGCGGAGCAACCAGTCTTAGGGCACTGCCGCTGAACTGGTGGGAGGTAGAGTGGGCAAAGGGTGCCAGTCACCTATGGCTACCGCCCCTCACTGTGAGAAACCACAGAGGTTAGAGAGCCCTGAAAGGCCCGAGGTCTGGCTTTCATCACAGACAGCTGTCTCCCCCATAGGTTATCATTAGGGCAGCCTTCTAACATCTTACAAGTGTAACTTTCAATTGTGAAGAGATAGAGATTTGGAGTTTGAGCTCCCTAAGCTCAGGATTTAAAAATACAGCTTTTAGCAAATGTGGTTTTTGAATTGTGTGTTTGAAAATGCCACTTTTAGAAAGTGATATATAAAGACAGGTTAAGCCCTAGGACTGTAGCAAGGTAGGGCCTTTTTAAGAAGAAACACTGAAAAAGCCTGGCTACTGTTTCGTGGTACTGCTATTTAATTTAGGCAGACACACAACAAGAACCAATATTTAAATCCCCTTGCATCTGGATATTTATTTAACCTTTTCTTTTGCATATCAAAACCGCATTTGAATTATTTTATAAGCGTCTGAATGTAAAGAAAACACTATTAGTTTCCAAACGAATTAACATAGTTATACAAATACACAATAATTTTTTACAACAATCCCTTTGAGGCTTTAACATTTGAACAGAAAGGGCGTAAACCACAAAAGGTGTCAACAGCATTGCACAATTATTACACATTTGCAACAACACTTTAAGATTTTGACAATTTATCCAAAAAGGGCGTAAACCACAAAAAGTGCCGATGTGTTTCAAGACCCTCTGATACTCATGGGGCTATTATCAGGGCTTCTGACTTTCTAGTCTGACTCAATATACAGATGAGATCTGGTGGATAAACATAAATAAGTAAGTGTCAGTGCATTGTGAACCTCTCTCACCTTCCCTCTGTTTATTTACAAAATATATTCGGTGAATTACCTGCTGGCTAAAGCTTGTTTGTCACCAATTCTTGAGTCTGGCATGGGTTATTTCATTTTCGGGAGCAGGGTGTAAGATAAGGGCCAGCTTATTAGCGCAAGAGTGTGACTAAACTGTTGTTTTTGAATCATTTTAGCAGTAAGGTTAAGCCACGTCCCTGAGTTAAATAGGGCGGCGTGTCCACTTTCATACAGACTTTTCTCGAGTTATTTACCAGAACTGTCCCGAACAATCCTTTTCCTACGGAAGACATTTGAACAATATTTTGAGTTGCATGTACACTACTCCACACCGTTATAGCCACTAATACGCTGCAACATGCTGTTACTATCTTACTTTCAAACATTTATCCTTGCCTGGAACCTTCTTTCCTTCCCCGTTAGCTGCGTGGCCATTCGTGTCTCTGCAGCCGTAGAGACTTCCTGTTTGCTCGCAATTATCAACTGTAGACCATCCAGATGGCTTATGGGCATTGTGGTTCATGAATCCATTTAATGGAAATCTTCAGAGGGTTTCATGTTTGTGATAATTCAGTCATTTCATTTAGACCAGAGATAGTAAAATTGAATTTTAGAATAAGATACGCTTCCTTTTGGAGGAGCAGTTCATCCAAGTCGCCCCCTCTTACATTTGTCGTGATCCCTGTTAGGACAGTCCATCTTAAATCCTTTTTGCTGTGAGGCGTGAGAGGAGGATGCAGCCCCCAGTGGGGGTACTAGAGGATCAAGGGCCAGCTCTGAGGTCAGAGCCCCAGGGATGACCCTGGTGACACCAATTCTTGTATGGGGCATTTTGTGTAAATGAGTAAATTCTGTTCCTTCTATCATCAATTCGCAGACAGAACAGTTACCGCACTTAAGGTGGCCCTCCACAGGTTTCATTTTCCATTGTGCTCTTAAGTCTCTCTTTGGGAGTTTTGATGACATATCAGCTCTGATGATTTGTTGCCCTATAGAAATAGTCTTCTTCATTGCAAACAGCGGTCTTGGAAAAGGACACTCCAATCCTTGTAGTAAGTGCCAGTTCTTGAGGATAATTTGCCAGAACCTGTTGGTTTCAGAACCGTAAGTAGAGTAGACACACACCAGTCTCTCAAGGGGTTGTTTCACTTTTTTCTGGAGAAGTACTTTACAAGGTGTGAACCAGGCTCTTTAGGTAGCATGTTTAAGTAGCTTTTTGGGATACCCTCTTTCGATCATCTGTTTGCAAAATAGGGATGCATGGATTTCAAAATCTTCTCTTTGTGAACAATTTCTGCATATCCGTAGTAGCTGACCATAAGGGAGGTTATCCATCAAATTTCAGGGGGCCAACTGCTGTGATGCAGGATCGTATTCCTGCCAGTTGCTTTTTGATGTAACTTTGTTGTCAATTCTTCATCAAGTGGTAAAACCTCAACGTCCAGGAAGGTAAAGTTTTTCTTACTCTTAGTGATGCTAAATTTGATATCTTCATGCCTGCTTTTAAACCATCCATGGAACATATCCAAATCTTCTTCTGTGCCTTTCCACAAGTGTTTCTACTTTTATAAAGTGGGCATTGTTTTTCTTTAACACTCTCTGTCTCTGCCTGCCTATGGAATCAACATCTAATTTAAGCTGACAGGGGGCTGTTTATGCATTCACTCCAGACAGTCACACAAAGAGAGCTGAGGTGTGCCCTGCATATCCTGAAGGTCCATCACCAGACTGATGGGTCTTTCTGAGATAGAGTGGTGGGAAGAGTTGTCACTGAGTACTGGTTAGGGCTGTGGGTGCCCTTACACAATGCTGATTCAACCCCTCTGTAGAGTCAAGGCAGAGACAGGCAGAATCTTGTGTACTACAAAGACTTTTCAAATGAGAAAAGGGGTATAAGTATTGGAAGTGTATGTCCACATTTTTAGAACGCTTCTGGACTAAGAGGACATTATTCCAAGAAGAAGAGATGGATGCTACAGGGGGGGAACTGTTACTCTGCTTGGTGCTTTGCTGTTCTGGCCTACTGCTTGCTGTTTCTGTCTTGGGCAGTGAAAGAACTACTGGACTTTGCTTTGTATATCCTGCTTGCCAAGGTTCTCCATGGGCTTGCATGTGCTTGCCTCCTGTTAAGAAGTCAAAGGGCCATCAAAAACTTCATCTGCTGCACCTGAACTCCTCTGCTGGGAGTTCTGACCTGCCACATGGTGCCAGTTCTGGGCCCTTGGAGGTGGCTTTCACTGCTAAGAACTAAGAAAATCCACACATCGACCTCCAGCACCAGTTTTTTTTTTATGCAGCACCGATGTGCGGTTGAAAAACCAATGCATTGCCACGGTGCGCAGAAGAATCAACTCAGCACCTGCTGTGCAGCTAAAAGATTGCCGCAGCCTGAGTCCTGAGCGCCGTGTCACCATTTCCATGTCAAACACAGGGCCTAATGCGCAGCTGAAGAAATCAGCGCATCACCTGCTTCGCGGCTGTCAAACTGACGCAGAACCTGCTTTGACACGACTGCATCAATCCAGCGCTTCCAAATGTTTAACACATTGTACCTGTGCACCAAGTTCTTCTTTGATGCCACTCAGCAGTAAGGAACCGAGTGCGAGTGACCGGAGATCATCGCATCACCTTTGCTCACAGTAAGGAACTGACGCATCACCTCCCCTGACAGTAACGAACCAATGCATCATCTCCCCTGGCCATAAGAAATTGACACATCACCTCTCCTGGTAGTAAGGAACCGATGCATTGCTTTGCTTTTCAGTGCTTTACAACCACTGCACCTGTTTTCATCCTTGATTTTGACACATCCCAGGTACTTTGAGATAAAAGTGATTCATTAGTAGTTTTCTATGGATTGAACTATTTTGAACCTTTTAAAAGTGATATCTTGATTTGTGTATATTGGATTTTTATTGTTTTGGTCTTGATTTGTTCAGATATTTAATGGTAATTTTTCTAAAATGGTGTGGTGTCATTTTGTAGTGTTTTCACTGTATTACTTTGTGTGTATGTACAAATGCTTTACATATTGCTTCTGAGATAAGCCTGACTGCTCATGCTACACTACCAAGTGGGTGAGCAGGGGTTATTTTAGCTGTGTAATCCCCTCACCCTGACTAAAAGAGAGATCGCTGCTTGGACGGGGTGCAAGCCACTGCCAACTAGAAAATCCCATTTGTAACAGCCACTTAACCAGAGTGTGCTTGAGATGTGCATCCTTCTAAGTTATCTTAAAAAAATACTGCAATCTTTACCAGACTATCTAATCTAGAAAGTGTACACTGGTTTTTATTCAAGTTGATACACTAGGATAAATCTTATTGTCAATAAATATATTTTGTGTTTAAACTGAAAACAGTATCCCCATAAAACTCAGATTTTTGGAAGAGGCAGTCTAGCATAGAGGTCACACATCTAAACGCATACTTAGGCCGTACTCGCACTCCAACTCAGTTGCACGACACACTATCTGAACTTGGGCAAAACAAATATTGTTCAAAACTTCAATGAGTCTTTATTTTCTTTGGAGTAAACAAAGAAGTTTCAGTTGCATACCGGTTGGCATTGGCTGGTAGGGTATGTATCATTGTTTTGCAATAAGTAGAATATGCAAGCTTCACTGCAAGATGACTGGTTTTTATTTTTCAGATGCTAATTAGTTATTTTCCATTGGTTACCCACTAACAGTATCTTTATTAAAAAAATGAACAATGTTAAGGTAAACATCCACCTGATATTGTTAAAAACCTTGTTTTTAAAGTAGGGCTCTATTAATAACACCTGTTTGCTATTAGTGAGTATTTGTATAGATCTAGCATCTGGCAAGTAGAAATACAGATGCAGATAAACAGGATAAAAGAAAAAGAGACCCTATGTGATGGTTGTAATGTTTTTTTTGCCACATAACAAACCTATTTCAGATAAAAGCATGAACATAAAAGTAAAACTGCCTCAAAGTTAGGGAGGCACAGTTAAAGAAATCAACCTACGTTGTCTTTTTTTTAACACCCAAAAACACAGACCTGGAGCTTAGCTCCTACCAATTTGTTTTCTTCAGAAACAAAAAGGCAACACTAGCTACACAGTTCCACGCCACACAATGCAACTCCACACATTTCCAATCCACACCGCACAGTTCAGCACCAAACCACATAATTTAACACAATTACCACATACATCCAACCCACACCACAGAATTCTGCTTCATGCCACAAATTCAACAGCACACCACATAATTAATCTCCACTACATACCATTCAACAAAACAAAATAGCATTCCACATATTTGCACTCCATAACACACAATCCCACTCCAAATAATTCCACTACATTCAATACCACATAATTACTATCCACATAATTCTGCTGCACCTCATGCCACATATTTACACTATAAAAATTCACTCCACACCACACAATTCCACACAACCCAATTCTAATCCAACCCTTCACTCTCAGTTCCCTCATGTATTTATCTCGCTGATGCAGCTCAGAAATATATCTTTTGGTATCCTGAACTGAACTGGATCCCACCTACTTACCGAGCATCTAAGTGTGGAAGAATTAAGAATCCTGCACTCCTGTGCAAGAAATAAGTAAATCATGCCAGGAATCAATAACATTTTTGTAACTCACAACTCTTTTTGTAACTGAATTTGCTTTTACATTGACAAATGATAACAATTATTTAATTCATTTCTGATGGCTTACTTTTTGTTGTATGTTCTAGAAAATAAAATAAAAACTTAGGGGTGCCCTTCAATCAGTTCAACGCAAACGAAACTCCTATTTCATGCACCCTGCACATACCATGCCAGTTGTCAGCTGCAGTGCAGCTTAGTGCAAAAAATACAGCTCCGTGGTAGGCTCTGAGTCGGTTTGCGAGCTCACTGATGTTTGGAGCAACAAATAACATTTGAAAGGCTGCCATATATCAAGAGGGTGTGACGCTGGGGGCTGTAGCTGGGCGTAGAGATCTGAGTTAGTGTTGCAAAAAGCTGTATACCAATCCTTCAGTGTGGGCAAGTGTTTATTCCCCAGAAAATGGTGACCTCCCTTTTAGCCAAAAGCAGTGTGAGAGCACAAAATCACCTACAGGACTTGTGGAGATCTCTGGCATATCCCAGTAAGGCCATGAGGGCGAACGGAGGGAGGGGACGGTCCAACATCAAAGATAGCACCTCAAATACTTTACCCCAAAATGCGGCGACCCTGTCAC
The DNA here is from genome assembly GCF_964204655.1 of Triturus cristatus. Classification (NCBI taxonomy): domain Eukaryota; kingdom Metazoa; phylum Chordata; class Amphibia; order Caudata; family Salamandridae; genus Triturus; species Triturus cristatus. Next base: position 713,368,709 of record NC_140584.1, on the reverse strand, counting down.
AGGTCCATGCTATGTGCGCAAAATCTGCCATGAGGGATTTGCACCGAGGACATGAGTGGGGTCTGGAGGAATCCATGCGGTGTATCATACATGGCGTAACATATGCTTGCCACAGATATTTAAAGTGCAACAATTTATGCCTATAATTAAAGGACATCTACTAGGGGCTGACCCAGGGCACGATCCCATGCCTGCCTCAGTTTCACATCCCTAAGTGGGAGAAGAGTGATAGGGGCCTTATACATTTTGGACATCAAGTGGTCACCGCTGGTATCCTTCGATGAGGGGCGATAATGGGGGAAAGTCATGCGGCTCTATATGATAAGTCGGGCCAGTGGACCTTAGTGCGGTCAATAACCGGCGTAATATAAAGTGGTCAAGGAAGGTGGCCTCAGAAAAACGAGTGTCCTCACAGCGAGAAAAGACATGATTATAGATCCCCAAGGGTTCCCAAGTTAAATTTAGAAAGGGTACGCTGCACTACAGCCTCCTTGGTGATAGGGATCCTTAGGTCCCCCCAGCGGGAGAGATGGAGAATAAAGCAATGGCGCCCGATTGCTCGGGACAGTTGTTTCCACGCCCAACTTGTTGTGGAGAGGGTTTGTACATTTTTGTGGTCACGAGGCCACCCCACTGGCAATAACGCTGATAGGGGGGAGGGAAGGGCGAGGCCTGCCTCAGGCCTGAGATATGGGATTCGAGCGTCTGCGTGGAACCAGTGGCATGGGAAGCTACACTGTGCAATCAAATAATAAATAATGAAGTTAGGAACTCCAAATCCCACATGTTCAAAAGGCAAAGTATGAGCGTCCTAGCTGATCCTAGACTGACCACCCCCACACCAGATGAAGTAGTTGAGAGCAGAGAGCCGCAAAGAACATCCCGTACATTGGTTTGGGGATATTCTGAAACAAATATAAAAATTGCAGGAGGACGACCATTTTGATGAGAGACATTCTACCGGCCATTGATAGGGGGAGGTTCAAACAGCAATCATTTCTATCAGGGAGGTTCTCCAAGGCTGGACCATAGTTGAGTTGAATGATTTGTGATTGATCCCTATGCAAGTGTATGCCAAGGTATTTGATTGAGTTGTTACACGACTTAAGCGGGAACTCCGAAATGCGGTGCAAAGGAACAACCTTAGATTTCTCCCAGTTAATCTGCAACCCCAACATGGCACCAAAGCGGGTAAATTCCCGAAGGATCAGTTCTAAATTATCTTCTGGGTTCCGAACATATAGAAGGAATTAGTCTGCATAAAGGGTAAGCAAGAGAGGGCCTGAATTAAATTGGATGCCCCTGTGGGTATGATTGTCAAGAAGGTGCCGGACATGAGGGTCCATTGCGATTATAAAGAGAAGTGGGGAAAAGGGACAGCCCTACCTGGTCCCCCTTGATAACGTGAAGGAGGAATATTGAGTGCCATTTAACCGTATTCAGGCCATTGGATGCGTATACAATAATGAAATCACAGAAATAAACCTGGGTGGGATGCCGACTCGCAACAGGGTGGCACTGAGGAAGGGCCACTCCAGCAAGTCAAAGGCTTTTGTCTGCATCCAGAAAGATCGCCGCCGCTGGAAGAGAAGGATTGATGTGGTGGAGAGTGGCTAACAAAGTATACAAATTTAATGCGGTGGACCGACGTTGGATAGAACCCGCCTGAGTGGGAAACATCATCTTGTCGACGATCAAGGAGAGCCTGTTAGCGAGCATTTTTGCAAGAATTTTATAATCAAAGTTCAGCAGCGAGAGGGGCCTGTAGGATTCGCACTGTTGCGGGTCTTTGCCAGCTTTGGGGGGAAGTGTTACTACTGCTTTGCGCAGCATGGGGGTAGTTCATCTTGCTCAATGGCTTCCTGGAACAGAGCCATGAGGTGTTGGGCTAGGGTCTTTTTAAAGACCTTGTAAAAACAACCAGGGAACCCATTGAGACCGGGCGCTTTGGAACCGTCCATGTCTTCGATCGCTTGTAGCACTTCATCTATTGTGAAGGGCTTGGCGAGGAAGTCCCTGTGTGCCTGTTCCAGCCAAACCAAGGCTACTTCATCGAGGTAAGCGTTACTGACCATCGGGTTAGGGTCAATCATGGTCCTGTAGAGGTCTTATTAATAGGAAGAAATCCTGTTGGTAATGCCCACACAATCGGTGATCAGTTCATCCTGAGGGTCTTGCAGAGAGGTGATGTAAGAGGACCCACGGTTGGGGTGAAGTAGTCTGGCCAGTGTCTTTCCTGGGCGTTCCCCCACCCCGTACAGTCTGGCTAAAACATACATCCCCAGAAAGTGAGCCTCTCTTTCCACCGCCTCCTGAAATTCCATCAAGAGTACTGCTCTAGGTCAAAGGTTGGGGTCAGAGCGGGGGGTTTCTTGGAGTGTGTCCAGGGCAGCCAGCCAGCCAAAGTGCAGCAAAGGTCCTTCAATATGCCAGAACTTTTGGAGATACACATCCCCCTAATATAAGCTTTAAATGCCTCCCACAATGTAGCCTTAGAGTCAACGGGATTCACATTAATCTCAAAATATTCCTCAACAGCAGTATGCAGCTCCTCCTCAAAGACAGAGTCTCAGAGGGCCATCTTGGGAAAGCGCCATTGCCCCATCCTGTCCCCAGCCCCTGGAATCCGCAACCCAAGCACCACTGGAGAATGGTCCCAGAGTGTACGTGGGAGGTGGGTAATTGAGCACGACCAAGTGGCAACACCGGGGGTGAGTAACCAGTAATCCAGATGAGTCCAGGTGTTGTGAGGGGCAGAATATTGTGTGTATGCAGGTGCAGCTGAGGTCATGTGACGCCACACGTCTGCTAAGTATCGATCACTGTGGCAAGGGTTCTGCTAGCTATAGGTTTGGAGTCAGATGAGGTGGTAGTACTGTCCAACTGGGGATTTAGCAGAATGTTAAGGTCACCACCAAAACATATGTGATCGGCTTCCAGTGTGTCAATGCGGAAGTGGAGGTCAGTGAAGAAATCCGGGCTGTCTATATTGGGAGCGTAGACATTTACCAAGAGTATTGTATGACCTAGGAGCCAGTCCTTCACCAAAATGTATCTACCCTCCGAGTCAGAGTGCACCACCACCACCCTGAACAGTAGTCGATTATGCACCAAAATTGAGACCCCCCGTACATTCCAAGATAAAAGGGTAATGTTTTCAATGTGGCAAGTGGCACGTGAAATTAATAAAATCCTTGACGCTTCCACATTCTGGATCACAAGACAAAATGGTAAATGCAGTAAATAGTCCAAATAAGAATGAAAAGGTCTTGAACCTACAACATCCCCACCCCCCACCCATCCCCATACCCATTACATAGGGGAAATCTCAAATCCCGATTAGATACATGAACAAACTTTACAACAGTTGAACCGCATAAACCGAAGAGGTGCAAAGAGCACGTGGGAGGCAACGCTCCGAACAATCCCCAGGTTTGAAAAGTCTCAAAGGGACACCAATCTTGGAGGCCATACACCCATCGGACCCATAAGAGTCAGTGAGAGGTGAAAGTCAAGAAAAAGGTGTTACTTATCAGCTCTTTTATTTGTGGTGGAGCTACCCATGTGTGGAGAACAGTTCAGAGCTAGCGCCAGAGTATGGCAGGGAAGGAGAGCGGTCCGGGGTGGGCGATCTATTCAGCTGGGCAGTGTTCGAACGATGTCTGAGGAACTCCTGCATATTGGCCGGGACGTCAAAGATCCTGGATCTGCCATACATGTCCACTTTCAAACGTGCAGGGTAGAGCATCCCATACCTCAGACCAGCTTTTTGAAGAGCAAGTTTGACTGCCCCAAACTTCCGACGGGCCTCCTGCACCATCCCAGTGAAGTAAGGATACAGGGAAACAGTGGAACCCTGCCAATCAAGAGACCCCGGCTCCCGGTCTAGGCGCCGTGCAGTGTTCCTGTCCTTAAAATTGAGGAGCCGTGCCATGATAGGGCGAGGAGGGCAACCAGGATTAGGATGAGACCAAGCGTGCGATGTGCCCTCTCGATGACAAAAGTTGGTGTGAAAGAGTCATGGCCAAACAGGTCACATAGGAGGCCCTCTACAAACCCATCAAGTCTTGCAGTGTTCTTGGATTCTGTAATACCCATGATTCGTATGTTATCACGCCTCCCCCTGGCCTCCAAGTCCTCATTCTTAATGGTGATGGTCTTGGGCACCTTTTCCATCCGTTCTAGGCACTTGATTGCCTGGGCCGAGCCATCTTCAAGATCGGAGATTCTGCCATCCGCGTATCGAAGCGCGAGTTGTGTTTATCTATTCTGGTCCTCAATGTGTCCAGTCTCCTATCCAGGGCATCGAACCTCGTATCCAGAGCTGTGAAGCCGGCTCACAGCTCCGCCATCAGGGCCTCATTACCAAGCCCAGAGGGTTGGGGAGGGCACACTGAGTCACCCCCTTCAGCCATGGTGCCACCAGAAGGGTCCATGCTGCTCGCTGTCAAATGGCAGCTTTCGTTGTTTCGGGTCGACATTCCCCATGGCTGTGGAGGGTGAGAGGAAGAGCCAAAGGGAGCACCTGAGCTGGTGTGAAGAGGGCGCGGTTGGAAGTTTAGTTGCACTCAAAGAAAGTAGCCTCTCCGCTGTCTGCTGGGTCTGCTGGGTCCGGGCGCTGCAAGTGTGAGTAGAGCTCAGCAACTTCAATATATGTGCCCCAGCATCACAGTCTGTGCCCAGCACTCAGCTAGTCATTGTGTGCTGGCATATAGCAACGTTGCACCTAAGTCGGTCAAAATGCGAGGGCCAGGAAATCTCCCTTTTTAACTTTAAGTGCCATACTTTTCTTTAGGCACCAGGGAGATGGAGCTTTGCAACTTTGATTCCCTTGGCAGGGCTGAGCTTCTAAAGCTTTGCAATTAGAATGGGCTGATGGCAGACAAGAGGGATACGAAACTGGATCTCCAGGTAGCTCTCCAAGCCTATGCAGAAGTACAGAGGTGGCAGTACGTCTCATGAGATGATGATGGTAATGACAATGAGAAGAATGGAATACTAGCAGTGGATGAGGGGATGGAGGGCCAAGTCTAGTGTCTTGAGATAAAAGGAGAGCCCAATTTGACCCAGCAGATGACCAGGATGCCCATGATGGGGCAGGAAGAAGTGTATCTGCCAGGGGCCTGATCTCAGAGGAGGAGCTGAAATTTCAGCTGGCCAAGTCGATGGAATCTGAGGAGAGAATAGCAAGAGAGAGATTGGCCATGGAGTAGAGGAGAATGGCCCTTGAGCTCAGTCTCAAAGAGCTGGACATATAAGCCAAGCAAGTGGAGTCCAGCAATATTGGTAACAGCATACCAGCAGTGTCCAATGGATAGTGAGGGGTCTGCATACCAAAGGATCTGGTGCCCAGTTATGTGGTGGGAGATTATGTTGATAAATGGTTCTCAGCTTATGAGGTGGCTCTGAGGGTACACTAGTTCCCAGAGGACTGTTGGGGAGGGGTAGCTTGTGGAAGTACATGCCTAGAGTGGGTATGAACACACCTCTTACACTTGAGATAGAGGACTAAACCAAGCATGCCCCTTTGAAGGCCATCCTTCTTTCCACATTTGTACTGACCCCTGGGAAATAATGTCAGAGCTTCAGGGACAGCTGCAAACTCCCAGACCAGTCCTAAGTGGACTTTTCTAGACTACTCTATCACAGCACTGAAAGTCTGGGTGAGGGGCAGCAAGATAAATTAATTTGTTGTGCTGCACAACCTGATTATGATGGAGCACATGCTCAATACCTGTTTTACGGAGCTTAGACTACATCTGGTAGACAGCAAGCTGACTGACCCCAGGATGCCTGCTGAGGAGGCACCAGTGGGTGACCACCAGTGTCCAAGAAGACATCTGGGAGGGACTCCCAAAAGGGTGGTCAGGATTCCCACCAGAAGAAAGAGTGGGGGATAAAAACAAGAATGGGTTCTCTCAAAGCCCCCCAAACTATTTTTCAAGGGAAAGGGTCACAATCACAATCTGGCCACCAGGAGAATGGCTTCATGAATAAGAATACTGGTAAATGTGTCCCATGTGCTTTGAGGGTTACCATTATGGGCACACCAAAGGTGATCACAATTGTCCCAAGAGGGCACAGCCCCCCAGTGGTGGACAGACAGCAAGATTGGTTAGTGTAAGGCTTAGGGAGAAGATGGCCAAAGTTAGTGTGGGGGAGACAACTGAGTTTACCCTAGTGTCCCTTGGTGACAAGGAGTTCAGTTAATGCCTAAAGCCCACAGGCCTTCAAATACTACCCAGTATACGCAGTTGGTCACCATCAATGAGCTCGAGGTACACATGAGCCAGTATGACCACTGACAGGTGTTATCTGGTATCTTCAGAGCAGGTGATACCCAATACATTCCACTAGGTTGTAGTAGCAGACAACTAGAAGAAAAACAATACCCTGGGGATGTAATTCCCTTTGAATATGTTGGGGGGGGGGTCTCAGGTCTTCTGAAAGTCCCTGTGAGCCCTGCCATGTCTGAGGACTGCCTGTTAGGGAGTGATCTGGAGCACTCTGTTTATAAGGAAGTGGAACTTGGGTCACACCTAGAAATGTTGGGGCTACCTGAGTGGGTGTGCGTGACCACCAGGTCCATGGCTGTCCTTGAGGGAAGTCAAAGAGTTCTAGGGTCTGGAAAAATGGCCCAGACCATGTTTTGTACCTACAGAATTGTAATAAAAAAGTCATCTTTGAAGGTAAAATTGGATTTTACTTTACAATTTTGAAAATGCCACTTTTAGAAAGTTGATATTTTCCTGCCCTTAGCCAGTTTGTGCCTGCAGCCTGTCCAGGGTCACATGTAGGCCTGGGCAGAAAACTATGCTAAGCTTGCGAGTGTGCGTAGTTTGCGCAACTACGCGCTACGCGAATCGCATGTAGCACAGTGCAAAAACGCGTAGCGTAGCGGGCATTTTTTGCTCGCTCGCGTTCCTCCACTTCAAGTTGGCGACCGCGAGTGAGCAAAATCAACATCCCGGTGAGACTTTTTCCTTGTTCGCGATCGGCAACATCAAGTTGCTGATCGCGAGCGTGGAAAATAAACCTCCCAGTGAGATTCTCAACGCGGGGAGGTCAGGTTTCTCATTGTGAGTGGTCGCGTATGCATAGAGCGACTACGCAAACTATGCCAGGGTTAGTCACATGACTGGATGTACCTGACAATTAGACTTTCTGAATTCCTCCCAAACAGTCACACAACAGTGGGATTAGGTGTGAATGAATTGGCCATCTGCTGGCAGGCTGTGTGGGGGTGTGACATCAAACTCTGTTCAGAGGTCCTCCGATAAAGGTGTATCCGAGCCCTTTAACTGTAGTTATGTTATGTTGTTTTTTTTTTTCTGTTTTGTTGAATTTTTATATTTAGAGATACATAAGATCTTAACATATAAATTGTTTGGAACCAGTGTACATTTTACAATATTCAGGTCACTTGCAGCCACCTTAACAGAGTAACAGCAAAAATCAATCAATTTGTTCATGTGTAGGTCATGTAATGAAGAAAATCCAATACAATAAAGCCTAGTCACATCGATCAATATCTTTTAATATTCAAATGAGTTGACAAAATTATCGGACTTATATTGTAACCAATTAAGTTCCCTTTATATTTCTTCTAGTGACCACAGCCGGCCCAGCCGTTTCCTCAGGATTGTTGATCAAACAACTTTATAGATAACAATGTAATATCGAACAACAGTCCAGAAAAAAGGAAATTAGGAAGGGGGAGAGGAAAAATAAAACAAAAAAATAAAAAGAAAGGGAGGAAAAAGAAAGGAATCGAGGGCAAGAGCAGCTCAATAAAACGGTAGACCTTCCACGTCCACCTTAAAAATACCAGTGGGGCAAACCCAAGCATTCCTGCTTGAGTCACGAACCGCAGCACAGTGGGCCAGTGTTCTACAATCATGACATATACCTCTCAGCACTTCATTGACCGAACACACTACAGTGTATGTATATCCCATGTTTAAGAGAAGTGCTAAATGTCGATGGGGTCTTCCGGAGCTGTAGATACTTGGAGCGGCGTCAGAAGCGTGCTCCAGGCAGTCAAGATAGGATATTTACACAGACCAAGTGTGTCCTCCCTCAATAGAGAGAAAGCCTCTGCTTTGGCCCAATTTAGTATGGATTGTATCCAGGCTTTAAGTGGTCGGGGGTCCTCAGCTTTCCATCACCTCGTGATGAGCCGCTTAGCCACCAGCAGCCCCAGATCCAGGAAAGGCGAAGATGCTCTATGTTTTTTATCTCTGGGAAATATTCCCATGATACAAGACTCCCATGTGTGGTGTAGCACCCTATCAGTACAAGACTGTACCAGCCTAATAACACCCTGCCAGCAATCACGCAGCCAGGGACACGACCAAAGCATATGTAGAAGGTCTGCATCCACTCATTTGCATTGCGAGCAACAAGTGTCTGTTCTATTAAAATACCTATTAATTTTGTCTGGGGTTAAATACGCTCTATGGATGATGTAAAAATGAATTAACTTGAACTTTGCATTTCTAGGGTATGTTTGGGACTCTCCAACAGCGTGCTCCATTCTTTAGACGTATAGTACCGGGACAGATCTGCCTCCCATTTATTACGCAGTGGTGTTAGATCAGTCATGGTATGCTTGTGAATGGATTCCACAAACCATTTTGTAAGGTGACGCCCCGTGCCCATCACATGTATGTACTCTATCAAGAGATGCATCGTGAACTCTTGTGACAAGTTGCAACTCTTGTGACATGTTGCCCCAGTGTCGCCTCATTGACGCCATCCATGCGGCATGATTCAGGAACTGCCCAGGTTGGATACCCTCTTTGTCAATCAGGGAGAGAAAGGGTCGTAGTACACCCTCCTCATAGAGATCTCCTAATGTGCAAATGCCTGCATCCTGCAGTACGCAAGATCAGCCACGCGAGTCCTATACCCCTCCCTTGGCATTTCCAATAGCGGGAGTGTTGGCGCATAGGGTGTGACATGTTTTGTAAGATGTAGGGCTCTACGGAAGCATTTCTGAGCCACTTGCACCAGTAAGGGAAGAGAAGTGTGTGGCCTGGTGCAAGGATGGAACAGAAAGAGAATCCTCCTCAACGTATATGGAGGAGTGCATTCCGCCATATCCCTGAGATGTAATTCGGCTACCCATTTAGCGATCCATTGTATCTGGGATGCTAGGTAGTAATGTTTAAGGTTGGGTAGGGCTAAACCTCCTCTCGCGCTTGGCAAATACAACTTGACTAACACCACCCTACAACGCGTATTGCTCCATATGAGATCCCTCATCATGCCCTCTAATGGACGAAAGAACGTGGCTGGTAGATACAACGGAAGATTAGAAAAATAATATAACAATCTAGGCAACATCAACATTTTGATCAGCGCAACCGTGCCTGCCACAGAGAGGTTAAGTGACTTCCAAAAAACTAACTGCGATCCCATGACCGCAATTGCTCTGGATAGGTTCCCATCTAGAAGATTCCGGTCAGTATGTTGAACTGTAGTTATGTTATGGTGTGGTACTTTAATTTAATATAGCACTCAAATCACCCCCAGAGCGGTATTTCAGTGGTGTAGTTAAACACAGGCAGGTGAGGATGCTAAATTAAAACAACATTGTCTTGAGCAGTTTCTTGAATTTGACATGGTCATTGCAGGTGGGGATGAAATAAGGTAAGAGTCAGGTAAGAGAAAGACCTGTCTCAATATAGGAAAGTAGGATCTGCTTCTTATGGTTACCCCCACTTTTTGCTTCATGTGATACTGTTTTTGACTAGTCTGACTGGGATCCTGCTATTCAGGATCCCTGTCTTTCTGCTTTCTCCCTAAACCTTTATGCCATGTCCATAGGTACACTCCAGATTGGATACTGGGATAACCTTGTTAGTCCCTAGTATATGGTACCCATGTACTCAGGGCATAGGTACCCCAGAGGCCTCCCACGGGTTGAAGCATGTATTAAGCCACCCATGAGAGGCCTTGCAAAATGGAACTACAGGCCTGCCATTGAATCCTGTGTAAGATGGTGCATGCACCTCTTAATTCAGATATAGGTGGCCTAAATCTAAGGGTCACTGCCCTTAAAATCTATAAGTCACCCCTATAGCAGGCCTTAACAATCCTGAAGGCAGGGTGCTTGATTCTAAGTGATAGGTGCCCCTGCATGAGCAGTACACCTCTGCAGCCTACGGAGTCCATTCTCCCGGGTTGTCAGTGTATCAGCCATTTATGCCATATAGAGTGGCATTATGCGACAGCGTAATGACCAACTCTAAAATGGCTGTAACTAACCCTATCATGTTTGGCATCAAACATTGTGAAATCATACCCCCACACCAGTAACAGGTGTGGGAGTATGATTCCACCCCTCAGAAATGAGCTTTGTGAGGTCCCTGGTGTTCCTGGTACCAGCCTTCTAGTCTCGGGCAGCCCAAAAAAGTTGCTGCCGACCAGAGAAACATTTTTGCCCTCCTTCTGCTGAGCCAAGCTCGAGCAGGGGAAGGCAGAACAATTGGCATCCTGTCACAGGGAGGTGTGACCACCTCCCAGACAGGATTTAGGGCAAGATGTATCAGCTTTGTATTTTGCAAGTCCTTAATATCGAATTTTACCGATTTGCTATTATGGACTCACAAAATGCAATGTAGGTAGGATTCGCAAATAAAGTTGCGATATCTACGCATTCCTTATTTGCGACTTGCCAATTGCGAGTCGCAAATAAGGAATGGCTTCCCATTCATTTCTATGGGCCTAGAGGCCCATAGGAATGAATGGGAATTACATGTGCAATTTGCGAGTACCCAAGAGATACTCGCAAATTGAGCACACAATTTCAAGGGTGCAAGGGAGCCAAAAGGACACCCTGTTGCACCCCTGAAATATGCATGTGTGAACATATGGCACACATACATGCCCTAAGGGCATGAATGTGCGCCACATGGCACTTAGATAAATGCAAAAAAGTGCATTTTTCTAGGAATTTGCAAATTACCACCAACTACAAGTTGGTGGTAATTTGCGATTTCTCAATGCTAAATCAATTTGCGATAGCTACGAGAATTGCATTTAGGGAATCACAAATTGAGATTCCCTAACTGCATTCGGAATTTAGGTAATCGCGAATAATTGTCATTACCCATATTGCGAATTCAAAAATGTTGATACATTGCAAAACTCATTTCTGCATTCTCAAGCGGGCCGACTCTGCGAATCTGCCCGTTTGCGAACGCAAAAAATGTTGATACATCTGGCCCTTAGTGTATTAGGCCTGGGTGGGTGTGCGACCAAATGTTTGCCTGAGGGGCACATTTGGTGTCCCTGTACATAGTCCAGTTCAAACCAGTCCTTAGAGCCGTCGGCTCCTGCTCTGGCGTGAAACTGGACAAAGGACATGGTAGTAACCTCCCCACTGTCCAGACCCTCCCCTGAGAGGGTCTCCTGAAACGGTCCAACCCTCTCCTTTGGGTACAAAAGGGCTTGCCTGGCAGTAGGACCCTAGATTCGACGTGGAAAAGATTCTGAGCCAGAAACCACTGAACTTCGACCGTCTGGACACTCTGGTCTTCGCTGTACTTCGTGTGGGCCCTACTCCCTCTCCCACTCCATCCAAAGCATTGTCTGTGCCTGTGCACCATACAGACTCCATGCAGGACCTGTGGGGCATCAAGGACAACTGACGGTATCTCCCTTTGAGTGAAGGAGTCACTCCCCTGCAACTGCAGGCACCACATCACGATTGACTGGTCTACTTCTTCTGAGCTCCTACGGACTCCAAAGGCTCCTGCAACACAGGCAGTGGGTTTCCAAGTCCCTCGAGGTACGAGCTGTCCTCTCACTCAGTTTGAGGTCAGAATCCCTTGTGGGGGCTGCAATACCCGTACCCCTGTGCACCGCATAATTTTGCACATGCATATGCTTGTTGGCGTTTTCAAAACAAGTACACTGGTCTCCGAGTAGCCCCAACCTCTGGCACCATTTCCAACAAAGAACTCTGGCCTCCTTGCACTGAGTGCTCCGTGGGCTGCTGCTTTGTGATACTGCTCAAGGTCCCCTCACGACTCCTGTGTCTCCAGCCTGTGGGTCCTCTTGAGTGTCAACACTTCTTTTTTTGTTCTCCCCTGGTTTCTCCAGGAGTGCTCTGACTCCCCAGTGTTTGGAGTATCTAATGGACCTTGCTGGTCTGAACTGTAACCTTACTTGTCGTTCCTCGTGGGTTGCTGCTGCTAAGGCTTGTTGGTGCTCCAGCCGGACGCCGACCCCTCAGCACTCTATATCCTTCGTGGGATGGCTCCTGATTATCCTCGACATCTCCTGGTCCTGGTGGCTGCAGAGTCAATAACCCCCTCAACGCACCTGAAGCACACGACATCGGTGGGCATTCGTCTATCGAGCTCCTGATTACTGCAGAGTGACCCAGACTCTGTCCCCTCTGCTTTCAGGTATTCTTCTACAAGAATCCACCTTTGGATTCCATTGGACACTTTTCTTCTTCCCAGCAGTGGCTCTTGTTCGAAGTCCTCCATTGAGATCGATGGCAGTTTCCGACGCCACTTCAGACCTGTGCACCCAGCTTCCCTGGGATAGGTAATTCTGGTACTACGGTATCCACAGGTGGGGTGGCTCTCCAACCTCCTAACTTCCGCGTGGTTTCTTCGAAGTCCACATAGAAGGGTCCTTATACTTTAAAACCGCGACTCTCCCATAGAATTGTACAGCGCACATGCTTGTGTTCCCACACTGCACCCGTCCTCCGGGGGGTCCCTACTTGCTCACCTTGGGTGGTTCCTTGGGGTCCCAGCGATTCTACATCCTCTAGACACTGTCTTGACTGGAGTCGGGGTTCTTATACCACTATTTTAGTATATCATTTGATCTCCCCCTGGAGCCGACTGTGTATTAGTGCTACTTATGATTGTTTCTGTGCTATAGTATTGTGTGCTTTGTGTTTATCTGCATGTAGCAGATACTGAGATGTATTTAGAGTGTGAAATAATAATAAATACATATTTTTAGAACTACTGTGTGGTTCTCCTTTCATTTAACCAATACAATCAGGTTGCATTCTGGTAAAACAAGCTGCTTAACATTCCTTCAGGATAAAGCCTGAGGCTGCTCTTCACAGCCACCACTTGGAAATCTTTCTAAGGTTACCTTTGACCTCTTAAATCACCATAAGGGTTGTTTGGGCTGGTACAGGGTGTCCATTTTAATTAGTGAACAGCATATACCAGGCCAACTCCTAACACTCAACATGTTGTGAGTCGGACACGGGGATCGGTAAGTAGGGCCTTATCCTTGGACATCAAATTTCTAACTGGATTGTAATAGCCAAGCTTCTGATGTAAGTAAATGGACCTTTTCTTGTTAAGGATTTGTGTATAAGGTAACCGATTTGGAAGATTGTTCTTTTCCTGACAAGCAGCCAGTGTAAGGTTCTCAGTAGAGGTGCAAATGCAGAACCAGAAGGAAGAATTCAATCGAGCCATACTGCTGTGTTTTGAACTCATTGCATTTTGGATATAGAAGTCTCATTCACTGATTCAGGTAGTGCATTTCTGTAATCCAGCCTGCTAATATTCAGTGACTGGACTAGAGTTTTCCCGGCAGAGAGAAAAAGGAAAGGAAATGCTTTCTTCTGCAGGCACGTCATATTGATGCATGTACCACTAATGGGTTCAACATGTTCTTGCATGGAAAAAGATTGATCCATTTTAACACCAAGATTCTTAATTGCTTGTCTGGGAGTGGGAGTGGGAGAAGTACCTAACTCTGGAGGTCACCATTCAGGAGACCAGAGTTGGTGGGCCTTACCAAAAAACATGATCTCTGTTTTGTCATCGTTTAACTGTAAGCAGTTTGTTGTCATGTTGTACACAGGTCCCAGACACAGTGAAAGCTGGAATCACTTGTTCCTCATTCCAAGAGCTTTTGCAGAGGAAAAGGGGTGGTTCAATGATAAGAACAACCCGAACTCTGTTCCCATAACTAGAATACCACTACACCACTATACCAGAAGTAACACTTTTTTGGTGCTATGTTTACATTGCAAATCGAAATACAACACAGAGAATGTGCATCCTTTCTTAATTAGGCATATCAAGTGCAGACCTACTGGATTGGTACTGCTTGCTTAAAGTATTGGTAACATAAGGTTACCCAATCAACTAAAGACATCTGTAGGGATACCTAAAAAGATAAGAAAGTAAGGAAGGCAGTTTGCCCATCATACTTAATAAGCCATGGAAGATCATGGTACCTTATCTCTCAAAGAGCCACCTTTCATGGAAATATTGCTGTATAAATAATGAAAGAGAAATCTGAATATTTGTCAAGCTGTATGGTTTTGTCTTTAATATTTTATCAGCATATTGTGTATACAAATGGACATGGAAACTGTACCCACAATATCCTTTTCACGTATGTGCTGGATGCATCCGAATTTAGTAATAGATCGGATGCTGTGGTTTCATATTGGAGCTGGGGAAAGAACATCGTATTGAAATAGTGTTTGATGCAAATGGATGCTTTTCAGACAGTGCTTGGAGGACTCCCATGACAACTGTGCTGGGGTGCTAATATTAATCTTTTCAAAATGTGCTCATTATCCATGTATTTGGCGTTTAGAGCGATTTTATAGCGTAGAGTCAACACGGGAACACATTATGCCTTTACCAAAAAATGAAATTGTTTTAACCAAAAAAACCCTGGTCATAGGTAATAAAATTTGGAGTCATGTCAAGTTAACTGAAACTACATCATCACCATTTAAAAATGGCAATTAACAGAACACGAATGAAGAAGTATGAATGTCACGGAAGAGGGGTACCTAGATGTGTAACATAGTGAAACATCCTTGATGTTGCCTTTATTGATGACTGAACGAACTATTGTTAGAATTATGCACACATGTACTGACGCACCCTGACGCTAGGAACACAAACAATAATCATAAAATGAGAAAAGAAGTAAACGAGACTGACCAACCAAGCTGGGAAGGAGCGGGGGCTTACGAATGCACAAATGAGTGAGATGTTACTGCACTTTTCAGCGAATTAGAAGTTGGAGATACCACACGGACTTAGTGAGGGGTCGTTTCACAGCTTATGCCCCAGCAACCAGAATGCACTGCCAAACTGCATACATTTGAATCCGAGCTTATCCAAGAAGATGGAGGCAGGAGGCCATAGAGATAAAGGTCCCCAGGGGACTCCCTAACCTAGATAGAAATGCAGGGCCAGTATTATAGAATGGTGTGCATGTCAAGCAGAGTGCTTTCTGTTGAATCCATTGCCTTTACCAGAAGCCACTGAAGGTTTTGTCGCCTCTGCAAGATGCGACAAGGGCGGTTCCTCCGCTAAGGCAGAAGAGCTTCACCCCACTGCTCTGAGAGCAGAAAAATTAAATTAAAAACGATAATAACCTAGTTATTATCGTTTTTGTTTATTTTCTACAGGCTTGGGTTAGGGTGTGGCGGGGCTAGGATAGGACCCTGGGAGGAGTGGTGAATCCACACTCTCAAAGAGTGCATGACTGCTTGTCCGGCTGTCTTGGCCTGGCCAAAGCCTCATGCACACTTAGCATGTTCCCCACCGGGCTGCATTACACAGCCTGGTGAGGAATATACCCAGGTCCCCACTCCCCATCTGAGCCCCGAACCAAGATGCTCAGACCAATCAAAACGCTGCATTGAAATGTTGTGATTGGCTTTGGGCAAACAATCACAAAGCTGCATTTCAGTGCTGTTATTTGCTTAGGGAAGATGGGTGCTCCCTGGTCCCGGACTTGCCAGGAAGAGAAGGATCATGGAGAGACAGCAGCCGTGGAAAGGTATGTGGATTTTGTTTGTTGCTTTTGTTTTTTTCCAAACGCCCCAAACTCCACCCCATCCACCCACAGCCCTGCCACCCTAATTCCCTGCCAGCCGCCACTGAGATGTGATTGAACTTCTTGTGAACATTCAACAACCTCACTGCCATACTTTGAAGCTGCTGTAGCTACAAAAATATTTTGCTCTGGGATGTCTAGATATAGACCATGCCTGTAGTATAGATGGGCTTTTACACAGGTACCTGTCACCTGCACATACCTTTCCATAGTCAGAAATTGACAGGTTATTTTCAGCTTCTCTAGCTGAGCAATGCCTTTGGACCAGGCTTTTCTAGATTTGTTGTTAAAAGACATAATTCGGTCACACAGAATGCCACAATTCTTACTTTCAGCTACTAGGAATGAGGAGGCATCCAGATGCAAAGGCCGACTCTCAGCTGGTCACTTCTCAGAGCTCCCTTTTATTGCCAACATGCCGTCATTTACCATCTCATTAACTTTTACCAATGTTAATCAGATTTAAACGTTCACATCTGATAGGGAGCTGTGGAGACAAATAAGTCCAGTTGAACCTTAGAATTACCCTGAAAATGGGAGGCAAACTTTCTGTTCTAAAATGCTTTCTGAACCAAATCATTCAGGTAATCACCCAAACCTGTACTTCCTCCAAATATCATATGATGAAGACAATTCTTTTGGGCTCCTTCTTACCCACTGCCTGACCTCTCCTCAGGCCCAAGCTTCCTGAATCATCACAGTTGCAGAGATGTGAGCAACATGATGGAGACTGGCAATGAACGTCTCGGCAACCAGACCCAAGTGAACCATCTTAGAATGATGTGTCAGAAGAGGGACATTGAAAAACAGGACATGGTCATGGCTCCAACTTTAGTTATTGAAAGGTAGAGGGGTGATGTGAGGACCAGGGACAAGATAGCAATTAAAAGTAAAAGAAAAAGATATTAGATAAAATATCCTGTTGAAGAGGCTTTATTATGGTGTTCTTCATTTTCCTGCTCTGATAACATTTTGATAAGCCTATTAGAATGTATTTGTTTTTTATGTCAGTTTCACCCGGTTCATGATAGTAGGACCCCTAATCCAAAATAATTCGGAATATCCCTCACTAGAACAAAGTGCACACTATAGGTGTACTCATTATTGGCTTATTTAATTAATTATCAAAACCAAGTTCATGTGCAAGTGCGTTTAATTTCCACTTTTTTAAAGTTCATGACTTCATGATGACTAATAATTAAACAGGTTTTATCTATTCTGAGTCTATGTGAGGCACATAGATTCATAGATTCATAAATGCCCAAATCCCTGTTTCACAGTAGAACAATCTCAGTTTAATCCATGTTGTTTTAAAAAAAAAAGTCAAGAATTAAAACAGGGGTGGGCAAGGTTGCATGCAAAGTTGTACAACCACAAAGGCCACCAAAGTTTAAAACGAAACGAAACTGAGGCTGTAAATTAGCTATTCGCAGCACCAGAAAATGGCTGCTGTTCATATGCATTTTTAGGTCGAGCTAACCAGCGCAGCTGTTACTTCGGGACCTGCTGTAATCAGTCTGTGTGCATCAAGTCCATCCCCTCTTTTGCCATTGCTTTTCATTTGTCTATGTCAGTGTCCTTTAAAAATCCTTGCTAGTGATCAGTCCAGCCTCTTTATCCCTCCTTTCTCTCTTCTGTTCCTCCCACAGAGCAGGGGCTCATTCCTCTATGGTTCTTTATCTGTTCTCTGTGGGGCTCTTTTTTCTTGGTTTCCTGCTCTTTTACTGTTTGTTTTTGTTCAGCTTTAGCAACCTAACTTCTTACATTTAAATATAGCATTCTTCCTTCCATCACTCTTAACACTACAGTTGTGTTACTGCTGCCTTTCCTGCCTGCCTCCTGCTGGGTTGCTTGTTAATAATTGTCGACATTATCTATCAGCGCTGCTACCATTTCATGAGTGCTGCACTGATTTAATTTTTATTGTGTATTTCCTGGCTCCTCTGTCCACTTTCTCTTCTCTCCCTTCCCTCTCTCAATCAGTCAGCAGGCTCCAGCCTAACTCACAGCAGAGCCAGGCAGACGGAGGGGGAGGGTAGTGATGCAGACTGCCTCAGAGCAGGGGGCACTGCTGTCTGTGCCTGCTACTGTCTGAGTAAGCACAAAGCCACGATAAAAACATAAAAGTCTTGCTTTGTCCCAAACAACTGTGTGTTAGCCTGGCATTACGGGGTTTCGACGGTGCAGTAGCTAATGATGCAACTCTGCCTGTATGCCGAATGAAACTATCTGGCCAAAAATTGTTATCAGAATAATAACTGAAACACAGGGAAATAAAGTAATTTGCCCGGTATTACACAGTTGAATAAGTTGAGAAGCTCAAATTACACGTCTGGAGTTCTGGTTCTGCGGACATCAAAACAACCTACAAACCAACCTGCACCTTTGGTGGTTCAAGCAACAGCCACAGTAGAGTCTATGTGATATCTCACATGACTGCAACAAGCCTATTTGCAAGCTGGTAGCGGTAAAGAATTGAGGTGTTAATCCGAGTAGCACATGCGACAACCAACCTTCATAAAATAAACACTACTTTAACTTGCTCGGTTCAGGCCTCTTATTCAACAGAAGTGCGACTGGGGAAACAATGTTGGGGCTATTGAATTTCTACCTACATAGTCATTAATTGCAACTAACATCAAATTAGATAACAGATGAAAATGTCTGACTAGTATGTTATGGACTAATAAGGTTTCCAAATGCTGTATCCTATACGTACTTGAATGCAAATCATGGCCATTAGAACTTAAATGTATTGCCCATATATTCCCTGGTGAGTTGTGGAAACTGTGTCACATTTAATAGCACTGATAAAGTCTTTACAGATGGAACATTTGTAAAGTTTGATTGCATGTGAAATCTGAACAATGCACCACTGTTCCATGAGTCTATGCGCCCCATCAGTTTTTAGGTCGAGCGTGGGCAGCGCATGTGCTGCTCTGCGAGGCATGCTGTATTCAGGTAGGGACTTAAAGCTCCGCACACTCTTCGCCCATATTTATCATTAGCTTGTGTCATTGTCCACCGCAAGCTGTTGCTGTTTATCAGCCAATAGGCTTAGTAGTCCCTTGTTAGTACCGCCTTGTCTCATTTTGTAACCTTGCATGGTGACACCCCTTTTACATGTGATGTTACACTGTAGGCTTTAATTACAGCCTCCGAGCACTATTTTCTCAAATAGCTTTGTCCTGCCTGCAATACACGCTCTCTCCTAATGCTTTTTAAAAATCAATTATATCACTGACGCTGGCATTTGCGAGAGTTTAAGCTATTGGCATTGTAAATGACAATGCCTTTTATTTCTCTGTTTTAAAAACAACACATGAATAAAAGGCAATGTCAGTTATAATGCCAATAGCTCAAACTCTCGGAAATGTGAGACATATTGCATTGAAAATGCTCATTTTCTATTTACACCATTCATACTTTCCTCACTGCTAAAGTGCCCATGGCACTTTCAACAACAGCAAAATACAGAGACACAAATGAGCTGCGACTAATGTTTTTTTCCTTTTTTCCACATATATTAATTATGCGGTGGATACTACTTTATTCATGATAATTGCCTAAGCTTTCTGAACACCCTCATCTATTGTAATGCACGGCTGTGATCTCTAATTGGTCATCCTTTTGCCAACAGAGGCGCTCAGTTGTCCTCTAATGGCAGGGATGTGATGAAGGCTAGTTGTCACAGTGCAGTCTCACAATTTACATTGATGTTCTCTCCAGTCATCTCTGAACCTGAGATAATAGGTGCTATTGTTTATATCTGAAGGTGTCACTGAAACCCTGAATATGAATACCAATGGAGGGCATTGATGCACACGAATGTTCAGGCTAAACTTTTTTTTATGTTAGTAAGTGTCAGGAGTCAAACCTAAGTCTCATAGTATGAGAATGATTGCCAATCAGTGAATGTAACTGAGTGAGAATGAGTGAGGGGAAGCAAGAGTGAGCAAGATGAGTGACTTTGAAAGAATGAGACTGAATGAGTCAAAGTCAGTGAGAGAATGAGTGAATGCAAGTGAGCTTGAGTGAGAAAGCATTTGTGAGTCAGGGTGAGAGTGAGTGTGAGTGATTGATAATGAGTGAGTGCAAGGGAGTGAGAATGAGTGTGTGTGTGAGTAAGTGTGTGAGAATGAGTGTGATTGAGGGAATGTAAGTGGGAATGAATGAGAATGAAGTCTTATGACCAAGGCATACTGTAGGTAATTCTTGGCTTCTAGAGAGACCCCTGTTAAAATGCTAGCACTGGTATACTGGAGGCAATTCTTGGCATGACAGGTGCCTGTGACAAAATACTGGTACTGACATAATAGTAGCAATACTTGGTGTACAAGGAATAAATAACAAAAAGCTGGCCCTGGCACACTGGAGGTAATTCTTAGCATATGAAGAAAAAATGTGCTGTACAGGGTAGATGACTTACTGAGATAACAGAAAAATATAAATGAAACTAGCCAAACCTGTCTCTGTCTAGAAGGATTTACTCAAACTGAAGACAAAATAACGCTTACAGATGCTGAGCATTACATACAATTACAATGAAAAACAACAATTTTTAAAGCATTCATTCAATTTACGCCAAAAGCACATGATAACTAAATTTGTTTTTTGCTGATAAGCTCCAATAACTTAGGATATATCATATAATTGATGACACACCAGATGCTGCCTGTGTTGGTCAGCAAAAAAATCTATTTTTTAGATGTTATGTGCATGTAAATCCTAAGTTTCTGAAAGAAGATATAACTTAAGATTTGTGCATGTAAATACTTGGTTATCGAAAGAAGATGTGACTTAAGACCAAAGTTCCAATCTTTAAACTTATGGATGTGTTGTGACTGGTCAGGACCTATTTGTTAGGCCCACACCTTCAAATGTTGAGCACCTTTTTAAATGTTATTTTAAGTTCCTGAAATAGAATTGAATTCACCCTTGTAAGAGAGATGTAGGTTGCCCTGACTCCTGGGGTCATATTTCTGACCCAGTTTATGTCTCTCTTGCACCACGCATTGTGGTTTAAGAGTGACACAAACCTCTCAGTCATATTTTCAAAGCCACTTTGTGTGACTCCGAAAATATGGAGTAACACAACTCAGCGTAAATCACTATGATGTGTTACACTACCCTCTAAAACAAGGTTTTTGATGCATTCCCAGATTAACAAGACATTGTACACCTGAGAATTCACAAAAAAGATATGCCTGCCCAGGAGAGGCATAAGGAGGAGAATATGTTTCTGCAGCACATATAGAAAGAAAAAAAAGCTTCTCAAGATTGTTTTTGTGCAGGAAAGTGCACATTTGATAGTTGCTATGTATAAGGATTGCAATTAATTTAATTTACTAGTTCGAAAGAGCAGTGTTAGGCTGCAGGTCAATACATAAAACATTGCCAAGCTTTCATTGTGAACTAAGTTTGATGAGGTCATCCAGTGATCTGGACATGATTTAGACAGGTTACTGTCTTTCCCTGATGTCAGCCTTAAGCAGGGTCATAGTCTGTGGAGTATCTTCAAAGTAGCCCTCAGTAATCTCCTGTCCACTGCTGCAATTATCTTTTCATTGTTAGAAGGTGGGTTATAGGGAGTGGTAGGTAGGCACCTAACACCAGCAACAAAGCCACGAACACTATACTGGGTCCTGAATATGGTAACTCTAAAATAGTCCCTTGCTCAGCCCTTTGCTAGCTGACAATTAGCAACAAGGCACGTAAAGTATTTAAAACACCAATACTGTGAATAACTAAGACACAATACAAAATAAATATCCCACACCAATTCATAAAAATAGGAAATATTTTCAGCGTTAAATGATATAAAAAAACATCAAAATCCAATTTAGGGAAACAGAGATATGCATTTTTAAAGAATAAACACTTTCTGGTGCTCACAAACCAATAGCTCTACTTTTGGACATCTGGTTGTGCTTGACCAGGACAAAGTCAAAGTTAGAGGCCGAACGCGATGGAGCCCTACTCGGATACTCCACGGAGGAGGCCTCGGTCAAACTTTTACCTTCACACTTACAAACCTTTCTGGAGCTTTTTCCACCGGGGGCCCTCAATGCTCTCCACCAGTCGGGATTCAGTGAAGATTTGCCGGCTTGACTTTCCGTGAGCTCCCGGTCAAACCCTGGAAGCCGGACCTCTAGAACTCTTCAGCGGGACCAACCTGGAATCTGGGCCAGGTTGCGGTTGAAGCTGGCCTGCTTGGCCCTTGCAGTCGAGTCGGTCCTCCTGTGGATTTTTTTCACAATGTTTCCCAGACTTTCCCAAACTTCTAGTTGTCCTTCCAGAAGGTCTCCTGTTGGCTTCCAAGTATTCCAAAACACAAATTCAAGGGTCTAGAATCACCTAGATGTTCCTTGATAGGCCTGGACCTCAATTCCCACAATGCACTTGGTCAACCAATTACAACTCCACTGGACACACTACAGAAGTGGAACTCTGGCTGGAGTAGGGTCAGTTAAGCTCTGTTAACCTGTAGCTGCAGGGAGTCTACATCTTACTCTTATTGAAGCAAGGCAAAGTCCTCAGAGCTGTAGCCCCAGATTGTGCAGCAGCTGTAGTCTTAACCAGACAGGCCCTTGGGTGTAGGTCAGGATTCCAGCAGGACAATCTTCCTTCTTCATGTAGTTTCAGGCAGCACATCTGAGAGGCTCTGCACCTTTTACTATTTATCCAGTGCTCTCTGGTGACAAGCAGGGTAGCATCCATGTCCAATGAGGAGCAGGGCAAAACCCCAAAGAATGACAACTTCCTCCAAATTGTGGCATAGGCTTGTCCCCGAAAGCCCTATTTTCTCAAAATCCATCATCGCTGAACTTTCAGCTGAGCAGTAAGAGCTAACTAAACCAAACTCAGAGTATGGCCAATTTTCATAAACTCCCGACTCACATCTTTGAATTTCTTCTGTCAGCCTGCCATCTGGCAGGGAGAGGGGGTGGTCTTGGCTGACAGGCTTGCTTGACCTGTTCTTCCTTTAAAGCTGAAGCGTAATGGCCCAACCCCCTGTTCTGGCATTCCTGTGCCTCAAGGAGCTACCTCCAACCTAATTAAGTAAGACTTTACTGCATGATTAGTTAAAATCTTTGCAACCGAAGAAGATGCCATCAAGTCACAGTATACACATTTCATAGGTTCTTTAAAATACAGCTTAAAACATTAAACATTAGGGCAATCATTGTGTCATTAAAATCCTTTATTACACATTGCTAATGCAATGATACTAAGTGTAAAGTGCATGCTTGTATAAAGGACAAGGGGTTAGCATTGTTGCTCTGAAGGAGGACAGGAGCATAATTGTATTGAAAATATGTACAAACAAGTGAGCTCCTGCCATGCTTAACACATTTTGATGGACTCAAGTATGTCTATTAGTCAGTAGGCTGGTAGTCGGCGGTGTCAATGGGGGGTAAGGGTCGATCGCGAGGGCCCTGTGGTAGCCAAATTATCTGTCAGCCTGTAGCGTTCACCTGTCAGTGCCTCTAACTTCCTGGAAAAACTGTCCATAAATCTGACCAGGTCACAGTTCAGGGTGGTATTCAAGGGATCAAAACAGGCCCGAACCACTCCTCTGCAGGATTTTATGTCTTTCACTATCCAACCCCTGCGCAGCATAGCCCTTGTATCCTCTAGAAGGGTGGGGCACAGGCAAAATACGTGTGTTATGTCCTCTTTATGTTGATTACAGAGTTGGCACATTTCCTGAGCATTAACCCTTTTCCATATTGGGAGATAACCGGTGATGGGGATAACCCCCATTCTCAGATTCATGAACTGCAACTTAGTCCTTTCTTTGTAGGAGTTGTTTAGATAGCACAGAGGTGTCAGTTGTTTATATGTCCAAAGGTCATCCAGCCATGGTTACTTGCAGAGAGACTGGCCCTGTCTTCAATTGAAGAGAGCTGTTTCATGCTGATTTTTGCTACCCTTTTTAATTCCTGTTGGCTAATGTGTAGGTCCCAACAGGGTGCCAAGCCAAGTGTGCTGAGGGCTTGGGTCAGATAGTGGTTTCCCACCAACCTGTGGTTTGTGTCCAAATGAATCCATAAGTGGTGAGCCAAGGTGCCTTCTTTGGAGACCCTAAGCTTGTGGCAGCTTATAATGAAGGCCGCCATGCGAGCCAGCGCCTGTCTGCAGATTCCAAATTCCAGTCTTATTTGCACTGGAGATGTGTGGGATGTGAGCTGCAAAACCGTTCTATAAATGTTTGTGAGTATTTGTTCCAGTGTCCCACTCTCCCACCCTTTCAGAGCCTCAAATTCATATGATAAGGTTGGAAGAACCTTTGCCTGGGCTACCTGGAGATTCGGTGCAAAGGTGGGGCCTTTTAATTTTTTGTATGCAGATCTGAGAGCGAACGACAGTGCAGTGCCTTTCTTATTTGATTCCGTCAACTGGCTTGCATATCTGCTGTTATTGAAAAGGACACCTAAATATTTGTGGCAGTTGGTGGCATCTATTTTCTCCTAGTGCAGAGAGCATGTTGTCTTTATAGACCTAGGTGAACAAACCGCAAGAATCTTGGGTTTCTTTTTGTTTATCAGCAGGCCGTTCCTATCGGATTATGTGGCGGTTGCGTCAGAAGGTGTTGCAAGCCAATCTTAGTATTACTGATAAGGACCAGAACATCTGCATAGAGTAGGTTTGAGAGGCGGGGCCGCACAATTTTGTTGGGTGCGAGTTTACTAAATTAAGGACCATTGACAGGTCGGACAGAAATAAGTTAAATAACGTGGGCGCAAGAACACAACCTTGATGTAGGGCTTGCATGGTGGGTATAGGCCGTGAGAGGCACGATCCGTTCCCGATTTTAATTCTGATCCATGTGTCCTGTTGCAGGAGCTGCAAAGCTTTGAGCAAGGTGTCGGGAGTGTTGAGGATGAGTTTCTGCCAGAGCTTCCCTCTCTCAACCCTGGTGAATGCAGAAATATAGTTTATAAACCCCAAGTATACGGGACTGGTGTTGGATTCGGCCTGGTAGATCAGAAAAGCGAGTGCATTGAGATTCACTGGTGTCCCAGTGTGTCTTATAAATCCAGTTTGGTTTGGTGGTATGATTTTATTTGTCTCGGCCCATGATCATAGAGACCAGCAGCACTCCTGCAAAATACTTTGCTTCATTATCAATTAGGGCAATCATGCGGTAATTCCAAGGCGATTTTTTGTCACCCCCTTTGTAATGGAGCTCCCTCAATCCAATAGCCTCTGCCTAGCCAGGCCACTCATCACCTAATGAAGGCAGTTAGGCTAATCCCCTCAGGGCTCATCAATCAGGGAAAAGTGCTAGAGGCTGGATTTTGGCTTACAGAAAAGACATTTTTATAACTTATTTTCTGTACAAGGCATGATAATTCAACAATGCCAAGTTGCTGGATTTATCAATACCATGCTGTTCAGTCTATGAATGATATTTTCCAGTTTCCTAGCAATAGTTATGCATCCATAACATATTGCCATTTTAGCCTAAGAGGCCAACTATCTTCAATGGGGAAAATGAAAATTAAATGTGCAATTTCTTCCTCACCAGGGTTTATAAAACCTCTTTTATAAAGCCCCTGTTCATAACTACAGCCACCCCCACCCTTGTAAAACCTAGGGGAGACCTGGGGGGGTTCCTAATATGCAAATACAATTTTTGTAATTACTTTACAGTGCCCAAGCCAACAAAGCCCAATTTGCAGTGTATTATACTTTTAGAAGCAGTGCTGCAAAACAGGGCTGCTTTTAAAATGACCTCAGGTTCTCAGCAGTGTACACATGCAAGTGCAACAAAGGCTGCTGGCCTCTGAACTGGCATGCCGTATTATATCCTAGGGACTTATAGATAGTTTTTATCCCCTTGTCCTGTTATATACTACGGACATGTAGGGTAGGTTATGGCAATTATAAGTGTACCTCAATGTATGTGTTTGTGTTTAACATAGCACTAGCCCTGGGCCTTACAAGCAGAGCCTAGGACACAGTCAGAGTCTGCTACGACTAGTTCCATTCAGCAAAAAAATGGGGTTGAACAGTCCAAAGAGGGTGACTTTCTAACATTCATTTATAGCCTCCATGTATTCCTAGGTTTCCTCTGTTGATGTTTGTATGGTTTGGGTCTAATACACCACCCACACTTAAAAGTTTGCATTTCAACAGTTAGGTTCGCTTTTTTGGCGGACTCCTGTTCTTCATGCATCCTAAGGAACTGTGAAAAGTACTACAGGACGTTCCATAACACGTTCAGCATATGGTGTAACCTAATATCCACAGATTATGATTAACTGCTACAAAAGAAGTGCCTCTGTACTGTAATCACATAGGGTCCTCACCTTTGTACATTTAATCAATCGCTTTTGAGGGCCTTTGTGAAATTGTGTCTCTATATTTGAAATTAGGTATTCGTGCCATGACTGAACATTGTAGAGCCCCTTAGGATGATGGGATCACCAGGACGCTGTGCTCTTTCAAATACATAAAATGTTGATTATTTAAGACAGTGAATGGTCTGGGACCACCATTTGCCCATTAATTCAACGTTGTTGGTGTTTTAGGGACGCCCACCCCACACATACACATGGCTCCCATTCAGAGTCTACGACTCTCTATTCAAAGAGAGTCCTTGGGAGGATAGTCACTTGGGGGCATATTATCAAGCAGGGTGTTAAAATTATCGCCGCTAAAGCAGCGATAATGGGCTTGATAATATGCCGCAGAGAATTCCCATAGAAGGCCAGGTTCACACCAGAACATGGGCTTCTATGGGAATTCTCAAGGGCATTTTATCAAGCCTATTATCGCCGCTTCAGTGGCAGTTTTCTGCCGCTAAAGCGGCGATAATCTTAGCGCCATTTCTTGATAATATGCCCCCAAATTGTGTAGCATTCCTGTGCTTGGCTGCAGTGCTTCTAGTTATTTCTCATTTTATTTTCTTCTGGTTGAGCTCTTTCTCTGATCATCTAGAAGCAGACCTACTACACCTGTTTCTACAGCATCATTTAAACTCTTGAGAACCTCTCTTGATGCTGCCGGAACATACAGAATATTGTCCATCTTGTCACATGTTACTTGTGAAGGTGTTGTTACCCCCATGAGTCATCTGAACCTGTGCCAGTATGAGAGTTAGTTATCTCCAATCCTATTATTTTTCTGTGTTGTGGCCCTTTAATTACATAGGCCTGCCTTCTTGTGATGCTAGACTGTATCAAAAGGTCTGGAACTATTTATTTCAGTTCACTCTAGCTAGGGCAGTCTTAGAATATAGTGCTCCTCCAGAAGACTGACCTGTTTCAAAGCACTGGGTTGTTGATTCTGTGCCTTTTTTTGCTGTCATCCTCATCACGTCTGTTAGATCGGCATCCTGTCTTTATTAACTTTCAGCTTCTCTTTCTTGGGTTCTCAGGGAGGCTTCTAGAGCCTCCAGGCATTTCCACATATCCTTTCCATCCCCCCCTCAGAAAGCAGGCTTTTTAGTGAGTGGCATGCTATTTTCTGTTGCCACGCCTCTGTTCCAGGAGACAGACGGGTATGGAGACCTTCCTAACACATGTGAGCTTGTCAGCCAGATATGCAGGGGTGCCAGTTGCGATGGCTTCGTGATTATGCAGCTGTTTTTATAGCACAATCTTTGTAATTAGGGTCCAAAATGTGCCTACCTTTTCTGTGTCATGCAGGCTTCAACAATGCAGATTGTAACGGGAAGGCTACATTTTTCAGAGGGAAGTTTGAAGTGTTGACATATCCTACCATATCTGATTACCCACAATATAGGTGAAAATGAGACATGTGGTGCAAGACATTGGGTTATTTGATGAGGGGGTGGAAGCCCCAGTCAGGCAACATCCACAATCCTCGTCAGGGTAAACAATAAAAGTCACTAAATTCACATGTGGTTTAGCCTCTGGTTGATTGGCATAAAGCAGTCAGGCTTAACTTGGAGGCAATATGTAAAGGATTTATTCGCACACAAACAGTAATAATGTGAAAACAGAACACACAGAAAAATCCCAAACAAATTTTTAAAAATATAGTTAACTTTAATACATAGAATGGTACCAGAGCAACAGAAATCTGATCACTACAACCGAAGATATGCAATTTTAAAGTTTTCAGTAAAAATAGCGCCTCAAAGTACAAAGCGCTACTCACGGCCATCTAGTCACACTCGACCAGGGGAAAGACAGAAATAGAGGGCCACCGCAATGGAACATGGGACAGAGATACGGACCAAGTTAGTCTGACTGAAGTGTATCCTTCTGAGTCTGGTGTGAGGTGTTCTGCTACGTGAAGAAGGGAGAGCACTGTGGATGCTTGCTGCTGTCGTTGGAAGAGTAGGCCCGGCGTCACAGGCTGTCATCGCTGTAGAATGAAGAGCCAGTTAGGCATCACAGACGATCAGTGTTGTAGTGTGGAGGGCATATTGTGTTTTGCCTGTCGTAGCTGGTGGTCGCTGCAGCGTGAAGAGCTTGTCTCACCGGAGCTTCACTTTGGCAACCATCACGGGCAGCAAATTCTCAGCGTGAGTGGCTCGTTTGGGTCGCTAAGAGCCCTAATTTGAGAATTTCACCTTTTCTACACAGGTGAAGCTCAAATTGATGCCATCCAAAGGTGCAGAACCTGTGGGCATCACTTGCGGATCAGGAACTCACTCCAGCTTATGCTAGCAGCACTCAGGCAAGTCCAGTTGGATGTCCATGCATGTTGATTTGCTGGAGGTCAGCTGGGCAGTCCAGGGAGGCCTCTGGATTTTGTGATGTTCCTATAGCTCAAACAGAACATCAGCCAACTGTTTCTAGGAATCACTCAAGTTAGCCAAGTATGAAGTCAAGCAGGTCCAGTTTTCCTTTGCAGATATCAATGCAGTCCTCTGACAAGAGGACAGTACTTCTCCTGTAATTACCACATGTCCAGGGGTGTTCTGAAGAGAAGCACTATAGGTCCGGTGCCAGTTTTTGTGTGTGGGAGAGCACCATGTCCTACCTCACATCTGGTACTGGACGTTTTTCCTTTCCACTGTCAAGGCATCAAGAAGGCAGGGGATGATAAAAGGCTGGTGTCAGGTTATGTTGTGTGTGCTGGAGGCAAGTCCTTTGAAGTGTAAGTGGGGCAGGGCACAGCCCCACCCTGTCAAGCTGCCAGGATGGACCATTCTATTCACTCTAAGTCCCCTTTGTGTTTCTGTCTGAAAGCAATACACAAACATCCAACAGCAGAGACATTCACAGTCATGTGACCCAGACACTGGCAGAAGACACAAATGGCTAGGACAAGAAAATGTCAACTTCCTAAAAGTACCATTTTCAGACTGATGACTCAAAATCTGGCTTTACCAATAAAGGGGATTTTAAATTACAATTCAATTGATAAACACTGTTACAAACAAGGGCAGTGGACCTTCAAAAAGACCCAGCACCCACACCGTTATAGCCCTGAATTTCAAAGATTCAACAATATTTAATGTCATGTGTGCACAACCTTGTATGCACCTTCTGCCCAAAGAGTTGCTCCCCTCCCTCTGGGGACGTAAATTCAAAAAATAGAAATAAAAGGTGCACCACACATAAGCAATCGGTAAACGCAAATGCTGTTAGCAAGCGAGTAATAATAACTCCTGCACCATCCACTAATCTCCTTCTTTTATTTGTGCTTCTTATAATTGTTCTTAAAACCAGCCAACATGTTTCGTCCACTAGACAATGGACTTCTTCAGGGCAAAAAAATATTTTCTGATAAGGGGGAATTCAGTCTTAGCGAAATATCAAAAAACAACAATGTTCTCGAGAAGATGTACCATCCCAAATTACACCATCTATGTAGAATATTTGTCAATGAGCATGAAAGCCAGTGGAGGACGAAGAATCCCATCCATGTGTGACTCACACACATTCGTATACCATGTCTATTTTGTAAGCAGCGCCAGAACACCTTGTATAAGGCACGGGACTCAGCTTGTCTCTGCTGTGCGTCGGGCTTGGACTCAGGTCTATAACAGACTGTGGGAGGAGAGGCCAAGATTCTTCATCCTCCACTGGCTTTCATGCTCATTGACAAATATTCCGCATAGACGGTGTGATTTGGGATGGTATATAATAAAGGGGCCGTCATATGCGTCATGTTTGTGATGGAGTCACTAGTGGCAGCTGGTGACTTTTCGAGGTGGTAGGGCGTAAAAGTTAGGGGCGAGCTTCACTTATGGAGTGAGCCCAACTGACTTAAGGGAGGTTCAGGGGCTTATCACTATTTTCTATTCCTTGATGAAGCAGGCCTATGTTTTTAAGCAGTCATTTCTAATAATTTTATGTTTACATGGTGATGACTCCTACAATATAGCAGCTCGGTGGATTTGTGTTGCTATAAATCACACGTAATGCTGTCACCAAGCTCCGTGATAGACTCAGTCAGCTCATCGGAACTAGGAGTGTGACCAGGAGGTGGTAAGGAGCGCTCTGCAGCAGATTCATTAACCCACCAAGCTAACTGCAGTGCCACGATAGGTGCTAATATCGGGAGATGGTATTAGAGTTTAACAAAATCAAAATATATTGGATAGGAAGCTTGGACCCTCGTTTTGTTCACATTTTTGTTTAAAACTTACACCTTTTCTTCTGTGTATCTCCTAAAATATGAATTTTGTCCAGACCATTTCAACGGAAAAGTAAGGTCTTGATCATCAGCACAACTTTCAAAAGTTGGCTTCTATCATTTAGTGTTGCCATATCACTGATTGGCATTCTTCCTGGACTCTTATGTCACAAACCATTACAATCTGGTACTTCAGGCCATTCATTTCAATGAAATAACTAAACTCCCGGATTTCCTTAGGTTTTCGACGTCCTCACCCATTCTATTTTCTACAAAAACTGCATTCAAAGTTCCTGTGAAACACAAATTAGAGTTGTTAAAAGTAACAGATGAACCTGAGTTGACATCGTGTTTGATCTTGCAGCATGACTTTGCCACGCGGGCTAAAATTTCTTTAAGCTTTTTCTGAAATAACTACATTGCACTCAGAAGAACCAGCTTCAAAGCACTAGAAAGAGCTCTGCAATAGATAACGCCCGTGTTTTTGAAGAAGCATTTTACTAATGAATGTTGTAATGCCTGTAGGGCATTGTTTTAAAGATATACAGGACGACATGTATGTCAGGCCCCACACACAGTGCGGCCCATTCACAAAGCCATTTACGGACGAGATACCGTACTGACAAAAGTGGCTCCATTTAAGCCTGCCATCTTCTCACAAAAGGAAACATGTCAGGCGAAAATGGTTTAGTACTGTATAAGTGGACAGCACAAATGCATTCACGTTGTATCTCCAAGAGTGATACCATAAACGTTATACCAAGCCCATCCCTTCTCGAAATCTGCCTGTGGAGCAAATTCGGAACTCACATTTTACTCTGCAGTGGAAATTGAAAACAGTGTATGACTTCCCTCACTTCTTCTAAAGTTGTACTTGTGCATCAGCGTATAATACATCTAATTTAAAAGTACCAGGGGAGGCATGGGGCAGGTACATTCTATCACGAGCAGTGATAGCATTTTCTTTCATCATTAACAGTGATACAAGAAACTGAATATAAAATTCATCCGTCTTGGAATTAATATGCAG
Organism: Triturus cristatus; assembly: GCF_964204655.1. Lineage (NCBI taxonomy): Eukaryota > Metazoa > Chordata > Amphibia > Caudata > Salamandridae > Triturus > Triturus cristatus. The sequence continues at coordinate 713,337,247 of NC_140584.1, read as the reverse complement.
AGCAAATTCTGAACCCTGCTCCTACTCCGCATTGGAACTTGGAAAAAAGAAAAAGGTTTGCCTTTTTTTAGGCTGTCATATTTTTTTGCCCATCTCTCATTTCAGTTGCAGTTGGAAAGCACTGCACGGAAATGCAGGCTCAATATACACCTGTAATTGAGGCATGCAAAAGTATTGTACAGCCCTCAAGGGAATCAAATTGATTAGTTTGCTAAGATACTGAGAAAGGAATACGGTAATGAGTTTGTAGCATCTTCTTATAACGCTGTTTCTTTGAATAAGCTTCTGCTCTCATCCGCGTCGAGGCCGTATATGGCAACAATATCAAAACAATGAGTATTTCACCAAAACAAGAAATTAAAATTAGATTTTCATTAATTGAACACATTTTTCTTCGAAGTTGTTACAGTGTTTGTCAGAATTCAGTTACACTGCAATGCAGTCATCGCGTGTCTATCAACAGGATTGCATGCAGGGCTTTCAAACAGAAGTTGATTGGGTATAAATATGACCTGTTTTATGTTCCATACATAAACCTATGAAGTAATGTCTCATTTTCAAACAGTCGTAGAAGGGCCCTCAGAAACATGCTAAGATGTTTGATTATAATATCCATATAAACAAATATGCTGCCCAAATCACGGCAGACTTACAAACCTTTATTGCTGAGCTAACCATCTTCGTGAAGTGACACTTGTTCCTCATAATCCCCATCACTTCCTATAACGCACCCTTTTGTAAGTACTGTGATGCTTTGCTGATCGCCAACTCGAGGGAAACAACAGCACTTCACAAGGAAGTGGCACATTTTTCCAGGTTTGTGCATCATGTCCCCAACACAAATCAGCACGCAGCAAAATCTGCTTTTCTGTATCCTGAACATCTTCAGGTTCGTGTTGCATGTATTCACATCTGCATCATGAATGTCGTGTGTGCGAGACTTTGGACATATATGATCATAGTCAGCAGCCAAAGATTTAAGATGTATGTCCTGTCACCTGCATTAGGAGAGCACCCTCGGTAGCTGTATCTGAGCATTCTGTTTACAGATAGTTCTAATGTTATGATGACACGAGATTATTTTTTTAAACAACATCTTTAATTTTTATTGTATACATATAACAGATAATTTGTAAATTGTTGCATCGCTTCTTGTTAAACACGTTTTCTCATTTATAACAACTTTACAACATTCAAGTGCTTAATTGTCCCTGTCTGCAGTCAAGCTGTGCAATCAAAACTCCGGGTCTTCTTGTAGGGGATGGGAGTGGGGTATTTTGAGTTTTAGCTTAGTGTGCTTGCACACGAGACCTGATGTTATTCGATTCGAATTAAGTCATGGCCAGAGCCAGGATGATTGGCATAACAGAGTATGATCATGTAGTTTGCACGGTAGATTCACTTACTAGAGGGTCCATTTATAGTTGGGGGAAGGAGAGACCTACCATTAACTTCAGGTCTTCTGCCAAAACGACATTGCATTCCAGCGTCTCATTGAGAGGGGGAAGATCCTGCAGGGTCTTGCCCAACTGAGCCTAACTTCGCTCTGCAATCGCAGAGTGCTCCTGTCAGCATCAAGACCACCACTTGGGGGCAGTGAAAGGTGCTCCACCATAGGTAGGTTGGGCCAACGTGGAAACATATCTTTCTGTGCAGTGAAAAGCCCTTTCAAAGATTGTCCAGTCACCTTTTTGTTGCAAAGTTCTATATTAGGGTGTCAAAGTGGAACTAATGTTCTATTACTTACTGGTAATCTTTATTACTCCTGGTCCCATTGTCCTCGAACCCTTCATTAAAAAGTGAGATAATCGTATCTCACCAACAGAAAAAAAGAATGAAGGAATGTCGGTACTACCCCACCCACCTCTCCTCCCTCTGGGAGTACATAACCATATCCTTCCCAGCATTCCTCCTGAACCACCAAGCCCCAGATGAAAGCCGTTGTGCCCGGGAGGGAGGGAGGGATGTAATGAAGGGGACGAGGACAACGGGACCAGGAGTAATGAAGATTATCGGTATGTAATAGTACATTACCCTCAGGTCCCTCCTGTCCTCATCCGCCTCATTAAAAACAATGAGAATGCCCATGCCGCAACCAGCCATCATCCCAGAACAAACCACCAGAACACAGAACAAACAGCAAACCCAGTGATATACTGAAAGAAACCAAGCAAGGAAAATCAGGAGCAGACAGCCTGAAACACCCCCAAACCAAAATTGGCCTCATCCCAAAGGACACTCTGAATGCGATAATGCCTCACAAATGTATTAGAAGAGGCCCAGGTAGCCGCCCTACAATTCTCAGACAGTGACACCCCGCGGACCTTAGCCCAAGAGTCTGCCATCCAACGAGTTGAGCGCCCCGGAAACCCAGCCAGAGGAGGGGAGCCAGAAAGGGAGTAGGCCAACATGATAACCTGCTTCAGCCAGCGACCAATGGACGAAGAAGAAGCCCTGCACTTGCTGGAGCGGGTAATGCAAAATTTTGTATATCCACCCCATTTTGCATGTTGTTTTACTAATTAGATTAATTAATTAATTATAATCGAACTAATGGATTGGAGTGATGTGGAAAATACTTACCAACCTTACTAATATATGAATTACACGTGGGATTTGCACCTGCATGGCCTAATTAATACGTGAACTGAATTCTGTACGCATATTAATGATAGATAATTAGAATATTGCATGATATATGTCGCTTTTGTGATGTAATTGTGATTTGTGCTTTATTCAGTAAGTATAAACCGCACTGAGTGTTGCTTTTGCTAGATAAATACACACACATATGGGTATTAGCGAGGGAATAACATTTAATTAGTCATTTTTATGTATTAATTACATTTTTGTGTTTCTTTGCTCAAGTTGACCATTTGAAGTAGCCACAATATGGCTGACTCCTGTATCCGATGAAACCGGCTCCATTGCTCAAGGTTCTGGGTGAAGTGTGCATGCGTCACCGCTAGCAACTGTGGCCTGGACCTGACCCCAGATGAACATGTACCTTCCAAGGACAGCCTGGTACATCGGCCAAATATTCGGAACAAAGACTGTTGTGTGAACCGGAACTGACAAGGGTCATAACCCGAAAGACATTTTCGTGAGAACCCAAAAGGATGATCCCTGATTGTCCAATCAGCGAACTCGGATGCCCAAACTTTGATACTTTTAACATCAATTTTACTATAAATGATGGTAGAATAGAGAGGTAATTACGTCGGTTTCCAATTTCCTGATGTTATGCTGACGGAGAGGACGGTGACACTGCAGGACAGCTGTTTCCCTGAATCTTTGACAGGCTGATTGAATGCCCAATTTCCTGATGAACAGAACTTTCAAATTTGACGGGCATAGAATGATGAGACTACTGGATTTGACTTAGAAGGCGATATTTAGCCAGAATAGGTAAATATGATGGTCAGCTGCTTGAACAACTAATGAATTTATTTGCATTAATTAGACAAATAACATATTTGATTCATTACAGAAACGAGTTGGTTTGTTTATTTATGAAAATGTATTAATGCAAAGAGAAAGAGAATTAGATAATCATTTAAACAGCAACTAGCAGATCCACCGCCAAGATTATGAGAGGAATACCAAAGATGGAATATAAGGCCTAATGAGCAACAGAAGGTGGTGTAAATTTGTGATTCATTAGGGTAGAAGTGGTATTTCCTTCTCATACCAGCGTCTGGAAGATAGTCGCCTCCCACACGGACTAATGGTGAGTGAATCTTGGTGTTATGGGCCCCACCAGCGAATGTATGGATAATGTGTGTATGTGAGAACATTGGTCTGTGATAGAGGGAGGGAGTTTGCACTCCACACTGGAGCAGTTTTCTGGTAGCAGAATGATGGTTTGCTATTGTTTTGGTTTGATGATTATTGCTTGTATATAGCTTATTGATTATTGATTGGTATTGATTTACGTACTAACACTCTATGTTGAGTTGCGTCAAGTTTAATGTTGTTGGTACGGCTTCTGGGATGTAGGAAGTCGGAAGTTTGTAACGGTTCCGTAGAAGGGCAGAGGTAAGCGCTGCTCTCGGGAAAGACGGAATTGTTGTTGCCCTGTAGGTACACAGGGGAAACGTGTGACAATTGAAGTTGCACGGCGCATTGTCTGGGGTCGATTCGGTAGCATCGTCGTGTGTTGCCATTAGAGACATTTATAGTGTGAGAGAAGAGTGTATGAAAGCGAAGGTTACCTGTGAAGTTCTGGTCTTAGGTACCAGGGATCCAACTGGCATTCCGATAACGCTTATCACTGGAAAGGTAATAGGTACTCTCTGAGCTTGTTAGAAGGACAAAGGAGAGGTAAGCGCTGCTTTGTTAACGTATCTCATAATTCTGTAGTAGAACAGACTGTTCGCTGTTCTCGGGAAAGACAGGATTCTGTGTGAATGTACTACATTTTCTTGTATGAACGAGTGTGAATGTAAAGGCATTTGAGTTGATTGCGAAACTCTAGGTTGATTTCTCAGGAGAATTGGGTCTCCAACTATGTGTCTTAAATACTAGAGAAACAATTAGCTAATGCTTGTTAGAAGGGTGAAGTAGAGGGATGTGCTACTTTATCAACGGAAGTAAAGATTCCGTAGTAGGGCAGAGGTAAGCGCTGCTCTTGGGAAAGACGGAATTCTCGTGAGAAAGGTCTTTTGCTGTTCTTTGGTTAGCGAAGCAGACAATGGAGATGTTTTTATGTTGTTACTAACAGAAGTGTAGAAATTGAAACAAAAACTTACTGAGCAGATTTGTAAAGGAGGGGTAGACAGAAGCAGGAGCAGGAGCTGCCGCAGCGGCTGCTGACGTCAGAACGACCGCGCTGGGATTGGGCAGTTGGTCAGAACTGTGAAACGCCCCGGATTGGTGCGTTAGTGTACGCCGCGCTAGGAGTGGAGAAAAAACAGGGTGACGTAGGCGCTCTGAATTGGTGCGTTAGTGTGAGTCGCGCTGGGATTTGAGGATTGTGACAGTGACGTGGACGCTCCGAATTGATACGTTAGTGTGAGTCGCGCTGTGATTGGATAGACTAACGGTACAGTTGCAAAGCGAGACTAGCGATACGCGAAAGGAAGGAAAATGGATTACGATCCACCAGAAAAAAAGAAGAAAACATGGTTAGGAATAATCAAGAAGTGGTTTAAGAAGGACAAACCAGTAAAGACTAGGGAAGGACAGTTACTTCCTTCACCGAAAACCCTTGCATCTTTAATGATTGCGAAATATGGGTATCATACTTGTATTTGGTTAGATATCTGGGTGAGATATACAAAGGACGATGGAGTATTAGCTTTTCCAGAGCATGGTTCATTTAATTTGGCTGTTTTGAGAAATCTGAGAGAAAAAATGATGAGTCTAGAACCAAGACCTAGACCAACGCAGTTTGAGGCTTTGACGGAATGGGAAGACGAAATGCACGAACGAGAGAGACAAAGAAATGGTAGAGGATATAGGTACCTGTTTGGAAGACCATACGGACATGAAACGCATAATGATCGAATGAGAAGATGGCGGGGTGTGAGTATGACTGTATTCCCTGTAAGAACTGTTGGAGAGAATGAAGGACGAAAGTGTGTAGAAAAGAGGCATAATGTGGAGTCGAGAGGGTATGGAGTAAATGAGTCCGAGGATGATGTTCTTGATGATATGTTCTATAAAAATCCACCACCGTATCGACCAGAACCAGAAATATTAACTCCAAGTGCCCCAATGAGAGAAACAATGCGAATTATAAAATCGGAACCAGAATCCCTAAGTTTGAATAAAAACATTGCTACTAGGGAAGTAGAAAAGAGGTTGGAAGAAAGAACAGATGGAGAAAATTCTGCAGAATTAGCAAAAACAACCCTGTAATTAACTGAGAAAATAAGAGAATTGACTAAGAATCTAGAAGCGGTAACTGTTCCAGTAACGATAGGTCCAGTAATGCCTATTTTTGACAAACAGAAGGACAGTGAGCATTGTTTGATAGTCCCTTACAGAAGTAATAAACCAGTAGAACAACCAAGAGTGGGTCAGAATGAGAATCCATGGAGGCAGACTATGAGTGTAATGGAACCGAATTTTACAAATAATCCATTTATAGATCAGAATTGTGCAGAGAGACGTATGACAATGATAGAGACAGTGTCAGAAACACAAAAAGATTTTGGACACAGAAGTATAGAAAAACCAGTAGGACCATCAACAGAAGAGTTAAGTGAATGGTTAAGAAGCTTGCAGAGAAAAGACAAAGAATCCCAATCAATCGATGTGGCCAAGTTACGAATGGTGTTGGAAGAATTAATAGTAGGGACTATCCCGACAGAAAAATTGAAAACCTATCAGGATGAAGAATTATTATTTTTGTGCAAGAGTGTGACCTGGAGAGCAAAAAACTTACATGAAATGTTAGAAGAAGTAGCAAATGAGATGGGCATTGATATTGAAAAAGTAAAAGCCTTACAGAAACCATACCGAGTAGAATTCACTGAAAAGGACATTGAGAATATGAACACCACAGGACGAATAGGTCAAATTAAGGACATAATCATTTTGCTGAGAAAATGGGGAGACGTGGATAAATGGAGAAGCAGGTGGTATAGAAAACGCGATGATGCCTCAGATAAGACATTTTCAGCCTTTCCTGTAAGAGAAAAGGAGAAGGTAGTGACAGAATGCCCTATGAGAGAGATTACAGGAGGAGGATATGTACATGTCCCATGGACGAGACAGGATATTTTGTCTTTTACGAATGATTTCCCTCGACTACGCGAAAAGCCTGTCGAGTGGTACAGGCAGGTAGACAGATTTGTGAAATTGTCTAAAGTATTATGGATTGATTTGAATAGTCTGTTTGACATAATCGTACCAGCATATCTATGGACAGAGTGCAAATTAATGATCAATTGGCCAACCAAGGAATATCCTAGGAATCCTAAAACAGGAGCTCCAGACCCCGAGGCAATAAAGAAATATGAGCAGGTTATGGTGTTTCCGAAAAATAAAGTGCCCCCTAAAGAGACAGATTGGGTAAAAGTTGATCGAACATTCCAGGAAAGTAAAGAGTCAGTACATGCATATTACGAGAGGCTAATACAAGCTTTTAAACAGTTTAGCGGAGATGAGAATCTGAGTGAAAAGGATTTGAGTCATTTTGTATACAGATTTGTATATGGTTTACATCCAGAAATTGGTGAGATGATTAAACAGCGTACGGTAGATTGGCAAAACAAGAAAATAGATGAAGTATTGAGACATTCTAAATACTTCAGTGATGAAATTGAAGCAAAACAGCGGAAGCTAAAAGAGAAAGCAATGTGGGCACAGGTAAAGGTAGCGGAGAGACAAGAAGCACAATTGGTGGAACAAGCAGGGTCTAAGCCTAAATTTAGTACTGGGAAGTATAAAGGGAATATTGAAGAAGCTAAAAATAAATTTCCGTGTCATAATTGCGGAAGGATAGGGCATTGGAAATCTGAGTGTAAGTTTCCCCCGAGTACTAACAATGAAAATCCATCATTTAACCCACAGGTGCAGCATGAGGTGAGTGCTCAACTGCAGCAACAGCAGAAAGTTGTTCCCCCACAGAATCAGGTGCCAAAACCGCCTTTTCCACAGAGCAGAAACACACAGAAGTATAGTAGTGAATCGGGATTCTACAATGAAGAACAGATAAATAAGCCGCCACGCGCTAGTGCTGTATCGCAGTATTGGCTGCAACGCGATGAGAGTGACTCAGAAGAGAGCTATTGACGGTGCCGAAGGGAGGACGAAGAGTGCGTACTTGGCGCAACTCTAGAAGTAGACCAGACAGGACCTTTTGTAGATGGGAAGGTTAATGATGAAAATATTACTTTCCTAGTGGATACTGGTGCTACTCGATCAACTGTTAGATCAGCTGATGTTAAGAATCTTCGTTTCTCGGATGAAATGATCCAAGTAGTTGGTGTGTCCAACAGACAGATTAAAACATATCTTACAGACCAAGTGAAAGTTAGCATAGGGACATTTTCAGGAATGCACTGCTTTGTGGTGTGTGACACCAGTCCTGTGAATTTATTAGGTAGGGACCTGTTGTGCAAAATGAATTGCACTATATTTTGTACTCCGGATGGAATAGCTTTTGAAACACCAGATGATGATGTATTGTACAAGATGACCATAGCTAACAGAGAAAATTAAGTTACTGAAACATATGCTGTATTCAACCCTGATGAATTACCTAAAGAATTGAGGCAATCTGTAAAAGCAGAAGTTTGGGATTTCACTGGAGAAGGTGTAGGACTAATGAGAAATGTAGATCCAATTAAAATAACCGTAAAGGAAGGAGTAACATATCCAAATGTTCCGCAATACAAATTGATACCTGAAATAATTGAAGGTGTAACTCCAGTAATAGAGAAATGATCAGGCAAGGAATTTTGAGAGAAATAATGAGTAGTCCGTGTAATTCACCGATAATGGGACTGAAAAAGCATAATGGGAAATTCAGGATAGTGCAAGATCTGAGAGAGGCAAATAAAATTGTGGTATCATGTTGTCCCATAGTACCAAATCCATAAGGGATTTTATATCAGATTCCCCATGATGCAGAATGGTATACAGTAATTGATCTGTGTCATGCTTTCTTTTCCATCCCATTGCACCACGACAGTCAACAAATTTTTGCATTTCGTTTTGGTGAGCGTATTTTGGCATGGTGCCGAATCCCACAGGGATATACAGAAAGCTCCTCAATATTCAATCAGCTATTAAAGAAGTCTTTGGAGAGTCTAGAAATGCCCAAAAGCTCTGTATTAGTCCAATACATTGACGACCTTTTGGTGGCGTCAAAAACACATGAAGCTTGTGAGGTAGACACGATAGCCTTGCTGAATCATTTGGCAGATGGAGGACTTAAAGTGTCGCCAGTGAAAATACAGTTTTGCAAGAAGGAAGTGCAGTATTTGGGACATAACATTGAGAAAGGACTAAGGAAAATAATCATAGACTGAATCAGAATAATAAAAGGAATGAGAGCTCCCATGACTCAAAGAGAAGTGAGAATGTTTTGGGAATAGTTGGATACTGTCGTCAGTGGATAAGCAACTTTTCTTTGATGGCAAAACCTTTGGTGCGATTAACGAGAAGTGATGTGAAAGATCCCATTGAATTAAACAAGGAGGAATTGGCAGCATTTAGACAATTTAGAGATGGTTTGTGTGAAGCACCTGCATTAGGTATGCCTGACTATGAGAAATAATTCGAGTTGTGTTGCAGTGAGAGAAATGGATGTGCACTTTCTGTGTTGATCCAGAAGCATGGAAAACTGAGAAGACCAATTGCATATTTTTCATCGATGCTAGATCAAGTAGCTGTAGGTTTACCTGGATGTTTGAAAGCGGTGGCTGCAACATGTCGAAGTTTGGAGCAGAGTGAAGGAATTGTGATGGGATATCCGTTGAAAGTGTTTGTACCTCATGATGTAGCGATTCTGTTGACAAGGAGTCGTGCTCAGTATATGACACATAGTCGGCTGAATAAGTATGAAAAGGTCATATTGGGTGCAACTAATTTGAGTCTTGCAAGATGTTTGAATGTGAATCCTGCAACTTTGTTGCCTGATGCTGAGATTGTGGAAGTAAGAGATGAATTAGATCATGAATGTTTGGATGTACTTGAATTTTGTCCAAAACTACGACCAGATATAAAAGATGTATTTTTGCCAGAAAGTGATTTTGTAATGTTCGTTGATGGGTCATGTTTGAGAACCGATGAAGGAGTGCTGAGTGCAGCGTATGCAGTACGCACAGTTGCAGCAGTAATAGAAGCATCATATCTGGAAGGAGTGAAATCAGCCCAAGCAGAACTTGTGGCTTTGACTAGAGCATGCAAGATTGGGAAGAGTGTGAGAGTGACTGTGATAACTGACAGCCAGTATGGCTTTGGAGTCGTCCACGACTTTGGCCAACTATGGCTACAAAGAGGTTTCCTGACCTCGAGTGGAATTCCTATTAGGAATGCAGAAGTGGTTGGAAAGTTGCTTGAGGCGATACAGCTGCCTAGACAATTGGCTGTTGTAAAATGTGCTGCTCATAGTCAAGGTGGTGATTATATCGCTACCGGGAACAGGTACGGCAACGACATGGCACAGTATTATGCATGAAATCAGAATTCGGTCAATCGGGCTAAGGAAAGAGAAATGTCTTCTGCTCATTGATGTTTACTAACATTGTGGGAACTTGGGAAGAGGTAAGACAATTGCAGGAAGAGGCAGGAGATGAGGAAATGAGACAGTGGGTAAAAGCAGGATGTGCCCCAAGGGAAAAGGATCATGTGTGGGTCTATCGAGATGGAAGACCAGTTATGCCTGATAGCATGATGTCTACCATGGCACGGATGTATCATGGCCAGGGACATGTAGGGAGAGATGCCATGATAAGGTCATTTAAGCAGACCTGGTACAATGCAAAATGCAGACTTGTAGCAGAAAGTCTTTGTCAAAGATGCTTAACCCCTTCAGAGCGGTGCGGATTACCGCGCCGTGCTGAAGGTTTCGTGCGCGGGTGGGGCCATGAAGGAGCGGTTCCGTCATGCGCACAGCACAACCGACGCGCATGACGGAACCGCTCCGTCACTCGCATCGAAGGGGTTAATATGTCAGCAATACAATCCTGGAAGGAAGACAGTAGTGAGTCTGGGAACAATAGGTCGAGAAGGAGGGCCTTTCACCATTTCATTGAGATGCCTCCCTGTAACAGACTGAGGTATGTTTTGGCTGTGGTCTGCCTATTCTCTAGGTGGGTGGAAGCATTCCCAACAAGAAGAAATGATGGGTTGACAGTAGCCAAGCTACTGCTGAGAGAGTTCATCCCCAGGTTCGGGTTCCCAGTAACAATTGAGTCAGACCGAGGAGGACATTTCCATAATGAGATTGTAGGATTAATTTGTGAAGCATTGAATGTACAACAAAAACAACATTGTGCCTACCGACCAGAGGCTTATGATGTGGTTGAACAGATGAATGGTACTATCAAAAATAGAATAGGGAAAATGTGTTTGGCCACAGGTATGAAATGGCCTGATGTCTTGCCTCTAGTACTCATGACAATTAGGTCAATTCCAGACAGAACTACAGGATTGACTCCTCATGAAATAATCATGGGACGTTGTGGAAATTTAGCTTGTAACTGAACATTATCTGCGCCATCTTGCCTCTCCCCAGCGCCACGCACAGCGAACGCACGGCCGCCATTTTAGGCACCCCACTCTCTCCCCCGCTCATTGTCGATCGCCAGCGCTTTCCCCTGGCGCTGCAAGCATCCCCCGCGCGCCGACCACCCCCGCTCCCTCATACACGGGCCATAAACGCTCTCCTTCTGCGCGAACCTACCATAGAATCACACCCCGCGCCTGACCGACATCCCATACATGGTAGGGGTGGGCGGAATTTGCGTAATCGCGTTACGCAAATCTCCGCGAAACGGTAAAAAATCTCCGCGAACATGCAGAAATTCCGCGAACACGCGGAAATGCTTGTTCGCGATACTTTTTTCCTGTTCGTGATCGCTGTTTGCGTGCTCGGGGTGAAATATCTCGCGAACACGCATATTGAGAACGCGAATAAGCAAAAAATTTCGCGAAGTTGCGGAACGTAGATTTTTTTGCAATTTCGCGTTCTCCGCGGAACGCGAAATTACCCAAATTTCGCAAATTCCGCAAACGGAACGGAATTTACCGCCCAGGCCTAATACATGGTCATGCATCTATTTGATAACCCCCTTCCTCTGCGGCCCATTGTCCGAACCAATCCCAGGCCATCACCTAGCCCTGCGGATGCAGTTTATTGCCCCTAATGTAAGGGAAACACCCCACATCAAAGGGATTACAGTAGATCAAAGCCCCTACCCCCTGAGACCCGGCCGGTCGCACACACCCCCGGGAATTGGCGGAATGTCCAGCTGTGTGATAGCCATCTCCTACTGTGGATGGGGTGGGGACTTCCACGGTAGATATGTGTGGGAACGAGCTCGAAGTGGGGATTCCGAGGATGTTCTTTCATGTTCCAAGACAATCTCAAGAATGTGCCATGTACGATAACCCTGCAATAAAGTCATAAACCTGTGTATAAGAGGCTAGGCCTCAGAGATGCAGTTAGAGCACCTCGTGACGATACCTTGCTGTCTGATCTGATGTGTTCTGCTCCGACGGAATAAAACTTTGTTTCCTGCCTTCCAGTCTCCGGCGCCTGCCTCTTTATTGGTTTAACATCGAATGGTATAAGAGGCGATTACCGCCGGGCAATACTTGAAAGGTTATTGACTGAAACTGCCGCTACTGTTTAATAATTGGCGTCCCAAGCGTGGGGCCCATCAGCGACACGTGGATCCAGTGGGAGAGGTCCTGACGACAGAGTGAACGACTGCAACGATCGGGAGAGCTCCTGCCCGATAGACCCTCGTCTGGCAGCCGATCATCCGAACTTCACTTGTTCCGAGCAGACCTCTCTCGAGTGATCTACGGTCCTGACTGGGAACCATCAGGAGTGCCGCGGCAAATACGGAGAGTAGAGGACGATCGGGCGCTGGAGGCGGAAGACGAGAAACTGTCCACGCGGTCCGGGTAAGGTCGTGAAACACGCCAAATTGCGAAATAATTGATTGATTGTTTGAAATACTAGTATTGCTCATTGATTGTTCTCTTTGAGATATTCGCTGTCTACAAACGGGGAGGAGTAGAAATACTCTCTCTCTCTCCCTTTGCAGATAGTGAAGGGTAGGTAACGCAGACTTTTGTCCCCGTTGTAACCCGTCGTGCCTATCTTTATCTCCCCACTGATTGATTGTCCGAACATTGATTGTTTTGAAGAATAGTGCTCTTTGAGATATTCTCTGTTTGCAAATAACGTAGAATAGAAATATTCTGTCTAGTCTTTGCAAATAGTGAAGGGTAGGTAACGCAGACTTTTGTCCCCGTTGTAACCCGTCGTGCCTATCTTTATCTCCCCATTGATTGATTGATTGATTGTCCGAACACTAGTTGTTCGATATTGGTTCTTTGGAGGTATTCTCTGCTTACAAATAACGAGGAATAGAGATATTCTGTCTAGTCTTTGCAAGCAGTGAAAAGATAGGTAGTGCTGACTTTTGTCCCCGTTGAAACCCGTCATGCCTATCTTCTCCCCACTGATTGGTAGTTGGTTCTGCCCGGACCGCTTATTAGAGGTGAACCATCCGGCTCCTCTGGAAGGCACCCCTAATAAGGACATGTTCACTAAAATACGAACTAATCGCCGTAGTTTATAGCAAGTTATGGCATAAAATATACAAAGTGGGACCCCGAGAGTCAGTGGCCACTGGTAGGATCCTTTTTGACCCTACAAAACTAAAGAAACGCTAGGAAATAGCCCTTTGTGGGATATATGGAACTAGGGGAAGGAACCAAGCTCACGGTCAAGACGGCCACGAGGTAGCCCGGCTCCATCGCTCTCGCTGCCTAAACATGTCTGCCCTACCACCCACCCGGCCCAGTAGACACAACCGGAAGTCTGTTGATACCCACCATCGACGTCACCGAACTTGACTAGGATCTCGCACAATTGGACCATGCCATTTTCCGATTACACTGTAACTAGATTGCAAATTTGTACAACACTCCAACAAAGTAGTATGATTAAACATTTTAATAACTTATAGGTATAACAACATTCCGACAAGATGAACAGGTTAAAACACGTTTTAAACAACTATTTACATGACAGTCTGCTGCGACCTGCATCCCAAAGCATTTACGTCCACGTGACACCGTCCTCGCCTCTCCTCCCTCGAAGTTGCAACATTGACCTGCTTTGGGCGGTCCTTTTTAGTCGGCCTTGGGCTATAAAAGCCATGCAAAATCCATCGACATCAGTGGCGGACGACTGTGCGAATAGGCCGGAGGCTACACGAAGCGCCGAAGCTCTGGCAGCGCCAAGGCGGAGTCTGCCACGCTGTGCGGATCTTCCCATTCTCTTCTTCCTTCAATAACGGAGGGTGCCCTGGCGGGGGGGAAGCGACGCGGACGGGCCTCCCCCACCTCCTCAGGTGGAGGCTCGCCAGCAGATGAGGGCACCTCAATCGTCTCTTTCACCAGCAGATGAGGGCACCCAGCCATTTCACTCGCGGTCCGGCTGAGTTGGCGCCCCTGCACTCGACCGCCGGACAACCACCCAAGCACGGGTTCACCAGGATTGCCACTAGCGCCCGACGCGAGGAGTGGGCCCCCGCAGCCGAGTAATCGGGGACCCACCCCGGTGGCGATACCATCCGAACTGCTGCTGTCGCTGCTACTGGACCCCCGGGGTGGCGGTTGATCTTTCAGATTCAGGCCCGGCCCGCCGGGAAGACGGCTCTGGACTCGGAAGCTTGTCTGCTGGGGCGTGGGCCCCACCCTTGGAAAAACGCCACCACAGCTTTGCAGATTCTGCGGGGGTCATTGGCCCTCGACTCCCGCGGACTTCCGGTAAGGACAAACCGCCGCCATTGTTCTTTGCCCCGGGCGGCAGCCACCTTGCCTCCGCTTGGTGCAGTGAGAAAGACTGATTCAAGGCGTCGGCGGAAGAACCCGCCTGCTGCCCCGCCCCAAGAACGGACCACAGCATTGCTACAAGATCGCGGTGACGCCATGCTGACGCTAACGAAAGTTCTCGAACCACCGAAAGGAATTCTGGTCCGACAGCTAATTCATGGAAAGACTTAGACTGTACACTGGCCCGACCTCGCCCCAAAATGGCGCCGATGTAGGAGAGGCCTACAACTCCTTGTGGCGTTCCCGTCACGTGGCATTTGTGTTAAAAGGATATGTATGTGATGTTTCCACACATGATGAGCAGAGGGACGGGAAGGGTACTGACCGAGCATACGTACAACCTTACTGATTGCTGACCTACCCATTTTTATTTAGCGTTTTTATTCTTTTATGCTAAGATAGTGTTGCTCATGATACTCGACGCCTCTCACGCCGTGGCCGGCCTGAACGGTTGTAGGCCCGTATTTGTATACTGACATTGTTTTAAATAAAGGGCTTCTTGAAAGGATTACGGAATCAGTGTCATGACAAATCATGTAGGTGGATAAAGATTTTTCTTTTGAATAAATGATTGTTACTCCCAATCAATAGAAAACAGATAATGCAGACCCCATTTACATGAATCTTTTTGATTAACGGAATTTGTGCCCGTCACACCTGTCTTTTCCAAGAGTTGTCAGAAAATGGTCAACCATAGCTTAAGGTATATGCCGAATGCAAGGTATGGTATCTTGCACCATAATACACGACCGATTGAGAAATGCATGTACGACCAGGGAACCCGAATTTAGGAGATGAATGAAATAGAGCATCTTTGTCTCGGAAGAAAAGAATAATAGGTCTGTGGTATTACCCACTCCTGCGGCTAGCCTGGTACGTGGTAAGTAGAACTTTTTCGTGCCTACGCGCGCTAAGGTACTTTGAATACTGCACATCCCCTCCCCTCTTTTTCCCCCTCTATAGGTCACGACGAAGTTCCGACTGAAGAATGGAGTGGACATGGACTGCACCGTGTTCAATATCGAGAAAAACATAGACAAACGTTGTGGGATAATGCGCAAAGTGCAGACCACCATTGGGAACATGAAAAACTGTATGATATGATTGTGCGTGTGTGCTACGATTATACGGTATGAATGTGTATGCATTTCATGCTTGGGTCGCTTGAAGAGAGCGTCATCGTATGATTGAAGTGCTCGTCCATCGATCAAAGGGAGTAGAGTAAAAGGTCCGACACCCCCCCCCCAAGATAAACTACAAAATACTGAAAATACGCAGCATGCATAGGAAAGAGGACAGGAAAGGAGAGGTCCCCATACTCAACGTAGCCCTGAGTCTCCGTCTTAAGTTTCTGCGCTTGATGCGTGTACTGTCACACCCTATCTGGTATTCGTGTGTGCGTGATCACCAAATTTATGTCTTTCCCCCGCTTGTGTTTTCTTACATAGAACAGACCCATGCTACTCCATGTTGTGTGTGCACCAAGTGGCCTATTATCGTACACATGTCTCTCTCTCTCTCGTTTTGTGTCGTACATATGCCAAATAGCCTACTTGATGCACACGTCTCCGTCTCTCTCTCTCTCTCTCTCTCTCTCTCTCTCTCTCTCTCTCTCACTCACTCTCACTCTCTCACTCTCTCTCACTCTCTCACTCTCACTCTCTCACTCTCTCACTCTCTCTCTATCACTCTCACTCTCTCTCTCTCACTCTCTCTCTCTCACTCTCACTCTCTCACTCTCACTCTCACTCTCACTCTCTCTCTCCCTCACTAAAGGCTTTCTTGCCCTCTTTCTTTTTGAATAAATTAACGACACATACCTCTTCGGTAAGTGTATAATTGGCCTGAAACATGACGGTGTTCGAACAAATTGGCAGAAACAAAAACCGACCGTACTTTACCACGTTACTACCTCTCCTTTCTGCAAATGTTGAGCTTAATTGGCTGAGAAAGAAAGGACAGGTAAGACGACTGATGTCTCCCAATTTGGCCCTCATCACGGGGACTATATGTCAGTGGTTTTTGTTTTTAGAGCTTTAACAACACCATCTCCACCGCCCAGAATTGCCCCCGCCCAATTACCCCGAAATAGAATGTCTAAAGCACCCCGTTCTCCCAAAATAACCCCAGCCCTATACTAGCCGTCTCAGAGTATTTCGAACGAAACAGCTGATGACCTTATTCTCTAAAAAAAAATACATCGCCTAAACTGATAAGGGTTACCTATTGTCTCCAGCAAGGAAAAATGTTTAGCTTATGTCCCTCCCCGAAATGGATACCTGTGAACCCATGACAGTAGCACCTCACTCTTTTTCATAAACTTAGCAGTCCTCGGGGGAAAATGTGTATTAACAAAACTTGTGTTGAGATGAACGAGTCTCTACCGGAGAAGCCGGTTAGAATTTTTTAATAGACCAGAAGGTTGACAGATGTCAGGCTTCCTGCAACGATTATAGGGCGCAGGAATCGACACCTAGCAGGCCCGACGATGGACAGGGACACCCACAGAAACCTGCACCACAGCAATGATTAATAGATTAGTAACACGCACACTAACATCAGAGTTAATAGACATCAATCATACAGCAACCGATAAAAGCATTTCCGCAACTACTCGGTGGTTGGGAGAGAGGATGAAGTGTGTAAATGTCTTCCCTGCCAACTCTCTAAGATTTTGTTTCTTGTACTCATTTAAAGATAACGTGCTGCCATCGGAAGAGAGGGGTCGGACGTGACGCACAGCCTGGCTGCGGACCATGGAACATCTATGGCATCGACCAAGGGGGAAGCAACGAAGCAAAAAGGGCGTAGGACAAGGCACCATTATCAGGATGATAAGCGATAGAACGAAGGGCTATATCGAGGCCCCCTGCTCACTGACCAGCGTGCCTGAAGTCCCAACCCGTCGGCCCCGATTGATGGGCCCAGTGCTGGAAGATTCTGCTCTCCTTGGTCCGCATTTTGATCCGATCCCACTCCACCCCCTCTTCCCTCGGCATCCCGAAGCACGTCACACCCTTCTCTCTCTCTCCCTCTTTTATATGGATTTTGAATTTGACTTAACTACAGAAGAACAAAAAGCGGGTACCCTGTCTCAAGGTACCTATGATGAACTGTGTTAGGGAACAGGACTGTGATCGGAGAAACAGCGAATGGTCACACCCTGCTACGTGAGAAATTGGATTTGAGCTGGACCTTAGCTCCACCGCCGGTGCTCAACAGTGCCAACAAAAGAAGAACAACAACAAGAGCTAACCAGTGATGGCTCTTTATAATAGGACACTGGAAAGAAGAACCCCCTCCCATGACTGTAACTAATGTTAAGTTGAATTCCTCTCCCAACCACCTTTTTATATTTAACTATCTTCCTATCGAGTTTTCATGATGTTGCGTCAGTCACTTCCGACTGTACACTGAGAAGTTAAGAAAATATAACTTTGTATAATGACATTCATACAACACCAGCCATGCACACGACTATACTGACTATTTTTGATCCACACGAAGTCTGGGCCTTAAGTAATGTACGAAATATCCCTTGTTTTGCCAGAAACATTTTTGCTTTACAGTATCCTGTTTGTGCTCAAACAAGCTCCCCTCCTCCTATCTCTGGGCCTGACATGTGGCACAGCTGATGTAATTTTGTATGTACTACCTCCTCGCCTACTTTATCAACTGTATGTAACTATGTACCAATGTGTCAGATTACTCCTGCCTGCCCTAAAAACTCTGTATCTTTAAGGAATGCATGAAAAACATTAACGGTATTATAGCTGAAGGGTTAACGAAGGTGAATGTCGGCCAGGCAAGCTGGCGAGATATGTTAAAAGGGAGGACTGTGGAAATTTAGCTTGTAACTGAACATTATCTGCGCCATCTTGCCTCTCCCCAGCGCCACGCACAGCGAACGCACGGCCGCCATTTTAGGCACCCCACTCTCTCCCCCGCTCATTGTCGATCGCCAGCGCGTTCCCCTGGCGCTGCAAGCATCCCCCGCGCGCCGACCACCCCCGCTCCCTCATACACGGGCCATAAACGCTCTCCTTCTGCGCGACCCTGCCATAGAATCACACCCCGTGCCTGACCGACATCCCATACATGGTCATGCATCTCTTTGATAACCCCCTTCCTCTGCGCCCCATTGTCCGAACCGATCCCAGGCCATCACCTAGCCCTGCGGATGCAGTTTATTGCCCCTACTGTAAGGGAAACACCCCACATCAAAGGGATTACAGTAGATCAAAGCCCCTACCCCCTGAGACCCGGCCGGTCGCACACACCCCCGGGAATTGGCGGAATGTCCAGCTGTGTGATAGCCATCTCCTACTGTGGATGGGGTGGGGACTTCCACGGTAGATATGTGTGGGAACGAGCTCGAAGTGGGGATTCCGAGGATGTTCTTTCATGTTCCAAGACAATCTCAAGAATGTGCCATGTACGATAACCCTGCAATAAAGTCATAAACCTGTGTATAAGAGGCTAGGCCTCAGAGATGCAGTTAGAGCACCTCGTGACGATACCTTGCTGTCTGATCTGATGTGTTCTGCTCCGACGGAATAAAACTTTGTTTCCTGCCTTCCAGTCTCCGGCGCCTGCCTCTTTATTGGTTTAACATCGAATGGTATAAGAGGCGATTACCGCCGGGCAATACTTGAAAGGTTATCGACTGAAACTGCCGCTACCGTTTAACAATGTGCTATGAGACATGTGTTTATACCAGTCAACAAGCTGATGACTATAACTGATGACATGGTGTTGGAATACTGTAAAGGCCTGGCTGACACAGTTCATTCTGTTTTTCATCAGGTTGGAGCAGATGCCACCACACTTGAAAAGAAGCCAGCCCACACTTGAAAAGAAGCCAGCCCATGATCTGAGCCCAAGTGACTGGGTAAGGATAAAGGTCAACAGAAGAAGAAATTGTTTGGTTCCAAGGTGGGGAAAACCACGACAAGTCATTATGACCACGACCACAGCTGTGAAGTGTGCTGGATTGAAAAACTGGATCCATGCAAGTCATACATTGAGAATTCCGAATCCGGTGGACAGCACAGGAAAAGAATACTTTGATGAATCAGAATCAAGTACTGAGTCAGATGACGAAGGGTAAAGACACGAGAAAACTCTGAAAGGGGGGAAACAGAACCAAGTTCAGCTTTGGTCCCCAGAAGTAGCTCTCTGAGAAGAAGATTGCAGATTTCTGAATCCAGCGATTCTGGAAACGAGCAAGAAGTGCAGGGTTCTAAAAAAGAACACAGAAAGAAAAAGGAAAGAGTGCTGAAGATACAATAAGAGAAATTCGTGAAAAGGAAGTACCAGACGAGAGACTGAGAGAAATTCCACCTGAAATAACAAATTTAAGTGAACAAGGGACAGGTACAGAGAGAGAGGGACATTTTCTGCGGAAGACCCCCGAGGAGGTGTAGGGAACTGCAACATCCAGTTAGGTGAAGGGACAAGTAGCCAGCTGGAAGATTGCGTGTCGGAGGTCCAAGTAGGGAAAACAAAACATGTGGTGGAAGAAGAAGTTGTTTAAAAGACAAAGCAAGTTAAGACAGAGTCTGAAGAGAGTGAAAATGAAATACCTGAAGGTCGAGTTCTAAGAGAGAGAGCTTAGAGGAATGAAAAGAATGACAAAGGGAGTAAAGTAAAA
Source organism: Triturus cristatus (assembly GCF_964204655.1). Classification (NCBI taxonomy): domain Eukaryota; kingdom Metazoa; phylum Chordata; class Amphibia; order Caudata; family Salamandridae; genus Triturus; species Triturus cristatus. Next base: position 713,317,059 of record NC_140584.1, on the reverse strand, counting down.
AGAGTTGCGAGAGATGATGTTTGGCCAAATAAAATAAGGAAACTGAGATATCGACTGACACGAGTGAATTCACCAAGAGCTGAACAGGTGAATGAAGTGACAAGTCAAGAGAAACTATTGATGAAGAAACAAGATATTGAATTAAAAGATAGAGACTGGTAGAACCAAATAGGTTTTTAGAACCTTACGTTAGAAAACTAGTTGTGAAGTAAAAGAGGCTAAGTCAAAAGACACGGTCCATTTTAACAAAGATGGCTAACATAGATAGTAGCAAGGGTAGATGTACATTCATGAAAAGATGGTGTAAAATGTGTTGTTGTTGTATAGGATTATTAATACTTTTATGGAGCATCCTTGCTCTTGTCATTTCTTTTAAGGTCACTATAGATACATTAGAAGGACATAGTGAGAACACAACTAATATAGGGAAAATTCCAAAGGTAGTTCCAACTAGAATAGATAATAATTATTTGCATAAAGACAGCACAATAACAGATTTTTCTAATAATGTGTTTTTCAAAGTTATTGTATGAATATGTAAAGACAATGGATGTACGGGACTGCTACGTATGTATGCAGTTACCTGCATCTGTTTCTGAAGGAGTGACTTATCATCACCTCCCGGCAACGTATGGAATAACATGTAGTGTAATAGCTAGTATTTTTTATCAGACAGGGAAATTAGAATATTATTTTTCAGATGTAGTAACATTTTTGCGCAAGTGCCTTCTTATACTAAATTAAATAAAGTAAAACCTGCTAGGGTATTAGGTGAATTTTTCTTAGAAACTAAAGAACTAACATTAGAGTATATTTTTAGAAACAATTTGACATGCAGTTTGAAGAAGGAGGAAAAGACATTCTTAGACATGGTTGAAGACAGGAGATTGAAAATGCAAAGAAAGGCAGCAGAAGGGAAAGTGGAGAAAACAGTCTGGAATTTAGAGAAAGAAAAACATTTGAAGGGAGAAGCTAGTCCAACTATAGCTTTAGATTGGCCTCAGAAAGGGAAATTCTGCATTCAAAGGAATCAAACTGTGTATGATAATTATTTTTTAGGTAATAGTGAGTGCCATGATACATATCGAATCATGGGTGGATGGGGATTTAAAGGTGGTAAAGATCCAGTCTTTCCTGGATTATATTTTATTTGTGGGAACAGGGCATATTATCGTTTGCCAGACCATTGGTATGGCACATGTTACGTAGGCCTGGTTTTTCCGAAAATTTTCATATGGATAGAGGAGAAGATGGTGTACATAGCTTAAGTAATTATTTAGCCAGGAGTAAGAGAGAATCTTGGGCAGAAATTATTGGTGATATTTTCGAGGCATTGATACCAGCAGTGGGAATAACTCTGAATGCAAACAAAATTAGAAAATTATCAACAGTAGTACATCGCTTGTCAACAAGAACCGCTGGAGGATTTTTATTGGTAAACACTGAAATGGTTGCCATGCGTGCTATGGTAATGCAAAATCGACTTGCCCTTCATATATTATTGGCAAAAGAGGCTGGAGTCTGTGGAATGCTGAAGGTACAACATTGTTGTACTTACATTCCTGACGAAAGCAAAGATCGGAAAATTTATATTGAGAATATTACAGAATTGCATGATGAAATTGCACCACTGGAGGTTGAAGGTGTTTGGGAAAAGATTGGAAAGAAAATAGCTGCTATTAAGAATTTCTTAGTAAAAATAGGTAGTACTCTTATAGGTAAAATATTGTTTCCATTAACATGTGTAATTTGCATAATTTTAGTGATAAGATTAGGTTGTATTTGCTGTAAAAATAAGAAAAATAAGAAAAGAATGAAAAGAGAAGAATTAAAAAGAAAAGACAAGGATCAAGATAGAGATTTGGAAGAGATAACATTAGAAGAATGGAAGGAGAGTATATATAAAACAGCAAAAAGAGAAGAAATGGGTGAAACTGAATTATAATTAAGAGCAAGAAAACATTTTAAAGATTCCGTAAGACAGTACAAAATTTTTTGGGTGGTGTGGTGATAAAATCAAGGTGCAACCTATCCTGAGTAAACATCCTTGGCCGGGCTTGGCTCCACTACCTACTGCCATATGCTGCTGCGGGGGATTATTTCCTTGTGACTCTTTTTCCAGCCGGGCTTGGCTCCGCTGTACGCTGTGGTCGGGACTACATCCCCCAGCAATCCCGCTTGCGGCGAGGACGCCGCTGACGCTATCTCCAGGCGCCAGGTGGCGCATAAGGGCTTGTTTGGGGCCGAGGACCTGGTGCAACCTATCCTGAGTAAACATCCTTGGCCGGGCTTGGCTCCGCTACCTACTGACATATGCTGCTGCGGGGGATTATTTCCTTGTGACTCTTTTTCCAGCCGGGCTTGGCTCCGCTGTAAGCTGTGGTCGGGACTACATCCCCCAGCAATCCCGCTTGCGGCGAGGACGCTGCTGACGCTATCTCCAGGCGCCAGGAGGCGCATGAGGGCCTGTTTGGAACCTCGTCCCGCGGGACGCGTGCGGGACGTGCCGGGAGAAGCCCGGGAGAAGGGCGGGCCATCCTAGGCTGTCAGAGGCCGAGGGAGGCCGGGCTGGGCAACCTTTCTTGGCTGGCCGATCAAGGATTGGTCCAGGTTGTTTAATATCAGTATTGTGGTTCTTCCTTGTTTTAAGTAGGGTGCTTGTACAATTTGTTTCATCTTCCTCTGGGCAACCCTGTTGGTTAAGCCGATATTGTAATCGAGGAATGTTATAGCGCTCTGCTGCTCTTGATCTGTTTTTTTTTAATTAGTTTCTACTTAATCTTTGCCAGGCCAAAGATTATGGGTAAAACTAAGTCAGCGACTAGCCGTCCTTGCACTAGACAAAATGTAGTCTCTAACACTCCTGTTCCAAGCCTCACAGCCATCGCCAAAATGCTGCAAAAAACTATAGGGGTGGTGGCAACTGCAATAGAGAATACTGAGAGACATCTCTACCTTACCCCAAGTTTATTCCCACCCCCATTACCTGGGAATGTGTCCATTTTTACGGATAACTATCAGGACTCGCTGCTTGCACCCTCATTTGCTGAGCTTCCTTGTGCTCAAGCAAACCCAGCGGCCAGCCCAGTGGTTAGATCGTCGAATAATATATCACCATCTCATTTTCTTCAAGAAACTCCCAGGACTCAAAAGCCCCGCGGTAGAAATAAGAAAGTAAAGCCACCTAACAAACCTTCTAAAAATAGCTCTGTACCCAGAGTACCTCTGAATCTAGGACCAACTCAACCGTTTGTTTCTTTAGCTCCTCCGGTATGGGCTACTCATCTATTAATTGATTTGCAAACCCATTTGGAACAACTCATCACTTCTCAATTTAAAAGCTTGATGAACAAAATTGATAGAGTTGTCTCTTTAATTAATAATAATAAAAATGCTGGGCACACACCTGCCCCTTCCGGAAGTGAGACTACTCATACGGTCCCTGTGACTTCCATGCCTATTCTTCAAGCCACTTGTCCTACTGTACTTAGTTCTAATGATATTGGGGCGCGGGTATCAGCTATTACGTATGACTTTCCCCCACTTTAAGTTCTAATGCACCTGCTCTTCTTCCACCTATCAGGCCATCTGTGCCTGTATCCAACTTGCCACCTCCCCTCTCTTCTTTTTCTATTTCTACATCTGGTAAGAGGCGAGTGGACTGTGACTTGATACCTCACTCTATAGGCAGGAACGACCATAGCACTGGGCAATTACCATCATCATTACTTCCCCAGTTGCCTCCGGAGGCCTTGCCATATGTGGTGGTTTTAACAGGCATTCCCCCATTGTCTGGTGCACGCCAGGAATCTTTTCTCGAGCTGAAGAATAAGGTTACTCACTGGTTGAACATCTCTAGACCTTTGCCAAGAGGGGGTCAGGGGGAAATTTTGCTTGTGAGAAGGGTGAGTTGGTTGGGGGTGAATCAAAAGAAAAGGGAGGTGACTGTATCATAATCAACTTTAGGGATCCTAGAGTGGTAAATTACATTCTTGAATGGCAAGGGTCGCCTTCCCAGAGCCCGATTTTACCTCTTCCTCTGGGTTATTTTTATCAACGGTCAGCTGGTTTGGGCGGGCCTGCCTTAAGGAATTCTTATTGTGGTTTGCAGACGGCTGTTTATAACGTTCCAGTTGCCAACTCTTTTGGTATTCTGGGCAGCGAGGTTTGACTAGTCCCCTGTCTGGGGGTTCCAGGTTTAATACATGACGGGGTTGCTGCCATCAAGATGGTGGGGGAGAGTGTAGAGGCTGGCCTTCCCACTGCTTGTTATCTAAATACATCAATGACTTCCTTTGGCTCAAGCACTGGGAATCTTTCCGATGGTGCAGGTTTGGCCTTGGTGACCCACCGAGGTCCCCCTTCACTCATAGGTTCTGAAATTGTACCCCGTGGATCACTTGGGGATGTCAACTCTGGTTCTCAAATTGGAACATGGAATGTAGCAGGGTTGGGTACCAAACTCTCTAACCCTGATTGGGAAGCTTTGGTGGATGATTATGACCTATGCCTCTTTCAAGAGACTTGGATGGTGACTCCTCTGGTTAGGGTTGGTTTTGCCTCCTATAGTATTCCAGCTGTGCACTGCCCTAGGGGGCGACCCTCGGGGGGTTTATGCATCTGGGTGGCTACTCGCTTGGGGTGTACAGTGAGAGTGATTGACTCCCACTCATTAGATGTTCTTTGTATCATCCTGATATTTGGAGATGGTACTTCGGTACTGGTAATCAACATCTATCTACGGCCCACTCCACTATGGTTGGGACTTACCATTCTTAACGCCCTCGATGACCTGTTGACCTTGTTTCCTGCATCGGTCCACAAAGTCATTGGGGGTGATTTCAACTGCTACTTCGAATCCCTGGCTGGTATCCCCTCCATTACCTCTGAGGAGGATTCAACCTGGGCTATTCAGGACTGCCTTATGTATCCTGCTAAACGTTTAACTCCATTGGCTATTGAGATCAACAAGATCTTAGTTATCCACTCTCTTCGAGCTTGTAATGGCAGACTTGTACCTGATGCCCCAGGGAAGTATACTTATAATAGTTTGGGCAAAAGCTCAACTATTGATTACATTTTGGTAAATGTGGAGTTTTGGTCCCATCTTAAATATTTTACCTTAGTGGATAGGGCTGACAGTGATCACAATCTTATCAGATTGGAATTATTGCATTACTTGGGTCCCAAACGGGCTACAGGGACCCCGGACCAGTCTATAGTATCTAATTTAACAGTGGTGGCAGGTGGTCGTCGTATCAGGTGGTCAAAGTTTTTGACTACTCCAGATAAAATTGCTGTACTCTATTCCCATGTGGCCATCCTTCTAGCTGAAGCGTTTGTTCTTATGGAGGGTTAACAGGATCCATCATATTTTCAACAACTAGAGATCACTCACTCTAAACTCATTACCATGGCTGCTAGTTTTCTTTATGTTACGGCCAATTCTAAGTTGAATGGGGTGAGGAAACAAGTTAACTGGTTCAACTCTAGTTGCAGGGATGCAAAATGGGCACTTTTGCAGGAGGTGAAAAGTGGTACCCCGCATAGTATTAGAGGAGCCAGACACGTGTATAAGTCCATAATATCGGAATCTAAAAGGGAGTGGGAGGCTGCCAGGTGGGCTAATATAAAGGATGCCTTGGATAACCAAGATTCCAGGACCTTCTGGAACTTAGTTAGGTGTGGTAGACAAGAGGGATCTTCTGCTAGAACTCCCGGCTTGAGTGAAGAGGTTTGGCTGGTGCACTTCAAGCCCCTTTTTTGTCTCCCGACGAGGGACATTTTAGTAGAGTCAGCACCATTTTTGGCTGGTCTATCTCCCCAAGTGTCTAATGAAGTATGGCCGTCTAACCTTCCACTCTGCACCTCTTGTGAAATTCACGCTGCCTTAAAGAGCCTCTCCCCTGGTAAAGCTCCCGGTTTAGATAGGATCCCTGGGGACTTATTCATAAGTGAACCGTTGGTTTGGGTACCATACCTATTGTTATATTTTAATGCAATTCTCTTGGGTATGGACATACGCTATACTTGGAAGGGCGCAGAAATTATTCCCATCCACAAGAAGGCCTCTCCATTAGATCCGGCAAACTATCGGCCCATTAGCCTTATTGACGTCTTACAGAAAGTGTTTACCCGTCTTTTATTAACTAGGCTTGAAAGTTGGATGGATGAACATCATATCCTATCCTCCCTTCAAGCGGGCTTTCGCTCTAGGGTCTCAACAACTGACCAACTGTTCAGGTTACAGTTGGTATACTGAAAGACGGTGCTTTTGGGGAAGGGTTCCCTCTACCTGATCTTTGTGGATCTTAGATCCGCATTTGATCTGGTTCAGAGGGATAAGCTTTGGTCAATCTTGTTTGAGATGGGTGTTCCCCCATACCTCTGTGACCTCTTCAAGCGTCTCCATTCTCGAACGTATGCGAGGGTCCGGTATGGTAGGAATGGTAAGCTTTCTGCTCCCTTCCCGGTAGACAGGGGTGTAAGGCAGGGGTGTGTGTTGGCTCCCACTCTTTTTTCCCTGTTTATCAATGGTCTGATTTTACACCTATTGGGGGCGAAAGATTTAGACTCTCCGATTCTAGCAGCATGCAGCATACCTGCCCTAATGTTCGCTGATGACACCCTTTTACTATCAAAATCTCCAATGGGTGTCCAGCGAACTTTGGAGGCTCTTTGCTCTTTCTGCCGCTCTAGAAATCTGGAGATAAACCTTTCAAAAACCAAATTAATGGTGTTCAATTCTAAACCATCAACTTACCCCCACCCACAACTAGAGGGATGCATTTTGGAGAGAGTCTCCACTTTTGATTACCTGGGAGTCACCCTGAATGATAGGATGGAGTGGGATTCTCATATTGTTAAGGCTACCCTTAGGCTGATCCAATCAACAAGTGGCATCCTGAAGGTTTTTAATGAATGTTCCCACAAACCTCTAGGTCCCCCAGTTGAAATATACAGGACTCAGGCTAGGGGAGCGGCTCTATATGGCGTAGTCATGTATGTCCACTACTGAGAATAATTTTATCAGGCATCTTTTAAATCTCCCCAAGAGCACTCCCTTGACCACTCTAAAATTGGATCTGGGACTGGCTCCTATTCAGGGGACCATCCTACATCGACCTCTGCTATATTGGAGGAGACATTGGTCCACTTTAGAGCTATTAAGCTATAAGGAGGAGTTAATCGATTTACTGTCTATAAGGGGATTGGGGAACATTTTATGGCTTAAACATGTAAAACAACTCTGCTACGATTTGCATAGGGAGGATCTGTGGATTTCGCCTGAAACTTCTTGTTCTTTGATTAGTAAGAGGGCGCTGGGGGTTATTCTTAAACAGCACCACCTGAATCTCCGTGATCTGAATTCTAGCTTGGGCAGGTTGTTCCTCCGATTTTTGGAGGTGAAAGATCATTATTTTTTTGAAAAATTTCTGGAGGACACCCAGCCTTCGCTAGTAAAAAAATTATATCTTCAGTTCAGGCACGGATCTCTCCCGTTGCGGGCTCTGTCAAATAAATGGTCGGGTATTCCCTCCAATTGGAGCTCTTGCCCTGGTTGTGACTCTGCAGAAGAGACTGATCTGCATGTTTTTCTTTTTTGTCCCTCTTACATCGGGGCACAAACCAAATGGATTGTCCCACTTTGCAAATCGAGGGGCCTTAGGGACTATAGGGAGGTCTTCAGATTATTAAAATCTGATACGACCCCCGTGTTTGTGTTTGTAACTTCGAGATTCCTTCTTTCTATGTGGTACGCAAGAAGTGCAATAATCAAGTTAAAAGGCGCCTAGCCTCACGACGCTACCCCCTGATCTTTATTGTCCTCAAATTGGCCCTTGATTTGTTTTAATGTCTTATTTTTTTATTTTCACTTCTAAGCATTTTAACTGATTCCATCTTGTATTTAACTTTTATTGTACTGCATTCCTATTTTGGAAAATGTATTGTGGAGTAGTACGATCTATGAACTCTTACTAATGTGCAATAAGTATTGCATATATGCGCTATTATGGTTTTTAACCGAAATAAAGTTTTATGATGATGATGATGATAAAATTACCAAAGGGGGGATTGCTGGAGAGGGTAATGCAAAATTTTGTATACCCATTCCGCATGTTGTTTTACTAATTAGATTAATTAATTAATTAAAATCGAACTAATGGATTGGAGTGATGTGGAAAATACTTACCAACCTTACTAATATATGAATTACACGTGAGATTTGCACCTGCATGGCCTAATTAATACGTGAACTGAATTATGTACGCATATTAATGATAGATAATTAGAATATTGCATGATATATGTTGCTTTTGTGATGTAATTGTGATTTGTGCTTTATTCAGTAAGTATAAACCGCACTGAGTGTTGCTTTTGCTAGATAAATACACACACATATGGGTATTAGCGAGGGAATAACATTTAATTAGTCATTTTTTTGTATTAATTACGTTTTTGTGTTTCTTTGCTTAAGTTGACCATTTCGAGTGGCCACAAAATGGCTGACTCCTGTATCCGATGAAACCGGCTCCATTGCTCAAGGTTCTGGGTGAAGTGCGCATGCGTCACCGCTAGCAACTGCGGCCGTGACATGACCCCAGATGAACATGTACCTTCCAAGGACAGCCTGGGACATCGGCCAAAAAGACTGTTGTGTGAACCGGAACTGACAAGGGTCATAACCCGAAATACACTTTCGTGAGAACCCAAAAGGATGATCCCTGATTGTCCAATCAGCGAACTCGGATGCCCAAACTTTGATACTTTTAACATCAATTTTACTATAAATTATGGTAGAATAGAGAGGTAATTACGTTGGTTTTCCAATTTCCTGATGTTATGCTGACGGAGAGGACGGTGACACTGCAGGACAGCTGTTTCCCTGAATCTTTGACAGACTGATCGAATGCCCAATTTCCTGATGAACTGAACTTTCAAATTTGACGGGCATAGATTGATGAGACTACTGGATTTGACTTAGAAGGCGATGTTTAGCCAGAATAGGTAAATATGATGGTCAGCTGCTTGAACAACTAATGAATTTATTTTCATTAATTAGATGAAGAACATATTTGATTCATTACAGAAATGAGTTGGTTTGTTTATTTATGAAAATGTATTAATGCAAAGAGAAAGAGAATTAGATAATCATTTAAACAGCAACTAGCAGATCCACCGCCAAGATTATGAGAGGAATACCAAAGATGGAATATAAGGCCTAATGAGCAACAGAAGGTGATGTAAATTTGTCATTCATTAGGGTAGAAGTGGTATTTCCTTCTCATACCAGCGTCTGGAAGATAGTCGCCTCCCACACAAACTAATGGTGAGTGAATGTTGGTGTTATGGGCCCCACCAGCGAATGTATGGATAATGTATGTATGTGAGATCATTGGTCTGTGATAGAGGGAGGGAGTTTGCACTCCACGCTGGAGCACACTCAAGAGAGGAAACACCAAAAGACAAAAAAAGAGAGTCAGACTTCTGAAAAGGACATGTGCGGTTCAAATAGATCCTCAACGCCCGGCAAAGATCCAGTAAAGCCACCAGGAGGTCATCATCCGCCACCTGCCTCGAGCTTAAATCCGACAGTACAAGCTCCTAGGAGCGATGACTTTGAGAGGAACTTTGGGAACAAAGGGAGAATTCAACCGAAGGACCACCTCATCGTCAGAAAAGGACAAAAGAGACTCACAAGCAATCAAGGCCCCCAGTTCCCCAATGTGCGGGCCGAAGTATTGGTTACCAAAAAGACAACCTTGAAAGTAACAAATTTCATATCCACATCCAACAAAGGCTCAAAAGGAGAAGCCACCAAAGCTCGCAACAACAAGGGGAGGTGCCAGAGAGGAAAAGAAGGTCTCACCACAGGACGAGACAAGGAAAAACTGCACAGTAATCGTCCATATAAAACAAATTGTCCCAAGGGGAACAGAAAGCCCTGATAGCTGCCCACTGAGCACGTAAAGTGGAGACAAACAAACCTTTCTCAAACCCTTCCCATAGGAACTGAAGGACATCAGGGAGGGGACAAACCAGAGGAGAAAACGTCAAAGCCTGACACCAGTGCTGGAAATACCCCAATGACGATCGTAAGATTTAAGAGTAGACAGATTCCTGGACTGCTTAATGGCCAAAGCTAAATGCTCGGGGAGACCCCGATTCCTCCACCCATGCCTCTCAACTTCCAGACCGACAGACAAAGCTGCTGGAGGGACAACATTGATGATGACCGCGGGGGGAGATGGAAAGAGCGAAAACTACCAAGGACCCTGAACAGGTATCGAAAAGTGGGAAACCAGGAATGCCGCGGCCAAAAGGGCACCACCACCTCCTAATCTTCCAACATCAGATGAAACAGGAACATGGGATTAGAGCAAGAGGTAGAAAGGCAGGTGAGACGGCCAAGGAATGGTCAGAGCATTCACCCCTCAAGCCACCACGTTGTAGGACCTGGAAGCAGAAGCGGGGAAGCTGAGTATTGTGCTGGGTAGTAAAGAGGTCGAGAAAAAGAAGACCAAACCTCTGGCACACAAAATGAAAGTCCACTGGAGTCAGAGACAACTTCTGGGAGGTGGGGAAAAAGCGACTAAGGGCATCCGCCACTCCATTGTCCACCCCCGGATGTGCACAGCTGATAGACACAACAGGTGCCCCTCTGCCAGAAAAACAACAGGGCCACTACAGCATTCAGGGACTTGGACCATATACCACCGTGGTGATTCCGGTAGACCACCGTCACCTTGTTGTCCGAACGAACAACCACATTGTGATTCAACAACCGATACTCAAACCCCATGACAGTCCGGAACACAGCCAACAACTGAAAGGAGTCCGTCCCCAGCGTTGCCCACCACCCCAAACCACTGGCATCGGTTATGAGGACAACCGACGGAAAGGGTTGCAGAGGCAGCTCCCGGGTGAGATTGTCCGACACCGACCACCAGCACAGGGCAGGGAGGACAGAGACACCAGAATCACAACAGATCCCAACGAGACAGCATATGTGACCAAAGAGACCGCAGATGAAACAGTGCCAAAGGCACCTTGAAGACCTTTGCAGCCATCAGATGCAGAAGTCATAACCAGAGACGGACCGGGAAGGAACACCCCTCCAGAAAACCATGAACAAGGGAACATAAGGTATACAAAAATGGCAGGGTTGGATGGGAATGAAGGAAATGGCGCTCAAGCGTGTGCACTAAGGGTATCACTATCCGATAGTAAGTTTAGGTGCTGCCAGGTCAGGGATACCAACCCAAAGGATCCCTGCGATAAAGTGGGAGAACCCACTTAAATAAATAGCAAACAAAGTCCTGCGCACGCAATCAGGATAACGCTACTGTTAGCATATAAAGCGAAATGAACAATATTCAGAGACTCTGGTTTCTTGAAAGGAAAACATCAACATCAATGACATTTTTTAGAGTGGTGTTCTTTATATATAACAAAGTCTGACCAATACATGGTGCAAGAACATTCAGCCGACACGTGTTTCGTCACACTGTGTGTAGCTATGACTCTTCAGGGCTGAGAAGGACATGGAAACAAAGAAAAATTCTTTAGAAGAAAATCATAAATATTAGAGCAAAAAAGAAACACAATGGTTCACATGGCCTAGTACTTGACAAGTACAAGTAAGTCACATAATCAAACGAAAACGATAAGAGCAATGTGCCTTTTATGACAGGAGAGGAAAACCACCCTATGTGTTGGGGTGACTGTTCAGTAAAGGAGAAAGATCATGGACCATGCGAAGTGCTCGTGGATGAGGATGGTAACATCTGGTGTTGAGAAGATTGAAAACGTGGGGAAGGAAAAAGTCAACCTCGCATCACTGGGTAATGTGAGTCCAAACCCTAAATAATATTAAGGTGAGACCTCATGCTGTGGGCCCAATACTAATTAAACTGGAAAACGAAAAAGACCGGGAAAATAAGGTGGGGAGACAGAAAAGGAAAGGAATAATCCGTAGCGATCGTAATGTCTAATCATCAAATGTGAAAGAAAACAGGAAATATAAGGAAAAGATACATTCGCAAACTGTAAGTAGTGAGTTAATGAGCGATTGAACTCTGACACTGAGATAATTCAAGATCAAGTAGTATAGAAAAAATCCGTGAGATTTGTTAAGAACCCAAAGAACTGATACGGATGAATGTACATAGTCATAGCAAAAATGTAACAGGCATACAATCATGTGTCGAGAAACAGTAAGTGCAAGGTACGATTTTACAAGAAAAAGAATAAAGACATTTGATAATGAATGCAACAAGGCTTGAGACAAAAAACTCTTAAAGTTATGGAAAACAGGGGTTAAAAGGAGTCTACCCCGAAGGGGCAAATAGAGAATCAGTGAACCTGTGTTGTAGGAAGAGCATCGGAAGGAAAATTCAGCATGCACGTACTGTGACAATATGGGAAAACCGCATGAAGGTAGAAAGAACAACAACAATCCCGTACCTGTAATAGTGTACGAGAACGCGGCTTCAGAGATTACTGTGCTGTATAAAAATTATACCGTATCCGAAGTGATCAGGTGAGCGGCGAGATGTTTCGACAGCTAGGGTGATCAGCTGGGCGCTCTAGGGTGGAAAAGGCAGAGTGAGCCTGTGTGCAGGTATGGGAACAATACGTGAGGCTGGCGGGAAAATCACTCTTACCAGATATATTGCGGATCACGGGTAGTGGATCCTCCGGTACGGGTGAAAGCTCTGGAGTGGGGAGAGGGGCAGAGTGAGCCGAGCGTACTGAGCAAAAAAACAATAATAGAGGTTGGCGCTGGTGGAGTCTTACCCGATGCGTGAGTGAATCGCGGATAACGAGTTCCCGGTTTCCAAGGTGTTGGAACCCCGAGGTCTAAACACCGGAAGTTTAAGTAGGTCAGGTGCCCATGAGGGCAAAACAACTAGAACGCGCGATGCATGCAGCTGAATAATGAAAAGGAAGTGAGGGAGAGGTTGTATCGCGTTGTCATGGTGACGCGTGTTGGAAACGGCACACCGACGGCTGTGAGGGCCATGCACGTAGACAGAAATAGATCATAAGAGGCAGTGTCAAAGAGTTCAAAGTAAACAGCATGTTAAAACATGACAGAAAATGATGTGCTGGCTTACTGAATATACAGTATACATATAAAAGAAAAACACTGTGAAATTCATGTGTGGCACTGTAGGACGAGAAGAGGGCATAGGGTAGACAGTCCAACATTCTGAATCTTTATGTCACAAAAACAATCGGATATGGAGAATCAATGAAAGGAACAGAGATCTCTACTAAAGAGAAAAGGCATGACCAAACATACAATGAATTAATAAGAAAAATGAGTACATGTATGAGGAAGCAAGATAGTCAGTGCTACTTATACGAAAGGAAAATTGCATTCATGCACATGGAGAAACCTCAATGGAAATTTACAAGAAATCAGATTAGGTTCCTAGAAACACGGTCTCAATATCGACCACGAATTACAGTACTTTCTAGGAACCTAATCTGATTTCTTGTAAATTTCCATTGAGGTTTCTCCATGTGCATGAATGCAATTTTCCTTTCGTATAAGTAGCACTGACTATCTTGCTTCCTCATACATGTACTCATTTTTCTTATTAATTCATTGTATGTTTGGTCATGCCTTTTCTCTTTAGTAGAGATCTCTGTTCCTTTCATTGATTCTCCATATCCGATTGTTTTTGTGACATAAAGATTCAGAATGTTGGACTGTCTACCCTATGCCCTCTTCTCGTCCTACAGTGCCACACATGAATTTCACAGTGTTTTTCTTTTATATGTATACTGTATATTCAGTAAGCCAGCACATCATTTTCTGTCATGTTTTAACATGCTGTTTACTTTGAACTCTTTGACACTGCCTCTTATGATCTATTTCTGTCTACGTGCATGGCCCTCACAGCCGTCAGTGTGCCGTTTCCAACACGCGTCACCATGACAACGCGATACAACCTCTCCCTCACTTCCTTTTCATTATTCAGCTGCATGCATCGCGCGTTCTAGTTGTTTTGCCCTCATGGGCACCTGACCTACTTAAACTTCCGGTGTTTAGACCTCGGGGTTCCAACACCTTGGAAACCGGGAACTCGTTATCCGCGATTCACTCACGCATCGGGTAAGACTCCACCAGCGCCAACCTCTATTATTGTTTTTTTGCTCAGTACGCTCGGCTCACTCTGCCCCTCTCCCCACTCCAGAGCTTTCACCCGTACCGGAGGATCCACTACCCGTGATCCGCAATATATCTGGTAAGAGTGATTTTCCCGCCAGCCTCACGTATTGTTCCCATACCTGCACACAGGCTCACTCTGCCTTTTCCACCCTAGAGCGCCCAGCTGATCACCCTAGCTGTCGAAACATCTCGCCGCTCACCTGATCACTTCGGATACGGTATAATTTTTATACAGCACAGTAATCTCTGAAGCCGCGTTCTCGTACACTATTACAGGTACGGGATTGTTGTTGTTCTTTCTACCTTCATGCGGTTTTCCCATATTGTCACAGTACGTGCATGCTGAATTTTCCTTCCGATGCTCTTCTTCCTACAACACAGGTTCACTGATTCTCTATTTGCCCCTTCGGGGTAGACTCCTTTTAACCCCTGTTTTCCATAACTTTAAGAGTTTTTTGTCTCAAGCCTTGTTGCATTCATTATCAAATGTCTTTATTCTTTTTCTTGTAAAATCGTACCTTGCACTTACTGTTTCTCGACACATGATTGTATGCCTGTTACATTTTTGCTATGACTATGTACATTCATCCGTATCAGTTCTTTGGGTTCTTAACAAATCTCACGGATTTTTTCTATACTACTTGATCTTGAATTATCTCAGTGTCAGAGTTCAATCGCTCATTAACTCACTACTTACAGTTTGCGAATGTATCTTTTCCTTATATTTCCTGTTTTCTTTCACATTTGATGATTAGACATTACGATCGCTACGGATTATTCCTTTCCTTTTCTGTCTCCCCACCTTATTTTCCCGGTCTTTTTCGTTTTCCAGTTTAATTAGTATTGGGCCCACAGCATGAGGTCTCACCTTAATATTATTTAGGGTTTGGACTCACATTACCCAGTGATGCGAGGTTGACTTTTTCCTTCCCCACGTTTTCAATCTTCTCAACACCAGATGTTACCATCCTCATCCACGAGCACTTCGCATGGTCCATGATCTTTCTCCTTTACTGAACAGTCACCCCAACACATAGGGTGGTTTTCCTCTCCTGTCATAAAAGGCACATTGCTCTTATCGTTTTCGTTTGATTATGTGACTTACTTGTACTTGTCAAGTACTAGGCCATGTGAACCATTGTGTTTCTTTTTTGCTCTAATATTTATGATTTTCTTCTAAAGAATTTTTCTTTGTTTCCATGTCCTTCTCAGCCCTGAAGAGTCATAGCTACACACAGTGTGACGAAACACGTGTCGGCTGAATGTTCTTGCACCATGTATTGGTCAGACTTTGTTATATATAAAGAACACCACTCTAAAAAATGTCATTGATGTTGATGTTTTCCTTTCAAGAAACCAGAGTCTCTGAATATTGTTCATTTCGCTTTATATGCTAACAGTAGCGTTATCCTGATTGCGTGCGCAGGACTTTGTTTGCTAAGGGAACATAAGGTCACTGACCGAGACACCGGAAGGAAAACTCGATTCAGGTCACTGTGGAAATGAGGCTATGAACGTCCAGTCTTGAGAAGGCACCAGCTGACATTTGGGGAGATTCAGCAGCAACCCATGGTCCTGCAACGCTGAACACACCAATTCCTGATCCTTCAACAACAGATCCTGGAAGGGAGCATGGAGCAGCCAATCGTCCAGGTAAGGGAAAATCAGGACCCCCTGAAGATGGAACAAAGACAACAATGGTGCCACAACCTTGGTAAACACCCTCAGAGATAATCTCATGCCAAAGGGCAGAACCTGAAACAGATAATGATGTCCCGGTAGATAAAACCTCAGGAACCTGCGAGAACAGAGGCGAACAGGGACATTTATAATAAGCATCCTGGAGATCCAGGGTGCACATGAAATGACCTGGGAAAACCAGGGGATCACCCGTTGGAGGGTCTCCATCTTGAAGGACAGATGTAACACAATTTTGTTCAGGGCCTTCAAATCCAGGACAAGACAGAAACCCCTGTCTCTTTTGGCACCAGGAAAATCAGGGAGTAAAAGCCCTCTCCCCTCTCCAGAGCAGGAACCTCCTATATAGCCCCCTTGTCCAACAGAGCCTCGATCCCCAGACAAAGCACCGACCTCTTGGTCAGATAAGACAGCCAGGGATTTAGGTGGGTGCCAGAGTCCGGAGGAGGCTCCGAGACTTTGATGAGATAACCCAGTCTCACAATGTACAGGACCCACATATCAGAACAGGAATGTACCCAAGCTGGGAGAAAATGCTGAAGCCGACCTCTGACCAAGAATCAGGCGACGGCTGCCAGATAGTCAGTAACAAGGCTTTGCAGGTGGAGACTTAGCCTTCTTGTCCCGCCCCCTATGAGAAGAAAACCTCCCATGGCCATGAGAAAACTGCCTACTAGATGGGGGGTGGAAGAAGAACTTGGGCTTAGAAGGAACCGCAACAGAAGAGGATGTTAACAGGAGGAGGAATGCTTCATTCCTCAAAAAGCCTATGTCGTTTTTCCCTCAACTCCTCACCAAACATCATGGTAACCTGAAAGGGCAACCGAAGGGCTGAGGACTTCTGGGCTGAATCTGTCTTCCAGTCCTTCAGAACCAAATTACGGCAGGCTGCCACACAAGCCCCTCGCAAGGGCCGATGACCTCACCTCATCAAAAGAAACATCAGAAAGGAACTCCACCTGTCTTTCAATATGTTCCAGAAGTCTCGAACAGTCAGAAGAATCATCCATAGACCCATAAAGAAATTTGATATCCGAAATAAGGGACTGAGCAATGTAAGTCCCATAAATGCATGCCCTGAGAGCCAGATGGGAACCAGAATAAACTTTACATAGGGAAGCATCCACCTTCTTGTCCACAGGATCCCTGACCACTGCATCCTCAGCCAATGATGTACGACCAACCAGACTTGCCACAAACAAATTAATGGGAATGGAGTCAGGCAATTCTTTGGTCATATCCTACAGTGGGAGGAGCTTAGCCATGAACCTGGGAAGCATTATGCGATTAGGGTCCTTCCACTCCCTTTTAAGAACCTCATGGATGTAAGGATGGACCGGAACATTCACCGTCGCAGTGCTCTAAAATTGGGAAAGCAAGGAACCTCCAGAAGTACTTGGGGCTTCATCACAAGGAAACCCGATATTAGAGTAGACATGCTTCAATAAGTGAGGCAATATTTCTTTATCAATGTACTTGCCTTTATGCTCTTCACATCCCATCCAATCCTCCTCAGGGTCAGATTAATGAGAAAGAGGAACACACACAGAGCCTTTGGACCAGGGAGCACCTCCCATCTCCAGTAAGGTTGCCTTAAGTAAACGCTCAATTCTGCCCTGATCACCTTCCTTGCACCGTTTGGAGCGTGCAGGGGAGGGCAAGGAAGAAGACTCAGATGAGGAAGAGGAGGAATATTCCACATGTCTGCTCTTTTTGGCATGTTTTCCTATTTCCACAGGCCCAGGATCAGCAGGAGAAAGACCAGGACGAAAGAGCACCAACCCCCTTCCGGCCAGATACATGAAAGAAAATACCCAAAGTCACAATAACTCTTCCGTAATGAGAACCAGGAGTGCCAGAAGTAAGGAAGAAATGATTCCCAGCAAGCCAGGAAAGAGGGAATTCCACAGGCACCCTCCACAGAGAAATCCCAGGCTTCCAAAACCAAAACGCTGTAGCAGTGGATAAGCAGCACTCCGAGCCCAGGAACCAACAGGCAAAACAAATAGCAACAATGCAGAAATCAAACTGCTATGCTGTACTTACAGTAGGCAGGCATTATCACTTCGTACTCAGCCACCCGTTGCACACCACCGTAAAGCCTGACTTCCTGTCCCCACATAGAGGAAGTCAGGCAAGGCTATCCCGGAGAAAAGCAGAGGGCAGCTGGGTCAAACCGCAACTAGGAAACCATCAGCGCTGCACTCTCAACATGCCCGGCAACCCGGGATGCACGGCGCAGCCCCCTCACAGGCATGGAGTCCAAGAATATGGCCACAGCCAGAGTAAACGTCACACAGCCACACGAGGACCACATTGAAGCACAAGGGTCTCCCGCCAAGCCCGGCAGGGAGGGAGTCAATGAACTCAGGACTAACGGCATCCCCGCCGCCCAGCAGGAGGAAAATGGTAAGTAGTGCTGGAGCCCCCCAGGCCCCTGCTTGTCCTACAACCTGTTGGCAGACAAAAAAAAAAGAACAGGAGGAATGCTGGGAAGGATTCGGTTATGTACTCCCAGAGGGAGGGGTAAGGGTAGTACCAGCATTCCTTTGTTCTTTTTTTCTGTTGTTGAGATAGGATTATCACACTTGTTTTTTTTAATGAGGGGGATGAGTACAGGAAGGACCTGGGGGTAATGAGGTTAAACCTTAGCCCAGAACGTGCTAACGTGTAAAAATACCAAAATAATAAGGTAGTACTAACACAAAATGTGCTGCGTTATGCGGCATAATCTTTTCTTTCTGTATAATTTAGACAAGCCTACAGGCTACAACAATATTTGGTCCTCCCCTGCCGCATAATTCTAGTGCGGCTATAAGTAGGTGTTCGGCCTTGGCAGCAAATATAGGCATTAGAGAGCTGATTTATTTCTGGGCTTGATTTGCTATTAGAGACTGGTATTTGCTGTGAAACATGAGGTGCAGGTTTGGGGAGGCAGGTTTGGGAGGAGGCGAGGGATCATGATGCCATTGAAGTAAATTCCTTTGAACATTTCGAGCTTTCCTTGCACAGTCAGAAAAATGGGCTCAATATTATCACAATTATTTACTAAGTGTTTTGCTTTCACATAAATATGACTTCAACCTAGTATGCACTTACCCTGTAAAATTAAAGATTTCAAATCCAGAGAACACATATAAATATAAAAATGAAACTGCAATATAAGAGGATTTTGCAGAAATATTCTGAAGAGAATTACTCAGGGAAAAGTCGTGCCAGCAGCGAACCATTCCCTTCTGCAAGCACTTGTCAGATCTCATTACAAAGCAATTATGGTGATAAGTACCGATGCAGCATGGGGGAAAATTAGAAAAAATGCAAATGAAGGCAGCCAAATCTTAAGCTGTGGGGGGTAATATAAATGACCTCCTTGAGGGCTAACAAAGTAAAAGCGTCATAGTTTGTTTCTCTAATACAAATGAATCCTTCTGCATGCACACGGTCATTTTCTGATATTTTTTGCTCGCATAATGCAGCATATTCGAATTAGTTCGAGTGCTGAGCGGCGTTCACATGTGCTTCACATGCACGCTGTATCACAGATCGGAGTGCACCAGGTCAGGCGACACGAGGAATAACAGAGTGACCCTCTTAACCTTGCTTTGGCTGTTTAATATGGCTGCGCTGTCAACCTGAATAGAATCAGTGCGTAGGACGTGACAGTCCGTGTAAAGTATATTACAGGGGCAGTTTAAAACACGTCAATGGATGTTTTACATTCTGTTCCAGCGTCCAATTCAGTCACATTTCCAGCTAAAGAAGTGACTCGCTGAACCTGTAGTTAGGGAAGATTAGTACGAGTGACTTCACATTGTGACACGGACACTTTACCGCACTTGACTGGCACTTGACACTGAATCTGTGACGAGTTACCCTTCCCGCAGCCGAGAGAGAGAGAGAGAGAGAGAGAGAGAGAGAGAGAGAGAGAGAGCCTGTATGTAGATTGTCCGAGTTTCTCAGTTGTATCATAAAACTGAAAGCTAACGAAATGATCATGAATCATTTTTTTTCCTCTCAGTCCGTTCGCAGAAAGCCGTGACCTTAAATAACCCGCTTTTATAAGTAATCATATTGCACAGTTCAAAAATCAAACGGGTATCACTCTTAACAAAAAAATTAATATTTCGAATCCTTTCACCTTGGTTGTGAGGCCTTCTATCTTGGTCATGGGTAGGGAGGAGGCTTCGCCAGAACTCTCAATGTCCAAGTTGAATTGTTGCCTCTAAAACAAATACGTCATTATTTACACACTGAAAATGTATAAAAAAATAGACCACCTATCGATTGTATTTTTGAAAGCATTACATATTTGATTGTAATACCCCTCGCTGTAGCTGTCGGTAGAAATACATCATACAATTTTGAACATGGCGTCCGGTGTACTAAATACTGGTTGCAAAAAAAGTTCGCAAATTGAGGTCAGTATTTTTCCAATGAGAATGGAATTTTACTATGTTCTAATAGGTTTTTTGGTAAAATTCCAATTAGAGCAGGCCATAATTTTACAAACGACAGGAATTTTAATGAGTAAAGTAAATCTGTGTTTTTTAAATGCAGTGAGAGCAATAAGGGGGGGACAAGAGGGGCTTTTACTGCTCACTCAAGGGCAGAGGGTCCAGCATAAAGAGTGCCCGCACAAACGTTTGACCAAAAAGAGATTATGCTGTTCCCTATGAATAGGAAATTAAAGAGTCACAGGAGACAAGAGTCCCATAATTCCAATAATGTGGAAAGATATTGGGAATCCAAAGTTTTGGATAATAATGCCCTCACACACCCTTGCAGGTGTCATGCTTCATCATCTGGGCTGCTCCTCGTCGGGTCGGCGGTGCAATACCCGATGGGCTCCCTAGAATTAGGGGCTCTTTGGCGGAGATCTTTTTATCCAATGCTGTATGGTGAAGTGTTGGTATGGGGCCAGTATTGTGTAGATTGGGTGAGTTAAAATAGGGTTGGGAGTACCAAAGTAAACAAGTTTTTTATTCTGGGGGTCTCCTACCCTAGTTAAAAATAAATAAAGAGCAAGGCACTTGTTCTCTTTTAATGTTTATTTTAAGCGCGTTAGCAACCACTACACGTGTGCTAATGATGAGAAATTAGAGTCACTCTTAGATCACATCTAGGTTGATTATGTTCTGTGTTCATACTGTAAGGAATTTATCAGATTTTTGTCTCCCTGAACAGGTAGATCCAGACACATTAACCTTTAAGCACTTCACTGTGTAGAATGATCACGCTACTTTTTGTGTAGACAGTAATCTATTCTATGGTCCTGAAGAATCGCCCGGATACTAATCCATTAGCGAGAAACATGTCGACCCTCACTATATTGAACAAGGATTCACACTAAATGAGACATTAGACTCAGACTAGTGCCTTGCTCTTTATTTTTTTTTAACTAGGGTAGGAGACCCCCAGAATAAAAAACTTGTTTACTTCGGTACTCCCAACCCTATTTTAACTCACCCAATCTACACAATACTGGCCCCATACCCACACTTCACCATACTGCATTGGATAAAAAGATCTCCGCCAAAGAGCCTCTAATTCTAGGGAGCCCGTCGGGTATTGCACCGCCGACCCGATGAGGAGCAGCCCAGATGATGAAGTATGACACCTGCAAGGGTGTGTGAGGGCATTATTATCCAAAACTTTGGATTCCCAATATCTTTCCACATTATTGGAATTATGGGACTCTTGTCTCCTGTGACTCTTTAATTTCCTATTTATAGGGAACAGCATAATCTTTTTTTTTAAATGCAGCCCCTTTTTCTTAAAGGAAATAGCCCTTCATTTAAAAAATAGTTTACTTTTTTAAATTTTGTTTAAGAGTTATTAGAGGACTCTTGTACCCCTGTCTTCTCAATAAACGTATTTTTTTACATTTGCAAAGGAACAAGGGCCCTTCCCTTTCATGAATGGCTTGCCACTAAAACTCAGGAGTTGGTCATTTTTCAGTGATATGCAACCAGATTTCAGTTGCAAAACATATACATATTTTATTCCAATTAGGTATTTGAATGGAATGCCTACAATATTACCGCTTCCAAATACAGAATCGGTATGTTTCCAAACACCAAATTGGAATAGGGTGACAAAACCATTTTTGGAGTCAGCAAAAGTTCACTGACTCCTAAAATGAACCATTACTTACCGGTAAATATTATTACCCTGATTAAGGTCCTCCTCATCCCAGTCATTATGATATGAGGTTGTCCGCCTCCCAACAGGCACTCTAACATGCTAGTATTTTTGTTATTTTTTTCTGAAAAAAGGCCCTTCCCATCGCCTCCATGCCTGCCATTACAAGACCAGACATCCAACGGGGAGTGAGGGGGGGGGGGGGGTGGAGATTGACAAGACTGGGACATGGAGGACCATAGTCAGGGTAATGAAGTTTACTCGTAAGTAATGAATTTACCTGTCAGTAATGGTTCATTTTAGCAGCCAGTGAACGTTTGCCAACTCCTAAAATGGGATTGCAACCCCATTCCGATTCTGTGTTAGAAAACATGCTTATTCGGTATTTGGAAGCTTCATTACCCCTCATTAGACCTCCTTGTCCCAGACATTACTGTACGAGGACTTCCCAAGCCCTACAAAATAAACTTGACACAGCTTATGTCATTGCTAACTTCACAAAACTAACAGCAAAAGTATCCACTGAAGCATGTAACATATCTAGACAAATAGTGCTTAATAAAAGAGTGATGCGAAGGCTATGTTGCAACCCAACAGATTTCCTCTACAGAAACTCCTGCAGCCTCAGCCATGAAGTTGAAACAGATCTGGTAGAAGGCCCCTGAACTGGAGGATCCAAACGCAAGGTTTTATAGGCCGACTACCGCACCTATCTACTGAGCGTAGAGGTAGCAACCTTTTACCCATTTTTAACACTGCCAAATAGACAAACACAGCAGTAGAAAGACAAAAGTCCTTTGTACATTGCAAATTGATCTGAAGAGCCCTATAAACATTCAAACATCCAAAGAGGATGGAACCTCAGGAAAAAGTGGGAGAATAACCTCCTGTTGTAAATGATACCAGGAAGAGATCTTGGGGGCAAAGGCCGGATCCAACCTCAGTATAACCTTATTATTATTATTATTATTATTAATTTTATAATGCGCATAGCTGCCACAGCAACGAGGCGTCCCAGCGCAGCAGCGCAAGCCCGGGAACGAGAGCCAGAACAAATCAAAGGGGATTAGATGATATGGAGGGGGAAAAGCCACGTCTTCAGGGCCTTGCGGAAGGCCAAGTGGCTAGGAATGGTTCTAACTGAGATTGGGAGAGCGTTCCATAGTTTAGCTGCCAGGTATCGGAAAGAACGCCCCCCTGCTCTGGACCTCCACACCCGGGGGACACAGATCAGAGCATGGTCAGCAGATCGCAAGGAGCGCACTGGAACATAAGCCTCCAACAGCTCCAAAAGACCCTGCGGGGCTTGCTTAGCTAAGATTTTATGTGACATACACAGTGCTTTAAATTGAATCCGCTTGCCCACTGGCAACCAGTGGAGTTTCGGAAGCACCTGGGCAACTGAGCAATGCTTGGGTAGGGACACCAAAACCCGAGCTGCAGCATCCTGGTCCCTCTGAAGGCGATTTACACTAGCCCATGTCGCTCCCAAGTAAAGGCAATTCCCATAATCCAATCTAGCAAGAACAGATGATTGGATAATGGACTGCCGTACCGAGGGGGGAAGAACCCAAGCAGTGGTCTGAGACTACGCAGGAGACCAAAACATACCCCGGCAACGAACTTGGTCTGTTTTTCAAAGGTCATACCGCGGTCAAACCAAATGCTAAGGTTCTTTACAGAGTCCCTGGGAACTGGGGCAGGCTTCAGACGTTCCGGCCAATGAAGGTCCGTCCATAGCTCCCTATCCTTTCCGAAGAGCAGGATTTCGGATTTCCCAGAGTTCAACTGAAGGCAGTTTGCTGCCATCCAATCGGATAAAGCCAACAAATCGGCCCTGAAGTTGTTTAGGTTGGCGGAACTTTTCTTAGAGAAGCTGATCATTAGTTGAGTATCATCGCATATGAAACCAATGAGAGCCCCCATCTCTTGGCCAGCACCGCCAGCGGGCTAACCTAAATATTAAAAAGTAATGGGCTTAATATCGAGCCCTGGGGTAGTCCCTGGTGTAATGCACACTTTTGTGAGGAGAAGGGGGAGCCAAGACCTGAAAGGATCTCTCTGACAGGAATGATGTGATCCAGGACAAGGCCAGGTCCCTAACCCCAATATCCTGCAAGCGTTTCAAAAGTATTTTATGGGATACAGTGTCAAATGCGGCACTTAAATCCAATAGGATCAAGCCTACATCTAGATGACTTTTAATGGTTTCTGACATCACCAAAAGCGCGGATTCAGCGCTATGCCAAAGGAGAAAGCCATGTTGAGTGGAATCGAATAAAGTGTGTTGTTCAACAAAACCTGCCAGGATGGAGTTCACATGTGCCTCCGTCACTTTGTCCAGAAAAGGTAGTTGCGAGATAGGACGGAAATTGCCTGGGTCAGATACGTCTAGGGAGGGTTTTTTCAATAGGGGGATGACTTTAGCATGTTTCCAGGCTCTAGGGACTGACGCCGTTGATAGTGACCGATTGACCACGTCAAGGCACAGTTTAAGTAATGACAAGAAGAAAAAACTTTTTAACCAATAACCAACCCAAATCTGCCTCAAAAAAAGGTTCACAAAGGGGTATTTGTAGACCCTGAAGAACATTAGTGAAGTCCCATGAAGGAACAATTACTGGTGACACAGGACAACATAGCTAAAAAACGTTCAGCAGGCAGAGCAGCAAATTGATCCTCCCCAGACCACTGACAGGCTCAAATTGTCATCCACTTTGCAGCCAAAGTAGAGGGGGCCAAATTCTTTAAAAACCCCTCCCTCAGAAACTCAAGAATCTGAACTGGATTCCCCCTTACCGGATTCACCTGATGAACAGCACACCACTTTACAAAGGAGCCCCAGTTTTTATTATAGGACTTAAGAGTGGAGTCCTTACAGAACTTTTGAATATCCGCTGCCAATAGAGATGAGCAAATGGTAAACGCTCAAGAGTCAAGCCATCAATTTCAATTGACGGATACAGGGTAATGACAGAACTGGATACTTAAGCGGGGGCGCATTTACCGGCAAACTGAAAAAGGTGCCCAGGACAACTGAAACAACAGAGAGAACCAAAGAGGATGAGGCCAAAAGGGGGCTTCTCCACCTGAATCTTCTGCAGCATTCTGGAGAGAAGGGGAATTGGAGGGAAGGCATACAAAAGGTCCAAATAATTGAAAGTGCATCCAGCGCTCAAGCCTGTGGACAAACGACTTCTGAGCAAAACCTCAGAAGGAGGGCTGTGTGGGGAGAGGCAAAAAGGTCCATGGATCCCATATTAGGAGACACATTTCATGGAAGAGGGACCTTGACATATGGTAAAGAACTGAGGAGGGCATATTGCGGCTCAAACTGTCAGGATTATAATTGAGCTGACCCTGGATATAAATGGCCCTCATGGCAATGAGATGAGTCTCCCCCAAGAACAAATCAGGGTGGCTAGATGACTGGGAGGGGCGCTCCATGTACCTCCTGTCAATTCAAATATTAACGCTCCACATGATTGTTGGTATGAATTAGCAGATGTGCGCCCAGCAACTGGCACTGAAACACTTCCATTTGGTGGAATGACCCTATTCCTCTGAGCTTCCAAAGACCCCAGAGTGTCCCCTCAGCCCCACAGACTGGCATCTGTTGTCAATAACAAGGAGGGGAACAGGGAAGTCCTAATCTGCAAGGAAGGGATCCCTGTGGGACAACAGATGATTGATGAGAGGTTTTAAATGTATACGAGCCCAAGGGACTACTGCAGTGGTGGATGCTCAACCAACTCCTGGACGGAGCAGTCTGAAGGGACAAGAGACCACTCAGGTGTCTTTGAGAAGAAGGCAGAAAAACTGCCCTATCTGAGTTCTAA
This sequence comes from Triturus cristatus, assembly GCF_964204655.1. Lineage (NCBI taxonomy): Eukaryota > Metazoa > Chordata > Amphibia > Caudata > Salamandridae > Triturus > Triturus cristatus. The sequence goes on along the minus strand of NC_140584.1, from coordinate 713,291,196 downwards.
ATATTGTCCTGATAAACTGCAACCATTAACAGGGGTTAGTTGCGACTTCACAAACTTCAGTCTGATTCCCAACTGTTGAAGTAGAACAACCATTGCCTCCACTAGTGTTGAAGCCTTATTAAGAGAGGAAGCACAAAATAAACATTCGTCAAGGTATGGAAACACTGAGAGCGCCAGAAGCTTTAAAAAACCCACAGCTGGAGCAAATACCTTGGTAAAGGTTTGTGGACCAGTCGACAGTCCGAATGACAACACTTGTAGTTAGAAATTAGCATTGATCACCACAAATCTTAGAAACCTCTGGCTTACTGAATGGATTAGAATGTGAAAATATGCATCCTCTATATCCACGGTTGCCAAAGAATCACTCTTCTGGATAAGAAGAATGATGGACCGAAAAGTGTTCATACAAAACAGCTCTACCTTCACCAACTTATTTAGATCCTTCAAATCCAGTATTGGTCAGAAGGAACCCTTTGGGTCATAGACTAAAAAAAGAATGGAGTAGAACCCCAGTTCCTCTTCTGCATGCGGTACATGGACAATCACCCTCTTGATAAGCAGTTTCTCCACCCCTGACAACATTGCTTCTTATTTTTCAGGGTCTTTTGACAATGGAGTAGCACAAAAACTGGTCCCCAGGAGAAAGTCCTAAAAAGTGAATGTGATAAACCTGACTGATGATTGAGAGAACCCACTGTTCCAATAGCAGCTGGAGCCATTGAACCAGGGAAAGCCTAAGTCTTGCCCAAACTTCGGGATAGTAATTTTTGACTTGCTCAGTTGGTCCGTTGATTCTGGGGTCAGGATTTACTGGCAAACGCTGCTTCTCAACCACAAAATTCTGTTTGCAAAAATAGACTTCTTTTTTTGGACTGATTGAAAAGGTTTTCATGTCTCCTTTTCTTCAGTCGATCTCTGAGCCATAGTGTTCAAATTGTCCCTAAAGATCTTAGGAGCTTCTAATGGCAATTTATGAATAAATTACTTTTTTGTTGATACCAGATGCCATGGTTTAGTCCAGAAGGTCCTGCGCCCTGCCACACAAGCACCTGAAAAGGAGGAAAAAGCCCACAGATTATCAAAAGTGACATCCGATAGGAACTTGGCCAAAACGTCCTTATGAGCCAGAACAGGCGGTCAAGTCCCCCTGTTACTTAAGGCAATCAAATAATCTTTCAAAAGCTTCTATCAGAAACTGTGAAGCATAGGATGAATTACTACTGGCCCCATTCCAAAATTAAAGGTTGTGCAAGCCCTCTCCAGAGCCGGCTCAACCATCAGCCGGATCCAAAAGGATGGTGGCCATCTGTACTGAAGCCCCCTCCTAAAACTGTAAACTCCACTAGGAACTTTGGGTTCCATTTGAATAATGAATTGTCCTGCAAATCTCAGATTAGTCAGGTCTCCTCTGCCTGCTTCGGCAGGTTACACATGCTGCGCAAAATTTTCCCTTTCCTTCCAGTAGAGTCCCGCCGCACCATCATTCATGCTCTGATTACCTCTCTTCTTGATTATGCAAATAGTCTTTATGCGGGAGCACCAGCTTACCTGGCTAGACGCTTGCAGATCGTGCAAAACGCGGCAGCCAGGCTGATCTGCAATATCCCGTATCAATCATTTGATCACACCCCATTTAAAGAAGCTACACTAGCTTCCCGTGTCCAAACGCATTCAATTTAAGTCTCTCGTTCCGGCCTTCAGAGCACTTCAGGGTTCTGGACCAGCCTATCTTAGAGCTCGACTTAAGCACTCCCAGTCGAGTCGTGTCCTCAGATCTAACTTTCTCCACCTTCTGGCGACTCGCCATTTCCGACACTCAAAAAATCGGAGTCTTTGCGGTATTTACTGCCAAACTCTGGAACTCCCTACCACTCTCCCTGAGATTTGCTGAGTCGCAGACAATTTTCCGACGTGCATTAAAGACCTGTTTATTCTCCAGCCCGTAGATGGTTTACCACTTTATATGCCGCCTGCATTAGTGCCGGGGCACCCCCGTCGGGGGTAGCTGTGCGCTCTACAAGCTTAAAAAATAAATAAATAAATCTAAAGGCTCCAAACAGGAAGTAATTGTGCTGAGAGCACCACTTCCTATTTATGCTCATATCCAAGCAACCCATTCTCACAAACAATGAGACTTGAAATGCTCAAAAATGGTCTGCTGGCTCTCCTGCAGCTGGGCCCTCAATGAGACACAGCCACAGGGCTGAAGTAATGAAACTGCAACACAGCACTTGATCAGCCCACCCGCGCAGTGTTTGCAATGCTCCCTGCCCCAGCCAAGCATATGCATGGGTTGCCCTGCCACAGTAAATGTATGAAGACCCAAACATAATGTATAAACAATCAATTTAAGCAAAAACCATAATTAAACCTAATGCGTTCTCTTACCTGTCTTCAGACAGGAAAACAATCAGGCAGGAAGTCTAGTGACAGGGGCCTTTATTCAGTAAAAAAAAAAAATACTGGTATGTTAGAGTGCTTGTCGGGTGGTTGACTGCCTCGTATACTAATGACTGGGTCGAAGAGTTCCTATGAGGGGGCAATGGGATTGGTACATTTAAATTAGCATTTTTGCCAGTACAAACTCTATATCTAAGTGTTTGTAATATTAAAAATGCTTTCTACACCAGGCCCTACATTTATAGGGGTGAGGGTTACACTTTTACCCTTTCAATTTGTATTTTATTTTTGTGAACATGTTCATTAGGCCTGACATCCTTGGCGTAGTATGCCTCAAACATTTAGCTTTCACCTCTCCTGTTTTGGCGAATTCATTTTTGTTGGTTCTGGGCACTTTATCACTGCTACCCAGTGTTAAAATTCTTGTGCTCTCTCCTTCAAATACATTCAAATTGTTCTACAACTAATTGGCACATTTAATTAATTGCTCTTCCCTAGTAAGTATTACTACATTTACCCAGGGCGTGTAAGGTAAATTCCTCTAGTGGCCCTGCAGCACCCATTGTGCCCCCCCAAAAAATAGCCTTTTTGAAACGTGTTTCAGGTCTGCCACTGCAGCCAGTGGTGCATTCCTAAACTGCCATTTTTACCTAGCAAAATAAACCATTTGCCAGGCCAAAATCTTCCTTTTTAATACTTATAAATGAATCCTAAGAGAGAGCATAAAGGCTCATAGGGCATATGGCAGGGTGCACTGTATTTAACATGTAGGACATATGTTTAAGTTTTACATGTCCTGGCAATAAAAAAAACTCCTAAAGTAATTTTCACTATTGAAAGGCCTATCCCGCCCATTGAGTAACACTGGGTTATCTTATTACGTTTAATAGGTTCTAAATGTAGACTGGGAGCAGATGGAGATATAATGTCTATACACAAATTAATTGTAAGTTTAAATCCTCTTTAATGAATTTTAGGTTAGAATTCTGAAAATGCGACTTTAAGAAAATTTACATTTTCTTGTCATTACCAGTTGTGTCTTCTACCAGTATCCTGCATCACATGACTGTGAATGGCTTTGCTGTTGATATTTGTGCACTGCTTCCAAACAGTAACACAAAAAGGGTTTAGGTGTGGAGAGGAAGGGCCATCCTGGCAGGATGACCGGGGAGGGGCTATACCCAGCCACACTTACACTTCAAAGGGCCTTGCCTCCAGCACACACAATGGAAACTGACACTGGGTCTGTCCTGCCTTTTCTCATCCCCAGGCAGTTTTGAGCCTTGACAGGGAAAGAGGAGGAACTTTCCAGAACTAGATGTGGGGGCACGACTGGGAGTCCCCCCACACAAAGGCTGGCTACAGGTAAACATATTGGACCTCCAGAGTCACTCATCAGAACACTCCCAGACCTGTGGAAGATACAGAAGAAGGACTGCCTTTGCTGCATGAAGGACTGCCTTGCTGTCTGAGAATGAGATTGGATCTGCTTGCAATCATCCAAGGCTACCCAGAGTGGCTCCAAGGTTGACCTCATGTGTGAGCTACAGAGCTACAACAAGCTTCAGAGGCCTCCCTGCAACTGCCCAGCTTACCTGATACAACTGGAACTGCCCAGACCTGAAACCGAACTTGTCTGAGCCTTGCAGCTTGCCTCTGCTGGAATGAGTTCCTGATCTACAAGAGGTGCCTCCCAGGTCCTGTACTCTTCACTGGCATCAGAGTGAACTCCTCCTGAAGCAAAGGTGAAAGTCCTGGATTTTGAGTTCCTTACAATCACAAACAGACTCTTTCATGCTGAAACTCTGACACTCATGACGTCCAACGAAGCTAAGCTCCAGTGAAACCTTCTTGTCATGTCAAAAATGATTATGCATGATGACTGCTAAAGTGAGACCTGCACTTTGTGCTACATAAATAACAGCTCTTCAAGCTACAGCAATGATTGTCTGCAATGCTGAGCTTCCTCGTGGTCTGCTCCAACGTAAATGGAACTCTTGGTTCCAGTTTTAGAAGGTAAATCTTCAGCTGGGCTAAAATTGTCCCCGTTTCTGACCTGCACTCCATCACAATTGGCCTCAACTTGTGACTTTCCCCCCATCTTGCGCAACCAGATGAACGAGTAGCGCTTAGTGCAATTAGGCTCTATTTTCACTAAAAACGTTATCATTTTATATTACCGGTTCTACAGATTGGATTTTTTTAATTCTGATGTAATTGTATTTAATAGCATTTACTCTATTTTTCTAAATTGGTTTGGGATTTTACTTGTGTCCTCTTTTCACTTTCTTACAGTTTGTGCGCTGTGTAAATACTTCACACATTGCCTCTAAGTTAAGCCTGCCTGCTTTTGTGCCAAGCTAGCAGAGGGTTAAGCAAAGGTCAATTTAGTGATGAAAGGCGAACCTGCCTTGTATGGTGAGAGAAACGCCTGACTTGGCAATCTGTTGAACCATTTATTCAAACTTGATATATTGATGAAAACATGAAAAAAACAGGATTAAATACAGTTGAATTGGTTTAAGTTCAGTTCAAATTGTAGCAACGTATTAAAACGCTATTCTGCAGTAGTGCATCCCGGGTCTACCATACCTGACAAAGTTCCTTATTTGATGCATAAATACTTCAAACATTGCCTCTAAGTTAAGCCTGACTGCTTTTGTGCCAAACTACCAGAGGGTTAAGCACAGGTTAAGTTAGTGATTTTTGTCACACACCCTAACAAGGACTGTGGTTGTTGACGGAGTGGGGATTCCAATCCCCTCAACAAATAACCCACATTCTTACAATGCTGCTTCTCAGGCAAAATCTATTTACTAGATAGCATATGTTCCACTTGTCTCCATCCCTTCCAAATAATTTCAACATTAGGAGGGAGATTTGGGGAAGAAAGGCAGGCTGTGCCAGCACAGAGGATCCACAGTCATTTAGGTTTCCACTGTTCACTGTAGGTACGCCTGGGTCTGGGTTCACTGTACAACGGACTCATTACGATAATGAGGTTTATTCGCAACAGTGAAATAGGTTGCGAACTACTTTAACATACTACCTATATGCCCTGGCATTTGAAATATTTGCCTTTCTTAGGTTTTATGTGTTTGAAGACTCTGTGTTAAGAATGGATGGAACTATATTGGTAATAGCTTTGTTGATGATATATATGCAATGTGGCTTGCAATAATTATATAATTGGTTCATTATACACATCTGCTTTGCAGGATACGTTTCGATTATTGAGGCTATTGTATGAAGGCTTATGACCGATGCAAATATTCTAGTATTTCCATATATATTCCTACAGACGGTGAGTTTACTTAGCGCTGTTACGCTTAGTGTGTGCATGAGGTGCTCTGAGACTTTCTTTAAAGCGCTGAGACTGTTATCTTGGTACATATTCAGTGTTTCCTTTATATATTCACTGGGTGAAATTCTTTTCTTGCCCTGTCTACCTTGGACATGTTTCATTTCCTTAGTGTTCATCATTGTGAGAAGATGGCCTGGTATATGCTGTACACTAGTTATAGTGGTCACCCTGTACCAGTCCAAACAACTCCTTATTGGTTATAGGTTAAAGACAACTTTTATTGAAAGCTATCCTAGTAGTAGCTATGGAGAGCAGCCTTCAGGCTAAGTCTTGAAGGAATGTAAAGCAGCTTGTTTTACCAGTCTATAATCTCTTGAGTGCCTAAATGAAAGACAACCACATCAGGTATATATACATAACATACATGTATTTATTACTAAACACACCCTCCTAGACTCTTTATGAGACTAGAGGTCAAAACATATAAGTTACACTTCAAATATGACAGTAAAATAGCACAAATACACGTCAGGCCCTGGGGGCGAGCCAAACCATATACTAAAATAGTGGTATAAGAACCACGACTTAACTAGACAAAAGGCCTAGAGCCTGTAGAATCGCTGGGACCCCAAGGAACCACCCAAGGTAGTGACACAGGGGACCCACGGAGGCCGTGTGCAGTGTGAGAACAGAGCCGCAAGCTCCCGTTAGCTTCTATGGGGAAAGTCACCGTTAGATTTTAAAAGATTAGGGACACTTAGAATTGAGTAACGACCAAACCCTATGGGACTTAGGAAGTTCTAGGGCCAACACCAATGAGAGCACCGGAGTACTTGTGTTACCTTACCCAGGGAAGCCGGGTGCATAGGTGTCAAATGGTGTCGGGTCGCGTCATCGATTTCAATGGGAGCTGGCACAGAAGTGCTGCTGTCGGGAAGATGAGACGTGTCCGAAGAGATCCAAGCCTGGATTGAAGTCGAGAAAAACCTGAAAGCAGAGGGGACAGAGTCTGGTTCACTAGCCAGTGACCAGGAAGGCGATGGGCGGATGCCCACCGATGTCAGGTGATTTCAGGTGAAGAATGTGAAGATTGACTCTTCAGCCACGAGAACCAGGAGGCGTCGAGGACAACCAGGAGCTGGATTTGAGCTGCCCCACAAAGGATGTCGAGTGCTGCAGCGTCAGTGCCCAGATTGGACACAACAAGCCTTGGCAACAGCAACCCATGCAGAAAGGAGAAAGATGCTTCGGTGCAGACCAGCAAGGTCTGAGGGACTCACCACTTGGTATGGAGTCAGGGCACGTCTTGAGCAACCAGGGAAGCCCAAGCAAATTCAAACTTACCCCCACAGGGACCCACCAGTCGACAGACCAGGGATCGCAAAGGGACCTCAAGAGAAAACACAAAATGGTGGCCCACAGGTCACTCGGGGTGACTAGGCCAACAATCTTCAGTGGATCTTCTGATTGAGGTGGGAGCTACAAGTAACCCTAAGCACGACTTCAAGAGACATAGAAAAATCAATGCACTTGACCAGGAGTTCCGGTTCCACGCTACTCACGAGGGCTGCACGTATCAGCTTTATTGGGAAATCGGGTCGGCCTCTGAGATGTCTGGAAATCCTCATCCTGGGCTGCAAATACTTCGGAGTCTGGCAGGAGCTTCGGAAATGCAGACCAGCAAAATGCTTTGTTGGTGCCTGCCAAGCAGGGGAGTTACTCCTTGACCCCAAGGGAGATTTATTCAGTCCTCTAGTCTTTAGTAGAGCATCGAAGTTACAGGATTCAGCTTCAGAGATTCGTCCAGGGATATCTAAAGTTCTGGTTACATAGGTTCCTTACTTATACCTAAGGAAGGGGTTGGACTAGCTCTAGGGACCCACCTATGGGAGGGTTTGGAAAGAGGGGTGGCTAAACCCATTTCCTTTGTCCAGTTTTGCGCCAGAGCAGGGTCTGGAAGACCCTGAATCAGTTTGAGCTGGGCTATGCACAGGGACACCAAATGTGCCCCCAGCGCAGGGATTCAAAGCACTCAGAGAGTGCTCGCACCCATCTCGAAGACACATAAGCCTATCTGTGACAGGAAACCTATTGTCCAGGCCTTCCCTGCTGGAATTTCAGTCAGCAGAAGGAGGCCAGACCCGTGTCTTTGGCTGCAGCATCCATTTTGTGATGCCAGGGCTCTATTAGATTTCTACCGGATATACCAGTACTGCCATGTCTCTCCCTCTAGAAGGGTGGGATCATAATCTCACATCAAGAACTGATGTGGGGGTATCATTCTAAGGTGTTTGACCCCAAACACGACATGTTTCCGTGCAGTCAGTCCAAAGTTATCATTAACCGTTTTAGATATAATGCACTTAAGAGTATATGGTCAGGCTGCACCACTGACAACCCCGGAGAAGAGATTCCGAAGGCTGCAGAAGGGCTCAGCTCATGCCTGGGCACCCTCTTACATATAACCAAGCACCCTGCCTGCCATAGGGGTGACTGATAGGTTACTATGTGCTGTGAAAGGTGAGATATAGTGAACCTATACCTCAGTAAGGGGTTCATGCACCACCTTACCCAGGCTGCAGTAGCGGACCTGTGGTGTCATTTTGCATGGCTTTCCAGGGGTGGCACAATACATGCTTCAGCCCCTGGTAGGCCTTTGGGGTACCTATGCCCTGCGTACATAGTATACTATATACTAGGGACTCACAAGGGTACCCCAGAAACCAATCTGGAGTGTACCTAAAGCACATGCAATAAATTTAGAGAGGAAGCACCTAGGCTGGGGCCCTGAATAGCAGGGTCCCAGCCAGACTAAAGTCGAAAAACAGTGAAACACAAGCAAAACGTGGGGGTAAACATGTGAAGCAGATCCTACTCTCCTACACAACCCCCCCCCCCAAACGCAGAGATATTAAACTAACCTTGACCAGTTGAGTCTTCATGTTCTAAGTGGAAATATCTGGAGAGTCCATCTGCATTGACATGGTTACTCCCAGGTCTATGTTCCACTGTATCGTCCATCCCCTGTAGGGAAATGGACCACCTGAGAAGTTTGGGGTTTTCACCCTTCATCTGTTTTAGCCATAAGAGGGGCTTATGAGCTGTCTGAACAATGAAGTGAGTACCAAACAAGTATGGCCTCAACTTCTTCAGAGTCCAAACCACAGCAAAGGCCTCCCTCTCAATGGCTGACCAACGTTTCTCTCTGGGGGTCAACCCTCTGCTTATGAAAGCTACTGGTTGATCCTGACCTTTATCATTCAACTGTGACAGTACAGCCCCTACCCCTAACTCAGATACTTCTGTTTGGACAATTAACTTTTTGGAGTAGTCAGGACTTTGCAGAATGGGAGTAGTGCACATGGCCTGCTTCAGGTCATCAATGCGTTTTGACAGCTAACTGTCCACTGAACCTTTTTGTGCTTTTTCTTAGAGGTTAAGCCATTCAGGGGTGTCACTATTGATCCATACCCCTTGACAAATCTTCTATAGTACCCAGTCAGGCCTAAAAAGGCTCTCACCTGGGTAGTGGGAGCAACCCAGTCTATTATGGTCTGGATTTTGCACTGCAATGGTTGATCCTGGCCTCCACCTACAAGGTGTCCCAGGTATAAAACCTGACTCTGCCCTATCTGGCACTTAGTAGTCTGTTTTTTGCAGGACCTCCAAAACATTGCTTATGTGGACCAGGTAATCCTCCCAGGTGGCGCTAAAGACAGCAATATCATCTAGATATGCTGCACTATAGTCTTCCAGGCCTGTAAGGACTTGATTCACCAACCTTTGGAAAGTGGCAGGTGCATTCTTTAAACCAAAGGGCATTACCACAGATTGATAGTGCCTACTAGGGGTAGAAAATGTTGTCTCTGGCTTTGCATCCTCAGCTAGTTTGATCTGCCAGTTGCCAGCTGTCAGGTCAAATTTGCTTAGAAACTTGTCTGAGGCCAAAGAATCTATTAGCTCATCTGCCCTGGGGATGGGATGGGCATCAGTCCTAGTGAATGCATTGAGACACCTGTAATCCAGAAAAAAACCTAATCTCTCTCTTGCCATCTTTGGTGTGAGGTTTAGGTACCAGGACTACTGGACTAGCCCAAGGGCTTTCTGAGGGTTCAATAACTCCCAAATCCAACATATTTTGTACTTCTGTCCTTATACAGTCCCTAACATGGTCAGGTTGCCTGTAGATCTTCTTCTTCACAGGCAGACTGTCCCCAGTGTCCACTTCATGAGTGCACCAGGTGGTCTGACTTGGAGTCAGAGAAAACATATGTCTGTGTTGACTGAGAAGATTTCTACAGTCAGTTTGCTGCTGTACAGTGAGGCTGCCTGCCAAGGCTACACCATCAACTGACCCATCATCAGGGTCCTGAGAAAGCAGGTCAGGGAGTGGGTCACTCTCTTCCTCCTGTCCTTCATCAGTAGCCATGAGCAAGCCCATGTCTGCCCTGTCAACATCTGGTTTAAGTCTGTTGACATGAAGTACCCTGTGGGGACTCCTAGGGGTTCCAAGGTCTACCAAGTAGGTGACCTCCCCTTTCTGTTCAACAATTGTATGGGGCCACTCCATTTGTCCTGAAGGGCCACTGGGGCCACAGGCTCCAACACCCACACGTTCTGTCCTGGCTGTTAAACAGTCAGTACAGCCTTTTGGTCATGCCAGGCTTTTTGTAATTCCTGGCTAGCCTCAAGATTTTTGGTTGCCTTTTCCATATACTCAGCCATCCTGGAGCGGAGACCAAGTACATAGTCCGCTATGTCCTGTTTAGGTGTTTGAGAGGTAACTCCCATCCCTCTTTCACCAGAGACAAAAGACCCCTAACAGGATGGCCAAACAAAAGTTAAAAAGGGCTGTAACCAACCCTCTTTTGTGGCACCTTCCTGTAGGCAAACAAAAAACAGGGCAAAAGGATGTCCCATCTGCACCTAAGCATCTCTGGGAGACCTTTGATCATGCCCATTAAGGTTTTGCTGAATCTTTCAACTAAACCATAGCATTGTGGGTGATAGGGTGTGGTGAAATTGTATTTCACTCCACACTCCTTCCACATACCAGTTAAGTAACTTGACATAAAGTTTGCATCTCTGTCAGATACTACCTCCTTAGGCAAGTCTACTCTAGATAATCCACCCAAGAGAGCTCTTGCCACCACACTTGCTATTGTGGTCCTAAGTGGGATTGCCTTTGGGTACCTAGTGGCATGGTCCACCACCACCAGGATAAATCTGTGCCCAGATGCAGTTTGAGGATCCATGGGACAAACACTGTCAATCCCAACCCTCTCAAAGGGAACCCCCACCACAGGTAGTGGTATCAGGGGGGTCTTTGTGGTTCCACCTGCCTTGCCACTGGCTTTGCAGGTCACACAGGAGCGACAAAACTCCTTAGTGTCTTCAGACATGTGGGGCCAGTGAAAGTAAGGGACAATTCTGTCCCAAGTCTTGTTCTGACCCAGGTGTCCTGCTAGGGGAATATCATGGGCTAGTGTCAATAGGAAGCCCCTAAACTTCAGAGGTAAAACCAACCGCCTGGATGCACCAGGCTTGGGGTCTCTATTTTCTGAGAAAAGGAGTCCATCATCCCAATACATTTTGTGGGTGCCACTAGCATTCCCAGCAGCCTCATCAGCAGCTTGCTTTCTGAGGGGTTCAAGAGAGGGGCAGGTTTTCTACTTCTGGCTCAGATCAGACCTGGAAAGGGCCCCTGTCCCCAAGAACTCAACCTGGTCAGGTTCAAGCTCCTCTGGGACAGTTCCTTCTTCAGGCTCAAGATCATGTCCCTCGGGAGACTGATCTGCATTCTGAGTCTGGTGGGAAGGCACTGCCTTAACTCTACTGCTCCTCCTCTTGGGAGGCACCTGGTCCATTCTTCCAGAATCCATGGCCTGTTCAGTTTTAGACATTTTGGCCAGTGACCTTGTCACAGAAAAGACATGAGCAGGGATCCCTATTATTTTTGTATGTGTCCTGAGCTCCACTTCAGCCCAAGCTGACGTTTCTAGATCATTGCCAAGCAAGCACTGTACTGGTAGGTCTGTACTTACCACAACCTTCTTAAGGCCAGTTACCCCTCCCCAGGAGAAGTTAACAGCTGCCAGAGAATGGTCTGTTCTGACATTGCTATCATTGGTCACTTAGTACATTTCACCAAGTATAATCTACCCAGGATCCTCAAGATCTTTTGTCACCATTGTGACACTTGCTCCTGTGTCGCTGAATGCCAAAGTCTCTTTTCCATTTATTAAAGGCTGTTGTATGTATTTGCCCAAGTTATTGGGACTCACAAAGGAGGACATATCCATGCCTACATCACAGACTAGAACAGCCTGAGTTGGAACTCTGACTAGGCCAGAGTCCATCTCAGAACCCAGGGTCAACCCTACTACACCCTTATTCTGAACATGACCACCACCAATTGTAGCTGTACTAGGGGAAATGGTGGCTGGAGTAGGTTCTTTGGACTTGGTGCAGTCACTTGTCCAGTGAGTTTTCTGCTTACAGATATTGCACCATGGTTTCCTTTGGCCTTTTCCCTTGTTAGACTGTGAATCCCCACCTGAAGAAGATTTTTGGGGCCCTTGTCAAGACTTCTGGTCTTTACCTTTCTCCCCACTCTTATCAGAGTTTTTAGGATCTCGCTTCTTGGGTTCACCACCTTGGTTCTGTACCTTCTGCCTCACCCTGGTTCTGACCCACTTGTCTGCATTCTTTCCCAATTCTTGGGGAGAGGTCAGATCTGAGTCCACCAGGTACTGGTGCAACAGCTGATTTTGACAGTTATTAAGTATCTGTTCCCTCATAATCAAATTGTACAATCCTTGTCAAGACTTCTGGTCTTTACCTTTCTCCCCACTCTTATCAGAGTTTTTAGGATCTCGCTTCTTGGGTTCACCACCTTGGTTCTGTACCTTCTGCCTCACCCTGGTTCTGACCCACTTGTCTGCCTTCTTTCCCAATTCTTGGGGAGAGGTCAGATCTGAGTCCACCAGGTACTGGTGCAACAGCTGATTTTGACAGTTATTAAGTATCTGTTCCCTCATAATCAAATTGTACAATCCTTGGAAGTCATGCACTTTGCTGCCAAGTAACCAACCCTCCAGAGCCTTAGCAGCACAATCTACAAATTCTACCCTGTCTTGATTATGTGCCTTTTGGGTATCCCTGAACTTTAACCTGTATTGCTCAGTGGTTAGGCCAAACCCTTCAATTAAGGCACTCTTCAGACTGCTATAATCATCTGCCTCCTACTCTCTAACAGTGAGGAACTTATCTCTACCGTTGTCTGCAAAGGAGAGGCATAAGATTGCTGCCCACTGCTCCCGGGGGACCCTTTGAACCTTACAGGCCCTTTCCAGTGCAGTTATCCATTTGTGGATGTCATCCCCATTCTGGTAGGGAGGGACAATCTTATTCAGGTTTCTATGGTCATAAGACCTTTCCCTATCTCTAGGGATGTTGCTTCCACCATGGGACTCTAGTCTCAACTTTTTTCTAGCTCTGTAGAGCTCTAGGGTCTCTCCCTCCTCTCCTGAGAGGTTTCCCTCCTATGAGAAGAGATAGAGGTCCCTAAAGATTAACCAGAATGGTTAGACTCCACTGATGGAGATCTAGACCTTCGAGGCCCACCACCAACTCTTCCAGGAGGGACAAAGAGGGGGCCAGTGTGGCCTTCCCCTCGTCTTCCAGTGGAGCTGGATTTTCCAGGTCAAGATCATTGTCATCTTCCTGGTCAGCATTAGAGGTCAGGTCATGGGGAAATTCACCCCTAGGCCCTTCCTCATGTGCTGTCCCACCCTCCCTGCCTACCCCTTCAGACCCTATAGGTCTTCTGAGATCATCCAACCTGAGAACCTCTCTGAGATGCTTGGTGGTTGGACTTTTGCCTGTCCTCAGTTTCCTAGTTGTGCATAATGCTCTCAGTTCCATGAATGGGAGGTTATCATACTTGGAAACTAGAAGCCCATTGGCTTCTGGCAGGGACCCATTGGTTCCTGGCCTTGAAGACATTACTAGTTAGGTGTGGTGTATTGCGCTACCTACTCTAGTGTGGCCTACTAAACTCTCTTGAGTTGTAGAAAGGGTGTGCTAAGCCCTTAACACACAAGTCTAAGTTCAGTAGAACTTACTGTATTCTAAAGCTTGTATTATATATACCTAGGGTACCTTTAGTGGTTTTCAGTTAGTCACTCAATTGAGATTATCTGTTAAAACAATAGCAAGATGGAATCCCACAAGCTGCACACCAATGTGAGAAGTGTGGCTGGTATATGCTGTCCACTAGTTATAGTGGGCACCCTGTACCAATCCAAACAACCCCTTATTGGTTATAGGGTAAAGACAACCTTTATTGAAAGCTATCCTAGTGGTAGCTATGGAGAGCAGCCTTCAGGTTAAGCCTTGAAGGAATGTAAAGCAGCTTGTTTTACCAGTCTATAATCTCTTGAGTGCCTAAATGAAAGACAATCACACCAGGTATATAAATAAAATATATGAATTTATTACGAAACACACCCTCCTAGACTCTTTATGAAACTAGAGGTCAAAACACATAAGTTACACTTCAAATATGACAGTAAAATAGCACACATACACGTCAGACCCTAGGGGCGAGCCAAACCATATACTAAAATAGTAGTATAAGAACCACACCTTAAGTAGACACAAGGCCTAGAGCCTGTAGAATCGCTGGGACCCCAAAGAACCACCCAAGGTAGTGAAACAGGGGACCCACTGGGGCCGTGTGCAGTGTGAGAACATAGCCGCGAGCTCCAGTTAGCTTCTTTGGGGAAAGTCGCGGTTAGATTTTTAAAGATTAGGGACACTTAGAAATGAGTCAGGACCAAACCCTTTTGGACTTAGGAAGTTCTAGGGCCAACACCCACGGGAGCACTGGAGTACTCGTGTTACCTCACCGAGGGAAGCCGGGTGCATAGGTGTCAAATGGTGTCGGGTCACGTCGTCGATTTCAATTTGAGCTGGCAAAGAAGTGCTGCTGCCGGGAAGATGGAAAGTGTCCAAAGAGATCCAAGCTTGGATCGAAGTCGAGAAGAACCTGAAAGCAGAGGGGACAGACTCTGGGTCACTAGCCAGTGACCAGGAAGGCGATAGGCGGATGCCCACCGATGTCGGGTGATTTCAGGTAAAGAAGGTGAAGCTTGACTCTTCAGCCACGAGGACCAGGAGGCATCGAGGACAACCAGGAGCTGGATTCGAGCTGTCTCACAAAGGATGTCCAGTGCTGCAGCGTCAGTGCCCAGATTGGACACAACAAGCCTCGGCAACAGCAACCCATGCAGAAAGGAGAAAGATGCTTTGGTGCAGACCAGCAAGGTCTGAGGGACTCACCACTTGGTATGGAGTCAGGGCACGTCTTGAGCAACCGGGGAAGCCCAAGCAAATTCAAAGTTACCCCCTCAGGGACCTACCAGTTGACGGACCAGGGATCGCAAAGGGACCTCAAGAGGAAACACAAAATGGCGGTCCACGGGTCATTCGGGTTGACTCGGCTGACAATCTTCGGTGGATCTTCTGCTCGAGGTGGGAGCTACAAGTAATCTCAAGCACAACTTTAAGAGATATCGAGAAGTCAATGCACTTGCAAAAGTGCACGGTGACCAGGAGTTCAGGTTCCACGCTACTCACGAGGGCTGCTGGTCTTAGCTTTGCTGGGGACTCGAGTCGGCCTCTGAGATGTCTGGAAATCCTCTTTCTGGGCTGCAAATACTTCAGAGTCCGGCGGGAGCTTCGGAAATGCAGACTGGCAAAATGCTTCATTGGTGCCTGCCAAGCAGGGGAGTCACTACTTGACCCCAAGGGAGATGTCAAAGTTCCAGGATTCAGCTTCAGAGTTTTGTCCAGGGATATCTAAAGTTCTGAATACAGAGGTTCTTTATTTATACCTAAGGAAGGGGTTGGACTAGCTCTAGGGACCCACCTGTGGGAGGGTTTGGAAAGAGGGGTGGCTACACCTATTTCCTTTGTCCAGTTTCACACCAGATTAGGGGCTGGAAGCCCCTGAACCGGTTTGAGCTGGACTATGTACAGGGACACCAAATGTGCCCCCAGCGCAGGACTTCAAAGCACTCAGAGAGTGCTCCCACCCAGACCCAATACACATAAGCTGTCTGGGAGTTGGTTACACCTCCCTGTGATAGGAAACCTATTGTCCAGGCCTCCCATGCCGGAGTTTCGGTCAGCAGCAGGAGGCCAGACCCGTGTCTGTGGCTGCAGCATCCATTTTCTGATGCCAGGGCTCTATTAGATTTCTACCGGGTATACCAGTACTGCCATGTCTCTCCCTCTAGAAGTGTGGGATCATATCCTCACATCAAGAACTGATGTGGGGGTATGATTCCAAGGTGTTTGACACCAAAAACAACATGTTTCTGTGCAGTCAGTCCAAAGATATCATTAACCGTTTTAGATATAATGCACTTAAGAGTATATGGTCAGGCTGCACCACTGACAACCCCGGAGAAGAGATTCCAAAGGCTGCAGAGGGGCTCAGCTCATGCCTGGGCACCCTCTCACATATAACCAAGCACCCTGCCTTCAGGATTGATAAGGCCTGCCATAGGGGTGACTGTGTGCAGTGATAGGTGAGTTATAGTGAAACTGTACCTCAGTAAGGGGTGCATGCACCACCTTACCCAGGCTGCAGTAGCAGAACTGTGGTGTTATTTTGCATGGCTTTCCAGGGGTGGCACAATACATGCTTCAGCCCCTGGTAGGCCTATGGGGTACCTATGCCATGGGTACATAGTATACCATATACTAGGGACTCACAAGGGTACCCCAAAATCCAATCTGGAGTGTACCTAAAGTACATGCAATCAATTTAGAGAGGAAGCAGCTAGGCTGGGGCCCTGAATAGCATGGTCTCAGCCTGACTAAAGTCGAAAAACAGTTAAACACCAGCAAAAAGTGGGGGTAAACATATGAAGCAGATCCTACTCTCCTACACACATGATTTGTGAATTTATAAACTCAAGGAGGCTTACCACATTTGTATTCAACTTGGTGAAGCACTTCGTGTTTGTCTGTGGCGGGGATGGAGACTTGTGTGTTCCCTGCTGGTGCTGACGCTTGCTGCGGGCTCTCCTTTGCCTGCATCCCCCTCCCGCCACCGCGTTTGGCACCCTCGCGGCCGCGGCTGGAAGGGGGACTACATTTCCCGGCGACCACTGCTTCCAGGGGAGGAAGTTCCCGCCCACTACCCGCCACCCGCGCCTGGAGGCGCTACAAAATCCAGCCTACCCTCGGTGGAGCGGGGGTCTCGTGTTTGTCTGTGGCGGGGCTGGAGACTTGTGTGTTCCCTGCTGGTGCTGACGCTTGCTGCGGGCTCTCCTTTGCCTGCATCCCCCTCCCGCCGCCGCGTTTGGCACCCTCGCGGCCGCGGCTGGAAGGGGGACTACATTTCCCGGCGACCACTGCTTCCAGGGGAGGAAGTTCCCGCCCACTAACCGCCACCCGCGCCTGGAGGCGCTACAAAATCCAGCCTACCCTCCGCGTCGCGGGACGCGCGCGGGCGTCGCCGGGCTGAGCCCGGGCAGAGGGCGGGCCGTCTGTGGCCATCAGTGGACGACAAGGGACAGGCTTACCCCCTGATTACAACGCCATACCATGGGTAAGCGCAAATTGCCATCATCAACCCTTGGGGGGACAGGGAAAGTGAAGGTACCCCGTATAACTACTACATCAAATAACATCATGTCGTATCTTACCTCTGCTGTGGGGAAACTTAACCAAGAAATTGCGGAGACAGAATGGGAACTAGGGCTGAAACAAACATGCTTGGACCCCCTTGTGTCCCCACTGCTCAGCAGACAAGCCATACCTTTGGAGCCCGTGATTAATATTATCCCTCCTAGGGATATATTACCCCAGGACCAATGTACTACAACAACCCACGGGGTCCTCATTCCTGCGTGTACAGACACTGCCCTAAGCCCCACACGAGAGACCACCGGTACAGCCACCAAGCGCGCCAAAAGGTTCCCAAAGAGACCACTAAAGAAGAATGTGCACTATTTTCCAAAATCTCGCCCAGCTACAAGTAACTTTGTATCCCGTCTAAAGGATATGGTGGAAAAAGTACTCACGGACAAGTTAGAAACTACTCTTGTTCATATTGCTAATGAAATTATTGAGACTTTGAGAGAATGTGTGGCGGAAATATTAGGGAAATGTGATCAGATAAACAAACTGGTATCTTTAATAACACCGGCTTGCCCGCAATCAAAAATATTAGGGAGTACGGTTAACCACGATCTACCCATGGAAGTGATAGGGAACGATAAGCCCTTAGCTTTAAGACGGCCCTCACTTTCACACACTCAAATGCAGCTAAAACCACCTAAAATAGTCACTCTACAAACTAAGAATAAGAATAAGGTCCCTAGGCAACTAAGCCATGAAGAGGGTAGCCCCATTGCCTCCTCGGTAAATATTGTTGCGAACAACTGTGGCACCTCACAGGGTGTGACAAGGGTATGTATAAAGCCCCGTGTTAATCTACCACCTGAGGCAACTCCGTTTGTCGCTGTACTAGTAAATATTCCACCTTTAAACCCAGAGGAGGAAGAGTGAAAGGGTACCCTACTAGGGAATGTCAAGTTATGGTGTGATGAAAACTGTACTGGCCCAAAAAATGTATCTACCCACATCATGACAGCGAGACGAGTCGACTGGCTGGGCCCTTCGTCAAAAAAACTACCGGGAGATTGTATTATTGTAAATTTTAATAGACCCCATGTGGCTGCTCGCCTGTACTGGGATGCTACTGCTATTAAGGCCGGAGGGGTTCGTGCGGTTCCTTTAGGTTACTTTTATCCCCGGCCATATCCTCTTAAATCATCCTTCTGTGAGGATGGCCAACACGAAGCCCCGAGAGGCCCAATTGATCCTTCATCTTGGCCCCTACAGACACCAGGTTTCACCCAAAGACATACTGATGTCAACAGACTAACTAATAAGGCCTCCTTGGATTTAACAAATAGGTACACAGCCTTATCTCATTTGGACGACAATGATTGACTGACCTGCCACGCTGACCCTAAGTCACAGATGTATGGTACGCCTACTGCTGACAGGGGAGCTGGCAAATCAGTTAAAATCATAAGCTGGAATATTGCTGGGCTCCGTTCGAAGAGGGCTGACAGCATATGGTTGGAACAAATTAAGGCGTATGATGTTGTGGCACTCCAGGAAACCTGGGATAGGGAATGTAACTTTTGGATAGATGGATATTTATCGTATTTTGTAGCTGCTTTAGCAACAAGTTCAGGGAGAGATAGAGGGGGGCTTTTGTTCCTAATCTCTGTGAAACATATGGGTACGGCAAAAATCATAAACACCTTATCTCCGAATTTTCTAGCTTTGGAATTTACTTTTCCAAATAAACATAAAATTGTGTATGTTAACTTCTATAATGCCCCTTGTGGTACGCACTGTAATGAAAACATTAATGCATTGGCAAAGTTTTTAACAAATTACAAGAATGGTCAAAACACTTTTGTTCATTTAATCATCCTTGGGGATTTTAACACACATTTGTGCCAGCTAAATTGTCAGTACAGGGATACAATTGATACTGATTTCTTGCCCTATGCACATTTTGAACATTCGATAAAGGGTGCTGCTTTAGAAGATTTATTGTCCGATGTTGACCTAGCTGAACCGGAGTTTTTTGACATCAATGACCAGGTAGCTACATATAGTGCTAGGAACAGTAATACTATTATAGATTTTATATTTGTTTCTCCTGGCTTGCTGCAAAATGTTATTTTTTATAATGCAATACACGCTACATTCAGTGATCATAATCCAGTATTACTAGAACTACGTAATAATAACCCATATTTACTTAATGATAATATAAACATAAATATAGTACCCCCCTTGGAAATATCCGTTCAGGACCAGGGGAGACGGTTAAAATGGAGTAAAATAATCCCAGGGGCTTTTTATAGCACACTGAGTGATAAGGTGGGTAAGGAAATTAATATCTGTTTGGATCCGCTAAGGTGGGGTGGAGACATTATCTCCTCCTTTGATTTAATCTGCCAGCAGGTGGCTATGGACCTAACATGTAAGTCACCACATAAGAAGCAAAAACCACATGGGTGTGAAGTACTGGGTATTTTAGACCCAGCGGTGCAGGGGCACACACCCTATGACTTCGGGGTTTCACCCTGTTCCGGACCTACAGAAACACAGAGTCTTCTGGGTGAAGTCAAAGAATCGTTTATTGGCTGCAGACCAATGACAGGTATCCTAGAAGTACAACAGCGTGTATGTTCTCAGGAGACTGCTGAAAATCATAGGAACGGACTACATCTTAAATAGGCCTTTTTCGGCCTCAAGCATACATTCCTGAGTTTTATGAAACGGCAATATAACAGTGTACATTACAAAGAGAAGGCAGAGTCATGATGACCATCCCACATTCCAGTTCGGCCAACTCACAATGATTTACACAATAAGGTTGCGATCCCACGTTAGATGTCAGTAGACCCCCCAATAAACATGAGCATCTCCTGTTTTGGGAAACAAGTCATAAAGCAGGAACAAGCAGGTGTGGAAGAGATTAGCCGGGGGTTTGTGTAGGATGAGAAGGGTTTTATGATGGGTCGAGCCCTGATGCTAATCACAGGTGGACGGAGGAAGGGGAGCTCGTGAGACCGGTTTGACCCGGGGCAGCAGAGCCAGCTGCCCAGGTCACCGAGAAGTCACGGGAAAGCACATGTACTGAGAGGTCCGTATTTGCTCCATTATAGCCTATGTGAGGGCAATGACAAGATGGCCACTGCTTCCAAAATGGAACCCGCGTAGTGCAGCAAGATAACGTGTACGCAGTGCATTCAGGGCCAGAACGACGAGTAAAGCACTTGTACATGCCGCATTTACCATTTGCGGTTCGCTAATACCACATAGACAGGGGTAGGGCCCTGTCCCCTACGCGGTCCCGAATATTAAAGTACGACAGGTGGTTTGACCAAAAGTGCTCAAAAGCCCATAGAGACCTACTGGTGGAATTGAAAAAGAGTCCTAGAGATAATGTAATAATATAATAAAGTGGCCAGGTTAAGGAAACATTATAAAATGTCTGTCGAGTCCCGTAAGAATGTTATAAAAAAAAATGCCTGGGACTCCTTGTATGACAAGGCTAGCCTTAAGAACAGTTCCAAATTCTGGGAAATCGTCAATTCCCCACTTTTTAATGGCAAGGCAAATACCCCGCTTGAACTAAA
Source organism: Triturus cristatus (assembly GCF_964204655.1). NCBI lineage: Eukaryota > Metazoa > Chordata > Amphibia > Caudata > Salamandridae > Triturus > Triturus cristatus. The sequence continues at coordinate 713,270,238 of NC_140584.1, read as the reverse complement.
TATATCTGAACGTGAATGGCTAGACCATTTTGGGAAAATTTATGGCAATGGCCTCCCAGCAGAGGTCTTTGTTCCGATAGTGAGCAACCATGAGGAGCCCCACTGAGATTTACAATTAAAGAAATACAAAAGGCGATCGAGGACACGGTTGCTCATAAGGCCCCTGGCCCAGACGGGGTACCTGCTGACTTGTTTAAGGCACATCCTAATATTTGGTCTGTAGTTCTTACTAATGTATTTAACATGGCCTGTATTGATAATAGCAGATTGCCTACTTCCTGGTCACGGGCGATTATTGTCCCGATTTTTAAGAAGGGCCAGAGGGGGGACCCTAGATGCTATCGGCCCATATCATTACTGGACTCGTCCTTTACAATATTAGGGAAGGTCATCCTGTCTAGGATCTCCTCTTGGGTTACTAACAATAACATCATGTGTAATGCACAGTATGGTTTCAGAACTGGTCAAGGCACCGAAGACCAGTGTCTGAATTTACAACTAATAGTTAGCAAATATACTGTAGCGACAAAAGGGGCAATCTACCTGGCTTTTATGGACTTGTCCACAGCTTTTGACCTAGTTAATAGGTCGAAGCTGTGGACAATGCTCCTGGTGCTGGGTTTAGATCGGGCCCTGGTGAGCTTCCTGGCGGAGCTACACAGAGATTTAACAGTGGTCATTCGCATGACTCAAGACGGGAAGTGTTCAGCTGGTCTCAAGTCCGGCAGGGGAGTTCGCCAGGGGTGTATCCTGGCCCCAATGCTTTTTTCTCTATATATAAATTCACTGGGTTCCTCCTTGCCGGCTGCATCTGTTGATGTGCCATGCATGGGGGGAACACCAGTGCCGGTCTTATTATATGCTGACGATACGGTGCTGCTGTCAAGGACCCCAATAGGCTTACAACATCTGCTAAATTCTTTTGGGGACTTTATGCAAAATCTGGACCTAGTGACAAATGTAGAGAAATCGCATGTCATGGCCATAGGGAAAGGTAGGAAGAACATGAAAACCCTTTCTTGTAATGGCTTAGTAATATCAAGAGTGAAAGTGTTCACCTATCTTGGCGTAGTGTTTGATGACATAGGGTCTTGGGTACCCCAAGTTGCTAATAAAGTAGCAGCCGTGAAAAGATCTTCGGCGGCTATATTAGGCTTTGCCAAAAGACTGGGTGGCAAACCAGCTGAGGCCATATTGATGATCTATAGATCCAAAACCTTAGCCATAGCAAGGTACGGGGCAGGTATTTGGGGCTATAAAGATCTAGCCCCGATACAGAGAGAAGAAAATAAATTTCTTCGATCTGTTTTGGGTCTCCCCCAATCTACATCATCCTTTGCAGCTCATATGGAGCTAGGGATAGGGTATATTACTGATTCTAAATTTGGCACCGCTTTTACTTTGGATCAGAACCTGGCTGAACCCCAACCTTACACTAAATCACAAGATCATTAGGGATTGTATGGAGAGGGATGGAGTGGCGGACATTTTGTGGTTGACTTTTATTTTTTTATTTTTTTTTATTGAGTTTTATAAATAGCATGAACAGCAATAACGCAACACAAGGTGGTACATCAGTCAGTGCAAGCGAGGCAGCAGTACAGAGTAGCATAATGCAAGTTACAATTGATGCAGGCGAGGAGCATGCACAAGTATGCTAAATCAAATATCCCGAGCTAACAGGAGCAGTTACATTAATATGAGGAAGGCACATAACATTATCCAGAGGAACAGCACGTTAAATGTTGGCCACAGACAGTAAGTAGGTCGTGAGCGGGGACCAAATATCACGGGGTCTAGAGGTTATTGGCAACTCCTCAGCATAACAGCATAACTGATCCCGGCAATAAGCCAAGTCCTGCAGCCATAGCTTAATGGTGGGGGCTAGTCTACTCTCCCAGCACATGGAGACCCTTCGCTTAGCCATCAATAACGCCATAGCCACAAATCTTTTATATGAGACCTTAACAGCAGCAACATGACCAAGCAGACAAAGCAGCGGGGTGCAATCCAGGGGAATCCCCGTCATGGCATGTAGAGTCCTTACAACATCTTCCCAATATGAATACACCTTGGGACAGGCCCACGCCAAGTGATAAAAATCAGCATCTGGGGCCCCACACCTTTTACAGATAGCGGAATCACGCAAACCATACTGATGCAACTGGGTAGGCGTATAATATAGCTGATGCACATACTTATAGTGCACCAAGCGCAAATTCCCGTTAGATGTCAGTCGCCCCGTGAGACTACAACAGCCCTCCCACTCTTCATCTGTCAACTCGCAGGACAAAAGGGCATCCCATCGCAGCCGTGCCGGCGGAACCTGAGGAGGGGACTCTCCCTGGGAAACCCGATACTGTTTAGTGACCAATTTCACCCTAGAGGAGGTAAGATAAAGTAGCTGCAAGGCCTCCAGCGTAGGCGGCTCCGCAGGAAATTGCGGATACAATTCCCGCATGGCTGACCGCAGTCTAGTATCTATAAAAAGTTGCATGGCGGTAAGAGGGCCGTCAGCGGGCAACGAGTCAGCCGTAACAAACCAGCCATCCGGATACACGTCTTTCATCGCCATCAATTTCATGCTGCCAAGCGTCCGTAGGGCGCCCACCTCAGTAGTAACCGAGATGGAGGTATGGTGAAGCAGGGGCATGTCAGGAGCATAAAGCGGCAACTTCCGCGCACGCCTGCCCAACTCCCTCCATGCTCCAACCGTGGTTTGCACCGCGTCAAATTCCCCCTTCTCGAACACCGTATGAGTGTTAACAAGCATGGCTTTAAGCGGTATAGGATGCACCGTTCCAGCCTCAACCGCCACATGAGGAATATACGCCGGATCATGCTGCCAGTAATACGCAAAGTGAGCCTGTGCACACAGATAATACAGCTGAAGATCAGGTGCCGCAAAGCCCCCCTGAGCATAGGGTAACGTAAGCGTTTTCCATTTGAGGCGAGATTTCTTACCTCCCCACGCTAAGGTGATTAACAAGGAGCGAAGAGAAGCGAAGAAATGCCGCGACAGAGGTGTCGGTATATTCAAAAATAAATACAAGAAGCGGGGGAGCACCACCATTTTTATTAAGGATAGCCGGTCCGCAAAAGAGAGAGGCAACTTGATCCAGCGATCCACTTGCTCCTCCAGGCGTGCAACAGCAATGCCATAGTTAGCGCGTATCACCTCTTGGGGGTCACGATGAACCCATAAGCCCAAATATTTCATCGCATCAGAACTCCAAACCAGGGGGAACTCGAGATCAAACGGAGATGTACTGTCTGTAAGGGGCAAGATCAAGGATTTGGACCAATTTATACCAAGCCCAGAGAATCGTTCAAAGCGAACATATTCTCGCAGAAGTGGGGACAGGTGAATGGCCGGTTCACGAACATAGAGCACCATGTCATCCGCGTACATGGACACGGCCAGCGGGCGCTGGAGAAATCGTAGCGCAGCCTGAGAGTGTCGCTGTCGTAGGATACAAGCCAGAAGTTCCAGCATAAGCGTGAACAGAAGCGGCGAAAGCGGACAACCCTGCCGCGTACCCCGAGAAATGGATATTGGCCGCGAGACGTGCCCATTAACCCGTATTCGGGCAGACGGACAGGTATAAAGCAGCTTGATCCAGTTAGTGAATACGAAAGACACCCCCATACGGTGCAAGATCGAGATCATATACGACCATGAGATGGAGTCAAAGGCCTGTGCGGCGTCGAGAAGCACCGCCACCGCAGGCAATGTGGGCTTAAGGGCATGCATAACAGCAAAAAGGGTCCTAAGATTGTGGGAGGTGGAGCGAGAAGGCACGAAACCCGATTGGTCCGGCAGGACCATGACCGGCAGGAGCAGCTGTAGCCTTGCGGCCAGGACCTTGGCCAAAATTTTAACGTCAGTGTTAATCAAAGAAAGTGGCCGATAGGAGGTACACCGATCCGCGGGTTTGCCCGGTTTAAGTAGGGCAATCATCAACGCTTCTCGCAGCGTAGGGGGCAGGCACTGGGCCTCATAGGCTTCCTCATAAACCTGTAGTAAGTAGGGAGCCAAAATATCAATATAGGTTTTGTAAAATTCCGCTGGTAGCCCATCCGCACCAGCAGATTTATCAGAGGGGAGAGCAGCTATAGCATCCCGGATTTCGGCAAGAGTGAGCGGGTGCATCAAAAATTCTTGCTGCCTACGAGAGAGCCAGACCAAAGCTATGTCATCTAAATATTGCCCTAATTCAGCCTCATCAGCCGCCGGGTGGCCAGCGTACAGGCCCTGATAGTAACCAGCAAAGGTCTCCAGAATTCTAGGGGTATCGTAGTAAGTGCCAGTATCATCGGCAATCGAATGAATGGTACCAGAACGACTCTGTGGGTCCCTGATCCGGACCGCCAGGGCTCTGCCCGGTCTGCCGCCCTCACCGTAATATCTGGCTGTGCTCCGGCGGGATAAATGACGGATCTCCTGGTCTTCCACAGCATTGTACTCAGCCACCTTAGTCCTTATACTCGCAAGAACAGCAGGGTCAGAATCCGTTTCATATCGCCGCTCCAAGCCCGTCAACTCTTGCTCCAAGGCAGACATTGTACCCCTCAGAGAGCGAAGCACTCCGGCCTGAAGGCCAATGCAGACCCCACGTATGGTCACCTTAAAGGCTTCCCACAGTGTTCCCACTGCCTCAACCGAGCCAGTATTTCTCTCAAAGTAATCCGCAATGGCCTCCCGAACCCCTTCACAAAATACAGTGTCTAACAATGCAGACGGTTGGAGCCTCCACTGGAAAGGTGGGGGGGCATCGGTCGGTAAGGCCAAACGAAGAAGTACCGGGGAGTGGTCCGAAAGTGTCTGAGGCAAGTGTGCAACCTGCGTCACCCAATTTATAGCATCATGGGTCAGTAACCAGAAGTCTATTCGAGACCAAACAGAACGAGCAAAAGAGTGACACGTGCCTTCCCGTTCACCGGGGTGTCTTAGATGCCACACATCCACCAACCCCAGCATCGTCATACCATCACGCATAGCTGCCGCTGCTCGTCGGGGAGGTCTATCCACAGTAGAGACTCTATCCATGTCCGGGTCCAGGGCTACATTAAAATCACCCCCACAAATAAGAGTGCCAGGTGGCAGTCTATAGAGTTTCCCCCACAAGTCATCGTAAAAAGAAGGGTCGTCCACATTAGGCCCATATACATTTACAATAACTAAAGACCGATTGTAGAGCGTACCCTGTACTATGAGGTAGCGCCCACCTGCATCTTCATCAATAACAAGCGGAACAAAAGGGGTGCCTTTTTTAATCAAGATCATAACCCCCCGAGCGTAGGAGGAGTAGCAAGCTGCAAGACGGACCCCTGCCCATCTAGTGGCAACCGATGCGACCGCCTGTTTAGTAAGATGCGTCTCTTGTAGGAGAGCGATGCGAACATTATGGCGGTCAAGATAGGCAGTCACCTGTCGGACCTTACGGGGGTTATTAAGTCCTCTCACATTCCAGCTGAGCCACGATATCTCCCCATCAGTAGGGGTGGCTATGTTACGGCTCGGGAACACATATCAACATCAAAATATAGGTAGGCTGCTCCCAGCCACCTCCCACCACACCAGCATGCACAGTCAGTGTACCATTCAAAACCGTACAACCCCCAACATACCCCCCACCCACTCCAGCAGAAGAAAAAACTGCCGTGACAACCCCACAACCAGCAATAAGAAAAAAATTCCAGAATAGGTCGCACAATAGACATAACACCCATAGGGAAATTCCATAGAAAGGCTAGCGTGACCATGTCATAAGTAAGAACTGAAAAGGCAATTTTGCGGGGAATTCCCATATGGGGAAGCACCAGAGGCCTCTAACACCCCGAGATGTACAGGGTGGGCCGAGATTAAAGGAGAGGAGCTACCCACATCTGGCAATAGTGGAGGGTACCCTCCCATGCCCATTACCAGAACAATATCGCCCCTCCCCAACACAGTCAGCAGTTACAGGAACAATATAGTGCACTCCGTCAAGGCCCCACAGAGCAAAACAACCAGGTAAACATAACTAGATAGCAAGATGAAACATCATTAAGGAGGCTAGTAGCAAGTGGAAGCAGCGGAGAATGACGTATGAAAACACATCACTTGCCAGCAGGCAGGACAAAAATGAACAACAATACAGTCCAAGAGGCCAGTCAGCATCATTCAACCGACAGAGTCCGATTCATCCATGTTCACCTGTGGCGGAGATCGCCGCGGTGAGCGATGCTCCAATTGCCGGAGAAACTGAAGCGCCTCCTTAGGGGTAGAGAATATGCGGAACTTCCCATCATAATGAACGCGCAAGCGCGCCGGATACAGCATGGCATACGCAATATTGAGCTGTTGCAATTTTTTCTTCACAGTTTGGTATTCCCTACGCGCCTGCTGCACCGCAACTGTAAAGTCAGGAAAGAGTTCCACTTTCATTCCCTGATAGCTCAAGCTGCCTTTCTCCCGGGCTAAGCGCAGCGCAGTGTCCCTGTCCCGGTAGTTCAGCAAACGAGCTATAATGGGTCGTGGAGGCGCTCCAGGGATGGGTCGCGCAGCTAAGGAGCGATGGGCTCGCTCGACAATAAGAACTTTAGAAAAATGTTCCACACCAAACAGCGATGCAAGTAGGGTCTCGACAAACAATTCCATAGGTCCCGTATTGGTCGATTCTGCAACGCCTGTAATGCGGAGGTTATTCCGTCGAGACCGAGCTTCAAGGTCCTCATTTTTGGCCCTAATAATCTCCAGAACCTTTTCCATACTGGCACAGGAAGTGCCAACTGCCTCCACTCTGTCCTCCGCCTGAGAAATATGCTGTTCAGCCTCAGTCAGCTGCTCCCCGTGCTTATCTAGTCTGGAGGCCATATTGTCCATACGTAAATTTAAGGTGTCGATTTTGGCATCTATAGTGTGCAGGCTCTGCTGCATCGCAATCAACATGCCCTCCAGCCTGGCCCCAGTCCCCCCCTCCGCACCGAGATCAGCAGTAGAAGTAGCCGGCGACAGGGGCTTCGGAGGCGGCTTGGCCGTGAAAGAGAGCTTGCCTTGCTGCTTGTCCGCCCGTCCCATGATAGATTATTAGATGCCTCTGCTGTGCCAGGCAGATAAAGTGCCCCACAGAGTCTAGAGAGTCAGGGCACCAAGATCCTTGCAGTACAAAGGCAATGGGACACAGTTCCGTTTAGACGGAGTACAGGCCCTAATACTAGGTAGGCACGCAGTGCAAGGGGGGACCCGTGAGGCTCACCAGATGATGCGGGCCTCCGCTGGTCTATACTCCCCCAGCTGGATAAATAGGCCTCCACGGCAGGTCCCTCGACGAAGAGCGCCGCCCGTGCACCAAATCAGGGGTGGCAGGCCAGCATTAGCACCCCCACCAGCCACCCAGGCCTCCGCAAGGCAACAGTAGGCACCCCAGCTCCAGCCCCCGTCGCAATATGCGGGCGCCGAGGCAGGGGGCTCCACCCAAGGAGCACAGAGAGCTCGTCACCCCAAGGATACCGGGCCCAGCAGTATCAAGGCGCCAACGCCGCGCAGAGCTTAGCCTCCAGTCGCAGAACTCAGGGCCAGTATGTCGCGCCACATACAGCCAAGTGTGCCACCTGGCCCCGCAGCGCTATCGAGCCGGTCAGAGGCCGCAACAAGCAGGCGTCGCAAGTCTGCCTTACCTGCAGAGCGCAGATCAATACAGCGGTGCCAGGCTGGTCTAACTGCTCTCCATCAGCGCTTCTCACTTGCTAGTCTCCGCCGCCGAGGTCACCAATGTTGGAGGCACAGTCTCTAGGGAGCAAGGGGCCAGGCACGTCTCATCTCGGATCCGTCAGGCGCCACATAACTCCAGAGCTCCGGACACCGGCCCCCCACCAGTACAGGCACCAGGTGAAGTCTGAGGGGAGATCGCTGCCCTCAGGAAGGCCCCGCAGCGCAAATCACCGCCACAAGCGCTGAACGTGCCCAATTACCACAGCGCCAATGCTGGGAGTAGTGCGTCGATCAAATCAGCGGTTCCAGGCAGGCCCTGCCGAGCGCCACTCTCCGCCACCGCTCCCGGCTCCTCAGCGCCACAGGCACCGCACACACGCTCCGCCCAGGCCAGCGGCACGATCTCCCGGGAGCGTAAGACCAGCAGCCTCGCTAGTGGCGGGCGAGCGGAGCCAGTATCTTCACCGGGTTTTCCACGCACTCAGCGCGCCTTACTCCAGGGATGGCAGCAGCAGGTACCGGCGAAGCGTCCCCACAGCCTCACCGAGCCTCCGGTGCAGCAGCCAGATTCAGCAGGCAAGCGGAAGCACCATCAGCCGCATAAGGATCCACCTACAGCCTGCCACGAGGCGCCGCCATTAGACACCAGGCCGGGAGTCCAAGCAGGGAGAATCAAGCGCAGCAGGCCCACAGCTGCCACCAGAAAGGATCACCGGGATGCAGGAGGGTTGAGGAGGACAGACCCACATCAAGATGGCATGGATGGCAGGTAGGAACCAGGATATTGGGCGGATGAGAATCTCGGCCGGCAGAGCAGCCCTAGCAGGCGGCCATCTTGCGCGGCTCTCTAGCGCCCCCCGTGGTTGACTTTTATTAAAACATCTGCAGTGCTTCTGGGTCGCCCTGAATTATATCTGAACCCGGAAAATCTTATTAAGGAAGATATTACATGGGTAAAAACACAATTCATAAATTTACGAGAATTAGAAAGAGAAGCAAAGGAAATCACAAAGCCTACAGTTAGGTCACACTTTTTGCTGATCTCGTCCTTGTCAATTCAACCCTATCTGACTATTGTTACTAGACCCTATCATCGATGGCTCCTAACAAAATTTAGATTTAATCAAGCTCATTTTTTGTTGGGAACTTATGAAAACTGGTGTCATCCAAAGGAAAACGCACCTTGTGACTGTGATAATTTTTCTGATCAGGACCAGACACATTTTGTGTTTTTCTGTTCTTTCTTTTCTGAAAGTAGGAAAAAGTTCATTAGACCGTTGTTAAGGGAAAAGGGGTTTGTACAGTTTAAACCTGCATTGTATTATCTTCAATTATTGGAGACCCCTTTAGTAATGTTTGGTGTAGCCAATTTTTTGATTGCCTCTATCCGTGCTAGAAGGAAAAGACTCCAGTTGAATGTAGGTTCTGATTCTGTAAACGTTTTCCCGAGATCGTATGATACAATCTAAATCAATCCTCTAGTAATACATGAAATATTGGGGTTATGAATCATGACACATTTGCTACTATAAAATTTTAGTGAATATGTGTGGATTTATATGTATATGTCACTGACCTTTTATATTTTAAAAAATTTTATTTGTATAATATGCTCTAGAAACTTTTAACTCTATGTAACTGTATAGTATACTTTTATGATTTTTAAATAATCGAATAAAGTGCTTTTGACTTGACTTGACTACCAGACTTTGGTTATAAATGTTGTAATATAGCTTATTCATTTGTTTGTTTTAGCCCTGAGGAAATCTATGGTTAAATCCATAAATACGAAACACGTGTTGGCTATATCTGTGGCAATATGTTATTGATGAAGATTGGAGTGCTGATTAACATACAAAATATGGAATAAAAAGCAAAGAAGAACAACTTCAAAGATTGCTGTGTGGACGTATATGTGCTTGACTACATGATTGTTTCTCAGGATATTGATCTTTGTCTTATTTGTTAGTTTGTTTGTTTGTTCAAGCGGTTTTAAACACTGATTACATGCCATCAAATCACCATTTCAGAGCACTATGGACTGAAGGGGATGTCTAAACTAGGGTTAGGGAGAGAGGACACATATATACGAATTAGGGTGAACATTGAGGAAATAAACAACTCTGAGACAAACTAATAGCAGGGCTAGTCGATGGAACAAGGAGATAACCTGAAAGCATCTTTGAGAGGAATGTAAAGTGTAAGAAGAGGATTAGAACTGCGACATAAAAAGCAAGATTTAATATCAATGCATGTAAACCAGTCTCCCTGGGTTGGGATAAGTACAGATTTTAGACACACATGGCATACACTAATCGTTGTGAATTATAACTGTATGACTATGTTCAAACAATGTCTTATCATTTATTAATATGCATAGAGGTTAGCCATATTAATCACAAAATACTGGATGAGTGCAGCAGGTCTTCCCAGTTGGTGATGAGAACATTTATTCATAGCACTTGATGGGCATGGGGTGCTGCCCTTTGTCAGGGTAGTTTTTCTTTTGATGGCCAGAGTGAGAATGAGAACCAAACCCTTTCCCCTGTGAGTTGTTTTGGGGACCTTTAGAGAACTCTGGGGCAGATTTACTATTTTTTGCACGTAGCGCACTGCAGCAGCCGCAAATACGGCCCTGCGCTATGTGAAAAGGAGAGATTAGGAGAGTGCCCTATTTACTAAAATAAGACACTCTCCTCCCCTCTCACTAGCACCCACTCTGAAATCAGCTGCTTTGCACCATGGTGCCTGGGTGTCTCCAGGAGTATAGCATAGGTTTTGTACTGGAAGGAGATCTTCCAGTACAAAATACTATGCACAGACTCAATTTAACCATTTTCTCACTTTGTATGTGTGCTGTAAAGTTCAGCAGACATGTAATGTTGGAAAAGGAAGGAGAAATGTAAGCATTTCTCCTTCCTTGGGCCTACTTGAAAAGGGCACAGTTTTCTCATACTAAAACCCAATCTACTTTATTTATTAAATTGGGTTTATCATGAGAAACCTTGGGTGGTTGCATGGTAACGTCCATGCACCATCCCTGGTGCTCCCCCATGGCACAAAGTAATGTGAAGCAGTGCTATGCATTACGTTTCTGTTATTTCCAGCGCTAAACAAGATTTTGCGCTGATGTGCGTCACTTTTGTGCACAAACATGTTGCAAAATCTTAGTAAATCTCCCCCTCTGTCTTTTTATCTTCCCCATCCTTCTTCTGATGGTAACCCTGACCACACTTTTTCGAGTCCTTCCCTCAGATGCCTTGTTGCACACTATGGTGCCCCCCCAGATGTCCAACTCCTCAGCAACATTCCTGGGTTCAGAAAACTTTCTATCAACTCGGTGCTGGTGCAGATCTGAAGAACAATTAGCAAGCATGTGCTCCTTCAAAATCTAGTTGGTCAGCCCTGAATAATCATCAACCTTGCGGCCCGTCACAGAGCCCTTCAGTGCCTTGCTGGAATAAAGCAAGAAATCCATCTATGTCCGTGATGAGATCTTGTGGCTGCCCCTGAATCTGAGAATATACATCTCAGCTGCAGTCCAAACTTACTTATTAGGATGGCCTTAATTGCAGTGTAGCATGTCTGATCCTCTACTTCTAGTGTAAGGAGTTCGTCCATCCCCACTGTGTGCAGATAGCTCCATAAACTACCACCTCAGAACTCCTAGAGCCACTTTATAGGATGCACATCATTTGTCTGTTGTCATCTCCCACCACATAATCCTTGTGTATCCTGACTCGAGACTCACCAGTGGGAACTGCAGGAATGCTGCCACCATTGCTATTGCTAGACCCTTCTATAATATAATAATAATAATTAATCTTTATTCGGATTCAAAAATGTATCCATAAAAGCACAGGTCAAAATAAATCAATATTAAAATACATAAGATCGGTATAATAACAGCATCGTACAAAACAGTGCCCATAAAAGTCCAATAAATACAAAATGGCATTACAATATAGCTATAAAGTGCAGTTGGTTACATTTGTTCATTACAAAATGCCTCGATATCATGTGATCCTAAAGGGGAAATAACATATACAGTGCTCTCCTAAAAAATGGACATTCATGAAGTACTCATAGAGGTGCGTGAGCGGACTGCCACTTTCAAGAAGGAACCTACACCGAAAACCAAAGCATCCTCTTCTAATTTAAGAATTTCTGTGTAGGATGTTTTATGATCATTAATGGCGGTTTCCTTAAATAAAAGGAATCAAAAACAATGTTGTGTACATTTGATAGAAATTACAGAAAAATAGAAAATGTGGCATTGTTTGTTTACTAAGGTTATCACATGGGCATAACATTTGATCTAGCTTAGCATTAAATCCTAGGGGGAAACTGAGCATATATTTCATAGTACCCGCTCTTACTCGAAACAACAATCCTCTTTCCCAACGGCTAATATTCTTCAGAAGGTAACTAGATGGGAGTTAATATGGCGGCAGCCGTACATCTTCTAAGGACATATACCTTGCTACTGAAGATTTCAGGAGCTCTTCATCATGTCTAGCCCTGCTATACTTATCATATAACACCTCCTGAAGCGATTTTTTTACTTATACCATCCATATTAGTTGGGTTGAAGAAGATATGTTCGAGGTTTACACTGATTAGACTTTCCCGCACGGCAGAAAGCCACGGTATGTCTAGCCCCTTTTCACATTTCAGGCAGTCAGAAATTATATTTCTTGTAACTATTGCTGCTCGGTTCTGCCAAACTTTGAGCCAAAATATACCAGGTCGCGCCCTAATAAAGTCCTCGATATATGGCAATTTTAACTCTCTATGGCAAATATACTGTGATGCGGAGATTGGGACCCCAAGCAATTTCCTACAGAATCTGTTTTCCTCACCCTGAATGCCACTACAACCAGTAAAGCCCCAAACTTCCGCCCCATAGGTTGCAACAGAGATGCACTGCAATTTAAAAATTTTGGTAATAGGTAGTACCACCTCAACTTTTTTCGGTTGGGGTAGTGACAATACCGAATTAATTGATTTAGCGAATTTTCCCCTGCTGTGTGCCACATGAGTAGTCCATGAACCATTGGCTGCAAATATCAGCCCCAGATAAGGAAAAGTGCGGGTGCTTAGTAAACGTTCGTTGCCTATGGGGATTGAATTAACAAGGGGCTTTTCTGGGCCACATGCCATTATAAAAGATTTGTTAAAATTTGTACGAAGATCTAAAACTGCCATAAAACCAACGAAACCCTGTATTAAAGTGTGCAGTGCACTTGGTGTGCGGCCCATCAGGACCGCATCATCCGCATATAATAAGGCGGGTAGGATATTACCATTAATGATGGGAACATCATTAGTGAGCTTAGACAGGGAGTCATGCAAATCATTAATAAATAAAATGAATAAAAGAGGGGCCAATACGCACCCTTGCCTGACCCCTCTTCCAATAGTGATATCCTGTGTGACCTCACCACCTTTACCAATCCGCACCCATGTAGGTACGATAACTAAAACTTCGTCCAACCCATATTTTAAAAGAATAGACCAAAGGTGTGACCTGTTAACAAAATCAAAAGCTGAAGTAAGGTCCATGAAGGCTAAGTAAATAGGGGATTTTCGTGCTACGGTATATTTACCAATAATTAAGTTAAGGCTTAGGCACTGTCCTACAGTGCCTATTTTGCTTCTAAAACCTAACTGACAAGAATTTAAAATATGTTCATCCTCGGCCCAGGACCTAATCTTATTGAACAGGATTCTCCCAAGGATTTTTAGTGTATTATCAATCAAGGAGATTGGCCTATAGCAGCTAGGGTTGGAACGATCACCCTTTTTAAAAATAGGAACAATAATACTAGTAGACCATGTGCAAGGAATTGGAGCAACAGTTAGATTATTAAAAACATTCAATAAGAGGGGTGCCCAAAAAACAGGTTTGTGTTTAATAAGATCTATCGGTAGCCCGTCGGGACCAGGGGCTTTATTGCCCAAGCTTTGGTGTATGGCTTCCTCGACTTCAGATACGGATATCTCAATCCTAGAGGGTCTTTGATAGTTATATGATTCCTCATTCCTTGGTGTGGCTTGATAGATCTTTGAAAAATGGGATACCCATGCTTCGCTGGAAATTGTACAGCTTATAGAAGTTAATGGGTGGCCTGCAGTTCTCATCTCCTTCACAGCTAACCAAAAACCATTCCCGTTGTTAAGTTTGGTAGCGCACACAAGGCTATCCCATCTCTCTTTTAGGATCTCTTCTTTCCGTTGTTTCGTGATGCACTTGTATTGGTGTCTCGAGGATTTTACTAATACCGAGTCCCTAGGATTCATCACAAGGGCCTCGCGGAGATCTCTATTAGCTCTAGAGCAAGCACTATCAAACCAGCGTGGACCCCGGTTAGACTCAGTTAGTGGTCTAGATAATACTTGTTTAATGCCCCCACACAGTTGAACAAAGGCATCAATTACCTCAGGGTTGTGATCAACTGGTGACAAACAACTAGCAATTAGTCCTGGAAAAGGTTTTATCATTCTAGGAAATAGGTCGTTGTTATCAACGCCTCGCCAGGCCAGTCTTAGATTGTCAGTGGAAAGCACTAAATTGCTAGCCCCACTTTCTTTCACAAATTTTGGCCTGGGGGCCATTTTTAGTGCTATAGCAATAGGGTTATGATCGCCCAGAAAAGTTCGTAAGACCTCGGCCCTTAACAAACAATCTTCCAGTGAGGGAGATATAATCACATAGTCAATAGTGGAGGCACAGCCTCGTCCTCTATATGTTGGTATAATATGACTAACTTTATGGGATACAGCCGCAATTTCCATTACATTTATTAAGTTGTAATTAGACAAATGAATCAACAGTTCTGCCCCCCTAATACACGGGCGTTTATCTGTAGTGGTTTCCTTGTCTAAAATGTTACTGCTAGGAATCCTCGCATTGAAGTCACCACCTAGACAAATACCAGCTAACTTGTCAAACAACCTTTGCCTTTGTAAATTTGAAATAAAATTAAACAAGTTTATAAAATTCCCATTTGGAATGGTATAGAAATCATTATTATAAAAATTAATCAAACAGATGTAAACACCTCGAGTATAAATTAACGCCTGAAACTTGTCATTGTCAGTTGTTAGGAACCTAACACTGCCACCTGCGGAGATTTTAATCCAGATAGAAAGACCGCCTGATGGGCGTTCGATTTTAGGAATGGGGGCAGTTATATTATAACATTCGAACCCTTCTTGATGTAATTCTCGTGTTGCCCAGGTTTCTTGCAGCATAAGGATGTCACATGCTTGAACTGTTTTTACCCATTCATCCAATTCAATTTTTGAGGCCAAGCCGGCAATATTCCAACTCAAGATATTTAAGTTACATTTTTTTTTCAACAGCAGATTGGAGATCTTGGCCTGGACTTACGGGCATAGCTGGTAGGAGAATGGTCGGGTTAGATAATGGTAAAAGGGCCAGTCAGTCCTGGTTGTCAAGGCCGGACAGGCTAGAAAATCTATTATGCGTGGTCAATGGAGGGGCCTCATAAGTTACCGTCCCTAACACTGGTTTATAAAAATAACCCAGCGGCAATGACCAAATAAGAGTGGGGTTCATTTTGTTAGGCTCCTCCATAGCTAATAATATTTTTTTTACCAACGGTGGTTTTCTAAAGTTAATGACTATGCAATCACCCCTGATGTTCTTTGGGGAGATACCAACCCATCCTACCCTTCGTACCATGATAATATCATTAATGTTTGCTGCCCGCAGTCCTTTAGGTTTTCCGAGCCAGTCAGCACATTTATTGCGCAACTGGACCCAAGATTCTTTTTGCTCATTTCTGAGTGGAGGTACTCCAGCTAAAACCAGTACATATGGGCAGGCTGCCGGGGGGAGACTGAGGACTTCCCTGCTTCCTTCTGTCAATTCCCTGCTCGGGCAACTAGGGACTTCACCACTTTGTGTGTTCTGCATGCTATGTGGGCTGACCCTCAAACTCCCCAAATTTATTAACACTGCAGTGCTCACTAGGGCATTTTGTGTCGCTAATGGCCCACATGGTGGAATGGCGGGTGGGCAACTCATTAGCCCTATGCTAGGTTGTTTATCATAAGTTACAAAAGATTTAGATAAAAAACATTCTTTAACTTTATGGCAAGTGACACAGGTTTCTAAAGGGGCAGTGGCTGTTATGACTGGTGCCTGTAATTGCTGACCACTGGTAGATACACCAACAGGATTAGAATTCTGTCCGTGTAGTGTAGTAGTTTTAAGGGCAATTATTTGGGAGTTTAACTTGTCTGACAGTGTCTCCAAATAATCTAATCGTCGGCAAAGAGCGGAAAAGTTATTGTCCACAATGTCTTTCAAGCGTTCGCATACAGTGTCCATTATGAGATTGATTGAGACCTCACCCAGTCCGCAGCTGGTAGAGAAGGGCACAACAGCATCAGTTTGTGTACTGATGGAGCAAGTTATTACATTAGTTTGTGTTGGCTCTGCTACTAAATCAGCCACTGCACTGTCGGGAGCGTTTACAGAGCCCTGAATCCATGCGCTAATAGCAGTGCGGGGATGGGTTACGCGGGGCGGATGCTTCCTCTTAGAGACAATTGGTTTGGTTGGCTTCCTTTTCCGTATTGCACCTGTTGATGTAATTATAGGAAGGGCAACACCACCCGAAGCGCCATTACAGGGTGCCGCCAATACCTCCTCATTATTGCAGTCATTAGATCTTATTAGCGGCTGGGTACTAGGCATTGCGGTCTGTATGTTAAGTGCCGTTGGATTATCATCATTGTCACCTAGGGCTTCCCAAACAGCAAGACTGCATGGTGGCGCTGCCAGACCCAATGACATGTACCTCTCAGTTAGTTCTATTTCGTTTACGACTATGTTGACTGCTCTCTCCAACATACTATCAATGCTTGTCATAGTCCGTGGGTTTAGACTTGGTCCTCCATTGCGTTTCCCCATGCTTATAGGCTTATCGGTGCTTGTAATAGTGACAAGTACAATAGATTTTGACTCACCTTGATGTATTTGGGGTTGCACTTAAACGAGGGATGGCCCAGCCCGGCCTCCTCCGGGCCCCGACGGCCGCAGATAGACCCGCCCTTGGCACAGGCACGCCCACGCGCGTCCCGTGCCGCAGGAGCCCTGCGTTGTTTTTAAGCACCTCCTGGCGCATTGCAGCGTGCGTGGGCAGCGTTTGGGGCGTTCGCGCCGCTAAGAATGCTGGGGCTTATAGTCCCAGTCGGCGACCTCCGCTCACGGCCGGAACCGGGACTGTGGACTGCCCGGATGACTCTCCTAGCAGTGGCTGGCAGGAATGCGCAGGTAGTAGTACCAAGTGAAAAGGACCAGCACCAGCACGGAGAGTTAAACACAAATGTTAATGTAATGAAGTCCAGTGCAGTTAACCAACTCGTGTAATATGATAGCGCTGCAGTATAGGATCCCAACCTGCACACACACCTCTTGACTGGGCACCCCACTCGGTACAAAAGAAAGTATTTAACTGTATTACCAAGGTTCCAAAAATAATAAATAGTCTTAAAATGGTCTTTTCTACCTTTTGAATGTGTTACCGTGCGAGTTGAGGCGTGCCAAGCAACCCTTTGTTAATCTTGTTTTTATTTTCTCCTTTGTTGCTTGATGGCGGAAGACAGAATATCCAGAACCGGAATACCTTCACCGGATGTCAAGGGATGTCGGGCGAGATCCAGAACTATGTCGGAGGACGTTGGAGCGAAGACGGGAGCAACGCTGGCCAGGTCTGGAATCAGGTAAGCTTGTTTTACTGATGAAGATCCCAGCTGATGCTCATCTCTCGGTACAGAGTTGAAACATGATTGATGGCCATAAAGTTGTTGTTATTATTGAAGATTTACTGGAGTTAAACTGCACAGGAAAACGTTTTAGGTTATTGTGGCAATATCTGGCCCTGAACCGGACAGGAGCTGTGCCGTACTAATGAAGAAGAAAGTGTGAGACCTTCCCAGTGTCCGTGGAAGTTCACTCCTCGGGAACATGAGCCCAGCTGCAGTTAGTTCACGTTCCTATTATAATTCTGGTTATTAAGAGTATTTTGAAATGCGACATTTTTAAATATTGAGTAAAACGCAACAGCGATTTACGCTACATACAAGATGCAAGGAGAACCTGTATGGCAAAGGAGCCTGGTATTTTGAGCGTCGAACCAATCAATATGGGCCAGGGCGCGCTGATCCCATCCGTAGTCTGCAACATCAGTACCAAAACAGCGTTGGGAGTGAAAGCCCCGCCCCTCTCCCGGCATTTACTATCTATCAGGCAGCACCACACGGAATCAGTAGTAGAGCAGCAACTAGTCTCCAGAGCATGACTTGCTCTTCTCCGGATCTATCAGGGCTCTGATGTCAAGATCACTGATGCTGAGCTCCGGGGTCATTTTTCTGTCCTCCAACTCCAACTTTTTCTCCTCTAGAACTTGCTCTCTCTCCATTTCAGCAAGGGCCTGCTCCTTCTCTAGTTTGGCAAGGGCCCACTCCTTCTCTAATTTAAATGTATCAATCTTGCTCTGGTTTTAGCTTTTTCTCCTCCCAGCTCCTTTGGTTACAATTTCACCATGCTGCCTGGTCTGCTGCGGACTTACATTCCTGGGAGGAAGGCTTTGACCCCTGACCAGAACTACTACTGGTCGGGGAGACCAAAAGAAAAAGGCCAAAAAGCCACCCCCCAGGGAGAGATGGTGACCAGAAAGGGAAAAACAAAAATGAGTCTTTTTCAGGTCCCCAAAAACCTGCTCAGGAGGGTGGGCCCAGAAACTCATCTTATCCCAAGGGAGGGCACCAGGGTAAGAACTGGGATCCCAAACTGCTTGGTGTCATGACTCTAGAGCACCAGGAAACCAAACTGGAGGCCCTGGCTGTAAAAACAAACCAAATGCCTCGAGTGCACCTGCAGTAAATGCAGTGGCCAATCTCCAGATGGGATTTCAGGTGAGCACTGACCATGTCAGAGTGCTCACCAAGGCGACTCCATTGGGGGCTGTGGACCTAGCAATTTGGCTTTCTGGTCCATTAACATGCACAAATACACAAATACAGACAGCATCCTATTAACTGGTGTCCCCAGAAGAGTATCTACCTGGAAGGACCTATCCAGTAACCAATGCTGACAATGTGACAAAAAAACATCCAATGGGGATGGTGTGCTTTGACTGGGGAGGGGTTGGTGGAAAAAGGGAAGTATCAGTCTCTTCATCCATACCAGTTTATCGTTTGCTTGGCAATGATTTGGAGTCTCAGCCTGTGCTGAGGCAGAGGTGAGAATCCACGCAGAAATACCTTTAATCCCACACTGGGTTTTTTGTAAAAATCAGAGCACAAAGCGAAAAAGAGGTGCTAGCATCTGGAAGAATGGCCCAACCATCAAAGATAAACGGAAAGCAGACTGGAGAACCAGCTGCAAATCGAGACCCTTCTCCTCAGGGGGAAGAAGAGTAAGTCCCAGGGGAAACTGTGCTTCTGAAGCTGGAGCTGGAGCATTGCCAAGCTGAACTTTTTGGTCCACCTGTCAAGCCAGTGGCAAGATATGTGGGCAACCAAAGGCCCCTTAATTCCACTCCCAGTGGTTGGGGTTCCCTTTGAGAGGGTAGCGATTGACATTGTTGGTCCCCTTGATATAGCATCAGGAACAGATATAGTCCAGTGGTAGTGGATCATGCCACCAGGTATCTTGAAGCAATTCCCCTTAGCTCTGCTACTACCCCTCAAATGGCTTGGGTCCTCATTGGTATCTTTACCAGAGTGGGCTTCCCTAAGGAGAGTATATCAGATAGAGGTACAAACTTCATGTCTGGCTACCTAAAACACATGTGGAAGGAGTGTGGCGTGACCTAGACGTTGACTACCCTCTACCATCTGCAGTGGAATGGCCTTGTTGAAAGATTCAAGTTCATGAAAGGTATGATTGGTGAACTCCCTGAAAAGCTCAGGAGAAGAAGGGATGCCCTACTTCCTTGCCTGCTTTTTGCCTACAGGGAACTGCCACTGAAGGGAGTGGGTGTATCCCCATTTGAACTTTTTTTTGGTCATCCTATTAAGGGTCCATTGTGCCTTTGTGAAGTAGGGATGGGAGAAACCTGTTGTTGAACCTAAACAGGGCATAGTGGACTATGTATTTGGCCTCCGCTCCAGGATCGCTGAATATATGGAGAAAACAAACCAAAACCTTGAGGCTAGCCAAGAGCTTTAGAAGCAATGGTATGATCAAAAGGCTGCCATG
Organism: Triturus cristatus; assembly: GCF_964204655.1. Classification (NCBI taxonomy): domain Eukaryota; kingdom Metazoa; phylum Chordata; class Amphibia; order Caudata; family Salamandridae; genus Triturus; species Triturus cristatus. Next base: position 713,250,301 of record NC_140584.1, on the reverse strand, counting down.
ACAGATTTCCACCTAGGGCAGAAGGTATGGGTTTTGGAGCCTGTGGCCTCTAGGGATCTCCAAGATAATTAGAGTGGGCCCCACCCAATCTTAGAAAGAAAAGAGGAGGTCACCTACCTGGTGGAGTTTGGCTCTTGTAGGAATCTGAAGAGGGTTATCCATGTGAACCTCCTTAAACCCTATTGTGGCCGGGCTAGATGAGACCATGCTCATGGTCACAGATGGGGATCAGGAAGCAGAGAGTATTTCTCTCCCTGATCTCCTGTCCAACACCCCAAAAGATGGGCCAAAGCAGCAGAAGGATTGCAGGCAAGTCCTAAATAAGTTTGCTGAGCTCTTCTCTTTGACCCCTGGTCAGACTAGCTGGTGTACCCATGATATGGACACTGGTGAAAGCCTACCTGTCAAAACCAAAATCTACAGGCAGTCTGATCATGTGAAAGAGAACATCAATGTTGAAGGAAGCAAGATATGGAACTGGGAGTCATAGAGCCATCTTAGAGCCCCTGGGCCAGCCCTGTGGTGTTAGTCCCAAATCTCAAACCCAGGCTAGTAAGAAAGAGATGGGGGTCTGTGTGGAATATAGGGACTAAATGCAGTGACCAAAACTGATTCACACCCAATTCCAAGAGCATATGAATTAGTTGACAGGTTGGGAGCGGCCAAATATCTGAGTACCTTTGATCTCACATCTGGGCACTGGCAGATAGGTCCGACTCTAGGAGCAAAAGGGAGATCTGCATTTTACTGTGATGCCTTTTGGACTGAAAAAGGCCCCTGCCACAAAGGTTGGTGAACAAAGTCCTTACTGGATTAGAATTGTACAGTGCAGCTTACCTAGATGTTTTTGCTGTCATTAGCTCCACCTGGTTGGATCACCTGATCCACCTTGGGAAAGGATTAGAGGCTCTGAGAAGTGAAGGACTCACTATCAATGCAAGCATGTGCCAGATAGGGTACGAGAAGGTTGTATACTTGCACCACATTGTTGGTAGAGGCCAGGTTCAACCCCTACAACCCAAGATCCAGACCATTCTGGACTGGGTGGCTAAAACAACCCAGACTCAAGTCAGGGCCTTCCTTGGGCTGACAGGGTCCTACAGGAGGTTTGTGAAGGATTATGGAACCATTTCAACACCCCTCACAGAACTGACCTTCAAAAGAATGCCCAAAAAGGTGAACTGGACAGTGAGCTGTCAAAAGGCTTTTAACACTCTGACGGGAGCAATGTGCTCCGCAACATTCTGAATGCTTCATATTATGCCTCTAAACATGGGATAGGAGCTGTCCTATACAAATAAATGACCATGGTCAAGACTGGCCTATGGCCTTCATCAGTAGAAGGCTACTTCCCTGGGAACAGTGTTGGAGTGCATTGAGAAGGAAGCCTTTCCTGTGGTATGGTCTCTGAAGGAGCTGAGGCCATACGTGTTTGAGTCTCACTCCATGGTTCAAACCAGCCACAGAACTCTCAGACAGTTAATGCAGATGAAAGGTGAGAATCCCAAACTGCAAAGGTGGTCCATATCCCTACAGGGATTGGACTTTGAAGTGGAACACAGACATAGGACTGCCTATGCTTATGCAAATGGGCTTTCCAGGTTCTTCCACTTAGATGATGAAGGCTCACTAGGGAAAGTTAGTCTCATCCTCTTTCGTTTGGGGATCATGCAGGAAAGTACCTCTTTTGACATAGTTAGCCACCACTTTTTGCCTGATGACTGATGTAATTTAGAACTGTAAGTGCATTAGGTCCCTGTTAACCAGGTACCCAGTACCAGGTTTCTTTCCCAAAAATTGCACCATGACTGGCAGCACCTCAGCTACCACTGTAAGTCCCAAATAACTGGTAACCCTGGTACCTAGGACATGGTTGTACCAACCCATGAACCCCTCACTAAGGCTTTACACTCTGCCATTGCAGGCTGCATGTATTGGTGCAGACAAATCTGAAGAGTCAGCATGGCACACATCCCTGTTACATGACTGCCATATACTGCATGGGATATATGTAAGTCACCCCTGCAGCAGGCCTTTAGCCCTAAGGCAGGGTGCACTATATACTATGCGTGGGCATATTATCATGCACAGATTTGCCCCTGCAATGTCCAGTCCATTCTGAGATGTTGTTAGTGCACAGGGAAGCCATAAAGAATACCTGGGCAGGATACGTTTCCTAGCTCCATGATGGCTCCACTGATTTCTAAGGTGTTTGGTGCCAAACATCTTGTTTTAATAAATCCTCACTGATGCTAGTGTTAGACAAATTTTAGTTTCAAGCTTAAGGCCTGGTTCACAAGACAGTATATGGCGGAGGGGCAGCTGACTTCAGTAAATTCTTCCACTGGTATACTCCTACGAGAAGCCTCAGATCCACAAACGCTGGTGGCATCTGTAGCACCAAAATCTGTAGAGCCAGATGGAGAGGTAGGAGTCTATCACACTGTGCAGCCAGGCTATGGAACCAACTGCCTACCACTGTGAGACTTCAACCAAACAGGCTAATGTTCAGGAAACTGCTGAAAACGTGGCTTTTCCCCGTGGTCTAAAATGGTCGGTACAGTTGTTTGCAGTCCATCTCTTTTCTCACCTCCTAGCACCAAGACGCCTCGCCATTCGAGCGCTTCATAAAACTCTATCCTATCCTATCCTAGATTTATTAATACATTCACAAGGGAGACCCTTTTAGAGGTACCCCAGAAAACCTACCAAGAACTGGTGTGGTTGCTGACTTGTTTTCGGCAGCCTGGCACTACCAGACCTGTTTCTGACCTCATGGGGTGAGAGCCTGTTCTCTAAGAGGCAGCCGCGGTCCATGCAAGTAAAAGCGGTGGGAAGGTAGGGCTGCTTGGGGGATTTTGAGGGACGATGCAGAGGGAAAATTAATTATTTATTTAATTTTTCCTCTGCATCATCCCTCAGAATCCCCCTCACCCGCCCCATCGCCTCACCGCTGTTACCTGCACAGGCCACGGCTGCTCAGAGGACAGAGACAAAGCCTGCTCTGGGCTGAAGTGCTTCACACTTCCTCCAAGACAGGTTGGCCTTCCTTGGCAGGAAGATTCAAAGGCAATGCCACCTTTGAAACCTCCAGATAGTGGGGAATGGGAGGCCCCCTTTCCTGCTCCACATTTGGGAGGAGACAAGGAAAACAAATTGGTAATTATAGGAGGAGGGTCCCAACCTAGCCTACACCACCCCTAGGGCAGGGCAGGTGAGGTGATCCCCTCTCAGTATGGTGAGAAAACCTCCTATCAGGGCTAGGGTAGTGCCTCTTCCCACAAGAAGTAGTCACTAGAGGGCGTAGACACCCTAAAGGTAAGTGGCCCATCTGCTAATACCTGTCCCTCCTTGTAATACCCCGAAATTAAGTATTTCGGTATCACCCCAAAACCTGAACATCAGATTCAATGGACAAGAGAAGACCAGGAAAAACAAGACCCGCTGCACAAGAAACAAAGCTCTGGTGCAGAAGAAAAAGGCGCCAAAAGCTGTCTTCTGCTACCAGGGCACAATAATTGCTGCTCATGTTTCATCCTTAAACCTGAAAGGACTCCAAGTTTCCCAGAACACCCCAAACATACAAGAATTCACTATAAAGCATCTTGGAGTGAAGGCATCACTGCCCTCCACATTAAAGGCACCGATCCCGTGAAGTCTGGTTTGTTGACATGTTGCTCCTCGATGATCTTGATGCAGCACCAAAGTGAAAAAATGAACAACTGCTCCAGATGGTCAGATCTGTCTCTCCACCAAGTTTGGAGACACTAGGACCTACCACAGCTGTGGCGTACCAATACTTGGGGTACTAGACCCCTCAACATCAAACCCCAAGGAGAAGAGCCAACTATGGAGTCCCTGGGGACCAGAAGCAAACACCCACAGAGGGACATTGAGGCACTGGAGAGTGGATACCCACTTTCTGAGTGGTCCAGCTGTTACAAGATTGCCTCTCCAGGTATCCTGCTCCTGACCACAAGGACCTCAAGACACACAATGCCCGGCTGACCTGTTCGCTCTGCATCTGACCCCACTGGCCTCAGAACTAACCAACTAGCCCTGCTTCCATGGTTACCAGACCCTTGAAACCTCCTTCCTTTGAGGAGACCCACCGTACTTACCTGTAAATCCCTCTATGCAGTGCTTTTTCAAGTGTCCCCCTTTTCTTTGCGCACCAGCTTCCAAGACTTCAGCACCTCTGCTCCCAGCCGATCCTGGATGCTTCCGAACTTCTTTTGCTGGAAGTTTGGACCTGGTCCCAACATCGGCCTAAAACGAGAAGGTGAACTTTGTGAAAGCAATGCCTGTATTTCTATGCATTTTCCTGCTTTTCCCCCATAGTTTCCTATGGGGGGGACCAATTTATTTACCAAAGGGTCCTTTAAAATTAAATGGAATAAGGAAAGGAAACATGTACAAGCCTACACAACTCCATCAGTGGGCCTGCAGGATTCATAATAGATTGCCCCATAAATGCTGGGATATGACAAAAAACAGCTTATCCTGCCGGCTGTGCCCCAGGAGAAACAGGGCAACACCCAAAGTGTTGTTCTGAGTTGGCAGAATCTACTGTTGTTTTTCCAACAGTGTCCTCAAAGGTTTTTGATGATGGAGCCTAAATCTCTCAAAACCTTAAAGTAACGCTCGGAGAGATTTCTGTAGGCTGCAAGCACTCGTCAAGTTGTTTCTTTTTTTTATCCTGTGTGTGCACTGACTCATTTAGTTCTTCGGTTCTTAGTGGTTATGTAGGCTTCCTTGCCTAATGTGAAAAGTTGGGCTATTGTTGAAAATGTCTGTCTTCTGGTTAACTATGACATGTATAAATAAGGTATTTGGACAAATATTGGATTAGGAAAATTGATTTGCAGACATATTGGAAAACCATATCATGGTACAAAAATATTGTTATGCAGAATTATTGTTGTCAAGAATATCGATTGTTCAATAATATTGTTGTTGTTAATATTGTTTCAATAATATTGTTGTCAAAAATATATATTTTTAATTATTTTTATGTGTGTTAATCATGTATTAACTTTATGCATTATTACTTTTTGTATAATTGTAAACTTTTAAATGTAATTGCTAATGGTAATTTATATTGTTGTAGTGGGTTGCTAGATGTGTAGGGGTGAAGAGTGGGAAGTTAATTATCTATAATTAACACTTTATAAATTATGTAATTGATTAACAAATATGTAAAATGTGTAATCATTATTTTTTCAAGTTTATATTAAGTGTGGGCATTCGGGTTTGTAGAGGTATGGGGTGGGAAGTTAATTAAGTGATAATTAATCAACAATTAATTTTTTATGTATTATTTAATTGATTATTAAACATGCGTATTGAACAACAATGACATTTTTAAGCTATATATTAGTTGAAGGCTGTTGAGTTTGTAGGGCTATGGGGTGTGAATTTAATTAAATAATACATAATTAACAGTTAACTAACAATGTAGTATTCATTATTTAATTGATTATTAATTATGTAAATTGTGCAATAATGTAATGTTTTAAGTTAAATATTAAATGCAGGCTCCAGGGTTTATTATGGTATATGATGGGAAGTTAATTATCAATCAATTAACTAATTAACTAATGAATTAATTATTACTTAATAAGAAATTTATTAAAAATTATTTTAATAGTGATACCTTTATTTATTTAGTTGTATTACTTAATAAGAAATTGATTAAAAATTATTTTATTAGTGTTACCTTTATTTCTTTAGTTATATTTTTAATGTGGGTTGGTAGGTTTGTGGGGGTATAGTGTGGTAAGTTAAGTAATACATAAATGACAATATTTTATATTGATAATTATCAATAATGTTTTTATTAATTATGTTAATAGTTTTTTATATTGATCTACCTATTTTTTGATATATTAAGATTTTTATATATACTATAAATTCACAGGGTTATGATTCATATATGTTATGTGATTGAAGTTAAGTACTTTCCATACTGTTGCACAGATTGGAGTGGAAATAGTAATTTTTACCCCTCCAAGTTCAACACTTTCCCTACTGCTGCACAGACTGGAATGAGAACAGTAAATTTTACCTTCCCGAAGTGCAACACTTTCCCTACTGTTGCACGGAGTGGAGTGGGAATAGTAAATTTCATCCCTCTGAAGTCCAATGATTTCCCTGCAGTTGCACATACTGGAGTAGGAATTTAAAATGTTATCCCTCCGGATTCCAACTCTTCCCGTACTGGAGTGGAAACAGTCATTATTACCCCACCAAATTCAACACTTTCTCTACTGCTACACAGACTGCAGTGAGAACAGTAAATGTTACTCATCCGTAGAGCAGCGCTTTCCCTACTGTTGCACAGACTGAAGTGGGAATAGTAAATTTAACCCATCCTAAATTCAACACTTTCCCTACTGTTGCACAGACTACAGTGGAAATAGTAGATTTAATCCCTCTGAAGTGCAATGATTTTCCTACTGTTGCACAGACTGGAGTGGGAATAGTAAATGTTATCCATCCGGATTCCAATTCTTCCCATACTGTTGCAAAGACTGCAGTGGGAATAGTAAATGTTACCTCTCCAGAGTCCAACGCTTTCCTAAACGCTGCACATACTGGAGTAAAAACAGTACATTTTACCTCTCTGGAGTACAACACTTTACCTACTGTTGCTCAGACTAGAGTGGGAATTGTATATCTATTATTCCCAGACTTTAATTATTTTTTATTAATCTTTAAACATATGTAATATCATTATTTGTCATTTGTTTAATTTTCTGTTATTTGTATATATATGTATTTATTTGCGTCAAACAAATAATTCATTTTAAATGTCACATACAGTACCTTCTCTCATAACCAAATAAGCTATTTGTCGATAACACACTAATGCTGAGGCAAATAGCGTAGAACCTCCACCACCGAGTGCTCAATCCTGAACCCGCTACTGCATTAAACAGCAGAATGTAGAAGTGCAAGGTGTCTTACAGTCTGCAATACCACTTTACGTCTCAGGCGTTCCAAATGATATTACTGTCATGGCAAATTACTAGCAATCACTGTCATTGTGCTTGCTGCCAAGCTTGATGCAATGCCTCTACCCATGCTTACTGCCCAATTGCACCCTATTAATGTGTCTCAAAGGGTGACACAAACCATAGGAGTGTATGCGAATGGTCCAACCCAAGTGTTTAACTCTGTTTCAGTTGCGTAGAGAGATGAAACAGTTCTGCCCAAGTGGACTGGGAAATGCCTGGGCTTGTGCCAGGAGTTGCTTCTATTGTGCCCCATATAAATGCAACAATATACTTCTGAGGTCCGCCGGGTGTGAATCAAAAAGCTCGGATAGGGTGTTGCTAAAAGGTGAAAAAAAGTGCTCAGCTGGCTACTCTCAATACCAATTACTGCGAGTACCTAGGTGAAAAGGAACAATAAAATCTGATTAAAATCAGCTCAACGTCAAAAGACAATCAAACTGAGCCTAAAGGAAGGAAAACATATGTCATACAGCTGCACAAATCAACCCAGATGCTCAGTCATTTCTTCACTGGAATTCAGACCTAGAGGTTCTAATGTATCAAAATCAAAAATATTCTTGGATTCCAGGACCCGCAATTTGTATTCCCTGTCACCACCTCTGATGTCCAGTTCGATGCCATCAATCACCACAAGTTTTAGTTGCTTTTCATTTGGAAGTGTTGTTCCACCTGGTACTGATAATCTTTGTGTCAAATTGCACATTTGTGCTTTAATGATTCTTGGCCTGTACTTTACACCCAGTATAGAGTTTGCCACACAGGCAATTGAGACACTACACTCCGTATTCAGTTTGCATGAGTACATTTTATTAATGGTATATTCTCTGCAAGAGTTTGGTATCTTAATGTGGGAGCAGTTGGAGCTATTACTGCAAGTCTTACAAGTGATGCAGCAGAAGAATTCTCTTGTGTAGCCTCTCTGGTTACTCAATGGTACATTCAGTAACTAGATTGTGGCTTAGGTTGCCAAGTAGGGACATTTTATAAAGGTGATTTGTGGAGAGTTGTGTAGATATTTGACTAATGTTTCATCAGTGTTCAGTGTGTGCCATTTCCTGTTAAAAATCCTCCTGACGTTATATGCTTGGTTGGAATACGTGGTGATAAATCTCACTTGCCCAGGCTCCTGTTGCTTTCGACTGATGCTGTGCTGTAATAAATGTGTCCTAGGGACTAGATCCCCTCTGGCATTAGCCTTAGCTTTCACCTTTTGGCTATGTCCTCTTTCTCTGAACCTTTGCCCCATGATCTTCTTTTCATTCTCAAAGTTCTGCCTGGTGCTGTAGCTTTGTTTTGCATGGAGGAGCTCACCATAGGGGATGTTGTATACCAGACTAGATGAATGTGCGTTAGACGTATTAAGTAAACTATTGCCTACCGTCTGTTTACTGAAAAGTTTGGTCTCCGTTTGGCCATTTCTGACAGTAATCGCCACATCTAGAAATACTGTACTAGACCTGCTGGTGAGTCCTGCAAATTCCAAGATACACTCATGGTTATTGAAAGTGGACATAACGCCTCTGGTGGATTTCTCATCCCCTTTCCAGACAGGCAATATGTCATCTATAAATTTGGCCCACAGTACCACCCTCTCATCAAAGGTCCCAGATTTATGGACACCTGCTCCTCCCACCAGCCCATTAACATCTTTGCCTAGCTGGGAGTGAACCAGGTGCCCATCATGGTGCCCTGCACCTGTCTGTAAAGTTGGTTGTCAAAAAGACAAAATTGTTGGTGAAACCGTAATGGATCATGTTCACTAACATTTCTGTCATTAACAGGCGAGAAATGGACTTAGCCCTCATGAAATATCTGCAGGGTTTATTGCCTAGGTCATGCTTGATGATCGTAAACAAGCTACTGATGCCAAATGTACTAGTGTGTATTCCTCTCAATGTATGTTCTCAATTATGGTTCAGAAGCGTGTTGTGTCCTTGATATGTGCAAGGAGTGCAGTAACAAATGGCCTGAGGTAGTGGTCAATGTATTTTGATAAAAACACAACGAGTTACCTAATGGATGAAACAATCATTATCCCCAGTGGTATTTATTTAGTAGTCCTTTCTCCTTCCAATCCACCAGTAATTCCCAATATTTGCAGTTCGAAGTAGCATCTCGGGTTGATTTGAAGGGGTGTGGCAGGAGAGATCCCCCAATTTGCCTACTTCAGCGAGATAATCAGGTTTGGAGAGTTCCCCCACATTTCGGTTTGGAGCATTGTAATTGAAGTATCAGCCCTCAAACATTCCAAGGCACAGAATTGGGTACAATGCAGGTTCATTTAGGTAATGCATTTGGTCTTATATTTTATATTTTTCAATTTCATAACCAAACCCCTCTCAAAAACCTCAACAGCATCACAATGAATTGTACGTAAAAAAGAAGACTTGAGTTTAAACGTACTCGGACATGTCATGTTAACATCAATGTTGAGATTGCTGAGATCAATAAAATGGTTACTATGGCTGTCTATTTCTTCATCTAGTACAAATATGTGTAAAAACTTTCAATGTCCTCGATGTGTAAATTGCTCAACACAGGAACCCTCTTCCTAGCACAGCTCTAGTGGGTTGTTAGTGGAACCACTTTTTCAGTTTTAGTATTCTTATAAAACAAAACAAATCAATTCTTGTCTGTACATAGTTCAGATTTTTGAAGGGACAAAAAGAGAGTCCTAAAGATAAAAAGATCAGTCTAATCTTTATTAAGTACACATTTAGATACATTTACCACATTCAGGATGTTGGTTTTCTGGCCCTTATTGTCCTTCCCATGGTTGCTGTTCATTCTTTTCTTGAGTTTTGCTTTTGCTTGTTTGTTCCTCTTGTTTTTCTTCTGTTGCCTCTTCATCTATCCCTCAGAAAATTCTGCTCTGTGAAGTTTTCTGTCCTTCCCTGGTTGAGCACAAGGAATTGCTTAAGAAAATTATTTCTGTCAGTAGTTGTTTGCGGTCTACGTGTGAGTATCGTTTATGAAACATCTGATGCATTACTTTAGGATATATTGCTCTCCTCAGGTTCTGATGTTGCTGCCGACAATATACAGATGTTGTGAGGTACAATAAACCCATTCTGCATTCTTGGAAAACATCTTAGTCATAAATAACTAGTACAGTCATCTGATAAGTGGACACAGGTGGCTCTCGATCTTGGGGAGAGCTAGTGTGTTCCAGTGTGTATGTGTCCAGATGTCTAGTGTGGGGAACGCATGATCACTATGTGTGGTGAGCATGTTGTGTCCTGATTCATTGAGTGTTTCTATCTACATGTGGCATCTAGCTTTGTGAAATTTTGGCGAATGCACGCCTCTCGTCAAGCATATTTTATTGGGGGCAATTTCCTCTGACCTGTTTGCAGTTAAACTGTCTATATGTGGGATCGATCTGGGTTTTCCCTGGGTGAGCATTTGTCTTTGGGCTAAGTGAGATCCCCCCGGTGACCTGTCACTTAATAGGTGTGGATCAGGGTTGCAGGGTCTGTCTACTGATGCATCTCTGACTCTGGGTTGATGGGGAGGTCACCTTTGGTGAATCCGATAGCAATGATACATGTTTGTTATAATTTCTACAAATAATGTGGCGTTCATTGATATCATTTTTACCAACATCCTCAGTATTGTGTGTAGAAGTTATCACAGCGTACATCGATATTGTCATTACTGACATTGACATTGTTATGCGTGCCTAGATTATAGCGTACATTGACATTGTTTCTACTGGTACCGACATTGTTATGCAGGAATAGATTATTGCATACATTGACATTGTTTCTACTGGCATTGACACTGTTATACGGGCATAGTTTATTGCATACATTGACATTTCATTTATTAGTATTGACATTGTTATGCCGGCATAGCTTACAGCATATGTTGGAATTGTATTTATTGGTATTGCAGTTGTCGGGCATGCATATATCATGGTATCCATTGACATTGTATTCACCCGTACTAACAATGTCATCTGTCAGACACTGCTCTTGGTAGGAGTTTGGGTGATCTGTTGGGCCTTCCATGTAAATGTGATCGTTTATCCAGTGAAAGGTCAGAGTCCTCCTCGATTGATTATCCTTGAATTCACGTATGAATTTCCTCTGCTTCTTGGTGATAATTTCCACATATGTCTTAGCTAGGCATATTTTTTAATTATTTGAAAACTCATCAAAAGTTTATTTCAAAACTAAACTGGTCAATTCAGCTGTGATCCTATCAATTTCCTCCAGGAATTCAGTGCGATCAGTATCCTCATTATAGTCACAGAGCAGTCCTTTGATTTGTGCTTCCAGTCCTCTAGCATCTCAGGGTCTCCATCAGTAGGCACTGTAATAATCCTAAGGTCCCCTGGAGACCAGTTCAACCTCAATATATTTCTGGAGGGACTCCGCCTCCCACCACTTTGCAAGTTCTTTTTGTTTTGTAATCTTTTGAGCTTGTCATATTGTGCCTGAATCTTCATGTCATCTCCAATGCTGCCATTCGCATAACTGGGACTGGTATCTTTAGTGCATTGTGTGAAGAATCATTTATTAGCTGTTTCCTTCCTTTTAGCTTCTAAACTGGAAGCCATACTTTCAGTAGTGGACAATTGAACATCCAGATGCTGCTATGTAGGGCACTTAAGTCCCCTGTGCAAGCTCCTTGGCTTCCGTCAACATTTGGAAAAGAGAGCCTACATCAATGCATGCTATTGCAGAAAAAGAGGATACTCAATGCATACTCAGAGTGAACACATTGGGTCCTTCAACTCGGTCATGACTTCTCGTTGTCCCTGGGACACCTCCTCAAATTGTTGCTACTCGCCTCATGCATGGCTCCTTTGGTGTGAGTAATGTGATGTGTGCAAACTATAAGGGTGTCCCCTTAGCGACGCCTTTATTTTTCCGCTGGTAGGCAAGTGAGTGCTGCAGCTGCACTCCCCAGAGGCACCTCCTAGTAATTCAGGCAGGGTAAAGAGCTCCTCTAAGAGCGCGCTAATGCTGCGGTCAATCCCAGGCCTTGAAATTGACTTGTAGAGTTGGATCCCGGAGTTCTGGGACTTATGCTGTGGCTGTCTGAGTTGGGCCCAGTGAGCCCTGTATAACAATAGACATAATCCTCAAAAAAGGAACGATGACTCAGACACTTCTGGATATGCTCATCTCTGTTTTTTGGAAAGTAAAGCCTCTCCAATGAGTTAAATCCATACAAATACTCATAATAAGTGTCACAATACAGTACCTTCCCTCATAACCCTGGTGCATCCATAACCTAATACACAATCTGTCAATAAGACAGTCATACTGTGGAAAATAGCATGGAACAGCCACCACTAGGCCCTTAATCCTGACCCTGAAGATGCACTATATAGCAGAATGTAGAAGTGCAAGGTGTCTTACAGTGTGTAATACCACTTTACATCACAGGTGTTCTGTAGCATATAATATCACTGCCATGGGAAATTGGTAGCAATCACCGTCATCGTGTTTACTGCCATGCTTAATGTCACGCTTGTACCCATGCTTAATTACCAATTGCATCTTATTAACGTGTTTCAAAGGGTGCCACAACCCGTAGAAGTGTATGCCAATGGTCCAACCCAAGTTTTTCACTCTGTCGCAGTTGCATTGCTAGATGAGACAATCCTGCCCAAGGCTGGAAAATGCCTGGCTATGTGCTGGAGGTTGCTTCTAATGTGCCCTATATAAATTCAATAATGTACTACTGAGCCATGCCGAGTGTGAATTAAATATCTCTCTCTCTCCCGCAAAGAAGACAAGAAAAACGCGTAGAGGGGGCTTCAGCAAACAAAATCAAGGAGTAGCATCCCAAACGCGCAGCAAGAGGAGAACAAGGAGATAATTCCAGTGGAGGAATTAACAATCATTAATCTAACACCACAAAAATTAACACAAGTTGAGGAAACAATACTAAAGAAGGGATTAACCTTTTGCTCAACTCAGGACTTTGAATTCACACAAACAAGAATCGATTTATACTTCTTCGCTCGCAAGTTAAAACTCTTCAAATTCTTTAAAATGATAAATGTGCATAACTCAAGCGACCACACACCTATGCTAGAAGGATCTGGAGAATTAACAGATCTCTTATCTGGAGAAGATCTGCATACAGTGCAGGTACTGTCAAGTCAACCCAACGCCAATCCCAGTGAGGAGGAAGACAATCTAATAGCGAATGTTGAACGCTTTGGAATAGCGCAAAAAACAGTGGAAAAACAACTTCAGACCAAGATCTGTGTTTGCGCCAAACACACCGTTTGACACTATTGATGTATTTGAAGAAGCAGTAAAGAAGGACCTTGTACAAATGAGAACAAAAAAAGCTTAAAATAAATCTGTCAAATTCAAGGGATCACAGGCTAACTTGACTGGACTGTCAAACAGAAAAAAGCCATAGTAAATATACGAACAGACCCCAATATACTTTGCAAGCCCCCGGATAAAGGGGGAAACATTGTGCTTATGACCCGAGACCTCTACTGCAACGAGGCATTAAGACAACTGTCAGACACCACTTGTTACAGTAAAATCACTAAGGAGGAATACAATACCAGCGTCTATGACTATCATGAAATGATTGCAAAGTGGCTAAACAAGGGAATGATTGATATTAACAAATTCAAATTTTTGAACTGTCCACATCCAGTGACACCTACGTTCTATCATTTACCCAAGATTCATAAAAACTCCATAAAACCACAAGGTCGTCCTATCATTTCATCCAAAGGTAGTCTGACAGTGGCAATGTCCCAATTTCTGGAGTTCTTTCTGGTGGATTTTGGAAAAACATTACCCTCCTTAATCCGTGACACAACCGATTTCATACGGATAATTTCGAACATCACGTGGGAAACAGACATGTATATGATAGTTCTGGATGTAACCAGTTTGTATACTTGTATTAGACATGATAATGGTATCAACACAGTGGAGTACTTCCTGAAAGGGAGGTCTTTGAAATTTACTGAGCACAATGCAATGTTGATTGAATTTTTAAGGTTTTGCATAACCAATAACATCTTTCTATTTCAGAAACAGCATTTCAGACAGGTCAAAGGCACGGCGATAAGCACCTGCTTCGCCCCCAGCTACGCAAACTTGTTCATTGGCTGGTTGGAGAAACAGGTGGCCTGGGTCGAAGGCATGAACCAATGGGCAGTATCAGTCATAGGCTGGTACAGATATATTGATGACCTTTTTATTTTCTGTAAGGGAACGAAGTCTCAGGCAGAATTGTATATACAGGCATTGAACAAAAATACTGTGAACTTACACTTCAGTGGACAGATCAGCTGCACAGAGGTCACATTTTTTAACCTTAAGGTGTTCATTAAGGATGGGCAAATCTGCACGTCCTTATTCAGAAAAGAAACAACAGGGAATTTGATTCTTGATGCAGCAGTAGTCACCCTAAACCTTTAAAAAAGAGCATCCCATATGGAGAACTGTTGCGATTGAAAAGGAACTGCTCAAGAAACAGTGATTTTATATTATCAGCAAATGATGCCATCGTAAGATTTAAAAAATGAGGCTATTCAGACCAGCTACTTCAAAAAAACTTTGATAAGGTCAATAAAATACCCAGACATTGTCTCTTGACAGACAAGCAGAAACAAGGTGATGATCAGACTAACTGTTTCAGATTCATTACCACTTTCTCGAGAAACTCAGAAACACTGCAACATGTGCTGACACGTAACTGGCATATCCTTAAATCTGACTCTGTGATTGGGCATGATATACCAGACCACCCCAAAACGACATATAGACGCTGTCATTCTCTGAAAGATTCACTAGTAAAGAGCCATTTGGAATCAATTCCCTACATTCCTAGACTGAGTAATGTCACCGGATTCATTCCATGCTCCAAGTGCAAAGCCTGTAGGAACAGTGTAAAAACCTTAGCATACCAAATTCCAGGTATGTCAGGTCCCAAGAAAATCACCAAGTTTTTAACTTGCAATACACCATTCTGCGTTTGTAGTCTTTTCAGTCCCTTTAATTTACAGTATTTAGGCAACACTATACATCCTACCAAACGCAGGATTTTTGAACATGCTAGGGCCATTGAAAGAAATGGTTCAACCTATCCTGTAGCCAGGAATTTTGCCTGTGTTCACCAGAGCGATAAAAATCTATTGAAATTCTATTGCCTAGACCATGTCCCAATAGACGAACGTGGTGGTAACAGAGAACTAAAATTACGGAGACTGGAATCCAGGATAATAGTTGATTTACAGACCAAGGCTCCACTAGGCCTTAATACTGAGGAAGAGCTAGCTATACATCTAGGCTAGTGGCTTTTTAGGTACTGTATTCAATGTGTGATGTAATTACTCACTAAAGGTCATTTTTTAAATTATCCCTGTCACTATGTAAATACAGCACTATGTGTTTTTTTACTTTTTGATTAATATACATGTATAAATATCGAGTATGGCCCCGTCACAGTACTTTATTGCTTTTGATATAGATTATACACTGTGATAGCCATACAGGCAGACCCTATGGCAATCTATCTTCCGCCTAATCATGATTTGCAAGTATTAAGGCTAACTGAATTAATGAGATGTGCAGAAATGTATTTTGGATCATATGCCTATTCAGGGCGAGATATTCTCTGTTTTAAAACTTTTCACCCTTAACGGAGTGAGGTCTCTTCACTTGTCTGACGAGTGGGGTTGTGGAGCTATGTATATATGTATATATATATATATATATATATATATATGTATATATTCACTAACAAAAGGTTAGGCTCAGGTTTCACTCATACAAAACCAGTAAAATTCAGCAGTTATAGTCAGCTGAGCTAACTCTAACTCATGCCCCCTCAATGCACTGCTCATGACCTCACATATTACATCACTCATAACATGGTCAGTGACATCACTCATGACATCTCAAATGACATCACTGATGGTCTGCGTGGCCCCTGCACTTATTTTCATTAAAGTGGTGGTCCCCGGGGCAGAGGGATAGGCTGTACGGGCCACCCCAAACTTATTTTCTTAAAAGCCCTATGGAGGTGGTGGTCCCCAGGGCATCAATGACACCTGGAGGGGGACCATGCACACCCCTCATTTATCACCATGCCCCCGGGACCTGGCCCACCCTGGGGCCAATTAGAAATGAATGTTTTTTAGCACTGGGGGTCCCAGTGGGATGCCCCAAGACGCCTAGGTGTCAGGGTGTTTCTAGTAAGCCCGGAAAGTAAATTCTGCTCCGCTCGGGGAGTTTGCTGAATTCGGGCACTCTGTGGAGGAACGCAGAATTCCTGAATTCCTCCATTCAGACGCGAAGCAGAGTTTTTTTGTTCTGTTTACATGCTCAAGTTTTCTCTTGGCACTCAACTGCAAGTGCCAAGACTCTCGGGCTGCTTGCGAGCATGCGCATGACTTCTTACACTGCTAGCAAACTCACGCAAGACTTTGAAAACACTTGCACGGCTTCTGGCTGTGGCAGCTTCTGGCTGTGACGGCACCAATCTAGCATTCTTAGAGCCAATCACGATCCAGAGCAGTTGAGTAGCAATTTGGAGTGAATTTTCTTCTCAAACTGGATGGTGGAGTTGTTTTTGTTTGTGTGAGGAGCCATTTATTGAACACTTTTTTTTCAACGCTCTCCTCTAGACTCCAACTTCCTGTTCCTGTCCAGCAGGCTCCTCCCAATGTTTTGTCCCTCTCCTGGTCACTTTCATTGGGATGTGGAGCTGGAGGGATCACTCTCCTTGTCTGCTGCATAAGTACCATTGGATTTAAGGACTTTGTTTTTGGAATATCACAAGTAAGTAACAAAAACTGCTGCATAAGGGTGAAGTTTATTTGACTGTGGGAATGCACCCAGATGTATTTGTACTTTTATCACATTTTTAAAATTTACTGTGGTGGGTAGTGTGCAGTTTTAGTAGGGGTCTAGTTTTTTTTGTGCATGAAATTGAAAAATGTTGTACAGTTCAGTACATTTTCTTCTCCATGTTTTTGAATAAGTTTCCAACATAGATTGATTTAATTCACTACTTGACCTAGTCCGCGAAGCCAGTAGGCCCAGTACTATTCATGGGTGCATGAAACAACTGTTCCTGTGGTGTCTGTAGAATTAAAACATCATTTAGGCCATGGATGGCATTGTATTAAAATCCAAAAAGTGTTTTTTGTGGTTTTTCATGTTTCTTTTCCCTGCAAACAGTGTTTATGTGGGGTAACGCCTTTGGAGGATGTGTGTTGTTGTCAACCTTTTTAGACCTGTTAATTTTCATTTTTGGCATTGCTGAATTAATGCTATGTTCTCCTTGTCACCATGTGTCTTTTGTATGGCCACTGTGTGTGTGTGTGTTTGATATAGGCTACAGTTTGCCTTTGTTGTTCATTATGCCACGTGGCAATTGGCCATTTTGCATAGTCATTGTCCATCCTAGGTAACCCTGGGCGTAGTTCACGTAGCCGCGCTTCGCGAAGCTTCGCGAACATGTACTTGCACTACGCGACCTTCGCGTAGCTTCGCGAGCTTGCGTAGTTGCTTGGTGCACCCGTTCGCGATGGCTTTTTCTTGTTCGGGAGCACGGTGAGCGTGTTCAGGGAGCTGTTTGCATGCTCGGGGGATATATCTCGCGATCTTAACCATGCGGTCGCCAACGGGCGCGGCCATCTTGTTTTTCTATTGTCCCGCCCGCTCGCGATGCCTTATTTCCTGTTCCGGATCGCGGATAGCGTGTTCGCGATGTGCATTGACGTGTTCGGGAGCGCATTTTACTTGTTCGCGATGAATAGTACATGTTCACGAGAAATATCGCGTGAACTTACCCACGCGGTCGCGAATGGGCGCGGCCATCTTGTTTTTCACTCTATTCTATGGTTCTGGGCCTACTTTTGTATCCTCCTTTATCTATTCAATCCTTTGTCTTTAAAACATGTATTCTGACTTTTTTTAGTTATTATCTATCTCTCTCTTTGCCTAAGTTTATATTTTGCATTTTATTTCTATTTTTACTGTGTTTTTGTTACTTTTATAAAGTTCTTTCTATCTTCTTCCCCCTAACTTTTTTTCCCCTTCTAACTTTTCTTTTCCGCCTCCCACCCACCCCAGAACCATGGCCAAGGGCAGACCGAGTGGCAAGGGCAAGGGACCTGCAGGAGCAGAGAAGGCCCGCCTGCCTTGCGGCAGAATGCATCCTGCAGGGGTGCAGGCCCGGCAACTGTTTGGGGAGGAGGAGGTGGCCGCCCTTGTTTTTTTCATTCAGCGCCACCTCCCCTTGACCTTGGCAGCAGGCGGCAGGCCTGGCTCCGGGTACGCTACCCAAGAGCGGCACTGTCAGTGGGCGAAGGTGCGCCGGGCCGTGTTCCGGTGCTCTGGGGTCCGGCGCACCCATAATCAACTAGCCCACCGGTGGTCCGACATCCTGGACCGGGAGCAGGACCTGTTGGACCTGCTAGGTGTCGAGGTCGTCGGGCTTGGTGAGTAACTAATTGTGTATATTATTATTAAATTTGATGAACAAGATTACTGCTGCATGCCAAGCATTGCTGGTAAATTAAGTTCCAAAAAGCAAAATGTGCTTTGATTTAACTAGGACCCAGGTGCTCGGTGGTACTCTTACTTGTTTGCAACTTAGTTTGCGCTAGCTTGTGCTGTTGCTGATTATATAAGAGTTTATTTTACAGAACTGAAGTTAGGTAATGCGATTTGCTAGAGACTCTAGTCCTTCCATTGTCCTACTGTGAAATAGTGGTGGATGGATATTGGATACTAGGATTAGTTTGTTAGTATTAGTTAATAATTGTTTTATGCGGTCTGCGTGACGCCTCCTCTGTCACTGAGTGCTGCTTACCCCAGTCCTCCGTCGAACCTTTTGTACTTTGTTTAGTGAGTGGTAGGCTTAGCAGCATGGTCAGTCAGTAGCAGAACTAGATCAGAATCATGCAACCAACCCACAATTTGTTGTATGTATGTATGCACTAATGTATGCATGTGTCCTCCATCTCATCTATGCATTTGATGGCTGAAATAAAAAAGGAAATGCAGACTTAGTAAACAATTGGCCCGTCTGGAATAGGTGGTGTAGGTCAGGTGGTACTTACTAAGCTTCGTTAGTATTTGTAATCAGAATGATTATGGAACACTGGAGTGTTCCTAAATAAGTAGACGATCCGTGAATGCAGGAAGAAGCCAGTAGTCGATCCATCTGATTAGATAGGTCAATTTTATTGCAATTGTTGTTTCCTAAAATGTTGTTTGACTTATTTTTCCAAATGATTTATTATTATTTCTTTCACAGCACTCCTTAATGTTTGTCTCTTTCTTTATTATATTTTACATGATCATCAGCACCTCCCAGGGGCAAGAAGACGGAGTCGGAGTCGGCGGGGGAACCAGAGGACCGCTCCTCTACCGAGACTCCTGCTGCTGGCCCCAGTAAGTCCTCCAGTGGTTATATTGACATTTATATTTCCCTAACTTTTACTGCATCTTTTTTTCGAACTATAAATTATGATTCCACTTTCTAATTCTTTTTTTTACAAAAGCTTACTTCTTTGACCTTGACTATCTGTTTCCAAATTCTGTTTATCTCTGCCTCTAACTAAGTTGCTTCTAACTGCCTCTGCTATGACTCTCTGTACTACTACTACTACTACTACTACTACTACTATTATATTACTCTGTCTGTAGCGAAGCTTGCACAGTTGCCCACTCTTTATAGAAGGTTTTCTTTGGAATAATAAAACTCTGATTGACCAATAGCTCTAGCCACTGTGTCCTGTCCTTTGGGTTGTCCTCTTCAAGTCTTCTCAATGTTGAGGCTTTGACAATTACCACAAACAAAATGGCCAACCAGATATTTGACTAGTATTTTTGATCGGATAGTACATGATACTACTCTTGGCTAGTGATTCTGCAGAGCCACATACAGAACTATGCACAACAAAATAGGATGTTGCTGATGGGAGGTTGGACCTTACTGATCACACCTCAGTCCGAAGAACCCAGGATCCCCTGACCGACTAGCTATAGTGTGAGTGTCTCACATTAAGGTCCCACTCCCGACCCCCCCAACGAAGAAGATACACAATGTTGATGATGACTGAGACAGACAACCCAGAACATAATAACACCATTTTGCTCACTCACTTTTGTAAGTCCACCCCACCACACCAAATACCACAGAGTCTATGTGTAAGTTCAAAAGGTTTATTTGAAACAAGTATCAAACACTGTACATCGTTAATATGAAATTGAATTTACTAC
Source organism: Triturus cristatus (assembly GCF_964204655.1). Lineage (NCBI taxonomy): Eukaryota > Metazoa > Chordata > Amphibia > Caudata > Salamandridae > Triturus > Triturus cristatus. The sequence continues at coordinate 713,230,047 of NC_140584.1, read as the reverse complement.
AGCCATAGTCAATAAGCCAGCAAAAAGCCAAAGATTAAAGCAGTAAACATTTACAAGTGCATGACAACAAGAACAAGAGCCAAGATCTTTAGAATTCTGGAAGACCCCTCACCGTAGAACGTAGAAATACTGGTTACATCATCTTGCATCATAACATGTTCTGTAAATCTCTGGTTTGTAGAAGGGAATCTTCTGCCTATTATATGAGAAAAATGCTGCGAGTTAGCCGTTAGATAGTATACTGGTGAATGCAAGCATTTTGCAGTCATGGCAAAAAGTGTAACATGTATGTGATGGCTAAGCAATATGAACTAAACAAACTCAATAAGTGGGTTTTTTTCCGACCTCTTCACTGGTACGCAACCGTCAAGTGGCCTCAAAGGCATCTACTGCACATGTCAATAAGCTGGAAGGTATAATTAAATATGCACAAAAAGAGTAGTAGTCGACATGATGAATCTAAAAAGGTTACACAGGGCCCAGGCTAACTTTCAAAAGAGTAGAGTAGGACTAGATGACCCTAGGAAGTGGAACCATATCACTACTACTAGTGTCTGTCTTCTGACTGTACTTACTGTCTAGTGCTGATGTATGTTGTATTAACTTTTTTTTTTAATGTTCCAAGTGAACACTTAAAATAGGGGGAGGTTTCCAGGCCTCTAAAAATTTGTGATGTTTTTTTCTAGGCACACTACCATCCACCAGTGCCGTCGGGGCCAGCGATGCGGCCATTCTGGAGGGGGCAGGCGAACTGGCGGCACCTGCAGGAGAGACAGGGGGGGATCCAGCAGCAGTGGCCGGCGGCGGTAAGTTATATTCATTACTTCTTGACATTACTACTGGATGGAAGTGTGTTCACTATTTCACTGTACTGTGCGACTTATTATTATACAACGGTTGAAGAAGACACCCTTTACTTAGCATTAGCAGCGTGAGTAGAGTAACAAATGGCCTCTTCTATTTGACTCCAAAATCAGCTGTGAAGGTTTTATGGAGAAGACAAACTCAGATCAGATGACCATGATGGATGTGTTGAACAAAGGGGGAAAGAACTAAGGGTGGAAGGACGGGCGAGATAAATAATATGACTAACTGGCAGAGAAGGATATGTTGTTGGAAGCATGCATAGGTGACTGATAGTAATCAGATCAGATGCATGGGTTGTTGAAGGATGGGTGGAAGGTGAAAGAATGCCTGCCTGGGTGGGTGACACAGTATGGGTGGATAGTGCTAGATAGCAAAAATCAGCGTTGTTTGGTTCAAATTCAAAGCCAAGGCAAGCAAGGAAGGAGCGGAAGCATGGGTGGTTGTTGGTGCTAAGTATGAGAGATATAAAAAAGAAGGATAAATGTTTATTTTAATGGATGTATGCCTGGATGTACTATCATCAATATAGACAGTATAGGTGGAAAGTGTCACTGGAGATTCTTACTTTGAAGAAAATGTAAAAGAAACTGCGCGACAGTAGCAAAGCCTAGGGGAATATAGGTAGTATTTATCAGAATACAGTACACTTGCAGTAGTTTGCAAGCACGTCATATATATTTATTTATATATATATATATATATATATACATATATATATATATTACCTACTGGCGGTCGCCAGTAGGTAGTTATAGTTAGGACCACGTTTCCATAGGAAAACCTCAACATTCTATTTTGAATAACTTTGGCGCCGGTTGACGAATCCTCGCAAATTTCTCAAAATAGGTGGGGCGCTACGCTCCGCTCCTACCCTGAAAGTCTCGGGGGGATCCGTCAAGCGGGGGCTGAGATAAAAGGGGGGTCCCAAAACGCGTTTTTCCCATGCATTTTTCCATAGGACCTTTAGAACGAGCTACAGCCCGAACGGCTGAACAGAATTACTCAAAATTTGGCAGAGAGGTAGTCCCTAGGTCAAGGAAGTGCCTTTTGTAGGTTTGGTGTAAATCTGTTCAGTAGATTCTGAGAAAATAGCCTTTAAATCAATATATATATCTGAGCCCGCTTACGGTACGCTTACCGTACGCTTACGGTAAGCGTACGGTGGCGTGCGCGAGCGCGATTCTGATTGGCTCTTAGATCTTAGTAAACATTCGAATCGGCCGAAACCAGGAAGCGGCGGCCGCCATTTTGTGTATTTCACTCTGAAAAAAAAGAGTGAAAACAAGGAAAGGGGGCAATGAGGAGAGTTACAGACCCCCTAACAATTGTAAGGGGGTCAAAGAAGGACAGAAAAGTACAAAAAAAACATTTATTGATTTTAAAAAAAATCACGGGGTACGCGTACGGTAAGCTTACGGTAAGCGTACGGTAAAAAAAATAAAAATAAATAAATGAAAAGCAGATTTAAGAGTTTAGAAATTAGGGAGCTCTAAAAAGAGCTGTTGTGTTTATGAAGTCATTTTTTTAGTGGTACCTACAAGTAAGTACCGATGCAGAGTCTAAGGTTCAAGAGGAAGACTCTGTTCCCTTCATCATTGAAGTGCACACCATCTCCTCTATAAATGTCTTGCATGTCATAACGCAAGTTGTTGTGGTAAATGGCACCCATACCATAGTCACGGAGGAAAGCAGAAACAGATTTGTTGACGTGCTTTCTTGCTTTGTTAATCTGCGGACAGAAATGATTGGACCAGTTCCATTTTTGCCTTTGGCATATGTTGGAAAACACAAAGGCAGTTTTAGGGAAAAGTGTAAACAGTTGTGCAAAGGTGTCCTTCATAAGCATTTCCAGACCTACCCCAGTCAAAGTGCCTAGGTCATTGCCACCACAGTGCACTATTATGAGGTCAGGGTGTTGGATTTGAATGAAGGATTTCACCAATGGCATCAATTGGTGCCACTTTAACCCTCTCTGACCAATCCATTTAATGTCTACATTTGGCAAAGCAAGGTCTCTCACCATATCTGTTTTCTCTGCAAACTTTTCACTCCAGAAGACATAGCTGTGCCCTACAATCCACACTGTGAACATCTTCAAAGGAGAACTGGATGCACTCAGGAGGTGTCTTTCAGTAGAATGGCAATATGAAAAGAAAGACAGTTTGGAAATGGAGGCATACATATTTTTTTAAAACAAAAAGAACTGATTGGCTGTTTCATACCATTCCAGAATAAAAACTAGGCTGTATGTGAAAATTAATAGAAGCATGTTTTGTATTGGTACAAAAAAATGTGTAACCAAAGAACAGTACTATGGATTTGCTGTTAGGTTTGAAAAGTCAAGCACTCTTGCTCTGTGGAATTGAAACATTGTGTGTCGAACTTCTGACCTAACTGCACACAGCAGTGTTCCATGAGCTGTTGCTATGGTAGCAGGCAGAAGTCAAGTTGGGGGAAGGGTACTAGGCAGAAGTCAAGTTGGGGGCAGGGTAATTAAGGAAAAGGGTTGGTTTTCAACCAATAGAAATGTGTGATTACATTTGAAAAAAAGGGGGAAGCACTGAGATTTGAAACTTACATGTATATGTGTGGAAAAATAGAGGGAAAGTTTGCCATTATCTGGTTCTGCTGAGAGGAGAGAGGTGAACACAACAGAGATCCTGGCTCTGATAATCTGCTGTTTGAGTGTCACATTTATTTCACAACTAACTAATTTTAAAGGTGAGTTTACAGTTTGAGAGGGGATGTATGTGGTAACTTAAGAAATGAATAATAGAAATGGGAATTGTTTTTGTTGTAGTTACACATGGTGGTTTCATAATGTGTCAGTGTGTAAAAGTGATTTACACTTGCCCCGAAAAAAAAAAAGAGCAGTAAGTGTGCTTTCAAATTGGCAAAGAAATTTCGTTTTGGGACTAATGTGAAAACATGACTCTGTGTGCATAGAAGAATTATAGGCAGAGATTTATTGCGTCTTGCTCTGGTGATTTCACAGTAGCATTAGATGGAAAGGGGGAGCGAATTATTGGGGGAAGAAGCAGAGGCTTAGCACACACCCATGTCCTTGCCGTGTATAGTCATGCACAGTATTTACAAGCCAGTGGGGTTTTCAGGTTTAAGTCTGTAATGCAAATACATTCAGCATCACTAAGGCTGGTTGCCCTTGCTGGAGTGTAGGCAGTCACAGAGAATGCACATGGTGGTGGTCTGAAAAAAAAACAGCTTGGACACGTGCAATTAAATAAATCAAAAATAGTGGTTTCATAATGTGTCAGTCTGTAAAAGTGATTTCAAATTGTAAAAAGAGATTTTCACTTGGCCCGAAAAAAAAAGAGCAGTAAGTGTGCTTTGAAATTGGCAAAGAAATTTCGTTTTGGCACTAATGTGAAAACATGACTCTGTGTGCATAGAAGAATTATAGGCAGAGATTTATTGCGTCTTGCTCTGGTGATTTCACAGTTGCATTAGATGGAAAGGGGGAGCGAATTATTGGGGGAAGAAGCAGAGGCTTAGCACACACCCATGTCCTTGCCGTGTATAGTCATGCACAGTATTTACAAGCCAGTGGGGTTTTCAGGTTTAAGTCTGTAATGCAAATACATTCAGCATCACTAAGGTTGGTTGCCCTTGGTGGAGTGTAGGCAGTCACAGAGAATGCACATGGTGGTGGTCTGAAAAAAAAACAGCTTGGACACGTGCAATTAAATAAATCAAAAATAGTGGTTTCATAATGTGTCAGTCTGTAAAAGTGATTTCAAATTGTAAAAAGAGATTTTCACTTGGCCCGAAAAAAAAAGAGCAGTAAGTGTGCTTTGAAATTGGCAAAGAAATTTCGTTTTGGCACTAATGTGAAAACATGACTCTGTGTGCATAGAAGAATTATAGGCAGAGATTTATTGCGTCTTGCTCTGGTGATTTCACAGTTGCATTAGATGGAAAGGGGGAGCGAATTATTGGGGGAAGAAGCAGAGGCTTAGCACACACCCATGTCCTTGCCGTGTATAGTCATGCACAGTATTTACAAGCCAGTGGGGTTTTCAGGTTTAAGTCTGTAATGCAAATACATTCAGCATCACTAAGGCTGGTTGCCCTTGGTGGAGTGTAGGCAGTCACAGAGAATGCACATGGTGGTGGTCTGAAAAAAAAACAGCTTGGACACGTGCAATTAAATAAATCAAAAATAGTGGTTTCATAATGTGTCAGTCTGTAAAAGTGATTTCAAATTGTAAAAAGAGATTTTCACTTGGCCCAAAAAAAAAAGAGCAGTAAGTGTGCTTTCAAATTGGCAAAGAAATTTCGTTTTGGCACTAATGTGAAAACATGACTCTGTGTGCATAGAAGAATTATAGGCAGAGATTTATTGCGTCTTGCTCTGGTGATTTCACAGTTGCATTAGATGGAAAGGGGGAGCGAATTATTGGGGGAAGATGCAGAGGCTTAGCACACACCCATGTCCTTGCCGTGTATAGTCATGCACAGTATTTACAAGCCAGTGGGGTTTTCAGGTTTAAGTCTGTAATGCAAATACATTCAGCATCACTAAGGTTGGTTGCCCTTGGTGGAGTGTAGGCAGTCACAGAGAATGCACATGGTGGTGGTCTGAAAAAAAAACAGCTTGAACACGTGCAATTAAATAAATCAAAAATAGTGGTTTCATAATGTGTCAGTCTGTAAAAGTGATTTCAAATTGTAAAAAGAGATTTTCACTTGGCCCGAAAAAAAAAGAGCAGTAAGTGTGCTTTGAAATTGGCAAAGAAATTTCGTTTTGGCACTAATGTGAAAACATGACTCTGTGTGCATAGAAGAATTATAGGCAGAGATTTATTGCGTCTTGCTCTGGTGATTTCACAGTTGCATTAGATGGAAAGGGGGAGCGAATTATTGGGGGAAGAAGCAGAGGCTTAGCACACACCCATGTCCTTGCCGTGTATAGTCATGCACAGTATTTACAAGCCAGTGGGGTTTTCAGGTTTAAGTCTGTAATGCAAATACATTCAGCATCACTAAGGCTGGTTGCCCTTGCTGGAGTGTAGGCAGTCACAGAGAATGCACATGGTGGTGGTCTGAAAAAAAAACAGCTTGGACACGTGCAATTAAATAAATCAAAAATAGTGGTTTCATAATGTGTCAGTCTGTAAAAGTGATTTCAAATTGTAAAAAGAGATTTTCACTTGGCCCGAAAAAAAAAAAGAGCAGTAAGTGTGCTTTCAAATTGGCAAAGAAATTTCGTTTTGGGACTAATGTGAAAACATGACTCTGTGTGCATAGAAGAATTATAGGCAGAGATTTATTGCGTCTTGCTCTGGTGATTTCACAGTTGCATTAGATGGAAAGGGGGAGCGAATTATTGGCGGAAGAAGCAGAGGCTTAGCACACACCCATGTCCTTGCCGTGTATAGTCATGCACAGTATTTACAAGCCAGTGGGGTTTTCAGGTTTAAGTCTGTAATGCAAATACATTCAGCATCACTAAGGCTGGTTGCCCTTGGTGGAGTGTAGCACTGTGGACATGGGCTTTTTAAAAAATCTGAAAAGTGGTTTCATAATGTGACAGTTTGTAAAAGAGATTTTCACTTGCCCAAAAAAAAGAGCAGTTTGTGTGCATTCAAATTGGCAAAGAAATTTCGTTTTGTGACTATTGTGAAAAGAAATGTAGTAATATATTTAAATACAATAACAGATTTTTTTTTTAGTTTTTTTCAGGTATTGCTGAAGAACAGTGAACAAAATTTAAGATGCCTACAAAATCTCGAGTTCAAAAAACGCTAAAAAAAAAACTATATTTGAAGACAACTGGAGGACCAAAGTTAGTAGAAGATGCTGATGTTGGGAAAAAGAAAAAATCTTCTGGTAAGCAAAAAAAACAATTTCTAAACAAAATATTCAAAACAAAGAAAAATGTACAAAATGTCTGTTCTCGGAAAAATGTAACAAAACATAGAGAACAGCAAAAAATTGAGAATTTAGTTAATGCAAATATACCTTCTGCAATTGAAAAGTTTAACATAAACAGAAAAACAGCATTTAAAGAGATACGTAGAAAAATGTTTCAGAGAAGAGTTATGTCCAATTTGATAAAGGATATAAAGAAATATAAGCAAAAGGCTAAATATTACAAGAGAAAAAAAGAAATTGAAGCCATTGCAGCAAAAGCATTAGAATTAAAAAGGAAACTATTCATATTAATTTTGAATAGGATGCGTACATTAGATAAAATGGTTAATGTACTGAAATCACAAAGCAAAAGCAAAAGAGTAGTGAACAGAACAAACTTTTGTAAAGTGTTTTTAGGAAAGTGGATGCATAGTTAAAGTAGTGAACCTTTTTTTAATGAAGAGAGCTATTTTCAAAGTAATAGTTTGCTGCATGCAGTTGACACCAGAGGTCGTTCATACGAAGTAAAAAATGGTTGCATAATGGAGAAGGAGATAATGGTTCCAAGAGATGAGGTACAAGTGATGGCGGATGAGGCAATGGGGAGACGTCCTAAAGCCCCAGTGTACACTTGGAATTGTAGTAGTATTTGCACTGTGCGTCAGGAATCTATTGACAGATTTCGAGAGTTTCTAAGAGAATATAGTAAAAAAAGTGTAAAACAAAAGATTAAGGTGCTTCAAACTCTGGATCCATGCAGAGTGAGAGAGAATACTGGTTTGCAGGGTCATTCTCTTGCTTGTCTATCTAGAAAAGTGTGCAATAGTGTTTTCCATCATTTTAGGATGCTGGCTGTTCATCATACTGAAATGAGAAAGTTTGTGAGACGGTTGTATTTTGCCAAAAGTCCAGCAATAAAGTTAAATGAATTGAATAGGGCTCTGTTCCGAGGAACGGTATCAGATGTAGAGAAGGTTGTTGATGAAATTCAGTTTTGTTACTTTGGTCCTGAACAAAACAGTGCAGAGAAGGACACAGTAAATGAGGCAGAAGTGGAAGACAATGTAGAACCCTCTGTAAGTAACACATTTAATGATCATATAACAAAATTTGCAATAGTCTCTAATGAAAGACCAAATTTTACTTGTATTTGTTGCCGCAGAACTCATTATAGAAAACAAACTAGGAATGTTGATCTCTACAGAAAGAGTGAAAATGAAGATAATTATAAGTGGAAGGAATTTGCCACATATATATTTCTAGAAAATTGTTTTGAATTGGGTGAAGATCAGCGTATTTGTAAATACTGTTATAACAAGTTAGAGGAAAATAGAATGCCGACCAGAGCTGTACATAATAATTTAGAATTGGATGCTATTCCTGCTGAACTTTCTGAATTAAATACATATGAGTCTATACTCATTCAATGTGTTCATCCGTTCCAGACCATAGTACGTATGGAGCCCAAAACTGGTAAATTACCTCCTTCAGATTTACTGAGAGGTTTAAAAGGTAGAGTGGTGTATTTGCCCTTGGATTTGAAAAAAAATATGGAAACTATTGATGCGGATACTTTGGAAACTGAACCATTAATTATTCTGGTTAATGGTGTACCTACAAAGAATAAGAAGATTTGGCAGGAGCTGGTAGATGTGCGGAAAGTACAAAGAGCAAATTTGTATTTGAAAAAAAAATAACAAATGGTATGAATCAATTTATATAGAAGAAGAAGAAGAAGAAGAAGAAGATTTACAAGGAGACACAGAAACACCAACTGGACAAATTGAAAAAGTGGACAAGTCAAAGGAAGAAGAAATTTATGAACATTTTAGCATACATCCTCTCCATTCGAAAGAAGTTATGGGAGACAATATTGATCTCTTTCAGATGAAGTAAGCAAAAGGAAATCCCGTGAGTGTATGGGAGGAGAGCTTGGAAGCTCGATGTTTTCCCCAGCTGTTTCCTAAAGGAAAAGGAGGACGATACGATGAACGTCCAGAACAGATTCCAGCTTCAGAGTATCGAACTACAAGACTATATGCTGAAGATCCCAGATTTCGACAAAGTATTCCTTATTTGTTCCATCTTTTATTTGAAAGCGACTTGTCTGCACTGTCTTATGCAGTAAATCACATTTTAAAAAGTGGAGTACATTTACAAAATGTGTCTGCTAAGGATTTTATGGAGAAAGTGCAGCACCGAGATGATCATTTGGAAACACAACTGATCAATCTGATGGCTTGTCAGCGTGGGACAAATGAATATTGGTACCGACGCCATGGTGAACTAAAATGCATGTTACGCAATTTAGGAACACCAACATGGTTCCTTACCCTAAGCTGTGCCGAGTACGCTTGGGATGATTTACTGGATTTTCTACGAGAGGCCAATTCAAACATTAAAAACATCGAATACAAGACAGCAGGAGAACTGTGCTCATTGGATCCGGTTAATGTTTGCAGATATTTCAATCATAGATTTGAGGCTATGATGTCCTTCATCTGCAATAAAAAAAATCCACCCCTTGGAGAAGTAGTGGATTTCTTTTGGAGAAAAGAGTACCAGGCAAGAGGTGCTCCTCATATTCATATGCTGCTGTGGATCAAGGATGCCCCAAAGTTTGGAACAGATACTGATGAAGCAGTGTTATCTTACATTGAAGAATATGCAACATGTGCTATACCAAAAAGCACAGAAGAGAACAAGTTAAAGGAGCAAGTTCTACGTTTCCAAAGTCATCGGTGTGGAAAATACTGTCGACGGAAATACAAGAGCAAAGAAAAATACTACACTAAATGTCGATTTGGATTTCCTAGACCTGTTCTTTCAAATGGAAGAGTCAACAGTTTTATGTCAGCTGTGAGACATACTATCACAAGAAAATCACCTAAGAATACCTACAACCTTAAAAGAAAAGAAGAATCTAAAAATATAAATGACTACAACCCAGTCATTTTATCCATGTGGAACGCTAACATGGATATACAGTATGTTGCTGACAATTCCATTGCTGTTGCTCGATATGTAACGTCTTACATTACGAAATCAGAAAAAACAGAATTGAAGGAAATGTGGGAAGAGATTTCTCACGAGAAGACTGTCAGTAAGAAGCTGTACAGTTTCAGTTTGAAGATGTTATCGCATCGAGAAATTGGATCCTACGAATGTTCAGATAGGTTATCTTCTGCAAGTCTCTACTCGAAGTCAAGAAGAATAATTTGGGCAAGTTTAGGCCTTGCAGCAATGAGAAATCGGGTACTGAAATCTGTTGGAGAAATTGAATATTTGGCTGAGAATGACCCAGAAAGTACAGATATATTGAAAACAAACATGTTGGACACATATTATCCCAAGAGAAGTCATCATCTGGAGAACATGTGTCTCTATGAAGTGTTACAGAACTACATTTATTCACGGAAAGCTGCTGAAGACATCAACAGTGGAAAATATAAAGTTGTTGGTGAAGAAGGATGTTTGGTGAAGCAAACCAAAGGAAGTTTGATAAATCACCGGAAGCTGAGTTGCGACACTACTGACAAGAAAGAATTTTACTACTTGGCTCTTTTACAGTTGTTTAAACCATGGCGTACAGAGGATGAACTACTGGGAGAATTCCAGAGCTATGAAGATTCTTTTAATGCTTGCAAAGACAGCATACAATGCAGTACATTCTCAACTTATCTGCAAATGTTAAATGAAGAAATTGAACAGGAAACTACAATTGCAGCAGAAATAGCTAGAGACAGTTCTCAGGACAGCCAAAGTTCAGGAACATACAGTCAAGATCCCCTAGGACAACCAATCGTTGAAAATGAAGCATCAATAGCCATGAATGAAGTGGAAACGGCTATGAATCAAGGTCAAGAAGAATTTATAGACTTAGAAAATTTGGAAAGACAACTGAATCAAGAGCAGCAACAAATTTATGAAGAGATCAAAAACAAAATTGATCACGGATTTCTACATATCAAAAAAGAGTGCTCATGCACATCATTTCATCCAATCAGGATGTATGTAAGCGGACAAGCTGGCACTGGAAAAAGTTTCCTAATTAAAGTCATCAGAAGCTACCTAAAGCAAAAAACGGATTCTACTTTGTCTTGTGTGGTTACTGCTCCAACTGGGTTAGCAGCATATAACATAAAAGGAATCACCTTACATCGTTTGCTAATGTTACCAGTGGAGCATGAGAACAAAATACAATTCAACAAGCTAACTGGAGAAGCATCCTTGGAAGTTTCAAGAGTATTGAAGAAGATGCAAGTTCTCATTATTGATGAGGTGAGCATGGTATCAAACTTAATGCTTGCCTTTGTGCATTTAAGAATGCAGCAAATTTTGAAGACAGACTATGACATGTTATTTGGTGGAAAACACGTCATAGTTTTTGGGGATCTTTTGCAACTTACTCCAGTTAAAGGACAACCAGTGTTTAATACTGTGACACATGAAGACACGAAGAAGTCATTGGGAAGCATTGGAAATACAAATATTTGGTCCTTCTTTGAGTACAAGGAACTTACAACTAATATGAGGCAAGCAAACGATGAAGAATATGGAAGTATTCTGAAAGATATCAGGATTGGAATACTCACAGAAGTTGGGAAAAAAGCATTACAGAGTCGGCTGCTACATAATTTATTTCCAAAGGAAGAAATAGTTGCAGAGAAAATATACAAGAATATTGCAGAAAACAAAAGTGTCATCTGCTTAATGCCAACTCTACGTGAATGCTCAATATTCAATGAGGAGCTTTTGAAATTGGAAAAGGAAGAGATCAGGAAATTGGAAGCAGTGGACAAAATTGAGGATGGAAGAATTACTGTCACAGTAACAGGCAAAATGAAAAATAAATTGGACTCACTAGAGAAGAACATCTCCAAAACAGCTGGATTAGAAAAAAATCTATATGTTTGCATGAACTGTAGAGTATTTTTAAGAAGAAATTTGGATGTTGAAAAAGGTTTAGTTAATGGAGCGATGGGAAGAGTTGTGGGTTTTATTAATTATCAGAAAAAAGAAGGAGTTGAATGTTTAAAAATAAAATTTGATCAGATAGAAGAAGTTAAAGATATTTGTCGTTGTTCAGTTCGTTTCATGCTTGTGAAAGACTTGTATGTACGTAGGAAGCAGTTTCCGTTTTCTCTAGCATATGCTGTAACTATTCACAAGTCTCAAGGATTGACTGTAGATTGTGCTTTTGTGAACATTGGTTCAACTGTGTTCAAAGAAGGTATGGCATATGTAGCTTTGTCACGAGTGAAAACATTATCTGGTTTATTCATGATAGACTTTGATGACTCAAAAGTTAGTGCTGATACAAACTGTGTAAAGGAGTATAATAGATTAAGAAGAAGCTATGCTCCACATTTAGGTCAGTATCCTGTGTTGGAGAAACGTGTAGTTTCTCGTAAAAGGAGAAATGAGAATATCTGTAATGAAGATGTAGAGAGGAGGAAAAAAAAGAGGAGTGATGTAATTGCAAGCAAAAAGAATAAGGAAAATGAAGAACAGGTTGTAGGATGTTATTTTGAAAATACCTCTGGTGTCAACTGCTACGCAAATGTAGTGCTGAATGTTGCATTTTATCTGGAAAGTTTGCAAGAGCAGATAATAGTAAATCAGGGAAAAAGATTCTGTTCAGAGCTGAGTCTCCTTTTTCAAAAGCTGAGTAAAGATAAAACTCAAATAGAAAGTGCTACTGACATTAGAAAACTTTTAGATGTATGTTCAGGACGAACACAGTTTTCTCAAAATGAACAGCAAGATGCACACGAATTTTTGATGTATTTTCTTCAGGTAGTGGAAGAAGAAGGAGTTCCCATTGACATTTTTTTTGGTCTCTCTTATAAATGGGAACATAGTTGTGATAATTGTTATAATATATGTGGCTCTATTGTTGATAATGAAAGGTTTATTTATTTGACATTGCCAGAGAGTAAAACAGTCACTTTTGCAAAATTAGTTAAAGATGCTAATCATAGCATGAAATGTGGTGAGTGTAATTCTGACATGTTATCAACATTAATTTTAAGGGAATACGGACAGTATGTAATTTTAATGATGCAACGATGTAGAGCTGATGGATCAAAATTGGATACTTTAATAAAGAAGTTTACAGGACAGCAATTATCAATTTCAGGAAAAACTTTTGTAACTGTTGCAATAATTTTCCATGATGGACCTACTGTTACTTCTGGACATTACACAGTTTATCTAAAATGTGAAAAAGGCTGGACACTGTGTAATGATTCCCAATTGATTTTCAAACAACGTTTGCCTTTTGATTTAGCAAATTCCTATCTAATCTTCCTGAAACCTAAATTTTAGAGAGACTTGGCAAGATCTGGACAAAATAATTTTACCATTTTACTGGATTACCATTGCAATTTTGTAGAAAAAATATTTTTAAAATTATCATTTGGCCTAAAGGAAAGATAACCAATTGTAATGTGGACTTTTTAAATTTTTAATGCAATTTTGAAAAACCAATAATTTAGAGATAATCGGTAACTTCTGCACATTTTAAATTTTGGAATGCTATTGAACTGCCATTGGAAATTTTTTCAAAAATGATTTAAAAAATTACTATTTGGCCATGTGGAAAAGTAAGCAATTCTATTGTGGACTAAATAAATTATTCAAAAAATTTTCGTGAACCAAAATGTTACAGAGAATCGGTGAGATCTGGACAGATTAAACTTTAGAATTTTAATGGATTTCCCTTGGAAATTTATTCAAGGAAAAAAAAAAAATACTATTTGGCCTAAAGGAAATAAAATCAGATGTATTTTGGAGTTATTTGAGATATAATATTGTGATTATACTTCTCAAACAAACATATCAGACGGTATTTTAAAGAAAAAAGTATTGTTTTTAGATGATATTTTTTTAGAATAATATGCATTTCTGTAATGATAAGTTTAAGTGAGAAAAGATTCTGGGCTTTTTTAATACAATCTTTGAGTTTGTTAATTTTTTTTGCCCGCTGTAAAATGATGAATGCAATTGCTTTCACAATTTATAGTGAAATGCAATATATTCTGAAAACAGCAAAAATAAGGCAAAAATATTTTTGGGTAAAAAATGTAAATATGTGTACTGTATTATAAAATGGTTTAAAAATATTAATACTTTTTTCTTTATTTTCAGATCGATATAGAAAATTTTCGGAAACTACAACCATTTTAAAAACTATTTTTTAAAAAAACAAATGAATAAATATTTTTTTGAGTGAGTATGGTAAGTCATTATTAATAATTGTAGTCTCTCAAGGACCTTGTAATGTGATAAATGATTTTTAGTGTTTTTTTAAAAAAAAAAAAAAAAAGGTACGCTTACCGTACGCGTACGGTAAAAAAAAAAAAAAAAAAGTTTTTAAAAACATGTAAAAAAAAGATGAAAGATAAGGTTGGCTCTTAAAAGAACCGTTGTGTTCATGCAGGGACAGAGGAAAGGAAGCATGGGAAAATCATTCATAGCTACAAATGTGCTGATCTATTTTGTTGTTCACTAGGGAAACACTGGTCTCCCTATGACAAATTAGACCTTTACAAAATGTGCAATGAATATCAACCTTCCGAAATCGAAGGTTCATTTCCAGAGGGCCAGCAAAAGGAGATTCTCCCCCCACAGATGAAGGGCTCACCTGACCTGCAGAAGAAGGAGTCAGCCCTGCAGGTGATGGTCCAGGCTGAGCTGCTGTGGATGTACTGGCTCGTCTTTCTGAAGAGTTACCTCCAAAAAGATGACCATGTGTCCTTCTGTGTACATCCTGGAGGTGTCTCTTCATGGTGTGATTCCCAAAGGAATACTTCCTGTTAGGATTACCTCTAGAAAGTACACGCTGACACAGCTTGCAAGTAACTAAGGGTGCATTCACCTTTTGCTGGCCTTCTGGAAACGTAAAATAATCCCAAACATAAGAAGGCTTTTGTTTCCTCGATCTCTGCCTCAAGACAGTGCTGCTGGTGCTAGCCTCACTCTCAGAAGAGCTCTGCTGTTCTGCCATCGTATCCCAAAGACAAACCAGCTCCTTCTCCCAAGGGATCACAAGCAGAAATGAGGGGAATGGGTGTGGTGTAGGAGAGTTCTAGAACTGAAAGTAGTTTCAACCAATCAAAAGTTGTGTTTCAAGATCACATGACCTACCGTACGCTTACGGTACGCTTACGGTACGCTTACGGCAAAAAGTACGCGTGCGCGTAAAAAAGACACGCGCTTCCGCGCATGCGCATAACAGTCACTACCCGGCACTTCCGCGTAACGTGCGCGTGTGGCGTAAGCGCGCACGCGTCCCACGCGCAGTACGCGCGGCTACGCAAAGTACGTAACTATACGCAAGTAGCGTAGATAGATTACGGACGTTGCGTAAACCGTACGCTTACCGTGAGCTTACGGTACGCGTACTATTAAAAAAAAAAAAAAAAAAAAAAAAAAAAAATCTGGAAATAAATTTTACATGTTTATTTTAAAACATATATATAAAAAAAATATTTAAGGATTTTAAAAATTTAAGCATAGTCTTTATAAAAGGTAAGAAAATTAAATTAAAAATATGTTTGAAAAAAATGAAGAATAAAAAAAAAAAATAGCATTTAAAAAACCTTGCAAATTCACTGAAAAAACCATGGGTTTCACACACGTTATAGTTAGGAATTAGCATTTAAAAAACCTTGCAAATTCACTGAAAAAACCATGGGTTTCACACACGTTATAGTTAGGAATTAGCATTTAAAAAACCTTAGAAATTCACTGAAAAAACCATAGGTTTCACACACGTTATAGTTAGGAATTAGCATTTAAAAAACCTTAGAAATTCAGTGAAAAAACCATAGGTTTCACACATGTTATAGTTAGCTGGACATTTTACTCGTAAAAAACCAATGAAATTGCCCCGTTATAGTTAGTTCAGCTAACTATAACTCGCGCGCCCGCAATGCACTGCTGATGACGTCACATATTACATCACTCATGACATGGTCAGTGACATCACTCATGACATCACTGATGACATCTCAAATGTCATCAGTGACGTGTGTGAAACCTATGGTTTTTTCAGTGAATATATATATATATATATATACATATATATATATATATATATATATATATATATATTCACTGAAAAAACCATGGGTTTCACACACGTTATAGTTAGGAATTAGCATTTAAAAAACCTTAGAAATTCAATGAAAAAACCAAAGGTTTCACACATGTTATAGTTAGCTGGACATTTCACTCGTAAAAAACCAATGAAATTCCCCCGTTATAGTTAGTTCAGCTAACTATAACTCGCGCGCCCGCAATGCACTGCTGATGACGTCACATATTACATCACTCATGACATGGTCAGTGACATCACTCATGACATCACTGATGACATCTCAAATGACATCACTGATGACATCACTGATGACATCACTGATGACATCATCCTAGTGATAGGGGCAGACCACCTCTGCCCCTAATATAACCTTTGATACACACATTCAAAAATAGAAATTAAAATTTTAAAAACAATGGACATACCACTACCAGTTACAACAACCTATTCAGTAATTCTAAGATCCACATACACATCCACTCATTCACCAACAGTCCTGTACAGTCACTCATACATGTACTCACTCATCATATGTACTCATACACGTATACATCCTGTTACACAATGCCACTCATCCATAGAGGTACTCACACACATAGTCACTCATGCTAATAAAGAATCAAACATACATTTACTTGCATATACAGTTATACACACACCGCCACACTTACTTCTACAGAAACTTACACATACTTAGTCTTTTAAACAATCACTTATAAAACACATACTTATTCATACAGGAACTCTTCCAATCTCTCACTCTCACATATACTCGCTTACATACACCAATTGTCATATATACTAGTTTAAAACATATGTAGTTACTCATAGAGACACTATTGAGACAGTCATTCACTCACTAACACACCCATGCACACACTCATTCACTCATATATATATTCACTGAAAAAACCATGGGTTTCACACACGTTATAGTTAGGAATTAGCATTTAAAAAACCTTAGAAATTCAATGAAAAAACCAAAGGTTTCACACATGTTATAGTTAGCTGGACATTTCACTCGTAAAAAACCAATGAAATTCCCCCGTTATAGTTAGTTCAGCTAACTATAACTCGCGCGCCCGCAATGCACTGCTGATGACGTCACATATTACATCACTCATGACATGGTCAGTGACATCACTCATGACATCACTGATGACATCTCAAATGACATCACTGATGACATCATTCAGAGAATGTGTGTTTTTCAGAAAATTACATATGTTTTATATATGTATATCTCAAGGTCGATGGAAGAATAAATGGGTATATAAGTGCCTAAATGGATGAATTGTTTTTGAAAAATTGATTGTATAACTGACTGATTAAGTGTATCTTAGTGAATACATGGCTTAGTGAGTAATGTTAAAATATGTAAATATCTGTATCAGTCTCTCACTTTGTGTATAAGTGGCTGCATGGGTTGGTGAGTAGCTACATGGGTGTCTATATAGGTTATTATTTGTTTTTTTGAGTATCAGTGTCTGATGTCTGTATGGTTCGGTGGGGGGTATTACGTAGTGCATAGGTGCATGAATGAGTGACTCACTCTTTTTATGTGTTGAAGACAGCATGTGTGCAGGACTATATGGGTGAATGAGTGTGTGCATGGGTGTGTTAGTGAGTGAATGACTGTCTCAATAGTGTCTCTATGAGTAACTACATATGTTTTAAACTAGTATATGTGACAATTGGTGTATGTAAGCGAGTATATGTGAGAGTGAGAGATTGGAAGAGTTCCTGTATGAATAAGTATGTGTTTTATAAGTGATTGTTTAAAAGACTAAGTATGTGTAAGTTTCTGTAGAAGTAAGTGTGGCGGTGTGTGTATAACTGTATATGCAAGTAAATGTATGTTTGATTCTTTATTAGCATGAGTGACTATGTGTGTGAGTACCTCTATGGATGAGTGGCATTGTGTAACAGGATGTATACGTGTATGAGTACATATGATGAGTGAGTACATGTATGAGTGACTGTACAGGACTGTTGGTGAATGAGTGGATGTGTATGTGGATCTTAGAATTACTGAATAGGTTGTTGTAACTGGTAGTGGTATGTCCATTGTTTTTAAAATTTTAATTTCTATTTTTGAATGTGTGTATCAAAGGTTATATTAGGGGCAGAGGTGGTCTGCCCCTATCACTAGGATGATGTCATCAGTGATGTCATCAGTGATGTCATTTGAGATGTCATCAGTGATGTCATGAGTGATGTCACTGACCATGTCATGAGTGATGTAATATGTGACGTCATCAGCAGTGCATTGCGGGCGCGCGAGTTATAGTTAGCTGAACTAACTATAACGGGGGAATTTCATTGGTTTTTTACGAGTGAAATGTCCAGCTAACTATAACATGTGTGAAACCTTTGGTTTTTTCATTGAATTTCTAAGGTTTTTTAAATGCTAATTCCTAACTATAACGTGTGTGAAACCCATGGTTTTTTCAGTGAATTTGCAAGGTTTTTTAAATGCTAATTCCTAACTATAACGTGTGTGAAACCCATGGTTTTTTCAGTGAATTTGCAAGGTTTTTTAAATGCTAATTCGTAACTATAACGTGTGTGAAACCCATGGTTTTTTCAGTGAATTTGCAAGGTTTTTTAAATGCTAATTTTTTTATTTTCTTCTATTTTTTAAACATATTTTTTTTTTAATTTTCTATCCTTTTTTTAAGACAATGGTTAAATTTTTAAAATTCAATAATATGTTTTTTTAAAAATATTTTATAAAGTAAACAGGTAAAATTTATTAGCAATACATTTTTTCCTTTTTTTTTTTTTTTTTTTTTTAGTACGCGTACCGTAAGCTTACGGTAAGCGTACGGTTTACGCAATGCCCGTAATTTATCTACGCTGTTTGCGTATAGTTGCGCAATTTGCGTAGCCGCGCGTACTCCGCGTGGGACGCGTACGCGTGTACGCTACACGCGCACGTTACGCGGAAGTGTCGGGTAGTGACTGTTATGCGCATGCGCGCAAGCGCGTGTCTTTTTTACGCGCATGCGTACTTTTGCCGTAAGCGTACCGTAAGCGTACCGTAAGCGTACGGTAGGTCATGTGATCATGAAACACAACTTTTGATTGGATGAAACTACTTTCAGTTCTAGAACTCTCCTACACCACACCCATTCCCCTCATTTCTGCTTGTGATCCCTTAGGAGAAGGAGCTGGGTTGTCTTTGTGATACGATGGCAGAACAGCAGAGCCCTTCTGAGAGTGAGGCTAGCACTAGCAGCACTACCTTGAGGCAGAGAGCGAGGAAACAAAAGACCTCTTATGTATGGGATTATTTTACTTTTCCTGAAGGCCAGCTAAAGGTAAATGCACCCTTAGTGACTTGCAAGCTGTGTCAGCGTGTACTTTCAAGAGGTAATCCTGACAGGAAGTATTCCTTTGGGAATCATACCATGATGAGGCACCTCAAGGATGTACACAAAAGGACACATGCTCGACTTACTGGAGGTAACCCTTCAGTAAGTCAACCAAGCACATCCACAGCAGCTCAGCCTGGACCATCATCTGCAGGGCTGAGTCCTTCTTCTGCAGGTCAGGTGAGCCCTTCATCTGTGGGGGGAGCATCTCCTTTTGCTGGCCCTCTGGAAATTAACCCTCGGTTTGCGAGGGTTGAAGTACGGTGCGCCCATTGTCACGATCTAATTACTTATAGGGAGACCAGTGTTTCCCTAGTGAACAGTAAAATAGATCAGCACACTTGTCGTACCGTCTAATATTCCCAATCTTTCTTTCCTCTGTCCCTGCATGAACACAACGGCTCTTTTAAGAGCCAACCTTACCTTTCATCTATTTTTTATATATGTTTTTAAAAACTTTTTTTTTTTTTTACCGTACGCGTACGGTACGCGTAATTTTTTATTTTTTTTAAAAAACACTAAAAATCAATTATCACATTACAAGGTCCTTGAGAGACTACAATTATTATTATTGACTTACCATACCCACTCAAAAAAATATTTATTCATTTGTTTTTTAAAAAAATTGCTTTAAAAATGGTTCTAGTTTTCGAAAATTTTCTATATCAATCTGAAAAAAAAGAAAAAAGTATTAATATTTTTAAAACATTTTATAATACAGTACACATATTTACATATTTATCAAAAAATATTTTTGTCTTATTTTTGCTGTTTTCAGAATATATTGCATTTCACTAAATTGTGAAAGCAATTGCATTCATCATTTTACAGCGGGCAAAAAAAAATAACAATCTCAAAGATTGTATTAAAAAAGCCCAGAATCTCTTTTTACTTAAACTTAACATTATAAAAAATACATAATATTCTAAAAAAATATCATCTAATACCAATACTTATTTCTTTAAAATACCGTCTGATATGTTTGTTTCAGAAGTATAATCACAATATTATATCTCAAATAACTCCACATTACATCTGGTTCCATTTCCTTTAGGCCAAATAGTAATTTTAAAATTCTTTTTTGATTAAATTTCCAATGGTAATCCAATAAAATTCTAAAGTTTTATTTGTACAGATCTCACCGATTCTCTGTAACATATTGGTTCCCGAAAGATTTATTAATAATATATTAAGTCCACAATAGAATTGGTTACCTTTCCACATGGCCAAATAGTAATTTAAAAAATCTTTTTTGAATAAATTTCCAATGGCACTCCAATAACATTCCAAAATTTAAATTGTGCAGATGTTACCGATTTTCTCTAAATTTTTGGTTTTCCAAAGTTTCATTAAAAATTAAAAAAGTCCACATTACAATTGGTTATCTTTCCATTAGGCCAAATGATAATTTAAAAAATCTTTATTTTTGAAAATTCCAATGGTAATCCAATCAAATGGTAAAATTGTTTTGTCCAGATCTTGCCAAGTCTCTCTAAAATTTAGGTTTCAGGAAGATTAGATA
This sequence comes from Triturus cristatus, assembly GCF_964204655.1. NCBI lineage: Eukaryota > Metazoa > Chordata > Amphibia > Caudata > Salamandridae > Triturus > Triturus cristatus. The sequence continues at coordinate 713,209,301 of NC_140584.1, read as the reverse complement.
GGAATTTGCTAAATCAAAAGGCAAACATTGCTTAAAAACCAATTGGGAATCATTACACAGTGTCCAGCCTTTTTCACATTTAAGATAAACTGTGTAATGTCCAGAAGTAACAGTAGGTCCTTCATGGAAAATTATTGCAACAGTTACAAAAGTTTTTCCTGAAATTGATAATTGCTGTCCTGTAAACTTCTTTATTAAAGTATCCAATTTTGAACCATCAGCTCTACATCGTTGCATCATTAAAATTACATACTGTCCGTATTCCTTTAAAATTAATGTTGAAAACATGTCAGATTGACACTCACCGCATTGCATGCTATGATTAGCATCTTTAACTAATTTAGCAAAAGTGACTGTTTTAGTCTCTGGCAATGTCAAAAAAATAAACCTTTCATTATCAACATTAGAGCCACATATATTATAACAGTTTTCACAACTATGTTCCCATTTATAAGAGAGACCAAATAAATTATCAATTGCAACTTCTTCTTCTTCCAGTACCTGAAGAAAAAACATCAAAAGTTTGTGTGCATCTTGCTGTTCATTTTGAGAAAACTGTGTTCGTCCTGAACATACATCTAAAAGTTTTCTAATTTCAGTAGCACTTTCTATTTGAGTTTTATCATTACTCAGCTTTTGAAAAAGGAGACTCAGCTCTGAACAGAATCTTTTTCCCTGATTTACTATTATCTGCTCTTGCAAACTTTCCAGATAAAATGCAACATTCAGCACTACATTTGCGTAGCAGTTGACACCAGAGCTATTTTCAAAATGACATCCTACAACCTGTTCTTCTTTTTCCTTACTCTTTTTGCTTGCAATTACATCACTCCTCTTTTTTTTCCTCCTCTGTACATCTTCATCACAGATATTCTCATTTCTCCTTTTACGAGAAACTACACGTTTCTCCAACACAGGATACTGACCTAAATGAGGAGCATAGCTTCTTCTTAATCTATTATACTCCTTTACACAATTTGTATCAGCACTAACTTTTGAGTCATCAAAGTCTATCATGAATAAACCTGATAATGTTTTCACTCGTGACAAAGCAACATATGCCATACCTTCTTTGAACACAGTTGAACCAATGTTCACAAATGCACAATCTACAGTCAATCCTTGAGACTTGTGAATAGTTACAGCATATGCTAGCGAAAACGGAAACTGCTTCCTACGTACATATAAGTCTTTCACAAGCATGAAACGAACTGAACAACGACAAATGTCTTTAACTTCTTCTATCTGATCAAATTTTATTTTTAAACATTCAATTCCATCTTTTTTCTGATAATTAATAAAACCCACAACTCTTCCCATAGCTCCATTAACTAAACCTTTTTCAACATCCAAATTTCTCCTTAAAAATACTCTACAGTTCATGCAAACATATAGATTTTTTTCTAATCCAGCTGTTTTGGAAATGTTCTTCTCTAGTGAATCCAATTTATTTTTCAGTGTGCCTGTTACTGTGACAGTAATTCTTCCATCCTCTATTTTGTCCACTGCTTCTAATTTCCTGATCTCTTCCTTTTCCAATTTCAAAAGCTCCTCATTGAATATTGAGCATTCACGTAGAGTTGGCATTAAGCAGATGATACTTTTCTTTTCTGCAATGTTCTTGTATATCTTCTCTGCAACTATTTCTTCCTTTGGAAATAAATTATGTAGCAGCCGACTCTGTAATGCTTTTTTGCCAACTTCTGTGAGTAGTCCAATTCTGATATCTTTCAGAATACTTCCATATTCTTCATCGCTTGCTTGCCTCATATTAGTAGTAAGTTCCTTGTACTCAAAGAAGGACCAAATATTTGTATTTCCGATGCTTCCCAATGACTTCTTTGTGTCTTCATGTGTCACAGTATTAAACACTGGTTGTCCTTTAACTGGAGTAAGTTGCAAAAGATCTCCAAAAACTATGACGTGTTTTCCACCAAATAACATGTCATAGTCTGTCTTCAGAATTTGCTGCATTCTTAAATGCACAAAGGCAAGCATTAAGTTTGAAACCATGCTCACCTCATCAATAATGAGAACTTGCATCTTCTTCAAGACTCTTGAAACTTCCAAGGATGCTTCTCCAGTTAGCTTGTTGTATTGTATTTTGTTCTCATGCTCCACTGGTAACATTAGCAAATGATGTAAAGTGATTCCTTTTATGTTATATGCTGCTAACCCAGTTGGAGCAGTAACCACACAAGACAAAGTAGAATCCGTTTTTTGCTGTAGGTAGCTTCTGATGACTTTAATTAGGAAACTTTTTCCAGTTCCAGCTTGTCCGCTTACATACATCCTGATTGGATGAAATGATGTGCATGAGCACTCTTTTTTTTCATGTAGAAATCCGTGATCAATTTTGTTTCTGATCTCTTCATAAATTTGTTGCTGCTCTTCGTTCAGTTGTCTTTCCAAATTTTGTAAGTCTATAAATTCTTCTTGAGCTTGATTCATAGCCGTTTCCACTTCATTCATGGCTATTGATGCTTCATTTTCAACGATTGGTTGTCCTAGGGGATCTTGACTGAGTGTTTCTGAACTTTGGCTGTCCTGAGAACTGTCTCTAGCTATTTCTGCTGCAATTGTAGTTTCCTGTTCAATTTCTTCATTTAACATTTGCAGATAACTTGAGAATGTACTGCATTGTATGCTGTCTTTGCATGCATTAAAAGAATCTTCATAGCTTTGAAATTCTCCCAGTAGTTCATCCTCTGTACGCCATGGTTTAAACAACTGTAAAAGAGCCGAGTAGTAAAATTCCTTTTTGTCAGTAGTGTCGCAACTTAGCTTCCTGTGATTTATTAAACTTCCTTTTGTTTGCTTCACCAAACATCCTTCCTCACCAATGACTTTATATTTTCCATTGTTGATGTCTTCTGCGGCTTTCCGTGAATAAATGTAGTTCTGCAGCACTTCATAGAGACACATGTTCTCCAGATGTTGACTTCTCTTGGGATAATATGTGTCCAACATGTTTGATTTCAAAATATCTGTACTTTCTGGGTCATTCTCGGCCAAATATTCAATTTCTCCAACAGATTTTAGTACCCGATTTCTCATTGCTGCAAGGCCTAAATTTGCCCAAATTATTCTTCTTGACTTCGAGTAGAGACTTGCAGAAGATAACCTATCTGAACATTCGTAGGATCCAATTTCTCGATGCGATAACATCTTCAAACTGAAACTGTACAGCTTCTTACTGACAGTCTTCTCGTGAGAAATCTCTTCCCACATTTCCTTCAATTCTGTTTTTTCTGATTTTGTAATGTAAGATGTTACATATCGAGCAACAGCAATGGAATTGTCAGCTACATACTGTATATCCATGTTAGCGTTCCACATGGATAAAATGACTGGGTTGTAGTCATTTATATTTTTTGATTCTTCTTTTCTTTTAAGGTTGTAGGTATTCTTAGGTGATTTTCTTGTGATTGTATGTCTCACAGCTGACATAAAACTGTTTACTCTTCCATTTGAAAGAACAGGTCTAGAAAATCCAAATCGACATTTAGTGTAGTATTTATCTTTGCTCTTGTATTTCCGTCGACAGTATTTTCCACACCGATGACTTTGGAAACGTAAAACTTGCTCCTTTAACTTTGTCTCTTCTGTGCTTTTTGGTATAGCACATGTTGCATATTCTTCAATGTAAGATAACACTGCTTCATCAGTATCTGTTCCAAACTTTGGGGCATCCTTCATCCACAACAGCATATGAATATGAGGAGCACCTCTTGCCTGGTACTCTTTTCTCCAAAAGAAATCTACTACTTCTCCAAGAGGTGGATTTTTTTTATTGCAGATGAAGGACATCATAGCCTCAAATCTATGATTGAAATATCTGCAAACATTAACCGGATCCAATGAGCACAGTTCTCCTGCTGTCTTGTATTCGATGTTTTTAATGTTTGAATTTGCCTCTCGTAGAAAATCCAGTAAATCATCCCAAGCGTACTCCGCACAGCTTAGGGTAACGAACCATGTTGGTGTTCCTAAATTCCGTAACATGCATTTTAATTCACCATGGCGTCGGTACCAATATTCATTTGTCCCACGCTGACAAGCCATCAGATTGATCAGTTGTGTTTCCAAATGATCATCTCGGTGCTGCACTTTCTCCATAAAATCCTTAGCATTTTGTAAATGTACTCCACTTTTTAAAATGTGATTTATTGCATAAGACAGTGCAGACAAGTCGCTTTCAAATAAAAGATGGAACAAATAAGGAATACTTTGTCGAAATCTGGGATCTTCAGCATATAGTCTTGTAGTCCGATACTCAGAAGCTGGAATCTGTTCCGGACGTTCATCGTATCGTCCTCCTTTTCCTTTAGGAAACAGCTGGGGAAAACATCGAGCTTCCAAGCTCTCCTCCCATACACTCACGGGACTTCCTTTTGCTTTCTTCATCTGAAAGAGATCAATATTGTCTCCCATAACTTCTTTTGAATGAAGAGGATGTATGCTAAAATGTTCATAAATTTCTTCTTCCTTTGACTTGTCCACTTTTTCAATTTGTCCAGTTGGTGTTTCTGTGTCTTCTTGTAAATCTTCTTCTTCTTCTTCTTCTATATAAATTGATTCATACCATTTGTTATTCTTTTTCAAATACAAATTTGCTCTTTGTACTTTCCGTACATCTACCAGCTCCTGCCAAATCTTCTTATTCTTTGTAGGTACACCATTAACCAGAATAATTAATGGTTCAGTTTCCAAAGTATCCGCATCAATAGTTTCCATATTTTTTTTCAAATCCAAGGGCAAATACACCACTCTACCTTTTAAACCTCTCAGTAAATCAGAAGGAGGTAATTTACCAGTTTTGGGCTCCATACGTACTATGGTCTGGAACGGATGAACACATTGAATGAGTATAGACTCATATGTATTTAATTCAGAAAGTTCAGCAGGAATAGCATCCAATTCTAAATTATTATGTACTGCTCTGGTCGGCATTCTATTTTCCTCTAACTTGTTGTAACAGTATTTACAAATACGCTGTACTTCACCCAATTCAAAACAATTTTCAAGAAATATATATGTGGCAAAATCCTTCCACTTATAATTATCTTCATTTTCACTCTTTCTGTAGAGATCAACATACCTGGTTTGTTTTCTATAATGAGTTCTGCGGCAACAAATACAAGTAATATTTGGTCTTTCATTAGAGATTATTGCAAATTTTGTTATGTGATCATTAAATGTCTTACTTACAGAGGGTTCTACATTCTCTTCCACTTCTTCCTCATTTACTGTGTCCTTCTCTGCACTGTTTTGTTCAGGACCAAAGTAACAAAACTGAATTTCATCAACAACCTTCTCTACATCTGATACCGTTCCACGGAACAGAGCCCTATTCAATTCATCTAACTTTATTGCTGGACTTTTAGCAAAATACAACCGTCTCACAAACTTTCTCATTTCAGTATGATGAACAGCCAACATCCTAAAATGATGGAAAACACTATTACACACTTTCCTAGATAGACAAGCCAGAGAATGACCCTGCAAACCAGTATTCTCTCTCACTCTGCACGGATCTAGACTTTGAAGCACCTTAATCTTCTGTTTTATACTTTTTTTACTAAATTCTCTTAGAAACTCACGAAATTTGTCAATAGATTCCTGACGCACAGTGCAAATACTACTACAATTCCAAGTGTACACTGGGGCTTTAGGACGTCTCCCCATAGCCTCATCCGCCATCACTTGTACCTCATCTCTTGGAACCATTATCTCCTTCTCCATTATGCAACCATTTTTTACTTCGTAAGCACGACCTCTGGTGTCAACTGCATGCAGCAAACTATTACTTTGAAAATAGCTCTCTTCATTAAAAAAGGGTTCACTACTTGAACTATGCATCCACTTTCCTAAAAACACTTTACAAAAGGTTGTTCTGTTCACTACTCTTTTCCTTTTGCTATGTGATTTCAGTACATTAACCATTTTGTCTAATGTACGCATCCTATTCAAAATTAAAATGAATAGTTTCCTTTTTAATTCTAATGCCTTTGCTGCAATGGCTTCAATTTCTTTTTTTCTTTTATAAAACTTACTCTTTTGCTTATATTTCTTCACATCCTTTATCAAATTGGACATAACTCTTCTCTGAAACATTTTTCTACGTATCTCTTTAAACGCTGTTTTTCTATTTATGTAAATCTTTTCAGTTGCAGAAGGTATATTTGCATTAACTAAATTCTCAATTTTTTCCTGTCCTTTTCTTTTCATTACATTCTTTCCAGTACTGACATTTTGTACATTTTTCATTCTTTTGAATATATTTTTTAGAAATTGTTTTTTCTGCTTACCAGAAGATTTTTTCTTTTTCCCAACATGAGCATCTTCTACTAACTTTGGTCCTCCAGTTGTCTTCAAATATAGGTTTTTTTTGTGAGTTTTTTGAACTCTGGATTTTGTATGCATCTTAAATTTTGTTCACTGCTCTTCAGCAATACCTGAAAAAAACTCAAAAAAAATTCCTTTATTTTATTTAAATATATTACTACATTTCTTTTCACAATAGTCACAAAACGAAATTTCTTTGCCAATTTGAATGCACACTTACTGCTCTTTTTTTTTGGCAAGTGATAATCACTTTTACAGACTGACACATTATGAATCCACTTTTCAGATTTTTTTAAAAAGCCCATGTCCAGACTGCTTTTTCAGACCACCACCATGTGTATCCTGGGTGACTGCCTACACTCCAGCAAGGGCAACCAGCCTTAGTGATGCTGAATGTCTTTGCATTACAGACTGAAACCTCAAAACCCACTCGCTTGTAAATACTGTGCATGATTATACATGGAAAGGAGCTGGGTGTGTGCTAAGAGTCTGCTTCTGCACCAAAAATTCGCTCCCCCTTTTTCCTACTAATGCAACTGTGAAATCACCAGAGCAAAACGCAATAAATCTCTGCCTGTAATTCCTATTTGCACACAGAGTCATGTTTTCACATTAGTCACAAAACGAAATTTCTTTGCCAATTTGAATGCACACTTACTGCTCTTTTTTTTTGGCAAGTGTTAATCACTTTTACAGACTGACACATTATGAATCCACTTTTCAGATTTTTAAAAAAGCCCATGTCCAGACTGCTTTTTCAGACCACCACCATGTGTATCCTGGGTGACTGCCTACACTCCAGCAAGGGCAACCAGCCTTAGTGATGCTGAATGTCTTTGCATTACAGACTGAAACCTCAAAACCCACTCGCTTGTAAATACTGTGCATGATTATACATGGAAAGGAGCTGGGTGTGTGCTAAGAGTCTGCTTCTGCACCAAAAAATCGCTCCCCCTTTTTCCTACTAATGCAACTGTGAAATCACCAGAGCAAAATGCAATAAATCTCTGCCTGTAATTCCTATTTGCACACAGAGTCATGTTTTCACATTAGTCACAAAACGAAATTTCTTTGCCAATTTGAATGCACACTTACTGCTCTTTTTTTTTGGCAAGTGTTAATCACTTTTACAGACTGACACATTATGAATCCACTTTTCAGATTTTTTTAAAAAGCCCATGTCCAGACTGCTTTTTCAGACCACCACCATGTGTATCCTGGGTGACTGCCTACACTCCAGCAAGGGCAAACAAGCCTTAGTGATGCTGAATGTCTTTGCATTACAGACTGAAACCTCAAAACCCACTCGCTTGTAAATACTGTGCATGATTATACATGGAAAGGAGCTGGGTGTGTGCTAAGAGTCTGCTTCTGCACCAAAAAATCGCTCCCCCTTTTTCCTACTAATGCAACTGTGAAATCACCAGAGCAAAACGCAATAAATCTCTGCCTGTAATTCCTATTTGCACACAGAGTCATGTTTTCACATTAGTCACAAAACGAAATTTCTTTGCCAATTTGAATGCACACTTACTGCTCTTTTTTTTTGGCAAGTGTTAATCACTTTTACAGACTGACACATTATGAATCCACTTTTCAGATTTTTAAAAAAGCCCATGTCCAGACTGCTTTTTCAGACCACCACCATGTGTATCCTGGGTGACTGCCTACACTCCAGCAAGGGCAACCAGCCTTAGTGATGCTGAATGTCTTTGCATTACAGACTGAAACCTCAAAACCCACTCGCTTGTAAATACTGTGCATGATTATACATGGAAAGGAGCTGGGTGTGTGCTAAGAGTCTGCTTCTGCACCAAAAAATCGCTCCCCCTTTTTCCTACTAATGCAACTGTGAAATCACCAGAGCAAAACGCAATAAATCTCTGCCTGTAATTCCTATTTGCACACAGAGTCATGTTTTCACATTAGTCACAAAACGAAATTTCTTTGCCAATTTGAATGCACACTTACTGCTCTTTTTTTTTGGCAAGTGTTAATCACTTTTACAGACTGACACATTATGAATCCACTTTTCAGATTTTTAAAAAAGCCCATGTCCAGACTGCTTTTTCAGACCACCACCATGTGTATCCTGGGTGACTGCCTACACTCCAGCAAGGGCAACCAGCCTTAGTGATGCTGAATGTCTTTGCATTACAGACTGAAACCTCAAAACCCACTCGATTGTAAATACTGTGCATGATTATACATGGAAAGGAGCTGGGTGTGTGCTAAGAGTCTGCTTCTGCACCAAAAAATCGCTCCCCCTTTTTCCTACTAATGCAACTGTGAAATCACCAGAGCAAAACGCAATAAATCTCTGCCTGTAATTCCTATTTGCACACAGAGTCATGTTTTCACATTAGTCACAAAACGAAATTTCTTTGCCAATTTGAATGCACACTTACTGCTCTTTTTTTTGGCAAGTGATAATCACTTTTACAGACTGACACATTATGAATCCACTTTTCAGATTTTTAAAAAAGCCCATGTCCAGACTGCTTTTTCAGACCACCACCATGTGTATCCTGGGTGACTGCCTACACTCCAGCAAGGGCAACCAGCCTTAGTGATGCTGAATGTCTTTGCATTACAGACTGAAACCTCAAAACCCACTCGCTTGTAAATACTGTGCATGATTATACATGGAAAGGAGCTGGGTGTGTGCTAAGAGTCTGCTTCTGCACCAAACAATCGCTCCCCCTTTTTCCTACTAATGCAACTGTGAAATCACCAGAGCAAAACGCAATAAATCTCTGCCTGTAATTCCTATTTGCACACAGAGTCATGTTTTCACATTAGTCACAAAACGAAATTTCTTTGCCAATTTGAATGCACTCTTACTGCTCTTTTTTTTGGCAAGTGATAATCACTTTTACAGACTGACACATTATGAATCCACTTTTCAGATGTTTAAAAAAGCCCATGTCCAGACTGCTTTTTCAGACCACCACCATGTGTATCCTGGGTGACTGCCTACACTCCAGCAAGGGCAACCAGCCTTAGTGATGCTGAATGTCTTTGCATTACAGACTGAAACCTCAAAACCCACTCGCTTGTAAATAGTGTGCATGATTATACATGGAAAGGAGCTGGATGTGTGCTAAGAGTCTGCTTCTGCACCAAAAAATCGCTCCCCCTTTTTCCTACTAATGCAACTGTGAAATCACCAGAGCAAAACGCAATAAATCTCTGCCTGTAATTCCTATTTGCACACAGAGTCATGTTTTCACATTAGTCACAAAACGAAATTTCTTTGCCAATTTGAATGCACACTTACTGCTCTTTTTTTTGGCAAGTGTTAATCACTTTTACAGACTGACACATTATGAATCCACTTTTCAGATTTTTTTAAAAAGCCCATGTCCAGACTGCTTTTTCAGACCACCACCATGTGTATCCTGGGTGACTGCCTACACTCCAGCAAGGTCAAACAAGCCTTAGAGATGCTGAATGTCTTTGCATTACAGACTGAAACCTCAAAACCCACTCGCTTGTAAATACTGTGCATGATTATACATGGAAAGGAGCTGGGTGTGTGCTAAGAGTCTGCTTCTGCACCAAAAAATCGCTCCCCCTTTTTCCTACTAATGCAACTGTGAAATCACCAGAGCAAAACGCAATAAATCTCTGCCTGTAATTCCTATTTGCACACAGAGTCATGTTTTCACATTAGTCACAAAACGAAATTTCTTTGCCAATTTGAATGCACACTTACTGCTCTTTTTTTTTGGCAAGTGTTAATCACTTTTACAGACTGACACATTATGAATCCACTTTTCAGATTTTTAAAAAAGCCCATGTCCAGACTGCTTTTTCAGACCACCACCATGTGTATCCTGGGTGACTGCCTACACTCCAGCAAGGGCAACCAGCCTTAGTGATGGTGAATGTCTTTGCATTACAGACTGAAACCTCAAAACCCACTCGCTTGTAAATACTGTGCATGATTATACATGGAAAGGAGCTGGGTGTGTGCTAAGAGTCTGCTTCTGCACCAAAAAATCGCTCCCCCTTTTTCCTACTAATGCAACTGTGAAATCACCAGAGCAAAACGCAATAAATCTCTGCCTGTAATTCCTATTTGCACACAGAGTCATGTTTTCACATTAGTCACAAAACGAAATTTCTTTGCCAATTTGAATGCACACTTACTGCTCTTTTTTTTTGGCAAGTGATAATCACTTTTACAGACTGACACATTATGAATCCACTTTTCAGATTTTTAAAAAAGCCCATGTCCAGACTGCTTTTTCAGACCACCACCATGTGTATCCTGGGTGACTGCCTACACTCCAGCAAGGGCAACCAGCCTTAGTGATGCTGAATGTCTTTGCATTACAGACTGAAACCTCAAAACCCACTCGCTTGTAAATACTGTGCATGATTATACATGGAAAGGAGCTGGGTGTGTGCTAAGAGTCTGCTTCTGCACCAAAAAATCGCTCCCCCTTTTTCCTACTAATGCAACTGTGAAATCACCAGAGCAAAACGCAATAAATCTCTGCCTGTAATTCCTATTTGCACACAGAGTCATGTTTTCACATTAGTCACAAAACGAAATTTCTTTGCCAATTTGAATGCACACTTACTGCTCTTTTTTTTTGGCAAGTGATAATCACTTTTACAGACTGACACATTATGAATCCACTTTTCAGATTTTTTTAAATGCACATGTCCAGACTGCTTTTTCAGACCACCACCATGTGTATCCTGGGTGACTGCCTACACTCCAGCAAGGGCAACCAGCCTTAGTGATGCTGAATGTCTTTGCATTACAGACTGAAACCTCAAAACCCACTCGCTTGTAAATACTGTGCATGATTATACATGGAAAGGAGCTGGGTGTGTGCTAAGAGTCTGCTTCTGCACCAAAAAATCGCTCCCCCTTTTTCCTACTAATGCAACTGTGAAATCACCAGAGCAAAACGCAATAAATCTCTGCCTGTAATTCCTATTTGCACACAGAGTCATGTTTTCACATTAGTCACAAAACGAAATTTCTTTGCCAATTTGAATGCACACTTACTGCTCTTTTTTTTTGGCAAGTGATAATCACTTTTACAGACTGACACATTATGAATCCACTTTTCAGATTTTTTTAAAAAGCCCATGTCCAGACTGCTTTTTCAGACCACCACCATGTGTATCCTGGGTGACTGCCTACACTCCAGCAAGGGCAACCAGCCTTAGTGATGCTGAATGTCTTTGCATTACAGACTGAAACCTCAAAACCCACTCGCTTGTAAATACTGTGCATGATTATACATGGAAATGAGCTGGGTGTGTGCTAAGAGTCTGCTTCTGCACCAAAAAATCGCTCCCCCTTTTTCCTACTAATGCAAATATAAAATTACCAGAGTTGTACACAATAAATCTCTGCCTATATTTCCCAACATGTGTAACCTGGGTGACTGCCTACATTCCACCAAGGGCAACCAGCCTTAGTGATGCTGAATGTATTTGCATTACTGAGTCCAACCTCAAACCCTTAAACTATTCATTTTTTATACCAATACACCTTAATTTATCGTGAAAACATAGTCCATATTATTTTACATGTTCCTCACATTTAAATTTCTCCCAAAACAGAAAATAATAAACGCAACTTCAACAAAAAGAATTGCATTTCTATTTTTCATTTCTTAATTTACCATATACATCCCCTCTCAAACTCTAAACTCACCTTTTAAATTAGTTAGTTGTGAAAGAAATGTGGCACTCAAACAGCAGATTATCAGAGCCAGGATCTCTGTTCTCTACACCTCTCTCCTCTCAGCAGAACCAGATAATGGCAAACTTTCCCTCTATTTTTCCACACATATACATGTAAGTTTCAAATCTCAGTGCATCCCCCTTTTTTTCAAATGTAATCATACATTTCTATTGGTTGAAAACCAACCCTTTTCCAAAAGTACCCTGCCCCCAACTTGACTTCTGCCTAGTACCCTTCCCCCAACTTGACTTCTGCCTGCTACCATAGCAACAGCTCATGGAACACTGCTGTGTGGAGTTAGGTCAGAAGTTCGCCACACAATGTTTCAATTCCACAGAGCAAGAGTGCTTGACTTTTCAAACCTAACAGCAAATCCATAGTACTGTTCTTTGGTAACACATTTTTTTGTACCAATACAAAACATGCTTCTATTAATTTACACATACAGCCTAGTTTTTATTCTAGAATGGTATGAAACAGCCAATCAGTTCTTTTTGTTTTGAAAAAAATATGTATGCCTCCATTTCCAAACTGTCTTTCTTTTCATATTGCCATTCTACTGAAAGACACCTCCTGAGTGCATCCAGTTCTCCTTTGAAGATGTTCACAGTGTGGATTGTAGGGCACAGCTATGTCTTCTGGAGTGAAAAGTTTGCAGAGAAAACAGGTATGGTGAGAGACCTTGCTTTGCCAAATGTAGACATTAAATGGATTGGTCAGAGAGGGTTAAAGTGGCACCAATTGATGCCATTGGTGAAATCCTTCATGCAAATCCAACACCCTGACCTCATAATAGTGCACTGTGGTGGCAATGACCTAGGCACTTTGACTGGGGTAGGTCTGGAAATGCTTATGAAGGACACCTTTGCACAACTGTTTTCACTTTTCCCTAAAACTGCCTTTGTGTTTTCTAACATATGCCAAAGGCAAAAATGGAACTGGTCCAATCATTTCTGTCCGCAGATTGACAAAGCAAGAAAGCACGTCAACAAATCTGTTTCTGCTTTCCTCCGTGACTATGGTATGGGTTCCATTTACCACAACAACTTGCGTTACGACATGCAAGACATTTATAGAGGAGATGGTGTGCACTTCAATGATGAAGGGAACAGAGTCTTCCTCTTGAACCTTAGACTCTGCATCGGTACTTACTTGTAGGTACCACAAAAAAATCACTTAATAAACACAACGGCTCTTTTTAGAGCCCCCTAATATCCAAACACTTAAATCTGAATTTCATTTTTTTTTTTTTTTTTTTTTTACCGTACGCTTACCGTAAGCTTACCGTACGCGTACCCCGTGATTTTTTTTAAAATCAATAAATGTTTCCTTTGTACTTTCTGTCCTTCTTTTACCCCCTTACAAATGTTAGGGGGTCTGTAACTCTCTCCCTTGCCCCCTTTTCAAGATATCACTCTTTTTTACCGGAGTGAAATACAAAAAATGGCGGCCGCCGCTTCCTGGTTTCGGCCGATTCGAATGTTTACTAAAATCTAACAGCCAATCAGAATCGCGCTCGCGCACGCCACCGTACGCGTACGGTAAGCTTACGGTAAGCGTACCGTAAGCTGGCTCAGATATATATATTGATTTAAAGGCTATTTTCTCAGAATCTACTGAACAGATTTACACCAAACCTACAAAAGGCACTTCCTTGACCTGAGGACTACCTCTCTGCCAAATTTCTAGTAATTCTGTTCAGCCGTTCGGGCTGTAGCCCTGTCTAAAGGTCCTATGGAAAAATGCATGGGAAAAACGCGTTTTGGGACCCCCCTTTTATCTCAGCCCCCGCTTGACGAATCCCCCCCGAGACTTTCAGGGTAGGAGCGGAGCATAGCGCCCCACCTATTTTGAGAAATTCGCGAGGATTCATCGACCGGCGCCAAAGTTATTCCAAATAGAATGTTGCGGATTTCCTATGGAAACAGGGTCCTAACTATAACTACCTACTGGCGACCGCCAGTAGGTAATATATATATATATATATATATATATATATATATATATATATATATATATTATCAAGCGGAAGCCCCTTCCTCCCACTCTGGGTACCACTCCCTACCTATTATTATTAATGTATGTTCGATTGGGACAGCCAGCCTGCAAAGGGTGGGCTATCTGTTGTTTATGGTTATTGGTTACACAATCAATGAAAGCAAAGTACCCTCTGCAGAAGCGGTTGGTGGTGGAAGTGTTGGCGGGCGGTGACATGGGGAGGGGACTGGTGGGTGTCACTGGTGAGTAAACCGTGTATTACGGCCAAATACAGGTAATAATCAACATAAAAATAAAGAATTATTTTCAATGTGTGCACTGCACCGCCGAATGCGATGCAGTGCGTGCAACAATTTTTTTTTTTATGTATTGTTTAATTACCTGTGATTGTCCTTAATCCATAGTTTACTATCCCCACCCTGCACCTTCTCACGTCACCGACTCACCGCCCGGCAGCACTCCCACCACCGACCGCTACTGAGCTGATGTTGTATCGTTTTAGCATCTATCATCTGAATATATAAGCAATGATCATTGGATCAGATAAATAATCAGCCTTTTTGTAGTACCCATGGCAGGGTGTAAGTGAAATTGTGCATGCCATTTACCCTCATGTAACAGAGTATGGCCAGTGCCAACGGCCGTAAGGCGGCATACAAAAATATGAGCTTCCCCACCTGCAGACAGTAGTAGTAAATAAAACTAACGTGAGTCTGCATCATGTAGCTCATATCTGTTTCTCTTGGGTGCAAGCTTAGCTATGCCGGCTACAACAAGGTTATGTAATTGGGCTAAACTACAGATAAGAACAACACGACTGGTGTACCGGAGTACATAGTACGATTATATTTATAATGTCGGAAACTCCCACAAATGTTAGAGTCCAAGGAAGTAGGAGTAGAGATACTTACCACCAAATCACAAATATTATGAACTGTGCTTGCTAGTGATACTGTGACACTACGTGTTGAATGATTTTAGTGTTTCTGTTTTGCTAAGAGTATTGGCTACAACATGTTCTTTTTCTTTCTTGATATAGATACTCCTTCCACATCCACTAAACCATAAAGGAAGGAGTTGGCCGCTAGGGCCCGGCGCCGGAAACTGGAGGCCATCTGCGAACATTATCGCCGGCTGGTGGCTCAGGCGGAGGAGGAGGAGGAGGCGGCTGCAGCTGCAGCCTCCTCCAATGCCTCGGGCCCCAGTCAGGCCCTGCCTCCACTTTCACGGTGCCGGGGTCCGGCATCCGCCCGCCGCCGCTCCTCGATCTCAAGCACTGCTGCCCCCCACCCTGCATGTAACTGCAGGGCATTTCGCCGCCAGCTGCTCCGCCGGATGGCCCGCTTAGAGGAGAACCTGGAGGAGCGGGTAAAGATCCTGGTTGACAAACACCTTAAGGCCCGCCGACAATAGAGGACCTCGTAATTTGCCCCTTTTTTAATTCCTTTTGTTGGTGGGTGGGTTTTTGGGCGTTGGGGATTCTTTCGGACATTTGGGACTCTTCTACTTTCGGTTTCGTTTCGTTTTGGACATTGGTTGGGGTTAGGGAGGGGGGTGGGTTAGGTCAGAGTGGGATAGTTTATTTTTGTTAGGGGAGATTAAATTTTATTCTATTTACTTATACGATGTTAATGTTTTGTGGTGGGTTACAGTTTTCAGAATTCAATCTAAGTTACATGGTTTTTTACTTTGTTTCCGTGCTGCTGCATGCCCACAGCCAGTGTTTGATTTAAAAGATCTGCCGATTTTGTAACACACAAACCGATAGATGCAGTACCCCTCACTGGCTTATTTTTAATTGTCATAATAGTACTGTCAGTCTCTCCTCCTAGTCCATACCTCCCACCAAACTTATCTTACCTGTGATTGATGATGAAGTTCGGCACACTGATGGCTGCATGGTTGGTTTCCCAAATTAACGGACAAGATGCCATTATTGTGGTGGTAGTAGTAGACACTGGCAATAGCATTTGAAAAAAGAAATAGAAAGTCACTTGACTGAGAGACTGTGGGAGGAGTAGTAGAACAGAACACAAAGTAAACTACAGCATGGGTGGGAAAGCAGAAGAAGATCCTTGCCCTGCCTTAGTTGAAATTCAATTAGTGTTGGTTTCACCACATCTGCCCCAGCAAGCGTGTGATCAATTGGTGTACATTTAGCATGACATCACACCTCAATATAAATCACACAGCCCGGGGGAAGAGGGTTAGGGATTGATGAATGGATGGGAAGTGGGGTTTTGGGAAAGGTTTGAGAAAGAAAAACAGACAGTATGCATGGACACAACAAAAGTAAAACACAATCTTGTAAGACAACCATGATCCATTATCAAATAAATCAAAGTATAAAGTGAGAAAAAGCAAATGCATGCATGCTGAGGCAGAGAACTTGATGGTTAATGATAATGAGTTGTACTTACAATAACTATTATTACCAAATGAGACAGTACAGTCAGGGAAGAAATTGAAATTTGCCTTGCCTGTCTGCCGCCCTCAGAGCTCAGACCGAACCCAATTACATGCTGTACCGGGCTTACTTTTATTTTTCAAGCTAGCAAAGGAAATTACAAAATAGTTGTAGGGATCAATTACCAAGCAAACCACAACACACAATGATTGAAGAGAAAAAAGCAATCAAATTAATTTAAAGACGAATGATGAATGATACTAAAGTTACTGTATTATCCTGGTCCAAATGTGGAGTTGTATCATTCTCGTCATTCCTCTTGGTCCTCCCTTCCATGGACACTCTGCACATCAATCTTGGGTACCACTGCCTGCCTGATGCGGATTGGTAAGGTAAGTGTGAGTCGTTTCTCCCACTATAGCACAGGTTAAAGGCCGGCCTGTAAGTTTAGACAGAAAAACTAACGGGGTATTGAAAAATTACTGCATTTAAAACAATAAACTCAATTACAGTGGCGTGCAAGACGAGAAGACAACACTCTGGAGAGAACACTTTCAGACTGAGGCAGCTTGGATAGCATACATAGCCTCTACTCTACAGAATTAAGGTACAACAACAACGGGACAGGACTCAGGAGCCAGCACAGCCACAGAATAGGAGAACCGCGGCACAGGCCAGGCACCCTACCCCTTACTTACATTTTGACCGAGCCAGAGAAATGTCATATGCACTGCAGCAACCTAGCATTTTCCAAATGAAGTGACTAAATCAATGCGCCACTGTCCCTCATACCACTACACTCTACTCCAGTCCACACCACTACACGCACATCTAGCCTAGGTCTGCTGTGGTTCTTGTTCAAACTGTTTAGCTTTTAAGTCAGGCCATGAAACGCAGTTATTCCATCAATTTTCTCCGATCCAACTGACTGTGTGCAAAGATAGTATGCTCAGCAGCATCATGATGATGATCGTGTGGTATGTATTCTCCAACACCAACTCAGTCTGTAGTGACTGATTAAGTTTATAATATATTCCATATTACAAAATTGCAACGGATATTGGCCGGCACCTGCAGTGGAAGGAGTACAATGTGGTTATTATTAAACAACAAAGAAACATTAACTGTCACCACACCCAATGCATGCCACCATCATTCACAATAATCACTCATTACCTGTCTTGGTGTTCTCTTTGGCTGTCTGATCTGATGCCTGCCTAGCCTTCTGGCAGTCAGTGATGAGTTTCTTTCGGCCTGGAAACAAAATGGAATATAGCTGGAGTCACGTTTCACTTCTTATGGAGGGACTGTTAGAGGCAACATGTATTGTACTATCCTCCATCTCTATCAAATGTCTGGCTTGCTTGAAATGTACTTAGGGAGAGTAAGGAAGATGGAGCAGGACTCTGAGGAGTGGAGTGGACAGTTATGCACAGACGTGCAACTCCAATAGGGAAATAAAAAGAGGAGACTGTTGATGGATTTGTTGTGATTACATTTTGAACCAGAAAAACAGATACACAGTCACACACAAATAAAGGAAGGGAGAACAATTTGAAAGCCTAGTTGTCAGGGAAGAGGAGCTCATCCTCAAACTGAGGTGGTTCGGACAGAAGTACGTCTAACAACCCACTACTTATGTCATCAAAGTCGCTCTTCTCTTCTTGCTGTGATTCACACATTTTGTACTCCGGTGGTATAAAGTGTTGATTCATTTTGATCATGGTTAACCTCTCGACGCTTTTGGGCGAGAGACTTGTCCTTTTGACAGTAACAATGGCACCAGCAGCACTGAAAACACGCTCTGAAGAGACACTTGCAACAGGGCAAGCCACATACTTTATCGCCAGCCTGCTGAGCACTGGCCATTGGCTTCTTTTCCCATACCAATACACCAATATGCTTTGCTCCATGAAGACCTCGGTTGTGTCATCTAGATAGGCCTGAACCATCCGCTCAATGTTCAGGGGTGCTCCGATTTCCTGGGCCTCTTTTGCCTTTGCATCAGTCATGGACGTACAATGCCCTTTCCGTGGAAACCAATCACCTGCCGTTTTATTAAATGTGCCTGATGATCCTGTTAGTGCTGTTGATGTTATTCCTGGCAGTGTTGTTGACTGCTGGGAGGCAAATGCACTGCTCTTGGACTCTGAAGTAGAACTTGACTGTGGGTGCCCTGCAGTGCTTTTTCTGCCCTGGGGGGGCGAGCCTCTAATTAAGATCCTTTCTGAAAAAGGAATTACTTCATTACTGCGCAGCAATAATTTGTAACGTGGATCAAAAATTGAGGCAGTAATGTAATGTGGATGTGACACAATGTTATTTTGAATCCTTGTATTGTCAGATAAGCGAGCGACTAAGGTGTCTGCCAAATAATATGCGTCTACTTTGTCATCCACACCTGCGTACATTTCTAACACCTCCTTCAGCTCTTGCTCTAGCATGTACAACAATGGGATAGCTTGGCCCATAGTACAGTCCTCCCTGCTCACTTCACGTGTGAAGACCTCAAAAGGAAGTAGCATCTCTGTCAGGCATTTGACGAGGTCCCATTGGGCCATCTCAACTCTCATGCCTTTCACAGTAGGATCCCCTGACCTTTTCATGACATAAGCATTAAGTGGTATGTACTGCTCAAACAGATGCTCAAGCATGTAATACGTTGAGTTCCAACGTGTTGGCATCTCCTGGATGAGTGCTTTGACTGGCATTTTATGCTCACGTTGAATGACCCTCAGCTGCTTCCGGGCTTTAAAAGAATGGTTGAAATGTGTGCATATTCTTCTGCAGGTTGTCAGTAAGCTGCTGGCTTTGCTTTTATTTTTCAGAAAGTCCTGAACAACAATATTAATGCAGTGTGCCAAACATGGCACCCTGAAATAGCCACCATCTTTCATGGCCCTAACTACATTACTACAAACAAATGATGGACGGAATGCTGTCAATGCAGACATTCTCCCCCAGTCAAGAGATCTGGGTTAAATCCATCGTTCTTTTGCCCACTACACCACCCCAGTTTAGACATGGCCATATGCAAATCAGTCTTGACCCTGTGCCTCATGGGAACAGCCCAGCCCGAACTGCCAAGCCATGTCTTCCCTGGACCAGAATCAAGCATCCTAGGACCGGTTTCTGGCTATCAGCCGTCATCAGCCAGGATAGCTTGACTCCAGTGGCGTAGTGAGCACGGGTCCCACGTCTGGGAATACCCATCCCACTTAGGGCGAAAAGCATTACAACAAACAAATGATGGACGGAATGCTGACAATGCAGACATTCTCCCCCAGTCAAGAGATCTGGGTTAAATCCATCGTTCTTTTGCCCACTACACCACCCCAGTTTAGACATGGCCATATGCAAATCAGTCTTGACCCTGTGCCTCATGGGAACAGCCCAGCCTGAACTGCCAAGCCATGTCTTCCCTGGACCAGAATCAAGCATCCTAGGACCGGTTTCTGGCTATCAGCCGTCATCAGCCAGGATAGCTTGACTCCAGTGGCGTAGTGAGCACGGGTCCCACGTCTGGGAATACCCATCCCACTTAGTGCGAAAAGCATTACAACAAACAAATGATGGACGGAATGCTGACAATGCAGACATTTTCCCCAGTCAAGAGATCTGGGTTAAATCCATCGTTCTTTTGCCCACTACACCACCCCAGTTTTGACAGGGCCATATGCAAATCAGTCTTGACCCTGTGCCTCATGGGAACAGCCCAGCCCGAACTGCCAAGCCATGTCTTCCCTGGACCAGAATCAAGCATCCTAGGACCGGTTTCTGGCTATCAGCCGTCATCAGCCAGGATAGCTTGACTCCAGTGGCGTAGTGAGCACGGGTCCCACGTCTGGGAATACCCATCCCACTTAGGGCGAAAAGCATTACAACAAACAAATGATGGACGGAATGCTGACAATGCAGACATTCTCCCCCAGTCAAGAGATCTGGGTTAAATCCATCGTTCTTTTGCCCACTACACCACCCCAGTTTAGACATGGCCATATGCAAATCAGTCTTGACCCTGTGCCTCATGGGAACAGCCCAGCCCGAACTGCCAAGCCATGTATTCCCTGGACCAGAATCAAGCATCCTAGGACCGGTTTCTGGCTATCAGCCGTCATCAGCCAGGATAGCTTGACTCCAGTGGCGTAGTGAGCACGGGTCCCACGTCTGGGAATACCCATCCCACTTAGGGCGAAAAGCATTACAACAAACAAATGATGGACGGAATGCTGACAATGCAGACATTCTCCCCAGTCAAGAGATCTGGGTTAAATCCATCGTTCTTTTGCCCACTACACCACCCCAGTTTAGACATGGCCATATGCAAATCAGTCTTGACCCTGTGCCTCATGGGAACAGCCCAGCCCGAACTGCCAAGCCATGTCTTCCCTGGACCAGAATCCAGCATCCTAGGACCGGTTTCTGGCTATCAGCCGTCATCAGCCAGGATAGCTTGACTCCAGTGGCGTAGTGAGCACGGGTCCCACGTCTGGGAATACCCATCCCACTTAGGGCGAAAAGCATTACAACAAACAAATGATGGACGGACTGCTGACAATGCAGACATTCTCCCCCAGTCAAGAGATCTGGGTTAAATCCATCGTTCTTTTACCCACTACACCACCCCAGTTTATACATGGCCATATGCAAATCAGTCTTGACCCTGTGCCTCATGGGAACAGCCCAGCCCGAACTGCCAAGCCATGTCTTCCCTGGACCAGAATCAAGCATCCTAGGACTGGTTTCTGGCTATCAGCCGTCATCAGCCAGGATAGCTTGACTCCAGTGGCGTAGTGAGCACGGGTCCCACATCTGGGAATACCCATCCCACTTAGGGCGAAAAGCATTACAACAAACAAATGATGGACGGAATGCTGACAATGCAGACAATCTCCCCCAGTCAAGAGATCTGGGTTAAATCCATCGTTCTTTTGCCCACTACACCACCCCAGTTTCGACAGGGCCATATGCAAATCAGTCTTGACCCTGTGCCTCATGGGAACAGCCCAGCCCGAACTGCCAAGCCATGTCTTCCCTGGACCAGAATCAAGCATCCTAGGACCGGTTTCTGGCTATCAGCCGTCATCAGCCAGGATAGCTTGACTCCAGTGGCGTAGTGAGCACGGGTCCCACGTCTGGGAATACCCATCCCACTTAGGGCGAAAAGCATTACAACAAACAAATGATGGACGGAATGCTGACAATGCAGACATTCTCCCCCAGTCAAGAGATCTGGGTTAAATCCATCGTTCTTTTGCCCACTACACCACCCCAGTTTAGACATGGCCATATGCAAATCAGTCTTGACCCTGTGCCTCATGGGAACAGCCCAGCCCGAACTGCCAAGCCATGTCTTCCCTGGACCAGAATCAAGCATCCTAGGACCGGTTTCTGGCTATCAGCCGTCATCAGCCAGGATAGCTTGACTCCAGTGGTGTAGTGAGCACGGGTCCCACGTCTGGGAATACCCATCCCACTTAGGGCGAAAAGCATTACAACAAACAAATGATGGACGGAATGCTGACAATGCAGACATTCTCCCCAGTCAAGAGATCTGGGTTAAATCCATCGTTCTTTTGCCCACTACACCACCCCAATTTAGACATGGCCATATGCAAATCAGTCTTGACCCTGTGCCTCATGGGAACAGCCCAGCCCGAACTGCCAAGCCATGTCTTCCCTGGACCAGAATCAAGCATCCTAGGACCGGTTTCTGGCTATCAGCCGTCATCAGCCAGGATAGCTTGACTCCAGTGGCGTAGTGAGAACGGGTCCCACGTCTGGGAATACCCATCCCACTTAGGGCGAAAAGCATTACAACAAACAAATGATGGACGGAATGCTGACAATGCAGACATTCTCCCCCAGTCAAGAGATCTGGGTTAAATCCATCGTTCTTTTACCCACTACACCACCCCAGTTTAGACATGGCCATATGCAAATCAGTCTTGACCCTGTGCCTCATGGGAACAGCCCAGCCCGAACTGCCATGCCATGTCTTCCCTGGACCAGAATCAAGCATCCTAGGACCGGTTTCTGGCTATCAGCCGTCATCAGCCAGGATAGCTTGACTCCAGTGGCGTAGTGAGCACGGGTCCCACGTCTGGGAATACCCATCCCACTTAGGGCGAAAAGCATTAAAACAAACAAATGATGGACGGAATGCTGACAATGCAGACATTCTCCCCCAGTCAAGAGATCTGGGTTAAATCCATCGTTCTTTTGCCCACTACACCACCCCAGTTTAGACATGGCCATATGCAAATCAGTCTTGACCCTGTGCCTCATGGGAACAGCCCAGCCTGAACTGCCAAGCCATGTCTTCCCTGGACCAGAATCAAGCATCCTAGGACCGGTTTCTGGCTATCAGCCGTCATCAGCCAGGATAGCTTGACTCCAGTGGCGTAGTGAGCACGGGTCCCACATCTGGGAATACCCATCCCACTTAGGGCGAAAAGCATTACAACAAACAAATGATGGACGGAATGCTGACAATGCAGACAATCTCCCCCAGTCAAGAGATCTGGGTTAAATCCATTGTTCTTTTGCCCACTACACCACCCCAGTTTAGACATGGCCATATGCAAATCAGTCTTGACCCTGTGCCTCATGGGAACAGCCCAGCCCGAACTGCCAAGCCATGTCTTCCCTGGACCAGAATCAAGCATCCTAGGACCGGTTTCTGGCTATCAGCCGTCATCAGCCAGGATAGCTTGACTCCAGTGGCGTAGTGAGCACGGGTCCCACGTCTGGGAATACCCATCCCACTTAGGGCGAAAAGCATTGCAACAAACAAATGATGGACGGAATGCTGACAATGCAGACATTCTCCCCCAGTCAAGAGATCTGGGTTAAATCCATCGTTCTTTTGCCCACTACACCACCCCAGTTTAGACATGGCCATATGCAAATCAGTCTTGACCCTGTGCCTCATGGGAACAGCCCAGCCCGAACTGCCAAGCCATGTCTTCCCTGGACCAGAATCAAGCATCCTAGGACCGGTTTCTGGCTATCAGCCGTCATCAGCCAGGATAGCTTGACTCAAGTGGCGTAGTGAGCACGGGTCCCACGTCTGGGAATACCCATCCCACTTAGGGCGAAAAGCATTACAACAAACAAATGATGGACGGAATGCTGACAATGCAGACATTCTCCCCCAGTCAAGAGATCTGGGTTAAATCCATCGTTCTTTTGCCCACTACACCACCCCAGTTTAGACATGGCCATAAGCAAGTCAGTCTTGACCCTGTGCCTCATGGGAACAGCCCAGCCCGAACTGCCAAGCCATGTCTTCCCTGGACCAGAATCAAGCATCCTAGGACCGGTTTCTGGCTATCAGCCGTCATCAGCCAGGATAGCTTGACTCCAGTGGCGTAGTGAACACGGGTCCCACGTCTGGGAATACCCATCCCACTTAGGGCGAAAAGCATTACAACAAACAAATGATGGATGGAATGCTGACAATGCAGACATTCTCCCCCAGTCAAGAGATCTGGGTTAAATCCATCGTTCTTTTGCCCACTACACCACCCCAGTTTAGACATGGCCATATGCAAATCAGTCTTGACCCTGTGCCTCATGGGAACAGCCCAGCCCGAACAGCCAAGCCATGTCTTCCCTGGACCAGAATCAAGCATCCTAGGACCGGTTTCTGGCTATCAGCCGTCATCAGCCAGGATAGCTTGACTCCAGTGGCGTAGTGAGCACGGGTCCCACGTCTGGGAATACCCATCCCACTTAGGGCGAAAAGCATTACAACAAACAAATGATGGACGGAATGCTGACAATGCAGACATTTTCCCCAGTCAAGAGATCTGGGTTAAATCCATCGTTCTTTTGCCCACTACACCACCCCAGTTTCGACAGGGCCATATGCAAATCAGTCTTGACCCTGTGCCTCATGGGAACAGCCCAGCCCGAACTGCCAAGCCATGTCTTCCCTGGACCAGAATCAAGCATCCTAGGACCGGTTTCTGGCTATCAGCCGTCATCAGCCAGGATAGCTTGACTCCAGTGGCGTAGTGAGCACGGGTCCCACGTCTGGGAATACCCATCCCACTTAGGGCGAAAAGCATTACAACAAACAAATGATGGACGGAATGCTGACAATGCAGACATTCTCCCCCAGTCAAGAGATCTGGGTTAAATCCATCGTTCTTTTGCCCACTACACCACCCCAGTTTAGACATGGCCATATGCAAATCAGTCTTGACCCTGTGCCTCATGGGAACAGCCCAGCCCGAACTGCCAAGCCATGTATTCCCTGGACCAGAATCAAGCATCCTAGGACCGGTTTCTGGCTATCAGCCGTCATCAGCCAGGATAGCTTGACTCCAGTGGCGTAGTGAGCACGGGTCCCACGTCTGGGAATACCCATCCCACTTAGGGCGAAAAGCATTACAACAAACAAATGATGGACGGAATGCTGACAATGCAGACATTCTCCCCAGTCAAGAGATCTGGGTTAAATCCATCGTTCTTTTGCCCACTACACCACCCCAGTTTAGACATGGCCATATGCAAATCAGTCTTGACCCTGTGCCTCATGGGAACAGCCCAGCCCGAACTGCCAAGCCATGTCTTCCCTGGACCAGAATCCAGCATCCTAGGACCGGTTTCTGGCTATCAGCCGTCATCAGCCAGGATAGCTTGACTCCAGTGGCGTAGTGAGCACGGGTCCCACGTCTGGGAATACCCATCCCACTTAGGGCGAAAAGCATTACAACAAACAAATGATGGACGGACTGCTGACAATGCAGACATTCTCCCCCAGTCAAGAGATCTGGGTTAAATCCATCGTTCTTTTACCCACTACACCACCCCAGTTTATACATGGCCATATGCAAATCAGTCTTGACCCTGTGCCTCATGGGAACAGCCCAGCCCGAACTGCCAAGCCATGTCTTCCCTGGACCAGAATCAAGCATCCTAGGACCGGTTTCTGGCTATCAGCCGTCATCAGCCAGGATAGCTTGACTCCAGTGGCGTAGTGAGCACGGGTCCCACGTCTGGGAATACCCATTTCACTTAGGGCGAAAAGCATTACAACAAACAAATGATGGACGGAATGCTGACAATGCAGACATTCTCCCCCAGTCAAGAGATCTGGGTTAAATCCATCGTTCTTTTGCCCACTACACCACCCCAGTTTAGACATGGCCATATGCAAATCAGTCTTGACCCTGTGCCTCATGGGAACAGCCCAGCCCGAACTGCCAAGCCATGTCTTCCCTGGACCAGAATCAAGCATCCTAGGACTGGTTTCTGGCTATCAGCCGTCATCAGCCAGGATAGCTTGACTCCAGTGGCGTAGTGAGCACGGGTCCCACATCTGGGAATACCCATCCCACTTAGGTCGAAAAGCATTACAACAAACAAATGATGGACGGAATGCTGACAATGCAGACAATCTCCCCCAGTCAAGAGATCTGGGTTAAATCCATCGTTCTTTTGCCCACTACACCACCCCAGTTTCGACAGGGCCATATGCAAATCAGTCTTGACCCTGTGCCTCATGGGAACAGCCCAGCCCGAACTGCCAAGCCATGTCTTCCCTGGACCAGAATCAAGCATCCTAGGACCGGTTTCTGGCTATCAGCCGTCATCAGCCAGGATAGCTTGACTCCAGTGGCGTAGTGAGCACGGGTCCCACGTCTGGGAATACCCATCCCACTTAGGGCGAAAAGCATTACAACAAACAAATGATGGACGGAATGCTGACAATGCAGACATTCTCCCCCAGTCAAGAGATCTGGGTTAAATCCATCGTTCTTTTGCCCACTACACCACCCCAGTTTAGACATGGCCATATGCAAATCAGTCTTGACCCTGTGCCTCATGGGAACAGCCCAGCCCAAACTGCCAAGCCATGTCTTCCCTGGACCAGAATCAAGCATCCTAGGACCGGTTTCTGGCTATCAGCCGTCATCAGCCAGGATAGCTTGACTCCAGTGGTGTAGTGAGCACGGGTCCCACGTCTGGGAATACCCATCCCACTTAGGGCGAAAAGCATTACAACAAACAAATGATGGACGGAATGCTGACAATGCAGACATTCTCCCCAGTCAAGAGATCTGGGTTAAATCCATCGTTCTTTTGCCCACTACACCACCCCAATTTAGACATGGCCATATGCAAATCAGTCTTGACCCTGTGCCTCATGGGAACAGCCCAGCCCGAACTGCCAAGCCATGTCTTCCCTGGACCAGAATCAAGCATCCTAGGACCGGTTTCTGGCTATCAGCCGTCATCAGCCAGGATAGCTTGACTCCAGTGGCGTAGTGAGAACGGGTCCCACGTCTGGGAATACCCATCCCACTTAGGGCGAAAAGCATTACAACAAACAAATGATGGACGGAATGCTGACAATGCAGACATTCTCCCCCAGTCAAGAGATCTGGGTTAAATCCATCGTTCTTTTACCCACTACACCACCCCAGTTTAGACATGGCCATATGCAAATCAGTCTTGACCCTGTGCCTCATGGGAACAGCCCAGCCCGAACTGCCATGCCATGTCTTCCCTGGACCAGAATCAAGCATCCTAGGACCGGTTTCTGGCTATCAGCCGTCATCAGCCAGGATAGCTTGACTCCAGTGGCGTAGTGAGCACGGGTCCCACGTCTGGGAATACCCATCCCACTTAGGGCGAAAAGCATTACAACAAACAAATGATGGACGGAATGCTGACAATGCAGACATTCTCCCCCAGTCAAGAGATCTGGGTTAAATCCATCGTTCTTTTGCCCACTACACCACCCCAGTTTAGACATGGCCATATGCAAATCAGTCTTGACCCTGTGCCTCATGGGAACAGCCCAGCCTGAACTGCCAAGCCATGTCTTCCCTGGACCAGAATCAAGCATCCTAGGACCGGTTTCTGGCTATCAGCCGTCATCAGCCAGGATAGCTTGACTCCAGTGGCGTAGTGAGCACGGGTCCCACATCTGGGAATACCCATCCCACTTAGGGCGAAAAGCATTACAACAAACAAATGATGGACGGAATGCTGACAATGCAGACAATCTCCCCCAGTCAAGAGATCTGGGTTAAATCCATCGTTCTTTTGCCCACTACACCACCCCAGTTTAGACATGGCCATATGCAAATCAGTCTTGACCCTGTGCCTCATGGGAACAGCCCAGCCCGAACTGCCAAGCCATGTCTTCCCTGGACCAGAATCAAGCATCCTAGGACCGGTTTCTGGCTATCAGCCGTCATCAGCCAGGATAGCTTGACTCCAGTGGCGTAGTGAGCACGGGTCCCACGTCTGGGAATACCCATCCCACTTAGGGCGAAAAGCATTGCAACAAACAAATGATGGACGGAATGCTGACAATGCAGACATTCTACCCCAGTCAAGAGATCTGGGTTAAATCCATCGTTCTTTTGCCCACTACACCACCCCAGTTTAGACATGGCCATAAGCAAATCAGTCTTGACCCTGTGCCTCATGGGAACAGCCCAGCCCGAACTGCCAAGCCATGTCTTCCCTGGACCAGAATCAAGCATCCTAGGACCGGTTTCTGGCTATCAGCCGTCATCAGCCAGGATAGCTTGACTCCAGTGGCGTAGTGAACACGGGTCCCACGTCTGGGAATACCCATCCCACTTAGGGCGAAAAGCATTACAACAAACAAATGATGGATGGAATGCTGACAATGCAGACATTCTCCCCCAGTCAAGAGATCTGGGTTAAATCCATCGTTCTTTTGCCCACTACACCACCCCAGTTTAGACATGGCCATATGCAAATCAGTCTTGACCCTGTGCCTCATGGGAACAGCCCAGCCCGAACAGCCAAGCCATGTCTTCCCTGGACCAGAATCAAGCATCCTAGGACCGGTTTCTGGCTATCAGCCGTCATCAGCCAGGATAGCTTGACTCCAGTGGCGTAGTGAGCACGGGTCCCACGTCTGGGAATACCCATCCCACTTAGGGCGAAAAGCATTAAAACAAACAAATGATGGACGGAATGCTGACAATGCAGACATTCTCCCCCAGTCAAGAGATCTGGGTTAAATCCATCGTTCTTTTGCCCACTACACCACCCCAGTTTAGACATGGCCATATGCAAATCAGTCTTGACCCTGTGCCTCATGGGAACAGCCCAGCCCGAACTGCCAAGCCATGTCTTCCCTGGACCAGAATCAAGCATCCTAGGACCGGTTTCTGGCTATCAGCCGTCATCAGCCAGGATAGCTTGACTCCAGTGGCGTAGTGAGCACGGGTCCCACGTCTGGGAATACCCATCCCACTTAGGGTGAAAAGCATTACAACAAACAAATGATGGACGGAATGCTGACAATGCAGACATTCTCCCCCAGTCAAGAGATCTGGGTTAAATCCATCGTTCTTTTGCCCACTACACCACCCCAGTTTAGACATGGCCATATGCAAATCAGTCTTGACCCTGTGCCTTATGGCAACAGCCCAGCCCGAACTGCCAAGCCATGTCTTCCCTGGACCAGATTCAAGCATCCTAGGACCGGTTTCTGGCTATCAGCCGTCATCAGCCAGGATAGCTTGACTCCAGTGGCGTAGTGAGCACGGGTCCCACGTCTGGGAATACCCATCCCACTTTGGGCGCAAAGCATTACAACAAACAAATGATGGACGGAATGCTGACAATGCAGACATTCTCCCCCAGTCAAGAGATCTGCGTTAAATCCATCGTTCTTTTACCCACTACACCACCCCAGTTTAGACATGGCCATATGCAAATCAGTCTTGACCCTGTGCCTCATGGGAACAGCCCAGCCCGAACTGCCATGCCATGTCTTCCCTGGACCAGAATCAAGCATCCTAGGACCGGTTTCTGGCTATCAGCCGTCATCAGCCAGGATAGCTTGACTCCAGTGGCGTAGTGAGCACGGGTCCCACGTCTGGGAATACCCATCCCACTTAGGGCGAAAAGCATTACAACAAACAAATGATGGACGGAATGCTGACAATGCAGACATTCTCCCCCAGTCAAGAGATCTGGGTTAAATCCATCGTTCTTTTGCCCACTACACCACCCCAGTTTAGACATGGCCATATGCAAATCAGTCTTGACCCTGTGCCTCATGGGAACAGCCCAGCCTGAACTGCCAAGCCATGTCTTCCCTGGACCAGAATCAAGCATCCTAGGACCGGTTTCTGGCTATCAGCCGTCATCAGCCAGGATAGCTTGACTCCAGTGGCGTAGTGAGCACGGGTCCCACATCTGGGAATACCCATCCCACTTAGGGCGAAAAGCATTACAACAAACAAATGATGGACGGAATGCTGACAATGCAGACAATCTCCCCCAGTCAAGAGATCTGGGTTAAATCCATCGTTCTTTTGCCCACTACACCACCCCAGTTTAGACATGGCCATATGCAAATCAGTCTTGACCCTGTGCCTCATGGGAACAGCCCAGCCCGAACTGCCAAGCCATGTCTTCCCTGGACCAGAATCAAGCATCCTAGGACCGGTTTCTGGCTATCAGCCGTCATCAGCCAGGATAGCTTGACTCCAGTGGGGTAGTGAGCACGGGTCCCACGTCTGGGAATACCCATCCCACTTAGGGCGAAAAGCATTGCAACAAACAAATGATGGACGGAATGCTGACAATGCAGACATTCTCCCCCAGTCAAGAGATCTGGGTTAAATCCATCGTTCTTTTGCCCACTACACCACCCCAGTTTAGACATGGCCATATGCAAATCAGTCTTGACCCTGTGCCTCATGGGAACAGCCCAGCCCGAACTGCCAAGCCATGTCTTCCCTGGACCAGAATCAAGCATCCTAGGACCGGTTTCTGGCTATCAGCCGTCATCAGCCAGGATAGCTTGACTCAAGTGGCGTAGTGAGCACGGGTCCCACGTCTGGGAATACCCATCCCACTTAGGGCGAAAAGCATTACAACAAACAAATGATGGACGGAATGCTGACAATGCAGACATTCTCCCCCAGTCAAGAGATCTGGGTTAAATCCATCGTTCTTTTGCCCACTACACCACCCCAGTTTAGACATGGCCATAAGCAAATCAGTCTTGACCCTGTGCCTCATGGGAACAGCCCAGCCCGAACTGCCAAGCCATGTCTTCCCTGGACCAGAATCAAGCATCCTAGGACCGGTTTCTGGCTATCAGCCGTCATCAGCCAGGATAGCTTGACTCCAGTGGCGTAGTGAACACGGGTCCCACGTCTGGGAATACCCATCCCACTTAGGGCGAAAAGCATTACAACAAACAAATGATGGATGGAATGCTGACAATGCAGACATTCTCCCCCAGTCAAGAGATCTGGGTTAAATCCATCGTTCTTTTGCCCACTACACCACCCCAGTTTAGACATGGCCATATGCAAATCAGTCCTGACCCTGTGCCTCATGGGAACAGCCCAGCCCGAACAGCCAAGCCATGTCTTCCCTGGACCAGAATCAAGCATCCTAGGACCGGTTTCTGGCTATCAGCCGTCATCAGCCAGGATAGCTTGACTCCAGTGGCGTAGTGAGCACGGGTCCCACGTCTGGGAATACCCATCCCACTTAGGGCGAAAAGCATTACAACAAACAAATGATGGACGGAATGCTGACAATGCAGACATTTTCCCCAGTCAAGAGATCTGGGTTAAATCCATCGTTCTTTTGCCCACTACATCACCCCAGTTTCGACAGGGCCATATGCAAATCAGTCTTGACCCTGTGCCTCATGGGAACAGCCCAGCCCGAACTGCCAAGCCATGTCTTCCCTGGACCAGAATCAAGCATCCTAGGACCGGTTTCTGGCTATCAGCCGTCATCAGCCAGGATAGCTTGACTCCAGTGGCGTAGTGAGCACGGGTCCCACGTCTGGGAATACCCATCCCACTTAGGGCGAAAAGCATTACAACAAACAAATGATGGACGGAATGCTGACAATGCAGACATTCTCCCCCAGTCAAGAGATCTGGGTTAAATCCATCGTTCTTTTGCCCACTACACCACCCCAGTTTAGACATGGCCATATGCAAATCAGTCTTGACCCTGTGCCTCATGGGAACAGCCCAGCCCGAACTGCCAAGCCATGTATTCCCTGGACCAGAATCAAGCATCCTAGGACCGGTTTCTGGCTATCAGCCGTCATCAGCCAGGATAGCTTGA